>NC_142100.1:19527500-22027500 GCF_054644295.1 Miniopterus natalensis
CATGTCCCTTTGTGTAGGTTATTGGGCAGCCCAGTGTTCAGTTCCACTGCCTACAATAGAGCATTGTTTAATTTGTCACCCGGTATTCACAGGTGAAGGTTGTCATCCTGGGACAGGATCCATATCACGGACCCAATCAAGCTCATGGGCTCTGCTTTAGTGTTCAAAGGCCTGTTCCACCTCCACCCAGGTACGGTTGCTTCATAGATGCCTCAGGTCCAGTTGCAGTTTACTCTCAGATGTGTTCTTTGCAAATGATGGGTGTGCTTATTTGGGGGACTTTCGCTAGCCTTTGGAGCAGGATTTCTCTTTGTCAGCACTAGTGACTTTTGGGGGCTGCGTCTTTGTGGGGGAGAGGGTTGGTCCAGGGTATTGGAAGATGTTTAGCAGTACCCCGTGGCCTCTACCCAGCAGATGCCAGCAGCACTGCCCCCTAGAGTAGAGAGTTCTAACAGTGGCAATGAAAATGTGTTTAGACATTGCCAGATGTCCCTTTCGGGACAGAAATCATCCCTCTTTAAGAACCACTGCTTTAGAGGATTTTTATAAATAAGTATATAGAGATCAGAAACTAATTGAGCATCAATCGGAAGGGAGGTTGTAACTCCTGGGCCAATTTACTTAAGTCTTCCGAAATGCTGTTCCTTAAACTCAAACATGAAGGACTCTGGCAGGGTTACCTGTCAGCAGGAATGGCGGTATTGCCTCATGAATCAGTGCAGTTTGCTCCCTTGTCCCACTGGGCTGGCTTTCCACGCTGTAATTAATGCACATGTCTGTTGGAGGTTGCCAAACTTTCAGAATTGTGCTTAAGACTGTCTTTTGGTTTTGTGTTTTTTTTTCCTTCCGGCTTGCTTTCAGTTTGGAAAACATTTATAAAGAGCTGTCTACAGACATAGATGGTTTTGTTCATCCTGGCCATGGAGATTTGTCTGGGTGGGCCAAGCAAGGTAAACCAACCACTGCTACACGTCTCGGGCAGATTCCAGTAATCTCTTTCCTGTCCACTTGCTTATGTTTGTAAAAGATAGCCATGAGGACGAGAGGGCCCTAATAAAAGGGCTAACCTTGCAAAGTTTCCCCTTTATTATTATTTTGTTTGTTCCCCTAACCTAACTTTGACCATTTAGAAGGTGGCCTCACTTTCGCCATTTCAACATAGGTTGTGGCTACGGGACTTTTTTCTTTTTTTAAAAAAACTAAATTTTTTTTTTTTTTTAGATTTTTATTGATTTTTAGAGAGAGGGGAAGGGAGAAGGAGAGAAACATCGATGTGAGAGTGAGATACCTAATCGGCCGCCTCCTGCACACCCCTCACCAGGGGATTGAGGCCAAAACCCAGGCATGTGCCTGGACTGGGAATTGATCCTGCAAACTTTCGGTGCATGGGACGGCACCTAACCAACTGAGCTACACTGGTCAAGGCTTTTCTTTTTTTTTTAACAAATAAATTATAACCAGGATAAAGAATATTTACCCTTTGGTTTCTTGCATTTAGACTTTTTTCCCCCCAGTGAAACACTTTGGCCCCCTTTTGTTATTTTCTGGGGTTATTTAATATCACTTAGGATATGGTTTAAAAGCAGTTCTTTCTGATGACCGCTGGTACATAACACACATTCACTGTTGCAAACTTGGAAGGTGTTGAAAGTGCAGAAGTGAAAGTTGAATGCCCTCTGATAGCGCCAAGAGGTGCCCAGCGGTCTGTTGAAATGCTTTCTCTGTGACCAAATTTTAGCTAGCAGCTCTGGATCCCATCCTAAGAATGCTTTCCTCATGTGGTTAGCCCTGTCCATGGGTATCTGGCCGACTCGTTCAGCCTGCCTTTAACCTCTTTCTGTGGTATGTTTGTAGGTGTTCTCCTACTCAACGCTGTCCTCACGGTCCGGGCACATCAAGCCAATTCTCATAAGGAGAGAGGTTGGGAGCAGTTTACCGATGCGGTTGTGTCCTGGCTAAATCAGAACTCGAGTGGCCTTGTCTTCTTGCTCTGGGGCTCTTATGCTCAGAAGAAGGGCAGTGCCATCGATAGGGTATGTGGTTTTTAACAGTTTCAACCAGCTGAGAATTCAGGAATCCTTGCAGTGCGGTCCTGGAAAATCTATGTCATAAATTGAGGCTTGTTTTCCCTTAACACTGATAACTAGGGTTGGGTTTCCCATTCAAAACTGAACAAATTTAGGCAAATTATAGTAACGATCAGTGGTGTATGAGGAAAGCAACTGGTCAACTTCTGATTTAATGTAGTTACTAAAACATAGAAAGGTACACAGGTCCCTGGCTACCATTCAGTTAAACGTTACAATAAAGTCAGCGATTTCAACTGGTGCGCCACAAGAATTTTTAAAACATGCAATACCTGACTATTTAGAGGCACTGACCTCTTTTCCCCTAGATTGTCAAAAAAATGACAACATTGAACACAATAGTTGTCCGGTGTGAATGAATCAGTTATGTATATATTTTTTGGTCAGATCAGCAAAAATGTATTTTTTGGTGTGCCGCAGAATTTTAGGAATTAGTTTATGTGTCATGAAATGAAAAAGGTTGAGAATCACTGATCTCTACCCAGTTGTCCAGTCAGAAGTCCTATTCATAACACCTCCCTACCTTTTTCCCCCTTCTTCTCCCCGCCCCCCATCTCCAGCCAGTCATTCATAGCCCGCCTTCTCTCATTGCTGTCTCTTACACCCGCCCCCACCAGAACACCTTTGCCTTGATTTAGGCCCCTCTGATCTTGCCTAGAGCATTCAGATGCTTTCTCCCTAGAGGCCTTGACTTAGGCTGACAGCTGGGGTCTTTGGCATGGCCTTGGTCTGCCTCTCAGCCAGGGCTTTCCTCCTCACTCTGAGCTCCAGGCTGACTGTCCCTCCCAGATTTGTTCCCGTGCCCCACTTCCCTGCCTGCCTTTGAATGCCTTGTTTCCTTTGTCTTTGTAGAGGTCTCTTCCTTCCCCAGAGGCTGACTAACTCATCCTTCAAAGCTCAGCACAGCTCACATTTCCAGGGGCCTGTATGGCATGCCAGACAGGGTGCTAATAAGTACTTGACTTCAGTTACTTCTCTTAACCCTTTGCGGTCGTATTAAATTTGGACATGGGTGTCGTACTGGTCGGAATTAATTTCCATTGAAAGAGCAGTGATACATAACATGCAAGATTATGAAGGATACACAAGAGGAATTATGAACTGATACATGAATGAATAGAGTTAAGATTCGTACGGTTCCTTGCTGTGGTGGCTGAGAGCAGACATACGACCGGAACGGTAAAAAAGCTTTGGTGGCTGAGAGTAGACAAATGACCGCAAAGGGTTAATACTCTGTACGCATTCATCCATTCGTGCTTCTGCAGTAACTAGAAGCTAGGCGCTGTTGATATTCCCAATTTATAGATGAAAATGAAGTCCGGCTTTGGGAGGCTCAACACCTTCCTGTGGCTACACAACTAAGTGGCAAAGTCAGGACTTGAACCCAGGTGGTCCAGCTCTAGGCTCTGTGCTCTTAACCGCAGGCCCGGCTTCAGTTAAGGTGCCCCCTGGGCCAAGCAACTTAAAGGCAGGGCCGTTTGAAAACAATTATTCGTTAGGTGGTTATAATTTAAATGCAGAAAAGACTAAAGAAGAAAACAAAAGTCTAATTGTCTTTCCTGCTCAGTTAACTACAGTCGAAATTTAAAAAATCAAAGTACTCCAGTTTCGTGGTTAGACAATTCAGACAGTAATGAGAGGTCTAAAATTTTTCTCTGAAGGAACTACTACAAATAGTGTTTTGGGTATCCCCCCCCTCCAATTTTTTTAATGCAATTATCACTTTTTTTTTTTAGTTGATATGTTTTGGAGGTCTCCACTTATCAGCATATGTAGCTCAGCCTTGTTCTAGTAGCCATGGGGTGTCCCATTGTAAGAACTTGAGAAAAATATTTTTAGCCAGTTGCATAACACTGGATTTATATTGTTTTGTTTAATATATTTTTATTGATTTCAGAGACAGGAAGGGAAGGGAGAGGGAGAAATAGAAACATCAATGATGATTTTTGATCAGCTGCCTCCTGCACGCCCCCTGCTGGGAATCGAGCCCGAAACCCGGGCATGTGCCCTGACTGGGAATTGAACAGTGATCTCCTGGATCCTAGGTCGATGCTCAACCACAGAGCCACCCCAGCTGGGCTATATTGGGTTTTACCTGGATAAGCAGTGCTGCCATGAACCTCCTTAAACCTGCATCTTTTGTAGGTACATACCTCAGGGTGTCCTTTAGCAAATGTGTTCTCAGTGGTGGAATTGCTGGGTCATAAGATTTGAGCACTTAACTGCATAGATGGTGTCTGTGGGAGGCTGAGACTCATCCTCTGCAGCCTCAGAGCCTGTCAAAGGTAGTTGCTGCACAAATGAGTGAGTGCGCTGATGTTCTAATGTGGACTCTGAAGGCACATAAATACACTTGGCAAGGTGGGGGGATTTAGCAAGGAGATTGCAAAGCTGTCTTAAAGTGCAGCAGTCCCAGAGTCCCAGATGTGCCTTTAGTCACCCTCACTCTCTTTCAGAAGCGCCACCACGTGCTGCAGACCGCCCATCCGTCCCCGTTGTCGGTGTACAGAGGGTTCTTCGGATGCAGGCATTTCTCTAAAACCAACGAGCTGCTGCAGAAGTCTGGCAAGGAGCCCATCAACTGGAAGGATCTGTGACCCTGAACTGGGGGGGGAACCTGGCAGTTTCTAGAAGCTGCTATTGAAGTATTTCAGTGATGAAGTCGAGTTGAAAAAAATAACAATTTCCCTAGTGATTCTTAAGCACTGCATATGGGGAAGGAAGTTTCTGTAAAGTGGCCTCGAGTCAGGCTGCCCAGGAGTGGCAGCTTTATCCAGCAGAGACTGTACTGTGACCACAGGTCTCTTTGCAGCTTGGCTTTCGCCTAGGATACACATCATAGTTCTTGGAACAGAGAGGAAGTGGAATTCTCTAGACTCTCCTCCCGTTTCCTTTACTGTTAAAGATGGGGAGATACGCACCTTTTTGGTATATAAGTGAGCTGCTTCTCGATTTTACTTGTAGGTTAAACTTTAGGCTGTAAGGTGTTGGGTGTTTTTATATAGAAAGGCCCCCTTTGCACATCCTGCTGTTCCAGTCTGGGCCAGGTCCGTCCAGTGCCCTTGGATCCTTTACCGAGCCCTCAGGCCCCTCCGTGGAGGAAATAGAACTTAAGATTTTTTTTACCAGTTCCCAGAAATTAGGGATCAACACTCTGATTGTAGCAGAGGTGAAAATTCCTAAGGAACGATCCCTGCTGTGAGCCTTCAGCCTGGCAGAGGCCCAGAGGAGCGGGCTGGGTCTTGCTGAAACTGTTCCCTGGGTGTTCCTGGGAATAGGCAGTGGAAGTTGAGCTGGAATCGGACAAAGGGGGATTTTTTTTTTTAAGAGAGGGAAATGCTTTTCTCCCAGGTGTATCCTGAACGGGGTTCTTAAGCGTAGTGCCAAATGCTATTTTCTGGACAAACCACTTTAGGATGCCTTTTTCTGCAACACTGGAGAATTTCACTCTTTTAAAAAATACTTATGTGGATGTATATATGTATTTTTTTTAATCCTTTGTTTAAGAGACCATCTTTACTAGGTCTGCACCCCCATCCTAGATCCTGTTAAAGATGCTGTTTTGCTGTTAGCTGGATTCAAAGTTAAACCTGCTAGAGTTTGGTAATAAAAGGTAGTTGAATTTTGCTTTGTGCAATGCCCTGTATCCTGCGTACCCTTCACCAGTGTGCTCCTTCTGGGCCTGGGCGTCAGAGGACGCCCTTGGGCTGTCCTTGGGCTGTTGTCGCCGCGGCAACCACTGGGCAGGAAGGGCCGCCTCCGGGCCTCCCTTCCTCTCCCCTTCCCCCCCCCCCCCCCCCCCCCCCGCCCGCCCCCGGTGGAGCAGTAGGCCGGGCTTGGGTGAGCGCGGGGCAGGGCGGGGCGGGGTGCGGGCGGGACAGTGGCCCGGGGCCTGAGTCGGGCCCCACTCCAGCCCCGAGCTGCGCTCTGAACCCGGGCCCCGGGGGGAGGCTGGTTGGGACAGGGTCTGCTGAGACCGCAAACGGCCGCTTCAGCTGGAAAGCATTCTGCAGAGATCTCGGCGAGCCTGTCAGGGCTGTGTCCTGCCGAACCCGCGACCGCGACCGCGAGGGGAGCTTCCCCACCCTCCCTCTCGCAGACTTTCCAGGAAATCTGAAGCTGGGGTGTGAGGCCAGGACGCTGGGAAGACGCGAGAGGCCCTCTGACCTGCCAGCACTGCGGGAGCGGCAGGGGTGGCCCACAAGGTGAAAGGCTGGATGGACGCCCCTGGTGTCAGATGGAAAAAGTAAAAGGGATCAGGAGGGCTGGTCACACGTGTGCCTGTATTTAAGGGTTAGAACGCCTGCATCTACGCCCGCACAGACATTTGTTAGGACTTCCCTTCCCTTGCCAATCTCTCCCTCCCAGCCTTAGTTTTCGCAGGCTTGAAGAGCAGGGCTTGTGATCCCACGCTGGGCCATCAGCAAGCAGGCCTTCACAGAAGGAAGACAACAAAGATGCATTCTTCATCCACCCTTCAGTAACTTGGGGGTCCTGTCCTCAGCACTACAATGGGTCCCCTTATCCAAGGGAGAAACGAGGGGTTAATATTTCTGCAGGAAGACAGGAAGCTGTAAGCTCTGAGTTAACCATAAAGAATTCAAACAGCAAACTCATTTTTTAAAATACATTGAATCTTCTTAGTGATGCTTTAAAGGGAACACAGAGCAGCATCTTAAATGGTCTATGACTCCCCCTTCTCCCCCAAAATAATACAAATTTAATCATTGACCTTTTAGGAACAAGGCTCATTGTGATGAACTTTTAGCTACGTAGCTGTAAATTTTTTTCACGTTTTCAAATTTGTTGCATTTATAAGTGCACTGGGTATGCAAAAATGAAAGGCAAGCTTGGCTTTTTAGGTCAGGGGTCAGCATACTTTGTAAAGGGTCAGATAGTAAGTATTTAAGCTTTGCAGTCATCCTGTCTTAGACCTACTCAACTCTGTTAACAGAGATAGCAGCCACGTGCAAAATGCAATCGTTAACAGGTGTGGCTGTGTGCCAATAAAAGTTTATAGACACTGAAATTGGAACTTAATATAATTTACACATGCCATGAGATCTTTTTTTTTCCCCCCAAGCATTTCACAAATGTAAAATCCACTCTTAGTTTGAGAGCCACAGGAAAACAGCACAGGCCATAGTTTGCAGACCCCCATTCTAGGTGCTCCTACTCAGACACCAGCAATGTTAGAGCCCAACTGCTGCATCTTCCCACTGTCCCGGAAGTTCTGTGTGGCTCGCTGTGGAGCATGTGAGAACCTGGCCAAAAATGATTTCTGTCTCCCATCTCAGGCTAGGAGAAGGGGATCTGCTGAGGGATTTTGGGAACACAAGGAAGTCAGATACACAAAATGTCCTGGGAACCCTAAGTTATAAAATAATCATGTCCAAGTCACTATCTGATCGGAGTCCAGCAGGGCAAGGTAGGGGAATATCAACTGTTTGTTTTTTATAGACCAGCATGTTAACATGCTTCCATGATTAAAGATAATACACTTCCTCCCTTTACAGTTCACTTGCTTTGGTTTGCTCCTGGCATAAAAAATCTTGGAAAGAGTTTTGTTTTTTTAAATGTATCTTTATTGATTTCAGAGAGAGGAAAGAAGAGAGAGGGAGGGAGGGGGAGAGAGAGAGAGAGAGAGAGAGTGAAAGAAACATCAATGATGAGAGAGGCATTGATTGGCTGCCTCCTGCACATCCTGGACTGGGGATCGAACCATGATCTCCTGGATCCTAGGTTGATGCTCAACTGTTGAGCCATGTCCAGCTGGGCCTGGAAAGGGTTTTGGACTGGAGAAACAAACTTTGTGGTGTGTCTGTGTGTGGCAGTGGCTTTTTACCTTTGTCATATCTTGGAGATGTACAAGGTATGGGCTCTGGGAACTTGGAAGGTCCTGGGGTGTTGACTGGTGGTGACTCAAGCTGAGAAAAGATTGGACCAAACACCTGTTGGAGACCACCTGCTAGAGACGGCCTCTTTTCCTATTTAGGGTCCTGACACTTTTGACCTGGGTGTTACAGCCTAAAGTCACCTGTTGATGATCCCAGTTGGAACCAGTTTTTAAATTTTTGGAGCATGTTTGGAAATGCAAATGTTGGTGAGCGGGGCAGACCGGGAGGTCTATACTTTGCGCTCTGCTACTCAGTTGTCTATTTCCTGTGTCTGTGTTTGGAAGTGAAGGAAAGGAGGGTCCAGAGGCTTCAAACAAGCAATTAGTGCTCCTCAACTCTCACCACGGAGTCACCTGGGGAAACTTTATTTATTTTAAATATATATTTTTATTGATGTCAGAGAGTGGGAGGGAGAGAGATATAGAAACATCAGTGATGAGTCATTGATTAGCTGCCTCCTGCATGCCCCCTACTGAGGGTCAAGCCCACAACCCGGGCATGTCTCCTGGATCATAGGTAGATGCTCAGCCTCTGAGCCACGCTGGCTGGGCTCCTGGGGAAACTTTAAAAAATATTAATGCCTGGCCCACTCCCAGAAATTGATTTAATTGGCCCTCAGGAGGAGAAGACATAGGCATGTTTATAAAGCATCCGGTTTGCAGCAGGACTGGCAACTTCTTTTCATGTGGTCAGTTCATTTTTTTTCTCTTTTATTTTGGCAAATGATATGTATGACTTTGTATTTGTTCGGTATTTGAAGAAATATATTATTCTATATTAGGTGGGAAAAGTTTGTGAATAAGTTTGGTTTCGAGCCTTCCATTGGCTTCTAGAAATGCCTTAAAGAGAGTGGCAAGGGAGAGCTGAGCCACCAGAATGAGTTCTTCATCTGAGCGTGTGTGTGCTTAGAGTGGGGAGTGTTTCTAGTCCTTTTGAAAGCAAGGAGTTTCATTCGATTTTATCAAGTGCCCGCTGTGAGCAAGCCACTATTCCGGAAGCTCACTGTCTGTTGTTTCATTTAATTTTCTCACCCGTGTGGTGAAGTAGTTGGGTGAGGAAACTGGCTGGGCCTTTTGCCCAGAGTCACAGGTACCAGGGCTAGGATTCAAATCCATGGCAACCTGATTTCAAAGTCCAATAGCCTTGTCACTATTGACACTCTGCCCAGACCATCATTATTTGCTGTCATCGGGAGTTTAAATGGAGTCTAAAATTTTTTTCCTTGACTTACAGATGGCTTTCCTGGGAAACACAGGACGCCTGTCATTTGAGGGGTGCCTCTTTGAAAGGATCGCATGAGATACTCTGGAGTGAAGTAGTCTTGATAAATAATTTTAACCACAATCATAGGGGCCGCCGATTCTCAAGGACTCAGGTATGCAGGCATCGTGCTAAGCCCTCAACCCGTGTAGTTTCATCTTCAACTCCTAAAAGATAAGGCACTATTCCAGGGGACAGCTGATGACACAAAGGCTCCAGGAGGCAGGCAAGAAATGCACTTCCCACTTAACCAGTCCAGTGGAGAAAATCCCAAGAAGTCTACTATTGGGTGACTCTCCTTCTGGGAAAACAAGCCCCCGAATGAAATAGCTGCTCCAGCAGGGCGAAGGCTGCACCTGGCCCAGCCGCCAGGTAAGCTGTTCCGCATAAACTCCGCATTCACCGTTTTTCCACCTTCCTCCTGGTTTTCTGGAGCACAATGCCCTTTTGTGTGCAGCCTCTGCTTTCCCACCCGGGCTCCAGTTTGGACCTGGAGGTGACCTTTGTCCCACATGCGGCCAGCCCTCTCCACGGGGCAGAACATTCTGTAACTGCCCTGGGTGCTGGGCTTCTGGCCCTAGCAAGAGCCAGCTGACCCCCAGTGGGAATGGAGATCTTTTGGGTTGGCTTTTCCCCAAGTCCCCAGAAATGGGAAACGTTTCCTTGAATGGCATTTGCATTGAGAACGTTTTACCAAAATCTTTCCCGGAGAGAGCAGCCAGGTGGTTTTTGATGGTGATCACCTGAGCCTGTTTACCAGGGGCTTGATCCAGAGGCCGTTCGTTTCCCAAACGCCCGACAGCCTGCCCGCGGTTGCGTTTCAGCGTGCCACAGGAGGGCCAACATGCCTTTATATTGCTTACTGCAGCTTGGACTTTAGATACCTCCTGGCTGAGGTGTCTGAGAATTTTGAAGTAAAGCAAGTTATGGGCGGGATTGAGAGGTTTGGAAAACGCCGTGCTAATGCTTTGCCGTGAGATCCTTTCCCCCTTCGCCTGGGCTGTGACTGCTCTTTGGTGCCTTGAAGGTTAAGTGCACCCGGGATATTTTTAAACTGGCAGGGGCCGGTTCATCTAAAAGTGACATTTACAGTCACGGCAGGGAGCAGCTAGCCGGCTTAGACTCGGGCCCTCGGCAAGCAAGGAACGTGGAGGACAGGACCCTGGGTGCCCAGTTGAGAGGACATGGGACAAGAAAAGGCCTAGAGAGAGAAGTGGTAAGTGAGCTCGCCCAGCCTGGGGTCAGGGACTTGGAGCCAGCGTCCAAGTGGACGGGATTCGATGCAGAGCGGGGACAGCCCCTGTACAGGTTCGCGCACGTGGGCTCTCCGGGGGGACTGCAGTCCCTGCTGCTCACAGGAAGCTCATCCCAGGGGCTCTGAATGGAACAGATGAAGGAGAAGGGCCTTTCTTAGCTTCTATAAATGGTTATGTTGCTGGGAATCCCTGTATGTACTGATTAGTCCCACACACCGAAATGGCTTAGGGCTTAGGTTTACCTAGAAGGAGGTTCTGTGATCTTTGTTGTTGTTGTTGTTCCCCAAACTTGTCTTAAGGAAAAGTATTCTGTTTCTCTAACTTGCTCATTTTTTTAAAACAGCAGATTCTTCAGAGTAGAGCATTGATCGTGTTTCTGTGTTGCTAGAAAGACATAGTTTTCTTTCATTTTTAAACAATCGTATTGCGAAGTAAAATACTAAACAGTGCAGAGGAAAAGGGGGCATCTCCTTGCTCCCTCTTTCAGTCTGTCTGTCTGTCCCTCCTCCTGGAAGGAGCTGCTGTGTGGTTTGGTGTCAAACTTCCCAGGCTGTGTTTCCCGAAGGCCTCTTATTCTTCGGGTTTATCTGGTACATAACTGCATCTTTCACACCGATCAGTATTATTATTTTAACATGCATGGGGCTTCCCCAGAGGTAGGGTGACCCACCACCCAGATTCGCCAGGACTGAGGGGACTTCCCAGGAAGTGGGCCTTTCCACTTAAAAACCACAAGGTATAAGTGTTGTTTTAGAAATGTTTTCCTTCTAACAGCGTCTTGGGAGCTCTTTACAAGATGTGATTTCTTTACTGACCTCTCCAAGTTTTAAATGGAAAGACCCAGCCAATTCTCAGGTAGGTGATTGGAGGTGCAAACATTTGAAAAGTTCGGAAAAGGCGGTTTATGTTTATGCAAAGGAGTTTTATTTGCTCTGGTAAGCTCCCTCCTACTGTGATCACCTTTAGAACTGAGGTAGAAATGTGAGTGTTACATTGTCACAAGATACTCCATCTTTATGGCCAAATAAGCATTTTAATCTGCTGAAATGGAGGTTGTCTGAAAATCTTATCCCTGTAGAGACTTTGGGGTCCCTTATTCTAACGCTTCTGGATTTTAACTCAGGGATCCTGAACTTCAGAGGGTAGTATCTACCTGGGGAAGACTGGAAGCGTGGTCAGAAATCTTGTGTTTTATCTGCAGATTTCAAGCATATATCAGATTCTATTCTAAAAGAGCTCTCGGTGTGTTATACCAGGGAACTCATCACATGGCATAAGAGGCCCTGTTCCTTTGTCCTAGGGATCCAGGACTTCTTGTACTGGATGGGCCTGGTGGCACAGCAGGAAACCTGATTATTGAGAGATTGGCACATGCCAGGCGGGTACACACTAGGACAGTCCTGGGGGGAGGTGTTATTTATTCCACAGACCAGGAAATCAAAGTTCAGAGAATTTCCATGACAGGCCCAGGTCGATCAGGTGACAAACAGCAGAGTCGCCACCCAGGTCAGCCTCATGCCAGAAGTGCTGCTCTCAGCCTCTCCGTGCCCCGCCCACCTGAGCACCCTCACATGTGCTGGGGCCCCGGAACACAGCCACACTCTTCAGATAGCCCTACGTTATGTGCCTTTCTGGTTGGACTCACTGAAGCCCTCCCCTTTTCAAATCAGATTAAATCATGGGTAAGAGTGACATTAAAGGACAGCCCCGGACGCACTCTCCTTTCTATTTGGAAGTAAAGGGGTCACAGGCTCCAGTAGTAACGAGAATAATTTGTTGTTGGGACACCCGGTCCCTTAGCAGGCTCTCCACTCTATTCTCAGGAAGGCTGTGGTCTCCTATTGCTGCACTCCCAACATAGCGGGGCTGTTGGCACCCTCCTGGGTTTTGTATTTTTTTGTTTTTAATATGTCCTTATTGATTTTAGGGAGAGGAAGGGAGAGGGAGAGAGAGAGAGAGAAACATCAATGATGAGAAAGTTATTGATCAGCTGCTTCCTGCACGCCCCCGACTGGGGATCGAGCCCTCAACCCGGGCATGTGCCCTGACCGGGAATCGATGAGCCACACTGGCCGGGCAAGGGACCCTTCTGTTTGGAATGATAACCATGTAAGGTGGAGAAGGGGCTGTGGTTCCAAGCAGTCTGGGGAACACCGGGCTGCCTGTGGGGATTCCTGTTCCATCTGCTTCCAACATTCCCTCCACCTTCCTGCCTGGCGCCTCCTCCTGGCTAAACCACACTCCTGGTGGCAACAGAAGCATCCTGCTTGGAGAACACACACCTTCCCTCACCTCGCAGACCAAGGCTGGGTCCCTGCCCCGTGCACAGCACAGGCTTCTCCTTGGGGACAGTGCTGGCTGTGCGCCCACGCTCCTCTGTGGTCTTCCACGGTGAGGGGTAAACCCACGCGGGCAGGGCCGCTGCCGCGCTGCCAGGGGCTCGGGAACTGCCCGCTGCTGGACCCTGCTGGACGCGGGAGTGGCTGAAGGAGGCGCCCAGGAAGAGACGGGAAGGGGGGTGGAATTCCACCCGCGAAGGTGGCAGGGGCCCAGGGCCTCGGGTGAGTGGGACAGTCCACTTCAGTGCCTACTGCAGGGATGACTCCTGAGACGTTAGTGGAACAGATGATGAGCCCGATTAGCCTTTGAGACGGTGGAACAAATTTTCCACTGGAGGTAGGAGACCCGCTCCTCTCACATTTCTCCAAGGCAGGGGCCGGGCTGGAACCATTTGGGCCACTTTTGCCTGGTCTGGCAGATCAACCCCCATCAAAAGTTCAGTTTGGAGCCTGGCCAGGAACTCATTTGGTTAGAGTGTCTTCCCGATACGCCAAGGTTGCAGGTTTGATCCCTGGTCAGGGCACATACAAGAATCAACCAATGATGCATAGATAAGCGGAGCAAAAAATCAATGTCTCTCTCTCTCTCTCTCTCTCAAATCAGTTTTTTTTAAAGTTTGGTTTGGCTCACCAGGCATTAATTGAGCACCTACAGTGTGCCAGGCCGTGCCAAAGTGAACATCCTAAGTCAGCACTCCTGGGGAACCCTGGGACTTTTGGTAATCTGAGCCTTTTCCTGAAATTCACAGACTTTTCTCAAATGTGTTTTCCTCTCCAAAGTTGTTCCCAAGTTGGTGGCCCATGCAGCTGCAAGCTTGCTGGACTCTAACATCAAGTGGTTTGGGATTTGGCACAGAAGCTCAGGGATGTAGATATTTTATGCTTATGCTAATAGCATTTGCTGGGATTCTCCGGAGACCCAGATGCTCTGACATGTGATAAGTTTGAGAACTGGTGTCTCTCCCTGGGCCTTGTTTCTGGATTTCTGACTCCTCCCATTTAAGATGGTAGCTAGTTAATCAATTGAATCAACAGCCCCCTCACCTCCACCTAGTGCAAACCTTGGCTCTGAAGTCAAGCAGAACAGGTTTGAATTTCATGTACCTCCAAGCTGTGTGACTTTAAGCAAGTCACTCCTCCAATCTGGGCATTGGGTTTTCATGCCTGATTTGTGAACTAGGATGATAATAATAATAATAATGTGAAATAGATAAGATTAATACTTCCTTTGTAGGGCTGCTGTGAGGAGTAAATGAGATTCTGGATACAAGACGCTCGTGATAATGGAAGGCGTTATTATTTATTCCTATAAGGCGCTTTCATTAGCATTTGTAGTTAGGGAGTAACAGAGCAGAATCTCTTAGAGGTGAGGGTTGAAATCCTGTTGCTCTCCCTGGGCATTTGTCCTTGGGGTAAGGAAGTGTGCATCAGCACCCTTGTTCACAAGCACAGGGTTAGGTGAGGTTCTTGGATTACACAAGGTGTGTGCCTTCTCAAGTCTTACAGTTTGTAGGGAGATATGCCTCCCTCCACTGTCACCTGAAGGTTGTCACATCTTCTTCAGATGCAAAAATATTAAAGAAACCAAATGATGATCCTTCGCGGTAGAACCAGTTTGCTAATTGCTGCTCCTGGTTTAGTAGCTTTGATAGAGTCCCCGTCTTTATCCAGTAGAGTTATTAACTCTCCATCTAGCACGGTGCCAAGAGCAAATTCTGCTTGACAGGTCCTGCCCTCTTAGCAACCCTGTGAACTCCTAGTCAGCCTTCAAAGCCCCAGAGCAGATGTCCCCTTCTCTTAGTTCTCCCTCTCACCCATCTCCACCTGTGAAAGAAATTTTCTCTGAACTACCTTCCAGATGTGGCATTACTTACAATAGCCAAGAGATGGAAGCCACCCAAGTGCCCATCAATAAAGTGGATAAAGAAGGAGTGGCACATATATACAGTGGAATGTTACTCAGCCATAGAAAAGAATGAAACCTTGCCATTTGTGACAGCATGGGCGGACCCAGAGGGTACTATGCTAAATGAAATAAGTCAGACAGAGAAAGACAAATACCATGTGATTCCACTTCTATGTGGAATCTAAAGAACGAAATAAATGAATAAACAAAACAGAGACACACTCATAGACACAGAACAGACTGATGGTAGCCAGAGGGGATGGAGGCTGAGGGACTGGGTGAGAAAGGTGAAGGGACTGAGAAGTACAGATTGGTGGTTACAGAATAGTCACGGGGATGTAAGTACAGTATAGGGAATATGGTCAGTAATATTGTCATAACTGCGTGTTGGTGACACCGTGTCCTGGGGAACATCCCCATTGGACGAGGGAACAGATGAGAAGTTAGTTCAGCCAAGCCCCAGAGATTTCTCCCCTTTGGAAAAGTGCCTGCCCTGCGTGCCCCTCCCCAAACCACTCGTGGCTGGAGCCCTGGGAAGCTGGGGTGAGCCCTGGGAGTGCCCCTGATGTGAGGAGCTGGCTGATAGTTAGGGAGCGGCCCTCATGCCTGAGCAGTGTCTTGACGGTGCCCGTTAGCCAAATGTAAGTTCATTCAGAGAGCAGGCCCCTCACTGCAGAAACCTCACTCCTGATCACCTGCCCCGTGCTGTCCCTTCTGACCCACACGGGAAGCTTGTGTTCAGTGACTAATCGGATCTTGGTTCACCCAGTAATCCCGAGGTGGGCGAGCTCAAGGCAGTGGCTGAGATGAGCTGTGCTCAGTGACCCGCGCAGCTGTTTGCTTCAAACTCGACGGCTTCATCTTGCAGATCTGTCCTTACCCTACTTTGCAGATGAGCCACCAGAGGCTTAGAGAGGATATTGAGCTTGCCCAAGGCTCACCCTGCACATAGGTGGCAGAGCTGAGTTGTGAACGCGGGTCAGTTTCCAGGGCCCCAAACGAGGCGCCCAAGGACAGTGGAATTTGCTGTGATCGATGCCTTGGTGTAGGAGGGAGCCCTGGTCTGAAGCTGGGACCTTGGTGCTAGGTGTGGCTGTGTCCCTAATTTCGCATGTGTTCTCTGCCCCTCTGTTCATCTCTAAAACAGGGACACCGACTGGCCAAGTTTTCCCACTTTTAGGCTAGAGGTTGGAGCAGGAGGCTCTTTGGGAAATGCTGACCTGTGACATGTGAAGGTAGCCAGCTGCCAGTCAGCTTTGAACACCCCGGCGGCCTCACGTGGTTGTTCCTATCACCTTGATGATCTGAATTCGCAAAACGACCTTGCGCCATCGCTGCCAGCTCGAGGGTCCTTGACCACCCACTCTTTGTCCTGATACTTCTGCTTTTCTTGCTATCATGCCCAGCTTGGCCAAACCCAGGGTCTGCTGAGATCCCCCCCCTCCAGGCAGGTGTCTGACATGTCCGCAGGAACAGAAGCTGCCTCAATCTGGTTTTTCTGTCTACACCGGGCTCTCATGATCATGAGAGTGTTTTACTTTAGAGACACAAAGTTGGGCAAGGGGGTGATTGCATGAGCAGAGAAGTAGGCCTAAGTACAGGAATGTGGCAAGCCAGGGAGAGGCGGCCCTGTGGGCTGGCGAGTCCCCGAGAGCGCAGACAGCCTCTTAAGTACCTGAGCTAGAGGCCAGGTGAGGGCTGAGGGAGGATTTTCACAAATGGCTTCTATTTGTGGGTGACAAATAGGAACATGTGTGGCACAGCTGACTTGGGAGAAAGCTTACCCAGTGCTTGGGCACCAGCCGGCCAGACTCCTCCCCCATGGCCTGATGCACGCCACCAGCCTCCTGCTGAAAGGTGACACTGTGTGGGCTGAGCTCCCTTAGTCACTGCGGACGCCTGTCAGACCCAGACGAGAATGCAGCTGGTGGCTGTGTCCACAGCGATGGTGAGTGAGTGGCAGGCAGCAAGCTCTTGGGAGGTCATCTTGGTGGGAGGAGAAGTCCGAGTGGGAACGGAGATTGCTGGTTGACCACTGCCATTCCCCCCTCGCTCCCTCAAAGGCTTTGCCAGGTACAGATGTGGGTGGGGGAAGCTGGAAACGAACCCATGACCCCCTGGCTCTCAAGCCCTCGTTTGGTTGCTGGCCAGCACTGGTTGGAGCCGAGCCGTGGCCTGCATTCGCTGTGGCCAGGGCCATGAGTGCTCTGGCAGCCCGCAGCTGTTGCTTGGGTTCGGTTTGCAAGAAATAAAAATAGCGTTGGCCGGTGCTTGGTCATTGGGCCAGCTGGGTTATTTCAGCGAAGGACTCCAGCTTGGCATGCCGAGGTCCGCAGAGGCCTGGGAAGGGCTCCCCTGGCCTTTCCTGCCCATGGCGTCAAACCACATGCGCGGTGCCCACTTCGCTGTTCATTCTTCCATGTACCCAGACAGGGGCCTGGTTTGGGGATTGTATCCATATGCTCCTTCCACTGTATGGAATTAATTTACATCCATTTTGGGGGGTGGGGCAGGGGAAGGGGTAGGTGCTAGATCTGGATTTGAGCTTCCCTGCGCCCCAGTTTGCAGACTGTGAAATGGGACTACAATAATGACGACAGCAATAATAGTACCCATCAAGTTGTTCTGAGGATCAGGAGCTTGAAGGCAGTCTATGCTCGCGATGGTTTATGTATATGCAAGTGCTGTATATGTTCATATGTTATTTGAGGAGCATTTGTGAGGCAGGAGAATGGGGCATTCCCATTTTACAGAGGAGGAAACTGAGGCTCAGAGAGTTTCTTTGGGAGTTTTCTCAAACAGTTCCCCAGTTTGGTTCTGTGTACTTATTCGTGTGGTGGCCTTGGTTACTCTACAGAGAAAAGGGAGAGTCCCTGGGGTTTTTCGTGCAGGTAACTCTTGTAAGGTAGGTCTGACCCCTATCAGAATAACAGCAGGTCTTCAAGGATTTGCAGAGTGACAGAGGACGCCAATGCCCAGCATTTCAATTTTAGGCGCCCGTTATTTCTTAACCCTCACAATTTCAGATGTGCACATCAAAAATTTGCCTAAAATTGGTCACATTGGTATAAGGTGTCCTGTGTGACACTCAACTGCAGAACCGCCATGGAGACACCCACCTTGTTCCCCCGGCATTCCTGGCACAGTTCCAGATATGAGACCCTAAAATCAAAATTCCAGCTCGCTTCAAGCCATCAGTTGGTGCTCAATGTGTGCACGTGATTTATCATTCATTCGATACATATTTTTGGGGGGTTCAGAAATGAATGATAATTGGTTCCTATCCCCAAAGGCCTTCCGAGTTGGCCAGGGGAGACGAGTGAATGGTCGTTTCCGTACGGTGTCAGTGCTACCTCGATGGAGGTCTGTGCTCTCTGGTGAACTTGGCAGCCCCAGCCTGCTGAGCGAAGGGCCTGGTGGGGGCGGGCCGCGCGGTTGTGAAAGTGTGTGGCCCGCAGAGGGTGTGAGAGGGGAGCGGCCCTTCTACCCCGTGCGCCCTCCTGCCTGGGGAGGAGCAGGTAGGACTCTAAGCTGCTGGAGGCCTCGGGGAAGCCAGGAGAGTCTTTGTAGTGTTTTTGGTGATGCCATCTGCCAACTACTAATTTCAAAATTTGTCCTGAGGGCACGTGGAAGCCAGCCATTGCAGGACTCTGACCTGACTTACTATGTGCAAGAAATGAGTAAGAAGTAGACCCTGTCCCCAGAAGCTTCCACCTCACTGTCTAGAAGCAGGACAGAGGGAGGGAGTAGGTGGAAGAATTAAGACCAATGGTTCACACCTGAGGGCAGTTTTGTTCCCCAGAGACATTTGGCAATGTCTGGAGACATTTTTGGTTGTCTCTGCTACTGGCACCTAGTGGGTGTTGGCCAGGGAGGCTGTTCAACATCCTACAGGGTACAGGACAGTTCCCACTACAAAGAATTCTCCGGGCCCCAAATATCAGTAGTGCCAGGGTAAGGGCAGGGCTTGGGCATGAGAAGGTTGGAAAGTTTATGCTGTGAACACGTGTGTATATGTATTTGTCTCTGTTTTCAATCCTTTTGGAATATACCTAGGAGTGAGTTTACTGGGTCATCTAGAAATTCTGTTTAACTTTTTGAGGAGCCACCAGACCGTTTTCCACAGCAGCGGTGTCATTTCACATTCCCACCAGTATTGTACAAGGGGTCCAGTTTCTCCACATCTTCTCCAAACACTTGCTCTTTTCTTTTTAACACCCCCAACCTCCCCTCCCGGGATTATAGCCACCCTAGTGGGTGTGAAGGGTACGTGGTAGTTTGGATTTGCATTTCCAGAATGACTCAGGATGTTGAGCATCTCTTCATGAGCTATTGGCCATTTGTGTATCTTCTTTGGCAAAATATCTGTTTAAGTCCTTTGTTCATTGTAAGAGCCCTTTATATATTTTTGGATACTAGGCTCTCACCAGAGATATGGTTATCAACAATTTTCTCCCATTTCTCTACGTTGGCTTTTCACTTTCTTGGTACAATCCCCCCCACCCCGCCTTTTTTTAAGTATGTTTTTATTGATTTTGGCGGGGGGGGGGGGAGAGATAGAAACATCAATGGGCTGCCTCCTACCCCCCCCCCCCACTGGGGACCGAACCTGGCCGTGTGCCCTGACCAGGAATTGAATCGGTGACCTCTGGTCATGGGATGACACTCAGTCCACTGAGCCACACCCGCTGGGCATCTTGGTACCCTTTTGATGTACAAAATATTTTAATTCTGATGAGTTCATTTATCTCTTTTTTTCTTCTGTTGCTCGTGCTTTTGGTGTCATATCTAAGAATACACTGCCCCATCTAAGATGATGAAGATTTACCCATTTTCGTCTAAGAGTTCTGTGGTTTTAGTTCTTATATTTAGGTTGTTGATTCATTTTGAATGAACTTCTGTATATGGTATAAGTTGGGAGTCCAGCTTCAATCTTTTGCATGTGGAAATCAGTTGTCTTAGGACTGTATGTTGAAGATACTCTTCCTTCCCCCTTGAATGATTTTGACACCTTTGTCAAAAAGCAGTTGGCCACAGATGTGTGGGTTTAGTTTCCAACTCTTACCCCGTTGGTCTGCACGCCTGTCTTTATGCCGGTATCACTGCTTTGAAATCGCAGTAAGTTCAGAAATTGAGAAGTGTGAGTCTCCCGACTCTGTTCGTTTTAAAGATTGTTTTGACTCTGCGCCCCTTGTAGTTCCATATGAATCGATATGCTTAAGTTTTGTGATCCTTCTTTAATGCTTTTATCAAATAATCGTAGCAGAATTGTGGTTCAGAAATTTCAGCACGTTCAGGTTGTGGTTATGTTTGTTAGCTTTCTAACAGTATTTCCTTCAAATAACAATTATCTACTCACCCGTAGGGCAGAGTCAGTGTGTTGGGAAGAGGCATGGGGTAGAAATCAGACTGTCAACAAAATGAATTGCTGTCCATTGTTAAGCTCTCACTCTCTGCCAGGCGCTGTTCTAGACCCTGGAACAGAACAGCCTGTCTTCTCTCTCTATGCATTTGTCTATTCTGGGCATATTATCTACTTGGAGTTGTACAATATAAGGTGTTCTGTGACTGGTTTCTTTTATTTAGCACGTTTTCAGGATTCACGCATGTTGTAGTACGTATCAGTGCTTCATCCTTTTTTATGGCTACGTAATATTCCGTTGTATGGATGGACCACATATTTTACCCATTCTTCGGTTCGTGGACATTTGGATTGTTTCTGTTTCTTGGGTGTTGCGATGCTGTCAGAGAGTCCTTCAGCTCTCCCTCACGTGCGTGCTCATGATTTACGGTGAGCATGTGTCCGTACACCTAAGGTAGAGGTGAGGAACCCAGATTCAGAGGGGTTAAGAATCGTACCCAAGACCACAGCACGTGCTGGGCAGAAGCCCGGAGGAGGACCCTCGTCCACTCCGTCCGATGCTTCTCTCCTCTGGCCCTCTCAGCTGTACGGACCCCAGCTGTCTCTCACCCCACCAGCTCTTTTAAGAGAGAAACAACTCGACTACACAGGCCCTAAAGCATCTCTCCTTTTCTCCTCACAGGTTCTCTGAATGATCCTGCTTTTTCTGTCTTGTCTGATTTTCTCCTGCCTGACCTTTTCCTGGTTAAAAATCTGGGGGAAAATGACGGACTCCAAGCCAGTCACCAAGAGTAACTCGAAGGCGAGCTTCATCCCGGGCCAGGAGCCCTTTCGAACATCCCACAGCTCAGAGGAGCCAAAGCAGAAAATTGGAGACAGCAACTCCTTGCCAAAGACTCCTAACCAGGCTGAGCTGGCCTCCCAAAAAAGTCCCAAAGATGCCTGTCGGCAGAGAACCTCCCGGCCACCCCCACATCGGAATCCCTCAAAGAGCCCCCTTCCCTCCCGCGATGCGTCCCCAGCCAGTGGGACAAGGACCCAAGGCCTGGAGGCCCCAGATACCGTTGGCCTGTCCTCGCCAGCCAGGCCCCAGGCCCGAGCCAGAGCCCTCTCCAAGGAAGACCAGAAGCAGGCGCACATCAAGAGGCAGCTGATGACCAACTTCATCCTGGGCTCCTTCGACGACAACTCCTCCGATGAGGACCCCGGCACTGGCTCGGTCCGAGAATCCTCCCGCAGAGGCAGCCGGGCCAGCCTGGGGACCCTGTCCCTGGAGGCTCTGCGGATTGCAGGCGACTCTGAGAGCCCCGTCCCCGCTATGAGGTAATGTGCCCTTTTTGCCCTGGAAGCCAGGGGGTTGGCGCAGAGTTGGGGAGTGGTCTGTACCCTTTCCCGCTCAGTCCACCCACCCATGGATGACAAGACCTCCAGGGGAGCCCTGTGAAAAGCAGGAGGTGTTACCTGGCTCTCCTTCCTCCCTTCCCTCCTTTCAGAATCCCTTCTTAAACATCCCTCTACTGCGTGTACAGGAAACTGGCTTTAGACAATCCCAGCCTAGTCGGGAAGATGACCCTGCATGTAACTATTTAAACCAAGTGAGCTAACGCTGGCAAGAGCCACAAGGGGTGATGGG
Organism: Miniopterus natalensis; assembly: GCF_054644295.1. Lineage (NCBI taxonomy): Eukaryota > Metazoa > Chordata > Mammalia > Chiroptera > Miniopteridae > Miniopterus > Miniopterus natalensis. The sequence goes on from NC_142100.1 coordinate 19,549,241, forward strand.
AGCCTGGAGGGCAGGACAGTGTCCTTGCCTCCTAAAGAGACATTCACTTATTTGTTCATTTGTCCATTCATTTACTCAACAGGTAGCTAGTAACTGAAAAGCAGGCCCTCCCCCAGGGATGCCTAAAAAGCAGAAACTCAAACACTAGCCATATTTGTCAATCTGATCGTTAGAAACAGATACCTGTAGGTCCATGACAGGTGGGACTATCCCAGGGGTGTGGGTGGTGGTGGCGGCGGCTTTTTTGTTGTTTTGTTTTGTTTTATCAAGCTTTGCCACCTCTACTCCCAGGCTACAAATGGAATCCAGTAGATCCAGGTAGAAAACTTGGCAAGTATAGGAGAGCAGAGGCAAGAGGAGACACCAGTTATACCCTCACGGGCCTGGGAACTCGGCCCCCTCCCAGCGTTCCTTTCTCCTTCCAGTTGGTCTTCCCTGGGGTGGGATCTTACTGGTTGCTCTTTTAAGCAGCAATTGTGTTCGCTTTACCAGCATAAAAACCTGGGCGAGGAGATGGGCTCTTCCATAGGGACCCATGTTCCCAGTGAGCTTCATTTCAACCCTGGTTACTGGAAGTGAGAGACAGAGAAACAAAGAAAATGTGTTTCCTATTTCAATGGACTCCAGAGAAGACTATTTTGAGCTTCTGGAAGGGTTAAAAGAAGGCTTCAGGGTCTCGTACCAAGAACACCTGGTTCAACCCTGGCTCTGCCACGCTCCCCCTCCCCCCACTGTGTGACCTTGGGCTTGACATTCATCTCTCCCACCTCTGTCCCCTCATCTGCAGAATGTTGAAGGGGTTAAATGGGTTGATGCGTGTAAAGTATGTACAGCATTTGGTCATAGTAGGAGCTTAAGGAGCAGTAGATTCCTCCCCAGCTTCTTTCCTGGGCCTGTCCTCTGCCCACCAGCCACCCACTTCACCTGCCAGATGTGGGTCTTTGAGTTTGGGGTGCAGGCTGGCACGCTAGCGGCCTGCCACCAGCTGGAGCGTCAAGGAAATGAAGCCTGTCATGGAAGGCAGACGTGGTGACGGAGTTCCTGTGAGTTCTAGGAAGTTCCCTTTATTATTATTGTGTTTTTCTCTTGATACGTGGCTCAGTAGTCTGCACCCTCAGGCAAACCTCTTAACCTTTTGGGCTCAGTTTTGGCAAAATGGAAACAGAGTAAGGGCTTGGACTAGTTCTTCCAGCCCAGCTCTGACTCCTTCCGTTTCTCAGACAGGAAACAAAAGGCCTGGAGAGTCATCCAGGGCGTGCTCAGCACTTGATGAATGAGTCTGGGGATGGATGGATGGATGGATGGATGGATGGATGGATGGATGGATGGATAGACATTTTGTTGTTGCTCTTTAGCAGAAGTAGAATGTATGCATATAATTTTTTTTGGCAGAAATCTTGTGACTTTGTAGCCTAGTTCCAGGGTTAAACTCCAATTTTGATTTTTTCTTCTGTTTTTAATGTAATTAGCTCATTATGACTCCCCCTTCCCTTCCATTTTCCCACCCGACCAGGGCTGGCTAAAATTACAGACCCAATGGCTTTGTGCTGTCTGTTCAGGTCTCCCCTCCCCCACACAGTCTCGTCCCTTCTGGGTTCATCCCAGGCCAGGGCTTGGTGCTTGGCCTTTCCTCACTCTCAGAAAAAGTTCCCGTGGGTTGGAATCCCCATGCAACCCTTAGAAATAGAGGTGAAGAGAACATGACATGATTTGGCAAAATAGATGCTCACATACTATGAGACGAAGGCTACAGGTTGTCCCATTTCGTTTAACAAGCAGCAGTGCGGTTAGGGCACAGTGGGCCTGGGGTGAGATACCAGGTTCAAAGCCACCTCTTACAGGCTTGTTATCCTAATGGTGCTGCCCCTTGGGGTGCATGTGTGGACTGAGGGGTTCGGGATGGGTTCAGGATTGTGCAACTCCGTCCTGAGATTTAAAGTTGCGAAACTCAAGTTCATGAGTTGGCGGTGAACTCATTTACCAGCAAATCTGCCTAGAATAGTTGTGAAGTTATTTATAGTCTTTATCTCATTTTGTGTGAATGTCCCTACCTTCTGCTGCTGAAATATTAATGGGAAAATGTGTAACATAAAGTGTTACCTTCCTAAAAGAAAAAGAAATTCCCCAGTTCCAAATTCCAAAGCCATGGGGTCCTGGGAGTTTCGGAAAAAGGATTATGGACACGTGTATGTAACATGCTTAGGACATTCCTGGCCCATAATAAGCATACACAAAAAATGCTTGTGCTTAATAAATGTGTGTCTCCAAATAATTAATAACTGTTGTCTCTATGTGGTACGATTGGGGGAAGTGTCGACCAGAGATCTCCCTTCCTAGATAAGAAGCTGAGGCCTGGAGAGGTTCAGGGGTCTGTCTGAGGTCTCCCAGTAAGATCACTGTAGGCCCAGAGCACCATTTGAACCCAGACCCCCCCACAGATGCAGATAGAAAGTGGTCTGAAAACTCCCAGTAATGATGTTGCCCTCTAACCTGGGCCCTCCCGGCAAGGCACCTCCACCCTCCTTCTAACCTGTTCTTTCCATTAGTGGAAGAGTCAGGGGACTGGGCAATTTCTCAAGCAACCATTCTGCTGTGTGATCTTGGCGACATCACCTACCCTTTCTGGGCCAGACTGGATGCTCTGAGGTCCTTTGTGGCTCTAACAGTCTTTGCTTTTGTTTCTCTGTGTATGGGGGGCGGGGGTGTAGATGGGGGCTGGGAGACGGGGAAAGAGAGCAGCTGGAAAACTGGAAAAAGCTTGTTAATGCATAATCATTTTCTCCTTTGCCTGTGACTGCAGAGGGTCTGGGTTCCAGGCAAGTTAAGGACAAGCTAAGAGAGGAACTGGTCAAGAGGAGTAGTTAAGTGTTGTCCCCTCCATTCATTGGCTTGGGAGCATTTCTTGCAGCCCCGAGGGTGGGTGCCAGGCACTGTAGTTTAGCACTATGGACACATAAACGATGAGAGCTGGCCCCTGCCCTCAGGGAGGACAGGGTAGGGGCTGAGAGGCTCGAGCCCAGAACATTTCCCTTCGTGGGTGGAGGGAGTGGCGGAGTGAAGAGCACTCACGCTGGAGGCCAGCTGACCTAGGACTGGCCTGCTCACTCCTCTGCTCAGCTGCTCAGCCGCTCAGCCATCGTGAGACCTGGGGCTGAGCCATCGCCTTTCTGTGCATCAGCATCCTCTAAAATGAGGCCACAGTGGCAGCTACCTCACAGGGCCAGTGTCAGGCTTAGTTGAGTTACTATGAGCACAGCACTTAAAGCAGTGCTGACCGTGCAGTCATTGTCATTAAATGCAAAGCACAGTGTCATAGTAAGGGCCCAGGACCCGCAGTCAGACAGGCCTGGGTTCAGCTCTCAGATCAGTCCCATGACCTCTCTGAGCTGCAGTTTCCTTCTCCGTTGGAGCAGGATAATACCTTGGTCTACCTTGGAAATGTGTTGAGATCATACGGGAGGAAGTGCCCGGAGTGGATGGCCCCAGGCTGCCTCAGTTGCTATCCGTTGAATGGGCATCTCCTACAGTGCTTGCCTGCGGTCATGGCTCTCCAGGACTGTACTTCTAAGGTATGGCAACCTGTGTCCCCGGAGAAGGAAGGGGAATTAAAAAGGCAGGTGAAGTGTCCCTGATACAGGATAAAATACCAACCAGCAGACAGGTGCTGGGGCTTTTCTCTGCCGTTCCCCAAAATGCTCACTTCCACATGGGAGTGTTGGGTTTGAGAGATTTGCAACGCACACCTCAAATCCTGGGAAGGCAAGTGAGGGTCTGTGGGGTCTGGACATGACGGAGGGAGCCCTGCCAGGGAGTGAAGGCACACAGGAAAGGAAACTGACACCTGGGACCTGCATCACCTCCATGTCCCAAATAGCATCCTGGGTGGCCTTGCAGGGGGCACCTCCCCAGCCCCTTCCCGTTCGTGGTTGCCATCCATACCTTTTCTCATCAGCTCCGCGTAGTGAGCAGCTCATAAAACTTTAAACTTTCTATAAATATTTGTATTTGTCTCTAAATGGAATGCAATGGATCTTTCTATAATGTCTTTATTTATTCATTCATTAATTTAGGAAAGGACTGACAGACTCCCCATTTCCTAATTTCTTTAGTTCCTAAGATGTTCTCTGGGAGCCAGGGATAAAGGGGGCCCCTTTATTTCCATTCTATTTGTGGAGTGAGTATTGAGGCTATTAATACAGGGTACAGAGTGACTAAACATTCTGACTTTCCCCTTTCCCCTTAAGTATCAGCATCCTGTTTTAGAAAAATTTTTCACTTCTGCCCTATACTTGCTGTTATATTTCCCCCATCATATACTGAAAGGGATTATTTTACATTATATGTCAGTGATTTTACGGAAGAGGAAGCGGAGAGAAGGGGTTTGCTCAGGGTCACGCAGCGAGCAGGGAGAGGCCCGAGGCCAGTCATTGCTCATGTCTTTCCACATGTCTTAGTCAACTGCATGTGCATGTTCTTGTTGACTGTGTGTGTGCCGTCTCCGACCTGGGTTTTCCCTCTGCAATACCAACACGTTAAATTTAGCCTCTGATAAGTCTGAGGAGAAGAGCTTATAGCATCGGGTTGCAAGTACAGCCAAGCTTGAACTGTTTCATTGAAAATCACAAGTACTGATGTTTGTGTAACGGTGGTGTTATGTGTAGGGGTGTCTGATCTTTCCTTCTCATCTTTCATTCCCTGATAATGCAGGCAGAGGAAAAGCCAAGTCATCATCACTCTGATGACACGCCATCTAAATGAAATCCCTTTCTTGAGAGCCCTGGGTAAAGCTAGGTGTGTTAGGATGTATGAGCAGAGAAGTTAAAACATTCGCACAGTGTTCAATGAGTGTTGGGTTTTCTCAACAGAGAATAAAAATCTAGAGCAAGGCAAATAAACTGGTGAGAGTTCTCTCCTGCGTGATCCTAACTGACTTTGGGTAGGATGGGGTGTTTTGGAAAACCTTAATTTCCTGGCTTTAATTGTTTTCCCTATTTTGAGGTGGTTACATTTAAATTTGGATCATTGGGGGGGCAACTACGTCTTGGTTTTGGTCTGAAATTTAAAAAAAATATATCAGCTTAAGGTGGGTTTCTTTTTGGAGGGGACTGAAGGCGAGGCCACAAAGAACATTCTAGAAACTCTGAAGAACTGAGAATTTTGTTTACCTGTTTTATTTATTTTCTAACCTATTGTTTGCTTTTTAAAAAATTTTTTATTGCTTGATTTTAGAGAAAGAGGAAGGGAGAGAGAAACACTGATTTGTTGTTCCACTTATTTATGCATTCATTGGTTAATTCCTGTATGTGCCCTGACTGGGGATCCAACCTGCAATCTTGGGGTATTGGGGTATCTAACCAACTGAACTACCCTGCCAGGGCCTATTTTTTAACCTATTGTTGAAACGTTACTTAATATATGGTTAAAGTACAACTGACCAGTGCCCTCAGGCAGGGCTGCTAATACAACTCCAGTGGAATGTCACTGTTCCTTTTCTGGTCATGTAGATGGTACCCCCTGGAGGTGTGGCTCTGGCTTTGTGTTTTGAAGGGAATCATTTGCAAACATTTATTATTTTTTGTTTGTTTGTTTGCTATGAACATAGGCTACATTTATTATCGCAGTATTTTCTAGGCAATGTTAAGGATCCTTTTTATTTATTATGACTTACTTTGAGAAGCAATAATTCATTCGTTCATTCTGCCTGGGTTCAAGTCACCAGCTGTCAACCTTGGGCAACATACATCTCTGCATTATGGGTATAAAAATAGGATTGCTGCGAGGGTTAAATGAGACGAAGGCACAAAAAAAGCACTCAGTAAATGTTCATCTTACCAGAAAGAAGCTTATTTGGGGGGTCTTCCCGGTCTAGGAGGCCCTCACTTTAGAAGGGGACCAGGATGGTTCAAAGTATGTGCTAGAAAGTTCACTGCGGGGAGGGAACAGGAGGCCGGGGCATGGAGCAAACACGTCCGCGGAAGTAGAGGTGGAAGGATAAGTACAAACGGGAGCTTGGCCGCCCCAAGAGACTTGTCTACAGGGCGTTTTCCCAGGCACCGTGGTGACCGCCAACTCACCTTTCAGATGCCCGCGTTTCCCGCCGCTTCCCGGCCGCATGAATATTCCAGCGCCCCGTTTGCAAGTTTTTTCCAGCCGCAGATCTGTAGGGGGAGGCCGACCTAGATCTTTCTCTGTTCGCCCGGATGTCTCGTTTTTGGTTTGTTTTGTTTTGTTTTGCTTTTTTTCTTTTTTGCAAGGCCAAGGTCAGCTGCGCCTCCGCGATTGGAGGGCCCGGGGGGGCGGGACCTTCCCGGGAGGCGGAGTCCGCGCGGGGCGGGGCGGGGCGGGGCGGGGCCTGGGCTGGCGGGTTCCGCCCCGGACAGTTGCGCGCGGGAGGCCTGTCGGGATGGAGGAAGCGCGGCGCCCAGTCGGTCGCCTGCAGGCTGCTGGGCCGCGGGGCGCGAGCGGCGCTCTAGGACCGTCCCTGCGCCTCTTGGTCGCGACCTGCCTGCCGCGCTGGGCCCCGGCGCCCGGGTCCGCTCCAGGGGGTTAAGGCGGGGACGCGTGCTCTGCATCCCAGCGGGGCCGCAGTGGATTGGCCCGCGGGGCTGTCAACATGAGTCCTGCCAAGTGCAAGGTCTGTTTCCCCGATCGCAAAGTCAAGTAAGTGAAACTGTGTTTTTAATGACCGTTGAGTTACCTTTTCACAAACTTAGGGCTGCGCTCGCTCTGCGCACTTCCCGCTACCCCGGGTGAAGTCAGGCTCTTAGCGCCACCCCAGCTCTTGCCTGGCCCCCCCGCCCCCACCCCCAGTTTGGTGGCCTGGGAGGTGGAGCCCGCCTCGCAAAAAAAAAAAAAAAACACGCAACACTATCTGGCCTCGGCGGTTGGAGAGGAGGCCGGGTTTGGCAGTGACGTTGTTGGAGGAGGGCACTGAGGAGCACACAGGTGCCTCAAGGTTGCGGGGTGGGCGGGCAGGGCCCCGCTTCCCCCCCCTCTCCCCTTAGACTTGATCACGATGATGGTCGGAGAAGGCGGGTCTGTCTGGACCCCCCCCCCCCCGTGATTGTGAAAAGCCCGGGGCGAACCCACGCGCCCCTGAGTAGGCATCACGTGGAAAGGTTCTTTTCTGAGCAGGGTAGTGTAGGCATTTCTGTGCATTGATTCCTAGGCCCACCTGCTGGATTTCTTTGCGTGTGTGTGCGCGCGCGTGTCTTCATTTTATTGCATTTTTTAAAACTACCGCCCTCGCTGGTGTGGCTCCTGTGGTTAGAGCGTCGACAGAAGGGTCTCAGGTTCAATTCCCGGTCAAGGGCACCGAGCTTGGTTGCAGGTCCGATGTTTCTCTCTCTCTGTCTCTCCCCCACCCCTCCCTTACACTCTAAAAGAAAAAAAAAAAAAAAAAATCAATGAAAAAAATATCCTCGGTGAGTATTAACAAAAAACCCAAAAACCAAAACAACAACAAAAATTACCAACGTAATGCTATGTTTGTTGTTGAAAATTTAGACAATTCTAGATAAGCAGAAGGGAGGAACAGAAATCACCCATTCCCCGTGCCCCATGGTGCTTATTACCAGTTGCTGTGTATCCCTCCCTACAGCCTTTTTTACCATGCAGGTATGTTTTGACGTATGAGCTCGAAGCATACAGAACATATTGACTGCACTGCAACTTGCTGTTTTCACTCGACATTACATGCTCTACAGCTGGCTCAGCTGGCTGTGGCCCGCCGCCTAGTTTTGTATGGTTTGCCAGTAAAGAATGATTTTAAACGTTTAGATGGTTAAATAAAAAAGAAATCAAAAGAAGAATACTATTTGGGGATATGTAAAAATTACATGAAATTTAACTTTCGGTGTCTATAGATAAAGTTTCACTGGAACACAGCCATGCTCGTTGTTTATGTATTGTCTACGGCTGCTTTCAAACTTCAAGGGCAGAGTTAAGTAACTAGTGGTACAGAGACTGGGCCATAAAACCTAGAGTATTTACTACCTGGTCCTTTACAGAAAATAGTTGTCAGCCTTTGTTCTGCATCATGCTTTTTATCAGGTTCATAATATTCCTTTAAAATTCTTGAAAAGGACCTCTGCCTTCTGGGAGCTTGATCCAGTGGGGAAGCTGGATGTTTTCAAGGCCTAGGGACCGCAACAGTATTAACTGCTACCATTGGTGGTGTGCTTTCAGCATGCCAGGCTGAAAGCTTTGTAGGTGTGCGCTCATGGCATCTTTTCACCACCACCAGGGGGCGCTAAGCGGGTGCCGTCATCTCCATTTTATTTTTAATATGTTTTTATTGATTGTAGAGAGAGGAAGGGAGAGGGAGAGAGGGAAACATGAATGTGAGAGAGAAACATCAATCGGTTGCCTCCTGCATGTACCCTGACTCGGATCACACCTGCAACCTGGGTTTGTGCCCTGACTGGGAATTGAACTGGTGACCTTTTAGTACACAGGCCGATGCTCAACTACTGAGCCTCACCGGCCAGGGCTCATCCCCATTTTATAGACGAGGAAACCAAGGTGCTCAGTGCCAGTGAGAACATAACCCAGATTCGTGCTCAGTCTGTCACCCAAAGGGCTCTATAGGCAGCCAGTTTCTACTGCTTTAAGAGCACTCAAAAAAGTTAAGAGCCCTCTTCTAATGTTGGACTAGTCAGGAGATTAAAGGCCTCCGCTAAAACCTAGTTACTGAAGCTCCTGAGCATGCCAGGGAGTGAGGACTGCTGGAGCTGGAAGGAACTCAGCAGTGGTTTAATTCCCTTGATGGGGTATTCAGAAAAGTCAAGAGACACGTCCCAGACATGTGGCCAGCTGCCAGGAGGGAGGCTGACCTTGTAGTTATTTGGTCCTTCCGAAGAGGAGGCTGACAGAGTCTTCAGGGGACCCTCCTGGGGGCGCTCAGGGTGTTGCTGAGCAAACGGCCTGCAGAGGGGCCAGGAGTATGAGTTTGGATCCTTCTTACTCACTGAGTCTTTTGTTGAGCATGGAGGTCACATTTCTCCCACATTTGGAGCCCTGAATTAACTCCTGGCAAAAACATCCAAAGCAGGCCATGTGGCCTACAAAGGATACCTTTTTTTCTGATCCGTAAAGCTGTTTACTTCCGAAGTTTAACATATAAGTGTTGAATCACATTTATTTTTTATTTATTTACTTATTTATTTTGATCTTCACCCTAGGATATGTCTCCTGATTTTAGGGAGAGAGGAAGGGAGAGAGAGAAAAGCATCAATGTGAGAGAGAAACATTGATCAGCTGCCTCACACACACTCCCTGACCGGAGGTCGAACCCGCAACCTAGATATGTGCCCTGATCAGGATGTGAACCTGCAACCTTTTGGTGCACGGGACAGCAATCCAGCAAACCAGCTAAGCCACCTGGCCGGGCAAGTGTTGAGTAACATTTAATTGCACACTTTAATTAAAAAAAAAAAAACCTTTCATAAACCACTTTAATCCAAAAGGATAAACTTCTAAGAAATTAGAATTGTCCCTGCAAATTCAGGCCATGTAGTCACCATATTATAATAATATGAAGATGCTTTATTGGGTCGCTGTGTGGTTCTTCTCTTAGCTTAAGACTTGCAAAAAAGATGGAGTTAGCTTCACTCTGCCACCGAGCTGTGTAATGTTGAGCAAATGCCATCCACCCTTTGACCTCAGTTTCCTCGTCTGTCAATGGTGCTAATTCTTAATAGGCTTTTCCAGGGTTCTTGAGCCTGTCCAGCCCTGGAGCCGAGCACTGTGCCTGACTGATGCCCAGCGCTCAGGAGCTGCTGGCCTTGAGCACTGTCCAAGGTCAGCACAAACATTTGCACAACTGATAGGAGTAACAACAGTTGTGTTGTGAAAGAGATCTGTGTAGTCAGGAGGCCTTTGGGATCCTGCCCTGAAGGCTGGACCACCTACTACGGAGCCAGAAGTAGTAGGAAGGCAGGATCCCAAATGCTGACCGGCATCCCTCGCTGTGCAAACAGGACCAGAGTTCAGAGGATGGAGAAATGCATGTGGGTCAGAGTGGTTGGAGAAGGGCTTCTTGGAAGAGACTTGAGTTGAATGGGATGAAATAAAGTTGGGGAAGGGAAGGCAGAAGAGTCTGGTCTTCACTGAGTCCCACAGTGCCCCATGATCTATGATGGGTGACATCCCTGCCGTGGGAATTCTGCTCAGAACTAAGGCCAGCAGTCTATGTTGATCTATCTGTGGATCTATCTGTGGCTCTCAGGCCTCCCTGTACATTAGAATTTCCTGGGGAGACTTTTGTTGTTTTTCCCATTGGATATTTTTCCGATTGATTTTTAGAGAGAGTGAAACAATTTGTTGTTCCACTTATTGATGCATTCATTGGTTGATTCTTGTATGTGCCCTGACTGGGAATCGAACTGGCAACCTTGGCGTATCGGGATGATGCTCTAACCAACTGAGCTACCTGGCCAGGGCCATATTGGGGCCCTTATAATGAATGACTCCCCTGCAGAGAGATGCCCAAGCTAAAGCTCTTTACTGCAGGCCATGAACCCTGGACACACTCTCTCTGAGGCAAATACTATTAATGTTAAACATTTCTATCCTTTGAGGGAACTGAGACATGGAGTATTGAAGCAACTTTCCCAAGATTACACAGGTCACAAATAGTAGACTCCAGACTCAAAGCCTTAGAGGATGGCTCTGGTCTACCAGGGTTACTCAACTTCAGACTGTTGAATTTGGGGGCCCTGTAATTCTTTGTTGTGGGGGCTGTCCTGTGCTTCGCAGGACACTGAACAACATCCCCAGCCTCTGTCCACTAGATACCAGTAGCAGCCTCCAAATGTGACAACCAAACATGTCTGCAGATATTGCTGTATGTCCTTGGAGAGCAAACTCGCCCCCAGTTGAGTACCTCTCAAATATAAGTGCTTGTTCTTTAAGGTCCAGACAATAGAGGTATTTCCATTTACCTCAGATAGCTTTCTGCCTCAGCATTAGATTCTGAGGGTCAGATAGCATCACGCTGGAAGCCCAGCTCTTCTGCTTGCCAGCCGTGGGGCCTGAGGTCAGTGGGCCTGTCTGAGCCTTGGTTTCCTCATCGTGAGCAGGAGATGGTGGCCTCCTGAGCACGGGGCTGTGCACAGGGATTCGGTGGGAAGCCCCCTGTGCTTGATCTGTAGTGACTGGAGAATATTATTCCCTCCCTCCCAGTGCACTTCTCCCTAGTCTTGTTCCCCAGCAGCTGACTGTGTTTGGTGTTTGCCTGACAGCTCTGTTGCATGGTTAATTGTACCTAAAGCCATTTCCAAAGTTGCCATGGAATAAATATGTCACCTTCCACACTTGCCAAGCGCCAGCCGAAGGTCAGCCCTCCAGAGCCAATGTCGGTTGGCCTCCAACTTTGTCAAAAACAAATAAAAATAGCCACCAGCCCAGAGACGGGGCCTTAAAAAGGCACTCCGGCAGGACATGGGTGCCCACCTGCCTCTGTTGCTGCGATGGGTTTGGGACCCGTCTGATGGAAGGGCTCGGTCACCAATTTTGAAATCAAAATGGTGATGGTGAATGGTTTTCCCCAGGCCATACGGTGGTTCTTCCAGCGGTTGAGGTTTTCTTTGTTGCACTGTAGGTCCAGTTGCTGGAGTTTTAGTGTTTATGTGGGGGGGAGTTCTGAAGCCCAAGGGCCAAAGTCGGGGAGGCTGTGGGCCAAGTGGGGAGAGTAGACAGATGGGGAGCGGGCCCATCTGATTATTATATCAGAAGATATAATAACATAGAGTATACTGTGTGCCAGATGCCATCTCTTACTTTCTCTGTATTAACCTAATCCTCACAACCCGGTGAGGTCCGTGTTATCGTCCTCATCTTATTTATTTAATTGTTTATTGATTTGATTGATTGATTTTAGAGAGGAAGGGAGAGAGAGAGAGAGAGAGATTGATTTGTCGTCTACTATTCATGGATTCATTGGTTGACTCTTGTATGTGCCCTGACCGGGGATTGAACCCACAACCTTGGCCTTTCAGGATGAGATTCTAACCAGCTGAGCTACCCAGCCAGGGCTATCCTTATTTTAAAGATAAGAAAACTGAGTGACTTACTCAGTGGATACTGTAGTAGCCATGGCTTTCAGCATCCCTATTACAAAATAGCTTTTCTTCCTCATTGAAAACAATACATCATTGCAGAAAATTTAACAACTATAGGCAAAGAGAAGAAAACAGAAACCACCCATAATCCAGCCACCCTGAGACAGCTGCTGTTAACATTTTGGTATCTATTTCCCTAGATCAGGGGTCTGCAAATTATGGCCATCAGGCCACATCTGCCTGTTTTTGTAAAGAAATTGTTTAAAAACAGGACTGAACTACTTATCAGTTAACAAAATGTAATTATGATAAAAGCACTGTTCACATTTACAAGACATATTGACCTTCCAAAGTACTTTCTCTAAATCCTCGTGCATCGCAGCAGTTCAATCCTGGGAGGTTTTAGAAGAGAAGCCTCTTGCAATTTATGGGAGGCAGCGAGGTGGCTATCTTGAGGGCCAGAAATCATTTGTTCAGAATTCACTTGTTCATTCAGGCACCACGCATAAGCCCAGGGGAACAGAGTCTTAGCTGAAAGTGCATATCCTATAGCAGCATATTAATGTGATGTGTTTCTGACATTCATTTCTCCCTGTTTTTTCAAATTATAAGAGAAAGGTTATTTAGAAAGTTACAGAGGTAGAAGTGAGCCAGCTGGGCTGCATAGGCTCAGGAAACAAGTTACAGAGGCAAAGGAAGGGCCCTTGGAGCTTAGGAGAGGGAAAGGCCAAGGTAACGCCTGGGGGAAGGGGAAGGGAAAGGGAAAGGCGTGGGTGTGATCCCTCAAGGGAGAGCTGATTTCTGCTTTTGTCCCTCTGGCCTAGAAGCCTGTTTCTTTATCTCTCTGATAGGCAGAGCCTTTGGTGCACACACTGCGGATAGGGGTGTGGGCAGACTGCAGGTTTGTAGAGAAGGTTTTTTTCTCATGGGAAACTGCTGTTTTTTTCTCATGGGAGACTTCATATAACAGAAAATGCCCACACCCAACATTTCCTGGTGTGATGGAAAGATCCCCAGGCCCGGTGATTTGCTGGGTGACCCCCTTTGCCTGGCTGGGCCTCAGTTTGCTCATCTATAAAATGGAATTTCTGTTCCCCGACTTCTTATTTGCCTCCAGCCTTACTGGTCCCGCTAAGACAATAGCAGGTGGCGTGCTGGTGGTGTTCCTTAGGATTAATCAGTTTTTCACCCAAACTCTCGGCCCCCTGAACCCACTCAGCCAAGCCTCCGAAGATGCCTGGTGACGGTCTCTGGACACACCTCTGGATGGTTAACCTCTAATCTAAACCCTGGCAGGCAGTGGCTCCCAGTTTATACCCCACGGCTGGGTTCAGAGAGTGGACTGAATATTCCTGCCTGATTCTGCTCCTGTCAAAATCCTACCAAATGACAGCAAAGATATTTTACAAAAAAGGGATAGAAATCCGCCAAGCCTGGGAGAACAGGAGGGGAGATGAGCAACATTTTGGAAGCTGGAAAGCAGATGGACAAGCGGTAACTGGCTTAGCAGAACCAAGAGGGCTGAGTTACAAAGCAGCCACGAGGATGGCTGAGAACCCACCGACCTGCACCCCAAAAAGCGCAGGGACTGGCAGCATCGGGGGCCTCTGCACCTGGGGTGAAGGGAAGTAGCACAATGAGAAGGACTGGGTGAAAGAAAGACCCCCAGACCCCTTCACCTCCTCCTTGTGGCTGGGGCTGCCCACTTCCACTCCACTAGAAGGCGGGAGGTTTGTTCTCTGAGAGGGAAAGGCAGGAGGTCTTGGGCCTGGGGGGCACACTACAGGGTGTGGGGCTATATTCCTAGAAGGGGGTTAAGGGTCTTTTAGGTGCTGAATTCTGAAAGCTGCCCTGTCCCCCAGATCTGTCCCTTCTTCCATGCCCAGGCTCCTGGACAGCCGTGAGGGAGGGTGGCTCTAAACACGGCCCTCACAGACCACCCTGCGTTGAGCTCAGGGTCCCCTGGCCTTATCCCATTCTCAGCACTTGTCATCAGCCCTTTAGTCCCTGCTCCTGGTCACAAGTAACTAGGGCTCACCAAACATTGGGGTACAGCTTCTAATACGGAAGGCAGGCCCCAGACAAAGAGACACAGGAAACTTGGAAGAAACGGAAATCATACTAGGAGAAGGGAGCTCTCATCTTCCTTTCCCTTCCTCTTTCTCTAAAACCAATAAAAAAACATATCTTCAGCTGAGGATTTAAAAAAAACAAACAGCGGGGGTCTTATGGGCTTCAGCTTCTCTGTGTGGACGCTGGTTCTGTGGGGGCTGGGCACCCGGTTTCCTCCCGGCGCCCCAGGCTTCCTTGCTCATGCCCGGCCTGTGCCCTCTGCAGGCCCAGCATGTCTGGACTCCACCTGGTGAAGAGAGGCCGGGAACAGAGGAAGGTGGACCTGCACAGAGACTTCACCGTGGCTTCCCCAGCCGAGTTCGTCATGCGCTTTGGTGGGGATCGGGTCATTGAGAAGGTACGGATGGGGTCCCGGTGCTCTGGGCAAGGCCAAGGAGGGTGGGGTGGGAGAACCAGCTTCAGACTGGGTGCTCACGCTGCAGAGAAAGGGCGACGGGCACCCCTTGGTGAGCACTTGCTAAGTGCTGGGTGCTGGGCTTCCTGAGCTTTGCACAGTCGCGCCAGCCTGAGGCAGCAGGTGCTTGACCCCATTTCGCACAGGAGGAGACTGAGGCCTCTGAGCAAGATCTCGAGGCTTCTCAAAGGACCCTGAATCCCCTTCCTGCAAGGGGCCGCTTTCTGGGTTATTGGAAAGGAAGCATGAAACCCAGCCCTGCCTTCTGAGGTTCACAACTCCCTTAGAGGAGAGGAGACCCGTACACTAGAACGGCGCCAAACAAAGGCATCAAAACCCATTTATTCGCCCATCCGTCCTGGAGATGGACCCCGGGTGGCACGCAGCCTCCACTTCAGGTGGATGTGCAGCTCTGGTCCCTTCTCGCTGGCCAGGTGCTCATCGCCAACAATGGCATCGCCGCCGTGAAGTGCATGCGCTCCATCCGCAGGTGGGCCTACGAGATGTTCCGGAACGAGCGGGCCATCCGGTTTGTCGTCATGGTGACTCCGGAGGACCTCAAGGCCAACGCAGGTATTCGGGCCTCCACTCCCTCCCCCCCTACCCCGCCATGCCCTGTCCTGTCCTTACCTGCCCTCCTCACCTGCGCCTACCTGGGCAAGTCCCTTCTGGATCCCAGACAGACTTCCAGGGTACCTCTCTCAGGAGCCTGCGTTTATTTGCCCTTTCTGCTTAATTTAATTAAAATGCCTGCTGATAACCAGAGCAACCCCTGTGACTTATAAAAGTGCAAATGGTTAACATGCAAAGTGAAAATCTCATCTTTTTTTAAATAGCTTTTTATTGATTTTAGAGAAAGAGGAAGGGAGAGGGGGAGAGAGAGAAACATCGATGAGAGAGAAACATGCCTCCTGCATGCACCCTACCGGGGATCAAGCCTGCAACCCAGGCATGTCCCCTGACCAGGAATCAAACTGGTGACTTCTTGGTACATGGATTGAGGCACAACCACTGAGCTGCGCCTGCCAGGCCGGAAATTCCAGCTTTGAGCAATGTCCATGTTACCGCAGATTGGCATCTCTTCCCCCAGATGTTTTTTTCTTGCATATGTATGTACTGTATTTCAATTACTCGGCCATTTTTCTATTCATTTACTCTCTCTCTGTCTACTAGCCCAGACCATTCTGTAAGTATTGGGCAATTTGCTTTTTCCCCTGAACAAGCTTATCCCTTCACAGACTCTTCTCCACTCAGCAGGCAAACTGACCTTTTGAAAACACAGCTTGGGGCCTGTCAGCTCCTCCTTAAATGCTTCAGAGGCTGCAGTGCTGCCCCTTGCACCAGCAACCTCAGTCCTGTCCCCTGAACACTGCCCCCCCCCCCCCGGACTTTGGGCGCAGGCCTTAGGCTCTGCCGTACACAGATGCAGCCTCCTTTTAACTCACCAGTGTACAGTGAGGACAGGTTTGATTGTTAGCTCCATTTTACAGATGAGACAGTTGAGGCATGGGGACATAAATTACTTGCCCAGGGTCATACAAACGGTAAGTGACTATTAACTTAAAAATAAAAAGGCCTTGCCCTGGCCAGCGTGGCTAAGTGGTCCACACGCTAAAGGATCGCGGGCTAGATGCCCAGTCAAGGGCACGTACCTGGGTTGCAGGTTCAATTCCAGGCCCTGGTCAGGGCATGCGGGAGGCAACCAGTTGCTGTGTCTCTCTCACATCAGTGTCTCTCTCTCTGAAAAAGCAATGGAAAAAATATCCTCAGGTGAGGATTCACTAAAAAATAAACAAATAAGTAAAAAATAAAAAGGCCTTTCAAGGTGAGATGCAGAATGTGCTTGAGATCAATAAAAATAGCTATTCTGGATACACTGACTCAGACTGAAGCCCAAATAGTGCTCGGATTAGGAGACAAAAGCAAGGGGTGTTTATGAGAAAGGGAAAGGGGTAATTCTGTCTGTGGAAGGAAGGCATTTCTGTTGGTGCAGATAATACAGTGATGTTAATTCTAAACAATGCTTTTAGTTTCCAGTCCGGTAGTCATAATAACCGTTTTCGTGTTATCTCTGCAAACAGGTTTTTTGGGGACACAGTGGGGTCCTAGGCCCAGTCCAAAGGCTATTTTGCCCTTTTTAACATTCCAAAGATTTGAGGCAGAAGGAGTGAAAGGCAGTTCCTCTGGATTGGCAGCTCCAGCTCCATTTAAAAGTGACTCCATTTATTTTATTTATTTTTGACACGACAAGGCTGGAACCCAGGCCTGTCTGAGTCCACAGCCTTGTCCTGTGGGGTCTCCCATCACGCTCAGACTAAAGCTCCAGACCCTCACCGGGCCAGTTAAGGCCCCACACGACTCCACCCCTGCTGGCCTCCTGGCCCCATCCCGTGCCCCTCGCCCGTCATCCCCGGGTCCCAGTCACACTGGACTCGTCGGTTTCTGGACTGGCCATGCTCTTACCTGTTGCAGAGCCTCGGGGTCTGCTGGACCTTCTGCCGACTGTGTTTGTCCCTGAAGCTCATTGCACTGGGGTCGAGCTTCGCCCATCCCTGCCCGACCTTCCCACCGCACCCTGCTCCCTTCGCCCCTCTCTGAGCCAGGCGCTGCCCACAGTAGGCTTGTTGCCTTGTTTTTCTTTTCCAGCAGTAGAGATGCTGCGAGGAGAGGGCGCTTGTCTGACTTCCCCCTTGATAATCTCTGGGGCCTCCCGGTGGCTTGTTTCTAGGGCATATTCCTTAAGTGGAATTTCTGGCTTCATATTTTAAAATCGAAACATTGTGTCACATTCAGCTTTAAAAAGGAAGGAGCTGCTATCCCAGGCTACAGCGTGGATGGAGCTTGAGGGCATTGTGCTAAGTGAAATAAACCGGCCACGGAAAGACAGATACCGTCTGATCCCACTTACATGAGGTCCATACAGTGGTCAAAATCCTGGAGACAGAGAGTGGAGTGGTGGTGGCCAGGGGCGGGGGTGGAGGGGGAAAGGGGAGCTGTTTCATGGGTACAGAGTTTTAAATTTGTGAGACGAAGGAGCTCTGGAGATCTGTTTCACAACAACATGAATATGCTTATCACTACCGAACTGAACACTCGAAAAATGAGGAAGATGGCAAATTTCATGTTATTTTTTTTAGCATGATTAAAAACAAGCATTCTATTCTTTTTTTTTCTTCCCCATCTTCCCTGGAGGATATGCAAACATTGTATTCTTTAATGGCAAAACAATGTTAAAATAGAGTTTAGGAATTTAAAAAAAAACAGAACCCGACCTCTGACCTCACAATCTTGACAGTTCGCTTCTTTCTTTTTTGGTTCCCTCCAGGCCTGTTCCTTACACACATGTTTTTACATAGTTAAAGCCATACTCAGTTTTCTTCTAGGCATCACACATGTTTGTGCATTGTCGCCCTAGACTTGTCATGGTTATTTTTCTAGTGGCCGTACGTAGTTGTGTCTCGCAGATGCCCTACAGGCGACTTCAGTCTCTCTTGTTCTTCCCTTTCCTCTCCCATTTTATTCCAGAGTATATCAAGATGGCAGATCAGTATGTCCCTGTCCCGGGGGGAACCAACAACAACAACTATGCCAACGTGGAGCTGATCGTGGACATTGCCAAGAGAATCCCCGTGCAGGTAGGTTGGACAGGGCGCCCCGTTCTGCCCACGGGGGTGATGCCCTGAGCTCTGGAGCAGCTCGGTTCCCCACTCAGAAGGGGCAAAGGAGCCAAGTCCTACGAGACTCTGAGATCCAGGGCTGATGTGACCCAGCAAAGAGCTTTTGGTGTGCGATGGGGGGCGGGTTGTGAAGGAAGGTCTTCGTTCACGCCTCTCTGTGTTTGCAGGCGGTGTGGGCTGGCTGGGGCCATGCTTCCGAAAACCCCAAACTTCCGGAGCTCCTGTGCAAGCACGAGATTGCTTTCTTAGGTAGAGTGTGTCTCCGTCAGATACGCGGGAATTGGGGCTTTGATGGGACACTTCTCTGGGTCACATTCTCTTTCTAGCCCTGTAAGGTGGGGGTCAGTCTGTATTTCCACCTCACATATTCATTGTTAGGAGCAAGAGAGTCCAGGGGTGGGCGGGCACCTGGGTAGGTTGGTCAGCCCAGAGAGATTCATCTGTTACCATGGTTACCACAGTGAAATGATGCTGGGGCAAGCAGACCTCTGCTAGTGTTTCTGTTGGTACTGAAATGCCAGCCATGGTCAGATTTATCACTAGATTTGGAGGGCACATTTCTGATAAGGCCACACTTGTGCTTGGCTGTTCTCAGCCTTTGGAATGCCCTAACCCCTTGGGACCAGAGCCCCTCACCTCTACTATTTATTAGGTTAAATGATGCTTATTACCTATGGCATCTGTTTGTTTCAGGATTTGAAGATATATTTGTGAACTTTGCATAATGATGCTATCTGACATCCTCGTGTGGTTTAGGGGAATCATTTGCCATCCACTTACCTCTAGGCCCACAACACAGACTTGTGCATGAAGCAGCTCCAGGCAAATTAATACCTGATATTCCAAGGCTCGGCCTGGTGACCTGTGCCCACTGAGGTTTTTTTCTGTCCATGGTCTTTGATTGGCTGTCACACAGGATTCTTCTTATCCTTCGGTTGTAGCTCCTCTAGAGGTTGGTGGTCCAGCCCTCAAGCTGGCACTCTACAGCCCACAGGCAAATCTGGCCCACTGCCTGCTTTTGTAAATAAAGTTTTATTGAAACATGGCCCTGCTCATTCATTTATGTATAGCCTGTGGCTACCTTCACCCACATTGGCAAAACTGAATATTTGTGACAGAGACCAGGAGGCCCACAAAGCTGAAAATACTTCCTATCTGGTTCTTTATAGGAAAAGTTCACTCACCCATGTTCTAGATTTTTGAGGTGCTGGCTTGCCCTCTTGGTGTAGCTTTTTGCCTCCCCCCTCAAAGTGAATTTTGTGTTTGCCACATAGCTTAGGTTATAACTCACACCAGGTTTCCAATCCACATGTGTTGGAAGTTGACTGATGAAGTACCAGACTAACAAACTTTTTTCTTCCCTGACTTGATGTTAAACTCCTTGAGAGCTTGGACCTGAATTCTTTCACTGTGTACTCTGGTCGGCACTTGGCTGTGAGGGTCTTGTGGCTGACTCAGTTCTGCCTTCCCCTTTGTTCCTGATCCCTCAGGCCCTCCCAGTGAGGCCATGTGGGCCCTAGGAGATAAGATTGCCTCCACCATCGTGGCCCAGACGCTGCAGATTCCAACACTGCCCTGGAGTGGAAGTGGTAAGGGACCCTGAGCTTCACACTGGGGGACTCATCGGCCCAGTCTTGCTAATGTGAACAGAGGGGGTGACAAGAGTCTGCTTTTTTATTCTTTCATTTAAAAATTTAAAATTATTAAACAAGTGGTACAATTTCATTGTAGACAACTTAAAAAATATGAGAAATACAAAAAAGAAATAGAAATCATCTATAATCCTATGACACAGTGTTGAACATTTTAGGTATCTATCCACCTTGCCAGCCCTTTTTCTAAGCATGTCCTTTAAAAAACCAGAGATCTCGTATTTACTAGTTTGGGACTAATTTTTTCTAACTAATCTTTCTATGTCAATAAATATACTTTGCAACATTTAAAATGCCTGCCTAGGATTATATCATACAGCTGTACCATGATTTACTTAACGATAGTCCTCTCTAGTTACACATTGATGTTGTTTCTGATTTATTTTGTTCTAATTTAAAAACTATTAAAAGTAATGGAGTCTTGACCATCTTATGACTGAATCTCTATGTACATTTTAATTACTTCCTTAGGATAAACTTATCAAAGTGGAATTTCTAAGATATATTAAAAAATAAACAGGAAAAAGTCTCAGAAGTTTCCTATTTAATTTGATTTTTTTCTTCTAAAGATTGAATTTTAAATTTGGAATGGAAAGTTTGTTTGTTTGTTTGTTTGTTTAATCTTCACATGGTGTTAAAATATAATGATTCACATATAAATGATTCCATAGGGTAGAAATGGAATTTTTTTAGATTCAGGTTAGTACGCTGTTCTTGATAGACTTGTTCTGAATTTCTTAAGCTTGATTTCCCATTCAGGGTTGAGTTAGACCTTAAGAAGATGAAAGCCATTAACTAATTAAGCTGAAGGGCTGTGTCTGTATTCTGTGGGTCCAGAGGCCAGGTCTAGAGCAGCTTTGGCGAGGAGGGGTCCTGTGGTTTCTGTGTTGTGTGTGTCCCTGCCATCCTTGGAGGACTTGGCTCTCTTTGTGACTGTCCAGGTCTGACGGTGGAGTGTGCAGAAGATGGTCTGCAGCAGGGGAAAAGAGTCAATGTCCCCGAAGACATTTACAACCAGGGTTGTGTGAGAGACATAGACGAGGGCTTGGAGGTAAACACAGAGCCCAGGGTGGGGTGCGAGGGTGGGGAACAAGGCGCCAGAACCTTCTCACTGTCCTGGTGGCGGTGGAAAATGTCTAACCTCTAAAGGGGTCTATTTGTCCTTTGCCCCCCAGGCAGCAGAAAAAATTGGTTTTCCATTGATGATCAAAGCTTCGGAAGGTGGTGGAGGGAAAGGAATCCGGCAGGCCGAGAGCGCCGAGGACTTCCCGATGCTGTTCAGACAAGTGAGCTGTTCTTGCTGCAGATTGTTTTCATGTCTTTGGGAATTGTCTTTATTCAGTTGTTGGCCACCACATTATTTCTGTTAGCATCACTGTGTCACAGCCGTGAGAGGACATTTGCAGGAGGGGAACATGGCTGTGCTGTGTTGTATTTCCAAGCAAATGTGTGTGCATTTTACTCAGAAGTCCACGGTGTGTGTGGACCCTTGTCCTGTTTCCTTAGATGTTCAAGTCTATGGATCAGTGTGTCTATAAATGGTTTCAGAGACACGGGGTCAGAATATCTGTTTCTGACTATAGTTGGCTATCAAGAGGGGATATTTTGTAAATTGTAGCAGTCTTGGTATTTTTAATGTTCCTAGAGAGTCAGTTTTTATTGCAGGAACTATACAATTGAACCCTGTACAACATGAGTTTGAACTGTGTGGGTCGAATTACACATGCATTTTTTTCAATAACTATATTAAAATTTTGGGAGGAGATTTTCAACAACTTGAAAAAACTCACAGATGAACTGCGTAACCTGGAAATATAGAGAAATTAAGAAAAAGTATGTCATGAATGCATAAAATATAGAGAGAGATACTAGTTAGTTTCTCACTTACTACCATAAAATATACACACATATGTGTTATTTATTTAAATTATATGTTTTTTATTGATTTGAGAGAGAGAAACATCTATTTGTTGTTCCACTTATTTATGCATTCATTGGTAGATTCTTATATGTGCCCTGACCAGAATTAAACCTGCATATGGGGACGACACTCTCACCAACTGAGCTACCAGGCCAGGGCCTGTACATCCAACTCTTAACAGCACAGTAACTCCTTTTTAAAAATAATTACAAAATTTTTGAATTATAGTTGACATATATGTTTCAGGTTACAGCGTAGTGATTAGACGTTATATAACTTACGAAGTGACCACCCTGATAGTCTACTGCCGTCCGACACCATTGCAGCATTAACTCTCAATCACATTAACTCTTAACAGCCCCTTCAACTCGTAGCCAGTTTGCACCCAACTCTTACCAGCGCATCATCTTTAGGAGAAGGGGTTGTGTGGAAATTTCACTTTCTACAGTATGTATTCACGCACCGTTGGGTTTAAAACAACCAGAATGTAACGCCTTTGAGAGGCTGGAGCAGACGGGAGGATCGTGGGCGCGCCTGCCGTCTCTTGCTCTCTCCGGAGAGCTTCGTGTCCCAGCCGCTCTGCCTTCTCCCAGGTGCAGAGCGAGATCCCGGGCTCCCCGATCTTTCTCATGAAGCTGGCCCAGCACGCCCGTCACCTGGAGGTCCAGATCCTCGCCGACCAGTATGGGAACGCCGTGTCCCTGTTTGGGCGAGACTGCTCCATCCAGCGGCGGCATCAGAAGATCATCGAGGAGGCACCCGCCACCATCGCCCCGCCGGCCGTGTTTGAGTTCATGGAGCAGGTGCGCTCTGCAGGGCTGCGCGTGGGGACAGCCACAGGGGAAGCCAGAGCCAGGAAGGGCTCCTTATGGTCCGGGTTGCCAAAATGGGGTTGGTGCCCGAGAAGAAACTGGGGGCCCATCATGGACGTGATTTCAGCCTGGCGTGGGTTTTTTGGAGTATGGGTTATGTGTCCCAAGGTCCCCAGTCTGCATTTAGTTGGGGAACCAATAAGCCACTATTAAAGCTGCCCGAGAAAACCACTGGAAGCCCCTCGGTCTCTGTGTCTTTGCAGTGTGCCGTCCGCCTGGCCAAGACCGTGGGGTATGTGAGCGCAGGGACGGTTGAATACCTGTACAGCCAGGATGGCAGCTTCCACTTCTTGGAGCTGAATCCCCGCCTGCAGGTGGAACACCCCTGCACGGAAATGATCGCTGATGTCAACCTGCCGGCTGCCCAGCTACAGGTGAGGAAACGGGCGCCAGGCCCTGGGCCGCCTTCTGCCCTGGAGGGGTCCCCTGTTCTACTCAGATTAGACCTTCTTGCCCCTGTTGACTAACTGTCCCTGGGGAGCAACTTTTTTTTAATGTTTTTATGGATTCAAGAGAGAGTGGGAGAGGGAGAGAGAACTGGAAACATCGATGAAAGAGAGAAGCATCGACATTGATCGGCTGCCTCCTGCCTGCTCCCTACTGGGGATTGAGCCTGCAGCCCGGCCATGTGCCCTGACTGGGAATCAAACCGTGATCTCTTGATTCCTGGGTTGATGCTCAACCACTGAGCAACACTGGCTGGGCTATTGCTTTTATTTTTTTAAACAATTAAAAAAAAACCTTATTGAGTGATTCTTTTAGAGAGAGAGACAGGCAGAGACATTGATGATCTATGCATGCATTGGTCGATTCTTGTATGTGCCCTGACCAGGGATCAAACCTGCAACCTTGGCGTATCGGGACAATGCTCTAACCAACTGAGCTACCCGACCAGGGCTGGGTACCTTTCCTTTTCACCTTCCATAGTACTAAAACCTGTAACTTTTATTTAGTGTGTGTTTCTTACCGTGTGATGTTTTATGCATGTTGCTGCTTTTCCCAGTGGCATTATTTGCTCATTGGACCTCTTCCTCCCTGGCATCCAGCAGCATCCTTGGTATTTGGGGGCAGAGGTCTTGTGGGACTGACAGTCCTGGGGTTGGCTTTCTTGATTTCAGATCGCCATGGGTGTGCCACTGCACCGGCTGAAAGACATCCGCCTTCTGTACGGAGAGTCACCATGGGCGGTGACACCCATTGCTTTTGAAACCCCTTCCAACCCGCCCCTCGCCCGAGGCCACGTCATTGCAGCCAGAATCACCAGTGAAAACCCTGATGAGGCAAGTTGTGGGGGCCCTGGGCTTCTGCCATCTCCAGTCTCCCAGTGTGGGGCAGACCCCCAACATTAGCCTTGGATGAGACCCCCCCAGGCTTTTCGGCTTACAATTAAGGAAACCTAGGTGCAGGAGGGGACAGAACACAGTTTATTGACACATAGTGTGTGCCAGGCAGATCCCTTCACGTATCTCACAGCTCACGTTCCGCCACTGGGCGTTATTACCCAGGCTTGCAGATCAAGAGGTTGTGGTAACTTGCCTAATGCCGCAAGCCCGGGGCCTGCTGAGACTCTAAGAGCAAAGCAGGAGTTTTTCAGAGGGATGGTGGCTTGTTCACAGGTGCCTGGGAGGGTGGAGGACCAGGTGATGCAGTTCCCGGCACCTGGAACTCCCTGTCTCTCGCCTCCAGGCACCTCTGCCGAAACAATGCCTCCATCACTCAATTCAAGAGCCCTAATTCCAGAGAGAGGGTCCAGGTCCACCCCCCCTTACCAAAATTACACCCCGGTCGGGGGGGGGGGGGGGCAGGCCACAAAGGGACTTAGGTGTGTTAGCATCAGCAAGGCCAACACTAGATTTGTTTATCTGCTGGAGTTTTCATAACCCAGAATTGGAAATCCCATGCTCTTTCATTCAAACCTTTTATTATCGGCAATGTCAAGAGTATAAAACCAGGGTGTACCTCCACTCGGCTCCATCGGTGATCACCGTTCTTCCATGTTATATCTGTGCGCCCTCCCCCATCCCAACTTGGTTGTTGTTATTTTCTTAAAATAGTTTTTGTAAAGTGAAAATTAGACGAATTGACATGCTCACGTGATACACCCACAGCCCAGACGAGACGTATCGAAGTTTCCTTGATCATGCTTAGTTTTGGGTAGCGGCGGGGGTTCTTGGGTTTTCCTAGGATTTAATTCTGATGAAAATAGATCTGGAGTAACGATTACTTCCATTTTGCTTTTTTTTTGGTCTGGGCTGCAGGGGTTTAAGCCGAGCTCTGGGACAGTCCAGGAACTGAATTTCCGCAGCAGCAAGAACGTGTGGGGTTATTTCAGCGTGGCTGCTACTGGTGGCTTGCACGAGTTTGCTGATTCCCAGTTTGGACACTGCTTCTCCTGGGGAGAGAACCGGGAAGAGGCCATTTCGTCAGTATCTCCCTTCTTTCCTTCCTTCCCTCCTCCTTCCGTCCCTCTCTTCTTTTAAGACACTCAGAGTTAGCCTGTGGCTTCAGATGCGGTAGCAAGTTAGGAGATCGAGGGAGGTGAAGGACACAGCAGACCCCGTTTAAATACCCTGTGCTGAAGTCCAAGAACAAAGTCTGCCCTCTTCCTGTATTTGAGATCCGTGAAGTAAAACGACCTCACCAAGGTCATTGCTCTTGAGCTTATTGCAGGTCGAGCTTGAAGGAGATCCAAAGAATGTTCAAGGTGATTCCAAAAGTTTAAAAGGTGCTGAGTACTATAGCACTTTTTAAAAAGGTGTGTGTGTTTGGGGGGAAACTCCTTTACATTTAAACCTCATAAGTAGTTCCCGGAGAAACACGCATTTGCAAAGAGGCCCCCGAATTCCAAAACACGTCTTATCTTTTTTTCTGCCTTGACCTGGGGGCAAAAAGGTCAAAAACCAGTTCACATGGTGATTAATGTTCTTGTGTCGGTGGGTAAGTGTCCTTTAGAGTGAAAAATCCAAAAGGCATTGTGGACATTTTATTTAGAAAACATTAAAATCTATCTTGCCTGGGCTCTTAGCCATGATTTAAATCGAGTTTGGTGGTTTTGATGAGTGGGCTTTCTTTGCCAGCTTCAAATAATTAGTTTTCATTGTGCTCAGCAAAAAAATTGAGACCCTTGATGCTCAGGGAAGATTGCAGCAAATAAGAATTAATAGGGGGAAGGAAGGAGGCCAGCTGGCCCAGCATGTCTCATGCTGTGGGACATGAAGATTTGAATAGGCCCAGCGGGAAAGAGAGGCAGAATGACTGGCTGTGGTTAATTAGAATTATAATCATGGTAATTAATTACATTCATAGCAGTTGACAGTTATTGATCAGTGCCTGGGTGCTTTATATGGACTGTCAAGGTTATTTCCCCATTTTCCAGATGAGGAAACTGAGGCCCAGGCAGTTAAGTCACTTGCCCAAGATTACTCAGCCAGTAAATGCTGGAGCTGAGATTGACCCAGGGTGTTTGACTCAGGACCCTCTTAACTTCTGTGCTGTTCTGACTCTCTGGGAACCATGTGGGAACCCCATATGCTAACTGGAAAAACAATCCGTGTGCCCTCAAGGAACATGGTGGTGGCTTTGAAGGAACTGTCCATCCGGGGCGACTTCAGGACCACTGTGGAATACCTCATCAACCTCCTGGAGACCGAGAACTTCCAGAACAACGACATCGACACGGGGTGGTTGGATCACCTCATCGCTCAAAAAGTGCAGGTGAGGAGCTGCACCCGGCTCCCCTTCGATCACAGAGACACCCCCACCCCCCGCACAGCTCCCTGGGGGCCTGGTTGCCATAGGTACTGAAGTGCGGGGTCTTTCCTAGGCTGAGAAGCCGGATATCATGCTCGGGGTGGTGTGTGGCGCCTTGAACGTGGCCGACGCGATGTTCAGAACCTGCATGACGGATTTCTTACACTCGCTGGAAAGGTGGGGCGCGTGGTGACTTCCTCCCCTTTGGGGATACGTGTTAGTGGCGAGAACATGCTTTGTTTGGGTGCAAATCAGCCACGAGAGATTGAGCAACCCCCCCCACGTGCTTGCCTCTGTGTCATTCCTTGGAGAAACCTGGGCTGCCCTGGAAGAGGCTCAGGGGCCGAGATTCTCCAGGCCAAGGCAGCAGTTAAAAGACAGCCGTGCGTTGATTTGTGCTGACTTGTGTTAGGTATGTCATCCCACTCGGGAGCTGAGAGCCGTAGGATGTGAATTTTGGTCTCTCCCAGACCGTCCCCTGAATCAGAAGGTGGCAGTGAAATGGCCCAGCACAGAAGAGGCCGGGTGCCTACTGTTTGGATGAGCCAGGGTTTCTCAGCCTCAGTACCGCTGACATTTTGAGCTGGGGCGTTTCTTGTTGTGGGGCTGTCCTGTGAGGTGTGGGACGTTCGCACCCCTGCCCCGCTCACAGCATCTCCACTCCTCCCAGAAGTCACGACAGTCAGAGCCAGCGTGCTGACCATTATGGGACCACGTGACATTCAAATATGTCCCTAGACGCTGCCAAGCGTCCCAGAGCTGAGAATCCCTGTGACAGACAAATGAAACTACTCAAAAGAGATGAAAAGCGTAAAAATTTCTAGCTCTTCGGTTATCATGCTTTTGAATGGAGATAGAATTACAGTCCGTGCGCCAGTTTCTTTCACAAGCAGGCAGCAGGGTTTCCACATACAGAATTTTCTGGGAAGAAGCCTTTGTGGATTTAGCTTCCTGCAAAGCCCTTTTGAAATTTCACATCCTTCAGAAAGTGCCATTTCCTTAAGTTCTGAGTCATGTCGGCTTCCTTGGTATGATCCCTGTTTTCTTGCCTTTTAATCAGACGCAGCTTTTCTGCGGGACAGCCGGGTGCGTTGGTGCTTCAGTCCTGGGGGTTGGCTGCAGAGCCCTCGGTCGCTCCCAGGGCTGACCGCAGGTCTGTCTTCTCTTCCAGGGGCCAGGTCCTCCCTGCAGATTCTCTGCTGAACACCGTGGACGTGGAATTAATTTACGGAGGCATTAAGTACATTCTCAAGGTAACGGCCTGTGTTTCTTGGATGTCTCCAACACTCCGGAGTCCGGAGGGAGTTTTTATTCCTCTGATGAGCCATCCCTGGAGTGGGTTTTCTCATGCTCAGGTCCCAGGGTGCCCCATGCAGCCCATGACCTTGAAACCTGAACACTTTGGGTTTGAGAATGCACAGGCTTGAGCAATACGCATGAGGCATGCTGGAGCGTGTGTTAGTTTCTGGTGGCTGCTGTAACCAAGTTCCACCAACCGGTGGCTTCAAACAGTGACATTTATTTTCTCACTCTTCTGGAGGCCCGAAGTCCAGAATCAAGGTGTGGGCTGGGCCCTGGTCCCTTTGAAGACTCCAGGGGAGAGCCCGCTCCTGCTTTGCCAGCTTCTGCTGGTTGTGGGCAGTCTTTGGCGTTCCTGGCTCGTAGACCTCCCTCCAGCCTCTGCCTCCTGCTTCCTATGTCTGTCTGCTCTGTGTGTGTGTGTCTGTCTTCACATTGTCTCCCTGCTGTGCCTGCATCTCTGGATCTGTTCTCTACAAGAACACATCAGGTTGGGTTTAGGGCCCACCCTAATCCAGTGTCACCTCATCTTAACTAACCGCATCTGCAAAGGCCCTATTTCCAGATAAGTCACATTCTGAGATGCCAGGAAGGAGCACAGTAGACACCAGTTCTAGCTCCTGGCCTGGGGCAGGGACAGAGATGCTGTTCCGGGGCCGCAGGGACAAGCAGACATCCTGAATTCAGGTGGGGACATTGAGCTTGTCCCCGCAGGTGGCCCGGCAGTCTCTGACCATGTTCGTCCTCATCATGAACGGTTGTCACATCGAGATCGACGCCCACCGGCTGAATGACGGCGGGCTTCTGCTGTCCTACAACGGCAACAGCTACACGACCTACATGAAGGAAGAGGTCGACAGGTGCGTGGGGGCTGGGCCGCAGAGCCGACTCTGTTCCGTGGGGGTGAAAAATACGAAGCTGCCCGGCTGGTGTGGCTCAGTGGTTGAGCATCGACCTAAGAGCCAGGAGGTCACGGTTTGATTCCCAGTCAGGGCTCATGCCCCATGGCACGCACTCATCACTCGATGAAATGTGGGCCACCCACTGAGAAGGCATCGAAGACTCTGGCCAAGGAGAGTGAGGTGGGGAGGGGTGGGGTGCCAGGGACCCCATGTCTGAAAAAGCTTCAGTGAGAGAGTAGAGTCTCCCTCCCCAGTTCTTGATCCAAGAAGGCACACTTGATTCACCCCAGAGCCATGACTTATTCCCTCTTTTTAACCCATGTTCTCTCTGCCAAGAATATTCAAGATTACTGTAGGCTCCACCCATGGGGCATGCCCTCTCCAGTTCAGCCATCACGTGAAGACTTATCGGCAGTAAATATTTATGGAGTAATATTTATTGATTGCTCTCTCTGTGCCTGTTGGAATTATGTCAGTAAAAGGAACTAGCTTTCAGCCAGAAAAGGGTCCTACCCTTTGCTCCACCAATTCACTCCTGATCTGCTTGCCATGACTGTAAAATGCCACCACTTGGGAAAGTGGAGTCCCCCAAACTGCACCCAGAGTGACACTCAGGGCTGCCTTTAGGGAGCGAGATACTGTAGAAAGCCCGACTCAGGCGCTGGGCCGATGGTCCTCCCCATCCCCTCCCCTCCTCTCCCCCAGTTACCGGATTACCATCGGCAACAAGACGTGTGTGTTTGAGAAGGAGAATGATCCCACCGTCCTGAGAGCGCCCTCGGCTGGGAAGCTGACGCAGTACACGGTGGAGGACGGTGGCCACGTGGAGGCTGGGGACAGCTACGCTGAGATGGAGGTGAGCGCAGAGCAGGACCTCGGGGGGTCAGCGAGGCCTCCCCTGCGCAGCCCCCAGGCCCCCGCTCCCCAGGGGAGGGCCCTTCAGCATTGCTTCTGCAAATGGACCTCACCTCTTACCTGGGCCACCGGCTGCAAATTCCTAAGAGAGCCAGTGTGCAGGGCTCAGCCCAGATTCCCCGCAGTATTTAAAGGGAAAGCCTCAAAAGTGCACACCTCCCTGGCCATGAGCAAGAACTGATTCCATAGTAGTGATGGTGGTGATTAAAAAGCCTTAAGCCAGCACTTGCAAAGCACGTGCCATGTGGCAGGCACTATCCACAGAATGATGCTCGGGGGGCTGGGCTTGCAGCCCAGGCCTAGCTGACCTGGATGCCCACGCTGGGACCTGCTGAGCCAAAGGAGCACTGTGTTGAGTGTCTGCCGCCCACACCACAGTAACAGAACTCATCATGTCCACGAATCCAGGCTCTCGGGTCACGTAAAGGGCCTGATGACTCACTGTACTATGAGCACAGTCTTTATTTCACAGTGTTCCCCAGAGAGTTTCTTGCTGCCTTGAGAAAAGGAGCATGTCCCACAATGCACCACATTTTAGGAACGTGTATGTTGATCACCCTACATAATATAGTTTTATAGATTTAACTGTAGTTCTAAGAGAGATGCTTTACTTCCTTTTGGAACTAAAGATCAGTTTCCATATCTGTAAAATGGGCACATAAAACCTCCCTCCCTGGCTGGCTTTGCAGATGGAGGTGATTGGTGAACGGCACTGCGCCAGGTGACTGCTAGTTCCCTCTGTCCTTTCAGTTTGAACTCTGTTCAGGGAGTCAGTCTATTTAAATGACGCAGGCCCTGCTCCAGAGTTACTAGTTCTGAATGACACTGGGTGTCACACACACAGGCGAGCCCTGAGGGGCTCCATCTCATGTCTTCTTTCTGCAAAACAGGTGATGAAGATGATCATGACCCTGAATGTGCAGGAAAGCGGCCGGGTGAAGTACATTAAGCGCCCGGGGGCCGTGCTGGAAGCGGGCTGTGTGGTGGCCAGGCTGGAGCTCGACGACCCATCTAAAGTGCACCCGGTATGTAGCGCCTGGCACGGCCATCAGGCTGGCTCAGGTGCGCGCACGGCCTCCACCTGCCTGTCCAGTGAGCCGGACAGACTTGAGGCTCCTGACTTTCCTCCTGCCTCCCCGTGTGCCCCCGAGCCAGCGTGATGGGCGCAAACATGCCCTCCTTTGCTCAAACCCCTCTCAGTGACTCCCCATCCCACTTAGAATAAAACCCAAGTTCTTCTGATGACATACAAGACCCCAAGTAAGCTGTCCCCACTTTCTTTGGCTTTATTCTCTCACATTCCGTTTTGCTTAAACAGGACAGACCCCTCTGCCTGGAGGACCTTCCCCCAGTGTTTTCAGGGCTCACCCTCTTCCCTCCTATGAGCTTTTGCTCAAACATGCTTGAGGCATCGTGGGTCCTCAAAAAACCCCACAAGTCTTGCTGATGACTATTTACACCCTTCTCAGTAGGTTGTGCAGGCGGGAGGTAGCTCGTCCTTCATCCATGTATTGTGCTTTCCTCTACAATTCATAGTACACATGCCCAGGAAGAAAGCTGGAAAAGGTTTTAGTTTTCTTTTAAATATGTTTTTATTGATTTTAGAGAGAGAGGAAGGGAGAGGGAGAGAGATGGAAACGTTGCTCGGCTGCCTCCTGCACGCCCCCTACTGGGGATCAACCCTGCAGATCAAACCAGCCACCTCTCGGTGCGTGGGGTGACGCGCCACCAACTGAGCCACGCCGGCCAGGGCTAGAATAGAAAAGTATTTTTAAAAATCAAATTGTTTCTTTTCTCCAGACTATGCCATTAGTTTTATTTGTTTTCTTCTCATTTTTTTCATTGCTCTTTTTCGGGGTCTCCCAAGGATAGACACAGACTGAGGCTTTTTAGACCCCTGGGAAGGTCTGTGCGCCTGCAGTGCGATTCCTTTCAGCCAACATTTCCCGGGCTGGGTGCACGAGACAGGGCCGGGCCACCCGTCCCTGCAGGCTCATGCCCGCCTAGGGGATGATCCCTTGTGATTCAGTGCGGTGAGTCCAGTAAGGAGACTGCCCTTGGCCGCCTGCAGCAGGTTGTGGAGAAGGGAACCCTCCCGTTAGCTCTTCGAGGACAGAGGAGGGTGGGGTGGGGGCAGGAAGCTGAGGGCTCCAGGCCAGCAGAATGGATGCCCCAAACCTCCTGGGTCTAGTGCCTCATGCATAGCAGGCGGTCAGTGGGTACTTATAGAATAAATTCATACATAAACCGGCACATTAAGTCCATCTTGTCCTTTTGGGGGAGCTTTTTATGTTTTGATCCACTATGGCTAAATGTTTTTGATTTGCAAAAACCAGGTACATTTGTATGAGAGTTTTATAAATGTTTATCCTGCTAGGTGTTTATCTTTGGGACTCAGTAGAGACTGACAATAAATAGAGAAAATAGAGAGATTATCTTCGTTAGAAAGCAGAGCAGAACAAAGAAATCCAACCCCCTCCAAAATTACTTGGGGGACATAATCTGCTATGATATTTACAAGGGGGAGATTTGGAAAACCCATACGTTTTTTTCTGTTTTCTCAGGCTTCATCCTCAGAATGGTGTACATGTGGGGCACAATAGATCTGGTCAGCCCTCGGCATGTCTCAGTCGGAGGCCACGGTGTCCTTGACCTCTGGTTCTTGTGTCTCATCAGGCCAAGCCGTTCACAGGAGAGCTCCCTCCCCAGCAAACTCTGCCCATCGTGGGGGAGAAACTGAACCACGTCTTTCACAACGTCCTGGAAAACCTGACCAACATCATGTGTGGCTACTGTCTGCCGGAGCCTATTTTTAGCATAAAGGTGGGTCACCTGTGAAGGGTGGGTATGTATTCTACACACGTGTGCAGGTCCCCGTGATGCGCTAGGATTGACTCCATGAGACCCGAGGTCTTTATTGAAGTAAACAACAGGAAAACGGTCAGTTCTCCGTTGTTCTCACAGAGGACCCTTTCCTCCGTTTGATTGTACACATCAGGGTACTTTTTCTCTTTGATTATAAACTGTTGTAAAAGTGACAACTGGTGCAACACTGAGAATATTCATGTAGTGAATTAAGAAAGGAGTCAACATGGGTCACCCTTTTATTTTTAATTTTCAAAAATATTTTTATTGATTTTGAGAGAGAGAGAGAGAGGAAGGGAGAGGGAGAGAGAGAGAAACATTGATGTGAGAATGCAACACCAATCGGCTGCCTCCTGCATGCCCCCCACCGGGGATTGAACCGGCAACCTTTCTGTGCACGGGGTGACATCCAACCACCTGAGCCACACCGGCCAGGGCGTGGGCCACCCTTTTAAAGAGAGGAGGAAGGCACTTTGTTCAGAAATGCCATGGTTCCCCATCCCAGAGTCCTACTGTCTGCTCACTCTGTAGAGAAGTAAGTTCTCAAGTTCGCAGACCTCCCTGAAAGACCCATGACAGTAAACCTGACATCGGTAGTGATAAAACTGCTGCATCACAGTAAATCCCAGGATAGCAAATCATGGTGATAGGTAACAGCGGCCAACCCCTTGTCTAGTGCGTTCTGTACGCCAGCTACTACTCTAAGCACTTAAAATTTATGGTCATTTAATCTTCCCAACAACCTATGAGGTAGGAGCTCTTACTACTTCAGTTTTACGGGTGAGGAAACCAAGGCACTCGAGTGCGTGGGGCCTGGATGGGTTGAGCGTGTTGGGCGCCCTGTGCTGGGTGGGAGCGCCCACACCCTGCAGGGCCTCGCGCCAATGCTGTGGTCCCCGCTGCAGCTGAAGGAGTGGGTGCAGAAGCTCATGATGACCCTCCGACACCCGTCGCTGCCGCTGCTGGAGCTGCAGGAGATCATGACCAGCGTGTCGGGCCGCATCCCCGCCCCCGTGGAGAAGGCGGTCCGCCGGGTGATGGCCCAGTACGCCAGCAATATCACCTCGGTGCTCTGCCAGTTCCCCAGCCAGCAGGTATGTGCCCCACCCCGGCCCACGGGGGTGCTCGAGCCAGGCCAGGCGGCTCCTCGGGAGCTCAGCTCCGGGGCGGAGGGGCCTGCTGTCCTCTGATTGAATTGGGCTTCCCGAGCCCCACTCACAGCCCGAGATGTCGGGGGCTGGGAGTTTCCTTTGGAGCCTTCTCTGTGGAATCCCAGCGTTTCCCCCCAAGCAGAGCTGTTGAGATGAACATAAACAGTTATTAGGCCTCACTCCAGAAAACTCGGATTCAGAAAGGAGGCAGCAGCTGGTACAAACAGAGCGTTTTCCAAAAAGATGCTGGCTAAAATAATAGTGGAAGGAAACCGTTTCAGGTCAATGTGAAAATATCTAAATCTAAGAATTCTGCATTGGCCTTTTTTGGTTTTTTGGTTGCTTTTATCAGGCATTTTTAAGATAATCTGTATTTAGAAGAGCCCCCTCTGCCAGTTGCCCTTTGCGCCCTCTGTCTGGTTAGAAGGGCCACCTACCATCGTCATTCCCCGCCCACACCTTAGGGACTGGGGAAGCTAGAGGTCATTGCCAGAGGTCATCCGCTCTGGAGATTGGACCATTGTTCCTCCATAAAAAGGAATGAAATACTGACTCATGCCTCATGGAAGAATCATGAAAAATGGTCGGTGGAAGAGGCCAGTCACAAAAGACCACATGTTAGGTGACTCCATCTACATGGAATTGTCCGGGATGGGCAAGTCCCTGGAGACGGACAGCCGGTCACTGGTCGCCAGGGCCTGGGGCAGGGGAGCCGGGAGTGGCTACAGGGTTCCCTTAGGGCTGATGAAATACTATCAAATCAGATAGTGGTGACTGTTGCACAATTCTGTGAATATACTGAAAACCACTGAGTTAGCTGTATACTTTAAACAGGGGGGAATGTTTTGATCTATGGATTATTTCTCAGCTTAAAAATAAAAGCAAAACTCTAAAGGACCCCAACTGAGAAAAGCACATGTGCAGACCCTCCAGGAATTTGTCAATGATGCAGGTTTTTTCATTAGAAATATTTTTGTTGCCAAAAACAGTATACCAATAACATTCAATCTGATTATAAAATAGGACACCCCCCCTCCCCACCCAACATCCCTCCTCCTCTTCTGGAGCTTTCTATTTGCGGAGAGGTGTAATGCCAATGGCTGTACGTCTTCGTAGGGTTATTGTCATTCTGGGCTCTTGAATTCCTCAAGCAATACCTAGAGTGGGATGAACAGAGCCGTTTCTGGGTGGCCAGAGGGCTTTGGGACTGGAATTTTATATTTTTTCAAATGAGCCTCGGTTGGGACTTCCACGGGAGCCTGTGGTGGGCCCTTTGGATGACTTCTGTGTGGCAACCAGATTGTGTGGCTGTGAGGGCCAGACCTGTCCTCTTTCCCCATCCAGATAGCCACCATCCTGGACTGCCACGCGGCCACCCTGCAGCGGAAGGCCGATCGGGAGGTGTTCTTCATGAACACACAGAGCATCGTGCAGCTGGTCCAGAGGTGAGTCCTGGGCCCTCCGTGGGCTTCAGTTGTCACACTGAATCGTCCTGTGGATTGCACCCGGGCGGTGCTCTGAGGTTCTTTTAAGGGCGGGCTTGAACTAAGAGATAGCGCATAGGGCCCGGTGACCCTGATTATCACAGTCCTGGCATAGCCATTCCTAACAGTGGAACCCTGGGCAAGGCACTTGACTTCTGTGGATCTCAGTTTGCCAGTTTGTAAAATGGGAATAAAAACACCTCATGCACACTAAGTCATTCTGAGTTCTAAGTGGGTTAATTTTTGTACAGTACTGATAGAGTCCATGTGGCAGCTTTGATTATGGGACAATGGGACGAAATGGCTTTCTGTGCTGCAAAGGACTTTACAAGTGATCATTGCAGTTTGGGGCATCTCTGTAAAGGAGAGTCGATGGGGAATTTACATTCTTTCTTAAGTAGCTGTTGAGCAGGGAGAACTATCCGATGATAAAAAGAATTGCCATTCTGCATGAAAATTCTCCCCAGCAAGAAAACTTTGCTTATGACAGGACAGAAGCATTCTCAGACTGGAACGAGTTAATTCAGCTCGTGTGGCCCAGGTTCCAGAAATGACCAGAGGTGCAGAGAATGTAGGACTGTAGGAGATGCCCCAGCTTTTCAGCAGAGTCCTGGCTCACGGGGACTCGTATTGACAATACAGTATTGCAGCTGATGAATCTTAGTGTGGATTCCTCACAAAGAGAGTTTCACCACCACGGGCCAGGAGGGGTGTCCCTCCGCAGGAGACTTCGACCTCTAGCCTTAAACCCATCCTTTAGCTTCAGAGAAATGCCAAGAAGAATTGAACAAAGGATAAATGAACTGACTTCCCTAGCAGATTTTTCTGTGTTGAACATAAATATCAAAGCTCCATCCTAGGTTGTATATTTTTAAAATCGCATTTGAATAAGTGGGCGTTATAGTTTCTTCTCTTTTGTTGTTACTCGGTAATGCTGGGGTTAAGCTGGTTTCAACTTCTCTAAAACTCAGTGTCGCACCTCCTGAGGAACTCCATTCCTTGTGTTCAGACATGATCAAGAAGAGGAAATGTTTTAGGGAACGTCTGGGTTAAAATCTGGTTTTAAAGGGGAAGCGAAATTTATAGGGACCTCTTGGTAAATGTCTTGCAAGTCATCTTTTTTTTCCAAAATTGTCTTTACACATTGGATGGTTAATTGAAAATTTTTCTTTTCAACCATGCATGCAAGGCTGACTCCTTTCAGCATCCCAACTCTGTAAGTGTTTTCCCTTCTCTCTGGGGATGGGGCAGGCGCCTTCCAAAGGCTCAGCTTGGCCTCCGG
The DNA here is from genome assembly GCF_054644295.1 of Miniopterus natalensis. Lineage (NCBI taxonomy): Eukaryota > Metazoa > Chordata > Mammalia > Chiroptera > Miniopteridae > Miniopterus > Miniopterus natalensis. Next base: position 19,585,600 of record NC_142100.1, read on the forward strand.
TTTGATGTTTGACCTTGGGCAAGTCACTGCTCTCTTTGCCCTCCAAAGTTAGTGCTAACGAATCAACTCGAGCATCCCTCCCAGGTCTACGGACTAAGGGGGTGCATCCCCCACACACTTGATTAGTTTCCGTCTTTTTGAAACCCAAAGCCCTGCCTGCAGATACCCAGGCGCCAAGAAGTGGAGTGGGTCATTAAGGCGGCCTTCCCTTCCCCCCCAGGTACCGCAGTGGGACCCGCGGCTACATGAAGGCGGTGGTGTTGGATCTCCTGAAAAGATACTTACACGTCGAGCACCATTTCCAACAAGGCAAGAGTTGCCAATGGCACTGGTGACAAGCCCACAGGGCGAGAGGAACTCCGAGCCTGACCGCCGTGCGGCCTTTTGTCTCCCTCTAGCCCACTACGACAAGTGCGTGATAAACCTGCGGGAGCAGCTGAAGCCCGACATGTCCCAGGTGCTGGAGTGCATCTTCTCGCACGCGCAGGTGGCCAAGAAGAACCAGCTGGTCATCATGCTCATTGTAAGCAGGAGAGCGCAGCTCGGGGGCCTGCGGCTTGTTCTGGGAAGGGTCAGAGAGTGAATATTTTACACTCTGCTGGGCCTGTGGCCTCGGGCCGTACTGCTCAAAGCTGCCACTGTACAGTGTGAGCAAACGTGCGAGGCTGTGTCCTGATGATCTTTGTCAGCCACTGGGGGAGATCATAACCAACACCTGCAAAGCACCTACTGTGTGCCAGGCACCCCTGCCGTGATGGGGCAAGGCATATGCCTCCCTGGGCCTCAGTTTCCTCATCTGTAAAATGGGGGTGGTGATAGCAGCTCCTCAGAGAGTTGGGAGAATTTGGGGAGATGAATGTCAAGGGTCTAGCTCCTTGCCTGGCACATCGTAAGCACCCCATAACCGTCGGCCGTTAGAAGTGATGCAGGCACAGCTTAGATGTATTTTTTTTTTACCAGGTACTTAGGGCATGATTTGGGGTGGATGAGTGAGAGAATGAATGAATGAATGAATGAATGAATGAATGAATGAATGAATGAATGAATAGGGGCGCACGGTGGAAAGGGGGAGGGTGTGTGCCTCAGGCTGTCCCAGGTGTCTTCAGAGGCCCGGCAGCTGTCTGCTTTGTCAGGGCAGCCCTGTCCCTGGCTGAAGACGAGTCCTGGCATGTTTCCTTCTGGTGGACAAAAGCCACTTAGATTCTGTTTGTCCCCCCAAAGGATGAACTCTGTGGCCCAGACCCTTCCCTGTCAGAGGAGCTGACCTCCATCCTTAACGAGCTCACTCAGCTGAGCAAAAGCGAGCACTGCAAAGTGGCCCTCAGAGCCAGACAGGTAGGGCTGTGGGACGCAGACCCCACCGTGCATGGGGGTTGAGGGGTGCCGTCTTCCCACCGTGCTTGGCCCCCACCGTGCACAGCCCCTCTGCTGCTGTCCCTGTCCAACCCGATGGGCCCGGCCCTTGGCTTCTCCCCTGTGAGGCTGGCTCACCCCAGCGCCTCCGTCCCCTCCCCGCCAGGTCCTGATTGCCTCCCACCTGCCCTCCTACGAGCTGAGGCACAACCAGGTGGAGTCCATCTTCCTGTCTGCCATCGACAGGTACGGCCACCAGTTCTGCCCGGAAAATCTCAAGGTGAGGCTGTCTCCATCCCTCCACCTTTCACAGAGCAAGGTAGTGGCCCAAGTGGGGCCTGGGGGGAAGCGGGCTCCCCAGCCCTCAGTGTGCTGCACCTGGGTGCGGGGCACAGTCACAAATACCAGAGGTTTAGTCCAGTGTGGCCGGGGCTGCCCAAGGGGGTCTCAGGGGAGGCTCAGGCAGCAAGGCTCCCCAGGAAGGATGATTTAAATAATTCAGGTGTGATGGAGCTTTGGCAGCTGCAAGCCTCACGTGGCTGAGGCCCCGCTCCATCTTCCCAGGGCTCCCCCGCACCCTACTCTGCCCCATGTCCTAGCTTCCAGGCTCGCCCTCTGCGTCTGGGAGCCCTGGTGCAGTCAGCTCAGAGCCGCTTCCACATTCAGATCTTACGGGCCTGGGGCGCTGGCAGCGTTTGGTGCTGACACCACTGGCTTCTCTCCCTTGCTCCCACCCCTCCCACTCATCTGACTATTGGTTGAAACTTATTAACATTTACTTTTCTCTTCCCATTTCCTATAGAAATTAATACTCTCGGAAACGACCATATTTGACGTCCTGCCCACTTTCTTCTATCATGTCAACAAAGTCGTTTGCATGGCATCCTTAGAGGTGAGTGGGAGAGGCCCCTAGAACAGCACAGCACCGCACATGCCAGCTCCAGCATCCACGCGCCTGACCCCAGGCCACCCACCTTGCAGACGTGATCTTATTTTACGGATAAGGTAGTATCGTTACTTGCCCCTTTTTACAGAGGAGAAAACTGAGGCTCACGATGCAGTGTGCAGATGATGTTTTGTTGAGTTGTGCACTTGAAACCTGTATGGTTTTGTGAATCAGTGTCACCCGAGTAAATTCAGTTTTTGAAAGATGAGCTTTGTGAACATGGCATTTGTACTTGGTTCCTTGAGATGTGCAACGTTTTATTGCTGCTCTAAATGTGTCTGACCCCCAAGACCATGCCCAGGTTTGCTGATCGCTCACAGGGTGCAGCATATAGCTGTGCTCAGGGCAGGGACTTATTGCAGCCAAAGGACCCAAAGCTCAAGCAGCACAGGGAAAAGATGCCTGGGGAAACCAGGTCAAGCTGCCAGTGGCCCCACAGGCACTCTTAATTCTTTGAGCAACATGTTGTGACAACATGCGTGAGATGAAGCTCGTTAGAGACTCAGCACCCAGGCTTTTAACTGGGGGCTGGTCCCATAGGCACCCTCTGTCTAGCACACACCAGAATTCTAAACTCCCAGAAAGAAAGCACATAAATCATACAGTTTGCACAGTTTAGGTGCCATAAACCGTTTTTATCAGGCATCGTGGGAAATATCCCCAAATCCAAGTTCCCAGATGCAGTCTTGCAAATAGGACCTTGGGCCAACCTTGCAAGCAGGTCTTTCAAAGGACAGCAATTAGGTCTCTATGTTAACTCTTACTGCATTCCTGATTTTTCCTATTCAGTTAAAAGAACTCCCAATGCTTAAACTCTAGGACTGTGCTGTCCAATATGGCAGCCACTGGCCACGTGTGGCTAGTGAGCACCTGAAATGTGGCTATTCTGAATTGACCTGTGCTCTAAGTATAAAATACACCAGATTCCAGAGTCTTAGTATGGAGAAAGAATTTAAAGTATCTCAATAATTTTTTTATATTGATTACACGTTGAAATGATGATATTTTAGGTGTTGGAGATGAAACTAAGTTATTATTAAAATTATTTCACCTGATGCTGTTTTAAAAAGTGGCTATTAGAAAAATTTAAATTAATTTAAAATTGCGTACGTGGCTTCTGTTCCATTTCTATTGGAAAACACTACTCTAGAGCAGAAGTTAGTAAACTACAGCCTATGGGCCACATCAGGCCCCCTGCTTGTTTTTGTAAATAAAGTTTTATTAAAACAGCCATGCCCATTCATTTACATATTATCCATGGCTGCTTCTGTGCTAGCACAGCAGAACTGAGTAGTTGCGATACAGATGACATATCCCCAGAAGCCTAAAATACTTACTCTCCAGCCCTTTGCAGACAAAGTCACATTCTGAAATGTGAGCAAAAAATTTGCTTTAACTGCTGCTGAGAGATAATTTAGAGGTCATTTCTCCAGCCTGAATTTTCTCAGGTTTTGAGGGCACTCCGTCGCCGCTGAGAGAATGCTCTCTGTGCTGCTCCTCCATTAGGTGTATGTGCGGAGGGGCTACATCGCCTACGAGTTAAACAGCCTGCAGCACCGGCAGCTCCCCGACGGCACCTGCGTGGTGGAGTTCCAGTTCATGCTGCCGTCCTCCCACCCCAACCGGTACGCCGCCCACACCCGGCTGTGGCTCGTGTTCCTTTTCTCCCCGACCGCTGTCGTCCTTTCTCTGAAGGGACCCAGCACGTATGTCTGGGGAGATGTCAGGGACACCACCACTTCCCTACTGTGGGATCTCCTTCCATCTCCTCATGATTTCAGGGGTATCTTCTAGGAAGACACACACAGGCCCTGCCCCACCTGGGTTGAGGGGTCCCCAAGAGCACCCCCAGGTTCATTCACTAGGAAAATTTATAGGACTCCGTAGATAGTCGTGTTCACCACTGTGACTTATTACAGTGAAGGGACACAAAAGACAGTCAGCAAAGATAAAAGGGGCGTGGGGTCAAGTCCGGAGGAAACCAGGCACACCCTTCCAGGAGTCCTCTCCCGGTGCAGTCACGCAGGGCACGCTTCATTCCCCCAGCGCCAGTCGTGACCACGTGTGGGGAATGCTTTCTGCAGCTGGTTAGAGACTCGGTACCCAGGGTTTCCACCGGGAGCTGCTCACGTCGGCACCCTCTGCTGAGCACATACCCAAATCCAGGGTTCAGGGGGAGAGCAGGTGCTCAGCATAAACCACACTGTTCAAACAATTTGGGCACAGTGAGCCTCCCTTATCATTTAGGGGATGGTGGCATCCTCTCCAAGGTCCCAGATACCAGCCAAGGGCCAGCTTTGCAAGCAGCCTTCCTTAGGAGAGCAGCCTCAAGCCAGCTCCACTGACTCTTGTCTGCACCCCATCTGATAAACACCCCCTCCCCACTTGGTTCCAGGGCCCAGTTGTGATGTGCCCAGGCCACCCATTTGGGTCTGCTCCCGATGCACAGCCAGTCCTGGGACAGTGGCTAGCTAAACTCTAATGAGCTGCTGGCCTTGGGGCCAGTTTTCGTTTCTGGCAGGTGTGACGGCTGGGGCGGGGTTAAGGGAGTAGAGGCCTGGAGAGTGTCTCAGAGCTGAGCCTGCCCCTCACCAGGCTTCCCGACCAGGGACCCTCCAGGAGAAACTGACGCTGAGAATGTTCATTCTATTTGGCCAAGTTTACTACTTCAGATTTACCTGGGGACCCTGTTGGGACTAGACTTGTATGCATGCATCATTCTTTCATTCATTCATTCACTTGTTGACCTAGAGGTCCTCAGCCTCTGGCCTCACCCCCTCCATCTCCAGTTTCATGCCCCCCTTTTGGGGAGAGCTCTAATGCTGGCTCACCGAAGTTTCCAGGGCAGGAGAAGCTGCTGGGGCCAGACCTTCAAGCAGCAGCCTCCTCCCTCACCACCCATCCCCCTGCAGGATGGCTGTGCCCATCAGCATCACCAATCCAGACCTGCTGCGACACAGCACCGAGCTCTTCATGGACAGCGGCTTCTCCCCACTGTGCCAGCGGATGGGTGCCATGGTTGCCTTCAGGAGATTCGAGGAGTTCACCAGGTACCCAGTGTGGCCCGGTTTCCCAAACACACGGAGGAGAGGGGCCAAGTGAACTTTCTCTGACTTCCCTCTGTTCATGTGTCACATGGGGTGGAGGTGTCCCAGACACATGGCACAGCAATTAATAATAACAATTTAATCATATTATAGCCAAGAGTGTGGACTTTCGTGTCAGCCCGCCTGCGTGTAAATTCTGGCTCTGCGCTTCCTAACTGGGAGACTCTGAGCAAATTACTTGACCTCTCTCTCTGCCTTAGTTTTCTCATCTGTATAATGGGAATAAGAGAAAGGCCTATTTCATGGGGTCACCAGAAAATGAAAAGTGTCATTGACATTTAAAGTGTCATTGACATGTAAATAACACGCTCAATAAATGCTGGTGGTCAGTCCTGCTATAATTATCGCCCTTTTCAACCCTTTCCTGCGTGTTTCGCATTGCGCTTGGATTATCTTGTGCCCTCACAACAGCGCTGGAGCTGTAGTGATTCCGTCAGTTATCCTCAGTTGACTCGGACGCAGAGTGAGGCTAGGAGGGTCTCCTAGCTGGTGAAAGGGGGCCCCAGCTGATGCCCCAGAGTTCAGACAGCCTTGCTTTTACTCACGATCTCGGATCACACGGGCTCTTTCTTCCCTTTGGGAAAAGACCGCGTCCGTGGTGCCTTGGACCTGATCAGGAATAGAATGAGCTTGCAGAGTGGTGGTTGGGGAAAAGGGCTCAGGTCCGACCTACGGCCATGAGGGAGCGGCCCCTCAGCCCTCCCTCTCGGCCCCGTGTCCCCAGGAACTTTGATGAAGTCATCTCCTGCTTCGCCAATGTGCCCAAGGACACGCCGCTCTTCAGCAAGGCGCAGACCTCCGTGTACTGCGAGGAGGACGGCAAGGTGGGTGCCGGCGCGGGGAGCCCCGAGCAGGGCGGGCCGGCGCCCCGGGTCCTCTAACCCGCCCTCGTTTTCTCTCCCAGAACCTCAGGGAAGAGCCCATCCACATCCTGAACGTGGCCATCCAGTGTGCCGAGCACGTGGAAGACGACGAGCTGGTGCCCATCCTGCGGACCTTCGTGCAGTCCAAGGTACCCTGGGCGCGCCCTGGTTCTGGGCCCCTGGGGGAGGAGGGCGGCTGTCTTGGGGAGGGGTCCCGTGCGCCCGAGACCTGCTGAGTGTTTCAGAGCCACAGAGCTGGCTTCTCACCCCTCGTGGCAGTGACCTTGGGCAGAGGTGACTGAATGTGACAGAGCCTCGGCTCCTTCCCTGTAACATGGGGATGGCATTTCTCTCTCTCTGGGTGTTGCAGTGATGAAATGACGCAGTGTTTATACCACTTAGCACAGAAACACATTCAATGACTAGTTCTGCGTTTGGTGGAACTTTGTTGGAATAACCCAGAAAAGTCACAATTTTGACATCCATGCTCACTTACCTTGACATCCATATATGCAGATAACTGCATGTTGCTTTTATAAACGTGGTGGCCGTCGCCAGCGTGTATTCTCACCCTGGCAGTAGGGACAGCTGTTATGTATGCTCAAGGACCTCAGCTGCAAACAAATGCGGAGCAGCTTGGCAGGTGTAGGTCGTACAAACAACAGGAAGGCGCTGTGTGACCTCAGGCAGGTTACTGTACCTCTCTGACCCTTAGTTGTCCCATCTGTAAAATGAGATGCTAAGATTCTTAGCTCATATATAATCAGATCTACCAGCCACACTGTCTGGCTGTTAGTTCTTGACCCTCCTGGCTTGGTCTTAATTGCATATGTGTTGTAGTCCCTGTGTTCTCTTGGTGGACTGGACACCTCTTACCTTCTCTGACTTGATGTCCCTCAGAGGACCTGGCCTGGTGCTGAGTCATGGATAATGCCATGGAAGATTAGGGACATCACTGTTAGTGACTTACGGAGCCTTTGCTTGGTTAATCAGCAGCTAATGATGTTCATTGTAGAACATGCTTAAGATACAGACAAATCCAAAAAGTAGATTTTAAAATAGAACCCACAACCTCTCACTATCCAGAGGCAGCCACTATGAAAGTATTGGCATGTTTCCCCCTAGCCTGTTTCTTCTTTTTTTTTAAACAGAACATTATCAATATGTTTTTTTAAATATGTTTTCATTGATATTTAGAGAGAGGGTAAGGGAGATGGAGAAGGAGAGAAGCATTGATGTGAGAGAGCAACATTGATCGGTTGCCTCCTGCATGCACCCCTACCAGGGACCAAACCCACAACCTGGGCATGTGCCCTGGCCAGGAATCAAACCAGCAACCTGCCAGTTTCATTAAAGATTTCATGAAATGTTTAAAAAAGTATGTATATTTTAATATAACATTGAATATAATTCACATAGCGCACTGTTCCCCCATTTAAAGTGTACTGATGCATTCTGGTATATTCATAAAGTTGTGTAACCATTATTATTATAACCCTCCACCCTTTAGCAGTCACTGCCTATTTTTCTTCAACCCAATACTCTCCACCTCTGCCCTGGGCAACCAGTAATCTGTCCAATTCTATGGATTTGCCTATCCTAGACATTTCATAGAAATGGGATCATACAATATGGGGTCTTTTGGGACCAGCTTCTTTCTCAGCTTAATATTTTCAAGGCTAATCCATGTGGTAACACATTTCAGGACTTCATTCCACTGTGTTTGGTTTTTAATGCAGAAAAACATCCTTGTGGATTACGGACTCCGAAGAATCACGTTCCTGATCGCCCAGGAGGTCAGTCCGATTATTCTGTGTATCCTATGAGTTCTCCGTTCTCCAAGACCCAGTGCCATTCATTTGACCTTCACGCTCCAGATTGGGGTGGAAGAGAGCCATTGCTAGAGAAGACGGCTTTCCAAGTGATTCATTCTAGGAGGAGATGGGGTGATTGTTAAAAACATTACATGGGTATTGCTCAATTTAATTGTCGTTTGTATGGATTTCTCTTTTGCAGAAAGAATTTCCCAAGTTTTTCACATTCAGGGCGAGAGATGAGGTATGACCACAAACAGTGCACTGTTCTCTCTTCCCTGGCGTCTGATTTTCAGGAAGACTGTCCCCGTCCGTAAGACATCCCCATATTCTAGAACGAGGCACTTTCGTGCAGGCCCCGCCTTCCTCCGGGGTTGTATTTCCTAGGAGAGCCCCGAATTTCCACGTGGCCCTCGGGCCGCCCACCTCCCGTCCTTCAGTCTCACTACAGGTGCCTCTCCCACGTGGATCATTTTCGTACTTGCTGGTGGACTCAGAAAGATGATCCTCCCAACCTGTTTTTCTTATGTTCTTCTAGAGCAGTGGTTGGCAAACTGTGGCTTGCAGGCCCATTTTTATAAACAAGGTCTGATTGGAACACGGCCATGCCCATTGGGTCACAGGTGTCTGCTGTGACTTTCTAGCTCCAGCAGCTGGACCGAGTAGCCATGATACACCCTGTGGTCCGTCAGTCCTCTGGCCCTTTAAGAAGAAGTTTGCTGATCTCTCTTCTAGAACAGGTGGCCTTGTTTCCGGCATAGATTCAAGACCCATCCAAATTCAGAATTTTAATTTATCCAAAGCCTTACATCTAGGCAAGACCCATCCTTTCTCTAGCATCTTTGTTTTCTCTTCAGTTCAGCCTCAAGCACTGTCAGTTCCTTTTTTTTTTTTTTGAGGACCAGTTTCCATAAGGAAACCAAGGGTCAGTGACTTCTTGAGAGATGCTCTGTACTGTGACAAAGGGAACAGCTTGGTCGGTGCTGGCAGGTGTTGGGAACTAGCTGGGCTCACCCAGGAGCCGAGAGCCTCCTGCCAGCTCACCAGACTTCCCTGTCCTCTGGATTTTTGCAAAATCCCAGATCTCTTGAGCCCTAGGGGTTGCTCACAATTAGATGACATAATGACCGTTACGTTTCAAGTGCTAAACCTGCAAACACCAGGGGTCTGCAGGACAGGATGTGGGCCAAGCAGACTCAGGGTCCCAGTGTTAAACTTGGTGTGTGTCTGTCTGTCTTCTCTCTGGTCGGCCTGCAGTTTGCAGAAGATCGCATTTACCGTCACCTGGAGCCCGCCCTGGCCTTCCAGCTAGAGCTCAGCCGGATGCGCAATTTCGATCTGACCGCCGTGCCCTGCGCCAACCACAAGATGCACCTTTACCTGGGCTCTGCCAGGGTGAAGGAGGGTGTGGAAGTGACAGACCACAGGTTCTTCATCCGTGCCATCATCAGGCACTCGGACCTGATTACAAAGGTACGTGTCACGGGGTGTTTCGTCCTCTGGGCATGCCACTCATGTGTTAGCCTTCCCTTTGTTGAGCTCCTGCTCTGTGCCGGGCCCTGGGCCACACGCTGGGGGTCGCAGGGTGCACTGGGCATACACAGCCTGGCCCTGTGACACTCCAGTCGGGGCAGGCGGGAGGTGGACATTGAAGTGGCCTATTTTCATCTCCTGGCTGGTGGCATGTGGATTTATTTCTTTGTTCACATGGATCTCTGCATGAGAAGAGAACTGAGAGGGTAGAAAGAAGATACAAGTTTAAGTGACATTTGCTGATTGAGTATGTGATCTTTTTTTTTTCTCCATTTAGAAAAGTAGCCCATGATTATGTTTATGTTGTAAAAATTTCGAACAATGCTGAAAACTGCTTCTAAAAATCAGGGGCCAGCCTTGTTGGCGACCCTCTCTAGGCACACGCTTCCATGCAGTGTTGTAGGTATAATGCCCCAGACAGAGCTCAGGTGGACAAACCATTTGAATAGTGTTGCTTTTTTTACTGCTCAGTTACTTATAGACCACGTTCCATGTTAGCAAAGACAATCCACTCCATGCTAGTTCCTTGCATGGATGTACACGTGTGTGCAATTTTTTTATTAATCTCTTTTTGATGGACATTAAGATAATCTCAATGTTTTCCTGCCTCAGTCAAGTAGATATTTTAACCATTTTTATTATTATTGAGGTGCAGTAAGGCCAGCCCAGGAGACAGTTGACATTGAAAAGATTGTTATTCACAGTGCCCAAGAGGAGAGGGCTCGCGATGCCATGGAGGGCCACACGGGGAAGTACCAGGGTTGGTCAGGAGGCAAGGGAGAGGGGGAACTGTGGGCACAAGCCTTTATTATAGTTTTTGCAGGAAGGAGTGGGTGACACAGGGTAGGAGGCCTGGGATTGGCTAGTTTGAGTAATTTCAGAGGACTCTGAGCACAAGGGCTACCCCTAGGTGTCTGGTGCATGAGACTGTCGTGATTAGGGCAGGAGGGTAGTATCCTGGAGTGTGAGGGCCCAATAAAGGAGGTGGTTGGGGTGTGGGCTCTGCATTGGTTGGTTTGCATTTGGAAGGCATGCTCATGAGTGAGTTGTTTACTATCTTGGACTTGGCCAGCTCTGGATGGGGCAGTCCCTCCAGGATCAGCAAGGCCGCAGGTGTAAAAGCATCAGAATGCAGAAACTAAAAGACAGTGAATGCACCAGACAGCCTTTGTCAGCCCTTCGCCTTTGGAGGCAGGGCTCTGCTGTTCTCGCCTGGCACACTTTTTAGAAAAAAGTTTTTTCCTTTCCCTTTGCCTCTCTGAGGCCGGCTGGGAGCAGGCCCTGTGCCCTTTTCCTTAGCGGCTGCCCCTCCCATTTCTGGCAGGAAGCCTCCTTCGAGTACCTGCAGAATGAGGGCGAGCGGCTGCTCCTGGAGGCCATGGACGAGCTGGAGGTGGCGTGCAACAACACCAGCGTGCGCACCGACTGCAATCACATCTTCCTCAACTTCGTGCCCACCGTCATCATGGACCCCTACAAGGTCTTGCCTTTGGGGGGGGCCCTCACCAGGCTTGGGCTCAACTTCCTGGGCACCTGTGGCTCTTCATGCCATGCTGCCTTGGGTAGTGTCTCCTGGCACTCGAGACCCGAGTTCCAGGATGCTCACGTGGGCATTGTACCTCAGTGGCTACAGGTGGCAAACAGACCCTTCATCATTTAAATCTAGAGCCATATTTTAGAACTATCTGTGTTCCAGTGTTCACCCTCCATGAACGTGCCTCATTTTGGGACAACAGGGATGCCCCAAATGTCCTGCAAAACAAAAGTTTGTTCTCTCCCCTGTTCCAAGCTCGGGGGGGGGGGGGACGGACTCCATTGTCCTTTTCTTCATGAGCAGGCAGGGTTTATGGTGGTGATTGTGGGATAAAAGAAGTCCTAGTATATCATCCCGGCATCTGTGGGGTGCAGGGGGCCCTTGCTGGTGCCCCAGCTCCGCCAGTCCCCCCCTTCCCAGGAGAGAAGATGCACAGGCTTGAGATGCACAATGGGGTAAAGGTGGAGTCCCACAGGGCACTAGCTGTCAGTCACCAGCCTCAGGGCCCTCATCTAAAAGGGGCATTAAAATGCCGGCCTCTGAGTCATGAGATGAAATGAGAAAATGGTCTTCCGATGGCCAGCAAGGTGCCTTTGGTCATTATCAGCTAATAGCTGTTGAATACGTACCGTGCCCCAGGCATTGTGCATTCAGTGTGTGCTCATTCCATCACTGTCGGTGCTAGAACTGTTGTGAGTGCGTGCGGGCTGGGCTCTGATGCTGGAATTGCGTGATCTGGGGCAGATCGAGGAGTCGGTGCGGTCCATGGTCATGCGCTACGGCAGCAGGTTGTGGAAACTCCGCGTGCTCCAGGCCGAGGTCAAGATCAACATCCGCCCGACCACCACCGGCAGCGCTGTTCCCATCCGCCTGTTCATCACCAACGAGTCAGGCTACTACCTGGACATCAGCCTCTACAAGGAAGTCACCGACCCCCGCTCTGGAAACGTAAGGCTGGCCGGTCACGGAGGCCCGCGGTGGCCGCCTCGCCTGGCATGCCACCGTGGGGTAGCCGCTCTGAGCTTGATGATAAACGTGTTACTTTCTCAATCCCAGTTGTTCATTCCCCCGGGAAGGAGGCCGATTCCAGTGTTTAATCTATTCGAGGACCATAATGTGACATGTTTTGCTGCGTTTTCATTGAGGACCAGGGGGAAGAAAATTCGGCAGGAGCGTGGTTCTCTGAGACTTGCCTCCCTCACACTCTGTTTCTCTTTCCCTCTGGTCCAGATCATGTTCCACTCCTTCGGCAACAAACAAGGGCCCCAGCACGGCATGCTGATCAACACTCCGTATGTCACCAAGGACCTGCTCCAGGCCAAGCGATTCCAGGCCCAGTCCCTGGGAACCACCTACGTCTACGACTTCCCGGAAATGTTCAGGCAGGCAAGTCCTGCGGCTGAGACGCAGCACGGGCCTGGGTCTCCTTAGGAAGGAAAAGAAATTACACTTGACCTTTGAGCAACGTGGGGGTTAGGGGTTGCTGACTCCCTGTACAGTCGAAAATCCTCATACAGCTTTTGATTCCCCCCAAATTTAACTACTAATGGCCTACTGTTGCCCAGAAGCCTCACTGATAACATAGTGGATTAACACATATTTTGTATGTTACATGTATTATGTACTGTATCCTCACAGTAAAGGAAGCTAGAGAAGAGAAATTGTTATTGAGAAAATCATAAGGAAAAGCAATGCGTTTATAGTATTTATTGAAAAATATCTGCATATAAGTGGATCTGTGCAGTTCAAACCCATGTTGTTCAAGGGTCAACTGTAATATTTGCAATGACTTCCTAGTATTTTTTCTAAAATAAATCCAATTTTACCCCAGTGATAAAGGAATATAATGTAGAAACTTCAGAATATAATCTAGAAGGAAAAAGTGACTCATATATCAAGCACCTGTTACCTGCCAGGCACCATTCTAAGGGTAGATAGACCCTGAGGAAGAGGGTGGGGTCAGTGCCTGAGAGGAACCTTTAGTCCACTTTAAAATAATGTTCTGTTATGTTTTTCTGATTATAAATATACATTGGAAAATACAGAAAAATAGGAATAAGCAAATAAAATTTACCCCGATGTAATATATCCACTGCTGATGACTTCAGTAACATTTTAGTGTGTTTCCTTCAAGCATTTTTTTGATGCCTTTATTTTTTTATGAATTAGGGCCTGTCAAGGAGACTGAACACACTGGCATGATTGGCTACAGCCCCTCCATTGCCTTGTGAATGACGTTCATGAACCGAGGTCACGGCCCTTCCCCTGTAGACAGGAAAGCATCAGTTCACTTCAGGCAAAGGAGATGTAGAATAGTAAGAACAGCTGCTGTTTAAAGTCTGTCAGGTCTGGGCTTGAATTCTGGGTCTGTCCTTTGCTCCCTGTGTGTCTCTGGGCAAGTTCCTTAACCTCTCTGGGCTTCAGGTTCCTCCTCATTTTATAGACTAGTACCTACCTCACAAGATTGTTGTGAGAAATATATATATTTAGTAGATGCTTAATAAATGGAAACTTTTATGAGTAAGAGTGTCATTGTCTGTATCCTTTTGCCTCTGACCTCAAGGGCCATAGGATAAGAAACAGACAAGCCAGGGCAAATCCACCCCTTTCTCTTAGATGAGGAAACCGAATGCTTCAGAAAAGCCTTAAATTTGGAAACTTAGATGAAATAAAGAATTTACAAGAAAAAATATATCTCATCAAAACTGACTCAAGAATAAATAGGAAATCTAAACAGGTTATAAACATTAAAGAAATTGAATTAATGGTTTTAAAAAAATCTATTCACTCAAATTGGGCCCAGATGGTTTCATAACAATTTTTATCTAACCTTCAAAAAATAGATAATTCCCTTTGTATACAAATTGTTTAGAGAGTAGAGGGAAAAAAGAGAATACTTCTTAATTCATTTTATCAGGCTTTATTACCTTAGTATTAATCCCAGACTAAGTAAGGTGTATCTTACTGCTGCTCATATGATTCGATATTAGGAAGTCTATCCATATAATTTACCATTTTAATAGATTAAAACTTAAATTTCTCAATAGGTATAAAAAAGTATTTGACAAGATAGCATGTGTTCATAATAAAACCTTTTAATAAACTAGGAATAGAAGGGAATTTATCTTGATAAATGAAATCAACATAAAATTAATTAAACCTGATGGTAAAATATTAGCGGTATTCTCTTTCAAAACAGCTACAGGGCAGAATTAGCCATTTTCACCAGCTTTATTCATCATTTTTTACTGGAGGTCCTGGCCAATGTAATAAGACAAGAAAAATACATAAAATGATTAAGACAGGAAAAAAAAGCAAAATGGTGTTTTTTGCATATTATATAAATGTCTGTATAAGAATCCAAGAGACTATAGAACTAGATAACACAGCAGGATTGCTAGATACAAGATCAATATACAAAACTCAATTGCATTCTCATAGATCAGCAGAAATTATAAAATGAAATTAGAAAAAACCTGCCACTTACAATATTAAGATCAGTATAGAGATACCCAGGAATAAACAAAAGACCTTCACAGAAGGAATTTTAAAACTTTGTTGAAATACTTTAAGCCAAAATAAATGGGGAGATATACTATGTTTGTGAATGATGAGAAGACTCAATATTGTAATGATATTTAGTTCTGTTCAAAGTAATACATTCAGTATAATTCCAGAGTTTTTTGGTGAAACCTAAGAATTCATACGGAAAAGCAAAAGCCCATGAATAGCAAAAACAATTTTGAAAAGGAACAAAGTCAAGAGGACTCTCCTAAGCAGATGCCATTACTCATTTTAAAGCCTCAGCACTGAATACATTGTCGTATGATTGCAGTGGAACCAGACAAATAGGACAGTGAAACAGAACAGAGCTTAGACTCAGACCCACTCATCAACAGAACCTTTTAGAAGGCAGAGGTGGGATTTTAAGTTGAGTGGATAAACTTCACTAAAAGGTACAAGGAAATTGCTTATCTAACTGAAAAAATAAATTTCAATTTCTACCTCATTTAGTTTACAAAAATAAATTTCAAGAGGATTAATGTCACTTGGAGTCAGTTAAAATTAAAAAGTTTGTTACACAAAAGAGAAAAGACAAGCCCCAGATTGGGAGAACATGTTTCAAATGCTTATTATCAGCAAGGGATTAGAACTAAATTATCTGCAGAGCACTTACAAGTTGGTGAGAAAAACAAACAAACAAGCAAAACTATTAAAAAACCTAGGCAGGAATAAATAGGAAATTGGCAAAAAAAAAAAAATTCAACATGTCAATAAACATATTCAAAGGCACTCACCTCACTGATAATCAGTGAAGTATAGATCAATACCAAAATAACAATTTCACACCCAGCAGATGGGTAAATGTTAAAATATTTGACAAAACTAAGTGTTGGCAAGTACATGGAGCAAAGTTCTTACACAGTCTTACCGGCACTCTAAAGGGTCTCAGAAAATTTGAGAGCAATTTGATAATGTCAAGTAAAGTTGAAATTTCACAAATCCTGTGGCCCATCAGTTCCCCTCCTGGGTATATACCTGGTGAAAGGCACCTGTGTTTGTGAGAAGAGACCATAGAATGTTCATTACAGCATGACTGGTAATCCTGTAGAACTGGGAGCAACGTGAATGTACCTAAAAAGGGTTATGAACACATAAACTGAGATACAGCCCCACCACGCGAGACCGAGTAGCAGGGGATTGAATAGACCAGAGTTAAACTGATCAATAAGGGTACGTCTCCCAAACACATCGGGAGCTGAAGAAGCAAGTTGCAGAAGGATGTAGCCAGCGTGATCCCATTTATTTAAAATTTATAAAACAAGGTTTAAATAAAACTACATGTTTTAAATGCCTGCATGCATCATGAAATAAAAACATGCAAGCATACAGAGGCCTGGGAGACACTAAATTCAGGATAATGATTACCTGGGGGTAGGTGTGGGAGGGAGGAACAGGGCTGGGATGAAGAGGGGTACACTAGGGGCTCCAACCACATCTTATTTCTTAATTTAAGCAACTAAGGAAAAATTATGATTTGGTGAAACCGCAAGATTGGGTGGCAGGGTATTTATTATTCTGCATGTTAAAAGTAGCCCATGACTAAAGGAGAGAAAGAGCTGGAATATGTGCCTCCCTACTGATGACTCAGGTTTTCCTTCTCCCTCCCCTCTCCCAAGGCTCTCTTTAAACTGTGGGGCTCCCCAGACAAGTACCCCAAAGACATCCTGACGTACACGGAACTAGTGCTGGACCCTCAGGGCCAGCTGGTGGAGATGAACCGCCTTCCAGGTGGAAACGAGGTAAGAGCTCAGCAGAGCCCAGCCCCTGGCTGCAACCACCCTTTCCAAAAACTTCCCCCTGAAAGGCACGAACCCGTTTTCCTCCCACATCTGCGTCCTCACCAGGTGGGCATGGTGGCCTTCAAAATGCGGTTTAAGACGCGGGAGTATCCAGAAGGGCGGAGCGTGATCATCATCAGCAACGACATCACCTTCCGCATCGGGTCCTTCGGCGTGGGAGAGGACCTCCTGTACCTGCGGGCGTCCGAGATGGCCCGGGCCGAGGGCATCCCCAAAATCTACCTCGCAGCCAACAGCGGGGCCCGGATTGGCCTTGCCGAGGAGATCAAACACATGTTCCAGGTGGCCTGGGTGGACCCAGAAGACCCCCACAAGGTAGGGCAGGGAGCGCTGTGGCGGTGTCCTTCTGCTCGGCTTGCAGTGTATTTCCAGTGGGGGTGACAGCGTCAAGGGAGGCGCAGAAAGTTTTATTACTCTTCCTATATGGAGCAGATGTCCGTACGTAAACAGGCGCACAGCATGCTGGCGTTAAAATGTCACGGGAGGGGACTGCGATTAGGAAGACATGTCTGAAAAGGCCCCTTAGGGGCAGTAATGAGAAAAGTTCATGAACACTGAGCTCATATCTGCATATATACACATATATAAGCTATAGCTCCTGAATGCAGTGACCACTGAGAATGCAACGGTGGGAAATACATAGTCCCTGGCCTCGGAGATTTCCTGAAAATCATCTGGGAAATGTGGAGATAGCAGCTACAAGAAAAGGCCAAATGAATGAGAGTGAAGCACGCATTTTGTGATGTAAAAATGCAGGGGACAGAGTCGTTCTTTGCGCCCATACTGTACATTTCCAAGGGGGCAATAGTGCCCCCCCCCACAAAAGGGGGCAAAAAGCATTCTTTTCATGTGAAAATCACACACACGCACATATAGTACTATAAAAAATTGGGAGTGGGGGATTGGTAATAAGGAAAACAGTCTGAAAAATCTCCCTAAGGGAGCAATAGTGAAAAGATGACTGAGAAACAGAACCAGAGAGACCAGGGAAAAGTGAGGTTACGTCGTAAGGATGAGTGGAAAGCACTTAGCACAGAGCCGATCTTCAGTTTATAGCTGTTATTAACACGGCATTAGCATCAGACATGTTAACATATTGTTAACATATTAATAAAATCCGCCCTACAGTGTTGATATTTTTTAAAAAACTGTGGCTGCCAAGGGCGGGAAACTGGATTCATAGCTTCACTGGGGTGTTTGTTTGTTTTTAAGGGGTTTAAATACCTGTACCTGACCCCTCAAGAATACACCAGAATCAGCCCCCTGAACTCCGTCCATTGTAAACACATCGAGGAGGAAGGCGAGTCCAGGTAAATGGCCCCACGGGTGGCTCCCTCCTGCTGTCCGGGGTTCATTTCAGCCACTCCTGGGAGCCTGTCTCTGCCTCCTGGCCTGCGGTGGCATTTTCAGGTGGGCGGTGGGGGTTGTGTGTACACTGGGAGCCCTGAGCTTCGGCACTGATACCTGGAGTGTTCTCCAAGGTGAACCCATCCTTGTCATCCCCAAATAAGCTGTGCCGCTCACGAAGATGGCACATTACACAGGGAGAATTACTTGGAATTCCCATGATGTCCCCAGAGCTGCAGCTCACATTTTATGACCAAATTAGGCAAACGGCTGCAGCCGTGATTTGACGAGCTGCGGAGGTGTGGGCAGGGCTGGGGTCGGCCCCACGAGAACATCAAGGCTACCGTTGTCTCTTCCAGGGAAGGTTGTGGATTTTCTTTTTTTTTTTTTTTTTTTTAGTGAGATTGACTAAATCAGAATTTCCCAGGCTGAGTTTTCTGGAATGTTAGTTGGTGGTGATATATGGGAAGGAGGAAGAATTCCTGTAGTCAAGTGGGTTCGGGAAACACTGGGTTACATGAGACCTAACAAGCGTCTTTACTGAGGGCCCCAACCCCCAAAACCTGTGATGTACCCAAGTGCCTTGTGAATCTCTAGCGGGTTCGCATGTACAGTGTCGCACACGCATGTGGCTGTGGAGTCTTGATTGATTGTGACCTAAGTGGCTTCCTGCGTAGACCCCCGTCTCCCTGCAGACCGAATGGTATTCTCGATTGCTTTAGAAGGAATGCACAGTGCGGATGGCATCTCATTAAGTCAGCCTCCGAATGAATGGTCTTCTAGAAACTTCAGGGCCCATCATGAGGGCTCCAGACCTCTGGCTGCTTTATCACCTTCCAGGCCCTCACTTTGCTTGTCCCTCCTGCCGCAGGTCCTTGGGAAACGCATCCGCCTTGGGTTTTTCTGGACTAGCCCTTGCTCTCTAACTCATGTCTGGTTCTTAAAGGTACGTCATCACAGACATCATCGGCAAGGACGATGGCCTGGGCGTGGAGAACCTGAGGGGTTCGGGCATGATTGCAGGGGAGTCCTCCCTGGCTTACGAAGAGATCGTCACCATCAGCTTGGTGAGCCTCCTCTTGCTTTATTTTCTTTTATGTCTCAACTTATATTATAGAAACTGGAAAATAGTCACAAAAGGAAAGAGAATTGAGAATGTGCCCCATGTGGCTGTCACGTGGCTCAAACAATTATCAACATGTAGTTGGTTCAGTTTTAACAGTTATCGCAAAAATACCTTTTAATAGTTGGTTTGTTGGATCAGGGGCCAATCTCCTCTTATTTAAAAGGTGTTGAGTATTTAGGAGAACTTTTATCCAATTTTAACTGGTACTGGATGAGTATCTTCCCCCTCCTCCCTTGGCCTTTCCAAGAATATTCCTGTTTTTTACTAAAAACAGGAATAGTAATAGTGACCTTTAATGGTAAACTGTTATTCAAGACCTTATCTTTACACTCAGTGTTGGATCTTTATTTTCCAAGGTGGGAAATGCTGCCGTGAGTGTCTTCCTGAGGCTTGTGTTCTAGACATCATATATATATACACACACACACACACACACGTATTTCATATATGTTTCAAAATAAAAATATGTATATAAAAAATATATTTATGTATTTCAAAAAATATATTTTTATTCTGAAATATATAAATATATATATTATATATTCCAAAAGATACATATTATATACCTTACATATAGTACATACATATCTTTTATATACACAAAGTTGACTCTTGAACAACATGGGTTTGAACTGTGTGTGTCCACTTATATACCCAGATTTTTTCTTTTTTTAAAAAAAAATATATCTTTATTGATTTCAGAGAGATAAAGGGAGAGAGAGAGAGAACTGAAACATCAATGATGAGAGAGTCCTTGATCAGCTGCCTCCTGCACGCCCCCGAGTGGGGATCGAGCCCGCAACCCGGGCCTGTGCCCTGACGGGGAATCGAACCTCGATCTCCTGGATCCTAGGTCGATGCTCAACCGCAGAGCCACGCCCGGCCGGGCCAGATTTTTTCAATTAAATACTATAAATGTGTTTTCTTTGTCTTATGATTTTCTTAATAACATTTTCATTCTCTTATTTTATTGTAAGAATACAGTATATAATACATATAACATACAAAATATGTTTATATTATTGGTAAGGCTTCTGGTCAATAGTAGGCTATTAGTAGTTGTTTCGGGGGACTCAAAAGTTATTTGTGGATTTCTGACTGGGAGAGGCCGGGGCGGTCAGCTCCCCTACCTCCTGTGTTGTTCAAGAGTCAACTGTGTGTGTGTGTGTGTGTGTGTGTACATATTTATTTATTTAGAAATAGATTTGGACTCCCCAGGAGTTACAAGATAGTGTGGAAAGGTCCTGTGAACTTCTCACCCAGCTTGCCCCATGATGGTGTCTGTCATCCGTGACCCAGTACCTCATCAAAGCCGGGACACCGATGTTGGCACAGTGCTCTGAACTCGGTACAGACCTTACTCGGATCTCCCCAGTTTCACACGCTCTCTGGTCTTGTGAGCCGTCCTTTTGGCCATGTGAGCGAGCGGCTGCAATAGCTTATGAATGACCCAGCTCAGAAGAGCTCCCCACGTGCCTCGTGAAGGAGAACCAGAACATTCCGTGCCTGCTGCCTGTCTAAAGCACTCTTCTTGGTTACCCAGGTTCCTCCTGCGTAGGAGGCCAAGGTCAGGCGAGCCTGCAGGACAGGCTCTGCCTCTGCCTTTCGGCCCTGAATCAGGTTGCCGGTGGCCAAGCTGCAGCTTCCATTTGTGTCCATCAGGTTCCCACTGTGGGGTTGGGGTACTCTCAGGAATTCAGAAGGGGTCCTGTCTCCACAGGTGACCTGCCGAGCCCTGGGGATCGGGGCCTACTTGGTGAGGCTGGGCCAGCGAGTGATCCAGGTGGAAAACTCCCACATCATTCTGACAGGAGCCAGTGCCCTCAACAAGGTGACCGCAAAGGGGCCTGGGGGTCATTTTAACACTCCCCTTGTCCCCTGATGGTATTTTCTCGATATGAAGCTGGTGTCATCCTACTGATGTAACAGCTGTTTTTCCAATTTGCAAATATCTGGGCCTCTTATGAACCGTCCCCCCAAAAAGGATTAGGCTCTATATTACTGATAATTAAATTTCAGAAAATTAGTTAATTGAAAAAAATGTTCACATTCTTAAAACAATTACACATTGCAGAAAATTGGAAAAAGACCCAAAAAAGTAACTTTGCTCCTGCTCTAATTTTGATAATTTCCCTCTCATCTCCTCCCTTTACGTGGTTAGAACCTCAGTGAATGTGCAATTTAGTATTATACTTTTTTTACTCCATGGAAACATTTCCACATGGGTGTAGAGCCTCCATAATATAATGTTGCTAAAATCCCACTGTGGGTCTCAGAGTCTGGCCCCTGAACCAGCCGCATCAGCAGCCCTGGGAGCTGGTTAGAAAAGGAGATTCTTAGGCCCCACCCGAGACCTGCTGAGTCAGAAACACGAGGTGGGGTTTTGCTTTTGAGATGACCAAAGTCATCATAAGTCATCAAAGGTAACCCAAGAAGACACTGCTTCTCAAACTGGGCTGCGTTCTAGAATTATCTAGAAGTTAAAAAAAAAAATTAAACTCTCTAATATAATTGGTCTGGATGTAGCCTGGACATCTGGGTTTTTAAAAGCTCCCAGGTGACGCTAACGTGCAGCCAGGGTTGAGGACCACCCAGGGAGATGACTTCCAAACAGGAGGAAGGGCCCTGGCCTGGGCAGGACCCTGCTAACCATGTGTCCAAGCAGGTCCTGGGCAGAGAGGTTTATACATCCAACAACCAGCTGGGCGGCGTGCAGATCATGCATAACAACGGCGTCTCCCACGTCACCGTGCCCGACGACTTTGAGGGCGTTTACACCATCCTGGAGTGGCTGTCCTACATGCCAAAGGTGCGCCCCCCACCCCTGCAGCTGAGAGCCCGGGGACTCTGTTACTAAGTTCCTTTCCTGTGTGGCGTGGGAGCATGGGGAGTGGGGAGCCTGCGGGTGTGGCTGGGGGGATTTCTCTTTATTCCTCCCTCCTTCCCTCTCTGACACCCAGCCCTGTACTAGTTGTTCTTGGCTTAAAAAAAAAAAAAAAAAAAGGCAAGGATGTGAATCCTCAAACTGCAGTCTGGCTTCCTCTCAGTAGCAATCAGACCTAGGGACTACTGAGCCTCAGTTTCCTCATCTTGTAAAATGGGCACAGTAGCCCCTACCACAGAGTGTGATCCTGATGCTACTCAGAGGAGGGAAGCTCGGGGAGCAGGTGCAGGCACTGTGCACGAGCACAGGAAACAGAGTTGGAGACCTGGCTTTCTTTTCCAGGATAATCACAGCCCGGTCCCTATCATCACACCCACTGACCCCATTGACAGGGAAATTGAATTTTCCCCATCGAGAGCCCCCTACGACCCCCGGTGGATGCTTGCAGGAAGGCCTCACCCAAGTAAGTCCCCAAAGGGTTCACCTGAGACTTGGCTCTCGGGTTTCCTTCCTGGGCCTGAGATGAAGGAGCACTGGGTTAGAAGCATTGTATTTAGGGGGTGCACCTGAGGCCAGCTGTGGAGAGAGCAGAGACGTTGAGATTTTCACTCTGTGCCTTCCCTGAGCTGTTGACGGAGGAGGGATGGAAGCAGCCTCTGGTTTCTGGAGCTGATGGCCGGAGAGGCAGGGCAGCGGAGGCCGTGACCTCCTTGCCCAAGCTGCCCTGTGGTTATCTGGGTGGAAAATCCCAGGCTGACACACCAGAACTTCAAAGGCTGCTCCTCTCCTCTTCTCCCCCCCCCTCTCTCTGTCTGGTTAAACCTCCACGAGGGAGCTCTCCGTGTTTACTCAGGACGGGCTACTTAATGTCTTCTTCACACACACACCACCCAGACGCACACGTGCACACACATGCCCTTGCACACATGCTCTCCCCCCCTCCGAAAGCAGCAGGGCTGTCCCCTGAGGTATGCGATTACATTCGGAGCACCCAGAACAGCACAGGAAAGCTGAGCTACCCGCCACCAGCACGCCGAGTCTAGGATTTCGCAGGCCGCCGCCGTTAGCCCCGGCGGTGCAGGAGGGGCGCCTGTGGGCAGCGTGGGACCGCCCGAGCCTGACTCCCCTCTGCTGTTCCTCTTGCCTTTCTCACCTGTGAGCGCGGAGGGGGCCGGCTTCATGTGGATTTAAAATGTCCAACTTCTTACTGACGGTTCTCCAGCTGGTCAGGCCAGTCCTCGGGCCCACAGTGAAGCTGGGCCACTTCGTTCCCAGGGGCCCAGCCCCCCACACCTGCAACCCGAGACCCCCCTGCTGCCTGGCTGACTTATCACCTGCAGTCATGTAACCGCGGTGTGGACTTAAGTCACCGCTTCCTCGGTGGGGAGGCCGCGGCTGACATCGTCACATTCTCTCCCCCCCTTGGGAAACTGAACACTTTATTCTCATTAAATGGGAAGTTAAATGGTTATTAAGCTACAGCCAGCAGGTCAGGGGGCACGGATGAGTTTTTTGGGGCAGAGACTGTGATTAGCGTCTCCATGTGTTTGGCACCGATGGGAATTACTGTGTTTGGAAATTCTACATGAACTGAATTCCTGACTTGGGGTATTTTTTGCAGCCCCGTTTTTGTTGTTGTTTTGCAAGGGGTTGGGATCTGTGTAGTTTTCCGGGGGAAAAGGTATTTGGGCTGTCGGGTCAAGGTCAAGCTATCCTGGGAGAAACCGCAGAGCATTCTGCCCTCCCCAGCAGACCCTGGGGGTCCTCACCAACCCAGCCCTCAGCCCGGGCTTCTGCCTTCTGCCCACAGCTCTGAAGGGATCCTGGCAGAGTGGATTCTTCGACCAGGGCAGTTTCAGGGAAATCCTGGCGCCCTGGGCCCAGACCGTGGTGACCGGACGAGCCAGGTAACCCTGAGGACCGGGCAGGCTGCACACACCTGGCCTCACCAGGCACTGGGACTCCCAGGCACTGGGACAGGTGGCCCCAGGGATGGTTTTCTGGACGATGAACTTCTTGATAAAGTCTAGATCTGTCTGTGGCCTTAGAAGGCATCTCAGCCAACTTTTTGTTAGGGGCTAGGATTCTTGCCCTTGGTGTCCATCCCGGGGACAGGGCTCTTCAGCTACTGGGGCCACAGAGCCCTTTGGGACTCAGAAGGTGGCCCTGAGAGCTCTCGCTAGAAAAACTACACAGACCCTCAAAATTGAATTTCATCTCTGGAGGGCCCTGAGGTCAAGCCCCTGCTTTGTCACATCCCCATCTGTAAAGCAGTGTGATAATTCTACCCCCAGAAGACTGTTATGTGGTTAGAACTAATAACATACATTAAGCACTTAAAAAACGTCACAAATGCTCTACTATTAGTCATGATTGCTGTTATTATTACTTACCTCTGGCAATAAATAGTAAAATACGATGCCTGGTATGGGCACTAGTCACTTTTCCGTAAGGGTTTCATTTTAAAAACATTTCTGAAAACCTGAGATGAAATCTTTTTCCTGGTGGAAGCCTTTCCTTTATTTGAAGACTGTTCTCCCCTCACCTGCCCCTCGGGGTTGTCAGGTGACAGAAGAGAGTAATCCAGCGACACACTCAGCACGGGGCGGCGGTCTCCAGTGGTGACAGTCACTGCTGTCACAGTGTCCCCTGGCTGAAGCTCCTTCGGCTCAGCGTCACTCGGTCCTTTCCAGATGTGACCTGCGTTGTCCAGTGTGGTAGCTGCTGGCCATGTGTCACAATGCAAATTTAAATGAGTTAAACTGAAAGAGGGTGGCGCATCAGCTCCCCGGCTGTACTCGCCACATTCCCAGCCCTCGTAGCCACACGTGGCTCGTGGCGACTGTATTAGAAGCACAGACAGAGAACGTGGCCGTCGTCATGGAAAGTTCTAGCAGACAGAGTTGCTTCAGACCCTGCACTGGCCTGGCCCCGCTTTCCCCTGACGGCTGTGTCCCAATGAGGCCCCCAGCAGGGCCTTTCCGGCCTGCCGGCTGTGAGGCTTGTACGTCTTTGGGCCGATGCTTTGCCTTCCAATAAAATAACCTGCCAGTGACAACACCGGGTGCTGTCCGCTGTCCCCCACCCCGGCCATTGCTCCCCGCTCCCGGGACACCCAGAGGGATCAGCTGGGGCCGGGTGGGTCCCGCCGCCCGGCTCACCTGCGCTCCGCCTCGCAGGCTGGGGGGCATCCCTGTCGGCGTGATCGCCGTGGAGACGCGGACGGTGGAGGTGGTGGTGCCCGCGGACCCCGCCAACCTGGACTCGGAGGCCAAGGTGAGGGGGCTGGGCAGCGGGGCCGCGGGGACAGGAGCGGGTCCTGTGGTCACGTAAGCGCCTCTCCGGCTCAGAGACTCGGCGGGGACGCGGCCTGGGGGCTCAGCCACTCCCCAGCACTCTCTCTGGTCGCAGAATGTCCCACACCATCTCCCTTCATCCTCAGAGGAGGACAGTGGTCCCTGGGAATCCCTCCTGCCTTGTGATGTTTCTAGTTTCTAGGCTGGGCCTCTGGAAGGAGCTCAAAAGCCAGAGGGCGGGCCCTAGGATCCAACCCTGCGCCTTGACTAGCTTGGGGCGCCTCGGGGTCTGTAAACGGGCCGCAGGAGGCTTTCCGGGCTGCAGTGTGAGGGCCCAGGGGGCCTTGCAGGCCAGCTTTGGGCCCCCGGGAGCCCAGCTCCGGCGGCGCCAGCACTGGCCAGGCTGCCCGCTCACCCGCGCCCTCGCGGGGGCCCTCATCCGGCCGCCTGTGTTCCAGATAATCCAGCAGGCGGGCCAGGTGTGGTTCCCGGACTCGGCCTACAAGACGGCCCAGGTCATCAAGGATTTCAACCAGGAGAAGCTGCCCCTGATGATCTTTGCCAACTGGAGGGGCTTCTCCGGTGGCATGAAAGGTAAGGCAGCCTCCCCCGCGGGCGCCCTGAATCCGCAGGCTCATCACCCGGGACAGCACCCTCGGGGTGGCGATGCCATTTTTTTTCTGTGTATGGTCCCAGTGTCCTCTTAGCTGAGCCCCCACACAACCCGGAGGGTGGGAGCAGTTCAGGAAACAGCCCGTTTCACAGATGAGAAACTGAGGGCTCCTGGTGTGACTTGCTGGAGGTGACGCCATAAGTGGCAGGGCCGGGAGGGGCAGTTCCAGAAGCTCCCCACCTGGTAAGATGAGGAGGAGGGGTGTCTTCCTGCCATCCTCAGAGGGCTGCTGTGAGCCTCAGTGACCTGAAGGTTGTAGGAGAGCTTTCTGAGCCCCCAGGATACAGTGGCTGTCAGTGGGTATTGAGAAAAGAGCTGGCCTGGGAGGCAGGAGCCAAGGTAAGGATTCAATGAGCCGATCTCTGGGACGTGGTGTTATCTCGCAGGGTAGTTAGGGTTGGTTTTATTATTGCATTATTGGTACTAGGTAGGGTGCTCGGCACTTGGAGGGACATGCCTTGGTGTCCCTTGGAAAATAAGGGCCATGCTGCCTACGAGCAGGAGGAAAGGGACTGTGATTCTGTGGGACAGGGCGATAGCAGAGTAAGAGCCGGAAGGAATCTTAGAGATCAGCCGCTCTCTACACTTCCCTTTACAGATGGAGATGTTGAAGCCCAGGCAGGGAGAGTGACTTTTCCAAGGTCACACGGACACTTTGCTCCCTAATATAAAACAGATGGTAGAGCCATCTGCCTGGGCCGGCTTCTGACTCTCAGCCCGGTGCTCTTTTCATGGCGCCACGCAGCCTCCCAGCTGAACACGCTCCCCCAGAACCCCCAGGACAACGAAGGCTTTGCTTGTGGACGAGTGCTAGGTCCTGAGGTCACCTCACCGGCAATTGCCTTGCTTTTCAGACATGTATGACCAGGTGCTGAAGTTTGGGGCCTACATCGTGGACGGCCTCAGGCAGTACAAACAGCCCATCATCATCTACATCCCGCCCTACGCGGAGCTCCGGGGAGGCTCCTGGGTGGTCCTGGACTCCACCATCAACCCCCTGTGCATAGAAATGTATGCAGACAAAGAAAGCAGGTGGGTGTGTCACCCTCAGCCTGGCTTAGCCTTTCCTGTCCTCACTGCCTGTCCTGAGGCCCCATCACCATTGAGCCGCTGGCTGGGGGTCTTGGGGGCGTTCTGTGTTTCTGAGGATGGAGAGCTTCCAATTTTACCTGAAACGCGCATCCAGTATCCAATCGGATTTTCTCAATAGAGCAAGTGGCTGAAGCACAGAGGTGGTGGAGGAATTGTCTGTTCGTTCATAACTTATACTCATCTGCTTCCCAAGGAAGTTTGCAGCCAAGTAAGGAAAGACCAAAAGCACCTGAGCTTCCTGGCAGCCAGGTTGAAAAGGGAAATATGGCCAGCCATCTAGTTCTCACTGCACTCTGAGTCTCTTCCAAAGCTATGAGTTCCTGTAGGGGCTGTATTTTATCCAATTTTATAATTCAGGGCCTAGCACAGTAACTCCTAGTGGGTGTAAGAGAGCAGAAATTAGGAAGGTCACAAAGGACCGGCTGAGGAGCAGGAGGGTCATGCTGTCCTGGAGAAAGTCATACACTCTTAGAGCTAAAAGGACCTTCTAGATTTCAGGAAATTTTATTTTAAAAAGTTGGCTTAGTTCCTCATTTTATAGAAGCAAATGACCAGAGAGGGCAAGTGAGTTGCCCAAGGTCACATAGTGTCAGTGAAAGAGCTGAGAACTGACACCGAGACTTCCTGGTCCTCTTGCCTCAACCCCATGTCTCCTGGCTGGCTGTCACTTGCTGGGGTCCCCTTCACACTCCTCAACCCTACCTCTTTTTTTTTTTTTTTTCTTCAGGGGGGGTGTTCTGGAGCCGGAGGGAACAGTGGAGATTAAGTTCCGAAAGAAAGATCTGATAAAGGCCATGAAGAGAATTGACCCAGTTTACAAGAAGCTCGTGGAACAGTTAGGTGAGAAGTCCAACATGTGTCACCCCTCAGAGGTCAAGAGAGGCCCTGCCCACTTCACGGTTGGAGGTTTCTAGCATGTTAAAAATAAAGGGAAAACCTACCAGAACACAGCCGCAAACTTGTGAGATATTTTAAATGTTCGCATATAGCCCATCTCACAATTGTGGGTGTATTTCTGACCCTACACGAGCAGCTTGATTTGGGGGTGCTATCAGAGTGAAAGCTCAGGCCTGTCCTGCAAACCCTGGTTTGTGCCCTGGCCCGCAGGAGTGTCTGATCTCTCTGACAAGGATCGCAAGGACCTGGAGAGCCAGCTGAAGGCCCGGGAGGACCTGCTGCTGCCCATCTACCACCAGGTGGCGGTGCAGTTCGCCGACCTCCACGACACGCCTGGCAGGATGGTGGAGAAAGGCGTCATCTCCGTAAGAGCCTGCAGCCCGGCTGGTGTGAATGGCCCGGCCTAAGGTCACATGGCTTCCAACACATGGAAGAGATTTGCACTCACACCCTGCATGTTAGAATCACCTTGGGAGCTTCAAAACACCCCAGTGCCCGGGTGGCTCTCCATTCCAATTAAATCAGAATTTCTGAAATGGGAGTCAGACATCAGTATTTTTTTCCAAATCCCCAAGAGATTTCAGTAGGCAGCAAGGTTTGGGAACCACCAGTCTGACCTCTGTGTGTCTCTAACTGCTGAGCCAGATTTGCAGAGTTGTTTCTGCCCTGTGTTCACCCACCACTGATCATCACAAACCCCCGCCCTATTTCCCCGCCCCCAAAAGGGCATCCCGCAGTCACCTGCTACCCCCGTGTCCCGAGCTAAGCCCTCCATGCCTCTGATAAGCCAGTCTAGAGTCCTGGCTCTGCCACTGCTCCAGTGGGTGCCTTC
Source organism: Miniopterus natalensis (assembly GCF_054644295.1). Taxonomy (NCBI): domain Eukaryota; kingdom Metazoa; phylum Chordata; class Mammalia; order Chiroptera; family Miniopteridae; genus Miniopterus; species Miniopterus natalensis. Next base: position 19,614,260 of record NC_142100.1, read on the forward strand.
ACCTCCCTAGGCCTCAGCTTCCTGTCCTGTAAAATGGGAATGATCACCGAGCCCGCTCCCACTGCAGGGCTCAGCCCCGGGGCAGGGTCCTGTGTGTCCTCCCGCCCTCTCCGGGGTCTCAGGCCTGGGGCTTGTCCGCAGGACGTCCTGGAGTGGAAGACCTCGCGCACCTTCCTGTATTGGCGCCTGCGCCGCCTCCTGCTGGAGGACCAGGTCAAGCAGGAGATCCTGCAGGTCAGCAGGGAGCTGAGCCATGTGCACATCCAGTCCATGCTGCGCCGCTGGTTCGTGGAAACGGAGGGGGCCGTCAAGGTGGGCCTGGGCCGGGGACGGGGCAGGTGGGCCGTGCGCGCCCTGGTGCGCCGAGGGTGGGCCTGCGCAGCCGGGGGTCCGTCCCTGAGGCAGCCTCTGCCCCCTCCCCAGGCCTACCTGTGGGACAACAACCAGATGGTGGTGCAGTGGCTGGAGCAGCACTGGCAGGTGGGGGATGGCCTGCGCTCCACCATCGGCGAGAACATCAAGTACCTGAAGCGAGACTCTGTCCTCAAGACCATCCGCAGGTGAGTGGCCTCCAGCCGCCTGTCCTCAGAGTGGCCACTGGAATCAGTCACACTGCAGGGTCCCTGGGCCTCGGGCTCAGCTTTGGGCACTGAGGTCCCCAGAACAGCCCTGGGCCCAGCTCCCACAGCAGAGGCCGCAACTCCGCCAGAGCCCTGGGGAAGCTGTGTGGAGGGTGTGCGGTGATTTCAATCCATGATCACTGTTGGAACAGAGTTTCTTGTCCCGGGCCACAGCTAGAGAACTCATATTCTGAACTAATCGGCCTTAGGCTGCTGCTCCCATTTGGTACCAGCCTTTCTGGACCATTTCTACCCCATTCCCATGGGGTCCCCTGGGAGGAAGGTAATAGATCATGTGGTACCCCATTTAGGGCATGAAGCTGAAGTTCAGGTCTCAGGTCACACAACTAGTGACCAGTAGGGTCCACTGTCATTCCTCAAGGCAATCTGATCCCAGGCCACGTTCTCTCCTGCCCCCCATGGGACCATCACCCCCAAGGTGACCACAGCAGGAAGAGGTTCGGGATCTCCGGGTTGTTGCCCACCCAGGAAGGTGACATGGCCCCGCACAGGGATTCTTAGGGCCACCCTGGGGCCCATGGAACTAACGGCGGCAGTGACCTCAACCTTCTGTCCTGTTCCCTGCAGCCTGGTCAAGGAAAACCCCGAGGTGGCCGTGGACTGCATGGTGTACATGAGCCAGCACCTCAGCGCGGCCGAGCGGGCCCAGGTCGCGCACCTGCTGTCCACCGTGGACAGCCCCGCCTCCACCTGAGCCCCGTCCACGCGGCACCCACAGCACTGGGCAAGAGAGAGCACACTGACCCACCGGCCACAGGCCCTCACCAGGACCTTGTGAGTTTGCTGTTTTTTAAAAAACGTTCCTGGGCATTTCTGCGGGGCTGCTGGCTCCCAACTCACTCCTGTCCCAATAAACCGCTCAGGAGCGCCCCCTTCCAGGCAGAGCGAGCCTCCTCTCCATTGTCGGGAAATTTTTGTTTTGTCTCTGAAGGCATTTTTGCTACATCAGTGAATCCAATTGAATCCAAGCGCCTGAGTTTCCTTTTCCTAGCAGTGCCTGGTGTGCAGCATCCAGGTGTCCTTTTAGGCTCATTTTATATCAGATGATGGAATCTTATTTTTTTTTACTCTGAGACCAGCTCTTGCTGTAAACATCTACATATTTCAGCAGAATAAAGAGGCCAAGGAAAGAAAGAAAGAGGCAAGACAAAGAAGAGAAACCTATTTTTTTAATGATGCCATTTGGAGACTGTTGAGACACCCAGGAAAGGGTACAAGTGATTTTTATTAAGAGAATAAAATGGAATCTTGTTCCCCGGATGTCCCTTAGTGAGTCACTAGGGATGTCCCGTTGGCAGGCCATGCTCAGCGCTCCTCAGCTGAGATTGCGTTTTTTTGAGAAAGGGGTGCAAAATGAGCGGAATTGCCGGACTGTGAGGTCCGGGGCACTCGGGATCTCTTCTGTGTGGCCCACAGCCCTTGGCCTGCCCCCCCACCCCCCACCGCAGGATTGGCCACCCTTTCCCTGTACCTCCCACCCTGTTGGAACTACAGAGGCAAAGGAAAGCCCTCCCTGAACTCACAGCCCAGCCTGCTCACAAGCGTCGCCCCTTTGGAGGGCCCCTTCAAGTCATCATCACCCCCTCATCTGGTGCCCTAATGTCTATGGCGGGATTCAGCCCTGAGGGGCAGAGCTGTCGGTTTCCAAAGACTGGACCACAAGGACCACTCCGGTTTGCTCAGGGAGGCCTTGGCGACACGCCCGCCAGCATCTCACCAGCACCCAGCTCTGAAGGCTGCACAGCGTCAGGGCCCCACCCATCGGGCCCCGGGTGCCGGCCGTGAGGGGAGTTGGCCGCCCCCCACTCAGTGATGGGCAGTTGGTGTGAGGACACCCAGCGTTACGCCCGGCCAATTGGGAGGACAGTGGTTGCCCAGGAAGCCCCCACAAGCCAGATGTTTGAGGCTGTCTGAGTTTAACAAAAAAAACAGTCTGGTCATCAGCTAATGACATCCCTGGCGAGGGGGTAGTGAGGGGTGGGGGACAGGAATCATTCATCGACCCATCCCGAGGTAGGGAGGGGGCATCCATGCTGCTTTGGGAACTGAATGTTTTCTGTGTGGGGACGCCCCTTGGTTCTGGGGGGAAAGACCAGTGATGACTAGCTGCTACCCAGGAACGGTGGGCGGAGGAACCTACCATGAGATGTGTAGAATAAATTATTTTTTAAAGGAAGCACTTTGGCCTCGACTTAATATCTGGATCGGAAAAGGCAGGCCGCCTCCCCGAGCCATCCCCCCGGAGCTCGCCATCCTCCCGCAACAGCTGAGATTGCAGCTGGCCCCCAGCGCGGGACGAGGCTGGGACTGACTTCCCATCCCGACGGCTGCGGGTGGAGTACTTAGTCTTTTCAGCGATCACACACCCCACACAAGCTGCTGGCGCTGAGTTCAGCCCCGTGGAATCAGCTGAAAGCTTTCCTGCCGAGGCCGCCTTCCCCCTCGGGGATTAGCAGGTGGCCCCCAGGGAAGGGAACAGGATCAGGCCACCGAGTGTGGACAGAGGCCCTGGCGAGCAGCTCAGGTCCAAACCGAAAGAAAGCTCAGGGTGCTGGCCACTGAGCGTCCATCCCGTGCCACCCTCATGGGCCTCTGAGGTGCACGCCACCCTGTGCCCTCATTTTTATAGACAGAACCTCCGCCCAGAGAGGAACAGACTTGTCCAAGGCCGCACAGCTGGAAAGAGGTGGGGCCAGGCACCCAGGCTGACCCAGACCCGGTCCTGCTGTGCTTGTTCCTTTCCATAAACCTGGACCTTCTCGAGGGCTATGTTCCGAAACGCGAGAACGCCCCCTAGACCGGGCTCCGCTCCGCCCTCCCTCGCTGGCTGACCGGCCAGTGTCCTCATCAGATCCTCAGTCCCTCACGACTCTTGCCAGTCCTCACGCCAGCGGTGGGCAGCTGCCCTCTCTCATGTCACGAAAGTCTCTTCCTCCCCGGACCCACGGATTCTGGAGTCCCCTAAACCACTCGGATGAACCCCATGTCCTTGTCCACATCATGAATGTGAGGTGCTCCCAAACTTGGCACCCCCCCCCCGAGTCCTCCTAACCTCTGGCTTTGCCCGTCCTTCCTACGTAACTCTCTTGCTCAGCTCCAGAAGTCAGCTGGCCTTTTATTCCAGATACTTCATTATGAGAAATTCCCAGACACCACCCGGTTGAATTTATTTACAGCGAACACCCAGCTGCCTGCCACTGGGTGCCACACCGACGGGTTCCCGTGCCTGTTTGCTCCGCCGCCCACCTGTCCATCTACCCATCCCCCTCTCTGTCAACCCACCCTCTTAGTCTGACACATCTCGGGGCAAATCGCAGACGTGGGCACCCTTGTCCAGGGTCTGCATTTCAAAACCAGCTTTTTTCCCTTCTCTGAATCGCTCCCCGAGCTCGTCTGCACCCAAGAGGACACACGGCGAGGACAACAGCTGTGCCGAGACGCAGTGGCCAGCTGTGGGGCTGGTGACGGGCCCTCCCGCCTCGCCGCGCACGTGGCCCCGCCAAGTATTTTCACCAGCTCTTTATTGAGCACGAACTGTGTGCCAAGCACTGGGTGAGGGGGGCACGGCCGGGAGCCAGACAGCCCCCTCCTGCCCTCGGGAGCGGACATCCAGTGGCCCCAACAGGTAGAAATTGTGAGTGGTTAACGACAGGGGCACCTTGAGGTCGTTCACGCCCAGGGGAAGAGCATCGTGGGCACAGCAAGCATGTCCAGAGGTGGCGACCCCTGGCTCCAATACCTCGGGCCCTACTTGTGACCGTATCCTTCCCCCCCGTCCCTAAACCTCCTTTGAGCCAACACCACGCCAGGCAGCTGCGGAAGGAGACGGCACAGCCGCAGACCCGCGGTCAGACCCCAGCAGGCTGACCTCAGAGGTGCTGCTGCTCCTTAACCCGCGAGCAGCCCGCGTCCGCCGGGCCCTCTGGGGTGGGGTAGCCTGGGGAAGGGGACAGTCGTCGGAGGCCCAGCTCTGTGCCTCACTAATCACAGGTAAGTGCCTCGGCCGCGCTGGGCCTCAGTTTCCTCCCCTGTGATTAGGGCCATGTGTTTGTTTCCTGCGGCTGCCGCCAACAATTACGGCGAACGTTAGCGGCTTAAAAACAACACATTTATTTTTCTACAGTTCTGGAGGTCGGAAGTCTAAAATGGGGCTCCCTGGGCTCAAACCAGCGTGCTGGCGGGCGGCGGTCCTCGCGGGGGCTCTAAGAGGGGGCTCGGGGGGGGTGGTTTTGTCTTCCCAGCTTCTGGAGGCCCCATTCCCTCTTCAGAGCCGACACTGGCCCTCCTGCCTCCCCTTTTTACCGAGGAGGATCCTGCGGTTACATTGGGCTCTAGGGCTGGGGAACCCCCCCCAGGAACCCCGACACATCCAGCTGGTCAAGAGGGGACAGCAGCAGAAGCCACGACTGATTCTCAGTCTCAGTTTAGCTGGAAGATCCCTAATTACTTTCTCCTGGCTCCCCTCCAACCCAGCCGCCCGCAGAACCTGCCGCTTGGAAAGTCAGTAATTGGCACCAAGAGAAAAAAGCCATTAATATGGTGACAGGGCAATGAAATAGACAAGTGCCAATAAATAGCACGGCAGCTTCGTCCCGACTCGCTTCCCGTGGCTCCGTTTGCCTTCTTCCCATAGGGGCGTCTTGAACTCCAGTACAGAAAGCCCCCACCATTCCTCCAACCCGATTTGCCCTTAGAAAGCCCTTGGAACCCCAAACTAGGGCACCTTCCCTCTTAGGTCCACATGGGGAGAGGTTTGAATCATGGCTGAACCGTTAAAAAACGATCTGGTCTCTACTTATTTAAAAACAGGATGGTTCACAGTACCGAAAGTGCTCGTTTGTTCTGAAAAGCAGCCCAGGGCTGCAAGGGGATTAGGAGCCGGCTGGAAACGTGGTTCGAGGGTAATTTAGGCGTTAGGATTGCCGGGGTGCCCAAAGGGACCTGGGGGAGTCTCATCCAGGGGCTGTGGGCCAGATTCCAAGAGGTGGTTTGATTGGGCGCCAATAAATATAAATAAATGTGCACAGGGTCGCAGTGCCCGGAAGGCCCTGTGAACTTCTAGGAGTGGGGCGGGCGCCCACTTCAGAGCTCGGCCGCTTCCAGCCCAGGAGAAGTTAGGCTGCCAGCTCGACCCTGGGCCTCAGGGCCTGTCCACTGCAGGCTGCGGCGGATGTTCCATCCAAGGAAAATAAATTAAAGGGCCTTCCTTCCCACCAGGGTGTTTCCATGGTGCACCAAGGCGTCCCAAAGGGCGCTGCGGGCTGTGGATGGAGCCCAGCGGGAAGCAGGCTGGAGGCCTCGCATCTCAGGCCTCGAAGGAGCGTCAGGGAGTGGGGAGGTCAGGGTGCTTGTCCACTGCCCTCTGTCCTGACCTGGGAGGCCCCACGGGCTTCCCGTGGAGGCGTGGGCAGGCCAGGGGGTGCCAGCAGCCCCCCAGAGGTTCAGAGGCCCGTGGGAGGCGAGGCCTCCGTTCCAGGGGCGCCGGGCTCGCTCGGCTCTCCGCCCGGGCCCGGGTTCGAGGGCAGGGGAGGCCATGGGCTCAGAGCAGCGCTATGGGCTTGTTGCCCGGGGCACCCAGGTACTGAGAAGAGGCAGGGGCGGCTGACACGGCCACAGCGTCCGGGGTCGGGTACGCCGTGTACAGACCCGTCACCTGCAAGTCTGGGAAGGACTGATCACTGCTACTGGAGACGGGGGTCAGGCCCGAGGCCCCCAGCTCGCAGCCGAGGGGGAAGTCTCCGAAGGCCCCCAGCGTGTCCAGGCTGAAGCCCTCGTCCTTCATCTCCTCCCAGAGGTTCCCTTTCAAAGACAGAAGCGTCTAGGTGAGCCGGCTCCCTCAGGCAGACCCAAGTTCCAGTCCCCTTTGGGAAGAGGCCAGGGCCACGCGTGGGACTTAAAGTCACGTTGTAGGAAAAAAAGCCTGGAGGAGCCAGAGTTCCAGCCCCAGCCCTCCCCTCCCCACTTGTCACTTCCGTCTCAGAGCCTCAGGCTCCCCGGAATAAAGTGGAGGCGATCTGAGAACCCACCCCCAAGGCTTAACGGGAGGAAAGCACTTAGCCCTGATGCTCAAAGCCAGGGGGCCAAAGGACGATTTCTCTCCTTCGTCACAGGGTAACAGCCCAGGACTCCAGGGGGACAAGCAGGGAGGCTCAGACATACCCATTGCACAGCTGTAACTAACTGACTAACCTGCCAACTCGTCCGTTTTCCTCGCTAGACATGCCTTGAGGGCAGAGGCTACTGAGTGGCACATAGTAGGTGCACCAGTGTTAGCGAATAGATGAGTCGTGAGCCCTCACTGAAACCTGACCTTCCCTTGTTCGTTCATTCGTTCCCCTGCAGCGAGGACGACCGTGTGCTGGGTAATGGGCTGGCGTGACCCGGCATGAGGCTGGCACATGCAGGCTGAAGCAGTTACTGATTGAATGTTCGGGGTCAGACGGACCTGGGTTGGGGTCCTGGCTCAGCTACTCACTAGCCAGGTGACCTTGGGCCTGCTCTCTGCCTCAGTTTCCTCACTGGTAGAGTGGGGATATGACGTGCCAGTGGCCCCACAGGATGGCTGTGGGGTGAGATGGGATGCTGCCTGTGAAGTGCGTCAGCAAGAGGCCTGGTACACAGTAAGCGCTCATTAAGTGCTTGATGCAAGTCGCTATCACTGTCACGTGGTCGGGAGTGTTTGTTGAAAGAATCAGCTGGGGGTAAATGCAGACGGCCCTCTTCTTTCTCCCCTCCCCTCCGCTGCTCCCCTTCTGTTCCCACCACCCCTTCCTCCAGCCTCACCCTGCAGAGCGAAGTCCATGATGCTGGGGTCCAGGGCATCCACCTCGGGGTTCACGTCGGTGCTGATGTTGATGAAGTCCACAGGGGCCCTTCCCAGGGCGGGGCGGGGGAGGGGGCTGGGGCTCAGGTCGGGCAGGGCGTGCAGGGGTGGGGTCTGGGCCGGGGCGGGAGAGTCTGGGGCAAGATGTGCCTGGGGCTGGACCTGGTGGTGCAGGGGGACCGACTGCAGGGACAGGGTCATCAGCGGCTGGGGCGGGAGCTGGGAGATGGCCAGGCAGCCGTGGGCCATGGCCACCGTGGTGGCGTGGGTCAGCACGGGGGCCTCAGGCTCCCCCGGTTGGCCAGGACGTCGGCAGCTTTCCGGCCGGTCTGAGATCAGCTTGTCCAGCTCCTCTGCAGGCAAGTGGGAGAGGTCACTGAGAGGCCACTGGGCAGTCCCAGGGCTCCAGCCCAGGCCTGGGTATGTGTTTAGGTAAATAAGCGTGGATATATACATATGGGAGTGTTGAGACATATATATACACACACACACACACACACACACATACATATACATACACATAGAGAGAGAGAGCTGTGATTTCTTTAGCATAAATTGCCAGAAGTAGAATAACTGGACCAATAAATGGGTACAGTTTGTAGGGTTGGATCTACCACTTTGCCCTGGGAAAGTTGGACAACTTACATTCCTACCAGTTGCATACACAGGTGCCCATTTCTCCACAGCCTAGCCCACACTGGGGGTTATTATTTTTTAAATCTGTGCCAGGAAAGGGGAGAAAGCAGTTTCTCCTGCGGCCGTTCAGCATTTCTGTGTGAGAACTGGGGGCGGCTTAGTGGGCTTCAGCAGCTCGTCCTGTTTCCGCCCAGGCCCCTCAGCTGAGCAGCCGCTGGGGAGGGTGGGAAGGGGGCATATTGCACAGGAGGGGAGGAGGGAAGTTCCCAGGCCCCGGGTGTCCCCGCCGCGGTAGCTGGGCCCGGTGGTGACGTGGGGGGGTCGGCGGGGGCCCGGGCCTCACCCGGGTGGGCCATGCTCCGGTGGATGGCCGCCAGGTCCTTCCTCTTCCACTTGTGCATCTCCTGCTCCATCCTGTCGATGCGGGCCAGGTTCAGGGCCCACAGGCAGCCCTTGCGCGAGGACCCGCTCATCCTGTTCTCCACCTTCTCAAAGCACTTGTTCAGGGACAAGTTGTGCCGCACCGAGTTCTTCCAGCCGTCGGGCGCCGTCTGCGGGGAGAAATGGGCACGCAGGAGACCCCTCCAGAGGCCTCCCTGCAACCCTTCCTCTCCAGGGGGACCTCATACTCAGGCCAGGGCACAGGGGTGGCAGGGGATAAATGACAGTGCCCAACACGTCAACCTTGAGTTGGGAAGACGAGAGAGAGTGGTAGGGACTGTGGCGAACTGCAGGGCCTGTGCCCTGATTAAAGGGGCAGCTACAGTTCAGTTCTTGTTACTACACGAGAACAAGGCCCAGGGTGCTGGGCTTTCCCCTTTCTCTCCCACTCAGGAAGCAAGCAAGCGAGATGACGCTAACGCGTGGCTAACCGGCCACGTGCACTGAATGCCAGTGATTTTTAAATGCTCTTTATTGTTAGGTAATCAGATACTGTAACGCACCTCACACCCTGCCCTATTCTCTCTCTCTCCCCCTCCCTTCTTACCCACCCCCACCCCTATGCTACATTATTTCTGCTAAGGACACTGTCCAGGTAGGGACCCCACGGCTTGGTACATTCTGACCTTCTGGTCCCTTTTTTTTGCTTTGAATCCAACAAGTATAACATCACTAATTCCCTGGGTCTGTGTTTTGTTATCATTCTATTTACTGAGTCCATACTGAGTAACTAGGTTGCCCCCTCTATTCTTTGCTCCTGGGATACCTAGTGAGCTCCTCTTCAACCATCAGAGCCCACCCCAAATACCCCTTTCTCTTTCTGGGTTTTTTTTTTTTGCCCATATCCAAGCATCCTTACTACCAGACACAACTGGGGGCCTAAAAGGGTGGCTGGGCTCAGCCTAGGAACATTTCTGGGTCTGACTGTTAGGGAGAGGTCAGAGCAGCTCTGGCACCCCCACCCTGGGCTGCAGCTCCTCACCTTGAAGTAGGGGAAGTGCTCCTTCATGAAGCTGTAGATCTCGCTCACAGGCAGGCTGCCGGTCTTGCTGTTCTTCAGGGCCATGGCGATCAGGCAGCTGGAGGCAAAAGTGGGCAGGCCAGGCATGGAGGCGTCTCAGGCTCTCAGGTTCCCTCTGCCAGGAAGCCTGCCCTGCTTGACCCCACTGGTACCAGCCCAGCACTCATACAGTGTTAACTACAGATACCTCTTCATGGCCCTACGTCTTCCTCATGCCCTGCCCTTTCCCTTGACCCTGAGTCAGCCATTGGTACGGATGTGAAAAACCCCATCTCTTCCTCTCTGTATCCCTTCCCCATAATTAATATCTGTGGGCCTTTAGACTTCAACTAGGCTGTTTACCCCCCTCCCCCAGATCTTGTGAGGCACATAATACTATTATTTTGATGACTTGAGACATCAGAGGAACTAAGGCTCAGAGAGGCCAAGCCACTTCCCCAAGGCCACACAGCTTGTGAGTGACCAAGTATAGCCACGGGCCCAATTCTGGAGTAGATTCTCAACCCTGGGGGTTGATGGTCCTTCCTGAGAGCAAACTTCCCCCAAACTTCCCCCTTGGAAATCTGGGCCACCACATCTAGCTGTCTGAGGTGCCCTAAGGACATCCGTCACCCTGTTCCTCCTCGAGCCCCCCTCAATCCCAGCCTGCTGGACCTCACCTGTACGAGTAGATGGGCTTGGGGTAGTGTTTGGGGTGCAGCTCTTGAGATGAATGCACAGCCATGCGGGGCTGGGGGTAGGGAGGTCGTGCCCCAAACGGGGAGCCATACAGGCCCACAGGAGGGCACTTCCCACAGGCGGGCAGAGCACAGGAAGAGGAGAGAGAGAAGGTGAGACAGAGCATAAGTCACTCACAGTAACCCCGCCCAGCCCAGTCTAGAAAAAAGAGATGAGATGTGGGGTTTACAGCCCCCAAAGACGCTCTTGTCTCCTCCCACAGCAGGGATTTCGGGAGAACTGAAGAACCCCGTGACATGGACTCAGTGGAGAATGTTATCCCCATGTTCCAGGTGAGTAAACCGAGGCTCAGTGGAAGTCAGGGGTGTCTGCCTCTGAGTCCCGGGCCCCTCCGAGCCCCTGGTACCTGCTGGGTGCCCGGGGGGAGTGGGAACTGTTGGGAAGCCGTAGAGTAAATCTGCGGGGGGTCCTGCAGGCTGGAGGAGGGCTGGCCCCCCGCGGGGAACTGGTTCATCTGCTGGGGTGGGGAGATGAGAAGACAGAGGGTCAGGGTGGCAGAAGAGACCCCAGACCTGCAGGACGCCCGCCTCAGTCCCCAACCCATGTGGCTGCACTTACGCTGGCTCTGTGGCTGGCCATGGGGCCCAGGCCCAGCACACCCGGGGGGGCCATGCCAGCCGGGCCGTGGAGCAGGGGCCCTGGGGTGGCTCCCACGTGGAGGTCGGCTACCCCAGCCAAGGAACCTGCAGGAGGGAAACGGGGAGATGCCGCTGAGCTGGAAGATCTGTAGCCTTGGGCAGGGACAGCCCTGTCCCTGGGCAGCTCCCGAGTAGAGCCGTACCACCCCATCGGGGCCAGGCCCATAGTAGGTGCTTGGCACACCGCTTCCCTGGGGTGTAGTTATGAAGACTGGGTTCCTCCCGGCTATATAACCTTGGCCCTTTTCTGAAAAAGTTTGCGGACCTCTGCTAAGAGGTTTTGGCCGAGACCAATTTGCCCAGTGAAAGAAATACTCCTAGGTGCTCAGTGGTCAACTGTGAATACTTTCACTGCACTGTGGTGATCACTTTTGTTGACTGTTTCTGTTCAACGCTTTGTGTCTCTGGGCATTTCATCTACTTGCCGTAAGTGCGCCTAGCTGTCATTTATTGAGCACCTACTGTGTGTCAGGCTCTGTGCTCAGCACGTTCTGTGCACTCTCTTTTCATCTCTAGATCGGGGGTCAGTAAACTTCTCTAAGGGGTCAGAGAGCAGATGTTTTAGATGCGGCCAGCCCTATGGTTTCTGTCTTCTTTGGTTTTTTTTTTATAACCCTTGAAAAATGTGAAAACCATTCTCGACACAAAGGCTGTACAAGAGCAGGCCGCAGGCTGCCTTTGGCCCACGGGCCACGGTTCGCAGGCTGCTGGAGACGAAAGGGGCGGGTCTGACTGTTCTTCCATGAAACCTTAGCTCACGCGGAGCAAATGAATGAGTCGCATCTCCCCTTGCCCCTGGGCCTACCTGGGTGTGGGTGTGGTGCACTGGGGCCGCCCAGGTCCAAGCGGCCACTTGCCATCTGCTGCAGCCGAGGCACGTCCACAGCTGTGAGCCACGACAGTGACTGCAGGTCCCCGGGAAGGTCCTCATCACTGGTGGTGGCCAGGAGCCTGCAGGGAGGGGCAGGAGCTCGGGAGGGGCGGGGAGCTCAGGCCAGCTCTGGGGGGCTCCCCTACCTCTGGAGTCTCCCCCTTAGCCCCTAAACCTCCCCAAGCCACCCCCACCCTTTAATCTGCCCATCCCAGTCCCAGGATCCTCCCTTTGGCTGCCAGATCACACATCTTCAAATCATTCCTTCATTTGCTCGTTTAACACGTTACTTAGCCCCTGCCCCAAAATAATAAACACCAGTGTTTGTTGAACACTTACTATGTGCCAAGCACCATATCAAGTCCTTCAAAGGTATTAACCCATTTAACATTCCCAGTTAATCCACAAGGCAGGTATCGTTATCATTCCCATTTTACAGATGGGGAAACTGAGGCACTGGCATCCGTGCTCAAAAAGCATAGTCCCGTTCAATCCCCAGAGCAACCCTGACCCCAGGCAGCCCCTGGAGGCTCCATTTAGGACCTGTGCCCCCCAGCCCAGGGCAGATTACTGAGCGACACAGCACTTTCCGTGGAATGGAAAGGGCTGCCCATTGAGGGTGCCCACAGGTGCCCCGATTTGCGAGAGCCCTGGGCCCCACACAGCATCTTGTCCAAGTGCTAATGCGGCTGCAAACAGGCTGGGAGCCCACACCGCACCCCACCTTGCCTGCCACCCGGAGACCAGGGGCTGGCTGGTTGGTTGCCCCAGTGCCCAAGGTCCAAGCTCTAAGCTCCAAGTTTCAAAAGTAGGGGCCTCGGGGCCTCCCAAGGCTGGGGGGAGACAGAGTAAGAAGACAGGCTGCCTCCGCTCTTCTCGGGCACGTGACTGTGACCGCAGGCCCGCAGGCCCGCAGGCCCGCAGGCCCGCAGGCCCGCAGGCGGGGACTGGCCCCTGCGCCCCTGGCGTCCGTGGGCCCCTGGATCTGTGCTCGCTCCCCTCTCCCTGTCTCTCCCTGTCTCTCTCGTGTCCCTCCTGCCCGTCTCTCCCGCTCTCTTTCCTATGTTTTAGAGCCACAATTAGCGTTGCCATGGCCACTGCTGCTCAGTTGTCGCAGGGCCTGGGCCCTCAGCCCACCAAGCTGGCATCAGGTGACCACCCGGCGGCCCCGGCCATTGGCTGCCGTGCAGGAAAACAGGGCCTGGAAATGATTTGAAAACTCCGCCGGCTCGTGTCAGCATGTCAGTGGCAGCAGTTGGCCCGGCTGCTGCCCCCCCCACGGCCCATTGTGTGACAAACGACTGTTGCCCCCGTGGCACGTGGCCCCCATTGTCCTGGGGTCTCAGTGCAATGGTTTCTGCGCGACTCCCCCACCCCAGCTGCTGCCCTTCAGCCCGCTTGTAACTCATCTGGCCAAGCGACAGCCGCGGCCCTGGCCTAGGTGATGCCATCTGTCCCCTTGGGCCCGTGGAGGCCATGGAGTGACGCCCGCTGTCAGGAGCGCCTGGCTGGCTCCCACCCAGCCCTCCTCACCCCGCGGCCAGTCAACCTCCCAGCACTGGCAGTGCGAGCCCCGCTCCTGCTCAGGAACCTGCTGTGGCTCCCACTGCCCTCACCACTCTGCCTGGCACTGGGGCCACATGGAGGAGTGGGGGTTAGCCCCTGCTGGGGGGGCATCAGAGCCCCAGGTGGCGGTGGGGTGGCTTGTAAATAAACCCGGTTCCTGGGCACCTCTGTGGAACAAATCTCTGGTGACAGCTAAATCTCACAGGCGGTACCCGTGGTGCTTAAGAGCTTGGGCTCTGGGTTCTGATCCTGGTCTCCACGTACCTGTGTGCCCTTGGGCCACTGACTTAACCTCTCTGAGCCTCAGTTTTTCATCTGTGAAATGGGGATAAAAATAGTTCCTATCTATAGGGTGTTGTGAGGATTAAATGTTATTGCGTGTAAAGCACTTGGAATAGTATCTGACTCAGTCGTCATTAGTATTAATATCAGTATTAATGTTAATGATAATCTTAGGTCCGCGTCCCCCCTCGTTGCTCTTTGGTGGCATGTCAGTGTCGTGGTTATGAGCGTGGGCTCTGGGGTTGGCCAGGCCTGGGTCTGGATCCCACGCAGCCACTTAGTAGCTGGGAGCCTCATCTGCCGTGATCTGCCTCTGTGAGCCTCAGTTTGTTCATCTGTGAACTGGAGGTGCTAAGGCCTGTACCCATCTCACAGGGCGTTTGTTTTGAGGACTGAACGAGACGATGCGGGTGGGTGCCCAGCTCATCAGTGCGTGTTGCACAGCAGAGTTTACATGATTGCAAACCGCCTCTGAAGAGGAGGGATTTAGCATAACGTGGCCTCCATGGGGACGGCCACTAGCAGAGTGTCCGACACTCAGAAAGCATCTGCTTCATCCCACAAATATTTGCCAAACTTCTCCTTGCCAGGCCCTGTTCTGGGAAGTAGACAAAACCCATCCACCCTGGAGCCTCTTCACTCAGCCACTCTGCCAGTTTGGCTGAACGACCCCAAGCTGGGGGCAGGAAAGGCCAACCATCGTCACACCGTTTTAGGAAGAGCCTGCTGGGTGCCTCCATGGCGACAGAGCCGTGGTCAGGAAGCCCTATGGCGGCCCTGGGCACAGTGAGACACCACTGGGGTCCACGGCTGCCGTCCTACACTGACCGGGGGACCAACCTGACAACATTAATTAACACTGTCCTGTATCAGTCATGTTGCTAGAGGGATGGGAGATGAGCCAGGGGAGCAGGGCCCTAGAGGGGTGAGCCCAGGGAAACCTGGATTCCAGTCCAGGCTCCACTCCCAATGGGGGGTCCTAGGGCGGGTGACTGATGCCTTTGAGCCTCAGTTTCCTCCTGTGCAGACCAGAGGTGATAACGGGACCTGCCTCTTGGTTCAGAGGAGGTAAACCATGGAAAGGGTGCAGTACAGTGCTTGGCTCAAGTGCTAGAGAAGTGTTTGGGGAACACCCAGCAGACAGGGTGGCCTTTCGAAAGGGACATCAGAACCTGCCACTGTCCTTAAAACCAGTCAGGGAGTGAGGGTCCAGCTCCTTGCCATGAGCTGGCCCTTGGCTATCTCCTTCCTTTCTCTTCCTTCCCAGGCCCTCTACTCTAGCAAACCTGATTACCTTTTAGTTCCTCAAACATTCTAAGTTCTCCTTGCACATGCTGTTCCTTCTGCCTGAAATGCTGTTCCATGCACCCGTTCACGGCTGCCTCTTTCTCATTCATCTGGTCTCAGCCTAAATGTCCCCTCCTCTGAGACGCCCTTCCTGGCCACCCCCCAACCCTAGTGGTCCTTCATTTGCAGTGAGGTGTTCACTTATACACGCTCCAGTCTCACTCTAGGAGGGCAAGGATGGGAGTCCCACTATTTTGTCCAGGACCCAAAACAAGGCTTGGTAGCCTGTGGGCATTTATTATCTACCTGCTGGAGTAGGAGAGGAAAGAAAGATCCTCCATCCCAGCTCCAACATATCTTGCATTCCCCAAACTCTATGCATTTTCTATTCAGCTTAGATGCCACTGCCCCCAGGAAGCCCTCCCAGACCAGTCCAGCATCTCCCAGTCTCTCATCCCCTGGAATGACTTGTGCCATTAGTGTCTACAGCTGCACACAGCACAAACTCCCAAGGTCACCCATTAATTTTACTCGGGCATCTCTTCTCATCTACAGCTGCCTTCTAGATGCTAAACTCCTGGGAAACAGGGATAACTTTGTCCTACACCCGAATACAGACTCAGAGTGTCCAGTCCAGGTTTTCACTGTTTCACGTGACAAATATTTGTCCACCCGAGGTGAACTGGACCCACGGCCACTGCCCTGTTTGTAAAGTGAAATGTGACCCTGTACTTGCGAAGGAGCTTGGCAGGTGCCTGCGCAGGGCCACACATATTCGTGGAGGGATTCGTTTCGATGCAGATCTTTGCCTACATAGCTGAAGTCTGGGACCCACATTGAACCCCTTATTTCCTATCTTGGGGTTCCTTCGAGTCGATACAGCAATTGAGCAGTGGAAGGGACGGCCGCTTGGGGTTCAAATCCCATCTCAACCCCTTTGTAGCCGTGGGACCTTGGGCAAGTCACCTCATCTCTCTGCACCTCAGTTTCCTCATCTGTAAAATGGATTAATAATGATGATTCCCGTTGCAGAGGGCAGATAAGCTGTAAGACCGGGTCCAGCGTACAGGAGGTGCTCACACTATGACTCTCTCTTCCTTCTGCATTCTCTCCTCTCGCCTTGCACGGCCACTGGGAGGGGTTTAGCCAGAAAGTATTGTCACGGGGGGGGGGGGGGGGGGACACGTCAGATAACCACCCAGCAGTGCAGAGGCACGTCTGGCCCTCCCTGGGATGTTCCCTCCCCTCTGGCTACAGGAGGAAGGCCCACCTGCCTTCTCCAGATGTAAGAAACTGTTACATCCCCACAAACTGCTCTTGTTTCCAATCCAGCCTTCACATAAAGCACGTCTCAGGGGTGTTTCTTTTGCTAACATATCTTTTGTAACAGTTTCCAGGAAAAAGAAACTCAAAAGCAATTTAGTAAGCGCAGAAATTCCCAGCTGGGCCAAGAGGGAGCGGAATGTGACATGATTGTTATTAGGAGTTTGGAAAAGAGAATCTTCCCCGTCTAGCGCTTGGTTTAGGACATTCTGGGGGTGGGACCCCGGGACCCCGAAGGAGGCCTAGACCTCGGGAAGGCTGCCCCCCTTCCTTGCCCAGCGTAGACTGAGGAGCTGTCCTGGCACCGGGAGGGTGAAGGATTGTGAGGATGTGGGGGTGGTCCCCGCCCCTGACAGACGGAGCCCCACACCCACTGCAAGGAGGTTACAGGTGACGGGCGGGGCCACACTGATGGGGCTTAAACCATCGCCACACGCAGCTCAGTGGGAGGCTTGGAGGAAAGGCAGGTGGTGTCTGCCTGGCCCGGCCCATGCGCCAGGATTTTGTCATCACGAGCATATTGCCTCCCTGCATTTCCACGGACGGACGTGTGGTATCTCATATGATATTCGCCCACCCACCCAGTGAATATTTATTATCTACCGTGTGCCCTGCACTGTGGTTCACAGGTGAGAAAACCACCTTCCAGAGAGGAGAAGGGGTTGTGCCCAAGGTCACCTGATTTCCCAGAGGAGGGACAGAGGGTCTGGCACAAGGATCGTAAGGAGGAGAACCACTGAGCCGCATGACCCTGGGAGAAGGCGAGGGTCTGAGGAGCCAGCCGCCAGCCTTCTCTCGCCTCTCTGGGCCTCAGTTTCCCAGTCTGTGAGAGGAGGTTGTTGGCCTTGAGCTCGAGAATAAGTTCCAGAAGTTGAGGCAGGTGGTTGGAAACTGCAGTTCGGGCCCTTCCAGGACAGGTCCTGGCTCCGGGCCACCGCGCCCTAGCCTGGGAGCTGGGCTAAGACCAGCGCCCATCTCACGGCTGTTCCCATAAGGCTGAAATCGGATGGTGCACTTGCTAAGAAGCTCAGCAGGTGCCTGGCGCACAGTAGGTGTCTAATAACTCTATTTCTCAGCACTTGGAAGAGTGGACATCCCTCCCAGGCTTTGAGCCAGGGAGAGACCAGCTAATCCACGCGGACCACAAGCCGTCTGCCGTTGCTGGGAGGTCGGGGCTGTCCCGGCCCCCGGCCCCTGGCCACCCTGCAGCCGGGGAAACTGCTGCCAATTGGCCGCGTCGGCCTGGCCGCTGACTCCGACAGCCCCCTGGGGACAGGGCAGCCGCCTCCAGCTGCGGCCCACGGCCCCCACCGCCCCCAGCGCAACCATTGAAAGTTAACGGCCAAACTGGGCCCCTGGGGATGGAGGGGCGGACGGCGGGCTGCCTGGGGGCTGGAGCCAGGCTGACCAGGGGCCCTTGCGGCCGTTCTCCGAGGCCTGGGGGGAATGAGAAGCCCGTACGCTTCTCCAGGGCTGTGATTCAGGGAGAAGAACCGGGATTGGTTGGAAGGGGTCGGGGAGTTGCTGCAGGAGCATAAAAACTTCCCTTCCTTGCTAAACACCTTTTCTAGTTGGAGGCGCAGGACCTTCCCAACAACCTGCGAATCGGGTTCTCTCATCGCTCCGTTGCACAGATGAAGAAACCGAGGAACAGAGAGGGACAGTGACCTGGGCTCTTCACCCATGGGGCGTGGGGGTGGCAGCCACGGCACCCTGTGGGTGCAACAGCCTCAGGTTCCAGTCCTCGCTCTACCCATAACCAGCTGCATCATCCTGGGAAGCCATTTAATCTGGTCGAGGCTCGGTTTTCTCATCTGCCGAATGGGCACAATAGTGCTATTCAGGTGGGGAGGCTGTGGCACAGGTCAGGCAGGTAATAAAGGGTTAAGAAACCACCAGTTATACTAATGATGATGTCATTCTGCCTTCCCGATATGCTGGAGGCAACAACCCTGAATCCATGAGAATAAAAAAGGCTGGGCACCCATCTCCCCAGGAGCATACAACTGGCAAGTAACAGAGCCAGAAATTGTTATTTAAACAACTTATATAACAACTTCATGTGGTGGGTGCTATTTCTATCCCCATTTTACGGATGAGAAAACTGAGGCTCAGAGAGCTCCACAGGGCCAAGCTGGGATTCTAACAGGCTCCAGAGCCCAAGCCCCTAACCCCCAGGCTCCCCCCACTCCACCTGCCGTTATATAAACCCTTTCACACTGGAGGGAAACCCAGAGGCCTTTGGTTGTATGATCTCCAGAAAAGCCATTTCATTTCTCTGAGCCTCGGTTTCCCCCCCCTGTGTAACTGGACTCATCAGATCAGTCGCCCAGGCTGAGGTGAGTGATGGGGCGAAGGGGGCTCGCATACAGTAGGTGCTCACAAATTGCCCCATGCCTGGCCCACATCTGGGTCCCGGCTTCACACACAGCAGGCTCTCAGCGAGTAAATTTGTTTGAATTTGTGCCACATCTCACACCTGGGTCTCAGAAGGCAGCCTCCAGACCCAGAGCCCTCCGGAGGCAGCCTCCCGCTGATTGAGGGCGGTGGTCTTCCCCACAAGGCACTGGAGGCGGATGGGGGGGGGTACAGCCTGCCCTTCTCCCAGCCCCTGTCCTGCTCCTACCCCGTAATCTGGGCTGTTCCCCCTCAACCCCTGGACGTGACACTTGCCATGGGTGTGGGGCTGGGAACCAAGTCGGTCTCCCAGGGCTCAAGGGAGAGAGGCTGGGAGGGACATGACTCCAGGTCCTTCCTTTTTTCTTCTAGTCCCTCCCATGTGCTGTGTGACCTTGGACAAGCCCCTTCTCCCCTCTTGGCCTTAGTTTCCCCATCTGTAAAAGAAAGGGGCTGGACTAGTTGACCCACCTAAGAGAGTTTCTAGGTCTGAGGTTTGAAGACAAAAAGGTGACACCCCCCCCCCCCGCCCCCCAACACACACACACTTGTATTTCCCTTCATCCTGTCTCAGGAAGAAATTTATTTAGGCCCCAGTCTCCATCTAACTTATTCTTCAAATACATGAGACCTAGGAGGGACCTTAAGACCATCTGATTGAAGAGCATCATTTAACTGATGAGGAAAGGAGGCCCAGAGAGGGCAAGGGACTTGCTCAAAGTCACACAGCCAGGCTTAGAACCCAGGAGTCCACCCAAGGAGGATGGAAGCCACCCCCCCTCCCCAAGTTGGGGGGGGGGCATTTCCTGGAGCACTATAGGGGCCATTGGAGGGGAAGCAATCGCCGCTTTTGTCATCTTAACATTCACCAGGATGCCCAGTCTCTAACCCAGGAGAGGACTTCTCTTGGGAGGCATTTAGTGACCCCACAGCCCCAGGCCACAAGCCCCACACCCTGGGAGAGACCGACCTTGAAATCAAGGCTTCCTAGCTCTCCTAGAGTCTCAGAATGTAATGTAACAATCGTCTTCCGGGCGTAAACAGCACATATACGCTTGAAACAGTTACAAAATGTATCATCGGTTGTGGCTGAAGCCCTCACCTGTACTCCTGCCGAGAGCGGTGGTGATTCTGCCCTGAGTTTTGAACAATGCCTGACATTATGGATGAGATGTCCCTTTCTGTCATCTCTCTGTCATCTCCTTGGAGAAAAGACAAGCAGAAAACGAAGCTGCCGTGAGCAACGGTGGGGACAGGGCAGAAACCCACAGTGCGTCCCACGAGGATGGAGCTCAACCAACCCGCAGCTCCGTGGTGATCACTTTGAAAATAAAACGCAAAAAAAAAAAAAAAAAAAAAAAGAGAGAGAGAGCTTGATGTGTCCTGTAGGTTTCTCTGGGGGAGGCAAATCCCATTTGCAAAGTAATGGCCGCGTGGCCCCCGCCCTGGACATGCCTTCAGAAATGCCACCTGCCCTTGTCGGAAAACCAGTCCAACCCCTGCCCCGCCGCGGCCACGCGCAAACACAGCCTTAAAAAATAAAATAAAATAAATCTTTTCTAAATTTCTCAAACTCAAAGCCTGCAACGTACACAGAAACCCACCAAAGGCTCTCAGATCCGCCCCAAAAGTCACTCGGGGATTCCCGGGAAGGGAAAATCAGGGAGCAGGAGGAGGCAGCCCCGCACCCCCGCGCCCGGGCTGCACCCTGGAAATGCAGCGCGGGGCAGGGCGGCGGGGCCGACCTTGCAAGGCGGTACCTGGAGCCGATCCTCGCGGGGCCGCCGCTGCCCGCGCTCCGGGGCGGGCGGGCGGGCGGGGCTCTCGGACCCGGACTCCCTCGCGCTCGCCCCTCGCGCTCTGCAATTTGGCCGCCGTCGCAGCGAGAACCGTTTTTAAATTTCCCTCTCTGGAGCTGTCCAGCTCAGAGCATGCGCAGTAGCCGAGCGGAGGGTCTGTCCCCCTAGGGTCAGTTACGCCGCGGGGTCAAGGGGATGGCTGCCGGCGTTTCCCAGCAGCCGCGGGCCTGGCGCGCCCCGGGGTTCCAGGTGGGGCGGGGCGGGGCGCAGGGCTAGGCGCAGCCCCTCTGCAAACTTTGCCCACAGTGGCAGCAACTACGTGCCCGCGAGCCTGCGTGGAGGTGCAGCGGGGGGGCGATTTAGGCCAAAAGAAGTAAATTGCAAAAGGATCCTGGGCGCATTAAAACTCGCAGTCCGCCCTTGCCCAGCGGGAAGGGGGTGGGCGGGTGGAGAGATCTGCCGCAGCCCCTCGTCTCTACTTAACGGGGGGACGGGCCAGGAGGCCGAGTCGGGGCCCCAGGTGGACGCGGATTCCGGCCACCTGTCCCTTTAAGAAAGTTGCGCCCGCGCGGGTTGGCGCGGGGCGCGGGGCGCGGGGCGCGGGGAGGGGACAGCGGGGCGCGGGAGGGGACAGCGGGGCCCGAGCGCTCGCGCCGGGCGCCTCCACCTGCCGGGACCGCGAGGGGGGGCCGGGCGCGGGGGCGCCCCAGGTCTGCGCGCTGCGCCCCCGGGCCCGCGTGGAGAGCGAGCTGGCGCGCAGCGAGCGCCGCGGGGCTCGGCTGCAGCCCCGGGCCCGCAGCTGCGGTGGAGGCTGCGGTGCTCGGCGTCGGGAGCCGCGGCCCGAGCCAGCCGAGCCGTTGGGGGCTGCGCCCGCCGGTGCGCCCGCGCTCCCGCCTTCCCGGCGCGGGGCCCGCGCCGCCCGCGCCCCGCCCCGCCCGGCAGCGGCCGCGGGAAAGGTGGCGCGGAGCGCGGACAAAGGTCTCCTCGGTCCCCTTAGGAGGTTCGATTCGTTTGATCCCCTGAGAAAGTTTGCGTTTCCGGCGCCCTCGCTCTCGAGCCTCTGTTGGCACCGTTTGCCTGGGTCACGACAAAACTGCTAGTCACCGTCACCCGTTACTTATTTACTCATTTCTGCCGCCTTGTTTATTCCTGACGCCAGCCCCGCAGGAGCCGGGAGGGCCCCCTTTTTGCAGATGGAGCTCAGCCCAGGGAGTGGGCCTGGGGCGCGCGGCGGGGGGGGGGGCGCACGGCGGGGACGCGGCCGGGGCGGGGTCACCGGGCCCCAGCCGCCCGGCCTCTAGGGGTTCCGAGGCCGGCTCCACGTTGCGCACCCAGCAGCGGGCAGGGGAGCCTTTGCTACCCACGCGGTGTCCAAGCTGGGGCTCCCTGGGCTGGGTGGGCCCCGCTTCCCCTTTCCGTCCCGTGGGCTGTGCCCTTGGCGCGGGTCCCCGTCCTGCGTGGTTTTCTCGTGGCACCCGGGCGCCCCAGCTCCTTCCAGCCAGGAGTAAGTGGAGCCGCCGGCGCTCCCCAGGGAGGGCCGAGGGGGCAGTAACTCAGGTGCTAGGTAAGGTCGTGGCCACGAACCTTCCTCGGTTTTCATCTCTCCGCGGCCCGCGTATATTGACATTTTGCATTTTAATCGATTATGAAGGTAGTTTACACCGCCTTCGAATGACCCCGAGTGACCGTCCCTAGGATTAATTCACCGGTTGAGTTGTACGAATTTCTTTTAATCTCTAATGGAGTTGTAAGGGAACGGGGTGGCTTGACAGCCTCCTTTGGAAGTCACAGCCCTTTTCATTACGGGGGCATTTTGTGTCCTTGGAGTGGCCTGGAAAGAAAGCCTTTCTTCTGAAAGCTGATGGGTTCCACGAAGCTTTCCAAATAAAAGGCATTCGGCCTGTGCGTTCTGCAGGCACATGCACCATGGAAAAGAAGGGCAAGGACCCTTCCTTTAAAAAAATAAAAAATAAAATAGTGATCCAGGGTGTTCTGGGCCGTCCCCGAAAGCACCCGTTTCCTTGGGGACTTGGCTCCTCTGCATGAATTTTTGGCCGACAGGTGCAGTCGTTTCCCTAAAGAGTGAGATTTTTTGAGAGCTGTGCTTCAGGATCGGGTGGTGGAAATATCGCCACTTAAACATCTACCGAGTTGTTCAGAAAACCCGGGTATCTTAGCAGAACCCCTTCTTTTGTTAGATTCATGCATCCCCCCCCTTTTTATAAATGTATGGCATTCTCACGCCTGCTGAATGGAAGTCGCCTGGGGTGAAATCGGAACCGTCAAAGGGAAGAGCTGAGAATCCTTAGCTATTTATTTACTTATTTATTTCCCATTCCCTGGGAGCATGTTGCTGGTGCAGGAGTCGATGGCGCAGATGTGAACTGTCGATATCAAGAGGTCAGACACACTAATCCCTTTTCAGAGGTAGGTTGACCAAAGCAATCGATCCTATCTCAGAGACTTTCCAGCAAAAAAAAAAAAAAAGGAAAAGTAAGAAAATACAAACCCCCCGATGTTGTTCGGCAAGGAACACAATTTCCCGGTAGAAACTGGCACGTGATGTCCACCGATCTACGATTAGAGAAACCATAGCGATGGCTGTGAGGGTTGTCCGCAAAAAGGCACTGGGTGCAATGACCGGTCGTCTTCCAGAAACCCTGCAACTTAATGTCGACTGGTTGTTGACATAAGAAACACCCAAACCCGTAGAGAAGTTTTATGTGAGAGTGTATTTGAGCCACACTGGTGACAGTTGCCGGGAAGCAAGAGCTCACGTGCTCCCCCTGAGATCCTGATTTTCTAACCAGCGTCTCAGGTGATCGTAGGATCGAGGAAGTTTGGGCACCTTCGCCAGGTGATCTTACTGAGGGCAACACGTTTTCTTTTTTAAATTAAAGAAGGTGAAACGCACCTGTTTCGTAGCTAAGTCGCACCTTAGCATTTGCCCTGGGAAGGGAGAGCCTCAGCTTGGTCCTGATTTTGTGGAAGTAGCTGCGTGGCCGAGCAGAAACCCGGGTCCAGGCCTCTGCGGAAGGAAGCGAAAGAACCAAGTGTGCGGCTCTTCTGTTTACCCTGCGGTTCGATGAGACAGAAAATGCTCTAACCTGGGCCCGCGTTTCTGAAGTTTTGGTAGTTGAGCGGCACGGTTACCTGCCGGGTCTGTTCAGAGCTAGGGCGCCTGTGGCTTTGTGAGGAATATTTGTTTATCATGTTGAGGATGGGCTTAAAACAGCTCAGTTATAAGTGAGAAGGCCGGTTCCTCCTATGCATTGTGGGGACACAGTGTTTGCATCGTAAAGTTAAAAACTTAGCAGGTTTAAAGCAGCTTTTGTTTGATAAGCTCAATTTAAGTTCCTGACTTTTGCTTTGTTTATTGTTCTGATATTCTGGTAACAAGGAGGGAAAGAGAGTGTGGTCAGCAACCTGTGATTTGTTGCAATAAATAAACAGGCCTCTTTCTTCCATGTTTGTGGAGCAGAAACATCGAAGTGCTTTATCATGAATGATTTTACTAGGACACCCCCCCTCCCCTTAGGCCCCAGCACCCCCCGGCCTGTGCCTGGCACATAATAGATACTCTGGAGATGAACAGGCTTAAAAAATATTTTTTTTTCTTGCTTTGGCAATTGCTAGAAGCCAGGGAAGTGGTGTTTTCTTATAAGAAAGTTCTCAGCGGAAAGCTGGCCCGGTATTGGCTCGCCAAGGTCCAGGCCGCCTATAGAAGGCGTTTCTGACCCTGGTTTCCTAAGAAGCCCTGTGTCGCCACCGCGTGATGTCAGACACCGCGTCCGAAGAGGGGAGCACGAGTGTGTTTCCTGTGGGAGACCAGCGAGGCACCCCGGCCGGCCGTTGAGCTCCTTTGCCCGGGTTAGCTCCCTGGGAGGGGTTGGAGAGGAGCTGCCCCTTACCCCTGCTGTACATCTTCCTTAAGGAAGGGCGCGGGGCCCTGGGCGTTCCCAGGAAGGGAGCTCCACCGCGGGCTTGATTCTTGGTGAGGTCCTGCTGCGCCTGCCTGGTTCACACGTCCTCAGAAAGGTGCTTAGTAGGCCAGTAAAATAAAACCTATTAGAGAGTGTGACCTGCGAATGCGCACCGAGCACGCTGTGGGAGCTTTAGCTGATTTTTCCAAATTGTCTTTCTCCTTCCTTTCATAATAACCTCATGTAGTTGTCCGTTTTGGTAAATATGCCCAGGCATTTCTTTATGAAAGTTTATTTTTTTTTTATTTTGAGGATTTAAAAAAATTTTTTTTTGGTGAAAAATGAATAAAATCCAAAGGCTTATTTTGGCCTGTGATGCCACAAAACAGAATTAAGATCACCAGCTGGTAGATTCCAGGGCTTATTCTAGTCAATATCAGGGACACCTTTTTTTTAAAAAAAAAAAAAATATGTCTATTGATTTCAGAGAGAATTTCCCTCAAGGATATAAAGGGAAAATTTTCCTTTATTTTTAAATTTTATTTTTTAATTACACTTGACAGTCAATATCATTTTATATTAGTTTTACATATACGACATACTAGTTAGACATTTATATAATTTATGAAGCGATCCCTCCAATAAGTCTAGCACCCACCCGGCTCCATATATAGTTAGGACAATATTATTGACTATATTCCCTATTGTACTTTACACCCCGCGACTATTCTCTAACGACCAACTTGTACTTCTTAACCCCTTCACCTTCCTCACCCAGTCCCCCAACGCCCTCCCATCTGACAACCATCAATTTGTTCTCTGCGTCTATGACTCTGTTTCTGTTTTGTTTGTTCATTTATTTTGTTCTTTAGATTCCACACAGAAGTGAAACCATATGGTATTTGTCTTTCTCTGACTGACATACTTGACTAGGCCTAATACCCTTAGGTCCAGCCATATGGCAAATGGTAAGATTCCATTCTTTTTTATGGCTGAGTAATATTCCACTGTATGTACCTACCACGCCTTCTTTATCCACTCGTCTGTTGATGGGCACTCAGGTTGCTTCTGCGTCTTGGCTATTGTAAACAACGCTGCAATGAACATAGGAGTGCATACATCTTTTTGAGTTAGTGTTATGGATTTCTTAGGATATATGCCCACAAGCAGAATTGCTGGGTCATGAGGCAGTTCTATTTTTAATTTTATGAAGAACCTCCATACTGTTTTCCATAGTGGCTCCACCAATTTTGCAGACCCTTTCAATGTGGTGACAGTAACTGTGGGAGGAGGGCTTCACGGCGGCTCAGCAGGGAGGCCAACCGGAGTTCAAGCCTCAGCATTATCCCTCCATTGCCTCTTATGATAAGTAATAAATTCTTTGTGTGCTTCAAGTCAGCACAGACTGGTTTTGTGGGGGCTCCTCCTTTGTCCACAGAAAGACATTTAACAGTTCTTTGCTCAACAAAGAATCCAAACTCAGATTTTTCACTGCAAACAGCTTTATCCTGCAAACCCCAACCAACCCACCCTGAGTGGTTTTGAAACGCTACTCAAAGAACTATCTCACCACTATTGCACTTTCAGCTCCTGTTCCCCAGTAACAAAAAGCAACACGTTGGCTTACTAAAAAAAACCCCTTCCCAAGGTTCTGGACTGGGTAACCCCCCCCCCCATCTCTTTCCATTTGTGTCTAAAGTGAAGTGAATATAAAACAGTAGCACAAAGTTGTTCCAGTGCAACATTCCCTGGACACTTCCCCTTTGCAAGGTAACAACAATCCTGGCTGTTTGTTTTAGAAACGGTAATGTTGTATCATTGTAACAAATTATACTTAAAAATCATTCAGTGTGAAATTGCAGATTAATCCCATCGGGACGGGGTATTAACAATCACCCAGCCCTTTGGAGCATACAGATGGTGAATCTGGGACTGACAATGGGAACAATCGCTGATTACATGCCTGGGTGTAACGGACAAAAAGACCTCCCCAACTTCGGTTGCAGGATCCAGTGGAGGTCCTAGCGCCTGACTTGTTCGGGATGCTCGGGTCCCTAAGAATGCCTCTGTTTCATCGCCTGCCCTGTGTGAGATTCCCCGGTGCCACCTTTGTGCTTTGCAACCTACCAAGGGTGGGTGCTGAAGTGTTCTCTCGGTGCACTTGGCCTAACCCTCCTAAATTCCAGAGAATTTGTTTCTAAGAGCAACTTCGGAGCGAGGACGGGGTGTGGGGGGTGGGGGGTAAAGGGGGGGTGGGGTGCAGATGTGCCCAGCGGGGAGAGCTCATTATCAAAACGCTGTTCACCCATCGCTGGAAAGGAAGTTACTCGCTGCACTGGGGGCAGGGGGGGGGGCTCTACGAATTAGAAATTCATTTGCACCTGGAATGACACGTACAGGGCCCCTGATTCCGAAACTGTCATTCCTCGAAGCCACAGACTCGCAAAGCCCACGGTGGACTTGACTTTGAAAATAAAAACGGTGCCCTCGGTCGCAAAATCTTGAGCGTCACAGACCCTGTTACAGCCAGTGAGCAGCCGGTGCGTGCCTGGGGCCCTGAACTGAGCAGATAAGACTTTTCTATGTGTGTTTTAAAGTAATAGTTGTTCACTGAAGCTTTTAGGTTGTTTGGATTTACATGCGAATTCTATCTGCATTCAAAGATCTTCCCCTGAATCATGGGCTTGATTTCAGAGGTAAGGGGGAGAAATAACTTTCCAACCGGAATACGCTGTCTCGAAAGGGAACCAAAACGTTGGGCTGCTTAAAAGAATTAAATGCTGCCCTGGCTGGTGCGGCTCCGTTGGTTGGGCATCGATGGGCCGATGCACCGAGAGGTTGCCGGTTCAGTCCCCGGTCAGGGCCCGCGGTCCGGCTGCAGGCTCCATCCCTGGTAGGGGGTGTGCGGGAGGGAGCCTGTCCATGTTGGGCTCTCCCCTCTCCCTTCCTGTCCCTCTAAAAATCAATAAAAACTCTTTAAAAAATAATAATAATGAATTTAGCAGAAGTATCTTGGCTTTTTAGGGGCATGTTTCTCAAAAGTGAAACAATCTGTATCGAAATGAGCCGTTTGTCCTGAATATTCCTTTCCCAAGCACTGTTTTTGTGGTAGAGCTCATGAAAGTGCACAGGTGGATGTCGTGTGTCTGTCTGGCTCTGGAAGCCGTCTTGCTTTTAGGCATCCGCACCCCCACCCCGGTTTTGCTTTTCCCTAAACCCAGGGGTTTGTGACAGTGATGGTGTCGTCTCTGCTGGACCGATTAATTCCCCTCCCAGGGGGTTTTACAGCCGTGTCCTGAGGGGATGCGTGGATCTCTCCGGATTATTCGAGAGGTGGTTTGTGACGGGGCCTTATTTCCATCTATGTCCCTTAAATGGATACAGAGTGTCCGTTTCGGAAGAGCTCTGTCCCGCAACAACGTGAACATACTTCACCCTAGTGAACTGGACGCTTCAGAATGACGAAGATGGTAAAGTTACATTGTGTTTTTTATTTTTGCCAGAATTAAAAAAATTTTTTTCTTTAATCAAGGAAATGAATAGAGTAATTGTACCAATTAGGAAAACCTTCACTTACCACGAAAAAGGAAGAAGGGTTCACTTTTCTCCATATTTTCACCAACACTAATTATCTGTCTTTTTTTTTTTTTTAAATTATTAATTTGAGAGAGAAACATCGATTTGCTGTTCCACTATTTATGCATTCCTTGGTTGATTGTTTTGGTTTTTTGTGTGTTTGTGGTTTTTTTGTTGTTAACCCGCACTAGAGGGTATTTTTTCCATGAATTTTAGAAAGAGTGGGAGAGGTGGAGGGGAGAGGAACGTTGACGTGTGATGCGAGAGAGACACAGCGGTTAGTTGCCTCCCGCGCATGCCCCCGACCAAGGCCAGGATTGAACCTGCAATCCGGGTACGTGCCCGCGACCGGGAATCGAACCCGCGACCCTTCGGTGCGAGGCCGCAGCCCTAACCACTGAGCCACGCCGGCCAGGGCTTCAGTATTTTTTTTTTTTTGAACAATCACATGTTATGTTCATTATTAAAACGCTTTTAATATTAATAGACACACCGTCTGGCTCCCCGCGTGCATCCGGATGGGGCAGAGCGTAAGTGGCTGGTGGCTGCACGTCTCAGGGGGGGGGTAGCCCCACTTCCTTACTTAATAACCGAGTTCGTGAGGGTTTCTTAAGCCCGGGTGACCCAGGCTTTTGTGGCCGGGCCTATCCCGATGACCCTTCCAGGACCCCTGTCCTAACTCGTCTATCAGAGAAAAATGAATCTATTTCGGGAGCTATCAGTCCTCATTATGGCTAATTGGGCCTGGCGGCTGGAGACAGGCCTCATTATTTTTAATTGGGGCCCTCGGTCCTGGAACAAAGCGCCCCCCAGTTTCATGCAGATCAGGCCTGGGTGTTTGCTCGCCAGTTCAAAGTGAGATGGGGTGGTAGGATTTCCAGGAAATCGCGCTGTGTCCGCTCGTTTTGTTTCACCGGGCTCTAGAGCTGCGGCCTTGGGTTGCTAACTCACAAATAATCCTTGACTGGGGACTGTCCGTGTTTATGTCAGAGGCTGTGTGTTTTTTTAGCCCGGGAGTAGCAGTTGTATGCTTTTCTTTCAAAATGAATGAATATTATAACATTGGACATCGCTGGACAGATTGCTCACTTAAGAATCATTTAACCGCGGCTTTGGGCATGGCCTTGTGCCACGGAGAGAGTCTCATCTAAAGGGACTCGGTGTTCGCTAATTATTCTGATTTACTCTAGAATAGATAATCCTTCGCGTATCGTATGCGTTTGTGTTTCTTTACGGTCGGCCTGATGTTTCCAAGTCATCGGCTATTTTCTGCTTTCCTGGAGTAGGAAATCCACTTGGGGAAATTCACTAGAGCGTCTGTCTCTGCTACTGGCTTTTAGGGTTTTCGGTTGTCCCAGATTTCGTAATGGAACATGATTCCTTCTTTGACAAGCTTGACGCTCTCAAGGCTTTTCGAGAACTTGATTCCACTAGAGGCGGGCATTCTGAGATCCCTCGTTGGTCATCTCCCCAGGGAGGGGGAGCCCACGTGGGGTGGGGTCCCCTTGGAGTCGCCAAACATTTAGACGAAAAGTCTGGTCCCTCCTTAGAGCCAAGAACTTGGGAGCAAAGCAGATCGTCCTGGAAGGAGAATTCTAGGAGCTACTATAACTTGCTTGGCCCTCTCAGGGAGACTTTTTAGACTTTTCAGGGGAAAAAAAAAACAAAAACAGGGCAGATTGTCCATGGAGTGTGAGAGGATCCACGTGGCCGGGGTCAATTCCTTCCGTTCCCATGCAATGGTTTCTCCCTCCCCTACTCAATTTTTTAAAATTAAATTTAGCCTGGCCAGGCGTGGCTCAGCGGTTGAGCGTCGACCTAGGATCCAGGCTATCGGGGTTTGATTCCCGGTCAGGGCACATGCCCGGGTTGCAGGTTTGATCCCTAGTCGGGGGCGTGCAGGAGGCAGCCGATCAATGACTCTCTCATCATTGATGTTTCTCTCTCTCTCTCTCCTTTCCTCTCTCTGAAATCAATAAAGATATATTTAAACAAATAAATTAAATTTATTGGGGGTGACATCGATTAATGAAGTTATGTAAGCAGCAGCATTGCAAATGGCAGTTATACAAATGGCAGTGGTTCATCTTTTTCATGGCCGAGTAGTATTCCATTGTATGTACGGGCCACCTCTTCTTTATCCAACGAAGGGCACCCAGGTTGTTTCCATGTCTTGGCTACTGTGCTGCGATGAACATGAGGCACATATATCTTGATGAAGGAATGTTTTCAGATATTCCGGGTTTTATAGTGTAGCTCCTGTATTAAAGCTGGCCCTGGCCGGGTAGCTCAGTTGGTTGGAGCATCGTCCTGAAACGCCAAGGTTGTGGGTTTGAGCCCGGTCTGGCACCCTTCCAAGTGCTTTATATGTATTAAATCTTCATAACAGTCTGGGGAGGTGGTACCATAATCCTCCCAAGATTTACAGATCAGGAACCTAAGGCCCAAGAAGTCAGACACTTGTCTGCCCTCCTACAGACAATAGGGGCTGCGGCTGGGGTACAAACCCGGCCAGTGGGTTCTTAAACCGGGTCTACGTTCTGAACCATGACCTTATCGCAGACACAGGCTCAGGTCAGGGGCCTGTGACTTACACAGTGAGGGGTAGGTGGCTAAAGGGGAGGCCTTAGAAAGAGAAAGAATGTAATTTGACAAATACAAAATAGTTTCTGGCCTGGGAAGGGGCCAACTCTGAGCCACCTTCAGTTACACTGCCTCCCACAGCCTTAACATTGTAATTTTTCTTTTTCTTTTTTGGTAATTTTTTAATGTAACGAGTCAGCACACGTGTGTGCTGTTTTTGCATCTGAAGATGAACAGTAACAAAAGGAAAATGAAGGAAACCTGGGAAAGCCAGAGTGTCTAGATCATGAACCTCGAAGTTGCCAGTGGACTTGCTCGCCTGCAGTGTGAGGATGTCAAGGTTTCCAAAACGAACCAAGAGATGATCCCAAGAGGAATCCTGCTGAGCTGGATCTAGGCCGAGTGGCCCCGGGGGAATTTTTATTTTCTGTGCGTAGCTCACGGAGGGTCCTGCATTTAGTCGATGGCGACTGGTCAGGAATGTAAGTGACTAATCAAAGATCAGCAGTGGCTGTAACGTAATCTCGAGGCAGGTCCGGTTTCCAGTTCTTATCGCGACCCAGCCGCCCCGAGTGCCCACAGGTGGGTGGCCGTGGGACGCAGTCACTGCCGCCCAGGATGAATTTTTAATGCCGCCCCGCCCGGGGAGCTAGAATCGCCTCTTACCTGGCTGCCGAGTCCCTGCGCTGCGGGATCATAAGCCAGGGAGGAGCAAGTTTTGAAGGCCTCGGGTGGAATAATTATTAGCAACGCGCTCTCCCCCCGCGTGATGGGATCCAAGGTAAGGTGACTCGAAGGTGGCCTCGCCCTGGCATCGTCCCTTCTACCTGGAGCCTCCAAATGGATAACAACTGGGCCTGCAGTAGGCGCGGAGAGAGAACTGGGCTCGTAGATGAGATTCGGAATTTGTTGGGTGACCATTTTAAGATGATCTTTAGATGCCCTCCTTGGACTGGTGGGGGCCTGTGATCTTTTAGACCCAAGGGGTGGGGTGTTAATTCATTTCAAATTGGCCTAGAGCGGTGCTCTGCATCCAGCTCTCTGTGATTACGGGTTTCTGTGGCTATATTCTCAATGTCCAGGGCAGCAGCTGCGGGACACATGTGACTATTGAGTGCTCGACATGTGGCTAGTGAGGCTGGGGGACTGGATTTTAAAGTTTATTTAACTTTAACTCAAGTAGCTCCGGTGGCTACGGTGTTGGGCGGTGCAGCTAGAGCCTTAAATAATAGATCGTGACCTAATGGTAAAGAAAATCGTAGGTGATTTTGTCCCTTAGATGTAAGACTATTTGTAAATTTTCTTTTTTTATCCTGGATATGGTGCGTTGACTTTTAGATGTCCTAACTCCTAACTTGGCCCTGGTAAAGATCACCCTGACAAGCTAAAATATTGGTATTTTCACTGGCATGTTGACAATGAAAAAAAATTCTCTGGCGCAATGGCAGGCAGAATTTAGTGTCAAAGCTATTACCTTTTTGCAGGAGTTAATTTAAGGCCTAAAGATTGAGAAGGACAATTTTTTCTGTTTTTTATTTATTTTATTTTTTGCAAAACCATCTCCTGTGTTATCTATTTAGAAAACAGTGTTTGTCGAAGGATTACTTCTTCCCTAGCCAGCTACAAGGTTACAGAAGCATTTATATACGTAGTTAGAATAATTTAGCAGTCAGCCACAGAAACCTCACACACAATGAAGAAACTCTAGCTACAGCCTGTCATCGATCCATTCAGTCAATTATCCATTTCTGTAGCACCTTGGCAACTGGTAACTTTAAATGCCACTGTCCTTGACCGAGATGTATTTGAACACCCAAAGGTCCAGGTTTTACTTGCCATTCCTGCATCGCATTTCAAAGTAGGGGCTCTGGGAAGCGTGATTCACGGGGAGACATGATTGGCCGACTGGGGGAGAGGAGGGGCCTCGGAGGCCTTGGTCTTGCAAGGAAATGGAACAGGCCGGCTGTCTGTCCTCAAGCAAGGTCTCATGTGGCATCTTCTGTTGTCACGGAAATATGAAATTCACGTAGAAGTACGCGTGCAGATTTATCTCTGTGTAGTTATACTTTTTTATTTTTATTTTATGAAGGGAGCTATTCTTCCTTAACTTGTGAATTAATTCCCAGGCTCCCTTGGTAAAGCATCATTTGAATGGAATGCTATTTTATATACTCTAGAATATAAAAGAACAAACTAGGGCTACATCCAACCACTCGGATGGATCTCAAGGGCATTATTTCGGTGAAAAAAAGACAACCTCCGAAGGTTACACGCTGCATGACTCCCTGTGGTCGCAGAGAACAGATTGCTGGCTGCCGGGAGTTGGAGAGAGGAGGGTTGGTAAGGCTACAAAAGGCAACATCCTTAGGGATGTTGGAACAGTTCTGCATCTTTTTTTTTTTTTTTTAATATGTCTTTATTGATTTCAGAGAGAGGAAGGGAAAGAGAGAGAGATAGAAACATCAATGAGAGAGAGTCGTCATTGATCGGTTGCCCCCTGCACACCCCCTGCTGGGGATCGAGGCCGAAACTCGGGCATGAGCCCTGACCGGGATTCGAACCACAATCTCCTGGATCCCAGGTCGATGCTCAGCCGCTGAGCCACACCAGCTGGGCACGGTCCTGCATCTTGATTGCCATGGTGGTTACATGAATCCATACATGTGGTAAAATTACATAGAAACACACTCACACATGCACACACACACGAGTGCATGTAAGGACTAGTGAAGTCTGAATGAAGTCTGCAGATGGTCCCAGTGTCGATCTCCTGGACCTCTAGTTTCGTTACACTGGGGGGAAGTTGGGTGCAGGGTACCTGGGACCTGTCTGCACTATTTTTCCAACTTCTCGTGAGTATATGATTATTTCAAAACAAAAAAGTTTTAAAAAATCCCTTTTTGAAAGTGGAAGAGATGGAGCCGTTTAGCAATAACCGTCAGCCAGAACCGCATGTTGGCATCTTCAGTTCAGGGTGATTCATCCTCAAGCTCACTTTATACAAATCATCTGGGCCGCTGCTTCTTGTTTTACAAAAAAAATATTGATTTTAGGGAGGAAGAGGGGGGGAGAGAGAGAGGGAAAGAGAGGCACGCATCTATTTGTTGTTCCACTGATTCACGAATTCATGGGTTGATTCTTGTATGTGCCCTGACCAGGGATTGAACCCACAACCTTGGTGTATCTGGGTGACGCTCGAACCAGCTGAGCTACGCAGCCAGGGCCATGGGCCTTGCATTTAATACTTTTAAGTCCCCCCTTATGCTGAAAAATATGGCTGTGGAACTGCAAATTTTTTTGCTCCACCTGCAGCTCCCACGAGGCAATTAAGACTCCACGAACCGCTCTGATTCTTACTAGGGGACCGTGTAATCCCCCAGGTCATTGAGGAGCCCCGTTCTGCCTGCTGATATTCATAATTATGCCCGTTCAGCAGTGATTAAGAGGCTGCGGTTGGGTAATAAAACGCCGACAGTCTTCCTGTCGTTAAATGAAGAGACAAGTCCCCCAGTTCGGCTGTGGGGCGGTCGGTGGTGAGCAAACCAGAGCCTTAAAAACGTGCAGTGTGATGACGCCCGTGTCGTTCGAGGCTGATCCTTGTTATTCCACAGCTCAGACCCCTTCCGTCCAAATAATCAGACCACGCTCACTTGCCTGGTGTACGTTTGGTTTAAGTGTTAGCTTCTCCGGAGTACTATCGTGCAGAATTGGGGGACAGCCCCTTTAGAAGGGCGTCCTTGAGAGCTAGATGTGTCTGTCTGTCTGTCTGTCTGTGGGGCAAACACTGGCTGCATTGCACAGGAGAAACTGCTGCTTGCCGTCTGCACAGTTAGCTTTTGGTTTGTGCTTGGTGCGTGGGGAAGCCACCGTGGGTCTGGAAAGATGACATCCCACCCCGAGTTCCAAATGGCCTTATTTTTCAATGCTTAGCAATGCTGGGGGAATAAAGATCTTCATTAAGAACTATCCTGACTTCAGGCTCAAGGGATGTATCGTAAGCCACTCGGCATCTATTGTGCTTCTCTGGGTGCGTGCAGTTTTTAACTAACATTGATTCAGAAGTCTGCTTCCTAAGGAAGAGAGGACTATGTGCTAAACAGGATGGAGAGCAGGGATCAGCAAACTTTCTCTGGAAAGGTCCAGGTAGTAACTATTTCAGGCTCCGCGGGCCATAGGCCTCTGTTGCAGCTACTCTGCTCTGCTGGAGTGTGACGTAGCCACAGCCAGGCCGTGTTCCTGAAAGTATTTATGGACACACATTTGAATATCATATAATTTGTGCACATCATGAAATAATAGTAATAGAACATTTTAATAAATTACAGGATTATAATATATTAACACAATAATATAACATTAATATAATAATATATTAATGAATTTTTTTCTTTTACTTGTGGGCAAACTCAGGCAGCTGTCCAGACTGTTTGTGGCCCATGGTTCCCCAGTTTGCTGCTCTGTGACATAAAATGGTCTTGGCTTTAGAATCCCACTGACCTCTGGCTGGGCTGCTACCACGGGCTTCATTGTGAATTCCGCTTTCTCCCTAAGGACCCACTGATCTTACCCTGCACGTTCTTGCTGTTTGACTCTGTGACACGCCACGGGGATCATCAGGAGCAAGTGTAGCCTGCAAACAGCGATTGCTCTCGTAGGAATAGCAGTCAGTGACTCAGGAGCCATTTTTGAGCATCTGTGCGAGCCAAGCCCTGTTTGCGCCCACTGGGTCCTTACCAGGGTGTTCTGGGAGCGTCCGGGCGGTGTGCACTCGGCCTCAAGCAGTGTGCAAAGTAGAAACCACGCTGGGAGCGTTTAGGCCTGGACGTATTCCAGCATGATCGGCTACATCAGTTAACCTGGCCAGACTTTCAAGAATGTTTTTTCCACCTACCGCTTTATTTTAATTTTTTAAAATCCTCACCTGAGGATATTTTCATTGCTTTTTTAGAGAGAGTGAAAGAAGGGGGGGGAGAGAGAGAGAGAGAGAGAAACATTGATGTGAGAGACACATCAACTGCTTGCCTCCTGCACGAGCCCTGGCCAGGACTGGGAATCGAACCCACGACCCTTCGGTGCGCGGTCGATGCTCTAAGCACTGAGCAACACTAGTCAGGGCTTTTCCTTACCCCTTTAGGGAAGGATCCCCTGGTGGTCAACTATTTTACCGTGTTGAGAATGTCTTCAAAAATGGCTGTACCATAGCTGTTCCCCAACCCTTCCTGCTAATAGGCTTCTAGGGCCTTGGGTCTGAGGTTTTTAGCTCCATGTTCAAGTGTAGGCCGTAGAGGAATGCTCGGACGGCCCACTGGGGGTCAGCACGTGGTCTCGCCCATGTAGCAAAGGTTTCACACTGTTGCTGCTCGGGGTGGTTTTCGGTGGCCCTGCCCTGGTGCCCGGGGATGGCCTTTGGCTCCCGGAGGGCGGGAGCTGCCCCGAGGAGCTCACCCAACTGCGGGCCGCGTTTCTGGCCTGGACCCAGACGCTGGAGCGCCTCGGGGCTCCTAGGGAACCTGACAGGCAATTGTATTATGGAAGCTGACACGCTGAATGGAGCGCTTTTCACGATATTCTTTACCTGTCTCTTTGTGTTAAAGTGGGAAGGAGCCAGGGAGCAGGGGCGAGAGCCCCGGAGGCGGGAGGGAGCTGGCAGGTGGAATGAAATCCTCGGGCGGTTTCATGCGCGGGGCCCATGGAGGCCGCGTCGGGAGAGAGGCCGCACAGAACAAATCTCTTTTGTTCCCTGTCATCTTTAAATGAGTGTCAGGGTAGGCAGGGGGGCTTTGACCGTTAACCGCACAATCTAGCCGGCCTGTTGTGTGCCGCGGGCCCCACCTCCGTGGAGTTTCTCAGATTAGCCAAGAGGGCCCCGGCCCCCTCTAAATGGGCCATCCCTTGTTCTTTGTGTCCAGACTGCCCAGTGTGAAATCCACAGTGACGTTAAATGTTTTCTAATGAATAATTACTGAAAGGAAATGGAGGACTATATGTGTAATGGATTGTACCGCATGAAAATGTTTTATTTCGGGCACAAAAATGTTGTCCTTCACGAGCACCGGGATTGTGGCCCAAAGGCCTTTGTGCGGCCCGCGTTTCAATGGCTTCCCCGCCACTGTTCCCATCCCAAAGGCAGCCATGAGACACGGCGAGCGTTTCAAGTTGCGGGCTTTAAAGGGATGTCTGAGCTGGGGGGATTTTCTCACTCACTTTGCCCCCTTTTGATTTGGGAAAGCGAAGCGGCTCCCGCCGGCCTCCGGCCTGTTCCAGCGGCCCGAGGGTCAGGCCTTACAGGCCTCCCCGAGCCTGCTTCTTGGAAACAGTCAAGGGGTCCCCCGGAACGGATGGTGGGCGCTTTCTCTTGGCTAAAGTTTATTTATTTTTTCCCCCCGATCTGGATGTATGTGGATAAATGAGACTGCAGAGAGTTTCAAATGCCACCTTGTTGTTTCCCAGTGAGTTTTATTGGGGAAACTGCTGGGGTTTAAGTGGCTGCTCAGTGGCTCCCTAAAGACAGACCCTTGGATTTGGGTGCCGGCTCTAATCAGTATGGGTGTTTCTGGGCTGCTGCTTTTTTATTAAATTTATTGGGGTGACATTGGTTAATAGGATCATATAGGTTTCGGGTGCACATTTCTATGATACATGACCTGTATATTGCACTGTGTGCCCACCAGCCCAAATCAAATCGTCTTCTGTCACCATATATTAGGCCCCCTTCACCCCCCACCCACCCCTTTCCCTCTGGCAACCGCCACCCTGCTGTTTGTGTCCACGAGTTTCATTTATATCCCACATGTGAGTGAAATCATACGGTTCTTAGCTTTTTCTGCCTGACTCGTGTCACTTAGCACAATATTCTCAAGGCCCATCCGCGTTGCTGCAAATGGCACTATTTCGTCTGTTCG
Organism: Miniopterus natalensis; assembly: GCF_054644295.1. NCBI lineage: Eukaryota > Metazoa > Chordata > Mammalia > Chiroptera > Miniopteridae > Miniopterus > Miniopterus natalensis. Next base: position 19,651,707 of record NC_142100.1, read on the forward strand.
TAAGGCTGAGTGGCGTTCCCTTGTGTCCGTGTCCCGCTTCTTCTTTAGCCAGTCCTCTATCGCAGGGCACTTTGGTTGTCTCCGTGTCTTGGCCACCGTAAATAAGGCTGCAGTGAACCTAGGGGTGTATATATCTTTGCAAATACATGTTTTTGAGTTTTTGGGGTAGATATGCAATTTCTGTGCTTCTAGAATCAGTGTGGAGATGTCAGCGTCAGGGTTCAATGCAGTTTTGTTGCCAATTGGACAACCACCATAGCAAAGATCTCTCCCTCTCTCTCTCTCTCTTTCTCTCCCCCCCCCCCCCCCTTTCCTTACTAATAATGTTAGGGGCCTGGAGACAAGAATAGCTGTGATTTGCTGATGTTCACAGGCTGAAGTTTTCGGGAAGGTGTAGTTTTCTAAATTCTCGGTCACCTGCCTTCATGGGGTAGAGGGTAGATGTGTTTGTTCCCTGGGAAAAGTCCCTTTGGTCCTCATGGAGGACCACAGGCCTGCTTTTCCCCATGGGAATAATGATATTGAAGTATTGTGCTAAGAAAAAACCAGATAAGCATTTCTCGCCCGTGAATGAGAGAGGTGGACAGAAGCAGGGCTTGCGTGCAAGGGGCTGCCTGGAATCCTTGCTGGTTTTGAAGCCTCGCCTCCCCCAGCCGCCTTTATGTGCAATAGGCATGGCCAGATCGCATGGGAACCACAAAGTTATCAGCCAGTCCATGTCCGTCTGTGTCTTTGTCCCGTGCTCTCTAGGACTACCAGTCGAGGCCTTTGCCCCTGTCTGGGCCAGTATGGCCGGCAGCACTGATTCCATGACCTTGAAATTCACTCCTCCATGACAGGATTAAGCCTCGTAGACTCCCTGATCCAGATTCCTGGGCCAGGGTCTGTCTCACCCAGTTTAGGTCCGTTCCCCATCCCAGCTGAGGCCGGGGAGGGCCACGCCCTGGTCCACCTACCCCCTCAGCAGAAGTGAGGAGGGGGCAGATTCCCTTGGAAAGGGGGTGTAGGTGGGGAGGCAGCTCCCTGCCCGCTTTGAACCTCAGCTTTGTTCATCTCCGCACCTCCCGCCTGCCGAGATCTGACTGTAGCAATATTTGTGGGTGCAGCTCTAGATATTATTTCAGACTCGAGCCTGCCCCCAACAGTGACTTGTTGACTACTAACCAACAGACTTTTTGCTTTATTATATTCTTGTTTCTAATAATCCTATAATTAATATGACTGAGGACAGAAGCAAGTGCTTCCAGGGCTGACGTGGTGTCTGGCGCTGTTCCAAGTGCTTTCCGTGGTTCCGTTCAAACCAACTGATTCGGTTTTGCAGACACAGAACTGAGACGGGGACTTGGACAGATCAGGAGACTTTCCCAAGGCTGTACTGCCAGCAAGAGACAGACGGGAATGGGGTTTGAACCCAGGCAGGCTCATGTTCCAAAGTTCTTGTGCTTAATCACTATGTTGCGTCTCTTATAAAAACACACAAAATAAAACTTTAAAAGTGAGAATATTTGGAATCACTAAGATACTGTTTGATCTAAATGCACTTTCAACCCTAGAGAGTAGGTGATTGTTTATTGTAGTTCCATTCGGCTAGTGTAGGGAGACACCTGGTGGCCGTTCTGGGTTTTTTTAAAAAAAACTTTTATTATGGGAAATTTCAATGATATACAAAGTAAACAGAAGAGTCTAATAAATCCCTCCCACACCCAGCTCGGACAATCAACCTGCTGTTCCGTTTTCCTTTATACCTCCACCACTCTCCACCCCCTCCCCACTTGGTTCTTTTTATGGTGCTTTTAAAAATAAAATTTACATATCTCAAAATGCACACCGCCTGAACACGCATCTTGACAAACAGATACACCGTGTAACTCACAGCCCTCTCGAGTTAGTGAACGTTTCCATCACTGCAGAAAATGCCCTTTGCCAGACAATCCCCTCTAACCAGGCAACGATTGTTCTGATTTTCACTGTAGATTCGTTTTGCTTGTCCTAGACTTTTATACAAGTGCAGCCATACGGCGTGCAGTTCTTTTGTGCCGGAGTCCTTTCACGCCGCCTAACGTCTGTGAGAGTCACCGTGTCACTGCGCGTACCAGCCATTTCTCTGTCATCGCTGTACCCATTCGATTGTATAGATGGCCCGCATCCATTCTCCCGGGGATGGAAATTTGGATTGTTTCCAGTTTGGGGCCGTTATGAATAAAGTGGATGTAAACCTTCATGTTCAAGTCTTTTTGTGGGCATGTGTTTACATTTGTCTTGTGTAAATACTTAGAAATGGAATTGCTGGATCAAAGGGGAAGGCACGGTTTAACTTCATTAGAAACTGCCAGGCCTTCCCCAAAGTGACTCTCTGCCTCCGCGTCCCACCGGCAGCGGCCGAGCGTTTCACCTGCCCCGCGTGCTCGCCCATATTCCACGCAGTCGGTGTCTTTTATCTGAACTATTCTAGAGGCATCGCGTTGCGGTTTTCATTCGCATTTTCCTGACAACGAACGATGTTGAGCACTCTGCTCTGCGCTTCTTGACCATTTTCTATCTTTGTGAAATGTCCTTTAAGGTTTTTTCGGCCCACGTTTTATTGAGTTTGACTATTATTGAGCCGTAGGAGTCTTTTATTCGGGATGCAAATCCTTTGCAGGTATACATTTTGTGAATATTTTCTGCCAGTCTGTGGCTTGTCTATTTGCTGTTGTTTTTTTTAACAGTGTCTTCTGATGAGAAGTTACCTGTTTGATGAAGTCCACTTTCTTTTTTCTCATATAGTTTCTGCCTGTGTTCTAAGAAAACTTTGCCTTCCTCTGGATGCAAACATGTTTTGCCCTGTTTTCTCCTAATAGCTTTATAGATTTCGCATGTACATTTAGGTCCTAGATCCATCTCTGGCCCTGGGAGCCCAGCGAGATCCTATGCCACCCAAGGGCTTGCAACCACACCTTCTCCACGGAGGTCCAAAGCCCAGCCTGGGGGAGGGACCCTCCAAGTTTGTCCTTCTTTTGACTACTCTTCTGTAACAAGAAATTCTCTTTCTGACTGGACTCCTCATCGCTTGTTTAGGAATTACATTGTAAGTTTCGGTGACTAACGTTTAGTGAGAAAGTGACAGTCAGGCTAGCAGGGTCTGGGGCCAGACTATCTAGGTTCATATCCTGGTTCTGCCTTTTGGCAGGTCTTGGACATGTTTTATAATCTCTCCGTCCTCAGTTTCCTCATCTGTAGAATGGGCATTATAATAGTACTTACGTCAGAGGGTCAGAATAAGGATTGTCAAGCGTTTAGTGCCTGACACAGTAAATGCTCAGTTCCCATCAGCTGCTGCTGTTACTATGGTTCTTGCTGTCATTTCTCCTCTCGTGTCCCTAACCAGATGTAAACTCTTTTTTAATGTTTTTTTTTTTTATTATTTTTATTTTTAAATATATCTTTATTGATTTCAGAGAGAGGAAAGGAGAGGGAGAGAGAGAGAGAGAAACATCAATGATGAGAGAGTCATTGATCGGCCGCCTCCTGCATGCCCCCGACTGGGGATTGAGCCCGCAGCCCGGGCATGTGCCATGACCGGGAATCAAACCCCAATCGCCTGGATCCTAGGTCGATGCTCAACTGCTGAGCCATACTCAACCGGGCTAGTGTTTTTTTACAAATTGATTTCAGAGAGAGGAAGGGAGAGGGAGAGAAAGAAACATTGATGAGAGAGGCATCGATCGGCTGCCTGCGGCAGGCCTCCTCCCTGACCGGAATTGAACGGTGACCTCCTGGTTTATAGGTCAATCGATGCTCAACCACTGAGCCAGGCCGCTGGGCCAGGTGTAGGCTCTTAGGGAAGACGGCCTAATGTAACCGTGGCTCTCTGCCATCCCCAGGGCTCAGCATCTTGCTGTTTACACATTAGACGCGCAACAGAAATGACAGACTAAACGGGCTGCTGAGGCGTGTTGTGTTTCCTGCAGAAAGAAGAAGTGAGGAGGAGACACATCCGTCTGCACATGGAAGGGGCGCTGACCGCCCGGGACAAGGTCGGGGTGCAGGATTTCGTGCTGCTGGATGCCTACACCAGCGAATTTGCTTTTCTGGACAATCTCCGCAAGCGTTTCAGGGAGAACCTCATCTATGTAACGTAACCCATTGCTCAGCTCTTTTCCTCCAGCCCTGGTTCCCTCCCTGCCTTCGCAGCGTTGACAGCATCGCTCTGTTAGGTCAGCCAGTGAAAGGGGGTGTGGCGGAGCCCCCGTCAGGTGCATTTTAATCCTTCGGGGTAAGGCCTTTGTGGCGGCCAGTGATAGACACACAACTTAAACCCCGCTTGGCCCCCAAAGGCAATCAGCCTGTCGACCTAGGTAACTTCAGGGGCTATGAATAGATCTAGGGTCTCGGGTCATGTCCTGAGGGCTGTTTCTCCATCCTGAGGCATCTTTCCCACCTCTCTGCTTTCTTTGGCATCAGTTTCCTTCTGGGGCAGCCTCGCTACAAGGGGACAAGTCGGCTGCCAGCAGAACCAATGCTGACGTCAACTTGAGAGTTGTTACCAAGGAAAAGCAAATCTTCCCAGAGACACAGATGTGGGCCGGCTCTGATTGGCCCATCCTGGGTCACGTGCCTGTGTCTGACCCAATCCCAGCAGCTAGGACTGAGGAATATTCTGATTGGGCAGAATATTTGCCCTGGAGATGGGGGTGAGGCCAGTGCCCCTCTGGCCTGGGACAGGGACTGGGCGCTGGGCAGGAGGGCTCCTCGAAGGAATCTGTTAGAAGGGGGGCTGGGTACCAAGGAGGCAAAAATAGGAGATGTCCGCCCATCCCCTGCCGGAGTGTCCAAGGGCCACGAGCAACTGAGGCTGGCCTTGCCGCTTTCCTGGTGGCCCGTTACCACCCCACCCTAATTCCATGGGTCAATTTTCAGGTAAATCCTTTTGGGGTGAACTCTCCAGGGTCTCCGTGAATGCGATGGGGGGTCGTCAAGTTCCACGTTATAGAGGTTTTATTAGCGTTTGCTAAGAGTAAACCCAGAATCTTGAAAGTCCCTGATGTGTTTTCAAAGGAGCCCAAATAGTTATTTTTCTATATGAGCTTGGAGCTTTGTTTACGCCTAAGTGTATGCCCGGCAGTTTTACCTTACTGGTCATGTTACCAATAGAAGTACTTCCAACGCTTGAATATTAACAGAATCCCATGCTGAAATCTTAGGAAACACATGCCAGCAGTGGGAGCATCTGTCCGATTTCAAATGGCCGGTGCGTGCACTCACCCTGCGCTCGCCCTAGGGCGGGGAGACCTGGGCGGAACCCAGGTCAGAGCATGGTGTCCCGTTAGTCACTCGTTTTACGGAACAGTTCTGGGCAGGCGTCTCACCTCAGCAGGGACAGTGGCGTCTCCGCCATTCATTACATTTGGAGCAAACCCCCAAGTCCTCAGACCCAGTGGGACCTGAACTCGCTCCCTCTCCAACATCAGCTCTCACCGTCTTCCAGTCTCCGCTCCATCACGGGCCTCCGTGGCGGCCAGCCTGCCACGCTTGTCCCCTCGGCCTGGAACCCTTCCTGCCGACTTCTTTCATGACTGTTCCTCATTGTTCCGGCCTCAGCTCAGATGTCCCCTCCTTCAAGAAGCCTTCCCTAAGCCCCTAGCCGAGGTGGCCTCCCTCGGTCATTCGCGCTCTCATTACCCTGTTTTACATGGAAACAGTCACGATCCCTCGGTGGTTATCCACCCCTGCCTGCCAAGTGAGCTCCACGACAGCAGAGACCCCGCCTGTCCCACTTATCGCGTTATATCCCCAGCACCGAAGGAACGCGTGGGGGTCGTAGCGTGTGATGGTCTTTTTCTGTGGCCATTTGCAGCCCGGAATTCCTCACTAGTGCTTTGGTCCGTTCCTCTAGACTTATATCGGCACCCTCCTTGTGTCTGTGAATCCGTACCAGGAGCTGGGGATCTACACTCTGAGCCAGATGAAACTTTATCAAGGGGTCAATTTCTTTGAACTGCCACCACATGTGTAAGTAGCTTCATCGGGTCATCCATAGGAGTATTTTTTCGGTTTCTTTCCTTCCTCTCTTTTCCCCCTCCCTCTCTCCCTTCCCACCTACCCATCCACCCTCCCATGCATCCGTTCATTCATCTATCCTGTGCACCCACCGATCCATCCACACACCCACCTATCCATCCACCCGTGCATCCATTCAACCAACCATCTAACTACCCCTCCACCCCTCCACCCCTCCACCCCTCCACCCATCCATCCATCCATCCATCCATCCATCCATCCATCCATCCATCCATCCATCCAAATCCTTGATGCATACTCAGGTTGTGTATCTCACTTAAACTGTTGTAAAATAAGCCTTTTAACACAGTAGAAGACACCGGCAGATCATTGCCAAGTCTCAGCTTAAATAGGACGAGAGGCGGGACCTTTTGAAACTGAGAAGCCCGGGCGTGGCTAGAGAGGCGTCTGCCCTGGGAAGTGGGCTGCTACTGCTCCGTCTGCTGGCGCCTGGGTGTCATGACGGCTCAGGAGCGTCTCCGCGGGTAGAAACTTCCTAGGGCTGCAGACCCCTAAGACCAGCAATTCCCTGTAAGCTTTGGGCTTTGCTGAATTTCCCAGTTCTCCTTCCTGGTTGATTTCTGGGCTGATATTTATGTTCTCCCTGCATTTTTCTTGGAGATTCTTTTTTTTTTTCTCCACCGCCCAAGGCATTTATAAGCCTTTCTGTATCACCACTACCAGTGATTTCCGAAATAGCCAGCTTTCAAACTCAGCCGCAGGTGAAGATGCTATAGCCTTGGGAGACCTTCATGCTTTGGTTTCTGATCTTGGAGATAAATCCCTAAAGATATCGCAGAGGTTTTAAAATCTTTTGGGTTTCCTGTCTCTACACTCTTAATACCCTAGGTTTTGAGAGAAAAATGTGAGCTCTTCTTATATCTATTAAATTATTTAATATTTAGACAAGATGTTATTTCCACCTACAACTAATAGAACATCTCTTGGGGATATAAGTTAGCATGAGGCTTATTTTTATAAGAAATGCTGATAGATTTTTTTAAAAAAATAAATTTGTGAAATTAAAAATTTTTCCTATTGCAGCTTCAATTCTTCACGTTACCTCATGTACTTGAGCTTTGCCATCCAGTGCGCTGTATGTGTGATCGGTGAATGGGTTGTGGTGGCTTTGATCTCGGGCTGAGCTCCGTGTCCTTGTACCACGGTCTGGATGGGGCTCCCCGGAGGCAGGGTACTTTGTCCGTCTGCTCTCATGGGGTGTCAGAGCCAAGGGCGGTGGCGTGAAAGCCCCTGCCACTCCTTCCGTTTCCGTCCCACTCTCCAGCTATGCCATAGCCGACAACGCCTACCGCATGATGTGCTCGGAGCTGACCAATCACCTCATTCTCATCTCGGGAGAGAGCGGGGCAGGCAAGACAGAGGCCTCTAAGAAGATCCTCCAGTATTTTGCAATGACCTGCCCCATGACCGAGTCGCTAGAAATAGCCCGTGACAGGCTGCTGCTGTCCAATCCAGTGCTGGAGGTAAGCAACCTTTGAGGACCCATAACGGGGACTTCCAGGAAGGTCACTGAGTAAGAATCCTCTGGGCAGGTCAGTCAGAATGGGAAGGTCACTGTCTGGGAGCTAAGAAGACGAGTCTCTGGGGCAGTATTGTGGTGAAGGGCATGACCTTGACGTCCAGCAGGCGTGAGGAGGATCCCAGGGCAGCCGCGCACCAGCAAGCTTCAGCAAGGCATTTCACATGCTGGGGGCCTGTTTTCCCATCTGTGCAATGGGTCTACTCGGAGTGCCTACCTCTTAGAAGGTTTTGAAGATTAGACGAGATAAATGCGTGAGAAGCCCACAGCAAAATTAAGAAGCACTAAAATCATGCTCGGTGATTTAACGTTTTTTTTATTAATTAAAATCATTTGGGTGGTTATTTCTACTCCTGCGGTTCACTGACTTGCTGGATAATTTTGAACAAGTTGCTCACTGCCCTGTTTTCGTTGCCCTTTGTGTAAAAGATGTTTAAGGTTGAAGGGATTTTCCCAGTGGACCTTTGGGCTGAACAGTTTATCCCTGTGATATAAGAAGAAGGGGTCTGGTTATGGGGACCGTCAACTGTGCCTTCTAGAACCAGGGCCGAGGGTCCTATATACTTCTCCTTAGGCCATTCTAATCTACTCTGGATTGGATTCCAGGGAGAAGATATTTTCCCCCTTTAGGTCCAACAGTAGTAGTTGGCCTCAAATCCTCTGTAGTTAGTGATTCCTTCTCAGAAGATAAAGTATAGCTTCCATCCCTGGCTCCCCGCTCCCTCCTGTTTTCATAATATGCATATCATTTGGGGTCAGGAATTTGATTAGCATAGTGAGCTTAAATGACAGTGGATGGCAGTTCGGTTCAGTCGCTTCCCCTCTCCCCCACTTTGTATTCCAAGGCCTTTGGAAATGCCAAAACGCTCCGGAATGACAACTCCAGCAGATTTGGAAAGTACATGGACATACAGTTTGACTTTAAGGTACCCTCAAGTTCCTATTACTGGTTCATGGGGACCCTTTCACCTGCCAGCGACAGAAACCCACGCCAGGGCACCTTAAGGGAGGAGTGGCATTTATTAGCTCAAACAGCTGTGAACTCCAGGATTGGCACTCTCTTTAGGAAATGCAAATAAAGCCCACGATGAGATACCATTTTATACCTTCTAGATGGGTAGAAATGAAGAAGCCTGATAATACCAAGTGTTGGCAAAGATGCGGGTCATTAGCTGGTGGGGGGAGCATTGGTGCAACCCATTTGGAAAACTATATAGAGTGTGGGGCAAAAGTAGGTTTACAGTTGTTCATACGGAAAGTGATACAATAATTAATAAATACTAATACAAGAATAAACTCTGTGTTTTGGGTACTCACAACTGTAAACCGACTTTTGCCTGGGCCCTTACCAGCAATGCTATGATGATTAATGACAGTTTCAGGTGCTCCACACCCCTGCCAACGTTCGGTATGTCGGTCCTCTCAGTTTTAGGCGTTCGGCAGGGCAAAGCGCTTTCTTACTGTGATTTAAGCTTGCATCTGACTATTAATGAAGTCTTGGTAATTGTTAGTGTCTTTTGCCCATTTTTAATTGGGCTGGGGTTGTTGTTTTTTTTTTCCTTACTGATTTGCAAGAGTTCTATATGTGTTCTGGGATACAAATCCTTTATGGGACATATTATTAAAAATCATAATTAAGAATGTGCGATATGTAAACAGGCCAATGGACCAGAATAGAGCCCAGGAAGACCCCCACATATAGGTCACTTAACGACAAAAGCACCACAGTGATTCAGTGGGGTAGGATTGTCCTTTTAATAAATGGTGCTGATCAATTGGAAATCCAGATGTTCAAAAAGACCTTGACCCCCTACCTCACTTCATATACAAAAATTAAATAGTAATCAGTTATAGTCCTAAACATGAACGGTAAAACAATCACGCTTCCAGACAGAAGCATGGATAACATCTTCGTGACCCTGGGGTAGGCTAGCATCTGTTTAGACGGAGCCCAGAAAACACTAATCACAGGAGATTGATAGATCCAACTTCATTCAGCTTCAGAATTTCTGTTCCTCGGGAAACTCCAATACGAGAGTGGCCTGGTGGTTGTCGCTGCCGAATTTTTTTTTTTTTTTTTTTGTCCTGTTTTGAAGGGCATCCCCATAGGCGGGCATATCATCGGCTACTTGATAGAAAAGTCTCGAGTTGTCTATCAGAACCAGGGGGAGCGGAATTTCCACATCTTCTACCAGCTGCTGGAGGGCGGCGAAGAGGAGCTTCTCGCCTACCTGGGGCTGGAGCGGGACCCCCATCTGTACAGATACCTCTCCCAGGTCGGAGGAGCCAGCGCCTGGCTTCGGTGGCCCTTTGGAGGGGGACCTGGGGTGTTTGTGAGGCCCTCTGTGGGATGTCCCAAGAACTTCCTCAGACTCTTCCGGAGGTATCCCACTGACTGGTTTCTGGACACTTAGCAAAACCTTTCCTTTTATTGCCTGGCAGATACCTCAGCTTAGTAAAGTCACCAATATCTAGATGAGTGGTTTGCGGCCCCGGCTGAAATTAGATTCACCCAAGGAGCTTTCAGACACGCAAATGCCTGCGGGTCTCCAGAGGGTCAGGTGTCACTGGTCGCGGGTGGGACCTGGACATCACGGCTAATCTCTTCTGAAAGGTCCTGCCGTGCCTTTCTCCCCGCACATGCTTCCCGCCCAGGTTAGCCTGGCCAGGTCCCCGTGCCGCGGCGGCTTTGGAAGGGCTCCAAGAGCTGGTGTCTGTCTGAGTGATCTCAGGATCTCTGTGACCTTGGCAAACGCCGTGGCTGTCCTTCGCGGTGATGTTCGCACCGCTTCCCAGCCTCTGGGTGCACAGGACAGACACCCCTGGGGGGCGCAGCGGAGGCGCTGGTTGTGCGGGAGGGAAATCGGGGAGGCTGTAGACTTAACACCCACCCCAGTCCCCCGGTGAACGTTTTCACGGTATTTCCCTCTGCAGCGGGGAAATCTTTTAAGAGAACAAATCTTCAGATAACCAGAAACTTCGGACACTAAGACTACCCGGTACCCCAAAACCAAAATGATAATTTATAAAAATGCATCGAGCAACCCAATTGTGTGTCAACAGGGCCACGGAGCCAACGGGTCGTCTATTAATGACAAGAACGACTGGAAAACCGTTTCCAATGCCTTTGCTGTCATCGATTTTACTGAAGGTGACCTGGAGGTAGGGGCCCGAGGGCAGAAGTGCCAGTGAGAACTGTTCCTGGGGGGACAGTCCTGGTCTTTTGGTTTGATTGTTAAACTATTGATCCTTCTGGGACCAGAATATATATATATGAAACATATTCATATATTTTATTTATATATATCAGGGACCGTGGCATCTGAACATGAAATGGTTTATTGGGCGGGAGGGATGTAAAATAAGAGTGTCCTGTGCAGGAGACTGAGACATCTTCCCCCCCTCCCCTGAGGCTCTTTCCCGCCCCCCAACCCTAGTATCGGACAGGCATGAGGGAAGGTCAGGGCCCATGTCGGGAAGGTTAGGAGTTCGGATCTGTGAGCTCGGGGCTGGAAGTGGGGGTGGCTTTCCTCCGGTGTCTCCGCTGATGACATTTATCAATCAGGCGGCCGCCGTCTCCTCTCCCTGTTCTCCTCCCCACTCCCCACGTCCCTAGAACCTCTTTGGAATTATTGCCAGTGTCCTCCACCTGGGGAACATTTGCTTTAGAGAGAACCACCAAGGCTGCGCCACCATACCAGTCATCAAGGAGATCAAGTGGATCGCCAAGGTGGGGTCTGCTTTCAGAGGCGGGGAGGCAGGGGATGCCCAGGTGCCACCTGGCTGACACCATGTCCTTCCAGCTGGCGCTGGTCAGGAGGTGGAGAGAGCGTAGGGGTGGCGAGGGCGTGGGGGGTAGAAGCCAGCTGGTCGAAAGATCGAACGTGGTCTGTTTTGCATTAAAGCACAGTGATCAGTCGGGGTGGGTAACCCCGAGCCTGGAAACTCCACGAACTCTTCGTAAGGCGGCGAGGAAAGTCAGGTCACTCAATGGCATTTTGGTTTTCATTTATTCAGCTCCTGGGGTTCCAGCCATCGGTCCTTCTGGAAGCTCTCACCCATAGAAAGATCGAAGCCCAAACTGAGGAGGTAAAGGTGGCTCTGGGTGGGAATGCACCTGTCCTCCCCGGGGAGGGCTGACCCCTGAATGCTGCCCACCAGGCCCTGCATGGCCCAGCTCCCGCAAGGGTCTCCTGCTTAACTTCACGCCATCGCTAGCTCTCCATGCCTCTCAGTCGCCAAGCCTTCCTGCCACAGGGTCTTTGCATATGCTGTTCCCTCTGCTGGAACGCTCTTCCCTGGGTGTCTCATCTAGGTGACTCCTTGTCTTTCAGTACCCAGGGCCACTTGCCCAAGGAAGCCTCCGCGCTCATGTCACCCCTCCCCTACAGCATCGTGTGTATCTCCTTAGAGCACTTGTCACTCTCAGCTTGAGAACAACATGACTCTTCCTTGTGTGGCTTATTGACTGTCCCACCACCGCCCCGAGTGCGAGCCAGCCCACGAAGGTTGGCACTGTTTGTCTAGGTCGTGGCTGTATCTCATTAGCTCAGCCCAGTGCCTGGCACTCAAGAAACAGCTGCTCTGTGCATGCGTGTAGGATGAGTAGCTTCTTCCCCGGTGGTCCCCATTCAAGGCTAATTTGAGCCCTGGCTGGTGTGGCTCAGTTGGTTAGGTGTCGTCCTGGTCACCAAAAAGTTGCTGGTTGGATTCCCGGTCAGGGCACATGCCCGGGCTGTGGGCCCGATCCCCGGTAGGGGGCGTGCAGGAGGCAGCCGATCCATGTATCGCTCTCCCATGGATGTTTCTCTCCCTCTCTTTCTCTCTAAAAATCAATTTTTAATATCTTAAAAAAGGCTAATTTGAAAACTCAGGGGACTTTTTTTTTTAACCTGTGTAACGATGCGCCTTTCAGGTGATCTGCCCGCTGACCCTAGAGCTCTCTCTCTACGCTAGAGACTCGATGGCGAAGGCTGTTTATGGACGGACATTCACGTGGCTGGTCAACAAAATCAATTCGTCCTTAGTGAACAGGGTCAGTCCCCGGGTTTTGGATGCGTTGCTCTCACTCGCGTGGTCATGTTCTATAATCTAATTGTTACTCCAAACAGCTTGTGAGAACTGACCGTAAGCGCCGGGTGGGTGGGGACAGTTCCTTCTCACGTCTGTGCTCCCAGCGTCTAGCACACAGTAGGTAGGTTCCCCCCAATGCCTGCTGAGTGATTCTTCCGGTGTGTCCCTAAGCGTGGGGCACAGAGCATTCGGAGGATGCCAGGTGGCTGTAAGGACACACGGAAACGGTTCATGTCCACAGTAGGGTATTTCACGTGTATCAGGAAAAAATACAACAACGCCTCCTTTGAACTCACCTGCTGATCACATTTCCTTTTTAAGCGGAATTTAAATAAAAAGGGAATTTACTCAAAGCAGGTCAGATGTGGGCCTGGGAGGCTGAGGGCTCAGCAGGGACGTGAATGGGGAGGGGCAGGTGTCAGCGCTGGGCTGATGGGTGGGATCTGGGTGGGACCTGGGCAGGCCGCGGGCAGGAGGAGCGGGCTGGGGAAATTGCTGCCACCCTGAGGTCCTTCCGCGAGCCCTTGCTGGGGAGAGAAGGCAGGAGCTTTCCCGCCAAGTCCCAGCTTCGGGGGCAGCTACCGGGACCCGAGTCTCAGCGTAAAAGGCCTAACGGACAGTGTGTGTTCTTTCCACTAGGAGTTTACCAAGAAAACTGTGATTGGATTGCTGGACATCTATGGGTTTGAGGTCTTTGACAAGAACGGGTGAGGCCCTTTGTTCCTCTGTCAGGCCTGAGTCTGGTTTAAGGCACCTCTGATGTTAGTGGCGTTGAATTTCCCGTTGCCAGAAATTCTCCAGATCTGCATAGACTGTTCTAGAATCGGAGTAACCATGAAAAAGGCCAACGTCTTTTAGCTTGACTCTTGTGATCTGTTTCGTCAACGATTTGATGACTACGGATTTTTATTTTTCTAAATTAAAAAGCGTCCTTAAACATGAGTAAATGCACAGCACTGAAAGCCACAAACTTATGGACGCAGACAACAGTGTGGTGGTTACCAGAGGAGAAGGGGTGGGGCAGGTCGAAGGGGGTAAAGGGGGGCAGATGGTGACAGGAGGAGACGTGGCTTTGGGTGGTGAGCACACGACGCAATATACAGATGATGCATTACAGAATTGTACACCTGAAACATAATTATTAACCAATGCTACTCCGATAAATTTAATTAAAAAAATTTTTTTAAGAATAAGTACAATTTTTTGTAAGTGGGCCTGCTCGCATAGCTTTAGTTATTTACATCTTTTGTGTCTCTAGTTTTGAACAGTTCTGTATAAATTACTGCAACGAGAAACTGCAGCAGCTCCTAATTGAGAGAACCCTGAAAGCGGAACAGGCGGAATATGAAATGGAAGGCATAGAGGTAAACCTTTTACTGTTCCCCCCTCGTTTGATGTCTCAATCTAGGGAAAGACATTTACTGGAGAAACATGATCTCGTTGGCGAGTTTTGCTGATCAGTACTAAGAATTGTTTTTTATTCTCCCTCTGCTCATTTCCCCAGGAAATTATATTGATATTCAGGAAGTATTATTTTTTTTTAATGTTAGAGATAAAACCAGGTTTTGGGGGGGAGGGAAATGTTGGAAAAGCTATTTAAAAGAAATATATCTTCTGCTCATCTGAATCCTTGGAGAACTCTCTCCTCTCTGTCATTTTAGTGGGAGCCAATTCAGTATTTCAACAACAAGATCATCTGTGACTTGGTTGAAGAAAGGCACAAAGGAATCATTTCTATCCTGGTGAGAAAGTTAACGGTGGCTCAGAGCCCATTCGTTCATACGGTGTTTACGACGCACCGAGGAACTTTTCCCAAGGGTTGGGAGGGTTGGGGTGCAGGCCGCTGGGCGATGGAAAGGTACAAGTTGAGCTGTTTCGCTGAGTTCTTGCTGGTAGCTTTAGGCTGAGCTTCTCCCTCTCGTTTCAATTCAGAGACCTAACCGATAGGCGATGGGGGGAGACGGCGAGGAAGGACCTTTGACATGAGAGCCTGGGCATCCATCTTCCACGGCATGGAAGAATGAGCCCGAAACCAGGGGACCCCGTGTGGGCAGGTGTTGGTGGCCGTTGGGGAGAGGCTGCTTTCATGCTTAGCATCCAGCAGGAAGCCAGCAAACACAAAGGAAGGCTTCGTAAAAAGCATCCACTGGGTCTGAGTTGAGGCTCCCCGGGGTGGGCCTTGTTTTGGACTCTTGTGACTTCTGAGAACATCCGTGTCCTCGAATCCACCATTGTTCCAATTTCCAAATAACAACTTTTAAAATAAATTCTAAAGGCCAACGAGAAGTGATTGCCTTGCCTTGCTTTCATTCAGGGTCATCTGCACCACTCTTACCTCCCTTTTAATGAAATAACTGGCTCCCTTCCCTGCCCGACCCACTGCCAAGTACCCCCACCTAACTTCTGTGTGAGTCCAGGAACATGGGCACCACCTGGATTCAAATCCCAGCCCCTTTGCTTACTATCTGTGCAACCTTAGGCAGGTGTCTTAACCTCTCTGAGCTCCAATTTTATCATCTTGAGATGGGTACAGTGATAATAGCACCTACCTCAGAGAGGAGTTGTAAGGACACATTTAGCGAGATATTGTGCGCAGAGGGCTCAGAGCTATGCCTCCCCCATGGTGAGCACTCAGACTTCACTTATTCATTCAACAAATACTCATCGAATGCTTGCTTTGTCACTGGGACACAGAAGTAGACAAAACAGACCAAAAACTCCTGTACTCAGGAGGCTTTAAATTCTAGCAGGGAGAGACTGACAACAAATAGGTTCATGGGCAAAGTATTGTGCAATAGAGAAAAAGGGGTAAGATTAGATGTGCTGGGGAGGGGGCTCAGTTTTAGATCAGGTGGTGTAGGAAGGAAGGACTCACTGAGAAGGTGACGTTTGAGCAAAGACCTGAAGGACGCCTGGGGAAGCACGTCCCGGGAAGCATGGACTGGCATAAGCTAGTATACGGATGGCTCGACTAGTATTTTGAGACGTTTAATAAAAAGTACTTATTTCCATTTGGGTTTCCATAGGCGAAATCGGCATAAAAATGCGACTTTCTGAGAGCTGCCTCCCCCGCCTTAGCCAGGGTTTTGTCATGGTCGTCGTTTTAATAAAAGCCACAGGGTTGATTCATCTTTAACTTTTTAAAGATGGTCAGTTAAATGTTAACACTGTTGAGGACCCAAAAAATAGGAAAGAGGGAGGCCCAGCTTGAGAAGCGGGAAAGGTTAGGCCCAGGTGGGTTGATAGCCTGCTTTCCACGAAGGCTCCGAGTGACGGGGGGGTTCTCGGCCAGAGGCTGAGTGTTAATGTGAGCTGTGCATGGAAGCTGTGGCGTCCCTGGGAGGACTTTGGGGATGAGCACCTGGGTGGCAGAGTTATTTTTTTTAATGGGCTTTCCGGTCGCCCTGGTTCCATGCTGTCCTTGTCAAATCTGGGAGGCTGAGCACGTGTGATGGATTAGCCCTCCTGCCCTGAAATGTCCACCTGAACTTGTGCGAGATGACGGTATTTGAGTCTAGAACATCCTGCCACGGCTGGTGAAAGCCTTTAAACTTGGGCTGGAGGGAGTGAGGTGCTGTGGCTCCAGGCTTTTTATTTTATTTTATTTTTATTTTATTTTTTATTTTATTTTATTTTTTTAAGGACGAAGAATGCATCCGGCCTGGTCCTGCTACTGACTTGAGTTTCCTGGAGAAGTTGGAAGAGAAAGTGGGGAAACACGCACACTTCCAAACGTACGTATCCCGTCTGACAGGCTGCTGCCTGGAGGAAGGTGACTATATATCCTCTCTCTCGGGTATGTGGGCAGGGCCCCCAGGAGCACAGCTCCTTCATAATAGACACGCCCTTAGGATGCACCAGGTCACGTTTAGCAAGTCCTCGAATAACATCATTTTATTATAAGGAACTCCTAGGGTCGGCCGCCGCGGCCCTAAGCCCCGTCAGGGCGCGCTTTGCTTTGTGCGTTGGCGCATTTTGTTGCCATATAGTAGAAAAGTTTAACTCGCGTCCGTTTCCTTCTTGCCGCAGCCGGAAGCTGGCGGGTCCAAAGGGCCGACGGAGGATCGGCTGGATGGAGTTCCGGCTATTCCACTACGCGGGCGAGGTCACGTATTGCACCAAAGGTGAGCGAGCGCCCGTGGGGCACCGGTCGTGGCCGTGCCCGTGTCTCTGCGGCCACTGAAGAGATGCTACGCGTCTGTCTCAGCTGTTCCCCAGCCCCGCATGCGGGCTGATTTTCCCATCCATCTGCAGGCTCCCCAGGCGGCCCTTGAAATTCGGTGCCCCCTCCCGTGTTTCAGTGTCACCCACTGTTTGTGGTGGTCTGTGCCACCCGACTAGGGCACGTGCCCAGTACTCAGTGTGAAGGCTGCACATTCCTGTGGCAGCTCAGCAGGATTTAGGGTGTGGCGTGTGTGCCTTAAGCTCCGCGCTGAGGACCTGGCTCTCCAGGATGTCTCCTCCTGGGACAGTGTCGAGAGACATTTTTGGTTGTCACAACTGGAGAAGTTGCTACTGGCATCCAGTAGGTAGAGGCCAGGGATGCTGCCCGATATCCTACAATGCACAAGACGGTCCCCACAATGAAGAATGGCCCAGCCTCAAATGTCATAATGCCAAGGCTGGGAACGCTCTTCTGATTGTAAGGTTGTTTTTAGGATTTCCCTCTGCAATCAGCTAGGATGGAATTGCATTTTTAGGTGGAGCCATTGATTCATTTTTTTTTACTCCATGTTCTGCAGGATTCTTGGAAAAGAACAGTGATGTCCTCTACAGACATCTGAAAGAGGCAAGTCGGAAACACAACGGTGTGTTTCCTTTTTAAATATGTCTTTATTGATTTCAGAGGGGGGAAGGGAGAGGGAGAGAGAGAAACATCAATGATGAGAGTCATTGATCGGCTGCCTCCTGCACGCCCCCGACTGGGGATCGAGCCCGCAACCCGGGCATGTGCCCTGAGAGGGAATCAAACCCGGATCTCCTGGATCCTAGGCCGATGCTCAACCGCTGAGCCACGCCGGCCAGGCGCGTGCTGGTTTCCGAAACAGCACACACGGTGCTCATTTCTCTTTGCCGACAGGTGCTGTGCAGGTCCAAAAACAGCATCCTGAAGGAGTGCTTCCTGGTGGCCGAGTTGGAAAACCGGAGGAGGTCGCCGACGGTGAGTGGGAAAACGCCCATGCGACACTGGAAAGGTGGCAGACCTCACCCAGAGGGTGCACTTACCTCCGGCCACCTACCCTTTTTAAGTCTTCCCCTTTTTCTGGACGTGTCACTCTCCAACGGGTTCTAGGAAATATATTTTTTCAAGGTTAGCAGCCAGTGTGGTCATTTGCAGACATTCATTGGGCACCTACTGTGTCAGGCACCGGGCTGGGCATGGGATTTAGCAAAAACAAAACAGACAAGGTCTCTGAGCTCATGGGGCTTCTGATCTAGTTGGGGGGGGGGGTAAAGGAAAATGCCATCAAACAGAGAGAGAACTTTAGTGTGGGTGCCACAGAGGAAGCTTGGTGACAAGGGAACGGGAATGGGGTGGGGTGATGGGCTCAGCCGTGATGCTGGCTCCCACGAGGCACTAACTGCGTGGAGCATTCTGGGCAGATGCTTGTCCAGCCTCTGCTCAGCCAGACTGACCTTGGGCTCCTCGGACCAGGACATCCAAAGCCGCCTCTTAATGGGTGGAATTGTAACACGTAGAACAATCCGTCGAGAGTTTGGGTCTTGTTAGGGCCAGAGTCTGGTGCCCTAACCAGTCTTCTTGGTATTAATTGGGAGCAGCCATGTCTCCTTAGCGCATTCTCTCTCTCTGCAGGTGGGGACTCAGTTTAAAACCAGCCTGAGCAGCCTTCTGGAAATTCTCGTCTCCAAGGAACCTTCGTATATCCGCTGCATCAAGCCCAACGAGAGGAAGGAACCCAGTGAGTTGGGAATTGTTCTGAATACCGGACCCAGGGAAATGAGGCTGGGAGGAAAACCAAGACGGAATTGAGTTAAAATCCTAAAAGCCACCACAGGCTTTCCCTTGTCCCTGGGCATGAATTATTTTCATTTTTAGTAATAGAAGTGAAATAAATAGGGGTGGGGTTTGGTGGTGCTGAGTGAGCATTGCTTGGATTTTGGCTCATTTCAGGAGCATCAGTGAGGGGAAGCAATGTAACTTCTCTGCAGCCAGTGAACAGTCTTACAAAATGGTCTATGACTGGCTTTTTTCTAAATTCATGCCATGGTCTATAACAGTCATACCATCAAAGGCTGACAGAGGCCAGGCAGGAAGAGCAAATGAGGGAAGTAGACTGGGCATTAGGCAATAGGGAGTGGAGGGGACTGCGGCAAACTGGAGAGGGCACCTTGTCTAAAGGGGCAGCACTGTTGTCATGTGGGACTCTAGGCCTAGAATGGCAAGATCTCGTGGTTTTTTCAAGAGAAACCAGAAATCTGGATTTTCTTGTAAAATTCCCCTACTCACACACAATTAGGGCCTAAGAAAAACATGTCTCTGTGGCCAGACCCAGCTCACAGGTTGTCAGCTTGTCGGCTCTCTTCTGATCTCTCTTGGTTGGAATGGAGCCACGGCGTCCTTTACTGTCACTCTCCCTTCTGTGTTACCAAAGGCAAGTTTGACGACCTCCTTATAAGGCATCAGATCAAGTACCTGGGGCTGATGGAACACCTGCGGGTGCGACGGGCCGGCTTTGCCTACCGGCGGAAGTACGAGCATTTCTTGCAAAGGTAAAGTTCGTTCTGTTGATCTGAAGCCAGTGAAGTCAAGCACCTAGAGTAGCCCCGTTACCCACGGGGGACACGTCCCAAGACCCCCAGTGGATGCCTGAAACCGCGGATCGTACCAAACCCTGTAGATACTGTTTCTTCCTCTACATACACACCTCTGATAAAGCTGAACTTATAAATTAGGCACAGTAAGAGATTAACAACAGTAATAAAATAGAACAGAACAATATACATAAGTTATGTGAATGTGCTCTCTCAAAATAAAATCTTATTATACTGGGCTTATCTGGTGACCATGTGCTATGATAAAATGCCTTAAGAACTTTCACCTTTTCACTTAAAGAAAGCACTTTGGCCTGTCTGAATGGCCATCAGCACGACTCTTGTGCTTTGGGGCCGTTCTTACGTAACATAAGGGTGACTTGAGCACAAGCCCCGCAAAACCGTGACAGTGATAACTCAGCCGGCTGCTGAGTGACTAACAGGCAGGTAGTGTATCCAGCTGGACCAGGGGATGACTCACGTCCTGGGTGGGACTGCTCGGGACGGCTCGGGATCCGATGACGCTGTTCAGAACTGCACGCAACTTAAAATTTGTGAATTGTTTCTTTCTGGGATTTCCCATTGAATGGTTGTGGACGGCCATTGGCCGTGGGCGACTGAAACCAGGTCACGGGTAAGGGGAGTTACTGAAGCGAGGTGTGTCTCTGAATGGGGCAGTGAGTAAAATCAGGCGGCCCTCAGGGAACTAAGTTGGGTTCTTCCCTGCTGTAGCCGGGACAGTGACAAACGCTAACATTTTGGAGAACAGGAGGCCAGCTCAGTTTATCAGCTTCCCCTTCATTGCACTAAGTCCCTAACTTCTAGGAACTGGAAAAGCACAAGGCCAAATGCACAGGGGGCAGACATTATGTCACAGACATCGTTTATTTCAGTATATCATTGCCATCGCGGTTATCTTTCTAGCGACTGCATATTAGAGGTGTTTTTTATGCTGAAATCAGGTTCTAAAGTCAACAATGGGGCCCAAATTACCCTTGGGGGGAAATAAAATCCCTGGTCACTTCCCAGGTGTGGCACCTTTCTTCCCCTGCTGGATCACATTTATCTTTTTCATCCGTCTGTTGATGGGCATTTGTGTGTTTTTATCTTCTATTATGAATAATGATGCTGTGAACATTGGTATATAAGCTTGTGTGGATATGTTTTCATGTCTCTTGCATACGCAGGGTGGGGCAAAAGTAGGTTTGCAGTTGCTCGTAGGGAACATAATACAGTAAATAATATTACAAGCATGAACTCTGTTTCGAGTACTCACGACTGCAAACCTCCTTTTGCCCCACCCTGGATCCCTAGGAGTGGAACTGAGTTTCTTGAGGTGTCTGGTGGTGTCATTGTTCTGTGAAGACAGGCCAAATCTCCCACCTGATTGCAATAGGTTTTTAAATTTTTAAAAATTTTTTTGCCAAGTATATATTGTTGAATTCAAAGAAGTTGAATTCAAGGAATAAATGAGTCCACTACAGGATGCTGGGCAGCCGGCACGCTGACCCCTGGTGGGGGGACAGTGTGAGGTGGGTGGCTTTCTGGACGTGCCTCTCCCCCCAGGTACAAGTCCTTGTGCCCCGACACCTGGCCGCACTGGCGCGGGCCTCCAGCAGCGGGCGTGGAGCGGCTGATCAAATACATTGGCTACAAACCGGAGGAGTACAAGTTAGGGAGGTAAGTGGCCGGGAGGTCACCGTCAGAAGGTTTCCGGCATTGACCCACATCCATCTAGAGCCCAGAGCTTCATTTTTCAGGAGATTATGTAGATGTACAAGCTGATACTTCCATCCACTCAATTCAAATGCGGCCGTTTAAAGCAAAAAAACCAACAACAAAACCCTCTCCTGTGTGTCTCCTTCACTCTCAATAGTATTTATAATTTACCTCTGCTAGTTGATGGGATTTTCTTTGAAAATGCAACCCATATTCTTTGTCATCACTTGTTAAAGCCCAGGGAAGTAACTCCGGGCTAGGATGGTGTATTAGTTTCCTAGAGCTGCATAAAAAAAATGAGCACCAACTAGCTGGCTTAAACCAAAAGAAGTTTATTCTCTCACAGTTCTAGAGGCGAGAAGCCCAGCCCCAAGGTGTTGGCGGGGCCGTGCTCCCTCTGAGGGCTTTATGGCAGGATCTCCCCCCCTTTCAACTTCCGGCGGCTCCTGACATTCCTTGGCTTGTGGCTCCATCACTCTAGTCTCCACCTCCCTTCTCCCCTGTGTCTCTCTGTCTCTTAGGAGGACACTCCTGTATTTAGGGCCCACCCTAATGATCTCATCTTGATCCTTACCTTTGATTACATCTGCAAAGACCGTATTTGCAAGTAAGAATCACATTGTGAAGTTCTGAGTGGACGTGAATTTGGGGGAACACTATTCAACCTACTACAGATGGCAACTGACCAATTAATAATTAAAACACTCTTTTTTCCCCTCCCCCACTTCTAGAACAAAAATATTCATTCGTTTCCCCAGAACTCTGTTTGCTACTGAAGATGCCTTTGAATTTAGTAAACATCAATTAGGTATGATTTATTTTTTTTCCCATCCTAACTTCAATAGAATGTGAAATGAATAAGCTTAGCTTGGGGATGCTTCTTAAACACGGTGTTTGATATAATGTGAGAAGCACTGGCTTTGGAGCGCGATGCACACACGAAAGTCATTTCACCCAAACTTTTGCTTTAAGTTGCGAGAATTCAAGCCACATACAAGGCCTGCCTAGAAAGAAGAGTCTATGTGAAAAAAAGACAAGCAGGTAAGAATTAAACAGAAACTTCCCAGTTTGCAACGGGCCCCGAAATTTCTCTCACCCCCCCACCCCCACCCCACCCTGTCCCAGAGACACGCATTCTCTCCTTGGTTTGGGGCGGCCTCGGGGTCCCGCCCTGGGGCCTCTTCTCATCTTTACTGTTGACCAGAGATTACAACCCAGTGGCTTAGATTTGTCCCGTGGATGCACAACATATGTGTTTAAAGAACATCTCTTTTATGAGGTTACTAACACCATGATTACCCTTGGAATCC
Organism: Miniopterus natalensis; assembly: GCF_054644295.1. Lineage (NCBI taxonomy): Eukaryota > Metazoa > Chordata > Mammalia > Chiroptera > Miniopteridae > Miniopterus > Miniopterus natalensis. The sequence goes on from NC_142100.1 coordinate 19,674,162, forward strand.
CTTTCCACTGGCCCTCCCCAATCACTTCTTATCGCCACCCCCACTCTTCTGAATTTTGCATTTATAATTCCCTTGGGTTTTTAAAAACAGTTTTAACATCTATGGATACATCACTCAATGTAGTTCTAAGCTGGCATGATTTGAACTTAATAAAACTATACTGTATTTTTTGCACTCTAAATTATATTTTACACTCTAAATTATACTATATTTTTTTGCAACATTTTTGCACTCTAAATTGTTTTGCAAATTCAATCAGAAATGTATATAGTTACTCATTTTCATAGCTGCATAATATTCCACTGTTACCAGAGGTCAGCAAACTTTTTCATAGAGGACCAGACAATTTCAGACCTGCGGGTCCTATGGTTCCTGTTGCAGCTCCCAAGTCTGCTACTGTAGGGTGACAGCTTCACGCAAATACATAAATGAACGGGCACGGCAGTGTTGCAGTTAAGCCTTATTTATAAAAACAGGCGGCCAGCCTGAGGCCCGCAGTCTGCTGACCCCCCTGGGCTATATGAGTGTACACAATTTAGCTTCCCTTGAAGCTCCCATAGCACCCGTGTCCCTCTGTCTCCCTGCCTCAGTGTCCCTCTGAGCACCCCCAGGTGAGAACTGACGGCGTCCACCCGACTTTCCCTCTCGCGGGCTGGCCGAGTGCAGAAGCGGGCGTGTAGGTGTTTGTGGTGCGGGTGACTGACTCTGAAAAAGCCTTTGGATTTCAATATGATGTGCTCACCTTCTAATGCCAGCAGTGAACTCTTTCAGCCGTCAGACTTGAAACCTACTGGCGCAGAGCCCTGGCTCGGAAGGTCCTCGAAAGAAGAAAGTGGGCTGTGTACATTATAAGGAGGTAAGTTCTCGGGTACAGGAGGGAGGGGAGACCCCTCGGTGTGCTGCAGAGGGGTGGTCATGGGCTTGGTCGAGTTCCTTGGATCTGTGCAGAAAGGTAATCCTCCTCCTGGGATGTCAACCCTTAGGGATTCAGTTCTCTCCTGAGAGCCCTAATTTGATGGTGATCACAACTTAGTACATCTGTGGTTTCTCTTAGTCTAGCTCAAAAGTCACAAAGTCAAAAATGCCTTCTGATGCCAGGCAGGTGAAGTAAGTGGGTCTCATGAGCTGGGATAAGACAATAAGGTATGGTGGGGACTGCGGCAAACTGGAAAGCTCATTCCATCTCAGATGACAGCTGCCATGGAGAGACGCCAGGCAGACCTTTGGATTTTTCAGGAAAGCTGGAAATCTGGCTTCCATGTAATACCTCCTTTTTGTTGTTGTTGGCAACCAATTCAGGCTACTTTAAAAATAGTGTGGGTGAAATAGAACAAATCTTTGGGGCAGGTTTGGACAGTGGGCAACATTACTGGCCCTGGCCTACGTGCCCACCTAAATAACCTCTACCACTGAATCGAATGAATGGAGAGAACTCACAACTCAAATAGGTCAGAAAACAAACAAAACACTTTCCTATTTAGGTTCATAAAGGGATTCATCCACCGAGACAAGCCTCTCGGTCCTGACAATGAGGAGTTTATCGTGTTTGTGCGGAAGACTTACATCTTGAATCTTCGGTATCACGTCCCGAAGAATGTCTTGGACAAGAGCTGGCTGAGGCCTCCTGGCATCTTGGAAAATGTAAGGACTTCATTGCGACTCATGTGGCAAGTGACCTGGGCACTGATGGAGCCTCTGTATTTCTGTTCTGCCTCCCTTGGCTTGAAAGGGCCGCCTTAGCCAAGTGCTTTCTTGCAAGGCTGTGGCACAAGAAATTTCTCCCCTCAGAGCCTGTAATATCCTTACCGGACGCCTGTTTATAAAGAGCACTTTTAAATGGTGTCCACCCTTGCTGTAGCCTCCCAGAACGGTTAGGTGGCTGTCACCTACCGCAGTGTTTCTCTGAAGATGGCCCGAGGACTGTCTGTGGACTGTAAGATTCTTAGGCCCCAGCCTGGACCCAGGGAGCCAGCATCCCCAGGAATCTCATTTTAGAACCTACTCAGGTGACTCAAATACAGTCAAGTTTAAGAACTACTAGCTTAGCAGCTGCAAAAAGGTAGCGCAAGATTGGACAGGTCAGCTGCTTGCTTTGACTAGAAAGCATTAATGCTGTATTTTAAATCGAGCTGACTTCCTATGCTTTCAAAGCTGCTATGTTGGTGGCCACAGCCCAAGACGGGCGAGTGGCGCAGGTGGAAAAGACGTGTGTCCTCTACACAGGCGTCAGATCTGCTCAGGAAAATGTGCATGAGGAACCTGGTTCGGAAGTACTGCCGTGGGATCACAGCCGAGAGGAAGGCGCTGGTAGGGAGGCGGGGTGCATGCGGGGGCAGGATGCGGGGGCAAGCGCCGGCCCTACAGCTGGACTATCAGAGTTAGCGCTCCTCACCTGCCGTGTCACCAATAAGCCCAAGCCCACGCTAAGCCCAGGCCTCGTGCACCTGAGGGTTAAACCTGTAGAGACCACTTAGCACCGAGCCCTGTTAGATGGCAGCTGTTATCATCAGCATCACTCACGTGACCGTGGGGACACAATCCCCATGGCCCCTGCAGGGCGAATGCAGGACCCCGTGCTGCTGGAGGTATGGTTTTGTTGATGCGTATCTGCAGGTCAGCAGACTTTTTCCGTAAAGGGCTGGAGAGTAAATATTTTAGGCCCTGTGCGTCACATGGCCTCTGTTGCAGTTACTCAATTCAGCTGTTGCAGCCCCAAAGCAGCCTAGAGCCAGCATGTGATTGAGTGGCACAGCTGCGCTCCGACAGGACTTGACTTACAAAACCAGACCGGAGGCTGGAGTCGCCCCGGGGCTCTAGTCTGCCCATCTCTGACCTAGAAGGAAGGAGCTGCTCCCTGCAATTCTGCACGTCCCACTTCTAGGAAACCAGGGCAAGAGAAAAACCAGGCATAAGTAGCGACTCCGTTTCTGCCAGTATCATTTTTAGGGCATTTGGCCAAAGCCAGGAGTGTGTTTCGATTTCTGTGTGGAAATCGACGGAGCTCCCACTGCTTATCCGGGGAAGGGTGCAGTACCAAGGGCTGTAAAGCTCTCTGTCCCTGAGTCCCGTGGCCACCACTGTAGGTTGAATTGTGTGTCACCAGATGCAGCAGAAGGTGGTTACCAGCGCGGTATTCAGGGGAAAGAAGGAAGGCTATGCAGAAAGTTTAAATCAGCCCTTCGCCGACAGTCGGATAGGTAAGTATATTTTTCTATTTACATACCTTTTTCCTATTTTTAAAAAAGTCAAAGGAAAAATTTCAACTCCGTAGGATTTCCCGATGGCCGTGCCCCCATCGAGGTCTTGGCCTCAGAGGGACAGGAAGCCAGCAGATTTCAGTGGCTCTTGCACAGGGGAGGGGGGGATCTAGTGATGACTTACTGTGTTCTGGTTCCCTCCCTAGATGAAGGAGACATTAATCCCAAAGTGCTTCAGCTCATTAGCTGTGAGAAAATCCAGGTAAGGAAGTGTGGGGCTTGGCCTCGGACAGGCTTCCCCGATGGAGTCTGAGAACAGGGTCTGTTTTCCACATGGAGGGGCTGGGGGGCGGGCTTGCAACTGCAGTGCTCTGGGCACTAACTGAGATTTGGGAACCATGACTCTTAGATCCCTGTCGCTGTTCTTATGGTCCTTATCAGTCACCCTAGGAACTGTGTGGTTTTCTGTGAAATTCAGTGAAATACAGCCATGAACTCAAGGCACCTGGGTGCCAACTGGGCTTCATGTCTTACTTAGTAGCTGTGGGATCCCGGGTAGAACAGGGAAGCTCTCGGTGGCTCTCCTGGCTGCTCTGCCAATTTTGAGCCCCCAGAGAACAGAAACCTGAGCTGCCAGACTGGATGATCCTCTGGCTGTGGTTGCCTCTGTGGACCTCTCCGAGCAGGCCCGTGAGGCAGGGGCCATAGCTTCTGAAGGACACCACCACAGGCAGAGCTGGGAGTGAAATCTACCTGGTACCACCAGGATGCGGGAAAAACCCGCTTATGAAAAACCCGGCCGAGCCTCTGTTCAAGTGCTTGGATAGCTTTGCCCGAGACTGCGAGACCAGGAACTCAGTACTGTGCCCCTACCCCCATGAACCCTCCTCCCCTCATAGTGATGGTAACCTCCTTGCAGTATGGCATCCCGGTCATTAAATATGACAGGAAAGGCTTCAAGGCCAGGCCGCGGCAACTCATCCTCACTCACAAAGCAGCTTATGTGGTGGAACTTGCCAAAATCAAGCAGAGAATAGAGTACTCAGCACTCAAAGGTAAGAGGCGGGCAATTCACTAGACTGACTTAGCTCCTGGACACCCCAGTAATGAAACCTTCAATCAGAGGACATCAGTGTGGGGGGGGGCCTGTGCAGCCCGGGGCTATCTGGGCCCAGCCTGGGCCTGATATTTTGGCACAAATATCAGTGGTACCACCTTCACTCAGGTGTCCAGGCCGGAGAGTAGTCACTGACTACAACGCCCTGTTTTTTATTCGGTGCACAACCTCGACAGGCTGCTATTTGAGGAGGCCCTTCACCCCACCGGGCCCATCTAGGAGGGGAAAAGTGTGGGGTTGGGGAGCCCTTAGGTACACCTCTTCTTTTACCTGTGTTAATGTCAAGCTGTCCAGTTCCTGGCTCCTAACTTTGGGTCTGTCTGAAGGTGTCTCCACCAGCAATCTGAGGGACGGAATCTTAGTCATTCATGTTTCGCCAGAAGCCAACAAGCAAAAGGTAAGCAACAGCCGCCGGTCTCTGCTAACAGGGCAGCGGCACACTGCCAGGGCGTTAGGTGGACACCGTGGACCCGCGGCATCGAGGAGTATCTTGCTCTGAATCGCTACCACTGAACCTGGCCTGTCCTCTCCTCTCCACCCCAGGGGGACGCCGTCTTACAGTGTGAGCACGTGTTTGAGGCGGTCACGAAACTCGTCATGCTGGTTAAAAAGGAGAACATTGTAAATGTCGTTCAGGGAAGGTAGGCGGTCTCACCCCCAGCCCAGGAAGTCAGTCAATGTTCACGTTTGTTAATCAAGGAAAATGTGAATGTTAATCGTTCCGCCCATGTCCGCCTCTAGGGGGAACCCTCACCCTTCTGGTTAAGACAGTCCTCCCTCACCCCATCGACTGGGGCTCCTGAGAAACTAGGGTCGGGGATCACTCGCTGGCCTCAGGGAACAGGGGTCTTACCACCCAGTATGTTCCCGAGGGAAGCCGTCCCAAAGTGGAGGGTGGGCCTCGGGCCAGAGCAGGTGACAGCCACACCTCTGCTGTTGAAGCCTGTTTTGGGGGACATTTGGTTGAGCACGGGGGGCCTCCACTTTGCAGGCTGCTTACAGACTGATTAGGGAAAAATGCTCTGAAGTAGGTGCCACCTCTTCCATTTCACAGGCGCGAGGTGGGGAAGCAGGCGTGCCACTATCACACAGCAGGTCAGGGCCGGGGCGCGAGTTCTTCGGGCCATGCTCACGCTTCTCAGACTGAACCCGGCAGGCCCCCTCAGCACTGCCCAGAGCCCCTGTGAAAGCAGGCTGCTCCCTTGCACCTCTGCTCCTATTACGCCCCAATCCTTACAACCTGCTGAGTAAACTGGAGCGTGGAGTAGAGAGCTGGGTGCGTGGGTAAGTGGGGTTTCCGTTTTGCTCTACCTCTGAGGGCAGACCTAGCCCACTGCGAGAGCTGTAGCGTGAAGACATGTAAATAGTTACTTACACATCAGATGGGCCCCTTGAAGAACCGAATGTGCTCAACTGATCTGAGAGCAGCAGGCACGGGGTAAGTTTCCCAGCTGGGGAAGTGGCTTCTTCATTGGATTATTCAGATATGCACTGAAGCTCTACACAAAACAGGAATTCAACCTTGAAACTAGTAACGCTTCCTAAATAAATCTCTTTTGCAGACCAAAGGCTGCGAGAAAGAGGTAACAGAATATGTCAGTAATTCGTTGTTTTGTGTATTTTTAAGTTTACAGTTTTATATTAGCCCTGGAAGAGAAGGCACAATAGTTTTCGACACCGGGCCAGAAGAACAAGTCTATAAAGATAAAAACGGGCAGTTAACAGTGGTGAGTGGCCGTGCTGGGGCAGGGAGGTCAGCAGTTTTCCAGAAGAAAAAATATGCAGATTCCACCAATTTCAGTCCTTCTATAGACTGACTGGAATCATAGCTGGTTCATCTCTTTCTAGTCCTGACTCTATACCTGAAAACCAGGAAGGAACTGATGCTAGAGGTAAAGATTCCAACACTGAATGAAAAGAAAAAAGCTTACCTACCATGCTTAATGTGAGCCAAAAGCTGATGTTAAATCCGCCTCGGGTTTACATGATGAAGCCCAGCTTTTCACTGAATGGCGCAGGCATCAGGTCTTGTCACAGTGGTCCTCAGACTCCAAATTAGAATCTCCAGGGTTTGGATCTCACCCCCAGGCACTGTGATGTCACTGGCTGGGAGTGTGGCCTGGGTTTTGTAACATAAGAGGTGCCTGGTGTGATGAGCAGAGGTGTGGGAACCACTGCCTGCCGCCTTAGGCAGAAGCTGGGTCCCTTTTGGAGTCACACAGCCTATCTTCCTGCCGGGATGGCTCAGGCTGAAGGTGCTCGCAGGCCTCAGTGAGCCCATTTCTCAATGTGACTTCTCCAGCCTACCTGGATGATGCTGACAGGTGGGGAGATAACCGCTTCTGTCTGATGGAGGTGAGGTGAGAGGCCTCTAAACCAAAGCGTGGTCTCTCTTCCAGGTGTCTGTCCGCATGAAGTCCTGATAGAGGGCGATGTCTGAGGCAAGCACCCAGGAAGTGGGAAACTGATCCAGCAAGCTATACCTTCGAGGAAATGTTCCAGCAGCTCTGAAGAAATGGAGTTTACACCAGAGCCCTCCCCCAGCTTCTCAGGTGCCCTGTGGCACTAACTTAGAATGTTCTCTCCAGGGAGTCAAGTCACCTAAGAGGGTGGTTTTGAAGGCCCCCAAGAGGCTAGACACTTGATGGGCACTCTGACCTGTTACTGGAAGGTAGGCAACAGATTCTCTACCCTTGTCGAGCTGCCCCCAAGGCACAATGAAGTACTGTATGTGGTCTGAGAGTAAGTAATGAAATTTCATGAAGCTAGCTGCAAAATTCGAATTTTGCTTTAAATAAATGGAACTCAGAAATGTACCCAATTCCTTAACATTTCTCATAGACTCTGGGTTCCAGAGGGTGAGCTGTGTCTCCCCCTCCCTAGTATTAAATCAGTGGCAGCACCAGCTGATTCATTTTGCTTTTTAAGAAGCCCAGTTTCTGCCCCAGACTTCCTTTCAGCGCTTAAATTCAGGCGATACAGAGAAATGACTCAGCGCCTCCACCCCGAGCAACTTCAAGGTGGTAAAGCAGGAGGTGGTCTGTCTGCCTCACTCCAGTGGCTTCACTATGCTGGGTGTCTCTGAAAAGACCCAGAAAACTGCCTTAAGTAGAAGCATTAGATGACTTTTATTTTACATACGTTCACAAATGCTTGTACAACACAGTGACTACTTCTAAAGCTTACAGCATTTTTTTTTAATAGCACAGAGAAACAAAGCTTAGTGACACACAGATGTGTAGAGAGCACAGACTCCAGGGGTCAGGGCTGAGTGTTCACCATGGGCCCTGAACAGCCACTGTAAGGTACAGACATACATAGGCAGGGGGCCGGGGACCTGCACAGCGACCAGCCTGCTAAGCCGCTGGAGGAAGGGACAGGAGAGGCTATACCAGGGACTGGACTCGGGCACAGGCCCCCAGTCACCACAATCTGATGGCGTAGTTGAAAAGACAACTTGATTACAAGGGACCAAAAGCTGTTTCTTTTTTCATTGTAAGCTATTATGATGTAATAAAACTTTACTGAATCTTAGGCCAGTGTTTTACTTGGACAGCTCTTAAGCGTAAATACTGACTTATGCAGCACTAAGGGCAAACAAAAGAAAAATCAGTTCTTTTGTTTAGGGTATGTTTGATGACAGCTGGACCAGCCAATGCTTTGCCAGCTCCTGGCCAGATGCAGCAGCACGAATCTGGAATGTTTCAGGGACCTCTCCTATCCCAGGGAAGCAAAGACTCAAAACCACAAACGCAAGTTGGAGGAAGAGTGGGGGAGGGAGGGAGGAAGAGGGGGACACTGCCAGAAACACGAGATCATAAGGTGTAGAAGCCCAAACAAATCAGAATGTTCTACAAATGCAATCTCCGTGTAAACATTTAAAAACAATGTATTTGATGGCTTTCCATTCCTACAGGAAACATCACTTTAACTTTCTAGAAAAGTTCAACCCAAACAGTATAAAATATTTAAGAAACATTTTTAAGCCCCCCTTTCTTAGCACATAATAAAATCCAAACGGCCTCATATGAACGTTTCCCACACAGCCGTTTGAAAGCATCAGCCCAGTACTTGATTTCTGGGTTCAGTCATGATTGTTTGAAAGGTTTATTGGAGGCTTGGCTACAAAATAAAGGCATACAACTGTCGCAAGGAGGGCAGTGTGTACAAAGTCGAAGCTGTAAAAACCATTTCAAAATATAAACTCGTTTTTTTTGGAATACATTGTGTCAGAGGCTGCCCATGTTAATACCTTTGGTATAAAACAGTACGTTTCCCTTGAAAAGCGGACAAAACCCATCCATCACCTTACACACATTCATATCACCTTGAAACTACTCTATCTAGTCTAGTCTCAATCACCCATATTAGTCACATCTCACTTCTGTCCCTTGACAGGCGCAGAGGAGACTGGGAGGTAGGTAACCGAGAACATCCACCCCAGGCGAGCACCACCAGGGCCCCGCAAGCACACATCCCCATCAACAGTCGCACACGTCCCTTAAACCAAATGAACATGGACACTAACTGGACCCGGAAGGATCTTCACATCCTCTCACTGCTCACTGATGGCCACTCCATACTGTGTCAAAATCGGAGGCAAAGACACCAAGGGATCTCCAGGCGATGGCTAAGTTTACAGCAGGCAAACTGCCCCGAGACTGCTGGTATGAGTGGTGGTCCAGCATGGACGACAGGCTGGGAGGAAGAGCCTGAGGCCATACTGGATTTCTAAGCAAAGGCAGGCACCTACTTGCGGCAGTAAGCCCAGCTTAACAGGGAAGGGGGCCGAGGGGAAAGGAATGGGTCCCTGGGCTTGTGAGCTACGCCTGTAACCAGGCCAGATGGCTTTCCTGGAATGCAGTGAGTCAACAAGGAGGGCAAGTGGAGGGGCAGAAGTCAGGGAAGCCAGGAACAGGGCTGAGCAGCTCTGCCCTTAGCCAGATGTGTGGGGGGCCCAAGAAGTAGCAGACCTCAGACCAGCCAAGGTAGCAACAGGCTTCCCCCTAAACAGAGCCAGGTATCTAGAACTAAACAACAACTTAGAGGCACAAAGGAGACCAGGTCCCATCTCCACTGCTACAAGCCGCCATTATTTACCAGTAAGCTCTGGGCATGAAATCCTGCAGAATGGACTTCTAGCAAAGCCGTGTCTGGAGACAGTGCCAGGTGGATTTGCAGGAACCAGCCAGTGTGCTGGGTGGGATTAGGAAATATGGAGCCTGAAGACACCCCCTGGTGGCCACCAGCTGCAGGATCCCTCTCAGAGCTGTCAAACTGAATCCCAAAGACAACGCCATCCAAGAAGCTCAAACAGGTAGTCAACATCCACAAAAATAAATACTGCAAATAAGAGTCCTCACGTACACGTCATTCCCATTCACACTTTTCCTCTGAGAACCCAGTAAGCCTGGCTCCGAGGCTTCTGAAGTTCTCACAGAAAGTAGAGCCCTTGGACACAGCTCGTCAGCAACATGGGAGCATTCGCCTGGGTACAAATCAATTCACCTTGTCGAGAAATATCAAAATAATCATCTGGCTTGTTACAAAAGTATCTCCAGACTCCAGGGAAAGTGGAAGGTGCCTGGGAGCCTGCATAGGATCTGAGTGCAGAGCAGGGAGGAGAGGAGGAGGGCTCAGGTCCGCTTGCCTGCTCACTGGTGGAGGTGGGCGCGGTCATCGGGCCGCTTGATGTGGATCCGCCGCACGCGCTCTATGCGTTCCCGCTCCCGCTCCTCGTCTTCGTCCAGGTGGTGGGAGCGCCCAGCTGCCCCACCTGTGGCCTCCAGGAGTGCATTGTCAGGTCCCCGGCCATCCTGGGCCTCATACAGCAAAATATTCAGGGTCTCCTCATAAATTCGGGCCTCAGGGAACTCCACCTGCGTCCCCCATGAAATACAGGGCAGGTAAGTGAGCATCGTACATGGCCTACAACCTCTACCGCCACCCAGCACTCAGGCTAAGTCAGGCCCCTGGGCTTCCATTTAAGCCCAAGGAGAACAAGTAAACAGAGGATCTACTGGGAGTCCAGTTCAATTAGCAGGGCACCAGGTCTGTAAAGGCACCTTGCAGCATGATTTAGCCCTGCAGGACGGCACAGAGACAGAAGTCATGGGAGAGGTCAAGTGTATTGGTTTGGAGTGGGTGATATAAAAATGGGCCCACAGAGTCCACATCAGTCAGGGGGACATGTGCTTGGAAGGAAGCCAACAAGGGTGGGAGCTAAGGAATGCGGAGCAGGCCCCCTGAGGGCGGAGGGCTGCTCCGGGTCAGTGGGTAAGTAGCAGGTCATGACTAGAAAGCCAAGGTCAAGATCTTGAAGGGAGCCCTGTTCCTCTGATGATCAGGATGGGACGGGGCCTTGATGGTGGGAAACGTGTTGCATGAAGGGAAAACGCGCATGGCAGTGTTGGTCAGTGAAGACCGGAGACAGTGCTAGTGGCGGGCTACAGAGTAAACACTCAGGGGAAGGAGCCTAGATGCAGTAGGACTGCCTCTGCTTGCCGAGCGTCATAAAAGGAATGCCATTCTGATTCTTTGAGACCTACGCTTGGGCCCTCCCAGGGCCCAAAAGACAATGAGAGCTGTACAAGTCCAAACGCCAGACTAGCCCTGTAGAACCATCCACCCAGGGCCGGCCCTCACCTTGGTCTGTTTCTTCTCGGTGGCGTAGACGATGGAGGTACAGCAGACCTCCGCTATCTTCCGGCCCTGGCCGTAGAAGGACCAGCAGCAGATTTCATCCCCAATGACGTCCTTTATGAACAGGACTCTCCCGTTGAAGCGCAGAGAGAGCTTATCGAAGAGCTCAATGTTTTTCAACATGTTGTCGTCAGAATTGCTGCAAAAGAGCGTGTGATCAGGTGAGCACGAGCCGGAGGTAACTGCTAACGGGTATAGGGTTTCTTTGGAGGTGACGGCTGCACAACTCTGGGAATAGACTAAAAACTAATGAATTACATACTTTAAAAGGGTGGGTTTTATGGTACATGGGAATTATAGCTCCCATCTGGCATCTTCCTTTCTTTCCATCTACCTAGCTGGGCCCGGCGGGTGGGCGCAAAGGCTTTCCTAGTGAGTATGGATGTCACTTCTAGCTGCCGCCTTACCTGGTATATGAGTACTTGTTGTTACTTCTGTTGTAGAGTAACTTCACGGCTGGCTGTGGGTTGTTTGAAAAAAGGAAGAAGAGGATTAGTTGGAGAGCAGATGCAATAAAAGCTGGTTTCCCATAGGGCTGGGCCCTGCCACCAGGCCGAAGAGGCAGAAAGCACAGCTCGCTGGCTGGGGTGGGACCCAAGAGCAAGGAACACAAGATGACCCACAGGTTCCCACTCTCAACTCTTTCTCAGGTCTTCCTCTGGCAATTACACAGGTTTTCATTTCCAAACCTATTCAGAAGAACTCTATCATCTCTGATAGCAAAAAGAATGCCACGAGGGTGCCTCCAACATACCTTATTTGAAGTCGCTATAAGTTTCTGTTCTTCTTTGGATGAGGTGATAACAGGAACTTTGCAGAAAGGCTCATAAGCATCTTTGTTCTGCTGGAACAAAACATGCTTTCAGCCGAGGAGGCCTGCCCTGCACTGGATGGTTTAAGCTGGCCTGCTGGGCAAAGGCAGGCTCCGGCGAGGTCAGGTGGGCAGTCATGGGTGGGAAGAGAGGAGAATTCTTACCACCAGTGAGTTAGGATGGGGGGACGACCAGGAGCCAAATTCTCCAGCAAGTCTGCTCTTGGCCAGGGCTGTTGTTATATGCCAGGTGCTCAGTAAATACTAGCAATGATGACACATTTCCACAGCCTAGGGAACCACTCAAACATAAACCCTAAACATGGCAGATGAAATACGACTGCATCAAAGCTCCTAAAACCCCATAGCAATGACTGCAGAAGAATAAAAAAAGGATAAGCCCATAAGAAAAGAAACAGTGAGAGAAGTGAAGTCAGCAGACAAAAAGATATAAAAAATTCGAGGCTAGAGAACAGATCCCAGATGAGTGATAACCAAGGAGGAGGAGACAGCTGGAACCTAAGTCAGCAGGGGGGAAAGAATCCTGGAGATTTTCAAAGAACAGCTCACAGGGCAAAAGGAGAGGATCGCCTGCCAGGTGGCAAGAGCACCGGAGAGACCCCCGGATGGAGTCCCTTCCCCAGCCTGGCAAGAGAAAGGTCCATGTTCCTGGAGTGCTTTATACAGGGCTGAGTTGCTATTCTGAAAACAGAGGGACTAAGTGAATAGTCTACACCCCCACCGGCCCCCTTCCCCCCTTCAGATCCCAGAGGGCAGTGAGTCAGGCTGATCCCCTCCAGGCAAGAGTGGAGGATTCCTCCACCGGAAACTGACCTCCAAAAAATGGCCTACAGATATGACACTGGGGGTTCCTACTGGAAAGTGAGCCTGTCATTCACCACTGAAGCCCACTGGACAACAAGGACCACCCACACGCATAGAGCTTTTCAGAGCCTCATTCTTAAATTTCAACAGGCCAAGGATCATCAGATGATATGTGCAAAGCCTGTCAAACATGAGATCAAAGAGAAAAGGTAAGGGAAGGAGTCAGACAAGGAAAGCAGCAGAAAGAAAACTTTGAATACCAGCATCACCGGACAGATGACAGCAGATATTGTGACCTATGAAACAAGACTGCGCCCTATGAAACATTGTATCCTATGAAACAAGACTGCATCCTATGAAACAAGATTGCACCCTGTGAAACATTGTATCCTATGAGACAAGACTGCATCCTATGAAACAAGATTGCACCCTATGAAACATTGTATCCTATGAAACAAGACTGCATCCTATGAAACAAGATTGCGACCTATGAAACAACATTGCATCCTATGAAACAATATTTTGTCCTATGAAACAGTATCAGCCTGCTATATAAACAAGAGCATGAGAAAACAAGGAAAGGCTCTTGGAAGTTAGAAATGTGACAGCAAAAGTAAAAAACTCAATAAAAGGGTTGAAAAAAATAAAATGGGGGGAAAAATAAAAACAAACAAAATAAAACCTCTGAGAAAGTAGAACAGGAAGATAACAGTGACAGAAACTGGGAGGTCAGTCTTGGAAGTTTAACCTCAGACTAATGAAAACCACATACAGGAAACCCGAAGGGCCTGTCTCCAAGACAAAGACGAATCAGATTCACCAATGGGCCTGTACCTACCGACAGGAAACTAAGCTTTCCGAGATCTTAGGGCTGAACTAGGGATGTGCACGTAGAAAACCATGTAAGCAAAACGAGGAAGCAACTACCAACTCTGGGAAAAGTTACACTAGAAAGAAAATAGCCTACACTCTGTGGCTCAACTGTTAACAGCACAGACATCCCAATGTAAACTCTGAATACCAATTTAGCGAAACTGTGATAACCTATACTGGTAAACAGGAGAAAACACATGTGTATGTAAGTTTGGCAGTGGTTGGGGATGGTGGCAGTGCATGAGCTAAATTTAAATTTTCTATTGTAATCCTGTAGATAATGTTGAAAACTGAAATATCAATAAATAATATAATAAGTATGAAAACAAGTAACTGCTGAAAGAATTAAAAGAGGCTGCCTGGGGTGTGAGGGGAAAAGGGCATATACACTGGTGTTTTTTTTTAAATTATCTTTTATTTTTTTGTATGTTTTTATTGATTTCAGAGAGAGGAAGGGAGAGGGAGAGATAGATAGGAACATCAATAATGAGAGAGAGTCACTGATTGGTGGCCTCCTGCACACCCCCTACTGGGGATGGAGCCTGCAACCCAGGTGTGTGCCCTGACTGGGAATCAAACTGTGACCACCTGGTTCATAGGTCGATGCTCAACCACTTAGCCATGCAGGCCGGGCTATAGTGCTTTTTTGACAACCACCACATATACTATGTGACTTCTTAAATGATATACATGTATTACTTAAATACACATAAAAATGAAATAAAAACACTAAAGTAAAGGCTACAACATTTGGTTAGATTTCCAGTGAATTTACAGACTCTCAGGGCAGAGGTGGTGTGTGGAAGTAGTTCCTTGAGGAGCAAGGCATTGTGGGTGCTGGTCCAATGGAGACAGACATGTGGCTTGGGAAAGACCCAAATAAGAGCTTCACTTATACAGATCCAATTCCTAGGACAACCCAAAGGGACTCTTGTGATTCTCTGCCATGCTGGAACTTTGACATAAATGGCCACTGGCTATGTCTGGAAGCATTCTGGTTTTACAGGGACTTTGCTGTCACTACACTTGACCCTGATGTTCCTGTCCCAGGTCCAGCTGAGGCAGGAGGGGTGTCTGGGTCTGCAGAGACTATGCTAGGCTCCCAACGATAACTCATGGGGTGAGAATAAGTCCCAAGATGGGACTAGAAAACAGATGAAGTATTACGACCCATGGCTAAAGGGTTTCAATGTACACGCAAGATGACCCAACACCATGCAGACTGAAATAAACCACAAAGTAGTCAGGTGACCTACACATTACAGAAAAGCCTCTTGGGGGTCACTCTGACCAAGGGGAGAGGCTCCAGGGTTAACTCATAAACTCTCACAAGAGGTCAATGAGGTAGGAAGTGCCCCATTTTGCAGAGGGGACAAGTGAAGAAGGCAGGTAGGTCTGGGGCCTCCCTACCCTTATGGGAAAAAAGGGCGATGCCTACTTGCAGGGCTGCCTGGCACTCCTCCACCAGGCCCTGGACCAGGTAGTACTTGGCTTCTGCCAGCAGCTCCTCGATCTCCCGGCGGCTCTCGGGCAAGGAGACTGCCCCGTCGCGAAGGTAGTTGAGTATCGTACCAAAGTGCTTCCCGCAGCGGTCAATGAGGATCCAGCCTGCAGTGGGAGGAGGAGGGAAAGGGCTCGTTACACAGGCACTCCTCCCTGGGAAGGCCCCGAGGAGAGCTGGGGTGTCTCCTGGCTCCCTTCACCTCCAGGGAAAGCAGGACCACACAGGGCGACACCACCAAAGGGCTAACTAGGCCCTGCCTGGGCAGCAAGGTCACAGCCTCAGAACTTGCTGGCTGGAAACCACCATACCTGGCCTCATCTGGTCTCAGGCTCTTACTGTCTATCACAGCTGTGGTTTCCTAAGTGGGGAAAATAATCCCCAATTAGGGCAGACCTGACACCAATGTGCGGCCTAGGGTCAAACCCTGGCTATGAGGAAGGAGAGGTATATCCATGACCCTGACGTGTCTGCTGGTCGTTATCTCAACCCTTCTTTCTACAATTGAGAAAACAAAGTATGGACTTAGTATCTGTCACATAGGTCAGAAGCCTCTGGGGGCCTTCAGCAGGCAGGATGAATGCGTGCAGGTGGGCAGGGCTGAGGGCCTATCAAAGAGCAGTGCCCTACCCACTTCGGGTGTTGGGGAAGGAGGGAGGGGTCTTCCTGCTCCAGCCTAGAGTGGCCAGGCAGAAATGCGGGCCCAGGGCTGTGTGAGCCTCTGATGTTCCAAGCAAAGCCAAAACTGCAGATTTTTGTGAAATCTCCTGATTTTTAAAAAATGCTAAACTAGTTTTTTTAAACCTATCATTAACCCATTTATAAGGCAATCGAAACACATCTGCAGGCTGCACTGGGCCTGCGAGCCCCCAGCTTGCAACCTCTACCCTGGAGCTAGGGCTTTTCTTCCAACAAGCTGACGCAATGAGGAAAGACAGCGTTATCTTCCCAGCAGGTCTTTAGGAGGGAGGCTCATCCCCTGAACTTTCCACAGATGAAAACTTTCCACAGAGGCCCAGAGAGGTTCGGTGATATTCCCAAGCTGGGGAGGCAGAACTAGACCACAAAGAACAAACATAGGAAAACTATTTTAGGGGAATTGGGAAGGCGGGTGAGAAGAAAAGTAGAACCTCAGTCCTTAAGAGAAATGGCAACCATCTCAGCCAAGCTGCTCCAGGGAGAAAACGACCCCATTCTGTCTTTGCATGGACAACTCAGCTACTTGGAAAGCGTGGGGGCCCCTGAAATCAATTACTCAAGTGACTTCAGTTACTCTGGACTGTCACAGAGTTTCCATAAACGAACAGGCGGACCGTCACACTGGGCTCTGGCTCAAGAATGCCGTCAGGAAATGCTTGTGGCAAAGGAATCATACTTTAGACAAATAAGGGCAAAGGAGCCAGGCGCATTCTCCCTGAGGTTTCAATTAGCATTTTGACTTCAAAGTATTTTAGTTGCTTTCAAAGCAGGAATCTATCCCTTTGAAACAGCCTCTCACACAGAAAAGCAAAAGGAAGTCAAGCTCGTGGGGAGTCTTTCCTGCTGTCACAGAGCACACAGGCCATTTAGGAAAGCTGTACACATCAGGGCAGCCTGGGGTCCGGTGGTCCCTTCAACAGGCTGGAGATCTTCCAGGAAGTGAGGGGAAAGGACATCCTCTCGCAGCTCTTTAGAACCTCAGTAGGTCCCCTGGTACCACTCCCATACATCTCCCAATTCAGGGACAAAGGAGCTTAAGGGCTCTGTCTCTTTTGGGATGAGCACTAGGCCACCAGGGCGGGGGCTTTCAAGGAGAGGAGGCTTCCTCTTTGCTTCTGAAGCAACTCAGCGCTTTTCCTGAGCCCCACCGAGGCTGGGTAGGGTAGAAGAAAAACCACAACAATCCTGGGTTCTTCGATAAGGTCAGTTTCCTCCTGCAGCTGGGGTGCCATTGTCTGGATTTCCACAAATACTCTGGGCAATGCTGGGTGTGGTACAGCAAAGGAGAACCTCCCACTCATAAAAAGCTTTTTTTTTTTTTCTTTTTGAGTGAGACAGAAGGCAGTTCTGGAAAGCCGAGTTCATGGGAAGCCCAGAGAAGAGGAACTGCAGCCCTGAAGCCTGGCTTCTCCAGGATGCAGAGAGAAACACCCCAACTAGTGACAGCCACGCTTCGGCCTTTTTAGGACCATAGAATGTACTATGCACGCCAGGCTTAGGACCCCCATCTCACCTACTGTGTCAAAACTTGCCCACCCTCTCAGGATCCAGTCCCTGGGCAGGCAGGGGCATCGGCATGGAGGCCAGCCTCAGAAACAGGTAAGCTGGGTCAAGCCAGGCTGTGGTCTAGCCTGGTCTCAAGCAATCTCAGGCCAAGGAATGTAAACCACATGGGATCTGCCCCCTATGCCCAGCCAGGTAAGGACGTCCCCCTTTGTTAGGCACTCTTTGGTCAGGTGGATAGGAAGAGGTTATAGTAAGATGATTTTAGACAAATCTTTGCCTTTTAACTAACATGACTTTCCACATGAAAAAGAAAAAGAGAATGGAATATACATAGTATACTGAATACTTACTATGAGCTAACAGCCCATGAGGTGGGTATCACTGTGCCCATTTATTCCATCAGATGGGTAAAATGAGACATCAACAGGTTAGCCACCTTGATTAGGATCGCCAGCTACTACATGGGGAGCTGTGACTCAATTCCAGGTCTCTGAGTCTTTGTTATGACCCCATCTTAGGAGGACAAGTGTGCAGAGAAAAGGCTCATGACTCACACTTGAGTTTCACTCTAAAGTCAGAGACTCATTGCTGTGCCAACAGGAAGGGAACCAACTAGGGTAGCTACTCCAGCCTCCATTTAACAGAGCTGAGGCCTGGAGCGGGAAAGTGACTTTTCTCAAAGTCACACTGCAAATCGACAACTTCACCAAGCAAATCAACAATGAAGTCAAGACTGTGAGTACCATCCAGCCAACTCCTACTTATCTTCAGATCTCAGCTTAAATGTCACTTCCTCCAGGAAGCGCCCCCTGACCACACACCCCAGACGAGATTTAGTCTCCCTGTTAGTCATTCTCAAGGTTCCCTGAACACCATGAAACTGAGCACAACTCAAGACCTGTAGCTGTGTGGACAACTGCCCATTTCCTGGCGGTTCTCTGAGCTAGAATGAAGCCCTTGACAGGCGCGTCCCCAGCACCTTGAGGGTGGGCTTACCTTCACTGTCGGTGAGCACTTCCATCCGCCCACTGAACATGGCTTTCAGCATCGTGTCCTGCTTGGTCAGCGTCTGCATGGTGGTGTAGTAGAGGGCACCCCCCACGTTCAGTTTGACATACTTGGAGCTGGGGCTTGTACCCTTGAAGGAAGTGGTGCGGGTAGCAGCTGCTGGCACCGCTGAGCTCACCACGCTTTCTCCTGACATCTCTTCCTGCCAGGGAGAAGACACAGGGTCACCAGGGTCACAGTACCAGGCCCGGGTTACTTCTGAAAGCCACTGGGCTGAATCTGGCCTCCAGATGTGTTCTGCTTAGTCCAAGTATACACTGCATTTAAAACAGACTTGACTCAGCATTGACAGCTCAGGAGCGTTCATAGAAAAGAATCCGATTTCTGGCTTCTCTTAAAATCTGAGGCCAACTTGGCCAACTTGACCAGTAGGGCAGCAGCTGGTAGGAGTTGGGGTACAGGTTTCCCCCAGGCAAGGGGCATGTATTCCCCACTCTGCCCCAAACTCCACCCAGATGGCCTCATACCCTGACCTCACCTGCTGACCCTGTAGGTACAACTCTGCCACTAACTCTTGTGTTATGAGGACTTCCTTTCTGCCCACTACCCAAACAAACACTGGCCGCAGCCGAAGCAGTGCCCAGGTCTCTCTTCCCTTATTGCCACGCACACTGAAGAGCCAGAAGTGCCACCTCTCAGATGAATGACAGATGGAATATGCTTTCATGAAGGTGAGTAGGATCCCAACTACCACTCCTAATACTTCCTATAGAAAAAAGGTGTTTCTGAGGACTAAACAACAGACATGAAACCTCTTGGAAACAAGTTATTGCAAAATGAGAGACTTCCTGTGCTAGCACTGCCCAAAACAAGATCTGATGACTGTCTCTGTAACAACACTGCCAGCTCTTATGCCCATACCGGAGAAATGAATGTAGTGTCCAGATTTAAGCAGGCACAGGAAAGGAGACTGGGACCTGGCACATGAGTACTCAAAAACACTTCCTGAATTAATCGGTAGAATTCTACAGCTGGAGAAGATGCCCAAGAGTGGGTTGAATCTTGACTGAATGTGGGGCAGAGCACTGACAGCGGGGCCCCTGACAGACCTGGCCTGATACCACATCTGGGCCTTGGTGTTCCCAATGAACGTGAGCCATTCCACAGCGCATCAGGTTAGACAAGGCCACTCAGAGGCGGATGGATCAAGGACATACAGACCACTCCATGATTGGCTCAACACAGACAAACACAAGAACATTGTCAAAGACACAAAAATGACCAAACATCCTCTTATCCTGGCTAATATCCTGCTACTTCTTTACCAATTAGAGCTTTAGCCCCATTCCATTTTTCTGCGTTCAAAACAGGAATTACTGAGGCCCAATCACAGAATAAGCCCTGCTTCCTGACAGCATCCAGCGCAGGGCAAGGCCCCACTTCTCTGAATCCTCCCCAGACCAGTCAAGGCCAGCCCAGAGTTGCCCCAGAGCTGTCCCTCGAAGCATCAAGAAAATAAACAACTCTGACTACAAGTGTGCTCCTGGTGGTACTGGCTAGAGGGGACTGAGACACAAAACTTTTAAAAACACCCTGATGCTGAAAAAGAGTTGTTTTTAAAAATTCTTTATGCCTTTCTATCTTTTACAGATCTCCCACAATGAACTTGTATTATTATATTTATAATTGCTAAAACACAAATGTTATTTTTTCATTGGAATATAATGGGTGACAACCTGCCTTCAATTGGTAAGAGCAGAAGCAATGGCCTGGAGCCCACACACTGGGAGACTCACGTCAGAGCCTGCAGAGTAGCAGAGAGAAAGAATGGCCTCTGGAAAGACAAGTGTTTCCTCAACAAACAGTTTCTGCTTCATCCAGTGAAAACGCCACAAGGAGGCAAGTTTTCAAAAGCTCAGGCTTAGCTCACCTGGGGTCTCTGTGGCCTGATGCCAAACATCAAAGAAAAGAGGCCACAAAGAAATGGTGACCCCTCCCTTCTAGCTTTCCTTTGAAATCAGTCTGGAGACCAGACACTAACAGTTATCACAACCCCCCCCCCCCCCCCCCCGCAAAATCTCTTTGTTCATGGGATGACAGCTTATAGGAATAAAGAATTTCTAAAAACTTTGAAGATTTGGGGCGGGGGGGGGGGGGCTTACAGTGTGATTTTATTGGTGTGTGTGTAGGGGAGACTTAGTAAGGAAAATTTGCTCCAAAATGGAAATACTTTTTAAAGCACCCTTTTCAGATCTAAACTTACAGAAAAATAAATTTTGTAAGGCACCTACTATGAAACAGACAATACATTTGCTCTCCAATACATTTTTAAAGATAATTTGCATATAATGAAGCATATTTTAAGTGTACAGTTTGAAGAGTTTTGGTCAACAGCTGCATCTGTGTAGCTCACCCTGACCCCCGACTCCAATCAAGAAAGAGAACATTCCTGTAGCTCCAGAAAGCCCGTGTGCCCCTTTCCCATGCCTCCCTCCCAGAAGACACCACTGCTTTCATTTCTACCACCACACACAACCACTTAAAATCTAAGCAATGCCGGAAGACAGCTATGGTGGTTTCCATTCTGTGAATTTGGATACATGGCCCACAGCTCTGTCACTTCCCAAAGTGAGTTGGTGACGAAGCAAGTGAAGGCTGTGAGCAAGTCCTACCTGGCCTTGAGCCTACGTTTTTATCAATGGTCATGTTTAGTATGTACAGAGCTATGACCACATAAATTGAGAAAGGAGGGCCCCTTCTTTAGAAAATACAAAAAAAGCCCTGAAAAGATAGGAGGCAATATGTGGCTAAGCATTTGGGTTTGGAAGTCAGACCTGAATTTAATCCCCAGCCTTGCTGTTTACCAGCTGTGGGAGCCTAGGTGGGTCATCTGAGTTTAGCGGGTCTATCAACTGGGGACAACAGCAGTGCCTGCCTCCCAGGACTGCTGTGAGGGCTGCCACAGAACACTCAGCACAATCCCTGGCTCAGGGCAAACACTCAAATGATGACTATTTGAGAATGCTCTCAAAGTCTCAAATTATCTTCTCTTTGGAGACTAGTTCCAGCTCTATTGACATCCGACTGAATTACTAAGAGATCTAAATTGAGACTCCAGAATAGACAAAGAAAGCTCTGAACCTTTCCAGAGCCCACTGCTCCAAAGGTCGGCCACCCTCAATACTAGAAGAGGCCCTAGGAAAGAAGGTTCTGGCTGTGTTCACGTCCCAGAGCCCAAGTTGCAGTTAGCTGAGGACACAAAGCAGGAAACAATGGGCCTCTCGCAGCAAACCTCTTCACAGAGGACTCACCAGCCATCCTGCTTTTTAATTTGTCTCAAAGGTTTGATTTCATTTTTAATGAGGTTAGGGAGGTGGGACAGGAGAGTGCAAAGTTGGTTACAAGAAACAGAGAGGTAATTAATACGGGAGGTATTGGTTACTGATTCCATTCAATCAGAAAAGGGGTTTATTCCAGTTAGATGGATAAGTCAAGGCTTCTCTCTTTTCCATCTGCCCTGAGTATACTATTGCTGATTCTAAACAGTGGCCCTGGCACTTGGTTGACCATGGAAATCCCCTGGGGAACATGAAATAATACTGATGCCTGGGTCCTACCCATGGAAATTCTGATGTAACTGGTCTGGAGTTGTGGCGTGGGCAACAGAAATTTTAAAAGTCCCCCAGGTAATTCCAATGTGCAGCCAGGATTTCAACCCACTGTTCTAAAAAGTTCGGTATGCCTTTATCAGGCTACAATTAACTTCGGGGCCCTGGAGAAGCATCCCAACCTTGGTGAATTCCTGACCATAGATGAAAACAAACCAAAGCATCATAAACAAAAGCAAGCCCCTAGTTCACAGCTTCAGAGCCACAAACAGGAAGCAACTGTATGCGTGCTTAAAAAATAAAAGTCAGCTGAAGGGGGAAAAATGTTGACTTGAAAGGAGACTCAGGCAGGTATAACAGGAAAAAAGGCACCACCTGTAGATGGTTTCTGTATGACTCTCTGTAGAACTGTCTATCTTGTATGTGTGTTGGGGGAAATACATGTGGAAGGTTTGATCAAGGGTTCGGTAAACCTGGATGGCAGTTCAGTTTCACTACTTCCTATGCGATGTTCAGATAAGTGATTAACTGAGCCTGTTTCCTAACTTGCAAATGAAGGTAAAGCCATAATCTTCATAATAACCCCCAGGGAATGAATGTTCAAGTACTTGGCACCTGATCCTTCGTGTTTTCCTTCTGCCCCTTAAGCTCTCCTTAAAACCAGAGATCACAGCCCTGGCTGCACTAGAATTACCTGGGGATGCTTAAAAAGTTCTAACGCATGGGCTTCACCCCAGAACAAGTAACGAAATTTGGGGAGGGGGAAGGAGGAGCATGGCAGCTCAGAAACCAGAGTTTAAAAAAAGCTCTTTAGGCGATTCTAATGTATGGCCAGAGCTGAGAACCACAAAGTTAAGATGTGTCTTTAACCAGCTAGATCTAAGAGTCACTGCTTTGATGCTAATTATACAACTTCCTCTGAGCTGAGGACATTTCTGCAACTCAGAAAAGTCTGTGGTTCCATTTCAACCAAACTAAATTCAATCAGCCACCTAAGTGTAGCATTATTTTCCATCCAAAACCTACAGGACAGCTACTGCCGAATTACATTCTCTTCCTGTGTTTGGCACACAAATTACTGACCTGTAACTCTCAACCGTCTAGTGGGAATAATGTCATCAACCCCACTTTCTAGGGGAGAAAATTAAAAAATCAGAACTATTAAGGTCCTCTGACTCCCACTATCATGTCCATTTTATTATATAACCCTAATAGAAGAAATCATTGCTTTACTTCCCTGCAGAGGTTGTTAGCACAGGTTCCTGGGGCCCACCCTGGGCAGATCCAACAGTCTGTGGTAGGACTTGAAAATGTGGCCATTTCTAACACATCCAGCTGATGCCGCTCATCTGGGGACCACAGTTTCAGAACCTCGGGTTGAACGCCTTCTTCCCCTCAGGTGGTCTCCTAATTTTACTCAAAATAGAGCAGACCCAACTCACACGCAGGGCTGACTCAATTTTTCTCCAGCCGCGTCGTTGGGACTGATCTTTCCTAAGGACTGCACTTTCTAGAGACGACGCTGGCAAACACGTAAAAAGAGGGTCCGGGCTGAACTTTCTGCTCACTGCCATCCAGGGACATAGAGCTACTCAAGGAAGGGACTCCTGGAGGAACCCGAGCGCACAGAAACTTCCCACAGCTGGGAAGGCTGCCTGCGAGACATCCCCAACCTACCTGGGGCCTCAACGCAAGTGGCTAGATAGGTACCCAGGCACCAGGCAGGGCGCGGGACTCCGTGGCCAGGTACCCCGACCTCAGGCCCCTGGCATCGCTCCGGGAGCTCGGGGCGCAGAGCCGCCCGCCTCCCTCCCCTTCCCCCCGCCCGCCGGCGAGCTCACAGCACCTGGAAGCCCCTTCCCCAGCCCCCCCCCAAACCCACGACTCCAGTTACAACTTCCCACCACCCCAAACTCTCCGCGCCCAGGAATCCCACTTCGTCTTCTCATACCCTACCCATTCTCCTTCACAACTCCCCCAACCCTAATTTTCCACCCCAAAAGTCAGTCTTCGATGACATCTCTTTGTTCGCTTCACAACCACCACCAATTCCCATTTCTAACAAAGCACTCAAGTCTCTGAGACATCCCCCCCACACACACTTACCCACTCACCCACCTATCTACTCCCCAAGCCCACACGCCCTCTCCCGGATTTCCAACAGCCGGGGACCCCCGCCCCCTGCAAATTCTCCACCCAGTGCCCTTCCCCCACCCCCGGCCTCGCCCCCGTCGTATTCCCCAAGCTCCCTCTTCCCTATGGCGACAGACCCCTCTCACACCCCCTCCTGCCGGGCCTCTCCCCCGCTGAGGTGGCTTTGCCCCGCTCTCCCCGCCGCCCAGAGCTCCCAGTCGGTGGGCACCGCCCTCCTTACCATGAAAAGTCGGAGGACGCCGGAGTCTCCAAACCCGGACTGAGAGAGGCAGGAAACACCCAGCTCGCGTGAGCCAGGGGTGGAGGCGGGGTCGGGGCGGGGACTTCCGCTGTGTGTATCCGACTTCCGCCCCGCAGAGGGCGCCTTCCTAAAGGATCCGTTGTACTCCTCGACATTGGCCGCGTTCTTTCCAACATGCCTGGCTGGAGTGGGTTACAGCTCCTCTCTGCTGGGTCAGGCATTTATCCCGCTCCGGAATGCTCCGCTCTTTCAGCTTCCAGAGGGGAGGAAAAGATTCAGGGAGGTTGTCATTCCCCGGCGGAGAAGCCCTGCGGAACTGTCGTTGGCCGGAACGGGAGAGCTGTTTCCCGGCGGAGCTCTGAGAAAGAACACCCCGGGGCAAGATGGCGGTGGAGTCTCGGTCGCTGCCCCGGGTCCGGCGGAGCTCAGGTGTATTGGGCTGAGGCGACAGTAGCTGCGGCTCCGACCCCGAGCGCGGGGGCCTCGAGCGGATAAAGGTCTACGGCCTGTGGGTAGCGAGTGTGAACACGGTCGTGGGTTCCCCGGGTGGTGGGGCCGGGGACTTTAAGGGAGGTAGCCCTGGGGCCGGGTCCCTGCCTCACCTGGTCTGAGGGGCAGGTGCTAGCGGCTGGCTTTCGCGCTTCAGGATGGTCTCTCCGTAGCCTTTTCCATCTCTTTTCACCTCTGGGGCCTTTATAAACGTACTAACGCTGGGTGAAAAAGGTTTGTTATTGTGGTTGTTGATGCCGAAGAAAGACGCCGGGGCTAAGGGAGTCACCGAGACTGGAGTTTGAATCCTGTTTTCTCGCTGTGTGGCCTTGGGTGAGTTTCCTCACCTCTGAGCCTCAACTTCCTCCTCTGTGAAATGGCGTAATTAGCTCGTTTCACAGAGGATGTTGTATAAGGCAAGGTTTAGTACCGTGCCAGACGCCCAGCTGTCAATTAAAGGAAGCTGGAGGTAATGATATAAGAAAAGCTTGTTCAAAATTTGACTCTAAGCCCCACTCGGCAGCCTTGCAGTCTCAGTGGGAGACTCTATGGATCTTGTGTGTTTCTTTTCCAAATAATTGCTTTGGAGTTAGACCTGAATTGAAATTCAGGAGCCTAGCGACCTCTGACAAGTCCTGTACCCTCTCTACGTTTCATTTTTCTCCCTGTGAAGGTGAGATTGATACTAGCACACACCTAGGTTGTGGTGGTCATTAAATCTGGCTGCCCAGCTGTTCCCACCATGTAAGGAGAATCCTTTGGGGCTCAGTCAGCAGTTGTTCAATCCTTTGAACAATAGTCTTTGGATTCTTTTGCGCTTTCATAGTTCCCCATGAAGTTGGTCTTATCCAGAAACAACTGATCTTGAGCTGGTTTCATGGGAATATTGAAGTAAAGGAGAGTCTGAGTCCTGTCTCTTCTATTAAAAAATCTTGGCTCTGACCCTTACTAATGGTCTAACCTGGGCTGTGGGAGATACTCACACAGGGTTGCTGTTCTTATTAGAGGAGATCAGTTAGGAAGGACTTGGCCCATAGTGGGTACTTAAGCAACGTGTTTTCCGTTTGCTTTTCATGTGATCTTAATTATCACCAAACTCTTGTTTCCTCATCTTCCCACCGATATCACTATTGTTTGCCTAAATGGATTGTAAGCTGCTTAAGGGCAAAACAGTAAAGCTTGCTTATATGCTATTCGTTTCCAGATGCTTTTGTTAATATTGTCTCATTTAATGCCAGTTACAGCATCATTGGGTAAATGTTTCATTTAATTCTTTCAGCAACCTAGGAAGTAGGTGCGTTACTAGTATTATCCTCAATTTTCAGATAAGTAAACTGAGGCCTAAAGAGGGTAAGTAACTTGGCCAAATGAGGTAGAATCAAAACTGAAAAAAACCAAGGACTACTCTGTCTGATCCAAAGCTTTTTCTGTTACACACAGCCTTTTCTTTGATTCTCAGTGGCACTTAGCAGCACAAGCACCTAATAAATACTTCACGGTGTGTTTTGTTTTATGGATAAGTTATAATAGACACAATATAGGTAGAGGAGGTGAATAAGAAAGAATTGAAAAGTGCAAAGTATAGATTATCATATGTTGTAAACAGAAACCAACATATAACATTGCTGAGGGGATGATAATCTCAAGGAAGGGATCTTATCCTGAGAGGCCCCCGGGGAAAAGTGGGAGTTTGAGGTACAGCAAGTCCTCAAATAACGTTTCATTCAGTGTCATTTCATTATAACATTGATGAGTGCTATAGGAACTTAACTCTTGTTTATATCAATTAGCCTATGGTTTCATTATATGCCATTTGCCCCAGTTCCAATAACCTATAGACAATGTTAACCAAGGACTTGCTGTAGTTTTATAGTCTTGCTAAGTCACAGTTTGTGTGCAGCCTCCTATTTTTTCTTTGGGATTAGACTCCCTCTCTCCTTCTTCCTCTCCCTCACATATGAGGGACTGTCAGCACGTTAAGGAAAGAGCATACCTCTGTGCTCATGGCTTGGGCCCAACTCTTGCAGCTCTTAGGAGCTTGAAGCTATTACCCAACCTAAACAGGGCCGGGGGTTAATTGCCCACGTGACAGGACTGGTGAATCCTAGTGCACCCAGGGATAGGAAAAAAAATCTAATGGGTGAGGAATGTAAGGGTCCCAACATTATTTCTTCCTCCCAGAACCTTAGTGAGCCTCTGCTGGAGACTGTTAAGAAAAGAAAAACATTGTGTCTATGAAAATAATACATGAGCCCTGGTCAGGTGGCTCAGCTGGTTGGAGCATCATCCCATACACAGAAAGGTGGTGGGTTCAGTCCCTGGTCGGGGCGTGTACAGGAGGCAACCGATGGATGTTTATCTATCTCTGTCTGTCTCTCTTCCTCCCCCTCCCTCCCTACTGCCTTCTCTAAAATCAACAAATGTATCCTCATGTGAGGATTTAAAAAATAATAATAATAATACATCAGACTTATTGACTGTGCTCTGTCAGCCACTTTAGTAGGTACTTGATGTATATCATATCATTTAGTCCTCATGATTGGCCTCTGAGCCATTTAACAGAGGAAGACAGGCTCTGAGACATCACCCTACAGTACATGGCAGAGCTAGAGAGTGCCTCTCAGTACTATGCTACCTCTCCATGAGCTTTCTATGGGAAACTTAGAAAACAGAGCAGTTAAAAAGCAGAATTTTCCACAGTTCAACTCTCTCAAAACAACCACCCTTATATAACATACTGGTGTGTTTTGCCCCAGTTTTGTATGTATGTGTGCACATGCATTTTTCTTTTTCATGTAATTGGAATTATACTGGTTCACACAATTTCTTAGGCATAATCATTTTTCAATATTGTTAAAAATGTCAAACATAATTTTCAGTGGCTTTTTTAACATTCTATCCCCTTTGTTATTCTTGCTTACATCACAAAGCATGTAAAGCTTTAACTCAGTAACTTCTTTGGTCTTATAGTTGACCCTTGAACAATGCAGGGGTTGGGGCACCGACCCCCTTGAGCAGTTGAAAATCCACATATAACTTTTGATTCCCCAAAACTGAACTACTAATAGCCTTACTGGAAACCTTACTGATGATGTAAACAATCGATTAACACATTTTTGTATGTTACATATATACTGTATTCTTACAATAAAGGAAGCTAGAGAAAAAAATGTTAAGAAAACCATGAGGAAAAGGAAATACATTTACAGTATTTATTGGAAAAAAATCCATGTGTAAGTGGACCCATGCTGTTCAAACCTGTGTTGTTCAAGGGTCAACTGTATTTTCAACCAATTCTCTTTAAACTGTGAGGACTGTGGAAATAAAGTTTAACATTTAGACCAGACATAACTAAAGAGAACATAGTGCTGTTTTTTAAACCAGATGCACTGTATTTATTACCTTTACTCAGTGAGGAAGATGTGTGATGCCCTACCTATAAAACTTAACTCTAAATCTGGATTTTTTTTTTTTCCTTCCGCTTCTGCCAGAGAAGACAAGCTCCTCTGAAGTGAGAAGCTGCCCTTGGCTGTGAGCCCTCTGCAAGATCACTAATGATCACTTGGCATTTCTGCGACACCGGCAGGTCCTTAGGTGAGCTCTCTGGACTTCCACTGCTGGGGCCAAAAGAGTGAATCATTCAGAAGAACACCCTCTGTCTGGTCTTCTCATCCTTCCTCCTGTGTTTTGAGAATTACTGATGAGAGGCACACGTGTTAGAAAAGACTTGTTGTTTGACAGATGTGAAACTGTTGAAAAGGGGCCACAGAGGTCCCTCAATATGTCGACGTGGGAGGAGCCTCCCATGTGCCTTTTATTCTTTTTTTTTTTTTATGTCTTTATTATACATTTCAGAGAGAGGAAGGGATAGGGAGAGAGAGTGATAGAAACATCAATAATGAGGGAGTCGTCATTGATCAGCTACCTCCTTCACTCCCCTGACTGGGGATTGAGCTTGCAACCCAGGCATGTGCCCTGACCAGGAATTGAACCTAGATCTCCTGGATCCTAGGTCGATGCTCAGCTGCTGAGCCATGCCCAGCCAGGCTAACCTTTTATTCTTGATGTTTTCATGTGGGTGCTGCTTTGAGTGAAGTAACCTAGTAAAGAGGTTACTAGAACTAACCTTCTTTTCTAGAAGTCTGGATTTATGAGTAATTCATTTCAGTGTTTTTGTGAGCTGGGCTGATTATGTATTTTGGATAGAATGACAAAGTTATCAGGCATCTAAAGAAATCATCTGTACAAGAGTTTCCATGGACCAGTACTGTGTGCTCTGGGCTGTGAGCCAAAGCCATCCCTTTGGGAAAAGAATTACTGGTGATTGAGATAAAAATGCATAGCCCTGGCCAGGTGGCTCCATTGGTTGGAGCATCATCCCATGCACCAAAAGTTTGCAGGTTTGATTCCTGGTCAGGGAACATACATGGGTTGTGAGTTCCATCTCTGGTTGTGGCTCGTATGAGAGGCAACCTATCAATGTTTCTCCTACATTGATGTTTCTCCTCTCTTTCCCTTCCTCTCTGTAAAAAAAAAAAACTTTTTAAAATCAATAAACATATCCTCAGGTGAGGATTTAAAGAAAAAAGTGTAATGGATAATTTAGAGCCTCTATCTAAAAGTACCAGTCAGTGATGGGAGCAGCTCTTCTCTAAACAACGGAATAAGTTGCACATAAAACAAACATTCACTTCAATGGATTGTCTTGCATCCTGGAATCATGTACCTTTAGCTTTTTTTAGTGTTAAAATGATCCTTTTAAAAAATAAAAGGCTTTTTTAGTGCTGGACACAAGGTAGGTACCAGTGAATATTTGTTGAATGAATGGATGAATGAAATAACAGTGACAGTAAATACTCATGTTTTGTTTTTCCCTCAAGTCTTGACTTGGCAAAATAAAAGTGGATAGCTTGGTGTTGGCTTCCTAGATATTGTGGACTGCTCCAGAAGATTCAAATATCTAGGAACCTTTGACTTAGAGGATGCCTGGTTTGCATTAGAGCTTTATGGATGAGATCAAGTCATGTTCTGTTCATTCGTTAAACAATTACAGAACCCAAACCCTATGCCAGGCTCTGTGCTCTCTCTCTTAAGAAAATGTAATTATTTAATACAGGAAAAAGCATCAATGCTCTTGGTGAGTTGCATGAAAAGAGCTGATAGGAATTTGGGACTTGTGCCAGGAGAGCAATTAGCACTCTGAAAGGTGCTGTCCACACCCCTGCCCACCGTTTGCTCTCGAACCCTTTCTATGCGTGTTTTTCATATAACGATCTACAGCAACTCCTTGCCGTTTTCCTTGCAGGGTTTGTGCAGGTTTGCAGTCATGTTCACCGTTTCTCAAACCTCGAGAGCATGGTTCATCGATAGGGCCCGTCAGGCTCGAGAGGAAAGGCTTGTGCAGAAGGAGCGGGAGCGGGCAGCCATCGGGATTCAGGCCCACTTCCGGAGTTTCCTCTGTCGGAGTCGACTGCAGAAAGCAATCAGGTGGGTGCCAGGAGCTCCTCAGCACGTTTTTCTCTTGCTCCCAGTTAACATCAAGAAAAGATGGCATTTTCTCTTACAGTTCTAAAAAGCCTTCCAGCTGCTGTGAGCTCCTAATTAAAAATGTCTCTTTTTACCCTTCCTCCCTTAGGAGAGAGATCGATGAGTTTTTTCAAGCAGATGACTCTGGGTCCAGTAAAAGAAGTGCACTTTGTATTTTTAAGATTGCCAGGAAACTGCTGTTCTTGTTCAAGATTAAAGAGGATAACGAGGTAGGGTACTAATAGCAAACATCCATCGTGCTTCCTGTCTGCCAGGGCTTTCATAAGTACTGAGCCATTTAGTCCTCACGGCCACTCTCAGGCAGCAGCTCACTGGTTCTCCCACATCCTGCCCTTTTGTCCTCTTGGGACCTGATTTGCAGGGGTTATGCTCAGTGCTTCTGGACCTCCTCACAATTCTTTTCTCATTGACTATCACAAGCACTTGTTGGACTCAGATGCATACAGGAGCCAGGCAGGTTAGGTAAATGAGTGAACGAAGCCATTGATGAGACAAAACATAATACAAGTCATAGTGAATGGCAGCTCACAGTGGTGTTGAGGACATCAGAGGGAGTGATGAGGTCTGAGGCACGTCCTTCCAGAGGGAACGGCCTCTACTCAGCTTCCGCCAGTGGTGGACTCTGATTTTTTTAAAGAGATGCTGGACTTCTTTATGCTCAGTTTTCTAATTTGTAAAAGTTGGTAGCTAATTTCAAATCCCTTTTAAATCCTACAAACCAAACAAAACATGCTGGTTGTGCCTTTGGGATTAGAATTAGCCCAGAAAATACAGTTCTAGGAAACAGCTAGTTATCTGTCACAGTACCAATGATACCATTGAGGAACGTCTCTGGGTGATCAAGGGTTACACGTTCATTGTTGCTAAGTCTCAGGTTGTGCCAGACCTTCTGCTAGGCATTGGGGCTCCAGAAAGAAGCAATACAGGCAAGGTCTCTACCCTAGAGAGCTCAGAACCCAGCAAGAAAGGGAGGGAGGATTACACTCAGTGAACACACGGCCACGGAGATGGAGACAGGCAGGCTTGGTGAGGTGATCCCCGTTTACAAAGGTGGAAACTAGTTCAGAGTGATGGGGCTACCACCCAGAACCACATCACTTTTAAGGGTGGATCCAGGGTTGATATTGCCACAGTGTAGTCTGGTGTCTGGCTTCCACTTTTCTTCTTTTTGCATTTCAAGATAAAATTGGTGAGGGAACAGCCTGTGAGGCAAAAGTCAGTATCCATGATGCTTACAAAATGGCAAATAGGAGAGCATGGTTTAGGAAATAGCTGCTAGTCCACAGGAATCCAAGCCCAGTCTGCCAGGTTGATTTTGTGTTTCAAAAGGAGCCCCAACCTGGGTTTTTGTATGAAATACACCAGTTCCTAAAATAAATGTAGGGCTAATTGAGCCAGTGGGCGGCCACCAGTTTGAGAGCCTTTCTTTCCCACATCTGTAAGAAGGAATTTAAAATGATCATGTGTATGAGTCTTCTGGCATAATGCCTATACATGCCAGGTGCCTACCCAGCATTTGCTTCTTTCCCATTTTTTATTAGCTGTGGGAACTTATAACCCCAATTCTGCCTTTTTGCAGAGATTTGAAAAGTTGTGTCGCTGCATCCTGAGCAGTATGGATGCTGAGAACGAACCCAAGGTAAATGGGATGGGTTTAGTGTTAAAATAAGTCTTATCAGCCACTTATTTGTCCATTGATCTTCACTGCCTTACCTGGCACTGGACCCAGCTAATTGGTCCATGCCACTAGCTAGAGCATATGCAATTTGATCCCTGTAAGTGCCCATTACATTTCTCTTTCTCCTGCTTATAGGTGTGGTATGTGTCCCTGGCTCTTTCCAAGGATCTCACCCTCTTATGGATTAAACAGATCAAGGACATTCTGTGGCATTGCTGTGAGTTTCTTGGGCAGCTCAAGGTAAAAACGAAACACTGTAAATATATCCTTATCATTTGGGGCCTTTAGTATATAGTTTCCAGGGCAGAGGCTTGGCAAGGACTTGGGTAGCAGCTGAGTGATGGAGCGAATGTCAGCAGAGCTCCCAGTGATCCATTCCCAGCCATCTCTCTTGAGGCAATGGTGAACGGCTCTCTTGGCCTTGCCTGGGCATCAAGCCACAACCCAGCTTGTCAGGCGAGGCAGGCATTATGGCACAGAGCAGTGGTCTTCTCTTGTATCTGCTTTTTGTGTCTGCATTCCACAACAGATTTCTCTTTGAGAAGAGGCACTTCTGCTTTGAAAAAATATATATATTTTTTAAGTTTATGCAAAGAATCACACATTCGGAAGAAAAAATACTGGATCTGGAGCAGGGAATATCTAAATTTAGTGCTGATTCTGCAGCTGATTTCTCATGTGCCCTTGAACAAGTCACTTTCCCTCTCTCATTCTCTGTGAGCATGGGGGTTTGAACTAAATGGTCCCCAGGGTCCTTTGCAGGTGTACATGCTAAAGGTCTCTGAGCCTAGACAGGCATCAGGCCTTTTCCCCAACCTGTTCTTGTGAAAGAATGTATAATAACAGCCAGTATTAAGTAGAGCTATCTTTATGCCCTGCACTGTTCCTAGTGCTTTATGTACATGAGTTGTTTATTCCTTACAACAGCCACACTATCCCTAGTCAGCAGATGAGGAAACTGAGGCACAGAAAGGTTAAGAAACTTGCCCAAGGTCACAGAGCTAGGAAGTGGCAAAGGCAGAAATCTGAACACAGGGTCCCTGTTATGCTCAATTGCATTCCCACTCTGTTGCTCACATGTACATATGAACATACATATGTTCCTAAATGCATGCAAAACCCTCAGGCCAGCACGCTGGGCACCTGTTTTCCAGGATCTCAATTCTCCATTTCCATGGATACTTAGATTCCATAGTCAATCACTCTTTGGTCAAAATTCATCATTTAACTCCTGAAAGTGGTCATTCCCCAAAATAAAAAGAAAAAGAAAAAGAATACTTAACCTTTAACCCTGACTTGCTTACTTGAGCCTGAGTACACTCAGAAAAGTAGTAGAATGGTTGCGTCACTGTCTGGGACCAGGGACGTGTGTCTTAATCTTACTCTTCATTGTTTCCAGCCTGAAATCTTACAAGACTCCAGACTCGTCACACTGTACCTCACGATGCTTGTCACCTTCACAGACACTTCAACATGGAAAATTCTCCGGGGGAAAGGTCTGTGGGACTTGCTTCAACATCTTCCCCAAATAGCAGAGCTTGGGCACCTTTTTGACTTTGTAAGAAGCATTTTTGCCATCACAGTCCTCGGGGAAGGCCCGAGACCGTACAGACAAAGGTTCCCTTGGCACTTCCCATCAGGTTTCACTGTCGTGTCCAGAATATGTTCAACATCATGTGTTACAGTTGCTCCCTTTTTGTAATTTATGTTAAAGTCATGGTCCTTTTGATCTTGTTTTTTATTACTCTCACAGCACCAAGTGATAATATTTGCTTATTAAGCCTTGTCATTTTATTTGGTGAGTCATTCGGCAGCAGATAATTCTTGTTGGCCATAAAATTTGCATTGTAATGCTCCCTCCTTCCCTGACTATTATACTTAGTTTTATGTTTTTCCTGCAGTCACTTCATTCATCCATTCAATAAATAGCCTACTGTATGCCATATACTGTGCAGGCACTGGAGATACAGAAGAGGTCACTGTCCTGGAGGGACTTTACCTGCTGAACTGCTGCTCACAGAGCTTAGAGTCTAGTGGGGAGACAGACATTAAACAGAAGTCACGTGCATACCCTCTATCACAATAGTGTGAGAAGCGGTGCTCGGAAGGAAGAGCACAAGAGAAATGAGTTTAGTGGGGCAGGGACAACCTTGCCATGCTCTGTGTAGGGCTCAGGCCTTACTGCAGAAGTGATGTCTGAGCTTAGAGCTGTGGGGAGAGTTAGAGTCACAGTGAAGAGGAGGGACAAAACTTGGAAAGCCAAGGAAGCTGTGTGTGCAGAGGCCCCAGGTCAGGAAGGAGGGGTTATTTTAAGGTGTTATTGTGGATTCTGGGGAGGATTTAAAACAGGGTGAGTTCTGGGCCCTGCCAAGACCTTATATCTCATTGGAGAGAAGAGGGGCCACAGGGAGCAGAAAGTGCCAGACACTTGGAGGGGATTGGAAAAAGTGCTCTAGTTGCTCATAGGCCAGGTGTTGCTTCTGGCTGGGGGAATGCTGGCCCCATCGCCTGAGACATGACACTTGAGCTGGGCCTTCCAGGAGAGAATTCAGATACGCAGCACCTCCGTGTACTCTGGTCCCAGACCTAGGGAGGTGGGAAGGCAAGCCAGAGAGCATCTCGTTTCCTGTGGCGCTGGGCCTGGGCCATGGCTTTCTGTCCCTCCTAAACAGTTCATGTTGTGGCCAGAGATTTGTGTTGTTTTTTTCCTCAGACTTTTTTCTTTCTTTAGGTGAGAGTCTTCGGCCAGCCATGAACCACATTTGTGCAAATATAATGGGACATCTCAATCAGCATGGATTTTATTCTGTGCTTCAGGTCTGTGACTCCATCCCCTAATGTGTGACCTTACCCCCTATTATGCAACCTCACTCTCCGCACCTGAACTTGGGTTTTTATGTTTGGTTTTGGCGTATCTAGTGCCCTCCTCACAGAAATGTTTTGTAGGAAGACTTTAATGCTCAGTGTCCTCTCCTCCCACCCCCTGCCTGAGTCACTTGCTGTTTGTGTAAAGGGAGGTAGTGGCCCTGGGATCCCTTTAATGTGCTATATTTTTGGCTGCAGGTGTAATCCAGTCACTTGAAATTGAAACTGAGGGAGGAGGCCTCAGGCTTGTTCCCTCTGGTTCCTTCTTGGTTGGTGCCTGGAATTAACTTTCTAGCTCTGTGTCCTCAAACAGCCTTCTGTCCACACTGCACCTTTTGTGCCAGCCCATATAGCCAAGGAATGGTCAGAAGCCTAATTGCTGTTTAGAAGGGCTTTGGAATTCTTGAATATGGGACGTAACATTGATTTAGCCCTTCCTTCTGCCTGGCACTGAGATGGGCTCTGTCCTGACGTGGCTTCATTTGCTCCTCGCCACAGCCCTGTGTGGTGGTGTGACGGCCACGGTCATACTGTCAGCAGTTCGTCTCAGTGCGAAGCATCTACTTGACACCATAACTTGGAACTGCTTCTCAAATCTAACCTGTCTTGAAATTTTAAGTCTGGTCTTTTTATCAGCCATTAATTTTTTTAACTGTTTATTGTTTAAAAAAATTAAACATATTTAAAGGTGAGAGGGTGGTATAATGAGCCTCCATACCCATTACTTTTCTCTCCCCTCGTTTTTAAAAAACATCCTAATGCAATTTTTTTTATCTGAGGCACTCATTTTACTTTTATGCTTCTTTTTCTTACAAACAAATGAATCATTGTTCCTTGACCAGTTGAAATGTTCTTTCCAGATATTGTTAACCCGTGGCCTGGCGAGACCCCGGCCTTGTCTGTCCAAAGGCACTTTAACTGCGGCCTTTTCTCTGGCGTTGCGGTAAGTAGGAAACCATCGCTGAGGGGCTGGCCTGCTCCTGGAGGCTTCCTCCTCTTGCTCCTCTCTTCTCTTGTTCCTCATGTTAAGTGTGGGTCAGCATTTATAGGAAGTACTGGTTTTAGTGGAAGGGCACATCTGTGACTGTGTCCCTGAGTATTTGCTTTCAGTCAGTCAGGGGCCAAAATAAAGGCCAGAGAGGATGTGATATTTCCATCAGTTAAGAGATGTACAGTATGTAAGATGCTAAATATTTCCTAATAAAAATTACACAGTTCTGAAAACCACCAAGTATAAAAAACTGTGCATATTAACACATCTAGAACATTCTTAAACTATTGAGAGGAACACTAATTTAGGGAGATGTTAGTAAGATAACTTGATAATCTTAATCCCCAAGATAATAATAACCTGGTCAGACAGCTTGGTAAAGCTCCCTGCTCTGCCTCCTCCTGCTGACCCACAGTGCACCTTAGCACTGAAAGCTTCGGCGAGTCCTGCAATAGCAAGAGTCTTTGGGCTCGTGTAACCTGATGTGGCCCCAGACACATCTGAATGTGGAATACCCTTGCCCAATGTTTAGATGGTGGAGTATGTCTATGAATATCCCACTTAATCATTTCTATAGAATACCAATTTGGAAAATGATGGTCTAGAGCAGGGGTGGGGAACCTTTTTTCTGCCAAGGGCCATTTGGATATTTATAGCATTTACAGGCCGTATAAAATTATCAACTTAAAAATCAGCTATGAAAAAAACTCATGGAATTATTGAATTTCGAGTCCTGCCTGCAGTTGCCTTGGCAGGACCAGACCAAATGATTTTGCCGGGCATATATGGCCTGTGGGCCGGATGTTCCTCACCCCCCCTGCTCTAACCACTGAGCACACCTGCCAAGGCTGGATGAGCCACATTTTAAGTGCTCAGGAGCCACATGTGGCCAGTGGCTAGTATATTTTACAGCACACCACTAGAAGCTAGACCCTCATCACAGAGGAATAGCATTAACCAGTTATGCTGAAATTAGTTATAGGATTAGAACAAATCATCTAGCAAACAATCATACTTCCTTCACACTTTGAAAGAAGTTACCTAGAGGTGTATTTAATGAGTCATAACATCTAGGTACAAACAGGTTTTCCTAGTAGCAGATGTACTGCAGTTACCTTTCCTGAATCACCTTCTGGGGCAGCTCGTTTCAGCAGAATCGCCCACTCTCTTCTGTCAGAGGCAGTGAAGGTCGACACACAGATGCCTGGGCTCTGGAGTTCAGGAGCAGTTCTGCTGCTGCCTCCGTCTCCTGAGAGCACAAATCTTTTTTTCCATTCCAGCATCCTCCATGATATGGTTGTAATTACACAATGTGTGTAATTCACATTGTGATTTACCAAGAGGATCACATCGGATCATTCCACCACATTTCTTCTTTAAGAATTGAACAGCATCCATTATTTTAGGTGTTATTCTATGTGTCACAATCCAGTGACTCACTTCTAAAGGCCAAGCTGCTTGAAAGCCTTTTTCTTAAAAAGTACACCTTTCTCCCCCTCCGAGTATTTGTATGCAATTGAACACGACCAGGACCTTTTAAAACAAGATATTCAGTTGTTTTGTCATTCAGGGATATACTACTGAAAGTATATAAAATCTATAAGTGATAACATTTAGACATGATCACCAAATCCTATAATACAGATAGCTAATGTTCATGGGTCACACATTGTTTTAAGACGTCTACACATATTAACTGACTCCTTACCACATTCTCTTATCTCCATTTTATAGATGAGGAAACTAAGGCCCAGAGAGGTTAAGCCACTTGTCGTTGGTAACACAGCAGCAAGTAAAAGGGCCAAGAATTAAACTCAGGCCATCTGACTCCAGAGCCCACACTCATTATTCATTTTTTTTGCTTCACATGTTGGACACGTTTTTGTACTCTAAAAACTATAAATTTCTTTAAGTAATGGTACATGGGAACCTTCCCAAACTCATCCTGTTTGACTTATTATCCAGGCCCCCTGTTTATCCAGGTACATGTACCTGCTGGCCCTGGTTCTGTTTTTACCTGTGTGCTGTCCTGCTCCCTGGTTGCAGCGTGAGCACTCTGTTGGCTGAGACGATGCGTTAAACTTCTTTTACCCTCCTCCCCTGCTGTGCGTAACAGAATGGATGTGTGCCCTGTTAAAGTACAGCTAGCAGTGCATTTGTCAGGATGAGGGGGCTTAAAGAGCAACCACTACAAGTAGGCTAAAGAAAGATTTCAATGACCTCATGTCAGTAAAACTTCAAAACTGACTTTTCATAGCTGTGTCCCATGACTGTACTATCATTGACTCAACCATTCCTTTAGTGAATGTCCCCATTTTCAGTCTCTAGTTTTTCTAGAAGTCCTGGGCAGCATAATTTCAAGAGATTTGGGGGCATTGGTAGGTTCACATGCAAACCTGTCTGAGTAAGGCGATCTATCCGTCTAGCCCTGTGATTGCTGCACAGTTTTCAGACAATCTGATCCGGCCATTCCTCATCCACATCATGTCTGTGCCAGCTCTTGTGACTCATCTCAGCACAGTGACCCCTGAGGTAAGTGGGCTCTGTGAGTTTCCCCAATTCTATTTTTGCCTTAGAAATTAGAACGTAAAATGTTTCCTCTGTTAATTCCCACCTCTTCCCTGATTTTTATTCTACATCAGCAGCCACTGTAGACACACTTTTGTTAGTAGCCCAAAGAAACAGGTTCTCATCTTTGTTCATTTTCTTCTTGGTGATCAATAGCATGTTTGGCTACTGGGGGATGATCTGTAGGTGGTCAAGTTTATGCTGTAATGGGAAACTCTTCCTGTCAGCTTCCGCTTTAACAGTCTGCAATTGTTTGCAGCGCCTCACTGTTTTAGAATCTCATGACATGCTTCGTAAATTCATCACATTTTTAAGAGATAAAGATCGATGCCGTGATGTCTGTGAAAGTTTAGAAGGATGCCATACGCTGTGTCTGATGGGTGAGTATCTGTGGTGGGAGAGTGATTGTGTTCTGGGCATCAGGAAAAGCCCAAGTGTTTTTCTGGAGATCACGAGCTGTTTTTAGTAACAATTAGAAGTGCTTACAATAAAAAAAACATGTAATCAGTAGACAGTTAAAATAGGCTTGTAAAATTGAAAATAGCATGGGAAATAGATCAACTGGGCAAACTGCTTGAATGACTGTAAATGAATGTTAAATTTCAGCCCTTAGCTTCCTGGCAGCCAAGGGAAAATGGGAAAGTGATGAGTTGCCTGGATAATTCTTATCTTTGGGAGAAGGGAGGGCTC
Organism: Miniopterus natalensis; assembly: GCF_054644295.1. Lineage (NCBI taxonomy): Eukaryota > Metazoa > Chordata > Mammalia > Chiroptera > Miniopteridae > Miniopterus > Miniopterus natalensis. Next base: position 19,713,232 of record NC_142100.1, read on the forward strand.
AGTTGGGTAGGGCCTAGAGTAGAGTAGGACCTGCATCATTTTTACTACGTTTTCATTGTAGATAAAAGGGTTTGTGGATAGAAGGATTTGAAAACAGTAGACCTACAGTTCTCGCTGCCTCATTTATTTCACATAGAAAAGGGTTCTTGGGGCTAAATTTTAAGGGAGTCCTCACACAAGGCATGTTAAATAACTTTGGCGAACTTCGAATAACTGGTTTCCCAGGAAATTCAGATATTTTTCAAAAGGTCATTTCTCGTTAACCATTGGTTTTCGAATGTTAGTGTAATATTAAAATATCACTTGCCCTTTGTGCCAGACATTCTACATGTTACTTTAGACATCAAGAGTGGGGGTTGTTATTCCAGTCTTACAGATGAGCAAACAAGGTTCGAAAGGTGGGTTGAGGGTCATACAGTTGGTCTGTGGCAGAGCCAGGATTGGAAGCCAGGTCAGCCTAGTTCTTAGCCCTGCACTGCACTGCAGCCCCAACACTGACAAATGCCCCTCTGTGTGGAATTCCTTCTTGCACGTAGATGTGGCTGCCTGAGCCCCAGGTAGAGAGCAGGGCTGGGAGGTGACGAAGCGTGTCTGCCTGGGCGCAGTGCACTCAGTCTTATCCCTTTGCAGGCAACCTCTTGCACTTGGGCTCCCTCAGCCCCAGAGTGTTAGAGGAGGAGACGGATGGGTTTGTGAGTTTGCTCACCCAGATGCTGTGCTACTGTCAGAAGTACGTGTCCCAGAAGAAATCCAACCTGACCCACTGGCACCCTGTCCTCGGCTGGTTCTCCCAATCTGTGGATTATGGGTGAGTCCTGGTGGCAAATCCTGTCTTTCCTGCCTCCTCCTGCCTCTCTCCCACCACCTTTCCTTTCTTTCTCTATTTTAGCTTATGCTGTTCTGTTTCTTATTACAAAAGTAATATATAGTCATTGTATAAAATATAGATATGAACAAAAGGGAATAAAAACCATCTCCTAACACTACTATGCTAAGACAATCCTTGTGCACATCCTTTCTTTCTTTCCTACCAGTTTTTTTCACAAAACGAGATCATATTAATTTGTATTTCGTTCTTTTCATGTAGTAAATATGAACTTTATCTATTAATATTTTCTTTGTCAATATGATTTTGTTGATTGCCTAGACTGTCATATTTTGGAGAAACTAAATAAGGCACATAATTTAAAGGGAATAGAAGTCACCCCAGATCCTTCTCAAGAGGTGGAATATAAATTGTAAAATTTTTAATCAAGAACGCAAAAAAACATTTAAAAAACACTCACTAGACTAGAAAGAAGATGGCGATGAAGCAAGGTGGCGCTACCAATTTAAAATGTTTACCCTGGGCCGAGACAAAGCAGGTCTCAGGGTCTAAGGCTGCTGAGCTGCTTATCTGTTTTCCTGTTCGCATATCTGCCTGAGGCCTGGGATCCCTGCTGAGTGTTCTTGAGGCAGAAACCCAGGGCCAGGGAAGGAAATCCCTGGGTTTTCTCCCTTTTCCTTATACCTGAGTGACATCCTGTTAAAAAGACTGATTGCCAGCTGGCGACCAGTGTGCTGCTGGAGACTGAAGATGGCGGAGTGTGTGTGTTGGGCATCGGGATATTGTGGCAGAGGGTGGGCAGACTAGCACCAGCTGAACAGCCTGGTCCCAGCTGCCCTCCAGTTCTCTGGAGGGACGTTGGACAAGTCACTTCACCTCACTTTTCTCATCTGAAATATGGGGGTAGGGGTGTCTCAAATGAGATTGTGTCAGAGCCTGCCGCAGGCCCGGCCCATGCTCAGTGAGACCATTATAGGGTCTTGAGCAAGGGGGTGATGAAGGCAGATCTCAGGGTATGAGTGATGCTGGGGTGCAGTGCGAAGTGAAGAAAGGGGCACTTGAAGGCAATGGGGCTCTGAGGAGACTGGAGAGTCAGTGAGGTTTGTGGGCCGGGCCTGCAGCTTACTGTGAAGAGGAGGACAGCACAGCAGGCGTGAGATGGCTTTGTCAACTGAGTGGTAAACAGGATGGAATTAGGATGAAGAGCAGGTAAAGGGTGGCTGTGACATGTTAGCTTGGGGACCTAGGGAAAGCAGTAGTCCTGCTGGCAGCACAGGAAGTCTGGGTGGAGTGACGGAAGAGAAAGAGGCCAGGCCTCAGCTGCAATTTGTGGGTCCCCTTTTTAAATAGTTATTATTAACTTATTGACCATGTCAAGTGGTAGACCGTAGCTATACTTCCAGGTGGAAGGCCCCTTATGGAGCCGCATGGGCTGTCCCTGGCCATTTGCCAGGTGGAACTGACACACGTGGTCTTCTTTTCTCTCCTAGCCTTAACGAGTCAATGCCCTTAGTCACCAGACAGCTGCAGTTCCTGTGGGGGGTGCCTCTGATCCGTATCTTCTTCAGTGACATCCTGAGCAAGAAGCTGCTGGAGAACCAGGAGCCGGTGGCCCACGTGCAGCCTACCTCCCCACAGAACGTGCTTCCAATGAAGAGTGAGTGGCTGGAGCAGACCTGGCCCGTGGCTCTGTTGGGTGGAAGTGCAGCTTCTTAGTGTTCCAGGGTGCCTGTCCCCTCTGTTCCGTGACGCTCTACCTTCTCCCACAAAAATTTGAGACTGCTTAAATCAATTTTATATTTAGCAAAACAGACAGTCCTTAGGAATAGAAAACGAGGACCTGAGAAATAGAAATAGAAATAGGTGAACAAAATCAAGGTCATGTACAGAGAATGTCCACTGATAAATGTTCCACGAGGCCACTGTGGTTTTCTCTGAACTTCCACTTGGCTCTGAATTTCTAGTAGCCAAAATGAAAAGGGACTTGGGACCCTTCCTTCTCATAAATAGGAGAACCTGTTTCTTGGGGGAAATTGAGCTGCTCTGAGTTCCTAATCATAAAAGAAATCTCCCATGTGGGACTCCTGATAAGGGGGACACTGGGTACTGACCCGGCTACCAGCTTAGCAGTGTCCCCACCACAGAACTGATAATGTTTTCTATGGAAAAGTTTCTTGTTTCCCGATCTGGTGAAAGTTAGGGAAATGCCATTCACACATAATTCAGTGGAATTACCTGCCAGCAGCCGATTTCCAGGTTCAGGTGGCTTTTCCTCTGCCAGCCACTGTGCTGCAAAGTCCCATCTTGTAGCTATCAGTGAGCATGGGCTCAGCGAATAGAACTTCAGCAGGATGTAAATGGGAAGCTTTAAAACAAAAGTAGAGTACAGCCCCAAGCTGAATATCAGTACTTGAGGTTGACACCCCTTCCATCTAAAAGCACAGAAAGTTGGGGATCAACCATGTCCCCCGAATTTCCCCCGCTTCCCCTAATACAGTCCTCGGAATTTTTACCTTTGTGGGTTCTGAAGTTAAGTGGTACAGTAAAAGGGTCCCATGTAAGAACCAGATTGCCTGGCTGCTTCTCAGAAATTTTCTGATTCTGAAGCCTTCTTTGGGTTTTACCTAAAAACCTGTTGTTAATGTGTTTCTAATTTATCCCAAAGAGATGACTTGGATCAAGCAGCAGCCCCACCGTCTGGCTGTGGCTGTAAATTAGGAGTTTTGTTGAAATGCTCTTCCCTTTCCAGGGTGGAACCTGGCAGATGGCTGAACTTCGAGCTTCCGTTCACATGTTCCTTCTTCTCTCACTGTCAGATCTCCTGAAGCGTGCGTTTCAGAAGTCGGCATCAGTGCGGAACATCCTCAAGCCTGTCGGGGGAAAACGCGTGGACTCTGCGGAGGTGCAGAAGGTTTGCAACATCTGTGTCCTCTACCAGACCTCACTGACAACCCTGACCCAGATCCGGCTGCAGATACTAACAGGTGTGGAGCCTGAGGCATCTTCCTCTGTCACTCACATTTGGCCGATGGTTTTGCTTGGAACAAGTTGATTTTCTTTCGGCTTCCTTGAAGGAGGGTATTTTGGGGCCATTCTTAGAGTCCCATTAGTTCAACAGCTCAAACTAATCTCAATCCTGGCACTTCCAGATTGTTCCTGTGACCAGACTCTTTATTTTCATTATGAAGTAAAATTTGCTTTTAAAAAGTTACTACTTTTTCTGAACAGAAAACTAGAAAAGACAAGGAAGCAGAAAAAAGAAAACTTAAGCCGCTCTTAATCCCACAATCCAGACACAACTACTTGTGCCTGAGCGTGCTGCTTGTATGTATATTTAGGTTGAAATCTGTAGTTTTATCTTTCCTTTTCCGTTAGTCACCTTATAAGCATTTTATCATGTCGAAAATTCTTCAAGAGCTTCATTTATATAGGCTGCATAATATGTCATTGCATGGATATGCCCAACATTTTCCTTTAGCTGAGTGAGGAGGAAAGTCCCCTCTGTGAGCAAAGAATTGGGCATCAGGAGCCGCTAAGTGGCAGTGCAGGAGTTCTGATGAGTTGCTGTCATGAGGACAAGAAGCCTGTAAGCCGTGAAGCTGTTTACTGCATAAAGGATTAAGAATTCCTCTGCTGCATTGTATAAGTTGGTGCTGCTTCTCCCTTTCACACTCAAGGCTTCATCTTCACGTGTCCACAGAGCACCTGTGTGTGCTGGGCAAGGCTACAGAGGTGAATAGGACGGCCACTCTCTGTGTCCCCAAGGGGATTATAATCTAGAAGGTGGAGACCAATCATCAGCAAGGGGAAAATATATTTAACTTAATGATGGGCACTATGACAGTAAAGATAATGAGAGTGTTGGCTTGGCCTAGAGCAGGGTTTCTGAGCCTCAGCATGGTTGACACTTTGGGCGAGGTGATTCTTTGTTGTGGGAGCCTCCCCGTCCATTGTAGGATGTTTAGCATCCCCTGGCCCCTACCCACCTTCCCCTGCCCTCTAGTTGTGACAACTGTACCTGTCTCCAGACATTAGCAAATCCCCCTGGGGGCCAAAATCATCCCTGGCTGAGAAGAGCTGAACCAGTGTAGTGATGGAGAAGGAAGCAGGATTTATCGACATGTTTCAAAGGTACATTGGATCTGGAGGAGTGGGGCCTAAAAGTTTCAGAGAGGATTCCAGAGTTTTGGCCCCAGCAGCAGTGAGGATGGTGGTGCCATTTGCCGACCAGGGGATGACCGGCTGGGGCAGGGCTTGTGGGACTTGGAGAGTTCTGTTTTGGCTGTGATGAGTTTAAAGTGCCTGCTGGACCTGCAGTGGAGGTTCCAAGCAGTCATTTGACAGTACTCCATTGAGGCATGAAAAAGGGATGGCCTTGGGCCTAGGGCAGTTTCCCTGAGGAGAGTGCAGAGGGAGAAGAGAAGGGGCCCAGACAGGCCTGAGCACCCCAGCACTCACTATGAGGGCTTGGGAAGCATATTGAACTAGATGCTTTTGCTGCCTGTGTTCACCTTTTTAAAGATGACCATAAATTTAAGCATCCCCCATTGTCCCAATATAAGAATCCAAAAAGAAGTTTTTTGGCCAATTTGAAGGTGTATACTTTTAAGAATGATGATAAACTAGTTTAAAAGTGTCTGTATAATATCCAATCTATTAGTTTGTCTATGTACACATTAGATTATAGACAATATACTAATTTTTAAAATACTGCTGTTTTTCTGCTCTCAAAATCTTACTGGCTGTGTGATTTTGAGCCAGTTAACCTCTCTGATCTTCACTTCCCCACTCCAAAAATGGAGGTAACATTGGGTTTCACATTGAAAAGAAGATAATACGTATAAAGTACCTGGAATAGTACCTGGCACATAGATAATAAGCACCCATTACATGTTTGCCATTAGCATGATTCTCATGGTGATGATGATTTCTTAGTAATTGCACCTTGTTTCTCTCACACACTGAATGGTCACTACTAGGTGTGTTTTGTTTTCCTGGTGGGTATGGAAATAATGGACCAGATGGAGCCCCCGCCTGAAGCTTGGGTTTCTCTATCCTTTCCAGGTCTCACTTACCTTGATGACCTGCTGCCCAAACTGTGGGCATTTATCTGTGAGCTGGGGCCCCACGGCGGGTTAAAGCTCTTCTTGGAATGCCTCAGCAACGACACCGAAGAGTCCAAGCAGCTCTTGGCCATGCTGATGCTGTTCTGTGACTGTTCCCGGCACCTCATCACGTAGGTTGACTGCTGTGGTCCTGAGCTCCTTTCCTAGAATGTGGAGAAACCCAAGTTACAGTATCAGTAAGGAAGCGGTTACTGATGTGATTACTGCTCGCCTTTGGGCCCACAACTTGCTTTCATAAATAACGTTTTAAAAGCATTAGATGAGGAAGCATTTATAGAGTACGGGGCATGTCGTAGGGGTTCAGCAGTTGTTAGTTCCCATCCTCGGAGCTTCGTCAGTACCACTGCCTGTGAGCTTTGGGGTTTCCTGTGTCTGGGTCCAAATTACTTTGGCCATTTACGCACTGTCTCGGGTAGTTTACTAGAAAACTTCAGAGCCACGGAGCCAATGTGCAAAACTTGGCTCTGCCGCTTACTGAGGTGCACTGAGTAAATGAGAAAGGGAATGTCAAGTGCTTAGTACAGTGCGTGGTGCAGAGTGAGAAATGAACAAGTGTTAGCCCCATTCAGCCCCTCCTTTAAGCTAACGTGTCTGCTGTGTATCTGGTATTTTCATTCCACTTTTCCCCTAAAGGGCCGTGAAGAATTGTAAGATAGGATGGATCTCCGGCAGTTATGTTCAGGCTAGAAGATGTTGGCAGGAGGGGATCAGGGACTTGTAGATGGCAGTCTGGGTAAGAATCATGGAGGGAAGGCTCAGTGAGCAGTTGGAGGCAAGAGCAGGGGTCTGTAGCTGCCAGTGCAGATACCCTGAGCTGCTGGGTCCAGGGTGACCCAAAAGTGAATCATGTTCTAAAGTGAATGGAGCAGGGTTAGGATATTTTCAGATAGAGCTGTATCTTAAATGGTTTATTTATTCATATATTCTTCCAGACAGTATTCATTTACTCATAAGTACTTCTCAAGAACCTGCCTACTAAGTGCCACTAGTTTCTGTTGTAGATGCCAAATAAGAGACCACAGCTTCCCTCAGCAGACACAGACTCCCAGTCAAGATTCCTTGATATTCAAGCATGATTTCTGGCCCAAATTAAAGTGTCACAATCAAATCCCTCTAAGTAAAAGAAATATAGAGTGGAGCTTATTGTTTTTTCTTAATTGTATTTTTAATTTTTTACTATGGACAATTTCAAGTCAATAGAATATAGTACAGTGAACCCTCATGTGCCCATCACCAGCTTCCGCAGTTAACTCATGATCAGTCTTGCTTCATCTGTACCCCCACCCACTCTCCTCTCCCTCATTATTTGAAGCAAATTCTAGACATTTATTACTTTACCTATAAATTTTACAGTCAGTATCTAAAAGATAGAACTTATTTCTTAACCTTATTTTGTCTTCTAAGAAGGACAGATCTCATTTTTTCCCCTTTTCTCAGTGGACATTTGTGAATAATTTTCTGTCTGATTTAGGATCCTTGATGACATTGAAGTTTATGAAGAACAAATTTCATTCAAACTGGAAGAGCTGGTCACCATCTCCTCTTTTCTGAATTCCTTCGTGTTTAAGATGATCTGGGATGGAATCGTAGGTAAGGTAAAGATGGCGGCCATCGTTCAGTTGATGCTACGGGCTGGGAGGCCAGAGTCAGTAACAACAGCCACTTCTTCACCTTATTGTCTATCAGCGTTAACTGAAAATGCACATTTCTTTGCCTAATTAGAAGTTTTCTCTCTTCACTCCCTGTGACCACTTAAGACAGTGGTGTGATTAAAGAAGTCTGGTTCTCCCATGTGCTTCTGAAGATTTGCTTGCGATAGGAATTATTAGTGATGATAAATTTTGCCCCAAATCTCCTTTTGATTCTTTGAGTTGATTTTTATCTTTGAGAAGATAAAATGTGGGCCAGCTAACATCTCATATTGGAGTCCACCTCCTGATGTGTTTCTAGTGGTTCAGTACAAAGCCCCTTAGGTTAAAAAGGTCCTTGGATGACATACTAGTGGGAGGCAGCGTGAGTGATTGTGCCTAAAAGATACTCAGGTCCTATAGACACTTCAAATATAACCAGGGTGCCTTTTAATTCTCTTGGTTCCATGTAGAATTCAGAGTGGGGGGGAGGGAGATCTTGATGGGACTTGGTGACAGAGCTGTCCTTTCAGCTCCTCTCCAGTTCTGGTCAGGTGCATGAGTGTGACTTTCCTGCTTGTGTGCCCCACAGAGAACGCCAAGGGTGAGACCTTGGAGCTGTTTCAGTCCGTCCACGGGTGGCTGATGGTGCTGTATGAGAGGGACTGTCGGCGGCGCTTTGCCCCTGAGGACCACTGGCTGCGGAAGTGAGCACCAGGGGTGGGGAAGTGGGTTTGTGGAAACAGTGTCCCCTCTGTCACACTGCCGTGCGGCAGAGTTGCCCAAGTGCTCTGCGCTCCTGTTCCAGAGCAGAGAGGAATTTGTCCCTCTCCTTACTTTTATTTGCATAAGGAGAGCTGTTGTTCCTGTGAAGCACCTGTCAAGACAGATCACCCAGCAGTCACTTCAGTTAAAATATGCGTACTCTGAAGGTGGTTAGAGCTCATTATAGTGGCAAAGTCAGGTCACATGTAGCAAATGTTTCTATCCAAACTGGGAAAAAGAAAAGTTTTCAGCTGAACTCAGCAACACAATATGTTAGGTAAATGCTATTTATTAAAAATCAGGTATTAGCAGGATAAAAACTACAACTAGGCCTTTTTGGGGGATGGGGTTGGGGAACCCTCTTGCAACAACTAAACATAAGATCACATTCAAATTGTTTTATCAGTGACATGTCAGCTCTTGTGTAACTCTTGAAGTTGTGGCTCTAGAGCAGGACTGATGAACTGTTTCCATAAAGGGCAGGCGGTACACACTTTAGGCTTTGCAGACCAGACAGGCTCTGTTGCAACTACTCGACTCTGCTGTGATAGAGTGAAAACAGCCAGCGACAGTACATAATGAATGAGTGTGGTTGTGTTCCATTAAAACTTTTTACAAAAATGGGCGGCAGGCTGCATTTGGCTGGCAGGGTGTAGTTTGCCAAGAATTTTTTGTTTTGTTGTTTTAATTATCCCAAACCCATGTCTCTCTCTTTAAGGGATCTAAAACCTAGTGTGCTCTTCCAAGAACTGGACAAAGACAGAAAACGGGCACAGCTGGTCCTGCAGTACATCCCTCATGTCATTCCTCACAAAAACGTGAGTCACACTCAGAGCCCTGCTCCTCATGGGAATGCAGAGCCCCGTCTGGTCTCCCCTTGACTCCTGGAAGGCTGGCGTTGTCTTGGCCGCCTCTGCAGCTCTGCTTCTGCATGTGCTCTCTCTGCCCCATACTAGTTAACCCGGATGTGAAGCTCATCTTCTGCATCGTGTTCCATAAAATGGCACCCCTTGTTCAGGAGATCATGCTAAAGATTTGGGGTCACAGGAAGCAGTCATGCCACATGGCCCCACACAAATTAAATACCCATTTCTGAAAGTCTTCAGTCTCCCCACCATAGAAGAGGGAGGGGAGACTTCACCTGAACCACCATCCTCCCCCTGCTCTCTCCCCTGCATGTGGGCCTGGAACCCCAGGAGCATTTGACACTATTCAGAGCACTTCAGTCCTTATTTCTAGACTCATGAACTAGCTTTACTGAAAAATGGCACCAAATACATCTCTCCTTTTCAGGAGGCTGTTGGCAATTGCTTTTTCTGTTACAGCCATATTTACTGCGTAAGTTAATATAAACGATCAAATGAAATGCACTAGCCTCCCTTTGTATATGATTAATCTTTTATTACTACTGTTATTCTTGTTACTATTCTTATTTGTATATAACAAAGTCCTTGACTTTTGGGGGCACTCCCATTTTTAAAAAGTCAGCTGCGGTTGGATTTATTTTTTCATTCAGCTGACATTATTTGAATGCTATTACAGCAGTGATTCTCAAACCCAGGATGGGGCAGAGGGTCAGGGCTTGCCTAAAGCAGCTTATCAGAATCTCAAGAAAGGGGAGAGAAGGTTCTCTTCAAACAGTAATTGAGAAATATTACCAGTGGGACCACGGCGTGCTTGAGGGCACAGAGGAGGCAGATAAAAGGTCGGGAACCTTTATTCTATAGGGCCATTTTAAAAAATTCTGACAGTGAAAAAAATTGCCTTTGAAATGTTTCTGTGTTTTGAGTTTATAATATTGATTTCCTTTAAAGCTGGCCTGGCTATATAAAGCCGCCTCTGAGATTTGTCTTGCTGCCAGGTTTTTATGGTGGATTATTGACTGAACGAGGAGAATTATTTCTCCACGACCATTCTTAACTGGACTCTAGCAGCAGCCAGACCACCCTTTCTGGAAGGAACCTTTATTACTTGGCATGAATTCAGCTATATTTCTAATTCCCAAGAGTGTTTTGGGGAATGTTTACTGTTCCCTCAAGTCACTTTTAACCTACGGAAGCATCCCATTCTGATTGCATCGTGTGTGACTTAAATTTCATTAACCTTGTACAGTACGTTTTAGGGAATCATTAGTTGTTGACCCTGTCTCTGGTCCCACCTTTGCTCATTTCAGAGAGTTCTCCTGTTCCGAAACATGGTTACCAAGGAGAAGGAGAAACTGGGGCTTGTGGAAACCAGCTCCGCCTCCCCGCACGTCACTCACATTACTATCCGACGGTCTCGGATGTTGGAGGTGAGAAACCCACAAGGAGTGTGCTCTGTGAAATGCGGGAGTTCTAGTGGATGAACTACCGCCTCTGAACTGTTCTTGTCACTCCTTGATCTACTGGTACTGAAATCAAGGCTCTGGGAGCAGGAAAGGGGCCGTTTGTCTTGTTTCCTGCTCTGAGAGCTGCTTGATTAAATACGCCCTCAGTGCCAGGGACCCGCAGTGTAATAGTCCTTTCCTTTTCACCAGGAGGGCCCTTGGGCTAGACCATCAAACACTTGGTGCCTCTTTAAATGAGGACAGGAAGTGTGGTGTGCAGATCTTCTCACATCTGGGCAAGCTCCTTTTGTCCCCCAGGCACTTTGTCCAGACTCCCAACTATGAACGTGGAGGTTGAGCCATACTGGGAGATGCATTTATCACAGAGCTAGAAGTTCTTTGTAGACATAAACTGATGAGATGCAAGGGAAGTGGCCCACTGTAACCAAAGCCAGCATCCAGGGTTACTACTCAGTGGCAACTTCATGTGAATTAGAAATAGGTGCCAGTCCTCAGAACACTCCATGTATCAGAAAATTGTCATAATATATTGACTTTGTTGGAACAAAACCCTGGCTACCATCTGCTGGAACATTGTCATAGTAAATGCATTTACCTGCAATGTCTGCCTTGTGCATGCCACGCCCTCTCCCAGGGTTGTGCAGTGTGCAGCCTCCCAGCAGTGGACTTGGTGACTATGCCCCAAGGACCCATTTCCAGGAGAGGCTTGGCCTGATTTATTTGCCCATCTTGCTCCTTAGACCTTTTATCATACTTCAGCCACAGTTCCTCAGTAGGACATTGTGCAATTCAGGACTATCGTGGGATCCCAGGATAGCACACAGCCTTGTAGCCAGCAGGTGGCAGTGGCTGAAGCCTTTCCTCCCTGCATGTGTTCATTTCCTGCCTGGTGTTCCTACTGAATTGGGAGGGGAAGAGTCGCTTATTCAGTTAGCAGTGTTATGATCTGGTTTATTAGAACATGAGAGCCCAGGGCCTTTGCTTGATTTGGACACAGGGGGCATCAAAAAGCTGATATTAGACTCATGGTATCCAAGGCTTTTTTTCCATTTCTTGTCTGGTTTGTACTGAAGGTGGCGCTTCTGTATTAGGCATCAGGTGTTAGTACCACGGGAAGGTGTTCCTCACAGAGGGGGAACTGGGGCTGGAACTTCAGCATTTCAGAACTGGCAGGAACCTTAGACATACTTACCCAGCTTTTTCCCCTCACTCTGTCAGTAGCAGAACTAACGCCAAAGAAATTCACGTTCTCAGTCAGGGTCACTCGGATATCAGGCCCTGAAGGCACTGAAGAACAAAGCCAACTCTCCATCCCCAGGTCAGGGTTCTGCGTTTGCTCATTGAGATGCACTAGAGAGGAGGGATGTGACCTCCCACTCACTTTCCAAGGGGCAAGTTCTAATCCTCGAGTAATGACACCAGAACCTACCATGCAGTTGGGTATGTCAGGGGAGGCAGGAGGCAAATTCCTCTCTACGACTTTTCAGAGAGGAGTTCATATTAGGGCTGATCAAGCCAGATGGAAATTTGAATCCAGCAGACATTCCTTGGGCACCTGCTGGGGGCTGGTCCACATGCTGAGTGCTTTCACATATACCTTCTCGTTGAATCCTCATAGCTCAGACACCTGCTAGGTCAGGGAGGCATCATTTTAAAGCAGAGTGGAGGAAATCCTGCCAGCAAACAGGAGCACGTGCATATTCTCCACCAGTCCCCAACTCAGCGCCAAGATAATTGTCTGAAATTTAGGCAGAATGGCTTAAATGCTGCAGCAGCTGCATGGTGACTTCCTGTTTGTCCCTTCTTTTCATCTAGCGTAATGGTTCTCAAACTTCACATGCGTAAAGGTACTTACCAGGATTGTGCACGCAAAGTCATGTTCCTGTTCCTTCAGATGACTTAGGGGACTTCAGAGTAATTTTTTCTGTGCTCACTATGGAGCCTAACCCTGAATAAGATTGGGAGCCACAGGGGAAATGTGCTCAGCTGGAAGCCAGCAAATGTTCCCCAGAACAGGTTTTGCCAGACTGGCCCCATTTTCTTTGCAACAAGGGGCCAGAGTGGCATGTGAGTGGATGCTGTGGAGTTGGTCTCTAATGTCAGCACAATGTCTGAGAGCACTGCAGTTTTGACTGAGAGGGAAAAAGGTGGGGTGGCCTCAGTAGGATGTTGTGGTTGATCCACTATTTATGTGACAGTATCTAAAGACATAGGTTTCACCCTGGTGAATGGGCCCCATGTTGGGTAAAAGGACTCCTCCCTGGGTCCTGTCCTGTTCAGCATTGTGTTTTATAGTCACTGAAATGAAAACCTAAGTTTGCTTATCAGCATCCACATGCCAGAGGTATGTGCATTAGATGACAGAATCAGGAGCCAGGAAGACCTCAACAGATTATAATCCAGAGACAGACTAAACAAAACGATTTAGCAGGAGAACTCTGAAGTTGTGTCCGAGGGTTCTGGGCAGGGGAGCTGTGCTCAATGGCTGTGTCTTGAGAGAGCTGGTTGTAAGCTAGAAGCTTGCTGAGGCTTCTCCCCTCTGCTCCTGCCCTCTTCCAGGCCCAGCATCACTCCTGCACCCCGTCTCCCTGCTGTCTGCCTTGTCCCCTGCATCCATCTGCTCTGCTGCCAACAGAAGGATCCTTCTGAGACAGAAAGCCAGCCATGTTTCTCCTTGTATAAACTCTTCTGTGGCTCCCCATTGCCCTTGGGATATAATTTAAATTCCTCAGCATGACTCACAAGGCCTTTCATAATCTGGGGAAAGGTACCAGGAGTTGAAGGTGGAGGGTGTTTTTACTTTTCATCTTCTAGCTGTAAGTTTGAGTGATTGATTGATTTTTACCATGAGCTAAAAGATACTCATAGCATTAAGTAGAGAGGGTGAGATCTTGTCCAGGTTTCTTCCATCCTTTGTCTGATGGCTGAAAGCTCCTCATGACTCATTTTGTCTAATTTCCTGTCTCACTACTCTGCGTCCTTTTGAGAGTAGTCTTCCCTTGCCAAAGAGTGGTAAAGTCATGTCCCCCAAAATGAATTTTCCTTTTAATAGGCTCTCATTTAAAAGCAGGTGAGAACTGCTCTTCTTATGCATCGGTGTGTCCTGACTCATGTTTATTACACTGGGAAAGCTTTGCACAACAGAGAAGCAGCCTTGAGGGGGAAGCCCAGAATTGTGCAGCAGGCCTTGGGTTCCTAATGGGCTGTAATTCTGCCTTTGGCAGGATGGCTACGAGCAGCTCCGGCAGCTCTCCCAGCATGCCATGAAGGGCGTGATCCGCGTGAAGTTTGTCAATGACCTCGGGGTGGACGAGGCAGGGATTGATCAGGACGGTGTTTTCAAGGAGTTCTTGGAAGAGATCATCAAGAGGGTATTTGACCCGGCACTCAACTTGTTCAAGGTACTTAAGGGGAAGGAGAGTGGGGTTGACAACAGCCAAATTTGAGGTGACAAATGAGAAGTGAAGGACTGGGCTTGCTCATTACAAGGCTTTTAACCTCTCTGCCTTTATCCATCTTTTTGCCTTGCAGACAACCAGTGGGGATGAGAGACTCTACCCTTCGCCCACATCTTACATTCATGAGAATTACCTGCAGCTCTTTGAGTTTGTGGGCAAGATGCTGGGGAAGGCCGTGTATGAGGTAGGCATGTTAAGGAGCATTGAACTGGAAAGGAAAATAAAATGTGGGAAGTACCATGGGCTTTATATGCATTTATGTGATCAGACCTAGCCATGTAAACTACCTGTCATCAGGATAAAGTCAAGGAAAGGACAGGAGCCAAGATTCCTATACAGAAATACTTGGTGCTTTCCCTGTGTCATCTCATTCAATCCTCTCAACAATCCTGTGTGGCTGCGACTGTCCTGTTTATATAAGGATGAGAGAACCAAGGCTTCGAGATGGCACTTATCCAGAGTGTCATCGCTGGTTCAGCAGTAGAATCCAAATTTGAACCCAGGCCAGCCTGAGTCCTAGACCAGCCCCCTGCCTCCCTGAGGGGTGAGGTGTGGTGTGCCAGAGCCAGATCTCCATGTGGGAATTTGGTCCCGGTTGTAGGCAAGCAGCATTTTATGGGGTTTGGTAGCTACAACAATTGTTAAAAAAATCTTTTGTTATTTAAGTGAGTGCTTCGACGTGAACCAGAGGTGCTTGGGAGATCCCTACAGACTAGGACATAAAAGTTGGACATAGCCCATAGCTGCTGGTTAGGACTGGGCCTCCCTGGCTAGCTACGTGATTGCGCGTGCAGGTTGCTTCCCTTCTTTAGGTCACTGTTCACATCAGCATAGTGGGGCTAATAGAAGCTACTTTATTGGATCACTGTAGATGGTAAGTGAGGGAATACAGGTAAAACACCTATCTTGCCTTTTACCTGGTCATGGGGAAGTGAAGCTCCTATCCTTGCTGTTATTAAGAGGAAGGGTGTCTGAATTTCCTCTTCTCAGCAGTGTGGATATCTGCAGGCTCTGGTGAGGCCCGATCCCTCTCCACTGAGAGGTGAGCTGGCAGAACTCCCTCTTGGCAGCACTTGACCCTGAGAGTCATGCTCCTCGGGAAGGAAGTCAAGCTGCAGCCTGAGCTTGTCAGTGGCCAGTCTTCATGGCCTTCACAGTGGGCTCCAGGGCAACAGGAGACATATCCCAGGCTCAGGCAGCAAGGAAGTGAGCTACTTGAGCACCACTCATCTCACATCCTGTCAGAAGCCCCAGAGAAGCCAGGATGCCTTCCAAAGGCAAAGAGCCAGAGCTGGGACAGGTGGAGGGAAGGAGGCCGTGCAGGGCGAACATCCTTTGACTCTTACATAATCCATCATCCTCTCTGTGTAAATAGCCTCTGTCCACGGCCTCAGTCCCTGGCCATGAAGCCAGGTATCCCATCTCAGTCCCTGGCAAGACACCCTCCAGTCCTCCTCCTGCTCTGGACTGGTTGGGTAGCCTGGGCTCATGCTCTGTGCTTGTTTTCATATCTTCAGAATGGAGACAATTTCTCACTTGACTCCCATTTAAAAAAAGAAATTCCCATGAGGACCTACCTGGGCATGTGCCATATTTTTCCTTTAAACGTGGAGCTGTGCTGAGACCCAGAAGAGTAGGCCAGCTGAAAAGCATGATCTTGGCTGCTATGAATGTCCTACCTACTTCCTGGGCCTCATCTCTGTCTCCTCCCTCTCCAACAGCAATAATAATAATACAGATGAAAGAAGTTAGGACACACTGTACCCCTGTGAGGAGCAGCACGCGTTAACTCATGTAACCCTCCTGATCCTCTGGGTCAGGCCCTCATTGTGTTTCTTTGACTCTCCCATCTAAGCCTCTCCAGTCCACACACACCTCCACCCTTTCAGCCGCTGCCCTACTGCACCCTTACAGTCTGCAGGCAGTTCTCCCTAGCATTATACAAATGTGGCTCCTCCCCATTTAGAGCTCTACCTGCTGCCCTCAGGGTAGAATCTAGACTCCAGAAGGCTTATGAGGCCCTTTCTGATCAGGCCCTTCCTGTCTGACTGGTCTTATCACTTACCTCCCTTCCCTCTCACGCTGTGCTGTGACCAGACAGATCTGTGTTCTGTCCCTAGAACGTGCCTGTGGGCCTCATACTAAAAGCCTTGTGCTCCTTTAGATCTAGCTTAGATGCCTCTTCCTGCTGGAAGTTTCCCCTGCTCTGCCTCCAGCGGAGAGCTTGTCCTCTATGCTCCCCACACCGTTCCTGTAATTCTCACAGCCGAGAGGCTGCACTGTTACCCATTTGCAGATGGAAAACCAGGGCTCTGTGGCCTGGCAGCAGCAGAGCTGGGCTTTGATCCCTGAGCTGTGTAGCTCCAATGCCTATGTCCTTAACCACCATGCAGTAATGTCCCCAAGACCTATTCAGTAGTGTTTGTTAAGTGATGGGAGGTATTATCTTCCAGATTGAACGTTTAGGAAGTGCCTAGAGATGCTGTTGGCCCCCTCTGCAGCCTGAGCTGCCCCTGGTGAGATTATTGAGATGGAATCCTGGACAGACAGGATCCAGCCTCTGGCAGCTTCTGTCATCTCTCCCCCAGGGAATCGTGGTGGACGTGCCCTTCGCATCCTTCTTCCTGAGCCAGCTGCTCGGGCACCACCACAGTATCTTCTATAGCTCTGTGGACGAACTACCTTCCCTGGACTCCGAGTTCTATAAAAACCTCACTTCCATTAAGGTCAGTGTGGAAAGGCGGGAGGGCTTAGCTGAGCACTAGCGGGAAGGCACAGAGAAGCGAGGCCCCGCAGGGTGTGGTGTGGTGGCGTGAGGTTTTCTGCTCTGGTAAAGATGCCCAGCTTGTAGCCACCACAGAACCCAAGTGGCCTCTGGAAGCTGCCTCTCAGAACTGATGCTCACAGCGTCCTTCCTTGCAGTGATGAGTGGCCTTCTCCTTTGCTTCAAGCTGGTCAGCAGCCCTAGCAGTTACTGCCCAAGCAGACCTTGTAGGCAGGAGTGTTCAGTTCTTCAAGGATGTAGCCCTCTCAGGTCCCAACACTTTCCCCTTCTCTGTTGTATTAGCGCTACGATGGGGACATTGCTGATCTGGGCCTCACGCTGTCCTATGATGAGGACGTCATGGGTCAGGTAGGTCGGCTTCTGTGGCTGAACTATCCTTTCTCTCCCTCTGTGGGCTTCCTGAGGTGTGCTGTATTCTTGGTGCTTTCCCCAAGAGGTCCACAAATGGATAATCTGTCTGGCTGCTCCCCTTGGCCATTCCCCTTGGCCCACCTTGCCTGGAGGGAGGGCCCCTGTTCCTCCCTCCATTGCAGTTGACCTGGCCTCTGCCCGCCGACCCTCGCTGTGCTGAGATCCCTCACTGTGCCGAGGTCGCATTATGGATCATTCCTGATGGCAGCCATAACTCCATGTTTGTAACATTGCTTTTTGTTACCATGGTGAGGATTAGCTGTCACGAGGGTTGTGACTTGGGGAAGAAGACTTGAGCAAAAGTGCCTCTGAACAGAATCCTGTCCCTGTTCCAGCTCGTCACAAAGAGCAGAGCAGAAAGAAAAGACCCTGGAAATTGTGGCAGCAGAGCTATTTCCTCCCTGAGTTCTTCCTTTAGGCTCTTCTCAGGAGTGCCTCCGTCCCTCAGTGTGTCCCAGTGGACACCTGAACGAGCTGCTGTGTGCACGTGGTCTGAGGGCTGCTCTGCAGAAACCACACCGTGAGCTTAATGCAGGGCTGGCTTCTTGGAGCCCTGCCTCTGTTGCCTCGGAGAGGTCACTCAGTCTCCCCAAGCCAGTTTCCTTACTTCAAAAGAGTGCCATTTGCTGAATGAGAGCCCTTGCTGGGACTAGTGTCATCGGGCACTCTGTAAATGCCCACATGCCCTGCCCTCCTCCTAAAGAGCCACCAAGCCCGCTGGCACATGAGGGCTCTGAGAAGCCTGTGAGAAAGAAACCTAGTTAGTTAACCTCAACTTTCCCAACACACCTGATCACAGAACTCCCCTTTCAGAGAGAGGGATGCCATCTCACGGAACGATTCTCAAAATCAGCTCAGACAAGGTGTTCCCTGGAACTGTTTATGGGAAACACCAGGCTGAGTGACTCCTAAGGGCCCTTTTATCTTTAAATCCTCTGGTGTGCCCCATGATGTACACAGCGATGGCACTAGAGGTCACTGTTTTTCAAACTTTCTACATTTTTAGAGTCATATTAATAGAATAGCTATTAAAATTAGCTTTAAAACAATGTACTTGTTGATTTTTTTGGATGACCCACAGAGGTTCTTGAAGTTGAGGAAAGCAGTTGATTATGTAGTTTTCAAATCTTTAATCAGAGTTTGAGTCTTCCTCCTGACATTTCTTAATTCTCTCTCCTAACTGTAAAAATAATGCAAACTCCTAACTAAATATCAGCTGTAGTCTGAGCATACAGATGAAAATGAAAACCACGTATACGGCTGGTGCCCAGAGAGTGCCACTGTTAACATGTGGCTGTGTCCGTCCACATTTTCCTCCCTGGCATGCACATCTTTTTTCTTTTCGTGTTTTTTTGTAGACATGAGACCATACTATGCATGTTTTTTTCCCAACCTTTCCAATAGTACACAGTGTCTAATAACTGCACAGCATCCCAGGGTGTGCATGCATCAACGTTTGTTTAGTCATCCTGCTGTGCTCCTCAGTGCTGACGTGTCCACAGCATCCCAAAGCCTTGATAAAGTGTCTGAACGAGGATGCGATGAGAAGAAACCTTTCACATTGATCGTGCAGGGTCTGCCTGCTGATGTGTCAGCCCGGGCTTTTTGTGAAAATGATTGTTCCCAAACACATCCCATCTTAATTCTTTCACTATTACGGACGTCGGCGTCGGTCCCTTTCATCCACAGGCAGCTTTAGTCCCCCATTAGAATTCTCTCGAGTGATTGTTCCCCATCTCCTCCCCCAGCTTGTTTGCCATGAACTGATTCCTGGAGGGAAGACCATTCCTGTTACAAATGAAAATAAGTGAGTATAGCAATTCGATTTTTAAGGTCACCACTTGAAAAGACTTCGTTCTGGCTCTCCGGGCTTACTTTGAGAATTTATTAAGACAGATTGAAGTAGAAAGAGGCCATAAATATTATAATGGAATTTACTGGTTACAGTTCATAGGCCAAAATCATATTAAATTCAATTTGCAAAATAAGAATTGACAATTTATTTTTTGCAGTAGCACTTCTAAGGTCAGAGGCAGCCAGGCCGCAGTGTTCCTGGGAATTGAATAATGGCAGACAGATAGGTTCTGAGCCATTCAGGCACTCAGGCCCGAACCCAGAGGGCACCACGGCAGAAAGACATGGGGCTAGGGGGCAGATAATTTTGGAATGATGGCATGTGGCAGTTGTATAAAACACCGTTCTTGAGCACGCACAGTGACGAATTCAGATGCAGCAGACAGGTCCTTAGACGTGGCGAGATTTGGAGGCCCAGCAGCTGTTGTCACAGATAACAGGCTTTTAGGAATCTGTTGTAAATGTCAACCTCTTTGGCCCCTAGAAGCAAAACCCCTCGATGCACTGTCTTCACCCGGCCCTCTCCTCACCTAATTAAAACAATAGAACCTGGCATGAGGAGTAGATATTGGCCCTTCTGTCAATCTGTCAATCTTCTGCCGCCAGGCTCAGCTGAGCATCTGAACTGTAATCTGAGTGTCACTCTCTTCAATGACAAGTGAGAGCTCAGTCCCACCGGGTGGGGCATTTGGATCAGGTGCACATTACAGCCCAGGGTTCCTGAGCATCACGTCTCTTGGGTTGGATGGTTTGATCAGGCTCATGCTTGGGAGCTTTTATTCAGACTGTCTGAAAAGCCAGAATAGGCCCAGTTCTCACCAGGATTGATATACACCAGTTTGACTCTTGGTCCTGTGGCATTAGTATGACAACTGACAAAGAACAGAGAGCCTGGTTGGGTGGAACTGCCTGGAGGTGTCAGAGCAAGTGGATCCTGTTCCTGCCCACCGTGTGCCCTCTGACCAGCCCTTCAGAGGGCTTCACTTGAGATGACGCATATCAAGTACCTTCCGGGATGTCTGGCTCAAAGGAGCACCTTAATAAATGAGAGCAGCAATTGTCACCATCATCATTATGTGACACGTCACATACAGCCAGCCACACTCAGATTTTGGCCAGCCATGATGGCACAGGGGTGATGGTAGGAGTTGTATGTATGGCAGCCAGAGGAAGCGGGTCAGCGCAGCCTGTGTTGGGTGAGATTCCTGGAAACCGCCTGTGTAGAAAGTCACTTCACAAACTCTTACATGTGCTGAGTGTAAAACCTCAGTGTAAGAGCAAGGGTATTTCTGCAGACTATCCTAAGAGGCCTGGCAATGCAGTTTCTCTCTCCTTCAGGGTGATATTTGACTTTGCATTTCCTGGATGTTAATTGGGAAAGTCACTCTCTTTCTCTGGTAAAATGGAACAGTATTAGTAACTAGCTTCAAAGAGTACAGGAAAGGAGTGACAATAATAGAAAAGGTCATATTGAAGTATATTAAATGTGCAAGTTTGCTGCTGGATAGTTTTTTAAAGTAGGGATATTTTCAAGGTCAGTAACGCAGATCTGAGTGTTGTGAGGTAAAACAGAATTGTTTGGACTATACTGATTTGGAATTTCGAGAGTTGTACCTGGGCTGGGCTCTGAGTAAATGGCTTGCTAAGAAATCAGCAATGCTAGCAAGCTTGTTGGGATGTATTTAACCTGTTCAAAAGAATTGTAGTATATTATACAGTTGTACATGCGATCATTGTGTTCATAAAATCAGACCCAGAACCTTGGAACCATTGTTAGTGCTCTGAGGTCCTGGTTGAAAGTAATCGTAAGCCAGCTGCATTTGATTAGAACTTTCAGGGGGCTTACCTTTTCATGGCCTTGCTCTTGGTCCAGATTAGCAAGGTTTTGATTGAAGTTGCAACATGAAGCAATTTTTCTGTTTATAGCTTATTGGAGGACTGAGTGATATCTTAATTGGTATATGTTCAAAAAGATGAAATTAAATACAAGTCCAGAAAATACCCTTTGTACCAAGAAGGGCCCTCTCCTGACCTGGAGCATGTCTCGCTTTGACTCTTGACACACTGGGGTGTTATCCTGATGTATATGACCCACTGGTTTGTGTGTGTTTGTGTGTGTGTGTGTTTTGTTTTGTTTTTTGGAGGAGTGAATGAGGTGATGCCCTTGAACATTTGCCTTCGCAGTGGCACATGGTACCATTCAGGAGAGCTGTCATCGTCATCATCTCCGTTCTGGTGAAGTGTCCTGGTACTACTTGAGTTTTTGTAAAATGGAACAGAAATGACTGAAGCCCATTGGGAACAGCCTGCCCTGTCCCGTTAATTTCCATTATTTTCTTTTGTTGGCAACAGAATTAGCTACGTCCATCTGATGGCACACTTCCGAATGCACACTCAAATAAAGAACCAGACAGCTGCCCTCATCAGTGGATTCCGCTCTATCATCAGACCGGAGTGGACCCGGATGTTCTCAACCCCTGAGCTGCAGCGTCTCATCTCCGGTGACAATGCTGAGATCGATCTGGAAGATTTAAAGTAAGGAGTGAGTGAGAGGGCGAGGGTAAAGTTCTTAGGCCTCCTGGAAAGCAAGCTGCTTCCTTGCTGGGTTCCTTTTGGAGAGTTATTTTAGGAGCTCATCTCCAAATGCACTCCTCCCTCCCTGATCACAGGTTAATTGCTCTGGGATAAAAACTCAACCATTTCTCTGCCTAGAAACTGAAGTGGAAGCAGATCTGGGCTTTCTGAGGTTCTGGGAAATAGTATTGCAGGATCTCCTCTTGGCTTCTGCTTGGGAACAGCAGGGCCAGTTCTTGAACTCTATGCCCACGTAGCTTCCAGGGACATGGGGTTATTAAGGTATGAACTCCTGGCTTAAGAGGACTTAGTAGTGCCACTTGTCTAAATGTCGCGCTTACCTGTCCCTGTGTGTGACTGAGGCCGTTGTCTGGATTGTTTCCAGGAAGCACACAGTGTACTATGGTGGTTTCCATGGAAGTCACAGGGTCATCATCTGGCTCTGGGATATCCTGGCCTCCGACTTCACGCCCAATGAGAGAGCTATGTTTCTGAAGGTATTGTATATGTTGCCTATACATGTGTTTGTGCTTGCACAGCTATTCTCCTAAATCTAGAAGGCCAGTTGATGTAATAATTTACACTGGAAAAAAATTAAATTATCCAGAGGGCCTCATATCATCAACATACTCTGTCCTATAGCCGGACTTAGATAGTAGGTTAGTAGTAACCAGAGAGAGGGCCTCAAGGTGAGGTGAGGTGAGGCTGAGGCTGAGTCTGAGTCCGACGAGCCTGTGAGCCTGCTGCAGACCCTCTGCAGGGACAGGCATGCATGTTGGGCTCAGCACGCCATCTGCCCTTTGCTGGTGCTGGCCTTGCTAACACTTTCTTGCGTTCCTATTGTCATAGAAGTGATTAGTGCTTGTTGCCTTACCTTAAGAAAATAGAGACAGGCAAACTTAAACATCCTCTCTTCCTACAGTGTGAGATTTAAACAGTCTCCATTTCTGCTCACCAGGGACTACCTCTGTGCAGCCTTTTTATCAGTAGTCTGAACATGCAATACCACACACACAGTGTCCTAGTAACGTGCACAATCAGGTAGGCAAACATTAATGTGTATTTTGCGGAGAATGGCTGGCATTAACCAGGACCCCTGTACTGGTGTCTTTAAAATTGTGATGTTCAAAATGTTCCCCCAATGCCATCGTGTTGTTTTCTGTTACGTTGGCAAAGTGTTTATAGGACACTGGACAACACACTTGTCTGTGTGTGTGTCATATGCATGCAGCACTCTAATCAACTGAGCTACCTGGCCAGTGCTGTATGTGTGCCCCTCTGCCTTGCTGGCTCCGAGGCCTGAGTTTTGTCAGCATGCTGTCAAATTTATTAGTCTGTCGGAGAGAGGCCCCCAGGAGCCAAGCTCGAAGAGACTGCTCTGTACACCAGCAGGCAGGGGCTCAGGCGAGCGCACCCACGCATCCTCCCTGCGTGGCTAAGAAGCTGAGCAGGAAGCCAGTAGCAAGGCAGTGGGATCTGCATTAGGGCTTCCTGTGCTGCGGTTCCAGGCCCTCAGCTCTTCCACAGCCCTCTCTCGCACCACACTTAACTCCTCCCTCACTTCTTCTCTCCGGGCCCTTGTCACCTGGTATCTCTGAGGAAGGGGGTCAGCAGCAGTGATTCCTGCTGCCTGTGTGACACTCCCACTGGAGACCATTCCCCTGGTGGGAGTTGGCATTGTCCCTGAACTCTTCGTTAGCCACGTTCTCCACCAGACTCCCACAATGACCTGTTGTGTCGCTGGTGTGGATTTCACATGTTTTAGCCCCAGAGAGCAGCCCTTAAGAGACATGTGAGATGTGTCCCAGTTCTTGGGCTGTTCCCTCTGTGACCCGTCCTGCCTGCCAAACAACAGTTAGTGATGCTGTGACTACAGGAATAAAAGATACGAGAGCCCGTTTCTGAGGGAGCGCAAGCCCCATTTTGTCCCCTGACCCCGCCTTGTGTTGCAGTTTGTGACCAGCTGCTCCAGGCCCCCACTCCTGGGATTCGCCTACCTCAAGCCTCCTTTCTCCATTCGCTGTGTGGAAGTGTCAGATGATCAGGTACCACTGCTGGGGGAGGGTCATCTGCTGTGCCCTCTGGGCCAGGTGAGGAGGTTCCACAGTGCAGCGGGAGAGCAGGCTGGCCCCACCTCCTCGGCTCAGCCCCTCTCTCCTTACTCCCTCAAGAGTAAGAGTAGCTGGGGGGCGTTTTTAGCCCTCCTGGTCTGGCCAAGGCTCCAGGTCTGAGAGGCGGTGTGAGAGAGAGGGGTGAGGACCCAGGCCTAGGAACTGAACAGGCACAGGCTTGAATGCCAGCTCCTCCAGCTGCTGGCTGCACATCTGGGCCGGCAGCTGCTCTCCCCCATCTGGAAGGAGAGTGAATGCCTTGGGGGTTATTGTGCTCTGGGGGGTTGGTGCTCGAATAATAGCCCTTATTAAAAGTGTCTTCCGCCTTCCATTCCTAGCAGCCTAGTGGCCTCTGAGTGTCACCGCCTCTCAGGATGCTGCGGTCTAGGCTTCAGATCCTCCTCTTGTGGGACACTAGCCCCCTTTATGAGGGCTGCCCCAAGTTAGTCTGCCACAGCCTCAGCCCAGCAACGTCTGGGAGGAAATGTTAGGCTGCCCTCAGAAATGTTTGGGGACCTAAAGTATTTTTACAGTATCTGGCTCTGAAAATTGGTTACTCGATAATTAGTGGTTAACCAGAAGGCCCCATTTCCTAGTGCTTATCACAGGATCCCCTGTGCAGGGCCAAGGAGCAGGGCTGCTGCTGTGCGCTCACCCCTCGAGGCTCTTCCCTGTTTGGGGGCTGGCCACAGGCAGTGCTGTGCACACTCAGGTCCAGCCACAGTCTGCTTGTACCCGGGCGCAGCCAGGTCTCCCCTGCCTCCTGTTTTGGCACCTGCCCAGGCTCTCACGCCAGGCACCTCCCAACCCGAGGCTGTGACTTGTGCTTGCAGGACACCGGGGACACCCTGGGCAGTGTCCTCCGGGGCTTCTTCACCATCCGTAAGCGGGAGCCTGGCGGCCGCCTGCCCACCTCCTCCACCTGCTTCAACCTGCTCAAGCTGCCCAACTACAGCAAGAAGAGCGTTCTCCGGGAGAAGCTGCGCTACGCCATCAGCATGAACACGGGCTTCGAGCTGTCCTAGCACCGTCCCGGGAGCATGACCAACATGCTGGGTGACGCTGCCCAGACCCTCTCTATAGCCATGAGACTCCCCTGTGGCCTCAAGACTTTGGGATGCACGTGACAACTCTACACAACATTCTCCAGGTGACACTGATGGGAAGGGGTGTCAGACATAAATCTCCAGATTCTGCCAGCATCGGTCCTTTCTTCTTACATCCCAGTGGCCTGGAGCCCAGGCCTGTGATTGTGGAGGGGCTTCTCTTTTTTGATAGTTAGGTCTTTTTGTGAGTCTTTCTTTCCTTGCCGTTCTGAGTGAGCTGTGCGTGAACAAGGCCCAGGCACTCCAGGGCTCCAGAGTGGTTTCCGTGGCATGGGCCTTTGTGCACAAAACCTAGTACATGTGAGATGCTCTCCTTCCGTTTCTGAAATCTCTACTCAGGTAAGGCCTTGCCAAGCCTCTATGCACCCAACAAAGTCTCCACCTCCATCCCATCCACAGCAGCCTCTCTCCAGACCGCCAAGTCCACCTGCTCCCCAGGGAAGGAGAGGCGCCTGCCAGGAGGTCATGAGCACAGGAAGTTCCAGGCGCTGCTCCCACTGGGAAGCCTTGTGGCAGCCCCCCTCCCTCACTCTAACCTCAGATGCTCTGCGTCCTCAGCGGGCCTCTGCCAGGGAGCCTCCACTGGCTTGTTCCCAAATGTACGTTCACATTGGCATCCTGGGTTTACCAGAAAACACCTGTTGGCCCTAAGAGCAGCTCCATTTCTAGAAGGCACCAGCTGTTACCCGAAGCCTCCCAATCCCCAAGGAGCAGCTGCCTTTCTCCTGCCCATTTGCTCGCTGTTATCTGGGAAGAAAAACACTAACCAAGGCCCTGTCCCATTGGGCGTGGCTTTACTCATAGATTGTAAAATCCCAAGACACTTGGGTTTTGCACCCATCCTTCCAGTACAGAGAACCCGGGAGACCTTTGCACTGACTCTGCTCACGAGGCTCAGGAAATTCACAGCCCCCGGGGTTGGTTTTCTCTGTTGTTTTCTTACCGTTTGCTCTTTCAACCCATTGCTCCTCGGCCCTCATTCTCCATCTTCACCTTGAGAACTTGAGCTCCAGGGAATTGAGGCAAAGGCCATGTCAGACGTGTTGACAACCATCCACCCTCGCCCACTTCATCACACCCCTTCAGCCTCCCCACCACGGAGACTGAGCCAGATTAGAAGCCAGGAGTGCCTGGTCCCCTCCCTGCTCCGTGGAGCGGCTTAGGGCTCATAGCTCCCTTCCAAGCAGCAAAACACTTTCCAGGAAGAACCTTCACATTGGTAGCAAAGTGAGCAAGACCTGTCTCCACGGCTTCCGTCAGAGGGTTTCTGCCGAGTGCCAGTGTCCCTTCCTTACCCAAGCCTGGCTGTGCTGGAGCCCCTGGCTTCTGGAGAACTTGGATGGAAAGACAGCAAGGAATTTAAACACAGATGGGAATTTACCATTTAAGATTTATCAGCAACCTCTGACTCTACGGATTTGCCACTTTAAATGCTCGCTTCCTCTGAAGATCTCTTCTGAGCGTGTCTGTGTACACTGAGCAGGTTTGTACATCTGTGCTGGGGCCTACATAATTGTCAACCTGTACAAACAAACGTGATCCCACCTTGATTTCTGTCACCCGAGAGTCATCCTGTGTGGGACTGGGGGGAGAGTGGTTTCTAAGCATCAGCTCGGGGCTTCTTTTGACGAGGAGGGGTAGTTTGATATTTCATTTACACTCTTCAACAGCTGGAAATATTGCACTATCTAAAACACTACACCTGTGCTTTTATAGCTGGTGTTCAGCAACACCGTGATGGCTCTTGATGGCTCTAAAAAGTTGTGGGTTTTTAAAAAATAAATTATAAAACCAAAAGTCGTGGCCATTTTTGTTTTCACAGATGACTTACAGATTAAAACGTGATCAGAGGCTTTATTAAATTTGTACTTCAGCACACGATGGCTGTGTTCTGCTTTTTCTCTGATGGAGCGCTTTCCAACCCCGTGCCTGGATAGCTCCAGATGGGCGGCTGGAGCTTAAGCACACAGGCTTCCACAGCGGAAAGAAGATACAGGGATAATGTAATATCTCCGGGTCTCCCTGCCTAACCAGAGTTAATAGCGGCTGACCATTTGTCAGATCTGAAAGGTCATACTTTTCAGATAAAGGTGGAGTCACCTCTGTACCATCCCTGCTCCTGTCCTTCTCACCCACTTCCCAGAGGCAGCCATCACTGCTTTATTGCATAGGGAAGGGTGTGTGCTGGGTGTCCCACTTGGTGAGGAAGGCTTGAAGTCATTTGGGTGCAGAGATAAAGGGAGCTGCAGGAGAGGGGGCTTCGAGGGGAGGTAGGGGAGCCTGAAGTTAGGGGCAGAGAGACAGGGAGCAGGGACATTGGCAGCAAAGCTAATGGAAGTCGAAGGGGGACCGTCGGAGTCACGCAGACGCAGGGCCTAATCCCAGCCCAGGTGCTTTAGAGCTATGTGGTCTCATGCAGGCAAATCCATCTCTCTGAACCTCCGTGTCCTTGTCTGTAGGATGAACCAGCTACACTCCCGGTGCCCAGGGTCCCTGTAGATGAAATGTGACCACCGGGCAGAGGGCTGAGCACAGTGCTCAGCCTGGAGTAAAGGCCCAGAGCGCGGTGGTCACTGCTGGTACCATTTACCCTGGTACCATGACACCCCCACTCCTGTCCTTGGTGACAGATGTGTTCTAATTACCATCATTCACCACCCCTTACCTTTCACCTGGCTGCTTCCTCTTCTGAATGCCTTCCTTCCCGTCTCCAAAGTGGAAACCCTCCTTCCAGGCGAAAATAAAAGAACACATCCTTTTGGGGCCCTTTCTCCCTAAATAGATGTGACCCCTCTTCTTTGACCTCCATGTACTACTTGTCCCATCACCATGAAGATGCTTTTTAAGGTGTGACTCATGTCCATCCCTCAGATAAGAGTGAGGCTCGGAGGGGTGGCCGGAGCTCTTGCAGCCAGGAGGTGGCCAGGCTGGGCTTGGTACCCATGTCTGTCTGACCGCACAGCCCACATCTCCACCTCAGCCCGGAGCTGTTTGGGCAATAATCAGGGCAGGTGTTATTATTACTGGGATGATTTTACTGAGGAGGGAACTCCTGCAGCCTCCTTCCACCTGGGGAGCTTTGATTAAGGTGGGGGTATGAGGGTAAAGCACAGCAGGTCACCTTTGGCTAGGTGACCCCCCCACCCCCAAGTCCTACTCTGCCTTTTACTCTATAGCTGGGACCAGTGCTGTTCTGCAAATTGTCACCTCTCTGGTTTCACCAGGACTTGGAGAGACTAGCTCTGAGGTCCTTGTCAAGTCCTTAAAAATGCTTCAGGGCCTTATTAGCAACGTGGGTACAGTGTTGTCTGTTTCCAGCACCCAGTCCAATCTGGAGTAGAGGTAAGTCCAGCTCCCTGAACCATCCTTTCCCTGCAGGGACTGGCCCCCCTGACTCTACCAACCTGCTTATGTCCCACCCAGGGACAGTGTTCAGGGAAAGGAGCATCACCCTGCATGGGGCAGTGAGGGGTCACATGGAGTCTGCCGTACAGCCCGGATGGCTTTGTCACCATCACAGATGGTGCCAGATGGGCCTGGCAGCTGGCAGGTGTCCCAGCCAGGAGCTGGCCCAGGAAACCAGACTGCCAGGGAGTTCAGGCTCACATCCATTCATCCAGCAAATGGACATGCGGGACCTGCCTGTGCTCCTGGCTGGACTGGGTGCTGGGGGTTCAGGCAGGAAGAATATGGACACTGCTCTGCCTGACAGAGCTCACTGGGGGGGGGGGGGCGGGGGGCAGAACTAACCCAAGGAGATGTGTGATCACATACTGATCACTTACCCCCAGTGCCTAGCGCCACGCTGTTAGGCAACCCACTTCAAGGCTGGGAAAACTAAAGTTCCCAGATGGTAAGTCCCTTGGCCAAGGCCCCAGAGTCGGTACGTGGAGAGCCAAGATTTGCACCCTGGTCTGCACACGCCAGAGTCCTTCCCCAGTACTAGCAGGCAGGAGAAGGCTGGGAGAGGCTTCTAGGCAAAGGGGCCAAACTTGCGCAAAGCCCGGGGGCTATTCTGTCCCTTGTACAGAGCCTGTTGTTCGCACTGCTCATCCTGTCCTGTCTCCCCTCACACTGCTGCTGGAAAGAGACAACACTGCACCCACTTTGCTAATAAGGCCCTGCAGCATTTTTAAGGACTTGCCAAGGACACCAGAGCTCTTGTCTCTCTGAGCCCTGGAGAAACCAGAGAGGTGGCAATCTGCAGAACAGCATGGGTTCCATCACGCCAGCCAAGCGTCCACATTCAGACTGCCCAGTTCAACACTCCAGCAGGAGCTGTCTCGGGCAGAACTAACCCGGGGTGTATTCTCCAGGCTTCTGGACTTTGGAGGGGCCCCGGGGCTTTGGCTACTGGAGGGCACCCTCCTCTTGGCTCCAAACATCCCAAGGGAGGAAGATAATTTATTACAAGCAGGGAAAGCACTTGTCAGTTTCTTTCTTTCCCTCCCTCCCTCCCTCCCTTCTCTTTCTTCTTTCTTGCATTTTTTTTGCTGCAAAAACTTTGTTGTTTCCATTTGGTCCAATGCATGGGAGAGGGCTACAGGGTAGTTAAAAGATGCTGAGCGGTTTCAGGGAGAGGCTCAGGCAAAAGCCAGACACCAGGGGGGATACAGAGGGGCCCCCGCAAAGGCCTCTGGGCTCCAGAGGCTCCTGGCCTGCTTGAGGGCGAGCCTTGCAAGGAGATTCTTGCCCGCCCAGCCTGGGCCCGCCAGCCCGCGGAGGTGAGTCAGGTGTGGCCCGTCTCATGAGTTTCACCTGCTCGCCCAGGAAGCTGTTCTCCAGGAGGTGACGGAGCTGAGGGTCTGCGGGGGCAGAACCAGGGCCTGCAGATCCGGAAGGGCCTGGGTCCGGTTCTTCTCAAGGGCAACAGCGGCTTCCGTGGCGTCCCGAGTTCTGCCCCACTCATCCTGGGAAGGCTTCAGCACGTCCTGGAAGTGAACTCGGCCACTGCGCTGGTTTTGCATCTTTAAGAGACGCTCAGCGCCCTCACACTTCTCTGCGCCAAGTCACGAAAGAAGTGGCCCGCATTGTCGCAGGGTCGAAATAGAAGCCCAGAGAGAGGTAGGTGTGGGGGGCCCGCAGATGCAGGTTGGCCGGGTGGTTGATGGCAGCCTCCACCTCCGTGGAATAATCCTGACGAATTTGGGAGCTTGTGGTTGTTCGGCAGCGAGGAGTTAAGGTCAAAAAACAGTGTTGGCTGGACTCCGAGGCTGAGGACGGCTGGGGTGGTCCTGAAGGTGGTGGCTGGAAAAGAGGTTGGGGGCTGGGCGGAGCTGGAAGGGGCGACCCTGGGTCTGTTCCGTCCAAACACTGTTGAAGTGAGAGATCCCGGGCCGAGGAGGGTACTGCCAGCGCTTGTCAGTTTATTTTCTTTTTCATTCATGTTTATTACACGAGTAAGCCTTTGTCCAACCCAGACTCATTGTTAAAAAAGAAAAAAAGGAAAATCCAAACAAAAATGAAAGTTAAAACACCTTTTCGTCCCATGACTTAGAGAGAAATATTAATATATGGAAGGGCTCCATGCATTTTTTTTCTGTGGGGTATACACACATATGTTTCTTTTACAGGATTTGGATCCACTATATATCATTTTATAACTTGGTGGGGTGGTGTTTTTTTTACTTCATAGATTGTGAACAGTTTTCCATAGTAATATATCTTATAGGCACCATCATTTTCAGTAGCCTTATGGTATTTCTTATAGCCCCTTACTGTTAAATATTTTACTTATTTAATAATTAGCTCCCAATTGTTGGACATTTGTTTCCAAATTTTCACTTTAGTGAGCAGCACTGCACTGAAAAAAATTCCTAATGGCTCCACAAACATATCTCTTTCCTTCCGAGAGATTCTCAGCTGTGGAATTGCTGGTTTCTAGGACTTCCGTCTGCATTGCCAAATTGCCCTCCTGAAAGGTCGTACCTACCTCGAATCCCCCCGACAGTGGAGAGTCAACGTTTCTCTCTCCCCGCTGAAGTCTGCAGGTGGAGAGCCACAGGCTTGGAACTCTCTCCAGCTGCCTGGTCCTGTGGCAGGACCCCTGGGGCCATCAGAATCGAGTTCCTCCCCTCCCACTCCCCAGCCTGAAGTCTCCTGACAGAGTCCATTTGCCGGCGGGGGCAGGATCCCGATGCCACCCGCCGTGGCCACTGGCAGACCTGAAGCTCTGTTCCCACGCAGGCGTCTTTTCTCAAGCTGGCCGCCCGCACCTGTGACGGGACAGTGAGCTCGTGAGTTACCGTCAACCTTATCTCCCTCTACAGCTCCTACAGAGTTAACAGATGTACGCACGTCTGAGGCAGTCATGCGGCAAGAGACTTTGGGGCCAATCCTTCCCATTTTGACAGTGTGTAATCGAGGTGAAGCCATAAATTTTATAAACAAGAATAAACGACCCTTAGCAACATATGTCTGCTCGACCCTTCCAAGGTGATCGTAAATAAAGGCACTCGCTCACTGGGGAAGGATGTGGGCAGAAGGATTCGTGCCTTGGGAGCATCCGGTGTGGGGAGAGAGGTCCCCCAGCCACCCCCAGGTCCTGGGTCAGCTGGATGCCTTTCTGCCATTTAATCGATCAGTTCCCCAGGTTGCCCTCACCCGTGTACCCTGAACTGGCGCCTGCTTCTCACCCTTCCTCGGGTAGCTTGTGGTGGGGTCAGGAGGGTCCTCCTGGGTTTATGGTACCCTCTTCTCCCCCCCGCCCCACCTAATCGTCAGTCACATCCCAAGATGGCCCCTCCCCCGTGGGAACCCGAAGACTGGGGTCCTTGTCCTGACTCTGCTGCTGCCCACGGAGAGACCTGGAGCAGTCTGTGTCACTGTGGAGAGCTAAGTGCTGGAAGCAGACAGATCCGAGTTCAAATCCAGGTTTGGCCTCTTACTTGCTGTGTGACGCTGGCCAAGGCGCCTCAGTTTCTGTATCTGAAACAAAGATTCTAATACCCACCTGATGGGGCTGCTGAGGGAGTCAGTGGAGGTTGCCCTCGTGTTGCCATGGTGATATGGCTTAAAAACGTACCCCCGTGGACAAGTGGGGGCTACTGTGTTATCATTCCCATCTTACAGATGAAGAAACAAGTCTGAGAAAGGTGGGGTGACTTACACAGAGTCATGAAGCTAAGAAAGAGACAGAGCTGGTCCCGAACTGCCTGAGGCTGCTGTTCACTGTCCTGCACAGTCTGACAAGCACCGAAGGTCACCCAACAGCCTCCTGCCAGCCCCAAACGCCCCTCTCACACTTGAAGGAGGGAGCTATACACACCCCGCAGAGCGGCTGCTGGAGCAGGCAGCCTTGTGAGTCCCAACCACTCCTGAAGAGGGCGCTGCACTGGTTATTCTAGGACAGATTCTTACCTAGGGCTCCCACCGACTTCTTCAAATTGTGTGCAAATGGTGGACACGTGTGCATGCATCTCTCAGGAAGCCTTCATCAGAAGTTCCTGGTTCTGTGCTGTGGGAGAACACAAGGGACATCCCCAAAGTTCCCAAGTGTCTCCAACCTGCCCATTCCCTGGGCTCAAGCACTGTTTTCCATAAGGGACTCCCAGAGAAGAAAACAGGCCAAGGCAAATGAAAGCGGCACCCCCAGGGGCTGCAAAGGTGCATCGGGTCCCCTTGATAAAAAAGATGGGACCAGGCCTGGTCTGAAGGAAGGGGTGGGCCACAGGCCCTCCTAGGCACTGACTTATGTAGCATTCATGCAGAATTTATTATACAAAGAATTTTATTCAATTAAACTTGAAATGTGTCTGGGTTCTTAAAGGTTCAGTAGTGATCACTGGGACAGAGCGATCATAAAACTGGATGGGCTGCTGGAGGAAGGTGTTAGGGAGGAGGCGAGGGTGACATTGTGGCTGATGGGGAACTCGGAACTGGGGACGTTTGTCATTGGGATGTGTTACAAGTTCGGGCTGTGAAAATTACTCGGTGAAAAATGCGCATTAACAATAGCCATGAAATATCAGTTAAGGGAAACTAGGTTGAGAAATGAGACAGCAGAATCTATTAGCGCCTCACATTGTTCTCAGAGGCCCAGGCTGTGATTAAAACGACTGTCAAGTGGCGGTTGGGGGAAGCCAGGAGCACTGGGCCAGGAGTCACAAGGCCACATCCTGGGCCCACATCATGGCGCTGACCCAAGACGAGTGGGTTCCTCTGAGCCTGTTTCCTCACCTGCAAAGCAAGAGTAGCTAGAGAGTGCCTCCTTCAGGGTTGCTGTGAGGCTTAAAGGAGATGAAGTCTGGGGAGCTCGGGGCCTTGGCATGACACTGGCTGGCATCGTTATCATGGTGGGTTTCTCTCTGACGGAATGTCCAACCTCCAGCTCATCTCTAGCGTTCCCGAGAGCTGGACCTGAGCTAGGGTGAGGCAGGT
Source organism: Miniopterus natalensis (assembly GCF_054644295.1). Lineage (NCBI taxonomy): Eukaryota > Metazoa > Chordata > Mammalia > Chiroptera > Miniopteridae > Miniopterus > Miniopterus natalensis. The sequence continues at coordinate 19,746,584 of NC_142100.1, forward strand.
GAGGCACTTTCTTGGGTGCAAAATGTATGGGAGTGCCCAAAACCCCAGTCATCACGATAAGCAATATTTTCAAGCAGTATTTTTAAAAATCGTGATTATGCAAAAAATATATATATATCTATGATCAACAAGGTATCAGTTTTAAATAAAAACTTGCATCCCTTTCCCAGCCCTGCTTTACTGGGTAATGGAGACAGTCGTTCATGAGGGCTGACAGTGGTGTGCACACTGGGTGACATGTGGCTTTATAGAGTCATGTGTTTTAACTGCAGAGCCTTCTATAATTTTTCTGACCAGGTTCAAGACATGGGAGGCCATCCTGGTAAGTGTACATGGGGCGCACACTTTGCCTTTTGCCTCAGGCTCCCACATGGCTTCTGCATGTGGAGCACTGCAGGAGAGTAACGGTTTCAAGCCAACCCATCCTCCTGGCCCCTGAAGCAGCATTCCTGTTTTTCCCAGGGTGGTGGCACAGAGCACACCTCCAGAGATTCCAATTCCGCTCTGCACCTGGGCTGTCTCTCAGAGGGGTTTGTGGGCAGAAGGCAGATGCAGAGGGGGCCTGGGGACCTGGGTTAACATCTGGCCTGTGACAGCCCCTCCCAGCAAGGGCTGGTGGGGACGCGATTTTGCGACAGGCAAATTGCCTTGTTTCAAAGAGCATCAGTTTAGGACGCTGTATTTACTTTAAGAGCTTCTCTGGTCCTTTGTGGGGTGTCTCACCGTGGCTAGGAGCGTGGGACAGTTGTTTTACTATATGCGTCCTGCTCCTTCCTGAAAGATTTTGAGGAGCAGGCAGAACTGAGTGCATTCAGTCATTTGCTGCGAGTTCTTGGAACAAAATCCTCCAGGCGCAGCCCGAGTGCCAGCGCTGTGGGGCACGCCGGAGGCCTCTCCTGAAATGTTCATGCTTTTACTGTTTCAGTTCTGTTCACAAACACTGAGCACCGGCTGTGTACCAGACCCGGCTCACCACTGGGCCCTACAGGAGGAACCAGGAAGGTTTTCCCTGTCACCGGCACCTTAGCCGCTCTGCCCAAGGCTTAAGAGGGCCACCGCAGCCCGCTGGGGCCGAAAGGACCCAGAAGGGACATGTAACTTCCTCCAGCAAAATTTGCAGGCGAGGTGGTGAGGGTGAAAGCAAAAATATGCACGGGACTGATGGTTTCGATGCTGGCTGAATGCGGCTGCTACCGCCTTCCTGAGCCTCGCCCGTGCCTCATGCTAAGCAAGCACTCAGTCAATAAATGACTGCTGGACGGAGTTCACCAGGCATTTCAGCCCTGCCGGTTAGCAAGAGCCTGCCCTTCTGAAGTCATTTCCTGCAATTAGCGGTGTGGAATCTTCAGGTTCCCAGGGCTGCCTCCTCGCCCTTCATAAATATCCCCCTTCCCAAGGACACAGCTGGCACAGGCAGTGTCGTTTCATAGCAGGAGGGAGCGGTGCTGACAAGTGAGAGAAAATACAGCCATGGCATGGATCTGAGGCATAAACCAGCCAAGTGCAACATCAGGGAGAGAAGTCACGTCTGTGTCGGCCCCACTGGAAACTGAAGATCTTACTGTCTTGAGCTGAATATGTTCCCCCTCAGCCCCTTGACACCACCTGCCTGGAAGGACAGGCCCTCCTTTAAGCAGTGGTGTTTCTCTCACCAGGGTCTTCACCCCTGGATGGAGAAAGGATCCCCTTTGAGAGAGGATTCTCCAGAATGCACACCCGCCATGCACACTTGGGCCCAAGTCGAGTGTTTCCAAGGCCTCACCTGTCAATCTCAGCTGTTGTTTCCCCACATTTAGGCAGTGATGGGTGGCTCAGAGGTGACTAAACTTCCAAATCCTGTCTGCCTTCCCCTTTATAACTGTGACATTTAAAGCCCCTTTGGCACAGGTAAATCACAATTACATTTCCAAGGGCCTCTGGTACCACTCCAAATCCTTGAACAAGCGGAGCTGGCAGTGGAAGGGTCCTCTCTCTCTCTCTCCCCACCTCCCTCTCTCTCTCACACACACTCTCGGTTCAAGCCTTTCTCACTTTTATTCTTTTCTCTGTGCGGCTCCTTTTCATTACAACCATCACTTTACCTTTCTTTTCTGCAATACTGAATTCACTCCCATCCCTCTAAGACCAAGGAGGCCCTGGGGGAGCAGGGGCAGACTTCTCCAGCAGCCTCAGCTCCCTGAGGGAAGTGGCAGGGGGTCTGAAGGCAGCTGAGTCTGGACAAAAGACCAGCTTCCATCCCTCTGGGTGAGATCTTCAGGAATTAGGACACAAAGGGCAAACTCTTCTTTTCCCCGTGGGTCACCACCGAGGGGTCTACAAAGCTCCCCCTTTCCATTATTTCCAAGTGCCTCAGGTTCAGTCCAATTGGTCATTTTTCTTGTATATTTTTTCTTGGTTCCCCTCCTTCATGGCTGCGTATCTGGCTAACGTGAAGAGATAGTCGCTGAGTCTGGAGGGGAAGAGAGAAACACATAGAATGATCTGAAAGGAGAAATCAATGCTAACTGGGTCCTTCCAAAATTAGCCTTCAAGGAGGAAATATAAATCACGTGCCCCCGGGAGCACCGGGTAGGACGAAGAGTAACGGCCAACTTGGCTTGATGGATGGCACTGGAAGCCAGCTTCCCTGAGAGCCAATAAACGTGCTCTCAAAATCACCTGGGCAATCTTTCCTGCACGAAGTGAAGAACCCACACATTCCAGACTGTGCCAGGGCAGATCCACCTCAGTCCCTGTCCCTTTGTGGTTATAGGGGCTCCCCCAAGGAGTCACTGCTGTGACCATAAATGCAACAATCCTTACCCCCCTGAGGCCTACTCCCCTCACAGGAGGAAAGAAGTTGGTCAGGACCGATCAAAGCCCAGGCCATGTTGCTGTGGGAGCAGTGGGCCATGATAAGGGGCCACTCCAGATCCTGGCTGAGGCCACTTTCTGGACACCCAGGACAGCTCCCAAGGGTCCCCCAGCTTTTGGCCTGCTCCTAGGTCCTGGCCTTGCCTACACTAAAATTGCACGAGCCAATGCTGGAGCAGAACCCAGTGGAGAAGGCCTTGGGCCAGCTGTGGCCCTGGCTGGAGAGACTGAGTGCAGAGCCTCAGGCAAGCCAGCTAATTGGGTCCTGTGCTGGGGCCCTGAGCCTGGATGGTCCTGAGCTCGCTTTGCCTGGCTGTCTCCTCTCAGCTGTATCTCGTGCCCAGCACAGTGCCTGGCACACAGCACATCCTCAGTGAATATGAAGTGAATGAGTGAGGCCCATTCTGTTGTTGTTGCTTCCCATAATGTCTCATTTTCCAGAGAAGAGAGATCTCCAAATTCCACCTAAGTACCTGTTTAAGAACTTGGCCACGTTTGCATCCGTCTCACCAATCTGGACGAGAGGCACCACGCTGGAAAAGGATTCACAGCATCACACAGGATCAACATTACACGATCAACACACTGCAGGACCTAAGGCTGAGTCCCAAGCCAGCATGTCACAGTCACTGCAGCTTGACCTGGTGTCCTTGCCAGTCTATGTAGACATTCTATGTGGATGGGGCAGACCAGGAGGTCTGTTGATGGGTGGCTGGATGACAATGGAGGTGACCCATCTTCAGCTCCACCAGGTTCCCTCCCCCTCTCCCTCAGGCCCCTTACCGTCTCTCAGCTCGGCGACACACAGCCCGACAGAAATGCAGAGCAGAGCTGCTCTTGCCTCCAGACTGAAAGGAGAAAGCAGGCATTGGCTGGAGCAGAGGTGTGCCCAATGCAGACAGGGAGCTCCTTGCATGGATAGGTGGACCCTGCCCCCCAGCAGGCAACGTTCTACATGCAGGGTGCCCTACGAGGGCGCACCCACTGGGCACCCCCCTCCAGAATGGACAGGGTTGGGAGGGCAGAGTAAATGAGGGACAGCTCTGTCACTATAAAAAATTAAAGAGGAGGACTTATTCAATGTCCATATGTTATTGTAAAGACACTTGGCCTGCAGCCACCTCCCGGATTGAGGCTGCCCGGTACCTACTGGCAAAATGAAAGCTGTGAGAGGGGGAAGCTGGCTGGAGTATTTGTCGATCCACTGCTCCAGCTCCAGGATGGGCCCCGTCTCAAATGTGGTGCGTCCTGAGGAGTCAAGGAGCAGGACATGGCCATGAAGTCCATCGCCTGCCGGATCACTGAGGAAACCCTCCCCCCTTACCCCGCCCACCCCCATTCCCTTCTGCCCGGTGCCTTTCCAACCACTTCCACTATCTCGAAAGGTTCCTTCCCCCTCAGGGTCTGTGGGCTAGGCTGACAGGAGTCCCAGGTGACACCCAGGAGAGTCCCCACCCTTGGGCCCAGCCCCTGCAGGGCCCTCTGAGTACACACACAGTGGGTTCAGAGAGAGAATTACTTAAGTGAGCCTCCCTGGCTGTGGAGCGCGGTGTCGCCAAGGCAGAGCCAACATCCTGCAGGGAGCACTGGATCTGGGGAAGCAACAGAAGGCGCACATGAAGATCTATTGTTGGGGGCCAAGCAGAGGCAATGTGGTTCCCAGTCCCCTGTGCAACGGTGCCACCTAACTGAGCAAGGGATGTGGGGCTGGCCTGTTGGAGACTGTCAGAACCTTTAATTAGCTGGCATTTAAAGGCTAATTAGCAAACTCCAAACCTTTAGCAGGTTGGACATCAGCCCTGTTGAGAGGGGACCTGGCTCCCTTGGGGATAGCTGGGTTACAAAGACAATGAGCTTCAAGTGCCCAGTGATGGTCAAGAGGAATCTGCTCGGTCTGGCCCTCGTCTCCCATGTGCCTGGGTCGTGGGAGGGTTTTCTTATCTCTAAGCTGACAGCTTTGTTTTTCTAACCTGTAATAGTTGAGCCAAGAGACGACACCTGACAGTGCTTTCTCAATTATGAACTGAAACTTTGGACACGTCCTGTGTGTTCTAAGGAAGGCATCCCTGTCTCTAATTCTGAAGTCCTCTCTGTGAATCAGAGCCTCCAGTGCTTTTTGAGAAGAACAGTTATACTAATAACCACAAGCTCCCCTGGCTGAGGGTTTACTGCAGCCTAGCTTCTGGCTTTCTCACTCTCGGTGCTGCTGACATTTTGGGCCAGGTCATCCTCTGTGCTGGGGCTGTCATGTGCATTGTGGGAGGTAAGCCACATCCCTGACCTCTACTCACAAGATGCCAATAGCACCTCCACCTCCAGCTGTGACAAACAAAAATGTCTCCAGACATTGCCAAATGTCCCCTGGGGGGCAGAGACCACTACCCTTTACATTTCCCTCCTTTAGTGCAATCCTCACCACTTGCCTATGAGGGAGGATTATCTGTGTGTCCCCATTTTACAGATGGGGAAACTGAGGCTCAGAGGAAGAGTGACTAGTCCCAGGTGACACAGAGATGAAGTGATGATCAAATGGCATATATGGCAAATCCAGTTACGGTCACCAGAACTTAGGGATAAAAATAAATCCCAGCTTGGGACGAGACATTACTCACTTTCTCAAGCTCCTCAGCAAATGGGTGGCCCTTTTCTGCAATTAATTCCATAGCAAACCTATGAGAGAAAAGGAAAAAGAATTTGCCTCCAATATCATGTCCCCCAGGCCCTGTTTTGCTATAAGGCAATAGATTCTCAGGTGATGGGCCATTTAGCTAATTTGGTTATAATAGCCACAGTGTTATTTCTTGCTGACAATAAGAACATCATAACTTTCCATTTGGTTAAGGGTATTTGTTTCTCAAAATGCCTTTTCTTATACTCATTACTCATCCAGTTAACAATTCCTTTCTCAGTGCCTACTTTGGCCAGGTCCAGGCAATTCAGTAGTGAGCAGAGGTGACATGGGCTCTGTTCAGCAGAGAGAAAGGTCTGAATTGAATATCACATGACTGAAGGTGAAGTACAAACTGAGGTCAGTGCTCTGAAGGAAAGGGCTAGAGTCCCGGGAAATCTGGCCTTGGCTAGGATTCAGGGAGGGCTTCCTAGAGGAAGCAATGTTGTATAGGTGGGATTTTAAAGGCTGAATAAGAGTTTCCTGGTAAGTTTCTTGGAAAGGAAAGTGCCCAGATGCAGGTCAGGACCCTGGCTCTGGCCTCCCTCAGAACTTTGAGCTCCACTTCTATACCATCAGGGTCCTGACAGGGAACAGACAGTAGTGCTTTCAAAAAGTGGTACTTTTCCCAAAGAAAAGTTGTGCAAAGGGACTGTTAACAGAGCATGGGAACTGATAATGGGTAGCAAAGAGCAGCAAAAGCAGAAACTTGGAGGGACCAGAGAAGATCAAAGGTGCTCTGGACGCAGCACCCCACACACACCAGGGGTCTGCCTTCTCTACTCTGCTGGAAGACTGTCTACACTTCCCATTAACTGTCCTGATCTCACATAGTCAGGCCCATCCTTGAGAAATGGAAGCTGCAAACAGGTGAGTTTTAATCATAATAATAGCTGGCATGATTATTACTTGCCCTAGGCACTATCTTAAGGGTGAAAGTGGAATTACCTTATTCAATCCTGACAAGAATCTAATGAGATGGACACTATTACTATGATCCTTTGAAAGAACAGGAAATTGAGGCTCAGAGAGGCCAGGTGATTTGCCTGAAGTTGCACAGCCAGTCAGCAGTGGTAGAGAATTTGAAGCCAGTTCTGTCTGATTCTCACGACCTTCACCCACAGAGCTCCTGAACTAGCATTTGAGATAACTGCCATTCACACTGTCAACAGCTTGCTGAGCTTGGGGGACTGGACAACTGTTATCAAATACCTGCTGCCCCTCCCACTGCACTGCGGTCAGGTGTGTCCATGTGACTGGCTCTGGCCAGTGAAATGTGAGAAATGATGTGTCACTTCACAGAAGCTTTCAGAGCCAGTGTGAGCTTTAGCATGATTACTTTTTCCTCCACCACAATTACTGGTGGTGTCCCAGACAGAGGCTGTCCCGCCAGCCCAGGTCCCGGAGTGACATCATGTGGAACAGAAACACACCCAACCTGTGATGGGCTTGACTTAAGAGCATGAAATACTCCTTTGGTGTTGTAAAAGCCATGAGATTTGGGGTTGTTTGTTACCACAGCATGGCCTGGCTGATCCTGACTAATTCCGAGTCCACCTTCTAATCTCTGGCTGTGTATCTGTTTATTTAAAAAACAAGACTCACAAAAGGGATCACATCTGATGCACTGTATACTGGGCTCAACTCATCTCTTTCACTTAATATGTGCACCTCAACGGCCTACATGTACTGACCTGAAGAATGAGAGAGCAGGGATGAGGGACAGGGCAGCTTCACATGGCGTGGGACAGATGCCAGCACAGGAAAAGGCAGGGCCAGAAGGGAAAGGTGTCTGCAGCCCGGCAGCCTTGTGGAGCTGACCAGATGCTCCTGTGCTTCCAGGCCAAGGCAGGTTCATCAAGGGTTGGCAGCCTCCTAGACTAGCCAGCAGTCTCAAAGGCTTCATGTTAATTACATCTACTGCTGCCTAATTCAAACTCAGCATCCAGGCCAATCCCATCTCCCTTACCCAATGGCTGAACTTAATTCATCTGTAGTTCCCAAGGCTTCAAACACCTGGTCATCTTTGGGTCTCCTTTCTCCAGTGAAGGTGCTAGAAAATCCTGTGGGGGTAAAAAAAATGTTTAGCTGCCCAAAATAAGATTTTATTTTTTCCCCCCTGATATTCACTTTTTAGAAAAACTTCTATTTCAGGTATAACAACTGAGCCACCTGGGCAGGGCTGCCACATAACTTTTTCATGGCGGCAAAGAATCTGGAAGAACTTTACAACGGAGCCGGCCATGTCTCTCTCTGCATTTTTCCACCTGTCCCCACCCTACCTTTGTCTCCTGTTTTGGTGTAAATCTTGGGGATCTTGGGTGTCTTCGAGGAAGGCTGTGGCCTAATGAGAAAACAGACACCAAGAGGTGGTGAGTGGGGATGGCTTACACAGTGCGGCACCTCCTTCCGTGGGCCCCAGCTTGCTGCTCGTAGCCTTAATTCTCTTGTTGACATCTTTCCTCTCCATACCCCTCTTAAGTTGTAAGGCCCTTGTGGGCACATTCTGTGCCTTGCCCGCTTCCACATCTGCAGAGTCGCTGATGTAGTGCATTGTTCAACGCAGAAGCTCAATAAATGCTCACGGAAAAAATTCATCGATCACTTTTCCACAGTCCCAGCACTGTGCTGAAGGGATTACCAGCATTATCTCCTGAAATTATCCCTGGAGTCCTCCCACAGCCCCAAAGGCAGGCCGCCTATGACCTTCATTTTACTGTTAAGAAAACTGTAGCTCACAAGAAAAGACCCGTCTTGCCCCAGGGACTCCTGCTCAAGGCTATTCTACTCCAGATCCCAAACTGTTGCTTCCCCTCGACCCAAACTCTGACCCTCTGCTCCACCAAGTCTGGGCCCCTGCGAGGGACAGACACGTGGGCCACTTTCTTTCTAGGAAACTTCAAGATACTCGGAAATAAAAGAATTGCCAAAACAAGGCTCATAAACTGGCACTGTCAAGCAGCAGCGTGACACCTTTAATAGGCCTCAACGTTAACAGATGACACTACAAGATTATTCAAGATTAAATTGCTGGATCTGTGAATAATATGGCCCATTATGCATTCCTGCTACTCTACAGGTTTTGAGGTCCGGAAATGGGGTGCGAGGTTGACGGAATATGATGACAGCCACGGTCTGATCATGTGCTGCACCTCTGAAAGTATAAACTGCTTTGGGGATCGGTGAAAATCTGAACTGAGGCCCCTCCTGACTGTACAGCCAGGCCCACGTGGGACTGCCCTGCCCTGCCCTGCCCTTCGTTCGGACTTTTTTGTGCAAAGAAATCTCGTTCTCTGGCTTCCACGGAGCCTACACTGTCATGGGGCAGGACGGAGGACATCACCTGGCAGGTGCCCTGGTTACCTCAGCGGTGTGACGTAATGACGGCGACGACACCACAGCTCCAGGTGTCGGGGTTACCTTTCCAGTCAGGCACTTACCTGTCCCCGTCTTCCACTCCCGGGGAACCGCGGCTCTGGAAACGGGGACAAAGTAACCTGCCGGCCCCGAAGCACCCGCGAAGGCCAAGGCGGCCCCGCAGGACCCACACAGCCATGCGCCCAGCGGCTGGTTGGAGTTGACCCCGCCAGGCTCCCGTCCAGGTCCCGGGGTGACTCCACCTCCCGGCGGCCGCGCCATCGCTCAACCGCTCTCTCCCATTGGTCCGTGGCCCTCGGCCCAGGGCGGGACGCCCCCAGGGGATCCCTTCCCATTGGCTCAAGGAAGGAGCTGGGCGGGGAAACCCGTGACGACTTGGTTGGACGGCACCTATTGGCCAATGCCCACGCGCTCTGATTGGCTGGCGGAAGGGAGAGGCTCGCGCGCGAGGGGAATGGAGGCCAGGGGCGGGGCGCTCTTGGGAGCTGCTGAGGAGCTACGGCGGAGGCGGCAGGTGAGAGGCCGGGGGTGAGGGGCCGGGTGGCGCGAGGTCCTAGCCGAGGCTCGGGGCGACCCCACGCCGGGCTCCCGGCCTCTCTGGCTGTTCCCCCAACTCCAAGAATCCGTCCTGAGGAGTCGGGACCCCGACTCTGACTGAGGTATATGTTGAGCCTAGGACGAGCGATAGGTTTCCCCGCGCTGAGCCTCAGTTTCCCCTACGAAGCAGCGGGGCTCACGCACAGCGAGGTTCAGGTTTTATTATACCGAGGTAGTTAATGCACGTAAAGCCTTGAATGGAGGCTGATCCCGTATTATTGACCCAGCAAGGGACTTTCTAGGACCCTGGCGTGGAGAGGTCCTCGCGTTAGTGGGCAACACGGGGCGTCATAGCTGTTTCTGCAGTCTCTTTACAGTTGTGATACGTTGGAAACAGCCTAAAAGTCCAGGAAAGAGTTCTTTCTGGTCCACTTCACTTAAATCTCGACCTTTAATAGTGGTAATAAAGCCAGGAACCAAGAACAGAGCGAGCAATGAGCAGCTGTCAGCAGTGGAGTGTCAGTAGCCACACACTGCTAAGTGTTTCCCTTGCGTCTAACCTCCCCCGAACCTACTGAACGAAGTAAGTACCATTATTGTCCCCATTTAACATGTGAGGAAACTGAGGTGCAAGGCCACTTAAGTGAGTTAGCTAAGATGACATCAGTTGGAGAGTAGAAGAGCTGGGGCTTGAACCCAGATACTTCTGACGTGTCTAGTTTAACTGCTGCATTGCAATTGCCTTTTTTTTTTTTTTTAATTATAATGATGAGCTCGAACTAGGCATTTGATAAGATCTGTAAGATCTGGAGGCTTTCCCTTTCAGGTTTCCCAGGAGCCATGTTGTCAGAAGCCCTGCTGGTGTCTGCGCCGGGGAAGGTCATCCTTCATGGAGAGCATGCTGTGGTCCATGGCAAGGTAAAAGGCCCCCAGAGCCTTCGAGGACTGGGCACCGTTTCTCCCTGCTGCTAATCTTAAAAGAAGCTAAAAGGAAGCCTTGAGGCATACATAGCCCGATAGTAGATCTGAGAGGAAGTCGGTTTTTCCCCGGCCAAGCAAGGAAAAGACAGGTCTTACACCCACTGATGGGCTTCTCAGGCCCACTCAGTGAGATAGCAAAAAAGATGACACGTACAGAGAGCCCTGTGAGTGGAAGAAGATCACCTAAGCAGTGAGCTTCGGTGGAGAAGACAAGAGGTTTGAGGATTGAATTCTGGGGTACTTCACCCTTTAGAAGTCGGGAAGGTGAGTAGGATCCAGCAGAGGGGTCTGAAACATGCATTATCTCATTTAACTCTCACAGCTACCTTCTGGGGTTAAACTTTTACCAGTGTGGAAGCTGAGGCTCAGGAGAGGACTGGTAACTCGATCCAGGTCCTGTATACCTTGGTAGAGCTGAGAAGGGACCCAAGTCTGTCTGAATCCAAAGCTCATGCTTTCCCCGCTCCTCCCCTTTGTCATCCTTTATCCTTGAAAACGTGGTGATTATGGGGAAGCCATTCCATGGTGTTGTGAACCTTCGAAGTTTTGCATGGCGAAGGCAGATACAAGTAGATGTTGACTTCTGGTTGGTGGTGGTAGTAGTGGGAGGGCTTGCCAAGGTTGATTAGCAGCGTCTGCCAAGGGCCTGAGTGGAAGTGACCTGTGTACTAGTATTTGTTCTCTCTTCTCAGCACACTGTTGACATTGTCCCCTTTTACCTAAGACAGGAGCCATGCTTGTTGCCACCCACCCTCAGGCTAATTGCTTTTGACCTTTGTTTTATAGGTAGCACTGGCTGTGGCCTTGAACTTGAGAACCTTTCTCCGGCTTCAACCCCACAGCAATGGGAAAGTGGGCCTCAACTTACCAAACATTGGCATCAAGAGGGCCTGGGATGTGGCCAGGCTTCAGATGCTGGACACGAGCTTCCTGGGTAAGTGCAGGGAGGAGGAACCAAGTGTGGGTTCTGAAGGAAGGGGGTAAGAAGAGGCTGGTCATATAAACTCCTTAGAAGTGTGCGAGTCTTTTTTTCTTCAGTATATGAGGACTGTCGTCTAGTAAATAAAGACCTCTGTGCTACTTTTTGAGAGCTGTTGGGAATGTCATGTCCACCCACACACAGATGAGGCTTCTTCATCTGCAGAACCACCACTTATGTCAGAGCAGGAGCATGCGTCCTCCTGTTCTCAGTTTGCTGTCTCCTCTCTGGACTGATGCCCTGTTGTTATGAACAGTGCTTCTCAGCCAGAGTGGGGCAAAGGAGAATCCTCCAGGGGTTTCTCCCAAACTGTTCCTGTTCCCCATGAGAATCAGTCCATAGCAAGCCACTCAGCCACTCTCAAATACTGGAGGGAGACAGAGTAAGAGTTGAAAACCCGCATTGTCGAGCAATTATTTTCAACCTCAGTCCTGCCTTGAGATCCCCTGGGGAGGTTTTTTTGGTGTTTGTAATAATACAGATGGATTCTTGGCCCTGCCCCCTTCTAGTGAGAATCAGTAGTGGCAGGTAGTGGTGGTAGGGGACCGGGCATGTGTATTTTGAAAGGGGTTCCGTGGGGTGATCTCAGGGACACCTCAGTTAAGAGCCATTGCTTTGGAGCATGCCTCAGAAACCAGCTATCCAGCAACCTGGACCTTGCTTTTCATGGTGCACTGGGCCGCCTAGTCAGGCTGGAAATGTCCCCTGAGAACTGTCTGCTGCTTCTATATGTCAGCGGCATGGATGGAAGCAGCCAGGTGTGATGGGACATGTGTCAGACCACTTCTGACTCTCTGCGTGAGCCTGGGCAGGTCACTTGACGCCCTGAGCTGAGTTCTATTGCCTGGGAGGGTCGCTGTGAGGATCCAGCAGGATGAGAGGCGCGCCTTGGTCTGGAGTGCAGAGTGCAGTGCATACATGAGGGCTTGTCAGTTATTCTCCAAGGAGACAGGGAACCTGAGCTTTTTGGATGCTAATATTTTCTATTCCGTCTCGAGGATCTGCCATTTTTGTCTTTCGGTGTTCTCTGGTTCCCTCCTAATGCTAGTAATAAACACAGTGAATATGTACTGGGCCGTTATGCGCGCCAGGCACGGAACTATGTATGCTAGTGCTCCCAGAATTCCAGCCTTCCCTGGAAGTAGGTGCTGCTATTCATGCCCATTTTATGGATGAGCACATTGAGGTTCAGGGGCTAAGTGGCTCACGTCTCACAGTTTGTTGGCGATATGGAAAGGATTCAGACCCAGATCTTCCTAAAATCAAAGCCCAGGCTCTTAACAAACCATTCCATCTCCGTCACAGAGCTCTGAGATGCCTGGGCTCTCAGTCACACTGTCACTGGCCTGGCTGCCTTTAAGTAGCATGAAACCCTGAGGTTTCCTAACACAGGCACACCCAGCTCAGTTTCAGCTCCCTTTAAATTTGACTAGGGACTCAGGGAGTGATTTGTGAAAGTAAACTCGTCAGACTTGCTCTTCCTCTTCCGCCTCAGGTGGAAATGCCCAGCCTCTTGCTTGCATTGGAAGAGAAACTGCTCCCTGGCCTTTCCCTCCTTCCCAAGCAAATCTCCATAGTTTGGGTCCACTGGTTTTATTTGCTGTCCTGTTCTTGCTCATTGTGTTCTGGGAGAGGGAAATATTTTGGGTATAATGTAATACTGCCTTTAGTATTGGTTTTGTACAATGGAGGTCAAACCTGGACTTAAGAGTGATTGAGCTAGCACTCACTTTTCATGTGTATGTGTTTTAAAACTACTATTAATTAAGCACTTACTACATGCCAGAAACTGTTAAGGATTTTTGTACCTTATTTCACTTAATTTCATGACAATCTTGTAAGGAAATACTGTTGTTATCACTATTTACCAAGGAGGGAAACTGAGGTTCAGAGAGGTTAAGTCACGTGCTCAAGGCCAGAAAGCCAGTCAGTATCACAGTCAGGACCCCGACCCAAGTCTGCCTGTCTCCAAAGCCTAAAGTCCATCAGCTGTAGTGCTCGGATCTTGAGTCCGTGTCCGTTCAGTTTCCAGTTGCAATGATGCGTAGTTCTTTGTGTTCTGTTGTCTAGAAGAGCATCTGAGGCACTCTCACCCACCTACGTATCCTTGTTTGCTTGCGTGACAGGGCAAGGTGACAGCACAGCGCTCACACCAGAGAAAGTGGAGAAGCTGAAGGAGGTGGCAGGCGTCCCCGAGGACTGTGCCAACCACGAGTGCCTGGCTGTGCTGGCCTTCCTTTACTTGTACCTGTCCATCTGCCGGAAGCAGAGGTGTGTGCATGGCCTGGGGAAGGAGTCCTGGTTCAGCTTCCCCCAGAAAATGGGTGAGGGTTTCTCTAGTTTTGGCTGCTGGAGAATGCACATGCTCCCTTCCAGGTTTCTAATAGCAGGAGCCATCAGCTACCCCACCATGTGCCAGACACCATGCTAGACACTTTGTATATGGTCCGTTTTTAATATTCACAGCAACCCTAGGAGAGAGGCACTGTCCTCGTTTTGCACAGGGAGAAAATGAGACTCAGATAAGGTCACTTAAGGCCATGCAGCTAGTTAGTAAGTAAATTAGTAAGCTGGGCGTCAACTCAGTTCACTTTAATCCCTGTGCTGATCTTTTTAGCTCTGTACTGACTCCTATGCGCTCCTCAATTCAGTAGAACCCAAGCCAGACTCCATTCTCAGATACACTGTGTGGCTCCTCCCATGCTTTGTCCATAGAGGCACCCTTGTTCCACAGCCTACAGAGAATCTCCAGATCTGGGCAGGGCAGCCATGTGTAGTTTGAAAAAGCAGATTGAGAATGACCTCTGGGTGTCCAGGGGAAGCTTCCCAGAGAGAGTGACACCTGAGAAGGGTCTTGCAGGATGAGTAGGAACTTCTCTGGGAGAGTTGCAAAGCTATCCCGGGCAGGGGGACCAACCTGTGCTACGAGCAGGGCCATGAAAGAGCCTCGCTTGTGTGGGGAACAGGAAGAAGTTTAGAGGAATGGTTGGTGGTTCATGAACTTTTCAGAAGAGCTCTGGTTGGACAACGGAGCAGTTTAAATGAATCTTGTACCCACCCTTTGAGAGAGTCACACTCTGTGCCCTGCTGTGTGTGTTTCAGCGCCCTGCCAAGCCTGGACATCACTGTGTGGTCGGAGCTGCCCACCGGGGCCGGCTTGGGCTCTAGTGCTGCCTACTCTGTGTGTCTGGCAGCTGCCCTCCTAACCTTGTGTGAGGAGATCCCAAACCCGCTGAAGGATGGGGAGGCCACCAGCAGGTACTCATGACCCCCGCCCTGCTCACCGTCCTTCCTGTGGGCCATGGCCTGAGCGTGGGTCTCTCACCAAAAACTCACTGGCCCCCTGTGAGGTGAGAGGTGTCACGTGCCATTTTACAGAGGAAGTTGAGGGATAGACCAAGCAGAGAGCATGGCTCAGGCCACAGAGCTAGTGATAGCAGAGTGGGATTTGAACTCAGGCATTCTGAGTCCAGAGCCTGAGCTCTCTGCCAGATCCTCTGCCAGCATTCAGTACACTTGCAACTAGCCTTTGAGGAAGGTGGGGTTACCATTCTACAGATGAGGAGAGCGAGACTCAGAGAGGTCAGGTAATGGGCCTAGAGTTACTCAGCTAGCAGAGGCAAAGTAGGACTATGTGAACCCTAAGCTGGGGCTCTCTCCACCGTGCCAGGCAGGAGGGTTTCTGAGGGAAGAGGAGGTGTGGCATGTGCTTTAGCTGGAGAAGTTCCAGGCAGCTTTTATCTTCTTTCTGAGTTTGGGGGCCCAAGCCCCTTTGCCTTTGGTCTCCACCAAGCCCAACCTTTGGCCCCTGCCTTTGCTGCCCATGGGTACCCCTGCGCCCCACTCAGCACTATAGTAAAGATGAACTCCTGTGTCTCTTTCAGGTGGACAGCAGAGGATTTGGAATTAATTAACAAGTGGGCCTTCCAGGGGGAGAGGGTGATTCACGGGAACCCTTCTGGAGTGGACAACGCCGTCAGCACCTGGGGTAGGTGCTGCTTCAGGCTTGTTTTCTTTATTTTTGTCATTTTTAAGACTCTTATGACAATTGTAGGTGTGCAGGATCTGTTGATCTGGGATGAATAGAATCAATGAGTTCTGAGAAAAATAGCATCTTCCTGTTTTGAAGGGAATGGGAGACATCTCAGCCTCACACCTCCTGAGTGCAAATCTCTGGGGCCGACGCAGCCAGTGTTGCTCAGCAGTTGAGAATCTAGCTATGAACCAGGAGGTCACGGTTCGATTCTGGGTCAGGGCACAAGCCCAGGTTATGGGCTCAATCCCCAGTAGGGGGCATGCAGGAGGCAGCTGATTGATGATTCTCTCTTGTCATTGATGTTTCTCTCTCTCCCTTTCTCTTCTTCTCTCTGAAATCAGTAAAAAAAGGAAATCTCAGCTGGGGCCCGGAACAGTGTAGTTCCAATGAAGTCCTCAGGGACTTTCCAAGTTAAAGCTGCAGAGCCATGGCTATGGAGTTTGCAGACTACATGAGTTGAGGTCTCTGGTGAGGATGACCTAGACACAGCCCTGTGTCCCACCTTCACCATGTCACCACGCAGCTGTCAGAGTGGAGCTGGGCAGCCTGGAGGGAAGGGAGTGACCCTGGAAGCTAGGACCTGGCAAGAGCTTCCTGGCAAAGCACAGAGCACCCTTGTGCCCTCCTGAGCCTTTGTAGCTGAAGCTGAGATGATGGTTATGCTCTTTAGTCTGTTCCCTGGATGGGACAAAACTCAAACCAATCCCAAAAATCTAACTTACCTTCCAAGAGTCGAAGACCTGCTTTTTTGACCCGCAGGTTTCTGTCTTTAGGGGGAGCACTCCGATACCAGCAAGGCAGGATTTCATCCTTAAAGAGGTGAGTCTGAGGTGGGGCAGCACCTCGGCCTGGCTGCATGGGTTGGGGAGCGCTGCTTCCTTATGTATCACGTGGGGCAGGTGGTCCTGGCTTCCCCTCCCCCACATGGCCCTTAGGCCATCACCATGAGAAAGCCCTGCTCCTTCCTTCTCCATGTCAGTGCTTAAATTGTCAGCGTTTAAATTGCCCGGAGATTAAGGGGGAGGTCATGCATGGCTGTGCACTCGCCTTCCAGAGTGTGGCTGCTCATTTAGTTATTCATTCACTCAGCAAACAAGAATTGATATCCTCTGTGTTCCTCATGACACTGTACGGGGAACCGGGGATATAAAGATGGATCTTGGACACCATTTTAGGCGGGTGGGGACAGACATGCACACAAAAGCCACCACAAAGTTATGTGAGAGTTGCCATAATGAAGGCATTCAAGGCAGAACCAGGACAGGAGCAAGAGGCAAGCTTGTGAGAGGCTTAGAACAGAGGTGACATTTGGCAACTTTCAGCCTGTTTTACTGTTTCTTTATGCCGTCCCTCTTGAGTAACTGGAATTCCAAACATGCATATTAAATCTCAACTTCCTCTGTTCTATTTGCATTCAGTGGAGATGTCAGAAGCAGGGAGTGTATGGGGCAAGCAGAAGCCAGGTGCCCTCGATCGAGTTGGGTGGTGGTGTTTGTTCCAGGGCACTTTGCTGCCTCGGTGGGACTTTTCACGCCTGTGAGGGTCCCAGGGATGGCTCTCATCTTCTTTACCCAGGGCTATCATCTTTGTGGATGGGCAGCAGGTCCTGGACCCCTGTCCTCATCAGCTGGGCCACTCCATTAGTGGCTGAGTCACCTGGGGTAACATGGGGCTGCTCTCCTACCCCTCTGGGATCTTCCTGTCCCAGCCATGTCAGCTTCCAGGAGCCAGTCCTGCTTTTCTGAGGCTCTTCATCGGGGTTTCTTAATCTCACACTATTGACACTGTGGGCTGGATAGTTCTTTATAGTCAAGACATCCTGTGCAGTGTAGGATGCTGAGCCAGTGGACGCACTAGATGCAGTAGCTCTACCCACTAGATGCAGTAGCACCTCCCCCATCTCCCAGTGGTGACAACCAAAAATATTTCCTGACACTGCCACATGTACCCTGGAGGGCAAAACCTCCCTGGGTGACTACCTCTGCTTTACACAGAGGAGGGAGCAGGGCCATTTCAGAGCATGAAACAGCTTCCTGTGGCTGCTTGTGGGGTTGTGGCTGTGGAGCCTCAGGGCTCAGGCTGGGGCTGGCTCTGTCTGGTGTACCAAATCCATGTGCAGTGAGAGCAGGAGCGAGCAGAGGATTCTGAGATGTCTGGGCCCAGCCCACCCTCAGGGCTTATAGTCTATCAGAGGAGGCAAGCACGACTATAATCTTCAGAACAGAGGCATCCAAAGGGTTTTTGATCTGCTATGGATGACAGTGAGGGGTGTCATAAGTCAGCCTGCAGATTCAGGGGGTCCTTCATGGAGGCAGTGGTATTTCCTTCACTCCGTTTCCTGAGAGCCATTTATATCCTAAGCACTGAACTAGGCCCCAGGGATAGAAGACCAACTAAGACTGGGCCTGTGCATGTGCACAGTCTCCTGGGGTGGTGGGGGGATCAAGAGGTTAGGGATGGAGTGTTTCTAAGGCAGGAAGAGGCAGGGGAGGGGCCCCAAGGCTGCTCAGAGGCCAGTTGGTGGTGGTATGGTAGGCAGAAGCTCTGGTGTCCATAAGCCTGTGTGTGAGCCCAGCTCTACCACTTGCTAGCCAGATGCCCTTGGTTGAGTCATGCTTCTGAGGCCTTCATCTCCTCATGATACAGTGGGTCCTGAGCATGAAATCAGAAACAGTCTCTATGAAGTTCTGAGCTATTTGCAGACCAAATGTATTCATACATTCCACAAATTATTATTGAGCAACTACTGTGTGCTGGATGCTGGGACCTCAGCAGGGAACAAAATGTCTTGCCTTCATGGAACTCATTTTGTGGGAGGAGACAACCAACAAATAAATTGCTCTTTAAGAGCATGTCGGGCAGTCCTAGGTGACTTTAGGAAACAGAAAGCAGGGCGAAGGGCTCATGGTGAAGGAGGGAGCTAGTTGGATGGGATAATTAGTTGAGGCTTCTGATGAGATGACATCTGAACAGATACCTGAATGAAATACAAGAGTGAGTCATGGAGCTATTGAGGACAGAGGCAGGTCTCTGGCAGAGGAAATGCAAGTGCAAAGGTCCTGAGGCAGGAAGGAGTGTGCCTGTGTGTTGAGCAGCAGCCAGGAGGCCAGGGTGGTTGAGTGCAGTGAGCAGCTAGGGAGAGCAGAGATGAGATGAGATGAGGCCGGGGAGGTAGCCAGGCCAAGGACACACAAGCATTTACAGAGCATAGCCCTGGGTGGTAGTCCCAGGATTTCATAGGAGCCCTGAGTTTTGTGGGGCTGGCAGGAGGCCCGTTTGTAGAGGACTTGTCTAGGAAAGATGAAGAGGCAGTACCCAAACCCCTCCCGCCCCAACGCATGAGAACATAGAGCAAACTGAGCTCGCTGTGGTGAGCAGATGGCGGATTCTCTGAGAAGCAGAGAGGCCAGACCACATTAATCCCGCCGATGGCTTACAGAGGAGCCCTTTTGCCTCAAACCACACGTGGTGCTTCTCCATAAAAAAATGCATTGTTTGCGAAGTGGATCAAGATGCGGCCTCCCAGAACGCTGCCCTTTTGAGGAACGGCTTGTCTTTGAAGGGAAGAGAAAAGCCAAATAGAATGTTCATCTTTTGTAAAGTTAAAAAAAAAAAAAAAAAGAGCCGGCCTCCAAGGCTGAGAATCGATATTAATTTCATGGGCTTATGGGCGGTGAGATCAAGCAGGTTTCTGGCAGCCTTTTCCAGCCCTGTTGGATTTTACAATCTTGAGCTGTGAAAAGAAAAGGGAATAAAGGTATCAAGGGGTCTGCCCATCTCCAGCTGTCTCGGGCCAGAGCTCATCCAAATTCTCCACCCTCTGTCCCTGGCCAGCAGTGCTCTGAAAGGCAGGTTGGGCTGACAAGAAATGAGAGCTTGAGACCCCAAAGACAGCTAACCACAAGGACAATTGGGATTGTGGCTTTAGGAGGGATTATAAAGCTCAGAGGGCAGGTAAGGACAACAGGGTCATGCTGGAGAGCCAGCTTACTGGGGCCTCCCTGACCCCGGGCAGCCAGGTAGGGACAACTGACTCCCTCCCAACATCTGGCTTCGGAACAGGGCAAGAGTAGGCACAGCATGCTGGGAACCCGACTCCTCCACAAGCCTGCCCTCTCTCGCACTCCGGTGTTGACTGAACCAGTTAAACAGGCATCTTCCCTCTCCACACACCTTCCCACGCTGATCCACCCTAGGACCTGTCGCTTTTTCTTTCTAAATCTCCAACACCTTCCACTCCAGCTCCCTGGAGGGGCTCACATGACAGAACCTCGGCTCCTTGTACTCTTCCCTGTAGCAACTTTGAACTTACAACTCCATGAATGTGCCATGCTGTGCCACCTCCAGGCTCGTCCAGGCCCTCATGTGTGCCTAGCACATATAGGTGCCCAAAGTCAAATGAATGAATGAGTGATGAGCCGAGGGAAGTGTCCATCTGTCCAGGGGCTAAAGCAAAGATGCAGCTGTGGTTGGTTGTAGGCACACTGGCTGGGCGTCAGGAGTCTGTGCTTCCCCTGACCAGATGTCACCTCCCTGGGCCTCCGCTTTCTCTTCTGTATGGGGAGGGAGGTGGAGTCCCGGGTTGCCTCCAACTCCTCCATCCTGAGCTCACTGTGGACCCTCTGTACCCTGCAGGTCACCGGCTCTGAAGATCCTACTGACCAACACCAAAGTCCCTCGCAGCACCAAGGCTCTTGTGCTCGGCGTCAGGAACAGACTACTCAAGGTGCTTCTTGTCCCACCCCTGGGCAGGTGTCTGGCAGAGTCATGATAGCCATGTTTATGTGTTGGAGTTCTCCCTCTGCCTTATGGGCTAATAGAGGGTGGAATGGAGTTGGGGACTTGGGAAGGCAATTTTGGCAGAAAAGGAGGTGCTATCTGTTCACACTCCAGCAGGGAGGTGGAACAGGGCTCGTCCATCATGCTGGCTTTGCAGCAAGAATCCCCCACATATAGTGGGTGTCTGGGCAAGGCAGAGACCAGGGCGGAAGGAGAGGAGGTTTCCTCAGAGGGTGGATGTAGGCAATGGGGACATCTCCTCCCTCCACCCTGTTGCTGGGGCAGCTGTCCAGTGCTTGCTTGCCCCTAGGCCTCACAGGCCCTTGCTTCCTTTCCCTCCAGTTCCCAGAGATCGTGGCCCCCCTCCTGACCTCCATCGACGCCATTGCCCTGGAGTGCGAGCGAGTACTGGGAGAGATGGCAGCAGCAGCCCCCGCCCCAGAGCACTACCTGGTGCTGGAAGTAAGAACCTGTCCACGGGATCTGGGGTCACTCACCCACACCACTATCTAAGGCAGAACTCCCCAATCTGACTGCACCCAGAATCCCCGGAAGCCAGGCCTGGGCCCAGGGTCCTGTGTGTGCACACACGAGCAAGCGTGCCTTACTTTTAAACCTCTTCCCAGGTGGTTGAAGTAAGTGAGAAAATACACAGAAATGCTGAGGGCAGTGCCCAGTATGGGCTAAACATGATGGGCCAGGTTTACGTAAGAAGCACCAGGATATTTCTGACAGTCTTCTGTGGATGGGTCCAGAAGAGATTTCTTACCTGGGTGCCTCTTTCCTGCTACTTTTGTTAAGTGCATTTGTTCATTCAGTGGCTGTTTATCACCTGCATGCTTTGGATCACATATAGTCTAATACTGTTCTTTCACCATTGTTACCCCAGCCCACCACCACCCTTTGCATAATTCTAGTGTAGAGGTTGAGACCTCACGTTTTGGATTTAATCAGGCTTAAGTCTGAATCCCACGCCCAGCCCCTGCAGTGTCTTAAGAATGCAGTGAGGTCTCATGGGTGACGCACAAGGACAATGTCTGATGAGCCACCAGCTCAGTAAGCCAGAGGTCCTGGGCTCATCCTCAGACACAGTCCATCTGGCCTGGTGTCTGTGGGCTGGTATTAAAAAGCCATCTGGCTTCCCTTGAAGAATCATAGGATCCGCAGCCCCAGCCCACATGGCTGTGCAGCAGCAGCCAGCTTAGAGGTGTAGAAAGGGCCCCTGTGGTGTCCACTTCTCTGCAGTCCCCACCACTCTCTTAAGTATTGCCCACAGCCACTACAATCTTTGCCTGGTGCCTCCTTGTCTTGGTGTAAGCCTTTGTGTCTGTAGCCCCTGTAATGAATGGAAGCTGCTACTCTATAAGTCTTCTCAGAAATGATTTCTCATTTGATCCCTACAACAACCTACTTGTGAAGTAGGTATGTTGCCCCCATTTTACAGGTATAAAAATTGAGGCCTGAAGGGAGCAACTTTCTCCAAGGTTTTCCAACTAGCAAGTGGCTGAGCCAGGAGCCAGACTGACTTACTTATTTCTTTAGCCAACAAATCTTTAATGAGCACTGTCTATGGGCCAGGCACAAGGACACAACCTAATTACTGCGCTTTTGCCCTCATTCCCCCAGCCTTTGGCTGGCTGTCAATTCCTTTCACGTAGAAAGGAGGGAACACAATCCTCCTGAGTAGGAAATTAATAATGATAGAGTACTGCCTAAAATACACCCTGTTGAGCCCCTTGAGAATGCCCCAGAACAGCACGTTGATTATACATTGTGTATATTTTTGGCTGTGGCAGCCGCTGAAATGTGTAGCTCGGCTCCTGGACAGCTTTGCACTCAAACCAGCGAGCTGTTCTCCTGTGTCACAACCTGTCATCCAATCCTTGACAGATTTTGGATCAGAATGTGACAGGTGTCTGGAACCTGCCTCGGCAGTGTGACGCCTGGTGCTCAGGCGCAGAGGGGCCCCCGTAAGTTTTCCCTCACAACCAGCCCCCGGGCCTGGTGAAAGGCACCTGGGGGTGCCACTGGGCCATCACTCCTCTCTCCTCCTTTGTCAAAAGTGCTGGGGCATGTGAGGCAGGCTGCGGGGGAGGGCTGACCCCATCCTGCCAGACAGCCCTGGGCAGGAGAACCAGGTGGCTCTCCACGGACTGCTGGTGATTGGTAGTCTTCATGGCTCACGGGTGCTCCTAGTACCCTGGAGCAGGGCTGCGAGCCCGAGCCACACACTGGGAGTGGACACCAGTAGGAACGCAAGGGCACTTTCCCAGGCAGGGTAGATGAGCTTTGTGTCAGGCAGACCTGCCTTCTGGTGCCTGCTTGGTGCCTTATGAGCTCAGTGACCTCAGGCAAGTCACTTTCCTCTGAGCCTCCATTTGCCCCTTGGTAAAATGGGGGTGACAGCACTGTAGCAATGAAAGTACTGAGGGCTGCTGGTGCTGGCTGAGCACTGACCTCGTGCCAGGTGTTGTATGGAAGACTCACCTCATTCTCTCCTCATGGTGATGAGGCAGATCCTCTTCCCATCGTGTTTCAGGGGGCAGACTGGGGCTCAGAGTGAAAGACCTCGTCCAAGGACATAAGACCGTGAAGTGGCGGAGCTGACACTTAGACCCAGGCCCACCTGACTCCAATTCCCACATTCTAACTCCCCGACGGCAAGGACCATAGCTGGGTGCTCATTCTGAGAGCCCCAGCATCCGGCATGGTACCCTGCACATTGTGTGTTTGTCAGACACTCTTGGAGTAAATGAAATGTAAATACAGGATGCCTGGCCAGTGGTCACTGTTAGTTTTGTTATTTCCTCAATCTGCATCTCATTTGCTCATCAGAAGAGAAGTACTTTTATTATGCATAGTCAAAGAAAGCTGAACTGTTTCCCCCCATGTGTATGTGACCTTGCTGGACTACAAGCCAGGTTTTATTCTGAATATCGGTTCCTGAGGCAGCTGCAGGATGGATTATTACTTGAGACTTCTATAAATGACAGAAATCCATCCCAACCAGGCTTTAGTAGAAAAGGAATTTATTGGCTCATAACTGAGAACACCGGAGGGAGCAGCTTCAGGCATAGCTGGATCCATGGGCCTGAATAACCTAGTCTGAAATCTCTGTCTTCCATGTAATCTCTGACCATGTGCAGTGTAGGTTACTGGTGGCCTACTTCTGAAGTCAAACAGTTTAAGCAGTTCCAATGGGAAGAGGCAGAGAAAACCTTAGGAGGGCCCTGATTGACCCACATGCGTATCCTTGACCAATGACTATGGCCAGAGGCTTCTGTGGCCAGGCCTGGAACATATGCTCACTACCACCTCCATCCCAGCCCCACGGGAAGTCCTGCAGGAAGGAGAGGCTCTTTTACCAACAGAGAGGGATGGTGTGCTGGTTAGTCAAAGCCATGAGCTGTCCCAAGCCAGTGTTCTATTGGATAGACAGGGCGGGCACAGGACCCCAGCCTCAGGCAGACCAAATGAGAACAGACTGAATCTTCTCCTCCAGGAGCTCATCGATATGAACCAGCACCATCTGAATGCCCTCGGTGTGGGCCACACCTCCCTGGACCAGCTCTGCCAGGTGACTATGGCCCATGGACTGCACAGCAAACTCACTGGCGCTGGTGGCGGTGGCTGTGGCATCACACTCCTCAGGCCAGGTACCAGGGGGCTGGCAGGGCTCATACAAAGTTTCTACCTGGATATTTTCCTTGGGAGGAGGAGGCGGCGGCCTATAAAGTATCACCTCTGCTGTGTGGCCTCGGGCAAGTTAATTAACCTCTCTGGGCCTTTGTTGTCACATTGGTCAACTAAGGATGCTAATATCTAGTTTATAAGATTCCAGGTCGGGAGGAAATGCATTTAGAGAGTTTGGCACAGGGCTGAGCTCACATTGTGAATGCTGTTTTTTCCTCCTGCTTACCTGTCAAGCCTCCCACAAGTTTGAGAAATAATCAGGACATTGTGACCACCCATATCAGCCTTATACTCCCCACTGTCACCTCTTGATGTGACTGCTATGGCACTAACCTTGCTACAAACAAAGGGGGAAGAGCAAGGCAGAGCAATGGGCTTACACAATGCCCTTGTGCTGGTGACTAGGCCAGCAAGGGGCTCCTGGTGGTGTTTGGTCACCAACACACCACCCTGCCTGCAGGACATGGAACTAAATGCTTCCCCCCCCCCCCCCCCACCTCCGTTTCCTGCTGTGCTCTTTGCCAGCTCCTGTTGGTCTCCCTTCTCTCCATCTCCCCTCTGTGTCTCCTTCCTCTTTTTGCCCACAGTAGCCCCAGAGGCCTCCCCTCCCCCTCAGTGGGACTCCCAGGCCTCAGGAAGTCACCTTGTCCTATCCAGCAGCCCTTGGATTGTTGGTTCCCTGTTCAGGGTCAATGATGGTGAAAAAACATTTCTCAAGCTTCTGTGGTACCAGGTGCTGTGCCAGGCACTTTACCTGCATTATCCTGTGTAAGTCTCACAGTGATCTTGAGGTATTATTAGCCCTGTTACCAGATGAGGCGACAGAGGCTCAGACAAGTTACTTATTGAGGCCCTGCATCCAATATACAGCAAGGCCAGGTCTCTGTGACTCGAACGCCACCTTTTTCTTGAATGAGGCAGACATCCTCCAAGGGGGCAGGTGGTTGTCAGAAGTGACCTGCTGCTTTCCCTCCCCCCAGATCTGGAGGAGCCAGAAGTGGAGGCCACAAAGCAGGCGCTGAGCGGCTGTGGGTTTGACTGCTGGGAAACCAGCATCGGTGCCCCTGGCATCTCCATCCATTCGGCCACCTCCCTGGACGCCCCTGTCCGGCAAGCCCTGGATGGCCTCTGAGATGAGTCCACGCTGCTGTGGCGCTGCCAAGAAGCCCCTTCCTGGATTTTTCTGGGCCCTCAAGTTGGCCTCTGTGCTGGCCAATGGGCACCCAGCTCCTGATGCTGACAGAGAGGCCCCCAGCCCCCTGTGACATCCCTTCTGCTGGCTGTGCCTCTACAGTCCCACCAGTGGGACCTGGAACCTGCCGTGGGCTGGGCTGCCCAGAAGACATGGTCTGCGTCCTGCATTCTCTCCAGCTGGCTGGGCAGTGGGGCTGTGTAAAGTCCTCTGAGACTGCAGACCTGAGATAAGAGGTGCTCTTTCTTGTCCTCCCTAAGGCTCCCCCAGACCCATCTGCTTTGGGCCTCTGTCTTCACCTCAAACTCCCTGGCTGACCTGGCAGAATGCTCAGGTTCAGGGGCCTGGTTCCGGGAGCAGTGTGCCTTCTCCTTCTTCCACCTCTGTACTTCTACCTGCCTCTCAGGACCAGGCCCTGCTCACCTCCTCCAGGAAGTCTTCCCTGACCCTGTGGCCTGCTCTCTCTAGCTAGATGTGGGCTCCCCTAGGGAGTGTCCAGGTGGTGGCCTTCTGTCCTATGGCCCAAGAGTTGACCCAAAGCAGGGTCAATGTGCAGTTTCTTCCAGTCTACCTGAGGGGTTTGCAGAAAAGATGGCAAAGGGGGAATAAAAAGATCTTGAGTAAACAGTGCTTCACTCTGTCAAAAAAAGGATGAGGGTCTGGTAGCCTGCCCACCCACACCTGCCTCCTTTGTCCCTGTCCCTTCTCCAGCCACCTTCTCAGGGGACTTTTCAGGAGTTAAAGGAAGGAGGGCTCTGGTCACTTGGTTGGGTGTCTTGGGGATGGGGTGGGGTTTTCCCAGGTGGCCCTGGTGGCACAGAGTTGGACAGGACACTAGGCTCCGTCCACTAGCACAACTCCAGTCCGCTTTTCCAAAAAGGGGAAACTTAAGCTTCCTAGCTCCTAGAACCATGAGCACCCACGAATTCACTGACCTTTGTAAGTATTAGAAACAAAAAGCTGCTGTAGGTCCTGTAATATTCCTTTCTAAAATTAACTGTGGGTGGAGAAAACAGACTCAAGGGCTTATAGCACAGTGCCTGGCACCTACCTGGACAGATTTGAACTTTATATTACCAGTCAAGGTTCTTTCTGAAATGGCAGAATCCATCAAAACCCCGTGTACCTACCACATTGCCAACAGAAGTCCCAGGCCTGAGAGGCAGACTCTGCGCAGGAAGGTGGGGCTAGGCAGGGGTTTCAGGATTTGATTAAAATGTCTCAGTGAGCTTCTGCCCTTGGCCACTAGGGGGCAGCTGGCGCGTTTCCCAGTGTCTTCACGGGGTGAGTGGGAGATGGTCTAAAGAGCAGAATCTGAGTTTCCCTTCCTCCAGCCCACGCTGGGCCTCTCCGCGCTCTGCCAGGAACATAAGGGTGATAGGAAGGATACCTGCCCCAGCTTAACTTGTAAAAATGGTCCCAGCATCACTGATGAGTTCCATGCCTCTACCCTTTAAAACAATGCATAAAACAATAATATTAATACTGAATACTTACCATGTGCTGAGCACTGTTATCTACCCCAGCTTTGGACTGTAATTGCTAGTCTCAGCTCCATTTTACAGATCAGAAAACTGAAGCTCAGAGAGGTTGAGTAATTCACCCAAGGCCACACAGCTATTTAGCATCAGAGGCAGGGTTCCAACTCAGGCGCTCTGACTCCAGCACCTGCCCTCAGCCCCTATGTGCTTCTGCCTGGACACAGGTTTGTTGCAATTTCTTGCTGCTTTCCACACTCAGGCTCATTATTTCCTCTGGCTTCTGATATACTTGGTTAGAGTGGGTTGTGGACCTGGGTGTAAGTTCCCCACATGATTTGAATGAGCAGTCAGGGTTGAACGATGCTTTCTGTGGGATGATCCTGGCTGACAGTGTTTCCAGCCTCCCTGGGGCTCCCATAGCCACCCATGGCAGGTGTACAATCCAGGGGAGGGGTTGTCCAGAGGCTCCGGCCCCCAGAACCTATCTGCTCACCAAGACCCTCCCTCTTCCTGACTCCCTGGGCATTGGGTGTCACTCCTGGAGCAGAAGCTAACCCCTTACCCTTGCCCCATAAAGCAGCCACCTGCATGCCTCAGCCAGCACAGCCTCTTACCCTAGCTACTGCCACCGACCACCATATGGGCCACCTGTCTTTGAAGTGCATTTGCAGACAATTTGCATTTGCAGCATCACCCCTTCTCTTCACCTGCCTTGGTGGCTCTTACTCCCAGCTACACATCAGAGCCACCCATGAATGCCTGGCCCACCCCCAGATATTCTGAATTAACTGATCTCAGCTGGACTCCTGGCTCTGAGGGGATTCTAACATGCAACCAGGACTGAGGACATTGAACTAGGTGACCTCCAAGGTCATTTCTGTATGTCATGGTGCTTGAGAGTTCACCTCTGCCTGGGCTCCCATTCAGCTCTGCCACCCACTATCCATGTGAGCTTGGGCAAGCCAGTTCCCCTCCAGGAGGCTGAAGTCTCTACTTCTAGAAGATGGAAGAAATAATACCCATCATATATAGAGGTTTCGTGAAGATTGAGTGAGGGGATGCACGCAAAGCTCTTGGCACAGTGCCTGGCACATAATTACTGAATAGTTGCTCATTTTTATAACTGTCCTGTGCTGAAAAACTAGGTGTCTCTGAGAGCCCAGAAATTTCAGAATGGTGCACAGAGCTTATTAGAAACACCCAGCCCAGTTTTTCTAAAGCCCCTGAGTTGAAATCCCTAGGGTCAGTATTCGAGAAACACAGCTAATGCCGACTAGTTTTCCAACCTCCCTCCCAGTTTCCTCTCCCAAGAGGCAGCCACATACCTCTGGTGCCCTCTTTGCCAGCTGGAGGACAGCAATTCCTCAAGTCAGCATTTGGAGCCACTCCCAGCCTCTGCAGCTGATTGTGGATTTAACACCCACCCTCACAGCCTGAAGCTCTCAGAAAATTTCCCTGGTCTGGCAGAGGTCTCATGTCAGGAGACAGGCAGCAAATATTGTGATTCATACCAAACAGGGTGGCTGCTGTAGTTAAACTGATGTTCTTTCTGTTGGTGAGGACTTTTTCTCTCCGAGAATGTCCCCCATGGACCACTGACAGCCTGTTCAGTTTGGTGACTGGCTGCAGGTCAGCAGGCATAACCAAGGCCCAGCTCTTCCAGGCTTCCAGCTAATTTTGGACCAGCTCCATGGCTGTCTCTTAGCACCTTCTGTATACCAGGCCCAGTCATTGTCTTAGATGAGGAAACTGAAGCCCAGAGAGGTTAGCAACATGCCTGTTACATGTTTTCATGTGTAATGTCCACGCCATCATCACATTTCCCCTCAGTTGTCCCCAGAATGTCCAGAATCCTGTTCAGGACCCTGTATCTGGCTGTTTTGGCCCTAAATTATCTTTTAATCTAGCACAGCAGCCCTCCCCATAGACACACACACACATCTTTTCCTCTCCACTACCTGGCTTACTCAAGACACCTGGCCAGTCATCCTATAGACGTGCCATCTCTGCATTGGTCAGCCCCCTCCCTGTGGCTTTGCCAGCTCCTGAATTACTAACATTCCTGAGCATCCACTTATGTGCCCCACATGGCACCGAGTGCCTTATCCCTGTGAATTCAGTCAGTTCAGTGGTGCAGGTAGGACAGAACCACGGCCTCTTATCAGAAACTCTGGGGTCCAGCTTTGGTTTGGAATTCAGAAGTTTGCAGTTTTAGGGATAGACACCCTATGTTCTATCCCTCATGGTATCTGGGGCAGCACCACCCCAGACTCTGCAATGAAAGGTATAAAGAGTAAAGATTGTACATAATATGCCAGCCTGCATTGCATTTACTGCCAAATGCGTTTTGATGCTACGCTTCTACAGAGCATCTTGGATCTCGGGCCTGAATGATTCTCCCATTTTGCAGAGAAGCAGACAGATGCTGCTTGGAGAAGTTCAGTGATTCATCCAAGGCCACAGAGCTAAGGGGGTGAATCCAAGGCTTGAACCCCAGCCATCAGGGTGGACACGACCTCCCATGCTGCAGGGACTGACCAGGGCCTGTCTTTGCCCATTGGGATGGGAAGGCTCTGCACCAGCCACTTGGGGCTGGACGCTGCCCTACACAGTGCAGGCTGAAGGCAAGGGGCGCTGGGCACCGAGTACACTGGCTCAAACTGGTGAGTCAAACCCGAATTGTTGTCTTGTTTATTTTTCCAACTGTAATGCTTGTAATGTGACAGGACTGTAGGGAAATGACCCAGTAGTGGCCCCACACCTCCAGCTACTGGACCCTATTGGGAATCACCTTTCTGAAAACAGGCAGGACTGGGGGGCCACAGCTCCAGGGAGAGAAAAGGGCTCTCCCTCTCCTCTTGGGCCACCCCCACTCCCTCCAAGCAGCCAGAGGGGTGGTGAGGCCCTAATGCATCACTTTTCACCATATTCATGGGCCAACAGAGGGGCAGCCACCTAATTCCACACACATACAGGAGAGGTGATGGAATCCGGCCTCCATCACAGGCTGCTCTGCCAACCGCCTTCTCCCCCCCCACCCCCACGCCGCCCCGCTCAGGAGATTAGCTGGGTCTGTTCTCACACTGTGTTTAAATCTGATAAGGAAAACATCCATTTGCATAATGTAGTGTCTGAAGCCAAGGTATCCCCCTGAATACTGACAGGCACAGGGGTTTTGCTGGGATGCACTTGGCCTCCAGGGGCCTTCTGGGTGTCCCCCTACCCAGAGAGAAAGGAGTTGCTGTCCTCCCCAAGACTGCCAAGGCCTGCAAGCAGATCCTGGTTCCTCAGCTCATGGTCACTATCCATTCAGCAAATATAAAGTGTGCAACAACTACATGCCAGGAACTGGGCTGGGCCCTGAGGAAGTGAGGTGACTGATAGGGCTGTTTTTACCCTTATGGGCTCACTGGCCTGTGCTCTGGGTACTTTCACATCCCTTCTCTCTACCCGCACCCACGGCAAGCCCATGAGGAAAGTGTGGCAAGCCCCATTTGACAGGTAGGAAACTGAAGCCCAGAGGGTAGTCCCTGCTCCAGGCCACACGATCAGCAGGCACAGAAGCTAGGCCAAGATGGGTCTCTCGACTCCAATTACAGGGCTGATTCTGTGGCATCCCAGCTATGAGGAGAAAGCCAAAAGGCAGTTTACTGTGTGACCTTAGGCAGGTCTCTTGCCCTCTCTGGGCTTTGGTTTCCCTATCCATAGAAATAATGGTGTCCGTTTACTGTGTCAGAAGCTTTGCCCTTGTGCACTCATTTCATCTTCCCGGTGATCACTATCTTGTGAATTCTGGGGTCCCAGCTGGGATTGGAACCCAGCAGCATCTGACTCCAAAGCCTGGGCTCACTCCCCTCTCCTTAGCAGGCAAGGCTGGGTTTTGCTGACACATCTGTCTGGCCCAGGAGGGAGGAGACTAGGGCAGGATTCAGGGTCACAAGGCAGATTTGGCTGAGCTGCCTTAGACACTGGTCCCCAAGTGCATGGTGCCAGCCAGTGATTATCATGGGTCTGGGAGTTGGGTGATATGACCCTGGAGGAAGAAGCTTCCCTGGAACTGAGCACCTGCCTCCTGTTGCCAAAATGGCCACGCCCACTCCGCACCCCACTTGACTTTCACAGGGTAGGGGAGTTCTGTGTCACTGCTGGGCTGAGAGTGGTAAGGAGCTTATATGATGGCTCTCTCGCAGGCCCACATCAGCACCTGTCAGCGCATGTGTTGTCCTTGCAGGCATCAGAGTGCTCTTACCCCCAGTTCCCATGTCCTGCCATCAGCCACAGAGAGCCTAGCCTACCGTTTAAGAAGAGATGTCCTTCCATCAAAAGCATTGTGTACTCTAGCTGGTTTGGCTCAGTGGATAGAGCATCAGACTAAAGGGCCCCGGGTTCGATTCTGGCCAAGGGCATGTACCTCGGTTGCAGGCTCAATCCCCAGCTCTGGTCAGGGTGCAGGAGGCAACCAATTGATGTGTCTCTCTCACATTGATGTTTCCCTCTCCCTCTCTCTCCCACTGTCTCTGAAAAGCAATGGAAAAAATATCCTCCAGTGAGGATTAAAATAATAATAATAATAAAATTTTAAAAAGAGCATTCCCTGATAGTGCAACAAGGACCTACACTCTGCAGATGGGGAAACTGAGGCACAGAGAAGGGATGCAACCTGACTGTGGTCACACAACGTGTTTGTGGCAGAGCAGGGGTTCAGACTCAGTGCTTGTGACCAGCTGAGGGGGCTGCATGGATCGGGGCAATCCAAGGCCAGGAGAGGAGGCAGGAGGGCCGCTGACCTGCCAAATCCTCACCCTGGAGATGCCAGTACTTCTGCCGATGACCTTAGGGAGCTTCCACTAGAGTTTCCTGTTGGGGGGGTGATGGCACAGAGATACAGGAGCCTTAATGGCTTCGATGGGGAGCGGGGAAGGGAGGTGTGGCAGGGCCAATCAGGCTGGGAGCAAGGGGGCAGCGCCACCCCTCCCCTTAAGGCTATGGCCAGTTGTTGCCCTGTGGAGTAGTAGACCCACTATTTTCCAACCTTTCTATCTGGTTTAAAAGAGAATTCAAAAATCGGGATATTTTGGTAAAATACTAAGGTTTTTTAAATACTGTCAATGAATAAAGAAAAATCTATTAAAAAGGGGGGAAAAATGGCCAAATCAAGCTCTTCTGCAGACAGAAAACCACCCAGGGTTGAGACCTCTTTCAGAGACTGTCTCCCCCGGCTCTGGAGAGTGAACCTGGGAGTGGGGGCACCACCTGTGGGAGGGCACCCCGCCCCCAGGTAGAATCTGATTACCCCCAGGCGCCCCTTGAAATGGCAGGCGGGCGGGTGGCGGGGGCGG
The DNA here is from genome assembly GCF_054644295.1 of Miniopterus natalensis. Taxonomy (NCBI): domain Eukaryota; kingdom Metazoa; phylum Chordata; class Mammalia; order Chiroptera; family Miniopteridae; genus Miniopterus; species Miniopterus natalensis. The sequence continues at coordinate 19,778,500 of NC_142100.1, forward strand.
GGGTGGCGCCAGAGGTTGGGTTGAGAGCTCTTCCCTGTGAGGCACAGATGGCTTTTTTTTATCAGTGTCAGCATTGGCTTCTTTCTGCTCTGATGAATAGATTCTAAAGAGGCAGTGACATTATTCGAGATAACAGAGAACAGAAAAAGGGTCAGCAATGGAGAGAAAATGGCAGAGCCAGCAGATAAAGGGGAGGCCGAAGGGGGTGGAGTATCCTGGCTCGAGTGCCCCCCAAGCCCGGCTCCCTGTGGCGGGGGCTGGAGTGCCCCCTGGACCAGGGCAGGGAGGGCCTGACAGCTGCCCCGCAGCACCTGCTGGCTCCAGCATCCCGCCTCCTCGGCCAAGCCGCCCATTCCGCCTTTTCAATTCGATTCAATTAGGCCTCCCCGCTCGGAAGCTTGTCTCCTCTGATATCCAGTTTAACTGACAGGGGATTAGAGCTGTTTGTATTACACACACACACACTCTCAGGCTGCTAAACCGCCAGCAGGGCCTGGGACCCACATTATTTATGGAGCCCGCAGTACTGTCCCTCTTGACCTGCTTCCTTTGGGTGGTACTGGGGGCCCTGCTGTCTGCTGCACCCACGCACACCTCCCAGCCCCACTTCCAGCCTGGACAGTGGAGCAAAAAAAGAGCCCAGACAGCACTGTTTGAATCCCAGGTCTGCCGCTTGCTGGCTGTGTGGCCTCAGGCAAGTGACTTCACCTCTCTGAGCCTCAGTTTTTTCATCTGGAACATGGAGACAACCAACCTGTAAGGTGATTGTGGGGATTAAGTGAGGCAATGGGTGCAGGGCATTTAGCACGGTGCCTGGGTACGCACCTTTTTCAGTTGTCTCCTGCCGGGGTGGGGCCTCTTGCCTGACTCCCTCATTGGCATGAAAGCCCTTGTATCAATTCCTAGGGCTGCTGGAACTCAGTACCACACACCGGGAGGCTCAGAGCAACAGAAGTGTGTTCTTTCGCAGTTCTGGGGGCTGGAAGTCTGAAACCAGGATGCCAGCAGGGCCTTATTCCTTCTAAGACTCTGGGTAGAATCCTTCCTGGCCCCTTCCAGCTGCCGGTGGTGGCCGGCAGTCCTTGGTGCTCCTTGATTCACAGCTTCCTCCCTCTGATCTCCACCTCTGTCATCACATGGCCATCTTTCTCCCTGTGTGTCTCTGTCTTCATGTGGCATTTCCTGTTCTTATAAGGACACTAGTCACGTTGGATCAGGGCCCACCCTAATGACCTTGTCGTAATTTGATGACATCTACAAAGACCTTATTTCCAAATAAGGTCCCATTCACAGGTACCAGGGGTTAGGACTTCGACGTGTCTATTGTGGGGACACAACTGAAGTCATGACACTCAGGGGCACAAGTTTTCCTGGTTTGTTTCTGCATCTGCGATCCCAGCACAGAGCCTGGCATATGTCAGTGCTCAGAGGGGAGCTGTGGGATGAACAAATGAGTGGAAAGAGCCTTGGTGTCCAGCCTCTCCTCCATGGCTGACCCCGGCTCCTCTGACAACCGCAGCAACCCCAGCCCAAATGGTGTCTGGGCAAGGCAGGTCTCTGGGGCCGTCTCTCCCGCGGGTTCATCTCCGAAAGAAGTGGTGTTGACATCAGCAGATGTCTGTCACTTTCCTTCCCCAGCAAAATCTCAACTGTCAGAGTAAGTGAAATAGTCATTGCCTATCCTTGCGTTTGAGATTTTATTGACAGTTTCATTGTCACCCAAAAAAACCTCCTTTCCTCCGTTGGCATTTTCATCAGGCGAGTCTGGGGGCAGGAAGAGGGTGCAGGGCTGGCTCCTGAAAACAGTTTTTGGCAGGTGGTGGGCACTGGTTCCGCTGGCCTGGGATCAGCAGGGGCGTAGACCCTGTGGTGAGCTCCACCATTCCTTGGCTCCAGCCCTGCTCAGCACTCCCTCCAGGGGGCAAGAGGGAAATGAGAGACAGGAACGGGTGGTGGCCAAATGTGGCAGCCCAGACCCCACCCTGGATCCTCAGGCCCTTCTCCCATCCTCCCGGTGTGCATCAGGGTGCCTGAGTGAGAGCATGGGCTGTGGAATCGAACCACCTGGGTGCAGTTCTTAGTTCAGCAATATGCTCCTTAGAGCAAGTACTTCGCCCTGCAGAGCCTCAATGACCCCATCTGTCAAATTGGATGGGAACAGGTAGCTTCCGTTGGTCAAGACTTCATCCAGGCTGAGCACCCATTATCCTGTTCAGCCTTCATCAGATCCTAGAGATCTGGGTGCCGTCAGGATCCTCACATTAATGATGTGGATACCGAGGCTCAGAGAGGTGAGGCAGCCTGGCCAAGGCCACCACTGCCAGGAAGTGGCAGGAGTGGTTTGAACCGAGGCTTAATACTCCAAGCCTGGCTGTGAACCTACCTCGTAAGATTTGTGGGAGAGCACAGGTGACAAAGCATCACACAGCCTAGCACATAGGGATAAGCTGTCTGCTGCTATTAGTATTGCTGTTGTTGTTATTGTTGTGAAACTGAGCCCCTTGGCAGCCCCTTTCCCCACATCCTGAGAACTCTTTGGACATCACAGGGAGCCTCCGAGGGCATAGAGTGGGCTCAGGGCTGCACGAGCTGAGGACCTGCTCAGGGATCCTATCCTGCTCCATGCCACAGCTTCCTTGGCACACCCTTTCCCTGGCACCAGCAGGGCTGCGGGTGGGGCGCTCAGTAACCACATAGGCAAGGTCATCTGGTTCCAGTGTCAGACAGAGGCTTCCCGACCTGCTTCAGCATGTCTAAGCCTCACTCATGGGAAGTGAGGCCCCCAGAGCCACCCCTGCTCAGAGAGCTGCCCAGTCAGGCCAGTGAGTCCAGTAGTTAAGACCAGGGGTTCTGCAGTCAAGGAGATCAGAGTTTGAGTTTTGCTATGACCACCAGTTGGCTGGTGAAAAGTCGTCAAATCTCACTGAGTCTCAGTTTTGTCCTCTGTACAGTGAGACAATAAAAGACTCCCTTCTGAGGGTCGAGGGGCTAAACAATAGTGTTTGGAAAGCAGGACCTAACAAACAGAGGAAAAAGACAATTTTAGCACATAAAAGCTCCTTAAAAACCTTAGACTCTAAACCCCTCCAGGTGCACAGGAGGAAACTGAGGCCCAAAGTGGGGAAGGTTTTCCTCTTAGCCACCCTGCCATGCTGGGGTTCACTCCCCAGCCCCTGGCCCAGCGCTCCAGCTGCCCCCCCCCCGCCTGCCTTGTCCAATGCGCTCCCCTCTATTCTGTGCCTGCCCTGTCCCTGTGTCTCTGGCCCCTGTGGCTTTGAGAGCCCGAGCCCCAGGCCCACAGCAAGGAATGCCATTCTCCCTCTCGCTGGCACACTGAAGGTTTTGAAAGTTAAAGTATTACCGTCGGCTTTGTTGTTGCCTAACTACGACAGACAAATTGAGAACCAGTTGTCAAAATGTCAGTGCACAACAAATCAACATGCAAAACGAGTCACAGTGCTCTGTGGTGTATAATTAAACAAAAAATCCCTTTTAGAAATTTCAGCGAGCGTTGGTTCCACTTTATATTTGTCTGTGTGATTAATAAAGGCAGCTAATTTTCAGACTTTAAAAACAGCTAGAAAATAGCTCCTAATTACATATTAGGTTCCTAGCGGCCCCCGCTGAGCTCCGCTGGCATTGGTGGGCCGAAGAATTTGGCAGAGCCTTAATTGCATTCTGAGCATCATCTAATTTTAGTTAAATGTAATGTAATCAGCAGCAGATGTCTGAAATAAAATATGAATTATGAATATGATGAAATTTCATTCTTGAATAAAAAAGTAATTTGCTATTTAGTTCATTAAAGTCTTAGAGGTTTATTAGGAGCAGGTCTATATAGCCTGGCGAGGTGATATATTACATGATATCTGGGAGAAAGGGAGAAACCCCAAAGGCATGGAAACTTTATCCAGGAGGGTCCAGTTTTGATTAATAACTGGTGGGGCCTGGCGGAAGGCCCTGGGGGCCCTGAGTCCACCCCAGCCAATGACTCCCTTAGGCCCTTTGAGGTGGGCCCAGGGTTTGAGGTGAGGGGCTTGGACAGGGAAGCCATGGATACGTCTGGGGCCTGTGGCGTTCCTAGCATTCCACCCCCATCTCCTTCCCACCATGTGCTCATGTCCCTGGCTTCTGAGATGGGCAAGTGAAGGAGGGCTTGTTCCTTGTGGCAGAGCTCCACACTGGGCAGTATGCCCAATAGGCTTGGTGACACCACCTGAGGCAGAGACTGCATCCAGGGTCTGAGCAGGGATTCTGTCTCAGTCTCTCACTGTGCAACTTTAATTCAGTGCCTCAGTTTGCCTTTCTATAAAATGGGAATAACAGCAGCACCTATCAGACACACCAAGCAGTACCCAGAATGTGGCAAAGCCCTCATTCAGTGTTGGCTGTTGTCGGAGTTGTTACTATTAGTCATAGAAGTCATAGTCAGTCAGTGTTTAAATGCCTTCTTTTGTATTGTTTTTAAAAGCAGCCAATGATGCAGAGATTATAAACTCTATTTTGTTTTTCATCTGAGGCTCAGAGAAGTTAAGCAACTCATCCAAGGTTGCACAGCTAGTAATTGCCAGAGGAGGGATTTTAACCTGGGTCCAGTGTTTCTCCCTGTAACCCAGAGCTGTACAAGAACTGGCCTGGTGGGAATCCTGGACCTAGGACACTGGAAGCCAGGGGCTGGGCAGGTGAGAGGAGGAAGCAGGGCTCATCTGCCCTGATTCCAGGAAGAGGGGGGCGAGTAAGGGGCGGGAGGCTGGGTGGAGGCTCTGTCAGAAGCCACTCTGGGCAGGTGGGGGGACAGAGTCTGCCTCTCCATCCCCACTTCACACCAACCAATAATTTCCTGCAATTATCTGGAAAAGATTAATTAGCAAAGTGCACCATATTGACTTGAGGCTGCCCTGGCGATCGATAAACTTGGGAGTCTCGTAGGTGCCTGCAGAGAGGGCCAGAACTTGAAAGTGGGGGAGGAAGCCCAGCTTTGGCTTGCCTGAGCCTCATTCCTTAGCCCTATGGAAGGCTGGCCAGCTTCCTGAGTTGGGGCCAGCTGTGTGTGATATCTTGGCGTTGAGCAAGTCCCTTTGCCTCTCTGAACCTCAGTTTCCCCACTTGTAAAATGGGGGCTGGGCTGCCCTGGGCCAGGGATCTTCCTTCTGCTTCCATAAGTTCTGGGAGGAGAGCAGCCTCTCCGGGGGGGTGCGGGCCAGTGGGGCCGCCGCTGTGGAGGGCTTGACTTCACTTTGCTGACATAGCAGCCCGCTGAGGGCCGAGGAAGCATAAAGGATTCTCCCCGGCTGCCTTTCAAGGGCAAAGACAAACATCTGGTCTTTCTAAAGTATCATCAGCATACAGCCCCAAAGAGCTTTCCGCTGGCTCTGGTCTTGGTCGGGGCAAGAGTTGAGTGTGCACAGCGTGGGAGTTAAGATGACGGGGCTGGGGGTCAGGCGAACAAAGGTTCAAATTCCAACACCCCCTCTTCCCCTCTAGGCGCCCCGGCTGGTCTCCTGACCTCTCTGAGCCTCAGCGCTCTCCTCTGGAAATTGTACACCCCACTGAGCAGTCTGGAGTTTCCAGTGGGCCTGTGGCCCAGCCCAGTGCCAGGCACAGGGCAGGGATGGGGGATGGAAGCTGCTGTCACAATGAGCTCCTAGATTCCCACTCCACCCGCATCGGTCAGCATCCTGCAGGACTCAGCATTCCACTGGAAGGGTACCAGTGGAGTGAGTTCGGTCAAGGGAGTTATAGAGAGGGGTAAGGCAACCAGGAACATTGAGACCCAGCAGGGTCCCCTAGACTGGAAGAGGCAGAAGTGGAGCTAGGAGAGCCCAGTAATAAATAAGGGAGTCTCGGAAGGAGCACCTCCAGGCGGGAGCCATGGACTTCAAGGGACACTGGCTACTGCCGGGAATGCAGTGCTGAGGCAGGCAGAGGCGGCCCGATCTGTCCCTCTCCTGCTCCAGCCTCCCATCGCATGATCCCTTTGGAAGCCAGATGCTGGGGCAGCCTGAGGAGGTCAGCTTCCCAGGGCACAGAGTTGGGCTGGCAAGCAAGGACTGGACAGGTGGTAGTAAAAGGGACACACCCACCACAGCCCCTCTTCCCAGGACTTTGGATAAGTATGGGAGAAGAGGGGGGGCTTCTGGGTGGGAGTAGGGAAAAGGGAGTCTTGAGCAGGTATGGGCTTCTTCCCTCTCTCCATGGGGCCTCACTCTGCCCCAAAGAATCTCATTTTGCACTTACTGCCCCAGAAACAGTGCTCCTTGGGAGTTGCAGAGGATGGCCAGACAGGCCTGGATTCGCCAGTTCCCAACTTGCTTCTGTCCTGGACTTAGTGGCTTCACCTCTGAGATTAAACAAGGCCACCTCAGCAAAGCCCCTAGCGCAGCGCTTGACACATATAGTGGGTGCTCCATAAAGCACTTGCTTCCTCTCCTCTCCACCCTCTTTCTAATAAGCCACCCATGGCTTCCCCCATTCATCTACCAGTGATTGGGCTCCTGCCATGTGCCCAGGCTGCGCCAGGCCCCGACCCAAGCTGCAGCGAAACTGAGAATCATTTGTCCTACAACAGAAACTGACAGTCTCCTCCGAGCCAGGCCCTGGGGACACAGCGATGACAAGACAGCACTGGACTCTGCTCTTGTGAGGTCCACGGTGTCTCAGTGAGACAGACTCGAAGCTAGAGTTTCCAGAGGTTCGGGTGGCAAGGGGTGACCCAGAAGGCTGCAGGGTGAAAAAGAGCCCCCTCCTTATATCCTCAGCCCAGAACCTAGGGAGCTGTCCCCATAACAGGGAGCCAGGAGGTGGGTCCAAGCAGCCCTAAGTCCTGGACATGGGGGAGCCAGGAAGGTTAGATGGCTCGGGTGCCTCCCCATCCACTCACCTCCTGAGCTCCCCCCCAACTGCCTCACCTCCTGCCAGGCCCCGAGGCCACCTGCCTGTCACCCCCTGGCCACTCCCCTGGCTCAGGTCAGCTGCCTGTCCCTGCTCTATTCATCAAGGGCATGACAGCTAAAATTCATTTGAAGATGAAGAAAGTGCCCGCTAATCCGTTCTGTAAGACATTGATAGACTAGCAGCTCAGGGAGAATTGCACAGCAGTAATGAAATTAGGCTAAAACTGCTGGCGGATTGCAGATAATTGCCCTTGTCTGTCACTAGGAATAACATCTCCCAAATCCAACACAAGGATTGTTCAACTTGCAGGAATTTCTTTTCTTTTTTTTAAAGAGAGGCAAAGCCAATCCGGGGCTTGGAATCTTTGTCTGAGCAGTGGCCTGGGGGGGGGGGGGGGAGCAGAGAGCAGGTATCACCACAGTGACTGCTTCCCTGCCTCTGGAGGTTCCCCAGGAACCACAGCCACAGCCAGGGGGACAAGGGGGCAGGAGGTGGGGCATTCCTCCCATGGGCCTCCCAGGGCATTCCTCCCATCGGCCTTTGTGGGTCTTGCCCTGAGCCTTGATTTCTCCTCGATGCCCTTCCCTCCACCAGCATGTTCCAGCCAGCAGGGCCCTGGATGGAAAACTGGGAGCAGGGAAATTTTAGGGAACTGGGGCTGCAGCAATGATTCTCTGTATTTTTGGGGGGCAGATTCTGGTTGGAAGAAGGATCATAGGACTAGGTTAAAGCTACATTTGCATTATGTTGAGACCACATCAACCCTTCATATAAGAGACTTTGAGGGGTGGGGACAGGTAAGATCCCCCTAAGCCACTGTTTGGTGCCACATGGGAGTCTAGATTCCTAGAAAGGAGAGTTCTGAGAAGGGACAGTGTATGGACTCATGGGTTTCCCAGGCTGTTGGCCTGACCGACACATAGCTAGCCCTCAATTAACACTGATGTCATAGAGCGTTCAGTGTCAGCAACAGCAGGTTTGAATGTCAGCATAAAGGGTCTTTTCACGTGTTAGCGTTACAGACTGAAGTCAATATCATTGGATGATGTCAGAGAACATTTGAATGTCAACATCATGCTGCCTTCAAATGCAGTGGACTGGAAAGCTGGAATGTTCCTCTCGTAGGAAGTTGGAGTGTCAGCATCACAGACTGTTAGCTTGTCAGCATCGCTGACTCGTAGAATGAGAGCTGTAAGGAGTCTTAGAGATTGGTCCAAACTCTTCAGTTGATGGATGAGAAAACTGATGCCCAGACAGGTTAAGTGATTTGCCAAAGGTAACACAGCAAGAAGGACCCTGACTGTGAGTTTCATCAAGGTCACAATTTATCTAGATCAGTCGTTAGAGAACTTGTAACCCCTTTCTCTTCTGCAGGCCCCACTTGTCCCAGTTCCCTGGGGGTGCTGGTTCCTGGTGCTCAGCTCTTGGGGTTAGGCCCATGTTCAGGGATTCATAGCAGAATCTCCCAGAATCCTCTGGCCTGCTAACCATTTCACCGGTCAGCCCCAGCCATTGGCCAAATCACACTTTCTATCTCAATCCTTTGGATCAACATGGCTCTGTTGAGGGTTTATTTATGTCTGAGGCAGGGTGCTGGGAATGAAGTGAGCCTGGAAGAGGGGTACTTAGTGGATAGGAGGTTCAGAGGAAGGAGATGGGATCCCTGCTGAGAGCTTATGTTCAGGAAGGTTTCAGGAAGAAGTTGACTTTGAGCAGGGTTTTGAAGGAGCCAAAAGGTTTTCATCGTATCCTTAGGTAAAGTCGGGATTAGGGGAGGAGCTGAGCCTGGGGATAGGACAGCTGTCCCAGATGGGAAGGAGGCTTCAGATGATGGGGGTAGGAATGGTGGTACCTGATGATGTAGAGCAGTTTATTAAGGTCCTTTCACCCATCAGAATTCATCTGAGTCCTCCAACACCCCTGGCGGCCCTGGGACAATCACCCTGGGTTGGTGGCTCTCAAACTGCGGTCCACAGACCTCTGAGGGTCCCCAGGACCCTTTCAGGCTGAATGTGAGATTAAAACCATTTTCTTTTTTTTTCTTTTTAAAATATATCTTTATTGATTTCAGAGAGAGGGATAGAGAGAGAGAGAAACATCAATGATGTGAGAGTCATTGATTGGCTCCCTCCTGCATGCCCATGACCGGGAATCGAACCCTCATCGCCTGGATCCTAGGTCGACGCTCAACCGCAGAGCCACGCCCGGCTGGGCTAAAACCATTTTCGCAATAACACTAAGACATTGTTTGCCTTCTTCACAGTGACACTGATGGTGTGAAGGTCTTGGGTAGATAAAGCTGCTGGCCTCATAGCATGAATCACAGCAGTGGCTCTGAAACTGTCACAGAGACGGTAGCATTCTTTACCTTCAGCACTCTCTCAGTCAAAAGTTTAACAGCCAGTCCTAGCCAGTTTGGCTCAGTGGTTAGAGGGTCGGCCTGAGGACTGAAGGGTCCTGGGTTGGATTCTGGCCAAGGGCACGTCCTTCCATGGCAGGCTCAATCTGCCTGCAGAAGGCAACCAATCGATGTGTCTCTCTCACATTGATGTTTCTCTCTCTCCCCCCCCCCCCCCCATTCTCTCTGAAAAGCAATGGAAAAAATATCCTCGGGTGAGGGTTAAAAAAAAAAAATTTGACTTTCCAGCAAAAATTAAGATTTTGGAGAACTCGAATCTGCCACTGTGGGTTTGACAGCTTCCTACTTAAAGACTTTCCCGAAGAGATTGGCAGTAGTATTAGTGAATGTGACTTTTTTTTTTTTTTATGTTGTATAATGAAATATGTTAATATTTGGAAGAGCTGCATAACTCAGGAAACCAGTATTTTCCCAGTGACCAATGCGTAATATTACAAAATGAGTGTAGGATCCAGTCAAAGTGCAAAATAGACTGATGGTTTTTTAAAAATCCTCACCCGAGGACATGCTTAGAGAGAAGAAGGGGGAGGGAGAGAGAGAGAGAAGCATTGATCGGTTGCCTTCCATACAGGCCCTGACCAGGACTGAACCCACAACCCAGGGATGTGCCCTGACCGGGAACGGAACAGCGGCAACCTTTCGGTGCACAGGACCACAGTCAACCAGCTGAGCCACCCCAGCTGGGCTAGACTGATGGGTTTTAAATGAACAGAGTATGAAAGCTAATTAACATGGTTTCAGGCACTATATTGTAGCTGTTAGCAAACTACCACATGTGGAGTTTGAGTTTGTATCAAAGAAGAAATCTATAGTGATCTGAGAAGGCGATTAGAATCTTCTTCCCTCTTCTAGGTATGTATTTGTGTGAGGCCATATGTTCTTCACCTATTTAAACCAAAACATGTCAAAACAGATTGAATGCAGGAGCAGACGTGAGAATCCAGCTGTCTTCTCTTAAGCCAGACATTAAAGAGATTTGCAAAAACGGAAAACAAAAAATGAACTCCCATTTTACAGATGCAGAAACTGAGGCTCAGAGGCCTTGGGCGAAATCCTGATCCCTGTCTAGGCCTCTGTCTGCCCATCATCTGGTCCCCCACCTCCAAGAATCCATTGGGCAATGGTCTTCTCATGTCTCTTGCCCAGACGTCTGGGAGGCACGGTCGGAACAAAGCCAGGCCCTGCCCCCTCGGGCCACGTCTCCTCCTGCTGCACAGGTGGGCGGGGCCAGGCCAGGCAGCTGGCAGCTGGTCCCACGTCCCTGGGGCTGGTGAGGAGGTGACCAGGGCTGTTTGCTGTAATGGATTGCGGATGGGTGGCGGCCCGGTGAAGGAGTGCACTGGCCACGGCCTGTAATGCCTCACAAGCCAGCTCTGGCACGGGTAATTTACTGCTGCCGACAATAACATATTTCACTTCCCGTCGCCCCGATGAAGATTAGTTGTGTTTGAAAGTGGCTGAGTACACAGTCAATTCCGCTTAAACGTTTACAGTCAACTGAGCACAGATAATGCCCCCTCAGAACATGTGTCTGGGCCTCCTGCGGCTTGGGGAGGGGCTCAGAGCAGGGTCCCCGCCCAGGAAGGGGCTGCAGCTGTGAGGAGGGAGGGATTCAGGAGCTGGGAGGTGGGCAGAGAGATCTGGCTTCCTTTGGTCCCACTTTTTAGATTGGTTTAAAAAACCATTCATTCAATGTGCGCTTCCCCAGGACTGGCTAAGGGCATTTGTGTAGCCTTTGGGTACAGGGAGAATTCAAAAGCATAATTAGATTTGATTCCAGCAACATCCCTAGGAAACAGGTTTTATCTCCAGTTTTCAAAAGAATGGAAACTAAGGCTCAGAGAGTTTCAATAGCTTCCCCAATGTCACACACCTGATAACAGAATCAGGATCTGAACCCAGGCCTGACAGAACCTCTTTGTCGCCAGTTGTTCCTGGTGACCCTGATGTATGAGCTTGAGCCCTTGGCTGGGTGGGATCGTCTCCTCAGTCCTGCAAGGGTCCAGGGCTCGACTTACAATGCCTGGGTCCTGTAGGGGGTCCTATGGCAGATTCTGGTTGCCATGAGCCTGATGGGATTTGAGACTGGAGAGAGTCCCAGAGTCTAGATCAGGGTACAAATGGAGGCCCTAGCACCAGACCACCAGGGCTTCTCTTCCCAGCACCGGCTGTGGCCAGAACAGGAAGGGCCTCACACACACACATTGGACACCAGCCTGCCAGGCCAAGCTCAGTCCACACCAACTCTCTCAATGGCCACCCCTCTCCCACTTCCTGGGGTCTTGGGATGCTCACATGGGTGGCAGGTTTCTCCTGGAGGGATGGACCTCACATGGACTGGGAAGGGGCCCTCCAGGCCTTGGGCGTGGACTCAAGGCTGTTGGAGGAAGGGATTCGGGGATTCTGTTTCCAGAGTGTGAGCAGGATAGGCACAAGCTCCTGGAGGGCATGTCCCCTTGGCCTGGGTAGATTCCTCTTTGGGTAGATTCCTCCCCCTAGGGGAAGGGGCATGATATGCCAGCTGATGCCACGGTCACTGTGTTTGTTGGGGTGACATGATCCTAGTAACACTGTGTTTATTATCCATGACTCTAGGACACGGCTGTGTGACTCCGAGTTGTCTATGTGACACCACCTGTCTGTGTCTCATGACACAGTCTGGGTGACCTGTGCATGCCTGTGTTTGTCCTGTTTCACAGTCTGGGTGGCCTGTGCATGTCTATGTGACACCATCTGTGTCTTATGACCTGTTAGGTAATCTTGTAGTGTCCAGGTGGTGCTTCCCCTGAGAAGGGCTATATTGGAGGATAAGGAACTGGGGACAGGATCTGAGCCTGACTGATGACCCCTCGCTGTGTGACCTTAGAGGTATTGCTTAAATTCTCTGGGCTGAGACCTAAGATGAGCTAAGAAAGGGCCTGATGATTTGGAAGGGCAGCAGAAACAGCAGAATGCCCGAGTGGCATGGAGCTCTGCCATGTTCAGAGTCCACTGCTGTCACCACTGGGGATGATGGGAATGGTGACTTCTGTCTCTCAGCACAGTCCCTGCATTGAGCACTTTGCATGCTGTAACTCCTTGGAGGCAAGGTTTTATTTTCTTTCGTTCTGACTTTGCAGATATGGAAACAGGTTCAGAGAGGGCAAATGACTTGCTCAAGGCCATGCAGCAAGAGACTAACAGAGTTAGGACCAAACCTGTACCCAGAACAGCCCCTACATCCCCTACCATTGTCTCCAATACAGGTGAGGCATGGCAGGAGTGGTCCTCCCTTTTAGAGATGGGGAAACAGGCTCAGAGAGGAGATGTGATGTTTTGGGGTCTCTGGACTCACTCAGAGCTCTTTCCCACCCATCCCCAATCTCTGTACCATCCTGAGTGCAAATCACCAAGGCTGGGTTGGGGGTAGCCTGAACAGGCAAAGAGAAAGAGCCTGCCTGAGACAAAGGGCCACTGTGGTCACACAATGGTAACAACCCAAGTCGGATGTCAGGCCCTGGGCTTCAGGAGCAGCTTGGAGCCCACCTGCAGCCTCCTGCAGACAATGGGGAGCCTGTACTCCAGGGAGGGGCACAATGGGCACCCTGTGTTTGGGGGGCCTGCCTCTCCCTGCACCACTCTGGGAACAAGAGCTGGCCCTGGCGGCCAGTGCTCCACTTAGGAGCAAGAGGAGACGCCTGGGTGAGCTAACACATGGTGGTAGGAGTGGGAGAATGAGAAGCCCACCACATGGTAGGATTTGGATGGTCTTTCTTTTCTGGCTAAATTCTCCACCATAAGTGGCCTGTCCCCATCCCTAAACTGTATAACTAGCTCTTTATTCCCCTGCCTTTGGGCAAGCAATTTAAATATCTCAGAGCCTCAGTTTCTCCATCTGTAAAATGGAGATGACAGACCTTACTTGGTAGAGTGCCATGAGAATTTTATGAGGGAGACAGAGTGACACATAGTAGTGGCTTGAGATGCTTAGTTTTTGTATTTTTCTGGATGAATAGACAGATGGGATAGTAGATGAGTTGAAGGATGGATGGATGGGTGGATGGATGGATGGATGGATGGATGGATGGATGGATGGATGGATGGATGGATGGGATGGTAGGTGAGTGGAAGGATGGAAGGATGGATGGATGGATGGATGGGATGGTAGGTGAGTGGAAGGATGGAAGGATGGATGGATAGATGGATGAGACGGTAGGTGAGTGGAAGGAAGGAAGGAAGGAAGGAAGGAAGGAAGGAAGGAAGGAAGGAAGGAAGGAAGGAAGGAAGGAAGGAAGGAAGGAAGGAAGGAAGGAAGATGGATGGATGGATGGATGGGTGGGTGGGTGGGTGGATGGGACAGTAGGTGAATGGAAGGATGGACGGGTGGGTAGATGAATATGAGATGAGGGTCTGGGTAACAGGTGGAAGGAAGACTAGAAGATGGCAGGAGGAATGATGGCTGGTGTTGGCAGGGAAGGCTTCCAGGAGGAGGTAAACTGCAGATAAGCAGAGAGGGGGATGCTGCATGCTCCTCAAGGGCAGGCAATGTACATCTCTCCCCTCTGAATCCCCAGCTCCTGGCCTGGGTTCCTGGACAGAACAGGCACTCAGAGATCCCTGGATCCCACATCTGCGCTGATCCAGGCCTCAGGGTGTCCTGTCCCTCACCAGGCCCTTCCAGTGGCTGGGATGGGGATCCCAGTCCTTCTCCACTCTTGGTAGAGGAGCCAAAGGAAGGAGACTCGGAGGCAGCTGGCCCTGTATCTGAGTTCCAGCTCTACCACGTACTTTCTGTGTGACATCAGGCCTGGCCCTTTCCCTCTCTGAGACTCGGTTTCCCCTATTCTGTAAACTAGGCACCCTCATGCTGACCTCACGCTGGTATTGAGGGCAGTGAAGATGATGATGAAAATGGAAGCTCTGGCACACAGTAGGTGCACAGTGACGAATCTGGCTGAAACATGGTGCAGGGGGGAAATGGGATGGCAGGGACAGGGCTTAGGGCCCAGAGACCCTTGTAGGCCTGACCTGTGACCTCCTGAATCCTTAGGTTCCCTGACTCCCATCCTCAGCCCCTGAAACCAGGAGGGGCCCATGGAACATTTTATAATTTAAGCAGAACAAATGAGAGACTCTCAAACCGCAGCCGCCTCTTAATGGAATTACTGAAAAGGGCTTTTTAATTAAAAACAAGAAGTTGGGGACAGGTTCATATCCATAACTCAGGGCCCAGCACTGTGGCCGCCCATGGTTTCATTTCCCTCTATTTATGCCTCTCTCCCAGCGTGATCTATATTGTTAAAATCCTGTGTGAAAGATGGGCCTGGCTTTTCAGGTGGAGCCATAAATATTTACCCTGCCTGACATGGGTCCCCCTGTCACGGGAAGCTTAGGGGCTTTTAAATGCAGCTCAGACATCCTAGAGATGACTCATTAAAGTTTAGTCTTTCCGTCCTCTACTGTGATTAAGGCTCACAGGGCATGGGAGAGGTGGCAGGGAGGGGGGTATGGAGGTGGTGGGGAGGGTCCAGGGGCCCTACATGTGTGGGCCAGGGCGCCCTCACTTGTGGGATCTCAGGTTTGTAAAAGCACAGGGCACATGGCCTGAGCTATTCAGATGGAGGTCCTGCTTCTCTCTTATTCCCCATGGGGATGGTGTTGGGATGGAGGAGAGACTAGCCCGAACCTGGCAAGAAACAGAGGTGACAGTCATGGTGGATGGTAGGTCCTGCCCTAGCAGAGTTTGTGAGGGCACCTGGCACGTCGCCTGCTGCCCTGTCTGTCTTCCCAGCCTTGGTGCTGCCAATCAGTTCCTGCACACCTATCTGGGGGTCTTGGCCCCACAGTCCTGCCCGACCAGTGGGTGCCACACGAGTGTCTCTTCTATAAAAGAGATGCCCTTGCTCATTTCCAGCTGACAGAGCTGATTAGCAGTGTCAGGAGGTCCCCTTGCCTGTGGTTTTATTACAACAGCCAGGTTTTAAAGTCCAGTTATTAGATGTCCAGCATCACCCTTGCTCTCCCAGAAATGGTAACTGAGGGAAGGGTGTCCACAACGTGGGGGTGGTCTCAGGCCTGGCTCGGAGAGGATCTTGGCTTCTCTCCCCCATCCGCAGGTACTGCTCTGCTGGGCACTGGCCCCTGCCCTCTGCGGGCTGTGGGCTAGTGAGGAGGGGAGAGGATACAAGGTCTCCCCATTCCCAACCGCTTGCCTTTCCCTGCACCAGCCCGCACAGTCCTCACACAAGCAGCATAGTTGAATGTGGAGCTGAAATCCCCCTGGGGCTGCGTGGCCCAGAGCCCATGCTTTGTCACCCTCAATGACAGGTTGCAGCTGTTATTGTGTTATTATTATTGTCAACATCCCCCACACATGCACTTTGCAAATTGCTGCCCTGGTGGAAAAAGTCACTGAGTGGGAGTGAAGGGTCTGGGTCCTGGCCCCTATCCTCTGTGGGTGGCTGAGTGACCTTGGCAAACCCAGCCCCTCTGGGCCTTGAATTGCCATCTGTACAGTGGCCCGGGCCCAGGCAGGTGACCTGGGGCAGGTGACTTAACCTCTCAGAGCCTCCATTTCCTCATCTGCAAAATGAGAGCGAAATAGTTGTTCTCCGGCTGGGTTGTGGCGAGGCTCCGTGTCAGGGTCATGTCTGTGATGCCAGACTCAGAGCAAGACTCAGTAAATATTAGCAAATATTTACATCTGCCTTGAGGCCTGTTGTGGGAGCCCAGGGAGGTGGAGGGGACACCACGTGAGACCCCTGCACCTGAGGTTAGGGAGGACTGGGACCCCTTGCCTGTGACAACCACACAGGTATATATGTGGGGGGCTGCTCCACACATGTCACCCAGGAGCTGCCATTAAGCCACCGTTTGTGTCATTTTCTAATCTGCCATGAGGAATCAAAGGCTCTGACGGGCCTGTTAGCGCCCATTCTCCGGGGATCACTCAGACAATTTCCCCAGCACTGCGTGACAATGGGCCTTAATTAAGGTGTCAGCATATCATTTAGCCCTTTCAGTGCAGAGCCCAGAGACAGGCTGGGGAATCTTCAGCCTCTTTAATGAGAGATGCGCAGAGGGAGTGGGAGGGTGGGAGGCAGAGAGGCGTGCCTATGCGAGAGGGGTGCACAGTTTGCAGAAGCCTTAGCTGGCCTAAGGGGGCACACCCATCCAGGAGGCAGGTGGGTAATGAATAATGGAGGTGAGCAGGAAATGAGATGTCCTGGGTGGTAAAGAAGACCAAGGACATGCTGGCTCAGCTGCATCGAATGTACCCGCAGCCCCCGTGAGCCTCGTCGAAGCCCTCATGAGGTTGCTCAGCTTACAACCAGCCTCACTGTCCTTTCTAGACTGTGAGCTCCTTGAAGGCAGGGACTATGCGTGTCACCATTGTCTCTGTGTCTCCAGTTCCCCAGGAGAGAGCTTGAGAGAGACTGATAAATACATTAAAGTTGCAAGAAAGGATGCAGAGAGAAATAGACAAGGAAAGAGGTAACCAGAGGCAAATGTCTCATAATGCAAGGAATGGGGTATGAGAACGATATGAGACTGAGAGCAAAGTGCAGAGGAAAAGGTATGTGTGTATGTGTGTGTGTGTGTTGTCTCCCCCTCACCCCCCAAAAAAGATTGTGCCTCCCCCTCACCCCCAAAAAAGATATGTGAAGTCCTAACCCCTGGTACCTGTTATGTGACTTATTTGGAAATAGAGTCTTCGCAGATGTAGCCAAGTTAAGATGGGATCATTAGGGTGGGCCCTAATCCAGCCTATGTGTCATTTTAAGAAGAGGAGAAAAGATACATAGACACACAGGGAAAATGCCAGGTGAGAACAGAGGCAGAGATCGGAGGGATGCTGCTCTAAGCCAAGGAGTGCCATGGATTGCTGGCCACCAGCAGGAGCTGGAAGAAGCAAGGAGGGATTCCACCCAGCGTCTCAGGAGGATGGCCCTGCTGACTCTTGGCTTCAGACTTCTGACCTCCAGGACTCTAAGAGGATACGTTTCTGTTGTTTTAACTAGGAAACTAGGATAGTGTATATACATATAGGTGTGTGTGAACGAGAGTAGAAAGATGAGGGAAGAGAAATGGAAATGCAGAAACAGTGTGTGTCTTGCAAGGAATGGGAGATTCTGAGGCTTCAGCATAGCCTGGCCTAGCACACTTCCTGTGTTGAGAGAATCTCTTAACAGCAGCAAGATATCTCCATGACCATCACCACTGCCATCATCGTTACCACCACCACCATCACTGTCATCACATGAATCATCATCACTACATCATCACCACCGCCACCATCATCATACATCATAACCATCACCACCAGCATCGCCAGCATCAGCATCACCATCACCATCACCACCATCATCACCATCACCATGATCATAACCACCATCACCATCACCAGCAGCAGCATCACCATCATCACCATATATCATCATCATCACCACCAACATCACCATCACCACCATCACCATCATCACCATCATCACCATCATCATCACCATTCTCAGGGGTGGCAGGCCACAGCGGACTGCAGTGGGCTGAGGAGTGAATGGGAGGTGGAAGTGGAGTGAAGGCACCAAGTTGGGAATTGGAAAGATTTCCTTGGTTGCTGGGTGGAGAACAGATGGAGGGGACAACCTTGAGCCAGGGAGACTGGGGAGAGGCTGCTGCAGTCCTCTGGGTGGGGGACAGTAGCAGCCCCGCCTAGGGCACAGGCCTGGGGAAGAGAACTTGGGGGTCTCAAAGAAAGAAGCCTTGACCCAAGCCGGCCAGCTGGACAACTCACCCTCATTGGCCGCTGTACTAGTTCCTAGTGCTGCCGTAACAATGTGCCCCAAAGTGGGTGACAATAGAAATGTATTGTCTCAAAGCTCTGGAGGCCAGAAATCTGAAACAGAGGTGTCAGCATTGTTAGTTCCTTTTGGAGGCTCTGAGGTCAAAGCCATTCCATGCCTTTCTCCTAGTCTCTGGTGGCTGCTGTAAACTGGTGTCCCTTGGTGTCATCACTTCTGTCACATGGCGTTCTCCTTTCTGTGTCTGTGTCCAAATTTCCCTCAATTTATAAGGACACCAGTCACTGGATTAGGACCCACTCTAATCCATGATCTCATCTTAATGTGATTACACCTGCAGAGACCCCCTTTTCCAAATACAGTCACGTTCATAGGTACCGAGGTTAGGACTTCCACCCACTACAGCCAGCCACACTGTCTGTCGTCCCATTACTTTAGTAAGCACTGCATTGCCTGTGGAGCTGGCCCAGGCATGAGGCTCCTGGTGGCACAGAGCTTGCAGTCTTTGACCATAAGTCATGGTAGAAGCTTTGAGGTGTAGGGCTGGTGGGTGTTTTAGGACAGGGGTGGAGGGCACATGTTGGGATGCTGTCCTCTCTGCTGGGCTAGGCAAAGGAGGCAGGTGGGGGGGAGGGCGCTGTAGCCTCAACCCCCAGCCCTTCCCCCTCCTTCCTTGGCATTTGGATAAATCCACAGAGGAGCCCGTGACATCTGGAGCCTGTGTAAACGGAGCATAAATTAGCTCTAACAATCACATCTGGAACCACCATGATGCAGTCTGTTTCCTGCCAAACCCAGGATGGGCTTGGGGTGGGTAGGAGGGCAGAAGCCGGTCCCATCGTGCCCAGAACCCCCGACGTTAGCATCACTGTGCTTCGAAGCTTCTGCTAAAGTGTGTTTGTGTTCATGACACACGGGACACAGGATTCTTTTCCTAGATGGTGGGATCGGGTATTAAGAGATGTGGGCATGGAAGGGACAGGCTTTGCAAGGTGGAAGAGTAGGGGTGGGATGCCTCCTGAGGGTGAAGGAAAGTGAAGACAGGACGGAGTGGCTGAGAGGACATGGAGGGAGGGGCACAAGCAAGAGTCTGTGTGGTCACAGAGCCAGCCTCACGCGCTTCTCCATGCTCCCCCCTCCCCCACACCAAGTTGGGGGTCCCAGAGCCAGCGGGGTAGGGAAAAGAAACAAGGGCCATAAACTGTCTCATTGCTCTTTAATCTTGGCCATGTCCTTGAGAGGGTGGTTTGTATCATCCCTATTTTACAGATGGAGAAGCTGAGGGGCTGAGACCAGACCATTAAGAGAGATCTGAGCCAAGACCCAAACCAGGTGCCAGGCAGCCTGACTCCCCTTCTCCCTCCTTGTCTCACCCTATACCTGATCAAGAAAGGGTGTTGCACATGTGTGCATGCACATGTGTATGTATGTGACCATATGTGTGTGAATAAGTGTGTAAAGGCACATGCGTGTGTATGACTGTGTATGAGCATGTGTGCAAATCCAGTGTCAACATGTAGGAACCAGGACCTCCTCTCCAGCCACAGACCCAATCAGCAGGGCCACTGTGGATTGGAGTCACCCAGTATTGAGCCCCTACCATATACAGGACCAGTACATTCACCCTCTCCCACGCATTCATTCAATTTAATTCATTTCTTGAGTACCTATTATATGCCAGGCCCCAGATCAGGCAATGGGAACATGAGGGGAGCGAGACACACCCTGGCCCCAAGTTGCTCACTGTCCGGTGGGGGAGGCAGCTGTGGAACAGCTGGACTTGGCAGCTGGCGGTGGTAGGTGTCCTAAGAGACTAAGGCAGCCTCCGTGGGAGGTAGGTTTTCTGGAGCAGGTTGCATTTGAGAATTTGCTCCCTGAGCCCAGAGACTGTGTCTGGTTCATGCTGAACCCCCAGCACAGTGCCAGGCGCACCACAGTTGTGCCATCCATGTTTGTTGAATGACTATTGATTGAAAGATGGGCAGGGAACGTGGAGGGTCATCTTGGCTGGGAATCTAGAGGCACAGAGGCGGGGAAGCACCGAGGTATTTAGGCTTGACTAAGAGAAAAAGCATGTGCCTGAGAATTAAAGAGGCCTGGGGGGATCCTGGCTCTGGCACTTCGGTGTTTGCTGGGTGAATATGGGCAGCTTTCTCAACCTCCCTGATTGTCTGCATTCTCGCCTCCAGAGTGGAGGGTTATTTATTTATTTATTTATTTTGAGAATTTTTTTCCTTTTTATTATGGAAAATGTAAACACATGAAAAAGTGGAAAGACTAGAATCATGAACTTTCACAAGCCCATCATCCAACCTCAATACACCAACCCTTTGCGATTCTGGTTCGAAGATACTTAAAACCGTGATTAAACTCAGTAGATGAGGGAAGACACTAAGAATAGGTCTGGCCAAGTCAGGGCACACGGGCAATGACAACTGCACCATAACTGGCCGAGGGGTCCAGAGGGAACTGGTTTGAAAAGGCAGAATCCCAGGCTTCCCCCTGGAGAATCTGTTTTAATGAATCCGGTTGGGACCCAAGACTCCGCTATTTCGGCTCCTAAGCCGATTCTGATACTTTCTGAGGTGTGAGGCCCACTGTCTACACTCTGCTGCTCGGAAGAGAGTGAGATGTAGGGTGCAGGACCCAGAAGTTTGAAAGCAAGAGCAACCCGGTCTTGGCCTCGCTGAAAGTGGCCAGTTCCTGCCTCCGGGCTCGATGGGGACTCGGGACTCAGGCTTCTGCCTCTGTCCCCTTCCCTTCACCCGGGCTGCTGCCAGCGAGCACAGCTCTGCTGGTAAAGTCTTTATCGGGAATGTCGCCTAATGCATTCATATCAAACAATAGCGCCTCATACATCATCCCTGCCAGAGGCCACCTCCACTAGGACAAGCACAGTCCATTACCCTGACGGGTGCAGGCCGTGTGCAAAACAGATAACGGGTCTCGGCTGTGCGGGAAAGGGTGGGGGTGCATGGGGCAGGGAGTTGTCACGGGCCCCAGGGAGCACAAGGGGGCCCTGGGCAACTGCCACCCTGAGGAAGTTGGGACAAAAGGCGACTGAGGTCCCAACCTTACAGGGAGGTAGATGGAATATTGGTTGAGAGCCTAGCTCTGCATCCTCAGGGAAGTGACTCAACTTCTCTGTGCCTCGGTTTCCCCATCTGTAAGAGGGAGCTAAGAGCAGTACCCGCTGCACAGAGCCGCTGGGAAAGCCTAAGAAGAGGAAACCAGTAGAGCGCCGGGCACGCTGCCTGGGGGAGAGGAAACATTTTATCAGCGGGAGCTCCCATTATTGCTTTATTACCAGGACCCCGTTCACTCTGGCCTGCCCCTTGCCGGGGACAGTCTTCAACCGTTTTCATTATCTCCAGGCTGCACGGAGGGACAGGTCATCCATTTCCAACGGCCGCTTTCCCAAAAGCAAACCCTGGGACAGGGGCTTGAGTGCAAGCCCGCAGACAGCGTTTGTTTGGGGATGCCGCTCACACCAGGAGGAGGGGGGAACGGCAGCCAGCGGGAGGAGCTCACACCAGCTCAAGGTGCTGGGAGCTGGGCTATTTCCAGACCAACTCTTGTTGCCATTGGGGTTGCTGCAGGGATGTGGATTCCCTGGCACTTCCAGCTTGGCGTGCAGGCGGCAACACCAGCTTCAGAGGAAGCCCTCGGGCTGAGAAATGCTGGTGCTGGCAGCTGGGGGCTGGACCCAGCTGGTAAGGGTGAGAGGATATGGGTGTGGCACCGTTATGGGCTGAATTGTGTCCCCCCCAAATCCATATGTTGACGGCCTCACCCCCGCTGCCTCAGAATGGGACTGTATTTTGGAGATAGAGTCTTTAAAGAGATAATTAAGGGGAAATGAGTTATGTGGGTGGGACCTACTCCAATATGCTTGTGTCCTTGTAAGAATGATTTAGGACGCAGACCTGCTCGGGGGGGGGCCCATGTGAGGATACAGTGAGGAGAAGACTGCTGTCTACAAGCCAAAGAGAGAGACTTCTAGCCTCCAGAGCTGTGAGAGAGAAAAAATTCTGCTGTTCAAGCCACCCGGTCTGCTGTGTTTTGTTATACAGCCTGAGCAGACTAATACAGGCACAAGAGAGCGTGCCACCCCGGCCACCCCCCCCCCCCTCATTCCTGGCCATCGGCTTCCCTTCCATCACGACCCTGCTCACCGGTCCTCTCCGCGCAGAGGTCCACCCCGACCCCCGCATCGCTCTCTCACAGAGCTCGGGAGGCTCAGGGAAAGGAAGCCAGGAGGTGCTTCATTTTCCTCCGTGCGCGCACTGGCCCTTCTGTGTTTGTCTGTTTGTCGTCTATCTTGTTTTCTGCTGTGGCCTCAGTGCCCAGAGGTGCCACGTTCACATCAGGGCTCCGCATGACTTTGGTGAGTCAGCCTGAGTCCAGGAGTGGGATCCAACCACCCAGTTCCCCAAGTGAGCGTTTCATCTCCCGGGCACACGGTGCTGTTGACTGAATTGCCCCCCCCCCCCAGGTTCCTGTGTCAAAGCCCTAACTCCCCATGTGATGCTTTTTGAAGACGAAGCCCCATGATGGGACTGACGCTCTTACAAGAAGAGAGACACCAGAGCTTGCACTCTATTTCATCATGCGAGGACACAGCGAGAAAGAGGCCACTTAGAGCCAGAGAGAGGTCTCCCACCAGGACCTGGCCATGCTGGCCCCTTGACCCAGGACCTCTCCCCTCCAGAACTAGTGAGGAAATAAATTCCCATTGTTGAAGCCACCTGGTTTATGGTATTTTTGTTTTGACAGCTCGAGCTGACTTAAGACACACTGTAAGCTCTTGAGAGCGTCTCAACGCTGTTTGCATCCCCTCCTTCCCTTCAGCACAGTACTGGCACACAGTAGGTGCTCAGGAAATCATAGCAAAGGAAGAAGGGTCTGTGGGGGATTTGTCTATATTCACCTGCAAGCCTGGTGGGGTTTCCTTGGTTTTCACCTGCAAAGTTTAAAGCCATGGTGGTGTTTTTTTCCCATCTCCCCCTCTTCTAGGAAGGGGTGACCAGGGGGGTGCCTGAGGGGTGAGGAAGCAGATCCCTCCAAATTCAGGACCAGGAAATACAAAGGCCATTCGATTCTACCAGAGGAGCTGGAGGGAGAGAAATAGGCTAGAGAGCCCCTGAGAGTGACAGGAGATTCTGCTGATGCTCCTGAGAGGGGCAGGTGATGCTGGCACCCAGGTGGAGGGCAGGGAGAGGCCTCCATGCCTACTCGTGCCCATGGAAACTTCATCAGCTCCGGAAAGCGGCCTGGAGGGAGGGGGGATTTAGAGCAGGGGCTCTGGAGTTCTGTCTCCTGGATTCAAATCCCAGCCCTGGCTGTGTGTCTTTGGGCAAGTTTGTGAAACTCTCTGGGCCTCAGTCTACCTTGCCTGTGAAAGGGGTAATGGTAACTACCTCTAGTGGTTTTTGCAAGGCCCAGATGTAAAACCTGGTGGTGCGAGTTGGAGTATAAGAGACTCTGTTCCCTGTTGGCTGGCGCCAGTTGTTTGGTTGACGCCACATGTGATGTTGTGCTGTGTGCAACTGAATACTTTGGCCCCGGTTTTAAATATTAGGACAGGGGTTCTACTGCGTATGAAGCACCTGCACAGTACTATGTGTTAGCTATGATAGTTGTTAATCTCATGTTAAAGAAGACAAGCCTGGTGCCAGAACTGGCAGCTGGCAGAAACCTAGAGGCTGGAGAGGGCATTTTGGTTCCCCGAGAGGTGTGAGGACAGGGTCACCTCCCTCTGGATCTGGGAGCTGAGAGTCTGATGACCACTGCCAATGCAGCCCCCCTGTGCCCCCGAATAACCCAGGAGGGCTTCCCTGGAGCCAGCAAGATTGGCGCGATGTTGAGCTTGGGTTGCATAGCAGCCCAGAGAGTAGGGGAGTGGGCCAGGCTATCAGCATGTGATTAAAGACCCTGGTAATTGTGTCTGACGGGGGACTCATCCCCAGGGCTGGGTAGGAGGGGGACCTTGAAGCCCAGATGTGGCCCAGGGTCGGAGGCTGGCGGGGATGGGGGAGCACCCCCTCGGAGCTCCTGAGCAGCGAGTCCTGTGGTTCTAGAAGATGGTGCCATACATCACCCGACACGCCTTTCCCTGGGACCAGCCTGGCTGACAGCAGCCATTTATCTGAATGTCATTGGCAGCAAACTGGCGAGGGAGAGGGTGGTGAGGAAAGAAGGGACAGAGGAGGGGCAGGGGTCTCCTTGGGAATTTCCCAGAGGCCAGTCCACTGCCCCAGACTTGGGTGGGAGGGGAGGCAGTCACCTAGGAAGTGTGTGGCACTGTCCGTAGTACTGAACCCCACCTGTCCCCTTCTTTTTCCGCTGAGGACAATGAGGGTAGAGGTGGTGGTGGTGGTGGTGGGGGGGAGCTGGCAAACTCAGCACTGCCCTGGGAGTCTGATGGGAGCTGGGGGCAGCTCCAGTAGTGAGGAGACACTCTGGTGGGGAGGGAGGTGATGGTTATACACCCTCGTGGTTATGGATGTGGAATTTGGAGCCACGATCCTGGTGTGTTCATTCATTTAAAGGATATTGATTTATTAAGAACAGGTTCCCCCTGACCTAATCCCTGCAGATGTCAATCAGATATCACACAGCCCAAGGTAAAAACATTCAACACTAGCTGTGTGACCTTGGGCAGTTACTTCAACTCTCTGTGCTTCACTGTCCTGATCTGTAAATTGAGGGTAACAACCATAGGCGCTCCAGAGGGCTGGGAGAGAATTAAGTGAGCTCATGTAATTAGAGTGCTTGGAACAGTGCCTGGCTTGTGGGAAGTGCTCAATAAGTCTTAGCCGGCGTTACTGTCATTATTAATACCAGGAAGTGTGCAGGGCACCCTGAGAGACAGTGCCAGGGAGAGCCAGGCTTTGTTCAGAGAGCCAGGGAAGACCTGGGGGATGATGAAGGCTGGGGTGGGGGAGGGTGTAAAACATTCCAGGCAGAGGGGACAGCATGAGCAAAGGCCCTGAGGCAGGAAGGGGGCAGGGCACCATCCAAGAGCTAAAAGGGAGCCAGAGGCACTGGACCATGGAGAGTGATGGGAGAGCCTCAACTTCTTAATCTGTTAAATGAACATAATGGTAGAACCTACCTCCTGCGAAGCTGGGAGAGTTCAATGAGATGGTATATTTAAAGTTCTTGCCCTGACCGGTTTGGCTCAATGGTTAGAGTGCCAGCCCGTGGACGGAAAGGTCCCGGGTTTGATTTCCACCAAGGGCTTGTACCTCTGTTGCAGGCTCGATCCCTGCCTCAGTGTGCAGGAGGCAATCAGTCGATGTGTCTCTCTCACATCAGTGTTTCTCTCTCTTTCTCTCTCTCTCCCTCCCCCTCTTCCACTCTCTCTGAAAAGCAATGGAAAAAATATCCCTGGGTGAGGATTTAAAAATAAATAAACAAATAAATAAACAAAGTTCACAGAGCCTGAGCACTCAGTAGTACCGGCTTTCACTATGATTGATTAGATTCCTGCTTCCAACCCAAGGGAGGCCAAATTCAATTAGCCACACCCCACATCAAAGCTGAAAAGGGCTTCAGGGGCCGTTCATTTCACAGATAGGAGCCCTGAGGACTTCAGAGAGGTCCACTGCGAAGGGAGGCTGCTGAGGCTGCCTGCTTGGTGTCCTCGGGTGGGAGAGGGTGTGCAGCAGTGGGAAAATAGGGGTTTGGGGGGCTGAGGCGTGGGGTTAAAGCCTGACTCCGGTGCTTACCCAACGTGGGATCTGGTGTGATGGATGCAACCTAGATGCATTCAGTTTCTCCATCTGTAAAATGGGACGGTAACAGCTACCCAGAAGGCATTCATTGTTATAAGAGGGAGTGCACACTCGGATGCCCTTAGGGGCCAGGCAGGCGGCAGGAAGGAGGCAAGAGGGCTGGGTGGGAACTGTGGGGCTCAGGCAATTCCAGCTCCATTGAAAGGGACAGCCGCACCCAGCAACCCTGTGGGTGCATTGCCTGGAAGCCCAACTTCTCAAGGGAACTCCAAATCCTGGTTTTATGTAGGATTTACCTATTTGTGTTAGAAACTAATACAACACACAGGTTGGTAAAAGAAACCATGTGCGTGGCCTGAATTTGACCTGTGTACTACCAGTTTTCAGCCTCTGGTGGAAGGTAATACACTTAGTAGGTGCTCAGTAAATGAGGTCCGTTTTGGCTGAGGAGTTGTTCTCTGTGCCATCCCCAAAGCCTCTCCCTCATCTGTCTCTCTGCAGCCACCTGCCTGCTTCAAGTTCAGACTTTCCTAGACTCGGCTGGAGTCTGGGACCCAAGACCTAGAACCCTCAAGTTCAGGGAAGGGCTGAGCCCCACCCAGATCTAAGCCTCTGGCCATCTTCACCCCTCCTCTCTCCCCATCCTTGGAGGTTCCATCTTGCCAGGAAGGTGCTACCTGACTGGGGACCCAAGATCATGAAGTACGCCGGTGGCTGGTGTGAGAGGTGCTTGTCACAGCTCTGTCATCACCACGGCTGCCACCTCCTCCTGTCTGTGGAATCAGGAAACCCTGGGAATGAGGTGACACAGCTCCCTGGGGTCTGCACCTGCTTCAGGGAGGGTCAGCTGTGACTCAGAGAGGCGACCAGGCTCAGAGGCTGGTGGGCGCATTGGTAAAACAGGCCGAAAAGGAGTGGTAACAGGTCAGAGCTGCATGGGTCCTGGGAGGACAGCCCAACAGTGTTCAGTGGGGAAACTGAGGCCAGAGAGAGGACCATCACACAGCAAGGTGGTGGGATCTATGTCTCTGCTGACTCACAATGGAGTGGCACCTTCCTGCCCCACCAAGATGTAGAGCAGGGACACAGGTGACCTTCCGTAGAGGATGGGGCTGGAGGCCTACAGACTGTGTTCCCATCCTGGCCCTGCCACTTACCGAGTGACCTCGAGCAAGTCTCGTAGCACCTCTGGGCCTCGGTTTCATCATCTATAAAGTGGGAATAAAGCCTTTGCCAAGATTAAATGAGGGCTTGTGTAAAATACCCAGTTTATAATGGATGCTTAAAAGTCTTTTAAAAGATACGTCTAACTGTACTCATTTCAAAATGGCTTAGAGGCGGTTTACAAATATGCACCATAGTGTGGAAGCAGGAAAGACTTAGACAGGAGAACCAGGGTGACAGGAGGTGGGTAGGGTCCTGTGTGGCTGTGAGCAGCGGCCTGCTCCCCTGGCTCAGAGTTTCCCGGCAGCCAAAACAAAGGGAGAAATGCGACCATTATGGGACTCCTGGCGTCCATAAGCTAAGAAACCCTGAGTTTTTTAAGAAAAAATTTTCAAAAAGCTTTTCTTGGTAATGAGATGCGAGCAATTTCTCACGTGATTTTTCAAAAATGGGCCCCGTGGGAAGAAATGTTAATTTTTGCCCCCCTTTCCACTCCCTCAGCCTCTCCTCTAGCTCCTCTTTGGAGTTCCCAAACCCTCCAACCATGGCTGATGGCAGAACAGTTAAGAGGCCCAACCCTGAGGACAAAACCCGTCTGCAACCTCCGTGCAGACTTGGGCTAGAGCCTTCCCCTCTCTGAGCCTCAGTTTCCTCATCTGTAAAGAGGGAGGGTTATGGTGATAACCACTTCATCAGATTGTCCTGAGGATCGAGGCGTTATGGTTGGGAAAGAGCTTAGAGTGCCATCTGGTATGCAGTAAGCGCCCAATAAATGGTGGCTGCTCTTACATCAGGAGCTCAATACGTGGTCAGCAAATGAGCATCACAGGGTGACAAAAGTATTTTATCTCCCAAACCCTCAGTGCCCTCGGTGCCCCCGGGCGGCAGGCCCTCTCCGCGGCCAACCTGAGGCTGGGCGCGTCTTAATCAGTCGCACGGTCTGTGGGAGGCAGAGCCCAGGTTAATGGCACGCGGCTGAACCCCCGGGAATTTCAGACCCTCCTTGAAAGACCTTTGCTTTATCCTGCTCAGCCACTGGGAAGCCGCTGCCTCCGCCTGGGGAGGAGAAATTGAATAATTGATGCAATTTGAATAACACTAGGAATTGTAATGATATTGAAATGTAAAGATAAAAGGGGGCGTGAACGGGCGCTGATAGCGGAAAGGGAAAGTTGTTAATAGGCACTTAGGGGTTCTTGGAGGGGGGGCCCCACTGGAGCCGCGTGCTGAAAAGGCATTTAAGAGAGGAGGCTGGGAGGGGGTGGGCTGGGAAATCTCCACCGATGAGGGGGAAAAACCATATTCATAAATAAAATGCAGAAATTTCTCCCGACTCAGCAGCGCTAACAGTTAGAGAGTGGATAATTATTTAAATGCCAAATCATTCTGTTCATTAGAATCCCAAATCATAGCCGAAGAAACTGATTGCCCTGGGCAGGACTGAGGAGGGGAGGGGGGAGGGAAAGCAGGAAATCGGGGTGGGGGGTCTCCCCAACTTCTGGTCCAGGCCAAGGGGAAAGTGGGATAGAAAGGAGAGCAGGATAGTAAGGAAGGTAGGGGCACCTGCTCAAAAGGCAGACAGATTCAGGAAATCCAGAATCTGATACTTTCTGGCTGTGGGCCTTGAGCAGGTTACCTTAACTCCTCCGAGCCTCAGTTTGCCCAGCTGAAAAATGGAGTTAATGCTAAGATCTACTCTGCAGGCAGTAAACGTTAGCTGCTATGATTAGGGAAGGACTCTGGGAGGCAGGGCTGAGAACAGGTCAAGGAAGGAAATGGGCTATGGCTGGGGGAGGTGGGAGAAAAGGCTCAATGAGCCCCAAGTTAGGCCCCTTTTTTCCTTCCCACGCCCCTGTCACAGACATAGGAGCTGACTTGAGAGGTGGTGACTGAGTCCCAGACAGGATAAGGGATTGACATAGCAATTCGGTGGCAGAGCCAGGGACCCCAAGTACACACACATCTATAATCCCCATGGGCCCCCAACTCCCAGACTGGTCTAGTCGCCCTCTGGGGTGCCAGGAGGTCTCTGAGGTGGGAGCGGCTCAGCCCCTGGGAGCCTTATCATGTCTGTGGACAAGAGTCACAAGGGCAAGTCAGTAACAATTCGATTATACTGAGGGATTCTGGTCTGCCTGGCGCCCCTCCCACGGTGGCTGGCCACTCTGCCCCTCAGACACAAACAAGTGTGTGTCCTGGAGCAGGAGGGCCATGGGAGTGCTGGCTGGACTTAGCTGGGACAGGAAACCCCAGGCACAGAAGCGACATGCTCTCATTTGCTCTCAATATAACAGAATAGTAGTAAGAAGACGATGGTGATAAGTCAGCACAATAGTGTCTATTGGCTTTTATTCTGTGTCAGGCCCTGTCCTGAGCATTTTGTATCATTTAACTGTCATAAGAACCCTGTGATCAGGGACAGTGGAGAAACAGAGGCCCAGAGCGGTAAGACTAGTCTATGGAGCTCAAAAGCTGTGAGGCTGGGGTTTGGACCTGCCTGCCTGAAACCTGAACCGCTCGTAGTAACTCCACGCTGTACCCAAGCCTCAGTCTGCAGCCAGCGCCTTGCTTTCTCCCCACCGCGGCTCTGGGGAGTCCCTTAGGTGCCCTGGTTCCAGGTGCGACCCCTCATAGACCCACAGAGAGCTGGAGAAGGAGCTGGGATTCAGACAGAGGTGTTTCTAATCTCAGTCTCACCCTCCCTCTGTCCGCCCCTCTCTGGAGCATCAGACCCTCCCATGCTCTAGCCCACCTTGTTGACCACCCTCCACCCTACCTCACCTTCGTGGCCTCCTGGTCACTGCAGAGAGCTGCTCAGATGCCGCTTACCCTATCCCTTCAAATAGAACTTCCGACAGCCACTTGCCTGGCCCAAGAAGCCTGGGGAACCAGCCACAGGCTCCTCACCTGCTTGCTTAAGGTCACCCCAGTACTCACACTCAGCTGGGGTTGGGGGTCAGGCCTGCCGAGTTGCCCCAAATGATAATTGAAACATTAACTCTATTAATTTTTCAGATGCCCAGTGCTGGCAGGCAACTCCTGCTTCTGCGAGGCCCTGTCCTCTCTCTTCCCCGGGGGGGGGGGGGGGGGGGGGGGGAGTCAGCTGGGGAGCCCCGGGGCCAGGGAATTCAGATGGTCTGGGTTGGAGCCTGCTTGCATTGCTGTGTGGCTTTAATCAAGTCTCCTTCCCTCTCTGGGCCTCCTCTCTAAACTGGAGACATCAGTCCTTCTTGCCTCATAGTGTTACTGGGATTAGCCCGGGGCCTGGCATATAGTAGGTGCTTAATAATGCATAGTATTCACAAGACCAGAGTTTTCCAAGGGGAGATCTCCATTCTCTCTGCTCCAGAACCATATGGGGTACTTGTTATAAATACAGACTTCAGGGACCCACCTGGGCCGGCAGAGCCTGGATTCTGGGGCCCTGGAGTCTCCATTTGTGACAAGTGCACCCAGTGACTCCCCAGCTCGCACTGCCCAGCACCCCTGATTCCTAGTGAAGCCAGAGGAGCCTAGGCTCTGGGGCAGGCCGCCAAGCCTTGGTTTCCTTGTATGTAAACAGGGACAGACATCTGCCTCTCAGGGCTTCTGGGAGGAATGAGTGAGATTCAGGGTCTGGCATATAATAGGTACTCAATAAATGAGATTCCTCCGGTGGAGGACCTGAGAGTCAGCCCCCTAAAGAAGGGAAAGGGGGTGTCCTGCCCCTCTGGAGCCTTGTCAGCAAGGGCCCGCTCCAAATCGATCTTTTTTCCCCCATTTTCGCACACTGCGTCAGCATCTCTGGGGGCAGGTGAAGAAAATGCCAGCGTCAGCAAGCTGCGTGCCCCAGCCAGACACCGCTGCTCTTTATTAATTAACCGCCAGATGTTAGTTTTGCATCTTTTATCAGAGGGAGGTTTATCACCGGGGCCCTGTATGTCAGGCCATTAGGGAAAGGCAGAAAAACATCCCTGAGAATGGGGGGCCTGGGGTTGGCAGGGAGCTGGGGGGGACGGGCAAGGAGCCAGGTGTCCTGTACTCTCCCCGAGGGGCACACTGACCTCAGCCCAGAGCACCCCTCTGCCCTGGCTGTCCCCCTGCCCCTTGACTGTCCAAAGGTCATCCATGAAGCAGCTACTCGTGCACCAGTTCACGGGACCACCGTGATGAGCAAAACAGACTGCTGGAGAGACAGCGCAATCCAGTAAACCCAAGTAAATAACATTATGACAAATTGTGATTGGTGTCATGAGGGAAACGGACAAGGTTCCCACAGAGGGCAAACAGCCGGCAGGGGACCTAATTTAGATGGAGAGGTGTCCCTGGGGAGGTGACATTTAAGTAGCTTCATGGAAAAAGAGCCATGGGCAGAAGGTCTCAGACAAAGGGTACACAAGGGCAAAGGCCCTGGGCAGAAACCAGCTAGGCATATTTAAGGACCTGAAAAAAGATCCCAGAGGCTGGAGCGGGGTGAGGGAGGCGGCCAAGGAGGCTGCTGAGGTTGGCTGCGCCCAGACCAGGGGTACTCATGAGACGCAGGGAAGAGTGTAGATTTCTTGTCTCGAGGGCACTGAGGAGCCACAGCAGGCTTTGGAGCAGGGGAGTAATGGGATGATGGTATTTCAACATTAGGAAGAGTCAGACCTCTCTCTGCTCCGGAGGACCAGGAACAGATTGGAGGAGATGGAGAGAAGCCCACGAGGTGATCAGTCTGAGAGAGATGGTGAGACCTCAGCAATGACTGGACGATGACAGCATTTATCAGCTACTTGCAGCGCACCAGGCAGTGCTCACATTCAAAAAACGTTTAGGAAGCAGAAATGGTGGACAATGAAGAGAGAAGGGCCTATGGTGACCCAAGTGCCATGCTCTAGACAGGCCTGCGTCTTCTCGTGCTCCCAGCGTCCTCCAAGACTGGAACTAGGACCGTTTCCATTTCCCAGATGAAAAGTGGGGGCCCAGAGAAGTGCAGCAGCACGTTCAAGGTCACACAGTCAGGAGCAACAGACCCAGGTAGCCTTTGAGCCAGGCCTGCCTGCCGCCCACCGTCTCTACTGCAAACAGCTGCCCAAATTCAGGAGGCAGCAGGTCACTGCTCACCCTGCCCCTGCTGCTTCGTGACTCCCTGAGCTGTCCCACCCTCAGTCACATGGGCAGAGCAGAGGGGCCC
The DNA here is from genome assembly GCF_054644295.1 of Miniopterus natalensis. Lineage (NCBI taxonomy): Eukaryota > Metazoa > Chordata > Mammalia > Chiroptera > Miniopteridae > Miniopterus > Miniopterus natalensis. The sequence continues at coordinate 19,810,645 of NC_142100.1, forward strand.
TGGCTCGCCCGGCCAGGCAGAGGTCCAGCCTTTGACTTGTCCAGAGTATGGTGAATCCAGACCCAGGTCTGTGTCATCTCCTTGCAAATGGATGCGGCGCCGTTGCCCCAGGTTATTATTTTCCCACCTGATCCAATGACCATCTGATAAACAGGCGATTACCTCTCTTCCCAGTTCAGTTTCTGATTTGCATACAATAAATATCACCCCCAGGAAACGTGTGTGTGTGTGTGTGTGTGTGTGTGTGTGTGTGTTTTGAGGGGTAGAAAATAGGGCTCATGTCTTATTTATGAGACCTAAACAGGAGCGCAAGCTCGAATAATCAACATATTTAATCTGGTTCTTACTCGCCCTTTTGACTCTAATCAGGTCAGGTCTGTGAACGGCTGTGTGTGTGTGTGTGTGTGTGTGTGTGTGTGTGTGTGTGTGTGTGTGTGTGTTTAAACAACTTATGTTGACCTATGCGGGGCATAACAGGGGCAGCTTGTGTTTGTTCACTGATGACTGGGTCCTAATTTGGGGTGGGTTGAATGACTAGAAATATGTCTTGGGGGGGTGAGTCTCAGTTCTGGCTGTCACATGAGTTCCTTGGTTCTTCTCCAAGTTGCATATGATGGGGCTGAAATGTTCCAGATGGTTCTTTCAGTCACATATCTGATGCCTGGGCTCAGTGGCTGAGACAGCTGGGGCTGGCTGGATATCTCCCTCCCCTCACGCAGCCTCTCCACTTTGGCTTGGGCTTCCTCCCAGCATGGCAGTCTCAGGGTGGTCAGACATCTCACGTGGCTGCTGACCTGCACCAGAGTAAACAGTCAGACCAAACCCCAGACCTGCCGGCCCTCCCTCCACTTGCCCCTGGGCCTTTGCACATGCTGTTCCTTCTGCTCGGTATGGCCTTCCCCCTGTACTTCATCTGGCTGGCCCCCATGCTCCCTAAGCTGTGAGCACAGACATAGGCCTTCTAGGGAGCCTCCTCTGAGCACCCCAGCCCTTAGGCTGGGTCAGGGGCCCCCGTATGTGTTTGTTGAATGCATGAGTGAATGCGTCCATCTGAAATCGTTTCCTAGATGTGACATTCAAGCCATGTTCTCATGGTGGTATAGGGAAGAAAGCAGTCAGGGTATAGGGTCAGGTGGCTTTTTCTGCCCCAAATGACAGTCATTTGCATTGGCCTTGGACCTGGGCTGTCACCTGGGCCCAGGGGTCACATGTTTGCAGACCCACAAGGCTCCCGGTGGCAAGTCTGAGGAGGCCAGGCTGCTCCATTCCCCCCACCCTCCCCATTCACACCACTAAACAGACAACACCAGGCAGGAGGAACAGGGTTCTTTTGTGTGCTATTGATTTTTCATAACCGCCGCTGACAGACAAGGTGAACGGTTCACTTTTATGAATCCTTGTTAACGGTGCGGCAAGAGATATTTCACTTTAAGTGCCCCCCTTTTTTGCTGAAAAAGAAAAATAACAGGAAATGTAAATTATCTCATCATGGAGAGATGCTGAGAGCTCTGAGCTGGACCTTCAGGGGAGACAGAGCAGAGACTGGCTGGGGTGTGAGGAGGGGAGGCTCCTTCCTGCCTCCCCCCAGTGGTCACAGCTGGGCCACAGCCTCCCCAAAGCAGAGGTTGGTGGGAAACCCAAACTTGGCAGAGAGAGTGTGGCCAAGCAGCCGAGAGCAGCAAAGCAGGTGGTTATAGCATAGAAGCCAATTCTGCACATCCAAACGGGGAAAGGGAAGAGTACAGGGATGTTCATGGCAATCTTAAAAAAGAGCGTTCAGGGACCAGGTTGGGATCACATGGGCCACTCAGGCTTGTGAATTCCATGGAAACTGTAGTGGGGAGAGAAGGGTTGTTTTTTACTCCTGGATTTGAGCCTGGGTTGGGGGTGAATAAGCCTAGAGCTGCCAGAGTTCACCTTGTAGTCTTAAGAATGAAGCTAATACAATGAAAGGCAGAACTGAGAGATGGCAAAACACTTGAGTCCTAATGACACCTCTAGAGCCCCTGGATCACACTGTGCCTGAAGCCAGTTACCCCTGGAGTTTTTTGCTGCAAAAGCCATTACGTCCCAGCCAGTGGGATTTTCTCTCATTTGCAACCAAAGGAGTGCTAACTGATCGAATGTATTTATTCACAAAGCCAGTTAGGAAAAACAAGGGAGCTGCCCTGACAGACATAAACATTTGAAAATCAGGAGTTAGGGATAACAGCCTCATTCTTATATCAGTTTCGCAGCCAATTTATTTCTGTACTTGGTTTTGGTTGCCCAGTATCAAGAAAATCCTGCCTCACAGGTAAGTATTGTCGCAGTGCCCTGTAAGGCTTAGGTAGGTGCAAGACCTTCTGGGTTGGGGCCCCTGGGCTGACCCTCAGCAGCTGGGGGAACTGGGGCGAGTCACTGGACCTCCCTTGCACCCGCCTCCCTGGCGGCTTGGGAGTAGCGGGGGAGTCGCTACCTGTGAAAGCATTCAGGTAGGGGCTGGCACCTGCATCCGTGAACTCTTGTCACTCTGCCACATTCCCGCTCCTCAGAGCACCTGCGTGCTGCCGCCTTGGACTGACAGCTTCCCGGGGATGGAACTGCGCCTGCTCTGTCGGTTTCATTGACAAACATCCCGAGACAACAGGGCGAGCTTTCCCCAAACTGACTGGGAGCAGCTCATCTGTGACCTAGGATAGTGCCTTTGGGGCCGTGCAAGGGGGTCCCTAGAGAAGTTTTAGGGAAGCGAGTCTGAGCTCAGTGCATGGAACATGTTCCCGTGCATAGGGCTGTCTAGAGTGGGCCAGGCTGGCCTCAGCCATGAGCTTCCCTCGGATGAGGTCATTTTATAGATGATTTCTTGCTAAAGTAGGAGGGACACCGTCTACCCATTTGGGGGGGAATGTTTTCATTTTTAAATAGGATCAAGTGTCAGTGCTAATGCTAAGGAACAGGTTTCTAATGGTGGGCCCTCCGGCACTTGGGCAGCTTCCCTGGGTGAAGAGGTGGCAGGCGGCCCCATTCATTGTCCCTCACATCTTACCTGACCGAGGTGGACGGGAGAAGGGAGAGGGACACATCCCACCACCTCCCAGGTGGGGGTCAGATCCTAATGACCTGACCAGCTAAGCATGTGACAGGTGATATCTCATTTCACCTCAGCTGCCTTGGACAGTTGTGGGGGTCTCCCAGGCAGGCAGTTTGGCCCCTTTGTCCCCACCCCTACCCACTGGAAGCCCTCCCACTCCTCCAGCACTGGGTGAGCAAGCAGGCAGGTTGGAGCGCGGACTGTGGTGCCAGTGGCAGGGGTGGCAGATCAACCCCACAGTCGTCTTGTGCATCAGGCAAGGGGTGGAGAAAAGATGGGGGAGGGGAGTCTAGACAGCCCTGGAGGGTCCTAGCTCCCTGGAACAGAATAAAACCTCTACCCATAAACATAACAGCAAGAACATAGCTGGCATCTATTAAGTGCCCACCGATTTAGTCTTCCTGGCGCCTCTGTGAGGTGATACCCTGATCTTCCCATTTTCAGATGAGAAACCTGAGGCTAAGTCTCACCCAAGAAGCAGGCCTGTCTGGCCTCAGAGTTCCTTCCCTGCCGACTCTGCTACCCCGCTTCCACAACTCCCGTAATCCTCCCCAAACCTCCAAGGGTCATCTTATGCCCATTTCACAGGTGCAGAAACAGAGGCCCAGGGAGGCAAAGTCATTCACCCAAAGTCTCATGGGAGCTGAGCCAGACTTTGACCCAATTTCATCTGACCTCCACTTCTGGGGGTTCCCCTTTCCTTGTGGCCTGTCTGAGCAAGACCTGGAAGAGACAGGAGGAGTGTGCATTTCTGGCTCAGGGGACTCAGGGGGTTCCGTTGACTCCCTTCTTCCTCTGCAGCCCATGGAAAAATCTCACCCCTGACAGGGCTGCTGGCATAGCAAATAAATCTATATCTTTCTCCTTCTAAATGTAAATGGCACGCGAGTGGGATGTTATAGGTTTTGGAAAAAGAAAAAGCAACAGAAGAGTGGTTTGCATTAGCTACGTGTGTCCACTTGACAGAAACCTCAAGAGACAAGGATTCCCCAGCACCAAGTTCAATTCCAGGCCTCCACCTTGGAGGGCAGTGAGGGCTCATAGAGGAATGATCGGGCCCTTCACGTCCCACGTCCCACCACACCTTGGAAGGACAGCCTCCCCCTTCTCTCCCTCTCCCCCTCTTCCCTTCCTCTCCACGTCTCCTTTTGTCTCTCTCCCCCCCTAACCTCCCCTCCCAGCCCGCAAGGACCCCGCTGGTGCGCTTCACCCAGAGGCAATTTATAAAGCAGATGTTTATTGCAAGGTTTCACACGAGCTTGGTGCCTCGCCAAACGCTATAGTAATTGGAGGCTGTGTTTAATTACTGATCAATGTAAAGTCGGGACAAGACAGGCCTAGAAACTGCTTTTGGTCTAGACTCTCTTCTCTGCTTCAGAGAAGGCTGGAGCTCTCGGTCCTCCGTGGCTCAGCCTGTCCTGAGCCAAAGCCTGGGCAGTGGCAAGGAAGGAGGAAATGGGCTTGCAAGTAGCTACTGGGCCACCGGCCTCTAGGAAGTGGCTTTGGGGAAAGGAGGCCAGATTCTGCTATGGCCATCCCATTACCGTTGATGCCTAGTCTGCGCCAGGCACCGTGCTGGGCACTGGGGTCACAGGGGTTAATGAATTTCTCTCAGTGCCTGGGATAAGAGCTTTACATACATTATCATTCAATCCAATACATGACAGGTGTGATAGCCAGGCTCCAAGTGGGCCCCCAGTGATCCCTGCCTCCTGCAGAGTCCTCTCCTGTGTAACCAACACTGTAGAGGTGACAGCTTGTGACATCCAAGGCCCAGTCATTAAAGACATGGCAGCCTCTGCCTTGCTCTCTTGTCACTTGCTGTAAGGGAAGCCAGCTGTCATATCATGAGGATGCTCCAGCAGTCCTATGAGGAGATCCACATGGGGAGGGACTGAGGAGCCACCTTGGGAAGGGGAACCTCCAGTCCATTCAAACCTTCAGATGAGACTGCAGCCCTGGCCGAAATCATGGCTGCAACCTCGTGAGAGACACCAAGCCAGAGCCACCCAGCTAAGCCCCTCCCAGATTCCTGACCCACAGAAATGATGAGATACTAAGTAGTTATTGTGGTAAGCCACTAAATTTTGGCATAATAGCCATGGGAAAGAAGGAAACAAGAAAGCTTGATAAATAGAAAACATAAATGAATGTGGCAAGAAAGAGTCCAGCCATATAATCACATAATTATATATTCTCTCTATATGTGGATATAGAATTTTTGATATAGTGATGATATATTTTTATATATAATATTGTAATATAATCACAATAAATGTGAATGAGTTAAATTCACCAATTAAAAGAAAAACTATTATTCTATCCTTTATTCATAGCTCCCATTAGATAGGCATTATTATACCACTTTACAGATGAAGGAGTTGAGGCTCAGCGTGGGAAAGAAATTTACCCAAGGTCTCTCAACTTAAGAATGGTAAGGTTGGGATTACAAATCCAGGTCCCTTTGACTACAAAGCCCAAAGTTCTAACACCACACTATATTGTTAACTCCTTTGGACAGAGGAGGAAGCTGAGACTCAGAAAGGATGAGTGACTTGCCCAGGGTCACACAGCAAGTCATTTCAAAACTGGAGCCAGAACTGGAGCAGATCTGTTGTCTGGTGTTTGCCCCATGACCTTCGGAGCTCTGCCACCAAAGTACAAGGATCTCACATATCTTCTGTCTTCATAGCTGTTTAAGACAGCTAGAGACCTTGGCTGTGGCCAGAGAGACCCTGAGGGGTCCAGTGGGGGAGCCTTCTCAGGAAAAAACACCAGCACAAAGCAATGTGCAGAGGTACAGGGTGGGGGTGGCTCGATGCATTGAGCTAAACTCCAGTAATTACATCAGGGCCAGCAGCGTAATTTGTATCCGGGTGATGAATGTCTGTGTTTTCGGGCCTGATTGCCCTATTTACATTTGGAATTTGCTGATCTATTATTAATGTTTCCTGGAGACCAAGGTGACAGGCAAGAGCAGCTTGGGAGTCCCCTCCCCCCAATCCAGGAAACACTAGCTCCTAGGCCCTAGCTACCCAAAGCCCACCCTACCCTGCTTTGTGTGTCCCTGGCTTTCACGGGGCTCTTGGACCAGTTGGCAGAGGGGCTGACCTAGGATGAAGTTTCCCAACCTCTTATAGATGCATGAACACACACTCAGAGGTACAAATGCACAGGTACAACATGTGCCTACATGCACACACTCGCACATGTATATACATCCACATCCATATATACCCACAGGCACCGGCACACAAACATACATGAAATGCATGCACAGACATGCAAGCACACCCATGTGTACATGCCGTGTACAGCATACATACTGTTATAAACTGAATGTTTGTGTCCCCCACACAAAAAATTCATACGTTGCAGCTTTAGCCCCCAACATGATGGTATTTAGAGATGGTGCCTTTGGGAATAATTAGGGCTAAGTGAGGTCATGAGGGTGGAGCCCTCATTCTGGGATTAGTGCCCTTATTAGAAGAGACACCAAGGAGAGAGGGATCTCTCTCTGTGCACCTGAACTGAGGAAAGACAGTGTGAGCACACAGCAAAAAGGTGACTGTCTGCAAGCCCAGAAAAGAGCTCTGGCCAGGAACCTGAACTGGCTAGCGCGTTGAACTGGACTTCCCAGCCTCTAAACTGAGAAAATAAATTTCTATTGTTTTAAGTCACCCAGTTTATGGTATTTTTAGGGCAACCCAAGCTGACTAAGACACACACACACACACACACACACACACACACACCATTGAGTGCCCTACCATGCTGGGAGCAGCACAGCAGCTTGCCAGGGTCTCCCAACTTGAGAGTGGATGGCTGATGGTGGAGTTCTAGGCAGTGTAGGGGGTCAACAGGGCCCATTCCTGGGCCAGGCTGGGCCCTGCTGAGGGCGTGGCTGTACTGTCATGCAAATGAGCATGCAAATTGAAATTCATTCCCTGGGACTGTGGGAAGCCAGACACTCCCGGAGCTGAAAGGCTCCAGCCTCCAATCAGCTCTTTGCTGAAAGGGACCCAAGGGCACTGGACAAGGAGTTGGGAGATGTTCTCCATGTACAGCGTGCACGCACTTGCATATGTGTAGACACCCACTTCCACACACATATGTACCTACACAGGAATGCATTCATATGCATGAACATGCAAACATACATGGTGCAGCCATGGGGAAGGGCCTGGACCTGGAGGTGGGTAGCACTGTGTGACCTTGCCCGAGTCTCTGTACCTCTCTGGGCTTCTGCTTTCTTCCTTTGTAAAATGGGGTTAGTCAGACCTGGCCCCGACTTGGTTGTGGTGAGGACTGAATGAAACTATGGATGACAAGCTGAGACCAGGGTGTCTGGTGCACAGTAAACATTTAATATGTGGCAGCCATGTCTTGAGCATCTTCATCTGTGAAGTGTGAGGCTGGAGGTGCTCTCTGAGCTCCCTGCCAGCTCCACGGTCCTGTGGTTCTGTGAGTTGCACCCAGTCAGGCTGGAGGGCCTTGGGTAGGTTCCAGAAATTGGCTAAAAAAAGTGATTCTGCCATTCCTTGATTGTCCTAGCATCCCTGGACTGTGGCAACTATGAGTATATGAGCAGGCCCTGTGACAAATGAGAAACTGAGGAAGGGGCATGACCAAGGCCAGCCCGGAGTTGGAGGTGAGACTGGTGCTGGAGCCCAGGCTCCCAGTTGCTCAGGGCTGGGCTCACGCAGCAGCGTTTTCTGCAGCTCTCTCTGCACGGAGCAGAAGCAGGTCTTGGTGCTTGAGCCCAGGTGTCCCACTTCAAGATGTAACCCATTCCTGTGTCACCAGGATCCAAGCAGTGGATTAAGGTCCTACAACTCAAAGTAGCAGAGTTGGGACTTGAACCTGTGTCTTTGCTGACTCCAGAGCCCCTGCCCTTAGCCTAAGCTCCAGCACCTCCCCAAAGAAGCAGAGTAGAGAAAATGGGTTTGCAAACTGCAACAGGACCAGTGGGCCTGAGGACAGAGGCCTTGATTTCTCCTGGGGGTGATGGAAGGTGACCAACCTGTGGTCCAAGGGCTGTGGTAGCAAGAATCACCTGCTGCTCCCTCCACAAAGGGCCTCGTTTCCCTGAGATCCTGTGGAAGGTCGGGCGGCAAGCACATTAAATAAGGTCATAAATTTGTCATGAAGGCCTGGAAATGAGCGGGGCTCATCATTTATGGATGGAATAATTAAGCCCCTGTGCTCGGTGCTTCACTGAGGCCTGCACCCAGACACCAGGCGTCACCAGCTGCTGAGCCAGGGACCATTTTGGTGTCTTTGCTGTCAGCTTCCACACTCCCAGCATCTCAAATGAGACCCTGGGGCATGCAGGCTCCAACAGCCAGGGCAGTTGCCTATGTGAACAGTTGCAATGGCCCTGCCCTGGCCAATCCCAGCGAAACTCTCTCAGAAGTCCACCCATAGGGGGTGCCAGCCCCCTTAGATGCAAGTGGTGGGCCCGCATCGTCATGTGGTAGAAAGTGTGAGAAATTTAAACTAACTTGTGTTCAAATCTTGGCTCTCTCACGCTGCAGCTGTGTGCTTCTGGCCTAGTCGCTTCACCTCTCTGAGCCTTGGCTTTTCTCCTCTTGAAAATGGGCAAAATGATATGTTTTATGGGTTATCTGGTGGATCAAACTAAGTAATAACTATAAAGTACAGAGGGAGGGGCTGGCTTATAGTAAATGCTCCACTAGTCCAACATTTCATTCCTTACCTCCAACAGAACTATCAGGTAGGCAGGAGTCAGAGGCTCAGAGAGGCAAAGGTACTTGAGCAAGGATGCACAGCAAATGAGCAAAAAGCAGGCACCTACTTCTTTTCCCTGTCATCTGTCGCTTGTGGGAGGGCTCAGCCCATTCCCCAACAAAAGGTTGAGGCCCCTGTCCCCTCCTTGGCCCCGGCCACCTCAGGTCAGTGGAGAGGAGATTATAAAGGTGATCACAGCTGCTAACATTTATGAAGCTCTCGCTGCGGCCCGACACTGTCCTAGGCGAAGCCATGATTTCACTTTATTCTCCAGACAACCCTCGGTGGTGAGAACAATTATTATTATTCCCATTTTACAGGTGAGGAAGCTGAGACTCATGCTCAGACCCTTTACTTGGGTCACTTGGCCGAGAAGTGGAATTTGTATGTGAATTTCTGGGTCTCAGCAATGCTAGGCTTGGGGGAAGGTGGCAGGTTAGACTATTTGGATTCCGAAAGAGCTGTCACTTGACTCAGCCAGCACCTTCCAGAATTTCAGCTTTCATCTTCCATGTCCTCGAATGGGTTCAAACCCTGGTTTTACAGATGGGAAGACTGAGGCCCAGCCATTAGAGGCAGAAGCTTGTGACTTCCCCACAGTTCCCCAGGGCCTGCCCGGTTGGTGGTGGACACCGCAGTCAGCACATCTAGAGAGGCCCCGGGCACCTGCCCTGGGGGGAGTCTGGACCCTCCTCCACTCCCTACCCCACCCACCCCATCACCATGGCAACCACGCAGGTGAGCCTCATCACTGCTAATCCTCTAATTACCAGCCACCTCTTCAATCGGCTGTAATTACTTTGGGGACACAGTTAACCTCTCATTAGGAACGCACGGCCGCTTTCTCCAAAAGCGCAGCGGTGACATGCCTAGCAATTTACCGCCCCGGCTCGCGGGGCCGCTTTGTGTTTAACTCGGGCGCCATCCCATCCCTGTCATTACTCCAGCCCGGTTGTCATGACGATTAATCATTCAATCCCTCATCAGCAACTTTTGCCAAATGTCACCCCACTCGTGATCAAGATCCATCCTGCAGCCCGACGCCGGGGGACTAATGACTTGGAAACAGGCTTCTCCATTCCCGAGAGCTTTTCCCCACGACTCCCCAGCTTCCTCCGGGAAAGGGAGAGGAGGGGCTTGCAGAGCGGTGGTGGTGCAGAAAAAATGCATGTACGGGGGTCTTCCCCTGGGCTAAGTACCTGAGGGGCATGGGTGCCTTTCACTGTCATGACAAGCCGCTTCCTGAGAGGAGACAGAGGCTCGGGGATGCCAGTGGTTAGCCAGCAAGGAAGCATGGCAAGATTCTCACTCAGGCCTGTCTGGCTCCAAAGCTGAGCTTTTTAAAAACCAAAACCTCAAAGATCAGGAGTATCGCCAACTAGCAAGGATCCTAGAATGTCAGAGTTTGGGCAGCACCGTAGAAATTAGCTGGCCCATTAAGTTCAGGGCAAAAAGCCTTAAGAGGCAAACCTGGGCACTTGGTGATAAGAAGCCCGATCCCGAGTGAGCAGCTGATTGCCAGGCACACCTGTGTCCCAACCACCATGACAGCAACGTCCAGCGGACACCAGCCTCAACCCAGATGGAGGACTAGGCGGAAACATCGGTAGCGGGTCCATGGAATGATCTAGCTGAGATTCTTGACCTGGGGTCCTTGGAGCTTTATGATGAAATTCAGTGGCCCGCGAGCCCCCCTGAAAATTCAAGCTGCGTTGTGATTGGATGTGCGTGTGTGCATTTTTCAAGGGAGATGCTACAGAAAATGTTAAGGGCTGCTCTAGTGCGCTTCTCTCCTCTTTCCCCATATGCTTATTTACAGAAGGGGATACTGAGGCCCAGAGAGGAGCCATGACTTGCCCAAAGTTGCACAGCAATTCGAGGTGGGCACCCCTGGTCCAAGCAGGGGAGCGTTCTGTCTCAGGTGCCCAGGGCAGCCAAGAAGGGATGTGCAAGGGGAGGAAGTCTACCCCCTTCACGATGGCTTCCCACCCCCGAGTCCCCAGGCTCCCGAGGAAGCCCAGCCCCCCACTCCGCTAAAGGAATCTTTCCGAGGCCCCTCCCAGGGAACGTTCCTGCTGGCTGGGCCCGCCAGCATGTGTGAGACATAATTACGGCACGTTGTAAATGGCATTAACAGACTGTCACAGCAGCCACATGGTATTAGCAAACGGCTCTGTCTTCATCATGCAGTGCCCCGCAGCCCCTGGGCTGGAGCACTTCCCAAGGGGTCCTCTCCCAGGTCCAGGCTGCAGAAGTCTCCTGGCCCGGGAGGGGGGTGGGCGGTGACTCAGCTCACAGAGGCCTGGAGAGTCCCCCCAAGGCTCTCTGAGGTCTCAGCAAAGAGCTGAGAAGAAAGTTCGGAAATCTGATTTGTATACCCCGGTTCAGCCTCGAAGAGTTAACCTTCATCAGGCAGCTATTTAAGCGCCAGGTATTCTCATTTAAACCTCATAACTACAACCTAAAAAAACCCACATTCTTCATGCTGCCTTATAGATGAGCTAACTGAGGCTCAGAGGGGAGAGGTGATGGTCCAAGTCCCTTCAGCTAACGAGTTGTAGGATTCAAACCAAGTCCTGCGCTTCTCCACAGATCATGTTGCCTTCTTGCGAAAGTCTTTAATCAGTCTCCTGCCAATAGGTACTGTAGCCTTGAAGGGAATTCCCCGCCGCCACCAGCCCACCAGAAAGCTACCAGCCCCTCCAACATAGTAACAACATAGTAATAATCGAGATGATAACAAACATTGTGTGTTTCCACGCAGTTTTTCCTATGATCTTTGTAGCAAACCCATGAGGGAAAGAGGGACAATTCATCTTACTTGAGACAGTAGGGAACTAAAGCCCAGAGGGGGACTGCAACTTGCCCAAGGCTCCCCAGCAAGCCTGTGCTGGATCCAGAATTAACTCCCCTGTCCCCTGATTTCCAGCCCTGGCTCTTTTCCACGGGCCACTGAGAAAGTGTCCACAGGCCTGCAGCGGGGGACTGGGCGGGGGTGCCTGCTGTCCCCCCACCTGCCCTGGTGGCCCAGGTGATTTATGCTTTCTCGGGGAGGCCTCCACGCCTCAGGCAGCAGGATGGGCCGCCTCCCGACCGGTAAGCAAATCCCCTGCCGAGCAGGTCATATTTTATCTGGGCCGCCACCTGCCAGCTCATTTGCTTACAGATACAGGTGCTTCGTCAGGGAGGGATTAGCAATTACTTAGCCTGGGGACCCTGGCAGAAGGGGTGCAAGGCCGGGCTAGCTGGGTGGGAAGCCAGGGGCCTATCCGTGAGGTCTCTATTTCCTCCGGGGCCCCTTAGCCCTGGAGCCAAAGGGCAGGGACACCCGCTTTGGGGGAAGCTGCCTTTCCTCCCCGGCCCCATTCATGTTCTAGCAGTCGGTTCTCCAAGGCTCGGTCCCAATATCCCTGTTCCCTAAAGCCTCCCAAGATCTTCCCCTTACCCTGCCAAAAGTAATGATACAGTAAATTTAACAGTCCGGGAGCGTTTATGGCTGCCTAATGCTTTAGGCACACCGCCTCGTTGAATCTAAATCAACTCATAGTTGGCATTTTAAAATCCCCATTTTACAGATGAAGAAACTGAAGCCCAGAAAGATTAGGCAACTTGCTCAAGGTCACGCAGGGGCTTCTCTGATTTCAGAAATCCCTTTCTAACCAGGGCAGAGTGTGTCCCCCAGGCTGTCCCCAAACCATGTACTTTGCTTGCTTGAAGTCTTATTTACTTATTTTTAAAATAATTTAAAATCTCAGAACAATTTTAGACTTGACAGGAAAAAATATATATATATATATATATGGTACATTTATCACAATTAATGAACCAATATCGATACATTATTATTATTAACTAAAGTCTACTCTTTATTCAGAGTTTTGTTTTTATTTATTTATTTTTATCTAATGTCTCTTTTCCGTCCCATTTAGCCGCCACGTCTCCTAAGGTTCCCCTCGTTTGGGACAGCGTCTCAGACTTTTCTCCTTCTTGATGACCTTGACGGTTCTGAGGAGCGCTTGTCAGGTATCGTGCAGAGCGTCCCTCATTTGAGATTCGCCTGATATTTTTCTCATTAAGCTGCGGTTATGTGCTTGGGGGGAAGAGGGCCACAGAGGTCAAGCGCCCTTCCCATCACATCACATCGTATCACATCACATCAAGGGTATATGCTGTTTGACACGTCACTGCTGCTCTTAACCTTGATCGCGGGGCCGGGGTAGCATTTGTCAGGCGTCTCCCCTGTAAAGTTCCTTTTCCTGTCCTTTCCACACTGTGCGCAGCCCACTCTTAAGGAGCAGGGAGCTTTGCTTGCCCTCCTCGAGGGCAGAGCATCTACAAAAATTATTTGGGATTCTTCTGCGTAGGAGTTTTGTCTAGTTCCCCCCCCTTTTGTTTATTTATATCAGTGGACTCATGGATATTTATTTCATACTTTGGGTTATAACCCAATGCTACTCTGTGCTTTTTAAATGACACACTTTGTTCTTTCTTCCTCGGTTTATCAGCATTTCCCCAAATCTATTCTGAGACTATCTCATTCCATGGGATTTTTAACAGGCAATCTTCTTAAAATAGGTTCTAGAGGCGTGTCATTTGGGGTGAGTGGTTGAAAAGAATTGAAAAGAGATCTTGACTGCAGGACTTTTCAGATCTCTTAATGTGCTGATCATGAGAGCAGAGGGGGACCCAATGGGCAACATTTCCCACATTTCGCTTCCTGAACACCCTGGGGTGGGGCCGGGAGGACTCAGGAGAAAATAATCTGTGCGTCTCACCTTCCCCTGCAGACCAGAAGCTCGCAGAGCAAAGATGATGCCTTATTCTCTTTATCTCTAGAAATTAGCCCTGAGAAGGTGCTAAGGAAAAGTAGTTGGATAGGTGGAAGAATGGGTGATGAAAGAATGGATAGATGGCTGGAGGGGTGGGTAAGATGGATACGTGGGTAGATAGACACACGGACTTGTTGTTGGTCAATGGATGGGTGGGTGGGTAGATTGGTATGTGGATGGGTGGATGGATGGATGGATGGATGGATGGATGGATGGATGGATGGATGGATGGAAGGGTGGGTGGGTGGATGGATGGATGGATGGATGGATGGATGGATGGATGGATGGATGGATGGATAAATAGATGGATGTTTTGGTTGGTAGGTGGATGGATAGACACATCAATGGATAGATGGATGGACTTGTAAGTGAATAGATTGGTCATGTGACTTTTTATTTTGGTAGTTTCTCTTGTTAAGACTATTTCCTCACATCTCAGTCACCCACACGCTTCCAGACGTAGGGCTTGAGATAACTGCTCACTGCTGACAGAGGGCAGTGAAAGCAGTAACCATTGATTATGTCGCGACTATGTGCCAAGCACTTTACATGCTCTTTCATCCTCAGAAGAGCCTGTATTGCTATTTCTTATTATTTAAAGAAAGAAACCGAGGATTGGAAAAGTCAAGAAACTTGGACAAAAGTTCCCTAGCAGTAAAGAGCGATGGAGCTGGAATTGGAGCTGAGATCTAAGTGTCTTTACTCTCTGGGTCTCCCTTAGTCCACAGGCCCATAATCATTCCTGATTCCCTTTGCTGGGCCCCACCAGGCCCGTGGGAAAATGTTAGAGGCCCCCCAGGGACCTGGGGAAGAGAGGAGCAACAGGGTAGGGTTTATCCTTTAATCTAGCACCAGGTTTCAGAGAGCTCCAGGTGAGGGAGGGCAGGATATAGACAAACCAGAGTCCCAGGAAGCAAAGAGCAGGGAGGTCTTCAGACCAAATGTGTAAATGTGTGTCTATGTGCATTTGTGGGTGCGTGTGGGTGCGTGTGGGTGCATGCACATGTGTGTGCATTTAAAGGTAGGTAGTATATTACATAGCTAACTGTGCTGCTTCCAAAAAAATGATTTGAGGTAGTTGACATTTAAAACACCCCTAGTTAAAATTATATTGTTAACCCTAGAAATAAAATATAAGAGCCAAGTATAAGAAGGGTTGGAAACAGAGAGGTAGCCAGGCAGTCCTCAGGTCCTCTGCCAGCCTCCTCAGGCATCAGACCACAGCTCGGGTTCCCCCTCTGCCACAGGGAGAGAGATGGGCAGACCTGGTTCTTAGGAGGGTGCGGCCTGGGATCTGGGCTGGTGCCAGGGAATAAAGGCCCAAAGTGTGTTGAGGGGCGCCACGTGGCTCACAGGTCATCTGTTTCAATCCTGCGCCCTGGGATGGAAGAGCTGGCACCATCCCCATTCCAGAGATGAAGACACTGCAGCCCAGCGAGGGGTGGGAGGGCACACGCAGAGCCAGAGGCGGCAGGGGGACGGGACCCAGTCTAGCTGATTCTCGAGCCCATGTTCTTTCTACAGTGTCCCAGGGCCCGAGGGAGTCCTTGGGGGTCCAAAGACAGGAAGGAGACTGCAGGATATAGTTGTTCAGGTTGTGCCCTGCCCAGGGGTACCTGGTCGACGGGGTGCGATTGGGGGTGAAATGCATCAGAAATTCAGCTTGAGGTCCACTAGCTGAGGCTGTGCGAAGAGCCCTCAATAGCCTGAAGAAAGTGTAGCCTTCGGCAGTGATTACACCCAGAGGGGTGCCTTTTCCTAATTGGTCTGCCCAGAGGGGATGCCTTTTTCTAATTCCAACCAAGCCCGCAGATGGCCTCCCTGCAGTCCTGGTGGAAACACATTTTAAAAGGCAGCATGCTGGCATGAGCCAAGTAACTCAGCCCAGCATCTAAGATGACACTTTCCAGGTGGGTTCCACTGGGCCCACTCGCCCGGAGCCGCCAGCCCAGCCCTGCCCAGCGCAGCAGATGGGAGACAGTGCCTGACGTTCTCCCAGGCAAGCCAGGGCCAAGGAGGAGGGGCGCTGGGACCCCACCCACTCTGCTCAGCTGCCCCGAGCACCTCCTCCCACCCCACTCTGACCTCTGAAGTCCAAGCATGGGGGGCAGGGTCCCATCTGTGGTCATTTAGGAACCACATTCATCTCGGAACTGGTACATTCATCTCGGAACACAGTACCAGTTCCCCTAGGCAGGCCTGAAGGCCACTTCTAAGGACTGATCACCCAGGGCCTCCAGCGCTCAGCATTCATGCTCCCCACCCCCCTCCCTGCCGCCACCTCCCGCCTGATTAATTCCCCCATACCTATCATGCCACCATGACTAATCAGGCACTTCGAGACCTGACAAATGACCTAACCCATCCAGGGCTTGGATGGGTTAACTTCCCACACTACCTCAGGTACCTGAGATAAGTGAGCTGGAGCCTTAGGCAAGGGGCTGGGGGGAGTGGTGGCAGGGGACCCAAGACAGAAGGGAGGGCCCTACCACACCCTCTGATTAACTCAGCTCTGCCACTTCCTGGCTGTGTGACTTAGAGCAGGTTGTCTCCCTCTCTGAATCTGGCATTCAGGCTTCTGCACTATCTGAACTGGGTCTTGTCTCCAATTTTAGATCTCGGGCACCCTGTCCCTTCCACTCCATCCAACCTGCACTATCCCAGTGGCTTAGTCCCAGCTGTCTGGGAAGAACAGTGTATTTATATGTATACGTGTGTGCTAATTATAACCTCCATTGAGAAATATATATATATATAGTACCGCTATTGATGTGTAGCCCACAATTTAAAAATAATAGTAAAATGTACAATAGTCTTTATAGCAAGTAAACTCCATAAAGACAATTGATTCTTATAAAATGCTTTCATTGATTTTTGCCAAACTCTGGTATCAATCGCTAGCCGATGGTTGGAATTGATGAACAAGTTTAGCTCAGGAATGAATACGGGTTGATATTTTTATTTAAGTGTTAATGGGTAAGCTGAAAGTGCAACAGTGAAGATGTCAGAACTTCACTCATTTGTCAGTGAAGTGAGTGTCTTCTTTGCTGAATTACAAAATGGTTTTTGAATATTGGAAGAGTGTTTCCTCAATCTTTTGTGCTACTCACATATAACGACTATAAACACAGCACATTTTGAAGTTTAATCTGTGTTATTAACATTTTCTCCATTATTTTCTAAGTTTAGATACCCAACAACACGATAAATTAAGCCCTGGTGTGTAGCGCTTGCCACTTTCTGTGGTGTAAATGCTCTGATTTGAAACTTACCAACATTTTGGTGAATGGGGAGTTGGGGAGAGATACACAGATACCATCATACAGCATTTCCACCGTATCCTCAAGAGCATAGATAATAGCAAAATATAGTAAAACATTAAGAAATGATGAGTTTGGAGTATTTATTACTGTTATACTATGATTTACTTAGCTGTAAGTTGATATTTAAATTTGTGTAAAAAGAATGTGACCGGCCTTTGCCCCTGGTTCCTGGGAGGGAGACTCGTATTTAGATGCTTTGAATTTCTGGAGTAATAGGAGTATCTTTGTTACCGAGGAGCCCCTTGAGTCACACATGAGTTAATGCTAAGAGATGAGGTGATCAGGTTGGTTGGGGGCTGGTTACCAGAAAGACCAACCAGGTGATTGGTCAATGATCCAATCAACTCATGCGGAGGTAACGAAAGCCTGATAAAAACTCTGGACACTGACATATAAAGGATCTCACATTCTCTCTCGTTTCTGTCTCGCTATGTCCTTTTGGTGACTACACCCCCATAAGTTTATTGAATAAATTTCACGGAAGTTTAAAAAAAACACAAACTCGTGCCTCTTTATGGGCAATTCCCATCCCCCGCACTTGGCCTCCTGCCACCACCAATCTGCTTTCCAACATATAGTTTTGCCTTTTCTACAGTTTCATACACGGGAGGGAGGAAGCTCTCAGGGCAGATGGCATAGCAGGTGCAAATATATAATTTTTTTTGAGATTAACTCATGTAGCTGCTTATACCAGGGGTCCGTTTCCTCCTGTCGCTGAGTGGTGCTCCACGGTGTAAGGGGACCACGATTTCTCGATCCTTCCACCAGTGCACTCTCCTCCCATGCTTCTTCCCAAGGCCCCTCTTCCACCCACCCTAGTTTCCCGAGGTCCTGCTCCCCACCCGTTGCCCCGCACACGCCCACTGCCGCCTTCTTGCCTTTCCCCCATAAAGGGATGAACCCCGTCCCTTACTTAAAAGGTGTAAGTGAAGATGGTGGCGTGAGGCCAGCTAGTGGCTGTCCCCTCCGCAAGCTGAGGCCTGGTCTGGGAGAAAGCTGGGCAGACAGGACCTTGGCCGAGGCCTCTCTCTCCTGGGATCCCAGCTTCCCCTCCTCTGGACCTTGAGAAAGGAAGCTGGGTCTGGAGAAGGAGGCAGGTGGGACCCACTGGCTCCCTGCGAGGGCTACCAAGCCCCCCACTCTCCCAGGAATGACCCCGTTTAATCCCCTACACAACCTTGTCATTTTGGAAATAGGGGAAGGGAAGCTCAGGGGTAGCCCCCTGCCTCACTAAGAGCTGTTCTCTCTACCCTAACAGCCTATTTACATTCCCTGCCCCCTCCCTCCCAAAAAGCCAGTAATAATAATCCATTTCTAAAACCTCACAGTCCCCACCACTGGGCTCAGGGACACGAGCTAGCAGCCTGTGGCTGTGCATAAACATGAGAGACAGATGTTGCCAACATCTGGAGACCAGGGAGGCCCAGTGCTGCCTGGAACTAGGAGGAATGCCCAGCTGGGAAGAGTGCTGCAGGGGGAGGAAACCCCTACCTGTCACTCATCTGGACAGGGGCCACTTTACCCCGAAGGAGGGCCCCTCAGCCCTGGCCAGGGCTCCCAGGCTTGGAGGTACTTCAGTGGGGGAAGCTGGGCGGGTGCTGGCCGCGAGGAGGGGACTTCAAAGGCTCCCCTAATCCCTGGTGACATTTTCAGACACAGGAGTTTGCTTTTTTATGCTGCGGATCGAAGCCCGGAGCTTTATAAATAACCCTCATAAAAGCCAAGGGTCTTGTAAAGTTAAACAATAAGTCACAAAGAGTGTGAGCATTCAGGGGCAAGAGACAGGCTGGGGGAGTCTGGCTCCTGCCCTGACTCTGCCCACCAGATGGCCACCCTCCCTCTCCCCCCGTGAAGCAAAAGATGGCAGGCCCTGTGGGAGGTCAAGGAGGCGGGCTTGGAGGGCCTGGCTTGCATTTAAAGGTTCCTCTCCAGCCCCCACCAGCCCCCAGTAGGCATCCTAGAGCTGGCCTTTCATTCATTAAATCATTCATTCTTTCCGTCAGTCAATCAACAAACATTTCCTGATGGACCCCTGTACAAGGCTTCTTGCCAAGGAGCATAAGCCTAGGCATTATGAGTGTTCTAGTCACAGCACTGCCACTTCCCAGCTGGGTGACTTCCAGAAAAATCACCTCACACCTTGTAGACTCAGTTTTTTCATCTGTATAATGGGGGTACATTTTGAACCTGCCCTAAGAGAGTCATTGGGAGGCCTCAGTGGTCATGGCATGTGGTTAAGGCTCAGCGAGGGCAGGGATATCCAATGCCTGGCACATAGCAGGTGCTCAGGAAATGACCATGGATACCTTTGGCTCTCCTCACGGTGAAAATTTCCAGGGGGAGAGCTCAGCGTTAGTGTAGGAGAGGAAGGGATAGGACTGGCGGGTAAGGAGGGTCCATCAAACCCAGTATACTGGGAGCTGGGGCCTGGGGCCTCCCTTGGATGAAGAGGTCAGGGTGCAGGACAGACTACGCCCTGCCCCATCACCCCATCAAAGGTCTCCCTAAGTGAGTGACAGCTTCAGGACGGTGGCAAGTCCATTTCATAGGTGAGAAACTATGGCCCAGGGCAGCGAAGGCCTTTGCCTCTGGTCACCTGGCCAGATTGTGTCAAGACTGGAATTCGAACCCAGGCCTGGCTGATCCCAGATCAGCCTCTTCCGCTGCCCTGTAGGTGCCGAAGGTGGGCAGCCCAGAGCTACCTGACCGGCCGTTCCCGAGAAAGCAAACCAGCTGCCAGAGCCGAGACCCTGGCTTCACATCCCTGCAGCTGCTGTTACGGGGGGTTCAAATTTAGCCTCTGCCACCCCAGCTGCCAGCTTCCTGGTTCCCCAGGAGGAGGAAGGAGGGGTGGGAGCCAGGAGAGGTGCCATGCGTCTTACTTAGTCTGTCCAGGCTGCTATAACAAAACACCAGGGCCTGGGTGGCTTATAAACAATGGAAATTTATTGCTCACAGTTCCGGAGGCTGGAAGCCCGAGATC
The DNA here is from genome assembly GCF_054644295.1 of Miniopterus natalensis. Lineage (NCBI taxonomy): Eukaryota > Metazoa > Chordata > Mammalia > Chiroptera > Miniopteridae > Miniopterus > Miniopterus natalensis. The sequence goes on from NC_142100.1 coordinate 19,830,601, forward strand.
AGGGTGGCAGCGTAGTTGGGTCAGGGCCCGCCTACGGCTGCAGACTTCTCGCTGTGTCCTCAGGACAGGGAGCTCTCGGGGCCTCTTTTATAAGGGCACTCATGCCACTCATGAGCTCTGCTCTCCCAGAGATCCCATCTCCAAGAAGCATCCCTCTGGGTTTCCAACTTATGTATTTGGGGAGGACGCAAATATTCAGACCACAGCAGCCCACCGGTGGGTTCCATTCGTTGATTTTTAATCATTCACTCTTTCAGCGAGCAAGTTAGTCATTGACCAGTTTTCTTTATTAGCATCTATCATGTGCCAGGCCCCCTGCTGATCACCAAGGCTGAAGTGCAAACCAGATACTCAGGGTCCCTGCCCCGCAGAGCTGACAGAGAGGAAGCAGGTGACACAGTCCAGTGTGATTAGGGAGAGGCTGGGAGAGCAGAGGTGGCACTTCACCCATATGTGGAGGAGGGTCAGCAAGAGCTTTTGGTGGGGTGACAGCTGAGCTGGGACCCAAACAAGGACTACAAGTCAGCCGGGGAAAGGGGGTCAGAAAGGGTATTTCCAGCAGAGGGAACAGCCTGGGAAAAGGGAGAAGGCACAGCTATAGAAGCAGAAGGGGTCTCCCCCATAAGACTCCTTTGTCCTAGTTCAAGATCAGAATCCTCTGAGTGGCAGGTGTGTCCAGCATTCTGAGATCCTCACATCCACCATGTCCCCCGACCCCCATCCCATTATTCACATTATGGCACCTGAGGCAAGGGAGGCTCAGAGAGGTTGAGTAACTTGCCCAAGGCTACACAGCAAAAGCACTTTGGATCTGGATCAGCTTGGTGATGTGGGCACAGGGGAGCCGTTTATCAGGGGCTCCCCCAGAGCCCCCAGGGTGTACAGCTTGTGCTCTCAGCAAGTTACCTGTCTCCTTGCTGAGTCTCAATTTCCTCATCTGCAAAATGAGACCCAGGAGAAGTCCCCCCACCCCTGCCCCACCTGCGGCAGCCACATCCCTCACTGACCTCATTAGGGAAGTTGGCCTGGAAGCTGCAGTCCCTGGGGAAGGCTCAGCCACAAACCCTGTCCCAACTAGGCCAGGGACAATGGGATCCCCCTGTGGGCATCTGGCCTAATTGGCAGCGGACCCCTGGGAGCTGTGCCAGCTTCGCTAGGATCCGTTCATGACCCATGAAACACTCGCCTGGAGCTCCTCGGAGCTGGTCCCAGGACCCAGGTCCTCCGTGGCTGGAGGATGGCTTCCTGCAGGCCCACGCTGGGTGCCTCCCGCAGATGCCTTCACTTGATTCCTAAAGCACCTGGTGAGGTCATTACTTAGGTCCCCACTTTCCAAAGGAGGACCCGGTATGGCAGGGTGGAAACCCCCCCACAGAGCCCTTGCCACACTGATGGCATCTCAGTCCCTGGATCCCTTGTCTAGAAAATGAGCATATAAGGCCCATTTCGTAGACCAGGCACTGGCCTCAGTTTCCTCATCTGTAAAATGGTGTGGATCTGACTTACCAAGTTAGCGTAAGAATTAACCACCAGACAATAACGCTATGCAACTATTGAGCACCTACTGTGTGTCAGGTACTTTTGAGGGGCCCTGCATGTATTAAGTCTCTTAATCCTCGTTATCAACCTCAAGAGGAAACTCCTGCTATGATCCCCATTTTACAGTTGAGCAAACAGAGGCACCGAGAGGTAAAGAAACTCACCCAAACACAGATAAAGGCCTTAACACAGGAGGCCTCAATAAAAGTCAGCTTTTATTTCTGTTCCACTCCCTCCAGTATCCAAAGAACCCTTGCCCACACTCCCTGCCCCTCCCATATGCCCTGCCTCCTTCCAGAGAGCAACAGAAGGTGTCATTCGTGGGATCACCTGAGGGACAGAGTTGCAGATGTTTGTACCTTGATTAAAGTTAGACCACAGAAGGAACTTCCCAGCCCACGGGGGTCGTGAGCAGAAGAGTGTGTCTCCCATGGCCAAGGCTGAGAGATGCTGAGATAACAACCTGTCCCAGGGCAGTGATAGGGACAGGGGCCCCTCCAAGTCCCTTGCCGCCTTAGGATTCTAGAAGCAGGACTGCGGTGGGGCCTGCACAGTGCCGTCTCTCCTGTACGTTTCTTCCTGGGGGGTGGGGAATGCCAGGCTATTGTCTGGCACTGGGGGAGGGGGAGTCCTCGTGGACGGGATCCTGGGAATGGTGAACGCCCCCTTCCCCACCCCATGCTCCCGGCCCCCTAGAGCAGCCGGGCAGCATTTCTGCTGTCTGCGGGCTCATTTATCATTCCGAGGGGGGCACTGCTGCTGTGAGGTCCCCCGGGATGGCTCCGCTGTGGCCCCATCTGATTGAAATCCAGGCCCAGTGCACACTCAGCCCTGGGAAGCGGCTGCCTGGAACCCGAAATAAATAATACCACGGGCAGGAGGCACAGATCTGCCGCTAATTATGGCATATCCTGATTAAATGGGGTGCATAAATAAATATTTCAGCTCGGGAGATGAATAGGCCAGGAGGGGCACTATGGCCAGCTCTGCTCGGGGCCTCTCTCCTCCTCCTTCCCCGTGGGGGCAAAGGACAGAGCATTGGCCCCACTTGCTGGGTGGCCCGGGGTCAGTCACTGCCCACCTCCTGGCCTCAGTTTCTTCATCCATCAAACGGGGTGTCAGTGATCACCCCTCAGCCAAACTCACGGCTCTGGGCTGAGAATCTGAAAGAACATTTGGGGTAAATGGGCTTTGATTACAAAGAGTAAATAACAGAATTCAGGGCCAGGCGGTCTTGGCTTTGAATCCCAGCTCTGAGACCTCAGTTTCCCCTCCTGTATTTTGGGTGGAAGTGAAGAGCCAATGAACGCTCAGAGCCATGCCTAGCACACAGCACAAGAGGTAGCCGCTGTGAGGATTATCAACACCACGTACTTGAGCCCTGGCAGTTGGTGTCATTAAACGTGGAGGTCCCCAGAAGACCCAGCCCCGGGCAAGGTCCACAGTCTCCACACCTGCTTGGAGGCCCTGCCTAGAGACTTCCACGCCTGTCCCACAGATGCCACCTACTCATCTCCAGGAGGCAAAGCAGTAATAGAAAGGGGGCCCAGGGGAGAGGAGGGGGAGGGAGAATCATCCTGGAAAATTTTAAATTAATTAACTCTCTTCCAGAAAACAGGCTGGGAAATGTAATGGCGAAATAATGACTTTTCTCCGCAGGATTAAATGACACAGACCAGCAGGGCCCAGGGAGGAATCAGGGAGGCAGGCTCAGGAGCCCTGTCTGTGACACCCTGTGTGGCCTTAAGCAAGTCTGGTTTCCTTTTCTGAGCCTGAGTTTCCCCATCTGTACAAGGAGAGGGCTTAGGCCAGCATCAGTGGCTAATAGATAGCATGCCTCCTGTAGCTCTCAACACCCTTGCCCATGCAGACATTGCTAATCGAGTGCAGCACTGCACTCGCTGAGCCCAGACGGGACAGCAAAACCAATCAAAGCCAGAGCTCTGGGCATTCCCTCCAGATAGGTTCACGTTGGCGCAGAGGCACCAGACTGGGCTTAGATGGTCTGCAATTCCCCCTCTAGCACAATGTCGATGCTCACCAATTGTGTTACTGCTGTTGTGACAGACTCAGCATTCACATAGCACTTACGGCAAAGGTTAACATTCACTGAGTGTCAGCTGTGGGCCAGGCTTCCGTATATTAACTCATTAAAACCTCAGGCCCCGGCTCGGTAGCTCAGTTGGGAGCATCATTCTGATACACCAAGGTTGTGGGTTCGATTCCCGGTCAAGGCACATATATGAATCAACCAATGAATGCATAAATCGGTGGAACAACAAATCAATGTTTCTCTCCCTGTCTCTCTCCCTTCTGCTCTCTCTAAAAAAAATCAAAACGACAACAAAACCACCTCATAACCATCAGATACAGCAATTACTATTATTATTATTTTGCAGAGGAGAAAACCAAAGCCCAGAGAGGGAAAGTGACTTGGCCCAAGGTCACACAGCTATAAGTGGGGTCAAGATTTGAACTAGTGCCCCCATCTTACCTGAATCCGGCAGTCCAGATGGACTCTCTTCTCTTTTAATTGGACGTCTGGGGAAGAGAGCCACCATTTCTCCACCAAGCTCGGTGCCACGTGCGTCACACATTATCAGTTTGGAACCGCAATTATCAATTATCCTCTTTTTCCAGATGGGGAGACGGAAGCCCAGCGGGGCGATGGGACCTGCCCAAGGCCACAGGGCTGGTTGCTGGCTGGGTGGGGTGAGGTGGCACTTTTCATGATCCACCTTCCGCTCTCCTGCCCATTTATTCTGAAATCTCCAGGGCCCAGGCCAGGGCCTGGTGCACTGGAGTCATGGAGTGAATGAATGAAAAAATGAATGAATGAATGAATGAATGAATGAATGAGCCAGCTAGTACTAGAGGAGTGCCAGGCTTAGGGTGCACACAACCTCTTTCATCATCGGCCCTCTGACCCCTAAACTAACTCCCTGTCCTTGTCCCTCGCTGACCCACCTGCCCCAGCTTGGTGACCTCTCACCTCTGCTCACAGCCCCGGATGACTCCGAAGGCTTCTGGTCAGGGCCCAAATCCATCATCCTGAGTGGTCTGTCTGGGCCCTGCCTCCCTCCATCCATCTTCCCACCACAGCTAGAGAGAAGGGGTGGCGTTGTGATGGAGGAGGGGTCCCACTCCGGGAAACTCTTGGCCCCACTGAAGTCCTCTCCAGTGTCCCCACCCATCACCTCCCTAATAGCCATTCCCTACTGCAGAAACCTTTGGTCAAGTACCTTGGAACCCAACATAGAAGACAGTCAAAGGCAGAGGGCTGTGGCTGGAGGGTGTCCAACCCACCCCTCTGGCTTTCCAGCAGCCCCCAGGGTGGAGAGCCCCAGAGAAGCTTTAAAAAACCATGGAGACAAACCCTGCCCCGGGGGCCAGGCGACCTGGGTTTGAATTCTTGCCCAGCCACTGGCTGGCTCTGGGACCTGAAACAAGTCCCTTCCCCTCTTTGAACCTCAATTTCCCCATCTGCAACATGAGAGAATTGAGGTCAGTGGTTCTCAAACCTTTATTGCTGGAACAGTAGAAACCTTTTTTCAAATTAAATCACACGCTGAACTCCAGTATGAAAAAGAGGTGAAATTAAACGTTGAAGCCGGTGAGGTGGGGGGGGTGGAGTGTGTAACGCAGAGCTCTCTTTTTCAGCTCCCCCTGTCCACCCACACCACAGCTAGTCGTCCCTGACGCATCTTCCTAAAACCCCAAGGTTCCTAGAAAAATTTTGGAAATACACGAATGGAGATTTTTCCCTCAATTATTTTATTATGAAACATTTCGAACATACAGCGAAGTCAAAAGGCATTTACAGTGAACACCCAAATATCTACTATGTGGATTCTACTCTTAATATTTTACTTTATTAACTTGCTTTAATAAATAAGGGCACCCTGTCAGTTCTGCAAAATTCCGTGACTCAGAGAGGGCCCTGCTGGGGGGTCTGAGTCCATTGCGGGAAGCCCTGTGAATTCGTGGTGGCAACATCAGCTGCTGTAACAAATAGGCCCTGGCATCTTAGTGGCCTAACTCAACAGAAGTTCATTGCTCGCCTAACAGTCCAAGCGTGTGTCCCTGGTTAACAGGTGGGCGACTTTCCTCCACACGTGGTTTACAGACCCAGGCTCCATCCATCTTTGGCCTTGCTCTCCTCTAGAAGGGTCAACTGTCTGCCTGGGGGCCGAAGAGACCACTTAAAGACAAGAGGCACATCCACGTCTTGCATCACGCTTGCTCACATTTCACTGGCAAAAGCTACGCCTATAGCCATGCCTGGAAATATAGTCCCTGGCCGCATCTCCCAGCTGGGCTCCGCTTCCTGGCGTCCATGCCATCTCATGGAAGGGGTGTGAGTTTCATCGTGAGCTGGCTGTCCCTGCCATACCCAGGGTGACTGGAAGCCTCCACAATCATTCTAAATTATCCTAACCATCCCCTTTCTCCAGGCTGCCCCATGCGAGATCAGAAGGGGCCTAGCCGGCTCTCCAGAGGAGTTTAACTTCATTCAACAAACATGTATTGAACTCTTATTGTATAGCTAGGCTCTGTGCCGAGACTCGATCATACAAAGGTTCTTAAGAACCTTCCAGTAAATGGAACAGACAACTCTTTCCTCTTGCATCCCCCTTTCCTGAGAAAAAGCCCATGAGATTTTCCAGTTTTTGAGGGTGCGGGTGCCTGACGTTGGAATACTAGAGGAAGGATCTGATTTGATAAGTCTTTCCTAGGTACCTTCTGGGTGCCCAGAGCATCCATGGGTTGATCCCTGCGCTCCTGCAAAGGCACTTTCCTCATTTTACGTAAGGGAATGAATGCCAAGGCTCTAAGTGGTGCAGTGACTTGCCTAAGGTCACACAGCAGAGGTGGAGCTGGGATTTGACCCCAAATATCCCTTTCTAGTTCCCTGCTCTTTTCTGTTCTGTGAGGGTGCCTGTTGGAATCTGTAGTAGAAGAGAGATACAGAGGGTCAGCTTCCCTTCCTGACACAGGCCCTAAGTTGGGAGCTTCACATGTGTCCCCTCATTTCTTCCTCCCTGCACCCATGACGTTGGTGCTATTATCCTTGTCATTTTAGAAAACAAGAAGCCGAGTCTCAGAGAGGTCAAGTGACTTACCCAAGGTTGCACAGCCCGTTTGGTCTGCTTGACCTCATTGGGGCACATCTTAATGTACGGGTGGTTTTATGGCTAAACATAGAGGCAGTGGGATTGTTCTTTGTCACAAGAACGGCTTAAAGAGGCAAAGCGATGCTTTCTCCGCTAACAATGGCACGAACATATTTTAAGGCAACGGAATGGCGTCTCTGAGCAATAATGGTTTACCAAGCGGCTGCAGACAGCTGAGCAGGTCCCCTCCCTGCTGGATCCCAGCCAGAAAGGGTCTCTGGGGCAAGGGCAGGGGCACCTTCCTGGAGCCCTCTGGGTCCGAGCCAAGGCCTAGGGCGGCGGGAGGGAGCCCAAGGCGACTGGGCAGGAAGCAGGGATCTGGCCTATCGATGACGAAGGGCCCAATCAATGCTATCTCCCCAGGCCATGCCTGGCCAGACATTGATTTCTGCTGCTGTTGTTAACTCCCTGTTTATGTAACGCCTGAACTTTGCACAACTGAACCGTTTCATGTGCAGAAGAGGGCCTGTTGCCATGAAAACCAGGCGGCACATGACAGCGGGGATGCGGCGGGATCCCTGTTTTATTGGCCTGCGCTGAATGTATTTTAACCTTGATAAGTCAATAACTTTTTGTATAAAAGGAGACCTGCCAGGCGGGCTTGGGAGGGCCTGCTGGCCTTTTCAGGCCAGAGGGGAGGCAGGGAGAGCTGCGTTTAATCCCCCGGAAATCTCCCTGCCACTCAGAGCCTGGGAGAACCAGGCCCAGCTGGCCAGAATGCAGAGATGATGACCTTGGGGGATCGTGGGGATCACCCCCACCTCCAATCACTGTTTCCTGTTGGTTAAGGCTGACAGTTAAGTCAGAAACTCTCCATGGCAAAGAGACCCCACCAGAGTTCAAATCTGAATCCCACTCCCTCAGGAGCTTTATGCCACCTTGAGCAAGGCCACTGTCCCCAGCCTCAGGGGGCTGATTGCAAAGTTTACAGGCCTCGCATATGAGAAGCACCTGGGGTGTTGCCTGGTCCATAGTGGGGCCTCACTAGCTGGCTGTTATTGTCGTTGTTGCCATATTTTATAATAATAACCATTGGTTATATTTGTAGAGCCCATTAGGCTTTGGGAAATGTTATATTACTATCATCATAGTCCTTGAGATAGGCAGGCATAGCGTAGATAGTCCCAGCTTCCAGATGAGGAAACTGAGGCCCAGGGAAGTTGGCTGACTTATCTGGGATATCTGAGGGGTCACAGGACAAGGTGATAGCACCGATGGAAGGAAGCAAGCCCCAGCTCTGGCATAAATTTGCCACATGACTTTGGGCAAGTGCATTCCCCGCTCTGGACCCCTGACCCCAGTGGCAGTGAACCAAGGGGGGCATTTAATGGTTCCCAGATTCTCTGAGGGTTCTCTCCCAGGTGGGAGGAACCCCACCACTTCCTGGTTCCTTGAACCCTTCCCAACTCTACTGACAAACATTGACAAGGAACCTACTCTGTGTCAGTGATTACGCAAGGTGCTGGGGACACACAGCAGTGAAGACGATGATGAAGAGTCCCTTCCCTCCCAGAGCTGACAGCTTAGGCAGGGAGGCAGAAAATAAGTCAACCCACACGTGCCCAGGGAGTAGCCAACGTTAATAAGTGCCGAGAAGGGAAAAGCAGAAGGACTATGCTCTGGGGGGAATAACTTCAGATGGGGTAGTCAGGGAGGGCTTCTCTGAGGAGGTGACATTTGAGCTGAGACCTAAAGTACGATACTGAGCTAGCCGTGCAAAGAGCAGAAGGAAGAGTGTTCTGGGCAGAGGGAACAGCTCGTGCAAAAGACCTCAAGGTAGGAAACAGTTTGATACCTTCGAGGAACCAAGAGGCCAGAGCGGGTAGAGGGGCACGAGGGTGGAGTGTGGCCCGGGAGCTTGGCAGGGGCCAATCCCTGAGCCTCCGCAGTCCCCTCCTTTGGCCTCCTTGCCCCATCCCCCTAGCCCTGCCCCAGAGAGGCTCCAGGTACTGGGGGGGAGGGGGACAGGGCTGGGGAATAACAGAGTTGCACTTGCTTCTGCTTTTCCCCTTTTCTCCAGAAAGGCATAAAGAGCTCTTTCTTTTCTGCTTATTAATAGCTCTGATTAAATTATCTCTGAAAAATCTACGTGGTGCGCACCAATGGGGGCTCGGCTCCCTTCAGGCTCTGGCCTAGATTACAGCAACGAGGGCAGGTGAGGCAGGCAGTTGGGGGCTGGGGAGGGAGGCTGGGCACACCCGCTCCTTCCGCCAGAATAAAGGCTCAGTGTCTGCCTCCCTGCCTCCCTCCGCAGCCCCAGCTTCGCCCCTGACCCACCTCCACTCTTGGGAACATTCACAGCTCCCTCACTTGGGACACTAGGCCTTTGCGGTGGCAGTTTTCTCTGCCGAGAGAGCTCTTCTCTCCCTTCTCCCCTTAGTCACCTCCTACTCTTGTATCACCGGGCAGCCCAGTCGATCAGTCTTTTCACCACCAGCCCACCTGCTGGGTCAGGGGCCTGCTCTGGACTTTCCCCTTCCCTGTTACCCTGGGTGGTAACTGCTAGTTGCCTTCTCTGTCCCTCCATGAAACCTGAGTTCCATGAAGCCAGGGACTGTGTCTGGGTCACTGCTGAATTTCCAGTGGCTGGCACAGGGCAGGCCCTTAGGAAATGATGAATGAATGAACGAATGAATGAATGAATTAGCAGAATTAAAAGAGGAACAATCAGCCTCAGTGAGTGAGGGAAAAATTAATCTTACATACACAGGAGCAAAGTTCCAGGCTTCAGGCCCCTTGAGCAGTGCCTGATGGGGGAAACTGAGGAACAGAGCAGCTGAGGCACATGGCCAGTAACCTTAAGAGCCAGGATTTGTATCAGTCAGTCTGATTCTTCCCCTCCTCCTCTCCCTGCTCTCCCTACCTACAAGAAAACAAAACAAAAACTAGATGAATGGACACATTCATTCATTCAGAGATTAATTCAACAGACTTTATTTAGTGACAACTGTATGCCAGGCCTCTGCTAGGGGTAACACAATTTGTGTGCAGCCCCTGCCCCCTTAGAGCTCATAGGTTGGTAGGGCAGACTGACAAATAAGTGGGCCATTATAACACAGACTGGGTACATCTTTAAAGGGGAAAGCACTCTAGTCTGGAGGGTGGCAGTCAGGGAAGACTTCCCAGAGGAGGTGGCGCCCTTGCTGAAATCTGGAGGAGCAAGAGTCAGCTACCTGGAGGGAAGATATTCTAGGTGGAGAGGGACAGCATGAGCCTGGAAGTCCGAGACACATGGGAGGATGTGTAGGTGTTTCAGCAAGGCTGGTGTGTAGGGAGCAAACAGGGGCAATGAGGAAAGAGGTGTCCCCCTGCCTCCTCAGGGCCTCTTGGACCCCTGGCTGGAGCCAGCATTCAGTGGCCTGCCTGCCGGGTGGCTCTGTGGACTGTCGCAAATCCATTTTGACACTGTCTCCATTCACATAATGCAGAGTTGTTGGACACAACCAAGAGCAAGTGGAGGCTGGATGGAGGCTGGGGGTTGGGAAAGGCAGTGGGCATGAGGGCCAGACCTCAGGGAGGTGGGCATGTGGGGGGTGGTTCGGGGTCGCGGGCACTGTGTGTGGTGTGGGACAAAAGTGAGGCCCAAGATCTCTGGGGGGCATCACCTGCCTGGAGAGGTGTAAGAGACACCTATAAGACACCCCTCCACCTACATAGCTACCTTCGAGCCTGCTGCTGCCTGAAATCCCACCATTAGTACATCATGGACTCACAGGCTTCGGAGATGGTGGGCCTTTGAGATCTTCTAAACCCCCGACTGGACACTAGAATCACATGGGGACCTTTGGAAACTGCTGAGGTGCGGGCGGAGGGGATGCCAGCTCCAGAGTCTGATTGGTAGGTTGGGTTATGAGCCCCACCCTCCATTTTCCAGCAGATGAAACAGGTCCAGAGAGGAGAAGAAACTTGCCCTTAAGGTCACACCCAGTCAATTAGTGGCTGGCACTGCTTGCAATAAATCAAGGTCAGGGGCACTGGTGTTTGGGATCCGGTTCTGTCATTGTGTGTGACCTTGTACAAGTCACGTGGCCTTCCTGCGCTGTAAGATGTGGGGAATAATCAAACAGACCTCACAGGGTTGCTGTGAGGGTGAAAGGAGATAGAAATATGTGATATAAATAGCACTGAGCACAGCCCGGCCCATAGTTGGTGTTAAGTCATGGTAACCGCAATGGAAAAAATCCCAAAGTTTGAAAAGGCTGTGGTGTGGCCCCCTGCCAGCTTCTCCCCCTTTCTGCCCTCTTTCTTCCCAGGGTTTTGGTTGTCTAGGTCCCTCGCCCTGCACCTGGCTTGGGTGCCCCATGCATTCTCCCCACCTGTTCACGCCCCAGTCCACCCAGAAAGTTGCCCAGGCAACGTGCTCTGACGTCACTGCCAGCTCAGGAAGCTGGCCCCAGAGTGGAAGCAGCTGGCCGCGGGATCAGGTTCCCAGGTAAATGCCCACCCCCACCCCAACTCCCAAGGGTGTTGGGCTGGGTGGGGCTGCGGAGAGACCTAAAGCGGGGGTGGGGTGGGGGGGGGAAGGGGGCGGCGAGCCTGCGAGCTGCTGGGAACTGTGCGCTGGGCGGCTGCTCACCAGCCTGAAACCGGGCCAGCTCCTGCCCTAGATAAGGCAGTAGGTGGCCTACTTGGGCCGGCCCTAGAGCTCCCCCGCGGGCGCCTCTCCCAGGTCTGGGTAGGGGTGGGTTGGCTCCTGGAAGTAGGCCAGGGCCGACTATAATCAGCTCATCCCAGAGTGCCTTCGACAGGGTCTCCAAAGCCCTCCGCGTCTTTATAACCACAGCTGGCATTTATTGAGCACCTACTGTGTTCTGAGTCCTTTCCACACAATCACTCACTTTGCCCTCACAACAACCCTGAAAAGTACAGACAAGAAACTGAGGCACAGAATCATGAAAGCAAAGGTTCAAGGCCAACAGCTAGCAGGGACAGGGCTGGAACTCCGCCCAGGGCCTGAGGGCCTCTAGGGGGTCACGTGGTCCTAGTCCGAGGGTGGTGGGAGGAGTTCTGGCTGCTGCTTTGCATTTCTGTAGGGATCCTTCGGTCTTTCCTGGAAAGCTGGCTCCGCAGTTTGCTGTGTGAGGGACACAGGGAAGCTGAGGGAACTCTTCCTGCCTGGACTCGATTTTGCCAGCTGTCGAATGGGACTGTTAAATGGGCCATTCATGGGCTCTCGGGCAGACCAAATGAGAACCTATGAAGCTTCTTAGAAAGTAAAAGGCAAGGTTTAGTATAATTTTGTGGGTTCAAAATTTGGAACCCAGGTGGTATTGTGCCTCAGTTTCCCCATCTGTTAAGTGGGGGAGAATGCCAGTGCCTGCCTCCCATGTATGTAGATTCCATGAGGGAGAGTTTATAAAGAACTCAGTATGATGCCTGGTTATATAGTTAGTGCTCCAGAGATCTCAACGGTGCTACCAAAAGTCCATCACTGCCAAAACTATGCCTTGGGGCAAAGCACTCCAGATAAAATATCACGACACATCTCTTCAATTTCCTCTATAAGTGGGTAGTATAATACCACCTACCATATCAGTTTTCTTATCTGTGAAATGGGGGTGATAACAATATTAAACTCACAGGGTTGTGTGTGAAAGTTAAGTGCTTCGTTACACGTGTTAGCTTCTTCATTGTTTTTATTATTTTTAACAATTAGATACCAAATATGTGCTCAATAATGATGCTGGGTTTTCCACCCCTTGTCCCGACAAAGGGACTACAAGTACCAGCATGCCCTGCGTCTTCAGTTGGGACCCCTCCGCCCGGTGCCTGCGCGCTGCATACCGGGAGTTGCAGTCCTTTCGAGGCTGGTCCCGCCTCGCCCCAGCTTGGGGGAGGAGGTTGGAGAGCCGCCCTGCCGGCCTTTGAATTTTGCCGCGAAAAGCGCGCGTGGCGGCCCCTTGGCCACGCCCCCCGCCGGACGCGTTGCCGCGTCACCCTGGTAACCGCCTCTCGGCCGTCGCTGATTGGGCCGGACCGCGGAGGGCGGGCGGGGGGCGAGACCCCGCTGCAGCTGCGGGCGCTCGCGCCTGTCAGTCGGGCCGGAGCGGAGCAGCGGACAGGACAGCCGGGCCGGCGGCTCCGCGAAGAGGCTGCGCGCGCCAGCCAGGGGAGGCGAAGGGCCGGGCCCGCCACCTGCGGGGCGAGACGCGCGGCCCCCGGACCTGAAGCGAGGCGAAGCGCCGGCGCGCGCCAGGCGGCGCGAGGCTGAGGTCCCGGGAGCCCCTGCGCGCCGCCCCGGGCCACGGGCGCGTGAGAGCCCGGTGCGCGCCGCCCGTGCCGCACCTCGCGAACTCGCACTCCGGGTTCACGGTCCTCTGGGCCGTCCCCACGTCCTCCCTGCTTTATCCGGACGGGTTATTTGTCGGCGCCGAGGCCCCCGGGGCTGCACCCGAGCCTCCGCCGCCAGCTGCCGCCGCCTCGGCTGCCGCTACTCTCCGGCTTCCCCTCCCCCCACACCCGGGGCTCGGAGCAGGAGGAGGAGGGGCCGGTGCGTTCTCGCGGCGGCTTTTTGCAACCTGCGGAGGCCGGTGCAAGCCCGGCGAGGCTCCCGGGCCGCTGCAGGTGCGGGCAACCCCAAAGGAGAAGACCCACCCACCGCCGGGTGGACCCGGGGGCTGCAAGCCGCCGGCAGGCGGTCGAGCGAGAGGAAGCAACAAAGACAGGCTGTAGCTGGGGCCGGCGAGAGGGGCCGAGGCCGCCGGGCTCCCGGCGCGGGCAGGGAGGGCGCCCCGGCGAGCGGCGCGGGCTGAGCCGCAGCCCTGAGCGCGACCCAGAGGGGAGGCGCAGCGCCGCCCGCGGGACGCGGCGAGCACGAGCCCCGGAGAAGATGCGCCGCTTGAGCGCCCGCGCGGCCCGGGTCCCGGGCGGGCGCGACCCTCGCTGAGCCGAGAGACCCTCCACCTTGGACTTCGGACGGCGCGTGTTGGGGCCTCACCGGCAGCATCCCTTTCCACCCCGAGAGAGGCGCCGGCCCCCGAGGGGGGCTCTCTCAGGCAGCCCGTCACCCCTGCATGGCTGCAACCCTGCGCGCGGGGAGCCGTCGCCGCTGAGACCTGGCTGACCCGGTGAGTTCCCGAGGAGGGCCCGCGGGTTGGAGCTGGGGCACCTCCTGGCCTCGAGGCAGCCCGGGTTGGACCTAAAGGGGCCCTGGGCTGCTGGGGATCCTGAAGCAGCGGTGCCTCTTGACCTCCCCTTTCCTTCCCACACACAGCTTGTCTGGACTCGCCAGCCGGCCAGAGTGGAGGTTGGGAACCTGCTGTGGGGGCTCTGCTGGGCCCTGAGCCGGGTATATAAAATGCCAGAGGTTACCCCATTCATAAAGCCAACAGACACAAAAGTAGCAGGGGTAGTGGCTCTGTCTTCCGAAAATTGCCCCGGGAACTCTTGTGCGTAAGAGTGTTTGAGGAGGGGGGCACCAGGATGGGACAGCGTGGGGTTCTCCCAAGTCGCTTCTGAGATCTTCAGGGGACAGCAGCTCAAAGGGATAGGTGAAGTCCTGGTTACATGCGGGTGGCCGCTTTTGAGGATTGTGCTGTCTGAGGCTAGACTGTAACAGGGTCCCCCGACAGCCCATGTTCCTACAAAAACCTCTCGGGCACGAGGGTGCCCAGTACATTGCGGCCTGACATCACTACCAGGCCTCTGACATCACTGGGGTTGCGGTGGAGATGCGACCTGTCTTGACGGGGGTGGGGGGGGGGTCACGGTACCCAGGGGCCAGGCTGGATGCCTTTGGGCAGTGGAAGGGTGAAGGCAGACTCCCCACCATAACTGCAGTCCTCTGACCTAAATCCCCAGTGCCCTGGTGAGGTGGGGAGGGAGGCGGCACCAGCTGTCTCTGATGATGCTCCTCCCCCCAAGGACAGGTGTTCAGCTTCGGTCATGTAGCCGGGCAGTGCCTGGAGGCTCAGGACTCCCAAACAGAGCAACTTTCTGCTTTCAAAAAAGATGTTACGGAGACCACCTCCCTGAACCATACACCCAGCCAGCAGGCTGAAATTCCCCCCGGGTCCCCAGAGAGCTGTGGGGCCCCTGCCTTATAAAGGGCCATTTCTGGTCAGGAAAACGTAGGTGCCTCACCCCCAGCCAGGGAAGGTGCAGAGGAGGAGCTGCCTGCTGCCCAAGTCCAGGGGGTCCCCTGCTGTTCACTGCCAAGATGAGGGGCCTTGGCCAAGCCTAAGCTCCTGACTGCCCCACTCCTTTGGTGTTTAAGATGATTTTGACAAGCTCCATGTGGTGCTCATTAAGTGAATGGAGGGCAAATGAGGCCCATCAGTGCCAAGGTCTGAATAAAGCATGTCTCTGCCAAGGGGCCAGCTTTCATGGGGGTCAGGCACCAGCCGTCTCCTCCCCACCACACCCCAGCACTGACCCTGTTCCTTATGAATGCCCAGAGAACCCCCCCAGGCAGCATCCTGCTGCTGGCTCTTGGATTCCTCTTCTGAGTTCCTTCCAGCAATTGCTGCCAGTGTCGGATGTGGGTGAAGCTGCTGTGATCACATTTCTAGGAAAAGGTTAGAGAACTGTGTCATTGCTCCAGTGGCGTGGGGTGGGGTGAGAGCAGAGGGGAGTGTATGTGAGGTCATTTTGAGAAGCCAGGCCCCGTCTCTATGCAGCAAGCATTTATTTCTGTTCTCCTACCCGGCTCTCTAGCTCGATGAACAGGTCAATAAATATCAGCAGAGCTGCTTTTGGGGGCTTTGCAGGGAGATGATATTTCCAGCTGAAATGGTGTCGTTAAACACACAGGCTTGTGAGGACAGGAGCAATAACAGACGGGAGGGGGGGGGGGCGGAGAAGTGGGAGAGGTGGGCAGAAGGGCTGTTTGCGCTGCCTCTCGAAGCTTCCCAGTTTAGAAACAAACTCGGAGTGCGCCAGAGAGCCACAAACACAGGCAGTTGGAGGTCCTCCATGGAGTATTTACACTTCCACAGCCAAGGCGGAGGGAAAGGCTGTCAGAATTGGGCGATTCCTTCTGTTCGCTTCCCTGGGCTTGGCAATAGCACCAGGCGACGCGCAGGAGGGAGTGCCAGCTTACCCAGCATCTTCCTATGTGCCAGGTGTTTTATAGGATCTCAGTTACTCCTTGCAGTGACTAATGGGTTGTGGCCTATTATACAGATGAGGAAACTGAGGCTCAAACAGAGGAAATAATGAGCTACAGGTGCTCGGCCAGGCAACTGCAGAGGTTCAGCCCTCAACTGTGCTGGATTCAGAGTTCCCAGGTCTTCCCACCCTCTTCCGTGGATGGAGGGGAGGCACCCCCACTTGTTGGACAGGGTCCCTGCAAGAGTCAGGGGCTATTGGCTATAGAGGAAGTCTGGCCTCACCAAGATGTCTTGCCACACTGAAACCCAGATTGGGATCCTACTTCCCCATTACCTACAGGACAGATTGACCAGAGTGGCCAGTTCTGCCCTGGCCTTGCGAGCAGCCTGTTCCCCTCACTCCTGGCACCTCTTTCTCCAGCACTGGGGGAAGGAAGGTACAGCATGAAACCTGCCTGCCAGGAAGGGATGAGAGAGTTGGCCCTAGGCTCCTTGTCATCTGCCCCTGTGGTCTTCCCTGGGGTGGAGTGTGAGGCTGCCCCCAGCCATCCCAGGGGGACCCTCTTGGAGGCACCCAGCTGGTGGGGAAGGCAAGGATATAGTTGGGGCAAGAGCATCTTTGGTGGATGTGGCTTCCTGACCCAGCCCGAGGTTGAGGGGTGGGCCATATAGGAGGGGTGCCATGTGACTCTTGAGAAAAGACAAATAGGAATCTGCCAGGCAGAGGAGTGGAAAGAGTGTTCTGGGCAGTGGGAGTGGCTGTGTAGTGGCCTTGTGATTGCCAGGGTGTGCTGAATGAGATTGAGGGGTGGCCCTGGGGGCTTAGGTGGATGGGCAGGTTTAGGCAGGGGAGAGGATCCAGTTAGGGCTCCCTTGTCAGAGATGGTGACCCTGGGCAGCCCTTCCAGTGAGGGTGGGGAGGGCCTTCTCAGCTCCCTGGGCAGTCCTCTTCCTCAAGGTTAGCTGTCCACCCTCCACCCCCCAGTAATCCTTATCACTTGTCTAATTCCACGTAAGCTCACCCATCCCCTATCCCTTCTGAGCCACACAGTTGCTCTGGACCTGGGCTGGGTTACTTAAACCCCCAATGGTAAAGAGCCAGACTGTGGAGTGGGCCCACCCTTTGTTGGCTGTGTGACCTTGGGTGAGTAGCATTGCTTATCTGAGCCCCAGTTTCCTCATCTGTGAGAAGGAGCTGATGATAGCACCCACTCCCCAGGGTGTGGAAGGATTCAGTGAGGGCTTAGTAGCACAGGGGCCAGCATACAGTAAGCACTCCATAAATGCACATTCTCGTGGGCCCCTGTTAGCCTCAACCTCAGAATGCGGCCTTGAAACGCTTTCCCAGTCCCCCCTGGAGCCAAAGATCAAAGACCCCAGGGCAGGTCTGAGACTCCCACCCTTTCAGTTGCCTCTGCTGAGTCTCCCACCCACCTACCCCAGGCACCCCCACATTTGTGGCTCCCCATCTGAGCTCCTGGAGTGGGTGCTGAGGCCTAGCCAGGGGGGGCCCTCCCCAAACTCCCTCCTGCCCCCTCCACCTTCCAATCGCTCACAAACCGGAGGAAGCCAGCAGAGCAGCTCATATTCATGAACCGTAATTCAATCAGGCGGCGATTCCTCTGGGCTTGGGGCGGGGGTGAGAACCGGGAGGCGCTGCACAAAAGGGCCGCTTTATTACCTCCCGCGGGCCGGGAATTGCCGCTCTCCCCCGGCAGCGGCCGGAGCCGCCTTTATTGTGTTAACCCATTTGCGTGTCAAGAGCTATTGTGCGCTTCCCCGGCCTGTGCGGTGCGGAGCGGGCTGCGGGAGGAGGGCTGCGGGCGCCGGTCACCTCCGCGGGCGCCGCCCACCGCCCTGATTGGTTGCTAAGTGCTTTGCATCCAAGGTAATCACTTTTATCTCAGAAGGATGTCGACTATAATTATAAGCTACTGACATCTTTTTGAAATCTGCCTAATGACTATTTTAGCCCGCGCAGGGTGGGGAGGGGAGATTTAGGAGGCTGGGGGGAGGGGGGAGGGGGAGGGGAGGGAGGAGGCTGGAAGGTGGTTGGATTCCTTCCACCTGGACCATTAATTCCTTAGTCGAGAAATATCTGAGCACCTACTGCATGCGTTGTGGAACAAAAGACTGTGCGGAGATGGGAGGGGGGAGGCGTTGCATTCCTGTGGGTGGAGGTAGTACCATTTCAGAGATGGGGAAATAGAGGCGCTGGGCAATGAGCCACATGCCCAGAATCACACACCCAGTAAGTGGCTGGAAGCTGAGTCTCTCTGACCCCCAAATTCCTTTGTCGGCCGCTGGAGTGGAGTGGAGGCAGAAATAATAATGATAATCATTCCTGGGTAGAGGTCGGTGCCTCCCAGGGCTTATGTCATAGCCCTAAGAAATGCTGGTGCTGCCCCATTTTACCAGGGAGGAAGCAGGAAGGTCACGCAGCCAGGGAGTGGCCGAAGTATGAGGTCTATTGGTGGCCAGAAGTGGGGTTCCAGCTCCCCCTTCCTCCACCCCTCATGGTTTCATTCGGTAAATACCAGGGTGTCAGCCTGGGCCAGGACACCCTGCTAGGCACTCTGTGGGTGGCAAAGCTCTAGGGAATCTGATGGCCCACAGCCTTCATGGGGAGTAAGATGAGTCTGCAGCTAACTCAGATTCTGGACAGAACCAGAGCAGGGCCGGAGGAGAGACATCAAGGGAAAAACTACAGCCGGTCATGGAGGGCTTCCTGACAGAGGGGGCTTTTGCTCTGGGCCCTGAAGACTGGGCGGATCTGCCCAGCATGGTGAATGGGGATGTCACTGGCAGAGGGAGTTTGAGAGCCGAGGGGCATGACCAGGAAGAGCAGGGGAGGCTTATAAGAGGGTGGAGGTAAAAGGGAGATAAACAAGGAGAGTGTGCAGGAGCTTGAGTGGGATTGAGGTGGAACCCTGGCTCTGGGTCTTCAGACAAGTCCCTTTACCTCCCCGGGCCTCACTTTCCTCATCTGGTCAAGGGAGTCATAGAAGTTTTCTCACAGGCTTGTGGGTGGAATGAGTTTGAGTGTGTGGAGTGTTCGTGTGAGCTTGGCGGAGCCCTTCGGAGCTGGGTGGGCAGAGCTCAGGCCCCAGCCAGTCATCCCGGGCCCCGCAGCAAATCAGCATCCCAGCCACAGCAGCTGTTTGGGGCCCTGGGAGCCCCTGCCATTGTGCAGAGGGCACAGGGGACAAAGGCCTGAAAGGTCAGGGGGTAAGGCCGAGGCTGGCTATGAACAGGCGCCTGGGGATGGGGACTTAATGACGCAAGTCTTAATGACCCAGCATCTGTGGGGAAGGGGCCTCCTTTGGAAGAGGGAGGTCCAGCCACCAGCTGTCTGCTCCACAGATTTGCTGCCAAGGCAGGGTCAGCTGCCCCACAGGGTCCAGCTCTGAGCTTGGCACTGGGGAGGCAGGGATGGCAGGACCTCCCAGCCAGTTTCAATCCCTAGGCCTGAATGTAGGGCTTGGCCCTGCCCCTGGCATCTGAGCAACCTTAGTCTCATCATCTCTCAGCTGAGCCAGGGGTCCTCTTTGGAGGCAGCTGTGAGGCTTGGCAGTGACATAGCGAGTGGGCAGTAAACAGGAACTGCTAGTTTTGCTCTTTATGCATCCGACCATTCAGGGAGGTTCAGTGCTCAGTGCCAGGCTCCCTGCCAGGCGCTGGGGACGCAAAGATGAACAAGCCCAGTCGCCTTGAAAGCTGGTGAGGCCTCCAACACATCACCACAGTGCAGTGGATTAGCCGCCACAATACAGGAATTCAGTCTGCCGGCACTGTGCCAGGAGCTGGGGAACAGCAGTGAACAAGCCAGGTATGGCCCTTTGGGGCCCCCAGTCTCAGAGTATGCTAGGAAATCAGAGGTGGAAATTATTGCTTTCAGCTGAGGTAGCCAGGGAGGGCTTCCTGGAGGTAGCAGCATTTTCAATTGCTGGCTTTGGGGGCTTCTGTCTAAACACCTTCGCCTATTATAGAAATCACAGGACACTGGTGGCATCTGCTGTGTACTAGGCTGAACTTCTGCTTTGGCATTTTGTGTTCTCATTTAATCCTTATATGGTTCTGGGAAGGGCATTTTCATCCCTATTGTATTATTGAAGAAACTGAAGCTCAGCAAAGTGACAGCTCAGGGCCATGTGGCAGGTCAGCACAGTCCCCTTCCTTATCCACACAAGCTTTTACCTGTCCTCTGCCTATGCGGGCACTGGGCTGGGTGGGGCTGTCACTCAGAAATCCTTGAGCAATGGCTGAGGATCCAGTTCTGGGCCAGCTGTTGCCTTTGTAAGCTACACGACCTTGAGCAGGTCACCCCCCCGCCCCCCATGCTAGCCTGGCCTCAGCTGTGTCCTCTGTAAAATGTCAAGGATGGCAAATCCATGGCAGGCCTGGCTTGCTGTACACTGCTGTGCCCTTGGCAGACATTGCCAATCAATTGCTGCCCTCTTCCCCTGCTGAGTTCTTCCCCTGACCTTGGGCTCTTTCCAGGGCTCTGGGCAGGCAGCATGAATCAATCAGCAGGGTTCTTTCCAGGGCTCCAGGCCGGCAGCACCAATCTAGGAGCTAAATGAAACCCACTTGCCCGCCTGGCCTTGCAGAGCTCAGGAGTCCCCCTGACCCTCTCCTTGTGGTTTAGAGGACCAGGATACCAGAGTGAGGGATACTGGAGGATCTTCTCTGAGGATATGGGTTGTTCTTCAGCCACAAGAGTTGTGGAGGTGTGAGAGTCTGTTACCCTTCCTCATCTCCCAGAGAAACCCATGTAGCCCAGCTCATGGCTCAGTGTGAGTGCTCTGGGCAGGTTCTGGATGCTTTCAGCCTGGATGATGATAACAGTGTTTATTGCACCCTTCTGAGAGCTGGGTCCTTCATGGGCACCCTCTCATTCATCATCATTCTGCAGAATCCCTGCAGCACACCTCTCAGCCCCTCGAGGAAGAATTCGTAGCCCATTTTAGAGACGAGGAAACTGAGGCTCAGAGTGGTTAAGAAGAGTAAAGTCATGCACTTGCTGAGTGGCTGAGCTGGCATTCATACCCAGGTCTGGAAATCCACAGCCTGGGCCAGGGCTAAGAATGGCAGGCAGACAGGGCAGCCTTTCTGGAGGGGGTTTCATTAAAGACTGGTTGACTTCTGACAGGCAGATCTGGACCTTCTAGGAAAAGTAGGAGGGGCCTTCTAGGTGGAGGGAACAGCATGAGAAGCAGCTCAGAGACAGGCAGGCAAGAACATTTAGGTTGAGGGACTAGCGTGTGGCTGGATGTGGCTGGAATATGGAGAGAAGGGGAACCATAGCGGGAGCCAGGGCTCAGCTTGGGCATTTGGACTTTGCCCTCCTGTAGTAAGGAACTGAGCAAATGAACCACCCAGCCCTGTCTAAGTGCATTTATTCAGTATCTCCACAACCAAGGGTGAGGTCAGCTGGTGCTTGGGGCTACTCTGGTCGACCGGAAGCCTTAGCCTAGAACAGTGCCTGGTACACAGTGGGTGGGCATCCAAGAAATATTCGTTGAATGAATAAATGAATGCTTGCTGGCCTGAAATGCTCCTCACCTCCCCGTGGGTCCACCTGTGGGGAGGAGAAGCCAGAGTCCCTCTTTCCAGGAAAAGTTGAACATCAGGTTGGGGGTTGGGGTTGGGGTTGGGGGAGGGAGCTCCTACGCAGGTACCTGGGACAGAGGCTTCCCTCCCAGCACCCCTGTCCCTGCTGCCTGTCCCCAAGGCCCCTCCTAGACTTTCTAAGGGATATCCCCGCCTCTCTGCCACGCCTGACGGGCAGCCTGGACCCAGTGCTTTGGGGGATAAAAGATGAAGGTTCATGACCATTTTTTAACTCAATAAAGGGAGAGACAAGCTGCAGGCTGCAGTCCGGAGATATAATTAGTTCGCAGCAGTGGCGCTTTCTTGATTTAGCTTCTGAGAGAACAAGACAAGGATGTTATACCCAATTAGCAGTAACATCCAGTCGGAGCCTCAATAGGTGAGATAACAAGCTATTTTTATGACTTTTCTTTCCCAGCTTGGAGGGGTGGGGGGGAAGGGCGTATCAGGGCCTTATTTCTTTTCATCAGGGAACAATTATTAGCGAACTCAGGATTTCCCAAAGGCAAATGATGCATTTTGTGAACCCAAACAAGCAAGTATCCTGGGGCGGCAGGCTGCCTTTTGAATCCAAGACTAATGGAAGGGGTGCAGGCCCCTTGGTCCCATTTTGGAAGCCCTCTGCAAAGGGCCCATTAATTTGGCGAAGGGGAAGCCCAGGCGCCTGCGATATTCTCAGTGACCGCCTTGATCTCCCTACCTGCTTCAAGGAGGCTAAAGGCCAGTTCCCCTGGGTAGGAGGAAGGAGGCAGTTCTGGCCCTTGGCAGCTCCCCTTGGCACCTAGCTCCTTTCTGCCAACTGGGCCAGAGGTTCTGGTTCCTCAGCCTTGAACTCTGTCTGCTGGACCTCCATTATGGCTCGCACTGCCCGACCACCCTCCTGCATCCTGGGTCCCAGACGCAGTCTCTGGCAGGAGCTGAGTGGTGATTAGCTTCACTCTGTCCACCCTCATTCCCCCCTAGCCAGGGCATCCAGCACTGGCCAAGTCTCTGCTGGGCAGGGAAGCCCTGCCAAGCCCCACCCCAGCTGCCTGGCCACATTCCGGCTCCTGGCGAGGGCTAGGGGATGCCCAGAGAGGTAGGTGGCATGGCTGACACCCCATCAGCCGGGCCCCAAGCCCAGAGCAGGTTCCTGGGCCTCTGCCCATCCTGTCGCATCTGGCCCCACCCTGCCTAGAGTTCCATCTCCCTGTCAGTGTGGAGCCCCACGCTCATGGTTCAGACAACTGACAAATCCAGCCATGCAAAGTGGGAGTTTAATTGCAAACAGTTTTTATGGATCATGGGCCCATCTGTGCCACCATATGCAAAGGAAAAAAAAAATCCCCATTAAAAAAAAAAATTTCTCCCTGCCCCACCCCCCAAACTGGCTCCAAAAGAAATGGTTGCCAAGATTTTTCCGGCTGTAGCCAAGCACAGAGCTGGGACCTGTCCCAGGGGCTTCCTGTAGGGTGGGCCTGGCAAAGTCAGGGAGCCAGGTGGAGCAGGGGTGAGAGGCCCGATGGAGCCTGACTGCTGAGAGGAGGCAATGGCCTCAGCAAACTGCCAGCAGTTCCTGTACCCACTGGGTTCTGTCTCGGCTCTGGGCCTTTGCACATGCCATGCAGCTATTCGAGTACCCGCTGTCCTTTCCCAGCCACCTCGCTGATGCTGTTTGTATGGCCTCTAGAGCAGAACTTGGCATGGAATGGGCATTACACAGTGTTGATGGAAATGTGAGAATGAGTGTGTGGTGGGGCCCACAGACAAGGCACTTCCTCCCCCATTTCTAGCCCAGGAAATGGACCCCAGGAAGGGTTTGAGATATTTAGTGACTGCCTTGATTTCCTACCTGCTTCAAAGAGGCATAAGGAGGCTGGATCAGTTCCCCATGGGGCTGCCGAGGCTCACAGACTCGCTATTCCCAGTGGTCCATCCTGCCATGGTGCCCTGCTCTGAAGATGAGCCCCACCCAAGGATCAGTACTCCTCAGGCCCTCGGAAAGGGCTTCCACCTGGGGCCTGAGTGGGCTGGTCATCAGGGTTCTGAAAGGACACCTCTGACGCAGCCTGCCAGGGTTCGATTGCCGTGCCACCTCATCCCAGTGACTCAGACTGTCTTTTCTCCCTCTCTGTGCCTCAGTTTCTTCCTCTGTAAAATGGGGGTAAGTTGATGGGATACTGTATGTGAAGGTCTGTCATTTCTCTTCCCCAAAGGAGGGTCTTTGCTTTGTTCACTGATGTCTTTCCAGCACCCCAACCAGGGCACTTGATGTTTACTGAATGAATGAGTGAATGAATGCATGCATGCATGCATGAGTGAGGTGTTTGGAGGACTCCAGGGAGGGAATGAGACATAGGCTCTTGGCTTGCCAGAAATTCAGGGTTTTTACACCCTTCCTATTGAAGTCTAGAAATCACTAGGCAACCTGTGGGGATTATGAACTCCATTCTTCTAATAAGGAAAACTGAGGCTCTGAGAGATCAAGGGACGCTCCCAAGGTCATGAAGCTGGAAAGAGGCCAGAGCTGGGACTGGAACTCTGATCCCTGTGACTCCAGCTGACCAGTCCCCGCTCCTCCCATTATAGGTGAGGAAGGTTAGGCCGAAAGTGGGGGAGGGATTACCAAGGTCACACAGCAAGGAAATAGCAGCCAGCGTTTGTGGGGTCCTTCCTACCCGCATTATAAGATGAGGAAACAGGCCCTTCAGCCTCAGACCCAGGCCAGCCGAGTTTTCTGCTTTTCCCTTCTTTCCCTCCCTCCCTCTTTCCCAGGTCTGTGCCTGGGATCACTGTGCCTGTGGGTTTCCCCATCAACTTTGTAAACCAGCAGCTCAGTGTGTGCCAGCACCCACGCCCCATGCTGGGGGTCCCCGTGCCCAAGGCCTCAAGGCCTGGTACTTGGTGCAGCCCTCCCACAAAAGGTAGCAGGGGAAAGTGGGACCTCTGGGACCCAGGCAAGCACAGGTTGGCCAGACCCCTGGCAGGAGCCCAGACCAGGCACCAGGCAGCCCCGTTCCCTGCCTGGCGGTGATCACCAGCTCCCGTTGTAATCATTAAAACTATTAGAAGGAAACGTTCGCTTGAAGCAAATGTCAGGCGCCGAGCTGTGCTTTGTAAACGCTCACAATTAATGCCAATCAGGCCCGGAAAAAAGCCGGCCTGGAATCCTGTCTGTTTCGTCTCGTTTGTCAGCTGGTGCTGCTTCATGTTGCACATTTTCATACAATTGCTATAAACATAAAAGGGAAACTCCACAGTGTTCCCAGGCGCCCGGATGGTGTGCGCCGACTTAATTACTTAGTATTCCGCTGTTCACTTGGCCACCCTGAGCGGGCGGGCGGGAGGGAGAGAGGGGAACTTTGTGTGGCAGGGTTTGGTTCTCCTGGGGGTTGGCCAGGGAGATGGGTCAACCTCCACGCCCGAGTCTCCTGCCTCACCCACCCTGGGCCACGTGGCCCACAGAGCTGAGGATGTCTGTGAAACAAGAACTGCTAAAATGTTTGCAAATCCTCAGGAGGAGAGGGGATCCAAGCCCATCAGACTTGACTTCAAATCCCTAGTGCATATCCTAGAATGATCCATTGGGTTTATTGCCTACCTCCTGCATACCAGGCACTGGGACGCTTGCCAGCTGGGCCTCAGTTTCCCCATCTGTGAGTTGGGAGTAATAACCCAGTGACCAGGATTCAAACTGACTGGGATCGGCCTCTGGGCCGAGGGCATCAGATAGGCCTTTTCTCATTTGGCTATTGCACAGACTCCTCGAGGATCGACAGGGAGGTGAGGCTTGGAGTCCACTGCTGGAAGTGGTAGAGCTGGAATTTGGACCTGGATTGCTAGACACCATTGTGCCACCTTGCTGTGCCCTCTCCCCCAGGAGGAGCAGCCATAGGGTTGAAAGGATACGAGAGAGCTAAAAGTCACAGTATACAGTGTTTCATGAACAGTAGTTGCTGTCATCTCACTGCCAGCAGACAGGCCAGGGGCAGTAGGGGGCTCAGGCCCTGACCTGAGGGGCAGCACCAATACACATGGACCTTGCTGGATGGAGGGTGGAGGGTAGAGAGGTCCATGAGGGGTGATGTTCCCCCTCCTTCCCCAGAAGGCTGGCCCCCCCCAGGTTTCAGGGTAGGGCTAAGGAGGGAGTGGCTGGGAGCATGCCTGGCCAAACCCACGGAAACTCCTGCCCACCACCCCTCCCCCAGGTGCCTCTAACCTGGCTCTGAGGTGCTGGGTGCTGACTGTACACCAGGCACCACATCACTTAACTGAATCCTCAACATCCCAGAGAGTTGAGCATGTTATTATCATTGTCTCCATTGTACAGATGAGAAAACTGAGGCCCAAACTGACCTAAGCTTACACAGCAAGGAAGGGGGGAACCCAGAGTCAGAGTCAGGTTCAGGTTCATCCACTCTTCTGAAGACTTTTTCATGCCTTCCCAGCCCCCTCCCCGTCCTGGCCTGTATGTGGCCTCGCCACACACTGTGAACCCTCCCCAAGACCCTTTTGAGCTCTCTGGCTCTCTGTGGATTGGTCTTCTGAGGCCAGACTGGCTCTGCAGGGACACACCAGCCTTTGTGTAGGCTTGGGCCAGGCGGAGCAGCCATCAGGGTAGGGAGAGGGCGGTGCAGCCAATCGGCCAGGGGTAAATGCTCTGAGCCAGGAATAGAGGCCTCTTTGTGTGGTGCTTAGTGGGGGAAGGGGTGCTGCCAGCTGCCACCCTGTGTGACTGGGGAGGTCTGAGCCCTCCACAGAAGTCTGCTACCACCCCCAGGGGACTGGCCAGGAGCCTGTCATCTTTCCCCTGCTGCTTCCTTCCACCATTATTTGCCTTCCACTTATTTCCTGGGGGCCTCTGGCTCCTATGGAGCCACTGGCAGCCATTCACCAGGTTTGCTGTGGGCCTACTATGTGCTGCCACTGGGCCAGGAACTCCACCAAACCCCCACATAAAGGGCAGTATTCCCATGTGACAGATGAAGACACTGAGGCTCAGGGAGGCCAGGTGATTCACCATACTCCCACAGCTGGTCATGAGGTGTGATAGTCTGGGTGTCTCAGGACTCAGGACTACAACTTGAGGTACCCACCTCATTGCCTAGATGGCCTCAAGAAGGCTACTGGCTATTCCTGCTCCCTGAGTGGGCACCAGGTGTCCATTTCATCCCTCTGTCCTAGTCAGGCTCTGGACTGATGGCTGCAACTTTAATGGGGACCAAGTACAGGACCCTGTTGTGAGCTGTCCTATCCATGAAATCTCTGAACCTTGAGCTCCTTGGCTTAAAATGGGAATGAAATAGAATCCAGCATGGGGGGATGTGGTAGAGCACAGGTAAAGCATCGAGCTCAGTGTCTACTGCGCACACTCAGGCTGCACAAACATGGCCTGGGTTTCCAGCATCCCTACTATGTCCTGGGAGAGGTGAGAAGACAAACTGAGGCAGTGGGTTGGTGACAGGGATGCAGGAGTAACTCTTAGGAGCATAAGCTTGTGACAGGGGTTGTCTCATTGAGTTCCTGCCGCAGCCCCATTTTACAGGTCAGCACATTGAGGCTCAGGTAACTGAAGTGACTGGTCAGAGGTCCCCAGGAACCAGGAATAAGGAAACAGAGCTTCCCAGAAGGCCTCGCTCTTAGTCTCTTTCTGATCCCCACCTGGCCCATTGGGCAGCTGTCCACTGCAGACACTGACCACATCCCTTTGTGAGCCCAGCTCTGTGGGAAGCCCAGAACCACCCCCAAGAAGCCCCCAAAGGCTGCTTGGCTTCCCACAGCATTTTCCAGCCACTTGGGACCAGCTCTCACTCACTAGGCCATTCGCTCTTCTGGGCCTTTGCTCAGGCTGCGGCTTTCACCTTTCACCAGGAGTGCCCTCACTGTCCCCTTCCCCAGCTCGCTCACGCATGCACACGCACTTTCCCTGCGGGGTAACTTCGACTTGCCCCTTCCTGAATACCCCGTCTAGTTGAGGCTTGGAGTCCTCTCTCTGGGCCTTGCACCCTGCTCACTGCCACCAGAGCCTCAAGCCTTTTCATCTCTCTTCCAGCTCTTTAGTATGGCACATAGTAGGCCTTCAGTGAAATCTGAAACAGAGACACAGCTCTGTCCTTCAGGGACCTCAACTCCACCTAGTGGTAGAAACAAATACTAACAGATCATGGCCAAGGCTGCATGTCCGGGAATGGGGTCAAGTGCAGGACACCCAAGGGGGCAGGAAGCTCCCACGCTGGCTCTCCCGCCCTACAGAAGGGAATGAACACTTCCAGGCCCCCGCTATGCTTCTGAAAACTCAGCCATGTCATTTCAATCCTCCCAAGGAAGGCAGGTAGACAGATGGGACAAGAGGCTCAGGAAGGCGGATGCTGGCTGAGGCCACTCAGCTTCTGAGGGTGGCGCCTCGATCTGAGGCTCTGCCCATCTGACCCCGAAGCCTGCGCCCTTCTCCAAGGCAGAAAACTCAGGTGCCCATGGGGCCAACCAGGTGGCACAGTGTACAAAGCAGCTGCCACTTAGCCTCGTGGGAACGTGGACTTAGGGGTTCCAGAGCTGCCAGTTTTAGTTTGTTTTCAAGAGAAACTAGACAATGAGAATTTTAGGTGGAACCTTTGTTGTTGTTTTTCTTCTTTTTAGTATTGGCATCCACATCACAATTTATTTTTATTTTTTTTACTACAGCAAAGAGGGCACAGAAAAAATGTTTCTGGGTGGGATTTGCACCCTTCGGTGATGTGGTACTGTCTGGGTGGAGGGCACGATGGGAGTCCCAGGACACCTCACCTTCCCTGTGCCCGGCCAGCGAGAGCCCCCAGAACCCAGAGGCAGCTCCACACACCCCTTAAGACATCCCCAGATGCCGCCTTCACTGCCAGAGGCAGGAGGCAGGGCCTGAGCCCCACGAGGGCACCACCCAAATAGCTATAATCAGCAGCCTCGCCAAGACTTCAAACTCACCCAATTATCCTGTGAGGGAAAAAAAACACAAAATGAAAACAAATTAACATGTTTGCATAGAAGCCGCTGCAGCAACACACACAGCCGTGCGCACGCACATGCTGGCACGTGCCCCAGAGCGGCTCAAGACACCACTGCCACCGTCCCCAGGCCTGGCACCCACCTGGCAGGGCTGGGCTAGGTGTGCCCTGGGCCAAAATGTTCACTAGGCCCAGCAACTAGATTGTCCCCAAACCTGATTGGGCCTTGTCTCAGTCCACCAGCTTTCAGGAGGTTTTTGGTTTTTTAATTTAATAAACACATAAAATTTATTATGTGCCAAAATTTATTCTAATTGATCTGAACCCCTTTTTTCAGGTGGGAAACTGAAGCACAGAGAAGTTAGTTAACCTGCCCAAGGCTGCACAGCTGGCGAGTGGAAGAGCTGGGGTTTGAATCCAGATGGGCCAGCTCCAGAGGCCTGTAACCACACCTTCTCTGTGGCCCTGTCCTGTCTGTGAATTATGTGCCAAGACTTCAGCCTGGCCTTCAAGGCCCCTCCCATCCCCAGCACCTCCACCCTGCCCTGCATGCTCTCCCACACTGAGGGGCTGTGGGTGGGTGGTCATGATCGCAGAGCCAAATGTATATGTGTTCAAATACCTGATATACCAGTACCTCACTGGATGGCCTTGGGCAAGTAGCTTCTCCTCTGTGCCTCAGTTTCCCTCCTGAAAGTTTGGGATAATAATAGTCCCTACCTCAGGGAGGTTAGGAGAGTTCAGTGGGCAAATCACTGCAATGTACTACATCTGGTGGCTGTGCATGGGGCGAGGTCCCTCCACTGGAATGCCCTCACCTTTTCCACACACTGTTCAGTTGGCTTCAAAAGACCTGGCTCACCAGACTCCCTGAAGCCCCTGTGTTGACAAACACTCGGTTCTGTGGGGTAGAGGAGTTTTTCAGTTTGTGGTAAACTATGCAGTGAAATGAGTGGGGAGAGACCCCAAGGCTGATGAGCAGAGAGGAGAAGCCTGTGAGGCCTAGACCATGCAAGAAGCGGGTAAGAAAGAGAGGCCCCAATGCATCCCTCTGTACAGTGGGGATTTATTGAGTATATACTGTGTGCCTGGCCTTGGAGTAGAAAGAGACCAGAGTGGGTCTGTGAGGCCCCAACTGGGCCACCTCACTGCTTTGCACCCCTGGGCAAGCTACACAGTCTCTGTGGACCCAAATCCTAGAACAGGGCTGTGGAGACGGTTGCAGTAAGGTGACATTCAGTAGTAGTTGGTTGAGGGCCTGGGAACTGCACTCAGAGGTTCAAACCCCTGCCCCACCCCTTGGGGGTAGGGTAGGAGCCAATTCCAGGGGCTGTAGAGGAGCTGTGAGTAGCTGTGAATAGCAGGGGACATGGCTCCCTCCTGCCCTCCCTTTGGAGGCTCAGAGAGCAAAAGCTAGGGGCTGGTAGGAAAAAGGGAGAAGTTTCTCTTTCCTCCCCAATTACAAAAGTAATATTCATCTTTTAGTATTTGTAAATGACAAGTCCGTTGCAGAAAAGTGCAACTATCACCCAACCGCCCAGAGCTGGGCACTTGGTCTCATGACAAGGACATTCTTCGCAGGTGTCAGGCATTCGGGGGGTGTCTGATTTTGCCTTGCATAAGTGACCATCCTGGTCAAGCGGGGCTCACATGAGTGCGTTGCTGTATGGACTTGGCCAAGCCCAGGGTCTGACCCTAAGGAAGGGCCCGCTCCACACTAAGCCTGTCCTCGGCCCTGCGCCCATCGGCATGTTCTGGCCTGAGCTTCTGGGAGCCACCTGCCTGCTCGCTTGCCCAGCATCCCATTGTCTGGCGTGTGGGGGTTCCAAGCAGCCATTGTTCTGCATACATCTGATCCCATCTTTTCCACATCAGATCATTTGTAACCGTCACCAGGCAATCGGGCCCTTCGCTGATTCAATCTCGGCTTTGTGCTGTCACAGCCGTTTTTCTGCTCCGGGCTGATTTTGAAAAGAGGCCCTTCTTCCGGGCCTGCTTTTTATAAATGGGGGGAGGGGTGGAGATCTTTATGTGTTTGCATGTGTCTGTGTGTGTGTACATCCCCAACACATGTGCATATACACACACAGACACATTGGTCTCTGCCTCTCGTCACCGGGAGTAGAATTTGGAATGAGGTAGGTGGGCAAAGGCCCTGGGCTGCCACCCCGACTGCATCCTTTCCTGCCTGAGCACCTACTGTGTGCCCTGTGTTCATTCACAGCAGAGTGTGTGCAGTAGAGGAGATAGATGCTAAATCATTCATCAATAAGATAATTTTACAGTGGTAATGACCATGAAGGAACTACAACAGCGAACTACTGGCCAGGGCAGAGGGTTGCTGACTTAGATGGGGTGATCAAGGACAGCTTCTTGGAGAATGTGATGTTTGACTTGAGGTGTGAATGAGGAGATGGAACTGGCACAGAGAGTGTTAGTGCTACCCAGTCTGACCTGAGATGTCCTGTAAGTATAAAATCCACCCCAGATTTCAAAGACTTAGTACGAAAAAAAGAATAAAGAATATCTTATTAGTACTTTTTGAATATTGATTACATGTTCAAGTGATACTATTTTGGACATACAGGGTTAAATAAAATAGATTATTAAACAATGTTTCTTGCAGGTACTAGTTGTAGAATATTTAGGTAGAAATAAACTGCAAATGCAAAGGCCCTGGGGTAAGACCAAAGTTGGCCTGTTAGAGGACCAGAAGAAAAGGCCCTGCAGCTGAGCGGGGTGATTAGGGGAGAGGGACAGTGTGGGGAGGGAGTGGGGTAGAGGTTCACACAGGCCACAGAGGATATTGTTAGAAGTGCCATGGAAGTCAGTGGGGAGGCAGTTTCACATGGAAAAGCTCAGCCTGGCCACTGCAGCATGGGGAATGGTATGATGGAGACTTGATAGCGCTTGTGATTAAAGAACCAAGGCCTGAACTAGGAGAAGTGAGGCCTTGAAAGACTTATACAATTGGCCCTGCCCCAAACTTCCCACCTTGGAGGTGGAAGCTGGGGAGGGGTCTGAGATTTGGGGGCTTTGCTTCCCAGCTAGGGCTCCCTGAAGGCTCACTTGCATGAGAATGATCCCCCCCCTTTTCACTCCCTAGGTATTGCCCCTCAGGAGCCTTTGGATCTGGGATTGGG
Organism: Miniopterus natalensis; assembly: GCF_054644295.1. Classification (NCBI taxonomy): domain Eukaryota; kingdom Metazoa; phylum Chordata; class Mammalia; order Chiroptera; family Miniopteridae; genus Miniopterus; species Miniopterus natalensis. The sequence goes on from NC_142100.1 coordinate 19,862,076, forward strand.
CCAGCCAAGTCTGTTGCCAGTGGCACCAACTGTCCCCTCACCCCATCACTACAGGGGGCAGCTTTTGAACCTTCATGTGAGCACCCACCCCACCCTCCCACTCACCCACCCTTCCACCCAGCACCTCCTCTTAGCCTCTCCCTGCCCTGAACCAGCACTTGTCCACAGGAAGTGGCGTGCCTCACCTCGAGGTTGGGGGTCCTTGCCCCTGCTCTCTCTGTCCTGGTGACTCTGCCTGGTCCCACACAGATGTGGTGCTGTCAGTTACTCACCAAGTAGGTATCTTCTCCAGCAGCCTGGAGCTGCTTCGAGCTCTCCACACACAACAATAGCAAGTCTCCATACACTCGCCTGTGTAGTTGCCTGTGCTTGGAATTCCCTCCCCCTGCCACCTTCTCGTGGCTATTTCCTACCTACCTGCAGATAATCATCATCAACCTTAATAACACTTAGGGAGTTACTACCACGAACCTGGCATTTATATTTGTACTAATTCATGGTAAGGAATTAACTCCTTTTTCAGATGAGGAAAGTGAGGCTCAGAGAGATGGGGGTGTTTGCCCAAGGCCACAGAATTAAGACGTAAAGCTGGGATTTAGTGAAGAGGTAAAGCTCAGGCATCTGGCTCCAAAGCCCAGGACACAATCCTGGGACTCTTACAAGGCAGCAGGGCCGTGCTTTCGTCTTGACACCCCTAGGATAGGTAGGGCACCCCCTCTCCCCGTCAGGATCTGTCACTGCCTCAGCTTCTAGCACGGGCCCCGGCACACGGGAGGTGCTCCATTTCTCCTCTCTTTTCCAGAAGTTGGAGCGCTGCCCAGGGCAGGCACCTCGCGGTTAGTTCCCATGGCGACTGACGTCACTACGCTCCCAGGCTCGGCCCCGCCCCTTTCCCCTGGGCCCCGGCGCTGGGAGCTGGCCGTGGTGCTGAAGGGCCTGAACCGACAGCAGGCCTCAGATGGCAGCCTGTGCTCCAGTGGGACACTTCCTGAGCCCCGCCTTGCCCGGACTCCCCCGGCCAGCCTCTTTCCCATCTTTCCTTCAGGAGCCGGTTTTCTGAGGGCCTACTATGCTCAGACCCTGGGCTTAGCACCGGGAACCCATGGAGGACGGATCAGGGAGAGCCACACGGGGAACCCCATTCATTCAATTATTCATCAAACGGTTATCAATCACCTTGTATGTCTCCGAGAAGTCCTTGAGGAACCTGGGCTTCATTTGAAAGTCGAGTAGAATTTCAAGGGGTAGGGAGAGACATGGGAAGGGCTTGCAAGCCGAAGGGATTGTGTGGGCAAAGGTCAGCAAGTGTGGCGGTGAGAGCTGTGTCCTGAGGGACACCTGCCTCGGGACTCTGCTGCCTGCTATCCAGAATTCATTATAGTTGGTTCACTTTTTGGTCTCCCCTATGGCCCAGAACTACCAGGATCTGTGGCTCCAGTGCCCCACCCAGGGCCAGGCCCAAGTGAGGTGTTAGGAACAGTGAGTGAGGACCTAATGAAGGGATGTCCCCTGAGCCAGAGGCCGGCGTTTCTGTCCTAGGACCCGTGGGAGCCAGGTGTGCTCTGGCAAGATTTGCATTTTAAAGAGACTGCTGGCTATAGGGATGAATGCAGCTGTAATCTTGGCAGTAGTTGAGGCCTCCTGTTGAAGAGGGCAATGACCCCCACCCTAACCTTAAAAAAAGAGAGTGAAAATCCCTTTCTGGTGCTGTCGCCCAAATGGCAGTGGGAAATAATCACTTTTCACAGGCCCCTTATCCACAGCCAAGCCCTGCGCCAGTTTAATCAGCAGCTCCAGTGTGACTTGAAGATTCCGGGCTTGAGAGATCAGGAGAGGGGTTAAAGAAAATTACCCTCGCCTCCTCCATGCTAATGTAATCTCTAACCAGATCTGCCTAGCTGCAGCTCAAATTGCTTTTTAGATTAACATTTAATTATTAACAGGGTCCCCTGGAAGGCCTCAGGCTTGGAACAGGGATGGGGGAGGGCTTCTCCTCTGGCTGCCTTGCAGAGAAACAGAGTGGGGTGGGGAGGGAAGGGGTAGGGGAGAGTGGGGTCAGGAAGGGAGCGAGAAAGGTGACAGCAGGAAAGACAGGAGAAGGACAGGGAGGGAGTAGAGTAAGAGACAGGGATAGAGATAGGTGAGGAAGAAAGACAGATGTGCATCATCTTCCTGTTGTGGGGGAGGGGCTGACTGCTCACCCAAATCCCCCATGGCCTCCTGAGCAAGGGTCCCTCCACCCTTCTGTTCTCACCAGGGGCAGGCAAATCTTGCCTCTTGAGGCTTTTTTGAGGCTACATGCTGGCCTGGCTCGTGGTACTAGGGACCGACTCAGGGCCACATAACCAGGATCTGAACCCAGCTGTCCCAGGCTCCCAATCCAGTGCTTATTCACCTCCCTGGGCCTCCTGCCACCCTTCAAAGTCTTCCCTGTGTGTAGCCAGGCCAGGGTGAAGAGGGATGGTGCTTCTGCATTCAGCTTGGGGGCTGGAGGTGAGAACTGTGGGAGGATACCTGCCCCCTTTCCATGAAGGTTGTGAGGTCCTAGGAATAGGACTCTCCTTTGCACATTTTTAGGGAACTTAGAGTCCTAACAGTCTACTCATCGCTTTACATGAACTGCTGGGTTTTTTCAGCTTCCTGTCTTATCCCCACTCAAGATTCTAAATCCCTCAAGGATGGATTTGGCCTTGAGTGGAGCTACAGAGTCCGTAGTGGGCAGCACCTGGGAGGCGATGAAGACTGGAAGTAGAGCAGTCCTTGGGCTTCCTGGGATCACAGCCTCACCCTAGTGTGGAGTCCAAGTACCCACGTTCTGCCCTGCTCCAGGGCCAGCCCAGCCTGGCGAGGTGCAGACTGTTGACCTATAGGATCCACCAGGGAAAGTTCTGTCCACCTGCTGCTTCGGCAAAATAGTGGAGGCCGAAGAGAGAGGCCAGGAAAGTCCCATTTTTAAAGGGCTAGATTGGGAGTGGGAAGCCAGTTCTGGTTGGATGTTCCCTTTTGGTGGGCCACTCCTTGATTTTCCTTCTCCCAGCTTCCTGTCTCATCCCCACTGAAGATTCTAAACCCCTCAAGGACGGATTGCATCTAGGACCCCCTTTGTGTGCATGGCACAGGGCTGGCCCCCAAAAGATGCTCAGGGAATATTTGCTGCCTGAATGAATGAGTGAATGAGTGGGTAAGTAACTTCAAAGAGGCAGGGCCTAAGCTTTCTTCATCTCAGTATAGTTTTGCCCAATGCAGGCCTCACGTGTTGTCCTCTGTGAGTGCGTATGGGGTTAGTGGCCTCCTTTCCCTCCTCTCACCTCCTCGCTGTCTGTGATTCCAGCCCCTCCTAGAGTAGAACCAAAGTAGATGTAGGCACTGGGGAGAAGCAGGCCTTTGCTTCTGCTCCTTCCTGCCCAGCTGACTGGGAGCTGGGGGCTGACGAGCACCTGCCACGGTGGAGCCAGGGCTGGGGGCTGCACAGTGTGATGCTGAGGATGCGGGCTCTGGTGGGGATTGACACCCTTGTCTCTGCCACCTAAAAGCTGTGGGACCTTGTGCAGATTATTTCCCCTCTTTGTAACCATTTCCTAATCTGTAAAGTGGGGCTAAACAGCCCACCACAGAGGCTGCTGGAAGGATGTGGTGAGGTGTAGCAGGCAGGATGCACAGGGTGTGGCACAGGGAGCCCTCAGTAAATACGCACTGCTAGTGTTATTAGTACTCAGGTGAGCATTTTTTAGTCCCCCCCCCTTCCCACTGGCCTGGGGGCGGTGTCCCAAAAGTCCCCTGCAGCCAGACAGGCAGGGAGAGATGACAAAAGGCAGGCAGGGCCAAAGGCCCCAATTCTTCGCTCTTTTAATAAAAATAAAGGCAGCCTTTAGACATCCTCCCATGCATTGTTCTGCCAAGGCGAGCGGCAGACTTAATTCCTCCTTGGACCTGGAAAGTTCCTTGCTTTCTTTCCCTTCCCCTGTCACATTTCCTTTATCTAAATCCTTAGCTATGAAAGGGCATATCGACAACTGGGGGTGTTATCTGGTGGAGGGGACCTTTTCCTAGGGGTGCCTCTGAGATAAGGCGTCTTATCAGCCCCCACGTCAGGGACGGTGCCAGAGCATTCTAATCATTGAAAGCTTGCGACATTTTCCCCTCCCTCCCCCCCCTTTTTTTATTATTAAAGTCACAAAAGACCTTGGGCTTATAAACAGCCCGATTTGCAGATAGGGTTTCAAAATGAGCCAAGCTCCCAGGATGGTCCCTGGCTCGGGGAGTAATGAATTCGGGTGGGGACTCTGAGGGACTGGCTTTCTGCAGATGGGAGGATGATGCTAAGCAGAGAGGGGAGGGGCAGGGTGGGGGTCCCGGGAAGATCATGAGTGTTTTAGGTGTCTGCCCCAGTCCTGTCCCCAGCTTGCTGTGTGACCTTGTGCAGGGCGCTTGGCTTCTCTGGGCCTCAGTCCTTCATCGACAATAACCAATTCATTGACTCAGCCATTCATTCAACGCCTCTTTATTAAATGGTTGCTCTTTGCTAGGCCCTGGGGAGAAAGAAACACATGGTCCTTGCCCCTGAGAAATTCAGAGTCCAGTGGAGAGAGACACACGTGAAAACTTGCAGTTACAACTGGGCGTGACTAGGGCTGTGAGGGGGGATACCCAGAGGAGGGGAGCCAGCATGTAAGTTAAAATGGATCAGAGCGGCGGTCCCTGGACTGCCTGTGTGTGCATGAGAGCGCGCCAGAGGGCGTGGAGGGGCGTGTCACGTGGTGTGGCTGAGGGTGCAACAGTGGTGTGTCCATCTGCGGGAAAACGTATGCAGCGAGTACAGGTGCATGTGGACGTCCAGCACCCCACGCGGCATGGCCGAATGTTCTGGGTGTCTCAGCCGGGCACAGCGTGCCCATGTGCGCAGGTGTGTCCTTAAGGGCCCCATCGAGGCTGCTCCCACCGCCCGCTCACATCCCAAGTCCCCAAGGAGCCTCACCTCGTTCCCGCAGTCAAGGGCTTTCATCTCTGCAATAAGCCCACTTCATTCCCTTTTTAAACTGTATAATTTCTGCCTGATTGTAATGGCATATTTTACAATTACCAGAAATCAAAGCCGGGAAGCGGATACTGCAGCTTTTATTGCGTCGCTGCGTTAAGGCTGGCGATTGGGGGGGTGGGGGGCAGGATGAGAACCACCTCCCCTCCCCCTCCCACCCCCTACTCTCTCTCTCTTTTTTTTGAGACAGTAATAGGAGAAAATTGGTTTTGAAACTGAATAAAAGTCCCTTTCAGTGTAAATCATTTCTTTCAGAGTACCTCTGCTGAAAGTAAAATAGAGCATAATGAAAGGTGGTTACGTGATTGTCTTTCATTTACCGCGAGGCCAGGACAGACAGGAGGCTGCAACCGTCTCTGGGAAATACAGGATTGGAATAATTGCGCGGTAACAAGGAGCTTGTTGTGAAATTAGTATCTTAAGAAAGGAGTGAAAAAAGGCCTTTCCTCATGAATACTTCATTATTAGAGAAAGCGGCAGAATTTAGGGCTCCAGACACCTGTTTAGTATTAAGTAACTTCCTTTCTTCCCCTTACACGCTGCATACTCTGTGTCTTCTTTCTCTTTTGAAACCAGCATGAGGATTGAGTTGGCCCAGCTTGGCTGCTTGGGACTCAGGGTGTGGGCGTGGGTCGGGGTGAGGGGGTGGGGCGGGGACAGGGTGCCAGGGCTGGGTGGACATCAGGGATGTCCAGGGTTCCACTCACCTGGGAGGAGAGCACAGGAGAGACCTGGCAAAGAAACTCCCACCCTCTCCCTGTGGCCTCCAGGGCAGGCCCTGCCTGTGTCACCCCGCTCCTCAGGGACTCTGAGTCCTCAGGAAAGTGGATTTTGTGAAGAAAAGATGTGTGTTTCCATGTGAGCTCTGCGCATCTGATTCTAGGTGAGTGAGCAAATGTGGTCCAGTCTGGAGCCACGCCTGAGCTGCCACTTGTGGGAACCTCTTCCCAGCCTGGCAGGGCTGCCCTGGGGGGCCCTACCCTTTCCATTTGGGGTAGGGACCTGGGTCAGGGGGCCTGGGCTCAGGGCTCAGTCTGAGATTAAGGCCAGGCTCAGCCTGAGTCACGGTTGGAGCCTCCTTCACTCTCCCAGGGATGCCATCCTGGACACCTCCCTCCAGGGGTGCTGGGAAGTTGGGTGGACCAACTTCAGTAAACTGGAACACCCATATACTCACTCACTGCTCCTGGGCTCCCATCCCTGCAGTTCTAAAGATGGCCAGATGGGGTCTTTGCCCTTGAGGAGCTCAAGGCTGAAGCGAGTGTGCGTACAGATCCCAGATCCGCTCACAGGTGGTTGTAAGGGAGCTGGAAGGACAGCCTGCAGGGGGAACACGGAGGGGTGAGAATCGTGAGGACCTGAGAAGCCTGGGGGCATCAGGGTAGCCCCTTGGAGGAGGTGACCCGCACTCTGAGCGGTCAGTTCTGGCCGTCAGGGTGGAAGTCCAATGCTCAGGAGACCCTGCCTCTTCCTGCCTGTGAGGCCACGGGTGAGCCTCAGTTCCTCGTGTGTCTGATAAGGGAGAAAGAGTGTCTGCTTTGAAAGTCTCTGGTGTTCTTCGGGGCGGTGGGAGGCTGCTGGCAGTGACTCCCAGCTAAGGGAAGTGGGAGGCGGGCATGAAGCAGTGCATGTGACAAGTGCCTCACCTCCCTTCTCACAGGGACCCTGCCACGGAGTGTGCCACACCGCAGGCCCCCAGCTCAGCCATGCTGGCCTGTCTGCAGAGGACCCAGAACCCACCAGGCCAGCACCTGGCCTGCCCGAGCAAGAGCCTGGAGCTGCGCAAGTGTGAGTGGGCACCCACACCCTGCACGACACCCTCCATGCCTCCCCTTCCCCTCCGCCTCTCCCCTTCTCTGCCCCCTCTGAGTCACAGGGCTTTCTTTCTGGTTTTGGACACATGGAGCTTTTCACATCTTGGGCCTCTGCAGGGCGGTTCCTGGGCAGGGAATGTCGTCCACACCCCGCAGGTCCACCCACCCCGACCCAGCCTTGAACTCTCCGTGTTCCTCTAGGCCTTTGCCCATGCTGTTCTGCCTTTCTGGAGTCCCTCCCCAACAGTGGCACTCACTCCTTTTGTCCGGACAACTCCCACTGGGTGTGGCCTCCTTCCCAGCAGTCTTCTCTGACCACTACCCACACCATGGCCCCAACCCCAGCCCCTCCTGTGACCCCAGCATGTGCCATATCTGTCTCGCTGACCCTCACATTCCTGCATCAGCAGAGAGCAGGATACTGTGGAAGCAAGTAGGCCTGAATGGGGTCCCAGCTCAGGGCCCGATTCTCTGTGTGACCTTGGGCATGTCCTTTCCCTCTCTGGGTGTTGCTTTTACAGTGTGTCAAACTAGGGAGCTCGACTTGGTACCTCTAAGCATCTGTCCTCTTTGACCACCTAGGATAGGGATCCCAAACCCTCTGATCTGATTATTTTTAGCCACCCTAGGGTGGTGGTTTCTTTAAATTTTGAAGTATTTGGAAACATTTAAAAATGGGAGATTTGAATAAAATCTGGATTTCTAGTATCTCTTGGGGGGGGGGAAATCAGAGAATCTAGTAACAGAGGCCCTTGTTCCTATACTAGAGCTATTAGAGCTGAACTGTTGCCTCCTTAAAGGGGACACATCTCCAGTTCACCACAGTCCCCACCCCTCCCTGTCTACTCTCCTACAGCACAGGATCACTTGCCATTTATCGCTGTGCTTACACTGTTGCTTTTTTCTTCTTTAATACGTATTTCTCTTTAGACATGCTAATACAGTCGTGTGGTCCAGTATTCAAAAGGGGGGGGGGGTGTAGAGACAGAAACCTCCCTGTCCCCACCCTGCCCAGCCCCGTCTCCTTCCAGAGGCAGCCAGTGTTGGCTTCTTGTGCGTCCTTCCAAGAGATCTCCACACGTCCCAGCAGATGTGTGTGTACGCACACGTTTTACACACTGCCCTGCACCACTTATCCCTTAGCAGTACATCCTGTGTGTCAGCATCTAAAGAGATTCCTCATTCTTTTGCCATATAGTTTTCCATCGCAAGGGCGAGCCCATAATCTATTCGACCAGTCCCTTTAGTAGAGCTATACCCAGCCCGTCGCCATTACAAGCAGTGCAGCAATAAACAAGCGTGGATGTGTCACAAAGGGGTAAAACTACAGGGTACATTTCTAGAAGTGGATATACTGGGTCAAAAGTATGTGCATTTATAACTTTGATGGGTGTGGTTTCCAAGTCATGCCTTTATCTTTATTAAAACCTTCCTACTTGTGGTTTTTGGGTTGTTTTTTTTTAGTTAGAAGCTTAAATCTTTATACTGATAAACAAGAAAAAGGAAAATTAAGGCTATGAGTTCTCTGAACGCTGCTTTAGATATCTATCCTATAGGTTCTAGTGTGTAGTATTTTATTATCATTTTTCCTAGGAATTTTATAAATTTTGGCTTTGATTTCTTCTTTGACCTCTAAGGCTCATCTGAAGTTCCACTTCTCCACCCAGTGTTTGTTTTGTTTAGTTTTCTAGTTTTATTACATTATGATCAAAATGTTGTCTATGATTTCTGCCTGTCTGGATTTCATCAAAGTTTTCTTTGCAATACAATCTATGGTCATTTTTTTGTATGAGTTTCAAGGCTTTATGGGAACTTAAAAAAAAAAAAAAAAGCTATGGCTCTGTTTTCAGGATTCAGAGTCTGGTGAGTACCTATTATGTCAACCCCGTTACTTACGTGAGTTAGGCCTTCTGTGTCCTTACCTCCCTGCCACGGAGAGAGAAATGAATGAGGCCCAGTTATTTCTTCTTGCAGCACCTGCAGCTTTGGCCTTGTGGATGGTGATGCAATGTGATTTAACACATAAATATTAATACCTTAAGTCTTCATAGTGACTCGAATCTTTCTTTACTGAATTTAATACTTTGGGGGCAGATTCAGTTTCATCTGTTCAGAGTAACCTCTGCTCTTCTAATTCGCATTTTTCTTGAAACCTTGGCCAATCCTTTTATTTCAGCCTTTCTGAATTACTTTGCTTAGATGTGACTCATATACTATAGAGTTGGACTGAGCTTTGTGATTCAACCTGAATGCCTTTTAAAAATTTTTTGAGAGCTTAGCCCATTGACATGTATTGATATGACAGATGTCTCATCTTAGCTCATTTTGTGCTTTGCTGTAATTGCTTTTAAAAGTCTTTCCCTATGTGATCCGTGTTCTCTGCTTTGTTTTCTGCACCTACTAATCATGAGAAAGGTTGGTGTTTTTGTTCTACTGGTGTAACTTTAAATAATACCCTAATTTTCTATTTCTTTGGAACAGTATCTATTACATTCTCTAAGATGAACAAAATAGTGAAATTGGTGTACAGTTGACACTTGAACAACACGGGTTTGAAGGACATCGGTGCACTTACATGTGGATTTTTAAAAATACATACATACAGTACTGTACATGTATTCCCTCTTCCTTATGATTTTCTTAGTAACATTTTCTTTTCTCTAGCTTGCTTTAAGAATACAGTATATAATACACATAATATACATAATATATGTTAAAACGCCTTGCTGACCGGTCACAAGATAACTCGTGTCTGCACTTACATTAATTTTAAACACCTTGCTGACCAAAGTAGCCGATGCACGGGTCAAGTTCTGGCTTGAAATCGCCGATCAGCAAGGTGTTAATCAGCTGTTTTTACTATCGGTATGGCTTCCTGTCAACACAGTAGGCTATTGGTGGTTAACTTTTTAGGGAGTCAAAAGTGTTATGTGGGTTTTTGACTGTGTATGGGGGGGATCAGCACTCCTAACCCCCGTGTTGTTCAAGGGTCAAATGTATTTGTTTTCTTTCTACAACATTTCCTTGGACTTCACTTCATACCTTTAAACCTGTATCACCTGATGTCAGCTTTAAATGATGTCCTTTGATCCCAGCTGTTAAAATGAGGGCATCTATGTACTTATACTCCTGTCCCCTCCTCCCCTCCCTTCTGTATTAGGAACACCATTACTTTATTCCTGGGGCTTGTCATGTTAGCATCTGGTCGCATCCCCACATCCCCCTTTGATTGCTGCTGTCCAGCTGCCAGGGTTCCCTGCCTAGCCCTCTGCTGCTGGCTGGAGGCAGGGACTGGGCATGATGACCTGGGCTGGTCCTTCCTTCCTGCTCCAAGGCTGGAACTAGGGAGTGTGGAGGCTACCAAGGCCATCCTGCTTCCCCTGCCCACTCAGACCCTTTGACATCTTTGCACTTATTGGAAAAGACACTGGCTCTGCCTGTAATTGAAGGGCACAGGAAAGAGGGAGGCAGGAAGGGAGATAAGCAAATTGAATTGGGCGCCTTGCCGCCAGTCAGGGCCTGGACAGTTGGCAGAGGAGGTTCCTGCCCTTTCCTCCTGGGCATTACTCTTGGGCAGTCAGGCCCGAGGCCCATCCTCTTGTCCCTGTGGCCCCTGGTTTCACGACCAGACCTTGCACTGTGCTGTGTTTCTCACTGTAGGAAAAAGATCTCAACTGGGCCACCTGCAGCGTGACCTTGGCCACGTCAGTCAGCCTCTTAGGGCCTGTGTTCCTCCTGTAAAGTCAAGGGTCAGATCAGACGGACCTAAGAAGCCATCCAGCTCTGATCGTCTGTGGTGATGTCAAAAGCCCAGTGAGGGGAAGTTATGGCCCAGTCTGAGGCCCCCCTCCCTCCTCCTATAAAATGGGATCAGAGCAGCCTGACAACCCGGCTGCACCAGGACTGGCTGTCACATTTGACCAGCAAACCAGAAATGGCTGCACTCACCTCACTAGGATCTGAGGTCAGGCAGGTAGAGGAGCTGGAGGGCACGGACAGCCATTTGTCCAGGAGCTTAGCTGGCTGGCAGTCATGGCCCGTTCTAGGTGGCTGGAGAAATGGTGTGGGGAGGGAAAGCCCATTCTTCCCTCCCTGCCTCAGGCCGAAGGCCTTGGACTACTCCTGGCTGGCCAGAGTCCCTGGGTTCCCAGCAGGACTTGCCCACCCCGGACAGGAGCCTATTTTTCTCAGCTGCTCAGGACCCGTTAATAAATATTTGACTTTCTCATCATGGTGTTGGTACAAAAACTGAGTTGTCTCGTGCGCTGCTAAAAGTACAGCTGTGCAGAGAGCTCCAGAGAGGCACTGTCCAGGCTGGGGGTGGGGAAGGGGTGGTACTCAGGGACCTGCTGTCTAAGGAGGGCAAGGCTGAGGCAGCTACCCCAGGACACTGACTTGGGCTGCTACCCTCACTCCCCCCACCCCATAAGCCCCCAGGGCACAGGCTTTGAGATCAAGATGGTCTGGGAGTCAAATCCTGGCTGTGCTCTGCATGGGTCGTGGAAATGGATTGTGGGCAAGTGAGTAACTGGCCCTCTCTGGGCCTCAGTTTTCTCTGCCATGATGTGGGGGAAAGAACAGAAGGAGAGAATCCCCAGGGTCTGGTAGCAGACTCAAGCACTTTATCTGCCCCCACACCGATACCCACAAGGGAACAAGAGGTTCCCAACCCCTCTGCCCCCGAGGGGGGTAACCCAAGATCAGGGCGCCCCTCCCCTCCCCAGCTCCCAGCCCTCACCCAGCCTCGCACAGCAACCCTGACCCTGAGAGGCTGGAGCCCCGGCCCCACGAGCATTCCTGCAGGTGCAGCTGCTTCCACTGACACTAATAAAATACGGAAGAAACAAAGCAATTTAAAATTCCAATAAAATTAAGAACAAACCTCTGGCTGCGCAGCAGATCCAATTATGTAGCTGTTGCTGAGCGCAGCCTGGGGGATGGAGGGAGGTCCAGGGCCGCCCTGCTGTGGGACCGCGCCCACGCCAAGGAGAGGGCAGAGGCTCGGAAACGAAGGACAGGGAGAGGCCAGGTGGCGTTAGCCCCCTTTTACCATTTAACAAATACAAGTGAGCTCTTAGCGGCCTAGGAAGGAGGGCAGCTGCCTTCATCCTTTAAGAGCATCCAGCCACAGTCCCCAACAGGCCAGCCCAAGGAGCGATAAAATCAGATGACAGAGCCTGGAACCACTGCCTCTCCACACGGTGCAGAGCCCTGGCCAGCTCAGTAAGGCAGGGAGCACAACTAAGTCACAAGGATTAGTGAGAGTAAAACTAGCTGCATGGAAACCCCGAGGAATAAGAATTCAGCAAGATCCCAAATATAAGATCAACATACGATGACGCACGCAGCTCTCTTCCTCTACAGAAGGCGACTAACTTTTTCTGTAAAGAGCCGATATTTTGGGCCCTGCAAGAGCATAGAGTCTCAGCATAACCACTCAACTCGGCTGCGCCGTAGCATGAAAACTGTCCCAGATGTGGGGACAGGAACTGGCATGACTGTGTTCCAGTAAAACTTTATTTACAAAAGCAGGCAGAGGCCAGGTTTGCACGTTCCTGCCCTGCACCTGTAACAAAGAACAGAAATAAATCTTACAGAAAGATGCTCTTACAGTTTCTTGGAAACAGCTTCATGTGTGTGCTCTCACACACCATGCAATTCACCCACTCGAAGTGTACTAGTGAGTACTTTAAATTCAGAGTGTGCAGGCTTCACCACTATCAAACTCCAGAACACCCTCGTCACCCCCAAGACCTACCCCATCCCCATGTCCTCTCGCAGGCACTCCCCATTTCCCCTGGGCCCCCTCACAGCCCTAGGCAACCACTAAACTACTTTTTGTCTGTCTAGATGTAATTATTTTGGACATTTTATATAAATGGAATCATACAATATGTGGCCTTTTATGTCTGGCTTTTCCCCTTAGTATAATGTTCTCACGGTTTGTGTGGATACACGTGTGTACCTGAGAACACCTGCCCGTTTTTGTGAATGTCTGAGCATCCACACACGTGCGCACACACGTGGAGAATGTGAGAGAGGCTCCTGTGTGCTGTGCCCAGTGATAACCACGACCCAGCACTGCCTAGTTTGGCCCAGAGCTAGAGGGAAGGCAGCCGGCCTGTTCTACGCACCCACTGTGTACCAAGCCTTCCGACCCGCGTCCTCGCATTTAGTCGTCACTCCGTCTCCTTGGGGGAAATGGAGGCCAGGGGAGCTGTGGTCACTTCCCTGAGGTCCCCCAGCTGGTACCGAGGGTACCTCGATTCACACCCAAGTCTGATTTCAAAGACCCTCAGGCTACCACCTGGGTCAGTGGGCTGGGGGCAGATCAAGGTGGTTGGCAAACACCCTGCCCCTCGCCACAGCCCTCCGAGCGGAGGCCAGAGAACAGCTGCACCTGCCCTGGCCCAGCCCCTTGCCCCGCCCCCTCCTGGGCGGCCTCATTAGGTATTCTGCCTGTGCCATCAGCTAATTAGTGTCACGTTAATTGAGCATTCAGGAGGCTGCCACCTCCAAGGGCAGAATGTCAGCTGCCAAGGGGAATGCAGATGTGAGCTTCCCCTCCCTGTGGACTGGGGCCAGGCCCTGTGCCCAGGGGCCCCTTCTGACCTGGAGCAGCCCTGGTGCCCCTGCCCCCCATCTCAGCACAGATCATGCCCACTGTGACTTCCTGAGCCTCAAAGGAGGGGGCAATAGGTAAAACCTACAACAGCATGATAAAGAAATGGCATTTGCTAAACACCCACTGTGTGCCTGGCCCACTTTTTAATAATTTTTAAAAAATATATATTGATTTCAGAGAAAGGAAGGGAGAGAGAGAAATAACATCAATGATGAGAGAGTCGTCAATGAATGGCTGCCTCCTGCAGGCCCCTGACCCAGGGATCGAGCCCCCAACCTGGGCATGTTCCCTGCCCTGGAATCAAACTTCGATCTGGATCAACAGCTGAGCCGCGCCCCACTGGGCAGCCCGGCCCGGCCCTTTTAACTCTTCCACCACTCCTGTGAGAAAGCTACAGTTAGAGCCATTTACAGCCCCAAAACCTGAGGTCCGCTGGGGGAACAGCCTCTCCAGGGGCACGTCCAGATGCCTGGGGTCCCACAGAGATCCCAGAGTGTAGGACCAGAAATTCTGGCTGGTGTCGCACCCCTGCCCCGCCTCGCCCCACCCACAATCGTCCCCACCGGCCTGCCCCTGGTGGCAGGTACCACATGCCGAGTACCACACAGGCTTCAGCAACCACATGTCCACCCTCTCCCCTTACAGATGGGAGGCTGAGGTCACATTAAGTGGCTGTCGAAAGTCACCCACCGCAAGTAGTAACGCTGGGCGTCACACTGCAGAGCCCTGACTCCAGCCTGAGTCGCAGCTGCTCACCCTGTGGCCTCAACAGCAGAGCTTCCCCCCTCCACTCCCACTTCTCCCCTGCTCAGCTTCCGAAAGGCAGGGTGCCACTGAGTCCTGCTCGCACATCTCCCCGAAGCAACATTAAATCTCACTCAAAGGGCTGCTATTAATTGGCTTAATATACTCGTTAATAACTGCATCTACTTACCGCACCTGTAAAAGGCTCCTAACATTAACCTAATGGCGGTGATGACAGGTTGGCGCCTCCAGCCAGCTTTTTACATTTCCCGACTAGGCTCTGATGGGGGCCACGCGGGCAGAGTGGGGCAGGGGTGGCCCCGTTCACAGGGTGGGCATCTTGGTTTCTGCACACGGGAGCCCAGGTTCTGTCTGGTGGCTGCCCTGTGGCCTCTCAGAGGCCTCGGAACAGGGAATCTGCCGGGCTCTGCGCCGTCACTCGCATCCATCCTGCCCACCAGGTGTGGTCTGCCCTGCTCGGTGTCTCCACATCCTTTCATAAGTCAGTGTCTCTAGGCAGGCCACTCCCTCCCGGCCCACCTCAGTCCCTGCCACCCTCAGTCCCTGCCCCGCGTGGGCCTGCTGGCTCATTCCCCGCCCAAGAACATGTGGGAATTTGCAACCCCTGCTTGATAACCTGTTCCTTGAATGTCCAGCTTCCTCTTCTAAAACCTGGGTTCCACCTCCCAAGGATGCCACAAGGGCCGCAGAAGGGCAAGGCCTGAGCGTTGGTCACAGTACCTGGCTGGCCTGGAGGCAACCCTCAGCAGAGGGGAGGCACAGGGATGTAGTCCAGGGGCCATGGGGAGGGGGGGCTGCAGAGGGAGACCTGAGCCAGGTGACTGGGCCCTGAGTGCTCCCTGAGCAGCTCCGAGTTCACGCAAACAGCTCATTGGAGGGTTTCACAGAGAGGCAGCTGGGAGCTGGGAGGTGGTGGAGTGTCCTAGCAGCTCTCCTGGTCTCTGTGCATCGGGATTCAGGAGTGGCTTAGCTGGGCAGTTCTGCTCCACCTCTCAGATGCAGTCAGATGTTGGCAGGGTTTGCAGTCACCCGAAAGCTTGACCAAGGCTGGAGGACCCAATTCCGAGAAGGCTCACGTGCTTTTGCAGGAGGCCTCGGTTCGTCCCCAGGTGGGCCTCCCCACGGCTGCTCCAGCGTCCTCACGTGGCAGCCGCTTCCCCCAGGGCAAGCGATCCAAGAGCATGTGTGAGGAGCAGGCTGCAGGACCGTCGGTGCCTCGCCCTGTCCGCACACTCCCCCCCTTGCACAGGATCTTATAGGTTGTACAGGTCGGCCCCATTCGCAGCGGGAGGGGACCACAAAGGGCACGGGGGGGGGGGGGGAGATCTCGGAGGCCACCTGCCAAATGCCACAACTTGTCTGCTTCCTCCCCTATAAAATGGGGACCCATCTCCCACCTCTGAGCTGTCAGGTGCTCCAAACAAGAGTCATCGAGAAAACCTTGGGGGCTCGGAGCCTAGCACCCACCCAAGGGCATCCTCTGTTATGCCACCACCACAGGCTCCGACAAAAGCCAGAGGTGACCTGCCCACCCTCGAGAAGTCTCCTGTCAGGGGCCAGAGGGGCCCCTTCTTTCAATGAGTGGGAACTGGTAACAGGCGTTGCTCCCCCCCACACTTTTTCTTAAGGTTTTAAACACCTAATTTATTCCATCCATTAGATAGATTTTGTAGATTTAATCATTTTCACAGTTGGTGGCTCATTGGATACTCAAGATAAACTCCAAATGAAAGTATAATAGTGAGGACAAATGAGTTTTCACACCACAATGGCAGAAACTTGCTTGGGAAGAGAGTTTAAGAAGCACAAAAATACATACAGATATAATTTTTTTCCCCGGCAGCTGCTTTTGCTGACTATAGTAGGTTACCACAGTTAATTTCACCAGTTTTGTTCATCTGTAAAATTGCATAAAAGTGACATTTTTGTGCTCATTATAGCAACTGCTGATTTATGGCTGGTAAATGAAGAGCTGGTCCCTTTTTTGCGGGACTCTCCGAGCGGTGCTAAGTGCCCATGAAATTGCTTGTATAATGTAGTTTAAATCCAATCTCGGAGAAAGATTCCCCCGTTGGCCGAAGTGACATTTCCATTCTCCACACTGAGTTTATTTTAGGCCACTTAGGTGGGGGCTGCCCCAGGCAGGGGCAGGATGGGGGCCTCTGGCCGGCTGCACCTGCCCGGCCCTGGTTAGGCCAGAGGGACCGAGGGCACTGCTCCCGCCTCCTCTGGGTGCTGCCCGGCCCAGGTCAGACCACATCCCTGCACCCCCGGGGCAGAGCCAGTGACCTTCCTGCCAGGCATGCCTGCCCCTGCTCGCCCCTGCCCAAAACCTCCCCCAGCTGGCCATGCCCTGGGGGCAGGCCCTCTCCCCCCAGCACTGCTGCCATTTGGGGCCCTGGGAGTTCTTTGTGGCAGGGGCTGTGCTGTGCATTGTAGGATGGTTAGCAGCCTCTCTGGCCCCTGCCCACTAGATGCCAGTAGCACCCCTCCTCGAGGTGTGACAACCGAATGAATACTTCTCTAGACATCACAGTGTGCCCCGGAGGACAGGAATGCCCCTTGGAGGACCGCTGCCCGGCAGTGAAGAGCGCCCTGCCCGCCCTGCCCAGCGGCCTGCTCTGGGCTTCTGCTCTCTCTGAATTATGTGTGTTCCCACCTGGACATGCTTCCGACCCGGGACCTTAGCCCCCGCTGTTTCCCTGCATCCTGGCCCCTTTCATCGCCTGAGCCAGGTGCCCTTTGTTCCAGGAGCCATCTCTGAAGCTGCCCCACTCTGCCTGCCCTTCCCATCACAGCAGGCATTTTGCCCAGCTTGGCTGTGAGCCATCGGGGTCCTGGGTGAGGCTCCGGAAGGATGGGCATAGTGTCTGCACTGCCCCAGCCACAGTGCGGGGCCCACCTGTGCACAGGCCCCCCCTTCCCTCACTCCAGCGCACACGTGGAGACTACCTGCTTCTGCTCACACACCCCTGTGAACAACTTGTTAAACCCTCACAGGCACTCTGGGAGGGAGTGTTAGCAGCAGCGTCCCCATTTTACAGATGTAGAAACAGGCTCAGAGTGGTAAAGCCCCCGCCCCGAGTCCCCCAGAGTCACTAGTAGGTCCTGGGGGTGCCCACAGGGCGGGAAAGGCAGTATGTCTTGGAAACCTTTGAGGCTCCATCTCATCTGAGGACCCAGACAGGTCACCATCTTCCAGGACCTACTGTGTGCCTCACCTGCCGCTGGGCCCCTCGGTACAGTCGAGGTCACCCGGCAAACCTGGCATGGTCATTACCCCCATTCCACAGGTGGGGAAAGTAAGGCTCAGCCGCGCAAGCAACTTACACAGGGCCGCACAGCCCCACAACCAGGCCAGACAGCTCAAAGCCCAGGCAGGGCCCTTTCATCCCCTCATGCAGGGCCCCTGCCCCCAAAGGGTCATGGGCAGCACTGAGGACCGGGGAGGGGCTTTGGATGGGAAGGGGGTCAGCCTACCAGGGACCTGCCTCCCCTGTGGCAGAGCCAGCTTGCCCACGGACACACAAAACGCAGTTCACAAAAAGGCAGTGGTTTTGCAGGTGACAGGCCGACTTGGGAAGGGGCTGGGTAGCAGGGGATGAAGCCCCTCCTCACCTGCCTACTGACTGGGCAGGAAATGTGAGCGCCAGATGGAGAGCAACTGCGGCAGCTCCCACTGGCACCCCCTCCCCTCCCGCCGGCCCGTGCTGGGCTCTGTTCACAAAGCAACGCACCGAACCGCCCATTTGACAGATAGGGAAAGGGAGGCACCAAGAGGTAAAGGGGCAGAAGGAATGAACCCACCGGAGCACTGTTACAGTGGAAGATCGACAACACCAAGCGCCGTCGAGGGTGTGAGGCCCCGGGCACCACTGAGCTCTGCCCGCGGGCACGTACCCTGCGCAGTCTCTCTGGCAGACTGTCGGGGCATTTTCTCCTAAGCTGAGCATCCACCTCCCCGGGGCCCAGCGGTTTTGCTCGTGGGCGTGTTCCCAACAGAGCTCGCTAAATACACTCACCAGGACCAGAGGACCACGGTATCGGCCCCAAACTGGAAACGACTCCAACGCCATCAACAGGAAGGAGGGGTGAACTGTGATGTAGTCGGACCCGGACAGCACGTGCCAATGCGAAAAACAAACCACTGCCACACCGGCCACCGGCGGGCCTCACACACGCAGCCGGAAGGGACACAGGCTGGCCCACGTGCGCGTGCAGGCGCGCCCCGTGTCCCCGCGGACAAGCACCAGGCACTGGCCGTGTAGTGAGAGGGCAGGAGGGCCGCTGACCTGGGCGTGGTCAGCGACTGGGAGGGGGCACAAGGGGCCCTTGGGAGACGGGCCATGTCCCATCCCTTGACCCAGGTGTTATTACAGGAGGGTGTCCCTGTAATAGACAACACCACGTCTGCGACAGTTCAGCCAGGTCACGCGTGTGCTCACTCTGTTTACACTTTGATCCCAAGCTTAACTCAGCGGGAATGAAGGAGCGAGGGAAGGGCAGCCCAGCAGCGCCCGGAGTCCTCCTGGGGAGCAGTGGGGGGGGTCCCAGGCCTCCCCGTGTCACCTGGTCAGTGCTCACTGTGCTTTCCTCTCCTCGCCTGTCCCTGCAGGCGAGACGGTGGCCAGCTCCATGCATTCCTCCCGCTACCCGAGCCCGGCCGAGCTGGACGCCTACGCTGAGAAGGTGGCCAACAGCCCGCTGTCGATCAAGATCTTCCCCACCACCGTCCGGGTGCCCCAGCACAAGCACCTCAGCCGCACCGTCAATGGCTACGACACCTGCAGCCAGCGCTACAGCCCCTACCCGCCGCACACCCCCGGCTACCAGGGCCTGCTGGCCATCGTCAAGGCCGCCGTGTCCTCCTCGGGCGTGGCCGCGCCCCCCGGGCCCGCCAAAGGCGTGCTCAAGAGCGCCGAGGGCAAGCGGACCAAGCTGTCGCCAGCCGCCGTGCAGGTGGGCATCGCGCCCTACCCGGCGCCCAGCACTCTGGGGCCCCTGGCCTACCCCAAGCCACCCGAGGCGCCTGCCCCGCCGCCTGGCCTGCCCACGGCTGCCGCCACCGCCGCCTCCGTCATCGCCCTGCCCGGCCGCGGCCTGGCCCTGCCACCTTCCAACCTGCCCTCCATCCACAGCATCCTCTACCAGCTCAACCAGCAGTGCCAGGCCCCGGGCGCTGCACCCGCTGCCTGCCAGGGCGTGGCTGTGCCCCACCCCAGCCCAGCCAAGCATGGCCCCGTGCCCAGCTTCCCCAGCATGGCCTACTCGGCCGCCGCTGGCCTGCCCGACTGCCGAAAGGGCGCCGAGCTGGGCCAGGGAAGCACGGCGGCCTTGACGTTGGCTGGAGCCACCAAGCCTGCAGGGTACGTGGATGGCAGCCTGGATTACCTGCTGTGGCCACAGAAGCCACCCCCCCCACCACCCCAGCCACTGCGGGCCTATAGCGGTGGCACAGTGGCCAGCAAATCCCCAGAGGCTTGTGGGGGGCGGGCTTACGAGCGGGCCAGCGGGTCACCCCTCAACTGCGGCGTGGGGCTGCCCGCCAGCTTCACTGTGGGCCAGTACTTTGCTGCGCCCTGGAACAGCGTGCTGGTGACTCCCACGAGTGACTGCTACAACCCAGCGGCCGTGGCGGTCACCGAGCTGGGGCCCGGGGTGGCTCGGGAGCTGACCGGGCCCCCGGCCGAGGCCCTCTCCGGCCTGCCGAGCAAGAGCGTATGCAACACGGCGGTGCTGAGCAGCAGCCTGCAGTCGCTGGAGTATCTCATCAACGACATCCGGCCGCCCTGCATCAAGGAGCAAATGCTAGGCAAGGGCTACGAGACGGTGGCCGTGCCCCGGCTGCTCGACCACCAGCACGCCCACATCCGCCTTCCCGTCTACAGATAAGGCCTGCCTTGTGGCCTCACGGACAGAGGGACAGGGTGCCAGGTGGGAGGCAGGCCGAAGGACAGCGGTCGGCGCGCAGGGGCCCACGGGTGCGCACAGGGAAGCTAGGCTGGCTGCTGCCATGAGGTTCAGCAGGGTGACCTTTCCCACCAAGGCCCCTCCCCTGCGTCAGCTGCCCCAGGACGTGGGGAGGGCCCCTGAGCAGCTGCGGGCATCCAGGCCTTCCCCCATCCACACTGGCAGAGGTAGGGAGGCAGAAACCACTTCAAAACAGGAGTGGTTCCTTCTGGCTCCCCTGGGAGAGGCGCTCAGGCCAGGGTGGGAGGCAGGAAGAAATGTGATGGCTTCGAATCAGGGTGGGGTCCAAGCAGCCCCCAGGGGTCTGATAGCTTCTCCCCCACAAGCTCCCCAGTCACCTGGAAAAGGGAGTCACTGGTCCCACAGTGTCCCCCACTGGCCAGTCCGGGGGAATGCCACTGTAACAGAGGCTCCAGGTACTACAGACCCTCCTTCCCCTCCCCACATTCCTTCCCAGCACAGAAAAATCGCACCCCTATCCCATTCTCCAAACCCTGGACCCCCACCTTCCCCTCTCCCCAGTACATCTCACAGGGCTGCTGGGCACAGCTGTCTGGCTGTGCACCGCACAAGGGCACCTCATCTAAGGAGACACTGGCACCCAGGCTTGTATATTTATTACGGCAATTTTCCGATGCTTAAGGAAGGGGTGCCATTTCCCTATTCGCACAAAGGTGCCACGGGGTTAGCAGTGGGCCTGCCGTCCTAGACCCCGTCAGAGGAACCCTACCTCCCCGCCTTCGGGGGTTCCTTCCTTGGAGCCAGCGAGGGGGTAACCCACTGGTTCTAACTGGGAGACGCAATGCAACTCCTTTCCTGCCAGCCGCCCTCCAAGGCCTGCCCCACACCATCCAGGGGTGAGGGGAGGCCGGCGGGGTCCCCCTATGAAGTCCCCGAGGCCCGAGCTCCCCCGGTCCTGGCCCTCCTGGCACTCCGGAAGCCGTACTGTATCTCTCTCCAAGGCCTGTTCAAGCACTAAGTGCATTTACAAATCTCTGAGAATGTTTTTTTTTTATACTAAAATTGACCATTATATTCTACTGTGAGAAGTGCAGTCTGCACTATATTGTTTTAAAAACGAAGAGAAAGAAAAAAAACGGAAAACTCAGGTGGCGTCTTGGCTGTGGGATTGTTTTGCGGCTCTTGTTTTGCGCTTTCTTACCCCCCTTTAGGAGAAAAGTGTGCTCTCCCCCCCTCCTCAGGCCAGGTGGCGCCCCAGGGAAGCAAGCCAGGAGCCCCCCCGGGCCACTTTGCACTTGGGGTTCCATTTACTCTTCTAGTTCTTTCGAGGTGGCCACTCTCACTTGCCCTGTTCACGTGTCAGCCACTTGGTCAGGCAAGAGGTTCGTCCATAGAGCAGCCAAGACAGAACCAACCCTGGGCCCCTTGAATGGCGTGGAGGTGGTCTGGGGGGGCGTCCCCCCTTTACCACTAAATTCCTTCCCAGCTCTTCCTCTGTGCCTCACGTGTTCCCAGCTCCCATGGGGGCAAGTGTGGCTGGGGGCAGGCCAAAATGGCTGGGCCCTGGCCATCTCCCTGGCCAGCCCAGCACCCACCTACGAATTTGCAGGTGACCGCCCCACCCCTAGGAGCTCAGCATTTTTCAGGCACTTCCTGTGCTGGGCACTTCCATGTGCACTGTACCTGGTTGGGGCCTCACCACCCCTGCAAGGTAGTGGGTATTCTAGAGGAAGAAGCGGGCTCAGGGATGCAAAGTGACCTGCCTGAGGTCACACTGCAAGTCTGCAGGAAGATGGGGATCGAACCCCACAGCATGGACTTGTCCTCACGTCCTGTCCCTGCCTTTTCCAGCGGCCTGTGCCAGCCCAGCAGCTGGGCAGAGGGAACAGGGGAGTCCCCAGATGCGGGCGTCCCCTCCCATACATGGAGCTCTCTGGGTGCCTGGCATGGTGACGTCCTGGCAGAGGTGGGGACAGAGGAGATGCCCTGGTGCAACCCTGCAGGGGAGGCAGCATCCACCTCCCTAAGTCCAGGCTCTGGGCCTGCCAGCAGCACCTGGAGGAGGAAACGTGGGCTCCTAGACGAAGGGGCCATGTCCAGGGAGGGCCCCAGGCCCTCTGCGCTGGGTCAATGAACCAAGCGTGTCGCCCTGTCCCCTGGGGAACAGGGCCCTGCAGAGCGATGAGCGGGGAAAGCCAGCGCTGCGTGGAAGGCCGCTGGGAGTAATAAACGGTATGTAAACGGCGCTGACAAAGTGCTTTTCTGACCTCACATAATGTAGTCTCACAAATCACCCCCATTTTACAGATGAGGAAGGACACAGAGAAGTTGAGAAACGGCCACAGGGAAGGGGAGAGGGAGCCAGGCTCTGGCATGAACCCCACACCCTGCCTTAGGCGGCCTCCTCCTTCAGATCCAGCTGCAGCCCCCCGAGGGGCATCACAGCGCAGGGCAGCCCCCGGAGGCGGCCAAGCCCGGCAGGCCCGGCCAGCTTCTGGAGCGAGCGAGGCATGGGCTCAAATCCTGCCACTGCTACTCCGAGTGGCCCTGGACTATTCCATCCCAACCAGACCAGGGACGGAATTAAAAAAAGAAAAAGCACAATGTGGGTCCTTGGGAGGGGGCAGGGCAACAGGTCCACAGCCAGGTTTAGGGCTGGGCTTCAGCCTGTGGCTCAACTGGTCCCAGAGACCACCAACCTGGTGTCAGGGTAGCCCAAGTCCCCAGGTCCGGGGCCCACCACCAGGCCCTCCCACACTGGGGCATCTGGAGAGGGGAAGGAGCTGAGACTGGAACCACCCTTAGGCCAGGTCCTTCACACTTGCAGGTGGAGGCTGAGGACCTACTTTCTAAGCAGAGCAAGTGGGGGGCCCCAGGCCCAGCTGGGGTTCTAGCCATGTCCTGGCACAGACTCCCTGGGGGCCTTGGCAGGGCTCCTTCCCCCAGGAGCTGAGCTAGCTGGGCTCCCGTGGCCCTCCGGTGTCGCACCTCATGCAGTCAATCAACTTCCTACAACACCGGGGAGCAGCGCAGGTGAGGGTGAGACCCTTATGATCGCGGCTACAATTACCAGCAGCCCAGTTACTGCGGAGGACTGGACCAGTCACCAGGTTCGGCGCAGTAAGACCTCATTTAGCATCCACAGATTCTGCAACTTTATGCAAAACGATGTAAGATGAAACCAATTACCACAAGCTGATTGATACAAGCAACAGTTGAGTTCCTACAGCACCTCACCCACGTTAAAATGAAACGTTGAACAAAACGGCCTTATTTGAGGACCCGCCGCCCTGCGCCTCGCCCCTTTCCAGGTGCGTGCAATTCAGGCGAGGCTGGAGAGGCGCAGAGAAGGCCGATCATTTGCTCAAAGCGACACAGCTGAGGCTGGTGGACGGAAAAGCAGCTGGGACAGAACACAAGCCTGGTTCAGGCTCTGAGCTCTCAACTGCCTGCTATGGCCAGAACAAAAAACCACTCCAACCCCCACGTATGGCCCATTTGGCTCCAGAACCTTGGTCCAGCCTTGGGTGCCACACCCCTGGGTGTGGGGACTTCATGCTGGAGGAAGGAGCCACGGGGAGAACCAGCCTGTTGCTGTGTAGAAATGAACTGGGTGCGTGCTTCAGAAAAGCCCCCCAAAAAAATAAAAAATCCTGCCACCCTCCATAAAATTTTCCTCCTAAGAGCATTCAAATCCTGGCTCCACCGTGTCCAGGCCATGTGTCCTTGGGCAAGTGTGTTTACTTCATTAGGTCTCACTTTCTTCATCTGTAAAATGGGGATAAAAGTGTGTTCTTGTATTTGCATGAGTTGGGCAGAGTAACAGGAAACCCTGACCTTTAAATAAGAAAATTATTTCAAACAATCTAAGAAGATCAGGGTTGGTTAATTCCACTGCTCGATGGTATCATCCAGGACCCATGTCCTTGTTATCTTTCTGTCCACTGAGTCCCTTCCCGGTCACAGAATGGCTGCTGCAGCTCCAGACATCACATTCAGGCCTGACAATGCCCAAGGCAGGAAACAGTATCTTCCTATATCTCTCCTCGCTTCCTGGACTCCTCCTTCAGACTTCCCCTCGTCTCACGGGTCGCAACTGGTTCACGTGGTTAACCTCGTAAAGGAAATAGAGTCCCAGTGGCTGCCTGAGCCAGAACTGGAAACAAAACGAGGTGCTGTGAACAGGAAGAGGGGACATGACCTCTGGGGAGGATCAGCACCAGCCCATAAGCTCTGCCAGAAGTCCCTTCTCTCCTGTCCCCTGGTTCCCTCTCCACCCCCACCTTTTCTTTCAGTCTCTTCTCTCCTTATGAACAAAGATCTTCCCATTGTCCCCAAAGACTTTGGGATCCTACAAAATAAATGGTAGGGGGTGCTTGATTCTCATGCAAATGTTTTCACCAGGGAGTCAAAGATTAAAAACTCGAAGAGAGGTCTGGCATAGTTAACTGCCCTGTCCAGGCCACCGAGGTGACCAGAATACAGAAATCACGAGGCGTGGAGGCCCGCTGCTGGCTACGGCATTCGGGGACGCCAGAGTCGTGCGTTCGGGGAGACGAACAGTGTGGTTGAAAATGGCTTTTGATTTTAAAAAAATCCCCAGCATTCATCTGAAACAATAACAACAGCTAATAATAACAGGGCAGGTAATAATGAACTATTCATAGACATAAGAGGTAATTGTTCAATTAAGATCCGAGAGTTTCCGAGACTGTCTTTTCTGATGGGGCCCCATTGTTTTTGACTCCAGTAGCGCTAATTATTTCCCAGTAGTGCTTTAAACTTGCCATGAAAACAGCCCTCCTGTCAAATACGACACAGAAGTGCTTTATCATTATGAAATACACACGCACGCACATCGTAAGAAACCCTCGTCGGAAGCAAGGTAGGGCAGGTTCACAGGAAGAGGGCTGGAAATGGGAGCTGACGGTCTCAGGGGCTCAGCAAAGGTGGCCGGTGACAGCCCGGGGCTTAATCACACAAGTGGCCTTGGCCTTGTCACCTCTCACCCCTCAGGGGTCAGTGTTTTCTTTCCAGGGAGAGACTCTGAGGACAGAATGCCTGGATTCAAATCCCACCTCCACCACTTACCAGCCTCGTGTCCTGGGTGAGAATTTTCACTTCTCTGACCCTCAGTCTCTTCCTAACAGGGAACGCAGCGGACATTCCATTTTGGGCCTGCCCGGGTCCTAGTTACCGTAGCTCCTTCAAGGGTCTGTATCTATGACTGCCACAAAATAGATGCCTGCACTTTAAAAAACAATTGTAAAATTATGCTTTGCCCGCAGTGGGCGGACGGCACGAAGTTATCCTGCAAAGACGTGACTAAAGGGAAGAGTCGGGAATTGGTACCAACATTCCGACTTTCCTCAGGAGCTGCCCCTCCCCATTCCCGGCCCCTGGGGCCTGGGGGAAGCTAACGCCACCCCCGGCTCTAACACCGCCTTCTGGGGATGCCGAGGCGCACTCAGGCTTGTCTCTATTAAAGAGAGAGATTAGCAGCCATCGGGAAGGCCTGGAAAACACAGAAGCATCAAACTGAGAGCTTGTCATAACCAGGAGGGATGGAGAACTGAAAACGGAGTGTGCTCTCCTCTAACCGATTCTGTGGCCAATGTGTCCCCTGAAAATATTGTGGCACGCCACCAGTCTGTGTCCCACACTGTGAGGGACACTGGGAAAGGTCATCTTTAAAATCTTCCTGGCACAAACAGAAAATCTCAATGACTTGAAGACATTTTAAATTGCCCCTAATCAGCTTTCGAGTTATAAAGAATCAACACCCAAACCACCAGATATTTAGAAAATCACAGCTGAAAAAAGTTAGTGTTTAAAATTTTTTATTGATTGATTGATTTGGGGAGCGGGGAGGAGAAAGAGAAACTCTGATTTATTGCTCCATTTATTTATGCATCATTGGTTGACTCTTGCACATGCCCCGACCAGGGGTGGAACCTGCAACCTTGCCGCATCGGGATGACACTAACCAACTGAGCTAGCTGGCCAAGGCGAGTAAGTCACTATGTGTTTAGATAAAAATGTACCCAGAGGAAAATTCATAGCCTACAATTAGTTAAGCTTTTTTTTTAATGAGTAAACTTAGTATACTCCTCGGTAAGTTATGGAGTCCCTTTGAGTTGAGAGGGTGCTTTGATTTTGTGGGCAGGCCCACCCCATAACCCCCTAGAGATGCGAGTGACCTCTTCACAGCCCCAGAATGATCCACGGCCATTCCTGGTGACCATACTGTCCACTCCCCACTGGAAAGTTGGCATGGAGGGTGGGCAACGGTAGCAAGTGCTACTGGTTGCCTAGGTAATACTGATTCCTCCATTGTCTTTCCCACAGAACCCCAGGCCTGGCTGGGGAAACTGCCTTCCTCCACGTTGCCCTCTGCTTCTTTAGGCCACGTGCTGCTTCCTGCCTGCTGACCGGCTGGAGCGTGGGACCCGTGACACAAACCTGGCTAATGACACAGGGGGGTCAGCTGGGGGACTGGGCAGGGGGGAGTTTCCTCCCTTATAAAAAGAGACACAGAACCCTCTGTCCTTCCTTGGGATGTGGCTGACTCTGCATCTGATCCCTGGAACAGTGGTGGCATCTTTGGTCCTTGAGGGAAGCCAGTGTTAGGAAAAAGCCAGCACACCTGGGTGGGCGGTGCCTAGCACAGTGCCTGGGAATGGATGAGTGAGTGGCAGATCCCTTAATGAATCAGAGACTAAATTAACCAGCCTCAATACCCTTCCTAACCTGAGACGTCCTGCGGAGACAATAAATATTCCTTTCCCTTCAAGCCAGTGTAAATTTTCTGTAACTTGCTGCCCCAAACACATAACTCTTCCCTTTCTTCTCAAAGATCTGAATGGACTCCTGTCCTTCACGTCACTGATGCTCATCCTCCTGACCGATGGGGACACGGAGGCTCAGAGAGGTAGAGTGACCCATTGATTTGGGCAGAAGGTGCAGACCCCACACCCTGTACGGTTCCTACTGTAGCTGCCCTTGGCCAGGTCCCGAGACTCATGGTCTTCTCAGCTGAAGCCTCAGAGGGGACCACGACCCCAGCCCGAGTCAGGCCTGGGGTCCTGCCCAGGGAACCGGGTGGTCAGAGAAAAACTGCAGCTTGTGGCAGGTTCCTTGGCTCCAGGGTGGAGCAGCAGGATGGGGTGCTTGCGGGGAGCCTCTCAGGCCAGGAGGTTGGCACTGCCCAGGCTGGGGCTCGGTCAGCAGTGGTGGTGAGTGACCCCAAGGTGAATGGCCGCCCTTGGAGGGAAGTGGGCCAGCCTTCAACTCCAACTCACATTCACAGCCCTGATGGCATGTGGGCCCCTGAAGAGAGAAGCAGGGGGGCCCATCCCTGCCCCAGATGCCAAGCACTCTCTCCACTCCAGTAGCCACCACCATCCAAGGCCGCCTGCATCGTCTCCTGCCTCTGACTGGGTGGCTCACCCACCTCCAAAGCTATCATGGCCCCCCCCACCAGCGTCACTATCCTCTCGCAGCACTCCTCTCCCCTGACCAGATTTTACTATCTCCCCACCGGCATTACCATCACCTCCACCGGCATTACCCCATTAGTGCTTCCCAAGCAACATTATTACCCCATCAACATAACTCCCCCCACCAGCATGTCTCTCTTCCCCATTCCCTCCATCGCTACCTTCTCCATCACCACTCCAATCACCCCCATCTCTCAGGCCACCACCACCACCACCTCCTGTCCAGCCCCCAACGACAGGCACGTCTTAGTTCTTCCATCTTCCTGCTGTCATCTGTGCCTGCTACCACTCCCCCCACCTTCGTCCCCATCACCTCCACCATCAATGAATGAACATTTATTGAGCACCAACAAACCCCAGACCCTCTACAGAAGGCACAGAAGGTGTGGCCCACCCCACGGCCTGGCCCTCAGCAAGGCCACCTCTCTGCAGCAGGTGGCACTGTGTGCAGCCCAGGGTGCAGGGCTGGGCTGGGGGCTTGGCCGGCGATGCACCTGGCCCAGGGTCCTGAGGCCTCTGGCAGGCTCTGTTGGGGGGCAGGGGTCATGCTGCTTTCCTGAGAGCAGAGCAAATAAATAACGGAGAGGCAGGGGGAGCCCCTGTGGGCGGAAAGGCCCTGGCTTTGGTTTATGTGACTCCATGGGAGTGAGACAGGTGGCCAGGGGCCCTGTGCCCAGGTGGGGAGGCAGAGCTGGGGGCAGGAGCCTGGGGACCAGAGGGTCCTAGGGCCATCCCGGCATCTCTGCCTGGCCCTCACCTCTGGGTGACCATGTGGCTGAAATGCAGATGGACTAGAAATGGGTGGGTGGAAGGGATGGGGGTGGGCTGCAGGCTGGAGACCATGCCCCTGCCTGCAGCCGCTAGAGGGGGGCGTCATCAGTCCTCCATTTGGGGGGATAGCTCTGCTGGTGGCCGTCGCAGCTGGGGTTCCCCATGTTGTCCAGAGGCACCACCACCTCATCTGGGTTCGAGTTTTTGTTCAGTTCCACCACGCGCGGCACCACCGAGGACCAGCGATCTGCAGTGAGCATGGCGGAAGCGAGCGTTGGGGGAGCGCACGTGCATTTAAGGGGCGCCTACTGTGTACCAGGCCCTCCACAGCGATCTGCCGTTTCACAAAGGTGGAATCTGGGCTCAGAGAGGTCAAGGGGCTTGCCCAGGAGCACACAGGAGTCAATGGGACAAGCAGAATTCACGCCGGGTCAGAAAGACTGAGCACCCACATTCTCCCCACTGCGTCTCATGCACTTAGCGTCGTGGAAGTGAGGTG
Source organism: Miniopterus natalensis (assembly GCF_054644295.1). NCBI lineage: Eukaryota > Metazoa > Chordata > Mammalia > Chiroptera > Miniopteridae > Miniopterus > Miniopterus natalensis. The sequence continues at coordinate 19,891,015 of NC_142100.1, forward strand.
CCCCAGGCATCCACAAGCAGCAAAGGAAACTCAGCGGACGGCTCATCCGACCCTCCCATTCCACAGATGTGAACACTGAGTCTCAGAAAGGGGGCAGGACCACACAAGGCCACTTCGTGATGAGATCGGCCCAGGGCTCCCCCTCTGCCCCCCAGCTCCCCCCAGTCCTTCCACTCACCCCTCCGGAGGCGGCCCACTGTGTGCGAGAAGCCGTAGTACTGGTAGCTCTCGTTCTTGCCAGGGTCCTCGTTAATGATGCCCAAGTTCTGGTTCCAGTGAGACCAGTTCACCTCGTCCACCCTGGCGGGGCCCCGGCAAAGAAAGGTCAGGGGGCACTCCCACCAAGACGGCCCCCTCCCCACCCCAGCCAGCCTCCCTGCTCCAGCCTCCCAGCATACCCTCCTCGTTTTTATCCCAGTGAAATATATAGAACATAAAATTTGCCATTTTAACCATTTTTAAGTATACAATTCAGTGTATTAAAAATATATTCCCAAGGTTGCACAACCATCACCACTCTAATCCCAAAACTTTTTTATCACCCCAAACAGAAATTATGTACCCCACTCCCCCCTCTGCCAGCCCCTGGTCACCTCTATTTTACTTTCCACCTCTATGACTTTACTATTCTGGTCATTCCATGTAAGTGGAATCAGAGCACGTGGCCTTTTGGGTCTGGTGGCTTTCCCTGAGCATAACGTTTTTGAGGTTTGTCCACGTTGCAGCAGGTGTCAGGACTGCATTCCTTTTCATGGCTGAGTAATATTCCATTGTGTGGACAGACCACCTCAGGCTTAGCCACACATCTGCAAGTGGACACCCTCCTTCCTAGCACTCTCACCTCTTATTTTGGGGGACACCCATGGAAAGGTTACAGCTTCTCAAGCCCAAATTGGCTTGATGTAATTTTTCCTTTTTAAAATTATTTTTGTTTTTTTTATTCAACCTCCATTTCTTGAGCAATTGCTATGTGTCAGGACCCAGCAAGGAAGATACTCTCGCTGTTCCCATTTTACAGACGCCCCGCCTCACCTGAAGCACCATCTGCGGTCTGGGGTGCCGTCCGAGCTCTTGCCCACAGTCACCATTTCGCCAGAGCGGAAGGCCTTCCTCAGGAACACGGGGAAGGAGCGCTCGATGTCCAGGATGGTGGTGGCCCACTGCGGGGACGGAGGGGGGCAGGCCTTGGGTGAGCCTCTCCCAGCCGGAGCCCACTGCCCTAATGGCAGAGATGACGCAACAGGCCGGGGCGGGCAGAGAAATAGGCTTTCCAGCTCCCACTGACCCTGGAAACAGTTATAAACTCGAATATAGGGGCCCAGCAGAAAAAGCGAGTTAAGCAGGATCAGGTGCAGAAAGGCCGCATCCAAAGGCCCATAACTCATGCGCAGCAGTGGCCACTCTGTCAGGAGTCACTATGGAGGGTTAGGGACTGGGGCAAACCAGGGAGCGCAGCCCTGTGAAAAGGGGGCAGCCGCCTCCCATCCACCAGAGCACTGCCAGGCAGTGGGCCCACCTTGCTAGGCTTCCAACTTTTCAGAAAAGGCCAAAACCTGGATTTTTATATGAAATCTCTTAATTTTAAATTTTTGCCTTCAATTCCTAAAAATGGTGATACAGAAAAAAATAAATCCAGTCCATGGGCTGCCAGTGTGCATCCTATGAGTTACACCCAGTGGGGAAACTGAGGTCTGGGTGAGTAAGCAGCATGGACAAAGATTCAGAGCAGGTCTGGATGCTTCCCAGGGACCAGACTTGGAAGGATGACCTCGGGGTTTCTTCTTCTCACTGGGCCATTTCCTCCAAATGCACTGAGCCAAGGTACACATGGGTGCTGTGTGCCCGGGCCTCGGAAAGTCACTGTTTATTGTGAAAACCCAGGTCCACTAACTGTGGGTGGCCCAGCCAGGCTGCGACCCCCAGGGCCTCTGCTTCCTGCAGGAGCAGAGCAGCAGCCCCACCCCGTGCCAATGAGGCCCCTGTCCACACTGTTTTCTACAAGACAGAGGATGCCCAGGGCAGTGGAACCGGGCAGCCGCCCCGGGCTCAGCGTGGCCCCCTCCCTGCTGCAGTGCCGAGGGGCTCTGCGCATTTCCTGCGCCCTCAGAGCTCACTCGGTGGTGCCAGGGGAGGCTGGCTCTGTCCTGTGAGCTGGACCACAAGGTGGGTCCGAGACCAGGCAGGAAATGACTGGAAACGCAGGAAGTGGCTCTGGGAAGCAGGCAGCAGCCTTGGATGCCCATTTTACAGACAGGGGAGTAGAGGCAGGAGACGCTAGTTTGCCCAGAGCGGGAGGCGGAGGAGGCGGGGTGGGTGCAGCATGCCCACCTTGGAAGGGGCGGGGACGGGAGCCCGGGCCTCACCTGCAGCTTCCAGATGTGCTTGCTCTCCTTGGAGACCTGGCCGACCGTCTCCCCCATGAGGGCGATGAGCATGTTCAGCAGCAGCACGAAGGTGAGGATGATGTAGGTGACCAGCAGGATGATGAACACCGCGGGGTACTTGGTGCTGCTCAGCATCTCCAGGTCGCCCATGCCGATGGTCAGCTTGAAGAGGTCCAGGAGGAAGGTGCTGAAGGTGTCGCTGTCGCGGCACGAGGGGTAGGTGGGCACCGTGCAGTTGGCGCGGCCCTCGCTGCACTCCTTCATGTTGGCGCACGGGTTCAGCAGGGACACCAGGGCTGTGGGGGGGACGGGGTGGCACTGGCTGAGAGCGAGGCGCAAGCCGAGAGGTGGGGAGAATCGTTCCTATTTGATGGAGGGGAAAGCTGAGGCTCGGCGGCAGGAAAGCGGGGGCCCGAGGCTACGCACGCAGCATGTGGGCCAAGCCGAGGGTCAAACCTGGGCCTCCCTGAATCCAAACCCATTGCTCTTTCCTCAAACTCTTGCTTAAAAAAAAAAACAAACAGGTTCCCAGGATCGAATCAGGTGATTTTCAACTTGGGGCAATTTCCCTCCCAGGGGACGTCTGGCAATGTCTTGAGACGTGTTTGGTTTTCACAACTGGAGGGGTTGCTACTGGCATCGACTCGGCAGAAGCCAGGGATGCGGCTAAACACCCGCCACGCACAGGCCAGCCCGCAACAGAGAATTTCCAACGTCCACGGCGCCAAGGCCGAGGAGCCTTAGTCTGGCCTGTTGCTCCCGGAGGCCTCGGGAGCCCGCAACGCCCGCGTTCCGGGGCAGACTCTCTCGATGCTCCGCAACGCCCGCGTTCCGGGGCAGACTCTCTCGATGCTCGTCTCCTGGCCCGCACCAGCTCCCGGGGGAAGGGGAGGAGCTGAAACCGGGTGCTAGTCCTGGCTGTCCCAGCGGCCCTGCTCCCTAAGGCCCTTACCCCCCAGACACCCCAGACACCCCAAACGGACTGTGGTGCTCCCTCCCCACTAAGCCCAGAGGAGGCTTCGGAGTCCTTTTCAGCGCAGCTTGGCGGCAGCAGCTGCCCCTCCCCACCCAGGGCAGGGAGCAGGAGGGACTGAGGGAGCACAGACTGCCCGGGGCCTTCAACCTGCAGCCACGGCGGGAAGGTTTCAGCTCATGCTCACGCTATTTTAGGTGGCTTCTCTTGCAGCCATAGCTAATATGCCCATTTTACCATTTCCTAGCTTTTGAAGTTGGGCGAGTTTTTGAAACTAAGTCTCGGGGCCTTATTTGTAAAAGGAGATAACACAGGCGCTTACCTTACGGACTTGGGGGAATTACGGGGCAGGGATGGGAAAGGACTGAGCGCCGGGCCTGGACCATGGTGAGAGCCCAGCAGACGCTGGTCAGCCTCCCCCCACATCACGGCCGCTGTTCTAGCCCCCAAGCCCCTCCTTCCAGCCGCACCCCAGGCACCCAGAGCTCACCTGACGCGTAGCCGATCATGAAAAGCAAGTAGACCAGCAGGAAGCGGAACAGGTCTTTGAAGAGTATCTAGAAGCCCCAGCGGGATGATGGAGGCAGGGGTGAGACACACGGTTGTCACCTTCCCAGCGCCTCCATCCCCAAGCCTCTTTCCAAGGCACCGTGTCCTCCCGATGCCCGGGCCCTGCTGCTGCCCCCACCGTGCCCCACGTTCTCAGGTCCACGGGAACAGCTGTCTGCACATGTAAGACCCGTACGTGGCGTGTGTGGCCCCCTCCAGGGCACACAGTTCGGAGGGTCCCCCTGTCCGTACCTTCTGGATCATGATGCTGTAGGTCCCTGTTAGTTTCAGCCCGCGTGTGAAGTAAAGGGCATTCATCCAGCCCAGAACCAAGGCAAAGACCATGACGGCCAGGTAAGCCTCGATCCCCGCCAGGTAGAGGGCCGCCGAGACAATCACCAGCACGGAGTAGATGAAGCTGCAGGCAGCAGAGACCACGAGAGGGGCCAGAGGGGAGAAGGGACAGTGAGGCCCTGAAGGGGGAGACAGGCCTAAGCCCTCCAGGGTACCAAGACATCCCGATACCCTTCAGAAACCCAGAAGGTAAACAAAGTGGGTTCCCTGGGTTCCTCAGCATTCTGTTAACCAGACCGCTCAATTGATAATTACTGTGTGTGTAACGCCCTGAGGCCCTGCAAGATCCCAGAGTGATGCCCTCAGGAACTGCTACAGAAAGAGTCAGTGGTGTTCGGTGGAGATTCTGTGGTTAAGTGAATTTCACTGCCCCTCTAACTCTAAGGGAAAAGACCAGCACCCACACAGTGACTAATGCTGTGCCCGAGGCAGACATCATTAATCAATCACAGCGCTCTTTCCCACTAGACAGGGCCTCAAGATTCTTCTCCACACCGTGCGCCAGGCAGACATTAGCAATCAATCGCCAGCATAAGAGGTTAAATTATTTCTTTCCATGGTGTATATGGTTACTCTCTAACAACGAGAATCTTGCTTTAATCAGAAGACCCTACTGCTCCACAATGATTGGCCATGTCCTGACTTCGGGCTGCAGATGTCCAAGCTGGGAGAACTCGCTCCTGATAGAGTCACCCCCTCACTCCCATCTGGATGATATCCCGGCCCAGCCCCACCTTCCTCACCCAGGAGCTGCCAGCCTGGGCCCTCTACTCACTAGAGTAGCTGGAAGGAGCCATCGATGAAGAGAGAATTCACTCCAGGGCATTTCTTCATGAACAAGTCTTTGATCTGGAGGCGGAGGAGGCAGGTGAGAGGGGTGGAGCCTGCAGGAGTGCAGAGGGGACCAGAGGGGGGAGAGAGGAAGGGAGAGAAGAGAGGGAGGTGGACTGATGTACAGAGAAAAGACGGCGGACCCGTTCCTGTTGGGAAGCAGGAAAGAGCAGAAAGGGCGAGTACAGGGCTGGGGAAGGAGAGGAAAGCAGGGGAGGGCCAAGCTAAAGGAGGGAGGGGGAGAGGGGAGCTGGAAGGGGAGGTGGAGGAAGGGCAGGGCGGGTGGGTCTGGGGGTGTCGCTCACGTTGGTGAAAAAGAACAGGACCCCGGTAAAGAGCGTGATGATCTCGCCGGCCAGCCTCAGGTAGTCCACCGTGGTGCGGTATGGGTATGGCGGCTAGGGGGCAGGGGACACGCAGGTCCTCACCCAGCCCCTCCAACACCTGGCCCCAGATCCAGGTGTTCCCTCAAGGTCCCCAGCATCTGACCCCTGGGAGCCTCCTCCCTCCTCTCCGCCCTGGGTGCTAGGAAGGCACCTCCCCATCCCGTTCCTGAGCCTCCTCTAGTTCCTCCCACAGCTGACTCGGGGGGACACAGCTGTGCCCCAGCTCCTGCCCCGCTCACGGTCACTCACGGTGCCCTCCAGCGGCTGGTAGTAGGCGGTCAGGGTGAAGATGACCATGGCACATAGATAGGAGACCACGTTGATGTAGAAAGAGACAGCCCCGAACTTGCGCCACTTGTCCCGCAGCAGCTCGTTGATGGGCTCCACGGCCAGCATCTCGTGGCGGTTCTATGGGAGGCAGGGTGGTCGGGGGCCACCCTCCTGGTGGACAGGCTGCCTCCATATGCTTTCCCCTACCCTCGACCCCAAGAGCACTCTCTCCTCCTAACCCGTCTTCAGCGACACTCAAGGATTCACAGAACCAGAATCAGCAGAACCAGAATTCCTGGGCTCGGCACTCGAGGCTCTGCCCAGCTCTGCCCCAACTTACCTTTCCAGCCTATTCTAGACTCATAGAACCCAGAGCTGGAAAGCTATTCTCATGGTCCCCAAACTCCAATCTGTGGATGGTACCGAGCTGCTGGCAGCAAAATCACCTCTGCAGCTTGCCAAAAATAAAAACCCCTGGGCTTCTGACCTCAGACATTCTAATTCAGGAAGCAAAATTGGGAAATTTAGCCCAAGGATGATAAATACTAACCAGTTTCTCAATTACGAACCCAGGGCAGACATCAATGATCGAGTCCTGCACAATAGCTCTCTATACAGTTCCCCAGGCAGAAATTGCCCATCAGAGTTCGCACCAGAGATGCTAAACCTCCCACCACCCCTGATCGAAATCAAGTCAGTCAGTAATTTCAAGATGAGGGAAGTAAGCTCCGGGAAGAGAGGGCATCTGTCCAAGCTGGGTGGAGCGAGGGCTGGAAGGGGGACCTTCTGCACCCAGGCCCCAGCACTTTCTGCCCTGTTTGTACAGCATCCTGTCCCTCTAATGACTTGAGTTTCTTTATGACCAGGGATCTGTGCAACAATTTAGCCACGAAGATGCTATTGCAGTATTTTTCCTGGTAGTTAAAGGCAGAAACAAACCCAAACGACTGAGGATGGAGGAATGGTTCATTAGAATGTGGTACATTTACACGCAGCAATGATGTTGCAGAAGAATGTTTAATGGTGCAGAACGATATTCGCAAACTACCTCTAAGTGGGGAAAAAGAGCTTTCAAACTTCATAGAGCATCTACTAATGATAAGAGCCGACACGTAATGTTTACTCTGTGCCAGGCTGTTCTAAAATTAACTCATTTGGTCGTCCCAACAGCCCTATGAGATAAGCACTGTTCTTATCCTCAGTCTCAGAGAGGCTGAGTCCCTTGTCCTGAGTCACACAGCACGTCAGTTACAGAGCCAGAATCCTCACCGGGTCCTGCCTGTCCCTGAAGCCCCACCCTTGTAATCCCCGCATCCTACCCGCCCCATGCCAGGCGTCATTCTGGGCATTTAGCCGGCACCTTCTTTTGCACTCTTGGGCCCCAGGGTTACCTTCCGGGGTCCCAGCCACACCCCTCCTCCCCCGGGCCCTGCCCCCTGGGCAGGCACCCACCTCGATCTTGCTGTTGTACACCAGGATCTCCAGCACCGAGGCCTCTTCCCCACACGTGTCCAGGGAGGAGAGGTCATAGAGCGAGGAATAAACGGGTCCGTAGGCCCAGTCCTTGAACTTGCGGGACAAGTGTCTGGTGTCTTCATCCGTCACCTCCCGCCGGATAATGTGCTGAAAGACCTGCATGGGGGTTCAGGGGAGGGGCGCTACTGGGAGGATCCCGGGGGCCTGGCACAGCCCAGCAAATGGCCCTCCCCAGGGAGCAGGATGGGGGGAGGAAAGTGTTTACTGAGCACGCGCTCCGTGCCCGACCCTTTCCCCACATCACCTTAATTCTTACCCTTACTGTCTTGGTTTACAGATGAGCAAAGGAAGGCTCAGGGAAAAGACGGGTGCTCTCTGAGGCCACGCAAGCTCAGCAGAAGCCAGACTGAACCTAGGCTAGCCTTAAAAATCTGAGTGTAATGAATACCATCTTTATGTAATTAAACAGGAATTAATCAACCTTGTTACTCTGTTAATCCTAGTAATAATTACCGTACCAGCCCTTCCTGTTACCACTCCTACTCTCACTGGCTTACACAGAGGGAAACTGAGGAATAGAGAGGGGTGGGAGTTGCCCAAGGCCACGCAGTGTAGTAGGACAGAGCCCGAATCAAACCTGGCCTTTTGCACCGCCTCAACTCTGGGATAAATTGCAATTGTAGTAACTTTTGCTATTTTTTTAATAGAGTAATAATGGCCCCTATGTTTTATTGAGCACTTACTACACATCCCAGGCTCTGTACTAAAAGCTTTAAGTAGATCACCTCATCTAGTTGGCAGAACAACACTATACTACAGGGCATTGTTCCTACCCCCATTTTACAGATGAGGAAACTAAGGCACAGGCAGGAGGTGCGATCCCTGAGGTCACACACTGGGAAGCGGCAGAGCCAGGCCTTGGACCCAGGCACTCCTGACGCTAGAGAGCTCCAGGTTTGTTTATCAACCAGAGAAACAGTAGCCCCCAGGGCACAATTTGGCAATGTCTGGTGACACTTTTGGTGATCACAGTGGTGGAGTAGGCATCGAGTAGGTTAAGGTCAGGGATGCAGCTCAACATCCTACAATGCGCAGAACAGTCCCACGCCCCAGAACCATTCAGCCCCAAATGTCAGTAGTGCCGAGGCTGAAAAATCCTGCTCTAGGCCCCGTGCCCTGGGGCCACTCAGCGGGTGAGGGGCTGAGCCAGGACCCAGCAGTGGGGCACTGCGGGCTGGAGCCCTGGGGCTCAGGTTTCTATCAGTGGCTTGTCCTGCCTGGTGGGAGTGGGGTGGTGAGCATCCAATGGGGTGGGATACGGAGAGAGGCTCTGGGATGAAGCTGAGTAGTTAAGCTGGACAATAGGGAGCCATAGCAGGGTCTTGAGCTGGGACATCTGCACACTGGGGTTGGCATGATGAGAGAGGGTTATGCATATTAACAATAATGAATGCCAGCAGCAGCCCCTCCTGTGTGCGCGTGTGTATGTGCAGGGGAACAGGAGAGGGGGGGCCACCTGTGCCCCCAGGCCCTGCACTCACCCCAATCTTGCCCGTCTTGGCGGCCATCATGAGGGGTGAGAGGCCATCGTTGTTCAGCACAGCCTCCAGGTTGCTGTCGGGGAAGAGGCGGGCACACTTGAGCAGCAGGAGGTCGTACATCTTGGTGACGAATTTGGTGTTCTCGCGGGTGTTGTCGGCGATGGCCACCAGGGCGTGCAGCACCGTGTTGCCCCGGGAGTCCTGCCGCCGCATGTCCGCCTTCTTATGGGGGTTCTCCGTCAGGTAGTTGACGATGTGGGGCTGGTTGGTGCAGGCAGCCAGCGACAGGGGCAGCTCACCTGGGCACCAGGGTGGATGGGGGGGCGGTGAAGGGGGTGCAGGGGGGATTTTGCCTGCAGCTGTTCAGGGGACAGACACGGGGACACTGGGCACAGCACCAACAGTCAGTGGGAATCTGTCCTGTGGCAACCTCACATGTCTGTGTGTGATGCTGGGAAGACGGGGTGTGGCCGTTTGGGGGCGTGGCCATGCAATTTGGAGACTGTGAGGGACTTTGTCCCTGGGTCCCACATAACACAAGCCTTTAAGCAAGAGTGATACTCAGAACCTCTCACTGGTCCAACCGGTCGGGGGGTGATGAAGTCTGGGCCCCGAAATCTGACCACTGGTCCCAGCATACATTGGACTATAGGATACATGTGAAAGGTATGGGGTGCTGACACCCACCATGATCCCCATTGTACAGATGGGGAAGCCGAGGCTCAGGGAACTGAGGCGGCGCTCTACCCCTCAAAGGCAAGGACTCAATGATCAAAACCAACACATGGCCTGTGTATAGGGCGCCTCTGAGCCGTGGGTGTTTGGGGAGAGGTCAGGCTGTGGAGACTATCATGTACCTCCCAGCCCCCACCCGGCCTCCTCACCGAAGTAGAAGTAGCCTCCCTCATCCTTGGGCTGGAAGAAGCGCCCCCGGGCCTGGGCATGGACATCGGCTCCCTGGGCCACGAGGAGCTCCACGTAGTGTTTGCAGCGACGCTCGATGGCAATGTGCAGGGCGGTCTGACCTGGAGAGGAACGGGGGACAGTCACCCAGGGCTCCGGCACAGCAGAGGCCAGACCTGTCTTGGAGAGGGAGGGGTGCAGAGTGTGGAAATCGGGTCGGGGCTGCAGGCCAGAGCCTTGGCTGGCTGCACCCAAGGGCAGCAATGGACCTTCGGACAGACGTCCCCTGGATGTGGCACCTCAGATGCACAAAGTCCTAGATCTCGTGCAAGCAGAATTTTAGACTCAAAGGACATACAACATCTAGGGTCCCAGATATGGGAAACTTTCAGGCTCATGAGAGGCTTTAATTCTAGAGGAAACAAGGGCATCGTGGTCTCACAGAATTCTGGACTTGGGATACAGAATTCACGGAATTTGAATCCTCACATCCAGGAATCTGAAAGGTCAAGCCTGAGTCACAGAGTCTCAGAATTTAGACCCAGGAGCTGGGACTCGCGACACTTTTGCCTCTTAGAGCTGTTGGCTCATCGAACATTTATCATAGAGCCTCAGTGTGTCCGGAACCACAGCATCTTAGGTCCAGAATTCCAAGTTCAGGGGCCACTAGGCTCAGGCTCAGTGCATCACAGAACCTTGGCACCTCTGATTCCGAAATGCAGGATATCAGAGCTCATTCATTCATTCAGTCAGTCATTCAACAATGGGTTTCTAGGTACATGCTGGCACTTGGGGCGCAGTCTGAAGCTCTTGGAGGTCAGACAAGTGGGGATGGTGCCCCACCCCCACCCCCACCCCCGTGTCACTCCCACCCCGCCCAGGGCCCCACCTCGGTAGTAGATGTCTCGGAAGGGCGAGTTGATGAACTCGCGCATGTTGCCGGTGCGCTCAGCGATGTCCAGAAGCAAGGGGATGGTGTCATTACGGCCGTTGTTCAAGTTCAGCAGGGCCTTGGGCAGGCAGGTCTTCCCAGTGGACGGTTCTGGGGGGACAGATGTACAGTATGAGGGGTGCTGGGCCTGTGGCCCAGAACTGCTGGCAGCAAGGAACCAGGCACTGGGCAGGGGGCCAGAGTTCCTGCCTCGGTCGTGCCTCCTGAGGCTGTTCCCTATCTGCCCCCCTATGGAGCTGAGTGAGGGGAGTCAAATAAACTCAGAGGGGCTGAAGAGAGATTGGTATTTACCAAAACAGATTTGGAGGGAATTTTTTAAATCAGATAGATGGGGGAAATGCTGGGTTAAGCACAGCCAACCATATTTCTTTACTACAGGACTTCTCAGAGCCTTTAAGATGCTAATGAGGGCTATGAAACTCTAAAAGCCAGACACAGCAGCCTTTGCGCATCTATTTGAACATAAATTACTTTCCCACGAATCATTTACACTAGAGGGGAGCAGAAGAGGTGCAGGGTTCCCCAAAGTGTGGACAGTTTGCCATAGTGGATGTGAATTACCTTAGGAGGGAAGGGAGAGGACTTTGCGGGTTCCACAGATTCAGCAATAACAACACCATAAGCGAGGTTTCATCCCATTGTCAAATCTCCCTCATGAAGTCAGTCTCTGGTACTAATGGGTCCTTAACACCTGCCACTAACACTTGCTAATGTCCCTTTGCAATTTTCTTTCCCGTGTATTAATTTTTATGGTTATGAGTTGATTTATAGCTTAAAAGAGTCCATGAAAAGAGAGCTACCCTGTGAATCAGGCACACGGCAAAATTGTGCCCGGGGCTCAGGAACAGCCCGATGCAGGAATGGGATCAGGGGTGGGAGATGCAGGTGGGGATTAGGTGCCCATTCTGGAACCAGGAGCCTTAGGGTTCCCATCTGGCTTTGCCCCCAACTTCTGTGCAAACTTTCCTCCACTTCAGTTTCCTTTCTAGCTAAATTGAGGCCACACAGGAAAATCGACAGATGTCTGTGGATGAGCCCAGCACCAGGCAGATAGGAATCCTCAATAAATATTACTGCTGCAGTTTTATCCCGAGGGAGGTGCTTAGGAACCTCACCCTGGATGCCAGGAATCAGTGGCAAGAACGTGAAAGACTCACAGGGGCCTGAATTCCAGTCCCAGCGCCCCCAGGAGTGAGGTTACTTGGACAAGTCTCATTCTGAGCTGAGACTTGCCCAGAGTCAACACCAGGTAACTATTTCTTTCTTTTTCTTTTTTTTAAATATATTATTGATTTCAGAGAGAAGAAGGGAGAGAGAGAGAGAAACATCAATGATGAGAGAGTCATTGATCGGCTGCCTCCTGCAGGCCCCCTGCTAGGGATCGAGCCCGCAACCCGGGCCTGTGCCCTGACCGGGAATCGAACCTCGATCTCCTGGATCCTAGGTCACTGCTCAACCGCTGAGCCACGCTGGCTCAGGTAACTATTTCTTGAATGAATAACAGACTCCAGTTCCCCATCTGCATAAGTGGGGGAGGGGCTGCCCCAATGCTGGCCAAGGCCCCTGCGAATTCTGTCCAGACCCGTCCACACTCAGTTCTAACCTCGAGGTGGCCACAGTCCGTTTGCTAATTGTTTTCTAATTGTCAGGCAATTCACAACCCTCCATGCTGACCTCATCATCTGCGAGCAACCTGAGGACAGGGCCACACACGTCTGCTTCGCTCAGCACTGTTCACCGCGTGCCGAATGCAGCACCTCACACATGGTAGGTGAGCAATAAATTAGCAAACGTTCAGCGACAGGCGAGCTGGGGCATCACAGGCAATTCCAAACCACAGGAAACCTGAAGTGTGAGGCATGGAACTAGACCCTGGGCTTGGACTTCCACACCCCGGGACCTAGGCTATAGCGGGGTGGGGGACTGTCAGCCCGGGGCCTTGGATGAGATGCCAAGAACAGTGCCCTACCCCGAAAAGGGAGGAACGCGCAGTTCCACGAGTTGACCGCCAGGTGGCGAGGTGGCTCCGCCCACAGGGCTGGGGAGCGGGCGCCCTAATTAAAGGTTGTCACACTTTGGTGGTGGTTGGAGGGGGGCGGTCAAAGGGGAGCTCAGGAGCCTCTGGCTAGACCTAGGCTTTGTGGGGACTGAGGCTTGCACAACTTGGGGGTCTTGTTTATGAAAACAAACACACAATTATGAAGTCAAAGTTAGGTCCAGAGCCTTAGAAGGGGCCAGAGCAAGTGAGGGGCCCTGAAGCCTAATGAATGGGCCTCACGGTAAGTGCCCCTCTATACATGCTCTATTCCCTACAATTTCAGGGACCCCCACCCCCAGCCTACTTAGAGTCCCCCACCCACGCTCATGCACAGACACGCTGGCCTGTGGGTTCCCGGCCTAGGCTAAAGGCCCCCCACTTAGGAGAAGCCAGAAAGAAGCCTTGGCAAGCCCTCCATGGTCCCCATTTCACAGGGGTTTGCTCTACCCCAAGGCTCCCCACTTTTACCTAATGAACTCGTTTGCTTAATGAACTTGGGAAGGCAGGAGAGGCCATTTGGCCAGGCTTCTATGCGGGATCTCCAGCGGGATTATCTGCACTGTGACTGAGACCCTCTGAGGGCAGATGGCAGCCCCCATCCTGCCACAACTCTAAGCATGTGCCCCAAACGAGGCGACATCATCTGGTCGGCACCATGAATGATTATTTTTTATAAATGTAGTCATTTATAATCTTAAATTTTTGCATTTCTGACAGACGCAATGACACTCCACTGTATTGTTTTGGCGTCCAGAGAATCAGGAAGATAAAGGTATATGTGAAAAAATATAGCGAAGGTTCGGTCACTCTCCTCTGGCACTTAATTTATTTAAAGTGTCTGAGACTCAAAAAATGGCCCCTTCTGACCTCCGGGAAGCTTCAACAGCCCCAAGCTGTAGGCCATGGCCCACCTTCCTGAGACAGACCCTCCTTTGTAGCAGGTAACACAATTCTAACATTTTATACTGATTGGTGGGATCGCTGGGCCAGGGAATAGCGGCTTGCCTGGTACTGGGCACACAGCAGGTGGCTGACGGGTGGAGGGGCTCACAGGCCATCTTCCTGGATTTACAGGGAAGGCCTGGGGCAGCAGAGCGAGCTGGCGCCCTGAGGTTTTGGAGCCTGGACAAGACTGGGGGGCGAGCTCTTTGGGCTGGGGGAGTCCTGAGGCAGTGATGACTGGGCCTTCAGCCTGGGGAGGGAAGCTGGGTGGGTGGGGCAGAGACTGGCCATGCCCTGCCCCACCCCAGAGCTCCCCTCAGAAGCAGCAGGGGCTCCCAGCACTTTGGAATTCTCCCTGCTCAGAGGCCAGGACTATGCCATTATCACTCCCCAGTTTACAGATGAGGAAACTGAAGTTCAAGGAGGCCACACATCCCTTTAGTGATGGAGGGGAGATTTGAACCCAGGTAGGTGGACTCTGTTTACCTCCTATGCTGACCTTTTGATTTTAAAAAGCTGAATAAATGAAGGAATAAAGATAGCAAAGGCCCAGGGAAGTAATATGGTGAAGGACACACAGGACCAGACGCCCTGTCCAGTGCTCTTTCCAGGCAGTGCAGCCCGCTGACCCAGGGGAAGATGCTAAGGGGAAAGGGGGTCCCCTAGGCCAGGCCTCCCCCCACTTCTGGCTGGCCTGCCCGACACCCCCACCCGGGTGGCTCACCCCGGAACTCCTCGTCAGTCAAGCGCTTCTTGTGGGTCAGCAGGTAGGGGAGCAGCCCGTCCAGGTCGGCAGTAGAGCCCCGGGACACGATGTCGAAGAGGATGGGCCGGTTGAAGACTTTGAGGATGGGGGGCGGCTGGGGTGCAGGAGCTTTGGGGCTCTGCGGCTGCTTCCTAGAGTGGGGAAGGCAGGGTCATGGGAGGGCTTGTCCCCCGTCCACTCCACCATCCCTGGGGGGAAGCTAGAGCCCTAGGGACAGACCAGACTGAGAGGGGAGGGACAGCTGGAGACACAAAGGAATGTTTTATCCAACACACTCTACCCAGTACCTACTGTGTTTTGGGTGGAGAAAGACAGAAACACACAAGCCTGCCTATCCATCTGTCCATCCATCCATCCTTCCTTCCATTTGTCATTGACTGAATACTTCCTAAGCCAAAGGGAGACTGAAGGAGACAAAGACAGTGAGAAAATAAAGGAACACCAGACTAAAAGAAAAGCCGCTCATTCATTTTTTCAAGCCCTCGCTCATTAACTTACTCATTCAACGAACATTTGAGACAAATGAGGCCGCGCACATAGGTGCCTCGTTTGAGGCCCACCACACAGTAAATATAAGCTAATACTACTGTTATTATTTAGCGCCTGGTGCATACAGAGGCGCAGTAAGAAAGGCAGGCAGAGACTTGGAGGGAGAAGAGGAGGGAGGAGGGGAGCAGGCCAGACCGGGAGGGGAGACCGAGGCCTGGGCAGGCTGTGGGCAGTGGCAGTGGGCAGTGGCCATGGGGCAGGGAGAGTCCTGGCCGGACAGCCCTCCGGTGGTGGGTGGCAGGGAAGGGGAAGGAGATGCTCTTCTGATGATGGGGGCACAGAGACTAGCACAGCCTCTCATGGCACCTGTGCAGCCCCCATTTTATCTGCTCCTGAACTTTGACCTTAGAGCCCAAATATGAAATGGAAAAAACACCCTTGCCCCCAGACCTTACTGAGAGGGGTGTCTAAGGATTTTCATGGGTGGAAGGCTGGACAATAGATGACAGATGAGCAGGTGTGTAGATAGATATTTGAATAAGTGCTGATGGACAGGTGGACTGGATAAATGGATGGACAGGCAGAAAGATGGGTAGCTGGGTGAATGGGTGAGCAGCTGACGAAGGAAAGAGTTGAGGAAAGAAAGGGGCTGGTTTCCAAGTCAAGGTCATTCAGGGCACGTTAGAAGCAGCAGGGTCCAGACCTAGAAAGGAACTGCAGGAGCAGAGGCCCCACTCCCCCCACCAATTGCCAAAAGCTTGGGGAACTCCCTGGACTTCCTAAAGGACCAGGAATGAGGGCTCAGCCTCCTAAGGCAGTGGCTCTGCAGGTGACAGACACCAGGGGCATGCTGCAAACAGAACCCTGGGAGCCCAGGTTTGCAGAATGCCACACCAACCACAGGGAGGCGCCAGGCTAATGCCCAGGAATGGAGGTGACACTTGGAGAAGACCCAGGAGGGGCAGCTGGGGGAGAGTGTCAGCAGAAGGTAGACGGATGGACGGATGGATGGACGGATGGATGGACGGACAGATAAGAAAATGAATGAAAACATGAATGAGTGAATGGACAAATGAGTGGACAGATAGTTGGATAAATGAATTGATGGGAGGGAGGGAGGGAGGGAGGGAGGGAGGGAGGGAGGGAGGGAGGGAGGGAGGGAGGGAGGAAGGAAGGAAGGAAGGAAGGAAGGAAGGAAGGAAGGAAGGAAGGAAGGAAGGAAGGAAGGAAGGGAGGAGGGAGGGAGGAAGGAGGGGAGAGGAAAATTAGAAAAATATTAGAAATAAAATGAATGGATTATGAATATAGTTTGATAGATAACTGACTGGTTGGATGAACAGAAGCAGCGGGGAGATGAGACGACGAAAGTGGATGGATGAGTGCGTGGTGATGCATGGAAGGGGGACTGTATGAGTGGGGGGCTGGGCAAGGAGGTGACAGACAAATAGACAGGTAAACAGGTATCTGAATGAGGAGGGACAGATGGACTGGACAAGAGGATGGACATGTGGGAAGACAGGTGGCTGGGTGAATGGACGGATGGATGGATGGACAGACAAGTATGTGGAGGGATGGACGGGGGGGGGGGGGGGGATTCAGTGAGAGATGGAGACCACCAGCCAGGCACTGGCGATACTCACTCCAAGACCTTCCTCCTCCACCGTTTGTTGTCGCTGGGGTGGTGGCGATAGGTGCCGTAGTCAAAGAGCGAATCCATGGGGGCCTTCTTGGGCCCCGGCACCACCGAGGACTCGTACAGGGTGGACTCCAGCAGGTCAATGGGGTTGGGCACCCCCTTGCGGAAGGCGCCCTGGAACTTCATGCGCAGGTTTGGTCGCCCATCGCCCGAGCCCGCGGCAGGGCGACCAGCGTCGGGCGGCGAGGGCAAGGGGGACCCGTCCTCTCCCTCAAACAGGTTGGCCAGCGACGACAGGGGGAAGGCCTCGCCACCCGGGGTGCCGCTCTCGTCCCCGGGGGGCTCGGCCGCCTCCCCGGGCCCCGGGCGGGGGCCTTCGCCGGGGTCTGCCATGCTGACCCGACCCGCAGCTGGGCCTGCAGGGGAGCAGGAGAGTCAGGCCAGAGGGGGGCTCAGGAAGCCCCCTCCCACGTGGGCAAACAGCCGCTTCAAAGCCACCCTTGTAATGACAGGGGTGCGGGGCGGCCACTCCCAGATGTGGTTGGCAGCCGCCCCGGGCAGGAGCTGCAACAGGAGCCTCTTTCAGGGACCTGGAAGCGGGAGTCGCCGCGGGTCCGGCTGCCCTGGGTGGGAGCTGGAGGAGGAAGGGCTCAGGGACACCCTGGGACCCCAACCCCGGAGCTGAGGCTTACTCCTGACCAACCCAGCCCGCTTTGAGCCCCACAGAGCAGGCTGCGAGCCAGGCTCCGCACTCAGCAACTGCGTGACCATGGACAAGGCCACATTCCACAGCCTTGGTTTTGTCACCTGCAAAATGGGGACGTCCAGGCGCAGTGCCTGACACAACCATGAACCCCGTGCTGCGGGCACAGGAGGTGCTCAGGAAATCCCTGGGAGCCCACTGTGTCCTCAGCACGAGCCAGGCGTCCTCGATTTCCTCGCCCGGCACCATCATTCTGACCCCCACTTTCCAGGATTGGAAGCAAGGTTCCGAGGCTGCAGCTGATCCCCGCCCCCTCCCAGGGCCAAGTGCCGATCCACCCCCCCCCCCTCGCCTGGTTAACCCCCATCCGGCCCGTGTTCCCAGCTCAACTGGCCCTTCCTCTGGGAAGCCCTCCCTATGGACAAATGACCTTGTGACAAAGGTATTATTGGTTCCCACTTCTCAGATGAGGAAACTGGAGCTTCAAGAGGGGAAGCCACACTCACAGATGCAGAGAACATTTTAGGGGTTGCCAGATGGGAGGGTGGGGGGACGGGGGGGGCAAGGTGAAGGGATTGAGAGGTACAAATTGGTAGTTACAGAATAGTCATGGGGAATATAGTCAATATATTGTACAGCACGGGGAATATAGTCAATATTATTGAATGTTGTAACAACCATGTGTGGTATTCGATGGGTACTAGTTCTATCAGGGTGATCATTTTGTAAGTTACATAAATGTCTAATCGCTGGGTTGTATACCTGAAACTAATATAATATTGTATGCCAACTGTAATTAAAAAATGAAAAGTTATTTTAAAAATATAAATAAACAAAAGAGGGGCCGTCACAGCTTAGAGGGAGAAGAGTTGGACTTGAACTCAGGTCTCTCTGGCTCCAAGTCCAACGTTTAGCCAGGAGCAAGAGCAGGGAGGGGCAAGGCCCTGCTGGCTGGCTGGCAGCCCCCTGCCCTTGGCAGCACTCCCCTGGGCAGACGGGGCTGGGCACCGAGGGCGAGTTTCCTGGAACTCCCACCATCCCACCCAGGCAGCAGGGAGATGTCTGAAAAGTCCTCTTTTCTGTCTCCCCTCCCGCCCAACACATTAGCAGAGAAGCAAATAAAGACTGGTTCCCACCTTGTTTGTTCTGCGGCTGCAAGGAGGAAAGCTTGGGCCAGAGACGCGGGGGACTGCCAGAGGCCTCTCTTGGGGGCACAGCGGGCACAGATGTCAGAGCTCCTGTCGGGGACTGGCCTCTCTCTGGGCACCAGTGTGGAAGGAAAGCGTGGACTTTAGAGTCATTCAGGTCTGGGCTCTAACCCCAGCCCTGCTATTTACCTATCACTTTAGCTACCTGAGCCTCGGTTTCCTCGCCTGTAAAGTGGGTACAATTGCAGGTTTTTCATAGGTGAGCTTAGGAAAACCACTTCCTCTTTCCAGGCCTCGGTTTTCCCCACATGTAAAACTGGGCGACCACGTCTCCTAGAGTTCTTGGGGGATGCCAGTGACCTCAGGAATTTGAAGCACCCACTCAGCGCTGGCACCTAGTAGGACCTCAGGAGACAGTAGTTTCTGTTCCCCCTCCAGGTGGGAGAGGGAGACCTGGATCCTTGCCCCCTAGCGGCTGCTGCATGACTTTGGGCTTTGTTTTGCAGGAACAAACACCACATGCTGAGGCAGGAAGAAGTGTCTGTTGGGGATCTAAGCATTGAGGGGGGAATCAGACTCCCCCAGGAACAGCCCTGTCTGCTGTCAACACCCTCTTAATTACCGCACCCTGTCCCAAGGCAACCCTTCCCCCACTGGGGCAGGGCCCCATGGACACCCCTCTCTCAGGGAGTTCCCAAGGCCAGAGCAGGCAGCTACGAGGGTCCCTCCAACCCCCCACCATGCGAGCACCCCCTTCCCTAAGGAACCCCAACCAAGACAGCATCTGGGGTTTCTAGAGGCTCCACAGCTGCGGGTCTGAAGTCAGCCAGCCCCAGGTTCAAATCCCCTCCCAGCCACTCACTGGCTGCCCCATTGCCTTGGGCAAGGCACAGTGTCCATTATTAGCATTTTAATTATGACGAAATCATAATTATGAAATAAACCTCCAGCATTGTCCAGATTCTGTTGCTCTCACCCTGTGCCAGGCACCAGCCTACGTGCCTCCCAGGCGCATGCTCACTGGATCCTCACCACAACCCCAGTCCAGTGGCTCCCAGTGGGGCCCATTCTACTCCCCAGTGACACCTAGCAATGTCTGCGGACAATGCCACATGTGCAGGGAAGAGAGGGCTACTGGCATTTAATGGGTCAAGGCCAGGAACGTTGTTAAACATCCTACAATGCAAAGACAGTCCCCACCACAAGGAATGATCCAGAACAAAAGGTCTACAGTGCTGAGGCTGCAGGTAGGCACTGCAGTAATTCCCGTTTTATGGAGAAGGAAACTGAGGCTCAGAGAAGTTAAGTGCCTGAGGCCACCGAGCAGGTTATCAAAACTGGGCAGCTGGCTGCAGAGCCCGGGCCTCCCTCCGTTGAATGGGAGCATCCAGGTGCCACACTGAGCCCTTCACAGTACCTTGTTTAAGTTGCAAAACAGCCCCGGGAGGTAAGGATTCTTGCTACAGCTCAGGCGAATCTCTCTGAGCCTCAGTTTCCCACCTGTAAAATGAGGGTTGCAATCAGTGTCTATCCCACGGGGCTGCTATGACATGAGGCAGGTTGGCTGTCCCTTGGGCACCTATCAGGTATTTGGAAACTGCTTTCATCATCATCATCACCATTAGGTCCCAGTTTCCCTGTCCTCCTCGACCCTCCCGTGCACACCCCGGGAGTTAGTGCAGACTGGCGTTCACCGCCCGCGTTAAAACTCACCAAGACCCTTAAAGCCTCGCCCCCGGTTAATCCGCAGAGCCTGGCGAGCAAAGCCGGGCTACTGCTCCATTTTAGAGCTGAGGAAACTGAGGCTCTGAGAGGCCACCCAGGGAGCAAATGGCCTCCGGATCCCAACCCTGGATTCCTTCCACACCACACCATCCGGCATGTGTACACACCAATGCACACGCATACACACACGTGTACACACACACACACACACACACACACAGCCAGCTCTGCTGCTCTGTGGCAGTTCCCTCCCCAAACACTACCCTGTTCTCTGTGGTCCGGGAAAGAGTTCACTCCCTGTTCTAATTTGCCCTGTGGGCTGTAATTACACATTCCAAACCCGTGCCAGACTCCGAGGGAAGGAGGGGTGCAGGCGGGGGAGAGGCTGCGAGTCCTCGTGGGCGCCCCCTCCGCCTGTGAATGTCCCGTATGCTTACTCGTGGCATCAGGGGCCCAACCGAGGACATTCGTGCATGAGCGTGAACATGCCCACACAGCGTCAGCACCGCGTTCATTTGAAGCAACAGATTTCAAATGTTTTTGTTGTAAGCATCCAAACGCTTTGTTTGAATATAAATACTAGATTGTCGTCCAGACACAGATGGTAGCTGTGGCAGGATGGACAGAAGGGGGGATCTGAATCTCAGAGCCTAAGGAGCAGGGTTAGAAGCCACTTACCTATTCATTCATTCCACAAATATTTATTGGGCACCTACTGTGTGCCAGGTACTGGGGACACAGATGTGAGGAAAACAGAGAGAAAGCCCTGCCCTCCTGGGGTCGACATTGTGGTGGGGAAACAGAGTACACAGCTAGACAAAGCAGGCCGCAGAGTCAGGTCGTGTTAAGTGCTGTGCAGACCAGGAGAGCTCAGGAGTGGCCGAGTTAAGGGGTCCTAAGCAGGGTGAGGAGACTCAGGCCTGAGCCAGGGTCCCCAAGCCTTCCTCTCCACCCTGGACAGAGGCTCCGGACTCTCCGGGCACAGGGCCATCTGAAAGGTCACACATTCTGCTCTGATGGCCCCTGAGGACTCCCGGGGGCAGCCAAATCCACTCCTCACCCGGTGGGAGCGGGTGGAGCATGGAAAGAGCATGCATCTTGACGTCATACAGACCAGGGGGGTGGCTCCCAGGCAGGCCCACCTCTCATTAGCTGGGCGAGCTCGAGCAAGTTTCTTGGCCTTTCTGAGTCTCGCGTTCCTCTTAACTGGGTTATTGCGAGAATTACGCGAGTTGAGTCAAACCCCTGGCACAGAGAAAGCCCTCA
Source organism: Miniopterus natalensis (assembly GCF_054644295.1). Lineage (NCBI taxonomy): Eukaryota > Metazoa > Chordata > Mammalia > Chiroptera > Miniopteridae > Miniopterus > Miniopterus natalensis. The sequence goes on from NC_142100.1 coordinate 19,912,347, forward strand.
ATAAACAGCAAAGTGCCATCTCTCTGAGAATCCTGAGCTCAACGGGAGGTGGGGGAGGTCTCCTGCTCCATCCCCCCCCAACCCAGCAGGCCCGCAGAAGGTGGAAGCAGGGGCCCATCCTCACCTCCTCTGTACCCCTGATCTCATGGAAACCCTGGCACGAATTTGACAAATCCCATCCTCCTGATTACGTGATCAAGGAAAGCTGCTTAAACCTGGAGGCAAGTTTGGGCATGTGGGGCTGCTCCACCCCGGGGCGAAGAATTTCAGGGAGCTAGTTCTTCCTCGCTCCCTTGCTCCGGGATCCGTTCACTCCAAAAGGCATCTGTTGAGTGCCACCTGTTTGCAGGGCACCCAGGGCAAGCATAAAAGAGTGGAAGCTCCCGAAAGAATCAAGAAGGGTGGCTTTCCCCCTCCAGGCCTTTGCCTGGCCTGTCCTGCCTGCCCAGCTCCCCTTCCTCAGGTCCCATCTGACCCAGCACTGCCCCTGAAGAGCCTTCCTGGGCCCCAGTCTAAAGCTCGCTCTCGGAGCAACATGTGTCTCCCTTTACAGCACTTCTCGTGATTAAACATTTACATTCACACGTATCACCCCTTTATCCAACTCTTCTCTGGCTTTCGTTCCATGAGGTAGGGGCTGTTTCATGTCTGCTGCCCCCCAGCACTGAGCTCTGTGCCCAGGCGCTTGCTTTCTCATAAGACAAGGGGCCCCTGATGTTCAGGTAGAGAGCAGGCGGGGGAAAGAGGCATTTGTCTCGATGGGGACGGGAAAGGCTGCAAGGAGGAGGGGTATTTGGCCTGGGGCTTGACAAGGTGAATGGGGTAAAAGGGCACAGGAGACAGCAAGGTCAAAGTGCAGAGGCGAGAAAGTGCAGGGGGCACTGAGGAATGGTGCGGCCTGCGGCATTGGGAGGTGAAAGGTAGGAAGATGGGTGATGGGTGGGGAGGAGGCAGGCAGACCAGGGGGAAGGTTTGGGGCTCCCAGACAGACCAAGGGCACTTCCTCCTGCCCTATCCTGGGGCTCCTTGCCCCCCTTCCCCGCTTCCTGTAGCACCCTGGAATAAACAGTACTGTGAGCACCTGTCATTCCAGATGAGTCTGGGAGGGGTGGTGTGAATGGGGGAAGGGACTAGGAGGACAGGACCCTAAGTTTTGCTGGTGCTGGACAGAAGACCCCAGCCCTACCCAACCCCCACCTTCCAGGTAAAGAAACTGAGGCTCAGAGAGGTACAGCCACTCGTCCAGTGTTGCCCAGCTCCTGAGTGGGGGAAGCAAGATTAAAACCCATGTGGCCCCAGGACATGTGCCTTCAATGGACACTTTACAAGGATCAGGGGGGATACGAGAAGGGAGGGTGGAAGGTGGGAGGGGTGGAAGAAGTGCAGGGTGGGTGGTGGGGACCACAGCCCGAGGGCAGACTGCCTGCTGACTCACCAGCTGTGTGACCCGGGAGAAGTCATCTGGCCTTGCTGTGCCTCGGTTTCCTCACCTGTAAATGGTGATAATCCTGGTTCCCACCCCAGTGGACTGTTGAGAGGGTTAAATGAGATTGTGTGTAAATCACCGAGCCCAGGGCCCAGCAGAGCCCCGAAAGGGATGGGTGTTGTTCTGTTACTGTGAAAGGGTGGGTGAACCGGCTGAGGACCCAGAAAGGAATAACTGCCAGAAAGGACAGAGTAGCTGGGCCCGGAGCCCGGGCCCGGCAGCCACCTCAGAGCAGCCGCCGCTGGGAGCAGCCGGCCGGGACCTCAGGGCCTTGGCCAAATGAAACCTCCCGCTTGCCAGGCGCCCTGGCCGGCTGCAGTGGCGGGGGGCATCACGCCACGCTGGGCACCTTCCCGGCCCGCCTGTATTTACCTAGGAGGGCCCAGCCCGCTTCCTGTTTGCTGCACAGTGGCCGCCTGTCCAGGGTAGACAGAGCCCCAGTGTCCTGTCAGGTCCCCCACCCGGGAGGGCGCCCCCTCAGGCTCACACCACCCAGGCTGGGCAGCGCTGGGGCGACTCACTGGGCCCACAGAGGGCAGTGTCAGTGTGGCCACGGCCAAGACTTGGTCATTCTGCAGGCCTCTGGCTGGAGGGATTCCAACAGTGTGCACAAATGCCCCGCCCCCCATGCACGTCCAAGGGTCCCCAGCCTACGGTGGGAGCCACTGGAGGCAGTGTGGCTCAGTGGTTTAAGGGTCCGCGCCATACAACAAACACAAAGGCCGCACATGACAGGACTCCATTTACACGAAATGTCCAGCACAGGCAAATCCACAGAGACCAAAGCAGATGTGTGGTTGCCAGGGACTGGGAGGAGTGGGGGACAGTGACTGCTAATGGCTACGGGGTTCCTCTCTGGGGCGATGAAAAGTTCTGGAATTAAATAGTGTGATGTCTGTGCAACTCTGAATACACTAAAAAACCACCGAATTGTACACTTAGAAAGAATACGTTTTATGGTATGTAAATTACACCTCAATAATCCTTCTCAGCTCAGTGATCTTGGACAAGTGGCTTCCCCTCCCTGAGCCTCAGTTCCTCGGTGACATATAGGGGTGTGGCACACAGCAGGGGCTCAAGGATATGCTGTCCCTTCCTCAGGAGGCACCCACGCCTTCCCCTGTCTCATCCCCTCCGGTCAGAGCACAGCCCAAGAGACCACCCTGCTCAGAGCATGATGCTGCTCAGCTCCAGCCCAGGAGAAGGGAGGTCTCAGAACCTTAGGAGCCCCTTCTCCCTGGCCCAGCCCCTCTCCTGGAACAGCCGCAGTCTCACAGGCCCCCCAGAGTGGATTGTGTAGCCTCAGGAACCACGTGACCACCTGTTCTGTTCCCCACCTGCCACTCACAGGCTGGGTGCCCTTGAGCAAGTCACGTCTCCTCTCTGGGCCTCAGTTTCCTCATCTGTAAAATGGGGGCATACTGCCACCCAGGAGGGGTGAGCCTGGATTTGCTTTGTAATTATTTGCTGGACTGCACATTTGTGCTCGAAGTTAAAAAATTAACAGGATAGCTCCTACACCAAAGAACTGTTGTGAGGCTTAAATGTAATAATTCTAGAGTTTAGGACAGTGCCTGGTATATAGCAAGCACTCAACAAATGGCAGCTGCTTTTTTACTGTTGTTAATGTTCCCTCGATGTACAGCTGGAGGCCCAGCGAGGGCAGGGCAGAGCGGGCGCTGGGACCCAGACTTCCCGGCTCCAAGGCCGGCTCACGGCTGTGCTGGGAGAAAGGGTTTTCTCACCTCGTTTCCATCTCTTGCCAAGGCACTGGCCCACTTCCCACCCGGGAGACTGAGGCCCAGAGGGGGAAGGACACCCACCCATCCCTCCAAACACCCCTCCACCTTACTCACACCTGCAAAAACCCCACAGGAGACAGCAGACACTGGAATGGATGGGTTGGGCGGGAGCCGGGGAAGGGAGCCTGAGGCAACAGAAAACCAATCTGAGGTTCCCCCCTCCGCCCCAACCTGCCTCACTGCCAGCCTATGCCAACAGCAGGCTGGTTAACCGCCTAGAATTAGGGCTGAGGCCAGGGCCCGAGCCCCACCAGCAGCAGTGCCTGCCCGCACTGGTGCATCCACACAGCACCTTCTACCTGCTTTAACCCAAATAACTCTGGAAGTCAGACATTATCGGCTTCAGTCCCACGTGAATAAACTAAGTCCGGGAAGCATGGAGGCTGGGCTGACATTTATCCAGCCCCTGCCATGCTCCGAGCACTTTCACGCTGACCATCTGAGGTAGGCATTCCTGTTACCCCATTTCACAGATGAGCAAACTGAGGCTTGGAGAGCCCATGACTCAGCAGGAAGGGCATGTGGCTAGGATTCCAACCACCTGCTTTTAAACCCATCTGAGCCCTGGCCGGGTATCAGTTGGTTAGAGCATCATCCGATACACCAAGGTTTGGGGTTCAATCCCGGGTCAGGGCACAGACAAGCAGCAACCAATGAATGCAACAAGTCAGTGTCTCTCTCTCTCTCTCTCTGATCCTCTCTCTCCGAAATAAATATTTTGAAACAGAGCTAAGAATTATAATAATAATAATTAATAAATCCATTTCAGTTTACCCCTTCGGGGTCTATGAAGCCATCTCTGGGGCCACCCTTCTAACTCCGTGGAAGTTACAGGACAGCTGGCACAGTGGTGAGGGGCTGGGATGCCACAGGCAGACAGTCTTGGGAGTTTGAATCTTGGCTTTGCCATTTAGTAGCTGTGTGACCTCAGGCAGGGCACTTCACCTCTCTGAGCCTGTTTCCTTGTTTCAAAAAGGGAGTGAATTGAAGCACCCACCCCTGGGCTGCCTGGTCCCTGGTGGATGTCGGCCCCAAAGGACGGCGTGTGGAATGATGGGAACTCGGGTGCAAGCTCCAGGAGGGCAGGACCCTCTTCTTCTCCCGTCACCACTGAGTCCCCAGAGCTTAGAACAAGGCCTGGCACATAGTAGCTGCTCAAGATATACTTGCTGAATGAACAAATCAGGGATTCAGTGAGTGAACAAATGAACTCATGGGTACACATGAAAAGGCAAACTTAGTCTTTCTCACCAGACAGGAGCAGGCAGGTCTCCAAAGCTGAACCTCTACCCCACGAACCAGCTATTCCTCCCTCTCACCCTTTCACAGGTAATTTACTGAGCACCTACTATGAAACCCAGTGTCCCCCTATGAGGGAGGCAGCTATCATGAGTCCATTTTTGCAGATGAGGAAAGTGGAGCTCAGAGAGGCCAGGACACTTGCCCAAGCTCATTCAGTCTCCGAACCGGAGCCGGAATCTGAGCAGGTGGTTTTTCTGACACCCCTGCCTTGTTGATCTGTCTGTTCAATCACTCATTCATTCATTCATTTATTCACTCCGTCTATGTATTTCTAAGCCTCTCCTCTGTGCCAAGGGAAGACAGGAGAGAGCCGGGCCAACAGGTACCCACCTGAGGTCAGTTGGCCCCTCTGAGTCCATGGGGCCCATCTGGGGTGTATGTGGGAAGTGCCTCCACACACACACACACACACACACACACACACACACACACACACGAGGAGCTGTTCCAGAAGGTGGTCAGCCCTCCTGGTCAGCCGGGTGTAACCCAGGCCACTCCACCCTCAGGAAAAACAGGCGCCTGGGGAGACTGAGCAGCCCTTTGTGTGGGGGGCTGGCAGGGCGGGCAGGGCGGCCGTTGCTTCTTACCCACCACTGGGGAAAAAGAAGAAGGTTCCCGTTTGGTCAATGGCCCACTGTCATCCCCGCTCCTGCATCACCTCCTTCTGTGGCCTTTCCTGTCCCCTGAGCTCATCTGGGGCAGACTTGTGAGTGTGGATGGAGGGCCTCCTATGCCCCTGGCATGGTCTTTGTGACCCACCCTCACTGATGAGGAAACCTGCTCAGAGAGGTGGGGTCACCTCCTTGGGGTCACACAGCCAGCAGTGACCAGGGCTTGGGGCAGAGAAGAGAAACTGATTCTCAGGAAGGCGCTCAGAGGCAGGAAGTCGGAGTCACAATACAAATCAGGGCCTGGCCTTTTCCTTGTTCCTACAGTCAGGGTGCCAGCTCATGGAACCCAAGGACACCCAAGGCAGGGGCAGGGGTGGAATACCCCAATACCCCTCACACTGGCAAAACTCTGACTTCCAGCAAACCCCAGGTGGCAGCCCCAGAAACAGAGAGGTTGAGCCACTTCCTGAGGTCACACAGCAGTGCGTGGCAGAGCTGAGATGTAAACCGAGGTGGCTCAGACTCCAAGAAGGGTGAGTCCAAGGTGGTTTTCCAGGAAGGAAGCTAGGGCGGTCACTGGGCTTTTCAGGGACCCAAGGGGACGAGAGTCATTCATATCTGGCTTCCAGTCCAGCTCTGCCATGAGCCAGCAGGGCATCCTGGGCAAACTGCTTCTCTCAGAGTCTGTTTTCTCAGCTGTAAAATGAGAGGCAGCCTTCCTGCCCCTGCCCCTGCCCCCCTCCAGTGGAGGTGAGGCTATGACGTCATCGAAGTGAACATGGGGCACTAGACATTGGTTATAAATTAAACAGTCAATGTTGCGCTAAAGACAGTCCACTACCACCCCATGAAGCTGGCACCATCATTCCCATTTTACAGATGAAGAAACCGAGGTCCCGGGAGAAAGGGGATTTACTGGGAGCCAGATTTGAACCAGGTAGCCAGGCTCCAGACCTAGTTTTTAAGCATTAAATCTGGAAAGTAGGAAACATCAACGGCCCCTGGCACTTAGGTGACAACCGTAAATATTTCACGGCTGAAAAGGCATCGTCCTTCGTCCAAACACAAGTCTAGCTTTGCCCCTGCTACCTCCCACCCACCTGCCCAGCACAGAGGGGCTCTGAGGGGGCACCCGAGTGATGACATGGAGGAAAACATGGCCTGGAACAGGCCCGGGGACAGGATGAGAAAGAAGATGGTGTTTTGGAGCCCCATCCGCATGCCTTGACTGTCCTTGCAAAGTGGGAGCTGAGAGCCCATTTGACAGATGAGAAAACTGAGGCTCAGAGAGACCAGGTGACTAGCCTGAGCTCCCCTAGTATCAGTCCGGTTCTTATCTCTATACTACAGAGCATCTTCCCAACAACTTTTGGCCCAGACTAACCAGGACAAGCCACCTTGGAAGTAAAGGGCAGGGATTTTGAAATGAGACAAATGGAGTTCTGATCCCAGCTCTGCCCCTTCCCAGCTAAGAGACCCTGGGTAAGCGACTTCACTGCTCAGACCTCATTTCCTCTCTCTCAAAAATGGGTACAATCATAGTTTTGTATCCACATGTGCTAAGGGTATTTGGCTCAGTGCCTGGCACATAGCAAGTGCTCAATAAATGCTCGCTATCGTCATCATGACCACTGACACAGCCCAGGCTCGGAGAAAGCCAGGCAGAACCTTGTACCCAGAGTTCAGAGCAGCAACTGTGGGGCGCAAGATCACAGATATCTCAAGAGATCGGAATTAATCTTTAACAGGTGAATTCCTCTCCAAATTAGCAATGCAGAACATTCCAGAGGGCCGGCTGGCATGAAATGTCCTCTTGGCTCCCCAGATTCTATGTGTGACAAGACACAGAGCTGTTCCCTCGGTCCCTAGGATTTGGGGAGGAACCTGGAATGTCTTTCCCAAAATCAAGTGGGGGGAAACTAAGGCAGATAGCAGGTCAGGGGCCTGTGAGGGATAGAGATGCCCATTTCATGTGGACTCCCTTCCAGGAACAAACGAAGGAGCTCAAAGGACTCCTGTCTCAAAATGATGTGTTCAGTTGCTCAGCTGGGCCACAGAGGTTTACTGAGCACCTACTATGTGCCAGGCACAGTGAGCTCAACCTTGTGCATTTCTCTCCCGCCGACATCTCCTTCCAGTGGCCCTTCTCCAATCCCCACCTAGGGCCTCACATCTCTTACCTGGACAACTTCCCCAGGCTGGAAACCGGCCTCCCTGCCTGGCCCCCACTCTGTAGCCAGAGGGACCTTTCCAGACCACACGTCTGGCATGCCCCTCTCAGCCTGGACTTTTGGGCTCCTGGGTCTAACCTGGTCACTGCCTATCTCATCCCTTTCCCTTCCTGTTCATGTCACACACTCCATTCACCTTGCTCCATTTCAAACATGACCCTGAGTGGCCCATGAGTGCCACTTGCCACGTGTTTGGTGTTTGGGAAACCCCTCACCCCCGATTTACCAATAAAGGTGGGAAAGAGGGATCCCTAGCCTTTCTGGTTCCCACTGTTACTCAAACCGAATGAACTGGAGAAATGTGGACATGGTCAATTACCTTTTTTATCCCTTTTGATTAAGGTGTTGGTGGCAACAACCACCAGCACAAACAGTAACGGCTGAGGTTGCGCTGAGTGTGCGCCAGGCACTGCACAGGGCTCATGGCAGCTCGCCTGTCCTCGCCACAGCCCTGGGGGTTGCCCTCCTGCTCCCCCCATTTTACAGAAGACAGCTAAGGGACTAGCTCGAGGTCACACAGCAGTGCGGTGGCAGAGATGAGACTGGGGCCCACACAGGCTCTACACAGGCCCCACTTTCAACCTCACAGATGATAGGGGCCTGACCCTTCTACCTCACCTCTCTAAGGAGGTCACCTCTTCGCCTTCCTCATGAACCAGTCAGGAAGCTGGACCCCTGTCCCTGCCCGGAGCCAGAGCAAAAGTGGCAAAACTGAAATCCTGGAGTAGTTATCAGCATCCCAGAACCAAGCTCACTCACGAAGTCTCCTTAGGATTCCGGGGTTCACGCGGCCACCACCACCATGACCACAACCCAAGGCCCTCGCTTTAGAAGCCGAGCCAGAGGAGCCATGGGCCCATCCCACCCCCATCCCTTCCAGGGCACCTCTGGGTGCCAAGCAGGAGGGCTTTGGGGCCAGACAGCCCTGGGTTTCAATTCCACTTGGCTACATCCTGACCCGAACCTCAGTTTCCTCATCTGCAAAACGGGTGGTGTAAGCAGCTCAACCAGCAAGTCTGTGGTCGGCATCCAGACAAGGGGGGAGTGCGGGGAGGTCTGTCCCGGTCCTCCCGGACCTCCCGACCCCCCCAGTCCCCACGCAGAGCTGCAGGTTAAAGATTTCCCTGCCTCCCAGGGGAAGAGCCATCTCTCTGGGACTCAGTAACCAGAAGCGGCCTTTGAAGTCGCAGACTCCCAATTCCCCGCAGCTTGCTCGCGGTCCAGGGCCAACCTCAGGCCCTCCAGCCCCCTCCTCCAGGCGCTCCCCAGTGGGGATGTCCCCCACGGTGGGCTGCGGGGCCTCCTCGGGGACCCGGGCCCTCCCTCCCCCAGGGCGCACGTCGGCGCCCATTTCACAGGTGATAAAACCGACCCCCAGGGAAGCGGTGCCCCCTGATCAAGGGAACCCAACGGGGCCCCGCGCTTCCCGCGCCCCCCGGAGAACCCGCGGCGCCTCCGCGACGTCCCCAGGCAGGGGCGCGAGAGGACCTGGGCGGCGCAGTCCCTCCCCGGGTCCCCGGGTCCCCGCGCCCCCGGGTCCCCGGTCCCGGGTCCGGCCCCGAGGGCTCGGGCGCACTCACCTCCGCCTCGGACGGCGCGGCGCTTCCTGAATCCCGCGGGCCCGGCGCCCGCGCGCGCGTCTCCCCTCCCCCGGCTCAGGTTACCCGGCCACGCGCCGCCCCCGGGCCGCACCCCGCCCCGCGCGCGCCCGCGCAGCGCCCCAGGCGGAGACGCGCCCCGCGCCCCCCGCCCGCCGTCGGACCCCCGCCTCCTGCCCGCGAGCCTCAGGCTTCTCTCCTGGGAAATGGGCACCTTGGCCCCTGGATAGGCGGGAGCTCGGGCCGGGACCCTGCGACCTCGCGCTCCTGTCGCCGTCACCTCGGCGCTGCTTGCTCCTCCGTTAGCAGATCCAGGAATCCGCTGGGTCGTTCATGCAGCAGACGGTTCAGGGACACGTCTGTGTGGGTCCCTCTGGGGCGCAATAAACGCGAGGTCCTTAGAACAGGCGCATAGCATGGAGCCTGGCAAGTAGGTGACCGATGTCTGTTTTTTTATTATTATTATTATTAAATGGTGATGCGCACTACGCGCTCATCTTCTACCCCGGCCACTTGATTACCCCCACAGATCGGGCAGCTCACTCCTCCCATAACTCTCGCAGTCACGAGGAAGGTGCCGAGCCCTAGGAACATTTTCAGTCTTTTTTGTCGCTATTGTTTTTATTCCACTGAGCTGACGGTCTCATTGCTAATGCGACAGTGGGATTTTAGACTTATTGGAGAGAAAGAGAGAACCAGAGATTGCTGTGTCCACTTTACAGACGGAAAACTGAGGCTTGGAGAGGACGTGGCCTCTCCAGAAGCTGCTCCCTCTATGAGGGAGTGGGAAGAGGATCTTTTCCCCCCTGGGGTTCCAGGACAGGAAACAGAGCAAACCTGAAGCTATCTTAAGGGGACCGGGCACCAAGTAGGTTTTTTTACTGGATGGTGGTGCCCCCCACACACTCATCTTCTGCCCTGGCCACTTGATTACCTCCACAGGTGAGGCGGAATGTAGACAGGGTCCCTCCTGTCTCCGCCTTCCTGACCTCTGACAGCCTATCTGCTGGAGGCCTTCCAGGCTGGGCTGGGGCTGGGCCAGCTTGGGAAGCAGAGGAGTAATGGGCAGAACTAGTCTGGGCCCATTTCTGCAGAAAGGGCCGTCTCAAATGAAAAAAAAAAAAAATGTGACAAGGGTGATCCAGGCTCACAGGAGGCTAATGGAGGAGATGGGTTTGGGGATGGTGGTTACTCTACTCCAAGGTCAGGGAGATGAGGTGTGAGCCCTCAGCATCACCGTAGTTAACCCCGCTCCTTCCTGACACCCACTTCACAGACTGGGCAACTGAGGACCCCATGGGAGGAAGTAACTCATCGTGGGCCAGGTGCCTGGCTCTTGGCCTCTGTTCCAGACGCCTGGGTTCAAACTCTGCCCTGCCGCCGATTAGGTGGGAGCCTCAGTCTCCTCCTCTGAAAAATGGGCATCTGTTTCTAAGAAGCAAGGACCGAAACTGTCATGTTTGCAGCTGCAGGACCAGCTCCTGGCACTCAGTAGGTGTTTTAAAAATGAAACTTAGTAGGTTGATTGAGCTGGAAGGAGAGGGAAATAGGTGTTTAATGGGTATGGAGGTTCAGTTTTACAAAATGAAAAGAGTTATGGGGATGGAGGGTGGTGATGTTTGCACAACAATGTGAATGTACTTAATGCCGCTGAACTGTACACTCCAGAATGGTTTAAGATGGCAAATTTTGATATGTGTATTTTACCACAATAAAAAAAAAAATGGGGGAAACTACTGGTTGATTAAAAGCATGAAGAGGTAAAACGGAAGAGAAAGTGGGCTCAGACCACCCGGCAAACACTCGCTATTTTTACTGAATGTGACAAGGGCCGCCGCTAGGATGTGACTGCGATTACGGACTGTTTTTGTCGCTGGTGAAACTCTCCAGCCTTTGGACTGGAAGGACAAGAGACTCTTGACCGAAAACTTTACCTCTTAGGGAAGGAAAACATTTCAGCACAGGCTATGAGTCCTGTGGAGGCTGCCGGCAGCCCAGGCCTTGGGCCCATACAGGGCCCAGGGTGCCGCAGGGGGCTCAGCTATTTCCACTAAAAGGGGCTCCTGGGCCACACCTACAGCCTGCACTTAGCAAGCGCCTACTGTATGCCAGACTCAGTGGCAGGAGCTGGGGAGAGATGGTGAGCCAGACGGGTCAGCCTGTCAGGGCCTTTGCACCTAGTGCACCTGCCCCCACCCCGCCCGACATCCAGTTATATAAACAAGACAAATGTACCTCACTTGGCACTTGGCACAGCCCTGAGACTGCCACCGACCCATGTCATCTCCTGACAGCCAGGAAGGCAAGGATTCGTATGCTATTTTCTAGAAAAGGGCACACAGAGGCCACTTGCCTGAGAGCCCACAAGCTGGTAGGATTTGAACCCAAGCCCAGCAGACTCTACATGGTAGCATAGTAAGAGGGTCTCAAAAAGACAAGACAATAACAAGTGTTAGCAAGGAGGTGGCGAAGTCAGAGCCCTCATGCACTGCTGGTGGGAACGTGCAGTGGAGCAGTGTTTTTGGAAAACAATCTGGCAGTTCCTCCAAATGTTAAATATAGTCACGAAGCCACCCAGCGACACCGCCCCCAGGGACACAGCCAAGAGAAATGAAAACATATGACCACACAGGAACTTGTACATGAATGTCCAGAGCAGCGTTATTCAGAATAGGAAAAATAGAAACAACTCCAGTGGCGAATGGATAAGCGCACTGTGGCAGATTCATACCGTGGAACAGTACTCGGCCCTAAAAGGAAGGAAGGACTGACTCAGGCTACAGCGTGGAGGAGCCCTGAAAACAATACGCTGAGTGAAAGAAGCCAGACATCACAGGCCAAATCCTGTGTGATCCCACTTATATGAAATGTCCAGGAAACGCAAAGCTCCAGAGGCAGAGAGTAGATTAATGGTTGCCAGGGGCTGGGGATGGGGAAGTTTAGAAGGGTGGTAGTTAAAGGTTCAGGGTTTCTTTTTAGGGTGATGACAGTGTTCTAAAATTCACCGTGGTGATCATTGCACATATCTGTGAGTATACTAAAAACCATCGAATCGCATACTTTATTATTATTTTTAAAATATATCTTTATTGGCGTCAGAGAGAGGAAGGGAGAGGGAGAGGGAGAGGGAGAGAGAGAGAGAGAAACATCAATGATGAGAGAGTCATTGATCGGCTGCCTCCTGCAGGCCCCCACCTGGGGATCGAACCCGCAACCCGGACATGTGCCCTGACCGGGAATCAAACCACGAACTCCTGGGTCCTAGGTTGATGCTCAGCCCGGCCGGGCTGAATGGCATACTTTAAATGGATAAGTTGTATGGTATGTGAATTATATTTCAATAGAGCTATTATAAAAGATTTTTTTTAAAAGCATGGCCTCTGTGGAATCAAGAGGATGTGGGTGTGGCTCTATCACATGTCTAAGCTGTGTGGCCCTGGGCAGGTGACTCTGCTTTTCTGAGCCTCACTTCTTTTCTTTTGTTTGTTTGTGTGTATTTTTTGTTAACCCTCCCCGAGGATATTTTTCCATTGATTTTAGATAGAGTGGAAAGGGGGGAGGAAGGGAGACAAAGAGAGAAACATCCATGGAGAGAGACACATGGATTGGTTGCCTCCCACACAGGCCCTGACTGGGGCGGGGGATTAAGCCTGCAACCCAGTGATGTGCCCTTGACCAGCAATCGAACCCAGTGCCTGGGCCAACACTCTAACCACTGAGCCACACCAGCCAGGGCTCCGAGCCTCACTTCTTCATCTATAAAATGGGGCTAGCAAAGGCCCCTACCTCACGTGGTTGGGAGGGTTAAGCACTATGGTGCTCATGAGCACTGAGCTGTGCTGCGACAGTCACTGCTCAGTAAATTGTCCCATGTGGCCCCCACACTTCCGCAACCAAGACTCCCTAACATCCCCTCTGGAGCGCTCTTGTTTACCCCATGTAACATCTTTCTTCCCAGTCATCTTGTGAGGTTGGCATTAGTGCCCCCATTTCATTGTCTCCATTTTACAGATGAGAACCACTGAGTCCAGAAGACAGCAGGCATCCCGGCACGGCTCCCCCACACTCCCAGGCAGTGTTCTGCCTCTGCTCTCGACTCTCTTTCTCTTCCATGGGCACCCCCTTAGCCCAGCTGGTGGCCTCACAGCTCCAGAACTTGGTTTAGGCCAAGAACTGGTGTCCAGGTCCCTGGGGGCCTGGAGTGGGTCTCTAAGTTGTGGATGCAGCCAAAACCACCATGTGGGACGGGGCCCCGAGCCTCTCAGCCCCTCATGTACCAGCATCTCATCCCCCCCTCCCCACCACCCTCAGAGGGGTGGTCTCCTCCAGCCCCTTTTGCAGATGGACAAACTGAGGTTGTGCACAATGATAGCCCTTTGCCCAAGGTACCTCCTGGTGGTCCAGTCAGGATCTGAGCCCAGGACCATCTGAGTTAGATGGCACCTTTCAGCCCCTATGGCAGCCATGTGCCCCAGTCCCCTCACCTCTGACTCGGAAGCCCTGCTGGCACCCACCGGGATGAGATCAGGAGTGTGGGGTGATGGGGTGAGAAATCCCACTTGGCCACATTGCTCTCTCTCCAGTGAGTACCACAGGCAGGCTCAAGTCATGATGAGAATAAAAGCAGAGGAGACAACTGGGGAAAGAGGGCAGGGGAGGTACCAGGGCTAGCATTATGCATTTATGCAGCACCTGCTGTGTGCCAGGTGCTGTGTAGGGCTCTATCCTCAAGTATTCCTTCCAGCTACAGGAGAGGAAGCACGTCCAGAGAGGTGAGGGACCTGCCTAAGGTCACACAGTCAGGAGGGCAAGGGGTCTGATAGTCTTCCTCTGGGATCCCTGAAATCACATCTCCCCACATTTACCGAGAAGCCATGGAGACGAGATACAAAGAGGCTGCAGACAATCAGCTGGTTTGTATATCTCGGTCCTGCAAATAGCTGACCTGAGTCCAGAGATTGGAGGCCCCGTCTTGCCAGGGACCTTCAATGAGGCTCTTCTGGCATTCTCCCTGGGGCAGAAACCTGAGGCCAGGTAGAGAGGAAACCCATCCCCTCAGATGACTGTTGCCATGGGCACAGCCACTCTCAGCTGCTCAGCCACAGGCTGTGATTCCAGTCTCTGGGCAGCAGGCCTGGTGGCCTGTGGGTGTGGCCGGGCCACAGCTGGCCATGGGCATTTCAAAGACAGCCTTCATCTGAAGTTGTGGCGTAGAGAGAAAGGGGGGCATCTAGGCTTTGGTGCCAGCAGGGTCCCAGTAATTCAGGGCTTCCTGGGTGGGCTACTGGAGGCCCACGGAGGCCCCTAGAATGGTGAGTGAAAATGTAAGAGGGTCAGGATGGAGACAGCCCCTTTTCTGAGTCCAGGATCCTAGCTAACACCTTTTTAAAAAATATATCTTTATTGACTTCAGAGAGAGGAAGGGAGAGGGAGAGAGATAGAAACATCAATGACAAAAGAGTCATTGATCAGCTGCCTCCTGCACGCCCCCCACTGGGGATTGAGCCCCCAACCCGGGCATGTGCCCTGACCAGGAATACGAACCGTGACCTCCTGGATCCTAGGTTGACGCTCAACCACTGAGCCACGCGAGTCAGGCAGCTAACAGCTTTTTAAACTGTGAATTGGCTTTGTGGTCCTCTATTCATAGAGGCTATGGCTTCCCCTGCTCTTAGAACAAAAACCTAACTCACACTGGCCTCAGCATCTCTAGGTTTCTCCCTCACTGCCCCCCCGCCCCATCTCCAGGCTCCATCCACTTGGCCCTCTCTCTGTCCTTAGAGCTGCTGCTTTCTCTCCTGCCTCACTCAGGGCCTTGGCATTAGCTATGGTTTAACCACATTTGGGGCCGGGTTGCTGCTTCAGAAGCCCCTGGCAGGCCGTAGCATCATAATAAATAAAAATATTCATAAAAGCCATTTCTCGAACATCCATGTGTCAGGCCCTGTCCGGTTTTACAGGTGTGGAAACGGGCTCAGAGTGGTGACTTGACCTGCCCTGGGTCACTCGGCTGCAAAGTCATAGAACCTGCACTTGAACCTAAAAATTGTTCAGCTGTGCCGGTGATGCTAGTTGCTGGTGGTAGTAATAGTAACGGTAATTAAATAGTAGCCTTAATTAACAGTAATAGTGAAACAGAACACACCTTTGACCTGCACACAGACGCTGGCCTGAAGTCAGAACTCCAGAGCACCCATTGGAGAGGCTTCAAATCTCCCCAGCAGGGCTCACATGGGCTCCTCATTTAGCCTTTGGAAAACCACCCCGGACACTTTAGGGTGGGTAACGCCCCTGCCCCCCATCCCCCCAGAGCAAGCACATTTTAGGGCGGGCAGGAGGTGGGGGTGCTGGGAGGAGCGGCCGCGGCCGAGCAATGCCGACAGCGCCACCTACCGGGCTCTGCGGGAGCTGCAGGCGGTCCGCGTGCAGGCTGGGGGGGGAGGGGAGGGTGCCGAGGGGTTCGAAGCCCGAAGGCGGGCGGAGTGAACCAGGGGAACTCATCAACCAGCCCACAAACCCAAGGAGCTGCTCCTCCTCTATTCTCCCGTCCCCCAGCCCCTGAAAATGATGATTATTGGGCCGACACTGACCGATTACGCCCAGCGCCTGGCCTAGGCAGTTTCACTGACTCTGGATGAGCTGGAAAGATCAGGATCCCGGGTGCACAGAGGAGGGAACAGGGTCAGAGGCGAGATGATGTGTCCAAGGCCACTCAGCTACTGAGCGGCAGAGCCTCCAGGCTCGATCGCATCACCATGCACCCCACATCACGCGAATATATCCGTGCAGTTTTTATTTAACACTGAGATCGTGTCCTATGCTGCAGACATTCCTAATTGCTTTACAAATAGTAACATTTAAGGCTCATAACCTTTATGGTGGGCATCAGCAAGACCCCCGTGTCACAAAAAAGGAAACTGAGCCTTTTTTACAGTGACTGGAGCTTCAGTCCCTTGTCTATGGTAGAGATGATTGCAACGTTTTTCAACAGTTGCTCACTGAGGTTTAACTGAATGAGTCAACGAGTCAATAAATGAGTCAGCCCTTGTCAAGGTGGAGGGTTCTTTCGGTTTCTGGGCACGATCTGATTCACCTGGGTCAGTGAGACTGTCCTGGCAGGAAGGAGGGCTGGAGGGCGGCTCAGCCTGTCCTCTGGCACAGAAGTGGACATGGCTGAGGGAGGGATGCAGTCAGTCCCTCAGTCCTGGCTGGGTCACCCTGGCTGAGTCCTCTTGCCCTACCCCTGGGGGGTTCAGTTTCTTCTTCTTCTCTTTTTAATATGTTTTATTGATTTCAGAGAGAGGAAGGGAGAGGGAAAGAGAGAGAAACCTCAATGAAGTCAAATGAATATGCTCTCTACATTTAACCCTAGTATCACAAAAAGCTTCAGCCCATAATAACAATGGATCACAGGATTGGGGATGCAACAGGGATTGGTGGGGACTGAGGCAAAGTGGAGAATACATCCGCCCACTTACCCTGTCCAGACAGGGTGGCAGTCATCTCTCAGGTCGTGCCAGGCAGTCTGATTTTTCCAAAGAAGCTAGAAACCAAGACTTTCGTGTTAAATGTCCCCAATTTCGCAATGTGGCAACCACTTCTATTTTTTTAAACCACGAACCCTAGGAGACAGGTCTTTGGCTGGTCCCCAGCGGTAACTGCTAATCCAGGAAGAGAGAGACAAGAACTAAAACGGCACACAGATGTGATTCCAAAATAGAGATTTATTTATTAAGAATTATTTAGCGTCTGCATAAAAATCACCAATTGTTCCTCATTGAGTTTTTAACACGCATCAATTCTTTGGGGGGGTCCTCTATTTACTCCAACACTTTCAAAAATACAGCTCTTGTTAGAGCCAGGAAAGACAGTTAAGGCAGCAAGGTGTGTCCTTGGGTCTCAGTATTTGGAGGGCTCAGTGTCCCCCCTGAGAGAATATACATGTAGGTAGTTTCTTAGGTTGGAAAGGCTGTCCCTGAAGAAAATAATTATGCAGAAGAATCATGCAAATTCACGTCAATTATTTGTACCTGATAGCTTTAAAATAAAATCTCCTTGGTCACGGTCATCAAAGGCTTGCTGGTTGTTTTCAACTATAAAAAATTATCTGGAAGAAGACAGTAGGAAAGAGCAGAGTCTATAATGACAGTGCTGAGAGGCTGGGCTGGGCAACCACATGAGAACACTCACGGGGTTGCTTTAAAAAAACAAACAAGAAACAAACCCACAATAGGGGTTCTGCATAATTTCAAATCAAACTCCTCATGGTCCTTAAACTACCTGAAATATCACTGCACCAGATCCTCATTTTTAAAGTGAGGTGTATGACAGGGCTCCCCCAGAGTCATGCACTACAGGGGGTTGGGAGGGAGAAACCAAAAAACCCTAGGACTCGATGTATTAGCAACATTAATGGATTTTTACACACGGAAATGAAGGTATAGTCAGTTTGTGCTGCTGTGAAATTCAAGGGTGATTCAGAAGTAGGATGGTTATTTATTGCTCCATTATGACAGATCCCAAAAATGACTTCAGAAACCAGGGCCGTCCCCTGCAGACCTCAGCCAGGCTCCGGGCGGCTCTGGGGGAAGCAGGCCAAGGGCGGCCTGCCAGCTGGATTCACAGTGATTCTGGTTGGTTTCTGCGCGTGGCCGCGCGGGGCGGCGGGCGGCCCGGTGTGCCCGCCGCTGGGTGCGCCTACACCTTGTAGTTGAGATCGGCGTTCATCTTGGTGTACATCTCATAGATGACATCGATGGTGGCCGTGTAGTTGACCAGGAAGAGGCGGACCTTCTCCAGGCACTCCTCCTCGGTCACGTTCTGGCCCTTGGAGAGCGCTTTCAGGAAATCGGACTTATAGGGCGCCGCGTACAGCGCTGCCTTGAGACGGCGAGAGGAGAGGTGGCGGTGTTAGAGGGGCCCCACCCGCCAGGCCAGGCACGGTGGGGTTCTGGGAGGGGACTTCCCCGAGGTGCGGGTTGGGCAGGGGTCTGCTCTGTTTGAGGTGTTGGAAGGGAAAGGGAAAGGCAAAGGGAGATGTGTATTGTCGTCTACCCCCATGAGGGGCAGCAGGAAGTACTCCAGCTTTGGGGACAGACAGGCCTGGGTTCAGATTCCAGCTTGTGCCGCAGACTAGCTGTGAGCCTTGAGCAAGTTACTTGGCCTCTCTGAGCCTCAGTTTCCTCATCTGTAAAATGGGGATGATCATGGCACCCATCTAATCGGGTGGCTGTTGCGGGGATTAAGAAGGTTGTGCAAAGTGCTCAGCATCGCGCCAGCACACAGTAGGTGCTCAGCACAGTGCCGGGCACACAGTAGGTGCTTGGCATGGATAAGCCTCTTTCCTCTGGGTTAGCCTGCTCTAAAGGTGAACTACTTCTTTGGAAAACCCACTTTCTGAGTTGGAGAGAGGACCGCTAATCTGTGACCTCTTTTGTCCTATAGGAGGCGACACTCGCCTAAATTTCAGGGCCTCCCTGACAACTGGAAAAGTCCAGAGAATCAGAAATTTACAGAATTTCAGAGCCAGAGGGAAAAGATGCAGCCAGGTAGAAAGGCTGCGAGTTTGATGGGGTGAGGAAATTACAAATAATAATATTGTAATTATGAGAAGGAATGGTAGTAGTTTCGATATACTGAGTGTAAACCAAGCACTTGACACAGATGAACATGTTTCATTTTCGCAATGACCCTCTGAGGCAGGGCCTACTTTACACCCATCTGAAAGATGAGGACACTGAGGCTCGGGGTCATAGAATCTCAGCTCCCATCTTCTTCCTGTGACCTTGAGCAAGATACTTAGCCTCTCTGAGCATCAGTTTCTTCATCTGTGAAATGGGGGTAAGGATGGTTCCCACCTCATGGTGCACTGGTGAAGATTGTAAACCATGGGCGGCCCGCCCTAGGCCAGCCACACAGGACATGCCGTTATTACTGAGGTGGTGGTTGGGGGGTCCTTGGGGACAGGGGGGAGGCTCCCACTGGGATGGGCCCTGTCCCCAACCCTGCCAGGGTGGGTGGCCCAAAGGTGTCCATATTTCCCACCTGGTGATTGGCTCTTCCTGCCCATGTGAGCCAACCCCCTCCCAGACAGGGGAGCCCTTCCTGAGCCCAGGGGCGCAAACGCAGGCTTCAGGGGCCACAGCTAAGGAGTGGCAGAGCGGGGGATGGACCCCACAAGCTGGTGAGCCCCTGGGGCCTGGGGACAGAGCGGCTTCCCGGGCTCACCTGGAAGATCTTCTGCACGATCCAGCCGTGGTACTTCTTGAGGGCCATCTCGTAGGCCTTGGTGGCATTGACGCGGATGTGGTTGGGGTGGTTCTCGTCTCGCTCGCCGTCGCAGATGCTCTGGAGGAAGACCTGGATGAAGCGGAGGCCTCTGCACCCCGGAAAGGAGACAGAAGGCTCTTTAGGACACTGCCCACTCCTGCCTGTGGACAGCCAGCACCCCCTGCGCACGGCAGGCCCCAGCTACTCTGAATTAAGCACCTACTGTGAGACGGGAAATGTGTACACACAAAAGGGGGTGGCTATTTACTCCCCCAACTCTTTTACACCTGGCTTCCATGTGCTGTGACCACTGGCTCAAAACAGCATCTCCCAGGCACCTTGTCTACATTAGGCCGGGGGAAGCCCCAGAACATACAACGCAAGGGTCTGGGTCTGGCTCGTCCGTTTCCTCATGGAGCTGCAGACACACCGGGCCTCTCCTGCCCTCCCACCTCTGCAAGGCCTCCTCTACCTGGGACTCTCCTGCTCAGTCTTAGAGACTCTGATGGGGCAACCTCCTCCAGGAAGCCCTCCCTGACCTCACTCCTCCAGCTCTGATATCCTGCTGTCAGGATCCACCCACCAGCCTGACACCCTGCCCAGACCACGGTACCCCTGAGAGGGTCTGTGCCTCATTTACTGTGGCATTCTACTCACCCCGCACCACGGACAGCACACAGCAGGTGCTCATTAAGTGCTCCACTTGTTGGCATCCACCTGCACTGCCCTCCCCTCCCAGCAGCCTGACTCGGCCCACGCGTGATGTGGCCCCGAACAATCTAACTGATCTGAACGCCACCATCTGCTTGGCTCCTCCTGAGAAACCCACAGATCCTGGGATGGATGGACCCGAGGGCATTCCTCATTCCAGGATCATGACTCTCTCCCTGACAAAGGTGAGTAACTGGGTGGAGCAATTCCTAAAACGGGACATGAGGATGTTAATTGCAGGCTGCCTACCCCAAAGTCCACGTGGCCACACCCTCCAGGGAGCAGAGTCTCCCTGCTCCATTTTACCAAAGTGCATGTTTAGGGGATAGAGGGAGTTAGCTTGTGGGGGGTGGAGGCAGACACAAGGAAGAGCACCCCCCCCCCCCCGCTCCAGGACCCAGAGAGAGGCAACATTGGGACACCTGTGTGACCTTCCTTCCCCATCAGAACAGACTGGGCAGGGCGGTGGCAGGGACGGACGGCTCTCCTGGGCAGCGTGGACCCCAGGACTGACAGCCACACAGCCTGCGACCCAAGCTCATCACCTTTTCAGCCACATCAACGCCAGCGTGGCCCCCACTTTGGGCCACTCTGCTCCATACATTTCCTTCTCCGCCTCCAGGATGTTCTGCAGGGTCCGGAACTTGGCCGGGTCGGTGTCATACACGGCTTTGATTTTCTGAAATGGAGCACACGAGGTGTTCTCGTTGGAAAGGCTGTCCCCACAGACAAGCGGCCGGCACACTGGGTGGAGGGCCCCCCTCGCCTTCCCACCAGTGCCAAGAATGGCGATAGGGCCCTGGCCCGCGTGGCTAGGTTGGTTGGAGCATCGCCTGTGCACTGAAGGGTGGCCGGTCCAATTCCTGGTCAGGGCATGTGCTCTGGTTGCAGGCTTGATCCCCAGTAGGGGGCATGCAGGAGGCAGCGATCCATGATGTTTCTCTCTCATCAATGTTTCTCTCTCTCCCTTTCCCTTCCTCTCTAAAAATCAATTTTAAAAAATCTTTGGGGGGGGGGGAGGAACCAACCACAGCAATAGAGCTGGTTGTAATAGTAACTCCCAGGACTTTCGAATTGGGTCTGAATCCCACCTCTGCCACATCCTTGCTGTGTGACCTCAGGTGAGTCCTTCAGCCTCTCTGAGCTTCCTCAACAGAACCAGCCTCAAAGGCTGCTGGGATGTAGAAATGAGATAATGTAGTGCGGCCAAGCCCCAGGCGGGGCCCTAAGAGGACCCTCCCAGGCAGAGAGGCTCAGCAGCTGGGGGCGGCACCAGGAGCTGCCAGGGCTGAGGAAGGGAAGCGCTGGGCTAATGCACCATGGACTTCAGAGTTTAGTTATTTGGTGGAGTGGATACAAGAACCAGTAGGTTCCTTCTCAGGTCAACCCTCAGACTGTGGTCCCAGTCAGGCTGTAACTAGATGCCACGACTGCTTAGGACCAAGAGCCTCAAGTCCCAATTCCGATGAGCTAGTGGCCAAGCCGTTTTCCATGTCTCCTTCCTATCCCTCAGTCCGGGGAGCTTGAGGCAGGGGGCAGGCTCTTCGTAACGGGGGCAGGTTTAGATTCCCGATGCGGTAAGCAGGACCGGGGTTGCAGCTGCCGGGCCAAGTACGTACCGTGATGTTGCCACTTATGTCCGCCTTGATGGGTGTAAACACTGGGGACCCAAGGCAATCTGGGGAGAAAACAAGAAGAGAGATTCAGATTCCCAATAAGGGCCCAGGAGGCCTGCGGACAGGAGGGGCTGTCACTTGACGTGTTGAGGGAAAGGCAGAGCTGTTTATAGGTGTTAAAAAGGTGAGACCAGTTTCTTACTGCAGGACTTCTCAGAGCCTTTAAAATGCAACTGGAATACCTGGGGGAGAGGCAAACCCTTTTGTCCACGGTACCTCTCCACACTAGAACAGCACTATCCCAATGATGGAAACGTTTTATATCTGCAACGCAGGCCACATGGGGCCCTGAGCACTTGAAATGTGGTGAGATGGAGGCACTGAATTTGTAATTTTATTTAACTCTCATTCATTTGAATTTAAATAGCCACGTGTGGCCAGTGGCTACGGTACTGTACAGCACAGCTGTGCAGTGTCTTGCAGAGCTAAGGATCTGAACAGCCCATCTCGGCCAATGAGGCGGGTCACTGCTCATTAATCAGCTGGCCAGGAGGGAGAAGGTGGGAGAAGAGGGACCAGATGTGTTAGAGATGACCTCCTCATGCACCAGCTTATAGGGGAGAAACAAGCTGACGACCCCGAAACCGTGTAAAAGCCCAGGAGAACACACCAGCAAGGGCATCAGTCACTTAACAGAGCAGAAACTTGGCCTTGACACTCCGCTCTGCACGCTCTGGGCATGTGGGCTCAGGTGTGTTTCCCTTCACTCTGAGCCTCGACTTTCCCATCTGGCAAATGGGGCAACCGAACCAACCGATCACAGAGGTACTCCGAGACACATATCCACTTCCAAGACACATATTTTGGGGGGGTTTTTTGTTTGGTTTTAGGTTTTTAATCACCTGAGGATATTTTTTCCATTGCTTTTTCAGAGAGAGTGGAAGGGAAGGAGGGAGAGAGAAACATTGATGTGAGAGAGACACATCGATTGGTTGCCTCCCGCACAGGCCCCTACCGAGGCCAGGGGTCAAGCCTGCAACCCAGGTATGTGCCCTTGGCCAGAATTAAATCCAAGTCCCTTCAGTCCACAGACTGACACTCTAGCCACTGAGCCAAACTTGCCAGGGCTATATTTTGTTCTTAAATGAAGGCATCTTTCATTTCTTGACAGCTCATAAAACAATAGAGCATCTTAAAATAGATGACTCCTTTGAGTTAATGAGATGTAGGCCTGGAACTCTGGGCTCCACATGAAACGTGAGCAGCCTGTGGCCTGGCCCTGCTCCTTTCCCTCCTTTGTGACCCATTTGGCAGGCTGTCATGGGGACCAGAGACACCCCACAGGTCAGAGCTCCTTGCTAAGGGCTCGGCACAGAGGAACTGTCCAGAGCCCAGGGGACAAAGATGCCAAGCAGGCCACAGCAGGTACCAAACCCACAGGAGGAAAATGCCAGAGCCCGCTTCCCCTTGCCCGCAGGCCAGGCAGGGGCCTTGGTGTGCACACCAACTGCATGGGAGTGGAGGACTGGGGGAGGGACATCTGCAGGCCGAATGCCATCCAAGGTGACCCAGCACACCTGGCCGGCCATCTGGAACATTCTAACCACAGCTATTAAAAGAGGTATATTGGAGAACAGTGTTAGATACTGTAAATGAAATACCCCATAACCGAATGGAAAGAAGGTGGGTCAGGAATCCAGACAGACTAAGCTTGACTCCTGGCCTGACCACTCCCCAGCTGAGCAAGCCTCCTCACCTGTGTGCCTCAGTTTCCTCACATGGCAAATGGGGCAGTCATCAGACTTATTTCATAGGCTTATTGTAGGAATTAAACATCGTGCATTGAATGTGCTTAGCAGAGTGCCCAGGGCGTGCACACTCAGTGAATGTGCTTAGCAGAGTGCCCAGGGCATGCACACTCAGTGAATGGACTTTGATCGTGTTTGTGACTTCGTATTATAACTAGGGTCAGGTTCCATGGTATAGCAAATATCACCCAGGCATAACCAAGATGTGTGTAGAAACCCCCAAGTCCCCCAGAATTTCCACGGAGTGGGAACACACTCAGCCTGCGCCCCCTGACACTTCTATTCTCCTCCTTCCTGAGGCCCCTCATCGGGACCAGGGCTCCTGGTACAGAATCCTCCAGGCTGAGCAGGGAGCCCTCTCCCCTCAGCGACTGGGCCTGTCTCCCAGGCCTGTGGGAGCAACTTTCCCTCCACGAGACCACGCTGGAGCCGCCCCTAGGATGGCCACGAGGAGCTGCCCTGAGGTGCTGGGCCGGGGCTACAGGTGGCCTGAGCCACCTAACCTCTGGCCTCCTAGACGGGCCTGCCAAGTGCTTTCATATTGTGTTTACTCTCACCCTTGAATCTTGCCTGATGTGTCACTGACCCATCCTGCAGAGGCCAACCTTGGGAGGTCATGCAATTCGCCGGCCCTGGAATGTGTTCTCTCCCAGACACTTACTGCTGGCTCCCCCAAAGGACAGCACGTTCTAGAATTCAGTAATAATGCCAGGCAGCCAAGATCTCCTCCCCCAGTGACTATTCCCCTCTTG
The DNA here is from genome assembly GCF_054644295.1 of Miniopterus natalensis. Classification (NCBI taxonomy): domain Eukaryota; kingdom Metazoa; phylum Chordata; class Mammalia; order Chiroptera; family Miniopteridae; genus Miniopterus; species Miniopterus natalensis. The sequence goes on from NC_142100.1 coordinate 19,936,533, forward strand.
ACTGTGCAGCCATCAATTCCAACCCTCCCAGGGACCAGGCAGGTGTTGTGACGGACTGCATGGGGACTGGCCAAACCCTTCCAAAGGGATGGCTGCTCTTAGCTCCAGCCAGTGACGTTACATCCTTACCTTTCAAAAATGTACAATGTCCTTAGAGAAAAAGCGAATGGATGGAAGGCCATAGGGATGTATAGGTTCGGTAAGATGTTAATGGTAGAATCTAGGTGGCAGGTGTATGAATAGTCACTGTAAAATTCTTTCAACTTGTTTGTATGTTGAAAATTTTCATATGAAATGTTGGGGGGAAAATTAGGATTTTTTTCCTGCTCATAAAAGTCATACTTCTTTCTTCCACTTTTCCTCCAAGTCCATTCGGTGTTACAGCGGTTGTAGTCACATGTGCTACTCTGTTTTCTGTCCATGTGGCCCATGAACTTAAGCTGTGAGAAGACAGGGACCAGGTTGCCTCAGTGCCCCACTGTATCCCCAGTTTCTGGCCCAGAGCTGGGCCCCGTGGGCGCTTAGATGATATCTGTGGCATGAAGGAGTGAATAGATTGTGAAAAACATGAATCTAGAGGCATACCTCCTGCCAGGCAGTATCTCTCTCCACTTCCTCACAGTTAAGACTGACCCGACGCACTGGTTCCAACCATCCGTACAATCAAGGTGGCCGAAGCTATGGGAAGGGACTGGCACCTCAGTTTCCCTGTCTGTGAACGAGAGCACTAGTAGGACTGACTCCCGGAGGGCTGCTGTGAGGGGAGAGACATCGTGTGTGCAGCGTGAGCGCTCAGAGCTCTGGCCACAGTTTTTACTGCTGATTTTCAATGAAGCCGTTTGATGGAGAAGACAAATGCAGAAAAAAATGTGACTTGGCTTTCTTGTCTCTGAAGACAGCTCTTCTGCAGTTCTGAGCAGCCCTGCCCAGGTGATGGGAAGAAAGGCTTTTTGTTTTTCATTTTCCTGAGAGTGTGCTATTCGGGTCACGAGGCCACCGTGGTCAGCAGAAGCTGGCCTGACAGCCGCTGTTATTATTAGGTGTCGTGGCCATTATATAGGGACAGAAGGGGTAGGAATGTGGGGACTAAAGTGTAACTTCCAGAGCTGGGGGTGGAGCAGAAGCAGAGAGGGGGAGGTGGGGGGGGGTGACACAGGAAGTCACCTCCATGCTGTCCCCAGAGGAAGCGCCAGCAGGAAAGGGACCTCTCTGGACACATAAATGTGCACGCTGCCGTCAGTTTGGGAGCATCTGTAAACAGTCTGCTTGTGATTAGGGCGAAGCCACGTAGTGCTGTAAGTCAGCGGGTCCTGGGTTCGAATCTCCACTCTGATGTGACTTTGGACAGCAACTTAACCGCACTGGGCTCAGGTCTCTCGCTTTCCACAGCCCAAAGGTGCTGTGCAAACAGGAGGCACCCGGGGTGCAGCTGGGCTGACGCCTGTTTCAACATGACCCGCCGCAGGTTCTGGTCTCGGGTTTTGTCTTTGGTGCTGTCCAAGACCACCAGGCCTGGAAAAGCCAAGTGACCTGCCAGGGGTCACAGAGCAAAAGCCAAGGCTCTCTCGCCTTTCTTGTCAGAAGGTTTCTGTTTGTGTGAGTTCAACAAAAGCAAGGGGACTCTTGATGGGAAAACTGGAAGATGATTTTCACAGTTTAAGCTCAAGCTGGGCCCTGCTGCGGATGCAACTTGGAGCCTGACAGTCTCCAGCAGGTTACCCAGCCTTCCCTTTCCCACAGGACAGCAGCCCTGCCCCACCACTGCCCTTCTAGTTTTACCAGTTTTACAGTTTCCCCAAACTTGTTTTTTTATTGTGAGCAAAACAGGCTCTTTAAAATGCCACCCTGAACCTGCCAGGAGGGAGGGAGGGGGATCGGCGTGGGTGGTACACTAGTTCCCCATCCTCCGTCCAGGAAGAAAGGAAGGTGTGTTGAAAACAAACAAAGTAAAAACAGAAAACAAAAGAAAAACCAGATACGATCCTACCATCTTTCACAGACCCACCTCCAGCCAAGCGCTGTGATGTGCAGCGGGCTGGTTTAGAGCAGGAGGTTTTCCTAAGCACGTTCATTCCACCCAGAAGGCCTAAGAAAAAGATCAATAAGTCTGATTACAAAACCGGGTCTGATCACCAATCAAAGCCAAGCCACAAACTCAAGGGGGGAGGGGCCGATCTATGCAGCCAACACCACAGACTAAGACCCGCCCACTGTGAAGAGCTCTGAAATCAGTAAGGAAACCACCTTGTAGAAAAAATGGGCAATTCACAGAAGAAATGAAGACACTTGATCTCGGTGCTGAAAGGAAAATAAGATTAAAACAGAAATAGTTTCCATCTACCAAATTTTATCAGTGCACCAGCCTTCTCAGGCACAACCTCTCTGGATGGAATTCGTCGGAATAGAACAAAAACGTCCCTGTTTTTGTACAGCAAGCCATTTGCGGTTTTCTAAACAGGGTCGTCACCGAAAATATGAATTACGATAAAGGTGTGACCCAGTGATGTCACAGGCCCCCCGTTCGCTAAATGGTTTCACATGGCGTGTCTTCAGGGTTTTGGTAAAGCTTTACATAATGTTTTTAAAGGTAATATCACCTTTATTTTTTTTAAATATGTTTTTATTGATTTCGGAGAGAGGAAGGGAGAGGGAGAGAGAGATATAGAAATATCGATGAGAGAGAAACATCGATCAGCTGCCTCCTGCACGCCCCCTACTGGAGATTGAGCCCGCAACCGGGGCCTGTGCTGTGACCGGGAATCGAACCCGTGACCTCTTGGTGCATGGGCCGTCACTCAACCAACTGAGCCACCCTGGCCAGGCTACGTAATTTTTTAAAAACTCCTCCTTAGAAATGTACAATTGAAACCTATATGACCCTATTAACCAATGTCACCCCAATAAATTTAATATAAATAAATAAAATAAAATAAAATAAAATAAAATAAAATAAAATAAAATAAAATAAAATAAATAAAATAAAAACTCTTGACAGTTAATGATCACCTTCTCCTGCTTGGATTCTGCTAGATACTCGGAAAACAAATAGCCAACTGTATCAGCACAAAATAAAAGGAGGCAGGCACCAAGCAAGCATTTTGCGCATGCCTCTGTGACACTTCTGGCCGGACAAGGGACACCTAGTATTTCCTGCCCGGGTCTCTGCCACAGCAGACGGGCGAGATGGCGGAGAGAGAATTCCCCCTCCTTCGGGCGCCACATGCCACACGGAATCACTCGCTTCCTCTTTTTCTGGCTTCGCCGCAGCTGGCGAGCCCCGGCCCCGCGCCCCACCCAGACCACGGCACAGGCGGGTCAATTCCACGGGAGCTGCCCCTCCACGCCGCCCCTCGGAAGGGCTGCTCCCGACACTGGCCGACTACCCAGGTGACTCGCCACCCACCCTCTCGTTTCATCTCCGGAACAGTTTTCATTCCAGAGCATAAAGCATTGTGTTTCTGAGATGCTCGGCTCCACTTTCAGCCCGAGAGGCTCAGAATGGGAACGCCTGCCCCACCCCACAAACACTCAGCCCCAAAAGAAGACGGGGGATGCCTGCGTCGCGATGCCAGGGGTCTGGTTCGGGGAGGTTCTAGCTCAAATTCAGTTTTGTTTTGTTTTTCAATAGCTGGCTAATAAGGTTCCATTGGTAGACACATGGGCGCAGGTTATCTTTACGGGCCTGGGTTACAGGGATCATAATGGGAGGCACTCAAATTACAGCTGATGGAGATGAATCATTTATTATCTGCAGGTATGCAGGGGTGCTGGGGTGCTGGGGGTGCGCGTGTGCGCGCGGGCACGTGCGCAGGGCATGGCCCAGTTTGTGACGGGGCCTGTTTTGAAGGATAAGAGCCCGGAGGACACCCACCACCTTCCTAACACGAATTCCTCCTCGAACTTCTACTATCTAAAGAGCAAAGAACCATCCAAAATGTTGCTTTTAAAAATCGTCCCCCAGGACATGCCAACTCTGTCCACAATCCCCACTTTTGGCAAAAACCAGCCTTGACCTGGGAATGCGGTGGGAAAATGACATCTCTTACTTGTTGTGGCCTGGGAGAAATTAACCTCTCTGAGCCCCGGCGTCCTCATGTGTAAAAAGAAGCTAAAAATGGACCCCACCCCAGAGGGTTGTGAGGCTTAAGTGAGAATCTATAAATAAGAGGCTGAGCAGTTGCTGGCACCTAGTGAATGCTCAATAAAAAAGGGGGTGTTCTTTATGCTTAGTAGTAGTAGTATTACAAATTTTATCATCATTTCCATCTTTCTCAACAGGCAAAGCTATTCTTCAGAGAGGAAATCTAGCAAAATCAAAGGGAAAACTTCAGAAGGGAGGAGAAAGAGGTAGGAAGAGAATGGTATTAACTGATTGGCTGGTATGAATAGAATTAGCAGGAATGATCCAGTCTCAAAATGATGACTTCAGACGTATTCCAGACCATTAAAAAAGAGATCTCAAAAGGGAGTGAAACAAGGAAGTTGGGGGAACATCAAGGCAGAAAATAAATCATTTCTCAACACGGGGAAGCATGAGTTGGCTGCCTAACCGCAGAGGCAGAAAGCAGGTTTTTATAGGACTCTGGAGAGGACCAATCCGCTGTAATGACTTTTAAAAGCTCTGGTACAGTTTACACTATAATTAAAAGTTTTAAAAAGGCCCTATACAAGTAACACTGGAAGAATGTAACAAAGGAGTTAACATCCACCCAAGCCATTTTAAAACTGAAACAATGAAACCCTCGATTGCAGCCCAACATTTCCATTCTAATACGCTCAATGAAATCAGCTTATGTCGTGCCAGATGCACCAAAGGGGCTTTTCTGCCTTGGAAGGTGACTTCCAACATCTCCCTGGTTGCAGGGCCAGCCTGCTTCCAAGCCCGTGGGCCACTTTCTAGCTGCGTGACCTGGTCAAATCCCTTCACCACTCTGAACCTCAGTTTCTTCGTCTATAGAATGGTGCCAATTCCTTCTAATTCATAAGGTCGTTATATGGATTGGAAATGAGATATCAGCTGGTTCATGTCTGACATATGGAACCACTCTAAACAGAGATTATACAAGTTATGACAGGGGTCACGCATTATGTTTTACAAAGCCCTTTGTCACGCATTCTTCCCATTCCCTTTCAGTTCGACACTGGCTGGGCATCTATGCCCTCTCTGCCAGGCACACTGCTGCACCCTAAGGGGGCCTGACTTCTGCCTCTAAGGGATTCACATGGGGGGCACTTCCTTCAAGCAGCTCTGTGATATCGGTCTGTACTCTTGCACTGGCCTTTGGATATTATAAATAGGGTGCTGGAGCAGGCCTCAGACTTCAGCAGCTGGAAGTTGGTCACTAAGACCCAGAGGCAACTTCTTGGAAGATCCTTCTTTCCCAAGAGCTATGTGGCATGGAGGGACAGTTTCTAAAGGCCTGGGGCCATCTGTCCTGCCTGTGCAAAAATGGAGTGATTGTGGGCACTGAGCACCACAATCATTTGGCAGATGACCTCCATCAGCCCTCCTGGGAGGCCCTGTTTTACAGAAGGCTCAGGGAAGGGCAGAGCTTGCACGCAGACACACAGCTTTGGCACCACAGAGCCAGGACTCCAGCTCAGCCTGGCTCAGCTTCATGCCAACACCCATGCTTTTTTCTGTTCCTATGGTGTTCCGAGCATGGACTGCCACGGACAGCAGACCCAGGTTCAAAGTGACTTCTCCCCACTGAGACCTCAAAACAGCCCACTCATGGGCTGTTACGCACGCAGACAGACAGGCCAGCACAACAGGACCTGGAGCAGCTCTCTCATCAGCTGTCTCTCAGATCTTGCTCAGGCCACGTGAGATCATGAGCGTGAAGCACCAAGGAGGCATCAGGCACACAGTAGGTGCTCCTAAAAGCTAATGAGTCCTCACTACTTGCAAATGCACCTCCAACTGACAAAAGGAGTCTGCAGGCAGTTTCAAAATTGCAGAATCCACTGCAGAAAGTGCATATTTAGCTTCTTTGCCCCACAGGACACTGTTTCCTCCTCCTAGAAGTATCCCTCCCAGGCACATAGTCTATCTCCTGCTCCTACAGACTCCAGCTCCCAACAAACACCCAACCAAAATGATACCTAATGCCCGGCATGGCTCAGTGGTTGAGCACTGACCTAGGATCCAGGAGATCGCAGTTAGATTCCTGGTCAGGGCACATGCCCAGGTTGTGGGCTCGATCCCCAGCGGGGGGCATGCAGGAGGCGGCCGATCAATGACTCTCTCATCATTGATGTTTCTACCTCTGTCTCTCTCTCTCCCTTCCTCTCTCTGAAATAATTAAAAATATTTTTTTAAAAAAGAAAGATACCTGACCTGCTATAGGGAGAGGGCTAATACAGTTTCTGGTTTCTCTTTCTTAAGATATTCTATACAAAATCAAAATAAACATACATTTGTATAAACTGAAAAACAAAAATATTGCAAAGATGTAATTGGTGGTCCCTGTGTCCTGGAAGGTGCTTGTTGAAACAGGGAAGACAATTATCTTAAGCAAGCAGAACTTCTTACTCACAAACCAGGGGATGCTGCTGGGGCTGGTTCCCAGGTAGTTAATGCAATGTCCCAATTAAATGAAAAACTGACCTGTTTGGGGCCTACCCACTCACTGATGACTTCCACACCCCACTTACTCAAATTTGCATTCCAATAAGCAGGAGTTATGGGCCCAGCTTGGCAGGCCAGTTATGAAGCACACGCCCCAGAGGAAACCTGCATATCTGGTCTCTTCTCTCAGCATGTTGGACAAGTCACCATGGTGCCAGCACAAGCCTGCAGTCACCAAGCAGGCTGGCTCCACTAGGGGTCTCCTCCTCTACCAGACCGGGCAGGGCAGCAGGCAGGCTCAAGGGCAAAAGCACTCATAAGGAGGCCAGAGGCCTAAGGTGTGTGTAGTCTGGCTCTTCACTCAGTGGCTATGTGACCCTGGGCAAGTCACCTAACCTCTCTGGCCTCTGTTTCTTGGTTGTAAAACAAGAAGATGATTCTGTGCTTCTGGGATGCCATTGGTCCCCCAAAACAGAACAAGCACTGGACCAAAGTGATGGAAAACCACTCTTTGGGGGGTTTATTCTAGGACTAATTGAGTGCCAGAAATCTGTACGGCCCAATTCAATGGACATCCGTTTAATTAAGCTGAGAAGGACACCGAGGCTGTATCTAGACCTGAAGGGGCCCGAAGTATCATGATTGATTAATAATGTCTGCCATGGGTACAGGATATGAATTATGTATTGTAATTTGGTGACATACTGTAATTTAGAAAGAAAGAAAGAGAAATGCAAATCAGTTTTAGAAAGAACTCAGAAAAAAATAGGAATGGAACCAAAAGCATTCATTCGGCAAACCAGGTGCTAAAATAACTCCAAGTCTAGAATGGGATGGGCTCCCTGAGAGTCTAAGGGAGTCAGGAAAGACTTTCTGGGTGAGGTGACCCCTAAGCTGATTCCTTAAGCATGAGGGGAGCCCAAGCAAGCAAAAGAAAGGTGGGGGGCTGGAGAGACGTGGTGAGCCAGGCAGAGAGACTGACATGGGGAAAGCTCCAGAGGCAAATGATGGCCTGGTACCATTTGCAGGGCTTCGGAAAGGCCGCAACACAGATTTTAAGCTGGGGTAATAGGAAGCCACTGAGGCTTCTAGGCAGGGAGTGAGAAGACGAAATGACATCTAAGTCTCTCCCTCCCTCTCTCCCCCTCCCTCTGCCCTCCAATTGGCAATGCTCTGGAACAGCTGGAAAATTGACCTAAAAGGTGAGAGGAGGCCTCACAGAAGTCAGCCGCAAGCTGATCAGTCAGAGGTGAGATCCGATTACGGGGTCAAGGTGGAGAGAGAAGATGAATAAAGGGCTGGCCTCTAAGTGGCCACAGTGAAGCCTGCACAACGCGAGCGATGCAGGCTGGCGACAGGGAGGAAGCGCTAGCCCAAGATGTGGGTGCTCTAAGTCACACCTGACCTGGGCCCAAAGAATCAGCACCCATCCGGCCCAACCCACTCCATCACAAACCGCACCCGACGGAGTTTTAGGAAATGTGGCTATTCCAACGATTTTACTTCTAAAAATTAGAAATAACAAAAGAAGTATGTCAAGAAATAAATACAAGGATGTTCATTACAGTGTTGTTTACTAGAATAAATGAATTATGGCCACATTCAAAGAATGGAATTCTCAGCAGCTATGAAAAACGGTGGTTGACACGGAAAGATGGTCACGTTACATTGTTAAGTGGAAAAAGCAGCTTATACAGTCTCCCTTGAAGACTGATCAAAATGAGTCTGAAAAGAAAACCACTCTGAAATGTCAGCAGAGATTTTCTCTTTAAAAAAGCCCTGCCTCAAAAGGCTGTGAGAGGATTAGATGAACTGCTCCACCTAATATTTAGCACATAGTAAGTGTTCAATAAATGACAAGGAGATTTCCATTTCTCATTTTTCTTGCTCAATTTTCCTTCGAAAAACAGATCTTCCTTGCAAAATTAAACACTTTTTAAAAACACAGCTTTCAGCCCATTGCCATATTTATACCAAGAGCAGTGGTTCTCACTCAGGGGTGATTTTTGTCCCCTTACAGATGTTTTTTTGGTTGTCACAACCCGGGGAGAAGAGGTACTACTGGCATCTAGCATACGGAGGCCAGGGATGCTGCTAAACATCTTACAAAGCACAGGTCAGCCCCCATCACAAAGAATGATCCAGCCCCAAATGCGGGCAGTGCCACAGTATGGAAACGCTGACAGCGAGGGGGCTGTCACTTCAATGCCTTCAGGCTTCTTGCATCCATTATCCCAGACCTTCTCCATTCAGGAGACACGCTCACCACCCAGGTCATCCAGGTGACCAAATACGCCCAAGATCCAGACAAAGCCCCTGTGTTAGAGCGAACAGCAGATCTCACTCGGCCCTGAGTCCCAGAGAAAAGCCACTGCTGGGAGCATCCTCTTAAAACTTAAACCCTCAGCAGAAACTCTCCCCCGAGAAGAACATAATGGTTCCGAATGGATTATCACTTTTTTTTTTTTTTTAGAATCCTAAGAATTATCCTCTGTGGGCCAACCCACTGAGGTTTCTGTATAAATGGCACTTCTGTCAACAGATGTGACGGCCCACAGCACGTGACTCGCAGCAAAGACAAGGGTCCTTTGAGATCAGGGAAAGGGAGGAGGGGATGCTCTTCGGCCCTGGCACCAGAGCACTGCTGGCTCCAGCTGCCACCATCCCTTTCCTCTAAAACCAGCCAGATAATTGCATTCAGTGAAGATACCTTCAAGTGCAGAACTGATGGGCAACCTTGCAGAAGATACGGAAGAAAAAGGCCACAGAGCTTAACTCAAGGTTTCTCCACCTTGGCACTGCTCACATGTGGGGCTGGATCAATTCTTTGTGGTGGGGGCCGACCTGTGCACTGTAGGATGTTTTGCACCATCCCTGGCCTCTACCCACTAGATGCCAGTAGCATCTCGTTGCACCCTTACGCCCTGCCCTCAGTGGAGACCCACTAGCTTAAACAGATTCTGAATTCTTGTCCAGGGCAAGCTGGCTGTCCTGCAAATATTCATAGAACCAAAGAGCGGGGGAGACTGTCCCAAAAATGAACAACTCCTTAATGTTAAAGCCAGTTAGCTCCCAAAACCCTGCCTGGAGATGCAGTGTTAGCTCAATACTGGGATACCGACAATAAGAATGTTTTGTACATTTAGCAAAATCAAGTACCAACTGAGCACCTACTATGTGCCAGGCACTGTTCTGGTACTGGGGACGTAGCAGTGGACAAAAATGACCAAGATCCTGCTCTCAGGTTGCTTACGCAGGTCTGACAATCATATGAACCAGGCAATTGCACTCGTTCAAACATTGATTAACCATCTACTATATGAAAGAACCAAAACTGGACCCGGGGACTTAAATATTAACACCCCCACCACCACCCACCCCAGCTAAGAGTTACTTGGCACGAAGGCCACACACCTTCACATACGCCACTTCACTTACTCCTTGCAGCTGGCCCTGGAGGTCAGCATCCCCATTTCACAGATGGGGACACTGAGGCCCGAGGGGTGGAAGATAACGGCTCCAGGTAGCCACAACCGCCCCAGAGGTCACAGCACTGCAGGAACTACTGCCCACAATGAGCCCTGATCCCCCACTAGGGATGAAGTGAGTGACCGCCCTGGGAGCCAAATCTCTTCAGTCTCAGTCAGTGGTTAAGGCTCTGTCGGCTTATAGGTTTCAGCTGGACCCTGCCCTGGGCACTGGTATCTTCCTACCAGGCCACCAAGCGAACTCAGAGGTCAGGGCACAGGGCAAGGAGAAGAAAGCAGAGGCTCAGGTTGCACCCTTTACCCAGGACCAGGAAGGGCCAAGGGCAGGGCCAACGGCACTGTCTTCTGTTTCCCACTTTCCATCCCGGGCGTGGGCTGGGGGGGGGGGGTTGGGACTCGCTGAGGGACCGCCTTCCCGGCGCTCCAAGGCCTTTCTGGATATGACACATGGGGGAGGGGCCGTCTTTTACAACCCTGGAGAGCACCCTGTGTCTGACATCACCCCACAAAGCAGCCCCCACCCCCCAGTCCTGACCTCTGTTCTAAATGGACGGAAAACTTTAGGTGGTTTCCCCATGGAAAGGGGCCCTAGAGTTTTGTGACTCGTTTTCAAAATCCCCCTCCTGACCCTGCCAGGCTGCCTGCCCTTGGACAGAGTGTGTGTGTGTGAGTGTGTCAGTGTGTGTGAGTGTGTCAGTGTGTGTGAGTGTGCGTGTCAGTGTGTGTGTGAGCATGTGAGTGTGTGTGAGCGTGAGTGTGCATGTGACTGTGTGTGAGTGTGCATGTGAGTGTGTGTGAGCGTGAGTGTGCATGTGAGTGTGTGTGAGCGTGAGTGTGCATGTGAGTGTGTGTGAGCGTGAGTGTGCATGTGAGTGTGTGTGAGCGTGTGTGTGCCGGGGTGTCTCTGGCCTGGAGCGGGCCGTCCTGCGAGTTCACAGGTCCCAGGCGGGAGGCCGGGAGGGTTTAAGGAAAGGGGGGCCCACGAACCGGGAGAATTGGTGGAAAGGGAGGTGAGAGCCATTCGACGGGGGGGGCGCACCCCGCGAGGGATAAAGGATTTGAGGGAGAAGCGGCGGGATGCTTTCCGGGAAAATCGGGGGTTTGGAAGAGTAAGGGGTGTCTGGGGGAAATGAACAACCGGGGAGCCCAGGGGAGCGGGGGGTTGGGGGTCCCCTGATGGGTACGGTGGGATGGGAGGTGTGGGGGGGGGGAGTTGCCCGGAGGGGAGACCGGAGAGTCTGGGGGGAGATGGAGGATTTGGGAGCGGTCGGAACGGGCGCGTGTGGGGCGCGTGGAGAAGAAAAGGGGTCTCGGGTGCCTGGGGAAGCCGGGTTTGGGGCGTCTGCGGCCGAGGGATGCTCGGGAGGAGGAGGGTTCGCGCGCGGCGGGGCAGGGCCGCCCCCCGGGCCCGGCTCACCAAAGAAGGGCGGCAGGTGGGACACCGCCTCCAGGAAGGGCCCCGTCTCGATCTGCTTGTCCGCGGGCAGCGGCTTCAGCAGGTGCTCGGCCAGCAGCGCCATTTCGGGGTCGAGGCCGGCGGTGATGCCCCAGCCGGCGCCGCGGGCGTCCACGCCGCCGCCCCCCCGGCCGCCGCTGTCCGCGCCGGGGCGGTCACTGCCGCCAGCGCCGGGGCCGTCACTGCCGCCCGCCGCCGACTCCGGGGACGCCAGCGTCGCCACTTCCGCCCGCGCCGGCCCGCGCAGCCGAGCGAGCGCTCAGCGCCGCCCGCCGGCCGGGCACCTAAGGGCCCGCCGCGCCGCCCCGCCCCCGCCCGCCCGCGCCCAATCCGCGCCGGCCGTCGCGCCCGCCTGCCCAATCCGCGCCCGCCTCTGCGGATCTCTGCGCCTCCATTGGTCGGGGGGCGGGACCGGTCAGCCTCCGCCGAGGAAGCGCGCGAACCCGCGGTCCCAAGTTCGCCCAGGTGCGCCGCTCCCAGGGGGGCCGCTCCCAGGGGGGCCGCTCCCAGGGGGGCCGCTCCCAGGGGGGCCGCTCCCAGCGGGGCCGCTCCCAGGTGCGTTTCCTGCCGCCCCCGGCGCGGTCTCCCCAACTCCAACCCGGGCTGGCCGGCTTGGGCTGGGTCCCAGAGCTCGATGGGGGCGCGGCGCTGCCCAGGTCATAGCTCACAACCCACACGCCAGCCCAGGTCACAGCCCAACCCAGCCGGAGCCCCTCCGGGCGCCTGTTCCCCGCAACAGCCCGTCCTCGCTCCAGCAGCGGCAAGTGACCTGCTGGACGCTTTATCAGGTCGCGGTTCTTTTTAGCTACAACCAGCGGGGAAACGATTCTTCTCCGTCAAGGATCCGCTCAGGGCTCAAGTCACAGGCCACCTCAGGACTCACTAGGACTCCCGTTTCCTGAAATCTTGGGTCCAGTCTGACCTCAGCAGCCCAGTTAACGATCCAACCACCTGACTGGGCACATGTTCCCCAAACCTAACCTCACCCCAACCTCCCAGGATAGGTGCCGCGCAATTCATCTCAGCCGCAACCCACCTAGACGCTTGGGTCCTAAAGCCCAAGGCCCACCTTCTCCAAAACTCCAGCTGGCACACGGGTGTCGAGAGCTTCTCATTCATTCCAGAATAAATATTCACTGTGGCCCCACGAGGTGCGCTGGGCATTGGCAATAAAGGGATGACCGCACAGCAGAGTCCCTGCCCTCGTGGAGCCGACGTTCTAATTGGGGAGAGAGTAGGACACAGAAATAAATAAGACAGTTTCGGACATTGCTAAATATAGATGCAAAAAATAAAACAGTGAAGTGACAGTGGACGACTGAGGGCATGGCTGAGATAGGATGTAGGGGGTTAGGGGCAGTAAGTACCTTTGAAGAGGTGACCACAGTTAAGCTGAGACCTGAATAAGTAGGAGACAGCCAGGGTGGCTGGAGCCTGTGCAAAACCCTCAAGGTTAAAAAGAGCTTGGTGTGTGCAGCCAGCCAGGGAGCCCGGGGGAGGGAGCGGAGGGGCAGGAGTTGAGCTCAGAGAACGGAGCGGGGACTGGAGTATGTTGGATTCAGTAGAGGGTGGCATAGAGTTCGGGTTTTATCCTAAGGGCAATGAGAAATCCCTAGCGCCAGAAAAACGTGGCCAAACCTTACTAAATAGTTTCAATGTATTCTTTCAGGGGCAGATGAGAGAAGTTGTTCCAAATCAAGGGCATGACCCAAGTGGAGTCAGGAGGTGAGACGGTCTGGGGGAGACAAAGCTATCATCTCTTTCTGCCCATTACCCAAACCCTGACATGCCCCATCAAGCAGCCCTCCCACTGATAGGCACCCAAGTCATCAACGTTGGCTTGTTCCCACCACACCCAGCCTCAGCACCTCCGGCATCCTGAGATACCATCTCCTTGAAGTATCACCAGCCCGCCCAGCGCCCTGACTAGTGCGGGAACTCCACCCACTTTTCAGATACCTCCATCAATTCCGCGGAGATCACAACCCACACTGGGACCTCCAGCATCAGACGACACCCTGATTTCTCAACGTGCACCCTCCCAGCCAAATCACCAGGCCATGGCTGATATAAGAAATTCAAGTCAAGAAGAATTCTCTTGCCATAGAACACTGATAGGCTGAGATAGGTCACTGCTCTGGGTTAATGGATTGTCTTTAAAATCCGTCCATTCTTGCTTTCTCATAGTTTATGATAAGGATTGAACTAGTACCAGGGGCCAGGCTGGTAGTATAAATGGATGCTGTGAGCTGGGTGTTATACAGTAAGGAGTGGTGGAGACTGTGGAGTACCGGGGATCACATGGCCCATCTAAAGGGTCCTGTGGCTGTTCAGCGGGCCACTCATTGCCCAGAGTTGTGAGCGTTTCAGGTTTCTCAAGACACATAAGGAACCTAGACTTGAGGGGGAAAATCTCTTGATTTTTAGATGTTGGCAACTAATTCAAATTTTTTAAAAAACCGCTAGGTAAGCCACACAAAAACATTTATTTCCTCTTATTTTTCTTTTGACACAATCTCAAATTTACAGAGAAATTATGAGGACAAGTCAAATAACTTTTTATTCCTGAACGATTTAGCATACACTGCTGACACAATGCCCCGATATTTTATGTGCTTGTCATCGGGTGTCACTGCCCTAGAGCCTCTCGGTGGACAGAGGTACACACGTGTGCGCACACACACGCACGTTTACATCCATAGATATAGTATTTGTTCCTATAGTCATCTATATTGAAAAGTATGAGTTCACCCTAACAGATCCAATTTCAACCTGAGTCGCAGGGTTAATTCTAGTTTTCTCCCTTTCTGTGTTAATAACTCCCTTCTCTGACAGTGAGAAACCTGGTAGTCCCATTGATTTTAACCTGCTCACTCATCTGACCAATCCCCAATATGTAACAATTTCTATAGACGCTCCCTCCTCCCCAACAAGGATGCCCTTTACGCCCCACTCAGGCTCTGACATCCCCCCCAATGCCAGGCTGCTTTCCCATGAGGTTGCCTTCCTCACTCACATGAGCTCTGGCCACGCACCTAGGCCACCCTCGCCACTCTTCTTATCCCATTTAGGCTATGACGCCCTCTGTGGACCAGAATGTACCCCCCCCCATTGCTGATGCTTACCTCGCTGGGACCCACCTAATGGGTCTTGGATTGAATTTTTCAGTTATTCGGGAAGGGGAAGGGAGGGGAGGGAGGGGAGAAACACAAACTTTTGGCAAGCTGGCTTTAGCTATGGGCCATCAGTCCCTACCTTCAGCTTACTGCAGTGGGGCAGACAGTCACACAGTCAACCAATATTTATGAGTGTTTACTCTGCACCGAGAAAGACAAAGGGTTAGACAAGAAATAAAGTGTTGTGGGTGGAAATACTGCCCGGCACAGAGGAGCCACCTCATCTCTTTGGATTGTTGGGCATCATACTTGCTCCATCAGTTGCAAGCCCCCCCTCCAATGAGCAGGACCAGCTTGGCCAGTAGCGTTAATTCCACTGGTTGGCATTGACTCCGTGGGGGTGAGGCGTTTGCCCTGCAAAGTTGCGTCATTTTCCTGAACCAGCTCCACCCGCTGTTAACAGCTTCTTCCCAAACTGAATCATCTAATTCTGGTTACTCAGACTGTCTCTCCCCAACAGTGTCCCCAACAAAGAAGGTCAGGTTCATGATCCTTCTGCCATTTCATCCTATAACTCAGCCTCCCCACGTGCAACATAGTAATAATATAACAACAGTAACATTTATGGAGCACTGACTGTGTTTAAAGCCCAAAGCCTCCACTTGCTAGCTGTGTGGCCATGGGCAAGCCACTTCCTATGTGAGTTTCCTGTGGCTGCCGTAACAGTGACAACAGACTTGATGGGTTAAAACAACTAAAATTTGTTCTCTCGCAGTTCTGGAGGCCAGAAACCCAAATCTGTTTCCCTGGAGCAAAACAGAGGTGTCCGCAGAGCTGCACGCCCTTGGAAGGCTCTGGAGGAAAATCTCTTCATTGCTCCCCTGGCTTCCGGTGGCTGCAGGTGTTCTTGGCTTGTGGCTGCACCACTCAGTCTCTGTATTGTCTTCACCTGGTCTTCTCCTCTGTGTGTGAAGTCTCCCTCTGTTTCTCTCTTAGGAGGACACTTGTGATGGCATTTAGGGCTGCCCCAAATAATACAGGATAATTTCTCCATCTCAAGATCCTTCCCTTAATCACGCCTGCAAAGACCCTTTTTTCCAAATAAGGTCACATGGAATGTCCAGGGATTAGGACCTGATCTCTTCGGAGACCATGGCTCAGCCTACCACACCGCGCCTCTCCGAGCCTCAGTTGTCTCGTCTGTACAAGCGGATGGTAACAATGCTAACTGCTCTCGGGGCTGCTGCGAGGTCTCAGCGCGTTAATGTGAATCAGGCAGTCGGCGCGCTGGCTGGCAGGCAGGCAGCCCTGGATGGATGGCGCGGTGATTATGCAGCGATTTCCTGAGTTATTTCTACCCAGTCCTGGCAATTGTGGGGGTAATTGACTCCAATGATGTCACCTCTCCAACTGCCAGGCTTTCAGCAGGATTAAACGTGCCAAATGGGCCTTGTTGCGCCAGCTCCCCCGGGTGCGAAGCGCCCCCGGCCGGCCCGTCTGCTGCAGCTCCCTGGTTGAGGAAACGGCGACATCCGCCAGCAGGCTGTCCCGGGAAAACAGAGCAGCACACTACAGCTAAATATTGGAACATTTTTTTTTCAGTTCCTGGGTGAAAATAGTACTTTGGGCATTTAAACAGCACAGAGTAGAGACTAGGGAGAAACTTCGCCTCATCCTTGGGCCCACGTGGACAGCCTCGGGAAAAACGCTCTGAGGAAACCCAACCGTGTCACTGGCATTGTCACAGCCAACTACCCTTCTTAGTAAATTGGAGAATATGAAAGTAGAAAGGTGGCTTCCTTTAGTCCATTCAGTTCCATGATCACTTACTGAGCTTCCTCAGACCAGACTTTTAGACATTGACTTGAGGGGGGGGTGGGGGAGATGGAGAGAGAGAGAAACATCAATTTGTTGTTCCACTTTCTTTTTTTAAATCCTGACCTGAGGATATTTTTTCCATTGCTTTTCAGACAGCGTAGAAAGGGGAGAGAGGGGGAGAGAGAGAAACATTGGTGTGAGACACATCAATTGGTTGCCTCCAATGCACGTGCCCCAACCGGGGCTGAGCCTGCAACCGAGGTACATGCCCTTGGCTAGAACTGAACCCAGGACCCATTAGTCTGCGGGCCAACGCTCTAACCACTGAGCAAAACCGGCCAGGGCTGTTCTACTTATTGATACACTCATTGGTTGATTCTTGTATGTGCCCTGACCCGAGATAGAACCCACAGCCTTGGTGTATCAGGATGACGCTCTAACCGACTGAGCTACCCAGCCAGGGCAGGCCCCATGCTGTTAACAGGGGTGAATCATATACAGAATCGGAGCATCCAAAATGAGGACACAAAGGAGCAGATAGGAGCACGGACTCTGGCGCCTGACATACAGACACGGGATCAAAGCCTAGCTCTGCTACTTCTAGTAGTTGTGTGACCTTGGGCAAATGACATACTGTGTGCCTCAGTTTCCTCATCTGTAAAACGGGGGTCCGGGTAGCCTCTTCTTCAAAATGTTGAGAAGTATGTAATGTACCCAGGATGTTAATAACATGGGAAACTGGGTGCAAAGTATCAGGGAACTCTCTGTACTACCTTTGTGATTTTTTCTGTCAATCTAAAAGCTATTCTGATATTAAAAGTTTATTTCAAAATACAGGTGCCCAGGCCCCATCCCTGACTATTTAAATCAGAACTTCTGTCTCAGGGATCAAGCGTCAGGATTTCAAAATTCTCTCTAGATGATTCAGACCTGCAGCCAGGGCTGAGAGCCACCCATGCATTGAAAGCACCTCAGAAAGTACAAAGCACGATGGAAATGCAGGTGGTTATGATTAACCAACCAAGGCACTGTTTTTTAAAAAATTACACAAATAACAGTGACCACTGTACAATAAAAAACCTAGAGAGAAATAATAATTAAAATTGCCCCTAATCCTGTCCTCTAGTGAAACCCACTGTTTGTTTTTTTACCCACTTTTTTTTTTTCATGGAATACCCAGATTTATTATTATTCCTGTTGTTATTACTATTGAAACATGAAACTGGGGCTCTGAGAGGCAGCCCCATGGCCCCAGGGTCTTTGAGCTCACCTGTCTACTTCTGCATCCTTTGTCGTCAGAGTGGGTGGGAGCCTCGCCCAGGTGAGAAGCTGGAGTGGCTGATGTTGAAATGCTTAAAACCCAGGGTAGATACGTGTGCCTTGGCAATGCCACCTGCTAATTAAGTGAGGGCAT
The DNA here is from genome assembly GCF_054644295.1 of Miniopterus natalensis. Taxonomy (NCBI): domain Eukaryota; kingdom Metazoa; phylum Chordata; class Mammalia; order Chiroptera; family Miniopteridae; genus Miniopterus; species Miniopterus natalensis. The sequence goes on from NC_142100.1 coordinate 19,954,396, forward strand.
GGCACGGCCTCCAGCACCGTCACATTTCAGTCAGTGGGGAGCTGCATCTGTGTCATCTCCCCATTCCTGTTTTCTCCTCCCATGCTAGGAAAAGATATGAGTAAAGATGCTTGATGAGCTACAGGCAGATGTGTGATCATGAGGTTAGAAGAGGGCTGGTGACAATGGCCATTGGGCAGAGGAGGCCCAGAGGGATATGTGAAAGAAAGCGTGCCTACCTGAGATGTACCAGGTGCTCTACTCCTGGGTGCTCGCAGCTTAAATCTCCATTTCCTCTCACAAAGGCAGCCCTAGAAAGCAGCTCTGTTGGTAGTCTTGTGAAAAGGTAAACTAAGGCACATTAACATTTTTCAAGAGTTTATTTGAGCATACATCAATTCAAACTGGGCTGTGGCAAACCAAAGGTGGGGGAGAGGCTTTTATAGAGAAGACAAGGTATCAAAGCAAGGAAAATTATTTGATTGGCTACAGATTAAGCAGTCACCTTATTTGGGAAAGGTGAGTTCGCCGTTTGTGATTGGTGGTTCTTAAGTTAAATTTTCTCGGATTCTGGGGCATTGATTCTGGCTTAGGTTTTGGTTTGCTTGCACAGGCTACTGAGGCATGAGAGCCATCCCCATCTAATGGCCACCTTTCAATTATTTTAACATTCTTACTTCACAGATGAGGATGCTGAGAGATGAGGTGACCTGCCCAAGACCCCACAACCAGCATGGTGTAGGTTGGAATGCACAGGCCACGACGTTCAGCAGGATACTATACTGCATTCAGGAAAAACAGAAAGGAATAAAGGAACGGATGAATAAAGGGAAGGAAAAAATGAAGAGAATGGGAAAACGAAAGAAGAGAAAACGAACTTGTGGCCATGTTTCATTATCTTTGAAATGGAATAGTTGATACATAAAATAACACGTATAGCACATGTGAGTCATAAAATAGACTAATAGAATGAACCCCCTTGAACCTACAACCAATCTAAGGCAGCAGGAAGCTACTAGTAACTTATATCTACTTGCACCAGTGATTCCCCAGCTGGTTGCACAGTGAACGCAGCTGGGGAGCTTAGGCAGCCACTGATGCCCTCAGAGAACCCGGTGGGATTTGCCTGGAGTTTGGTCTGGGCATCTGCATTTTTAAGACCTACCCAGCTGATTCTCATGTGCAGTCAGGTTTGAGAACCACTGGCTTATATTCTCCTCCCCTATAGCATCCCTCCGATTTCCCCCCCACCCTCACCTTTACCCCCTAGGTAACCATCCTGAATTTTGTGTACTGAACCGATTCTTGTTTCGGGAACTAGCGCTGCTGGCGATCGATCTCCCTCCCACCACGAGGCGGCGCCAGAGATAAGACAGCCTCCGCCTCCGCGCGGCGCGGGTCGCGCTGGAGGGGTTTGGCCCTCGCGGCGCTCCGTCGCCGGGGAACGCGCTGGGAAACGGTCCGCCTCGGGATTAGCGCGGTTGCTTGGGACGCTCGGGATCTCCGACCAGGGGACTCTTCGGAAACTGCGGGGCACAAAGAAACGTGAGTCGGGGCTTGGGCTTGGGCTCGGCCGGGAGCCGGCGTTGGGGGGTCGGCACCCGCGGAGCCCGGCCGCGGGGGCTTCGCGCTGGCGGGAACCCCGGCGGGCGGCCCCGACGCGAGCGCAGGGCGCACCGGGCCCCGCGTCCGTGCTCACCCTGCTCCCGCCGCGCTCTGGGTCCGCCGCTTTTTTGTGACCCTTTTTGTCACGTGTGTATGTTGAGGCCGAGAGAGGGGTGCGCATCGACCGGTTCAGGGCAGCAGCCCAGCTTGGTGGCCGGTCTGGAACCGGAACCGGAACTGGAACCGGAACCTTAAGTTTCTCGGCGCCCGGCGCGAAGATTAATCGGTCGGCAGCATCCAAGGGCGAGGGAAAAAGCGTGTCGAGCCTGCCGGTCCCGAGACGGAGGTTATACCCGGGCAGCCGAGGCTGGACTCGGCCGTGGGTGCAGATTACACCCCTCCCCCCGTCTGGTGGCCTCGGAATTTGAGACTTGGCGCGGACCCAGGCCTTTTGCTTATTCAACGGACGTCCCTTAAGCATTGTCATAGCCCGCCAAGCGCTTTTGGACCTGCACACGGGGCAGCTTTGGGGTCAGAGGAAACGGCATCCTTTCAAGTCTCTATTTGGGCCCCCAGACTGCTCGGTGACCGGTCGCAGTGTCTCCATCAGTATGGTGAGGGACCGGTCCTCCATGCTATACGCAGAGCACTTCCAGATGTGACACTTTGGGGGCTGACAGAGCCCGGGCCCTGGCCTCCGACCGACAGGAATTAGGATCCCCGCTCTCTTATTTCCTCTTCTTTGCTTTGTGATCTTGCGGAAGTCACTTTACCTCTTTGGACTTAAGTGTCTTCCCCTGTCAAGTAATGGGGTGACAGTAATGAAAAAGATCATGTATTTCAAGAACTTGGCCCATTGACATGTTCCTTAGATTATCCGTTACTTTACGTGGAGCATGAAAGTCCCCCCAGTGTGCCTGGTCCAGCGTTGCTAGGACTGGTTCCCTGTCTCTCTGCAGTGCCCTTGATGATGTCTGTACCACAGCTGGGTGCAGTTCAGGCTTATTTAAGTCTATGATTTGCAGCCCTGATGGCAAATGATTTAAAAAATGCAGATGCCTGGGGCCTACACTATGACTTTTTGGATTTAATTGGTCCAGAGTGGGGCCTAGGCTCCATCTCCATTCCAGTGTGCAGCCGAGGGGTGAGGCCAAGCTTGAGAGGGTTCCTGGGGGTGGCAGCAAGCTCATTTTCCTACACTGCTGTTCTTAGATGGCACTCCCCACACTGCCCTCCTACTGGTGTAGCCGGAGGCCCCTGGATGAGCAGCTAGCGCGGCAGCGACACCGAGAGCAGGAGGCCCGGCTTCGACAGCAGTGGGATGAGAACAGCCGCTACTTCAAGATGTCTAACGTCTGCAGCTCCAAACAGGCAGAATGGAGCTCCAAGACCTCCTATCAGCGGAGGTAACTGTGCGGTGACCGACACTGGATGGAGGCAGGCGGGCGGACACTTGCTCGTCAGGAGATGTAGCCTTAACCTGGGAGAATATGGCTTGATAGCATGTTTTCTCAAGGGAGTTGCTGGACAGCATGGATTGCCTGCCTGGTGATGTTTTTCTAACTGGAAATTGAAAAACAGATAATCAGCAAAGTAATACATTTGCATTGAAAAAAAAACAAAATGATATGAAACTTATGTAGAATCTGGAAGTTTCCTTGTGACCTCATGTCCCCAGCCTGAGTGCATGTCCTCCCATACATTTTCCCATTTGTGTTTGTGTATAAATATATACACACACCTACATCCATTTTTATAAAAACACCTGTAAAAATATGGAAGTTAAAAAGCAGAGGCTTTGGAGTCAGACAGACTTAGACAGAAATCCTGACCGTGTTGCTGCTTGAGTGAGCCTCAGTTTCCTCATCAGTGAAGTGGGGCTGAAACAGAACCTACTTCTTAGGTTTACATGATGAACCATCCATGGTTTTACCTGGTACATGTTAATTGCTCAAATAATATTTGCTAGCACTATTATCATGTGTGTATATAAGCGTATTTATGTTTTCTTATTGCAAAAACAAGATTCTGTCATGCATAGTGTTCTGGGACCTGCTCTGTTAACTTTGGCTGGACACCCCTTTTCATGTCACCGTGTTGTACGTACCTCAGCCTCTCTACCCATGCAGCAGAGTGACCCGTATGGCTGTGGCACAACTGGTTTACGGTGGGCTCCTTCTCACCCAGCATGCACGCCTACCAGCGCGAGAAGATGAAGGAGGAGAAGAGGAGGCATCTGGAGGCCAGACGGGAGAGACTTCAGCAGCTTCTGCTAGAGGAACAGGACCTGCTGGCCAGAGAACTGGAGGAGCTGAGGCTGAGCATGAACTTGCGGGAAAAAAGAATCCGGGAGCAACACAGGAATCTCAAGTCAGCCCGGGAAGAGCAAAGGAAACTGGTAAATTCTCATCACCCTTAGGCACGTCCCCAGCCTGTCAGGGATGTGCATGTGGGTCACCCCTGTGTGTTCTGGTCTGATGAGATGGCAGTTAACTCCAGAGCCAGCTGGGAAGGTGTTTACTCTAAGTTGTCCTTGTGTGTTTTGCATGAGTCGTCTTTGTTGTCGTTGGCCCTTTAAATCATTACATCCAAGTTCTTTTTTCTTTATTCCAGTTCTGTGGCCCCCCAAGGCCTGGGACTTGTGTATTTTATCTTCCAAAGTAGTTGTGTAGAATGGTGAGCCCCAATCTGTGTTTCTAAGCCTGCTGTATATTTTGAAGGAGATCTGTAGCATCTAGGACCCATATGTAACATTGGATTTTGGCACCTTCCGTCACCATTGTAAGAGGCATTTGTCAGCGCCATCTGGTTCCACTCAGGTGTCTGGCTCCTGGAGCCATGGGTGCAAGGCCAGGTTTGAAGGGCGGTGTGGTGACAGCATGCCAGTGGTGGCACTGTTAGTCTGAGTGACTTCCATTGTGGGTTATCTGAAATGCCAATAGATTTGAAAAGCGACATTAGGCTTTCTTTGTTTTCTTGACAGATTGCTGAACAGCTTTTGTACGAACACTGGAAAAAGAATGACCCCAAACTTCGAGAGGTGAAAACCAAGGAGATCTTTCCGTTGATTTGCCTAAGTAGATGAAACTGAGTTTCCTTACTTGTTTTAGACTTGCATTTTGTGCTGGGTTGAGACAGAGGGGAACACTCCAGCCACCTGAAAAGAGCATCATGCAGATCTAGTTCATTTGTTTAACACTGTTTCTTGAATACTGTTAATGTCCACCTGTGTGGCTGTGCAGACTAGGGGTGGTCCACCACTCCTAGGGAGCTCCCAGTCTAGTAGGGGAAACAGTGGGCAGCTCATTACAGTGTAGGATGCAGGCTGCTGGGCAGATTGGGAAGATGGGCATCAGGACAGTGCCCCCAGTTCAGTGGAGATCAGGCAGGCGTCCCAGAGGAGTTGCTGGGGTGGAGGAGTTTAGACGGACATGAGCATTAATTTGATGGTGTAGAGGTGAGGTGAGAACATTCTGGACTGAGGCAGCTGTGTGAGAATGGGGCCTGAGTCAGGAGAGCAGCGCAAGTCCAGGGAGCTATGAGTGGCCGGGAGGCTGGATGTCAGGGAGGGAAAGCCCCAAGAGCTGAGGCTGGTAAGGCAGATGGGGCCAGACCTCGGGCAGCCTTGTGTGCTTTCCCCGGAAGCATGGGGAGCGCCTGGATGGTTTTAAGCAGGGGTGCAATGGGAGAAAAGTTTCTGTTACTTTGTTCCAACTCGAGTTTAGAACCCTGGTCCTTTGGTTTTCTAATTGACTTGAATCAGGGTCATCGCGTGCTCCCTTACCAGATACCTGGGCCACTCTGAGTCCTCACAGAAGGAAGTCATGGTCACATTTCAGTGCATGTCCCTGGGCTCCCAGCGAATGTCTGTTAGATGAACCAGAGAGGAAATGAATCATCTCCTTCTCATCCTCAGATAGAATCGGACCTTCACAAGAAGCATGTGATAAATTCCTGGGAAACGCAGAAAGAAGAGAAAAAGCAGGTGTGGTCTGACTCTGGAAATGGTCCCGTGTGCTTGAGCCCCCCCTCGGTGCCTGGCACTGTGCTGCGTGGTCCCCCAGCTCCGCATCTCAGTCCCGCGGTTCCCACAGTGAGCGCCGGGCGCAGGGGCGCAGCCGAGCACTGGCCTGCTCTGGCACAGACGCTTCGGGAGGAGCTGAATGCTGCAGGAGCTGGGTCTTTGCTGGCCGCGTGTGACAGTTACTGATCTCAGCTCATGTGGCCCCACGTAGCAAGAAGCCACAGAGGAGGAAGAGAACACCCAGTATGAAAATGAATGTGCAGCGGCCCGGAGGGAAGCGCTGGATCGGATGAGAGCAGAAGAGGAGAGGAGGCGGCTGGAGGATACGCTCCAGGCTGTGGCGCTGCAGCAGCAGATGGAGGAGTTGAGGGTGAAGGAGATGGAGGTGAGGCCACACCACGGCCACATGGCCTCCTCTTAGCTGTCTGTTATAAAATGGGCATTTCAAAAGCTATTCTAAAGAGATCATATGGGGGAGGTGATTCTAAGAAATGCAGCAATGCTGGGTTCTCCCTCCTGACATTTATAGCCATCTACAGCTTTTCCATACTCCTGGGTTGTCTTGTGTGCCCACATTCTAGAATGTTAGCCATATGGAGACAATAATGCCTGTTCTCTCCAACGTGTTTCGGGACCTGCTGTCTGAGAGCCTTCTTAGAACTTGGAGTTTCCAGCACTATGTACACTTGACTTAGTCTGATGATCTAGCACACAGCTATCCCTGGCTAGCAGGTTTTTGGTCTCAAGGCACAAACCGTGAAGGTCTTTGGTCCAAGAGGCTAGTTTGAGAATACTGTGCAGTTTCCCTGAGAGGAGGGATCTCCCCATTCAGAGGAGGGAAGCACCCCCTTCCCCAGGCCTGAGTGATTCAAGAACTAGGTCTTAGTGCCCACTACCTATTCTGGGTGCTAAGCACTGGGCTAGGAGCTAGAGATACAGCTGTGAGCAAGGCCCACAGACCTTGCCCTCATGGCGGAAGCAGTGGCAGGTGGAGGAGGCAGATGGTAAGTCACAGTAAAACATGGACAATACAGGGTCCTTTGGGAGCACAGAGCATGGGGCTCTTTCTGGTCCACAGGGTTGGGAAAGGCTCTTGCAAGAAATGGCCCATCTGGGCTGGGATGAATGAGTGAGTTAATCTGGGGCAAAGGGCTCAGAGCCCAGAGGTGGGAGGGGATTACGATCACCAGGTGGCCAGGCCAGCCCTTGTCACATAGGTCTGCTGAAAACAGAGGTGAGGAATGAAGGGAGCTCTGATTCTCATGATCTTAATGGGGGTTACCATCATTGTAACCACAGGCCACCAAACTGAAGAAGGAACAGGAGAATCTGTTGAAGCAGCGGTGGGAGCTGGAGAGGCTGGAGGAGGAGAGGAAGCAGATGGCAGCACTGCGGCGGAAGGCGGAGCTGGGGTGCGTGGAAAAGGGTTGTGTCCGTCCTGCTCTCAGATCTCTCTTTTCTCACACTTGCCTTCGTATTCCTGAAACCAGAAAGGATACCCCCTATAGTACGTAGCTGTCTAACCTGCGTTTAATTCTTTGTAAGACGCTGAGGGCAACCTATGTTTTGTTCATTTTTAGACGCTTTTTGAGACATCAGTATAACGTGCAACTCAATAGACGTGCACAGCAGATCCAAGAGGAACTGGTAAGTTATAAGAGAAAACCTGGTGTTTCTTTCACCCTCTTTTGAAAAACATGTTTTCCATTGCTCAGGAATGACTGCATCCTTGTACGAAGTAAAACACAAAGTCAGATTCCCCCTGGTCCAGCCCCTGCAGTCTGCGCCCCTCCCCAGAGCAGTCTCTTCGGCATGTCTCCTTCTAGATATACTTACACACATAGGCAAGTGGTGGTTTTTAAAAAAATGTGCTTGAAGTTGTACTCCTGAGCATATTTACCTAACGATAAATCTCACACTTTATGATCAGTCTATTTAGATTGAGCTTGTTCTTTTTTACTGGCTGCTCAGGATCCCTGTCCAGTATTTTGATGGGCGCCCTCCCTGAGAGGCGGACAAGGGGCGTGAGTGAGCAAACCCGTTTGCTCCCATCCCTGCCTGCTGCAGGCAGGGTCCTCGTGGCAGCACCATGTGGCTTTTCCCAAGGGCGTCTTTCCTGTCTCAGGCCTGCGGAGCTCCCGCCCTCTTGCACGGCGTTCCACTGCACAGATGTACAGAATAGCTATTCCCTAGCAATGGGTGTTTGGGTTGTTTCTGAGTTTTCCCTCTTACATAGCGGCTACAGTGAGTATTTTGTGCTTACCTCTGCATTTGTGTCTCTGGAGTCTATGTTTTCAGAAGTGGAATTGCTGTCAAATTGTGTTCTAAAAAGCTGTGCTACCAGATGTGTCTGAGAGCAGGGACATGGGTGTGGTGGCAGAGGGGTCTCCCTTTAGGCACAGAACAGCTCCTGGGCCTCTTTGATGTCGTTTTAAACCATCCCAACATCTTCCCATCTCTATGTGGAGAACATTTGGCAGCATCACGAGTGTCTGCTTTCAGAGCTGGGTCCAGAGACGAGAGGGGCTGCCACAGGGCTCCGCCCCTCACCCACTGTGCTCCCCCCCCCCCTCCTCTAGGAGGCCGATAAGCGTATCCTGCAGGCGCTCCTGGAGGAGGAGGAGGAGACCCGGCTTGTGCACTCGGCGCGGCGGGAGCAGGCCCTGGCTGACGTGGCCTGGATGAGGCAGGTCCTCGAGGAGCAACTGCAGCTGGAGAGGGAGCGGGAGGCAGAGCTGCAGATGCTGTTGAGGTGAGAGGCGGCAGCTGCGTAAGCTGGACACTCTTGGCCTCTGCTCTGGGACCTGGCAGCCCCGCAGGCCTCTGAGGGTGGTCTGTTCTTGAAACACCTGTCCTTGGTGATGTATCCGTCTTTCACGAGGAGCACATCTTTGTTAGGACCTGGCTTGTGAGGGTGTTTCCTTTAGGTTAGGTTATTTAAGATGGAAATCACTAGGGTTTAGAGTAAGGATCTGTTCATCTAAAATCTTAAAAGTTTGAAAGGAAATTGTTATACATTATGGAGATGTTGCATGCTTCTTAGGTCTATATAAATGGATCCTAAAAATGAACATAGTAGATTGAAATAAATAACAGGTAACATTTATTGAGCACTTGTATGCCAGATACTCCAGCCAAGTGGTTGGTACTGGGGTCATGGGGACTGGGGGAAGTCACTCACTCATTTGCATCAGGCCACAGGGTGAGCTAGCAGGGACCCCAGGAGCGTGGCAACAGAGCTCAGGCACTGACAGTGCCCCTCCTCTAGAGCCTTGACGGTTTCATTCACTTCAGTGTTTAAATGGCCCAGGTATAAGGCATCGAAGTGTTTTTTATAAAGAGATGGAGTCGTAAGAAGGTCACTTAAAGTACTTACTATAGGAACACTTCTTGTGAACGTGTCCTTAATCTGTTCAAAGTTTGTGTGGAGAGATTTATTTGAAGGCTGGCCCCACAGGTGTGTGCCACCTGATGCTTTGGACCTTTAGTTCCTGTCTGCCATTGGTAAGGAGCCTGCTGTCACTGTCTTGTGTTTCCCTAGGGAGGAAGCCAAGGAGATGTGGGAAAAGAGAGAGGCAGAGTGGGCCCGAGAGAGGAGCGCACGAGATAGACTCATGACTGAGGTAATCCCCGCTGTGATGGATGTGGGCTGGTCGGTGCCTGGGCAGGTGGAGCTGCAGCCTGGCCACAGCTTGCAGAACTGGTATTTGTTAGAGTCGAACTAAAACCTTTCCTTTTCCTTTCTGCTGAGGCTAGGTCCTGACAGGGAGACAACAACAAATACAAGAAAAGATTGAACAAAACCGAAGGGCCCAAGAGGAATCCCTAAGACACAGGGAGCAGCTTATTCAAAACCTTGAGGAGGCAAGAGAGTCAGCTCGTCGTGAGAAAGAGGAGAGTGAAGAACTGAAATCAGCCAGGAAACGGGAGCTGGAAGCCCAGGTAGGGCCGAAAGTCCCTGGGCAGGAGGCAGCCTAGCAAGGGGGATGAGAGCTGCGGCAGCAGGGCCTGCAGTGGTGCCTGCATCATGGTGGCCCAGGAGTCAGAGGCCCTGGGCTTATTTCCACTCCTGGCACCACTGGCCTTGTCTGGGAGCTCAGTGCATTCCTTTTTGTCCCACCTGAAACCCTGACCCTGCTGGTTGTAGCTCAAGCTCCACTCCACATCCTCCTGTGGAGCAAGGCTGTCATTACTGCCCACCACCTCTCATTCCTGTCTGCATCTGAAAGCATTTTGTTCACTGGCCACAATTTTCTACTTATTCAGTTCTGTACCTAATAGGTAACACAAAATCTTCCAAACACATGACCACATCCAGAGTTTCATACAAGGTACATATTACCACGCACATAACGTCTCCAATACCATAAATGCCCTTCCCACTGTTGGCACTTCCCTCTGATTCTCCAGCTCGGGTAGATCCACAGGCTTTCCCTCTTGGTCAGAGGCAGCACTCTGCCCTGTAGGCCTTGTCTCAGGATGACTTACTCTGTGTCCAGGTTGCAGAGCGCCAGTTGCAGGCGTGGGAAGCAGACCAGCAGGAAGCAGAGGAAGAGGAGGCGGCAAAGCAGGCAGAGCAGCTCACCGATGCCCTGTTAGAGCAGGAGGCAAAGATGATGGCCAAGCAGGGATACCGGCCCAAGGTAGGGAGCCTGCAGGTGACAGCCACTGCTCTCCCAGGACTGTTCACAGCCCTGTGCTCAGCTCTGCTCCCTGCCAGCTCAGATTCTTCCTTGCTCACCTGTTGTATTTCTTTTCTCTACTAGTGGGGAACCTTGACACTGGGTCTGTTTCATCTTTGGTGGGGCCTCTTACAGCCCTTGACGTGATTCTGACTTGGCTCCTGTGGCTGCAACCAAGGGTTGAGGTCCTGACTGTTAAGCTGTGTGCCTGTTACCCTGTTTGGGGACAAATAGCAATCTAAGAGCGTTGGCCACAGCTGGTGAGAGGTGAAGGCAGTGGTTCTAGGCCCTAACTATCCAGACATCAGAGCCCCTGCCCCTCCTTTACCAGGGCCACCCAGGTGCTCTAAAGTGCTGCAAAACAAAGGCCGGCTCCTCTGTGGTCAGATAACTCTGGGAAGCTGATGAAACATTCAGAGCAAGTACTACACCGGCTGCAGAACATTAATGTCCTAACTGGCTAAGGCTCTTGAGGTGCAGGGGACACCATTTTAAACTTTCTTGGCCATGGATCAGTGTGTGTCTCAGGATTAGGGTGTCACAGAACACATGTAAAAATGTTCTTACATAGGGCTGGTGCTTTAAAAAAAGTCATCAAGTGCCTCATTTGTGGCTTAGGGTTAAAGCTGCTTTGGCTATAAATGAAAACAGCCATTTATACTGTGCTTTTTAGCTCTTACTTACAATGGATTAATTCCCAGTGCTCCAGAGAGTGCTGATCTAATCAGTCTTATGTTTTCATTCCTTTTTCAGCCTTATGGACATCCCAAAATTGCTTGGAACTGACTTCCTTGGTACTGGAAGCACAGAGAACAAGGGTGCTGAGGCCTTTGATATGCAACCGCCAGACAGTTTTACAATGTTCTGCTCTAGTGTTAGGGTCACTGGAAAATAGGTCAGTGAGCCTGTCAGGTCCATGATAAAATGGATCAAGGGTCTGGCCAAACTTTAAGGTGTTGTGAATATGCAACACCCAGTAGGAGGCCCTTCCATGCCTTTCTTATTCAAGAAAGGGGGTTTTATAGTCACGCACTGATAGTGCTGTCACAGTCTTGCACTATATTCATAAATAATGTAAGATTCTAAGTCTGTGCTAGGAGTTACAAGTTGTGTTCCATGACAGGACTCATGATCTCCTGTTGTCTCACCCTTAATTGTCAACCTCCAGTGAAGCCTCCAGCCAGATATGAGGGGAGGTTTTTCATTTTTTAAGTTGCCATTTAAATTTAACTATTCTATTGCAGACAGACGTGTAAGATTTATTAATTTAGTGGTCCCAAAAGGATCACATCTTGGTTTCTGAAGAAAAGAACTATGAACCCTGAGACAGGCTGATGTGGTCCTTGGGTGCTTTCTGGAAAGGTAGTGAGAAATGAGTCTTCCCTCCTTTAGGAAGCACTTGGTAGAATTTCCATAGAGCACTGGGGAGGGGGGGAGTGTGATCCCAACATCTATGTTACTGAGCCTCAAAAGGGGACTTCAGAAGGTCGCTTGGATAGCTAACCTTTTGGTATGACACTTTGGATCTCTGGTGTCTCAGGAAGGTCTAAGCTACATACAGCCTTCTAGGACTTATGTACCCAGAGGAGGGACATTGACCCTGAAGAAACTAGATCAGACTGAACCACAAATTAGCCAAACGTTTCTCTTCCCACTGTTATATCAATGTGACATAGCTCTAGATTAATCTCTACAAGAAGTTCCTTGGCAGCAATATTTTTATGACTTTTTTTTCATATTCTTTCTGTAAAGTTTTTGTTACATTGTGCTCAAGAATCCGTATCTCAGTAAATTACAGCTAAATACTGTTCCAGGTTATTAAAAACCAGAGTTTATTTAAAAATCCTGAGTCTAAGGGCTGTGTTGCCTTTCACTTCCATTGTGTTATTAAAACAAATTAACCTGCAAACTATATCCTTAATCTGTTTTTCATTTTCTTATCTTGAATTTCTTTGGATATGATCCACTGAGCTCCATTTTCATTGTGCATGCTCATATTTATTCCTGTTTCAGATGTTCATTACTTGTGAAATAAAGTTCTGGTTTGACTGCATCACTTCCAGGCTTTGTTACTGTTGCTTTTATTAATTGCTGCAAAGTGGGTTGTGTAGAATGATAGATTTTTAGTTATTTAATCCACAGCCCTAGCCAATTTGGCTCCGTGGTTAGAGTATCGGCCTGAATACTGAAGGATCTGGGGTTTGATTCCAGCCAAGGGCATGTACCTCAGTTGCAGGATCGATCCCTGGCTCCAGCCGGGGCACGTGCAGGAGGCAACCAATTGACGTGTCTCTCTCACATCAATGTTTCTCTCTCCCTTCTACTCTAAAAAAAAAAAAAAAAAAAAAATCAATGGAAAAAATATGCTCAGGTGAGTATTAACAACAACAAAAAAGACAAACTTGACTAACAATAACTCACATGCTCCCCTCTTCCCTCGACGTGGGACTTCAACTCCTTGAGTGTGAACTTCCTCACCTGTACTGCTTCACAGGGTTGTGAGGATTAAAGGAGTTAATCCACACACATAAAAAACCCAGCACAGTGCCTGCGGCAGAGTAATTGGTGTTAGTTGTAACTATAATTATTATAAAAGCATATTTGAAAGCAGAAAGGCAAGGAGCTGCCTGGTGGGGAAGGGGGCCCTGAAAATGGGACTACAGCAGTGCTGCTAAGAGTGTAACTCCTAGGCCCCACCCCACAGCTGTTGGATCAGAGATGAACTGGGGGCTGTTGCTGCGAGCCCTCCAGGGGCTGGAAGCTGGCTTATCTGAGAAGCCCTGCCTAGGAGGTGCTTCTGGGTGGGAGCTGATGGGTCTGACCTACTGGTTCTGGGACCTCAGACAAGCTAGATGACACTCCATCTTCCCTAGATCTCTCATTTGGAAGGGACCTGTGATGACCAGGTCCTGCCCCACCCCTTCTTCTGTTTGGGAGAAGAGCCCCAAATCACCTCTCCAGAGGACAACTGTTGGGGACTGAGGGTGGCCCTGATGAACCCAGGTATAAATCTATATTCCACATGGGCCTTTCTCTGAAAGTTAAAAAGAGACCGATGGCCTTAAGAGACTGAACTAACCCCACAACCAGATCACTTGGGAAGACAAGGTGAGGGCACCTATGCTTAGCCGGCTTACCCTGAATTTAAAAACCATGAGTGGATACATACTGATATCCCGATGCAGAATTTCTTTAATAAAGTTATTTGCTAAGTACAGAGGAGGAAACAGAGAATGCCCAGGGTGAAGGCATATTCAATACCGTCTCATTAAAGATGGGGTGATGTGAGAACTTCCTCGGAACTCTGACAGAGTATGTGGAAGCACCAACTAACTTATGGGAACCATAGAATTACTACCACGAGGACAGTTATAGAGCCTGTTTATTGCATAACTAGCAGGCACAAATTTCAAAACAATTTTACAACGCTTAAAGGGTTGTACAATAATTACAGGAATAGAATGTACAATAAAAATGAAAAAATAAGTACAGACTAAAGGATGGCATGGTTAAAACAGACGAGTAAAAGGCATTTCAGTCTCCTATGCAGCATTTTCTTCTGTAAAAACAAGGGTGACCTTCAACCAGGACACAGAAAGAAGGAAAATTCGATGTTTGGGAAGCTCGCAGCTGCTGTGAAAGAACTCGGGCTAGCCTCCCTCTTGTTCTGCAGCTTACGTCACCTGAGGAATTGGACAACAGCTCCTAATTGTGCGTTTCAGTTCTGATGGCGTGAAATGCTGTATTTGATCTTTGGGCCCAACTGTTCTTTGGCAAATAAGAACTATTTGCATTCTGAGGCAGAAGATGACTTCAGTTAAAGGAGCTCAGGTGGAGCTGTCGCCTCCTCAGCAAGTGCCAGTCTTGTAAAGTGCACCTCTGTCCTACCAGCTTTGGGAGGGGTGAGGGCGGTTTGAGAATAAAGGGTGAAAATGTGACAAAGAGCAGACGGTAGTGCAAGGCTATGGAACCCATGTGCAAAAAACTGTTCGGACAAGGTGATTTGCCAACAGGACCAGAGAACCTCCGACGCGGGATCTCAGTGAGGCTGAGGAAGTGTGTGGGGCACTTAGGAGAAGGAAGCCTTGCAGCCTTCCTATCAACACGTGTCCCGCCGCCTGGGAACTTCTTTCTGGAGTTTTGGCACTGTGGGTTAATAAATTCTGCGGAGTTCTTACAACTGAAAATGCTGGTCCCCACGTTCCTTGACTTTCTCCAGGGCACAGGTGTTTGCAAGAAAGACGAGGGACAGCTAAGTATGTGCAGCATGCAGAGAAGGTTTCAGATGGTGCTTGAACTTAAGTTAGAAGACATCCTCAAGGAGACATCCCCTCAGCATCCGACAGGAGCATGGCACTTAGGGTTGTGCAGATAAGCAAGTGGACGAGTCTTTTGGAGATGTGGACCTTTTCCCCAAGCTACTTAGTGTAGCGAAAGCATCCACACACAGTGACTTAGTAAAGCAGACACCATCACGGTGCTCCTTTCATGACAGTTTACGGTCAAGCTGTAAAGGTGACTGTGAATCAAACAGTTCTGTGAAAGTACAGGCTTATTTAGCATGAATTTAGGCAACTTTGATTATTTTGACTTCACGTGTGTGAATGCGCACCCTGGGACCAAATATGTGGGTAAAACGAAGACTAACAGCAACTCAACACAGGACAGGATGGCCACGTGACGGATGAGGCTGAGGCTAAGCCAGGTGTGACCAGGGAGACCAGGCCCTCACACTGCAGTTTACAGGACCCCAGGACAGAGGCTATGAGCTGCAGGCCTAGAGACCACAGCTCACCCACATGTGTGCTGTGAAAATGTCTAGATCAGTTGCTAACATTTATAAACAAAGAGATGGCACCAAAAAACCCAGATTTCTAGAGTCTCTTGAGAAATAAAAGCTCTGGCAACCCTGGGCCCACTTTTCCACCTGGCAGCCTAAGTAGAGCTGGGGAGCTTCTGTGCCCACTGAGTGTACCCTAGGCCCCCCTGCTGTCCCTGCTCCTGCTCTACACCGGGCTCACTTCATTCACCTTCATCACTACCACCTGGCCTCCCTGGTCTAGGTCAGGGTCTGAGCCACACTCACACAGAACTGCTTCAATAAGCAAGTACAGGAATATGTTTTAGCATTCAGAACAAAAGGTCTCTTTAGCAACTTAGAAAACAATCTCAGCATGTTCCAGAACTGAAACCTGTACTCTTTCATAGCTTTGGGATCGCTGGTAGTTGGCCAGAACATATCCTCTAAGGAATTCTTGAAAGTTTTTGTCCAATTTTTAAATACCAGCAAGATCATGGAAAAGAAATAAACTCAGATGATTGTATATATCTTACCTTACAAGAAGTCCATAAAGGGTGATCGGCTATGTGAAGCAGGTCGTGTGGGAAGGCTTTAAGTGGTTAAAGGAGTAACTGGGTTTTAGATGACAGAGAGGTACAATACAAGGTCAGGGAGTAGATGATTTATCTTCCCACAGTTCATGGCAGTGACAGTGGAATGGGGTGGTGCAGAATGAGTTATGGCCTGTGGAGCTGATGCTCTTCTTGCTGCACGTCTGGAAGGAAAGTTTGGTTTCCTGGGGTAAGGCAGAGCAGTAGACTACGGGTGATAACATGGCAGTGCTCCTACCTGGATGTGGCCAAATGACACATGACGTGGAGGATGAGTGCCTATCTGAAGCCACGGAGACTTCAGGATGACAGTAAAATAGAAAGAGACAGAAGATCAAGATAGAAAAATTAAGGAACATCTCATGATAGAACAGTTAAAAGAAATGGAGCAATTCGTTGTTTCCTTCAAGAGAGATTGTTACACTATTTTTAGAAAGTGGCAAAGTCCTGTCTCTACATACTTGCTTGGAGACACTCCAAACTTAGAGATTCTTGCAACAGGTTGGAAAATTCACTTATTGCACAATGCTTGGTAGGGAACAGATAACGTTGCTTTTTTTTTTTTTTAACCCAACTCTCTCAAGAAAATCTCATTTATAGTTTTAACCATAGGCAAGGAGTTTTAAGGGCTGGATAAATAAATGGTAACCAACTTGCAACAATGAAGCTATGCTTTTGGAAGTCCATGATCATTAACTAACAGTCACTGACAGCACAACAGAACATCAGAAAGTAAACTGGCAAACAGTCACAAAATAAGGCAAGTGGGTTAAATTAATAGTTGAAAATTTGTTAGAAAACATGCAAAAATAATACTGAGGTTTTTTTTAAAAAGTTTTAAACTTTCATTAAATGTTTGTTTCTGGTAAAAATCAGAAGAGTTCCATGTCTAAATTTGTAACTGGACTTTGAAAAGCCTAGAAAATAGAAGGGTCAGCACACCGCTGTTCAGTTGTTGTTCTCTTTGGTGGTGATGGTCACCAGCTGTTTGGCGGCCTTAGCGATGTCGTATGCACACTGGATGACCTGCTGCGTGACCAGCTGGACGTCTGTGGGTGGGCTAGAGTCCCCGGGGAGGGTCTTCTTGCACTCTGACTGGAGTCGGTAGGCACTGGATGTCAATAAGCGAAGGGAAGTCCTCACCATATCAGACTTGGGTTTCTAAACAGAAAACACAGCCATTGGCCATGAAGTACAGGGTGAACATCCAAGAGCAGGAACAAGCATTCTTCTGAAAACAACTCCAGCTGTTCCATAGTGAATAGCAGTTTTGCCATGCACTTTTTCAATGGGGGTGCTCAGAACACTGCAAGCTTTGCAACCCACGATGTGAGATGCCAAAGCGCTCTAACTCAAAGGTCAAAGTGCATGCAGTAACATTTTAGTAGTATGTGTTACTCTGACGTAGTTTTTGAAAAATATTAATCCACTTGAGCGAAATATTTCAGATAAAATTTTATTCTATTGATGCTTTGCTTTTTAGCGCTGGGCACAGACATTCTTGTCTTATTAAAACCAATATTCATGTAGAACAAAATTATTTCAGTGCCCTACATGACTATTTGCAGATTTAAGACACTCTGTGCTACAACAAGGTTAATGTAATACCAAGGTCAGAAGGAAATTTCCTGCAGTTTATTTAAAAGGACCTGAACCAAGCAGGAAGTGACTTACTTTGGGGAATAACGCTGCCATTTCCGTAACAGCCACATGTATCCTCTCTGAGCAGGGGCTGTAACTGCAAGAACATGGAAGAGGTCATTCAAAGACAGCAAAATAATTCAGAAACAGAGAACGCTCAGGGGCTAGCACAGGTTCCATTTATATTCCCTTAATGAAGGGGCTGAGGCCGAGGCTAGCCCAATGTGGATCCCACACCAACAGAAGGAATCAGGTTCTAGATCAGGGTCCCCCTATCCTTTCTTGAAAGTTCATTCCATCTGATAAAAACAGCCTATAGGTATGAAACATAGGCAACATTACACTACTAGCCAGGTGAGGCCACAAACAGTCTGTAAAGATATTCACACTTCCTTAAGTTGGTCACTTATTTCTCATCTTCCCAATTTCTTGAAAGCGAAACAAGGATTTCCATGCAAAAGGCCAGAAGTTAAAAATAAAGCACTAAAAAAAAATTCCTTACAGTTGGAGCCTACACCTCAACACTTAAAAACCAACCTGGGTGAAATGAACACTTCTAAATTCTTCCCATTCAATGCATCTGAATTGTTGGGGTGTCTAAAGCTTTACTTTGGATAAAGAGGAGAGATCAGCTTCATACACTTGTTCAATCACTTACCCACTTTCTTGTAAAGCTGCCATGACTTTGTAATAAAATGCCACGAGCACAGGTAGTACTTTGCTTGTGGACAAGCTCAAAGGAGACAAAGCACATTACATCTGCCCGCCCTCATCCTTTCTTCCAGGCCGCCTGGCCTCCTAAGAGCCCCTGAGATGACAGCACAAGAGCTGAGGCTTCAGGAGCACGGGCTGCACACCAGGCTCCGTTCTCAGAGCTTTGCAGAGACTTGTGTAATCCTCCCAATAGCACTATGAGGTTGGTACTACTATCACACCCATTTTTCAAATGAGGAAACTGAGGCCTGGAGAGACAGAGAACCTGGCCAAGGTCCTACAGCTGGTAAGAGAGCAGAGCTCAACCTCTAAGCACGGGACACTCACTGCCACTCCACAAACAAATTCACTTTTTTTTTTTTTTAAAATAGCAAGCCTCTTTCCACTAACAACTGGTGATTCTGACTTCTTAGGTGATGACAATTGGAAGATTTAAGACTCTGGTTTCATTCAGGACTCTTATTCTTAGTATTATGACAAGCAACATACGGGGCTAGTTTCCTGCACCTTAAAAAAGTTATATTTCTGCCCTGAGAAGTACGTGTTACAAGGTACAGAGACAAAGACAAACTAAGATAGTATTAAGTGACAGCTCTTAGATACCACATTGCCAGCAGGCCTGGGTTTTGCTTCTAGAACTGACCCACAGAGCCAAGGAGGGAAGTGGATATGGGAAAAGCACTGAGGAGCCTGTTTTTAGCATGTTTCGAAATATGATGTGACTACAAAGGTTTGGCCTAACACAAGAACCCACATGGCTGTGCTATAAAATTTCCCTTCTAGGACACAAAACCAAATGCCCTTCAGCATCCATCCTAGCACTTAAAACCTTCAAGTAACATTCTTTCCCCATTTTTTAAGTCATGAGGTTTGCTTCTGCAACCTCTGTACTTTATCTTTCTAAGACATCTAGTATCAAAACTATTTTAATCAAGACTGCCTACATTTTAATAACTATGTATGATGCCAGGTGCGTACTACACTTATCGAGGGGGTGACTTCGTAAATTATATAAATGTCTAACCACTAAGCTATACACCTGAAACTCATATAAATTAATACTGAACGTCAACTGTAATTGAAAGAAAAAGAAATTATTCAGAAAAAAATGACTGCTTACATTTTAGTGAAACCATCACATTTCAAGAAAATGGTTTATATTATTACAAAATGCCTTCAAGTGGAAAATCCTCACTTTTACCTTTGTAAGCAGTTAGAACCATACACCACGGAGTAACAAAAATGCCAATGCACAGGGAGTTATTTAACTTAAACATTTCAAGGGACAACAGCCATCTCATCACACAGACACTCAGAGAAAAAGGCAATGTCCACAGCAACCCCTGTATCAGACACAATTGTTTCTTGGAACCAGTATGTCTGTTAATATCACATTAACCGAGAACCCCATCTAAGAGTTTTACCTTTTGCTGGTTAAGGGTTTCTATGTTGATCCAAAAATATAATTCACCTTTTCCCCCTGCTACATAGAGAACTTTTCCTAAGGACCTCTCTCAAAACCTCATTCATTACAAGATATTTTAGAAAGCCCTCAATAAGCCACAAAAGAAAGCACACAGATTAGTGAGAAAGTCTTCCTCCTTTATCAGAGGAGGGCTTATGCTCACAACTCCAAACTGTTATCTTTCCTCAAAAAAAGCTTTTGTGCATATGTAGTAATCCTGACTTGTGTAATTTTGTGTGTGTGAAAGAGAAAAGGGGAGAGGGGGAGGGGGGGAGAGAGAGAGAGAGGGAGAGAGGGAGAGAGAGGAAGAGAGAGATTGTACCAAGCACCATATTGCAATCTTTGAAGCCAAAAAAGGCTGCAGGGCAGAAATTTGTATTTCTGACAACTACCAAAGAGAACAAGGCAACCTAAGCACTTTATTTTTTAGTTTGAAACACAAGCGTGGCACTTTTGAACTGGGGGAAATGAAAAGTGAAGCATGCTGTTACACGGAGGGAGAGCACTAGGGAAGTTCATTTGGTATCAAGATTACTTAAAGACTGCGCAACATTTTGCTTTAGTAATAAGATAACGAAGTTGCTTGTTGCCATGCCTATGGTGTGCTGAGAAGGGGAACCAAACACCTGCTGCACATAAGGCATGATGAAAGCATGTGATCAAGAGGATGCCTGCGGAAGGAGGACGGTAACAGCATGTAATTTTCGTGGAAGGAGGCTGAGAAATTATGCAGGTTCCCCTTTTTCTCTAAGGATCCTCCAGCAGTCCAGCCATGAAGACTAACTCTTATCCTTCAACAAACACTGACTCTTCCTCTCTTACCGAGTGGGAAATGACACTGGGAGAAGTCTGCACTGTATAAAAAAGGGAAAGGCAGGAAAAGGGAAGGTCAGCACGATAGCGCAAGGAACACAGAGAACGCCAAAGCCAAGGGCATCTTTATATGGAAGAACAGAGGAGAAAGAAGGCGCAGTACTGTGAGCAATTTTTGTTTGTGCAAAAAGAGCATTTCGTCACTCAGGGCCCTAAAGTTTGCTGACCTAATGAAAATAATGAGATTGTTCTTGGGTTTTGACCGAACTGTTGTTTTCTCTGACCAAACTCAATGGGATGACATTAAACCATGTTTCATGAGTGTCTAGACCAGGCCAGCCACGTGAAGCTAGGATGTCTCCCAGGACAGCTAACAACTTGCCTGAAGCTCTCTGAGGAGAAAAGGACGAGTGAGAATGTGAGCCAGTCCCTTCCTCTGCTAAGAAGTGACTGCTTATGTGGCTCTGCTCACAGTGAGCAGTTATTCGAATGGTGATCTGATCAACTTTTATTGGTAAACTGCTTGTTTCTTAGACGTTTACACACATATACACACAAGCACATGCACACGTGGGAGACATAAGAAATCAGATTCATTTCAGAATGCCTTTTATGTCAGCAAACTTTTCCCTAGCTAAGGAGGTCACAGGGAGCAGCAGTGCCAGGAAGAAAAAAGTTCTCAGGTAGCTTCTCTCCCTTCTCCATCTAGAACGAGGAATATTGCTGCCCCAACTATACAGCAATTCTATTCCTAGAGACGTGTATTTTCAGAGTATTTCATCAGAAGATTGAAAATACCATGTTAAAAAAAAAAAAACACTCAATTTACAAATTTGTTCTTAAGCCTGTTACGTAAACCTGAAATTTTCAAAAACCTTTAAAATCAAGACATTGCAAACATCCCTGTTCCTAACTGCAGCAGCAGCTCTTCCAGAGCATGTACATTCTCCCAGGCAGGACTGTCAAGCCCCCTTACCTGTCATGTTTATTTTCTTGGGCTGCTCTTAAGAGTTCCTGGATGTTTTTGGTGATCTGCTCAGTTTTCCGGATGACGTCTTCGGTGCTGGGGAGAATTGGGCTTGGGGCCGTGGGGGGTTCTGCCATATCTGGTACTGAGCCATCACCTTGCCACACCATACTCCTCTGCCTTCCCTTCCTGCTTGACCTGTGAACATTAAAGAGGCTAAATGCAGCAGGTGCTTATCCCCTTCTTCTCCGCTTCTTGAAGCCACTGCATGTGCACTTGCTGAACACAAGAGCAGGCTGCTTCTGTGGTTTCCTTCATCCTGTCTGGCAGGAGACCCACGGTAAGGCTGTTTCATCAACAAGCAGCCGCAGCTCACATTGGAGGCTATTTCATTTACCACGGGGCTGGAATAACTGGAATGGGGAGGATGTGTTGTTATAAAGCCATCCCTAATTGAGCCAGTCCCATGGGGTAAAAATGCAGAACACGCCCAATAGCGACTTAAAGTGAAGTACTGATTTGAAGCACATTACAGAGACTCAGAGACAAATAATGTGCTGGTAAAAGAGAAAAAAAGGCCCCTATGGCAATGAGATGAGATGTTGAACTATGAACTTATAACACAATATTTTAAGAATTTATGGGGCTGAAAACAGAGAAAAGGGGTGCAGATGGTGAACTACAGCCTGCTAGATCTCTGATTTAAGAGCCCAACCCCCAGTACATCCTTCCTGCAGCTGTACCCCAGATCATCTGGGTCCGTGTCGTTGGGAGTGTTGTCATAGTCACTTTCAGGTGTGCTGTTCTGCTTCTCCAGTCTGGACGCCTACAAGAGAGGAAAGGCGACCCCCATTGGTTTAGAGCACAAGACACTTCTTGGGAGCCTTCCCCAGGAATCATTACCTGTTAGGCTACATGGCCTTCATGGCCCAGATCTCATTTGGGACAGGAGCCAATCCTTTATTGAAAATTTAGTAAAAGATGAATAGTGGATCCAGAAATGCTTTCTTTCCTCTTTTGCACCATTTCTTCTTAGCTCAGTGGCTACTCCATAAACAGATCCTTAGTACGAACTAACACAGACATACAAGGCAACACACCCACAAACACCCATAGACCTTCAGCACTGGAAACTGCCTGCAGATGACCTAGTCTAACACCAGATGAGAAAATGAAGGGCCCATGAGAAAATTATACACCCAAGGCCACAGAGTCGGTAGAAAAACAGGCCGAGAATCCAGGTCTCCTGCTACTTCCAATATTCCATGCCTGGGGTTCTGAAGATCACCACTGCTCAAAACACATATGGCTCTCCAAGAACTACCTCAGAGATGGTTTGTATGAGCCACACCAAAAAACCAGTATTGTTAATTTATTGCCACATGTTGTTTGTGAACCAAAATGGATTAACCCAGTGTGACACTTGGTTTCCAACTCTTTATCTGTTTCCCAAAACACCTAACCCTTAAAATATAAAGATTTGAGGCAACTGTGGAGATTCAAAAATGGGACACAGATTAAAAGAGGAATGCTAAAAATGTGTTGAACAAATGGCAGCACTGCTAAGCATAGGGTCTTCCAGGGTGACAAAACTTGAAGGGGACCATATTCCCTTGAAGGGAACTATGTTAGTTCTGGAGTGTCTAATAAAAATGGGTTTCCCTCAGTATATATATATTTTTTTAATTTACTGATTTTTTTTTTTTTGAGAGAGAAAGAAACATCAATTTGTTGTTCCAATGATTCATGCATTCATTGGTTGATTCTTGTACATACCCTGACCAAGGATCGAACCTGCAACCTTGGCATATGGGGACAATGCTCCAACCAACTGAGCTACCAGGCCAGGGCCACGCAATTTTTATTTCAAATGACCTGCACAATTCAAAGGACCCACACAGTTCAAACCCACATTGTTCAAGGGTTAACCAGTGGTTGGACGTCTGCATGTGCAAAGGGCCAACTTAAGTTATAAGCGGATTTTTGAATGCAGGGCTGGTTGGTGCCCCTAACCCCCATGTTGTTCAAGGGTCAACTGAAAATTAAGAGCCTTGTTTAAATATCTGGAGACACTATAGTTTCATACAAGAGTGGCTACTTTAGAGTAAGTCAGTTTAGCCCTAGCCAGTTTGGGTCAGTGGCTACAGCATTGGCCTGCAGACCGAAGGG
The DNA here is from genome assembly GCF_054644295.1 of Miniopterus natalensis. NCBI lineage: Eukaryota > Metazoa > Chordata > Mammalia > Chiroptera > Miniopteridae > Miniopterus > Miniopterus natalensis. The sequence goes on from NC_142100.1 coordinate 19,977,846, forward strand.
TCCTGGGTTTGATTCTCGCCAAGGGCACATACCTCGGTTGCAGGCTTGATCCCCAGCCCGGGTGGAGGCTCGAGTGGGAGGCAACCAATGGATGTGTCTCTCTCACATCAATGTTTCTCTCTCTCTCTCCCTTCCACTCTCTCTGAAAAGCAATGGAAAAAATATCCTCAGGTGAGGATTAAAAATAAAGTCAGTTTAAGAACAATCTACATAAAATCGAATTATTTGCTCCTTATTGGTATTGCTGCCAGGCCCTCTGAAGGCCCTTATGTGGGCAGGCAAGGCAGCCAGCCCCCAGGTGGGCAGACTCCTTATTCACATCACATTTTGTTACTGTCCTCATGGCCTCTCTTTCTCTGTCTGCTGAGGTATTTCACATTCTCCCCAAATGTTCTACTTGGTCCTAGCTACCTTAATATAAGACACTTGTGCTGGGCTCCTAAAATTCATCCTTTACCCACTCAGATTCATCTGGCATCTGATGATGAAAAGTGTTGGCTTGGAGCTATATGGAAAGTTTAAGTTCTGTAAAACTGACTATAACTTTTAAGATTCCTTTGTTTATGTCTCCTATAAGCAAGCAGTTCATTTCACTTGCTGCCTTATTTTATGAACCAATCAGTAAGTTACTGGCTACTGGAAGTCTAGATGGAAAACCAAAGGCAGGCACTGTCCAGTGCAGGGAACAGCAAAACCAGGCTCTTTGAGAGATGAACTCAGAAACAAAAACCCATCTTACCTTTCACAGGGAATATTTGACCAATCTTTAAATTTTTCCTTCAGTTTTTATACACACACACATACATATATGTACATTTAATGTAAAAAACTTGCATTTAATAATTATTCTGGAAAATTCACCCAGAGCTGCTCCAGTGGAAAAATCTAGAAAATAGAATTAAGCCCAGAAAATCCCACATTTTTACAATGGATCTTTTTGCCTTCCTTGACATAGATTTGATAAATACAAATCAAATGCACTAGTCCCACAATGATCAAAAATACTAAGGTTCATTTAAACATTTTAAAAGAGTAATAACTCGTATCTCTAATAAAAATACTCAGGAAATGTTTCTCCAGTACTGAAAACAATGGATAGCAGTAACCATCCAGGAAATCAGTTACTTACGAATTAAGTCCTTCATCATTGTTGACAAAAACATATGTACAGGATTTCAAGTTAGCCAGGATTTAATTTTGTGAAAATTACTGTAAACATGCAGAGGTAAGATCCATTAGTTAAAAGTGCTGCTCTCTCAAAGCTGTTAATAGAAAAGTTACTGTATAGCTGGTGCTGGTTCAGTTTATTTAATAGATTTGTAACTTTTTTTAATACAGACATGCCATAAAAACCTAAATTCATGATAAAGCTTGAGTTTATCATGCTTTAGGATTATCAGTTTAAATGACTTAATTGTTAATCTTGTATAAAACTCCATTTCAGCAAGCAGTCCTTGCAATGATTCTCAAAACTACCAAAAAAAAGTTTTATTTTGTGTGGTGTTTTTTTTTATTTCGCAGTGGACAAAAGTTTACTTGACTTGTAATAAAATTTCAAATGAGATATTTCATTTCTATTAACTGCCCCCTAGTTTAACTGAAATATTGTAATAAAAAATCCTGCAGTTCCATTTTAGAACTGCTCAGACGACTTGAGGTATCATACATATATCTAGAATTATTTTTAATAGACTGCTTCAAAACTGCAGAGAAGAACCCCAAAGGGCCTCGGGGTGCTGTAAGGCACTGGCAGTGGAAAAGAACAACTCATCGTTTCTACTTATGTGCAGGGAATGGACAAAGGCCAAGTGCAAATCCCACCGTGTCTACAAAGATAGTCCCACACCCACAGCCTGAGGTCTTCAAGGCTTATGCTCTTTTTACGTATGTCCCAGCTTGCCATCAAGTCCTCTTCAGGCATGCAAGTATTTATTAAACTGACAGGGCCTTTGGGAGCAGAGATGTCACCTAAGTCCCTAGGACCTTTTCACTGACTTACCAAAAGCCTGGGTATGGAGAAGGTGCTTAATTAAATACTTGTTGCCTTGGCTATTTTAAAAGGAGTTTACCTGAATCATGTACTGTTACTGGGAACCCAAATTATACATCAGAAAGTTGGACTTGACCAACTAATAAGGTGAACAGCTTCATACTAACAGCCACCAACCCTTCCAATACTGCTATGTGTTGCAATGCTTACATGAGTCGCAGGGACCGCAAGACCTTGGTTTGTCAAGTATGGTGTTGACAAAGTATGTTAAAAGGTTAAAAAAAATAAAAAAGCATGAAGTTCTAGTGTTTCAGTCAGCCCAAATATACTAGTTTTAATCTGATAACTAAAGAAATTTGATAGATGTGCCCTACTACAATATTTAACCAGCAGCCAGCTAATTTTCTGATTGTTTAAAACAAGAGTGTGCTCAGAATAAATGTTATAGGGTGAACTGCAGACTTTGTTAAATAGTACATGAAACAAGAGTAACGTGGGTTAGACAAAAGGGAGGCCACATCCTATAGACGTGTGTGCATGTGTGTCCGTGCATGCTGCTGGGCTTGTGACACACCCAGAGAGAAAGCGCTGCCTCATGCAGGAAAGAAGGGCAGTTAACAGAGGGACAGGAGGGCCAGAAACACAAAGCGCCCAGGAGCACTGGCCCTCCTCCACAGAGCAGACCATTCAGAGTGTACTTAACCCTTCGGGTGCTTTCGTCCCTGGACCAGGAAAGTGTGGAGGGGAAGGAAGGCAGAGATGAAGAGGAGGTCACAAGTGCACTCCTCCCGATCTGAAAGGGGAAAAAAGAAACGCTCGGGAAAATACAAACAACAAAAACCCTACCTACCACCTACCCTGGCTTCAGCCCCGGTTTCCCAGTAAGAGTCCTAAAGAGCTACTCACCGCGTAAGATCAGTGCTAAAATTTCTGACAGGGGGCTGACTGCCATGCTAGCTGATGACAGATGCTCAGACATGTTTATGTTAAATCCCTTAATGAAATGGCTTCCAGAAATTACTCAGAATTTATAAGACTATTTTTCTATAAGGAAAAATACCTAACATAATTTATCAAATTTGCTGATAGTTTTTAAAAAAATAGCCTTAAACAAGTATTTGTTTTTTAATCGAGATAATATGAAATGAGAAACTACATGAATGATTAAAAGTTGGTATATGTTATCAATCTACTTTTTAGTAGACATAAAACTTTTTCAATAATAGGACATTCTTACATTCTAAATGTTTCTAAAATTTAAAAATACACTATGAAAACTAATAAAGGTTGCTTTTCCTACATTTTGGCTTCAGTTATAAAAAAAATAAGGTTCTTAAAACTTAGTTCAATGACATTCCCATTACACCAAATGTATCAAATCAACTGCTTTAGGATGTTTAACCCAAACAACTTAAAAAGTTGAAGTAATGGACTCCCAATTACAATATAACAACACTAATTTTACCACACTAAAACTGGACAAAATTAAACTAGGGTTTAATTTACCAGACCATACACATCTTTTACTTTTAATTTACTCTGAGAATTTTTTGGAAATTCTTACAAAATTTGACTGAAAAATAACTGTGACATTAAAAAACATAAATACTACTCTCAGAAAAACATCACAAAAGTTCAAAACATCTGTAACATTTTGTCAAAACAGATTTTAAAAATAAATCAATCTGAAAGAAATAGATTACTTGAAACCCTCAAAACACAATACTTATCCCACTGTAAAAGATGTTAGCAGCCTGTTACAGAACACAATATTTGGAATACAACACTTGTAAAATCGAAGTACAGTTTTCACACCTCATTCTTATGAAATGACAAAGTACTGCTTTCTCCACAATGGGGAGAAGGGGATGCAGAAGCTAAGCAGGCACGCTGACCACAAGTGCAGAAGCTGTGGAGGCCCAGAAGCTTCTAGACCTACCCTGTGTGTCCAGACCACAGATGCCACCTGCTCCACCTGCTCCCTTGAATTCTAAGGGCTCCAGTTCATAAAGGGGCATGTACCTGTCTGGCCTGCCTCAAAGATGGAGGCACTTACTTCTAGTGGAGACCTTAACTATTTGTTTTTTGTTTTTAGAAGTGGGGAAGAAAGTTTGTTATATTAAAAAAATAAATTCCAATAGGGAGAAAAGGGAGGGGAGCTGAGCAAGAGCCAGAATCCCCAGCCTTATTGGAAAACTTTTGGCCAATGGCGTTGTGTGCTTGCAGTGTTACCACAAGCATCCGTCAACATGTTAATACAGCGAACACAACAACTCTCATAGCCCAGTTTGGCAAAGCAGAGACGTGGGCATCGGCAGGTTCAGAAGAGGGAATGCAGGAGTCAGACTGGACAGAGAATGAACAGTGGAGCGCCAGTGGTGTTACTTACGTGTGCGGGAAATGGCTGGAGTCTCGTCCTGCTCTCTTCAGGGCGGTTCACTTCTCCCATTGGGAGATATGGTTTCTGACCTGATCCCGTCTCGTACATGGACATGGGCCTACTGCCCCGGGCAGATGGACGTCGCTTTAAGGAAGAGTGGCTGGAAGTGTCTGTATACTCAGAACCAGTTTGCACCTGATATATATTGGTTGTGGCCTGTTTCCTGAGGTTCGAATTTTCACTCTGGAGTGTTTGAAGCTGAAAGAAATGTTTGGTAGTGGGACTGTGTTTTTCTATAGCAAGCAGAAAAAAGCAAACACCAAATAAATGAATACAACTACTAGCTTTAAACACTAAAAACAGTAACAGCTAGCTGGGTTGAAAGTAAAAGGCAATTACAAACGAGAACTTTATCTTCTAGAATGAATGAAATGCAATTAATTTGCTTCATCCCTGAAGCATATTAAATAGCTTAATTTCTGAATGTGGAAAAGTTGCAGTTTGGACTTTTTAAAAACAAAATGTCTAACAACTTAAAATTTGGCCATGGTGGACCTGACAAATGTTTGCAGGCAAGCTGAACTCTGGATTATCCTAAGGCTGTTTGTAGCAAGAGCTTGAGATCATTAAGACATCGCTTAGGTAACTCGCTTTTCAAATGAGCCCTGAGCAATTTGCAAATGCCAAAAATGCCAGCGGACACCATAGAAGCAGCACAAAAGTTACTGGAGTTGCTGTGCAAAGCAAGAAAGACGGTGAAATTCAGCTTATGAAAAATAAGATCAGTTACTGCTTCCCAAAAAGCCAACAAGAAAAATCATGATCAACAAGTTTTTATTACATAATACTCTTGATGTTCCAAACAATTTAGCACATTTTAAAAAATAGAAGGAACCAAATCATAGTACGTTTGCTATATTAACATATCACGAAGAAAACTGAAGACCTATTGACCTGTTAACATCTTCATCTGAATGCTCCACGCAGCACACTCGCTTCCCTTTGGTGATTGATCAGCTTTCAGCCAGGGCCGGAATATGTGGCCTCTCTCCCCTTTGGCTTTGTCACTCAAAATCACGACCACGGTGGTGTCAGCTTTAAACACTCTAATCTGCCTGGCACCACCCTATTTTAGTTAGAGGCTGTCACTTGGAGACCCTGAATGCTCTTTCCATTCCTCACATGCAGGCTGCTTCATGGTGTTTGATGAGTTAGTTAAGGGATCAGCAAGGAATCATGTTACTCTTTGGCGTCTGGCATTTTAAACACAATTAACTGAGTCCAGTCTGCACAGTGTCCTTTCCCTCTGGTGCTCCTTCATCTTCCATGACATTTTACAAGCTGGGTGTGGTGTGAGTTCAGCTGTCTACTCTTTGACAGAGATTGTAAAATCTGACCACCAGGGCCAAGGCTTAGGTCCACAAGCAACTGTATCTGCACCAGAAGATCATTACTTTTTCAATAGCAAACCCATTCAGTGTTAGGAGTTACTTTCAATTTTTATTTATAAAGCACCGATCTGTGAAAAATACACCAATAGTGGCTGCTCCTCTTCATTAATTAGCATCTTTTCCAAGCAACTGTTAAAATGTGAAAGATCAGATACAAATCAAGCTACTTTGTCAACTATATATATAAAAACTTTACCTAACTGTAAAATAAAATCAATACATCTTTGCTAAACAAACATATTCCACGTACTTTATATTAATAGTGCCAAACTTCTGTGAAAGCCTGGCTTACTGCCTCTGCCAAAGAAATACCCTCATTCTCAGTTTTCTCGAACAGTAATCCACTAAAGAATGATAGATTGCTTCTCCACCACAAAGGCTTTCAGGGTATAACTTAAGAGCTGCAACTCCCTTTCCAAAGAAGGAACAGCTGCAAAGTGACAAGCAGCCACGGAAAATTCCTACATTCCAGGATACAGATAGGCGTAAGGTGCCTGTCAAAACTATGTATTAGGGAATCCATATCCTCAAGTGAAACGGTCAAGGTCCAAAGAGTGAGGAGCATAACTGACACATGCCTGTCAATGAAGGGCTGGGGTGTCTGGTCACGTGCCTGTCTATGTAAATACCTTCTCTTAGAGATTTTTAGACAAGGCCTTGAAATCTGAAGCTTTACCTTAACACTTTCATGTCTCTGAAACACCCAGTCTGGATCTTGCTTGCATGTGTTTAAATGAGCACAAGTTCCTGGTCTCAATTTTTAATAATTTTTAGTATTCTGTATTTAGAGAGATGTCCTCGGATAAATTTGAATGATGCATATCTTAGTAAGAACTAGACCACACTTTTTTTGTTTGTAAGGAGTATAACAGGAAATGATAAGTTACAGATAATTCAATACTTTCAGAAATCAAAAGCTTTTCTAAGAATTGAGGGAATAATTCATGAGCAATGGCAAATAATTTCACTCTACACTTCTTAAAGAAGCTCAAGACATTTGCTTTCAGAGATAGGTTATCTCTAGAGATTTCTACAAGTACTAAAAGGAGCATTAGAGAATAAAAAAGCTGATGCTTAGTGAGTTGATTTACAGTGGCAAAGTCAGCATGTTTCAGAAAAAGGCACCTCAACAAAATTATTAGTTCAATTAATGGGTCGAGCTATAATTCAGTAAACAAAAGGTATTTCAGAAAAGACAGAGGAAGTGCAAGCCCTGTGTGTTATGGCTCTTGGTCTGTCTTGTTCACAGTTGCACACCAGTCCTAGACAGGGCCAGCAAGGCACAGAACAAGTGTTAGGTTAAAATATGATTGATCTTCAGGCATTCTTGTCCCCTTCTATTATAGGCAGTAGAGCCATCTACCTCAAAAGGTCTCAACAAATGATCTAGAACTCAATACCAAATGATCTAGAACTCAATACCAGGCCAGGGTGCACTGCAGTGTACTTCTCTGACAAGCAGAGGGCCATAGGCCCCTTGTTAGTTCTTGTTTCCTTTAGGCCCAGCCACAAATGAAATGCACCATGTCCTCTGTTCTTGATAATGATTCTGAAGCATGACTCTTCAAATGACTTTGTTTGGTTTCTGTTTAAAGGAAGTGTACAAAATCTCATATTGTAGAGAACTGAAAGATGGGATCAGTTACGCACAAAGTCTTGGGCAGAATTTAGACTTTTTCAACTTCCTTTTCTTAGAATTCTCACAAAGAATTACACATATAATCACCATCTGAAGCATATTTCTTGCTATTATTAGCCATACTTCTTTTAGGGATTAATATATTCATGTATCTCTGACTCTCTTAAAAAGCAGTGAACGAGAAAATGCTGAGCAAATGGGATTGTTTCTTACTAGTGTACAGCTCTCACTAGTGCAAAGAAAATGTTTTCTTATATTCATTGAGAACCTGCTCTATGGCAGGCCCTGCTCTAGGCTCTGAGGACATCATAAATTAGTGGTTAAGTACTGGTGGAAAATAAAGCAGGGATGTGGGACAGGGCTGCCAGGGCAGGGGTGAATAACAACTTAGAATAAGAGTGAACAGGGACAGCACCCCTTGCATGGCGTAGGGTGGGGTATCGTGTGGAATGCTGATAAACACAGATACCTGTCCGGGGCTTTCATATGCTCTGTCTTTCTGGTATAATTATTCTTTCAGAAGGAGCAATAGGAAGAATCACATCCATGGAGTGGCATCCAGGATCCCAGGAAGCACAGAATAGTGCAAAGGTTAATACAACTGATATAAGCACTTAGTAGGTTGTGTGTTTCTTCTATTGAGAAGTGTACTCTGGATTTATTTATCAAAGCTACTTCATCTGAAATATCCAAATACACACTGCTTCCAAAAAGACAGCTTGGCCCAGAGATTTTTGAGGTCTGTTACAATAACTGCTTTTCTTCCTTCTGACCACAAGCATTGTGCCTGGGATTCTTCCTTATATATGGAGTTAAAGCGTCAATCATCCTGGCATTTATTAACATGTTACCTTTTTCTGCATAATTCTCAGCTCGTCACTCAAGTTGTTATTCACCTTCATTAGCTGTTGTATCTTGGCCTCAGAAGCCACTAGAGCGTTTTTGACCTCCATAAATTCCTGCACAGTGACTGGTCCATCTGATAAATCTGAATCTAGGCTCTAAAAATAAATTGGGGAAAATGTTCACAATCTGAGACGATGATAACATTCAAGACTAACAGCTAAAGAATTTCAAATTCTGACCATGCCAGCTGGATTGCAAAGTTAATCACGATAAATCAAGGCTTCTGAGGATAATGCAAAAATAAAACATAAAGGTGGGGTTACTATAATATTTGAAAAAATTTAAGTCAGTATTTTCTAACAGAATAGGCAGTGGGGCTATAACCTGCGCTGACAATGACTAAGCGCATTTGTCCTGTCTTGTCGGCCTCTCCATGGTTATTCACTTGTCTTTTTTACTCAGTCTTTCATTCATTCATTCATTCCAATAGATTTTTACTGAGCATCAGACAGTGTTCTCGGGGCTTGAGATATATACGAAAATAAAATAGATAACAATTCTTATTTCCATGGTGTTTATATCAAATAGAGGAAGGGGAAAAATAAAAATAATTAACTATACAGTATGACAGAAGGTGATAAGCGCAGTGGAAAATAGCTAACGTGAAGGAGGGTAAGGGGCTAGGGAGCCGAAGTAGGGCTGAAGGTAGGAGAATTTTAATTAGACAGACAGGGTAAGCATTCAGGTGGGTGAGATGTGAGCCACAGCCTAAAGGAGGTGAGACATTAGTCACATGGCTGTCTGGAGGAAGAACGTTCCAGCCAGTGGCAGAGCTGAGCTAGAGTGAGTGGGTGTGCAGGGAAGGGAGGAGTGGGAGGCCCATCAGCGAATAGAGGACCCTTTCATGACTTTCGCTTTCACTGAGTGAACCCAGTGCTACTGGGGAAACCTGGCAGGGGTGTTTCAGACAAGTGACTCTTGCCATCCTCTCTGCATTCTCTGCATCTGCCAGCCAATAGCACTACAGTCATGTGAGCTAGAAATCCTCAACACATCTTCTGTAAGTCTATCTCCTCCCCTTCAAACATCCAACTTATTGCGAGGGCCTGTCTATTCTATCTTCCTGTTCATCCAATCTCAAATGTTTGCTGAGCCCCTCTGTGGGCCAGGTCTAGGCAAACGTCCCGGGGATTCAGCAGAGGGTGGACCAGCCAGACCCCTGCTGCCCTCTCCCTGGCTCACACTGTGCTACAGTGATCTCTCTCCCATCTGGACCTCCCAGCCCAAGCCCTGAAGTGGCCTGGCCAGCTCTTTAGGAATATCCTAATTGGGTTCCTTTCCTCTACTCTCTGACCCTCCAGAACACTCCTCCCAAAACAGAGGTCCCAAAGTGGCTGATCATGTTCCTCCCATGGTGTAACCTCTGCCCTCTGCTGCAGCTTTGGGTCACACTCTGTTTAGGCTATCTCTATACATCACCAGTTTCCCCTGCAAGACACCCTCTTATTTCATTCTCTCTGCCTAGACAACTCTTCCCTGCCTCTCTACATGCCCAAACCTATACGTGTTTTAAGACATGTTAAGAGCCATTCCACTTACAAAGACTCACGATACTCCTCAGTAACAAGTCGTCTCCTCTCAACCCCCACCCTCTTCTGTTTGAGCTTCTTATAATACATATCATCGAGTACCTTTTATTACAGCTATTTCTTTTCTCAGGCAGTGACAGCCTCACAGAAAAGGGACTAGACCTCATTCAGGGGCATATCATTCAGAGAAGTCACTCAGTAAACATTTGTTAAAAGAATAAAACACGCCAGTCCCTCCTCACAAAATTTTATAAAGTCACAACTGCAGTAGGGCTATGTGATTCAGCAATTCATTCAGGGACAAAGGACCCCCTCTTTTAAAACTATTTACCTTCCTTGACCTTTGCTTGGCCCAAGCTCATCAGTAAACCCAACTTTACCTTCATAGCACTTTCACAGGGCTAGCCCTCAAGTGACTTACAAGTAAGGCAGTTTTGCAGGAGGAAAGATTTAAAAAACAACAACACAGTCTCCCTTTCTGTGTGTCACCTCACCTTCTGCCTGTTTGCCTTGCTTGCAGTGGTTTCCAGATCTGTGTCTTCATCTGATGCCACACTGTCATAGTCCGGCTGGTCATTGTCTTGACTTTCAATACTGTGCTGGTTATTGATTGTTTTCAGTATGAGCTCCACATTGTCTATCAATAGAAGCAAATAACTTTACTTCAGGATTTTTAAAAACGCTTTTTAAAAATTTTTATTGATTTTTAGAGAGAGAAAGGGGGAGAGAGAGAAAAACATTGATTTGTTGTGCCACTTACTAATTCTTGTATGTGCCCTGACTGGGGAACAAACCCACAACCTTGCAGTGCTGGGACGACCTTCTAACTAACTGAGCTACTTGGCCAGGGCCTTAAAAAAAAGCTTTTCCCCAAAAAAAAACTATTGGGAAGGTTTTTGGGTTTAGTCATTTAAAAGACTGAAAGAAAATGACAGAAAAAGCAATGTTATAGCCACAGCAATATAGGGATAACAGAGCAAGTTATCAACCAGACAGATAGCCTACTATAAACTGCATAGAGAGATTTAAGCATCTCTCTGAGCTACTCTCCAAATGTGGGCAAATTAATCAGATGGTTTAGGAACACACTTTTTAACAAGATTTAAATCAGACGTCTGGGTTAATTTCAGGATGTAACTTTATAGAAATAAAGATAGGTGACCCAAGAGGAAAAAATTACATATATATCTAAATAGTAATTAATAACGCTGAGTATTTATAATTCACCAAGGCTCAAAGAGGTAAACTTTCTGTCACAACATGGAACCAATAAAAATTATAAGGCTTTAACTAAGCTATTCTGTGGATGACTGCTCTAATTACCTTGTAACTGTAAATCTAACACTTGTGTGAAATTTATAAGGCCAAAGAAGCAAACATTTGTTTTGAAACAGTTACCTTTTGAACTAGAGAGAGGACTGCCTTGCTGTCTCCTCTTGGCATCACTGAGAATGTCAATAACCAGAGTGGCAAACTCATGGGCATTAAACCGAGCTAATTTCTGTCTGCCCTGAGGGTGAAAAAATAATTGGAAATACTCCCAAATGTCACAATACACACATAAATATTCACGTAAAAGTAGTCAGACTATTGGTAGACTCTGGCAAAGACCTTCCAGCATGATCAAGGTATCATCAATCACAGCCATAATTGAACTAAACAGTAACATTTTCCTTGCAATCAGTTTAAAATCATTTACTTAAGAGAGCTATGTAACATTTAAGCTCTCACAATGCATATTTATTTTGGGGAACAAAAACAAAATGGTTCTACTTAAAGCTTTATTTTCCTAATATTAAGTCAGTTCTGAAATAGACCTAGTAATGAAAAATTAATTTGGAGGGAAATTTTAAAATTTCAAGATAAATTATAGTCTAGATGCTGGGACTCCACATAGCCATTAATCAAGAGAAATTAAAAGGCCTCCCTAATTTAATCAATTTTTCTCCTCCTGATAGGTGCTTAGGCTGTTTTTAATGCTCTATTATTACACAGTGTTTTGAATGAAAATCATTGCGCATGAATCTCTGTATTTTTATTTTATTAGAACATACTCCCAAATGAGGAATTCCCATGTGAAAGGATGGGCACTTAATTTTGAGGCTTCTGAAACAGGTTAGCAAATTGCTTTTCTAAAGTCTGGAACAATTTAAACTCTTATCTGCAGCATGAGGAAGCCCACCTAGTCAGATCCTTACCACTTTGGAGTACCGCTTATTATACACTTTATTAATTTGATTGATGAAACTTTCATTAATGCCTTTAGGTTGCTTTCTTTGATTACAGATGAGTTTAAAGATTTCTGCACATTTAAAGGCCATTTATATTTCTTCTGTGGATTCTTTTATGTTCTTGCCCAGGCATCTATTCATATCTATCACTTTTCTTATCAATTTGTGAATTTTGTGTATGTGTATAAAGGCTATCAACACTTGAATCAATCAAAAAATTTAAAATACCTGTCCTGGAAAAATAAAATACCAAGATATCAGCTATTCTCAAAATATCGCTACTGGTTACTTTTCATACTTGGCCACTTGCCTGGTTCCGTGTTGATGAGTACTCGGGATTGACAGGAAGGAAGGGGACGACGGTTGTCTCAGTCACCAGGGTGCTGTGGTTTTGCGTGGCAAGCCAGACTAGCCAGAGGAAAGAGCCAGAGATAGAATCTCATCACCATGGGTGTGCCACTGCCCCTCTGAGAGCCGCGGCCCCCGCCTTACTAGGGAGACTCAAGGAAGCACACTCTGAAGCCAACATACACAAAAGCAAATGTCCATACACGTGTTATCAGGACAGGAGAAATTGGGCAAGTAAAACACTGAGGCTGGCAGCTTGTCACTACCCACTGATAACAAGCGTATTAGATAAAGCCACATGTTAAGTCACCTGCATCAGTCTCTCGCCTGTCAACTTCATCGTACACATCCATGGCAAGTTCTTCAAACAAATGATTACTTAGCTGAAAGTAAAAAAATATCAGGAACACAAGGGACAAGGATTAACACTAGCAGAATGAGAGGGGACTGTGATTTATTCACCCTTTTATCTCCAACGTTTTATCCAAAACCAGTGCTTAGTAAATGCCCACTGTAACACAGACAATAACATTTCCAAAATAGTAGAGATCCTCTAGAAACATCTGCTTCCCATAGCAGTCTCATTCCTCTATGGTACGCAGATAGGGCCATGCTATAAAGGAGGTAAGAGGCATCTGAAGTGCCGATCTCACACACAGGTTCCAGTTCTCTACTCTTCCTGTGATAGCACCCTTTAAGTCTCCTCTTTTGCTCTTGAGAATGTTTGCCAGTGCCCCCGAATATAAGGGGTTATAGACCCTTGGCAGGATAAAGATTCCAAAACATGTCACTTTGAGAGGACAGAACATGCAATTGCACAAAATATCACCAGACCTCGGTTAAGCCTCTTCGCTATCTTCCTCAGCAGTGGTGCCAATCCCCAGAAGAACTGAGCATCCCCAACAAAGGATAGGCTGTCTGATCAGTACTCTGCATAGGGTCAGCCAACAAAATACTCCCCATACAAATTAGGTGTCTGCCTGGCAGCAACCAGGATGGTCAGGGTCTTCTTCAACCCAGATGAGGCTAAGCCCCTGCCAGGGTGTCTCAGCTCTCAGTGCCTTTTTCCTCATAAATGCACCTTGACACCTGGTGCTTCCCATTCTGTGATGGTGGACTGAATCTGTCCTATTCTCTACTGTGTTCACCACACCCACACACAGTACCTGGCACTGAGATGGCGCTCAGTACATATCCAATTGCACAATGACCACAAGATATTTTATGCAGCAATTTTAAATGCTGGCTATACACAGACCTCATGGGAACTCGTTAAAATGGGTACAATACATTGTTGGGTGAAAAAAGCAGGAAATAAATTCTATAATCATGATTGAGTTTCAGTTTAAAAAAAAGATATGTATCTGAAACAAGAATTGGAATATACCAAAATACTGAGCCCGAATCCACTGAGTATAGTGACAAGGATGATTCCCCTTCTCTATTTTCCAAATGTGCTCTAGTGTGATTATATTATATTTATAACAAAATAAACTCGGACAGTCTTGCTGGATAAGGTGATAAAGGATTAAAAACTTGAACTTGCATCATAAATGTCTAGTCGCTTTCCTCTTAGGAGCTATAAGCTAATATTATAATTAACAATAACTATGACAGCAATACTGATTGAGGACTTACATCCAAGGCACTGTGCTAATATCACCATATTTAATATTCACAACACCTCTATGTAATAGGAACTACTATAATTCCACTTTACAGATAAGGAAATTAAGGCACAGAAGTTAGTAACTAACCTAGTTACAATGCCAATAAATGATAATAGATCTGAGATCCAAGTTTAAGTTTCTCACAATGTTAACATTTGCTAATTCAAGAAATACATTAGGCTTATTATATTCTCTTAGCTTTTCGGGATGGAGGGAAGGAGGAAGGAAGGAAAGGAGGAGGTAGGTAGAGAAGGAGGAAGCAAAGGAGATACCATAGGATAAACACTGAAATGGCACTTATAATATGCTGTGAGAATATTCTCCCTCTCACCTGTGAGGAGACCACAGCGTAGGGTCAACAATAGCTGCTCACCCTCACTGGGCAGTTCTGAGCTGCAACCCCTACTACATCATTATCTCCCTTTCTAGGAGAGGACACAAAGGCATAAAGAGGCTAAGGAGCTTGTCAGAGCTGAGATCTGTACCTGGTTAGTCTGGAGCCCAAGTTCTTGAGAGCTATAATCAACTTGGTTCCAGATATTTACCTAGTGCCTGTCGCAAGCTAGAAATATTACAGATATAACCCCAGCTTTCATGAAGTTTTCAGCCTAGCAAATGTAAGACAGTCAAAAGGAAATTGGGTTTTATATATAATGCTGTAATTACTTAAAATAAAAACTGGCTTACATAGTACGTAATTAAAAGGAAATCACAGAATATTTAGTGCTATCTGACTCCAAAACTTACTATCTTAACTATATGACCTCCTTAATTTAAGAAAGGCAATAAAACACAGACACACAAAACCATAAATATAGAACACAGAGACACCAAACAAATTGCATAAAATACATTTATTTCATATTACAGTTAAATACTAGTAAGGATAAATTCATTTTATGTAATATTTAGTACTTAATGTTATATCACATTCTAGTAAAGGGTATTCTGATAAAAAGGGAATGAAAAGGAAGTCATAAATTAGAGGAGTTGCAATTTTAGTTGGGCTTTAGAAAAACTACTATCTACATTGTGAAGGTGGTCAGATTTCAGCTGCTTGAATGATGAAAGGAATGGAAGCTGGGAAAGGAGAACACTGCAGGAAAGAGAGAAAAAGGGGATTCCTAAAAGAGGACTTGAAGGTGGCAGCTAATGGCTTCAGAGAATGCTAAACCACACCAAATTATTTAAACACGCGTGCACACGTGCGCGGGCACACACACACAATGGGAACCAGATGGAAGTAGGGCAGGCATGGAAAGGTTAGGGTTGGATGCCCTTAAAGTTATGAAAGAAGTTGGTTCTCATCCAGAGAGCAATGAGAACAGCTGAGGAGTGTAATTTGGTGGTTAAAACAGCTCAGGAAGCACCTTGGTGAAGCTTCATTTGTGGGGACTAAACAAAGAGAAATCATTCCCAAAGAGGTAGCTTCCTGACTAAGCCTGAGGTGGGAAGGCTGGAAAGAAATATTCAGATTAAAGTGAGGTTTGACCTACAGAACTGGGAAAACTATGAGCACATAACCGGGGCAGGACCACCAGCATTTTAAAGCATACATTTATAAAGCTCTGATGAATGGCATGGGATATGCCAGAGAGTTACAATGGAGGCTGGATTCCAAAGGCAGCAAGTGAATCTATGGTACTCACCTTTCTAGCACATGCTTTCATCAATCTCTAGCATCCTATAAGGCTACAGGAAGTAATCCCAAGAAGTGTGTCCCACTTACTCATTTACATTGGGAAAAACAAGAAACTCTTATAAGGAGAGACAACTTCCTAATGGCAAAGGCACAGTCTTCACATTTAAAATGAGAAAAATGGCACTATTTGAAGCACAGCCAATAAACTGGATATACTGGAACTTACAGTACTTTCTATGTACTCAATGGTCTGCTTCTGATTTAACAACATCTAAGGGTATGAAACAGTTATCTGATGCAATAGGTAATGAGCTGAGAACAGATATTAAAATACAGCTCCCATACTGGAGTTCACTAGGAAATAGAGATACTCACAGATTGAAGTTTCTTCTTAGCAGCTTTTGCCAATTCAGACAAATCCAGGCTGCTAAGAAAATGTACAAAACTAATAAGCAAATAAATAAAATCATTTTTGTGAACTCTGTAGAAGACAAAGAGAGCCAAGGGATCAAGATATTAATTAGAGTTCATGGACATGGTCAGAGCCAAAAATTCTATAGCCCAACAGAGTCAGTGAGGGAACTTTGAACAGAACAACTTGGTGAAAGAACTCCTTCTAGAAATACAATAATCATGGAACATGGTTAAAAGAAAAATAATCACCCACTAACTAAAACACAAAAGTCACCATTTCTGAAGTATAAAAAAAAACATGATAGAAGAAAATACAAAAAGGGCAGAATGTGAAAAACCAGAATGGGAAGATTACATTTGGAATAGCAATTAATCATTTCATAAACTCTTAACAGTATTTGTGCAAAGATAACTGGCTAAATTAAGGGTTCATTCCTGCAACCTTGAACTCATCTGACCTTACAGACCAGAAGTTGGCAGATTACAGTCTACTTTTTGTTTAGCCAATGAGGTAAGAATAGTGTTTACATTTTTAAATATTTGGGAAAAAACAAGGGAAGAACAATATTTCATAATACGTGAAAATTATATATGAAATTCAAATTTCAGTATAAAAAATAAAATTTTATCAGAACAGGCATGCCCTTCATTTACACAGTGTCCATGGATATTTTCATCTACAACGGTAGAGTTGAGTAGTTGTGACAGAGGCTGTATGGCCCACAAAGCCCAAAATATTTACTATCTAGCCTTTAACAACAAAAAAACTTGCTGATCCCTGTTATAGACAAATAATATACTCTCTTATAATAAAGAAATATTCTTTGAATATAATCTATAGACACAATATACTGTCACAACTAGCTAAAACTGTGACACTATCACTGACTCTAATTTTCTTGTTAGTAAATTTGTTACTTGTGCTCTTTCAAACTTAAGTTTTATATGGTGGTTTACTTACAGCCGTCTTATTTCCAAATTGTATAGCCATAAAAGAGAAAAATGTATGGGCTTTGTTAAACACAAAATATTATACACTTAAACACTATACAACCAAGGAAATATTTGAGACAGATAAATTGATTGATATTTAA
The DNA here is from genome assembly GCF_054644295.1 of Miniopterus natalensis. Lineage (NCBI taxonomy): Eukaryota > Metazoa > Chordata > Mammalia > Chiroptera > Miniopteridae > Miniopterus > Miniopterus natalensis. Next base: position 19,995,140 of record NC_142100.1, read on the forward strand.
ATGACCTTACCTGTCTGCCATTTGAGGTATTATAAAGTGCTGTCCATTTTTGTGATCTGAAACAAAAACCAAGCCAAGTTTTGTTCATATAAATATTGCTAAGATCTGTCAAGGAATACCATCATTGTTTTCTCAATTTCTGTTTTGCAATTAGCATCTTCCCATAATTATGAATTACGTGGGGAAGCAGAAGTTGCCAGACTAGCTACAAGTTCCCAAAGCCCCGGCCAGCAGGAAGGACCATATCCTCCTTTTCTCCTGGCACAAAAGCCTGGACATCGCTAAGCAGGGAGCCGACGCTCACCCTAACCCTTATGCTTTGCGCATCCCCAGGATAACTGATGATCTTCAACCGTGGAAAGAATGTTTAGGGAGCTGAATTAGCTCAGAGCAGGCTTCCATTAGCTCTCCATGTGGCATGGGTGGCACTTCCTTGAGCTTTGGTGGCTCACCTTCAAATTAATCAATTAGTATAAAATAGTCAGGGCTGGGGCAGGTGGTGCCGGCAGATCCAGGCAGGGGCCCAGTTTCTTACAATGCTAGCTGACTCCATTCTAATCCAACTTCTGGAAAAGCACTGATCATATGCTAGTGAACAAAGCCATTATAAGCATTCACATATAGGTTTTTGTGTAAACATAAGTATTTTTGTTGGGTAGATACCTAGGAGTGGGACTGCTGGGTTATAAGTAAATGTACTATTAACTTAGTAAGTAACTGCTAGAGTTTTCCAGAGTAGCTCTATCATTTCGTTCTCTGTCCAGCAATGTATAAGAGTTGAAGTTGTTTCCCATCTTCCTAAGCACTTAAATTGTCAGGTGCTTTTATTTTATTTTAGTAATTCTAATAAGTATCTGGTGGTATCTCACTGTGGTTTTAATTTGCATTTCCTAAATGACTAATGACCCTAAGCTTCTCTCTTCATGTGATTATTTATTTGTCATCTATATATTGTCTCTGTCTAGTTTTTATTGGGTTGTTTTCTTACTGCTGAGTTTTAAGTATTCAGGTATAAATATTCTGGATCCAAGACCTTCGTTGGATACATGATTTCCAAATACTTTCTCCCAATGTGTGGCTTGTCTTTTCATTATCTTAACTGTAATTTTTGCAGAGCAAAAATTTTAAATTTTGACGAAGACCAATTTATCAATATATTTTTTTATGGCTTATGCTTTCAGTATTACATCCAAGTACTTTACCTAGTCCAAGAACACAAAGATTTTCTCCTGTGTTTTCTTCTAGGTTTTAGTTTTATGTTTATAGTTAAATCTATGATCCATTTTGAAGTCTGTAGCCCTAATTTCTACTCACTCTAGAAAAGCCAAGTAGAGAGCCAGACTTTCTTTAAAATATATATATATTTTTATTGATTTTGAGAGAGAGAAAAAGGGAGAGGGAGAAAAACATTGATTGGCTGCCTCCTGCACAGCCCCTATCAGGGATCGAGCCTGCAATCTTGGCATATCAGGATAACACTCAACCAACTGAGCTACCTGGCCAGGGCCTTATATCATCATATTTAAAGTGGGTGTCCTTAGACAGCACATAGATAAGGCTTGTTTTTTGTTTTAAATCTTCTGACAATATCTGCTTTTAATTAGTATGTTTAGCTCATGAACACTGAATGTCATTATTGATACGTTTGGGTTTAAGTCTATGATTTTATTAGTTTCTGCTTGGGCCTCAGCTTTTTGTTCCCTTCTCTCCCTTTTCTTTTTCTTTTGAGTATTTTGAGTCAAAATATCTTTTGAGCCTGGCTGGTGTTGCTCAGTGGTTGAGTGTCAACCCATGAACCAGGAGGTCATGGTTCGATTCCCATTCAGGGCATATGCCCGGGTTTCCAGCTGAATCCCCAGTAGGGGGTGGTCAGGAGGATTGATGATTCTCTCTCATCACTGATGTTTCTATGTCTTTCTTCCTCTCCCTCCCTCTCTCTGAAATCAATAAAAAAATTTTTTTTTAATCTTTTGGTTGTAATTTTTAATATTCCATTTTAATTTATCTCTAGAGTTTTTGAGTATATATCATTGTATACAGTCTTTTTTTAGTGGTTGTGCTAGGGATTATAATACACATAAATTTTTACAGTCTACTTAGAAATAACATTTTACCATTTTAAGAATGCAATCTTACCTCCATATTTCTCTCCCTTTTTATGTTGTAGATGTCAAGTGTATTACACTGACATATGCTGAAAGCTCCGCCAGATAATGTTATAACTTTTACTTTAAACTATCATACATATCTTAAAGAACTTAAAAGGAAAACAAGAGTCTGTTATTTTTATCCAGATACTTATCATTTCCGTGGCTCTTCTTTCATTCTTTAAGTTCCAAGGTTCCTTCTAGTATCATTTCCCTTCTACCCAAAGAACTTGCTTTAGCATTTCTGTTAAAGCAACTAATTCTCTTGTTTTCCTTCATCTTAAAATGCCTTTATTTTGCCTTTGTTCCTGAAGGTTATTTTCACTGAAAATGGAGACCTGGGTTGACAATTCTTTTTTTTCTTTTTATTTTTAGCACTGCAAAAACATTGTTCTACTTCCTTTTCTTATCCATGGTTTCTGTTGAGAAATCCAGTCATTCAAATAAACATTCTTCTATGTATCATTTTTTCCCTTGGCTGTTTCAAGATGTTTTTGTTGTCTGTAGTTTTCAGCAGTTTGATTTTGATGTATCTGAGTGAGAATTTCTTTGAGTTCATCCTTTTTGGGAATCTTTGAGCTTCTTGAATTTGTGTGTCTTTTGCCAAATTTAGACTTTTTAGCCAATATTTCTTCAAACATTTTTTCTGTATCACACTCTGATCTCTTTCTGGGAGCTTGATAACACAAATGTGGCCTTTTGCTATTGTCCCATAGGTCCCTGAAGCTCTGTCTAGTTTCATTTTCCTCCCACTTTTTTTCCTCTCTATTGTTCAAAAACTAGATAATTTCTAGTGATCTATTTTCAATTCACTCACTCTTTTGTCATTTCCAATCTGCTAGTAAGCCTATCCAGTGAATTGTATTTTTCAGTTCTAATATTTCTATTTGTTTCATTTCTGTATCTTCTCTTTCTCTGCTGAGACTTTCTACATTTCTATTTGCTTTAAAATGTTCACACTTTTCAGAACATGGTGTTACTGTTTGCTTTAAAATTTTGGTCTGCTAATTCCATCAATTGTTCCATCTGGGGATGGCATCTGTTGACTATCTTTTCTCTTACAAGTCTTTGGGATTTTCCTGGTTCTTCATTTGTCAAGTCATTATGAAGGGTATCCTGGACATTTTAAATATTATGTTGTAAGACTCTGAGTCTTCCTTAAATTCTATGGACAATGTTAATATTTTTGTTTTACTAGGCAACTGACTAGGTTAGGTTCTGCCTCCTGGGCCAAGTGGTGAGAGAATAGAGAGAAAAATAAAAATAATCATAATTCCCCTCATACTCTTGGCCAGAGATTTAGGCACTGGTGCTGCCATGACTGTTGCCACTACTGTAGCCATAGGATTGCCTTGGGGCTAGGGTAGAAGGAAAAGGAAGAGGGGAAAAAATCCCAAGAGAATCCCTCAACTTCTGTCCTGTAGGAGTCCTCCTTCTTGCTCCACATACCAGACGAGAAGGCTTCTTTGCATCTGTTATACAGTTCCAGGTTTCAGGCTGCCATATCAGAAGTAAAATGAACAGAGCACTCACCACCAGCTCGATGGTACTATGAGTTGCCTAATCCACAAGCTACAGTCCTTAAATAGCTACTCCATGCATTTGGTCCAGGGTTTTTCATTATATTCAGGAGAGACAGGGTGGGGAGTGCTTACTCCATCTCACCAGAGACTGGAGCCACACCAGGGGCTCCTAACTCTAAGTACAGCCAGGGTGGAGAACCACTGCATATATATATGTGGATATTCTACATCAGGGGTTGGCAAATTTTCTCTGTAAAGGGCCAGATAAATATTTTAGGCTCTGTGGCTATATGGTCTCTGTCACTACTATTTAACCTACTCAACTCTGCTGCTATACTGCAAAAGCAGACATAGACAATATGGAATTGGCGTGGCTATCTTACAATAAAACTTTATTTTAAAAAACAGGTCATTGGCTGGATTTGGCCCACAAACCATGGTTTGCTGACCTCAGTTCTACCTCACAAAAAAGGTGGCTAAAAGCAAAATTCACTTTTGGACTTTTTTGCATTCCTTAGATAGCAGAATTCTTCAAATAACTACAAAAGTGATTGCTTTCCTTTTCTGTTCCTAGACCCATTATGCACAAGAACTGTGCTGCACATTCAGCTTTGGTTTAATTATGTTCTTTGATGCTTGAAACAGTCACTAGTCTAGAGCTAAAATAAAGTTATAAAAACTAAAATTCAAGGAGATTTGACCAACATCTTTTACATATAACTGAAAATGCTGTAGTTATCATTTCAAATAGAAATCCTTAGTCACAATTTTCTGGAGGAAAATTAGCAGAGGTCATAAATAATAGTGTTCCAACTTGTTTTTCCAGAGAATGACTAACTGGAGGTGTGGAGAGGCTGATGTCCTTTCACTCACCTGGTTTCCTGCCACAGAGATAAAAGGCTAGTCTGTCAGTCAGCTCATACTGTATTTCTACAAGGCGTTCTGCCAGCTCATGGTGACCTCCTTGCCTACCAAAAGAAAACAAAGTACCATTTATATTGCTCACCAGTCACTGGCTCTATAATAAAAAAGTACAGAAACATCTGAGACACCTGAGCAATTTATCAAACATGACTTTTTAGAATAATCAACCTTTTTGTCTGAGGTAAGTTGTCAAGGTCTACTTTGATTCCCACATTTATAAACTGTTCTCACAATCTGAACTACTCTTTCTCCTTTATTAAATTTACAAGACAGAATACTTAATAAGGAATTCAAGGACTTGTAAGATAAAGAACAACTTCATCCAACGAAGTAGAAAATAAAATTAATAAATGGTCTAGGGTAAAGATTCTCAAAAATTAACTAGAGTGCTTTAAAAAATATACAGATATCTAGGCCCTCCCCTTGGAAATTCTGAATCAGTAAAGATGGGATTAGTGTGGACATCAATAGTTTAAAGAAGGCCTTTCCCCTAGGTGCTTCTGATGGAGCCAGTCTGACTGTGGATGAGAGCTTAGTATTCATGTGAAGTCTTAAATTCAGAGAGAGACAGACCAACCTAATCTACACCTGTATAGCTACTTTCACCTCCTTATTTTCAAGTTCCATAATTGAAAATACTAAGTTTGCCTTTCTTCATTCATGAAATAATATATAAGCTCCTTGAAGTCCTTTTAGTAACAAGGCATATAAATAATTACATTGAGAGGCTGTTATATGCAAGGTACCCATGAAAAATTTCAAAGTAAGTGATAATAAGTATCATTTACTGAGGGCTCTCTTCCTCTTAAAAGATGAAGTCTAGTTTCTGTCAGTTTCTCTTCCTACCATTCAAGGCATTACAAAATATTCTCCCTATCACACATCTTTTCTTCGTTTTTTTTTAACATCTGTGAAATCAGGAAGTATCCTACAATTGATGGTACCTCATCATTTAATAGGCAGAGTTGTTTAGTGGTATATGAAATAATGACGACCCATAAAAACAGTGGAGTCTTAGACCTGATAAAATACTGTACTCCTCAATCCTTAGCTCTTATATTCCCAGACACACTGCACTATGCAGTCAGGTCCCTGCTATGGCAGCCATGCCCTGCGCATCCCTCCCTCCAAAACGTGACTCACATCTTTCTTCTCATCTGGAATGCCTGAGCTTTTCCTTCATACACCCAAATCTAACCTATTCTTCAAAGACCAACTAAAAGAATTTTCTTAATGATTTGGGCCACAATGAAGAGTCCTATGTACACCTTTTAAGACCAGTTATCCATTTTGGCAATGAGTTCCACAGTATTTCGCCCCATTTAACTCTGGTTTGCAGTTATGAGTCACCTCCTCCATGGAACAGTAAGTCCTGGGATGGCAGAGTTGTGTCATTTCACCCACTTTACCCTCTGTCAAGCAGAGTATAAGTGCTCTGCAGCTAATAAAGCTAATGCGGAAAAAGAAGGAAAGATGATCCATTCTCTGTCATTTAAATGATATTTAAGATTAGCCTATGGATTTACTTATTCATTTTTCCAATATTTCACAAATTTTTTAAATAAAGAAAAATTTAAAGACTTTATAGGGAGCACATAGATGTCTACTACCTAAAACCAACAACTGACATGTTACTATAATTGTTTAATCACATATCTACCTGCTCATATACATTTGTTTTAAGTTTAAGCAATGGCTAAAAATATTTAAATATAGCGGAGTGGGTTCTGCCATTATTAGTACTTGATTTGGACTCTAACTATGGCTTAAATACCATAGCATTATAAAGGAACATACAAAAGGCTGGAAGCTAAGCAGACTGGTTATGGTTCTACTTTCTCTGACTTTGCCAGGCCCTGAGCTCACATTCATTTGAAAAGTCATCTGAAAAATAACTGAATGTAAATCTTTAAAGGTGTTAAGTATTAACCATACACAATTTAGCAACTTAACAATGAATCATACATAACACAAAGAAGCCCAAACAGAGAGAAGTGACAAGAATCTAGGTCTCTAACCTTGCATAATCAACAGGAGTTTTCCCACTGGAATCTTGTGTGCCTGGGTCTGCTCCGTATACTGCCAATAATTCCGCCTGTAAAATCTGTCCTGCTTTGGAGGCAACATGAAGTGGGGTGTTTCCTTTTTCCTAAGAATCATTAATAAAAAGTAGACACACACACACACAAAAAGCAAATTTAATAAAGAAAAGGCTACCCGACCACAACCCACTTAGTTTCAATTTACTATGTGGATCAATTCATGCTTTCTTACAGGGTGAAAGAAGTTGGCTTGTGCTCCTAAAGATAACAGCCTCAAACAGGTTTCAAGATTCCCTGTTCTCACGCTTGAATGGAGTTGCTGAAAAACACACAAACAAAAAGGAATACTGTTGAAAGTGTAAAGAGTGATACACTAGAGCAGCTGGCAGATCATTTCCATATATGTTATATTAATCATACTTAGCTCAGTAAGGCAGATGATGCAGTCTCTCCCTTGCTGGTCATGAACAGCCCTAGGAGCTAAGGAGGAGTCAGGCCCATTTTACTGATAAGGAAACTAGGGCTGAGAAGGCTGACCTGCCCAAATGCAAGACCTGTCTAAGTGGCACAATTATACCTTGAGTGAGAGGTAGTATGAAGAGGTGGCTGAGCATGGCACTGAAGTCTGACAGACCAAAATTTCAAACCATACACCCTTCAAGCTGTATGACTTTGAGGAGGTTCATTAAGCCATCTGAACCTCAGTTTCCTCATCTCTAAAATGGTGATAATAATGCCACCTATTCACAGGGTTACTATAAGGAGTCAATGATATAGTAAAGTGCTTAGCACAGAACCTGGTACATAGGAAATACGTAAAGAATACAGCTGTTATTATTACTATTGTTATTATTATTATTTAGGGGGAGAGGAAGAGAGAGGGAGAGAAAGAAAGAGAAACATTGCCTTCCGCATGCACCCCAACCGGGGATTGAGTCAGCAGCCTGGGCATGTGCCCTGACTGGGAATGGAACTGGTGACCTTTCAGTGCATGGGACGACACTCAACCAACTGAGCCACACTGGCCAGGGCAGCTGTTATTATAATAATAATTATTGTCTGTTGTTATTTGACCTAGGGCTTTAGGGCTTCATATCCTACACTGTGCATATTGCAGGGTCCTGCCTTCTATTGGACCCTCTCCACAACACTATTCTTGGCCTTGCATAGGATGCTCTAATGACGTCTTTCAGGGTGGGAAATGGGCCTCAGGTATACCAAATTCGGTACTACAGAAGAAAAGTGCTTATACATTCAGAAGATGAGCTGCCTTCAATTCTGACCCTGAATTGTCGAAATGCAAAAACCCTTATCATCTGTATCTAAGCCTTATTTTTTTTTTTTTTAAAACTGTGGTAAGAAACACATAGCAAGTCTTATTAATAAAAGGAAGTATCAAGAAATGGAAGTAACAAGAAACAATCATTTCTATGCAAAGTTTAAAATTCTGAACTGTGAGTGCCCGTGCTACGTGTGAGCATTTGCCAAAAGCAGTGCTTTGAAAATAGAGATGCAGGTTTCTTGTAGCATCTCTCACAAACAAGCAAAGGCCCACATAAAGAAAACCATCTACTCATTTTACAAGTATAATACATGTACTACAGCTTTGAGTCACACCCTGCATCCTGAAGATCCTACTCAGTATGCAACCTAGGGACCTGAAGAAATCCCACAAACTTTCTAGTCCCTTCCAGAAATTGAGAAGGTTCCTACTTCAAAATTAAAAAAACAAAAAACTTATAGAAATATAATTTTCAAGCCATATTTGAAAAACACAAATAGTTTCTAGATACTTATTTTTCCTCTCTGCCCTTACTTCTTACTAACATGAATGGCTGCCATTTGAGTTAAGAATAAAGATGAAACCAAATGCAATGAAAAGCTGTTATTAGTTATCTAGTGACTAGAAAGCAGTTTTATTTTGCTTTGCTTTGCTTCCTTTTAAGGTTTTTTTCCCCTAAATAAAACAATACACTGTTTCATCTAGCAATTTTAGAGAATTTAAACATGTGACCCACCTTGCTAAGATCTTTGGCGGTCACACTATCGTCATCCCGGCAGGGCAAACGATGGACAAATGCTAACATCTGATACTTGGCTCTGATGAATTCCGCTTTATTAGGACTGGTTGGAAAACAAAAAAGAAAACAGTTCACTTGCAGTTCAGATACGACATTCCCCATTCTTTAGGCTGTGAAAAGAAGAGGAAGTGACCCACATCCCCTACTCAAGAATAAAATGAACAATACTGAAATAAGTTTTCAGCAGTGGGTAAGACTTGAAGTCTAAAAACATATATTAGTAATTGTAATGCTAAGGACTGCAGAATACCTACTTTTTATAGCATCTCTTTTCTCTGTGTAATTTTTTTTTAAAATATATCTTTATTGATTTCAGAGAGAGGAAAGGAGAGGGAGAGAGAGATAGAAACATCAATGATGACAGAGTCACTGATCCTCTGCCTCCTGCACGCCCCCAACTGGGGATTGAGCCCGCAACCTGGGCACGTGCCCTGACCAGGAATCGAACCCCGATTGCCTGGATCCTAAGTCGACACTCAACCGCTGAGCCACGCCCGGCCGGGCATGTGTAATTTTCTTAACTGACCTAGCAACCTTGTAGGGAAGCAGCATTTCATCCCATCTTATAGGTGAGGCATCAGGCATACTAGAGCCCAGAACCTAGATTTCTGGTCTGACAGCCTCTTGTTTGAGCACCTACACTTAAATCTGATTACACCAACAGCCTTAGTCTCAAAACTGGAGAAACCACTGACTTGTGCTGGGTAACCATGCAAAGAGATGGTTCCATGCCTGGCCTTGTTCTGCATTCTTTTTCCTTTTTTATTGATTTTGAGAAAGAGAGGAGAAGGAAGGCAGGAGGGGCGGGGAGAGAAAGAGGGAGGGAGAAGGAGGGAGAGAGAAACATCAATTTGTTGTTCCACTTATTCATGCATTCACTGGTTGATTCTTGCATATGCCCTGACTGGGGATCGAACCCACAACCTTGGTGTATCGGGACGACACTAACCAACTGAGCTACCCACCCGGCCAGGACCCCTTGTTCTGCATTTCTAATAGCAAAGAGCTCAATGAACAATTGGGGTAACTACCTCCTATGCTGCCCTTGTGAAGGCTGGTCAAAAATAGCTACACTCCTTTCAGAGGGCCCATGTGTTACAAAGAAATAAAAGTATTTATAAACATTCCACTCACTGTACTTTATCCTGTGGATTAGCTTTACGTCTTCCACTCATAATAGATGCAGGGTCCAGCAGAGAATGCTCCCATATAGAATTAGCACCATTATTATATAAGGTTTCAACCATCTAAAACAAAGCAGTATAAAATCATATTTTAATTTCTTTCCACAAATATTCAGTGGGAATCAGTAACTGAGCAGGGAAAACAAAGCCCCATTACAAAAACTACCACAACTGGCATATCACACACATCACTATTTTCTGATTTTAGAACATGAACGATGAACCTGTACATAGAATTCAGGTTTGACCAGTAAGATAGCTAAGTATCTAAATGATTAGATTGTTCTAACAGATGATGAAGGAAGAGTACTTTGACACTTTAGGGCAGTGTTTCTCAAGAGTGATTATCCAAATACTATTTGCAAGATTCTTAACAACCATGTACTGTCTAGACTATACCACTTAGTATTTTTCTTTAAATCCACTCATTTTTTAAAATTTTACTAGCCATTATGGTTTTATATACTAATTATAGTTTTCTTATACACATTAAAATAATGCAACCACCAAAATACATATTGGAGTATTATCTACATCTGTCTTGAGTACCACTGGTGGTTCATGTGCCATACTTTGGGAATTGTTTTAGGGTCCACCCTGGCATTTTAAACTACTCATCTTTAGACTTTATTCAGATCCTCTAATAAAATCTGTAAACACAGACCTCAGAGTAGTAAATACCCACTTGCACATGAGAACGAGCTGTTAGAAACTTGTGAGTAAAAGTTATTAATAAACCGTATTTCCCAATTTCATTTCAAAGAATGACTATTAACATGGCCCCACCTGTTTTTTACATTAGTGGAGATACTGTCACATTAGAGACCCAAACCCACTTGTTCTGGTCCCTTGGTTTATACAGGCATGTTTAAGGGACATGTTGTGCAGCTGCCATAGATTTTGTAAAATATGTACTCAAGACAAATGAAGGGGAAACACATGCTTAATTCTTAGTTCCAACAGAACTTAAAGAATGTGTACCCCAAAATAGAAATACAGGTGACATGACATTGAACCACAAATAAAACAACACACACTTAGCAGATTGTTAGGCAGGCAATCAAAACATATTAACTAAATTTGTTCTCCAACTAGTAACAAGACCTTTAAATCAGATGTTTCAGAAATTTCTGAGGAATCCCAGTCCGTGCTTCTATCAAAGCAGGAAAAGATAATCCTAAAAATATTAGCAGGTACTCAGGGATAAGTACATTAATGAAAAATTTCTAAGGCAGTGGCTTTCAGAAATATTCACTATGGTATGTGGAAAAGACAGACTGTTCAAAAACAATTTCTGGAGACATTCTAGAAAGTCAGCAGTGAAACAATACCAAGAAATTTTAATGACTATTATCTATCTGTTTATGATGAATTTAAGATGGGCACAGCACCCTATTCAGTTATGATTCAATCATTTTTGTATTATTTAAGGAGTAAGAGAAATTTTAGTTGCTAAAACAATGAGCCCTAAAAACTTAAATTACAAATTCTTCCTTTACCTGAAGCAATGTTGGAGGCCACGGTGTGTGTTTAAGATGCCTTACTTGAGAGATATGGCGCCCTAGACTCCGATGGACACTGCAGCATTCGTCACATATAAAAGTTCCCCTATTTATTGATGCCCAAGAAGGATCTGAAAAGAAAAATGAATTTTCAGCAGCAAGAATACCAGTTGGGCACTTTACTACCAGATGGCAAAAGATGACTAAGGTATGGCTTTTCAGAAACACAAGACATTTTTGTTGTTTTAATATGCTAATCAACATCCAAGCTGGTGAGCTTGTCTGATGATACCACCTATTTTGGCTGATTGGGTACAATGTTAATTGAGACTAAAGACATGACTTGAAGTTCTATATAAGCAATTATCTCCTTTCTGGTTCAGGGCCACAGTCTGAAGCCCTAATGGGATCTACCATCTCAGATACATGACTCTTTCATTCAAATGAGAAGCAAATCCAGAGTATACAGATGAATCATTTTAGACTCATCTCCTCAAACAGCAAAATAATATAATTGTAACAGTGAATAGTCCACATAGCATTTTATCTGAAGAAAATGGTTTAAAAAGTGCTACAAATCTATATGCCAATCTACTTGGCAGAAAGCTGCAAGTGCCAAAACTATAAAACTGTTCAGCTGTTGTGGTTCTGAGGACAAACTGGGAAATCTGGCCTCCTCTACTTAGGGAGATGTTCTAGGATATCCATTAGTTGTTTTAAATAAACTACTGAGTCCAATCTTGCAACTGATCTGAAAGAACAGATCTGTAATAACAACAGCTTCACAAAAGCAAAGATGTAAAATAAAAACAAGTAATATTTTTGGTGTGTGTAATACTTTTCTCCTATGAAGCCCCACAGAACTTCATTGGACATCTATTGAAACAAGGAATAATTCACATTGGGCAAGTAAACTGAATACTTAGAAACCAAAAAAAAAAGAAAAAAGACAGACCTACATTTCATCAGACTCACAAAGGAGTGACAATAGGTGCCACTCAAGCTCCCTGGTCTAAGGATTACATTTAAAAATTCTCCCATGTCCACAAAAATCTCTAAAATGCATGTATGCCATCTTTACCATTTTTAACAGTTTATTCAAATCCTTTCCAACCATATAATGAAAAGTTATGGGATTTCAATCAAAGACAAATCCTAGGAGTCAGAGAGTGTGGTGGTTAAGAGGACAGCCTCTGGAGACAAGCAGTCCAGGGTTTGAACCCCAACTCTCCCACTTCTCACACAATGATCTGAGCAAGCTTTTTTTTTTTTTTTTTTTTTTAGCATCCTCGCCATGGATCAAATGGGAATAATAACACATCTCAGGATAGTTAGGATATAAAAAGTAAGTAAAGTTGCTTGCATATCGTAAATACTCAGCAATGTTAACTGTTATAACTTCTCTAAATTATTTTCTAAGTACCATTCAGGTATTTTTAAGAGTCTCCTGAAACTTATGACCACTGGAAAAAGTTTTTGATAGTTAATACTTAAAACGTAGAATGTTTCATGTGAACACTGTATTACTATAGTAAAAGTTTCAGTTGAACTCAGAGTAGAATATACTTTAAATGAACTAGATTCATTAAAAAAAAAAAAAGTAAAATATTCACTAAGATGTGATCATGGTTAAATGTTTGCCATGAAACAGAACAGAAATAAAATAATTCAGTACTATTATGCCATTCTAAAAGGCAAAGACTGGAAACATCAAGATGAAGGATCCCTACAAAGATGCATAACATTGCTTTCTGCAGTATGGTACCACTACTAGTGACAAAAAAGAGACTGCTCTGAATCACAGCTTTTGTTTTCACTTATCTATTCAGTAGATTCACAATGTTCTTGATGGAAATTAAACAGGAACAAGACAACAAGGATTTAACACACATTAAGCAAAGTTCTCAATTAATCACTTTAACATCATAGATCAGAATCCCACGGAAAGAATATCAGAATGTTAACAATACAGTAGAATCCGAGTTTTACTAATGACGCTAGGTGAACCCCTTTCAGTTTATCTGAAGCTTAATGCCAGAGCTACTTAACTTGGGCTCCAGGAACACAACAAATGGGCTTCAGAAATGTCTGTGACCCCACTAAGAAACCTTAACATAAATTCTGTATGAAAGATTAAGTATGCATGCATTTTGGGAGGAGAAAGCCTTAACATTCATCAAAATCTGAAAGGGATCCCTAATCATAAGGTAACTCTTTCACTAGGGTTTTGCAAAAAAAAAAAAAAGTGGCACGAATTCCTGGCTGCTCAAGTTCGCAGAACATTTCAAGGTAGCCTAATTATGTTCAAAACAGGAAGGAAGTGACTCAAGTCTCTGTAGATTAGGCATATGAGACAACTAAAATGACACAACAGGAGAGAAAATGTTCTGAAATGCACAAAATGCTGCAGAAGTGCAAGGTAGTATTGAGGGTGGCAATGGAGCCAGTTTTCCTTGGCCCCATATCATCCACTGAGAACTACAGAATACGCATTCCAAGGGGAAGTCTGAATCTAGACTCATGTGAATCAAACACATCGGACAGTTCAACTGAAAACGGGCAAGAAAATAAGGAAGTGGAGCAAATAACATTTTTAGAGAACACAATGGAGTTTGCATAATCCGCACTAACTTGGTTTATAGAACACCTCTTTTTAAACTCCTCCACACTCCTCTCCCTGTCGTCAAAAAAAAAAATCGGTAACATCGCTGGCACTACACAAGCTTTGAAATAACCACATAAGGTTTGAGTTATCCCAGTACTATTTAAAATCGATCTCCACTTCCATATGACAACGTGAAGTTCAGAAACAGTTGCAAAAACACTGCTGCTCAATGATTTCATTAAGATTGTTTATTGGACGCTATTGTGCCAAGGAAGCCATCTTACCTTTGAATTACTTCCAATTCAAAGCAGATAAATCCAAGCACGGAAAACAACAGAGACCAGTCAAATTCAGTGCCAATTCCCAAGGTGGATCTGAACTCTAAATCTGAAAATTATGCATGGGAGGAATGGTTTTGGCTTTTCAATGCCCTCAAATGCCTACACTGCGTGAATGCCCCGTGACTCTATTTGTTTTGTAAACTGGTTAATGTACGATTTAGAAATTCAACTCTAGCCTTAAGGGGCTGCAAAGGTTCTGTACTAAAGAACACAACACAAAGAGGGAAAAACACACCTAAATGAGATGACCGTGAGGATATTCACTGAATCTTCCTAACCACTGACTGTGATACTCATTTATCCCCATCGGAGAAATGAGGAAATCAAGGCTCTGCCAAACGAAATCACCAGCCCAAGGTCACCCAGAAGCAAAATCTAGTTTGAACTCAGGCCGTTCAGATGCCAAAACTTGAGACATGCATTGACTCCTAAGTGCCGGTCGCGTTTGCGACATCCCCGACATCCCGGAGATTCTCCCCAGTGGAGTGGGAGCCCGAATGTCAGCGTGGGGAAATCACCTAGGGGTCCGCCGGCCAGTCTCGGTGGAGGGAGGCGGCGAAGGTCGCCCACTCCGGCCAGGGTGCCCTGGCGGAACGGAGGGGCGCTGGGTGGCAGGGGGCGCAGGAGGAAGAGGAGGTGACACCTGCAGCCTCTGGGGGCCGCAGCTCGGAGGACGTTCGCGTTTTTACTTCTGTAATTGGTTTTCCTGTGGATTGCCCAAGCCCCTTCCTGTTGAAGAAGCTGCCCCGGCCTCGAGCCCGCCCCTCTCCGCAAGGCCTGGGACAGGAGGGACGAGAGGGACGAGAGGGACGAGAGGGACGGGAGGGCGGCGGCCCCCTGCCCGCCCGGCTCTGACAGGCCCGGGACGGCTCCCGCCCCAAGGCTACCCCAGTCCCTCCTACTCGCGACCCCCGGCATGGGATGCGGGGCTCCACCGCCCCGAGCCGCCTGACCCGTGGGGGCGGCCCCGGGGCAAGGGTCCCAGTCAGGAGAGCTGAGGGGAGCGGGCCCCGCCGGTGGGACTCACCCGGCCCGCTGCAGTCCGCGCACACCTCGCTGCTCCGGAGCCGCTTCGACATGGCTCCCGCCTCCTACCTGCCAGGAACCAGAAGCCCCGGGACAGCGAAGGCGACGGCGACGGCGACAGCAGCGCTTCCGCTCTAACGGGTCCCCACCGCGGCGCTGGCGGCGGCGCTTCTCCCCTCAGCGCCTCGCAGCCGCGGCGCAGCACGCACGCGTGGGGAGGTGCCCTTCGGCGTCGGGCAGTCATGTGACAGGAAAGGGCACGCTGCCCTGTCGCCATCTTGAGTGAGGGCAGATATGTACTCCAGCGCCTTATGTCCTGCTTATAAATCTCCAATTTGGGTCTCCCTCCCTGGGAGAGAGTCGCTTAGTCCCAGCACTGACTAATACCATTGAAAGCAGCAAAAATCTGTTGACCAGAACTCTGTGGCCACAACCTTACTGAGGCAATCAATAGTCAAGTCACCAGTAGAACTTTGGCCAAGTTCACTTATTGATTACATTATTCAACAAATATTTATTGGGCACCTACTATGTGCCACACACTGTTCCAGGCACTGAAGAAACAGCAGTGAGCAAAGAAGACAAAATATCCTGTCCTTGTGGAGCTTACGTTCTACTGCAGTAGACTTAAAATAAGTAAAATGGAGATAATGTGTTATCTACCTTTAAACTTCTATTTCCTTTTTTTTTTTTTTTTTTTTTTTAATCCTCACCCAAGGATATTTTTTCCATTGCTCCCCAGAGAGGGTGGAAGGGAAAGGGGAAAGAGAGAGAAAGAGAGAGACATTGATTGGTTGCCTCCTGCACATGCTCCAACCAGGGCCAGGGATGGAGCCTGCAACCAACCAACGTGCCCTTGGCTGGAATCGAACCCAGGACCCTTCAGTCCGAGGGCCAACACTCTAACCACTGAGCCAAACTGGCTAGGGTTCAATAAAAACTCTTAAAAAAAAAGAAGTTTTAAGACCTCAAGCTGAAGCTCGTTAAAGTAAAATTCTAGTCCTCATGCTTCAGCCCATTCATTTGGTTTGAACCATTTTTGTCAGCGTGACTACACAGGCTCCGTTTTAAGTGAGCTTAGCTTTACTGACGTGATCTCGTTTTCTTCACTCATTCCTCAGCGATGAGCTCCATTCAGCAAATATTGGACGCCTCTATGGGCCAGGTACTGTTGTGACTTTAGGTACTCTGGTAAGCAGCCACTGTGGAGTTTTCCAACTAATGAATAAGAGATGTTCAATAAACATGGATGGAGAGGAGAAAAGATGAAGTTGCACAAACCTTCTGAAAGGATGGGAAGTCCTGGAAGAGGTCTCAGAAGCTCTGGTCATTTGGTCCATCTCTCCATTTTGATAAATGTGTGGTGTGGGTATAACCACATAATTCCCACACATTCCACAATTAGAGCCCCTGGGTACCATCCTGATGCTCCTACATCCTGTTTTGGATGGCAGACTCACAAATCTTCCGGACTCAACACGTGTAGAGAATGGATTAGGCCGAGATTCTCGAACAGCTGTTGTTGCAGGCATCTGAAAAGCTGGCTGTGCACAAGCAGGGAAGGCACACGGTAAGCTTTCTGGATGCAGCAAATAACTTCACCCAGCTATGCGGTCTAATTGCAGACAGCTGTGCAGAAAGCTCAGGGTGGTGAGTAGCTGTAAATTGATTTGGATCTTTATGGAATCAAGGAGCTATAATGTCTTCGGTTGAAACTCACAGAATGAGCTTTATATACTTGCAGACTGTGGTCAAGTCTGGGTATGATCTGTTAGCTCTTTCAGCCATAACCCAAAATTCAAATGGCTAGCTTCAAAAATAAATGACACTCACATGTGGAATAAACCACCACCATTGGTAACTGAAACATAACCTAGTTTGGAGTTCAGGTAGAACAGTGGTTTTCAACTGGGGGGGGGATTTTCCTCCTCCAGGGCACAACTGCCAACGTCTGGAGATTTTTTTTGGAGAAGTGCTGCTGGCATCCAGTGGGTAGAAAGGCCAGGGATGCTGCTCAATATCCTAAAAATCACGAGACGCCCCACAGAAAGAATTATCTGGTTCAAAACCTGCCTTTCCTTGAGCATCCAGGAGATAGAACTATCTCCATGTGGTGCAACCACTGACTGACGCCTCTCCAGGGTTTGCAGCTCCCCCGTCGAAGCTGTCGGGTGCTGCCCGCTTCCAAAATGGCTTCTGACCGATCATGGAAGCATCTGCCCGGGTCCAAAACGGCTGCAAGGGAGTCAGTCTCTGGAATGGTTTGGCCCAGGCGCTGTTGTCACCCCCTGACCGCAGAGTCGTTGGAAGTAGCCCAGTTGTGGGCCGAACCATGTGCGGTTGCTGGGGCAGGGGGAGTGGGCTGGTGTCGGGGAGACTGAGTTGCCCACGCCCAGATCCTGGACTGAGGGAGAGAATTGTACACGTTTTTGGGGAGTACACGGCGTCTCCCGGTATGGAGCGGGGCGTGGGTGGGGTGGGGTGGGCCGCGGGCCGGGTGCCTGGCCGCCCGCCCCCCCCCGCCGCGGCGTGCGGTGGTTCGCTCCCGGCACTTCCCGGTTTGGGGCAGTTCGGTCCGCAGAAGTCGGTTCGGGAGCTGTCAGCGCGGGCGGCAGCGCGGCGGCGGGGCGCGGGGTGGGCGCGGCCGACCGGGTCCCCGACCCGACCCCCGACTCCCGCGCGCCCCGCGCCTGGCCCAGTAGGCCGCTCGGCCGCGTACCGCGCCCCTCACTCGCTCGCCCATCTCTCGCTCGCTGGCCGGCCGCCGGGTGGGCGGGCGGGCGGGCGCCGGAGACCCCGCGGGGGCTGAGGCTCGGCGAGCGGGCGGGGAGGGCCCGGCCGCGGCCTCCTCGCCATGTCCTCGGCCCGCGACACCAGCGGCCACTTCCCTTTGCACCTCCTGGTTTGGAACAACGACTACCGGCAGCTGGAGAAGGAGCTGCGGGACCAGGTGAGGGGCGGGGCGGGGCGGGGCGGGGGTGCGCCCCCGAGGAGGGGGAAATCCGGGGTCCTTAAGCCCCCTAGACCCCATCTCCATCCCTCTGCCCTCGGGGCTCCGCAGACCCCTTCGATTCTTAAGTCGTGGGGCAATAATAATAACAACAGGACGTGGATTGAGCGCTTACTATATGCCAGGCCCTGTGCCGAGGGCTTTATTTCATTAACTCTTTTCGACTTTGCAACAACCCTAGGAGGTAGGTACTGTTGTTATTACATCTGAAAGAAAGGGAAACTGAGGCACTCAGAGGTATGTGCCTTGCGCAAGGTCGTCCTCCTTTCAGATACCAAGTGGGGATTTTAACTGTGGCCGACTGGTTCCAGAGCGCACCGCCTTAACCAGTTAGGCTCGGCTGCCCCTCCAGCCCAATGCACACCCTCTCCCCACCCACCCACCCTTTTTGTAAGGAGGAGCTTGGTTGGGTTTGGAGTCCAGGCTCTAACTCGCCCTGTGACCTTGGGCAAGGCATTTTTCCTTTCTGGCCCAGGGAGACTGATACCTACCAAAGTTTGAGAATCGCTGGTGCCCAGGATCCTTAAAAAAATCCCTTCCTGTTCTAAAAGGCATTGATTCCTTGTCTTTTATTTCTTGCCATCTCTTTAAAGCAGTGGTTCTCAGTTGGAAGTGATTTTGACCGCGGTAATTCCAAATGGTAAATGCACGTAGGCATTTTTGGTTGTTACACGTGGGGGGTGGGTGCTACTGGGATCTAGTGGCAGAGGCCAGGGATGCTGCTCAGCATCCTACCGTGCACGACAACCAAGAATTATCTGACCCCAAATGTCATTAGCGTTTTGCTTGAGAAGCCCTGCTTTAAAGGCATCTGAACAATTCTGGGAGTTGTGGATGCCTTCAAGTTACAAGAGAATCAACTTAGCAGTTAAAATAAGGATTTGTAGTTATTTTGGTGTGATTGTTGTTGTTGACTTCATTTTATGCAGTGTGCTAAAGTCCTGGTTTTTGAATGGATCGTAATCGACATTGTAATTGTCAAGGCATTTTAGACAAGAGGAGCATTGGCTGTCTTTTGGTTGGTGAAAATTGAGCAAAGTCAGCAGCATCTCGTTTGATGAACAGTTACTGCTAAGCCTGTTCTTGCACCCTGCCATATTTCTTTTAAGTCTGTTGAGCACCCATTGGAAGTCAAAAGTCCCCCCCCCCTTTTTTTTTTTCATTTAAATCCTCCATCCAATGAGAATAAACCTTTATTGTAAGTCACTGGTCTTAATTAGATCATGCCCCCAGAGTAAATGATTCACCATTAGGCATCCTAGTATACCTGATGATTTAATTCCCTTTCTGTTACAGAGGGAGCCTGCCATCATTTTGCTCTTAACTCTGAGTCTCACCTTGGACGCTTTAAAAGCAACTGGACAGTTCTGGTTTTTAGGTCAGCTACGTTTTGCATCTGCACTTCCTCAGTATCAGGGCTGTCCAGAGTCTTGTGAAATATCAAGATAAAGCACAGAACTAACATCCCATTTGATAGAGAGGTTTATCATCATCATTAAACCACACACTTTTTTAAAAAAGTTATCTTTATTGTTGAAAGTATTGCAGATGTCCCCCTTAAACCACACTCTTTCAGTACTTATTTCTGAAAACAGCCTGCTTTCTAGTCATTGGAGGTGAAGAAAAGAGTTTAAATAAACTGCATTTTACCTTGATAGAAAAACTTGTTTGATAACAAAGTGTGGGTTTAAAATCTATAATGTGACATAATTGGATTATCTCTTTTTTCTGCAAGCTGTGATAAAACTGTTCATTGAAAGTTCTCTGTGACTCTTAACTTGAAAAACATTAGAGACATTTGTGATTAGAAAATTATCATTTTGCAGCAGATTTTCCTGGAGTAATTGGTCCTTAATGCCTTCCACTGTCAAGGAGGTCAAGGGAGACTATTCATACTTGCTAGTTACTTGGTTTTGACTTTGTTATTGGTTATCACTGTAGATCATTTCACAGTATACCTTTTCCCTTTGGGGAAGAGATAGTTCAGATGTAATCGTAAAGAACATCTTGACCGTGGATGCTTGACTGTCATGAGCACACAATCCAATTTCAACCCTGAAAGTTGGCCATTGAAAGGGTTGAGACAGGCTAGCTTCAGGGGTGTGCTACCTTGTGCTCAGAAGGGGCTCATGATTGGTTTAATGCTCTGCTGTTACTGTCCTGAAATTCATAGTTACTTTTTGAATAAGAGGCCTTACATTTTCATTTTTAGTGGAACCTGCAAATTATGTAACTGGTTGCAGGTCAAGAAGTTGATCATTGATATTAAAATACGAGGCAGGAAATACTTTATTACTTTTATATTTATTGAGATCCTCTGTTGATTATGAACCAGCTACCTAGGGCAGTTGAGTTAATGGCTAATACTAATGCTGATTAAGTTGTGAGAATGGGTTAGTTATTTACCCTTGCTGAATTGTTTTATCACCTGTAAAAATGGGGAGAGTAACACTGAAAGCTTAGTGTTTTGCCAGGTGCTGTGCTGAAATGTTTTGTGTGCAGTTTTATTTATTTATTTATTATATCTTTATTGATTTCAGAGAGAAGGGAGAGGGGGAGAGATAGAGACATCAATGATGAGTCATTGATTGGTTGCCTCCTGCACACCCCGACTGGGGATCCAGCCGGAAACCTGGGCATGTGCCATGAACGGCAATTGAACCACCATCTCCTGGATCCTAGGTCGATGGTCAACCACTAAGCCACGCCCAACCGGGCTTGTGTGCAGTTTTAGATTTAATTCATCAGCCCTCTGGGGTGGGTGCTATTATGATTCCCAGTTTACAGGTTAGGAAATTGAGGTGGAGAGGCTCTGTTGTATGCTTAACCAGTGGCCAAACCAGGATGTGAACCCAGAGAGTCAGACTCTGCCCTAATCCTGTATTCTTAACCCTTCTGCTATACTTTTTTGACCAAAAGTGCCTTCATTTCAGGATTGTGGAAAATAAGGCAGAGAACCCATCTGAAAATGCAGGCATGTAGTAAATGGGCACAATACCATTTGCCATAGTTACTGCTGTTACGATGCTCATCCTGCATATTTAGCTTCTTTTATGTATGTGCCAGTTTTTCTAAAGGAACACATACTGGTTGCATAATTAAAAACAAAAAATTCCTACTACCCCAGCAATAAAACCAGCTGTTTCACGTAATGTTGTATTCGCCAGTAAGTTTCTGCTCTCCATTTCTTCATTCCTTCCATTCCACGAGTGAGACTTGAAGCAGGAACACTGGTAGCTGTAAGAATTTGATTTTGTTCTAGGAACAGCAGCACAGAAAGAATCAAGTTTATCCAATGAAGCTGACAAGTATGTGCTTCTGAGTGTGTGTGAGTCAGCCCCCAACCCACCATCTTGCTAATAGCTGAAGTTGGCTGTTTAGGAACTAACTTGATCAACTATGAGATTGTTTCAAGCTTTCAACATTTGCTCAGCAGAGGCACTTTATTAAGTGCCTTCATTTCAGGCACCTTATTAAGTGCCTCTTAACCCATCAGCTTTACTGTCTTTAATATTCAGTGGGGCCTTGAAGTTGGTTGGTGCAGTTAAAATGATTTGTGCCATGGTTATGTCATTTGTCATTTAGTGAGAGAGGTCTGTTAAACATCTTCGGCCTTCTTACCGATGCTGGGAGGATGAATGCAAACTTCTTACTGATACTGGGAAAATGAATGAGTGAAAGGGGACAGATGCAAAGGTCAATCAGTGCACCTCAGACAGGGAAGGGAAAACCCTGGGACCGAGTTGGGTGGAGGGTGGCAGATGGGGCCTGACTCTAAAGCCAGCCCCCAGTCAGGTACCTGCAGGTGAAAGCACAAAATTCAGACAAAAGGAAAAGAGCTGTCTAGGCGGCGGCAGTACTCAGAGCCCAACAGGGAACCCCTCTAGAGTGCTCACCCCAGCCTGTGGCAAGGCTACGTGAGGCCACTGGGCATACATTCAAGTTAATGCCTGTTGGCTGGAGGCCTCCTGTGAGCCAGGGGCCAGGCATCCAAGATAAAGAGCCAAGAGCCTCAGGTGCTCCCCTTGGACCCTCGGGAACTCAGGTTTACCTTACAGAACCAGGCTTGTGGACACACACACACCCCCCCCCCCCCCCCCCCCGACTTGAGGGCACAGCCTCAGAGGACCAGGGCAGTCTGAGACTGCCCAGGAATGTGGGTGGTTGCCCGAGGCACCCCCCCAAGAAATAACAGTGATAGTTTATAAAGCACGTACTTCATGCTGGTACCAAGGCACAGAAGGGTTGAGTAATTCACCTGAGGCTAGGAAGGACCTGGAAGTGGGCCCTGATGTCTAATTCATCTGCCTGCCCTCAAAGCTGGGCCTTTCACTGCCGGACGACAGCAGGATGGAAGAGAAGGCTTTGAGCTAGAAAAGTGGGTGGGCTTAAATTAACAAATAGGAAGGAGACCTGCACAAATCTCATTCCTTTTCTTTCGGGGGGGGGACTATTATAGTTAAAGGGGGTGGGTATTTTTAATTTGGTATAGCTCAGGACCGAAGAAGCCTAAGGAAAAAACAGTCAGCTTCAAAAGTGAATTTCAGTGAAATTCTGAAAGCTCTTGCTCACTGAACTAATGTCATTAGTTAAGCCTCACTATCAACTGTAACAAAATTTGAACAAATCTGTTTTAGGAAGAAAGTGACAGCTTATATAAAACTACATAGTGTGGGTGTGTGATAAGAGCTAGCTCTTAGTGCTTACTATGGGGATAGGCATCGTGCCTTGTAAGAACCTGGTAAGGTAGGAGTTTTTTATTGTTCTCATTTTACAAGGGAACAAACTGAAACTCAAGAGAAATTAAGCAGTTCATCAAACAGTATATCAGTGATACATTGGTTTTATGTATTACATAAAACTCATATGTACATTGATTTTTAAATATCTTTATTGAGATATAATTCACTTATCATGCAATTTATCCATTAGAGTGTATTATTCAGTGGTTTTTAGTATATTCATCGAGTTGGGCAACCATCACCACTATCAAATTCCAGAACATTTGCATCACACCAAAAAGAAACCCCATACCCTTAGTGACTCCCCATTTCCCCCAATTCCTTCAGCCCCAGACAACTACTAATCTACTTGCTATCTCTATAGGTTTGCCTATTCTGGACATTTCATATAAATTGAATTGTACATGTGGCCTTTTGTGTCTGGCTTCTTTAACTTAAAGTGATGTTTTTGAGGTTCATCCACGTTGTGGCCTGTATCAGTACTTCATTCCTTTTTATGGCTGAATAAAATCCCATTGTGTATATATATTTTGCTTATCCATTTACCACTTGGCAGACATTTGTTTTCCCCCCACTTTTTGGCTCTTATGAATAATGATGCTATGCACATTTATGTACTAGTTTTTGTATGGTCGTGTTTTTATTTCTCTTGGGTAAATACCTACGAGAGGAATTGGGGTTATAGAGTCACTATGATTAAGTCTTTGAGGAACTGCCAACTGGTTTTTCGAATTGGCTGTACCATTTTACATTCCCACCAGCAGCGTTTGAAGGTTCCAGTTTCTTTACGTCCTTGTCAACACTTGTCATTATCTGTCTTTTGATTGTAGCCATCCTAATGAGTGTGAAGTGTGGTTTTGACTTGCATTTCCCTAATCATTAGTTATGTTGAGCATCTTTCTATGTGCTTAGTGGTCATTTGCATGTCTTTGAAGAAATGTCTATCCAGATCCTTTGCCAGCATAAATTAGGTTGTCTTTTAATTCTTGAGTAGTTCTCCATATATTCTGGATACTAGTCCCTTATCAGATATATGACCTGCACAATTTTTCTCCCAATTCTGTGGGCTGTCTTTTTACTTTCTTTATGGTATCATTTGAAGTATAAAAGTTTGCAGTTTTAGTGAAGTGCAATTTATCTGTATTTTTCTTTTGTCTATTATGCTTTTGGTGTATCTAAGAAGCCTTTGCTTAACACAAGGTCATAAAGATGTACTATGTTTTCTTATAAGGGTTTTATTGGCTTAGTTCTTGGGTTTATGATCAATTTAGAGCTAATTTTCATGTGTTGTATATGCAAAACTTCCTTCCTTTGCATGTGGATGTCCAGTTGTTCAAGCACCTTTGGTTGAGAAGATTATTGTTTCCCCACTGAATTATTACGGCACCCTTGTTGAAGATCAGTTGACCATAAATGTCTAAGTTCACTTCTGGACTTTTAATTGTATTCCATTAATTGATATTTGTATCCTTATGCCACTACCATATTGACTTGTTTGCTAAAGCTTTGTGTAGTAAGTTTTGAAATTGGGAAGTGTGAGTCCTCAAATGTTACTTTTCTTTTAAAGATGGTTTTGTCTATCCTGGATTCCTTGCATTTCCTTATGAATTTTAGGATCAGTTTGGCAATTGCTGCAAAAAGCGAGCTGTAATTTTGATAGGGATTGCGTTGACTCTGGAGCTCAGTTTGGGGAGTATTGACATCTTAAATACTAAGTCTTCTGAATCATGAACATGGGATGTTTTGCCATTTAGTTAGATCTTCATTTCTTCCAACAATGCTTTATAATTTTCAGACTATAAGTTTTGTACTTCTTTTGTTATTTATTCCTAAGTGCTTTATTCTTTTTGATACTACTGTAAATGGTGTCTTAATTTCATTTTTGAGATCTTTGTTACCAGTATGTAAAAATACAAATGGATTCCTTAGGATTTTCTGTATATGAGATGATGTTATCTATGAACAGAGATAGTTTTACTTTTCCCGTTCCTTAGATGCCTTTTATTTCTTTTTCTTGCCTTATTGCCCTAATTAGAACCTCCAGGGCAGTGTTGGGTAGAAGTGATGAAAGAGAACATCTTTGTCTGGAGGGCATTTAGTCTTTAACCATCAAGTATGGTGTTAGCTGTGGTTTTTCAGACAGAGGCCTTTGAGGAAGCTCCCTTCTCTTCATGGTTTGTTTAGTGTTTTTTATCATGAAGGGATGTTGGAGTTTGTCAAATGTTTTTTCTGTGTTGTCTTAGTCTGTTTGGACTGCTGTAACAAAATACTACAGACTGGGTAGTTTATAAACAATAGAAATTTATTTTTCACAGTTCTGGAGGCTGGAAGTCTGAGATCATGGTGCCAGCAGATTCTGTGTGGTAGCTGGTAGGGGTTCTCTTCCAGGTTCATTGCAGGTGCCTTCTCACTGTGTCCTCAGGGAGACCTCTTTTATGAAGTCGCTAATTCCTAATTCCATTCACGAGGGCTCTATCCTCATGACTTAGCACCTCCCACAGGCCCAGCTTCCTAGTACCATCATCTTTGGAGGTTAGGACTTCACCATCTGAACTTGGGGGTTATACAAACATTCAGACCACAGCACACATCTATTGAGTGATCGTGTGTCTTTAAATTTTATTTTATTCTCTTGATATGGTATAGTAACTTAGTTGATTATCATGTTAAACCACCCTTGCATTATGGGATGAGTCTCATTTGGGTACCCCTCACATGCTGCTGAATTTGCGTTGCTAATATGTTATTTTTGCATCTTACTCATAACGGATAGTGGCCTCTGTTTTTCTTTTTCATCAAGATAATACTGGACTCAAAATGATTGAGAGGTTTTCCTTCCTCTTTTTTTTTTTTGGAAGACTTGGTGAAGAACTGGTATTAATTCTTTGAATGTCTGGTAGAATTCACCAGTGAAGCCCTGGGCCTGAGTTTTTTCCCTGGGAAGTTTTAACTTCTGATTCAATCTCTTTGTTGTAAACTTACTCCAATTTTCCATTTTTTCTTAAGTAAATTTTGCTAGTTTGTTTCTGTCTAGGAATATGTGCATTTTATCTAAATCCTCTAATTTGTTGACGTACAGTTTATAGTATTCCTTTATAATGCTTTTTATTTCTGTGGAGTTGGTAGTAATAACCTCTCTTTCATTTCTGACTTTGGTAACGAGTCTTCTCTCTTCCCTCAGTCAATCTAGCTGAAAGTTTGTCAGATTGTTGAAATTTTCCAAGAACCAACTTTTGGTTATGCTGATTTTTCTCTATTGATTTTCAGTCCTCTGTTTCACTAATTTCCACTCTAATCCTTATTCATCAATTGTTTTTAATCACATTGTCACCAAAACATAATTCTTGCTCCCTTTTCTCCTTTCAAATGAGTAAGAGAGGCACAGGAGCTCGGAAGAGTTATAATTAGCCATGCAAAGGGTGCTGCTATGTATGGCTCATAAATATAGTTTCCCCTGTGGTCCAAAATAGGAAAAAGTGAACAACTTAATGTATTTGGCTTTGATTTTATACATCGTATCTGATGCTTGCCCAGGAGCTTTGAGTGTTAATCCTGAGTCTGAGATGTTAGTTTTGTTGTGGGGTGTGAACTGCAGTAAGTAGTTTCCCCCTTTGTGTGATAAATATTGTTAAGCATCTCCTGTATATCAGGCATTGTGCTCAACCAAGCACCTTTGATATAGATTGAATTTGTTAGGTAAGAAAAGTTCATAGTTTTTAGCCATATTTTTTTTTAAAAAAAGAACAATGATTTAATGCAAATTAGAGACTAGAGTGGCAGAAGCTAGGAAATATAAGATGTGGATCCTACATCTTTGGCATTCTTGATCTCTTTGGTGAGATAGACAAGCCATACCCTTGGGAAATACCTTTGGCATTCTTGATCTCTTTGGTGAGATAGACAAGCCATACCCTTGGGAAAAGTCAGGGAATCCTGGGAAGTGGGTGGGCCCTGTTTGAAGATACATGTTGGTATTTCAGTGCCTGAGAGAACTCTGAGGCCTGAGATTAGTCCAGGAGAACGTGTGTTCACTTAGTGGAATGTCTTCAACCACTTCTGTTACTCCTCAACAACAGTTCCTATCTTCACTGCACAATAGCCAGGATACACTTAGCAAAACAGGGAGGTTCAATAGCTGTTGGATAGTACTTTACCCATAGTCTGCTTACCTTCCTTCCCTGTGGCCAGTAAGTGGAACATTCTGGATATCTTTGGAGGCTACAGTTAATGCATACACAACTAGCATCTCAAATCAAGACAAAGCACGTTTTCTAAGAAATATTATGGCACTTAAAGTTTTATATCCCAAAAGTCCCATGGCAGTTTATTGTGTCCTTGGAAGAAAGTTCAGAGCCATCTTTGGAAGGCAGGGCCCAGCCATTGAGACTGAGCTCACGCTAGAGAAACAGGCACTCGGCTCTAGAGACCCAATACAGTTTCCAGAAGGAGGGTGTGTCTAGCACCTACAAGAAAACCCCGGAAGCCCGGCCAGGCGTGGCTCAGGGGTTGAGCTTCGACCTAGGATCCAGGCGATCAGGATTTGATTCCCGGTCAGGGCACATGCCCGGGTTGCGGGCTCGATCCCCAGCAGGGGTCGTGCAGGAGGCAGCCGATCCATGACTCTCTCATCATTGATGTTTCTCTCTCTCTCCCTCTCCTTTCCTCTCTCTGAAATCAATAAAGAAATATTTAAGAAAAAGAAAACCCCCGAAGGGAAATGGACTGATTTTGTGTGTGTGTGTGTGTGTGTTTTCTTACATTTATCTATAAATATGTACACATACATGCCTGGCAGGTCATGCACAGTCTGTAGGGCCCATGGATGTGACTACTTAGGGCACTTGAAACTCAGTACACAATAATGAGAATGGTGGGAATCCAGCTAGAGAATATAATTTCATTCTGACCCAAATTCTCTTCTGTACTTTCAGTTTTGATTAAAGGCCTACACTTCCTGTTCTACACTTGAATGCTGATATGTGCCTAAGAAATCCCCTACATTTCATGTCTTAGGGTAGTGGTATTTCATGAAAGCCTTATTTAGACTTAAGTTGAGTGTGGTTCAAAGTTTGGAGTTGTGTTTGATGATCTGAGGCCAATAGCCAGCATTTATTTATTAGGCATCAACTCTATGGAAAAAGGAACTCATCTTTACTTATAGCCCCCAAATTCATATTTCAACTGTGCCCACATGCAAGCATTCATTTTTCCATATATTGCTGTAATTAATGTATAAATATGGTTTTGTTTTTGTACTTATATGCTCACTCAAACACATTGCCACATTTTTGTATACTATATCCAATTATATAAATGCCAGTGTTTACTTTACAGAATGTGGAGGCTCAGGATCCACGAGGTCGAACCTTGTTGCATCTTGCTGTTTCTTTGGGACATTTGGAATCTGCTAGAGTCTTGCTTCGGCATAAAGCAGATGTTACAAAAGAAAATCGCGAGGGATGGACAGGCAAGTATGCTTGTAAAATCTTTTATAGCCCTTCATTTCAGTTTCTCTTCCTGAGTAAAGTCCAGTCTCACTCATCATTGTCCTCAGAGTCATCTTTATCTTAAGACTCTTTCTCTCTTGAGACTAGGGGCTGGGACAAGGAAATGAGAGCCTCGGATGCTGCCGGCTGATCTGCAGCACAGTGGCCTGAATTGTGTCCTAGGCCCAAAGCCCTGGGTAGAGGGTGACTCCTCATCTAGAAGGCAGCTCTCAGTGCAAACCCTTCCACCATTCACGTGTGGAGCCCAGATTTCCCCCGAGGAACGTGATGGTAACTACAGTGACTCCTTCAGGATAGGCAAAATAAAAAAGAAATTATGGTTAAAAGGAGCCATTTCCAGTGAAATCCTGGCATTTCAATTATTATTATTGCAAATTCCCTTACTATTGATCAGGGTAATTTTATGTTGACTGAGCCAGGATATGTACAAGCACAGCCCTGCCCACCTGATCCTACATGTAACCACAGTCATGCAATCACATAAGTAAAGCCAGCTCTGAAGACATTGTCAGGATTTCATGACCAGTGGTGAGAAAGGGGAGGAGGGGAGGATGGGTCTGACCAAGGCCGTGAGGGCTTAACCAAGGGGCTAAGAGCACTCTATTTTCTTCTCTTTTTACCTATTTAAGAGCTAGCAGTGAGAAGTCATGGTCATAAGTGATAACGTGGAACTGCAGCCTCTCCCTCCAGCAAGATGATGTTGGTCTTTGATCTATATAGATAGTTTTCAGACTGGCTTTGGGATTTGTCTGAACGTGTGAGAACACTGGGTGATTAAACTTCGCCTTTCTGTTTTCTAGTTTTACATGAGGCTGTGAGCACCGGTGACCCTGAGATGGTGTACACAGTTCTTCAACATCGAGACTACCACAACACATCCATGGCCCTCGAAGGAGTTCCTGAGCTGCTCCAAAAAATTCTCGAGGTAGTCGTAAAAGTATGGCATTGCCATCATTTGAGTTAAATGCTGGCACAATAGCTGGAGACCCAGTTGGACGCCATTCTTGTGTGCCTTCCTGAAGAGTTTTATGAATCGTGAATATGATGTATTGAGTACTAAATAGCATTATTTCTTGCCTTTTGAACATGTTAAATGTATGAGTTCTTCCACAAATTATGTTTCTAGGTCACTAGACTTACCCTTTTATAGGCTATTTAAAAATTAGAACTAAGACAAATGGATATCAACCAATTAATTTGTCTGGGTGCCTGATTTCTTAAAAGTAGCATCCTAAGCATAGGTCATCGTGGGGAGATTGTGGTGGGCATCAGTGACTGGACAGGGATTGTCAGGGTCTGTTGTGGTTTAGAGGTCTGTAAGCAGCTTCTCCCTGTCACGCCTGCCACTTCTAGCCATTAGTATTCTGCGACTTCTAACCCATTGCCTTATTTGATGTACAGTTTTTGGCTTTGGGGAAGTTTACCCGTCTTATGAGTTAAAGTGTATGGGCTCTGTGACACTTGAGAAGTTTCTTAAAAAAATTTTACTTCTAGGCTCCGGATTGTTTTGGGTGATGGTTGCCATTCTTCAGATAATCTTTGTTATCTGCAAAACCATCTCAACAGTCAACCAATTGCAATATTCCCAGGGCAGCAGGAGATGAGAAAGTACCAGTGGTTCAATTTTCATGCCATTTATTCTCAATTTAAGCCCAGAAGTGAGCTCCCCCAAATATCTCCAAAGATACTTGTTGATAAGTCGCCTTTACCACATTAGTCAAAACACATTTCTTGAGAAAAATGAACAGTTCTGTTGAGAAAAGGAACAGTTTTGCTAGAAATTAGACAATCACAGCTCATCATCTGAGCACTCTTCCAAAAAATATTTCTGTGACATGTGAAGTAAATCCTGCCCTAAGACATTACTTTTCCATGTCCTGCAAAGAAACCTTTCATAACATATGAAATAGTTATATGCATTGTTTTTAACATAGGTGTGTATGATCACATGGATTTATCACTTATCTAACTTACTGCAGGAGGAGCTAAAAACATCATTTGTCCATTTGCAAAACAGAAAATGACTTATTTAACATGGAGTCATCCCTCATTTTAAAAATTCAATGTAAAGGATTTTCTTTTTCTTTTTTTAACCTGTATTGAGTCGTAACTGAACTGCATTAAATTGTATTCTCTGCTTGAAGTTATAGACCGCCAATAACTGACCTGTGTGCTTACTGGCACCAGAGGCTGTTGACATTTTTGTCTCATAACATGCTCGCCTTTCTTATCCGCTGCCCTTGGAAAGTGTCATTGCCCATCACTGGAATCCTGGCTGGTTTTAAACCAGTGTAGGTTCTTGGTCTTCCTGCCCTCTGCTTCAGTAAAAACCATGGCAAAACCTTGGAGGTGGGAGGGAACAGAAAAACACCTGAAATTTCTAGCATTTCTCTTCTTGGATGGTGACTATTAAAATTAAGTAGGATGGGTACTTAAGAAATTAAGTAGCTCTCCAGGAACCTTCTATAAGAATTCATGGTAGGTCAGAAAATCATCTTAAATGAGGCTGCCGTGGTGGTGTAATCTTTCAAAAAGCCAAGTTCTAGGAGTTTAAGAGGAAAGTGGGGGCAAAAGTCTTTGGTTACCTGGTAGGAAATATCAACTTTTTGAAGAAGTGATATCCAGCTGCCTCTTTTTGGTTTCACAGAGTGGTCCAATAAATGTGAAGCACTTTTCCAGAACACAAAGCCTTTTACAATCAAGTTCCCAGTCTGATAGATGCAATTGATGGTCTGATAGATGGAATTGACAGTCTGAT
Source organism: Miniopterus natalensis (assembly GCF_054644295.1). Lineage (NCBI taxonomy): Eukaryota > Metazoa > Chordata > Mammalia > Chiroptera > Miniopteridae > Miniopterus > Miniopterus natalensis. The sequence goes on from NC_142100.1 coordinate 20,026,532, forward strand.
AGATGCAATTGACGTTCCTTTATCTTTGCTCAGAACAGCCTGTTATGCACATTGCCTGGCAGTACTTAGCCCACCCTCCCAGGCTCCTCTTCTGTTAGTTACGAAGCAGGTTGAGCCCCTAAAATCAGATTTGACTTCTGTCCCGCTCCAACCTTACTGCTTTCAGCTAACTTTATTAACTGTCTAGACATTTTATATCAGGACCAAATCACAGCCTGAATATAAAATAAGCTTTTATTTTGATAGGTTTGCAATTTGTGTTTCTTACTGTCTCTGTTCTCCCCCCTTCCCCACTTTTAAAAAAAAAACCTGTTAACCCTTACTATGTTTGTATTTAGTTAATATACAAAGGCTAATTTCTTTTAAACCTTTGTCCTTCAGACTCCGGATTTCTATGTGCAGATGAAATGGGAATTCACCAGCTGGGGTAAGTGGCTGTGGGCTTGTAATTTATTTCTATTCCCAAATTTATATAGTCTGAATGTAGGTTTATTTTTCCTTTATAAGAATTACATGTGTGTGTTTTTTTAATCTAGAAAATGCATAGATAACAATAAGGAAAGATAGTCACCTATAACCCTATGTGAGTACAACTAGTGTTACTGCTTTGGGTGTTTTCCTTCCAGTCTTTTCCCTACACATAGGTAAGACTTTTTCTCCCAAGCATCCTTAAATATAACATATAGACAGTCTTGTCTCTTTTGTCATTTCTAGCTGATATTTACCCATATTATTAGTTCGGAAAAGGCTAACATTTTAGTAAGATTGACCATAACTTAGTGATTCATTTCTGTATGTGGTTCAGCTTGATTCTTTTAAACTTGTTATTCTGAGGACAAAGATAAGGTGACTACTGAAGTAGCTTGTTTCATACAAAATGGGTGTATTTCTCCCAGAACTTACGTAAGGCAAATTGACTGACAGTAATTTTCATAGGTGTTCTACTTTTATTTCTTGTAGATCAGTTAATGACAGTTCCTAATTCCCAGTTTTCAGCTCTTTTCACTTGCAGACTTCCCCTTCAGGCAAGAAGTCATATTTGTAATGAAACATTGAAATAAGGAAAGTAAAAAGTATATAGAAGAGAACTTCAGATTCTTCTGTGAAACGAATATGTTTTTTTCTAACGCAGATAATCACTCTAATTTCAGGTTTTATTAAAAAGCAGCACATTCTAGACATTTGATCATTTGAATGGGGGATATGACAATATGGTAGGCCACAGCCAGATGGCAAGAGTGGCATGTGAGCGAGAAAGGCCAGATGGACACGCTCTAGCCCTGACAGCAGTCAATGAGAGGGGCTCGTTTGGGGATCGAGAATACTCTTGGGACATTCCTTCTGAGCTTTCTCTGGACAAGACATAGGTCTGCACTTTTATAAAGAGCTATAGAACAGAAAGTCCATTTTTATGTTTAAGAATGACTTCCTGTATCAAAGTGTGGGAGCCAAGTCCAGTTCTATGTGACGGCCACCTCTTGCTACTCCTGTCCTTTCATTACAGTCAGAATTGTGATTTCCTGAGCCTGGGCGTTCTGCTTGGCCGTCAGGTTTTTCTGAGTAGTACGCTTCTCTTCTTCAGTGCCCTTGGTTTCCAGAATATGCCCGAACGATGTCTGTCGCATTTGGAAAAGTGGTGCCAAGCTGCGTGTCGATATCACATTGCTGGGATTTGAGAATATGAGCTGGATAAGAGGGAGGCGTAGTTTCATATTTAAGGGAGAAGGTGAGTGATTCCCTTGCAGTAATCACTGCTCACAAGTTACAGAGGATTTTGAACCATAAAATGCGTTCCATTCATGTGCCTTCTCTGACCCTTTCTGGGCTTTTTTGTTATTTTTTTTTATTATTCACCTCTCAGTCCCTGTATCTTATTTCTTGTCTGTATAGTTCACCCTTTTGACATGTGCCTGTCTGTTCTGGAGCCTTTGAGTACAAGCCTATGTCTTGTATCTCATATTCCCTCCATAATGAGGCATGACCCCTCCCCTTATGGAGGGTGAGAAATGGCACCGCTTACCCAGTGTTGTGCGTAAATAATTTATATTATGTAATCATATATTTTAAAAAGTACACAGACAAATGTGTTGCTAACAAAGAATGCAAATTATTTTAAAAGCCTGCATCTTTGGGGAAGATGGCTCTGAGCCTCCCATGAGTCAGGTAATTCCTGTGCAAGTGGGTAATCGATAATCAATAGTCTTTAGGTTTTATCAGATGGTACTGGTGGTGGGCGGAGGGGGGGGTTGGAAAGATGATGCATTTTAACATGAGGCTTTCTTGTTTTTGCATCTTACTTGCGTTGTGCTTAGTTATACCCTTGTTTCCATTAACAGACAACTGGGCAGAGTTGATGGAAGTCAACCATGATGACAAAGTCGTCACCACTGAACACTTTGATCTTTCCCAGGAAATGGAGCGCCTCACTCTGGACTTGATGAAGCCAACAGGCAGGGAAGTTGAGAGGCGGCTCACGAGCCCAGTCATTAACACCAGCCTCGATACTAAAAATATTGCTTTTGAAAGGTACGAATTTAGGTTCTGCATTTTAACGTCTCACCCCTTTACTGCCATCTTTAGTGGCATGTATTATTGATTGGAAATTACGGATGGATTGGGATTTTTTTCTAATTGGCAGGTTAAGCACTAGCGTTTTAAAGTTAATCTCTGCTTTCATCAAATGGAAACCATAGCTGACATCCTTCATCATATATCATTTTTATAGCACATTGGTTAAGTCTTGGAGAAATGGCTTCATATCCTTTTATGGGCCCTTTCTAATGGATTTTACTTGAATTTTATTTTTGTTTTGGTGTTTGGGGATCCACAAGACTCCCTAGTCCCCAACCATGAAACTTTGAGTTTCCAGAAGCTAGAGTTGATCCAGTATTGAATGTGGTTATACTGATATTAGTCTAACTCATACCTTTCATATAGTTAAGTGTGGTTCTCTCTCCCTGGCCCCCCTATGGTAGTTTAGAGCAAGAGTCTGGAGGGGTTCAGTTCTATTCCAGCCTCTCCCCGAAGAAACCTCAGAGAGCTCTGTGTCTCAGTTGACCCGAATGAGAACACTGTGTCTAGTCACGTGCCTCTGGGCTGTGCAGAGGTGTGTAGGGCCTTTGTCAGGGAGGCAGACACTGTCACAGCTGTGAACCTAAGTGTCTCTACCGTAGAACACACTGAACGGGGGAGTCTGTAAGAGCCCTGAGTGTTTGCCTAGGATGTCACATCCAGCTCTCTGTAAACCAAAGCAGCGTAACGTGAGCTAATATGGACAGCATTATCCTGGACTTAGGCTTCCTTTTCACAGATACACTGTCTCTCTCTTTTCTTCGTTTCCAATATAAAATTTATTACTAAAACAGTTTTCTGCTGAGTCAAATGGAAGACTCACTAAGTGCCCTTTTCTGTTAGTTTAGATCAAGCTGTGGAATTAGGGTATTTGTAGCAGAAGAGAAGCCAAAACACCAGGTATGCTGCTGCTGTGGTGGGGGCACCCCCCTGAGGCAGGGTCAGTGCCCCATCACCAGCCTTCTCTCACCAGCCTGCCCAGATGACAGCCGTTGTCTTCCAGGGACAGCAAAGTTTAGGGACTGACCGTGGCTTTACCAGTGGGGGTCTTGGGAAGACATGTCCAGTCTTCGGCACACGCCTCTGCAGACAGGGAGGGCCCTTCAGCCTCGGGCTCTGTTTGTAAAGCTGGAAGACAGAGGAGCTTACCCTCACTGCCACATCCCCGCAGCAGTGACAAGACCTGGAAGAACTGAGCAGCATCAGCAGGGCTACTAACTAACTGCATGTAAAGTTAATCAAGTGCCAAGGAGTTATTAGAATCTTGGTTTTAAACTAGGATGTAAACATTGAGTTTAATAACTAAACTGTCAGAGGACTTGCGGTCAAGATGGTGGCGGAGTGGATGGATTTTGTGAAGGAATTGGTGCCAGATTAGTGGATGCTGCTATCTGGGTTGGTACTTGTTCAGATGACCCCAAAGGAGATGCCTCTACTGGGTAGAATTCAGTGTCTCATGTCTCTATTGAAGAAATACCAAATTAAGTTCTTTAATTTTTCAAAAACAAACAAAACTAAGCCATCAGAGAGTGAGGATGAGAAAGCAGACTAGCCAGAATTGTGGGTGATGCAGGTGAGCAAGGAGCATGGCGGTTCCCAGGAAAAGTGCGGCTGTTTCCCCTGCGTGAGTGAAGGGTGGAGAGCAGAGCTGGCCGCCTCTGGCCCTCTCTGTGCCGGAAGAGGATTGTTTCCCGCGCCGAAGTACCATGCGGCTTAGTGACAGACAGGAACTGAGGGTCGAGTTTCTTAACCAAAAGGAATATCTCGATTTTCAATGATCAGTGACCAAGAAGGGGCTCTGATTTATTAATCAGTTAGGTGTGGTCCCTGGCCCCCTGCACCCCAGGATTATTTTGTTTCTGAAATGTCACTTGGACATAGCTAGTAGTCTGTGTAATCCCTTTAGGATTTCTTTCTTTCCCTGCAAGGGTCATGGTTGTACTAATTGTGGACAACTAATTGGAAAATTAAAGCTTTAGTCCCTTCTTTCTCTGATGGGCTGTAATACACACATATACCCCATCTGGCCTAATTTCATTTACCAAATCCCATTAGAAGAAAAGCAAAGTGTTTGAAACACAATATGTGAATGATCGCATACCTTCTTTGTGACTTGGCTGACATGCCACCCGATGTGCCACTTCACTCCAGGGTCAGAGCAGAAGGCAGGCAGCTGCCCTACACAGGCCAAGTGCAGCAGTCACAGTGGAGCTAGGATGTGATGTCCTAGACAAAGGGACAGTCTGGCCAGGGCTCCCCTGTGAGTGGTAGCATTTCCCAGGGCGTGATGCTTTGAAAAAGAATCAGCCTCTTGGCTGCTCTCGGTTCCTAAATGCATTTTTTCCAGGAGTGTGTTGAGTGGAATAACCGGGTTTTTGGGCACTTTATCAATGCGGCAGCTGCTCCTGGAATGCTGGGCTACTTTAAAAGCAATTCTACAGAGCTGGGATCAACGGCCGGGTTAAAAAACTGCTTTTAACATCCTTCCCCCCTGCTGCACCAAGCCTGATAAAATGTGTGACCGACTCCCAAGCCATTTTGCGGGCATTGTTGGTTTCTCCAAGCAGCTTGCCGCGGTGATGAGTTCCTGCCCCACCCGCTGTCCCAAGGAGCAAGATGGTCTATGCCTCCTTGTTCTAAGAATTCCTTGATTGAGACATGGCTGCTTGTGGGGACAGAGCCACTAACACCTGTCCCCAAAGTTAAGATGACCCAGATAAATGCCCTGACCCAGATACCACCTTGTGGTGAGCCCTTGGACGCTGGTCGTCGTCACTCACTTCTTTGGGACAGCTGTCCAGTAATATCATCACCTTTGTTGCCTCTGCTGGCAGTTTTTTTAAAGAAGCCAAGAACGGAGGATTTCTGTGCCATGCGTGAGGCAAATTAATTAACAGCTGGGAGGGGGCGGGGGATGCTTAAGCCATCTGTCATTGAAACGTCCTTTTGTGGATAGTTGGACTGTAATTTCCAGGTGTCCTTCACTAACTTAAGCTGGGGGAAAAAACTATAAAGGCTGCAGGGATAAATCTGAATGGCATATTGTACATGTAGAAATTTGTGGTGTTCACTTTTTATCAGAACTAAATCCGGATTCTGGGGCTGGAGGACAGATAAAGCAGAAGTTGTTAATGGTTACGAAGCAAAGGTAAAAGGAAACTCTTAAAATAAGATTTAATATAGCAATTTAGCTTCTATGCAAATGAGGAGTCTGTTCAGATTTTGTCATGCATCTGTGCCATGGAGGTACTCTGGGGACTAAGTACTGTCCAGTGTGTCTCTCACTTTGATTTTTATCTTATTTGACTTTCAGAAAATGGGATTGCATGTCCCAAGGAGGTCTCTAGTTATGCCAAAGAGAAACACTGTTGTAGAGACATGAGTACAGGTACCAGTTGTCCTGGTAAGAATGACCAAAAAGAGAGAGAGAAAGGATTAGACTTACCATGATTGTTCATCTTTTTTTAAAACCTGAGTGAGTTTTTAAAAAAATCATAAAGTAGCTTTTATGAGTCTCGTTTTTTTTCCAGTTAGCCCAGTTGTAACCAATTGGCTTACAGCCCACTTATGTGACATCAGTGAATTTAGAACATAGCTGTCATAGTGGAGACAACAGCTGGCATTTGGTCCGCTGGACAGCCCTGTTTTCTGGCCCTTCCTGGGCCCTGCAGTACAGCAGGGATTGATAGCTCTGGGGGTTGGAGCCAGGCACTGCAGAATCCTCTGGTGACCTCTGAGCAGCAAAGAAAGCTTACGTCATGCTCAGCAGGATACATTTAGTAAAAGTCGTTCCAGTGCTGAGTGTGTTTCCTGAACCTTTGCACGTATGGCAGATACAGTTAATTCTTTGTTAACCAAGAAACTTGATTTTCCAGACCCCCATAGTCCCCAGTCAAGCTTGATAACAGAGCATCTACTCTGGCAGTTATAATAATTTTGGTCAATATCCAGCATACCTTTTAAATGGTGACTTGCTGGTTGTAAAGCTTATCAGTGTAGAGAACCTTGTGCTCATTCCTTTTTCCTTCTGCCAGCAGATGACTGTCTAAGTCAGTCCAGTCCTATTATAAGATGACCAGAAGTTAGTAGAAGTATTCAGTACAGGTTTGGATGCCTTCGCACAATAGAAATCCAGTGGGGAGGCCTAAACTGCAGGACATTCTGTGTTTAGCAACAAGAAGGGCCAGTAGGAAGATGCAACCTGTCACTGTTAACTCCTCAGTATTTAAAACTCTCCAAGATGCAAAGTGACTGCTGATGCATTTCTAAGCTGATCGCTTGTGTACTTTCTCTGAAGGATCCTAATGATTGTTAACCATTTCTCATTTTTATTTTGCTGGATTTTTGGGTTTTTTTGGCTTCAGCATTCTTGCTCTTGCTGTGCTTCTTTTTTGAGTTTTGATCCCCTGTGTCACTGTTTTCTCTTGCACACATCTCTTAAGGTTTACACAGTAAATAATGTGAGTGTGATAACCAAAATACGGACAGAACATCTGACTGAAGAAGAAAAAAAGAGATATAAAGGTAATCTCCACTCCCTGTTTAAGCCTACAGAGAACCTTTGTTAGCTCTGTTAAGTTGGGGGGGTTAATGTGATTGGTTGTGCAGAATCCTTACCCTGATTTCCTTTTCATAAAAATTTCCTTAGTCTGACTCATTCTTGGAGAGATTTCTCCTTAGTTGGCTTCAGCTATAATTAAAGCCATTCGCAGGGCTTGTTTATGTGTTATGAAGAACAGTTGTTGGATAAAAAAGTAGATAAAGTTGTTGGAGAATATTTACCACTGAAATAAGTGATTTGCTCCAAACAATACAGTGAAAGATTTGGAAGAACTTGGGCTCTGAGCTGAAACATTGCCAATACATGGTCACCATTTCCCAGCTCTGCCAGTGGCTGGTTCTGTGGCTTTGTGAAGTTACCGACCCTCTGTGCCTCAGTTTCCTCAAAAATGAAATAGAGGTGCTCCTAGACCTTCCTTTGAGTTATTGGAAGGATTAACACACAGTAATTGTTAACTACCACCACCGTATTGTTAACTAGAACTACCACAATACTATTACTGCAGTTGGACAGATGAGGAAACCGAGGCCCAGGATACATGGGCAGTAACCATCCAAGATGAGATTGGAATCCAGATCTGGCTCACTCCCAAATCCAACCTCTTTCCACTATTTTGCTTTAATTCTTGTTACTGTTGTTCATCTAGTTTAGAGACCCTAATAAGTGTCCTACAAAGGATAAATTAGCTGATGGTTATTGTGGATGATATTATGAGTCTATCCGTAAATGGATATCCTAATGCAGGTAGCTTGGATCAGAAACTTTAAAATATGATGAGAAGCTTTCTCTATAGTCACACATAAAGCATGATATTAGACATTAAACTTTTCCCCCCTTTACAGCGGACAGGAACCCACTGGAATCTTTGTTGGGAACTGTGGAACACCAGTTTGGTGCTCAAGGGGTAAGTTGAAGCAACAAGTTTTCAGCGCAGTTAAAGGAGATGACTTTCCTGTGCTTGGGATGGCATTTACTGAACCTCCAGCAGGCTGCTCTATTTGCAAAGGCTAAAGAGTGCTCCCAAGCTGGAATCCAAGACACTCTTGGAAGAGAATTAGATGAGTGAGTCTTTAAAAATAAAGATTTTAGGGGAAGGGTAGTGATTATAAAAAGCAGATGCCTTCTCTCTTACTTGTTATAAACTAGGATCTCTGTGCAAGTGGAAATGAAAAGGGATTCAGGACTTTACATTTTAACAGAGCACCTTAGCAAACATTTCCTCACTTGATCCTCACAATAACTATCGGAAATTGCTACAATGGATGTCATTGAGGGTCAGAAAAATGAAACTACTTTTCCACTGTCACAATGACAGACCTAGAACTTAAACCCCAAGTCTTCCATATCTCATGCGCTTTCCTTTATTTCTCTCTCTTATCAGGAGATAAAAATGTAAAGGAGAGTGGAGAAATACTTTGAAATGGAGAAATGCATTAGACTTGCCATGTAGTTGGTAACACCTTTGTAGATTTTCTTGTTTGGTGCAGTAACTTAATTTTTAAAAAGTTAATGACTAGCACTTCCTGATCTGTAGCTGGTTAACATGTCCACCTCAGAGACTGAGTGCCATAGGCCTCCACTTGTGAGCATCATTTGGCATTTCTGATTCCCCTGAGTTCTGGCTCGGCAGGACCTCACCACAGAATGTGCCACTGCAAACAACCCTACAGCCATCACACCCGACGAGTACTTCAATGAAGAGTTTGATCTGAGGGACAGGGACATCGGAAGGCCGAAAGAGCTGACGATTAGAACACAAAAGTAAGAGAGAGTCAATGGCCATTTTCAACTTAATAGATTATTTGTTTCAGAATTGTGTGTTTTATGGTGTCCTGTTTAGTCATTCTTCTGTCCCTATCCTTTAAAAATAATTTTAAATTACTTTGACAAAAGCTAACAGTAGATTGCCCATCTTATTAGCTCTTCTCCAAACAGAATATAGATTGGATATAAGAATTCTTTATTTCGCTGCCAACAAGCTGATCAAATGAAATGGTTTCCACCACCTAGCAGTTTCTTCATGCTTGCTGTCAGCTAAGGCTCTTGCAGGAATGGAGGTCCTTTCCCTGGTTGCTGGATTTCAGAGTGATTTGAATTGCTTGTTGGCCTAGTCCCATATAGGTCCGAATTGAGGTGTAAGATAACTAGGAAGACTGGGGAGTAAGAAAGCTGGCATTGTCTACCTACTGCATAGAATTCCATTTCCCTGTCTGGTGGCGATGCTCTCAGTCTTTTCTGTCAAATCCTGCAGGTTCAAAGCAACACTGTGGATGTGTGAGGAATTTCCCCTCTCTCTTGTGGAGCAGGTCATTCCCATCATTGACCTGATGGCCAGAACCAGCGCTCATTTTGCAAGACTGAGAGATTTCATCAAATTGGAATTCCCACCTGGATTTCCTGTCAAAATAGGTACCGTTAAATGAACCCCAGGAGCACTTGTAGGTTCTGCCCTTTTTGTATGTGACAGAATGTGCTTTAGGGAATTGAAGCACTTTAGTCAAAAGTAGCATGCAGGAGACATAGTATAGGAGGTCAGAGTCCTCTAGTTTAATTTGGCTTGAAGAAGTGTCATGATTCTAGGTCATTTTGCATATCAAAATTAGGAGATTCCCTAGTCATCAGTTCTATTTATTGATGGTGCTGACAGATGTAAAAAGGCATAAAAATGTGACACATCCATTGTCTCAGTATCAGACCTTAAGTGAAACTTCAAATTAGGTAGTTAATTGAGGAAGACTATTGACACCAAGATCCTTTGATACATAAATATGTTTAGGGCCTGAAGTAGTACGCATAATACCATATACAGTGCATATTACTTGTGAGGCATTTACATTTTGGATAGTTGTACGTTCATGATACTTGAACCCTGGCTCGATCATTTACTCACTGTGATCTAGGATAAGCTGCTTAACCTCTCTGAATCTCAGTTTTCCTATCTACATATTGGGAAGGGTTGTTATGAGGATTAAATGAAGTTATACCTATAAAAAGTACTTGGCATGGTACCAGCATAGTAAGCACTTGTAGCTGACTATTAAATGATGGCTGCTGTTATTCTCAGTAAAGTTATTTATAAAAGCTTTTGTGTTGTTAGAAATTCCCTTGTTTCATGTCTTGAATGCACGGATTACATTTGGAAATGTTAATGGCTGTAGCACTGCTGAAGAAGCTCAAAATGTGGAAGGGACCCAGGCCGATTCAGGTAAAAGAAAGTTGGGTTTTGTGATTTTTTTTCTTAAATTCATACACTTAGTCATTATACTAATTATCCCATTTGAAATTAGAGTATCTTATAAAGTGGATCTCTGTGCTGAATCAAAATTTTCGATTTAGTTTAGATTAAGGGGGAAAAATTGAGAGTATGTATGACTCTACTTGCATTAAAAACAGCATATTTTTAAAACAACTTTATTCAGGTGTAATGTAGATACAATACAGTGCTCTCATTTTTAAGTGTGACAGGTCAATGCATTTTGACAAATGTAACCACCACCATAGTAAGATAAAAAGCATTTCTATCACCCCCTCCCCCAAAATACCCTCAGCCTCCTTTGCCATCAACCCAATTCATATTTTGGATGCTATTGTAAATGGATTTATTTTCTTAATTTTTATTTTCCAATTCTTCATTGCTAGTATATAGAAATATAAGTGAATTTTTTTAGTCTTTAAAAATTGTGGTAAAATAGTGTTCTGTGTCTTAGGCTAGTTGAAAGATACACAGGTGTTTGTTTTAAGTTTACAGGTATATATGTATACTCTCTTTTATATGTTCACTGTATTTCATAATAGAAGGAAAAAAATAAAAAGACACATTGGTTTCACTATGTGTATATACACATCACATTCCTCAAAGGATGCATGAATAAAATACAGGTTATTTCTGGAATGTGGAAATAGGAGAAAGCGTGTAGGGAGAGAGATCTTCACTTTTCATTTTAGTCTTCTGTAATTTTTTATGACTGCATTAATTTTATTACCCAAAAAAAATCAAGGCAGAAAGAAAAGCAGTATTCTGGTACTTTTGCTGTCAAGAGTATTTCTCAAAATCTCTCTCACATAGTAGCAAACTTTGATTTTAATCATATCTTTTTTTTTAATTTAAAAAAAGTGTATACAGTTGAAGTGGAAATTTATTTACTAACTCAGGCACTGGACTGTCACTTTTTGCGTCTCAGCTTCCCCAGTCACAAACTTTGAGGTTGATCAGTCTGTGTTTGAAATTCCCGAATCCTACCATGTTCAAGACAATGGCAAAAACATGCATCTGCAGGACGAAGACTATGAGATAATGCAGTTTGCCATCCAGCAGAGCTTACTGGAGTCTAGCAGGAGTCAGGTGCGTTTATCAGAATAAATGGCAGGGCATGGGAGGTTTTACCCTCCCATTTGGCCACAGTTTGTAGCTAAACCTGAAAGACTTACTTCAAATAACAACTTTGGTGTGTTTATGGTATTTACAGAGATTGTTTTGTATTTTATACATCTGGTCTTTTCCAAAAGGTGGTTATAGTATGAGATATACAGAGTGTCCCCAAAACATGTATACACACTTTTTCCTGATAGCTCAATTGATGTTTCTTTCTTTTCAGATTGAATCCATTGGAATTAATTATTCAAGATGTGTACACATTTTTGGGGACACCCTGTATATATCTCAGATAACTTGCATAGCCCCATCAGCATCACAGGACGTCTCCTGACAGACTTCTTCTTCCCATGTTCACCCATATAGCTAATAATTATGTATCTTTGGGGTGTGCTATAGAATTTTCTAGTATTGAAACAGTAAATTCATGCTAGCTTACACCATCGGATTTTCCCTAGATCATTGTCTATGTGTCAGTAGTCTCATAAAAAGGTATGTGGGTTTTCATTTCAGCTTCCTCCCCAGGAAGACCAATCATTGTGTTTGGCTGCTCAGTAAGGGTGTGATGAAAGTGTTAGTTGATTCTTTGTTAACATTTTTTTTTTTTTTACTGAGACATTTTATTCTGTTATACGGGGTGTAATCCCAAACTCTTTGAGTCTCTAGCTAAAAGTAGAGCTAAGGACAGGACAGACCAGCATTAGGGACAGTTGCTTTCTGTTTTCTTACATGGTTCTTCCTCCAGGCCTCACCTGCCTGGGACAGTCCAGGGTATGAGGTCCTCCTTCCCCATCGTCAACTCCTGTCCCCTCCCTCCTATGGCTTCCTCAGGCTCAGGTTTTTGACATTTTGCTTTTCTTCTTGAGTCCCAGAGTTTGAGTAATCTGAGCCCCTCTCTTCACCTTCATGGACCCATTCTTGGAGCCATTCAGTTTTCTGAGGCTGCTGGGCCAAGGGCCAGAGCCCAGAGCAGGCGTATTCCCTATGAGAGGCCTTCTGGGAGAAAACCCAGCCCCAGGACATCCCTGTCAGCCCACTACGCCTCTTCTTTCCCTATATAAGTGAGCTTATTTTTCCTCCAATACCTACATAAACCTTCTTGACCATAGTTTTACAAAGGGGAGTGGCTAGAGTCACGACAGATTCAGGTATGCAGTGCTTAATGAGGAGCAATGGGGAGATACTGAGAAGTGGGTTGTCAGGTGATTTCATAAAATGCCCTTAACATAAACCTAGATGGTATAGCCTGCTGCACACTGGGCTGTATGGTGTACCACCATCATATGTACGGTCTTCACTGACCCAAACCTTATGTGCTGCATGACTGTTGAATCACATATTCTAATCCTGCTCTAAAAGAAGCACCTGCTTTGTTCATTTGAACTTTGCCCAAGGTTAGCTGCTTTTAGTAGACTGATTTTGTGTCACGTATGAGAAGCTGTTAAGCAGGGTAGTGTACCATATACTACCTGGCACTGAAATGTCATTTTAGAGATAACCTAAGCCCTCACTAGTTCTTCACACAGTACTATCAGTAATGGGCATGTAAATATTTTTAATTTTGTCCTTGCTGTTTTCATTTCCTTATCAGTATGACACCTATTCCTTCTAAGAGGTATTCATGTCCATCACATTTGTTTTTCTTAGGACCTTTCAGGACCAGCTTCGAATGGAGGGATCAGCCAGACACATGTCTACGATGTCCAGTATGAGAGGTAATTGACATAACTCCTGATGACTAAACCGAGGTTGGCACAGGCACTTTGTACACACAACAGTGCCTGGTGGGAGAGACTTGATAAAGTGTTAGCTCTCCTGCTTCCTCTTGTGGCAGTTACTCATTAAAACAGCTCTAATCTCTTGGTGGCTGAGTTTCTAAGAATGGTCGATAGAATTGCTGACTTGTTCACAGGCCAGTACCATTGGCAGACAGGCCCCAAGGAAATGTTTTCTGATGGTCTGATCTGTCAAGAATGTGTGATCATATAGGATCTAGATACCCTCAGTGGGACATTTACATAATTTTAAAGATGATGGCATTTTGGAAAAGAACTAGAGTTCTTTTTTTTTTAAATGGAAGAAATCAGAAAGATTCATTTTACAAAGCACTCTCCTAAACTTTGGGCATATGAATACCTGTTGAAGAACTTGGGTTTTGCTTCAAAATAGATTCAAGTTCAATTCCTAGCCCCATCACTTAGTAGCTGGGTGATCTTCGGCACGTTTCTCACCTGTATATGGCCCCATTTGTGAGATCGAATGGCATCACGTACACAAAGTGCATATAATGTACCCAGCACAGTGTGCACTTGGTAAGAAGTTAAGAAATGTAATTGCTGTTGCTGCCATAATGACGATGATAATTCCTGTTTCTTTTTTCCCCTGCTTTTCCAACACAGGGCCATCCAGGAAAGCCTCCTCACCAGCTCAGAAGGCCTATGCCCTGGTGCCTCAAATGAGACAAGCCGTTTTGATAGCGATTTGCAGCTGGCCATGGAGCTCTCTGCCAAAGAGCTGGAGGAGCAAGAGCTCCGGCTTCGGGAAGAGGAGGCGGAGCTCCAGCAAGTCTTACAGCTGTCTCTCACTGAGAAATAGACCCTTCCGCCCACAGGCTGCACAAAGCAGAGGCTCTGGGCTGCACGCTGGTGCTACGTTACCAGGGCCCTGGGACTGAGGGACTGCACCTCGCATGTGCACAGCAGACGGCAGCTGCCCCCTTCTTTACGCAGAGGTGCAGGACCAGGGACTCCCTGGTCCATCTATGACACTCCCTGGTGAAGGGGCTGGGGACCGTCAGGCCACATCTCCAGGCTAAGGGGAGGAGAGCATCGTCACTTTCCATGAGCTACATTGGCTTGCAGGTCACATTTTTACTACCAGCTTTAGACAAAAACCCCAATCCCCGCAGGTCTGTAGGTTAATTTTTACCAAGGAGTGATAACAAAACAAGTTATTGCAGTCAGGGTGCTTTTATATATGAGAGCAGCAGCCTTTGTAGAGTGTGGTTTATGAAAATTTATGATACTTATTTACAGTTCACCAAAGAAATGGGTAATCTGTGCCGATCTACTCTTTTATTTTTACCTTTATACAGGGTTTCTAGGCCACCATCACTGTTCCTCCATCTCCACCTTATTCCATTCCTTCCACCCCCAGCTAAAGTTAAAGAGGAGATGTGTACAGGATCTATTTTAGATTAGGGTTAACTATTTGCATCAAATTAAGATATACTAATGACCACGGATGTTGCCTTAGCCTTAAAAATTAATAATTTCAAACCACCTCACTTCACGTATTGAGGGATCTGATTTGTATTTGTAAAGGCAGTTCCTTTGAGAGTAGGATCCTCCAGGCTAAACCCAAGGCAGCTAATCTTGGCCCTGAAGGAACAGCTAGGAGAACCGGAGCTCTATTCTTGAAGTGGGCAGGCTGGCCAAAACACCAGACAGCATAGAACCAAACAAGTGTGTGTGTGCCACGCCTTCCCTAGCGCAGGACTTCCACATATAGGTCCAGGAAGCTCCTCCCACTGCATGGCCTTGGCTCACTTGAGAAGGGGTGGAAATTAGAAAGGGAGCTACAAATGGAACTCAGTGGCTCTGCAAAAGGGAAAGTGATGATTCCACGTTGCTTTTTAGAGTTCAAATCAACATCTTTCTGGATAAATATATTTTTTAACAGAATCTTTTTATTATTTTTAAAAGATATAAAAAGTATTCCCATCAGTAGCAATACAAGGTTATACATTTTAACCAGATTTTCTCAGGCCTTTTTTGAATACTTTTAGTAGTTAACTATTTTGTCTAACCCTTCTGTAAATAACCATCGCAGAACATGCAGAACCCTGGGGAATACAGCTGAGGGTACCCTCTCCAGCCGGCTCTGTATTCATTCCCATAGGCTGCACTGAAATTACCTGGTAAATAATATCCTCCTCTGCTTTACATCAGTTTCCTATGTGTTGGCCTTCTTTTGGGATAGGAAGAGAAACATAAACTACCAGTCCAGTTAAAGTCTGTATTATACAGTTAGCATTGCCAGTAAAACGTTCCTAGTCACAAAGAAATGTGCTTTTGATTCCATATAAACATCTGTCTTTTTTGTCATGATCTGACCAAGATTCCTTCTCTGCACACCAGGCCAGTATATGCAGCGTCACATTTGTTTCAGATACATACCTTGGCGTTTTGTTTACTTAATATTTACCTTGCGTGAGGACACTCCTTGGGAATGGCTGCAGTGAGGCCCCATTGTTTACTCACTGAGGTGAACCATAGGTAATCTCTTACGTTGGCATTCCATTGTTCTGCTTCCCCATGTCTCTGACTTTCTCCCAGGAAGTCAATTAAAAAGGGACTGAGCTTTTTGTCAACCTGTCTGCAGCGTTTTTCGTTTATGTTTTCACTCTCTTAAAATGCAAATAAAGACTGCTTCCTTAGAGGGTGCTCATTCACTAGCCTAGACAGCCTTTGGTCTTTTTCTTTCACCTTGTTTTTCTCATCACTGAACGAACCCACACTTCCAGTTTCGTGTGATACTGGAACATCAGAATGCCCGCCCAGTGCTCAGCTGTATATTACAAGGTGACATGCTCCTCTCAGCCTTCCTGCCCAATCGTACAGTCCACACGCCCAATGCTCCTTGTTTCAAATGGAAACTAAAAGCAAGCCAGTGGCAGGGCTGCTCTGAGCCCTCCTCTTGGAAACAGACTGTGAAAGAAAACTGTTACTCTGATCAAGATGCAACATCTACAGCTTATTTAGTTAAAAAACAGTCTCCTGCTGAAGGCAGATGATATCTAAGACAAGTTGGACTGTGGCAACTTTAAATGACTGCAGCACAGTAAGTGATGGAGTTCAAAGTCCAAACTAGGCCCATGTCTAGAAATACATGTGATTTAAAACCGAGATCCAGGAGACTGAACAAGATGGCAGCGCAGGTAACCGCTGTGCCTGCCGCCTCCCGCAACCACATCAAAATGACAACTAAAATACAGAACCACCATCACTCAGAACCTCCTGAGATCTGGCTGAACAGAAGCCCTACAACCAAGGAACTGAAGGAGCATCGGGACCGGGAGGAGGGACGGAGACGCGGGTGGATCGGGGCTGGATCTTGGAGACTCGGTCGTAGGCCCACCCCCGGTGCTCCGGGTTAAATCTGGGAGGGAATCTCGGCGATGGAGGTTTCCTGGAGGAGTGAGGGATCCCAGCCCCACAGCAGGCCCTCAGCCCGGGGCTCCAGGCCGGGAAGAGATGTTCCCACAACCTCGGGCTGTGAAACCAGCGGGGACTGTCGCTGAGGGTCGGGGAGGCTGTGGGAGGCCCAGCAGCTCCTCTAAAGGGCCCGGCACGGACTCACTCGGACGCTCCCTCTGAGCCCAGCGCCGGGCAGCAGCCGGAAAGGACCCGGGACACTCGGGGAGGAACTAACCTGCCTCAAATCCGGGCGAGAGCTGGAGGGGCAGCTTCCTCCCAGACAGAAGAGCTGGCGGAGGCCATGGCTCCTGTGGCGAGTCCTCCCCGCACACAGCCCGCAGGCAGGCGCCATATTGGAATCGCCAGCACCTGACGCACACCTCTGGCCCCGCCCCTCCCACCTGCAGCTCATCCAGGCCGTTTCCAGGGGCCTTTCTGTGCAAGTGGCCTCCCAAGCCTCATGCTTAGGACTTTCCTAAAATCTCTCAAACAAGCAGCAGCTGGCCTCAGCGTGCCCCAGACCTCTTGATAAGTGGCCCAGGCCTGGCACTGGCGGCAGCCTGCACTGGCTCATAGCTTGGCCTCTCCTGGACACCTCCAAGCCCGGCACAAGTAGCAGCCAACTACGGTTTGCTGTGTAGCTCATGCTGGGTGGCCCTGGGCAAGACACCGGCAGAGGCTGACTTTGCACCTCCCGGGAGGCCTCAGAGACAGTGCACCTGGTGGTCAGCCTCCACCACGCTGGATTACAACCCTACCACATCCACGAGTGACACTCAAGAGGCGCACTTGGTGAACACCAAAGCTCCACTGAAGTAAATCCTGCTCCATAGGGGTGTCTCCAGCACAGCAGCTCTTCGGCTGTAGCTGCAGCTGGTCCCTCGCAACCTATTGGCCTGGAGGTCAGTTCCTCCCAGTGATACCAACAGCAACCAAGGCTCAAGTACAACAGGACAGTGCACACAGCCCACACAGGGGAGCACCTAGAAGGCCCAGCTCAGGTGACTGGGGAGGCTGAGCCACTGCACCCTACAGGACACCTACTACACAAAGCCACTCTACAAATTCCAGGAGACATAGCAGCTCTACCTAATACATAGAAACAAACACCTGGAAGCAGCCAAAATGTGGAGGCAAAGAAACATGTCACAAAGGGAAGAACAGAAGAAATCTCTAGAAGAGGAACTAAATGAAATAGAGCCAAGCAAGCTACGAGATACAGAGTTCAGAATAATGGTCATAAGGATGCTCAAGGATCTTAGTAAGACTATTAAGGAAACTAGTGAGATCATCAATGACATAATAAAGTACCAATCAGAAATGAAGGCTACATGAACTGAAATGAATAATTTACAGGGAATCAACAGTAGAGCAGAAGACGCTGAGAATCAAATCAGCAATTTGGAACATGAGAAAACAAAACACCCAACCAGAAGAGCAAAAAGAAAAAAGAACCCAGAAATATGAAGATAGTGTAGGGAGTCTCTGGGACAAGTTCAAGAGGCCCAACATTCGTATTATTGGGGTGCCAGGAGAGGAAAGAGCAAGAAATTGAAAACCTATTTGAAAAAATAATGACAGAAAACTTCCCCTACCTGGGGAAAGAAATAGACTTACAAGTCCAGGAAGCACAGAGAGTCCCAAACAAGAGGAACCCAAAGAGGCCCATACCAAGACACATCATTAATTAAAATGCCAAAGGCTAAAGACAAAGAGAGAATCTTAAAAGCAGCAAGAAAAAAGCAGTTAGTTACCTACAAGGGAGCACCCATACGACTGTCAGCTGATTTCTCAACAGAAACCTTGCAGGCCAGAAGGGAGTGGCAAGAAATATTCACAATGATGAAAAACAAGAACCTACAACCAAGATGACTCTACCCAGCAAAGCTACCATTTAGAACTGAAGGTCAGATAAAGAGCTTCACAGATAAGAAAAAGCTAAAGGAGTTCATCACCACCAGACCAGCACTACATGAAATGCTGAAAGGTCTTCTTTAAGAAGAAGCTAATGAACAAAAGAATCTGACAAACTAAATAGATCCAGAGACACTGAAACATACAACAGACGGTCCTATATCAGAGGGAAGAGGGAAGAGGGGTGGAGGGTGGGAAGAAATTAACCAAAGAAGTTATATGCATAACCCATGGACACAGATAATAATGCGGTGAAGGCTTGGGGAGGGGGGTGGAAGGCAGGTGGAGGGGGCCTATGGGGGGAAAAATGGGATACCCGTAATACTTTCAACAATAAAGATAAATTTAAAAAATAAAAATAAAACAGATCCAGCTGGAAAAAATATAATATACTCTTAAGACTCCAGAGCCCCTAAATCTCAAGCAGCACTTGCAGACTTCTTAATCTCAACTTTGAAGAAAGTTAAGATTAGTGTTTGCTAAAACTACTCATTTTTATGATTGAGGTAAATTAATCATATGTATTCATTTGCATACTTGGTAGGTATTCTGAGTACAGCTCAGTTTATGAGGTCTAGGGTTTGGCTACCACCCTCCCCGTACTCCCTAAGATGGTCAGGAAATAATATAATTAAATAATTCTACCTGAAGATACTAGTTGGTTAGTCTCTGGTACATAAAGCTTTTCAGTATAATTCCCTCTCTTCCAGAACTGATCTTATCTTTACTTGTCTCTCTGTAGCAAGCCTCTTTCTACAAAGATGATTTTGTCTTACTTTAGCTTGAAATCTTAGACTGAACAGACGGTAACACTGGAGTGAGGATGTAGGCTGGGTTTTGGATTTGTATGTGGAATAACTATTGCAAAGCTTTTTCAGAAAATGAACATGATCCTACTACCTGGCTGGCGATTACTGAACAAACAGCAGGTTACAAGGTTTACAGGGCTGGCAAGTTTTTACTGTTTCCCTTTAAAATCCTAAAAGTGGCAATAAATTTTTTGGCAGCATATCAAAATGTGGCATTCCAGATGAGGTGGGACTTAACTCTGTCAATGCCAGTCTCAGAATCCCACCTACACCTCCTTCCAGTCAGTAACCAAGGATTTCTATGGGACAGGCTAACGAGTAATCCCACCTTCATTTGTTAGTTTTCAAATCGTTTAATCTCCACAATACTTAAGATAAAGTGTGTATATCACCATTTCACAGATGAGAAACTGAGGCTCTGGCAAAGTTAAGCCTGCCTTTAACTGGAGCTGAGACAAGACCCCTGACCCAGCCTGAGAGATTAATCCTAGCTCAATTTTCTGAAATAGTACCTTGCCTTCGGGAAATAGTATTATTTCACAGATGAATTTAAAATTCCACCTCACAGTGCTTCCTTAGAGATTAGATTCAAACACACACCTGCATTTTAAACAGTTGGAACATAATTAGGAGTAAAACAGTGTAAGATTTTACTTTAATTTTAATTGACATTTGCTGAAAAGCACAGAACAGTTAACATTTGAATGGCTCAATGTCAGGGTTACAAACGAAATCCTTAAGTCAGAGTTACAGAATCCCACATTAGTTATTTCACATTAAGTGCAGGTTGTTTAAAAAAACAAAACAAAACAGTGCTGTGTTTGAATGGAGCACAAGACAAGCACTTCAGTTTAATAATAAAATTAAACCTAGCACCTTTACAATAAAATAAATACTGATAACCACTTTGTAAGTATGAAATATTTCAGTGGTGGGGGGTATCCAGTTCACCAACAGTGCAAACAAATAGCAGCATTTTCTACGTTGAAATAAAATTTGTGTAAACACATATACACCCGCCACTCTGCCTGGTATAGTGAGTCCTCCTCACCCAGGGCCGAAAGGAGTTCCTGCTGAGTCTGCTAGATTCCAAATCTGAAAAGCTACCACAAGTTTTAGGCCAAGGGCTGGAAAGATTTAAGTGCAGTACAAGGGAGATCGTACGTTTGAGCAGGAAGGAGTTCTTTTTCAGATGGGCCAACTAGAAACATTTCCAATCCACCCCCAGAGCCCTCCAGCCTAAGGGTACACATGATCATAGGCCTACCTGACGTGACCCCGACTTCAGTGAGGGTATCTGAGTGCAGAGCTGGATGCTGCATGAGTGATGGCCTAAGTTTCCCACAGCGGACACTGCTTTGCAAGCAAAGTACTTTAGGCCAACTCAGTATAATTAAAAACATTTGTGATTCTTAACCTAATTGTCACCAGATGGTTCTTAAGTAGGGCATGTCTGTCTATATGTTAAGTATTCCTGTTAATCTTTTCAAACATTAACAATTAGTCCTTTCCAATGTGGTTTTTATGTCACAAGGTTACCGTGTTTCTTTTTCATAAGCACTCCAGCTTAACACTAAACTTTACACTGAGCTTTAGGTCTTACTTTTAACAAGTATAGCCACATATAAAAAGAAATACTAGAAGCAGACTCAGTGGCCAATTATTTGCATTACAGTGTTAGGGAAAAAATAGCTGCTAAGTGTTTTTTCTAAATCAGAATTTACCAACTGTCCAGACCAAAGATCATTTCCAAGCAGGAAAGTTCAGGTTCCAGCTTCTCCACTGACCCGTGTGCAACACAACTTATTCTTTTCCCAAAGGCTTGTAGAAGAACTTGCTTGCTCGGCCGTCATCGACGCCGAATGGGCTTGTAGACACAAAATGCCATAAGGATCATGGTCACCAGCAGGATGCTGAAAATGGTTCCCATCAACACTGCAAAAGGAATACAGGTTACCTCCTAATGGCAGCTCAAGGTTCTGTAAGTCATTCATTCATTGGCGATGATTTATCAAATGCCACTTGGTTCCAGGTGCGAGGGGAAACTGCCATGAACAGACCCTCTCTCTGGAAGTCTCCATGTATTTGGGGGAGAGAATGTAAACAAATAAGAGCATTTCACATAGCCTGAAGAGCTACAGTTATGTGACAGTGATGGGGGAGGGGTAGATATGGTGGTGGAGGAAGCATCTAAGGTGGGGACACAGGAGCTGAGACCTTAATGAAATGAAGGAGCCGGCTGTGTGAAGATTTGCAGGATGAGTACTGCAGGCCCCAGGATCAGCAAATGAAGGGCCTTGAGGCCAGAGCAAGCCAAAAAGCCAATGGCAAGTGTGGCAGAGGCGGGAACAGTAAAGGTGAAAGGCAGGAAATGAAGCCAGAGAGGAAGGTATTAGCTTCACGAATCTACTATGTTTTTGAGAGTAAATTTCACGACTAAAATTTACAATGTGCTCAGGTGAGAAGTGGGACCTACAACTGATAACTCAAGTTGACCTGTGGTACAGGACTAGATATAAGGACCTGGGCTTTAAACTAACATTACCAGCAACCTGCCGGGAGTGACACGCACTCCCGATTGTGTGACTATCTCAGAGACTGTGGGAGTTCAAAATGGTGTTACTTTTAACAAGCAAATGTACGTTTATGTGTCTCTAAGTATGTGGGCCCATCCCAGGTTCCAGCTTGGGGCCTAACCATGGTTGTTTACCAGTCCAGTTACTGTTCCTCTAAAACTCCAAGATTTGTCCATAGTTTTATCTAAATCAGTAAATTAGGGGTATTTGTGAACCCCCCAACCAATTCCCCCATACTTAACCCAGTTATTATTTAAAAACGGACCAGATAGAAATCACATCTTTTTTTCAGTGAGAAGAAAGGATGAAGGGGACAAAGACAGTGCGTCACAACTCCAAAAGGACAGAAGTAATACAGGAAATGCGCAACCAGTATCAATTACCGTTACTGCTATGACTATTGCCCCACCTGGGAAAGAACAGGGGGTGGGGTATATACCACTATGCGCCCTGTTGCCTAGCCTGGGCCCACAAAGCCAGAGAGGAGGGGACCCAGATTGAGACCCAGGTCTCGGGCCTCGCAGATCATTCATGCAACCAGCACGTGCTGAGAGCCGAGTGTGTACCCGGCCTTGCGCTGAGCGGTAAAGCTCAGGCCGTCTTCCCCAGGCCTTTGGAGAGGTCGCACCCGCATCCGCAGCCCCCAACCCTCACTCATGCCCCGCCGCCCGCCCCGCGCGTGCCAAGGCTCCCGGTGCCCCGAGAGGCGGAAGCGCAGCCCGCAGCCGCTCACCCAGATTCTGCCCACGCAGCACCGCGAACGGCCGACTCTGCTCCAGCGGCTCCATCGGGCTCGGCGCCTTCACCTGCCCCACGAGAAGGCTGCACAGGCCGAGGCACAGCCGCCACCACCACACTGCACCAAGCATCTTCCCGGGCTCGTAGCTGCAGAGTCCACTTCCGCCGGAAGTCCCGCCTCCCCTTCCGTCACTGTATCCGCCTGTCAAGAGCGCCGTTGCCAGGGTAACCGTAGTGCCGCCTCCGCACTTCGCTCGGTTTCGGCAGCGGCCGGCTTTCTGCAGGATCGCTGTCCCCGTGGGCAGTGCCCGCGCCTCTCTCCGTCCCGCCAAGCCCAACTTTCCCCCTTCCTTTGAGCTCCAGACCTCTTTCCTCAGAGGTCTCTTAGGTCCAAGCTGGATCTATCGAATATTTTTTTTTAGAATCCGTGCAGATAAAATCGAAGCAGTAATTTTAAAAAAACGAAACTCCCAACAAACAAGAGTCCTGGACTGGATGTCTTCACAGGTGAATTTTTTAAAAAATACTTTGTTCTTTTATTTTAATCCTTCCCCGAGGATAATCGATGCGAGAAACACTGATCGGCTGCCTCCCGCACGCCCTCTACCGGGGGTGAAGCCTGCAGCCTGTGTGCCCCAACCGGGAGCGGAACCCACAACCTTCTGGTGGGTGAGACACTGCGCCAACCAACTAAGCCACCTGGCCAGGCCATCAGTTGCATTTTTATACACCGGCACTAGCAGGAAGGGAAAATAAGAAACAATCCCATCTACAATTGCATAAAAAAATAAAATAAAATACCTAGGAATAAATTTAGCCAAGGAGATAAAAGACCTGTATTTGGAAAATTATAAGACACTGAAGACCCGGAAAGACCTGGGCGCACTATCATTCAGGGAAGGGTGGAGTTCCCCACTCAGGCCTCATTAAACTAATAAACGTATCACATGTCACAGAACAGGGAACTGAGGATAGAGCGGGGCTAAGTCACTTTCCCAAGTTCATGTGGCTTTCAGGATGATTTCACACAGATCATCAGACACCAGCTCCCATGCTTAGCCACTGTGCTGTGCCGACTTTCTATATTGTCTCATTCAAATAAAGTCCTGTCCGCACACGATCAGTGCTGGGTGTTTTCAGTGCATACCACACTGCAACAACATTGCTCTTCTAAGCCCAACTCAGAACCAGTTGGGTCCACTAGGCAGCTAGCTGGTGAGCAGGGAGAAGGGAAGTGTGACCTGGGAAGGAATTAATACTTCACCGTGGTCTTCTGCCAGCGACATGTCAATAGTTCTATTTTGAATGTATTTCCAACATAAGGGATTCAAACACAGGATTCACAAGGAAGTCATCTGCGGTCAAGAGAACCTACTGGTATCCTCAGCAGTGGTTCAGCAGCATGGAAATGGGCATCTGCCCAAATGACAGGTAGAGGCACAAATGTCTCCCCACCACCCGCTCCACTGAAGGTGGACGTGCAGGAGGCAGCCAATTGCTGTTTCTCTATCATCGATGTTTCTATCTCTCCCCCTCTCCCTCCCTGCCTCTCTAAAAAATCAATAAAAATATTTTTTATTTAAAAAGAATGGAAATCTTACCATCTGTGACCACATGGATGGACCTAGGAGGTATTATACTAAGTGGAATAAGTCAGAGAAAAACAAATACCATATGATTTCACTTATATGTGAAACCCAAAGAACAATGTAAACGAACAAACAAAACAGAAACAGATACAGAGACCAGACTGGTGGTTTCCAGAAGGGGAAGGAGCCGGGGGACTGGGTGAGAAAGGTGAAGGGATTGAGAAGGACAGACTGGCAGTTACAAAATAGTCACGGGGATATAAGTACAGCACAGGGAATATAGTCAGTAATATGGCCATAACTGTGTATGGGGCCGGGTGGGCACTGGAAATACCACGGGGATCACTTTGTAAAGTATATGATTGTCTAACCACTATGCCATTCACCTGAAACTAATACAAAATGATATTGATGAACTGTATTGATTCAACAAAATGATGAACTGTAATTGAAAAAAATAAAATAAATAAATTTAAAATAAATAAAGTCTGTTCTGTCTGACTCAAGTTCCTGTGGCTCATCCCAACTGTGAACTAGTCCCTTCTCTTTCCGAACCTGTTTGTATGACAAGGTGGGGTGATTGGATTGACCTACCATCCAACTCTGACCTACTGGGAGAGTTGCCTTCTCTAAGGGCAAAACTCAAGCCAATTTCAGTTTCCAAACGTCATGAAAAGGAAACTCAAAAAGTTGAGAATCGAAACCAATAGCAGCAGAAAGGTGGGCCAGAAGCCAAGCCTATTAAGGTGGCCCCAGTCCTTCCAGGCTCAGCTCAGTGTTCTCAGCGCCTCTGCGACAGCAGGGGGCCCTCAAGAAGGGAGCCCCAGATGGGCCCAGTCAGTCCTGATTTCCTCTCTGCTATGATCTTTTAGCCCAACAGGGTGTTGTTAGAAGATAACTAAGGAGGAGCTGCCTTAAAGAAGGGCGTGTATGCCAGGAGCGGGGTGTGTGGCTATATATCTGTCAAGCAGTGGTACTCTCAGACAGAGATGGCACTGTCCTCGGATCTGTACGGCACCCCTGCCTCCAGGCTGGACTCCTTCGTGGCCCAGTGTCTGCAACCCAGCCGGGAGTGGAAAGAAGAGGTGCTGGACGCTGTGCGGACCGTGGAGCAGCTGCTGAGGGAGGAGACCTTGCAGGGAGAGTATGGGCTGGACCAGGAGGTGCGGGTGCTGAAGACCGTGAAGGTGAGACCCAGCATGGGGGTCCTTATCCCTGAGGATGCTGGGGACCCCTGGCCTCGTAATCTCTCGCCCATGCTGCTGACATCTCAGGACACCCACCTTAGCTGTCTGCACCCCACCACAATGCGGGCTTGAGCAGAACAATCCAGTAAGGAAGCTAGTAATAGTTCACTTTTGGGGTGCACTAGCTTAATCCCTTAACACATATTGTCTCTAACTTGTGCACCTTGTGAGGCAGGTACAGTTCTTTTCCCATTTTAAATTTATTTTAGAGAGAGGGGAGAGAGAGAGTTTTGTTGTTCCACGGATTCGTGCATTCCTTGGTTGATTTTTGTACGTGCCCTGACCAGAGATCAAACCTGAAGCCTCAGCTTATCAGGGCAATGCTCTAACCAACTGAGCCACCCAGCCAGGGCCGGGGAAATTTTAATATGACCCGGATATTAGATAATATGAGGGAATCACTGTCAGTTCTGTTAGGTGTACAGTTTTGCAGTTATGGGGGAAATGTCCTCTTTCATTGGACACAAATGCTGAAGTATTTAAGGACAAAGTTTCTTGGTGTCTGTAATTTACTTTAATGTGGTTTAGATGAAGCAAATGTGGTGAGAAGTTTAGATTGGATATATGAGTTCATTGTAGTTTCTATGTTTCTATGTTTTACATTTTTGATAATAAAAAGGTGGTGGTGGGTTTTTTCTTTTCTTTTTTTCATGAAAGTACAGGAAGGTGAGGTGACTTGCCCAAGGTCACGCAGCTAGTGGTAGAGCTGGGATTTGAACCAGGGATCTATCTGACTCGGCAGCCAAGGCTCAAGGGTGCCCCAGTGAGATTTCCCCTCGAAGTCCTTCTTCCAGCTCCCTCATGTCACCTCCTGTCCTTGCTAGGATCAAAATTCAAGAGGGTCAAAACCAGAAAGGCCATAGAGAATCCTACAGTCTCAGTCAGTCCCTTGTTTAAACATTAAAGAAACCAAGGCACAGAGAGGGTGAGCGATGTCCCAAGGTCACACAGGAAGCTGGTGGCAAAGGCAAGACTAGAATCAAGCCCCCCCCCCCCAATTCTAGTTTCCAGCCCAGTGCTCTATCCTCTCTCCAGGGGCAGCCACCTCAGGGAAAGATTTAGAAGCCTCAGGCCCCCATCTCTTCTTTCTACCCGTCCCCAGCATCTGAAGCTTGAGGTCACGTGATTTAGACGTGAGAAACCGCACATTTCGACACTAGACAGATGTAGGTGTGATTTTTGGTTCCTTCCCTTATTGGCTGTGGCCATAGGTGTGGCCATAGATTTACTACATTCGCTCTCATCTGTAATTGGGGCGGCGGCAAATCGGGCGGGGGGGGGGGGCGGTAAATGATTAGAACATGGTAAGTGCTCAGAAAAAAGCTATCTTTTTGGTCTGGGGTGCCAGTGTGAGTCAGGCAGACCCTCCCGGACCACACCCCTGGCAACCCTGACAACGAACCGCACAGCAGGTAGAAGGGGGGAAGTCTGCGGACAGAAGGACGCTACAGGCAGAATGAGTTCTGAGGGCAGGAAATGATCTTTACCCAGTTCTCAGATTCTGCCTGCAGGCCATACCCACTTCCCCCCTCAAAACCACAAAATCATAGAGATGCCCGGAAAGCAGTGGCCAATGAGAAGTAGTACTTTATTCGGCCTCTAACACCCCCCCACCACCACCACCTAAAATCTGGTGAGCTGGGCTGGTCCACATGAGCAAATGTTTGTCCTCAGATGAGTTGGGTTTAAATAGGTTTGAACTGAAGCAAGTCATGAAGCCTATCCTGGAATGTTCTTTCCTCTCTGCCCGGGTCTTATCAAAGGCCTTCAGCGGGGTGTGGCCCTTGTCCACACACCGGGAGCCACCCCCAACCCTCTCACACGGGGCAGGAACGCCGAGTCTAAATGCAAGTAGGAAAATGTAGGAGGGGGCACCATGGCAGACCCCTCCTTCTCAGAAGCAGGGCCTGGCTCACAGACCCGTGTTCTGATTCTATGACCATGACTCCTGGCGAGGATCCCAGGGCAAGTTGATTAACCCCCCTCTGCCTCGGTTTCCTCATCTGTACTTCGGAGAGAACCATGCTGGTGCCCACCTTGATCACTGGGCATAAAGATGAAAAGGTCTTGTGTGTACAGGGCTTTCGGGAGCACCAGACACAGCGAGTGCTCAACCCACGGCAGCTGCAGCGATTCGCCCACCCGGAGAGGCA
Source organism: Miniopterus natalensis (assembly GCF_054644295.1). NCBI lineage: Eukaryota > Metazoa > Chordata > Mammalia > Chiroptera > Miniopteridae > Miniopterus > Miniopterus natalensis. The sequence continues at coordinate 20,054,260 of NC_142100.1, forward strand.
GCTGCCCCGAGCTACGGGCCAGCCTTTGGTACACACGCCTCATCTGACCCCTCCCAGTGCCCCAATGACTCACGGTCCATCACTTCTCTCATTTTACAGACCTAGGGTTCAGAATAATCACATGGCTGGAAAACAAAGCCGGGAGTCGAGGTCAAAGTCAGGCTGCCCCATGCCACAGCCCAGACTCTTATCCTCTAGGCAATCCTGTGCCCCGGTCTTTAATGTCATAAATTACTCAGGCCCCCCGTCCCCCAGAATTCTCAAACAACCCTGTGGAGTAGGCATTCCCATTACCTTGGGACAGGCATGGCTTTGCAGATGAGGAGACGGTCTCAGGGAGAGGCAGTGTAGTAAATAAGAAGCCTGGAAAAGAGAATGCAGCCTGCCCTCTCAGTGTCGCTCTAGGACACTGTCTAACAAACACACAAAGATTACTTGACTGTTCTACGAAATTTACCTGCGTGTGACTTTGATATTTACCATTTGATGAGAACCCACATACTGTGATGTCACATGTTAACTTGAAGAATTATCTGGTGGAAACAATACCCCCAAAGGCTTTGTTTTTATTTTGCCCTGTGGAGTATCAACCAGTTTTGTGTCTAACCTAAGTAACCTTATTTTTACCTACTTTTAGAGTAGTCCTGATGATCTGTGTAAACTGTTTGTCTTTCTTCTTGGAACCAGCTTTACTCTTTGCCTGGATCCCTAGCTAATTCCTGAGTTGAATAAGATCTTTGACAACTGTTCAAAGGCAGCCCTGGGCGAGTGGCTTATCCCCTTGACATCCGCTTTCTCTCCCCTTAAAAGAGGGGCTATTGGCGCCACCCACCCATCCATGTGATGAGCTTGAAACGTGTGAAGCGTGAAGAGCCCCGGGGGCTGCCTGCCACAGACAGTGGCCTGGGGTGACAGGGCTCTGTGTCCTGCAGGTGGGCTCCTTTGGGAATGGCACAGTGCTCCGCGGCAGCACGGAGGTGGAGCTGGTGGTGTTCCTGAGCTGTTTCCGCAGCTTCCAGGAGGAGGCCAAGCACCACCAAGCTGTCCTGAAACTGATCCGGAGAAAGCTGTGGACTTGTCAGGACCTGCTGTCCCTCGGGCTGGAAGACTTGGAGGTGGCCCAGGGAGTCCCCGATGCTCTCGTCTTCACCATCCAGACCAGGCAGATCGAGGAGACCATCACTGTCACCATCGTGCCTGCCTACAGGGCCCTGGGTAAGGAGAGAGGACGCCCACCTGACCCACACATTTGCCCTTCCTGAGAGGCTTGCAACGGCCCCATTTCTCATTCATGGCCCCATTCATCCCTTCAACCCGTGACTTGCTGGGGCCCGGGGGCCACAATGCACTGGGCTGACCCAGCTCTGGCTGTCACGTGGCTCAACTCAGGAAACAGATTTCTCAAAGAATCACGCAGATAAATATATGATTGCAAGAGGAGGCAAGACCCACCGAAGGGAAGGGGTTAGAAGAGTAGCCTCAGGCGCTTCTACAGCACTTAGCACAAGTGACCTTGCGACAAGGGCTTGAGAGCAGACAGTTCCTGGGAACGCTGGAAGGGAACAGGGGAGTGGGACAGAGAGGGAAGGCGCATTACAATCAACACAGAGCGACCGGAGCAAAGCATTCGCGATGCAGGCCCAGCGGCTCACCCCTCAGCAGATGCACCCTCAGAGCCCAGCTCTCCCACCAGAACTGGGCCTCCCCCAGGGTGACGGGAGGTCCAAACAAATCTGAGCGAGAGATCCCAAGCGGGCATCGAGGGAAAGCGTTGAGCACATCAAGGGAGGAGACAATAGTCCTTCAATGGCCGAAGAATTAGAAAACCCACTTTCTTTTCTCCGGAAGGACAGTCTGTGTTTATTCTTAGAGGTCTCAGGTTTCCCTGGAAAAATACTCCAATGAATTAGCAGGCTCTCCAGGCACAGGCCACTTGGCAAACAGGAGGTTTCCTAAAATCCCTGCTCTCCCCCTTTGTTTCCTCTCGCCCCAGGGCCTTCTGCTCCCAACTCTCAGCCACACCCCCAGGTCTATGTGAGCCTGATCAAGGCCTGCCGCTACCCTGGGAGTTTCTCTCCCTCCTTCTGCGAGCTGCAGAGAGACTTCGTGAAGCATCGGCCAACCAAGCTGAAGAGCCTCCTGAGGCTGGTCAAACACTGGTACCTGCAGGTGAGGGGCTGCCCGGATGGGGCAGAAGGGGGGATGGAGGAGCCGGGGGAAGAAAAGGCAGAGGCCAGATGTGCCATCTCAGGAAACTGCCTCAAGGAGAGACGGAGGTGGCTGGAGAGAGATGCCAGGCTTTTGAACTATCAAGTGAAACCATGAAGAAGCTAGAGGAAGGGGAGGAAGGGAGAGAAAGAAAAACTGAAAACAAGAGAAAACTAAGGAATTTACAGACCCTCAGGAAGCAAGTCCTTGAGATGCTCCAGTTACACATAGTACTGATGTCAGGTTCACCGGGGGATCTGCACGGGAATCTCCACCCATAAGGGCTGCCAACCAGGAAAGATTCATTTCATTCCACCTGCACCGATTCCCCCTGCAAAGGTGGAGTCCCTGAGTGTCATGACTATTACTGAGTGACTAGATTCACAGCAGCTGCTTTTTAGATTTCACATGCAATGTCTGCACGGGACCATGTACATTTCAAAATATCCAGATGACACCTGAAACTAATATAATATTGAATGTCAACTATAATTGAAAAAAAAATGTTAAGGGAAACTGTAAATGTCTTTAAGATATGTCAGGATGTGTATATTTATTCCCGGAGAGATTATTCAGAATGAAGTTTATAGTCTGTTTTACTGACTTGGTGGTTTTTAAATAAAAATTCATATAAGGTTTATGGACACAAAAAATCCAGATGAACACTCATCTAGACTTATGAAAGAAGGGCTCAGAAACACAAAAATTAGAAAAATAGAAAGACACTGTCTAACTTTTAAAAGTGGTATGAGAGTCAGATTTCAGAAGGAGTCAGTTAAAAAAGAATAAATGTACTGCCCTGGCCGGTGTGGCTCAGTGGGTTGGGCATCATCTTGTCCCCAGTTTGATTCCCCATCAGGGCACATGTCCGAGTTGTGGGCTCCATCCCTGGTAGGGGGCATGCAAGAGGCAGCAGATCAATGTTTCTCTCTCACATCGATGTCTCTCTCTCTCCCCCCGCTCCCTTCCTGTCTCTCTAAAAATCAATTATTTTTAAAAAAGAATAAATGTATTGATAGATAAAAATCAGAAAATTACCAAGGTCAGTAAGTTTACAGTTAGTCTGTTTATGGTGGGAAAACAGCAGTTTTCTTACATGATTATCCTATCAAACAAGGTTGTGAAATATCTTTAGACATTAGCACGGCCAAAGCCAAGAATAAAATTGTTTTTGCTGGTGAGACAGTCACTTAGAGGAAATGATCCAAGGTTTTGTGGATTTGGAGAACTAGACCTCAATAGAACGATCCATCTGCTTTGTTTGTTTGTTTGTTTGTTTGTTTCAGAATGTAAAGTGTTTCCTTCCTGAACATGATATACACGTTTATGTGTAGTGTCCGAGGGACAATGTACCAGCTTTACTTGGATAGTCCTCTCTTTTGTACAAGCCTCTGCCCCTAACTCAGGGATTTGACTACCTATGGTTTTATGAAACAGCTTTTTGATTCAGTATTATTAATTTGATGTTTTCTTTTATTTGACAACTTTTATCTAGCTAAGGGTTACAAGGTGTGTTGATCGATACGTAAGGACATAAAGAGCCTGTACTGTATTTTAAACAAAACCAGAGTCCCATGATGCTAAAAAAAGGCTCATAGCTCCCGTTTGTCTGCAGGTTTTTTAAAGTTCCTGGTGTTATCATTGACTTTTATGGCTCAGTAGTATTTTAGTGCCCTTATCAGTTCATGTACTGGGGTCAATGAACAAAGAACTGTGTTGAGAAGCCGGAACTGGTGTATTGAAATTAGGAAAATGCAGATTATGACCTGCTGAATGAGGGGTCAGCAGGTAGTTCCCTCAGCATCTGAGCTCCTACTCTGGGGAAGTGAAACCCACAGGGTCATGTTGATTGAAGGTGCAGTTTCAATATACCTACACAAAGGCAGTAGTCACGAGATTTATTACTTACAGAGCCCAGAAGCAAGGGGACAGAACAAGCCAGAGGTGGGGTGAGGGGGACAGGCTGTCCTCTACCCCAGATCATGAGCTAACAGGGTAGCAAGCACTTATTATTTATAAGACAGCTGGGGCGGAGGTCACTAACTTTCCCCAGGATTAACTTATTTTATTTTAAAAGGTGCCCTGGGAAAAACAAAACAGGAACTTACGGTGGGAATCCTAAACTTAAGTTCTATCTAAATGTCCAGCTCTAGGTGTGAGCAGGGTCATCATACCAAAAAATGCGGAGGTAGCAACTCAGATAAAGAAAGTTGATTTTCAAAAGTTATGTTTCTCATCACAGGAACATGCAATCTAGCTTCTCTAGATTTCATCTGTCCAATCTTAACTGTAAAGGATGTCACTGATCTCAAAGATGTCCAAGTTTGTTAATGCTTGCGGCCTGCCCAAAAAGTGTTAATTTTTCCTAGCTATAATGCTGGCTTTCATAAGCCTTAAGACAGTATCAGGAAGGACTTTATAAGCATCATTTCCACATATGAAGAGTTGTCCTTGGTTTTTAAAAAGTTTACCAACAAACTGATGTTTATTTTTTATATTTTGAAGTATTCAGTGCAGTTATGGAAACAAGATGAAACTTTCCCCAGTATTGTTGTTTTTAAGATTTTTATATTGATTTTTAGAGAGGGAGGAAGGGAGAGGGAGAGAGAGAGAAACATTGATGTGAGAGCGAAACGTTGATCGGGAGATGGGAGGCTCTTGTCACAAAGCCCATCTCTATATCTCAGTGCAGGCAGAGGTTTTTATAAGACGGGAGAAAGAAAGCAGAACAAAGAAATCAATCAGAGGGGGTTGAAAAGTTCTCTACATGCAGGCCACCACAGTCCATTCCAATAAGGATCTTGAAACTGGTCAAGTGATGGTCTAGTATACGTCATCCTGATCTTCGGCACCCAGGTCATTAGGTCAGCAAATCTCGGAACTGGGATGACTGAAGATTGGAGTCTATATATTCTGAAGTTAGTTCCTAGGATTCTTATACAAATATGCTGTTTATCTACAAGCTACATATTGGTCAGAGCCAGCATTTACAGAAACGATTCTTGTCTAGTAACAATTTCCCACTGTTACTAGACAAGAACTTGGATTTTCCAGTTTCTGGTCCTGTACCATCCTGACACAGAATCTTGGGGTCTCTTTCTCTCTTCCCACCTCTTTCAACAGTATGTGAAAGCCAGATGCCCCAGGGCCATGCTACCCCCTCTCTATGCTCTTGAGCTACTGACCATCTATGCCTGGGAAATGGGTACACAGGAGAATGAGAGTTTCAGGTTGGACGAAGGCCTCACCACTGTGATGGAACTACTCCAGGACTATGAGTCCCTTTGCATCTACTGGACCAAGTACTACACGTTCCAGAGCCCAATCATTGAGGATGTTGTCAAAAAACAGTTCCAAGGACAGAGGTACTGGGCCCCTGCTTGCCAATCACATGTGAGAGAGAGAAGAAAGAGAACTGAGAAAAATGTGATATTGAGTGTCTCTTTCTTTTTTTAAATTAATTGTAGAGAGAGAGGGAGGGAGAGGGATAGAGAGAGAAACATCAACAAGAGTGAAACATAGATCTGCTGCCTCCTGCATGCCCCCTCCTGGGGACTGAGCCTGCAACCCCTGGCATGTACTCTGACCAGGAATTGAACTGATGACCTCTTGGTTCATGGGTTGACGCTCAACCACTGAGCCACACTGGCCAGGTAGAGTGTCTCTTTTGGGGGGAACTCTCCCCAAGATGAATTCTTGGAAATCCAATCGTCTCTATCTGTTACTCTCCAGCGATGTTTCTGGGCCCTCATGAACCAAGAGTCTGAGGCTCCAGACACAGCAGATGCTCAGGGCCTTGAAGAGATGATGTCTGAGAAGGCTTCTTTCTGGCTTGCAGACCTCCAAACCACAAAGAGCCTGGGCACCCTCTCCCTGTGTTGCAGGCCCATCATCCTGGATCCGGCTGACCCCACCTACAACGTGGCGGAAGGGCATAGATGGGACATAGTTGCTCAGAGGGCTTGCCAGTGCCTGAAGCAGGACTGTTGCTATAACAACAAGGACGACCCAGTCCCCAGCTGGAATGTGAAGGTAATGGCTCCTCTCTGGGCTGCTGCCAGGGGCTTGAAACCCAGCATGAGATAAATGCATAGTGTTTACTTATTTATTTCTGCATCATCAGACAGTTTGAGGCCTGGCTGCACCACCCACTAGCTCAGTGAACTTGCGGAAATTATTCAACTCTCTGAGCCTCAGAATTCTTACCTTCAAATCCATGTTCTCCTTTCCTTTCTTCTTTCCATACCTACCAGAGAATCAGTTCCATGCTCCAGTCATTCCTTGAATGAGCTGAGCCCAGGCAAGTCCATTCAGTCAGCTGTTTTGTGTCAGCACTGGGCTTGGGGCAGGTGGGGGATGGGGGAGAGGGCAACAGTCTCTGAAATAAACTTGCAGAAAACTGCTAGAGGACACCTGAATTTTAAGTTGTCCTAAAATGGATTGAAGAATTAGTTCCCTCATGTTCTCAAGCTAGGCCTTCTCAATCAGTAAACTTTTCCTTGCTCCAAACTCTGGGGGAAAACAACTGCTAGAAAGAATGACCAGAGAATATACTCAGAAAACAAACAAACAAAAATGCTAAATAATAGATAATATAATGTGATGTCAAACCTACAGTACAGGCAAAGGCCGTAATAATCTATTTTATTCACACTGTACTTTACAATTTGCAAAGTGCCTGTCCAGGGATAATTCTGTAAAGTAGAAATGTTGAGTATTATTTATTTATTTAAATATATTTTTATTGGTTTCAGAGAGAGGAAAGGAGAAGGAGAGAGAGAGACATCAATAATGAGAGAATCATTGATCAGCTGCCTCCTGCACACCCCCTACTGGGGATCAAGCCCGCAACCCGGGCATGTGCCCTGACTGGGAATCGAACCTCGATCTCCTGGATCATAGGTCGATGCTTAACCGCTGAGTCACACCGGCAGGGCGGTGCAAAGATTTTCATCTTGATAAAATCAGAAGATTTGACCATGCTGGGCCTCTATTCCTTCTAGAAAGGATCAGTCAGAGGGCCAGCCCTCCTCATCACCTTCCAGGTGTGTTCTTCAGCCACCTGGGACTCTTGGGCCCTTGAGTGTGGCCTCTGATGGTGAAGTACAAATGTTGGAACAGGTTCAAATACCTGCTCTACTCCCTACTACCTCTGTGATGGTCAGTGAACCACTTCACCCTTCTTGACCACAATTTCCCCATCTGTAAAATGGGATAATAGGAGAACCAACCCCTTATAGGGCTGCTGTGAGAATAAAATGCATTAAGAAGAGTATAAAAGGTACCCAGCATGGGGCACGGAAGGTGGTTGGCACCTAAATATTTGCTGCTGCTATGAAGACAGGTGAAGGGAACTTTGGCGTGTCAGACAGGGGAATGTGGACTCAGCCCCTCTCTCTTCTCTCCCTTGCAGAGGGCACGAGACATCCAGGTGACTGTGGAGCAGTGGGGTTGCCCAGATTTGATCCTCACAGTGAACCCTTATGAGACCCTAAGGAAGGTTAAAGAGAAGATCCGGCAAAGACAGGGCTGCTCCGGCCTGCAGCGTCTGTCCTTCCAGATGCCCAGCGGCGAGCGGAAGCTCCTCAGCAGCCGCAGCTCCCTGGCCAATTTTGGGATCTTCTCCAACACTCGCATTTGTCTGCTGGAGACCACTCCCCCCGAGATCCAGATCTTTGTGAGGAATCCTGATGGTGGGAGCCACGCCTATGCCATTGACCCCAAAAGCTTAGTCCTGAGCCTGAAGCAGCAGATAGAAGACAAGCAGGGGCTGCTCAGAAAACAGCAAGAGCTGCAGTTCCAAGGCCAGATCCTGCAGGATTGGTCATTGTTTGAGAACTATGGTATCGAGGACAGCGACACCCTCATCCTCTCCAAGAAGAAAGACACGAATTTTCCATTTCTATCCAGCTAGTTTCCTCTGGGAAACCTCTCTGTGCGGTTCTGCCATCTAACCCAGGGCTCATCTTAATCACTCCTTCCAGTTCTGTGCTGGGGAGGTCCCATGTCTTCACCGGCTATGTCAAGAGTTATCCTAGCTGTCCCTCTCAGTGTAGGAATGAGGAGGGGTGTGAGAGGTTAGATATACAAATAACCAGACCACATATGACAATAGAATTCTGACCCACAACCTCTGCAGCCACCCCTTTAGGAAGCGAAACCACAGCATGTGCAGCAATGAACACAGAATCGTCAGGACTTGAGCGATATCTGCCAGTTTCCTTAATCTCTCCCCCCACACACAACTCCTCCTCACCTTGCCTTCCAACACAAGACCAACCAGCGAAAACCAAGTAAGCGCTCTAAAAATCACATAGGATGATGTCCTGCCTCTAGATAGCCTGCTCCAGCCTCCCCATGCCACCAACCTCAATCAGGGCACACCTGGGGCCTTCTCTCTTTTTCACTATACAACTTTCCCATTCCCTGTCTTGGAGTCTCTGCTAAATGTAGGGGATGTTGCGTGACTCCCTTGCTATAGCAAGTTGGGAATAAATAACCGTGGTTTATTCTCTTTTGGATGGTCTTCATTTCTGTCCTAGTGGTGGTGATTGCTTAATCCTTTGAGCCTCAGAGTGGTCATCGACATTGTCTGCAACCTGTGGGGGGCTGGGGCCATACTCTGCGTCCTGGTGCTTTTTGCCCTACTCACTTTCAATAGAATATAAAATACACCTTATGATTGGTTCTCAAAGCCTCTGGGCAACTTACCTTAGTAATCTGCCTAATTCCCACCTCTTTTTGCCTTCAGGGGTAGAAAGTGTGCCTTCTTTCCATGGGGTAGACAGGTTAGACCTGCCCTCAGCTTTATTTTCTTCACATTGTAGGTAATGGGTATATTCTTGTTTTTGTTTGTTTGTTTTAATGCATAAGTCACCTTCCTCTCTTTCATAATAGAAAAGCCCAAGGCCAGAAAGTTTATTTTAATAAAAATTTTGGCACTCAGCTTTAAAGATAAAACATGAAGAAAAGCATTCCAAAGACAAAAGTGATTTTGTTCATCCTTCTATGAACAAAATCATAGTGGAGTGTTCTGTGTAACCATAGAGATTCTAATGCGTTGGTTTTGGGTGGGTCCTAGGAGTTAGTATATAAAAGTTTCCAATGTGCGATAAGAATGGAGAAGTCCTGAGCTAGAAAACTGCCAATGTTTCCCAAATCCAGCTATGCATCAGAATCACCTAGGATAGTGCCTCTCAAACTTTACTGTGCATTTGAATCACTCGGACAACTTATTTAACTGTGGGTTGTGACTCAGTAGGTCTATGCTGAACCAAGACTCTTCATTTCTAACAAACTCCTGAGTGTTATGGATGCTACTGGCTCATAGATTATACTCTGAGTAGAAGCAAAGCCCTAGTATATTGGAGAAAATACAGATTCCTGAGTCCCACCTCTCAAGAGATTCTGATTCGGCTAGTTTTTGGTTAGACCCAACAATCTGCATTTTAACAGGCTGTCTAAGTGGTTTCTGATTCCCAGATGGATTTCAGAATTCCTGGAATAAATGAATAATATTGAAACTACACTGAATCAGACCCTTGGAAATTAATCCTAGTTCTGTCATTAACCCCTGGGTGACTTTAGGCAATTTATCCCCCCTGTATGTTTCATTTTCCTCACCCAGAAAAGAATGGAGAAGTTGATCTCTTTGGTACTTCTAAACTCTTTAACGTTTGAGGAAACTCCCAGGACAATTCAATGGCCCTTGGCGGCCTGCGTCTGAGAACTACAATCCCCACAATGCTCTGCCCGTCTCCGCTCTCACGTGGGGTCGTGGGGGGGAGCCATAGAGGAGGCGCTCCCACAATCCTTTGCGGTGGTTCAAGATGACGGCGCCCAGAGATTCCCTGAGCGATTTGGAGAGCAGCAGCAGCAGCGATGCGGAGGAGCTGGCGCGGTGCCGCGAGGCCGCGATGCCGGCCTGGGGCTTGGAGCAGCGCCCGAGAAGGCCCGGGAAGGAAAGAGTCGGTAGGGGACTGTGTTCGAGCAGCCTGGCCGAGGGGCGTAGGATCTTCCCCTGGGGCCTGAGAGGATGGATGGTGAAGGAGGAGTCACCGGGACTCCACTTCTTTTCTCGAGAGGGAGAGATAGAGAGCTCCAGAGCTCCAGGGCCTGGATGGGGTTCGGAGTCAAAGCGCCGGTTGGTGCAGGGAAATTGAGGCACCTGAATGTCTCTTGACTCAGCTCCCTTTGGCCGCACGCTGGGCAGCCCGCCGCCTCTCCGAAGTGACGGCGACAACCCGCTTTCTGGATTCTCGCATCCAGCCTTTCCCCGCCTGCAACACATTTTCATACCCCGGGGCTGCCAGGGAGCTGTGTCCAACACACATCCGACCGTGACTCTCTAGTTCCCCGGGAATAATTCCAAAACTCCTCATCATAGGGGTTCCTAATCATAATCCAGAGGTGCATGAATTTGGAATGGGAAAAATATTTCATCTTGACTTTCGTTAACCGCTCTTTGAAATTTAGCATCTCTTCTCTTTCATGTGAGCAACAAGCCACCAGTAACTTTGACACCTGTTGTTTTTGTTCTATCAAAAAATCACAGGTTTTCATATCCCAATGACAGTCTGCAAGTATATAAAAATTTTATTCACCATAAAATGTTGGAAAAAATTACTTACACTCATGTCTACTTTAAAATGACAGTACTTTTTAGACCCTAGATCTAAAGAATCTCTAGATCTTATTTAATGCATTAAAAAAGAAGCACATATATTAGTATGCCAGATTTGGTTTTTTACTGTTATGGTAATTAAATTTCAGCATCATTGGTTTTCTTCGTAATCCTATGTGTTTTATTTTACTCCTTTAAAACATTATTCTGAGAAGGGGCCCATGCTTTACCAGGCTGCCAGAGCAGGCCATAGCAAAGCATGGTTAAAAAACCCCTGCTTTTGTTTAAAAGGACTTGCAAGCCCTTTGGTAATCCATTCCCTGCCTGCCTCTCCTTTCTTGCTGTCCCGCCACACTGCACTTCCCATAGGTAGCATACTATAGCCTTATCTCTGGGGACCATAACCCTGCAGGCTTCTCTTCACGTTTTATACACACATCTGCTTTTCCATTTCCATCACTCACTAGTGAGAATCTGGGCAAGATACTTAAATCACGCTGTACCTAAACTTCCTCGTCTGTAAAATGGGGATAATGCTACTACTACCCCCCCTCCCCCCCCATTAGGTTGATGACTCAGGCCAGGCATCTCCAGCATAGTAGTTAAGAGAGGGGCTCTGGAGCTAGTTGACTGTGTCTTCATCTCAGCTCTGTCCCTTATTAACTATTTGACTCTGGCTAAGTTAATCTATAGTTTCCTCTTCTGCCAAATGGAGATAGTGGTGACCCCTCTAATGGGGTTGTTGGGAAGATTCAATGAGTTATATATGTAAATCACTTAAAGTCATGCCTGGCACACAACTGATACTGTTATTGTCATTTCCTCTATAAATGCCTCAGTTTTCATTATTTCCACAGATGCTGCAAATAATCAGTTGCCAACCACCCAGGCGAGCCTCAGGTACTGTGCACTTTGCATTCAAGTTTCATACATTCATTCAGCAAATATTGATCCCCTGCTATGTGTCAATGCTAGGTTAAACCCTTGGATATCAGGGTGAACGAGATGCATGTAGTCCCTGCCCTCATGGGGCAACTTCTGACCTGGCAGGAAGTGAGGTCCCTTTGTGTGTTGTAGGCATAAGGTGGATGAGCACGAACAAGATGGCAATGAGCTTCAGACCACCCCCGAATTCCGAGCCTACGTAGCCAAGAAGCTGGGAGCCCTGCTGGACAGGTAACCAAAAGCATACCTTCTCTTCTTCTGCCCTCGTTAGCTGGGAGCTTACAATGCTCAAGTAGGCACTGTCACGTGGCATATGTCACCTCATTGGACTCAGAACCACCTGGCCACATAGCTCCTGTCATTTCTCTAGGTGAGTAAACAGAGGCTCTTTGTGAGAAGCATTTGTTTGAAATCACAGGGAGGAAGGAACGGAGCTGGGACTCAAACCCAGGTGTGTTTGACTCGTAAGGCCTTGCTCTTAAGCAATGTATTGCCCTGCTCCCAAGGGATAAGAGGGGACTGAGAAGCAAGAGCTCATTCACAAAAGGGCAAGGGACAGATGGAATTACTTTTTGGGTGCTTTCTGTATGTCAGGCACTGTGCTAGTTCTCTTACATTTGAGAATACAATTTGTAAAGATCTAGGTCAGTATTTCTAAAATAGGCACAAGGAATGCTAGTCCAAAGTGTGACTAGAAAAAAAGGGTCTATAGCAAAGAAGTTGAGAAACACTGCAGTCTGCATACCCTTATGTGCCCTTGGAGATTGTGATTCATGATAGTATATTTAAGGCTCTGAGAAGTCTTGCAGTAAAGAGACCCGTGTAACTTTGTTCAGCCCAGGAATTTCTAGACTCATTTGGCTACAGTACTTTTGTTTCATGGAAGACTGATAGTGCAACATGGGACATGTTTTGGGATGCGCTGGTCTAGATCCATTCCTGAATGGCAGAGCAGGTTTTGAAAGGGTAGTGAGCCACACCAGCTGGGCAGTCTTGGCACTATTGATGTTTTGGACTGGATAATTCTTGTGGGGCTGTCCTGTGCATTATAGGGCGATTAACAGTATCCCTGGCCTCCACCCACTAGATCCTAACAGCATTCCCCCCAGCAGTTATGTCTACAGACATTGCCACATATAACCAAGGGACCATCATCGAATCATTGTGTTAAGATACTGGATCAGGCACCTGAGTCGCATCATCTCCTTTTCCTCTTCCCAGACTGATTTCCTGTCCAGGACTTTTGGGGATGCCTTTGACATATGTGGAAGGCAGTTAGGAGAAAGCACCCAGCACAGTGCTGTGTCTGCTGTGAGGACAGTGTTGAGAGCATTTTTCTGCGTAGTACACAGTGACTTCTGTCAGCATTCACCAGAGACATGCTTCCTGGTCTCAGCAGTACTCCCTGCTCTGTGCTTCTGGAGAGAGGGTTTATTTTTGTTAGAGGTCCTGTGAAACTTACTGCTTATCATGATGACAGTAATCATCACCGTAGCTACCATTTACTGAGTACCTGCTTGTGGCCAGGCTCTGTGCTGAGTGCTTCACCTGTGACAACCCTAAGAGGTAGGGACTTGCAGTGTAAAGATGGGTAACAGAGACTCAGAGAGGTGAAGTCACTTGCCAAAGGGTCACAGCTAGTAAGTGACAAAGCCAGGATTCAAAACCCAGGTCTCTGAAGTCTGAGTAAGGCCAATGGATTGTATCAATGTCAGTTTCCTGGTTTTGATATTGAACTGCAGTTATGCATAATGTTACCATAGGGAGAAACTGGGCAAAGAGTATATGGAATCTCTATTATTTCTGGGGACTGTGTATCAATCTACAGTTATCTCAAATTTTAAAAGGAATTTAAATTAAAAAAAAAAATCAGGGTCACCCTGCTCTATAAGCTGACTTCTGAACCATTTCTGTCAACTGGTCATGTTTCCCTTTTCATGCATGCTGCCAGGAAGCTCAGAACAAAATGTGTGCCCTAGTCTAGCAAGTGTATAGGACTTCCTCACCACACTTTGGCTCTTTCTGTCTCTCCTGCATTTATTTTCTCTTTGCCCTATTTGAAATTGTATTCATTTTGTTTTACTGTATCTTAAAAATCCACACTGTTTATTAGGATAAGGTGGGGTTTAGGCAAATGAAATCCTGCAGTTTGAGCTGACAGGGGCTGTTCAGCAGGTTATGGCTGTAAGCATTAGCATTCTTATCAGGCTAGTGTGCTGTCTGCTTTTGCATTTAAGATGACATGCCCTACCCCCTCCACTTTATAAAAAAATTGTTTTAAATTTTTCAAAAAATTTTTGCTGGTACCCCAAATCTTATCCTAAATCAACCATCTCCTCTTCCCTTAGCTCCATTACCATCTCCGAAGTTGTGAAGGAGCCAAAAAAGGCTGAGATACAGAAAGTCATGCCGGAGGATGATGGTGAGTAGTTACACTGTTAATAGTCAGCTGTCATTTAGTGAGCACCTACTGTATGCCTGGAGCTGGGAAATACAGTTTTGGCATATTATCCTCTTTCATCCGTGCAGCCCGCTCTGAGGCAGGTATCATGATGCTGCTCCCACTTACAGGGGAACTGTAAGGGAAGCCGAGGCTCAGGAATGAAGGCACTTGCCTAAGGTGACCACATCTGTCTCGCCCTGAGCAGGAGCTCCTACCACCACACTGTACAGCCTCTCCCATCTGAATCTGTCTGTCCTGTGTCAGATTCATTTGCCACTTTGGAAGCTGCCTTAGGCAGGAGGCTCAACTGATGCCCTCCAAAAGCCGCTGAGGGCTTGCTGGCCTGATTTGGCAGCTGGTGTCCCCTCAGCACCCTTTCTTCTGGCTCCAGCTGTCATCAGCATGCCCCTCATCACATGAGGCATCATTTTGTGGTTAGACAGGAGCGATTTCTGGGTCTTCGCCTCTGGACTAGGAGCTGCTTGAGGGCAGAGGCCGGGAAGCCATGGCACCTGGCAGGAGGGGTCAGCACCAGGCAGCTCTGACTCTACCCCTTTGGATTTTAGGCTTTCGGCTTTTCTTCACCTCCGTCCCTGAAGGCCCTGAGAAGAAAGCTGCTCTGCAGCCCTGCCGAAAGCGATTGCCTTCCAGCTCCAGGTGAGATTGCACACCCTCCTCAAATTCCCTCGTTTTTGCCCCCTTTTCTGTGTTGGCCAGTGTCCCAGAATAGCCAAGCAGATCCAGTGAGGTCCAGGCCAAGAAGGAGCCCTGTCAGGTAACTTGAGAAATAGTGCCCTCAGTGGGAGGAGGAAGAGGTTCAGCTGGGGGTTGGCTTTGGACATTTGCTGCTTTTTGAGCACCCATGTTGTGCCAGTCGCCTCATTCCTTGGACATACTTGTGAGATCTGGGCTCAAGGACACTGAGGGTCAGAGAGGTTACTTAATGAGATCACATAGCTAGGAAGCAGAGAAGCCAGTATTGGTGCCCAGGTCTGCCTCACTCCTGAGCCTGAGCTCTCTACCTGCCTGCCCCTGTGGCCTCTTTCTGGTGGCAGCTTTGGGGCTGAGTCCCACCTCCAGCTGACTCAGACTGTCCTCTCCTTGCAGCAGTGAGGACAGTGATGAGGAGTGGCAGCGGTGCCGGGAGGCAGCTGTGTCAGCCTCTGACATTCTCCAGGGGTCCACCATCCATGGCCCTGTCAAGGTGGAAACAGAGGCCAAGAAGAAGAAACAGAAGTTGAAAAAGAAAGCCAAGGAGGAGGCCAGCACTGGCTTGACCACAGCTGCCACCACCACAAGCAAGGCCGCGGTCGGGAAGCAGGAAACGGAGCCAGCCAAGCTCAACGGAGACCACCTGTCACTCGGGACCAAAATGAAGAAAAGGAAAAAAAAGGCCCAGAAGGCCAGTGGGGCGTCCCCATTCCCACCATCAAAGAGGGCGGCAGCTGCGCCTGCAAACTGACCCCGGGCACAGGCACGGGGCCCAGCGAGGCCCAGTGATGAGGCGCCCTCGGGGACGAGGCATTTTCAGCTCTGCCTCCCTCTCCAAGATCGAGGACTTGGCTGGCAAGTCCACACTCTGCCCGTGATTGGGGCTTGCCCGGGAGTCAGGGCAAAGCCATGGTTGTAGAGTGCAGAGCCTAAGCAAAGCCTGTGCTCCTGTGCTCCCATTGGGGTTGGGGCAGCCCTGTGGTACCAGAACATTCCGTGGTCTCGAGAAGAAGGAGCCCTCCAGTTACTTAAGATTGATGGCCAAGTGGTGAAGCTTCCATCTCCCCAGTGCTGCCTGAGGAGAGTGAGTGAAGACCTTTTCCTGCCCCCAGCTCCTCAGCCTGGTGTGGGAGATAATCTTAAGAAAATTAGAGAGGGGGTCCCTGAGGTGCCAAAGCCCAGAGTTTGTACTTCTCCCTCTGTGCCACATAGACTGGATGTAACATTGTCTGAAAAAGAGGGAGAGCGATCTTTTCCCCTTCGTTTTCCAGAACTTTCTCCACATTGGTGAACATACCACACACCATCATGTGCCAACCAGGTTATTGAAAATAAATGATCAGACCCAACACGTAACAAAGTGATTTAGGTGGTGCCTCCAGTCACTGCTGAGTCTTGATGAGACATTTTAAATAAGCATCACACACAGGGTCCTCCTGCCTACACCCCAAGATGTCTTCCTGCGCCCCAGCTTCCAGATTTAAGGGAGTGTCACAGCATTTGACTGGGTTTCAGGCACCAGGGCTATTCTGCAAGAAGGAGTGGAAGCTCAAGGTTAAGGTAAAACCCTAGCTTCGGCACCTTGCCTCGAAGATTTGGCAGAGCAAGAAAGGTGGCGTATGAGCATCTACATGTGCTGCACCCATCTCCACAGACCCCTGGCCCACCCCCGCCTCCCTCAGCCCCATCTGGGTGACCTGTGGACAAGCACGAATTATCTGATACGTTCCTCGTTTACTTTACTAAAAGTTAAATAATGTACAGGCTCGCCCTTCGCTGGCTGCAGGCTGCAGGGGGTGCAGCCCGTCCCTGATTCCGAGATGGAGGTCTTCTACAAGGGCCAGGTTGTCTGCAGCAGCCTCCGGGAGATGAGGTCACAGGACCCTGGTTACACAGCTGCCTTGTCCCTCGGGTGGTACATGGGCTGAGGCTCCTTGGGGGGCTGCATCCGCCTGGACCTCTCCTCATGCCTCAGCCCCCCAGGCCCTCAGGCTTCCAGGCATGTCTTGTCCACACAGGTGGCTCCACTCTTCTGGTCTCGCCTCTCTCTTCTCCCCCTGGGCACCTCCATCTGCCAGCTGCTCAGGCCTTGCTGCCTTTTGAGCTCAGCAGCTTCTCCAAACCAGGGAAGCGTGTGCAGGGCTCCAGAGGCCAGAGGAGCTGCTGCCCCAGAACTTAGCACCAGGCACAGAATCACAAGGTTCCCACGGGAGCAAGGGCCACTTCCTAGCCTTGAGGGGCTTTTCAGTAGAGGCAAGATACCAGGCTGGCATAGAAGGCATAGTGCTCGGGGGAACGAATGTTCCAGAAGACGGTCCAAAAAGAGGGATGGCTCAGAACGAAGGACGCTGGAGAGCCCTCATGCCTTCACCATTAGCTCAAACTCCCTGAGGGACAGAGTAGCCCCTCGGCATTCTTATGTGAGTGGGGGATGGGTGGGTAGAAATGAGCATGTGGGTTAATCGCAGAAAGGGGACTGGGATGGAATAGCCTGGACAGGGCATCAGAGCTCAGTAAGTCAGCTATACAGGCTTGTGTCCTGAGAAGTGTGGCTGCCAGAGTTCCCTTTGGGGTGCTGGGGCTCTCCACAGGCCCAGCTGAGCATATCAGAGTCCAAAGCCTGTCTCCTTCTGTTCCAAGTGACAAGATGTACCTGGAGCAGCAGGGACAGTCCCTCTTGTGTCCTGCCAGGAACAACCTCTGCTTCCCAGCTTTCCACAGTCCCCCCTTGTGCACTGAAGCAGCCCTCCTTGGGTTGGGGCACCTCAGAGCCCCCCTCTAACGCTGGGTGGAACCAAGACCCAGTTTTCCAGGGAAGGGCAGCAGCTCCGTGGTAGCAGAAGTTTTGCAGGCTCAGATGTTCTGGTCACCCCCCGAGCAGGCTGTGCAGGCTTCCAGTGCCTGCCCCTGGGAGGCAGTTGCCGTGGTTACTGGGAAGAAGAGGCCATCTGCGTGGAGATGAAGGTCTCGATGACACTGTGGTTGGATGGCAGCAGGTGGCTGTGGCCATTGGTGGATTCGGAGCTCTGATACAACACCAGGCTGCTGGAGGACACTACAGAGGCAAATGAAGCTGCTGGCTGGCCACCAAGTCCATCCTGACCCCTCCTACTCATCCCTGGAGGCACTCAGGACAGGGAGATGGGACCTTGTCTTATTAACCCCCTTAACACCTACAGTTAGTTGACTTTAGTAAAAGAAATGCCCTTCTGTAGTCTGGGTGGGCCTCATCTAATCAGTTGAAGGTCTTAAGAGCAAAAGCTGAGATTTCCCAGAGAAGAAGGAATTCTGCCTCAAGACTACAGCATCCACTCCTGCCTGCATTGCCAGCCTATTGAGCTGCCCAGCAGCCTTCAGATTTGCCAGCCTCACCATCATATGAGCCATCCTAAAATATGTATGTATTCCTATTGGTTCTGTTTCAGGAGAAGCCTGACTGATTCTGATGTTAAGAGAATGAGCTTTGAGGTTGGACCTGGGTTCAAGTCCTGACCCTGCCGCCTAGTAGCTGTCAGAGGCAAGGCCAAGTCCCTCACATCCTTGAGTGTCTGCTTTTCACCTGTAAAATGGGGGTGATGGCATGCCCCTTACATGTAAAGCATGGAGCCTGGACCATGAATCCCTCAGTAACTGTCACTGCAGCCACCAGGGCTGGATGGAGGAACCTGAGGCTCAGAGAAGGGGAACAACTTGCCCAAAGTCGTGCACTTAGCATGTGGCTGCTCCAGGCCTCAAAGCCCAGGAGCCTGACTCTAAAGCACCTGCTCTTCACCATGACCTGTGGTTGCAGACGAATCATAGGGGGTTGGAAATGAATGGGTGGAGTAGGACATGGTGGTGTGAGCCCACACTCTTGCTGTGTGGAAACATGAGTCCTCCCAATTTTCCAAGAGAAGCCAGACATCTGGATTTTTGTGTGAAAGCTCCTGATTTTTAAACGTTGGCAATGATTCAAGGAATGCTAAACCCTGAACCAAACCCACACACCCATGAACCACTTCTGGCCTGCAACCAGCCCAGTTTACTCTTCTTCCCAGGACTTGTCTTTTTCCTCAACCCAGTCAATGAGAGAAGTTTCTATAAGATTTTTCTGTGGTTTCACACCCCTCTTGGCTCACTTCAGGGGAGCACAGGGTGCCCTCTAAGATCTGCCTCGCGCCCCGCCCCCCATTTGCCTCATCTGCACACCCAGCAGAGAGGGAGCGGGAGAAGGCTGCTCACCTGTGGGGCTGGCGCTGAGCCTGTGGGAAGGCTGCAGGTGCTGGATGCCAGCAGGGTCCTGGCTGGGGATGTGGATGGTGGTGGCCTGAGATGCCGGCGTGTGAAGCCCAGACTCGCTGGAGGCCTCGGCATCTGAGGTGAAGACCTGGGGAACAGAGCTGCCCTCTGAGCCCCCAGGGTGTTCTCTGAGGAGGGGGCTGTGGGAGGGGCCGGGGCAGTCCTGGGCCTTACCTGCTTGGTGGGTGTGAGGCTGGCCAGGGCACTCAGGTTGGTGGTGTCAGTGATGAGCATGGTCTGCAGGCCCGTGTGGGTGTATTGGGCCACCTCAGGCTTGTGGCTGTAAAGGGCTGTCCAGGAGGGAGTGGATAGAGAAGAGTACAGACGTGGCACTCTGGACTGGGCTGGACCCCCCCCCCCCCCGGAGGCCCTCAGGGCTGGGTGCTCTAGGGGAAGTGGGGTGTGAGACCTGGGAAACGGCCAGATGAACACCCAGATGTGTATCCACTCAGGCACGTGTGCACAGCGCCACACTTATTCACAGAAACGTGGCCACAGGTGCTCATCAGAGCCCCCTCCATCACAAGCACTCACACAGGGCGGCCACAGGATCTGCTAGGTCACCCTCCCCATGTGCTCACCGTGGGGGCTCTGCAGCTGGGCCATGGTGGCCATGAAGGGGTTCTGGGCCATGTGGCTCTGCACAGGGGACATGAGTGGCTGCTGGTAGGAAGGGTGCAGCGGCTGGGAGAACTGGACAGGCTGCAGCGTAGTCAGGCTGCTGCCCATGCTGTTGATGACTGGCACACTCTGCGCCTGCGTGGAGGCCAAACCTGGAGCGGGAGGGGCGGGAGTCAGCCAGACTACCACCCGCGCTACATCCCCAGGCCCCTGGGGCACCACCCCTCCCTTGAGGGCTGGGGGGGGGGTGACAAACAGGAAATACCTTTGCACTAGGACCTGTCACTAACTCATGTGGCCCTACAAGTCACTCCCCTTCTCTGATCCTTTGGCTCATTATACGGGCAGGAGATGGGTCTAACTAGGTTCCCTGGAGCCCTGAGTTCCACAGCAGTGCAAAGGCCCTGGGGCTTTAACTCTGTTGTCCTCTCCCAGCAGCTCCCTATCTGTCTTATATACTGTTGAACTTCTGCATAATAGTTCCTGTAAATCAAGTCCTCTGGGCTTTAAAGAGAAACCTAAAACCTAGAAAACGTTGTACCCCTTCTGCTGCTCTGTTTTTCCCAGGGACATTTTATCTTCTGGGTACTGTATAATTTATGTATTATGTTTATTGTCTGCTCCCCACTTGAGTCGCTGAGAGTTTGGTCTCTTTGGTTTACTTGTGTATCACTAAAGTAGCAGAGTAGGCAGTCAGTAAATACATGAGTGAATGAATGAATGAGTCCCGGAGGCTCTTGCAGCTCTTGGATTCTGTGGAAGCCACATGAGCCTCCCCCACCCAGATGCCCCTCATCCCACCACCTTACCAATGACCAGGGTGGAGGCGCCTGTGTTGGTGAACGTAGAGCCCAGGGAGGCAGGCTCACCAGGCCCGATGGCCATGACCCCTGGAAGCGAGGCCATGATGAGGTTCTGGGGCTGCTGGTTGAGGCCTGGGGAGGTCTGCTCCAAGCTGTGCAGTGCTGTCAGGGTGCTGACAGGAGGCAGAGGCCCCCCAGTTGCTGAGACCTTGGAGGGGAAAGCCAAGCTGAGTGAAGACAAGGGCCCCCACTGCCTCCCTGGGGACTGCTGCTCCCAATCAAGGGAAGATGAGGTTAGAAGGATCTTCCCTACCTGGGGGGACACTCACCAGCTTGGCTTCAGTGCTCAGCAGGCTGTGACTGGGCTCCAGGCCTGGGGGGGACACTTGGTGCAGGGGTGTAGATACTGTCACCAAGGAACTGCCACTGCTTGAGGGCACTTCTGCCCCCTCACTGGTTGCAGCCTGTCCATAGCGCACACCTGGAGTGGGAGCAGTGTCGAGCCTCAGCACCCCACTTTCCTGCCCTTCAGGGCTCTCATCACTCCAAACTGCATCAGTTTGCTTAGGCCACTTGCCCCATCTTTCTCTATGCAGCCGGCAAACTTTGCTTGTGTGTCCACCTCCTGCCAGGCCCTGTGCTGGTTGCTTCCAACTCCTGAACACAAGGACTACATTTTATCAGCTCCGTGGCCCCCACTGCCTAGTGCTATACCTGACATGCAGTAGGTGCTCAATAAAACACAATTGAAATGAACTGAATTGAAGCTAATAAACTGCAGCAAACTGAGTTGATTAGAAAGAACTGGGATTAGTTGAATGAAACGATCTAGTTGAAATGAACCTGAAATAAATAAATCGAGCTTGAGTTGAGTTGAATTGAATTGAATCATCAAATTGGATCAAATTGAACTGAGCCATATGAAATTAACTGAATTTTCTTAAATTATATTTAGTTAAACTAAGTTGATTGGGAATTGGATTGGATTAAACTGCACCAAACCTAAATGAACAAATTGGGTTATAATGAATTGAACAGAATAGAACTGAATGGAATTGAACTGAAATGAATTGAATTGATTTAATCTGAAATGAATGAATTGAACCCAACTCAGAATGAATGGAGTGGGGTGAATGGATTTCAGTGGAGTGGATGACGGATGTGTTGTGGTCAGTGGAGTGGATAAACTAGGGTAAACGGAATGGAGTGGAACCAAAGTGCTAAGAGGTTTAGGTGACTTTTGCCGCTGGGGTGGTACTCCCCAACTCTCCTACCTTCCCCCTTTTCCCTCCACCCACTGTCCCAATCCCTCTGCCCACGTAGCACTTACCGTGGACCTTACTGGGGGAGAGGGCGGATGGGGGCAGGCCAGGGGAGCTGTGGGCGGGCAGTGCAGGGCCCGGGCCTGGCCCCGATGGTGGCCCGCTGTAAGTGTCCATGGCCAGCTTGTGCCGAAAGGCTTCTTCCTTGCGCCGATTGGCAAACCAGTTGTAGACGCGCACCTCTGTGACAAGGTTGGAGCCTAGCCCCTGTGCCTGCGATGGTGACACCCCCCTCTGGATGCACTCAGCCCTGTGAGTGAGGATGAATGAGATGGGCACCCACTCAAGGGTTGCTTGGGTTGGGGGGTCAGAAATAGAGCTAGGTTTCTGGGGAGCCTCCCTCAGGACCCAGAGCCACCCTCCCCTTCCTCAGCCTTGCCCTGCCCAGACCAAACCAGCCCTGCTGACTGACAGCCCTTCTACCTATTGCACTCCTCCACCAGTGCCTCTCGCTCCTCCTTGCTGGGGTTCTTCTGCCTCTCGTAGGCCTGGAACAGGATCTGCTGGGATGCCGGGCCCCATTTGAAACGGTTCCTCCGCCCCTTCTTGGTTGGCAGTTCATCTCCCGTGGGCTCCTCAATCAGCCCTCCCTGCCCGGCATGGGTGAACTCTGTAGGTGCAGAGAGCTATGAGCAGGGCCCCAGCCACATCCACCTTCCCACATCAGTTTATGACCACACTCCTGATTCTCTCATTCCCAGGGTGCTGAGCCAGAGGAGCTTACAGCTAAAACTTAGAAATCACCTAATCCAATGATGAGAAATACACAGCACACGTTCCCCCACTTTCTTAACCCGTGTCCAAGGCAGACATCACTAGTCAACCCCTGCACACTTTTCTACTGAGCCAGGATACAATCTCACAAGGCTCCAGGTAAGCATCAGCATTTGTTCACATTTGACACATTCCATCCCATTTTACAGATACTGTTCAGGGAGGCTAAATATTTTTCTAGGATCGCTCAGCAGAGCAGAAAATTGAATCCTAACTCCTGAGTAGATTCAGAGCTATGTTCAGCATTGCAGACTTGGAAATCAAGCTTAAAGTGCAGTGCTCGCCAGGAGAGAGACCCACCAGCCCTTGCCAGCTGGTTTTACTTTAATGGAAATTAGTCTATCAGATTACCCCTGAGCAAGCCACCAAGGGAATGGGACAGGCAAGTGCCAGGGAAGTTTTATGAAACAGAAGGAAGGGAGATTCTGAGGGATATATAGATATGGCTAGTACAGGCATAAAATAACTCCAGAAGGGTATTTGCAAGACCGGGAACGCCAGTGGCTTCTATAGTAGGATACCTAATTTTTATTATAAAATCTTCCTTTTCTTTTTTTTATTTAACTAAGCATGTATTGCCTTTTAAGAACCTGGATAATTAATGAAAAGAAATATTAGAAATTATTTTATACATAGGCTCAAAAAGTATGGACGTGCACTTGGGATTTGGTGGGGTTTGAGGCTTGAGTGAGGAAGTCCACCCTTCCCTGAGTGAGAGTGTGCCCAGATCATCCCGGGTTTGCAGTGGAGGATTCCCTGAGCATGTACCTCACCTCTGAGCCTTTGCACATGCTGTTCCTTCTGCCCAAAACACCCTTCCCTTCTCTGTGTCTCCATGGGTCAAAATTTGACTCACACTTTTAGGCTTAATCTAAAGGCCATACTTGTAGTGGGAACCTCCCTGATGCCCCTGCATCCCCAAGGAAGCCCCAAGGGAGAGTAGATTACTCTCTCCCCCACCGCCAGCTCAACACTGCAAAATATACTTTATGTAGCACTCCACACGGGGCCAGGCACACCGCAAGGGGGGCAGAAACTATAGCTATTGCTGTTCTTGTTATCACTGTAGTACATGTCTCACTAGATCATAATGGCCTTTTCTCCTTCCCCCCACACGGCTCTTGGAAGGCAGGGGCCCAGTTTATTCATCTTTGGATGCCCAGGACCAACCGACTTCCCTCTCCCGGAGTCCCTTGCACAGAATAGGTAATAAATGCTGGTTGAGTCCCGCCGACTCCCTCTGAGCCTGCC
Source organism: Miniopterus natalensis (assembly GCF_054644295.1). NCBI lineage: Eukaryota > Metazoa > Chordata > Mammalia > Chiroptera > Miniopteridae > Miniopterus > Miniopterus natalensis. Next base: position 20,078,239 of record NC_142100.1, read on the forward strand.
TGTCCGAGGGGCGGGGGTGAAGCTTCCAGCCCCCACCCTCGAGCTGCAGAGCCCCGGGCCTGCAGTCGGTCGTTACTTACGCTGGGCCACCTCTCGCTGCTTGCGGACGTACCAGGTGTACAGCGCAGCTCGCTTCTGCGTTTTCATGGGGGTGCCCTTGTTGAGGTGCTGGGACAGGTGTGACTGGTTGAGGCCGGTGGTGTCAACCACCTCTCGCTGCGGGATGTTGTGCTGCTGCAGGTAGGACTTGACCATCTTTGCCACACGCCACGGGTCCTCCCTGGGAGGAGGGTAAGGGCAGGGTCAGCTCAGAGGTGGGGGGGGTCCTGGTGCTAGGATCCCGGTCCACCTGGCTGTAGGAATTGTGGGTGAGAGCAGGTGTGGGGCCCGGGCCTGCACCCTGACTCAGGGACAGGGAGGTAAGGGCACACATTCCAGGACACAGGGACAGGACATGCAGACCAGACATGGAAGAAGCGTGGTCCCAGGTCCCAGCCAGCCCCACACAGAAACAAAACAGATAAAAATTTAGAAATGGTCACACAGACACACGGACATAAACATATGAACAGACTCCCTCGGGAAGCAGCACAAGTCCGATGGGGAGGGCCCTCGCCTGTGTGCCCCCTTTAAAGCTCCCTCTTCCACCTGGAAATGTTATCTGTGGCTGTGTCTTACCCACTGAGAGAGACTAAACACCTTGAGGGCAGGAACTGTCTGGTTTTCAGCTCCCAAAATAGGCCTGACATATATTATGCTTTTGGAAAAGCGATGGAAAAAATATCCTCTGCTGAGGGTTTAAAAAACAAAGTAGCTCACTACACCAGCACCGAAACAGAACTGGGATTTGAACCCAGGCCTGCCAGACTCCGGAGCCCGCCTGCTCACACCCTTGACTCAGCAGTTTGTTCTAGAACCCGAGACTCCTGATATATGCAGGTGTGGCAAATGGCATGTGCAGGAGGCGATGCGTCACCGTGTGGCTTGGCCACAGCAGAAGATTGAAAACCACCTAAGTGTCCAGCAGACAGGACGCTGATTAACTAAATTGCAGAGCCTCGGGCCGAGCACCTGGGAAAAGCCACCGAGGAAGCTCCGTAAATGCCCGGACGGAACAGAGTCTGCCCGGCAGGTTCGCGGCTGCTGCTTGTGTCAGATGTAAAGTGGGATAAAAGATCTCTACATATTTGTTTGTGTTTGCGTGACATAGCGGGAGGACATAGAAGAACACAGAAGGAACTGGCGACGCTGGTGGAGTCCTGGGAACAGGGACAGGGGCAGTTTTCTGTTGGTCTTCTCATACTTCTAAAATTATGTAACATGTTATATAACATTCAACATGCATATATAATATTTAAAACTGAATTCTAAAAATCTAAAAGCAAACAAACCCCCTGTGCTCTGAAGGCCCCCACGCTGCCTTCTCCCCACCCCCTCTCTCTGTCCTCAGAGGACCGGCCACTCCTGTCCCCTTGACAATGCCCTAAGGACACTCAGGGGCACAGAGCCTCTCCTCAGCTTTGGCCCTCTGACCGCCTCCGTTTTTATCAGCAGCTCCCACACAGGCGGGGAGGAAAGGAAGGTAGGGACAGATAAATTTCAATTGGTCAGCAGCCAGTACAGCGCATTCCCATCTGTGTGAAAATAATAGCCGTGAGAATGAGCGTTTGTTGAGTATTTACTGTGAGCTAAGGCGCTGTACCAAGAGCCGGTCATTTAGATCTTACGGTTACCTTAGGAAGTCAGTGCTACTCTTATGGCCATTTCACAGGTGAGAAAACTGAGGCTCAGACAGGGGAGGCTCACTTGTCAAAGGTGACTTAGCAGGGACTCAAGAATATTTCCCTTTGCCCAGACCCCCCAGACCTCTCCCCAAGCTCCTGTCTCCCTGCGTCCAGGGGCTCCTAGGAGCCTGTCTTCCCCAGCTCCCCCACAGCCGGGCGCCAGTCAGAGCTAGGAGGGAAGGGCAGTACAAAGTCCAGCCCTGTGCTCCATGGCAAACATGTTTATCTGATTCCGGAGCTGGGCCGCCGGATGGCTTCCCTCCCCCCCAGGGCAGTCATCACCCTCCTGAGCAATCCTCCCTCCCACCTTCCCCCTCTCCTTCCCTCTTCTCCGGAGAGAATGAGCTCAGTCTTGCTCCCAACAGGGCCTCTCCTGGCTCACGCTAAAGATTTACTGTTACTGTCCATCTGACTCCATGTGTCTGTCTCCCTGTGTTCGTGTCTGTCTGTCTCTTCCTCCCTCCCTCCCTCCCTCCCTGCCTCCCTCCCTCTCCTGTCTCTTGTGTCTCTCTGTTCGCTCTGTGTCCCCACCCCACGCCATCCCACCCAACACACACACACAGACTCAGTCTCCAGGGACCTGACTTTTCAGGACAGTTTCCCCAACTCAGAACTAAGAGGCCAAGCCTCCAGGCATCCCCACTTGCAGGCTCATAGGCTCGAAAGTCACACCTGCCTGGGTTCCAGTCCCACCACTGCGCCCTAGCGAGTGTGCACGGCCCACACCTCCTGTAACACGGCGGGAAACCCACGGCCACCTCAGAGCTCCCGGGAGAACTGAATGAGTTTCAAAGAGGAGTGAAACGCTTACAGGGCCTGGCACACAGTAGGTGCTCAGTAAATGGAATGCCATCCGTACGATCATCATCATCAACACAGTCCTGCCCCCCCCAGCTCCTCAGCAGGGCGAAGAGGGTCCCGGAGAGGGGAAGACCTGCCCACATCTCCCACCTCCCGCCTCCTACCCATCCTGGGGTCAATCAGATGTTCAGGGCTTTGGGCCTTCAGCTCGCTGAGCCCTGGGGGTTCAAGGTTGTGGAGCTGGGAGACCACCCTGAAGGGCCACTCGTGGAGGGGAACTGAGTTCTCAGTGGGGGCCCTTCGATCTCAGTTTGAACCTCAGCTCTGCCACTACTCTCCCGGTGGGCCTTGGGAAGTTGCTTAGCCTCCTTGTGCCTCAGTTTCCTCAACTGTGATATGGCGCTAACATTAAATATTTCACAGGAGGAGAAAACGAGTTGAATGCATTTGTTAGGCCCTGTGGCCTCTGGAGTACTGCATGGAAGTGAGCTATGGTGAAGCTGAACAGCCAGAACGACTGGGGAGGGTAAGAAGGACATAAACTTATCAGGGACAGGCGTGCATCCCCGAGGGTGCTGCGCAGAGTGTGGGGTCGGAAGGACCTGGGTCCAAGTCCTGGACTGACTGCTTTGCAAGAATTAGCTTGGGCAAGTCACTTTGCCTCTCTGAGCCTTCATTTGCTCATCCGTAAAACGGGACCACTCATAATAGCCGCGTTCACTGTACTGACTCCATGTGCACATACATGTTACCATGCTGCTTAGCCCTGCTATTATCACCCCCTCCTTGCAGGGGAAACAGGGGCTCAGAAAAGTGAAGTCACCTGCCCGTGCTAGAGCTGGGGGGCTGGGAGTTGAACCAAGGCAGGCTGGCTTGTCAGGGATGTCAGATTGTCCCACCTTGGCCGCTGTCTTCCTGGGCCTGTGCTCTGGTACTGCCCAATGGAGGGGATCAGAGACCTTCAAGGTTGAGGTTTGAGTTGCTCAGGGACCGGGAGGACCTCGGAGGACACCCAGGAAGGAGCGCCAGGTATAGGTTCCTCCTTTGGCCATAGCAGCAGGTGTCCCCAGGACCTCAGAGAACCCTCGTCACTCATTCATTCATGCTGTTTGTCAGTCACTGGGATGCATAGTAAGGGTAAGAGTGGTGACCTAGACCACAGGGACCCTGTCCTTGAAGAGCTTCTATTTTCATGGCGGGAGATGAAAAACAAAGTAATCATAAGGGACAGGTAAAGGAGAAAGGAAAAGAAGGTAGTTGAAGAGAGTGGCTGGGGTGGAGCCTACTTTTAGATGAGGCAGTCAGGGAGGGCCTCCCTGAGGAGGTGATATTTGAGCAAAAAGAGGAGAAGGAATCAGCCATGGGAAGACCTGGAAAGAGGATTCCAGGCAGAAGGAACAGCATGTGCAAAGGCCCTGAGGAAGGAATCAGCAAAGTGAGTGTAACTGGAGGAAAGCGAGGGCAGTTCCTCAGGAAGATGTCAGGAAACTGGGGCAGCGAGTCTGAATTTTATTCATTGCCCAGGTAGGGCAGAGAGAGACTTGCCCAAGGTCACACAGTGAACTAAGGGTGGAGATCTGCTGTGGCCTCAAGCACGGGGCACCTGGTGAGACCTGGGACCCAGGACCCGCCCTGCCTCTTCCCATTTGCTGTCTTCTCCAGAGCAGTGGCTCCCACTGCAAGTCCTGCTTCAGCACCATCCTTTCCAGCTTCAAACTCCCCCACTGCCCAGGCCTTCATCTGGGGTCCCCCACCCCTCTCCTTCCTGTGCCCAGAGACCACAGGCCTCACTTCTCCCCTCAGGGCGGGTTCAGATCCCTTTTGTTACCTGAACAATAAGTAACCCAGGTAGTTAGTTATAAACTCCGCAGGAACAAGGAGCTGGTTGATAATTTATAGCAACATCTCAAATTTAAATGGAAAGTAAATAGCATGCTGTTAGCATTAAAGAAAACCCAATCGGGGCGGGCGGGGAGCACTCCAGCCTCCTCTCAGCTTGGGGCACCGCACTCTCTCCCCAGCCCCTTCTCCAAGCTGGGTGTGAGCCCCTCTTTCCTCCCTCTCCTCAGCTCAACTCTGCTTCTCCAGGCCTCTCTCCATCTCCCCTGAAGCCTTCTCTCTTCCTCCATGTCTTCCCCTCTCTCCCTCAGCTTCCAGACCTCTGCTGGTCCCCAGGGAGCACTTTGACCTCTGCTCCCCCCTCAAGTGCTGTGGATCAAGCCTCCCCCACCCACCATCCCACCAAAGGGGCTGCTGAGCAAGAGGCCCCACCCAGCCAGGTAAGAAAGGCCCTTGGCACCCCCGGTCTCCCGCTTCCACCTGAAAGCCCCCATTCCTGTCTGGGGTCCTGAGCAGGTGTGGCCCAGCCCCAGTCCTAGTCGCCCTCACCCTGGGTCTGCCGGGCCTGCCTCTTTGCCCCTCCCCTGCAGCCCAGCGGGGCCCTTTGCCCTCCACTTCCTGCCAAGTCAGGGGGCCTATCTGCTCCCCTGCCCCCTGCCTAGGCCCTCAGGAGGCCTGGCAGACCCTGAGGATTCCCCAGGCGGGGAATCCAACCCTCCCCCACCCAAGCTGGGATCAGGACCTTGGACAGAAAAGGGATGGTCCCCTGGGGAGTGTCTCTGGGACTCTTTCTTAGAGCCCCTACTCACCCCTAGCTGGCCCCTGGCCCCCAGTCCTGGTGATTAAGAGCACTAAACAGAGTGGGTGTGAAGTCCCAGCTGGGTGGCCTTAATCAAGCTACTTTCCTTCTCTGGGCCTGTTTCCTCATCTGTGAAGCAGACTTACCCTTAGCTTTCTCCTAGGATTCATCTCAACATTATCAAATTTTTACGTGTGAACCTCAGCCTAGTGCCCAGCTCTTAGGATGGAGGTTAAAGAGGCTTTGGGAACTGGCAGTCCTTGCAGCCCCTAGCCCCCCTTTCCCCACTCCCACCCCTGCACTCCCCATCCCCCACCCCCAGCCAGGTGGGAGGTTCATTGGCCCAGGCCTCCCCAGGCCACCATCCCTACAAGTTAATGATCACAGGCCTTATCAGGGCCTTTTGCCATTTATAAATTTATAAAACAAAAGAGAAATAATAAAGCCTGTGGGTAATTAGTAACCAGGTTAGCTCTGCTGAGGAGAGGGGAGGCATTGGCTCAGACCCACTCAGTTCTCTGGGAGATGGGGAGCCAGCCAGTGGATGGGGGTACACAGCAGGGAGGCCTCTAATGGCGCCTGCTGGTGAGGTGGGGACCTGAGGCTGTGCTGGAAAGGAGAGAAACCCCTGCCTTAAGGCTTCACCTCCCTCAGGTAAGAAAGATCTTGCTAAATGCTTGAGTCCCCAGGCAACCAGGGGAGCCCCCAGAACCCCAGTTTGCCCTCCCCCCTCCCCAGCGGTGCTAACTGGCCCTGGAGCTTGAAATCTGAATGCTTACCAGGGAAGTGAGAGTTCGGGGCTAAAGCTTCCCACCACCCTCTGCTTCTCCAGGCACTTGATTTGTAAAGTCTCCTGCTTTTTCCCCCTCTCGGGGCTCCCCTATGGCCACTTCCCCAGCACTGGGCTGAAAACCTTGGCTCATGGGGACACGGGACTCTGCAGAGGACCTGAGCTCATGGGCCCTGTCCCCCTTCCCGACAACTAGACTAAAGGCCGCAGCTCATGGCGCTCTGGACTCGGCGGGCTGGTGGGGAGCTGAGGGTGGGCTTCTCTGGGCTCCGTGGAGCTGGGGACAGGGAGGGGGTTCTTACTGCAGCAGGCTCTCCACCACGGCTTTCTGATGGGCCGCCTCCTCGGGGCTGAGGTTCTCCAGCTCTTTGAGGATGGGCGGCGTGAAGTCTTCCCCATCGTCGTCAGTCTCATCCTCAGAGCCTCTGGTCTCCCCCAGCCCATTGGGCAGCTCGGCCAGCTCCCCTCGACCGCTGCAGGACTCCCCCTTGTCCAGGGAGCCGTCTCCAGCCAGCAGGTAGGGCCCCGGCTCGCCCAGTGCCTGGATCAGCGCCTCTTTGCTCAGGCCCGACTCGAGCAGGGCCGCCAGGAGCTCGGTCTGCAGCTGGCTCAGTTTAGCCACCATGGCTCCACTACCACTGGGCCACGCGGCCTGGGGCCACCAAGCTGGCCGCCTCCCCTACCGCGTGGGCTGTCTCCTCACCAGTCGGCCAGCAGGCAGGCACAAACCAGGCTCCTTGCACCCACCGGTCCCCCCGAACCCCACTAGCCAAGTCCTGTGGGTACCCCCAACCCCCAACCCTGGCCCCAGCGGCCGGTGAATCAGGGCCCCTGCCCGCTCTGTTTACATTGGAGCTGGGGAAATTCTCCAAGGTTCATATTTATCCGTGTGCTTAGCGAAGGGACTGAACTTTGGACTTCAGCCCTGCAAAGTGCAGGCCTCATGGCAGCGCAGAGGGACAGCGAGCTGCGGCCTTCAGTGGGAGTGGGCAGAGCGGAGGGTGGGGGAGGCGGCGCCGGGGGCCTGGGGCAGCGGGGATGGAAGGTGCTGGGAGCCACAGAGGAGGCCTCAGGCGAGCAGCATCGGGTCCCACCCCCAAGGATCTTGTTGTAGGGGGGTCAGACTGAGGCAGGGGAGCCAAAACAGCAGGTTCCCCTTGGAAACAGAAGCAGCAGGGAGTTTTAGGCAGGTGGGCCAGCTCTCCTCAAGGGCAGGGCAAGGTCACATCCATATTGGACCTACCCCCGCAGGCCTGACACCCGGCCTCCCCAGAGAAAAAGCTGTTAAGTCTACTGCGTGCCAGGGACTGTGCCAGGGTCTGTAACATGCGTCCTTGCTTCATTGTGTCCCCCTATGAGCTGTGAGGAGATACAGGAATTATCCCCATTCTACAGAGGAGGAAACTGAGGCACAAGGCTCCGAGAGGATATCCAAAGTCACACAGCTAACAAGGGACAAGACTTTTGGAGTGGGACTATGGTGAAGCCAGTCAAGCACTTGACTCAGGCGCAAATTTTAAGGGGGGGGGGTGCCAAAAATGTCAGCAATCAAGAAAAATAATAGTTTTATACAATGTATTTAAAAATTGAAATGAATGCAAAACAGAAAAGCATTAAAAACATGAGTACACACAACAGCTTGCATGTGAGTGTTCACAGCAGCATTATTCCTAGTAGCCAAAAAGAGGAAAAGACATAAATATCCATCAATGTATAAGTGGATGAATGAGATGTGGTCCATCTGTGCCCTTGAAAAAGAAGTGCTGACACAGCACGGGTGGGCCACTGAAGACGTGATGCTAAGTGAAAGACGCCGGTTGCATATCGTGTGATTCCATTTACATGAAATGTCCAGCGCAGGCAAATCCATAGGGACAGAAAGTAGATGCGTGGTTGCCCAGGGCTGGGGTGAAGGGTGGGCAGGGGTGCAGGGAACTGGGAGTAGCTGCTTAATGGGTAAGGGGTTTCCTTGGGTATGATGGAAATGTTCTAGAATCAATTGGGTGATATTACACAACTCTGAATATACTAAAAACCACTGAATTGTGTACTTTTAAAAAATATATATCTTTATTGATTTCAGAGAGAGGAAAGGAGAGGGAGAGAGAGAGAGAGAAACATCAATGATGAGAGAGTCATGGATCAGCTGCCTCCTGCAGGCTCCCGACTGGGGATCGAGCCCACAACCCGGGCATGTGCCCTGACTGGGCATCGAACCGCCATCTCCTTTATCATAGGCCGATGCTCAGCCCCTGAGCCACGCCAGCCTGACGAATTGTGTACCTTAAAGGGGTGAATTTTATGACACATAAATCATTAAAATAGATTTTTAATTAATGCAAAAAATCTGCCATGAACAAAATCGCAAAATTTTAAGTCAAGACAGGCTTCCACTTTCACTCATTTCCCCCCAATCCTAGCCCTGAGCAAGAACTCATCCGCACACCCCCACCCACCCACCTGTTCCCTCTTCCAGTCAAAGGCCTGACCAAATTCCTGCGATGTGTTCCCTGGGGTGGCCCTAAGCCCCCAGAGCAAGGGGTGCACACAGGAGTAGGCAGGGTCTACTTATCTCGGCCCCCAGGCTGGGGCATTTCCAAGGGGTCTACTTATCTCAGGGATCTTCGGAACCTGATTCCTGCTTGACAGCCGAGGGGGGAGAAGGTGCCATTGGCCCCTGCAGCCGGGGGAGGTCAGAGAGGTCAGGGGGCTGGTGATAACAGAGCTCCTTCCCTCAAGTCAGCTCCGGTCTGCCTTCTCAGCCTGTCCAGTCATACCTGGTGCTCCAGTCCCCTCACCCTGAATTTCATCTTCCGTTTTGCACTCACTCACCTAACATGCTGGGCAACGGTGCAGCCCAATACGGTAGCCACTGAGCCCTGGAAATGTGGCTAATGCCACTGGTTGAAATGATAGTAGTTTGGCTATATGAGGTGCAATTTTTAATTTTAAAAACATTTTAAAATTAAAAATTAGAAAAATTCATTTCACCTGCTTCTTTTTACTTTGGAAACGGGCTACTGAAAACTTTTAAATTATATATGTGGCTCACATTACACTTCTATTGGACAGCGTGGCTGTATAATTTCCTATGCACTGTGTTACTTATGGTCTGTCTTCTGCTAGAGCATAGGCCCCCGAAGGCAGGGCTTTTGTCTGTCTTGTTCACTGCTGTATTCCCAGCGCCTAGAATAGTGCCTCATGCATACAAGACAGATGCTCAATAAATATTTGTTGAATGACTAACAATGTCATTGCATAGACCACTGTTGCAGAGCTATGCGCTAAGCTTTAGTAAGACATTAAAATTCTCAGACTGGCTCTAGGAAGTAGGAACTGTTATTATTTCCATTCTGCAGAGGGGGACACAGAGGCTCAGGGGAGTTAAATGGCTTGCTCAGAGTTCCCCTGAGTCTGACTTTGAGGGATGACACTGGCAGTTGCCCCCTGGGAAGGCGGGAACCCTTCCTTCCCTCCAAGGCCTTCTTTGCCCTCCAATGCAAGTAGCTTTGGGGCCAGGCAGCTCACTACTGGGACAGAATTCTCCAGTCCAGGCAGGATGCTGTGTGCTGTCCCTTTGTGGTTTCGTGGGACTCGGCTTGGTACCTCCTGCCAGGAGGCTGCTTGTTGCCCGCAGCGGCCCCTCAGTGACTTTAAACCTAGAGAGCGGGAAGGGTGGGGCCTGGATCCTTTGCACAACTTTTGGACTCATTAACTCGTGCAGCCAGGTGGCTGACTGGTGAGGTGACTCTGGGACTGAAGGTGGATTTTGTTGGGTGGGGAACTAGCTGTGGGTGGGGAAAGAGCCTCCAGGGGGTCTAAGGGGAGAGCTCCCCCCAGCCCCAATACACACACAGTAGGGCCCTGTGATGAATGAAAGGGAACCTCAGGAACCTGACCCTGCTTCTCAGCAAATGGTGAGATACAACAACCAGAAAGAGCTGGTTCCAACCCCCAGCCTGCCCTTCCCCCATCACGGGACGAATTTGAATTGACTGGAAGTGGGGAGTGGCAGTTTGCCTTTTTGAGAACCACACAGGACCTAGTTGGAAGCGTTTGCATTTCACTGTCCCCACACACACCCCAGCTCCACACTGGGTGGCTTCAGGCAAGTGAGTTAGTCGTTTTTGACTCACCTATAACATAGAGGTATGGATCTCCTAGACTTGTTTAAGACAACTTTGTAAAGCTGAAAAGAGCATAATGCAGAGATCCCAAACCTTGGTTCAAGGTGACTTTCAGTGTCTCAGTAATTTTTCATGGCCCCTCCCACCACCCCAACCCACCCCCCACAAAAGACACCTAACAGTTATATTTACTAAACAGTTGGGTCACATCTGTAATATTTTAAACAAAAATTTTAAAAATAGTAAATAAATAAATAAATAATAATAAAAATATACATATAAATAAATAGTTGGGTCAAAACAACTAATAAGCGTGTATGTCCTAACAACCTAGTAGCTGCTTGAAAAATGCACAGAGATTGAAAGAAAAAATATTTTAGTTCCTTTTTAAAAATTGATTAGAGAGAAAGAGAGAAACATTGATTTGTTGTTCCCCAACCTTGGTGTATCAGGACGGTGCTCTTAACCAACTGAGCTACTCAGCCAGGGAGTTCCTTCTTAAATAATCGTAAATACTAATGGGGTGAGTAGGCTCTAGACAGCTGCTCAGATCTTGGAATTAGATTGGACGTCACCACCTTCTTTGACTGTTCCGCACTCATCTTTGCTGATACTTGCTTTTTATCAGAACAACTGCCATAAACCCAGTTTCACGAAGTTGTGACATCAGCTAAGCTACATCTGACATTCAAACGTGAATTGCCTTGAGCTGGTAGTTTCCAAGGTGGTGGCCGACAGGCGTCGCTGTGTTCCTTTCAGAAATCCTCCCTGCGCGGAGTTTGGGAACCGCAGAGCAGGTCGCTTTGGACACTGGCTCTGAGCTTTAGCACCATCTCTCTCACTGGGCGAACAGCTGTTTGCAAAGCCCAAGTCCGGCCAAGGCCTAGGGCTTCTCCCGGGGCCCAGGAGGCAGCACCGGAGGGGTGCTGTCCGCCAGTCTCAGCGCTCCTGGAGTTCATTTACCCCCACCCCAACCTCAGGGCTCACCCCTCTTCTCCCCCCCAGCCCCACCACCCTCCCCTTTCTCATGATTTCCTGCACGGGTCTTGTGGATCCAATTCGATTTTAAACTTGGACCTTCATTTTCCCCGCCTTGCCCCTGCCCGGCTCTGACCTGGGCAGATAGCGACCCTCAGGGCGGAACAAAGACTCGAGGCTGTCTGTCCCCGTGCTCCTAGAAGGGCAGCTCGCAGCTTCTTTTTGCATTTTGAATTGAAGATGACATGAAGGTGGGAGAAAGCAAGGTAGGGGTTGGATTACGGGAGAATTAACAAGATCATGTGCTCTCTTGAGGGTGGTTTTCCTTTTGCAAAGGTGAGTTAACCTGGACGCAGGGGAGCAACGGACAGGGCTGGCTTAGGGTGAAGACAAACCTTTCATTAAAAAGGTGATATGCTTGGGGCGTGCCTACTCACCATGACCTGCCCAGTTAGGATTTTATTCCCAGATCACCCTGTGAGGTTACGTTTTCTAGAACCCCTTTTGGCCACAAGGCGAAAAAACACCCGTAGGAAGAAGGGTCCAGATGGAGCCCGGGAGTGTGTCTGTCTGTCATCCCCTGGGCCGCCAGCAGAGGGAAATCTCATTCCATGCAGCGAGGGATTCCCAGCCGGCCTTTCCTAAGAGTTCCCAGTCACGGGGTATATTTTAAGAAATAAATACATAAATAAATAAACAAACAAATAACCCAATTCCAAACTCCGCCCCTCCTTGTTCCTGAATCAGACTGTAGCAGAAATGCCAGAGAATCTCTTCTTTGAACAAACACCTCCGGCAGTTTTCTCAGGATCAAACAAGTCAAGTCGCAACAATTTGGGTGTCTCACCTGGGGCTTCTGCCCTCCAGGTGTGTACAGGACAGATAACCTGGATCCAGAGACATACTAGAATGCAAAGATATGGATCCAAGTGAGCAAACAAATACATTAGCCGCACTTCACACTTTAGCCCCAGGACTAGGTGGTGGCACTGACCAGAGCTGGCCTAGTTGTGTGACCGAACAAGTCCCATACCACTTTGAACCTCAATTTCTTCATCTGGACAGTGGGGGTAATGTGGCCCTAACAGGGTGGATGTGAGAATTCAGTGAGCTAAGCTTCAGTTGTATCTGTATAGCAAGCAGGCGTTCAATTAAATGTTAATTTTCATCTTAATAGAAAGAGCTACCATTAGAACAAATTTTTAAAAATTAAAAAAAAAAAGAGCTACCATTTTTGAACACCTACCACGTGCCAAGCCCTCCATTCATTGTTTATGTAAAGCTCTTTACAGATGAGGAAACCGAGGCACAGAGAGGTTAAGCAACTTGCCCAAGGTCTCCCAGCAAGGAAGTGGCAGAACTGGGATTGGAACCCAGAAACCTGGCTCCAAGCCTCAGGCTGAAGTAGCCTCATTGGAACAAAACTTCAACATCTTTCAGGAATCATAAAACTTGCCTCCTGTTTGGGGGGAAAAGTAGGCCACCCAGCTGAGTGAGTCCAAAAAGTAGCTGAGGGGCCGAACCCAGGAGCAGGCTGAGATCCCTGACCCTGCTGAGTTTTCTCAGATTGACTTCCACACACCTGAATTCCTGGGACCAGGGAGTGCCGGCGCCTTGGTCTTGCTAAAGCCAGTCATTGCTGGCAGACATCCCATTGATGGGCAAATGTTAATTAGTCACCACAGCCTCAACTTAGCACATCAGCAATCCCAGAAAAACACGTTTCTGGGCTCTGCCCACTGACGACAAAACCCTTTGTGAAGACACAAAGTGACAAGAGGGACCTTAGGCTGGACCGGGGTTCTCAGGACCTGGTATTCCATTCGCATCCATCACATGCCTGGCTGGGAGTGACTGACCATCCCAAACAAACAAAAACCGTGGACCACTGGAGGGGGCCTGAGGCTGAGGACAGGAAGGGACGCAGGCTTCCCTTTGGTGCTACTTCAGTTTCACACCCTGAGCAACCTGCTCAGGGCCCTGGAGGAGAGAGCTGGCATCTCCCCTTGGATGACTCAGGAGGCTCTCATAAAGGGGCTCTTTACCAAGGTGGGAGCAGACGTAGGGAGACCCAAGGGTGGCACGTTGGGGCTGGTAAGAGTGGGGAGCTGTTGGCAGGCCTGGGTCTGGGTGGGCGAGGGGTGGGAACAGGCCCCAGTGCCTTGAAAAGGGCTGCCCTGGCCCGTGTGGTTCAGCTGGCTGGGAATCATCCTGTACACCGAAAGGTCGCCAGTTCGATTCCCAGTCAGGGCACATGCCCAGGTTGCGGGGTTGGTCCCGGTTAGGGTGCGTAGGGGAGGCAACTGACCGATGTTTCTTTCTCTCTCCCTCTCCCTTCTTCTCTCTCTAAAATCAATAAAAAACATTTTTAAAAAGAAAAGGGCTGCCCTGGGAAGACAGAGCCAGGAGGCCCAAAGCCTGGGGGAGGGGGGGCAGTAAATACCCCCCTCCACCTCCCTCTGGTCCTGCCCTGTCTCCTGCTGGCCTCTGCATTTGCCAAACCCAGCGGGGCACAGAGCAGGGTGGAGATGCGGGGAGCCCCTCCGCAGACGACCACACCGTAGACATGGTGACCGCAATACGGTGACAGGATATGAAACGTATATTTGGCCTTCGCCCCTGGTTCCTGACACAGAGCCCCTAAACCCTTGTCAAACTGAGTGACAGGGGTTGACAGGAGCATCTCCTGTCATACTCCTTCATCTTCGTCCTGATTCTGACATGAGCCTCTAATACCTTCGGAATCCCCAGAGAGGTACGAGCATCTTTCATGTGTTGAGATGACTAATGGCTGGGAGGCTGGGAGGTGGTCACCGGAAAGGCCACATCTCGGTTGGAAGGTTAGAAGTCTCAGCCCCAAGCACCCACAGCTGGAGAGAGGGGCTAGAGGCTGAGTCAATCACCAAAGGCCAATGACTTAATCAGTGGTGCCCACGTAATGAAACCGCCATGAAAACCCTAAATGAAGGGGTTGGGAGAGCTTGTGGTTTGATGTGTCAACTTAACAAATGTCCAAACCTGTAGAGAATTTTTATAAGAGTTTATTTGAGCCCTGGCCAGTGTGGCTCAGTTGGTTGGAGCGTGATCCCATGCACCAAAAGGTGGTGGGGCACCGGCCAGAGCGCATACAAGAATCAACCAATGAATCGTGAATGAGTGGAACAACAAGTCGATTTGTCTGTCTGTCTGTCTGTCTTTCTCTCTCTAAAATCAATCAATAGCCCTGCCAGGCGTGGCTCAGCGGTTGAGCATTGACCTAGGATCCAGGAGATTGGGGTTCGATTGCCCATCAGGCCACATGCCCTAATTTTGGGTTTGATCCCCAGCAGGGGGTGTGCAGATCAACAACTCTCATCATTGATGTTTCTCTCTCTCTCTCTCTTTCCCTCTCCCTTCCTCTCTCTGAGATCAATAAAAACTTTTTAAAAAAATAGCTCTTCTTTTGGATCTCAAATAAATGCTTGTTGCCTCTCACTTTGTCTTTTTATTTTTAGGTTAACAAGTTCACTGAACAAAATGCAGTCACATGGCCACACTTAGATGCGAGAGAGGCTGGGAAATGTCTTTATTCTGAGCCACAGGATCAGGATTCTGTTACTAAGGAGAATGTACAGTATGGTAGGTATGTAACTAGCTACAGAGAACAACAGCATCCCCGTTTATTGAGCACTTGCTAGGTGCCAGACACAGTGCTAAGCAAGAGTGCCCTCTGACCCTCCTATAGCCAGGGAAACACACACACACACACACACACACACACACACACACACACACACAATGGAGCCATGTGAGCATAGCTTCTTCACTGTGAATTGCTGATGTGAGAAGCCTTTGTAATGTGACCCCAAGCAAGGAGGGGTAATGTTCCCATACTAAGGTCAAGGTGGCTGGTTCTCATGAAATTAAACCAAAATGCTGTTAAGTGCGAGGAATAGGAATTTCCCATGCAGAAGACAGGGCTGGGGGTGTTTTCAGAAGGAAATGAATCCTTGTGGTTCGAGACGTGTTTGATTTTGAATATACATTGAGAGAAACCCAGCCACTGGTCCAACCAACCCCATCCTCGCCACTCCTGCCCCCAGAGGAGTCAACAAATGGGAGACCAAAGTCCCTCTGTGAGTCAGCAGAAACTCGGAGAAGAAAGACTTTTGACAGTCAGCAGGCCCCGGGAACTGTGTACTTAGCAGTTTCCAAAAAGGGGCTTCAGAAGGGACTTTGACATTTTTACAGAGATGGGTGAGGGTGGCGGGAGTGGGGCAGGACAGCTGTGGGGAGGTAGGAGAGAGGAGTAGGCGGTGCAGAGGTGGGGGGAGCGCAGCGCCCAACCCATCACGCCCACCCCAGAGAAGAGAGGCCACCTGTTTCCAAAGGCCCATTGAACCGAGATTACACGGGCCCCTCCCTGGGCTTTGGTGCAAGAAGAAGCTTGGAGGGGTGGAAACAGACCCAGGGGCCCTCCTCTGGGAAGTGGGAGATGCCCCAAGACTGGAGACATGGTTTAGGGGTCCTAAGGATCAGTGACGGAGGCAAAACTTGGGGAGATTGGGTCCCGGGTATGGAGTAGCCAGTCTGAACAAAGACCCCTGCACCAAAACTTGGCATGGAGATAGCGGTCTTGCCAGCCTTTGGGGGTTCCACAGGCTTGAATAGAGGACATATCAGGGTGAATCAAAGGCCAGGAGACTCCCCCTTCAAACATTTGTGCCTGAAGGAATCCTATAACCTTTGTCCAGGACTAGATATAGGAAGCCCTGAATGCCACCCCATATGGAAGTCTTAGGTGAGGAACGATGATTTCAGAAAAATTAAGTGATGTTCCTAGCTCTTGTGGTAGAAATTTATACCACATTGCAAGGAAACTGGGGTGTAATATTAGAGGCAGATGAGCAGGCCCCTTCTGCAACGAGTTTGCCCACCCGAGGTGAAGGGCCCAGTCTTGTACAAACTCCCTTCACTTCAGCCACAAGTTTGGGGTCAGGAAGTTCCAGGTCCGAGTATAAGTCTAAAGGGGAGATCTCTGTGAGGGAAGGAGTGTTTTATTTTGTAGGGCTTTTTTTCTTTCTTTCTTTTTCTTTTTCATTTATTTGGTGTGTTTTTTTAAGGAGTGTTTTAAAGACATTTTACTCTGCATTGAAACGGGGCTTCCTCTATGGGGTGGCGAACTCACAATACAGCGTGCAGATGATGCATTGCAGAATTGTGTGCCTGAAACTCGTATAATTTCGTTAAGCAGCATCACCCAAATAAATGCAATAAAAAGGGAAATTTTAAAAAATTAATTAAAACTAAATAATAAAGGAAAAAGAAAATGAGCTAACTCCAAAGCCACACCTAAAAGTTAAATATATAACTATTACATGATCGCGCCATGCCGCCTCCAGGTATTTACCCATGAGAAGAGGAAACACGCCCACAGGTCAGCAGGGACCGCAGATGTTCACGGCAGCTTTATTTATAGTAGCCAAAGATTGGAAGCAAACCAGATGACCATCAGCCAGTGAATGGATCAGCCAGTGTGGTCGATCCACACAATTGCACAAAACAGAATGAATTATTCAGACACACGACTACATGAATGAGTCTCAGTTATGCCGGGGGAAAGAAACCAGGCAAAAATGAAACATGCCGTATGATGTCACCTATATAAAGGTCTAGAAGATGCAAATGAATCTACAGTAATGGAAAGCAGACTGGTGGTTACTAGGGTGTGGGGGAGGATAGCCGGAGGAAAGGATTACAAAGAGCAAAAGAAGACTTTTGGGGGCTGCAGCCATATTCATGACCTTGACTGTGGCGATGGTTTCACAGGTGTCTACTTATGTCAAAACTTATCAAATTATACACTTTAAATATGTGCTGTTTGTTGCATGTCAGTTATACCTCAACAAGGCTGTTTTGAAATAGACTCATCCCTTGGATTTTTTGAGAGAATGGGAAAAGATTTTAATTACCTCTAATTACATTTTTCTGCCAATAAGTCACCATGCAGAGACCAGGCAATCAGAAGCCCTGGTTATATTCGGCTTACATTTGTTATGTATAGAGCTTGTTGCCTGGTACAATAAATAGCAGTGATTGTGATTATTAATGAAGCGCCCCAGATGCCATCTGACTGGCACAGAACTCTATTTAGACCAGAAGTTGCGAACTCAGAGGCCTTTAGGGGCCAGGCAGGTGAAGCAAAGCAAGCGAAGAGAGGCCAGCGTGTGCAACAGGTAGTAGCGGGGACTGTAGCGAAAAGAGTTTATGTGCAGCCTAAATGCATAAAATCCTGAGCCCTAAACAACAGACACTGGGGGCAACGTCTGGGCGTGGGGGTGGGGTCCGCTGCACTATTCGATAGCAAAAAACTATCATTTTAAAAAATGCTTTTGGGCCCTGGCTGGGTAGCTCAGTTGGTTGGAGCATCTTCCCGATATGCCAAGGTTGTGGGTTCGATCCCCAGTCAGGGCACATACAAGAATCAACCAGTGAGTGCATAAATAAGTGGAACAACAAATCTCTCTCTAAAAATCAATCAATCAATAAAAATTGTTTTAAATGCTTTTGGGGAGCATTTGAGATCTTGCTTCCCGCATATGTCATTAGTTTGGCTCAAATAAACTCGTATTAAAATTCAGTAAGTAAATAAATAATGCTTTTATTTGGCCCTCCCAACAACTTCATCTGCCCGATAGGAATATCTCCATTTTCCAGATGAGGAAACTGAGGTTCAGAGATGTCACCAAGACTCTTAGCCGAAGGCCAGTGAAGCTAAGATGGCAACTTGCTGCTCCTCACCCCCAGCCTGAGTTTTTCCCCGACACAGCTACAGCTCTGATTGTATTAGCTTTGTTTACACCCATGGAGGAAACTCAACTTTCTTCCGGCAGCCGTGACTTCCAGGCCCCAGCCATGTTTTAGATGGAGAAAGAGCCCAAGGAGCCCTCCGGTGGACATGCCAGCAAAGGAGAGTTAGAGACACACAACCTGCCTGTTAGAACTCCATGCTTTTGTTTTTATAAGTTCCGCTTTTAAGGGGTTCATCTGTGTCTGAATATCCTGGGTTAATAACGCAGGTAAATTTACCTTAAGAAAACCAGTATGTAAGAACTTAGGCTTGCAAGGTAGATTTGTTTATCCATTCCACAAATACTTCTATCTGGTATGTGACAATCTTAACAGTCAATAGCGCATGCCAGGCACCGCTTAAAGTGCTTTATGGGCATTAACAAGAAGTCCTGAAGAAACAATTTAGGTGAGTTCTGTTATGTCTTTAATCCATTCGGGCTGCCATAGCAAATACTGTAGATGGAGTGGCTTAAACAACAGAAATTTTACTTATCATAGTTCTGGAGGCTGGAAGTCCAAGGTCAAGGTACCAGCAAGGTAGGTTCATTCTGAGGCCTCTATTTTTGGCTTGTAAGTAGCTGTCGTCTCACTGTGGGCTCATATGACCTCCCTCTGCTCTGGGGGAGAGAAGGGGGAGGGGAGGGGAGGGGAGGGGAGGGGAGGGGAGGGGAGGGGAGGGGAGGGGAGGGGAGGGGAGGGGAGGGGAGGGGAGGGGAGGGGAGGGGAGGGGAGGGAAAGCTCTCTGGTGTCTTTTCTTGTAAGGACACCACTCCTATTGGATTAGAGCCCCACCTTCATAACCTCATTTAACCTTAATTACTTCCATAAAGGCCCTGTCTCCAAATACCATACATTAGGGCCTCAACATGTGAACGTGGGGCGTGGGGGGGGGGGCAGGAGGGGGCACAGACACTCAGTCCATAGCAGTTGTTCCCATTTTACTGCCCTGGGCACAGTGGTGATCAAAATAGACACTACCCCAGCCCTCCTGAATTTACAGTCTGGTGGGAGACATTGATGCTAAATTACAAAACTTGATCACCAATTTGGATGAACAGCAGGGAGAGTCACGCAAACGTAGAGCTGTGGAACCCAGTCTGGACTGGGGAGCCAGAGCCAGAGATCCTAAGGACGCCCTGGCCGAGCGGAGGGGTGCGGAGGGGAAGGCAGTGTGGGACACCTGGAGGCAGGCAGGAGCAAGGGGGATTCTGGAAACCGAAGTGTGGGCCTTGTACCGAATGCCAGGAGGGGGTGGTGAGAGAGGTGGCCCAATAGACAAGCTGGGGCCATACCCTGCAGGGTTGGGAAGTTTAGACTTGGCCCATAAGGCAGTGGGGAGCCACTGAAGGCTTTAAGTGGGAGAGAAGCATGGTCAGACTTATGTCTTTTTGGAGGGTTATCTGAGTGAGATGAGGGTGGAGAGGTGGAAGGAATGATCTCTTCTCCAAGGCTCCTTCCAATGGACACCCTGCCTTCTAATCTATGCACCCGATTCCCCCGCCGAGCATAAGCATCTTTGTTCAATTTACACAAAACTTTTCAGGAGGGCATCCACTTTTTTTAGGCAGAGAGGGGCAGGGAATGGCCCTGTATGAGTCCCTGCTTCCCTCAAACATATTTTTGGGAGAAGAGCAGTCAGTAACAGCCGTGGAGCCCAAATCAAGGAGCTGCCGGCTCCCCGTCTGAACTTCCCAGAGCATGGGGAGCCTGTGCAGCGCTGGGACTCAGAGAGTCTCAAGTTCTGAAGCCTCCACTTAAAGGCTTATTGGCTGTGCGTCCTTCTGTAAGTAGCTTGCCCTCTGGGCCTCTGGATGGACTGGGGGAGGCGAGTCTGTGAGGCTCTGAGCTGCCATCTCAGCATTTTTCAGGGCAATGTAACCTGAGTGCATCATGAGAAGTCCACATGCCGTAGCGTGCAGCCTCCGCGTGGCTTCAGAGGCCGCAGGTGAAAACCTGACCCGCCCGGCCAACCCCAGCTCTTAAACAGCACAGCCCTGCGTTAGCATAGCGTCCCCCCCATGACCTCACCTCAGTTCTACTGCTTTCTTTTTTTTAAATACATTTTTATTGATTTTAGAGAGAGGAAGGGAGAGGGAGAGAGAGAGAGAAAAACATCAATGATGAGAGAGTCATTGATCGGCTGCCTCCTGCACGCCCCCTGCTGGGGATCGAGCCCACAACCCAGGCATGTGCCCTGACTGGGAATCGAACTGCAATCGCCTGGATCCTAGGTCGATGCTCAGTCACTGAGCCACACCGGCTGGGTAGCTCTACTGCTTCTTGAGCCCAACTTTGTTCCTAGTTTACTTCCAGGATTATTCCAGCCTCATGTCTTTGCTAAGTTCAAATCTTGCTTCTGCCACGTTCTAGCTGTGACCCTGGGCATGTGACATGCTCTTTGAGCCTCAGTTTCCTCACCTGTATAATGAGGATTTGTGAGGATTCAATGAGATCTTACGGCACATAAAGTGCTCATCCTAGGACTTGGCACAGAGCAACCCCCAATAATTGTTAGGTATGTTTTATTGTTTTGTTTTAAAAGTCACTTTTTTTGCCCTGGTCGGTGTAGGTTAGTTGGTTGGGCATTGTCCTGAACACCAAAAGGTTGCAGGTTTGATTCCCAGTCAGGGCACGTACCAGGGTTGGGGCCTCCATCCCCAGTAGGGGACATGCAAGAGCCAGCTGATCCATGTTTCGCTCTCACATTGATGTTTATCTCTCCCTGTCCCTTCCTCTCTCTCTAAAAGAATCAATAAAAATATTAAAATTCATTTTTATGTAACATTTGATACGTACCATATGACATATTAATTCCAAAATCATTTGTTAAGGACCTACTGGCTACAGGCCCTGCTGTAGATGCTCCAGTTACCCAGTCTCCACTCATTCCTGTTGTGTTACAGTTGGACAGCTTTAGTCACTGAAATCATCTCTTTGGGTCCAGGACGCACTGGAGTTTGCACCCCTTGTTTAGATGAGTAGAAAGTTGTAGTTCCTGCCTGTTTTCCTGGTGCATGTGTCTTTTAAGGCCACAACTGGGGATAGAATGTGGCAGGAGGAGATGAGCACAGAATTTGGAGTCATTTCCTAGCTGTATAACCCCGGGAAAGTCCCTTAACTGCTCTGACCCTCAGTCTCCTGAACTCTGAG
The DNA here is from genome assembly GCF_054644295.1 of Miniopterus natalensis. Lineage (NCBI taxonomy): Eukaryota > Metazoa > Chordata > Mammalia > Chiroptera > Miniopteridae > Miniopterus > Miniopterus natalensis. The sequence continues at coordinate 20,099,338 of NC_142100.1, forward strand.
TTTGCAGCACTCACAAGAGTGTATGAGGTGGGCAAAGCATGGCATAGAGTAGGTGTTCACTAGGTTTACTAAAGATTTAGGTGATTCTGGGATCTTAAATTTGGAAGGGCCTAGCAGGATGCCTGGCTCATGGCAGGCTCTTAGAGAATGTGCTTTCTTGTTCCCCAGCTTGTTGATTGCTGGGCAGACTTCCTGGGGAAGGATGTTTTGGCTGAGCCAGAGCTGAGCAATCAGGCCACGGTGCCCTCCGTGGGCTAGAAATAGAAAGGTCCCCAAATACCCACGAAGCACCAGGTATGAGGGGGTGGGGGTGACGCCTCATGAAATGTGTCCAGCTGCAGCCTCTGATTTGCATGGGACCCGTGGGCTTCTTGGGAAAGACCTGCCGCCCTGTCCAAAGTGTCTGAACTTGGGATTCGAACAGGTTCAAACCAGCCCAAGCAAGCTTGGCGGGGGCAGCAGAAGCTGGTTGAAGGGAGAAAAGAGGCCTTGGAGAAAATCACAGAAGGAAGACACCTGACAGAGGGGGTGTCAGGTGATGTGACAGAGTGGCTGAGGTGACCAGGGCAGACTTGGTCATTCGTGTCACAGGGGCAGAGGGGCCCCAGCTGTTTTCTTAGGCACCACTCCCAGGCCTTGCCTTGTTGGGGTCCCCGGTCCCACCTGAGAGGTCAGGCCCACCGAATGGCTGGCCTAGGAGGACAGGTCAGCTTCGCAGCCCCCTCAGTAAGGCAACCCCAGCGGTCCCACGTCGGAATGGGGCTGAGTGCGTGGGTCTGTGATGTGCTCTTACCTGCCCGGTAGGGCCAGGCTCCGGGCTGGGAGCGTCACCTGTGACTCATTCATTGCAGGCTGCACTGGGGAGCCGCCTGGCACCCCCCCAAACACACACACACACACACACACACACACACACACACACACTGCCCCTACGCTAGGCCTCCAGAGACGCTCGCGGGGATCGGGGCCTGTGATGATGGGACAGCGGCCATACCCCTCAAACCTGCACACCCCACCGTGGCCGTGGTGAAATTTAATGTTCCTTTGGCTTCTTCCTGTGAGGAGGGGGTGTGGCCCTTGAGGACCTGCTGTCAGCAGTTCTCTGGGGAGTGGCCTGGGACTGTCTTGCAGCATTTGAAACACTTGCTTTAAGAGGCAGCCAGCTGGCAGTGGCTGCCACCAGTCACCAGCCTCTGCTCCCTCTTCCTCGGAAGCGCCCCTGCAAAGTCCACTGGAGTCCTTCCTTTGTACCCCCAGCTCGGTCACTCAAGCCCAGCCCCCCCTTCCGCTTCCCGGGGCTTCGCGTTTCCCTGGGCTCGCCTGGCCCCACTGTCCACTTATTGCCCATCTGCCCTCTGCCCACCTCTTTCCCTTCCCTGAGTTTCAATTTCCTCTTCCATAAAATCGGAATAAAGACTCTAGCCTCATAGGGGTATCAGATTTTTAAATCCAGAAGGGGTCTGAGTTAAGAAATAGAAAGCACTTTGAATAGTGCCTGGCATGTAATAAGCACTCAATAAATGGTAGCTATTTTACTATTATCATGATTAAATATTTACCGAGTGTCTTTTGTGCTAGTCATTGGGGATTCCGCGGTGAGGACAACAGACAGAATTACAGTGGAGGAGGTAAGTTAAGCAGTGGGCAGCACCTGGCACACAGAGGGTCCCCAGGAAATAGGGGGTCCTCCTCCATTCCTTCCCAGGAGCATGTCCCAGCTCTGAGAGCCCCTCTGGTCCTCAGTGTTCACCGAAACCCAGAGATCTGAGATCTGACACAGGGTGGAGGCTGAGTGATACTCTGGCTGGCAGAGGAGCCCAGAAGTGTCTACTCGAGGTGTGCCTTCTGCCCCGAGGAAAGGTTCCTGGGGAGCAGCCCTGGAGAGAAGTCTGCCAGACAGGGGGCCAAGCTTTCCCCAAGCTGCTCACCAGGGTCTAGAAATGGGTTGATAGGAGCTTGCCTTTCTTGGGTGCTCTAGGTCAGGCCTGGCTTTCCCTTCGGATACTCTGACTCAGGCCTGACTCTCAGGAACATTAGTTTTAACAATCTGAGTCTAGTCTTGTGATTTTCACACCCCATTCTGGTTATTTCAAAGTTGCCACTCAGGGCTTTGCTCAAAGTGTGGCCTATAAAGTCTAACTCACGGGCAAGAAGTGGCACAACCTGACGCTGAGGGCATTTAAGTCACTCTTAAGAAGTTCTTCCAGGCACTGAGCTCAACTGAAAATGCTTCCTGGCCCGGCCCAGGTGGCTCGGTCGCTTGAGAGTTGTCCCGTGCACCGTGCACTGAAAGGTCAGGGCACATGCCCGAGGTTGGGGGTTTCACAGAAAGCAACCGATCGATGTTTCTCTCTCTCTCCTCCCCTTCTTCTTTTAAGCATGTCCCTGGGTGAAGATTTAAAAAAAATAAATGCTTCCTGCTCTAGGACAGAGGGACTCAGGCGGGATGGGTTGGTTGCCAGGATAGAGGTTGCACTAACTTTTGAGAGAGGGGCATTTTGAAATACCTTAGAAGACATGGTATAGTTTAACTTTACAGGCTAGCTAGATTTATTTATGTATTTATTTATGTATTTATTTATTTTCCCATTACCATTCCCCCCCCATATCCTCCTTCGCCTCCACCCACGCTCTCCTCCCCAATCACCACACTGTTATCTGTGTCGGTGAGTTTTCTCTCTTTTTTTTCTTTCTCAATCCCTCTACCTGCAGCTCCTCTCCCCTCCCGCAGCCGTCAGCCTGCTCTCCACCTATGAGTCTGTCTCTATTTTGCATTAGTTCTGTTTGTTTGTTAGATTCCACAGGAGTGGAAGATTTAGACAGGAGATACAGGAGAGTCGGTGACCACAGAAATGCTGAGACAGGGTGTGTTCACGAGGATAGCTACTATCTGCTGAGGGCTTACCAGGTGTTACCTCATGTTATCTTGACAACACCCCTGTGAGGTCGATGTGCTTGCTGGTTATATCCATCTACGAAGGGGCATTGCAGGAGGCTCAGAGAGGCGGGGCCACCTGCCCAAGGCCACACAGCTAACCAGTCACAGAGCCAAGACGTGCTAAGAGGAGTGACTCCAGAGCCCACAGTCTTACCCTCAGCACTGATATTGCTTCCTAGGTGAAGCGTGATGGAAAAGCGAGAATCCTCAGCTCCACGTGATAGAGGGATACTGGCGGTTTTCAATCCTGACTGGGCATTAGAATCATCAGGAAACTGTATGAAATGTAGATTCCTGGTCCCTGACACTAGAAATACTAATCCAGAAACTATTTTTTCATAGTTTCTCAAATGACTCTGATGCTGTGGGTTGAAAATTACTGCCCTAGCTGAATGAGCTTTTGAGGGATCTCACCTTTTCCTGTCCTTGAGTATTTTCCAGTGGGCTCTAGGCTGCAGTCCAAACCACCCTGAAGATGTTTAGGAATGGCTGGTTGTCAAACAGAGCAAGGATAGGATTATGTCATCCGGCTGGTTTCAAGTCCTGGCTCAGCCATGAATCAGGTGTGTGACCTTGGGCAAGTGGCTTCACTTCTCAAAGCCTCAGTTTCCTCTGCTTAAAAACGGGGGCTAACGATGGTGACTTTAAGGGGGTGCTCTGAGGAATAATAGGGTTAAAGGATGTAAGAGGAAGTAATAGCAGAGCAGTTTGGGGAGAATAACACTCCCTCAGATTAGAATTATAAAATCTAGCCTGGCCTGTGTGGTTCAGTGGTTAAGTGTCCACCCATGAATCAGGAGGTCAAGGTTCGATTCCATGTCAGGGCACATGCCCGGGTTGCGGGGTCAGTCCCCAGTAGGGGGGTGCAGGAGGCAGCTGATCAATGACTCTCATCATTGATGTTTCTCTCTCTCTCTCCCTCTCCCTTCCTCTCTGAAATCAATAAAAACATATATTTTTTTAAAAGAATTATAAAATCTGAACAAAATATATACCAAAAAACCCCAGCAAAAAAACAACAATTATTGATGACACTGGAGAACATCTAATGGCCAGCAGAACTGTGAGGGAAATCAGCACTTGAAAGACAGGAGCTGCTTAAGTGATAGAGCTAACCCTCATCTGTAAATTTTGAATTTATATAGTTTCTCCCATGTAGAAACCATTTTTTTCCCTACAAATAGTTTTTCTGTGTGTGTGTTGGGGTATAAAGGAACGCAAAATGTCTTATCATGATTTTGCTTCAGCAACTTTGGAACAAATTAAAAGTCCTAAACTCTGGTGGGGGAAAAAAAGAAAGACCGGAGTTGCACTAGATGAGATTAGCATTTTTGTCTTTTTGCCTGAGGCACTCTCTAATCTGTGTGTGAGGTGGGGTGTGCAGAAAATGCTGGTTTTACTGGTCAAGAGTTCAGAATTCCAAGCAAACTTCTGGAATTTTAAGGTGATCCCAGAAAGAAATTAGCTGTAGAGGAGATGAGTTCCAAATTTTGTATATAAACTATGTCCAAATCCTTGGCTCTCCACTGAATTACATATATGCACCGGAGGCTCCAGGGGTCCCAGTGAAATCAGCAGCTGGAAATTCAAAGACCTGAGTGAAAAATTCCAGGGGCTGCTCTTTATAAGAGAAATAAAGTTTAGAGTTTGAGTCCAGCCAAGTTAATTGCCTACTAGAACAAGATTAATACTCTTGAGAGGAACATAATGGAATTCAAGGTCACTCCAGGGTATCATTGATAAAGTCTAGCACACACAAAAAACGAGTGTTAGACACGAAGAAACAGATAACTGACTCATACTCAAAACTCATTCTCAAAGAAGTGATGATGACTGAGATGTTGGAATTAGCATCAAGGGTTTTAAAGCAACTCAATAAATATTTTCAAGGCCTTAAAGGAAAATATAGTCAAAATGAAGGAGCAGGATCAATTTCTCAGCAGAGAAATTGAAACTATAAAAAAACACACACACACAAATGGAAATTAAAGAACTAAAAATACAATAACTGAAATGTGAAATAAACTTGATATGTTCAATAGAACAAAGATGACAAAGGAAAAGCCAGTGAATTTGAAGACAGATCAATAGAAATTACTCATTCTGAAGACCAGAGAGAAAAAAAAAAAACTGAAAAAATTAGGCAGAGCCTCATAGACCTGCTGGGACGACATTCATAGATCTACATATCATACGTAATTCAAAGTTTAGTAAAAGAAAGGAGGGAGCATGGGCCATAAAAATATTTGAAGAAATATTTGCTGATTTGTCAAATTTAGTGAAAGCTGAATTTACAGACTCGCAAAGTTCAGTGAAGCCCAAGCAGGATAAATGCAAAGAAAACCACACCTAGTACAGCTTAGTCAAACTGCTGAAATCCAAAGATAAAGAGAATAGTCAGTGATAAAAAGAAAAGAAACAAGCTCTCGCCCTAACTGGTTTGTTCAGTGGTTAGAGCATCGGCCAACGTAGCTCCTCTGCAGGCTCCATCCCCGCCCTGGCCCGGGCGCATGTGGGAGGCAGCCAATCGATGTGTCTCTCACATAGATGTCTGTCTGTCTCTCTCTCTCTCTCTTCCACTCTCTCTGAAAAGTAATGGGGGAAGAAACCCACGAACAACAAGAAGCTCTCAAGCCACGAAAACACATGGAGAAAATTAGAAGCATATTGTTAAGTGAAAAAAGCCAATTTGGAAAGGCTAGATACCCTATATGATTTCAACTATGCAACATTCTGGAAAAGGCAAAACTATGGAGACGGTATAAAGACCAATGGTTACCAGGGGCTGGGGGAAGGGAGGGATGAGTAGTGGAGCACAGGGGATTTTTGGGGAATTGAAACTACCCTATGTGACACTGTAATGGTGGACACATATCATTTGTCAGAGCTCACAGGACTGTCCGACAAAGTCAAATCTAATGCAAATTATGGATTTTAGTTAATAATAATGTGCTATCATTGGCTCATCAATTATAACAAACGTACCACACGAACACAAGATGTAAATAACAAGGTAAACTGTGTGCTGGGGAAGAGGAAGTATGTGGGAATTCTTTGTACTTTCCCATCAATTTTTCCGGTAAACCTAAAATTGCGCTTAAAAAATAAAGTATTTTTTTAAAAAAAACCCATGACGAAAGTCTATAAATGACCTGATGCCTAGGAAGCTCACCATATGCCCTGGCCCAGTAGCTCAGTTGGTTAGAGCATGATCATCATATGCCAAGGTTTCGGGTTCAACCCCTTGTCAGGGCACATACAAGAATCAAGCAATGAATGCATAAATAAGTGAAACAACGACTCGATTTCTCTCTCTCCTCCCCTTCCTAAAATCAATAAATAAAAATAAAAAATAAAAATCACCATATCCCTGCCTTCTCATCTGTCTTCCCATAATGTCGAAATTTCTCTGCCCTTAAAGATTTTTCTTTCTCAATGGGGAGGGAGTTATAGGGGGATGGGAGAGGAAGCGGAATATGAGATGAGGGAGGTGATGATGGGAATATCAGGAGAAACCAGTTGTTCTCGCTCACTCGAGCATTCACTCCATAATCTTTGAGCTTCTGCTCGGAGCTGAGTTCTGCGCTGGGCACTGAAGATGTAATTGGCAACAAGCCACAGTCCCTTCCCAGGAGGCATTCACAATCCAGCGGGAGAGAATGACGAGGAAACAGGCGGTGACAGTTCATCGCGCTAAGTGTTACTATGCGGGGAAGTCCAGGGGTCCGAGGGAGTAGAGGGGAGGAGCACCTAGGCCACCTGGACACCGTGCCTCCAAATGATGAGCCGCAGTGAAAGGCAATCGGGATGCCTCCTGGGCTTGGTCTGAGGTCTGGAAGCAAAAAAAGAACATGAGCCCATTGGGAAGCTGCGAGTAGTTCACCGGAGAGTGCATGCGTGCGTGCGTGTGTGTGTGTGTGTGTGTGTGTGTATGAGTGTGCGGGGGTCGGCGGAGTGGAGGACAGATGTGAGAAAAGGGCTGGAGGGACAGGCGGGGCCCTGTCAGACCTGAGCCTTTGACTCTCTCAGGAGCAGCGCCTAGGCACCGGGCCAGACGTGGCAATGCCTGCTCCCCCGAGTCTGTGCCTAAGGCAGATGACGCGACCTGGGGAGACACACCAAGTCTCTTGGACACACTTAGTAGAAGGAGAGATCCTATAATTATCTTGGTGATAATTAGAGGAACTTCCATTGCCTCTTTCAACAAACATTGCACAAGCTGTGGCCCTCTCACCTGTGGGGCTGGGGGGAGGCAAGGCCTTCATCTCCTGCCAAGCACACCTAACTCCCCAGCTGAGGCCCAGAGGTGCCACAGATACACCAGGGGACTGCTCTAGCTCGGAGCTGAGTGCTGCTGGCAGAGGAACTGAAAGCCACCCCCTGAGTGCCCCAGGCTGGGCAGCCTCCAGTCAACCCTCAGGCTGCCGATTTGTTTCGGCCTGGCCTTCTGGGGAACTCCAGAAGCCTGCAGAGATCCTGACCAGGCCCTGGAAGTGCCTTCTACATGAGGGCAACCTTGGCCCTAGATGCTCAAGCCACCAGTCTCTGGCCTCACACTCTATCTTCCTGTGACCACGGACACAGGATTTCCGTGGCCTGGCCACTCTCTCAGCCCTGACAAATGCTGTTTGGCTTCTTATATGGTCTGTACTCACGTGTTTTCCCAAGTGACACTTGGCGGCCCTATGGTTTAGAATTAAATGAAAAGAAGAAAACCTTTCTTCTCATCTCTGACCCCATACCTTCATCTAGACCCCTTCTCCCTGCTTACTTTCACCAGACTTTTTTCAGTGCAGAGTGGTTCCTTTGCTCCTGGAAAGGCCTTGACTTTCCCCAGTATCTCGACTGTTCCATCCATCTAATACCAACTTTTCACTTGGCTTTGCCTTCTATGACTCACTGGGAACTAAAGCCCAAGTGAATTGCCCAGGGGCTCACTGTGCCTTTTTCTTCATTATCGACCTGTCTGGTCTGTTTTGTTCTTAGCTCTCCAGGGAAGGAGCTTCAGCACCTCCCAAAGCCACTTGTGCCAATGGCTTATGGCTTTTTCCATGGGGCTGAAGCCATACCCTTTGAGACACAGAATGACTGTGGGTCATGTTCAGGGGTACAGCTGGAATTCTGTGAAAGCACCTGGCAAAGTTCTAAGAGCTAAGTTAATGTCAACAATTTAGGCTCCTTGTCCTGGCTGAGTAGCTCAGTTGGTTAGAGCATCGTCCTAATATGCCAAGGTTGTGGGTTCGATCCCTGGTTAGGGCATATACAAGAATCAACCAACAAATGCATAAATAAGTGGAGCAATAAATCAATGTTTCTGTTTCTCTCTAAAATCAATTTTTAAAAAAGTGTTAGCATTAAAAAAAACAAGAATTTAGGCTCCTTGCCTTCCCATTTCCTCATGCTATCCCCAGAGCCAGTGGCATTTATGGCTAGGCAGGTATTTGCAGGCTGGTATCTTTCTGTGAATGGTCAGAGGAGAGTCTTTGGTGCTTTGGTAATATTTGGGGGCCCTGCCTCAACCGTCTCCGGGACATTGATCTTATCAGCTGGCTCTTTCCCAGGACTCTCTTGTAGAGCTTCAGGAAACACGTTGAACTTGACTGGTCCTGGCACCTGGCAGTGGGGGAAGGAGGAAGGAGAGATTGCTTCTGAAGGAAAAGTGTACTTGGCTTTCTCATTAAAGGGTTTCCCTAGGGGAACAGGCAAGCGGCAGATGTATGAGCAATGGCCAGCTGATCCATTTGGAGATAGATTCAGGGTGTGGTGTTCCCCATAAGCCTGGGAAGGCCCTGGGAAACTGGAGCAGAGCTAGATCCTAGCCTGAAATTGGGCAAGCTGCAGAGGAGCTAGGGTATGCTGATTTCAGGTGTGCGGGCTCTGCTCCATGTGGAGCCTGGGGGTCCAGGGGGGCTAGTGTGTCTATTGCCCAAGCGTTTCTGAAACCTGGAGCCACACTGATCATTTTCATTTATTGTCTTCCTAGAATACCTTTTCTCCTGGTAAGCCTTGGCCTCATTCATTCCTGGAGAGGCATTCCTCAATGCCCTGGGGTGCAATTCATCCCTCCCTGCTCTCTCCCCCTAAGCCCCAGATTCACTCTGTTGGTCTCTGGTCTAGCTCTATTATGTTTACTTCTGTGCCTACCTCCAGTACTCCAGATGGGTGGTTTCCCTGAGCCTTTTCCTCTTGCAAGGCCAGCTCCTTTTCATCCTTCAGGTGTCAGCTCACATGTCACCTTCTGGGCAAGAGGCCTTTCTTGACCACCCCATCAAAAGTAGCCCTCACCCCTACACACTGTCCCATTACCCTGTGTTATCATCTTCATAAAATTTAGCAGCGTCTGAAACTATCTTCACTTGTTTTATTTGTCGGCTTAGACTGTCTATGTCTCTTCCTCCAGAATGTAAGCCCTCAGAAGGCAGAGATCCAGCAGAATGAGTTGATAGTTGGCACCCAATAAATATCCGCTGATTGATTAAGCGAAGGCAAGTGTGTGCATTCAACTTGGCCCCTAGAGGACTTGGCATAGAGCCTGGGCGCAATAAAGGTTTGTTGCATAGAATATTTGCTAAACGCATGAATGGAACCAAGAACAAACGAACAAGAGATGCAGCGTTTTGCCTGAGGACTGACAAGTTGACTGACAGTTGGGAGCCCTTGGCCGGCAGGCTGTTGATTAACTTCTGACAGCTGAGTGACAGCCAACGGACGCGCTTCGGGGCTCCTGATTGGCTGGCTGCGGCAGCCCCTCGGCAAGGGAAAGGGGGTGGGGGAACGAGGCGACCGCTCCGCCCGGAGAGGGGGCGGCACCAGGCGGGGGGAGGCGGGGAGGAGGGGGACGGCCCAATCTCAGGAGCCTGGCGAGCAACAGTCGCCTCGAACCGACGTCTCCGCGCATGGGCCGGGCGCGAGGGCGGGGCGCGCGCGTCACGTGAGCGTGTTTTGGGCACGTGACACGCGCGGGGCCAGGCCTCGCCCCCGCCCCCTCCTCTCCGCCTCTCCGCGGGTGTGAGCCGAGCGGCCTCGCCTCACCGCCTAGCGCCCCCCTCAGCCGCTGCCGCCGCCGTCACCTCCGCCCGCCGGCCATGTCCCCTGGCCGCCGCCGCCGCCGCCCGAGCACGGCGCTCCCGCGGCCCAGCGCGCAGTGAGCGCGGGGCCCACTTGCCGTCTGCGCGCCCCGGGGCCCCCTTGTTCTCAGCGCCGCCGCCGCCGCCGCCGCCATGTTGGGTTTAGAGCCGCAGCGGAGCCGCCGCCGCCGCCGCCGGTGAGGGAGGCCGAGAGCAGAGCCCGCCCCGCCCCGGGGTCCAGGGAGCGGGGCCGCCTCGGAGCGCGGCCTCTCCTGCCAGCCTCCTTCCCCGCCCGCCCGCCGTGCGAGCGAGGGAGCGAGCGCCGGGCCGCGGCCGCGCCTTCCGCTCGCGGCCCGAGCGAGCCCGTCGCCCGTCCGTTCCCCTGCCGCCGGGCCCGGCCAGAGCCTGCAGCGGAGCGGAGCCCCTGCGAGTCAGCGCCATGGCGGAGCAGACCTACTCGTGGTGAGTGCGGGGTCGCGGAAGGCCGGGGCGCGGCGAGGGTGGGGGTCGGGGCGCCGGCGCGGCGGGCCCGGGGGGAAGAGGAGGAGGAACAGGTGCGTGTTGGGAGGGGGGGCGCGTGTTGGGGTGCACGCCCCCCTCGTTCCCACCAGAGGGGGTGGGTAGTGCTCGGGGCAGGCGGAGCAGCCGGGGACCCGGCGTCCGAGAGAGGGGATGGAGGCGGCGGCGGGGGCCGCGGCGGATGTCATCTGGTCTTGGGCGGAGCAGCTGATAGAGGAGGGGAGCTTGACCCCAGGGGTGGGACGCCCACGGGTGGAAAGTTGAATCCCACGGGCACCTGGAACTGATTTGAGGGGATGGCTCCTGGGCAGGAGGAATGGGAAGGGTGGAGCGAGGCGGACAGGAGCTAAGGTGGGCCACTAGGCTGAGCGAGGACAGGTGACAAGAGGCTCAACTTGGAAGTTGTGAACGGGGAGCCGCCGCCTCACCTGGGGCTGCTGCTGCTTAGCAGTGGAATGGGGAGTGAAGGGAGGGTCGGTGGGTTGGGCGGAGGCCCAGGTGTGAGGGAAGGAAGCCTCTTGGGAACCAGGGAGAGGAGTCTCTGGTGAAGAGGTCGGAGGGGGGGAGCCACTTTGGCTAACCAACTTGTGGAAAGAAGTCGGCGACATTGGGGCATGGGCAGAATCTTTGTAAGGGCTGTTCTTCAGAATTCAAAGTGGCGTGGCACCCTGGAGATGGAGAATCTGCAAGTTACGTCTATTTTTAGGGGACTTTTAAAGTTATTAAGTAGCTTGTTAAGGACTGAGAAGCGTATTATGTAGCTTAAGAAGTGAGAGCATACTTACCCTGAGTAGGGAGTACCAAAGTTTGGGGGAAAGGGAGATGAGAGGCCCGTCTTTAACATGCAGAGGTGGAATATTTGCAGGAGGGGTTAAAGGGGTGATTGATGATGTACTCATGAAGAGTGGAGATTGGATGGTGGGGAGAAAGTAATCGCTGGAGGGTGAGGAAACAGGAAAAGGGGTGATTGTGGGTGTGGGGATGGGAGATCTGGTTGCAGTGGAGAGAGGTTGTCCGAAGGTGGTTTACTCTTTGAAGCAAATGGTTTGGGGCCGAACTGTAGGCTGTCCCTTCCTAGAGAAGAGCATGATAAAGTAAGAAAGTGCCTGGTGTTTGGAGTTGGAAGACTTGCTTTATAACTAGACAGCTACTAACTTACTTTATAACTAGACAAGACAGTAGGTTCCCCATTTCTTTTTCATTGTGGATAAAATAGGGAAATTACCTTTTTCATAGGCTGTAAGGATTATATGAGTACAAAGCACACAGCAAACTGTAAAGTGCTGTATTTTACTACATTATAATTATCTTAGGGAAACAGCAAAGAAATGGGTCATATCTGAAAATAAATGGTTTGAGATAGAAGGTTTTAATTGACTGGGTGATTTGTGGTGTGTGTGGGGGTTAATGATAAGATCTCCTGTCTTCACATAGGGAAAGAGGATTGGTGACTGATGGTGATAAATCAAAAAGGAACTTCAGTGATGTCTATACAATCTCAAGAAGATAACTGAGAGATTGATAAAGTAATGCTAAGAGAATAATTAAAACCTTGGTGAACAGTTGTGACAGCATTTGTATTTTTTTTAAATGTGTAAACTAATTTGATAGTTTTGAGCAACAGTGAGCAGTGTCTCTCAGTAGCAGGTGATATGGAACACAATATTATAATTCGAGCTTTTTTTATTTTGAGAGTACGTTTATTTATTAAAGCTGGGGACAGTGAAACAAAGGAAGTCCTTAGGTTAGAGAGGGACTAGGCGAGGCTGCTTTGGCCCTCTAGAAACGTTATAGGAAAGAAGTGAGCCACACAGGGCTATGTGGACTCTGAGAAGTCAGTCAGTAACAGAAGTGGGCCGAGCGGGGGCTGCTTTTAGCTCACTGCACAGTCAGAGAAAAGGAGGCCTTGGAGATTGGTTCAGGGGGTTAGCCCGGGACAAGCTGCTACTGCCCGCTGCTCCCCCAGTTGCAAGTCTTGTGGAGACCCTTAGAGTTTAGGAGAAAGGGCAAATATATATGCCGGAGAAAAGGAGGGGTATGGGCGTGCTTCAAGGAGAGAGTGCCTACAATTTGAGCTTTTTTATGGACAGAGTAAGAAATGAAGTAAGATGTTCCTGTCTTGTCTTGTAACTAACTCATCTTGAACTTCTTAGCACTCTGGCATAGCTAAGAGTGGTGATGGCTGCCCTCCTGTTTTTACTGTGCTGTACAGAGGCTGTGGTTGATTGAGAGAGTAAACCCAGCAGCCAAGAAATGGGGAAAATGAGTGTTTTACTACGTAGGTTGGCCACACACCACCTCTGTGATGTTGGACGGCTCTCTCTAGTGATTAAGGGATTATTTTGTGAAGTTTGACAAGTTTACAAGAATTACCCTACTAAAATACTTTCTTCAGTTTCAGCTCCTTTTTTGTTTCACAGGCAAAGCTCCTTGAACTCATAATGCTTAGCCCCTCACATTTAGTGTGTTTTGGGATGAAAGTTCTTAAATCATCTTGAGAGGGCGGTGTATGAGGGGAGAGGATTAGGAAACCAGGAAGCTTTGTAGGTCTTTCTGTCAACTGGGTAACAGCATAGGGAACTACCATGTGGCATTTAATATAGCCAGGTCTTCAAATAATGCCCTTTCGCTCAGTGTCGTTTTGTTATAACCATGAGATGCCACAGGAACTTAGCTCTTGTTTATATCAATTAGCCTATGGTAAAATAGGTTTTGTTACATGTTGTTTAGCTTAAAGGTGCAGAATTTGTGGACAGTGTTAATTCATTTAATTCTTATAAGTCCCTGAGGTAGGTGATTTTTTTATGTTTTATGGACAAGGAGACCAAGTGATTTGCCCAAGATACTTCAGCTTTGATGCTCTATTTTGTTTGACATGAATTCTCCCATTTTATTCATTCTTATTGAAATATAAGTATGGAAAAGGTATTCCAAAATTACATGTAAACTGAGTTTTGGGTTATCTGTCATTTTGCAATATCTTTGTTACCGTTCCCTTGGTTTGTGCAAACAATTGGGAATTGATTGTTTTGTTTAAAATAGACTCTTGCACTTTATTTGTATGTAGCCTTCAGTAGAAGCAACCTGTTGAGAGTAGTGTGGCTGTATAGATTTGTCTGAGATGGAGTCAGTGAAGAACGTAGCAGCATATGAAAATAGCTGCCTTGCCCAGCTGGGTGTTGCTCAGTGGTTGAGCATTGACCTAGGATCCAGGCGATTGGGGTTCGATTCCCGATCAGGGCACATGCCCAGGTTGCGGGCTAGGCAGCCGATCAATTACTCTCTCATCATTGATGTTTCTATCTCCCCCTCTCCTTTCCTCTCTCTGAAATCAATAAAGATATATTTAAAAAAAAGAAAAAAGAAAAAAAAGAAAAGCTGCCTTTAGGATTTTTGTATAATAAGACATGCAAATTATAAAACAAGATTGGCCATGAGTTGATAATTGTTGAAGCTCAGTGATGAGTACATGTAGGTTCATGGTTTTATTCTGTATACTTTTACAGGTTTAATTTTTTCATTGAAAAAAGCTCCTATATATAAATTCATGCTGTTTCCTGGTTTCTTGTGGTTGCTTTCTTCCTAGTAAATTTTATCAAAATCCTGTTACCCAAGGCTCTGGCTCGCATTCCACCTAGCTGTGAAGCATTTTCTCACCACCTCAACAGAAAGCGATCTCTTTATTTTTAATTCTTGTAGTTCTGTCTGTATCACTCCTTCCTTTTCAACTGTGAGTACCTAGTCTCCTCACTGGTTTGTAAACTCCTCGAGGGTAAGGCTTTATTACACTGACCTTTGTGCTCTCATAGTGCCTGGCATATTGTCTTACCCATAACCCCTGCTTAATACATACTGAGTGGTTGAATATGATTTTAGGGTGGCTCATCCTTTGTTGAATGAATTAAACATAAGGGAAGCTGCAGATAGATTTTATAATCCATGTACTTAGAGAGTTTCTGGTAACTTAGTTTTCTGGTGTCCTCAGTACTGTAAGAACGAGGAATGCCATCCCTTGATAAAATTTTAAATAAAAGCTATTAACAGAAGAAATTAAAATAATTGGTAGTGACAGCACAATCTTTATCATTTGCCCACAAGATTCTGCTCATAGTCTTTTTACTCTTAAATATTGAGGAAATGAAAGCATGTGAAAATACAAATTGAAGGTGCAGACTAGACTGATCAATTGGAGAAGACTCTCTGCTCCATGTATATCTATGAGCAGCACTTTTAGTGTAATTTCCTGTGAGAATCAGGAGTTTGTCGCTTGATGGAGTCAGTGTAGTACTTATCTATAACTGCACTTGAACCTTGCTAAACATTACTAATAGTAGGCTTAATGTTGGTTTAGGAGGAAAAATGAAGTCAGTACATGTGAACCTCCTGCAGATGAATTTTGTTACCAAAGTAGTTTAATAGTTTATTGTGTTTTCTGTGTGCTAGGGCTTTGCAAACATTGTTAAGTAAGGAAACTGAGGCTCAAAGAGTTTAAGTAACTTACCCATAGATGTAAACAGTAAAGGGGTTCATAGCCAAGACTGTTTGATGACAAGAGTGGCATTGAATCTGTCTCCTTCCATTTCCACAATCACTACGTTACCCTCTTTCACTTGAGTTTCCTATTAACCTCCTCACTGGGTTCCCTCCATTCTCCACACAATGGCCATTCTCAGTGGCCTCCAAACCACTCCGGGTAGATGATGTCACTTCTTTGCTTAAAACTCTTCAGTGGCCTTTGGCCATACTTAGAATAAAATCCAGACTCCTTGGTAAGGCTCTTCATGGTCTGATCTCCTGTGTGTCTGTGACAGACAGTAAACAAACTGAAAGTTACACGAGAATAAAGTTACATGAGAATAAGATTCTGTTTTAGTACTTTTTCCAGTGCCTGGGTTATAAAAACAGGTGGAGGTGATATATTGTGAAAATGGGTACTACCCTGTCAGGTATTTGCAAGTAGTGCTGAACCTGAAACTCAAAATAATTCCGATGTCTAGAACTAATGGAAGTCACTTCTACTTTCAGACTGTTGTATATCATTGCATTATGTCTGTCGTAATCACAGTGATTGTGTGATCGTTGCATTTGATGAAAGTTATTCAGAGAAAAACTTTAGTGGAAAATGTGTGTCTAGTATCATAGACTTTAGATTTGCTCATTTTTTTAAAAACATGTTTTGCCTATAGTTAAAGTGCTGTGATAATGTTTTGGCGATGTGTGATTCAAACTAAAATTAGCCAGAGCTTAAGAGCATGAATTTGTATTGAAATAATTTTCCTCACTGTTTCTTACAAAGCCTTTGGGGAAAAATAGCTGTAGTGCTTGTAACCATATTGGCCTGTAATTAATCAAGTAGTACTGTGAATTAAAATGCTCAATGTTCGGGCTTTTTAAATTTTATTATTTATTTTTAAATATTCTTTTTTAAAAAAATCCTCACCTGAGGATATGTTTATTGATTTTAGAGAGGAAGGGAGAGAGGAAGAGAAAGGGGGGGGGGGCATGGATTGGTTGGGATTGAACCCACAACCTAGATATGTGCCCTCACTGGGAATCGAACCCTTGACCTTTTGGTGTAGGGGACAATGCTCCAACTAGTCGAGCCATCCAGCCAGGGCCATGCATTTTTAAAAATAGATATTTATGTGATCATTTATGTTAGAGATAACAATGCCACTGAATTGTGAGGTGGTATTTACTATATAATTGCATTTTACTTCAACATTAATAACTTACTTAGTTTTCTCCATTCTTACCTGTTTCATCAGACCATCTCATGGAATGCCCTAAAAAGAGTATCTAACCAAATGCTGTTTTTTAGTTGGCTACATTTGGCATCTGAAACTTTATGTGATTGATACATCCCTGGCAGTAGAGCCATAAGGATAGTTTGATTTTTAAAATTCTGTAATATGTTCTTTGAAGTTAAATGGTCCCTTCTTTGGAGTAAAGGAAAATAATTGGTTTTATTTGTTTTGTGTATAAATCCCTCACCAGAATTGAACCCGTAACTTTTTGGTGGAAGGGACATTTGCAACTTGGAGTTGTATCGTATTTTGTAATCCTCACTTAATGAGTTAGTTTGAGGATGATTGTCATCTCTGATTGTGACCTACTCTTGTCATAGTCCCCCAGTGTTGTATTTTGTATGGGTTGTGAGGATTCAGTGGATAATGTATAGAAAATGTTTTGTGCATTGCTAAGTGCAATAAAAAAGCAAGTTATTTGTTCTCTACATTGTTAGATCCAGATAGGTTCTAGATAGAGTTCCTCACTACAGCAGTGATTTTTCTTGTTTCACAATTTAACCAGCATTTAAACATGACATGTCCATTCTAGTGAGAATTCTATTAATATGTTCAAATAATGTCATATAAAGAGAAATATAAATAAGTTTGCAAATTGTCATAGAGTTATATTGTTGTTTGTGAAATGTTTTCTAAAGTAATTTCCTCTTAGTCACAGGTTTCATTGTCCATTGCTACATTTCATAAAATGAAGAAATATTGTGAACTGAATAAAGGCTATTTTTTTTTTTATAAGGTACTTTAAAAGAAAAATTTTAATCTTCACTCGAGGATATTTTTTCCATTGCTTTTCAGAGAGAGTGAAAGGGAGAGAGGGAGTGGGGGGAGAACCATCAATGTGAGAGAGACACATTGATTGGTTGCCTCCCTCATGCACCCCTGCCGGGGCTGGGGATTGAGCCTGCAACCAAGGTACATGCCCTAGGCAGGAATCGAACCCAGGACCACTGGGTGATGCTCTAGCCACTGAGAAACCCCGGCTAGGGCTTTCATAAAATACTTTTTTTTTATCTTTTGAAGGCAGTTTCCCTCAAAAGTTACTTAAATGAGAAGCAGTGGTATACATAATCCTAGTTTTTTCTTGGTTTCCTTTAGAATGCACAGGAACTTTTTCTACCCTAAGAGGCTTAAGGAGGAGCCTTTAGCAGTTTCTTATCTGTTTTCTTACTCCACACCAAGTCTGCCAGGCACACCCACTTCCCTTCATCTGAGGGCTTCAGGCTTGGACTTCACTTTTGAACTAACTAGGCATGTGTAGCAAAGTACCTGGTTATATAGACATTTTGACCTAAGTATGTTGCTTAACTTTGTATTGTAGTTTCCTTGTCTTAATTTTTGCCCAGAGTTGTCTAGTTTGACCTTTTATTTTATTTTATTTATTTATTTTTAAAAAATATATCTTTATTGATTTCAGAGAGAGGAAGGGAGAGGGAGAGAGAGAGATAGAAACATCAATGATGAGAGTGTCACTGATCAGCCGCCTCCTGCACGCCCCCGACTGGGGATCGAGCCCACAACCTGGGCATGTGCCCTGACTGAGAATTGAACCCAGATCGCCTGGATCCTAGGTCGACGCTCAGCTGCCGAGCCACTCCCAGCCGGGCTAGTTTGACCTTTTAGATTTGACTAAATATTCAAGACTTGCCTTGATTATATGCTTTGACTTTATAAACTTCTAGAAATTTACATTCATTTCTCAAAAATGCTTGCAAAAGAATACTGTTAGAAGTAAAAGTTTTAGAGAACGAATTCTTTTATCTATGCCATTGATTATTGCAAGCACTGATATCTTGAAAATATTAAGATCTAATACCTTAATATTTCAAACATAACTTTTTCATAGATGCTCAATCTAGTCTTATTACAGAAATGCCACATGGGGCCACAGCTAGGCTAACTAGAGGTAGTTAAAGATTTGAGCTAGGTCAATTAACCGAGAGGGAGTGCATAGAGAGGGAATGGAAGACCAGAAGTTGAGACTTGGGAAACTAGCAATTGAGAAACCACAGAAAGAAGAGTCAGAGGAAGCTCCCAGAGGTAGGAGAATTAGGAAAGTGCAATGGTGATGAAAGAAAAGGCAGAGAATTTTTAGGGGCAGGAGTGTAAAAGCTGCAGAGCTCAAAGACAAGAAAAAACAGGCTATTAAACTTACAAAGGAAGTAATTATTGAAAGTGCACTAATAAAGATCAGAGTTGTGAGGGTGAAAGCCAAATTAGGGATGGGTAATGAAGAAATAAAGGCACCCTTTGGGTATGCGCCATTTGTTTGAGAAGGTAGGTGTGAAAGACAAAAGGAAAGAGGATGGTTGATATTGACCACAGGGTCATAAGGGTCCTTTGTTTTCTTTCTTTTAAAAAATATGTCTTTATTGATTTCAGAGAGAGGAAGAAGGGGGGAGAGAAAGAGAGAGAGAGAAACATCAGTGATGAGAGTGTCATCATTGATCAGCTGCCTCCTGCATGCCCCTGACCGGAGATCCAGCCCGCAACCTGGGCATGTGCCCTGACCGTGCCCTGACCGGAATTGAACCGCCATCTCCTGAATCCTAGGTGGATGCTCAACCGCTGAGCCACGCTGTTTGTTTTCTTTCTTAGTGAGGGAGAGAATTGTGTATTTAAAGGCAGAGAGAAGGAGAAACTGATCTTGGAAAGATATTCTTTTATCTGTAGTTTTAAGTTGAGAGAGTTCTTTTTTTTTTTTTTTTTTTAAATGATGGATTTGTCATGAGTTGTGAAGAGAACTTAATCGGGAATGAATGTTTGATGTGTGAGTGACCAAATTACTCTGGCAACCTACTGCATCATCATGATTCCTGGGACTGGAACTGGTTTAATGACTGAAGTTTTTGTGGGGGTTGGGAGTGCGGAGGAAGTCCTCCATATATCTTCCTTGCCAAGAAGGTAATCACTAGAGGAATTAGCTGTAAAATGTGACCTTTTCTGGGCCATTGTTGTCTAATAGAAATATAATGTAAGGTACATACGTAATTTAAAGTTTTCTAGTAGCCACATTAAAAAGTAAAAAGAAACGTGAAATTTTAATAATATAGTTTATTTAGCCTAGTATATCAAAAATATTTATTGTGTCATTGATTGCGTGTAATCAATACGAAAATTGTTAACAAAATTTTACATGATTTTTTTAGTACACAGTCTCAGTTTAGACTAGCAGTTACCATATTGAACAACAGGTCTAAGAGCTTCTGCTCACATATATGTATGATTTGTGTATCTTTAGTAAAAGCAGACAAGTGCTTGATCAGCTTGTATTACTGGTTCTTTAATTTTATATTGTTATTGCTTTTTTTTTTTTTAATAGAAGAGGGTCTTTAGAGGGATATAGAGAAGCAAGCTCCTTGCAGCTCAGATTTTTGTTTGTGAGTAGGGATTAGGAGAAAGAAAAAAAATGGCTCTCCCTCGTTAAGGATGTGCCAGGTTGTAGTTCTTTAGCAAATGAAAGAAATCTCTTGGAACTGCTGCTGCTGTTTGGTCCTTACTCTGATTGTTCTAGAGGTTCAGGATCTGTTTTGGCCTGTACTTTATCAGTTATATGCTACTTGCACTGTTTAACCACATAGCTTACTTGGTCAGACAGGATGAGGTTGTAGATTTGATCTCTCTAATTAATGAATGACTTTATGCCTGTTGGGGTTTCACTATAGTAACTAAAGCAGAATAAACAGGATCCTGTCTCTTCCAGGAGGATATAGTGTTGTTAGAGACTTACGGCATTTGCTGTGTCAGATGCTAGCAAATGTAATTAAGACAATTTGAAGATTTCAGCGGGCCATTGTATAGTATAGACTGTATCCCAGTCAATCATTTGATTACTAGAGGGACTGAATTTGGTTAAAAGTGTCTTACTATTTGAGTACCTTTACTCATAGCATGTATTTTCTAATTTGCCTAAGCCCCCACCACTTTCTATTGCTGTACAATGAACCTCTGCAGCACTAGTTTATATTATTTACGTAGCCCCTGAAGGCAATTGAACTGTGAGTCCTTGATGTCTGTGATCAGTTCTGGGTCACTGCCTGAAGCATGTGTTAGGGATGAGGAGCACACTGACCAGCACTTCAGTGACACTGGGTGTGGGCACGTGCACGTTTAGCACAAATACTTTCACCAGATTCGACTGTCGTATTAAGTATCACTGACTTAGGTGCCGTAATAGTCTAACAAGTGTTTCATCAGCTTATTCTGGTTTTCTGAGTGTTGATGTGCAGCTATTATAAGTGGAATTCATGTGCTGTTGGATTGGGGGTTTATAAATGGAATTCTCTGACCAAGAGAACAAGGGTCAGTACTTAATTTACATTGTTCATCCTACAGCATTCGCCTTTGAGTTTTGGCATTTGTGATAGTGTGGGCCCAGGGCCCATTTGCGAGTTCATGGATTTGAATTTGAAGGCCACGTGAGATCCTTATGTGTTATAGGTCTTCAGTGCACAATTATGGAATTGTAGAATATAGTGAGTAATACTGCCTTTTGGGTCAACAGCTTATTTGCTGGCTATGTTGAGTTTTTTATATACATGTGATTTTGATAATTTCCAGATACATTATATTTTGACACTTGTTCATCAACTTCTTCATTTTTGAAATGTGCTTGAAAGCCTTAACCTTCCTAAGAGAAACATTGTCTTTTTGAATTTGGGGTATTATGAAATACTAATTTAAGGGCTATTTTACCTGTTTTCAACTGAGTGCACAGTTTGCACTGACTAAACTCCACGTTGGTTGAACCAGTGGGGACAGAATTGGAAGCTTTACCTGTTCTCTGGTCTTGTGAACTAAATAATTCCACTCCTTTGGTGATAAAATGTAATTTAGATTTTGTTCTGGTAGCAAAAACAGAAAACCTTAACTGATGTGAAGTTATTTATAGCACCCATTTATCCTTCTTAGTGTGACTCTTCACTTTGCTGCAGAAATATTTATGTTCATTTATGGATTACTGCCCCAGACCCTGCAGGAATGTTAGGTAATCATAACAGTACCTAAAGGTACTGTGTTTCCTTCCTCCTTCCCTCCTCCCTCCTTCCCTTTATATTGATTTTATAGAGAGAGAGAGAGGAAAGGAGAGAGAGCAAGTGTGAAAGAGAAACATTGATTTTTTGTTGTTCCATTTATTGATGCATTCATTGGTTGATTCTTGTATGAGCCCTGATTGGGGATTGAACCCCCAACCTTGGTGTATCGGGATGATACGCTAACCATCAGAGCTACTCGTCCAGGGCCTGTGTTGCCTTTTTAAAAGGAAGAAAAAAAAAAAATCAGGATTCTGAAACATCTCTGGCCAAAAGATTATGGTACTGTAATACATATTTTATTGGTGCAATTTTGGGAAATGCAGATAAACACAGAAAGAAAAGAAAACCACCCACAGTCCCACCAACTCAGAGATTTTTCAGTAAATTTGTTACGTACCTTTCAATTCTTTAAAAAATACACATATATAAAGACCATTCCCAAATATTAAAAAAATATATATATTTGTGACTTGATTTTTTATAAAAAATTACACAAAAATTCATCGTTGAAAATCAGAGACCCTCAATGAGTAATTACAATTCCCTAAAATTTTACTTAATCTGTAAAATTTATAGTAACATTTTATGTTACCATCTTTTTAAAAAATACATTTTTTTATTTATGTTTTAAAAATATGATTTTAGAGAGATGAAGGGAGAGGGAGAGAGAGAAACACATATGAGAGAGACATCGATGAGCTGCCTCCTTCACGCTTCCTGCTGGCAACCCAGGCATGTGCCCTGACCAGGAATCTAGCCCTCAGCCTTTCTGTACACAGGACAACGCTTAACCAAATGAGCCACACCGGCCAAGGTATATAATTTTAACTCTTACATTTATGACTTTGGTCTGTTTTGGGTCCATTTTTGTGTATGGTAAGCATCAATTTCATTCTTTTGTGTAATCCCTTTTTAATAGGATGATAGTGTACTATATACATACTATGATCCTATGTCTTGCTTTTTTCACTTAATATATCTTGACCCCACTAACTTATTTTTTTTTCATTCTGTCCCAGTATTCAGATGAATGATGCAAGTCAATATGTAGGAGAGTTTTTGAATATGGCTACCTAATTAACAGTTAAATTAAAAGACAGATAGGAATATTAATTCCAGGAATGAAAACTGGAAGAAAAAAGAAAAGGAAGGGAAAGGGAAGGTGGAGTGTATGGGAATAAGTATCATCAGCTTTCACTCTCCAGAGGAAAATTGCAATTGTTTAAAGTTGATCAAGCACGTAGTTAACAGTTTATTATTATTCACCCTTCAGTCAGTCCTCTGAAGTGTGGGTAATAATGTTTTCCCCATATACAGGTGAAAAACTGATTACTCATCCAAGATTATATAGTTAATGAGTGGCAGAGCTAGAGTTTGAACACTGGTATTTTTGACTCCAAAGCCAGGGCTCTTTGCCATTAATGGTTCTCTAAGAATAAAGGGAACCTTTAATCAAGTAAGCTTGAGAAAGGATGCATATTAAATCCCTCTCTTGGAAATTCATAGTCTGAATTAGCATATTATGAGCTCTGAGAAATCGGGCAGTAAAAAAGAAACCTGTTTAATTTTCTTTAAATGTTAAGACACTTGCTCAAGGGAAGAGTTTGCTTGGCATCTTTACAATACCTGGAACATTTCTCTCTCAACACTATTTTGGGAAGTGCCGCTTAAGGTTGTGTTCTTTCTTGTATCAAATCAAGCAATGATAAGGACAGGAAATTAAATCCTAACTTGTTGAAGAAAAGACACAGCCTATAGAATTACCTAACAGACCGGGTGTGTAGCTTTTTGGAGAGTGAGGGTCAGCTTACATACCTAAGTTTACTGGGAGGTAATACAGGTACGTAATACAGGTGCTTTTCCAGAGGTGACTACACTTACTTTGTCCACAGGACAAGTAAATATTAAGCTCTAGTTTTATTTCAGTGTGTATTATATGATAAAATTATACATACAACAGAAAGATTTAAGACATTCATTTAGAGATATTTAAGAAAATAACATTTAACCTGCAATACTTCATATATATGAGCGTTGAGTTATGGATTCTTAGTCATGAAGTGTTCATTTTAGCTGTACCTCAGATAACATAAACTATGATTTAGAAAATAAAAGATTGTCTCTATCATGAGTGTACCATTTAAACACTGAACAGAAACTTGGCGTCGGAGATGGTCAGCAAATGAATGAATCAGCAGCTTATTTGTTTTTATTTTGCAAGGGGAAGCCCTTTATCAACTTGAGACCCAGTCCATTGATTAGGCATTGCTTTTAGTATTCTTCAGGGTTAATCCTATCTATGCTTTTACAGAATGTTCTTTGACTTTCTAAGTTCTTAAGTTCTATAAAATATCTGGTTAGTGTTTTAATTGGAAGTATATTACATCTATTTTTTTAACATGGACAAAATTGTCTTCATGGTATAGTCCTCTGCAACCAACCCAATTTTTCCCCATTAAAGTTTAGGTTTGCCCTGGCCAGGTGACTCGGTTGGTTGGAGCTTCATCTAGTACCTCAAAAGGTTGCAGGTTTGATTCCCAGTCAGGGCAGGTACCTGGATTGAGGGTTCCATCCCCAGTCAGCGTGCATATGGGAGGCAATCAGTGTTTCTCTCTCTCCCCTCCTTCTCTTTCTCAAAAAACTAACAAAAAAACAACACATATCCTCGGGGGAGGATTAAAGAAAGAAAAGTTAAAAAAAAATTCTTATTTTTATTGATTTCAGAGAGAGTCCGGGAGAGAGAGAGAAAAACATCAGTGATGGCAGAGTCATTGATCGGCTGCCTCCTGCACGCCCCCTGCTGGGGATTGAGCCTGCAACCCAGGCATGAGCCACACCTGTCAGGTGCCCCTTGGTCTCTTAAGTGGAAAACCACTAATGTTCAACCATCAAATTTGTGCTGTCGATTTTTAAAATCATGTTGAAAAAAGAGAAAAAAGTTCTTCATTGCAGTTTACAAAAAGGCGATTGGTTGAATTTTATAAAATGTAGTCTATTGCTATCATGACTTTTTGTATGAATCTTTTAATTGTAACAATTTATTGTTTTAAAAGCCTTGCATTCTTGAAACGAAACCTATTAAGTAGTTTTTAATAAATCTCTTGAGTTATTGCTTTAATTGCTTGAGTTTTAAGTATCACATCATTGTTCATATACGAGATTGCCCGGTAGTTTTCTAAATTTGATCTTACAGTTTTAAGACCTGACCAGTGTTTCCTCCACAGCACTTTGAGATCAATATGGCACATTTTTGTTAGAAAGCTTTAACTGGTGTAAAGCTGTTGGTGTTCCTGTTCTTGTAGGGGTAAAGAAAAGCTGTGGTTGGGTAACTTTTTATCTTAGACTCTTCTGTGATAGATTTGTTTACTAGTGTTTTCTTGTGTCAGTTTTAGTATTTAGTATTTAAACAGCGTATTATCCATCAAACTTACATTTTAAAAATTCCTAGTGTGTAAATATGCATGATATTCGCTAATCTGATCCCTTTTATTTTGGCTTGTATGATTCTCATTTCTAATTTTGAGATTTTTCATTTCCCATTTAATTTTTTAAGTTTTTAATCAGCTTTCTGAGGTCTAATCGCCTACAGTAAAATCCCCCCACTTCAACTGTTTAATTCAGTTATTTTTTTGATAAATACATGTGTTGTGAAATCACCATCACATTTCTTTCCATCACTCCAAATAATTTTGTTGTGCCTCCTTATAGTTAATTCCCTCCTCTCCTAGGCCCTTTCCTGATGTTTCTGATCTACTAAATCTAGGGTGGAGCCCAGGACTCTAGATTGGTAGGCCCAATAGGTAATTCCTTCAGGCTAACTGGGGAAATACTGCTCTAGAGCCTGGGCTCCTTCCTGGAGGTGCTGCCTCATTTTGACTGCTGTACACAGTTTCTTTGCTACAAAATAGGATACATCTACTGCCTAGTTATAAGTAATCTCTAGAATATTGCTAACATTTTCTAAGTACTTCTCTGTGTGTTAGGCCCCACGTCAAACACTATGTGGGTTGTACCTTCACAGCATTTGGAAGCACAGGTCCCATCATTCTCATTTGCAAGTGACAACGTTTTCATTACTACAGAAAATTTCCTTGGACAGCACTGGCTTACATTAATCATGATTCACTCTCTGGGCCTTTCAGAGTTATGCTCAGCCTTTATTGTATTACAGTCTTTTTCTTAATTTAATTTTTTATTGATTTTTTTTTTTTTTTTTGAGAGAGAGAGGAAGGAAGGGAGGGAGGAAGAGACAGACAGACAAAGACAGACAGAAACATTGATTTGTTGTTCCACTTATTTATGCATTCATTGGTTGCTTCTTGTCTGGGCCCTGACCGGGGATAGAACCTGTAACCTTGGCGTATTAGGATGATGCCCTAACCAACCAAACTACCCAGCCAAAGAGTATGGCGGTTTTACTGCCTAAAAGAGGACTGAACACATTTCTGAAGCAAGTGTTGTTTTACTTGAGACCAGTAATTTTATTTGAAAATTAAGCTTTGAAGTCATAATGCTAAATAGCGGGGACCTATGCTTTACTTGACAAAAATTAGTTTATATATATTTGTCAGCTTCTAGTTAGGTAGTTGAAAAATGCCAATAAACTGTTATTTCTGTTCATTTTTTGTGCTGTCCGGATTATAATGGGGCTCTGCATCATTAGTTTATTACAACTCTGAATGTGGATTGAACGGTTTTGGTGCTTTCCATCGCCTGAGCATCATTTGTGCTTTGCTGTTGCTCGTCACGGCAGCAGGAAAAGACATAACCATTGATAGTCTCCTTTACGTCCCAGTCATTCTTGCACTTCTGGGGTTTGTGATCATTCCACTCAAAGAGCAGAAACTGGCGGGAAGGCTCCTGATTTTCCTTTCCTCTCCCCTGCATGTTAAGGGTAGGGTCAGACAAGCTCTGCACGCTTCGTCTCTCGCTCGCGCTCTCTCTCACTTCCCCTTGCCGGAGAGTCATCACGAGTTACGTGCATGTCCTGAAAGTCCTGGCTTGATATTAGGTCCAGATAAGTAGCATGAATGTCGTCACTGTAAGAATTCTGTTGTTACCGCACTGTTTCTCTCAGTTGAGCAGGTTTTGGTTATACCAAAAAAACACACAAAAAATCTTGCTTTGGAAACATTTGACAATGTCTGTTATTTAAAAGGAATAGGAAAAACAGGAAGTTGAGCTTTCCATTGTTCATAACCTTTTCGAAGTTCTGTAGTATAATGAGGCTTAGACTTTGGGGATTTCAGGGTGGCTAAAATTTAGGTTGACTCAATTAAGAGCCATTTTTGTTTGAGTCTTTTAGAAAATCTTTCTAGTAATAATTGGATACTTTTGTGCCTTAATAAAACATACTGAATGCAATTTAATATTTATTTGACTGTCAAGGCTGTGATAGGGCTTCAGACACTTGCCCATCGGTTACTTTTACTGAATTATATGTGTTGTTGCTATAAGAGAGAGGTGACCACATAGCACATCACACCTGATCTTTTTTAAAAACTGTGCTGTCTGCTTGTATACTTCTATTTTATGTCAGCAGGACTAGATTTAGTTATTTAACTCTTAAGTGTGTAATTTGACAAGCACTACCAAAACTCATTAGTTTCTTCAGTCGTCTAAAGCTCAGGGGTGGATGGGCCATGTTTATAAAAATAATTTACTATCTCCCCACTGAATGTTGGCAATTATTCTGGTACTTGATAGTGAACTCTTGAGTTTTTCCAAGCGTTAGTTTCCTCTGCCCCCTCACAGGAGGCTGTTACAGGTATTATCACATACAGTCTTAGCAGAGCTGTCAGTGAAGAGTAAATTGGTAACTTGCACAAACCTCAAGGAGCTCAATTTGAGTAGCTCAGTTAGCTCAGTTTTCTTCTGTTTGAGGAAGGGTTAAGCTGTAACTGTTTTGTTTTTTGTTGCTGCTGGTGGTGGGGGTTATGTTGTTGTTTTGTTGTTTCAGATAAAAATTTATCCCCTCACCAGCTCTCATAATGTACTCTGTAGCTTTTCTGAATTGCCATGAAAAGGCGCATTTTATCTAAAACAGCTTAAAATTTTTTTATTTATTGACTAATTTTAGAGAGGGAGGGAGGGAGGGAAAAAACATTGCTCCGCAATCCCACCCATCCATGCACCCACTGGTTGACTCCTGTATGCGTCCTGACCGGGGATCGATCCCACAACCCTGATGCATTGGGATGACACTCCAGCCAACTGGGCCACCCTGCCAGAGATCAAACAGTGGTTTTTAGTATGGTCCCTGTACTATCAGAGGCCACACCACTTGAGAACTTTTTAGAAATGTAGATTTTTGGTTCTGCCACAGATCTTCTGAATGAGAAACTTTGGAGTGAGGCTCATTGTCTGTATTTTAACAAGCCCTTCAGTAATTCTGATGCACCGTGGACTTTGAGAATGATTGACCTAGATCTATGAATTTGCAGCATTTTGGACTAATGGCAACTTTCTCTCTATGTGCTTGATTTGTATCTTCTTCCCTTAATTAGTCTTAAAACAATATCAAAAGAATCAGGAAATATGATTTGCATTACAGTTTTTTACTTTGCTACATTGTGTACATTTTTAATGTTAGTGAAAATACTATTTTTTTGATGTTTGGTGTCAGGTGTTTGTTCATGTAACATCTGAATGAGTAAGTTATTTCCTTTGGACAGATGAAAATCTCAGTGTATTTTGTCCAACATAGGAGTTCTTGATATGTCCCTGGAGAGTTAGAAATAAAAATCCTGACCCTGGCCGGTTTGGCTCAGTGGGTAGAGTGTTGGCCTCCTGGACTGAAGGATCTCGGGTTCAGTTCTGGTCAAGGGCATGTACCTCAGTTGCAGGCTTGATCCCAGGCCCTGGTCAGGACACTTATCGGAGGCAGCCAGTCAGTGTGTGTGTGTGTCTCTCTCTCTCTCTCTCTCTCTCTCTCTCTCTCTCTCTCTCTCTCTGCCTCTCTTCCTTCCCCCTCTCCCCTCCATCCCCCTCCACTCTCTTTAAATAAATCAATGGAAAAAATATCCTGGGGTGAGGATTAACAAAAAAAGAAAAGAAAAACCCAGTAGTCAAGTTAATTCTCTTTAGCTCGGCATTTACCACCAAATCTGTTTGGCGCTGCTTTTAGTCATGCAAATAAATTAAATTGCCTAAGAAACTTTTGTCCCATAGACTCTGCTTTGGGAAACACTAACTAAGAGGTGATTTTTGTTTCTGTTTTTGTTTTGAGTGACAGTGAAGTTTACCAATGTTTATATAGGGTAGGTGTGCCTTTTCCTCATACTCTTGTAGTATCTAATTCAGGTAAAATCCAGTTGAATAAATGGGGGCAATGAAATTGAAACAGAACATTAGCACTGGAAAGTGTAGAGTGGTACCGGCAGCGGTGAAGTACCGGTGGGATTAAGTAGTCCAGTGGGAGTGCGCTTCCCAGTGGGAGGTAAGGAGTTTAACCTCAGCAGGGGTTCCCGTTTTTTCTCCCACCTCCCTGCTGCAACCTGCCCTCGGTCACTGGTCACTCTGTGTGGCTTCGGGTCTCTGCGGGGGTGGGGGGGGCTGGGAGGGGCTCGGGGAGCTGGCCTTGATTTGTCTGCTGGAAAATGACAAATAATTGTCACTAATAGCTAGGAAGCCTTTACTTGGGAAATCCAAAGTGGCAGCTTTTCAGAGTAAACAGAGAACTCGAGAGCTTCTTGACTCAGACTGAATGGATTTGAATCCCGGTTTTATCACTTTGTAAAGTTAAGCAAGATATTTCACCTCTCTCTTCCTTAGTGTCCGTATATGTAAATTAGGGATAATAAAAGTTAAGCATTTCCTAGGGTGGTTAATGAGGTTTAAATAACAACATTATTCAGAAAAATCCCAATCTTTAGTAAATACTAGTTATTACCCCTATAGAACTATGAAAATAATTGTTCTTACTCTTCTCATTTCATCACCCCCAGCTGAAGAATTTGTAATGATTCCCATGAGCGGTAAACTTATGTCATTATTTTAATTCTCACCCGAGGGTATTTTTTCCATTGCTTTTCAGAGAGAGTGGAAGGGGGGTGTGGGGAGAAAAACACCGATGTCAGAGAGAGACATTGAATGGTCGCCTCCTGCACATTCCCTGACCAGGGCCAGGGATCGAGCCCGCAGCCAAGGTACATGCCCTTGGCTGGAATCAAACCCAGGACCCTTCAGTCTGCAGTCCAGCGCTCTAACCACTCAGCAAAAGTGGCCAGGGCATGTTATTAACACTCCATCTACCAGATAACTTCATTGGTTAAGCAACTTGCACAAGGTCACACAGATGGCAAAGGATAGCCAGGATTTGAACCCAGGATGTCTAACTGCAGAACCTATCTCCTTAACTACTATACCACTCACAAGGCACTTCACGCGTCTCCTAAACCGGGTTCCCATGATTTCATTAGGTGTTTATCCTCTGTAAGTCGCTCGAACTCGGTGCATTTTCATCATCTTACTATCATGTATGCCATCTCTTCCGCTTAAAATACCTCCCCGTTTCAGCCAATCTTCTGGAAAACCTTCCCCATCCCCAGTTCATTCGCCTCACCCAACTCTTAATATCTTTGGCATATTTACCTGGCTGATTTCCATAGCACTTAGATACTCATTATTCTTTGAAGGGAATTCAAATGTCCCTTTTTATGTATTCATACAATATAAAGAATTTCTAACATAAATTTTATAAAAGCAGGTGATTGATTTATCTTACGAAACCAACCTTTGAATTTAAGGGAATTTCAGCTTAAGATACTTATAAACCCGCTCCTTTTCTTTTAAAAAAAAAATCTTTATTGGTTTCAGAGAGAGGAAGGGAGAGGGAGAGAGAGAGAAACGTCAATGATGAGAGAGTCATTGATCGGCTGCCTCCTGCACGCCCCCTGCTGGGGATCGAGCCCAGAACCTGGGCATGTGCCCTGACGGGAATTCGAACCGCGATCCCCTGGATCTTAGGTCATTGCTCAGCTGCTGAGCCACGCTGGCCGGGCCCCCTCTTTTCTTTGAACCTGTTCTTTTTTTAATCCTCACCCAAGGATATTTCTTCCATTGCTCTTCAGAGAGAGTGGAAGGGAGAGAGAGAGAGAAACATGGATGTGAGAGAGACACATCAACTGGTTGGCCCCCATATGTGCCCTGACCAGGTCCAGGGCCCGAGCCTGCACCGAGGTACATGCCCTTGGCCGGGATCGAACCCAGGACCCTTCAGTCCACGGGATGACGCTTAACCACAGCCAGACCGGCCAGGCTGTTGTAGCTTCTTCACTGCACACTGAGTGACCCACCCTGTACACATCCTGTTTTATGGATGCGATTGAGACTTTCTAGCATGAGTATGTTTATAAACCCTCATCTCTACTTCAGCCCATTATTTTTTATCTGACCTTTCTGGTCTCAGTAGAGGTGTTATTTCTCCTCTCTAAAACGAATCCCTTCTTTCCTGTTTTCTCTAAAATTGTGCCCACATAATCATTTCCCTCCTCTGGTTATCCTTAATCTTCTAAGAACTTCTATTTTTCTTGTATTTCAAGTGACATAGGTCTTCCCTAACTTAAAAAAATATAAACAGAGTTACCCTGTTTATTTTTCACATCACTATTCAATTTCATTTCTATCTTCTGGTGCTAGATTTCCTCAGGCAATAATGGGAACTCACTACTTCCACTTTCTACCTACCATTCTACCGAAACTGTTCTAGAAAATCACCTGTAATCTCTCTCAAATGGCCTACTCTCAATCCTCATGTGCTTCTGCTTATGTTGAGAGGTAATACAGTGCAAACAGTGCAATGGTTAGAAGCGTTAGAAGGCTAGAAACTTTGGAGCCACACTATGTTCACATTCTGTTTCAGACACTTTGTGTGTGTAACTTGGGACATATTTCTTAGCATCTCACTGCCCCAGCTCTCTCAGCATATGTACTCAGCATTTAACACTTCTTTGTTGCATCCCAAAATGACCCTTTTTCTCAGTTCTATGCTCTCCCTGTAGTAACTCCAATTTCCAGTGTGCCAGCTGTTCAGGAAAAAGGAAACCAAACAGTAAATGCTCAGTGTAGAAACGTTTTTTTTACTGTCAAGGTGAAGCCAGTCCAGCATAGAGTGTAGGTTCTGGGAGATGAATTTGAAGGAAGGGAAAGTGGGATAGGGCCTTTTAAAGTCAAGTCAGTAGAGCGTCTCAGTTCCATTTTTAGGAAGGTGAAGTGTCTGGATTTTGCTGATTGCTGGTGCTTTGGGGCTTGTTGCTTAGGTAAGCACTGGGCTGTGTGGAGGTGGTCTGTGTCCAGAGGATTCTGCCATGGGATGTGGCTTCCAGCTGGCTTTGCTGCATATATGAGGTACCTGAATTGGGGTTTTGGTGTCTTGTCCGGTGCCCACTCCTGTTATCAGGCTCAGTGGTCAGGTCACCGTTTGTCATACTCAGAGATTTTGACTCTTGTCCTTCCTTCATTCCCTTTGCCCAATGTGTCATCAGGTTTCATTGGTCTTTCTTTCAAAATTTAGTTTGTTAACTATTATCTTCTTTCCTTCCACTTCTTAATTAGCCTGGGCTTGATCACCCCATGCCCGTAAGAGTACTGTTTGGGCTCCGCGATTCCAGTCTCTCCGCATCTTCCATCTACACTGAATAGGTCTACTTGATTGATTTATCAAAAATATTGTATTGTTTTTATGATTTTATTCCACTGATAAAAATAGTGTTTCTAGGTGAGATTAAAATTCTAGCAGATAGCCTGGCTGAGAGCTTCAGTTGGTTGGAGCTTTGTCCCGATGTGCCAGGGTGTGACTCAGAGATGTTCATGACTATTGCTAGGCTATACACACACAAACTTCTTTGTGCAAAGTAAGAAATTGTGCCTCCCTGGCCAGGTGGGCTCAGGCTCATAAACATCACCTTCATGAAAGGAAAGGATGTGCCTCCCACTAGGTGAGTGCATCCATCCCCTAGGACACAAGCCTTTTCTGTATAGGGCCAGATAGTAAATATTTTGGGTTTTGTGAGCCCTATGGTCTCTGTGACCACTATTCAACTCTGCCCTTGAAGCGCTGGGGTAGCCATAGACAATTCCTGAATGAATGAGGGTAGTTGTGTTCATTGGAATCCCAGCAGGCCATAGTTGGCCCACTCCTGGTATGTGGAACTCATAACACTTCCATAGCACTTTATTTCTCTATTAAAACATTACATTCTGCCACCTTGTATGATATGTTTCTTACTAGAGTGTAACCTTAAGTGTCTGTCTCATTGACTTTTTGTATCTTGCACATACAAATTAATAACCTATTCCATTTTTAAGCTTACATGTTTGTTTTTCCCTTAAAAAGGGGGAAAATATGGGAGAATTATTGTGGATATTATGTTAGACAAATATTTTAGATTAAAAAAATTTCTATTTCACCATAAAGGGAAAAGTTGTAGCATTTCTTAGGCCTGGAATATAAGTCATTTCCTGTATATTATATATGAGGCTCAAGATCTTGTATAGCAAAAAAATTGTAACCACCTCTTGGTGTTTGTGATATGATAGAATTGCTAAGATGTAATTGTGAGAAAATGTTAGCAGCTTGTGTAGCCAGGGCTTATATGTAAATGTCTAAGACAGCAGTTCTCAAAGTGTTGCCTGTGGATTCCTGGGAGTTCCTCAGACCCTTTCAGTGGGTCATGGTCAAATTCTTTTCATAATGCTACTGAAGTTGTCTTTTTCATTTTGACACTTTATCATGGTGAAAGCAGTGGTGAGTAAAACCATGCTGTGCAGTAACATCAATCAGGGCAGTGGCACCAGACTGCACTAGTAATCATTGTATTCATCACCATGCAGTCCCTGTTTAAAAAAAAAAAAAAAGGTAGTTTCACTTAGGGCAAAGCAGTGAAAATGACTTTTATTAAATCTCAACCCTTGGGCACACAATTTTTATGCTAACATGGAAAGTTCCCTTTAAAGCTTTCCACTGCTAAAGTACCATTGATTTTCTTGAAAAAGTCACTTGTGTAGTCATTTGAGATGCTAGCTGAACTAGTGAACTAGCTACTTTTTTCTTGGAATACCATTTTTACTTGAAGAATGACAGTGGACAAACTAGACTTATTCACACTTGACAGTTTCTCAGAAACGAATAAAGTGAGCCTGCCACTTCAATACAAAAAACTGTGCCAGTGATAAAATTTGAGCTTTTAAGTGAAAATTATAATTTTGGAAAATTTGGATTCATTATCAAAAGCCTCAGGAATGATAATAAGTGTGGTTTTTTCCAGATACTGTATAATGAAATGTGACAACATCTGGAATAGTTGCATAACTCAGTGAACCAGTATCTTCCAAATGACCAGTGTGTGAGTTCACAAAATCATCCATAGGTAAAAGACCCATTCAAAGTACAGCATAGTCTATTGGATTTTAATGTAATAGAGTTTTTAAAAATCACCAGTATTGCCCGGCTGGGTGTGGCTCAGCGGTTGAGCATCGACCTAGGATCCAGCGATCAGGGTTTGATTCCTGGTCAGGGCACATGCCCGGGTTGCGGGCTGCAGCCGATCAATGACTCTCTCATCATTGATGTTTCTGTCTCTCTCTCTCTCCCCCCCTCTCCCTTCCTCTCTCTGAAATCAATAAAGATATATTATAAAAAATAAAAATCACCAGTATGGTTTCAGATTCCATGTTGCAACTAATCTTTAAGAAATTAACCACTTGTTGAATTTTAGTGGAGTATCAAAGAAGAATATCCTCAGTTATCTGAAAAGGTTACTAAACTACCCCTCCCTTTTCCAACTGCCATTTGTGTGAGGCTGATCCCCCCCCCAGCCCCAACCACAGTTCAACCAAAATAAAACAACATATGGCAACAGATTGAATGCAGAAGAAGAAATGCAGGCCATCTTCTATTTAAGACAGATGTTAGAGAGGTTTGCAAAAAATGTAAAGGAACACTTCATATCAGAGTATTTCTGTTAGTCATTTGGAAAATAGTTACTTTCCTATAAAATAGTTATGTTCACATATAATGGTTTTATTATGTTTAAATGAATTTGTGAATAAATAGTTTGATTTCGAATATGATAAATATCATACCTCTAACCCAAAGGAACAAAAGCTCTTAGGGGTCCTCTATTTGAAGGTTTAAATGGTCTCAAGACCAAAATGTTTGCAGAGTGCTGGTCTAGGGCAGTGTCTGTGCAGGGTTGGAATAGCAGTTGCTTGGTTTGTGGGGTGGACAAGAATGCTTTCATTGTATAGCTGGAAGGCTGACACATAGAACACATTATAGAACAGTACTCTCTGTGTCTCAGTTTGGCATGATTTTTAGCAGGATATGTGTTATAAGCACTTGCTGGTAAAGCAGCTAGAAATAGATATTTGATTTTAGAGCAGTTACTAAAATCCAGCATGGTTCTCAAAGTCTTAGGGTGTAGAATATAATCTTATATATGTGAGAAATTTCTGGTAGCTTTGTCTTTGTTCTATTAAGGCTTGGGGGAATGGAGTTAAAGACTTAGTGGTTTTTGTAATGACCACATAAAATACTGAACAGCTGACCTGTACTAATACATCACTTAGCAAAGTCTTCAAGTCTGTTTTAGTACATTTGGCTAACCTGATTTTGGCATGTCTCAAATGCACGTATTTAGTTTCTTTTTGCATTTTAGTAAGAGTTCCTTTATTTCAGAGTGTAGTGTTCCTATTTTTAATGTACATTTAGAGTATCTGGAAACAAACACTTCAGTAGGAGAGCCTGAGAGAAGACACATTTCTGTTGATGCTTTGAGTCAGAAGTGTAGGTAGGTAGAGGCTGTGAAATAAATAAGATCGCTGGGCTTTGATTTTCTAAAATTGGCCAGACTATCCATCCTTTTTAGTCAGAATACCTTTCCCTTCCTGCCTACCTTATTCTGGTGTTACCTTAGAGCCCACACCCTAATTTCTGTAGTAGAATGCTAGGATCTCTGTTTACTTCTGAAGTGTTGATGAATCTTCAATTTTTTGTGTGGGCAAAGAGAAGGAGAGAGAGAGTTAGGTGCAAGGCCCTCTTCTTCACCATCATTATTAGCAGTGAAAACCTTTAGACATTTTTGAAATAGCTGTATGCTTGTTTTTATGGGCTTGTAGTTAAAAAGTGAGCCTACTTCGGGAGACCAAGGGCATAAACAAATATAGGACAAATCAATCTATTTGGCAAAGGGAAAAAAAAAATTTGTGGGTTGGACCCTAGGACTGGCTAAATTTTTTAGAAAGTAACCCAGGAGAAAAATTTCCCCTGGGTTGATTAAACCAACCACAGATGCTGTCCCTATAATGGCTTAGCTTTATCTGTCTCTGCTGGTATAATGTAGGTTTTGCATAAATCACTTTTAAGTCTGTAAATATTGGGTGATTAAAAGAAGAAAATTAATTACAGTTTCAGTAGCCTGGGAACCGTGTCATCTTTGTCAGTGCTAATGACATGCCAGGGATCAGCTAAATGAAAGTTATCTGTGAAAGGATATTTCTGGCAACACCTCTATTTTTGGAAGAAAAACAATGTAAAAACCTAGAAGATAAAAGTTAGTTGGGCCTTCATGTTCATCTAGGCCAGCAGAGGATTTTCCAGAGACCAGAAAGATGGAAAGACCTGCCCAACGAAGATCAACTGGCTGGTTATACTATAATTAAAGATAGGAACCAGAGCCTCGTGACTCCAGGTTTGTCATCCAGTTTGGGGCAGATGATGAAATCTTGTAGGGAGACTCTGGAGTTGGGCTGCATATGTTCAGAACCGTCCCTGGCTCCTCCTCTCAAAAATGGTGATAATCACATAAGTCCACAATTCCCCAAACCAGCAGCTCTGCAACTTGTTACTCATTTGGAAGCAAGCTTGACGTACACTGAGATGTGGCTATTTATTTATAATCTTTATTTGTCTTCCTTAGTGGGACTATTCATATGTTTCACTATAGAAATACTATTTGATTATAAAGTACTGCTCCAGACCACAATAGGGGTGTTTTTCTCTGTAAAATTCAGACTATTCTGAATTCTGAAATGCCTATTCTCAAGGGATATTTTTGGATAAGGGGTTGTGGACATGTAGGACTTTTAACCTCTTGGAATGGTTGTAAATACTAAATGCTCAGTCAAATGTTAGATGTTGTTGCTGTTGCCACCAATAAAAACCTAGTACTCCAGTTTTTGAAATGCAACATGGGTCTCTATCTACAGTTGACCTGTGAACAACACAGGGCTTGGGGGGCCGATCTCCCCCTCCCCCCACCCCCACCCTGCCATGCATGCAGTGGAAAATTAGCGAGTGACTTCAGTCATCCCTCAGTAACCGTAGGGGATTGGTTCCAGGACCCCCTACAGACACCAGAACCTACAGATGCTCAAGTCCCTAGCGCAGAGCAATGCATACGTACAAAACATGGTGGGTTTCCAACCATGGATTGAAAATATATACTATTTTTTATCTGTGGTTGGTTGAATCCACAGATTTGCAATCCATAGATACAGATGGTTGACTGTCTATTTACTGAAAAATATCTGTGTATAAGTGGACATGCATAGTTCAAACCTGTGTTGTTCAAGG
This sequence comes from Miniopterus natalensis, assembly GCF_054644295.1. NCBI lineage: Eukaryota > Metazoa > Chordata > Mammalia > Chiroptera > Miniopteridae > Miniopterus > Miniopterus natalensis. Next base: position 20,136,276 of record NC_142100.1, read on the forward strand.
TCTGCTGCATATAGGTGTATGTCAGTGCAATCACTGGAACTTTAAGCAGTGATGGAAGTGTTCTTTATCTGACCATCTAATGCAGTAGCCACCAGCTGATGAACACTTGAAATTCAGCTAGTGCAACTGAGGAACTGAATTTTAAATTTTAGTTCATTTAAATAAGCACATGGGGCTAGTGGCTGCCATGTTGGGCTGCTTAGCTCTGTAAGTCATTTGAATTCATGCTCCATTCAAACTTAACTTTGCTCTTTTTGTAATTATCTCTTTCTACTGATTAAATACACAACATGATCCAGAAGATTATTTATTGGCTAATTAAGACAGCTAGTGTGAGAAGAACTTGTGTTTCTCGGTACATCCTAGGCTTATCATCAGCTTATAATAAATAGTTCCTTCTGTCTCCAGGGCTTTTTAAAGACTTAATAGTGAAGTGTGTGTATTTCTACTTTAACTTGACACAGACAACCTCTAATGAAATCAACTTAAGTGATTCATAAAATATAATGCATCTGTGCCAAGAAGTTCCTAAACTTAGAAAATTTTAAGTGGCAGAAGGTTCCCTGGTAAATTTTCCCCCAAGAGAAACTACATTACAAAGTTTGTTTTAGGATAACAAAATATTCTAACCTGTTTGATGTTAGTAACAAATGTGCTAATATGTGTTAAGCAGATGTTATTTTCCAGAAGTAATTTTTATACACATTTAAAGTGTAATATTATATACAAGATCAATGTTTTTATAATCCTTGTAGGCTAGAAAGGGGTTGTTAGAGTACATCTGCCAAAGTACAGGATGCAGTTCTTCTTCACTAATCTTAAATTGACTAAAAAGAGAGGCATGGGCAAAGGCATCCATTTGTTTCTGTTGAGGTTAGAAAGCATAATCAGCCCTCCTAATTCAGAAGGTTAAGGTAGATGAAAAGGTGTGAAACATTGGTAGATACTGCTATCATTAATACAGAAATGGGAATTACTAAACAATGTTCATTTGGTTAAAAGTTGCGTTCATTGAACCTAGATTTTTTTTTTTTAAGCCTTAATTTTATAGCAAAAGGCCAGCTATGTAAGGCAATAGAAAAGAATAGCTCCTGATACATAGTTGAGTTTTTAAAAAGAGCAAGTTATGGAAGAACAGGTGTGTTTTTGTTTTTATGGTGTGTATACATTCTGTACACACAATTTATATGGAAGGATGCATATACGCAATTGTAAGCAGTGTCTGCACCAGGGAATTGGAGCGCATAGAGAGGAGAGAGGAGTCCCTCGTACTTTGGCTTTGTATATTTACTGGTATTTGAATTTTTTACAATGAACATTAATTATTTTTGGAATTTTTAAAAAAGAAAATTGATAGCGTTTTAAAATTAAAATTAATTTTAATCCATGTTCTGTATCTTCTAAGAAGTCTTTTTTGTTAAAAGGCTTTTTGTAAAGCTTCTGTAATTAATGGTAGTTAGAATTGAAAATAACACGAAGTTTCAAATACCATGAAAATAAGGTCTAACTCCTAATTATGTGATGCTTGGTACAGTTCACATCAGGAGTCAGCTTTAACCAGAGTTTCTTGTATAGATTTATTTGAAAAAGAAAACAAAAACAAAAAATTGTTTAGAAGAAACCATGAAACATCAGAACATTTTTTTCTGAAACCATGCGTTTAGTTATGTATGCAGTGGGTGACATGCTTACTGCCAGGACACGAGGAAGAGACAGGTAGCACCAGTCCTCCTCTTCGTAAGGTGCTTTGCACATAGTCAGGCCCTCACCTTGAAAAACAGACGGTCAGCCACAGACTGGAGCACAGCACGTGGCTCTGTGAGGGAGGGAGAGCTGGTTCCACAGCAGTTCAGCCCAGGCTTTTAGAGGTCTTAAGCGATGAGTCTCCGTTAATTTGAGAGATGTTACAAAAGGAGTAAATACTAGTATCAGACCTTAAGACACTGAGTTTGGGAAGGTAATGACAATGTGCTTCAGAATTCAAAAGGTACAAAAAAGTCAAGTCATTCAAGTAAAACACCAGCAAAAGTTCCTTGGGGGAAAAAAGCTGCTTATATTTTTTATAGCTCTGGTGTCTGGAAAAAAATTTTAATTGCTTTTCAAAATGCCTACTAGCCCTTAATCATATGAAAAGCTGCTCAATCTTTAATTAATATAAAAATTTAATTACATCAAAAAATTAATTAATGCAAATGAAAACCATATTGAGATACCAATTTTCATCTGTCAGGTTGGTAAAAATTCAAAAGTTAGACAGTGCTCACTGTTGACAAGACTTTGGAAAACTAGAACTCTGATCCATTACTGGTGAGAGTGCAAAATGATTTAACCTTTCTGGAGGGTGGTTGGGCAACATCGGTCAAATTGCAAGTGCATTTCCTCTTCAATCTAGCAATCTCAATTTTAGGAACTTGATTCTACTCAGATGGGGCATTTTATTGTGTGTGCAATGCAGGTAAATTCACATCTCTATTATAAAATTTTTTGTAATAGAATTTTTGCAAATTATCACAGAGTCCATCTGAAAGGAATTTGTTTTAAAAAAACAACACATGGTGTATCCACACAATGGAATATTATGCATATGTTTAAAGAAGAGTTATCCACATATTGGTACAGGAAGGTGTCTAGGCTGTACTGTAAAAGACAGGTGGGGGAGTACAGAGTTGTGTATTTAATACTTTACCGTTTGTATAAGAAGTGGTGAGAAATTATATATTTAGATCATATATTTATTCCAGAAGGCTATAAAGAAACTAATAAAAGTGGTGATTATCTAAAGACAACGGGGGCGGTGAGACTTCTCAATGTGTACCTTTTAATATACTATTGATTTTTGTACCGTGTGAATATATGACTTATTCCAGTTTGTTTGTTCTTTTAATTTAAGAAATGTTTTGCCCTGGCCAGCGTGGCTCGGTTGGTTGGAGGTGTCCCATGCACTGAAAGGTTGTGGTTCCATTCCTGCTCAGGGCACATGCCTAGGTTGCCAGTTTGATCCCCAGGCAACCAATTGATGTTTCTCTCTCTCTAAAATAAAAATTTAAAAAACAACAAAAACTCGGGTGAGTTTTTGCCTTTTTAAAACCTTTTTATATGTAAGTTTTCAAAATACAAAGAGAGAGAAGAGTATAATGAACTCCCATGCACCTGTATTTCCAGATTTAGTAATTAAAAACAATTTTGCCTTTTTTAAAAATTTACATCTGTCCCTCCTCCCTCCCTCTCAGAATATTTTAAAGCAAACTTTAAATTATATCATTTCACCCATAAATACTTGTTCTATATCTCCAATTACTAAAGATTAAAAAATGACATTATAGTCCACAACACCTTCTTATGTGTCCTGTTTTTTAGACAGATTAAAGGAAACTTCTCTCTCTATTCATTAGTTTTTCCCACTTCACTGGGATAATTTTTGGTCAGCATACAAAAAAGGGGTTATCTCCTGTGTTTCAAAAAATGGAAGCCCTCCCTCATCCATACATTCCCCTCCAACTGTGATTCCATTCCCTGTACTTTTCAAACACCTGTCTGTCTCCATTTCCTTAGCTTTAACTCCCCAGCCAGTTCCAGTCTGACTCCCATCCCACCCCCACCCCTTCACTAAGACTGCTTTTGCTCAAGTCGCCAGGGACGTGCACAGTGAATAAATCAGGGGACACTAGTCCTCCTCTCACTTGACCTCTCAGCAGTCTCCAGCATGGTGACCTCGCCTGCCCACGAGCAGTGGGTGCTGAGCACACAGTGCTCGGCTCATTCTGTGAATTATTTCATTTCCTTCTCCTGGCAGCTCTTGGACTAGGTGTCATTACCCCCATCTTACAGCTGAAGCTGGCGCTTAGAGCTGCTGGGCCGCTGGTTCCAGCTACAGGTGAGGTCAGGGTTGAAACGTAGACTCTGTCCAACCCCACTGCCCTGACCCTCTCACTCGCCCTGCCGTCCCTGGCTTTCCTCCTCTTTCTCTGTTTCACTGGTTTTCTTTGCAGCTCCTCCTTCTGCCTGACTTTTAAGTTCTGGAGGTTTCTTAGGGCTTTATCCTGGATCCTCTTCTCACCTTGCTGCTGGGCAGTCTTCCCTGAACCTGTGGCTTCGGTTAGCACGGAGAAGGTGGGGAGCGCCCAGCATGTAGCGTACAGCTCTGAGCTGCTTCTGGTCTCTAGGCCCAGGTATCCAACTGTCTCACCCATCTAAAACCTCATTTATAACCTGCTCCTCCTGTGTCGCCTTTTTTGCTAAATGGTACAGCCATCCATGAGCTGTTAAGCAGAAGCTGGGGAATCCTCTCCTAGCTCCCACTGACAGTCACCAAGTCCTACTTACTGTGTCTCTCATTCATCTGCTTCCTTAAGGAAAGCACCCCCCTCCCCCCAGTTCTTGGATAGGGTCTACTTATACTTTCTCATAGTATCCTGTACTTGTCTTTCTCCCCTTTAAAACATTTCCCATGATTATATTTACTTGCTTAGGTTAACTTTTTGTTTTTTAATTCCTTAGAATGAAATTTATCTTTTTATTTCTTTAGAAAAGACATTCAGGGTGGAACCAAGACAATCTTATTTGTTGTTATATCCCTAGTGGTTAGCAGAGTGTTGGCACAGAGGCATCATTAAATATTTGCTGAAATGAAAAAAGGAACAAATTTATTTAGGAAAATTCCTAACAAAACAAGAATGGGTAGTGTGGAGGATGAACTCCTGGATACAGACTTGCAAACAAGATTTCTGATACTCAAGCCATGGTAGGAAGCTAAGGAATTGGCAGTAGGACTGAGAGAAGTAGGGGAGTTGGGGGTGTGGAAGTTGCACAACTCACTGTCGTTACATGTGGGAGATAAGAGAAGGAGTGTGCTAGAATGCAACAGCTTTCTAGCTTTGACAACTGAGGGGATTGTGATACCATTCCTTGAGAGGACAAGGTATGAAAGAAAGAACAATGACTTTAGTTTTGGACCCGTTGACTTTGAAGAACTCCCTGTGGGACCCCCAGATAGAGAGAACCAGTAAACAGTTATAAAAATGGAAATAGAATTTAGGAGAGAGATACAGGCTTTACCTTACCACTAAGTAAAACCAGTAAAATACTATTGGTAATCCAAGTGTAAACTGATAAAAATTTTAATCACTGAGACTTTTTATCATTGGTACAGAGTAGGTAGATATTATGGTACTTTTTAAATTGGGTATGGATGTTATAAGCATGTATTGTATGTCATACAACAATCGGATTTTTACATTAATATAATTCAATGTCTTGTGAATATTAACTATTAATAACTGAAAACTAGCATATCTCATTTTAATTATGTTATTTTGTTAATGCTAATTTATAACTTTTTTAATATTCAAGATGAAATAAAAACTTAGTGGGGTTTGTGGATCTTCATTAGACTGTAAATTCCGTGAGGACTTGCAGCCATGTGATTTAATTTTTTCCCTCTTATTTCTCTAGGGCCTATTCCCTGGTGGATTCCAGTCAAGTGTCTACATTTCTGATTTCCATTCTACTGATAGTCTATGGAAGTTTCAGGTAAGATGCTGTCAAGATGGGACTAATTTCAGTGGGAGGCAGAAGAAGCGCTGCTCTGAAAGTGTTAGCACCAAAGCTTACTGCTCTGTAAAGAGAAACATGATGGACAGGAATTGAGTTAGAATGGGTTATTCTGATACTTCTTTAACTTGGCTGCTGTTAAATCACACCTTGGTTTTGCTTATATGACTTTGGAATTTTAATGCAAACACAAATTGCTTAAATTCTGGTTCTGAAAATAATGACTTGTACAAGCACACTCATAGGGAAGGCTAAGGGGAGAATCCTTGACAGTGATTCTACAGTCTCAAAGGCAACAAAGTTTTTCTTCATATAGAAGCATTGGCTATGGGTTGAACCATATGAAATTGCCTGTAGTCACCTTTTTTGACCTGTAGAAATAATTTATGGCTCAGCCTGTTATTAGAATTATGGGCATTAGCATTGACCGAGTATTTCCTCTGCTGACCTTGGGAATGCTGAGCCTGGATCCCCTTGAAATCCATCCTAGCAGGCAGCCACGGAAATAGGAAGCTGGACGCTTACTCCCCCTTTCCACTGCCCTTCCTTGAAAGGGGCTTTAGTGGTTGTATGACTCAAATAGTTTGGTGGCTGACACACTTAAAAATAAGGGTCACGTAAGAACTTCTGGATTGAGAATTTGAAAGGCAGTGATGGTGAGAAATGAAATAGGCATAAGGAATTTGAACTAGTCAGTATTGTATCTGGATTTTAATAGGAACTTAGCAGAGTCACAGGCTTATCTCAGCGCTGAGCAGAGCAAGTGCAGCACTGTTGGTAATTCCAGTATCAGCGGATCAAAGTTCCAGTCACTGACACTTCCTGCATTCATAATGACTCTTGGGAAGCATTAAAGTCAGAGCAACTTAGAACCTTATCACATAATCTTGATATTTTGTATTGCTATCCTTTGGACAAGTTTTGAATTTTTTCTCTTTGCCTATATATCAGCATTTCCAAAGACTTGGTAATTTTTTTTTTTTAAACATATCTTTATTGATTTCAGAGGGAGGAAAAGAAGGGGGGAGAGAGAGAGAGAAACATCAATGATGAGAGAGTCATTGATTGACTGCCTCGCCCGCAACCGGGGCATGTGCCCTGACCAGGAATCGAACCCCAATCTCCTGGATCCTAGGTCGATGCTCAACTGCTGAGCCACGCCCAGCCGGGCAAGACTTGGTAATTTTTAAAAAATCTTTAGACCTACAACCCTAATACTACAGTAAGTCCTCATTTAATGTCAGTAAGTTTTGCGACTTTAAGTGAAATGACATGTAACGAAGCCAGGTTTACCATAGGCTAATGATGTAAACAAGAGTTAAGTTCCTGTAGCATCCTGTCAACATTAAAACTAAAAAACGTTATTTGTACTTTCATTAGTATGTATGACCTTTTGTTTGGCATATATTTATATGCTGTGTACATTTTCATAGTTTAAATCATTTATATTCTGATTATATTCATCTAACAAAAATTTTTTTTCCACAATCATCTTCATACTAACGTTTAGTAATTTGGTATTCCACTCTTGTTGGACATGTGGATTGTTTAAAGTAACCATCTTTTTATGTGTTCTTTTGCTTTGGTTGAATTATACAAGTTAAATATCCAGAACTTGAAATACTTCGCCAGAGTATGTGAACTGGCTTTTACTACGTATTGCTATGTTGTTTTGCAGACAGGTTATACCAATTTAGGATCATGCAGGTTTTAAACAAAATTTTATGCTATAAATGTATAATAGAATTCTGTCAATGGAAAAGATTTCTCTGGTGAACTTCCTTATTTTACAAATGAGGAAATTGAAGCTCAACAAGATGAGGTAACCTGATAAAGATTACACAACTCATTGGTAACAAATTCAGGATTGGAACCCAGTTGTTAGGGCTTTGGTCCAGTGCCTTATGTCTTTTATACTTTAATAATTAATACATTTTCTGCAGAAAAGTAAATTGTGATGACTTAAATGATACATTTAAATTGCCCTCATTGAATAAGTTTGGAAATGTTTTCGCCTGTTTTCTGAAAACAATTAAAGAAGAAATATCACAAGTTTATATAAATATATGGTAGAATTCACCAGTGAAGTCTTCTAAAGTCTGGCTTTTCTTTATGGGAAAATTTTTTGTTGGTTTTTTTCATGCTTTGTTCCCTTTTTTTTTCTTATAACTACTGGTAAGTACATTTTTTGTGGTAAAATATACATAAAATGAAATTTACCATTTTAATACTTTTTAAGAATACAGCTCAGTAGCAGGTACAAGCTTTTTAAAACACATTATTAACTGTCTTTATTATAACCATTCTGGGACTAGGGTGTGAAATGCTTTGTCGGCGCTTTGACTGCATTTCCCTGATAACTGGGAATAGGATGTTGAAAACTATTAAGCATCTTTTCATGTGATTATTGGCCACGTGATTTTTCTTTGGTGAAATGTCTGTTCAAACCCATTTTGCCCATTTTAAAATTGGGTTGTTTGTCTTACATGGAATTGTAACTTCTTTAAGTATTCTAGATACAAATTCTTTCAGTCATATGATTTGCAGATAATTCTGTTTGGTTTTGTTTTTTACAGCTGCTTTTACCACCCCACCCCCAAAAGTATTAAGGGTTTTGTTTTGTTTTTAAGAAACAATAGGTTTATGGAGATAGAATGTATATACCAGCAAGTTCTTCCACCTAAAGTGTATAATTCAGTGGTTTTAGTGTACGTACTAAGGGGTATAACCATCACCATAGTCCAATTTTAGGACATTTATTATCCCCAAAGAAACCTTGTACCCATCAGCAGTCATTCCCTTCCCTCTCCCCCCTGCCTGAGGTAACCACTAATCTTTAACTTTCTGTCTCTATAGATTTGCCTGTTCTGGACATTTCATATAAGTGGAATCATAAAATATGTGGCCTTTTGTGACTGGCTGCTTTCACTTGGCATAATTTTTTAAAAGTTCACCTATATCGTAACACCCATCAGCATTACATTTCCTCTCTTGTTTATGCGTGCACTGGTTTAAAGACATTTAGGTTGTTTCCACATTTTGGCTGCTTTGAACATTCATGTACAAGTTTTGTGTGGATGAATGTTTTCCTATCCTTTGAGTAGATACCTAGGAGTGGCTCATATTGTAACTCTTTAACATTTTGAGAAACAGTCACTGGTTTTCACAAGTAGCCATACCATTTTACATTCCTACCAGCAATGTATGTGAGTTCCAGTTTCTCTTGTTATCTTTTTATTATAGCTATTCTACTATTCTGATATCTCATTGTGGGTTTGATTTGCATTTTCTTAATTATGTTGAGCATCTTTTTGTGTGTTTGTTTACCATCTGGGTGTCTTCTTTGGTGAAGTGTCTGTTCAGATCTTTTGCCCATTTTAAAATTAGGTTGTTTTTTTATTGTTGACTTTTGAGAGTTCTTTATGTGTTGTGGATTCAAGTCCTTTATCAGATAAATGCTTGCAAAGAGTTTCTTCCAGCCTGTGGGTTTCTCTCTTCACTTTCTGTATGTTTATAACTTATATTTTCCTGATGGATTGACTGAGATAAAATGTCCCTCTTTATCTTCAGTAACAATTTTGTCTTAAAAGACTTACTTGATCTGATGCTAGTGTAGCCATTCCAGCTCTCTTATAGTTACATGTGGACGATTTTAAATTACTAATCCTATTTCTTTACTTCTTGAATATTACTATCTACCTGGATATTCCATTTCTCTTGAGTCAGTTTTGGTAATTTGTGTCTTTCTAGGATTTGTCTATTTCCTCTAAATTGTCTCATTTGTTGGCATCAGTTCTTATTGTTCCCTTATGATCCAGAGGGAGAGGAAGAGAACAGTAACTGGAGCAAAATATGAAAGCCACAAAAGGGGCTGTTCTGATGAGCAGGGAGACCCAGGAATTACAATGTGAGGCTGGGCTAGAATTTCTTAGGCAGCTTATTATTGGCAAGACACTTAAATTCTGGAGGGAGGGAGGGGCAGATGGAATAACAGAAACTAGATTTACCACCCCACCTGAAACAGTGATTTTCAAGACACCGTTCATCAGACAACTAAGGACAGAATCCTGAGAAATGATGGACAATTTTCCACAGTCTTAAGATGCCTCCTCCACCCCCACCCCAAGTCAGCTTTATAACAACAGCAAATAGAATGGTGGTTACCAAAGGCTGGGTGGGGGGGGGATTGATCAAAGGGTACAAACTTTCAATGATAGATGAATAAGTTCTGGAGACATACATCATGGTGACTGTAGTTAATAATAATGTATCATATACTTGAAATTTGCCAAGAGAGGAGATCTTGTGTTCTGCCCACAAACAAAAAGACAACTGTGGGAGTTAATAGACATGTTAATTAATTTGATTGTGGTAATTATTTCACAGTGTATACGTATATAAAGACATCGTGTTGTATACCTTAAATATACAGATGCTCCTTGACTTATGATGGGGTATGTCCTGATAAACCCATCATAAGTTGAAAATATTGTAAGTAAAAAATGAATTGAGTACACCTAACCTACCAAACATCATAGCTTACCTAGCCTACCTTAAATGTGCTCAGAACACTTACTTAGCCTACAGTTAGGCAAAATCATCTAACACACAAAGCCTGTTTTATAATAAAGCATTGAATATCTCATGTAATTGAATACTGTACTGACAGTGAAAACAGAATGGTTGTGTGGGTTTTCACCATTAACACACGTAGTTGAAAATACACTAGGCCTAAAGAATGGCTGTAGTATTAAATAATTTAAATTGCTGGATGATGGGGATATGACAGTAACAGGGTCATCAGTATCTCTCTCTTCTCATGAGGCTGGAGAATAGCTGGTTTCTACTGAATGTGTTTTACTTTTGCACTGTTGTCAAGTTGAAAAATTCTGTTGAGCCGGGCCGGGCGCTGAGCATCGACCTAGGATCCAGGAGATCGGGGTTCGATTCCCGGTCAGGACACATGCCCAGGTTGCGGGCTAGGCAGTCGATCAATGATTCTCTCATCATTGATGTTTCTTTCTCTCTCTCTCTCCCCCCCCTTCTTCCCTCTGAAATCAATAAAGATATGTTTAAAAAAAAAGAAAAGAAAAATTCTGTTGAACCACGATAAGTTCAAAAATCATCTGTATACAATTTTTTTGTCAAAAATAAACTTTAGACAAAAATTAAAGATAGTTTCCAGGTTGTGGTACAAGGAGAAAGATTCCCTAAGTCGAGGAGGCAGACCTGAGGGTCCAGAGAGACTGAGGCATTTAGAGTTATAAGTCCAAATACAAAAAAGAAGAAAGCTTACAAAGAGAAAACTCCAGAGATCTGCAGATAGACCCTTTGAGTATTCATGAGTGTGGATCAGTGCATGCGTGGAAGGAATGACCTAAGGCTGAGTAAAGAATAATGGGAAAGGATTAAAGGGAAAAGTACCTGTTCCCACCAGCAGGACTGGAAAAAATGTATGATTCATGTGGTGTTGGGTGAGGCCCTCAGAAAGGTGCTGCTTCAGTGGTAGGGAATTACCCTAGAGTGAGCACTGCTTCAGACCTGCCTCATAAATTGTAAAAACAGGACCTGAAGAGATTAAACTATTTTCAGGTAACTAACAGCATCCCAGAACACAGCTCAAGAAGATTTATAGGAATATAAAAATATTGAGACAAGGTAAAATTCACAGTGTCTGGCATACAAGCAAAGATTACCAGGTAGCAAAGAGGAAGGAAACCTAACCAATGATGAGAATAATCAGAATCAACCCAGAGCTGACAGATGTTAGAATTAACAAGAGAACTACATCAAAACAGATAGTATAAATTGTATTACATATGTACAAAAAGGTAGGTAGATATTTTAAACTACCCAAATCAAACTTCTGGAGATGAAAATAATGTCTGAGATCAAAAATACACTGGATAGGATTAACATCAATTAGACATCACAGAAAAAAAGATTTGTGAAGTTGAAGGCACAGCAATAAAAACTATACAAAATGAAATAGAGAAAAGAGGGAAAAAATTGTTAATGAAAAGAATATCCTTGAGCTATCATTGGCTATCCAATAGCCACCTCCAATGGCCTAATGTATGAGTAACTGTAATCTCAGAGAGAGAAGAAAGGGAGGGACAGAAAATACTTAAAGGAATAGCCCAGCCCTGGCTGAGTGGCTCAGTTGGTTGGAGTGTCGTCTCATGCACCAAAAATGTTGTGGGTTCGATTCCTGTTCAGGGCACATACCTAGGTTTTGGGTTTCATTCCCGGTCAGGGTGTGTACAGGAGGCAACTAAATGATGTTTCTCTCTCTCTTTCTCTGGTCAATTAAAAAACATTTAAAAAAAAGAAAGAATGGCCAAAATTTTTTCACACTTGAAAAAAACGACAACCCATAGATCTAAGAAACTCTAAAACCTCCAGGCACAAGAAACATGAAGAAAACTACACCAGAGCACATCATAACCAAATTGCTCAAAACCAGTGATAAAACTGAAAACTAGAAAGCAGCCAGGGAAAGAAGGGGCAGGGGCAGATATGCTCCATACACAGGAACAAAGATAAGGGTGGACATCCGATTTCTCATTGAAAATAGTGCGAGAAGACAGTGGAACATCAGCTTTAATGTACAGAAAGAAAAACTGTCAAAACAATTCTATGGCAAAATATCTTCCAAAAGTGGAGACAAGGTAAAGATGTTTTCAGACACACAAAACCTGGAAGAATTCATCACAACTGACTTGCACTACAAGAAATGTTAAAGGATGTACTTGAAGCAGATTAAAAATGGTATCAGTTGGAAATCTGGAGCTATACAAAGGAATGAAGATCAGGAAATGGTAATTACATTGATAAACATACAGGGTTTTTTCTTATCTAAAATTGTTTAAAAGATAATTGACTATATAAACAAAAATATATTGTGGAATTTATAGTGTAACATGCAAAATACATGGCAGTAATAGTACAAAGGTTGAGAGAGGAAAAATAAATATAACCACTGTAAGATTGATATACTGTACATGAAGTAGTATACTATAATTTGAAGGTAGACAGTGTGGCTCAGAAATGTATACTGTAAATTTTATAGCAGCTACTAAAATAAAAGAACAAAGAGTTATAGCTAATAAGACAACAAAGAAAATAAAACAATCATAAAAAATACTGTATTAATCCAAAAGAAGGCAGGTAAAGGGGACCCCCCCCCAAAGATAGGACAAATAGAAAAGAAATAGCAATATGATAATATGAAAACCTAATCATAGCAATAATCACATTAAATGAAATTGGCCTAAACACCCCCCAATTAAAAGGTAGGAATCATCAGATTGAATTAAAAAGCAAGATCCAATTACATGCTATTAGATATAAAGCCAGAAAAAAATACTTAAAATGAAAGATTAGGAAAAGACAATCTTGATTATACTCATCAAAAGAAAGCTGGAGTGGCTATATAAATATCAGACAAAGCAACTCTCAGAGCAAGGAATATTATTACAAAGAAGGTGGTTTAATAATGATAAAGGGATCAATTAAGCAACAGGATATAATTATTCTAAATGTTTATGAACCTATTAAAAGACCTTAAAATACATGAAGCAGCCCGCGTGGCTCAGCGGTTGAGCATCAGCCTAGGATCCAGGAGATCGCAGTTCAAATCCTGGTCAGGGCACATGCCCGGGTTCTGGGCACGATCCCCAGTTCACCTGCAGGAGGCAGCTAATCAGTGACAACTCTCTCATCATTGATGTTTCTATCTCTCCCTGTGCCTCTCCCTTCCTCTCTCTGAAATCAATAAAGATATATTTTAAAAATAAAATAAAAAATACATGAAGCAAAAGCTAATAGAACTGCAAAGAGAAATAAATCCACAAATGTAGTTGAAGATCACCCCCCACCCCACTGCCACCTTCAATAAGTAATAGAACAAATGGCTTGAACAAATCCAAGGTCACAAAGATTTACCCCCTATGTTTTCATCTAAGACTTCTATAGTTTCAGCTCTCAAATTATTAAAATTAAATGACATGCAGAATTCAGTACCTCAGTTGCACTCCCGCGTTTCAAGTGCTTATGTGGCTGATGTCTACCACATTGGTCAGTGTAGATACAGAACATTTCCGTCATCAAAGGAAGTTCTTTTGGACACACAAATACCCACAAATCCCTTCTTTAAAGGAACATATAAAATGAGCTAAACTCTTGATCAGGTAGTTTTCAAAGAAAGAAAGAAATGGGCAAGCTCATGTACATAAAATTGTTCAGAGTTTAAAGAAGTCTGCGTTAAAACAGAGATAGCATTTTTTCATCCCTCATATTTACAAACTTCCTTCAGGTCTTGACTCAGAGGTCACATTAATGAGGCCTTCCCTGCCCACCCTATTTAAAATTTCAAACCTAACGTCTCCATTTCCTGCACTTTCCCTTAGCTCTTACCATTAATATACCATATGTTTAACTTGTTTATTGTCAGTCTCTCCCCTCTTTCAATGTAAAGCCTGTTTTACTCACTATTTATTGTCCCTCCAGTACCTGGAACAGTCCCAGATATAGCAGAAACTCAGATATCTGTTGTTGAATAAAAGTTGACAAAGTATAGAGAAATAAGTACTGTCATATGCTGCTATCAGAGTAAATCGGTCCAGCCATTCTGGAAGTAGTTGTGTAGTATGTTAAAAAGTCTCAAAATTGTGCTTGACCTTTGATCCCACATTTTTCCCTCTAGGTATTTATCACATAAGGAAGTAATTAAGGATGTGCTGGAAGATTCAGCCACAGTGGAATGCTTTTAAAACTCTTGAACTCTGACATATGGGAAGGAATGTAGATTGTTTTTGAAATGTGGCAAGAACTGTTTTGCAGAGTTGGTCAGGAGACCTTCCTTTCTCTCCTGATACCTTAGCATTTTAAAATACTGTTTTGTTACTGACTTTTTTAAACCTACTTCTTTCTTAAGCAAAACTAAAACTTACCTATACACTTTTTCCCACAGGTCCCTTAATATGGACTTTGAAAATCAAGATAAAGAGAAAGACAGTAACAGTTCTTCTGGGTCTTTCAATGGCAACAGCAGCAATAATAGTAAGGCATTTATGTCAATTATCTTTCATACATGCAGTTTTAATTTGATTCTTTCTATAACCCCACTTAATTAACTGGGTTCAAGATTTATGTTAGGTATAACAAAATCTAATCTGTATGGTAATAATTTGTTAAATTATGTTTTGAATCTAAACTATTGATTTCTTGTGTACTGCTTTTAACTCATGCCTAAAAGCTGGCTGCTGAGGTTCTTTATCGTCTTAAAGATAAGCAAGATAGATCAATAGCTGCCTGTTTATGACTACATTTAAATATTTTGTTGAGGCTGGTCATTTTGTAGGTGTTGATCATAAATTCATTCAGTGACAGAGACAGCTACTTGAAGTACTTGTAAAACTAAGTACTGTGACTATCTTTTCTGATATTTAAGATTTTATAAGAATATTTGTTTTTAAAAAACACACAGAAGTGTGCTATATGGCAAATGTTCAGCAGCATTATTCATAATAGCCAAAAAGTAGAAACAACTCAGATCCTTAAGTTAATGAATGGATAAACAAAATGTGGTCTATCTATACATGGAATGCTATTCAGCACTGAAAAGAATGAAGTACATGCTACAACAAAGATGAATCTCAAAACATTGTGTTAAGTAAAAAAAAAACAGACAAAAGCCCGGGCCCGTGTTCCCAGTGGTTAGAGCAGTGGCCCTCACACCAAAGGGCCTTCGATTTAATTCCCAGTCAAGGGCACATACCTGGGTTGCAGGTTTGATTCCCACCCAAGTTGGGGCTTATGCAGGAGGCAGCCAGTTGCTGTGTCTTTCTCACATAGCTGTTTCTCTCCTTCCCTTCCTCCCTCCAAAACAATCAACGGAAAAAATATCCTTGGGTGAGGATTAACCAAAAAAAGCAGCAGCCGGGCAGGGAAGACTGTATATTGTATGAGTACATTTATATGAAAGTTCCAGAAGGCAAATGCAGAGACATAGTAAGTAGGTCAGTGGTGGCCTGGGCGGAGGGACGGGAAGAATTAAGTATAACTGGCATGAGGGCATCTTTGAGGTGGTGAAAATGTTCTAAAACTAGATTATGGTGATGGCTTCACACTTGGTACATTTACCACAAAACAATTATTTAATCACACACTTAAAACAGGTGAATTTTATAAATTGTACCTCAGTATAGTTATAGAAAACTGATAATGCTTATTGTAAAAAGAATTGAATTAGAAATAAAGAGGATTGGTTTGATAACATTGAGAGATTGGTATTGGATACCTACCATGCACTCAGCATTCTGTTAGATATATTGAAGGATGCAAAAGTATAAGAGCTGGTCCCCAAGCTATCTCATGGGCAGTGAGGCCAAAATAGTTTCCAAGGTGTTAATAAAATGCTCAGACAGACCTAGCAAATACCGCTTCCCTATACCTATACCTAGAGCAAGTACTTTTGGCTCTTAGCATAGCCTCAGAATCATTCTGAACAGGCATTTACTATCAGTAAATCAGAGTAAGCACTAGAGATGAAGTCATTTTGACATTTATGTACAAAGAGTGTAAAGAGAAAGGCAAGTAAGGGAGAGCAACAGTGGGCCAGGTAAATTTACCAGGAGGAATTTTTAAATGTTGGTTGATGATTACAACCCTTTGTGTTTATTTATGTTCATCCTGGTCGCATATTTTATTTACAGTCTTAATTAAGAGAGGCTCTTACTAATATTTTTTATAAAGATCATATGAAAATTTCTTAAATTTATTAGGGTAACATTGGTTAATAACTAATGAGTTTCAGGGGTCCAGTTCTATGACACATCTTCGGTATATTGCATTGTGCGCTCGCCACCATGTATTTGACCCCTTTCCTCTCCTCTCCCCTCCACTCTTCCCCCCTGGTAACCACCATACTGTTGTCTGTGTCTAGGAGTTAGCTTGCTGCTTTCTGTTTTATGTCCCACATGTGGGTGAAATGATACGGTTCTTGTCTTTTCCTGCCTGACTTACTTCACTTGGCATGTACTCTCAGGATCTAGCCATGTCGCAGATGGCAGTAGTTAGTCCTTCCTTACGCCTGTATGTTGGTGCGCGTCTTTACCCAGTCCTCGTTTCCGTGTATCGGCTACTGTGAATAATAATACTCCAGTGAGCGTAGGGTGCATATATCTTTAGAAATACGTGTTTTCAGATTCTACAGACAGATACCCAGAAGAGGGGTTGCTGGGGCATATGGTAGCTCTGTTCTTCATTTTGGAGGAGCCTCTGGACTGTTCCCATAGTGGCTGCACCGTCTACATTGCCACCAGCCGTGAAGGAGGCTCCTTTTTCTCCGCATCCTCTCCAGCACTCACTATTTCTTCTCTTACTGATAACAGCCATTCTGACAGGTGTGAGGTGGGATCTCATTGTGGTTTTGACTTGCGTTTCCCTTGTAACTAGTGAAGTTGAGCGTCTTTTCATATCTCAGTTGGTTATCTTTATGCCTTCCTTGGGAAAAGCATCTGTCCAGGTCCTCTGCACTTTTTTTTTCATTTTTATTGATTTCAGAGAGAGGAAGGGAGGGTGGGGAGAGAGAGATAGAAACATAATGATGTATTCGTCATTGATTGGCTGCCTCCTGCATGCCCCCTGCTGGGGATCGAGCCCGAAACCCGGGCATGTGCCCTGACCGGGAATCAAACCTCGACCTCCTGGATCCTAGGTCAATGCTCAACCCCTGAGCCACGCCAGCCAGGCTGCACATATTTTAATTGGAGTTTGCTTTGTTTTATTGAGTTCTTTATATATTTTGAATATTGTAGGTATCATTTGCAAGTATCTTCTTCCATTTGGTTGGTTGCCTTTTTGTTTTGTTGATGGTTTCTTTTGCTGGGCATAAGCCTTTTAGTTTGATGTAGTGCCATTCATTTATGTTTGCCTTTACTCCCCTTGCCTTTGGGGTCAAATTCACAAAAACCTCTCTGAGACTAAGGTTCATAAGTTTAGTGCCTATGTTTTCTATGTATTTTATTTTGGGTCTTATATTCAAGTCTTTAATCCATTTTGAGTTAATTTTTATGTTATGGTGTCAGATAGCAGTCTAGTTTTTTTATTTTGCATGAGGCTTTCCTTTCTCTGTTGTATGTTTTTGGCTCCTTTGTCAAAAATTAGTTGCCCGTGGTATGTGTGGCTTTATTTCTGGGCTGTCCATTCTGTTCCATTGGTCTGTGTGTCAAAAGACCCCAAATAGCCAAAGCAACCCAGAGAAAAAAGAACAAAACCAGAAGTATCATACTTGCTGACTTCACATTATTCTAGAAAGCTACAGTAATCAAAACAGTATGGTATTGACAAAAAAATAGACACACAGCTAATGAAAATTTCTTTTTTAGTTCCTCATGCACTTACAGCTCGGCAGGGTTAATTTGGAAGTAGATCACACATAAGATAAAATGAGTAATTTTTTCTTTTCACTCAGTGGTTGTCATATTTACCTTTTCCACCAAATATCCTATTAATGTTTCTCAACACTAAATGCAAAATAAAATTTTGTGTGGAGTTTTTAGCTGGGGCTACTAATCCCCCGAGATTTCAGTTTAATTAATCTGGTGCTGGGCCTGGGCATTGTCATTTTTTTTAAACTCCCCCAGGTGATTCTGATGATGAGTCAAGAACAGAGAGCCACTGTGCTAAATCCTATTTGTTCCTTAAAAATGTTCTCATAAAATAATTTTTCTGATTTGCTGTTTTCAGATGTTTTGTTCTCTCCGTTTCCCCACCCCCAAAGTCAGTCCTCAACTATTAGCATCAGTGGGGAAGAGGGAGCATGTGTACAATAAACCCGAAGATGATAAATAATTTTAGTCAGTGGGTTTAAACTACCTCTTTTACCAAACCTATATACAAGACCCCAAATATACTCAAATTAACAAATCTGGATTTTTACTACCTTTGAATGTTCTTGATCTCGTTTGTTTTTGTTCTTGGCACCCTGTCATCCAGATGGTTAGCACTTCAACAAGTATTTTTTGAGCAGCTACTTTAATGAAGGCACTCTGAGGAGAGCAAGGAATTCATAATCCCATTGGGAAAGAAAGATTTAGGGGGTCGAGATAATCTGTCTTATCTGCTAATCCCTAGGACTGTCTGCATTCTAATATGTTAATGTATCTAAAGTACATGGCACAGTGCACATTAATATGTCCCTTTCTCTTTTTCAGGTATCCAAACTATTGACTCTACCCAGGCCCTGTTCCTCCCAATTGGAGCATCTGTCTCTCTCCTAGTTATGTTCTTCTTCTTTGACTCAGTTCAAGTAGTTTTTACAATATGTACAGCAGGTAAATTAATTTCTCTCCCTATTCTTTGCATTAACCTAAAAGGAAATGTGTTCACCTTGTTTTATTATCATTCAAAAGTTATGATTTATAGACTATTCCACTCATCAAGCTTTTCTTCCTCAGTCTGGCTTTTCCTCCCCTCACCCCTCCTTGAACCTTTTGACGCACATATCAGTTCAAACCTACCAACATAATCTGAACAAAAGGCCAGGGAGCTTTATGACACCAGAGCAGGATCACTTTGGCTGTGGCTCCTGGTCTGGTAGGTTTCTAGAAAGTCCAGTTTGGCAGACTCATCATTGGCAATCCTTACTGATGATTCCACAGCTAGAAACATTGATGTCTAATTAAGGGAATTCCACTGACAGCGCTCTGATGAGTTTTTAAGCTGAGCACTGATGAAAATGTGTAATACATGAACAGAATGCTAGACTTGTTAGGAGATAATCCCCTGGGCCGCTGTGTATCTTTCCTTGTTGAGAGGGAAGATAAGGAGGAAACCTACCTGCGCTTCCGCCACCGCATGGCAGGTCCTGTTCATTGTTTTTTAAGAGATGGGTTATGTGTGCAATGGGAAAGGAAGATACTTTTCTTCTCTGGTTAATTTGATTCTATCCACTTGTCGAGAAAAGTATTCTGGGAAATGATTAAGTTTCCATAAGTCATGCCTTTTTTTAATAATGTGAAAAACCCACACACAACAAAATGTAACCCTACGTTTTCTCTGCAGTTCTTGCAACGATAGCCTTTGCTTTCCTCCTGCTCCCGATGTGCCAGTATTTAACAAGACCTTGCTCGCCTCAGAACAAGTAAGGAGCTGGGAGTTCCCTCAAAAGCATAAACTTGTGTGTTTCTTTCACACTTGTTAGCATTATTAGGAGTCTGAATTTTTTTTTTTAATTTTTACTGGTTGATTTGAGGCAGATCGATTTGTTGTTCCACTTATGCATCATTGGTTGCTTCTTGGATGTGCCCTGACTGGGGATCAAACGTGCAACCTTTGCGTATCGGGACGACACTACCTGGCCAGGGCTGAGTCTAAATTTCTTGTACTGACTGGAGTTCACACATGCTAGGAAACTGGGAAGTGAGATGTTTGATTTTTAAAACTAGAAGACAGTAGTACTTTCTTTTGCACCTTTTTCCCCCCCAGTAAATTTCAGAGAAGGAGTTGCCCTGAGGAAACAGTAGGAAATGGAGGACATTGTGCATTTTATTTTATTTTTTAAAATATATCTTTATTGATTTCAGAGAGAGGAAGGGAGAGGGAAACATCAATGATGAGAGAGTCGTCATTGATCGGCTGCTTCCTGCATTCTCCTGACTGGGGATCGAACCTGCAACCCGGGCATGTGCCCTGACCAGGAATCGAACCTTGATCTCCTGGATCCTAGTTCGATGCTCAACCACTGAGCCACGCCTGGCTGGGCTGCACCTTTTCATAGTAGAGGAAATATAAACAAATCCTAGGAAGTCAGAGTCATTGTAATACGCTTCCTGCTTAGCTTATTGAAAGATGAGAATTTTCCTTTTAAAGCAGTGCTTTCTTTCTTTTACTGATGAGTTAATGGAATATGAAAATAGTTGTTGACTCATACATTCTTTGCCTTTTATCTTTGGTGACCTAGAATCACTTAGGTTTAATCCCAATGTTCGAAACACCTTAACTCCTAAAGCTCTTGCTCCGTGGAAACAAAAGTCTGTTGCTAATGGAGATGGTGTATGCACTTAGGAAACCATCATGTGGGGGCAGCTGATATTCCCAGGAATTAGTGATAACCAAATAGATTTACTATAAGTATTTATTCATCTTTGCTAAATGAATTGAATTATTAACTTTCCTCAGTGTTTTCCTCATAAGAATAGAATTTCCACTGTACTTAGAATCTCCAAAGATTGATATTGTCACTTTAAACTTCTAAACACCCATGTTGATAATTTGGGATAAAAAGTACATTATCAATTGGGTTCAGAAATATAATTCTCTGAGCTCTCTGTAATTTGCTCCAAAGAGGTTTGGGTATGTTTCATATCTGGGTATCTAGATACTTGCCTACTACTCTAATCTGGCCCTGATGAACTCTGATTATGAACCACCAAAAGAGAGTTTGGTTATTGAATAGAATGTGTCACGTGTTTTCCAGGATTTCCTTTGGTTGCTGTGGGCGCTTCACTGCTGCTGAGCTGCTGTCGTTCTCTCTGTCTGTCATGCTCGTCCTCATCTGGGTTCTCACTGGCCATTGGCTTCTCATGGATGGTGAGTAACTACCATGTGACAGGTTAAAATTCTGATATAGTTTATAGATACTTAAATTTGTCCCCTCTTGCTCTGCTGTGTTTTAGTCATACTACTTTTGATTACCATGAATATTAGGTATCTGAAGATGGTGTTATGTATCATTGAGTTTTTTATTTTTACCCGCCTTTTAAGGATTTTTTTAATAAGAGCTTTTTTTGAGATATAATTCACATACAATTTACGTAAAGTGTACAATTCGTTGGTTTTTAGTACACTCAGAGTTGTACAAACATCACTACATCAGTTTTAGTGCATGCATTTTTATCACCTCGCCTCTAAAACACAAACCTATTAGCAGTCATGTCCCCCCACCCAGGCCTGGTCACCCACTAATCTACTTTGTCTCTGAATTTACCTCTCCTGGACAGTTCAAAACCAAGGATGTTCTGCTCATGTTCACATTGGTAGAATTTAACAAAAAGGATTTTAAACTGTATTTTCCCCCCTGTAATCTGGAATCAATAACATAGTCTTAATAAAGAAGGAATTTTAAACCTTAAAGGAAACTAAAATCTTACCCTTCTGTTTCAAGAGATTTTTTTCTCTCTTTAAGTTACTTTAACAAGTGCAAGGATTTGAACTTTATATATACCAAATTAGTGAAAAAACTCTAAGAAGCTGCATATTATTAGGAAACAAACCATTGAGTGGATTGCAAGCTCTGTAAAATTATATTTAAACCACAGACGTTATTTTAATGAAAAGTGATAACTACAGAAAAAGCACTTTTTAAAAAAACATGCAAAACATATGATATACTTATTTTTAAATATATTTCTTGCTTAGGATAAAATTACAGTGATGGAGAAAAATCAGTGGTTATGTGGGGAGGAGGGTTTGATTGTAAGAAATAACAGGGATTTTAGTGGGGTGATACAGCTGTTCCATACAGAGTGTGGTGGTGGCTCCACAGATCTGTTAGAATTCATAGGACTATACATCTAAGGAACGAGCAGGCCCCGTAAAATCACTGGTGCACAGCTTTAGTCTTATTTTAGCATCATACGTTGCCTTATAAAAAACATTTACTGTGATCATTTGCTTCAGTACTTGAGTGCCCACTGTGCATATAAGCATTCTGAAGTACAGTGTTTAAAATGTTCAGGTGGCTGACAGAACTGCTAAATTTTCCAAATCAAGTATCAGTGCTGTCAGTAGTCTTAGGAACTAGTATTTGATAAAGAGTATGTTGAGAAACAGACATTACATCCAAAGCCACACAGGTTGCTTCCCAGCTTGTGGTGGAAGGCAATGCCTGTTCTACACATACTGGGTGTTGAGAGTGATGAAGCGGCAGGTATGTGTGTTTGACTTTCCCTAAGATTAACTCTTGGTTTCTGCAGCAGAATGATGGAACGAATAATAGCACAGATATAAATTGAGCACATTTAACCCCACCTACACAGATGTTATGTGACATGAGGCAATGAAAACTCCAGGTGCTATTTCTCAACTAGAGTAAATACATAAAGCAAGAATCACCTAGGCAGGACTAGTCTCCATGCACACTCAGAGTTCGTATGATGACAGATGGTACTTAAAGTTCCCTGGGTGCTCTGAGGGTCTCTAATCCCACTACTAACTTTCAGTGGCTCTGCTTTCATGAAACTCTTTATCATGTGTCCAGACACACGATATTATTTACAGGGTGTTTTTTTAAGTTTCCTAAGCTGCTGACCCAGAAAAGATCAGATCTCTCAAAACAGCAAGCAGTGTGTTCTTTATACTCTCATCTCTACCCTACCTGAGCATTGCATAGAACAGAAAAATACCTATTTACTAGTAATGTGTCAATAAAAAAAGGTTGGCATGATGGAAGATGACATTCTTTTCAAGATAAACTGATTTACACCACCATCTGAAACATTTTAGAGCAAGTCAGCCAAATTTTCACCATTGCACTTCTGCAGGTACAAGTGGGAATGTGCTTATTAGACTCGCTAAAGGAAAAACGGGAGAAGCAGCTCTTTGTAAGACGCTGAAGGGTGCATTCTGCTGCAGCGTTCTCCTCTAGACGATAGAGTTGATGGAAAACTGGCAGTAAGGGACAAACTGTGCCCAGTGACCATTGCCACTGTGAAGTGCACCTTATAATTGAAATTTGACTGCTCATGAGGCTCCCATAGGCCCTAACTGGCCCTAAATAGGAGCCTTTTGCATCATTTTCTATCATCATTGCTGTTTCCCAATATTTACTCGTCCAAAGATACCTTCTTCCTACCAGTTTGCACTGGTTAAACTACCCTTGTGAACAAGTACAGAGTTTTCCCTCAAAAGAAAGGAGAGCCTTTGAGCTTTTTGTTTTTCAGATTAGTGATTGATGTGTGTTTGACTTGTTTTCTGCTAATTATAGAAAATGTAGCTTTCTAGCTATGGTCTTTAACATTCTGAAATGTTTTTCTCTGACGTAGAAATTATCTTTCCAGACTTCTCTGCAGAATCAGAGGTCATCTTGTAGGAAGTGATTTGTTGGTAGAGTTATTTTAAATGAGTGTTTCTTAATTAAAGCCTATTCTTTGAAGTTAATTTAGAATTCATCATTTGTGGTTGTTTTAGGGCTAGGCATGAAGTATATTTTCAGGGTTATACTAAGGAGCATTAATATTAAGAAGGAACTTCAGTCTTCTTGAACTAAATCTAGAGCTCTTTTTTATCTACTTTGTTTCATCTGGTAAGTTAACCTTTTAAATTTGGGAGAGCTTTTAAGGATTTGACCAGTAGGTGGTGTGGTATGTTAGCTAAAAGCTGATGAACCTTGTGCACACATACCTAGTGTTCAAGGATCATTCAACCAGCTTCACAGTCTGCATCCTCGGACCAGTTCAGAGACTGGAAGAGTCTTGTCTTGCTCCAGCCCCTCACTCTACAGCACTTGCTACTAAGCTATGATTAGAAAATGTTTAGCCCGGCCGGGCATGGCTCAGCGGTTGAGCGTCGACCTGGGATCCAGGCGATCAGGGTTCGATTCCCGGTCAAGGCACATGCCCGAGTTGCCGGCTTGATCAGTGACTCTCTTATCATTGATACTCCTGTCTCTCTCTCCCCCTCTCCTTTCCTCTCTCTGAAATCAATAAAGATATATTTTAAAAAAGAAAAGAAAATGTTTCATGCCAGAAATCTAACAACTAGGTTTTTTGTTTTAAAATACTAGACTCTGGCGCCTAGTCCACATAGGGCTTAGCTATCTAGAAATCTTAGAAGCAAGACTGCTTAAGACCTTACATGTCACATAATCCTTTTCAAGAACATTTAAGCTCAGTTTGGTGTCACTGTCTTTGTCCTTGGCCTGCTGGTTGTGGAAGAGAAGGTGATGCAGAGATTATATCAATAATAAATTGAAAGTAATTATAGCTAAGTAGCTAAGATTAATAATTTACTTCCCTAACACCATAGCTTAATTTACATTTAACCAAAAGGCAAGTTTGTTCGTAAAGCTACTAGGGAGAGTCTCGCAGTTTCTCAAGTGTCATGGAGCAAGGGAAAGTTCTTCATTTTGGTTTGGAAAAGCCCTTAAGAGAAGGTAAGATTTTTCAGGGTTCCTTGAATGAAGGAATGAAGAAAGAGAGGCAAACTAGATGAGTAGTTGACTGTGTTTTGGGGATAAGATGTAGCTTGTGTGAGTACCTAGCTTTGGCAATGTTCATTTGGGTGTAGGAGTGATACTCATTCAAAAGACTTACATTAAGAACTTTCTCTGAGTGGTCCAAAGGGATGCTTTCTGCCTCTCAGACATGGGACTTCAAGTACAGTTGGGAGACTCGGTTGGTATGGAAACAGGTTATTTTTTGCTTAACTCGGAGAGGAGGAAGAGGGAGAGGATTGGGAGTGGAGGGGGAGTGGGGGAGGGAGAGGGAGAGGGACGGTGGCCCAGCCCTGTTCTGTGTAGTCGTGCTTGAGGGTGTGTGGCTTTATCTTAGACTTGATCCTGTCAGAGTAGGGAACCAAGTGACCCTAAAGCAGGAAATTGTGTGATGGCAGTAAAGAGTAAGGGGAGGGGGGAAGTGGGGCGAAGCAGACCAAGGTTTGCAGTAACAATAAGGATTAACACCCACAGTGGCTGCAAATTGAGCGTACATAAATGAAAGACTGCGATAAACTGAAAATGAATCCAGAGTTTCATGTTTGGAAGCTTAGGGATAGAATAACATTGTCTAGAGCAGTTTTCAAAATATGAAGTACCTGACTATTTTGTTTTTTTAAATGTATCTATTGATTTCAGAGAGAGGAAGGGAGAGAGAGAGAAACATCAATGATGAGTCATTGATCAGCTGCCTCCTGAACACCCCCAACTGGGGATCGAGCCTGCAACCCGGGCACGTGCCCTGACCGGGAATCTAACCATGATCTCCTGGATCCTAGGTCGGTGTTCAACCGCTGAGCCACGCCCGACTGGGCCGGTACCTGTTTAGTCAGGGGCACTGACCTCTTTTCCCTTAGATTGTCAAATTAAAAAATGACAACAGCCAACAACATAACAATAGCTGTCAGGTGTGAGTGAATCAAAATTATACCTATTTTTCTTAGCAGATTGGCAAAAAATATGTTTTTGGTGTGCTGCATAATCTTAGTAATTAGCTTATGTGTGCCATGAGGTGAAAAAATTTGAGATTGCTGGTTTAGAGTCATGAAAAATTCTGTCACTGAGCAGTTGTCTTGTCCATGTTTGACTTCAAGCTAAGTGGGTAGGATTAGCATAAGATGAGTGAAAGCAATGAGTGGATGCTTAGACCATAAGACCTGTAAAGTTTCCTGCTGGTTTAGGATTAATTGAATGGTATATTGAATAGAAAAGTTCTGGGATGGACCAGCCACCTGCATGTGTTAGAGGCATGTACATTTAACCTTGGGAGCCCGCCCTTTTGCTTGTCTGCCCAGTGGGTTTCCATACCCCTTTCAGTTATTATCAGTCAGTCCTCTGATCCCATTGCCCACACACTCCTCTTATCTACCTCACGTCTTCCTTTTTTCCTTCGTTCCCTTGATGCTTTGCACTCCTTGTACTCACCTGTAAGTTCCTGAACACATCACCTCTTGCTACCCTACACCACCACCCCAGCCAGCATTTCTACCCCAACATGTGTTTGATCTGTTCTCTGGTCATAGTTCCCATTCACCTGCCAGGCGTGTTAGAGACTCCAGGAATACTGATGGGAACCATGCCCTTGAGGACCTTACATTTTAGTTGTGAGGAGAGAGAATTTTTTAAAAGGATACATCATGTACCAGATTTTGAGAGGGGCAAGGATAGAGGAATGAATTGCTGAAACAGTGTCCCAGAGTGAATGAAAGGGGATGCCACATAGGGTGAGTTAACTTTAAGGAGCAAGGATGATGAATCTGCAGTAATGGGGGGAGGCAGGAAACTGAGGCCAGGAGGTCCAGAACTGAACTTGGAACTTTATCATGATAGAGAATCTCCTAGGCCTTACACAGTTGAGCACTATCTATAGTGCGATAAAAAGGATTTCCCCAATTACTAGCAGGTCAAAATGAGCTAAATTCTTAGACTGGAGCTGAGGGCATTTACAACTTTGTAAGGTTTATAAGCTGAGTAGCTGTGGGAAGGGGATGAGCCTGTACTGCACACTGTGCTGTCTCTTCCCCAGCCCTGGCCATGGGTCTCTGTGTCGCCATGATCGCCTTCGTCCGCCTACCCAGCCTCAAGGTCTCCTGCCTGCTTCTCTCAGGGCTCCTAATCTACGATGTCTTTTGGGTAAGTGTCATTTTCCTGAAGCTGCTGCTCTCCTTTGCATTTTATTGGAGTCTTAAGCACTGAAGTCTGGCTGGCCAGGGTACCTCCCATCTAAGACCACTCCCTCCAGTCCTGAACTGTATGTGTTAAAAGGTAAGGAGGCAGCTAGTTGAGCCTTTGTTTCTTGAGATGTGTTGCAATAGATAACCTGTGTGTGATCGTTAGGGTGGGAGAGGGAGTAGAAAGACAAGGTGCTATGCCTCAAAGCTCGCTTGATATCGAAGTGTTCTGAGACCCTGCTCTTAAGAACAAAGAGGGCTGGTGCTGAAATCAGGTCACTTCCAGCTCCTCTGTTAAAGGTGACTCTCCACTCGGCAGGTGTTTTTCTCCGCCTACATCTTCAATAGCAACGTCATGGTGAAGGTGGCCACCCAGCCGGCTGACAATCCTCTTGATGTTCTTTCCCGGAAGCTGCACTTGGGGCCCAATGTGGGGCGCGATGTTCCTCGCCTGTCTCTGCCTGGAAAACTGGTTTTCCCAAGGTAGGACTGACAGACATCCCGGGCCTCATGACAGTGAATACATGCCTTCCTCTTCCTTGATGCATCTTTGTCATCAACATTCTAATCCTAGACTGGAAAGGGTTTGTGAGTCAGCATCTCCATCTTACAAATGAGGAAGAGAATATTGACTTGACTTGCAAAGATTTATCACTAAGTGATACAGGTGCTGCTTTTTATTATTGATTAATGTTATCAAACAACCATATGTTACTACTGTTAACAGGAGATTCTGGATCTTTTTATGTCTAAGACATTTGTAAAAATATGTCAATGGGTAAATTATATAGTTCCTGGTAATACAGTCCTGGAAAAATTAATATGCTGCTTTAATCTCCTGTGTCTGGTAATAGGTACTTATTTGAAGTCTTAGCAGTGAATGTGTGACAAATAGTGACTTGCTTGACATTTCTAGAGATGGCAGTACTTAAGCAGATCACTTTTAGTCATCTACAAGGGGCTGGGTCAAAGACCTCTATTGGCAGTACTCTTGTGGTTTTTAATCTCTAAACTCTTAGAAACTAGTGTGCAACCAGTAGAGATTTCCATCTACCATTCAGATAAATTCTTTCACTTCTTAAAGAGCTGATAGATTTTGCATAGGAGGAAGAGACTAGGATTTTACAGTGTGGCATCCCTGACATGTGACACTGCCTTCCAGCTCCACTGGCAGTCATTTCTCTATGTTGGGCATTGGAGACATTGTGATGCCTGGACTCCTGTTGTGCTTTGTCCTTCGTTATGACAACTACAAAAAACAAGCCAGCGGTGACTCCTGTGGTGCCTCTGGACCTGCCAACATCTCTGGACGCATGCAGAAGGTCTCCTACTTTCACTGCACCCTCATTGGATACTTTGTAGGTAAGAGAGAACCAGAACCTGCATTTGGATCCCCTTTCTGGCTGTCCTCCTCCACCTGGAATTAAATCAGGTCTTCTAGCTGCAGACCCTGGATAGAAGGAGAGCAGTAACTGGTTGCTGTTACTAGACAACCACAAAGGAAAACACCCACGAGCCCATGAGGTGATAGATGCTGACTGTACTGGCCAGGCCAGTTCCCTGTCTGAAGAGCATTGTAGTAAGAGTATGGTTTGGCCTCAAAGTCAAGAACACCTGCCACATAATGATCATGGGCCAGTCTATATGCTTAATTTAAAGTCTTCAGCTTGAGTTTAATGAATGTCATATGTATTTCCTACTTCCTACTTCATTAAACATATTTCCCTTCATTTGTTCTGTCACCTCGGATGCTTCCTAGGCTAGTTTTCCTCTAGCCAGCTCACTTATGGGCAGATGGGAAGAGACATTGTAAGTGGGCTAGGATAGGGGAAAGGAGCATCTCTTTTGCCTACAGCAGCACCTCACTAATTCCATTGCACTTTCATAGACATGAGTTTGTTTCATTCGAGAAACTCCAAGGGGGCAGAGCAAATGGTATTAAGCCATCAGACAAATGGAGGCTCCAAAAGATGAAATGCCTTAAACCAAGGTTACATAGCCTTGTAAGTAGCAGAGTTGAAACTTAAACCCAGGTCTTTTGCCTCCAAGTCTAAAGTCACATACCACAGTAGACGGAGAGCAGGCACACTGAGGGCTGAAGTGAGGGCTTGAACCAGGGCACAGAGTGGGCCAGTCACAGGTCTTTGGAATTCTAGGTTTTTTTTAAACTGCTATTCTGTGTCTCTTTAACTGCTCGAGGTAGGTATTTTATACCCTGCCCATTGGATGGAAATGTCACATTAGATTTATACAGTCTCGAGATGCTAAGACACATCCAGGTAACAGATTGTCTCCTCTCTCAGGGCTGGCCCCTTGGAGTTATTCACAAATGCTTCTCTGTCCTCATAGGTCTGCTCACTGCTACTGTGGCATCTCGTATTCACCGAGCAGCCCAACCTGCCCTTCTCTATTTGGTGCCATTTACCTTATTGCCACTCCTCACGATGGCCTATTTAAAGGTGAGAGAAGCAGTTATAAACTTGGCATTGATCCTGGACTTGGGTATGTATTCTTGCTGGAAATGGTTCTGTTTAACCCCTGAGCTCTTGATCTTGACAGTGGGGTTTTGTTCTTTTGTTTTCCTAACCTGATATTAACAACATCTTCCAGATTCTGGCAGCCACTGGCAGAAAATGCTAGTGAGTTAGACCACTACACCACCTGCTCATGGATAATTAACTGAAATCCCTAGAGCTCAGTGGCAGAGACTTCCTGCTTCTCTTAAAAGCAGCACCCCATTGTCACCTAACAGCTCTTTTAATACTCTGTGTTAAAGTTTGGCAGGAGGAGCAAGCAGAAACAACAGGGTCAGCACACCCACCTGACCTTCCTCCAGTGAGCTGCTCTGCCAGGCAGGCTTAGTGCCCTAGGCTTTCCAAAACTGGACACATAAAGTCTGCACAGAGTTCTCTCCTGCAGGGGACCACTTTCAGTACAGCAAACCAGATAGGCTGTATAGAGAAGACTAAAGAGCAGCATGAGTTCTCTGGTGAGCACCATTATTTACATTTGCTCTCCTCCTCCGTAGGGTGGGCAGGGGCTCTGGCCTGCCTGCAAGGCCTCTGCAGTGTATTCCTGGACACATCACTGGAGCCGCTCCAGCTCAGTAGGCCACTGCCCCAGACACCTTAAGCACCCGCTCAGCTCCTACCAACCTGCCAAAATCACCCTGCACCCACAGTCTCCACAGAGTGTACTGCTGCATAAAGCCACTTCTCCAGGATTGGAAGAGACAGCTATTTTCTCTAATTCATAGAAGCAAACATAGACAAAACAAAAAGACAAAAGAGAAAATAATTAAGGATAGTTTAAAGGGACCTCCGTGATAACATCAAATGTTCAAATATTTGCAAGATATAGGGATCCTAGAAAGAAGTAATGGCTGAAAACTTTCCTAACCCGGAAAAGGAAATAGACATCCAGGCCCAGGAAGCACAGAGGGTTCCAAACAAGTTGAACCCAAAGAGACCCCACACAAAGACATATTGTAGTTAAAATGACAAAAGTTATAGAGACAGTTTTGAAGGAAGCAAGAGAAAAACAAGAAGGGAACCTGGAATAATTACCCAGCAAGGTTATTGAGAATTGAAGGAGATAAAAGTTTCCTAGACAAACAAAAACAAAAGTATTTCTTTAAACCAGCTTTACAAGAAATGTTAAAGGGTCTTCTTTAAGTAGAAAAGGAAAGGCCATAACCAGAAATACCAAACACCAAAGCCTCATAGCCAGATATTCAGTAAATACAGCAAGTTAGACAAAAGCTACTACAGAGGTTAAAAGAAAAAGTATTAAACTACAATAAGTAGTTTGGAGCTACACAACACAAAAAAATCTAAAATACAACATCAAGAACATAAAGCATGGAGAGGGAGTAAAAACGTACTCCTTATAGAATGTGCAGGGTGGGGCAAAAGTAGGTTTACAGTTGTTCGTATAAAAAAATACAGTAATTAATAAATAGTACAAGAATAAACTCTGTGCTTCATGTACTCACAACTGTAAACCTACTCTTGCCCCACCCTGTATTTTCACTTAAACCCCTATCAGTTTAAAACAGACTGCTCTAGGTAAAGAAGGCTACGCATGAACGTCCCGGTAACCAAAAACCAAGGATACGAAGAACAAAGAGAAAGGAACCTAAACAGAACATTAAAAAACCAGCCAGACAGGAGGGAAGAGAAGAGACGAAGAAAGGAAGAGAGGACAACTGTAAGAACAGCGAACAGAATGGCAGCGAGTACATGTCGGCGACCACTGTAAATGAAAAGGGAATAAGTGCTCCAGTGAGGAGAGGGCGGCTGCATGGGTTAAAAGTAACAAAACCATGACCTAGCTCTGTGCTGCTCCCAGAGACTCCCTTCAAATTGGAAGACAGGCTGAAAGTAAAGGGATGGAAAAAGATACTCCATGCAAATAGAAATGAAGAGGGAGCTAGAGTAACAATTTATATCAAACTAAATAGATTTTAAAACAAAAAAATGTGAAAAGGCAAAGAACGTTTCATAATTATACAGGAGCAATCTAAGAATAGGGTATAATCAGTAGGTGATTTTAATATCCCATTCACATCAATGGACAGATCTTCCAGACAGAAAATAGTGAAATAATGACCTTAAATGTCATAGTAGATGAGCTCGACTTAATAGACATTTATAGAACATTTCATCCTTTCTTTCAAGTGCGCATGGAACATTCTCCAGGATAGATCACACATTCGGCCACAAATCAAGCCTCCCTCAGTACAAGAAGACTGAAATCGTAGCAAGCATTTTTTCTGACCACAGTGGCATGAAGCTAGAAATTAACTACAGAAACAAATGAAAATAAAAACACAACTTTTCAATTGGGATGCAGCAAAAGCAGTTCTAAGAGGAAGTTCATAGTTCTACAGGCCTGTCATCTAGTAATTCCACTTCTATTTATTTATCTGAAGAAAACAAAATCCCTAAATCAAAAAGATCTATGCACCACTGTGTTCATTGCAGCCAAGATATGGAAGCAACCTACATGCCCATCAATAGATGAATAGATAAAAAAGATGTATGTCAATATACATAAGTCTGCATAATAATATTATTAAGCAATAAAGAATGAAATCTTGCCATCTGCAACAACATAGATGAACCTAGAGGGTGTTAAGTGAAATAAGACAAAGACAAATACCATATAATCTCACTCATACATGGAATCTAAAAAAAACAAAACTGTGAATGAATAAAGTTTGGAAATAGGAAATGATAAAAAACTAGACTTAGAACATTATCTTATTTACAGGACTTCTGTTTTTAACTCCATTTTACAGATGAGGAAACAGACACAGAGGTAAGTTAACTAACTTCCCTAGATCATCTGACTCATAAGCAATAGAACTTGTACCAGGATAGCATTGGTAAAAGCCCCACCCTGCTCAAGGGGCCTTAGAGCTCTTCTGGTGAGTCCTTCCAAGAATGGTGGGTTACTGTTCAGTGAGTAAAATGTGAATGTTCTTTGATTCTCCGCAGAAGCAGCCTGAGATCAAGAATCAGAAAAGACTTGTTGATATGTGCCTCGTGTTTAAACCTGTAACTTAGTCCAGTTCCTTCTTTCCCAGGGTGACCTACGGCGGATGTGGTCTGAGCCGTTCCACTCCAAGTCCAGCAGCTCCCGGTTCCTGGAAGTATGATGGATCACAGAGTGTGACCAGAATGGCCATCTTAGTCCCTTTCTGTCAACGCGTGGTTTTGTTTCCTCTTAGAGTTGGCCTGGTACTCGGAGACGTACCTGTTTAAGGAACTGACGTGTGATTGGATTTTGCGTTTGCAGGGAGCTTGTTTGCAGGAGCGCGGTGCTGGAGCCCTGCTCGGATCCTTTCTTCCTGCCGTTGTAGAGGTGGAGCCCCTCCTGAAGTGACAGGCCCTCCCCAGCGCTCCTCCTTCCCCATTTTTATGGATCTGCACTAGACTGTTACCTGTGGGGGATGGAGATGTGACTCTTTAAAACTGACAACGGCAAGGAGTCGTTCTATACCTTTTAAACACTAAAAGGATGAAAAACGTTAGCAAACCGAAGTTTCTTCAGTGAACCCTCAAGAACTTTGGGACCAGTTTCCTGTGGGGGATTCAGTTTCAGAGAACTGAGACAGAAGCTCTTCTGTCGTTATATTCTTCTTTCCTTTTTTTGGATTTATTAAATATTTTCTGTGGTGTGAAGTGACTTATTAAATCCACAGACATTGAGTGACTTCTTACAACATACACATAAGAACTGTTGTAAAGAGTTCATGTCCACCCAGATGTTGTGTTGGCAGTGAATGAGGGCACGGTTTTTATACATACACACACGCACATAGGTATATATGAATAAAGAAAACTCCAAACCTGCTAAGGTCATGCTGTGTAGCAGACGGGGGCTTGCTGTAATTGTTAGCATGTAGAGCCCTTGACTCGGGCTTCCTTGTATATGGATAAGCTGCTGTCCTTCCCTCCACGACTGAACGTGCAGTTAAAAAACCAGTCTAGTATTTGTACTGATATACTCATGGACTTTAGGGGACGCTCATTTGGTTTTGATCAGTGTAGCAAATTAGGGATGAAAAGACAAACCTTTCTGGCCCTTTATTTTGTTTCTCCAGGCTTCTCCCTTGCAGGGTTTTAGTCCTTTCTTCTGGAGCCGATGCATGTATTATAGCAGCAGGTGTCTGTGCTCTCTGATCATAGTAATGTACTACTTGTAAATACATTTTTCTATTTTCTATTTTTTTGTAATTTTTTTTGGCATTTTGTTTCATTGGTGTGCTGTATTTTCCATGCCCTCACTCCTTTAAGAAAAAAAAGGAAAAAAACACAATCCTGTCCTTGCTGTTGTGATTATAGTCTTGGTTTACCTGTGGGGACAAATGTCAAGTGCCCCTCTGAGATGCGCCCGACATTCCGGGAATCGCGGAAGGAGCAAGCTGCCTGCGCCCGTAGGATCGGCCCCGGGGCTGTGGGCTGTGCTGGGAGCCGCGTCCCCGTGGTAACGCGAGTGTCCGCCTGAGCAGCCCGGCCGCATGAGTCAGCGCCCAGGGCTCAGCAGAGGCCTGGAGCTGCCTGCGCGCCTGACAGCGGGGCTGGGAAGCGCTTGGGCCGTGATTTCTCCCGTGAGCAGGTGACCCGCCCGCCTTGACCTGTGTAACCCGCGGTTCCTGTTGCCTGAAGGCTCCGTGGGCGGAGGACAGCGCCCAGCGGGCGGAGGGCGCAGGCAGTGCTTGCGCTTGTCTGGGGAGCGAGAAGCGGTCGGGGTGGTGCATTCCTCTGTGTGTCTTCAGATCCTGCTGAGGGCTGTTTTGTTTTTTGTTGTTTTGTTGTTTTGGTTTTTTTTTAAATAAATGACTCCTTTCTAGACTTTGTCACCTCATCTTCACTTTGGTGGTTGGTACCAGAGCTCCTGTCACCCTCCTACCTGCTCTGTCTGTACCAGAGACTAATGGGAAGACCCTGTCTCTCTCCAGACAGGGTCACCTGCAGCTCTGGTTCAGTCCTAGCGATGTCAGAACTGAAGCTCCTGTTGTCCGCAGAACCTGAAACTGCCTCTGGATTTGCAGTGCTCACTGCCTGTCCGCGCTGCTTCCTTGGCCCTCCGGGATGCTACTTGCTAGTCGGGGCGGGGACAGGGGAGGCTTCCAAAATGACTGATTAAAGGCAAGTGCCAATAACGGTTAGAAATATCCTGGCAGTTGGTCATTTTAATTTTTCTAACTTCTCATACAAAAATTAAATTCCAGACAGAAGTTACATAATTTTATGTTATTCTCACTTCTGCAGGTTTGGGGGGGGGGGGAATACCCACACCAGGACTCCTGAATGTGATTTCGAATCCATTTGCTAGTCTTCAGAGTCCTTAAAACTTGTGCAGAGGAACTGCAGATTCCTTTTGTTTTAAATTAACCACAGTAGACACTAGACTCTTCCCCCCACCCGTCCTGGATGTAGCACCCTTTGGATGGGGATAGGGGTGGGGGTGCTGTTAAAGCACGTACTTTAGTAGCTCCTTATATGCCCCTTCCCCCCCCCAATGAACCACGTCCTCTTATTTTTCCCCGGTTTCTCAGATACTCCTGAGTCGCGGGTTTGCGTGTCAGAAGCGTGCGTTAGGCAAGGCGCGTTTACAGAGTCCAGGACGGGCCCCCTCCTTCCTCACCAGCCCGAGGTGCTTCGGCCAGAGGCTGCACGTTGGAACTTGCCCGCGCTCATAGTGACTCTTCTTTCTAACCTGAGCTAATGCAGATAAGACGGCCAAGTTTCTCTAAAGCCTAGCACGTCCCATTCCCGTTACTGCCGCCTCCGGATGAGAGCGCACGGCCCCTGCGGGAACAGGTCAGACTGGCAGCGCGGGGGCTGCTCTCTCAGTCGCCTTCGTAGCCTTGGCTAAGCAGGTGAGTTAGGTGAACCACACAAACAAAGCCTAGTTCTCTGAAAGGGGGAGGGAAGGGAGTTCTGTTTTGCCAATAAAGTGTTAAAAATAGAATCTGCTGTGTCTGCATAGCCGCGCTCGCGATCCAGTGCTGCCCGTAGCCACTGCGCTCCGTGAAGCTGCCGCTGGCGTCGGGCAGTCTGTCTGTACGCGCAGCGCGCTCCTCAGGACGTGTGCGGCTCTCCCAGAAGCAGGACGGGCCGGGCCCAGGCGACCAGCCCGCCCGCCTCTGCCCTTCAGTGCGTGCTGGCCTGCACAGCCTCCTGCCTCCACGAAGTCCGTTTCTTTGGCAGCTTCCAACGGGGAACTCACTTCAAGCACAGTGGCCCCTCACGCAGGCGTCGGTCCTGAAGTGCGAGTCTAATCATGCAACGCGGGCCGCTTCCCTCCTCTGGGGGGGACGCGCCAGGTAAGAGCTTTCGATCTAGAAGTCACTTCCATTTCTGTGCAATTCATGGGCTGCTTTCTTTTAGTGAGACTGAACTCTTGACTTCCCGTGAGTGGGGAGCCTCTCCCAGGACAGCACTTCTCCCAAGTCTTCTGATGGATCAGCCATCCTTTTCCTCCTCAGCCTTCCCCTTGGGGTTGGAAGCCCTTCTCCATCCTCTCGAGGGCAGGCAGCCCTGTTTCAGCTTAAGCTGTGTCGGGCACCAGTGCCCCAGTCAGCAGTGCCGCCCTGATCCCTCCGCCAGCGCGCCTGCAGGGGATGCTGCAGCACTGCTGCGGGGGAGAGGTGGCAGCTGTCCCCACACACCAGCTTACTGGGTGACACAACACTGAGAGTGTGTCCAGAGCTTTGTTCCCATGACTCTGGGCCTTGGGTAGCAGAGCCGCAAATGCTCTTTCCCAGGACTGGGTGCGCCCGATGAAGAGAAGCTTGAGAGCCAGTGTTGGACAACATACACTGATCTCTACATAACTCAGGCTGGAAGTCTTACTACTTAGAGCCAGGAGTTAGTGGGCGCCTTTTTTATTTTATTTATTTTATTTTTTTAATATGTTTTTATTTCAGAGAGAAAGGGAAAGAGAAATATCAGCGATGAGGCACTGATTGGCTCCCTACTGGGGATCAAGCCCACAACCGGGGCATGTGCCCTAACTGAAAATCAAACCGTGACCTCCGGGTTCATAGGTTAACACTCAGCCATGGAACCACACCAGCTGAGCAGTTTGCAGGCACTTTGTAGCTGTGGTTATGTCGGTGTGCTGTTGAGGTCTTAGACACTTGCGGTGTGAAAAAGTCATGTGGCACGCTCAGCCTCAGTTTATGGTTCCTTTAACTTGGATTCTTCCTAGTCAGTTCCCTAAGTTCCAATAAGTCTCCCGTTAGGTAGAACCTGGAACACTTGTCACTGGTTTGCAAGTGGACAGAGGCCTGAGAGAGAGGAGGCAGCGCTGGCTCCAGCCCCCACCGAGTCCTGGGACTCTCACTAGACCCAAGACAAAGAGGAGTGGGACCCAGCGAGGGAGAGGGAATAAACTGGAGACTGGGGGCCGGGAAATCTGCCAAGCTGTGGGCCGTGGGCTTCTCTGCCTCATGAGGAATGCAAGACAGGAAGTGGGTGACCAGAGGACAAAGCGGTGGAGAGAGGGCAGCAAGGTGGCCACTTGCCAGCATTCCATCCTCGGGATCTGGGTGCCAGCTCCTCTGCCTTGCCCACAGACCCGTCGCCCATCAGCCTTCTCATGAGAGTTTGCTCAGCCTGCCTGGGTTGTCTGGGGGACAACACGTGCACCGAGTCTTGGCGTTGGTAGTTGAAGCAGAAACCTGCTTTCAGTAAGGAGGCCGAGGCCTTGCTCGTACAGGGAGGAGCAGCCCTGGTCGGATGTAAGGAGCCACCTCCCAGAGTCCTGAGGGCCTTCCTGGAACCATTGTTAACAGGTCAGCGTAGGTCAGCTTAGGCCAGTGATGGTTGTGTTGCAACTGGTCTGAGCAGGATGCTCACAACAGCAGCACAGGGCAGAGGCCCAGGCCATTGGTCCTGTGAGTCCTTAACAGTTTGGTTGTGCAACACCAGTACCAACCTCTAACCAAATTCTGCAAACAAAACGATGGCCTTTTTTCTGACACTTTTGATTTTTTCCATGATCAATGCCACCTCTGCCCTCTTTTCCTTCAGTGCACCTCAGAGGCCGGCTGCTCGTTCTGAGGGAAAAGCCCCCACCAGCCATTTGAGGGCCTGCACTCTCAAGCTCAAGGTTTTGCTCGAACACCCTTGGATCAAAAGACTCGATGGGCCGAACTCCCAGCCTATTTCAAAATAAAGAGCAGTGTCGTTCCCCAGCCTCTTGGCTCAGGTCAGTCCCCAAGACAGGAGGGACAGGAGCCAGGGCAGGCAGAGGGCAAGCGCCGGCTTGAGCGTAGCATTCAAGGGCTCTCCCAGCTCTGGGCCACGGTGGGGAAATCAGCACCGAGGTGTCACTGAGGAAGTGGACTGACACCTGCCCGAATGGCCCTGTCATCCCACGTGAGCAGAGGGATGGCCTGCTAGGACCTGGGAAGGGCGGCCCTGGCCTCCGCGCACAGCCGCCAGGACACCCCCCTGGAGAGCGCGGCTGAGGACAGGAGCGCCAGGCCCCGCACACCGGGCGAGTGCGGGGCGGGCGGGAGGAGCAGGGCCCC
This sequence comes from Miniopterus natalensis, assembly GCF_054644295.1. NCBI lineage: Eukaryota > Metazoa > Chordata > Mammalia > Chiroptera > Miniopteridae > Miniopterus > Miniopterus natalensis. The sequence continues at coordinate 20,174,269 of NC_142100.1, forward strand.
GCTCAGGACGCTCGGAGGGCCGGGCGGGCCAAGCCGGCCCGGGGACACTGGATGGAGCGCGCCTCAGCCAGTGACGGCCATCAGAACACCTGGCACGGCGCCACCTCCGCTGTCAGTTTCACAGAGCTCACCAGGCCCGCAGATCAGCTGGCGACAGAATAAGCTCCACACGCCGGCCGCCTCGCCCCAGGAAGCACGCGTCCCGACACACTCCGTGATTGGCTCTGAAACTTTTTTTTGGTGGTGTTTTTGTTTAAAACCCTCACCCGAGGATATTTTTTCCTTTGCTTTTCGGAGAGTGGAAGGGGGAGAGAGAAACATCGATGTGGGAGAGACAATGACGGGTCGCCTCCTGCACAAGCCCCGACCGGGGCCAGGGATGGAGCCTGCAGCCGAGGTACGTGCCCTTGGCTGGAACTGACCCCGGGACCCTGCAGTCCGCAAGCCGACGCTCTAACCACTCAGCACCCCGGTTAGGGCTCCAGAACATTTCAAATCCAGCTACTGTCCACAGCAAATGACTGTTGCAACAGCCGCTGCCTGGTCTTCCCCGAGCCAGTGTGTCCCGCGTTGGGGGCCAAATGGCCGGTCCTCTGGGTTCTCAGTGAGGCTTCGTGACTGCTGCAGGAGGCAGATTGTAGGACCCACTCGACAGACCAGAAGACCAGGTTTCCAGGTCAGCTCACTGGCCCGGGGCTTCCTGCTCCAGACCCCAGCTTACTGCCCAGGTTACCAGAAGCTAATCACACGGGGCTGCGGGGCTGCTGAACTCGACTTGACGCTTACACAAGGGGGGAGCCCCTGTGACCGGGAGGCTGCGTCCAGGCTTCTCGTGGGGGTGGGGACCGCCACCCTGTAGGGGGCAGGAGCTGCGCACCCGGCTGCCCAGGGGCCACGATCCGCACAACGTGCCGCTCGCTGCAAGAGGCGCCATCTCGCGCCGGTTAGGGACCCGGGACCCAACAAACGCAACCTCCGCGGTACCCGCAGCGACCAGACTTCAGTGTTAAAATTGTGAATCCCCCCGCTGCTGCCATAGAACCACGACCCACGACCCACGACCCTGGCCCGTGTGGCTCAGTTGCTTGAGTGTTATCCTGTGCACCAAAAGGTCGCCTGTTCAATTCCCGGCCAGGGCGTATGTCCAGGTTGCAGGTTCGACCCCCAGCCGGGGTACGTGCGGGAGGCAACGGATCGGTGTTTCTCTCTCCCTTCCTCTCTCTAAAATCAATAAAAATATTTTTAAAATAAACAATGAAACATGAAAACAACTGCTGTTCTGATCTCCAGCAGAGGTGGGCTGTGAGTCACAAAATCCTCCTGCTAAGAATAACTTCGTGGATAAAATCTTTTGAAAAGCCACGGAGAGGGTCCTGCCGCTCACTGTGGAGGGACTCGTCACCAACCCTTCCGCAGCCACAACTTCTCAACAAAATATATACAACAAACATGTTCAGGCAGCGAAGCGCAACCGAATTCCTGAGAAACTGCCCACAGTTGACAGCTGGAAGGGAATGGAGGCGGCGAGTTGCCCGAGGACAAGCACAGCCCCACCTGGCACCACGTGGAGAACTTCAACAGAAACCTGCAAGCACTGGCTTCAGTAACAAAGGAAAGGGCTCAGAAGGGCCCCAGACCTAAAGGCGAGGGAGTGAGCCCCAGGAAGGAGACAGGGAACCCCTCCTGTGTGTGCGCTGCCCCAAACTGGGACCCCTAAATGCAGGTGCCAGACTCCAACCAGCTGAAAGGGCCAAAGAGAAATCTCAGCTGCTGCCCGCCACGGGGAATCCGTTTTAAGTCTGAGTTCAGTCAAATTAACCGCTTGCGAGGAAATGTGATCCATACTCAGAAGAAAAGGCAATGAAAGGAAACCGCCTTTGAAGTGATCCGGATGTTAGGATTAACACTCAAGATTTTCAAAGCAACGATTATATTCTGCCCAAGAATGTAAAGGAAAAATGCTTATAATGAATGAACGAATAGGAATTGTCAGCAGAGAAATGGTAACAGAAAGAACCAAATAAAAATTCTAGAACTGAAAAATACCTGAAGTAAATCCAATAGATGGGGTAAATAGCGCATTGAAGGTGAGAGATTAATGGATGATTAAACTTGCAAAAGTGGGGGTGTAAACCTTCTCTGTCAAGAATCAGATAGTAAATACTTTTCGCTTTATGGGTCAAGACTCGCCATTGCAGCGCCGAAGCAGCCACAGCAAGTGCATGGGATGAGCTGATTCGGCCTGGGGCTGACCACAGCTCCCCAAGTCCTGAGACAGAGCAACGGACATCTAATGTGAAGAATGGAAAGAGAAAAACAATTGAAAAAATTGATTAGAGCCTCACTGATTTGTGGGACAATATTAGACAGTCTAACGCACGTAACTGTAGCCCCAGGATGAGAGGAAGAATTAGGCAGAAACTTTTTGGAAAAAGTAATGGCCCCATTTTTCCAAATCTGGGAAAAGTTTAAGAATCACAGCAAACCCCAAGCAGAAGAAATACAAAGAAAAAACACACCCGGGAACTTCATAGTCAAACTGCTGGAAACTAAAAATAGAGAATCTTGAAAGCAGCAAGGAAAAAATGACACGTTACATAGGACGACAATACAATTGTGTGAAATACTGGAAACTTCTCATCAGACAGCAGAAAGACTAGAAGACAATGTAATGACACCTTCAAAGGCATGAAAGTAAAACATGTCAACCCAGAATTCTACATCCAGTGAAAAGTGGTGAAATGATGCCATTTTCACATAAACTATAATTAAGAGGATTCATCACCCACAGACCCGCATGACAAGAATTACCAAAAGTTCTTCAGGCTCAAGGGAGTTGACGTCGGATGGGAACTCAGATTTACAGGAAGTTATGAGACAACCAGTATAGTAATTTCAAAGCAGCCCCAGCAATCCTTCCTGGTATTTACTGTGTGTGCCTGCAGTCCCCTCCCACGCTGCATCAGGACTGGTCTGTGTGACCGTCAGAATATGAAGTGAGAGTGTGTGATTTCCAAGGCCAGGTTATAAGAGACATTGCCATAGGTGTGAAATCTTCACAACCTTGGATTATGCAAAAGTTTCTTAAGGCACAAGCAACCAAAGAAAAAAATAGATAACTAGACGTCATCAAAATTGAAAACATTTGTGATTTAAAGGACACAAGAAAGTGAAAAGATAGCCCAAAAGAGTGGGAGAAATTATTTGTAAATCGTGTATCTGGTAAGGATTTGGTATCCAGAATATATAAAGAACTCTTACAACTCAATAATTCACTTATTTAAATAGGCAAAATATTTGAATATTTTTCCAAAGAAGATAGGTGAATGGTCAATAAGTACATGAGAAGAGGCTCAACACCATCAGTCATCAGGGAAATGTAAATGAAAATCACAATGAAATACCACTTCACTCCCATTATGACGACTATAACTGAGCCACACCAGCCAGGGCCCCTAAGTATTGCTTTAATCAACTGTATAAATGACATTTCTCCAAAGAAATAAAATAAGTCAGGAAGAAGATAAACCGGAATCATAAAAATAATTCAAAAGAAGAGATGAAGACAAGTAGAAAACAAATTGGTACAGTTAAAACCAAACATAAATAATCACATTAAATTTAAATGCTCCAAACACCCCAATTAAAAGGCAGAGATTCTCAGATGGGATTTTAAAATGAAAACCCAATTATGAGAAACCAACTGTAAGTATAAAGACATAGATTAAAAGTAAAAGGATGGAAAATATATCTATCATGCTAACACCAATCATAAGAAAACTGGAGTGGCCATGTTAATATCAAAATAGATTTCAGAACAAAGATTATTACCAAGAATAAAACACATCACTCCATAATAATAAATTGGATAATTTATCAGAAATACATATTAATCCTAAATGTTTATGTAGCTAATGATAAATTTCAAAATACATGAAGCAAAAACTGATAAGAGATAAATCATCTAGTCCACAGTTATAGTTAGGGTGCAATATCCTCTCACTAACTCAGATCAAGTCAGTAGAAAACAAGTTAGGGCACAGAAGATTTCAACACCACAATCAACCACCCAGACCTCATATCTATCGAAAACTCCAGCAACAGGATACATATTCCTAAGTGCACAAGGAGCATTTACCAAGATAGACCACATTCTGAGCCATAAAATAAGTCAGTAAATGAAAAAGGGCTGAGGTAATACAAAGTATGTCCTCTACTGCAATGAAAGGGTCTTAAAGCCAGTAACAAAGATCAAGAAAATCCTCAAGCATTTAGAAACTAAACAACTGACTTCTAAATAACCTATGGATTAAAAGGGAGGGGGAGTCACAGGAAAAATCAGAAAAACACACACAAAACATTTTGACATCGTGACAGCTCTTAGAGGGATTTGTAACATTAAATGCTCACATTTGAAATGCAGAAAAGTCTCAAATAAATTACCTAAGTTTCTACTTTAATAAATTAGAATAGGAAGACCAAATAAAAAGCACAAGAGTAAATAAATATAAAAGCAGCAATATCAATGAAATCATATGTAGAAATATGACAGAAAAACTAAACCAAAAGCTGATTCTTTGAGATCAATAAATTCATAAACATTTAACCAAACTGATTAGGAGGGGAAAGACACAAATCAATATCAGGAATTGGAGTGGGAACATCGCCACAGATTCTATATATAGTAAAAGGATATTAGTAGAATATTATGAAAAGCTTTATGCCAATAAATTTGGGAATTTAATTAAAGTGGAGAAATTCCTTGAAAGACAAAACCTACAAAAGCTCAACGAAGAGGTTAATAACCTGAATAGACCTATATCTATTAAATTGAATTTATAATTGAAAACCTTCCCACTAAGAAAACTCCAAGCCTAGGTGTCTTCAATGTTGAATTCTCCCAAATATTTAAGGAGGAAATATTACTAATTCTACAAATTTCTTCCAGAAAAATGGTGAGCAGGAACGACTTCCTCTATGGGGCAGCATGTCTCTGATCCCAAAACTTGAAAGACATTACAAGAAAAAAGCTACCAGGCCCATATCCCTCATGACATCAGACAGAAAACTTGTTTTAATTTTAGCAACTTGAACCCAACAACATATAAGAAGTACAATATATCGTGACCAAATGGCACTTATTTCATGAATAGAAGTTTGGCTTAACATTTAAACATCAATGTCATTCACATCAACAGACTGAAAAAGAAAAAAACAGATGCAGAAAAAGCATTTAACTAAATCTAACATTCATTCATCATAAAATACTTTAAGCAAATCAGCAATAGAATGGAGCTTAATGGGATAAAGAGCGCCTACAAAAAAACCTGAAACAAGTATCATACTTAATATTGAAAGAAATCAGCAGAAAAGAGCGTGAGAAAAAAAAGGTCATTCAAAAATTTGTTCTGGGTGTGCAGGGACGATTTATGCCCCTGACACCAGAACAGAATTTTTAAAAATAAAAACTTTATAGACCAATCTTACGAATACATATGCAAAAATCCTACTTAAATATTTACAAATTAATCATCAACAGAGCAAAATGGCAACCCATAGAATGGAAGAAAAGATTCACAAATCCCATATTTGATAAGGGATTAATATCCAGAATATATAAGTAACTCCTGCAACTCGGCTGAAAAAGAAAACAAAACCCAAGCAACCAAATTCAGAAATAAGCAAAATACTTTGAACAGACATTTCTCCAAAGCAGAGACACGCGTGACCAATAAGCACAAGAGATGTGCTCGGCACCCTTGGTCATTAGGGAGACGCCGATCCAACCACCTCACACCCAGGAGGGTGGTTACCGTTAGACAGACAGACGGACAGAAAAATGCCAAGCGCTGGGAGGGCCGCAGAGAGGCTGCGCGTGCTGGGAGGACCGCGGGGCGGCGACTCCCAAAGAGTGAAAAACAGAATCGCTGGGAGCCAGCGACGCCCCAAAGCAATCGAAAGCGCGAGTCACACAGACAGTTGCCCCTCTACGTTCACAGCAGCGAAAACGCAGAAACGATCCAAAAAATCCAACGGATGAGTTAATAAACAAAATGTATTACATACATATAAAGAAATATTTAGCCCTAAAAAGGAAGGAAACTCGGACGCATGCGACAGCCCCGGTGAACCCTGAGGACACCGTGCTAAGTGCAGAGCGCCACCCACGAAAGGAGAAACCCCGTGGGCTCCCCCCACCCGAGGCCCCCAGAGGGTCCGAGTCGGAGCCGGGAGGGTTCCAGCTGGGAGGCGAGAGAGGACGACGACAATGTACTGAATCGTCACTGAGCTGCACACTGAAAATGGTTAAAATGATAAATTTTATGTTATATGTATTTTACTACAATTTTTAAAACTCAACCAAAAATATTGAGGAAACCCCATGTTCATAAAATAATACTCTTCTAAATAACTGAAAGACAAAGGAGAGGCGCACAGTGGAATTCCGAAAACTGAGTGATAATGAAAAATACAATATATTATTAAATGAAGCTAAAGCCACGCTGGGAGGGACATGTATCACTTTAAATTCATTTCTTAGATAAAAAGACTGAAAAATCAATGAACATGCATCCCAGGAAGCTGGAAGAAGAACAGCAAGTTGAATTAAAGGGAAAAAGTCGAAGGAAACACAACTTTTAAATAAAATTAATTTTAAAGACACAGCACTGGGTATGTGACATGCAGCATGGCGACCCGACCTGCCCGTCTGAAAGCTGCTACGAGTAGGAGTCTGTAGCTGGGCACGGTGACGGGTGTCAGCGAGCCCTGTGGCGGCGACCATTTCACTGCACCGTCCCAGTTCAGCGAGCCGCAGTCTTTTGCTCGCGGAGGGTCTTGCCTCCAGTTTGTAAACACGCAACATCCGTGAGGCTCAGGACACGCAGGCGCGCCGCACAGTCGGCCACGCGAGCAAACCGTGAACACCTGAGACCAAGAGCGCGTCAGTTATGCCTCCGCTTTCAAAATACAAGAGAAAACAAGAACACGATGCTGAAAGTCAATCAAGTCAGAAGGTGGTTCTTTAGAAAAATTGACAAACCTCACAGTGATTAAGAAAAAGGTCAAATTCTAATAACTGAAGTCGGAAGTGAAACGGGGACTTCATGACACTAGCGCTGCCAAAAACACGCTGCGCGGGCCTAGACACGCAGAAGCCATCCGACGAACCTGGGCTGAGGGACAGTTACAGGGACAACGGGCTGATGCTTCGGGGTTCCAGTGTCATGACAAATTCAGTCCCCAAAACTGCCCTCGAGTGAAGGAGACAGAGACCTCTCGGCCAAACACAACATGTGATCCTGGACCGTGGAAAAAAGTTGCCGTGAGAGACACTGAGACAACTGGCAGGTTGCGAGCGAGGCCCGCGGGCGGCCGTTCACCACCAGGAAGCCTCCCAGCTGCCGGCCCGACCTGTCGCGTGACTGCCCTTGCTAGTTTTATTATTTTTTAAATCAGACTTGCTATTTTGATTTTACACAGGAGAAAACGAGTAGATTAATTTCATTAATTAAATACAAACAGAGAAGGAAAGAACACATGCAGCCTGAGAACAGTGAGCTTTGGGGTTTTTCTTGGGTTAGCAACAGAGCCGATCAAGATAGTCACAAGCCAGCCACTTCGCCCACTTTCGGATTCCCTGGAACGCCCCTTGTGTCATGCCGATGTCACCCGGTTCGTCTTTGAGCACCTCTTGCATCTGGCACAAGATGGGACTGGGTATCCTCGTACTTTTCCTGCCCAGACCTGGATTCAGCCATTTTTTAGGGTCCCCACACTCCTTTCCGTTGGGGAATGGACAGTATTTAGAAGACAAATTCTGAGCGCTCGGGGGGCTCACTGCCGCTGTTATCTCTAGGCCTTTCCAATGGAGAGCGGGAAAATACGCCTGCGCTTTCAAGTTCAACGCCACTGGGTCGGTCAGTGAGCTATTGACTGTGAGGCTAATGAGCTCCTTCTAAGGTTCTACACCGAGTTATACACTATTTCTAAATTTCCCTTAAAGAGACCCCCCAGAATTACATAAGCCTCACGTCTCACAAGCACTATCCATCGCTGGACCCCTGGGCCCTCACACAGGGCCTCCCTCACGTTCTGCAGCACAAGTCCTTATAATCTTCCTCCACAATGAAAACCTGATTCCCAAGACCAACCCCCCCCCCTCTTCCTCAAGGACCAGAATCAAGGCAAAAGTTCACAAATCCCTTTTTTTTTTCCATCCTGGGATCATTTTAAAGAAGTGACCTGGGTCATGGTCCCTAAGAGGAGTCCAAGAGTCTAAAACAAATTTGCCCACTGACTTCGAATTTTTTCATTTCAATATAGCACCTTTTTAAAAACAATGTATTGGGGTGACACTGGTTAATGAAGTTATATAGGTCTCAGGTGTACACGTCCCTAACACGTCATCTGTGTGTTGTATTGTGTGTGCACCACCCCAAGCCAAGTCTCCTTCAATGACTGTCCTTGTTCTTAGGAAGTCCACACCGGGCACAAGGGGACATCATGTCTGCAACCTATTCACATACCTCAGGTTCAAATGGATCCCGGGCAGAGTCCGGCACTTAGTTCTAAGCTGGAGGATCTTTAACTAACCGGCCTGCTCCCTGTCAAAGCTCAGGTCTGGGCCTTGACTCTCTCCTTCCGGGAAGACCTCTGACCCAGGAGAGCTCCTTGAAGTCCTTGAGTGCACAGGGCCTTGGCTCAGAGCCTGGGCCCTTCGGCTGTGAAATGGACAGTCTGGCCGAGGCTGTGGACAGAGCAAGGCCCACCCGAGAAGCAGACACCCGGCTGGGGCTGCCCCTCAGAAAACAGGCCCGTTCCCTGGGCTGGGCCTCTGCGTCCAGCCGCTTGCCCTGGGAGAGCCTGGCTCCAGCTGGCTGCCGCCGTCGGCCCTTTGAGACCCAGGTGCTTTTCAGCAGGTAGGATGCCAAGTGGGCCTGAAGGCCTCTGGGCCTGGACGCCAGGCCAGGAGGGGCCAGGGCCCTGAGCAGGGAGAGCTGGATTCCCAGCCTGCCTGTCCCCCGCCTGGGACTAAGGCTCTGGTTGGGCTCCCTCTGTTCCCCTGTGAGTCCCAAAGTCCCCCCCTGCCTCCATACTACCTGAAAGAAGGGCCCAAAGCCGATTTCAAGCACTCACTTGTTCCCTCACCCCCCTGGGCCAGGAGGTGTCACGGAGCCACCTGAACAACCTCTCCCTGCTGTTTGCTGGGGTCAGTGACTCAGGAAGTAACAGACCTGCTCCCAGGTGAGGTGGGTCAAACCTGGCTGTTCCTGGGGAGAAGCTCTGAACCCCACCCGACTCCCCCCACTTTCAGCTTGCACCTGAGCCCAGGGCAGGGACAGGGGCCCCCAGGAGCCCCACAGAGGGCATCAGCGGGGCGCTTACCTAGGAGGAGGTGCAGTTCACCCAGCGGTGGGCCCGACTCTGGAGCCAGCAGACGCTCCACGTGATCCCGCCCACGAAAGGGCGTCATTATCAGGAGACCCTCACCTGTGCCCCGCACAGCGCCCCGCCCACTCGTGGGCGCCCGCCCGCCCACAGGTGATGGAAATCAGGGCCTGAATTCCTGCGAGCAGCTCCTCTCTGCCCTGCACGGCCCTCTGCCCTCCATGCCCGGCTCTGGGACACCCAAGGCCAGGTGCTGGCACAGCAAGTGCACCAAGCGAGCCTCTTGCAAGGGAGCCTTTGCCAAGGCGCAGGGGCACTGCCCGCCGGGAGTCTCTGATCCAGCCAAGGTCAAGGCCAGCCTCGCAGCGCAGAGCCCTGGAGAGGGTGCAGTGGGCTGCTGGAGGCTGCTTTCTTGGTGGGGGTTGGGGAGCACACTGGGCCTGGCACAGAAATCCACATTTGGTGATGGCTGGTGTTGCTCAGTGCCCATTTGATGGTGGCTCCAAATGGGTCATCTCTCCGTTGTCCTCCCTTCCAGAGGCCTCACAGCCATGACAGGGCATCACCGACCTTCCTGCTCTGCAGAGGGCTGCCCATCTCCTTTGAAATGTTTGCCTTTTTCCTCTCTTTGGCTCTCTTTGCTCCCCTCCCTGGGCCACAGCGATTGAGAGCGTGGGCTCCAGCTTGTGGCACCCTGGCCTGAAGCCAGCCCTCCTGGTACCAGGACCCAGGCTCAGAGCTGGCCCACAGGGAGCACTCAGGAAGGAAGCAGAAGGGATGCCTCTGAGTCTCCACTTCCGCACATGGCGCCCTCTACAAGCTTTGCTCCTTCCCTGGCCCCCTCCTGGCCTACCTGGCACCCTTCTTCCTCCAGCTGAGGCCAGTGGGCACTCTCCCAGACACCCACCCTGGCCTACTGGACCCAGCTCCTTATTTGCCTGACCTGTGTCAACCTGCCTCTTCCTGGAGCTCTCCCCGGGCGGAGTCGGACACACGGACAGACACACACATGGTGGCGGTTGTCAGCCGAATGAAGGACCATCTTCCCTACCCAGCAGCACACGGCAAGGACAGGAGGGTCTGAGGCTCAGGGCCAGGTGTGCTTTATTACTTAGTTAGTTCCCACACTTGACTGTCCCAAAGCCGGAACCAGAACACCCACATGCCCTCATTTGTACTTTACAAAGAACAGGCCACCACAGCCTCCCTGAGACAGCCCCAGAGCCTGAGAGCACAACTGCTAGTTCGAGAACTGGTCATCCTGGCCCCCACCCACTCCTCCTCCTGACCTCTGACCTCAGGGAAAAGAGCAGACACTGCCGAGACCCAGGCCCACCTGGTCTCCTGCTGAGCACCAGGGCCCATGGGAACTAGGGAGCCCCAAAGTGGTCACTTAGTCCTTCCCATGGCCCTGCCTTCAAAAGGGCATGTCCCCTTGGATGAAGAAAACAAGGCACAGTCGTGAGGGGGGAGCGACGCCAAGGAAGAGTTTGCGGATGGGTGTCCTAGACACAGGTCGCCGACCCCTCGCCTCGCCTTCTCTGACACTTGCTCCCATGCACTATGGTCTGGGGCAGGCAGAGGTCCATACCAGAAGCGCTGGGGCCAGGGTGGCCCTGGTAGGAGGTAGCTTGGCCCCTGCCTGTCTCCCCGGTGTCTGGGAGTCAGGGTTAAGGCCACGTGGCTCCCACTCCCTTTCCCACAGTCCTTGGCCAGCCCGGCTCTGGGTGGGGCAGTAGTCAGCCCTGATGAGGGGCTCAGCTCCGGTAGCTCTTGAGCAGGTGCCCTGCGACGACCAGTCTCTGGATCTCACTGGTGCCTTCATAAATCTCAGTGATGCGGGCATCTCGATAGTGCCGCTCAGCCGGCATCTCCGTCACGTAGCCCATGCCACCCAGGATCTGAATGGCCTAAGGTGAAAAGCAGGGGCTCAGGAGACAGAAGACCCCCCCACACTAGGTAAAGACGGGCAGGATGAGCCACACAACAGGATGGGCTGGGGGAGGGGCAGCTGATACTACGACTCAACACCTGGGGCCTGGCCCAGGCACCACGTTGTGCACTGGGGATACTCACCTGGTGGCTGATGGCAGTTGCGGCCTCCGATGCAGCCAGCTTGGCCATCGCTGCCTCCTAACCACAGGGGATGGTGGGGTCAGAAACATTACCTTGGGGGCAGCCCCTAGCACATGACCCCTCAGCAGGGGCAGGCCTTGGAGAGCCTCCCCTTGGAGCAATAGGAACTGGTACCCCACCCAGGCTTCTCCCTCAGTCCCTTGGCCCACCAAAGGGCCCATGCTGGGGGACCCCCTCCCAAGAGCACCTTGGTGAAAGGCTTCTTATTGTCCTTCAGCATGGCAGCGCGCCAGGTCAATAACCGGGCACTTTCCAGGGCCAGGGCCATGTCCGCCAGTTTGAACTGCAACAACCAGGCACCAGCCCACCAGTCAGTAGTTGCCCCTCCCTCTCTCCAAGGACAGGGGGGAGGAGACAGGGGAGCATAGGAGCAGGTAAAAGCTCGTCTACCCAGAGTTCCCTCCCCAGTGTCCAGGTTAGGCTCCTGAGTCTCCACCTTGTTACCTGGATGCCCTGGAGCTTGGTGAGGGGCGCCCCAAAGGCCCTGCGATTCTCGGCGTAGTTCACAGCACAGTCAAGGGCGGCCTGGGCGATGCCCAGCGCCTGGGAGGCAATGCCAATGCGCCCCATGTCCAGGGTTTGCTGTGGGGAACACCCGTCAGTAGCAGGCCAGCTGGGCGCCAGGGCCTGACCCAGGGCCCCACCCCGCTGCCGGGCTCACCATGGCTATCTTGAAGCCCATTCCCAGCTCCCCCAGCAGGTTGTCCTTGGGGATGCGACAGTCCTCAAAGATGAGGTTGGCCGTGGATGAGGCCCGGATGCCCAGTTTGTCTTCCTTCTTCCCCAACGAGAGCCCAGGCGTTGGCATGGGAACCAGGAAGGCACTGATGCCCTGAAAGAGCAGAAAACCCACTGCCTTTCCCAGAGGCGGCCCTGGGCCACGCCCCTCACGCAAACCACCCAGGCACGGCCCCGCCCCTTCTCCTGCCCTCAGGACCTCGGCCGTGACGCCCTCTGCCCTCTGCCGGCTACTCCGGGGAAGGTGCAGACACCAGCCCGGAGAATGTCAGGCAGGGGAGGAAAAGGGGGGAGCTCCAAGGTGCGCCGGGGCAAAAAGAGCTCCAAGGCCCAGGAGATTTGGATTTAGAAACTGAAATGACTGTAGCCCAGAGGTCTCACTGGCCCTCTCTGGGGTCCCCACCTTGTGGTGCAAGGATCTGTCGGTGCTGGCGAAGACCACGGTGGCTGAGGCCTCCCAGCAGTTGGTGATCCAGGCTTTGGTGCCATTCAGGACCCACGAGTCGCCCTCGGCCCGGGCGGTGGTGGACGCGGCTCCCGCATCACTGCCATTCCCTGCCCCGCAGGCAGACTTGGAATCCAAGGCCACCTCCACCTCCCACCACCCAAGGACATAGCTGCCAACTCAGCAGTGAACCCAATCTCAACCCCCAGCTGGTGAGCACGACCAGGCTCCAAAGAGTCTGGGTCTGGGCCCTGAGAGGCAGCTCCCAAAGCATGCAGAATCGAGGGGGGCGGCGGGATAGTCATGCAGCAGCTTCAGGCCAATAAAGGGACCCCAGGGCCAAGTATCCCTCCCAGTTCAGCTGAGGTGACCACCCAAGTCGGCACAGGCCCTAGCTCCTGCCTCTCCGTGGGAGGCAGCCAGCTCCAGTCTGGCTCTTGTCACCCTGAGTCTGAGGTGAGGGGACAGGGAGACGGCTGTTTCACTGTGATACCTGGTTCACTGAGGGCAAAGCAGCCAATTTTGTCGCCGCTGGTGAAAGGCGTGATCCACTTCTGCTTCTGCTCCTTGGACCCAAACTTCAGGATGGGCCCCAAGTAGAGGGACTGTGGGGACAGAGGGAAGGAGTCACAAGCCTTCAAGCCCAGGCACACCTGCCAGCCCATGGATCCCTCCGCAAGGGATCCTGTTGTCTCCAGAGCAGTAAAGACCAAGTCCAGAGGAGGTCAAGAGGTGGGAACCAGGGTCTGGATGTTGGGACACATGGCCGAGTGCCTGTTGGTCCATAGGAGTCCAGGAGGGGAACTCACATTGTTGACACTCATGATGACTCCAGTGGAGGCACATCCCCGGCTGATCTCCTCCATGGCGATCGAATAGGCCAGGTAATCAAGGCCAGCACCACTGAACTCCTCAGGCACGTCCATGGCCAGAAGCCCAAGTGCGCCCATCTTCTTCACCTGGTCTCAGGGAAGGATGTCACGGCAATGGCAGCCAGGAGCCAGTGCCTGCCCTCAGCACACCTCATTCAAGCGACCCTGTCCCACACTCTGCACTGGCTCACCTCAGTTTGCGGCCACAACCAATGAGCAGGCAGAAGGCACAGGACGCCTTTAGGAGCCTCCCAAGATGAGCAGCATGGCAGCATAGTACCATAGTGACCTTCTTTCAGTCCCTTAAGCACACCACACCACACACATTCCCTCTCCCAACCACAGGGCCTTTGCACATGTGGTTCCCTGTCAGTAATGACCTATATCAGCTAGGTATTATCTCCTCCTCCCCTTTGGCTCTCAGCTCAAGCACCACTTCTTGGGGCCGCCACTTCTGCCTTTACTAAGTCAAATCCTGTCATCACACACTCGCCGCACCTGTGCTTGTCCTCTGCAGTGATTCTGCAGCGGGAATGTCACCTATTACTGTGCTCGTTTTGATTAAGGGCTTCTCCCTGACCAGGAAGGCAGACTGTGTTTTTGCTCACCGCTATATTCCCAGTGGCAGCGAGAGAATGCATGAACGGTAAGAACTAGGGATTTCTGATTTAGAGTAATGGTAATAGTAATGGTGAACTATCAAGCGCCTGTCTACAATATGCCAAACTCTGCGTAAGTGCTTCGTGTGTACCCTTTTGTTTCAATCTCTTTATGAGAATGAGGCTGAGTTACCCTCACATCACAGGTGAGGAAAACGAGCGTGTACAGGAGACAACAGATCGATGTTTCCCTAACATCAATGTTTCTCTCACTCTATCCCTCTCTCTCCCCCCCTTCCTCTCTCTCTAAAATTCAATAAAAATATATCCTCAGGCCTGGCCAGTGTGGCTCAGTGGTTGAGCATTGACCTAGGATCCAGGAGATCATGGTTCGATTCCCAGTCAGGGCACATGCCCGGGTTGCGGGCTTGATCCCCAGTTGGGGGCGTGCAGGAGGCAGGGGATCAATGACTCTCATCATTGATGTTTCTATCTCTTCTTCTCCCTTCCTCTCTCTGAAATCAATAAAGACATACTTAAAAACAACAACAACAAACAAACAAACATATCCTCGGCCCTAGCCTGTTTGGCTTGTGATTAGAGTGTCAGTCCGAGGACTGACAGTCCCAGGTTCAATTCCAGCCAAGGGCATGTACCTCGGTTGCAGGCTCGATCCCCTCAGGGCTCACGTTAGAGGCAACCAGTCGTTGTGTCTCTCTCACATCAATGTTTCTCTCTCTCTCCCTTCCAATCTCTCTGAAAAGCAATGGGAAAAATATCCTCAGCTGAGGATTTAAAAAAACAAAAACCCCACGTGTCCTTAGGTGAGGATTAAAACTGGCACGAAAGACCAAAAAGGTTTACACTGTCACCAGTCTTTTAGTCAACAAATATCTACTGAATATATCATATACCAGACCTCTTGCCAGGCTTGGGGATACAGTGGAACCACCTTAAACCTGTAACCACAAATGTCAACAAATAGAGAACACGATAGCATGGGAGGGAGCATTCTGACTGGAATCTGAGTCTGGCCGAAGACAGACTTGGGTGGGAGCCCTAGCTCTGCAGTTCGCTGGCTCCATGACCTTGGGCACATTACTTGATCCTCTCACCAATTTGAGTTTCATCAACTGTACGTGTAACAGTAGTACCTTCACCTCATTGGACTGTTGTGAGAAAGAGATGAGCTAAAATTCCCAAGCACTGAGAACAGTGCCTAGCACATGGCAAGCGTGCTTCAGCTTTGAATATTATTAGCACAATGCCTGGCACATAGAAAGCACATTGACCATCCACCATTATTACTGTTATACCAAAAGTTAAATCCTGGCTACAGCCCTCATGCTGGACAAGGGAAACTTCCAGAGCATTTTCTGGGTCCTAAGATCCGCCTTAGGGTTCCCTGACCAGAGTCTCAGTGTCATTGGCTGTCACTGTCACCACTCATCGAGGAGGCGAGGGCAGACCTCCATCCTGGGCTGCTGAGGTTGGTACTCTCACCTGAGCCGCTGGGAAGCGGTGTTCCTTGTCTAGCTGGGCCGCGATGGGAACCAGCTCCTTCTCAGCAAAGTCCCGGCACGTCTGACGCAGCATCTGGTGTGTCTCGGGCAGTTCCACAGACTGGTAGATAGTATGCAACTGACGACGGAGAGCTGCCAGCAGGAACAGTGGGGGTCAGTGAAAGGAGAACCCAAGAGGTCTTGCATATTAATAATAACATAACAGTGATCCCCAGTGGTTCTCAGGGATGCTTTTGCCTCCCAAGGGACGTCTGGCAATGTCCGAAGACATTTTTGGTTTTCACAACTGAAGGGGGAAATGGTATTGGTATGGAGTGACAGACACCAGGGATGCAGCTAAACATCCTACAATGCACAGGACAGTTATCCGCCCAAAATATCAACAGTGCTGCCGTTGAGAACCCCCCTAATAACTGTTTACAACGCTGGCTGAACACTGCATACACTATCCCCCTCAATCCTCAGTATACTGCCGATGATACGAGCACAGCTCTGTGACCTTAGGCGAGGATCTTAACCTCTCTGAGCCTGTTATATTCACTGTGGAGGCCAACAGTATTGAGTATCTGGGGATAAAAGGGTTGAAAAGGTACTAATTGTAGCTAAAGCACGTGGCCTGGCAGAGACGGCTCTCAAGGAGGGTTCCCTTTATTTTATTACTCGGGGTGACTGGGTCTCACCAGGCAAAGGAAGCCCTGGCCCTGGGTGTCACCGCAGCTCCAGCTGGCTTGAAACGACGAAATGGGAAAAGAGGCGGCATTTCCTGAGTACCTGCTACATGCCAGGCACCGTATTCAGTGTTTTACACACCCTGTGATTTAACCCTGACACCTCTACGAGGCCAGGAACACTACGGCGGCGTCGCGGTCCTTGTACACACGGGCCAGTCGGGGCTCAGGCGGCTGTGTCTGGCCCCAGGTCACAGATGCAGAGTGTGGGCTCCGCCCCAGGCCGGGCTCCGTGGGGAGGGCGCGCCCTGAATCTCCGCTGGGGGCGAAGGCAGGGGAGGCGACGGCGAAGCCGCGGCGAGGACGGGGCCGGGGTTGGGTGTCCGAGCAGGCGCGCGGGTCGCTACCGGGCCAGACTGCGCAGGCGCGCGGCGCAACCGAACTGGGGCAAAGGTCACCCGCGCTCCCGAAGCGGCCCCACCTGCCCGCCTACCCGCCGCCGCGCAGACCCGGCTCCCCGGACTCGGCAGCCCGGGCCGCGGCCGCGCCCCGCGGAGCCCGAGGACACTCACCTCCGCGGATGGGGCCGCAGGCCCGGGCAAGCATCGCGGCGGCTGCCATGGAGGCCTGTCCACGGTAAACGGTTTGTCCTCGACTCCCGCCCGGGGCGCTTGAGTTGCGGCTGCGGGGGGCGGGGCCGCGGGTCACGTGCTCCGCCCCTCAGGCCTCGGGGGCGGGGCCTGCCCCGGCCCCTCCCGCGCTCCGCCTCCCGCCGTGGAGATAAAACCAAACCCTCGCACCCCTGGGAGGTGTGGGAGGTGGGTTCTGGTCCGTATCTAAAAGCCCATCTAGCCTAAAATGCAGTTCCGCGGCCTGTGCAGCTCTACATGCCTGCCCCCGCCTCATGCCCACCCTCACCCGGCTTGTTCAAGCCAAGGGGCCTTTGTTATCAGACCCCTCCGCAGGAGTGCTTCATTCAGACCTCACTCGCTGGAGCCTGCCCTGCCCCCAGGAGTGTTTCTCCCGCACTCTCTCCACCCCATGGCTTGTTTTATTTGTCTCACTTAGCATCTGAAATCTTATCGAGTCCCGCAATAAATAGCTTACGAACTCCGAGAGAGGCAAAGGGTCTTGCCTTGCTCTGATGCTCAATATTTAGGCCTAGGGAATTGGGTTGCTGGGAGGGAGATTCCCCCCCCACCCCCCGGAGGTTGTGAAGGTGGGGTGGCACTGTAGTCCCATCTGTCTCACTCCCAGTTGTCGGGCAGAGTCCCATGGGAGCAGGGGGCCCTTCACCCTACCCAAGAAGCTATGGCAGGTTCACTTGCCTGGCAAGGTTCTTCTCTAGGCACAAGTTGAGATTCAGATTTCCACACTCTCCCAGGCACCCACACATCCCTCCAGCTGCCTTTCTCACGCCATAACTCAGCCAGGCATCTGTCCCCAGCACTGACTCACATGCCAAAAATGGTCTTCTGCTGCCCTTCCACTAGGTAACGACACAGTGAGAAGACACATTTGCTGGTGCCTTGATCTTGCACTTCCCAGCCTCTACAACTGGGAGGTAAATTTCTGTTTATTTATTTATTATTTTAAAATATATCTTTATTGATTTCAGAGAGAGGGAGAGAGGGGGAAACATCGATGATGAGAGAGCCACTGACGAATTGCCCCCTGCACGCGCCCCCCGCTGGGGATCAAGCCCGCAACCCAGGCATGTGCCTTGACCAGGAATCGAACCTTAATCTCCTGGATCCTAGGTCGATGCTCAACCGCAAAGCTACGCCTGACCGGGCTATTATTATTTTTTTTTAATCCTCACCTAAGGATATGTTTTTATTGATTCAAGAGAGGAAGGGAGAGAGAGAGAGAGAGCTATCAATGTGAAAGAGAAACATCGATTGGTTGCCTCCTGCACCCACCAGAACTGGGGATAAAACCCACAACCTAGGTATGTGTCCTGACTGGGTATCGAACCTGCAGCCTTTTGGTGCACAAGATGATGCGCCAACCAACTGAACCACAAGGACAGTGCCTCTGTTTATTTTTATTTTTTACCCTCACCCAAGGAATGAGGATATTTTCTCCGCTGATTTTTACAGAGTGGGAGGGGGAGATAGAGGAGACAGAGAAAAACACTGATGTGAGAGACATCGATTAGCTGCCTCCCACACACATCCCAACCAGGGGCAGGGATGGAACCTGCAACCCAGGTACATGTCCTTGACAGGGAATCAAACCCACCACCCTCCAGTGCATAGGCCAACGCTCTAACTACTGAGCCATGCCAGTCAGAGTTGTTATTTTTAAAAAAATATTTTGTCTTCTGCCAAGGCCTTGCTCTACTTCCTAGAGATCAATCAAAAGATAGAGCAAAGTCCTTAATATGTTACCTTTCATATGTAAGAAATGCTTAAATTCAAAAGAAAGCCTCTAGTCCACAGCCTTTCCTTCCCCCTTTCCCTCAGGTGCATTACTTTGCCCTTCTCTTTCCTAAGCTCCAAGGGCCAAACGAATGACTGTCTTTGGCAGGTGCTCTGAGGTCTTCCTCATCTTCCCATTGCCCCACCTGTGCAGAAGAGGGAAAAGCACAGGAGGAATAAATGAGTGGTATTAGTGGACAGGGGCCAATAATTGCTTCAGATACCGCGTATCATCTAAACCAGACTTATTTTGAAATTGAATTGTTTGTGACCTTAAACATGGATATACATTTTATATTAAAGGTGTGCAAGTTTCCTAAGAGAGAGAAATCAGACAATGGCTGCAAGGGGCTGGTGTGGAAGGAGGGAACTGGCCACAAACACCGGGAACTTGAGGGAACTTTTTAGGATGATGGAAACGCCCTGTATCATGATTGTGATGGGGGGGAAGAAGACTGTATACATTTCTCAATATCATCAAACTGTACTCTTAAATGAAGTGAATTTTACTATAGTTAAAGCACACCTTAACTTTTAAATATGAATATAAACTTTTAATTCCCAAAGGCCCCAAGCAAAATAAAGCAAAAATATTAAACCTAAAGCCCAATACTGTTCCCCAATTACCCTAGAAACCAGCTATGCTCAAACTATTTACAGAAAGGCCACCCCCATCCCATACCTGCTCCATCCAGCAACACAAGAGGCCCAGTCAGGAGACAAGAGAGAGTACATATACTGTGAAAATCTTTTATTTCTGTCTCTTATGGTAAAATAACATTTTATACAAATAAGTCACCTAGTTTACTCTGGACATAAAGAAAATAAAAACTGGAATGAGGGAGATGCGCCCGCCCCTCCCCCAGGAGACTGTTGCCATCGGCCAACCCCTGCTCCACTGTAACCACATGCGACTGAAAGGTGATCAAAAATGCCCCTATGTCGGAGGAGATGCAACAGGACTCCGTGGAATGTGCCACTCAGGCGTTGGAGAAATAACAGAGAAGGCTGTTGTGGCCCACGTAAGGAGTTTGAAGTGCGTGCTCCCTCCCTCTCAGAAGCTCGCCTGTGCCTTTCCCTTCCCCTTCTTTTTCCCCCCAAATGTGTTACCCTTTTTTTAAAAACAGTATGTTTTTATTGATTTTAGAGAGTGAGGAAGGGAGAGGGGGAGAGAGAAACATCAGTGATGAGAAAGACACATCAACATCTATCAGCTGCCTCCTGCACGCCCCTACTGGGGATCGAGCCTGAAACCCAGGCATGTGCCCTGACCAGGAATTGAACCAGGACCTCTTGGTGCATGGGTCGACACTCAACCACTTAGCCACACCAGCCCGGCCAGATGCTACATTTGCCTTTCTCTGGCCTAAGCTCCAAGGGCCCTTCTGCTTCTGTAACTTGTTTCCTGAGCCTACGTAGCCCAGCTGGCTCACTTCTAGTGTCTCTTATAATTTGGAAGAAAAAAAAAAAAGTTTGACAAGAAGTACAACCCCACCTGGCACTGCATCATGGGGAGGAACCTCGGTAGTTACGTGACACATGAAACCAAACACTTCATCTACTTCTATCTAGGCCAAGTGGCCATTCTTCTGTTCAAATCTGGTTAAAACCCCCACACAACCAGTGATCCATCCAAAAATAAGGATTGCAGCCTAAATTCCAAGTACCAGAGACTGAAATCTTCAGCCTTGCCTGAAGGAACACCTTGATCTTGAACCATTGTGGTGGTTTGTACAGGGCATTCTCTGTACTCATTTGTTGTGGTTATAAAACAATTAGCAAAACAGAAAAAAATAAAAACTGGAATGAGGATCTCAGGTGAAGGGGAAAACAGAGGGACAGATCAGGTCATTGATGTTTCTTATATTCTGTGAAAAAATAGATTTACAAGGGAAAAAATACTTTCACAACTTCAATGATGTTACATGATCCTTGTAAAACAAGGGATAAATTCACCTCCAGCAGGTCCTTCTGTGGCTGAGACGGTCTATCACATGGAATGTAACATAACAGCTCATGATTAGGCTCCCACACAGGTACAGCAGCACCCTCTGCATCAGGAATCCTCATGCACTGGCACAGCGTCTGTGCTGATTTCTAGGACAGACAGCCCCTACCCCCCAAACCTCCTGGTGACAATGGCCACCAGAAGAAAGTGACTTTACAGAGGAAAAAGAGTACCCTGGGAGCCTACCAGGGTGGCAGAACATACTAAGGCAAGACTCACCCTATTTGTACATTAGACACAGCTTATTGTATCCACTCCACAAATGAGATCCACTTCAACTAAAAAAATAAGTTGAAGATTCCCCAGTCACGGCCATTTCAAGAATCACCAGTTTATGTTAGACCCAACATTCCCAAATCACTGCCCTTATTTGGGATTCAGATGGCCCAACAATGATGGCTGTCTTCAGGAAATCCTATATGCCCCTGAAAACTACCTTCTCTGCAAGATAACCTAGAGTTAACACATAAGGAGAGGATAGCCGACTTTAGCCCAAAACTACTAGTGTTATTTCCCACTTATTCTTTAGAACACAGAGTAAAATAAACCAGGATCTTCTTTGGAGAAGCAAGAAGGGAATCTCAGCCCAAAGGCTTCACAGGAAAAGAGAGGTTCTCTCCCAGGCGGTTCCAAGGCAGAGGGAAAAGAGCAAAACAGGAGTGGAAGCAGGCCCTGTGGCACCAAGTGGGCCCCCCAGGAGCTGTCTCTCAGATGCCAGCTCTGAAAAGAGAGCATGGCCTTCTGTGCAGGGGCTCTTTCCCTCCCATTGTATCACCCACAAGATAACGGCCATCAGCAGTCCAGATTCCTTCCTAACATGGCCTCCTGTGCTGATTAAACTTTTGATTGGTTCAGATACTTTCAGAGAAAGTATGCCTTCCAATTCTCTGCCCAATTCAGGTACAAAAGCTTGACTTTCAAACTCACCCTGGTTAATGCCCCAGAGTGGTGGTGCTTCTCAAGATTTCCTGAGCAGCTAGACATAAGAATCCAGTCTCAGGTAAAGAACACCAGACCTCCAGTTGCAGAAGATGGCAAACCCTGTCCTACTGGGCAGCTTGAGCACTTGGCCTAAAAACGGTCCCCATGGAGACTAAGGCAAGTCAGTGGGGAAGAGGACCCAGCACTCTTCCACCCAGAGTGCCTGCCTCCTCTGCCTGCTGTTCCTCCTCAAAAAAGCAAATACTGCGGATAAGAATCCACAGTGTACAATGACACCGTCTGCCCTGGGACGCATTTCCAAGACACACTCTACTGAGCAGAGCTCTGGGCAGCTCCAGAAACCACATCCTAGTTGCTAATTAAATATCAAATAGTAGAAACTCTCCCGATTGGGCTTCTGTCACAGATGGGGGTTTCTGAAGCTCGACAGGAACAATGGCTAGAGGAGCCACGATGAGAAAGAGGAGGACAGCAGGCAGTGCTGATGTCTGCCCGCAGATGGGAAGGAAATGAGGGTGAGGCAGCCTTCCCCAGCAGCATATGGGATAGAGCCCCACGTAAGGCACCTGGATTTGTAGTGGGCTCCAGTTCTGAGATTTCCCCCAGTCTGCAGGGTGCATGGTCTCTTCCTTCCCTCATTGGTTGGATCCAGTGCTGGCACACAAGGCTAACCGAGGGCTTTGCTGTTAGCATCTGGCACAGCATAGACTCTGGCCTGGCACAAAGCACTGGGTCGAGGTTCAAGACACTCACACTCTAGAAACCAAACTGGGAGCAACACTGGTCCATGAATGCATAGGGGTTTCTGTGGCCCAGTGCTGGCCCTCTTTCCCTGGCCCCACACTTTGGGAAACAGCTCTCCTATCACAGTCACTGTGGCAGTGACAGTGACTATTACCACATACCTGGGACCTTCCTACAGATACCTTCCTAATCAATGCTAAATCCTGGCCACAGCAACAATCTTCCTGGAATGGGCTGAGCACCTAAAGCCACCCACACAGACAACTAACTGCAGGAAGGAGGAGGTGAGAGTCTACCCAATAAAGGCCTAAGGATAAAAGTAGCAGGATGTGCAAGAAGTTTTTCTGAAAACACATCTCTCTGGAACGGGTGAAACAGGCTAAGGGGTCTCACACCCAAAAAGATTCCAACTAGCAGTTTGAAGGATTAGATATGCATTACTTAGATCTAACTTGCCAGGATGGTTCCAGAAACTACTTCAGTAGAAAGGCAGATAGAAAAATCCTCCTAAATAAGAAATCTACACAGAGTTTTAGAGGCAAATTCCATCAAAAGCCAATCTTCCAGGCTATGCTGTGAAGAGAAAATTCAATGCCTCCTTTAAGCAGCTGCTGGATCGTAGCTATACCAGCCCCAACGTGAGCCAGATCCGCGCCAAGAGCCTGAACTGTGCTATAAGTCTAACTGCACATCACATATGCTGGGAACACCACTGACATTTTATAAAACCTCCCGAAAAGAAGCCTGGAAAAAACACACAATGCGGCCTGCTCTGGCCTCGAGAGATGACTATTCCAACAAAACCAACACATTCTGTTTCAGAAGATACTCAAAAATTAGGAGCAGGAGAAGCAGTTAGCTCCTCTTTCCTCCA
This sequence comes from Miniopterus natalensis, assembly GCF_054644295.1. Classification (NCBI taxonomy): domain Eukaryota; kingdom Metazoa; phylum Chordata; class Mammalia; order Chiroptera; family Miniopteridae; genus Miniopterus; species Miniopterus natalensis. The sequence goes on from NC_142100.1 coordinate 20,197,631, forward strand.
GAATAATAACAGGAAGGCACTGCCTGGATGAAACCTTGCTGAATCCCCGCGGGGACTGGCTGGGGATCGTGCAAGTCAAACAGAGAAGCAGGCCTCGCCCTAAAATGGACCTTTCAGTGTGGAGCCTTACCCAGCCCCAGTGCCTTACCTTTTGGCACCACTCCTCCCCTCCATCCCCTTTCAAGTTTCTTTCCATTTGGTTTACAACTATGCACAGGCTGAGGTCAGAATGTGCTGATGGCAACACCGGAAATAAGAGCAGATGCCTGGAAGAGGCTGACCTTGCAGCTTCCCATAGCACCCAGGAACCTATAGAAGAGCTCTAACCTGCAGGCATGCCAGCCAGAGCCTCCTCACCCGGGCACAGCTCTGCCAGAGACCCAGACTCGTCAGGACAACCAGTAGGCAGCTATGACTACATGAAAATAACTTTCTTTTTTATCTGGATTTGAGAAATCTTATCCTAATCTTTTACTTTACTATATAGTACTGCTGTGACCTAAGAGGCAGGGGAAAAAAGGAAAGAAAAAATACTGGGGAAGGAAACAGCACTACTTGGCACCTCTCTTGGAGCACAGGGAACTGCCACCTGGCCTTGGCTTCCTGGGGCCAGGTTCCAGGTGTGTGACATACAGCAGCTTTAACCACTTCCATGTGCCAGGACCATGGGCCGCAGTAAAGCACCTCCCCTGTCCAGTCCCACAGCAGTTACTGGCCTCCGTTATAGGCATAATCAGCCTTGTTGTGCATTATCAGCTTGTTGTCAACAAAGTAGAAGCTGTCAGAACGGGTCTCGTAGGGATTTTCAATCATCAGACGAACTGCAAGTCAGGGAAAGGAAGAAAGCAAAGACTTAATGCGTGAGTCTGCCCCACGTTCTAGGTGAAAAAAACCTTAGTATCCCCTCTAAAATGCATAAGCTGGTCCTTCTGGAATATGTGAGTGTACTGTCCCAGAATACTGAAGTCAGAACAGGGGGAGCCAGCCTTTGAGAACTGGGGACCACAGAGGCCTCAAAACTGAACCTGATACCCACTTCAACATACGGATGCAATCAACTCCTCAAAGGCCCTCCTTGGTCATCCCAGCCAGATTCTGAGTCAGCACCCAGGGGATGTGCTTACCATTCTGCCAACACGGACCACAGCAACTTATTTACTCAGTGCTCCTCTGTTCACCTAGACATTCTGGTCCAAATACAAAAAGCTGTGCCTCACTAGGCCACTGCTCACAGGCACCCCGGCAACCCGAGGAATCCTAGGTGAACGTGAGTGCAGGGGAACCGAGGGCAAGGAGCTTTCTCCAGAGATGGCTCAGGGTGTTAACTTGGAAATGTTGCAGCAAAAGGTCTGTCTTGGGATCCAGATTTAAATCTTATTTGTTCAGGCAACTGCCCAGACCTCTTTAACCGTGCGGGAGAGTCAAGATAATTAAACAGCCACTACCTCTGACCAGTTTGGAGTTAATGATTACATGCTATTTTGAGGCCTCTGAAGGAAATGTTATTTTCACCACAGTTCTAAAAAGGTAAAACTGATTGTTGAAATTTCTTGAAATCTACCCAGGCTAAAGTTATTTGGTTTATATGCAGAATGTTGATCTCTACACGCTTTCAGCTTATTTGATTTCAAGAGGGGAAGTTGTATTGCCTTTAGTAGAAACTTAAAATGCTACACATAATCTTTTCTTATAAGTATCTACAAATTCCAGCCCATCTTAGGGAGCAGGGGTCAAACTGGGTTCAGATTCCTCACAAACACCCTGCCCCACATTTCACAACCCTCATTTTACCTGGGAACAGCAGTGCCACATGAATAGAGGACCTGGTTGTCAGAATGTGACAATTTTAAGGACCTTCAGAGTCTGAGAAAACTAGTCAGAAGTAGATCCCTCCCCACAACCCAACTAAATTCCACCACTATTCACAGGATCCCTTGCACATCCTCAGTGTTCTGGGGCAATTTTCTCTAATTCCTAACAGGATGCTAACCTGAGAGTCAGGCCAAAGTCATAGAAACTGGAAGAGCCTGTTCCTTCCCTCTCACAGGTCCGCCTCATCCTTTGCCTCGGGTGCTCTCTGTGCTTTCCCCAGTCCTTCCTCCATACAACCACAGGATTTCTCTTCCTAAGACACTGCTTCTGCCATGTCACTCCTGCTCCAAAGCCTGTAACAGCTCCCCAGCTCCTGCTGAATCTGGTCTAACAGTTTCTTCATCAACCTTCTACTTGCAGGGAATGAGCAAGAGGAAGTCCCCAGACATATGATTCTATTTAGCCCAGTTTCACATCTAGCTGTGATTAAGGAAAAAGTGAGAGTGCCGAGTGCCAAGCACGGATGAGCAGAACACAGTGGGAAACCATGACTAACAGTGCACAGGAGAGGTGGTGCATCTAATCAGAGTTCCAGGGATTGTCACGGGCCTCCTCTTATCTCCCTCAGTCACGCCCTTTCCCACAGCAGGGAGATAGCCTGTGTTATTAAAACCTTCCACCCTCATATGGGCAGTGTCAGAGTTTGAAACATTGCACAGGAGCAACAGGAAATGAGAAGCCTGAGGTCAAATGACTAGAGATGGATGCATCATGTCACTATTTCCTGCCTCTGCAAAATGAGGGCGTTGGACCAGGTGGATTTCAGGGTTCCTTCCTTCTAGCCCAAGAATCTAGAATGCTGTACAAGTCGGAATACGTACTGACATCCTCAGAAAGCTGCGGAAACTCATAGATATGTTCACAAGTGTTCCTGCTGCTGGGGATGCAGAAGCCGAAATCAAAGTCAAAATTTTTCAGCAAGCGCTCTCGGAAATAGTGCCGTTCGATCATCCGGAAGTTTGACACAGGTTTGTCTCCCACGGTGAACTCCACCCTGCAAAATCAATCTCTGTGAGCCCTACTTTGTCCCCTCCCTCCTCTAAAGCCAACCCCACTGAGAACATTCTTCTCTGTAACCAAGCAGAACGTGCTCCCCTCAGGAAGTTCTGGTACTCACGTAGCCCCGACTGTCCGGAGGCGGAGAAATGCTGGTGTGAACTGATACCGGACAAAACGTCCCGCGCTGACATCCGCATCTCCGCCTTCCTCCTCCTCCTCCTCCTGGTCTGAAAGGCACAGAACCCTGAACACCACCAGTCCAAACAGCACAACCAACTGTACCACCACCGCCAGCGGGACGGCCGGTATTTACTATTCACCTGTTATGTGCCAGTCCTGTGCTACAGGCTGCAGAGAAGCCTCACAATTGCCCTAAGAGGTATCACTATCACCACCATTTTACACATCAGGAAGCTCAGGCACAGAGAGGTTAGTAAGATGTCCAAAGTCTCCCAAACAGTAAATGGAGGGAGCAGGGATTTGAATCTAGGTCCATCTGACTGAAGGCCTGTTGATCAAGTTGATGTGTCAGCCACTAACCAAAAAAATAAGACTAAAGAAGCTGAGACTAATCAAAAGGCTCCTCTGGGGAATGCAAACATTTCTGACACGTAGCAAAGACAAACCCCTAGAAAGGATTCTGTTTAAATGGAAGACACTGACCTACAGCCTTGGAGGACTGTACTTCCTTGGACTGGAGCCTATTCCAGGCCACACCAGGCCCAACACTGACTCCCTGGGAAAGGGTGAAGCAGACTGGCAGTGAACCAATGTGTGGGACCTGAATGAGGGTACACAAGGTAATGATGGTCTCTGGTCTAGTTCCAGGAAATGAAAGATTTGTAAAATGAATCAGAAAACCATTCTAATATGAACAAAAAGATAGTTCCCTCTACAAGCGACCCAGTGTCCAGCAAAGATATTTTCTCCAGGTCTAGGCTGAACATGGGTGCAACACAAGAGAAGTCTTTTTTAGCATCAAACATCTTTGCCTGTGACAAGCCCAAGAGCAATTGGGAAACCAGCTTGAGTAGGGTACCCAAAGACTCTTGAGCCCTGGCTCCAACCATGTGATTCAAAGAGAGTCAGACCAAACCTTCTCATGGATTCCAACTCATCCAACCAAGTGCTGCTGGAGGGAACTGACTCAGTGTGAGCACATTCTAAGTGAGTCAAGATCCTTACAGGTAGACTGGAGAGGTTAAACAGCAAAGTATATTGATAGTATCTGCAGCTGACATTCTTGAGACAGTTCAGTTTTGCACTGAAATGACTACTCTGAGCCCAGTCTAATTCAAATCCATACACATGAATAGTCCCAGGGTCCCTGAAACATCCTAAGTACTAAAACGTGTGGCTTAGGGATGTGAACTCCTCAGACCCAGGAAACTAGCTGGCCCTGACCCTCCCAAAGAAGCTAAGTACCCACAAGCTTGAGCTTTTAGGTGCCTTGATCAGCACTAGATGACGGCAGCATAAAAAACACTGGGTGGGATGAGGAGACCAGGGCTCTCATCTTGACTATGCAACTCATCTGAGATGGGACTTGCCCAGGAAAGTCTTCTGACTTACAGAATTTACAGGCTCTTTCTGAGTAGCAAATCCGGTGACAAAAGCTTTGCAAAGACTTAATACAGCCACAGTTGATACCCTGAAGGGTTATCTGTGCTGGTGTTCTAACAACTAACTCCAGGGGGTGCTAAACCTCCAGTGATGTGCTCCAAAGACAGTGTGGTCCCCCAGGCAGAAATGAATCACTCTGAAACTGCATCACAAGCACAGGAAGCGCCTATTCAAGGCTAATTTAAGGAATCCCAAGGAGATGAGTTCATAGACCTGGGCTTTCTGTTCATCCAGAAAATGTGGTGGAGATTAAAATCCAAACCAGGTCTTACTGGGAAATATGAGACACTGTTCAAAGGAATGACAGTGAGAAGACAGGTGAAACTGCCTCATGGTCTGGACTGGAACCCTCAGTATCAGCCTTCTAGTGTCCCCCCAAGACTCAAGGCTCAGGTGAGCTTTTCTCGTTACAGTTTAATTTCAAAGATTCTTTTCCTAAGTAGAGGTAAACTGGTTAAGACGAAAGAGCACAGGACCTCAGGCAAGTCACTTGGAAATTCTGGCCTCAGTTTCCCTATTTGTAAAATGGGGATAACTCCTCCTCCCAAAGGTGTGAGGATTACATGAGCTGATTTAAACAGAAAGCCGTGCGACACAGTAACCCACACAAACATCAGCCTCTCAACTCCGCTCCAAACCAGCATGCCAGGCAGACCAGGCTTTGGGAGCAGGTCATGGAAGTAGGACACACTGGAGTCCATGACACAGGGTGCAATGGGACACAACAACTCAAGCTCCAGAGGCATTCTGCTCCAACTATCAAGTGGCCATTACAATATAGAGGCCTACCTGAAACACAAGGTTTGGCAATCTCAAAAAGCACTGTCCCTGTCTCCAAATCGCGAATTTTGAAGCGGGTGAAATCAATACTGTAGATGTTGTCTTCGGGTTTACATAAATAATCTGAAAATGAGAGAGACACATGCTGTTAAATAATTCTCCAAAACTACCACTCACTTATTTCTCAAATTTTGAGGCACACTGAGGTTTTTTTTCTTACACAGCTCTCTTAAAATATACACAAAAACTTACGTTATAAGCAAAAGTTGTGTGTGGAGATAACACTTGCAGAAACAGGAATAAAAAGGCTTTCTTTGAAAACACCTCAAAAATGGCCTACAAACCGATCTATCAACTTGGATGTCACAAAAGGGCACAATTTTTTTTTAAACTTCATTTTAAAACACTTATGCTGATCTTATGGCTAATATAGTGCCTATTCACCAAAATATCACAAAGTAGAGACTAGCTAACTTTTTCTGTAGAATCAGATCATAAATGATTTAGGCTTTGAAGCCACTCAGTCTCTATCACAACTACTCAACTCACAGACAACACGTAAATGAATAAGCATGGCTATATTCTAACAAAACTACTTATGGACACTAATATATGAATTTTATATTACCATGTGTTGCAAGATAGTATTCCCTTTCCCCCCTCAACTATTTAAAAATGGGAGAACCATTCTTAGTTTGTGGGCTGTACAAAATCAGGTGATGGGCCATATCTGCATGGGGAGCAGGACAGGCTTGGTGGTGAAGGTTTTGGGCCAAAGTGAAGTAGCGCCCACAACAAACTAAGCAGCTAATCAAAATAGCATCTATCGATCATAGAAAATTTCACTGATTTCTTTCTGAGATAACTCCTGACAGCATCTTCTCCACAAGTCATTCTGGTACTTTATTTTCTCTTGTCTGCTTGTGTTAGTTGTTTCATGTTTTGCCAGCTGTCTCTCCAGTAAGATGGCAAACTTGAGAGCTACTGATTATTCTGTAACTTCTAAAAAGGCTGAGATAGGTTCTGCATTTTTAGCAGGTACTCAGTAAATAACTTGAACAGAACAGACTTGAAGAAGAGTCACAAGCCCTGGCCAGTGTGGCTCAGTTGGTTGGAGCATTGTCCCAAGCACTGAAAGGTTTCAGGTTCGATTACTGGTCAGGGCACATACCTAGATTGTGGGTTCGATTCCCAGTTGGGGCACATACAGGAGGCAACCGATTGATGTTGTCTCTCACATATATGTTTCTCTTTCTTCTTCCCCCCTCTCTAAAATCAATGAAAATATATCTTTGAGTGATTAAAGAAAAAAGAAGAGTAACAAAATCCAGAGGTCACCAAGCTCTGACCTGTGGCTTTCTCCAGTAAGCTGCAGAGCACCAACCCTAAGCTCCTACACGGGACCTGAGTGCACACCAAGAATGTTGCTTTGGGCCAGGCATGAGAATGGCCTACTTCATCTCTGATATCAGGATAAAGCATGAGGTTAGAAAGACCAGGTGATGAGCACTTCTGTACCTTCCGAGTCCCAAATGAAAACTGGGTGAGACAGAAGCAGCTTTTTCACAATGTTTCAATGAAAGTGAATAGAAAGACCTCCTAAAGATATACTCAGGTACGCAAAGGACAGTCCCAACCCAAAGAGTGATGAAAAATGGGGACATCAAAATGTCCAGAATCAAATTAAAACTATTTGAGGAGATGGGAATTCCCTTTCATACAGTCCGGACCAAGGTCCACCCCACCTGACTCCCACCCCCAAATTACTGGAGCTGCCACCTGCTCCCCAGGGTACACCTGAGCAGCCCTGGGCTGACAATTAAAGCAATTCAGCAGATAACACTATGGCAGCCTCAGATCCATCAAGGGAGAGCTGGTGCTGCAAGATTAGATGTCTGGAGGGGGGGGTGGGGGGGATGGGCAGGGCAAGCAGGGCCTAACTGGGTGGCTGTAAATTCTTGGGGGGAAATAGCAAAAGATGCCAAGTCAGGGCCTGCCTTGGAAGAAAAAGGGAGGGGATCCAGGTTAGGGAGTGGGCAATGTATTTCTTCCCACCCTCCCTTATATCAATGAAAAGGTGTAGGATGGCTGCATTTTATGACAGAAACACATTTCTGAAGCCCTCGCTTAATTCTTAATTCACTGCAACAAGTGTCAAAAGTAGGATTCACATTTCAGATTTTGTAAAAAACTGAAACTTTATTTTTGTTTATGTGGCACTGTTTTAAATTTGCATGAAATGCCACAGGCAACGTGTCTGAGGAAGGAAGAGCCCACCCGCACACAAAGGGGAAATGCTGGGACCAAAGTGGGTAGGGAGCCAAAGCGGGCTGGAAAGGGTGGAGTGGAGGGAAACGCAGAGAAAACAGGTAGGGGTCTGGGCTGCAGAGCAGCGAGCAGACGGGGGGAGGGGGCCTGGCTGAGCGGGAACTTCACTGATGGCTGGAGGGCTTCCAGGAAGAGGCGGCAGTGGGCCCACTTACCAGGGTCCGGAGGATCCGGTTAAGCTAAGGGGCCCCCACCCAAGCAAGTGCAGCTGAGGCGGCGAACGGCCCGGCCTCAGCGCCGCCCGGCCAAGGGGCTGCCAGTGTGGCCAGACTCGGGGGAATGCAGTTACGCTCAAGGGGAGCCCCTTCCCAACCAGGTCTGGGTGACGGGGGGGCAGCGCGGCCTGACCGGCCGGAGAGGGGAAGGTGGCCGGGCGGACCCCGGGCCGGGCGAGCGGCGGGCTCCGCTGCAGGCTGCAAGGGGCCCGAGACCCGGCGCGAGGGGAGGGCGCGGCCGCCCCGCACTCACTCTCGGTGACCCGGCTGAGGCGCAGGACGTGCTCGGGCCGGATGGCGTCCAGAGCCAGCAGCTCCTGCTCCGTGACCGCTGCCCCGAGGCCGTCGTCAGCCGCGTGGTGGGGCGCCTGCCGCCGCGCCTTGAGCCGGTTCAGGACGCCGCCGCCCGCCTTCTTCTTCTCCTCCTTGCCAGCCAGCAGCCCCCGCGGCCCAGCCGTCGACCCCGCGCCCGCCGCCTTCGGGTTCGACCCGCTCATCGCTCCGCCGCCAAGATGGCCGCCGCCTCCACAGCGCCGTAACTATGGAGAGCGGGGGCGTGGCCGGGGCGGCACCTGGGGAGGGCAGAGGCGGGGCCTGCGGGGCAGCCCTTCGCCGGCTCCGTTCCAGCCAGGTGGTGGGCCCTAGGGGTGCCTGGGGATTTAGTACCCTGTACTCTACCAGACCCCCCAGGGCACCCCAGGTGTTTTTTTAAAATACCTCGTACGGTCAAATGACTGTCATACAAATTGTGGACATCTTGAGAAAATGTTTTTTAATCTGTAGCATACAAGGTAAGTTTAAAGTGCTTGTTATGCAGAGGCAGCTTTTCCAATTACAGTCATTCCTAAACCCCTTGGGCTAGACACTGGGCTGGACTACAGGGAATATAAGATGAACAAGGTGAGGGATTTGCGGTATTGGGTAGTCTAGCTATTGACTGACACACAGCGTAGGTCCCCTATAGTGATTATTGACTGGATGAATGAATGAGTGAAGGAAAGCCTGAAGAGCACCCGGCTGTGGAGGAGCTCCCAGTTTTTTGGGGAAGACTGTGGAGTACATAATTCATTTTGTGACCCATCCTCTTGGCCAGCCCAGTAGGTGTGAATGAACCAGAGGACAAACCAGAGGGCTGACTGCTGTAAGAGGAACATACAGCAAAGGTGTTACCCGCATACACAGGAGTGGTCTGGGGGATCAGGAGGAGGCTTCATGGTGGCTTCTGCATGGAACCTAGAAAGTTAACCATAATTTCACCAGTTGGAAGTGGGTAGGGGTGGGGGAATGCCGCCTTTTATACCCCAAGTGGCTCCTTCTCTAGGGATCCCTAATAGTGATTATTGATTGGATGAATGAATGAGTTGGAGGCCTGGGCCTGACTGATGCAGTGTGTCTGCTAAGTCTGATTTCACCTCTCAGTTAGGCTAGAGTGAAACTCTCCCCTCTCCCCATAGTCAAGTCTCAAGACTTGCTGGGTGTCTCTCACCTGATGGGAGGGCCTTGGGAGGGGTTGACAGGCCTAGCCTGGTTCTTGGACAAAATCCAAACCTGACTCCACCCCAGTTGCCCAGCCTCGTGGGATAGTATGTGGCCAAGTTCCTACATAAATGCTGTCCTGTCTTTCAGAGCTTACCACTGGGTGGCACTTACTGAACCTTTTGGGCAAATTTTAATAGATGTGTACAAAGAATTAAAGTCTTTCCCTCTGCAAACAACTCTTTTAAACCACTCAGCAGTGAGTGGTTACTAAAGAATTTCCAGAACTTTTAATATGCTACTTGATTGTGAATCACCAAGAGGGGGGCTTCACATGCATCCACTTCCCACTTACTTGCTCACTGGGTCTTTGTTCTTAGGGCACCAGGACTAGAGTTACGTACCTGGACCCAACTTTTCTCTTTCTAGGGATAACAAATGTATTAACCCCTTTACCTGCAATTCCACATCCAGGAACTTAGCCTACATGTAAGCACAAAGATTTTTTTACTGCAGTACCATTTGTAACATTTAAAAGTATTACCAGCAGAGTTGCACAGCGGAAGCGTGCTGGACCCGTAAAATATTACCATCGCCCTGGCCAGTGTTGCTCAGTGGTTAGAGCATCGGGTTCGATTTCCAGTCAAGGGCATGTGCCTCCATTGCAGGTTCGTGCCCTGACCCTGGTCAGGGCATATGCAGGAGGCAACAAATTGATGTGTCTCACATGGATGCTTCTCTCTCTCTCCCCCCTTCCTCCCTCCCTCTCCTTCCATTCTCTCTAAAAACCAATGAAAAAAAGATCTTCAGGTGAGGATTAACAAAATAAAAAATAAAAATAAAAAATTACCATAAATTCATAATTGCATTCATGTTATGCAGCTGTTAAAAAGAATGCCATCTATCTATATGCACTAGTTTGGAGAGATCTCAAAGATATATTAAGAGGGGCAGGAAAATAGAATCCCATTTGTTTAAAATAAAAAGTATATAAATATGCAGATGTGTATTTGTAACTGCAAAGGAAGGGGCTTAGATATAAAGTGTTAAGTATGGTTCCCTCTGGGAAGGAGAGCACTGGAAGGGACTAAACGGGAATTTATTCACTTGTGACACTATTTAGAGCTACTTCTGTACTATTTTATCACAACAAGCATAGGATCAAGGGCTGCTTGTGTATTTATATAAAAAGAATCTTAGGATCTATTTCTGGAAGGCAGAGGCTAAGCCAAAGTAGCCTTATTTTCTCTTAAAATTAAAAGCAACCTCAATCTCAATCACTTTTTTCTGTTAAAAAAAAAATTAAATAAATACTGCCATATAAGGGACTTGGGGCCTGTAGTCTCTCTAGTCACTACCTATGAATTGTGGTTAAAAGGAAAAGACTATGTCTTTAGGAAAACAGAAAATATAGAAAAAAGAAAAAATATATTTATATATCCCTTTTTTAAAAAGGCGTAGGAAAAATTAGGACCGGAACCTCCAATTTCCTTAAGGTATGTCAAAAGGCTCTTTTAAGAAAGTTTCTCAGTGCACCACACAATCATTTGATAAAATTGTTGACAGAGATAATCTGGAAGACAAATTATATATGTTGTAAATTTGTAAATCAAGAAATAAAGATGAAAAAAGAATGCAAAAAAATTAAGTTTTTTGAAAAGTACATATACTAACACTCCATTTGAAGGAAAAAGGAAAATTGAGATTTACCACATTAAGAATAACCCCAAGGTTTCCCTGGGCTAGATCCGGGAGGACTGAAGTAAAAAGGCTGGCTTCCCTTTCACCCGGGCTGGGTGCTCTGCCAGTCCTATTCCTTCATTGTTTGTTTTCTGTGAGAGATGTGACAGTGCCTGTTTTCCAGGGCAGTCCGAGAGTACTCAGGCAGTCTGCCTCAAATCAGGCCAGGCAGGTGGGGCCTGGAGCTGGTGCAGCCAAGGTAAGCAAGATATCAGAGGGCTTTTTTTCTGCAGAGGCTGGAAGTTCAGTCCTCCTTCCTCCCCCTCCCTGGCCTGCACTGCATTAGTGAGTCCTGGCTGGGGGGTCAGGAATGCCCAAAGCTAATACCTTCCCTAGTACCCAAGTCACTTCTTTCCTTGGCTGAGGGCTATTTTGAAAAAGCATGAATGTATTATTTATATCCCTCCTGTTTCCAAACAGGACTTCTGGCATATTCCAAAGTCATATAGCACAAGATTGGTGAATGAAAATTCATGTAGCCCTGTCGGGGGCAGTACTTTCAAAATTTTAAAAGCATATACTGTTTGATCCAGTAATTCCTTAATGGAATTCTAAAGAAACATTTGCACATGTGCGCAATAAAAACATTTAAGTATAAACGTGTATATGTACATATATATTTAAATACATAAATGTATAAAAGATACACACCAAACTGTCACCCATGTTATCCTCTAGGGATTAAAGTAGTAGGAACAAGAAAGATAAGTTTTCACATTTTGCACACCATATAATTTTTTTTTAAATGTATTTAGGCACTGGGTCTTAAAAAGTTACTTTCTTTGGCAGAGAAAGAGTAAAATAATAAAACTCCATGTAACCATCACTCAGCTTCATCAGTTATCTACATTCAGAAGGTTCCTTTTAAAAAATAGTATGTCATACCCGGCCTGCGTGGCTCAGCAACTGAGCACTGACCTAGGATCCAGGAGATCGAGGTTTGATTCCCAGTCAGGGCACATGCTTGGGTTTCGGGCTCGACCCCCTGCGGGGGAAGTGCAGGAGGCAGCCAATCAATCACTCATCATTGATGTTTCTCTCTCTCTCTCTCTCTGAAATCAATAAAGACATATCTTTTAAAAACATGTTTTAAAACAAATAGTATGTCATGCCCTGGCCAGTGTGGCTCAGCGGGTTGAGCATCAACCCATGCACCAAAAGGTCACCAGTTGGATTCCTGGTTGGGGTGCATAAGGGAAGCAGCCAATTGATGTTTTTCTCACATTGATCTCTCTTAAAAAAAAAAAAAGAAGAAAAAAGATAGTATGTTGTGGCATTAAGAGCACAGGTTTTGTAGTTAGAACTGAGTTCCAGTCCTCACTCTGCCACTTACCAGCTATGTGGCTCTGGGCAGGTCATTTATCCCCTGAGCCTTTGTCTCCTCATTTATAAGTCAGGCTAGTCACACGTCTTTCCTAAGGGTGTGAAGGGGAGATGAAAAACAGCAACAAAAAGCACTAGGCTGGTGCTAGGGACAGTGTGGACAGTGTCTCATGAATGGTCGCTAATGCAATGTATTTAAGCGGCCTGTTTCTCCAGGACCCCTTTTTCTGCTGAGGGGAGGCACACTGGACAGGGAGAAGCCATGGAGCTGGATTGGAAAGTGCAGCGACTGAAAAGAGCCCTCAAGTCGGAAGCAAGAGGAAACGAGCTGAGGACCAGGCCTTGAGGAAGCAACAGCTGGATTCAAGTGGAAGCAGTGAGGAAACCCAGGGGAGCAAGTCTTAGTACAAGGCCTAAGCCAAAAAAGCAAGTGGGGTTATTTTTATCAATACAAGTGGCTAGCAACAAACAACAGTCAACTCTTGAGCTAGAGGACGGCAGTGAGGTGCCTTCCATCTCAGGTTGCTAGAGAGCAGAGGCAAGCCCGCTCCATGGCCTCCTAGCTCCACCTCCTTTCTGCCTTGACCCTGCACCACTGCTATAGCAACAACTTTCCAGTAAATGCTGGAAAAACTCATCCCTCTTCCTCTATGGGGGATGAAGCGGGGGTGGGGTACTAAGTATGAAGAAAGGTCCGACACACCGGCTCCGGCTCCAGCCAACCGGGAGCCTGATTTCCTTAGAAGATTAAGATCTGGACCCAAGGAGTGGTTTAACCCAACCCCCAGCACTTGGCCCAAGATCTTCTGTCAGACAATTTCCCTCCCTGCAACTCCCTAGAGCAGGGCTTCTTCAGGTCTCTTCCCCATTTGGCGGCTCATGCAAAGCTACTTGAAATAGTAACAGCTAAATCTGAATTGGTAAAGAACTCCAGTTATGGGTGGGCTCAAGCTAAGAAAGAAGCTCTGTGGGCCTCCTGGCTTATTTGGGTCCTGAGAACAGACTCCATCAACACTGGCCTCATTCTTAGAGCTGAGCACTGAATTCTGCTCTTTAAGGGATAACTGGGGGAGGTAGGCCAAACTCTCCCTCCCTCTGCCCAAACCAGCAGCCTCCATTCCTGCCTGGAGGAATACAGCAGGTAGGGTCTGGAGCCATTTCAGAGCATCATGGGGAAGCAGGAGGCAGTAGAGAGTAATGACTAAGAGCAACAGTACTCACGTAAAACCCCCAGCTCTGCCTTCTGCTAGCTGTGTGGCTTTGGGCGAGTAACGTCACCTCTTAAAGGCTAAAACCAACTGGTTTGTTGAAGATTAAACAGAGATAACATCTGTAAAAGCGCTTGGCGCTGTGCCTATTCATTTCAAGGGCTCAAGAAAGGATATCTATAATTACTATTCTTACAGCCTTAAAAAGAACACGGGCTTTGCTGGCAGGTAGACTGGGTGTGAGTCCTGGCTTGACCACTTACTGATTAGCCTGGGATAAATCACTGAAGCTTTTTGAGTTTCTGTACCTCAGCTGTGAAACGTGGCAGATAAATTACAGGGGGGAAATCCCTCCTGCTCTTTCTGCCCCTTCCCAAAGTATACTCAACACTGACAATACACCAGAAAAGGAAAAAGCAGAGAAAACAGTCCCATGACTTAGTGTGCTCACAGGCTGTGGTGGAAGCTGAGGGAAAGAGGAGAGGAGAGGCAGAGACAGGCTCAGTGTGCTTCAGGAGTGAGACGGTCATGGCCTGGTGTTCCAGTGAAAGTGGGAACAAAATGAAATGTTTACTTATTTATTTTTATTTTTTTAATCCCCACCCAAGGATATTTTTTTCCATTGCTTTTCAGAGAGATTGAAAGAGAGAGAGAGAGAGAGAGAGAGAGAGAGAGAGAGAGAGAGAGAGAGAAACATCGATGTGAGAGAGACACATTGATTGGTTGCCTCCCACACTCGCCCCAGCTGGGGCCAGGGATGGGCTGGGGATCGAGCCTGCAACTGAGGTATGTGCCCCTGGCCAAAATGGAACCTGGGACCCTTCAGTTTCCAGGCTGATGCTCTAACCACTGAACCAAACCTGCTATGGCTTTCTTTTTCCTTGAATGTGCTGTTGGGTGAACTGGCCAGGCATGGTTTTAGAGAACTTCAGTTCCTTAGCCAAACATCCAAGCAAAAAGAAAAGCAAGAGACACTTGGCTAAATGGACAAAAGCTCCTAGACTCGTCACAGAAGAACCCTGTGCAGCCAAGTGAACCCCTGGGTCTCCCTTTTCCCACCCCATCACCTCACCTCTTTGCAATCAAATTCAAACTCAATCCCAACACGGAGTGTCACTGCAAATTGTTTATTAAAACACAAAGCAATGGACAGTGAAAAACATCCTGATTTTTTCTTTTTTGGTGGGGGTAGGGTGGGGCATGAAAGGGGTAGGGACAGGTGGACAGCCCAGAAGGAAAGAGAGCTCTGTCCACCCCTACTGCTTTCCCGGGCCAGCCAGGTTCAAAGCCCCTCAATCACATCTCACTGTGCCGCTGTAAATGCGTGTTGTGGCTACAGACAGAGTTCGTTTCACCTTGGCGGGGAGAGGATGGGAATCTAGAGTAGAAACTACAAGGGGCTACTAAGAACTTGACACTATTCCCCAGTACTTGGTACAGAACAGAGCAGCCAGGACCAATCTGGAGGGGTGGGGCTGGCTTCTCCACAAACCAGGTTAATGGTTGAAGAGGCTGCCCTGAGCTCAGAATGGGCAGCTGATCCTAGCGTGGGAGAACTTGGTGGAAGAAAAATCCAAGGAGGAAACTGACCCAGGGTCAAATTTCTTTTCATTCCCTGGATCATGACACATCAGGGAAGAGAGGAGTCAAGAATGTCTCATTCCTAGATTTTACCGTACTGTCTCTCCCTGCCAATTCTCCCCTCCCACCTGGCAACTCGGCTCTCCTTTCCCAACAGTTGTCCTTTGAAAGAACTGAAAGCACACTTCAGTTTGTTGTTGTTTTTTTCTCATACTGAAGTAAAGCACTGAAGCTCAAAATAGAGGTGAGAACGGAGATCTGCTTTGCCTGGTGCAACGTGCCCCCATCTCACAAGACTGCCTGGATGTAAGAGGTGCCAAGGCCTTCTCTGCCAACTCTAACAGGCACTACTGTCTTCCTGGCTGCCAGCACAATCCTGGCTCCTTGTTTTTATACTCCTGGGGGGAACCCATCCCGAGATATCTATCCTGCTCTTTTCCTGCCAGCCCAGCCAATCCCCAAATCGTCTGCTCTTATCAAAATGATTTGGCAACCTAAAGTAGGCTAGCCAAAAGGCAGCTGGGGAAGGCCAAACCAGATCGGCAGCAAGCCACCCATGTACAAAGAAGAAACCCGCCCTTGCTGGGCAGTTGACCTATTGGTGCCAATCTAGTCTTGTAACAAAATGAGGAAGTCTAGCCCTCTTACTCCAGGAGAGGGCTCAATACAGGGAGTCCTAGCTTGGCCTGAAAGGGAAAAATTACTCTGAGCTCTCTGAAGCTTGAACATTAAGGCTTCTTTGCAATTTTCTTAGAGCTCTTTGATCCCTAATTACATCTTTCCATAGAAGAGAAGATTTCTTCTGAGATCTCTGAACAGATCCTCGGTGTTACTGGTTCTGCTTCTGCACTATCACTAGCCTTAGCCGAGGCTTCTTACCCCAGAGCCACAGCAGGAGGCCCAAAGCATATCTCCACCCCTTTTTAAACTGAAGCATCTATCAGTTTTTCATTTTGGAAAGCTCACCTGCTCTCCTCAATCCTTTTGGAGAGGGATGGAGGACAATATTACATGTTGCCACTTGATGCCATTAAGGCTCCTCAAGGAAAGAAGACACAAATTAGGTCAGAGCCAGCCAGCGAAGGGGAGGGGGAAAATGGGATGGGGAAGCAGCCCCATGGCAGGGACTGAAAGACCCCTGCCCAGACCTGAATCTAGAGGGAATGCCCACCCTGGCTCAGAGCAGGAGAGGAAAAGGCACTGTGCTGACCGGGGTGGGTCTGTCCCCAATCCCTAGAGAGGGTAGAGAACCTGCTGATCCTTTCCCTGGGCTTCCCAAGGTGAGTCATTTTTAGGGAAAGGTATATAAGTGCTAGGAAAGGGAATATACTGCTGCTGTTTTCTGACTTTCAACTGAGATTCCAGAAACCATGGCCAGGCCTTCCCAGGAAAGGGTAGAGGCAGGATATGAAGGAAGAGAAATTTCTTAAAATGGAAGCTTCTCCAAAAAGATAAAGAAGTCAAATCATGATTCTGAAACTGGGTTAAACAATTCCCAGGCACAGAAAGAGGAAGGTATGCTTAACTCAAACTTTGCCCCATCTCTTTAAAGCCTAAGTGACCTCTCATGTGATCCCCAATTTCAGGCCAGTATCTCTTAAGCAAACAATGGGAACAAGAGAGTAAGATCACACTCTCAAACCAACAGGTGGCCCTGCAGGCCCTGTGGTCCTCCTGGGTGCCTACTACCACTCACACTTGAAGATGACCATCTTTCTAGTTACCAGAATTCAAGGTATCCACTGAGCAGCTTCTCCTTAACAGTGGAGATTTTTATGAGAAATGGGTCTGGTTTAGGGGACTGTGGGTCCCACAGATTGTTTCCTGGAACAATGTTTCAACATGAGTGAAGCCCAAAAAAGTTCCCTTAGAGGCCAGCTGGCCCCTGACCCAAATCAGAGCTACACCACAGACGCTCAGCCCATCTTCAGCAGACATTTTTGTGTGGTCCACCCAGAACAACTGAAGCCACACTTCTGGCAAAAGGAGTTCCACCTTGACTGTCTACTCTTAGCTTTGGCAAACTGGGCTCAGGGGGAGCTAAAAAGCCCTAGGAAAGAGTGTGGATCCAGCAGGGGAGCCCAGGCCTCCTCTCCGTCCCCACTCCTAACTGGCATCACTCATCACTCCCCCAACCCCAGTCAGACCTCTACAATGCATGCTCTCAGTCCTAGCATTAGCTCAAAATACAGGCATGGGAACAAACAGTGCAAAAAGCAAAAGATGAACTACAGACTAATTCCTGACCCACATAATACAAAAATAAAAATAGAGTGCCCCATCCCACCCTTTTAACCTAAACTTCATGTACCTATATCATCTTGGAGTGTAAAAAAAAACACAAAAAAACCTTTCAAGTTCAGCATCATGAGCCAGCTGCGAGCAGCCCTTGGCTCCGGGGACTCTACCCCAGCCCCCAGCACTTCTTCCTGTTTCCTCATTTCCCCTTTAATTTTTGTCAGCCATAGAAAGATGTTCCTTCCTTTCAGACACAACCAAAGAGGAAAGTGCCCATCCCTATCCCTGAGCTCAGGGGAAAAGGGTGGGCTTGGAAACAGAGGCAGAAGCAAAGCTGCTTGGCTTACAGTACCGTTAGGAAATAGCCCCAGGAGCCAGGGTTTCCTTCTGAGACTCTGAGTCACTGAAGGGATGGGTTGAGGTGAGGAGGTGGGGATCCGTCCTTCCTCAGAGAGACCCAGGCAAATTAACAAGGCAGAATGGAGGCAGCAAGTCTTCCTTCCTCATCTTGTCAACTGTATTGGCAGTGGCCTGTGGCTTTGGGGAGTTGTGATGGAATGGGGAGCGAAGCCACTGTCAGAAGCCTAATTAATAGTCAGGATGTCCTCTGCCCCCAGGTAGGTGGTTCCAGGATCAAGGTTATAGGACATCTTTTAAAGCAGGGAGCTTTGTAAAGCACTCCAAAAAGTGTTCTTCCGATGGCAGCCATAGGCCACAGCTGTCCAGCTGCCCAACTCAGTGCTCTAGCATGGAGGCCTAAGCTGCAGCTAAACAAAGGGCTGCAACTCTCAAAGGATGAAATGCTGGATTGGAGGAACTCAGGAAAAGCCAAAGCCAGGACATGAGCCCAAGGGCTACTTACTTTGTCACATAACAAGTAGTTCAAATAGATAGAGCTCTTTCAAAACATACCCAAGAAGGCAAACTCAAAATTAAACATATTCTTTAAAAAATCGGCCTGGCCTGAGATTGAGATTCTTTGCTGCTCCAGCCCACGCAGAAGCGAATCCTGCTGCCTTCCATCCACAAAACTCCTTGTAGCTGGGAGAAGGGTGACAGTGACCAGAAAAGAAGGAAACAGGGAAGCTTTATTTTCTGCAGAAAATTTTCCAGGGAACTCAAGACACACACTTAGATGCTAAGGTTGGCTTCAGAGCTGCCAGGATTACGGCTGAGACTGGAAATCTTTCAGCCTTGTCACACCAGGAACCTGACTGCTACTTGGGTAGGAAAGTGAAAGGATAGAGAGGCATAGTATTAAGACCAGTGAGCAGTGTCACTGCGTCAGATATAGACAATCAGTCTAGTTCCCTGGGGCAGCTCTAGGCATAACCCAAAACTGGATGAACTGTGACATAGAAGGACATAGGAATAAATGAACATCAGATACTAGACACTCTAAACAGTGGTCAGTCACTTAGTAGGGCTCAAGTCTCTTGAGGTTGCTCTTAAATTATGCTAACATAAGCCTTTTCTAATCCAAAGACCAGAAGAGACTCTTAAGGTCAAGTGTTCTGTTGCTGCAGGCTGGAAAGCGTCTCTGTCCCCTGGCAGCAAGACCCTACAAAGGGGCCAGTAAAAGAACTGCTGGGTCAGGTCTTCCTGGCTGCTGGCTCAGAGATCCAGGGAGGGAGGTACCATCAGGGTGAAGCGGTAGATGATAAGACATTCAAGCAGAGGGAGTCCCAAGTTCTCATGTCTCCTTCCCTTCTTGGCAATAATTTAGTGAATGGTTGAGACAGAGAAGAGATTTCAAATGAGCCAGATTAAGAAACAAAAAAAAGAGAGAGAGAAAAAACAAGTCCCCAACAGGCACTGAAATCAAAATGATTTGCTGTGGTTACAAGTCAGAGGCAATTTGAGGACCTGACATAAACTAATTGTCTTGGATACCAGACAGTCCTCTAACTGGCACATGTCGGGGGGACAGCAATGATAAAGTTCAAACACTTAGGTGGAACCATTATTGGGCTAAAACCAGAGAGGTTTCCCAGTAAGAAAGTATCTACTTTTCTTTCTTTTTTAAAAACTCCCTTCTGTGTTCATCTTTATCATACAAATTATACAGCTTCACACACACACAAACCACACATACTCTCAATCCCAGGACATTTGGAAATGTATCTGGACATAACTTCAGAACATACCCAACTCCCAGAGCTGGTCTTCTCAGGTAATAAGATGACCTTTTCCCTGCTGTTAAATTCTAACCTAAAAAAAGGTGTCTGCTCCAAGTTCAGAGTCCTTTCCACTAGGTATACAGACAAGGATCCTTGCACAGGCAGGACCCAGTTACCCTAAGTACCCTAGAGAAGAAAGAGGTGGCTGGGGCCAGCCACAAAGACAGGACTAGGGCTGAAGCAGGTCTGGGACCAGGTGGTGAACGAGGGCTGCTCTCTACTCACTCTGCCTCTTTTTATCTCCTTTAATATTTTTGTGGTTTTTTAGTTTGTTTGTTTGTTTGTCTGTTTGTTTTTGTTAATCACCATGAAAAATACAGAAGCCAAACGAGCATGTTTGGTTTCTTTCCCACACCCCTCCACCCTGTTCAGGATGGTAATTTGTTCTCACAACCGGCAGAGGCAGAAGAGGGTTGGAATGAAGACTCCGAAGGCCACCAGGATGGGAAACATGAGGCTGCTGTTGTCCGAGGCATAGGGGTTGGGCGTGCGGGGCCCTGACTGCACCCGGTTCTTATTGGTCTGTCTTTTGAGATTAGATCCTTCATCGTATTCTTCTTCCTCTTCCTCCTCTTCCTTCTTCTCCAGTCCTGGGTGAGGCTGCAGCTTTGGTACATCTGACGCAAGAAAGAGGGGTACCTTTTAAGTAAGACCCTTAAAAGCAGTAGATAAGCCACAATAAAGAGATGCTATGACCTAACCAGGGTCCGCAGGAAGGAGCAGAAGTAGCAGAAATAGCTTCTGGCCTAGAGAAGGGCAGATTTCTAAAAACATTTGTCTTCTTTAGATTTAACTAAAAAGTAGGAAAAGCCCTGCATACAGGGAAGGCCACTATCTCCGCTTCCAGTCCTAGTTCTCCAGATCCCCAAGAGGACAGACTGGACAGGGACACTGACACAGCACCTAAACTTAACCTTTTCAAATCCCTCTTCCTCCCTCCCATAATCCCACATTCCCTTTTGATTCACAAAGCACTGAGGAAGAGCTGACCCACAGGGTTCTGGTTCTCAGTGCATACTATCCTTCTGCTCTGTCTCTTCCTTAAGGACTGAGCTACAAATCTGTTGGTGGCAAGATATCCTCCTGGGTGTCATCATATCAGCATATGGGGGTGATCAAGACAACAGGATGAGCCCTGGCCGGTTGGCTCAGTTGGTTGGAGCATCATCCCATACCAAAAGGTTGTGGGTTCAGTTCCCAGTCAGGGCACATACCTAGGTTGTGGGTTTAATCCCCAGTCAGGGTGCATACAGGAGGCAACCGATAACGATCTCTTTTGATATCTCTCTCCCTCTCTCTCCCCCTTCCTCTCTCTCTCAAATCAATAAATACACCCTTGGGTTAGGAAAAAAAAGAAAAAATACAACAAGATGAGCTCCTCAGTGCATTCAGGATGAGTTGGGGAAAGGAAGAGGTGGAATGAGGAGAAAAGTCACTAAGACACAAGCTTTCTCCATAAAAATCAGCCTGGGGAGCTGGCAGCCAGCATAATCTCAACCTTGAGAAAGAAACATACCCTGAGGCTGGATCACAAGGACAGGGAGACATTAATAAATGAACTTCTGTCCAGTGTGGTCTGGCAATGCTGTAATCTCTAGGAGCACAACGAAACAATGAAGAACTCCTCCTTTGGCCTCCCCCCACCCCCGGGAAATAGATATCAAAGAAACACAATAAGG
Organism: Miniopterus natalensis; assembly: GCF_054644295.1. Taxonomy (NCBI): domain Eukaryota; kingdom Metazoa; phylum Chordata; class Mammalia; order Chiroptera; family Miniopteridae; genus Miniopterus; species Miniopterus natalensis. The sequence goes on from NC_142100.1 coordinate 20,218,873, forward strand.
GCAAGTTTTAGGCAATTCCAAATGACTACAAGGGTCAGGATACACCAACAGGTACCATTATTAATCACAATTTACAATGAAGTTAAAGAAATTTGTCCAAAACCCAAAAGATAATTAAAAGGCAGCAACAAGATTTAAACACAGACCTTGCTCCAAAGCTTACGGCCAGCATCATGCCACACTCCACCCCTGGCCATCTGACTCTGGAGTCTCCACAATTTGGCTTTACATAAGTTTTCAAAATAGTGAGCAACTAAATTATCCCCCAAGGGTTTTCTCAACATCCTTTAGCCTAAGTAAAAAAAGCAGATCAAAAAACAACTTACCATCCACTGTCCCAGCCATGATGTAGAGTGCACAGACTTTGGGATTGTCATAGTACCCCTAGGAAATGAGCAACAGTGGTCAGCCCCACACAGCAGCAGACATTCCCCCTGAACCCATTCTTCTGAATTCCTCAGCAGAGAGGGCAGAATAGGAGCATTACCTTGACAAATTCGATGTAGAGTTTCCCTGTGAAAGTGGATACCTCGCCCTGGACGCTCAGCTTCCCTTTTCTGATGCTCATAGGGATGATTTCATCATGAGCTGTGCTGTGCCCAACACGATCAAAGATATCCAAGTCCTTTACCACAACATGCCCATTCAATCGCACATCAAATACCTTCCAAGATGAAAAAGGGAAATGATGTCAAAACCATCAGCGTCACACCCTTTCAGCAGCTGGACAACATACACCCGCCTGGGCTCGAAGTTAAAAAATAGTTTAAGAAATAATAGGGCTGGATATACTCTAGGGTGGCTAGAGTCCTTTACCTGAGCCAAATCAAGTCCATGTTCCTTCATTGTCAAGGAGGCCTCATACTGGCCTTAGGGAACAAAGAATACAAAAAGTTCAACATGGAAAGAAGGAAATTCACAGGAAGGGAAGGAAAAGAACAAGGCTAAAAACAAGAAAGTGCTGATAGCCAAGAAGGGAGAGAGCGTGGAGCGCATTAACAGGATCAGGTTGTTGCCAAGAGCTGGGATTCTGGTATTGCCTTCTGTCACCAACCCCATGGCAAGTGTAGCCTCGTGAGCAATGGGACACAGCTTTTTAGGGGTAAAGGGAACTCAGCTTTTCCCTCAAAGCTCATCTGTTCCTCCCTTCTGGGAAGGCTTGTAAACCCTCTGGCCCATAGCAGAGGACTGTTCAAGAGTGGCAATGTCTCACTGGTCAAGGGAGGGGCCGGGGCTGACCAGGCCTCACCTTCTGCTGGGACTGTGCAAAGTAGACCTCGGCAAATTTCAACACCAGCACGTAGTCCCCCTCCTCCTTGATGGGCACTTCGTAGCCAAAGGTCTCCTCATTGTACCGCTCAGTTTGATATAAGATCTGGTCCTCAGGGTTGGAACGGAGGATTGGCAGTTTCATGCCATAGTCAGAGGCTGGGGACAAAACACAAAGAGAAACCACATCAGAGGCAAAACATAAAAGAAAAGCAGAGACCCTAGAATCGCCAGAGGCATTTCCAGGGCAATGCTAATAACCCCCCAGTGAAGAGGCCAACCCCTCTGCACCTGGCTCCAAACAAGCCAGACACAAAGGCAAGACAGCCATTACTAAGCTCTAGTGAAATGAAAGAAACCAAACACTAATCACCCCAACAGCTCCCATAACCCTCATAGAGGAACTTGCTGAAAGTTTTTCTTTCAGAAATGACTTTTTCTCAACTGTACAGAGTGGTGGGAAGAGACCAAGTCTAACTCATTATTAGAACAAAGCGCTATGCTACAGCTGCCCGGTTCCCTGCGAGGGAGCACTTCAGAGAAACCTCATAAAACAAGGGAGATGCCAGAAACTCTATAAGATGATTAAGTTCAAAGAATGTTTTTTCTCATTTAGAAAAGCTCAGAGTCTAAAAAACAGGATATCTGTTAGGAAAGTCATTCTTCATTGTCTTTACCACAAATAAGATACCAGCTTTAGTTGCTTTGTATGGTTTTTTCATTCAAAAAGTTTGAAGGCCGGAAAGGAGAAACATGCTCATAAAAAGAGGAGTGTGATGCTCTCTAATTTCCTTTAGGTCCAAGCACCATACTTCTCAGACTCACAAAATTCAACCTCACCTACTCTCTTGAACATTCCCCCAGCTAAACAAAAAGAAGAAACTTCCTACTGTATCACCAGCACCTAACACGGCCCGTGGCACATAAGTAGGAATTTGATATGATTTGTTAAACGAACCAATGGCAACAAAGGAGGTGCCCGCAAAGCAGTGAAACCCTGCTCCTCTCTCTACAAGGCCAGAGCCATCCTAGCAGGGAAAGAAAATCCACCAAGGTTCTATTGACACCTCTGCCTTAAGATGACCAAGTTTTAGGGGAGCTACCTTTCCCATCTCAGGCTGACAAGCAATAAGGCAGGGTAGAAGTAAAAAGATAATTACCTTGGGTTGGTATCAGAACAGCTGAAAACCTCTACTGCCTCCAGTCCTCCCCCAAAACTTAGTAGACTATATGTGTCTTCCCTCCACTTAACAAACTGGGGGTCTTTTCCCAAACATAAGATACTACATTCCAGCCCCAGAGATGAACATCATGCTTCTTCCTTCAGAGAGTAGCCTCTCTGACTCCTTTATCCTGTAAACACAGTGAGGCTTTCCAGTGCTCCATCAATCTACTTTCCAGAACTAGTGACTTAACAATGATCTAGGTACACAGGCCTGTTCTCTCCTCTAGCTTGGAATTAAGATTTCAAGGCCAGCTTCCCATCTCACACAGTGACTCTGAAGACATCTGGCACCTAGATCCTTTGGGAAATGGCTAAGAGGGGCCATACCTGGGCATTATCTTCTAAATCACCAAAACTCCAAGTGAGAGAATCTTTTATCCAAAGGAGAAAAAAGAATAACTGAAAGACCCAATGGCTAAGGTCAAGCCCTCAAAAAAAATAAACATAACTGTTAGTTCCTGTAAGTGAACTGTAGCCTGAGATCAGATGGACCGATGAGACAATGCAACAGGAAACTCATTGCACTTTTGTCTTCAGACTTGTCGTCTTCCTATTTCTCCTCAAGAAATCAAAGAAGGGTAACTGAGTAGCACTACAAAGGATGTACTGCTAACATGCCCCCAGCTCTTTCCCAGGCTCACACGACATTACACTGGGGCATAAACCTATAAAGGTTAAAAGACTGCTATTTTCCTTTCAACTGAGTTCTAAGAATTTCCTTCTTCCATGAGGACCATGATCCTCATAAATTTGGAACATTAACTAGATTTGCTTTTTAGATACACAGAAAATTTTGTGCATGTGTGGGAAATCTTTTTTTTTTCCCCCTTGCTGAATGGAAAAAGTGAGAAACTGACAGTAATGTAATCTCTGGCAATCTCAGTCCCACAACGAAGAAAATTCAGCCATGTGAACAAAAATTTAACAACCTTGGAATTACCTTTAAACATCTGCCCTTAAAACCCAGTGGCTTTCCCAAGAGATTTGCCACATGAAAAGTTGAATTTGCCCAAGTCCCAAGAGATACAGCAGCAAAAAGGACTTTTTCTTCTCTCCTTTGCCTTTATGTATTCACAGCTAAACAGATTTCTCTAAAATACAGTGAAGTTGGCACAATACAACTCAGACAGCCAGAAAGGAAAGGGGCCAAGGGGCCTACATTATGTCCGCTAGTTCTTAGTCCTAGACAATGGAGTAGCCAGCCCAGGTTTTAAAGTAAGACAGATGTGGATTTGAATCCTGGCTGTGCCACCTACTATGTGATTCAGAACAAATTATTTTCTCTGGGTATTTTCTCATCTGTAAAATGGGGATAGCACCTACCTAAATTCTCTGTGAAGCTTCTGCTACTTAGAGGGCCCTCAAATGAAGCCTGTATCTTAGGTGACAGTACAGGTGACAGTATCGGCAGAATTCTAAACAAATCCTGTGGCCTTAAGCAAGCCAGAGACATCCTATCTTTCAAGCTCTTATCTCACCAAGGCCAAATCCTTCCCCAACCAAAGGAAAGGCTGCCGAGAAAAGGGTCTTCCTTAGGTCCACAGAATTAGTAATCTGATAGGCTCAGGCCCCTAACAGCTTTTTTCCCCTCTGCAGCCATATTCTGCCCTACTTTTAATTCCATGTAAAAGGTTGTCAATCAAAGAAAAAGATAAAGACACTTTCACCTACTCTGGACAGGAGAGTTTTCAGATTCATATCACTGATTTCTAAAGCAGGAGAAGTTTTATTAGGAAGGAAAATAAGGCTCAGAGAGGTAAAGCAAGTTCTTCAAGGCAATACAAATGATTAGCAGGTATCTTTCTGCGAAGAGGAAATAGCCTCTCCTAAAACCAAGCCAAGTGCCATGCCCTCAGGCCAAATAACCAGGTCTTTTCTTCCTTAAAATCAAGAGGAACCCAGAATGAGCAAGTTAAAAAGAACCTAGAATGTGCAGCATGCCAAAATTCCAAATTGAGCGCTTCTGAATCAGTCTTCCTAGTGGTACTTTCATCTATTGAAGCACAGAGGTTGAAAAAGCCTTTCCCATGCTGTCAGGATCTCCTATGAACACTAACTATCCTCAAGGCAAAAATGAAGTTCAATAAACATTATAAAGTGCCTTTGAAAGCAAAAGCCACTAGGTGCCCTGGGCCAATCACAGTTACATGAATGCTGAATTACAAAGACACTATAGAGAAACAGCAAGTTCAAAAGCAGGCCAAACCCTTATCTGGATTAACTTGGCAACAAATACCTGAATTCATTCAACATGAAATGGACTTTCTTTAGTGTGCTGGAAACAGTATCACAGGCATGTGGGAAAAGATAGAAGACATACAGCTCCTCCTGCAATCAGTGTGAATAGCTACATGAGGCATAGGTCTCCAAATAGCTGGCACACCCTTATCCAAACAGTGCCAGAGAAGAAAAGCAGCGTGAACAGCTGCACTTCCCTGGGTGGTGCCACTCCTTAGCACAGAAGAAACTAGAGAGCTGCCTCCTGAGAGTGGAAGCTTAATCACATCTCAGCCCCAGACCTAATGCCAGCAAAATGCTATTCCCAAGCACCCAAAAGTCCAATATTGCAACAGGCTGGTCCAAGCTGCATCGGGAAAGCATCTTTCCCTCTTCATCCATGTCTTAATACTGCTACAAGGTCCGAGATAGGACTCCGGTATACATGAGCTTTGGTAGGTCTCATGTAATTCTACTTGCTACAATAAACTCCAAAGGAACTGCAACCATGAGTCAATAAACCACAGACAGGGAGCCAGGTGATCAGGCCAAAACCCAAAAAACACCTGTACCAGCAAATTAAAACCAGGATTTCTGAATAAGAGGAGTAGCTGGGAACTAAACCTGTAAGGCCCTAACTTCTTCCTCTGCACAATGGACCTAAAAGGATGTTACCTATGTAAAGCCTGGTATCTGTTTAAGTAAAAGGAACCATCTGCCCACTGTCCTCACCACAGCTATCTCAAGAGACAAAGTCCACAAACGGTCTCTAGTTTCCTCAGGGCCCATACCAAGGAAGAAAGAGGAAGGGTCCAGAGTGGAGATAGCAGTGACCTCATACTGTGAAGTCTGGCTTTGGTGGCTGTTACAGCTGCTGAAGACTGGAGACCTGACTCAGCTGAACCCAGGCTACCGAGACCTAGTGCCAGGGCTAAATAAATTCCAAGACAAACAGAGCTTCAGAACACAGCCCCATGTCCCAACACCCTCACGTATATGTAAGCCATTAACTCCCTAATATAACCAACTCCAGGACACTGCAATTAACCTGGAATAACTAAGTTAAACGCTTTAGTCAAGGCAAGAGCCAAATCTGGGCATCGTGGAAAAAGGGTGCGAGAAAGTCCATCTCCTAGTTTTCTGGAGATGGCCTGTTGCCAATTTGGCAGCCTTTGAACCCAGCATACTGCATAAATCTCCCAACACATGAAGCAAGGAACTCCTTCTTAAACCTGTTTCCAATCCTACTTACAGAAGAAACAGAGTCCAGAGCAGATTTTCCCAAAGAGTGGTCTGGGGATGACCTACATCAGAAGCCCCTGATGCAGAAACCTGGGTTTAATTTCTTAGGTCTGGGGTTTGCATTTTTAACCAGCTCCCCTGGCAATTCTTCCACTTGGAGAACCGTGCAGCTCTGTAAAAACTACTATTGCTCAATCAGTTAAGTCAAAATAATTTCTCCCATAAGCTGAAACCACACCTCTCTGGACCACATAGGGTGAGCTCCACACACACTCAGAATATTCAGATCTTATATTGGCTGACCCGGCTGACACACCACCAGCCTCCAGTGCAGGATGGCTTCAATATAACCACCCTGTGGGGGCGGCCTGCAGCTTCTACATTTAAGCACACATAGTCCTCGCTCCAAAGGGGGGCGGGGAAGGAGGCTGCAATCAAGCTTTCCTGGCCCATTCTCTTCGAAGATTCCTTTCTATTCTGGCTAAGTATCAAGTCCCGCTCCTGCAGGAGTAAGGAGAGCGGCCGAAGTCTGGAGCCGGCAGGAATCTACCAGGAACTGACTTGATCGGAGGGAATCACTCGGGCCAGGGACACCGAAAACCTACAACCATGAGGCCTCGAGGTGGCAATAGGCCCGCCTTCGTCTCTACTTTTTCCCCAGCTCAGGTGGAGGCGATGGGTTAAGAAAATGCTGGATGTGAGGTCCAACTATAACTTTTCGCCAACTCTCTGCCTCAGTGGCTCTTGGTAGCCTCTCGAGCCAGTGCCAGGCTCTGAGCTGTGACCGGGTCCCTGAGGAAACTGCAGAGAGAAACTTCGCTCCAGAGACGTAGCCCCAGGGTCGAGGAAGGGGCTCAGGGCCCGCAGCTCCCAGCCCGCTGCGCCCAGCACAGCAGGCCGGGAACTCCGCGGCTCCGCGGGGGCCTCTCACCTCGGCCCACCCGGCCTTCCAAAGGGTCCTTGCGGAAGTGGATCCCGTGCACGTCCACATGCGCCTCGCCGCCCGCGTTGACGGCCCAAATAACGCTCTCGGGCAACCCGGCTCCCGCCGAGCCAACCACGCCGAGCAGCAGCAGCAGTCGCAGAAGCGCCACAGCGTCTCCCTCAACCGCCCGGGCCCCCAGCATGGCGGCCACCACAGCCGGGGCAGCCTCCGCCAACCGTCGTCCTCAGCCGGCCTCCAGGCCGCCCTGGACTCAGAGAAACAGCGCCACGGGCCGCTCTGCCTCAACCGCCGGGGACATGTCGTTCTCAGGCCTCCTTCTCAGCCACGGCGGCCGCCTCCCACCTCAGGACCAACCTACCCCGTCGCCCAGCCCCCGGCCACGATCTGCAGCCAATCAACGCCCGGTGCTCATTAATTACCCAACACCCCGCCGGGAGACGTTCGCTCATTGGCTGCCAGGAGCGGGGAAGGGCGTGGCTACTCCCAGGCGCCGGCCCAACCGTCGGGCACCAGAGGGAGCGCGCGCAGACGCTCGGAGTTCGGTTGAAACGGTGTTTCAATACGGAAGTCGCGAGGTGCGGCGCCCAGGCGGCCCCGGAATCCCGCAGCTGAATAGGAAAGGTGGCCTAGGGAGGGACGTTTAGAATAGAGCGCACCGACACGTCGCCAGAACTTCCGGTGCTCCAGATCCTAAGACCGAATAGGCTCGAGAGGGGGCGTGGCCGAGTTCCCTCACCCTCTTTCTCAGGGAGAGGCATGAACATAAGCTCTAGTAGAAGCAGTGGACACCCTTCCGACCCGAGAGTCTTTCTCCCTGCGTGAGTTAGAGAACCGATCCTCCCATGCAGAGGCCACAGGCACAGATCTCCAGGGCAGAGTCCCACGAGGTCAAGGCCCCGCCCCCACCCCTTAGCGGGTTCGGGGCTGGTGGTAGCGTCCACACGGCCGCCCAATCAGGAGGCTCCAACGCAGCGGAAACGCGTGGCTCTGTGGGGGAGGGGCTACAGGCTACCCTGGTCTCCACGGCAACGGCCTGGGGCGGCCGCAGCGTGGGAGGGGGGCGCACGGCCAGGGCTTCCCCAGCCCACGCGAGGAGAGTCGCGGGCGGAGCGCAGCCTGGAGGATCCGCACCAGCCAGACCTGAACTCCGTCTGCCCTCTTGACAGCTCACCCAGTGCTGACATCGGCGCTCCCTGCCCCTACTCCCCCTTTTCAGACAGAGAAACAGGCTCAGAGACCGGGGGAGTGTTGCCCAAAGGGTCACACAGCAAGTTCAGGGCACTGCCAGGACGAAAACCCATTTACCTATTTGTTCCACAAATATTTATAGAGACCCTACTACTAGGGTGGTCAGATTTAGCGGATAAAATACGGGAAGCCCAGTTAAATTTGAATTTCAGATAAACAAATGGGACATGCTTATACTAAAAAAAAAAAATAACTGTCTAAAATTCAGATTTAACTGGGCTTTTGCATTTTATCTGACAACCCTGCCTCCTGGGGGGCCAGGCAATGAGCTTTGTGCAGCAGTGAACAAAAACACCCTGGGCACCCTGCATGAGAATCAGAGTCCCACGATTCAATTAATTAGAACAACGAGGGCTATGAAGGAACAAAAAGAAGAGTATCAATAGGGTGTGTTTTTAGCCCTCCCCACACGCACCACAGAGGGTTTTTAAATGCATCAGAATTCCTTCCCCAGCCCCGAGGTCACACATGAGTAACCTTTGGATTGTCCCCTCCTAGGCCCGCTTTTTTCTCCCTGATTTGCAAGGATCTGGACTTGCTTCCTCCCACAGACATTTTTTCCCTCCCAAGGCCTCTCTGGGGCCCTGCACTTGGGTTTCTAATCTCACTCTCTTCTCTGAAAACTGTCATCTTTGGAAGAACCTGACGAGTTAGAGCTTGACTAGCCCTCAGAGCAGAGGTGATGGGGGCTTCCTATCCCCAGCCACCCAGAGAGCCCACCTGCAGAGCCCGTGTTCTAGCCACGTACTTCTCTGCCTCCGGGAGCTCACGTTTATTTTATCCTCAAGGCAGTCTAGTTCAGGAGGAAACTATCCCCAAAAATGGATTGAACCTTCCTCAAAAGGCCTTAACTTTAAGCCTTCTCTCAGCCCCCCAGATCCTTGGTGACCGCAGGAAGTGAACAAGATTCCTGACTAAGCCCCACTGGGCTCTTCAGGTTCTACACCTGCCTGGATTACCCTTGTACTGAAGAGCTTGGCCCCATTTTTGAGATTCAGCTGCTTGTGGATAAGGCTACCTTTCAGGTAAAATGAAATTTCTGTAATGTCAGTACATATCATTTATACATTTGTCCAAGTCCACAGAGTGGACAACACCAAGAGTGAACCCTAATGTCAACTAGCTTTTGAGTGATGATGATGTGTCAGGGTAGGTTCATCGATTGTAACAAATGCCCCACTCTGGTGGGGGGTATAGATAGTGGGAGTAGTTGATGGTGGGGGTAATGTGGGAACACTGTGTACCTGCTGTGAACCTAAAACTGCTCTAAAAAAATAAAGTCTATTTAAAAAATTAACTTCAAACCCTTTAGCATCCTCTCTGGATGGAGTGACAAGAACAGACAGACAGAACTGGGCTCAGTTCCTTTCTCAGTGGCTTCCCCGCTATGTCACCCATTTTTTTCTCTAATCACTTCTCTCCTAAAATACAAATAAGATCATCCACCTCACCTTAGATACAAAAAACAAACTGATGGTTGCCAGAGGGGAGAAGGGTGGGTGTTGGACAGAAAAGGGAGAGGGGATTAAGAAGTACAAACTTCCAGTTACAAAATAGTCACGGGGTGGAACATATGATGATTTTGTGATAACTGTGGAATGTGACAGATGTTCACTAGACTTATTGTGGTGATCACTTTGTAAAGTATATAAATGTTGAACCAAGATGTACACCTGAAACTAATATAATATTGTATATTAACTATAATTAAAATTAATTAAAATATATTTTTTAAAAAGATCACCCACCTCACAGTTGTTATAAAGATTAAATGAGATAGTTTCAAAATGGACATAAATTATTATTTTCTGTTTGTGGAAGAAAGATAAGCATTTTGCAGAAAGCTCAGGAAAGAATTTTTAAAAGATAAAATTTACCATAATTCCATACAAAATGGGGACAAGGCATGTAAATTCAGGCCCTGATGGAGCAGGTTCTCAATAACCATTGGTTCCCAGACATTTGATTCTCACAACCACCTCAAGAACTTGGGAAAACAGAGTGTCCCCTTTTCACACATGCAAAGCTAAAGTTTAGAAGGGTTAGGTGATTTCCCCACACAATGAGGAGCCAAAATCGGGGAGGGGGGTTGGCTTCTAACCTACTACTTTTCCTCTGAGCCAGGCTACCTATCAGACACAGCTTGGTGGAAATCAGAGCTCCACCATTAATCACTGTGTGACTTTGGGTAAATGAATTCACCTCTTTGAGCCTCCGTTTCCTCATCTCTGAAATGGAGAAAATAACTGTACATACAGCATGGGATTGTGAGAAATAAAAAGACATATTTTAAACAAGGGAAATAAAAATGACATGTTTGTAAAGCTAGCACTGTGGGACTCTTGAGCCCATAGCTAAGTGCTCAATAAACACTAGTCGTGGGTGTTTGGAGACATAGAGACTCAGATTCAAAGCCTAGCTCCACTTTTTAGAGCTGTATGGCCTTGGGAAAGTCATTTCTCTTCTCTGGGCCTCAGTTTCCTCATCTATAAAATGGAAATAAAATGGACATAAGAAGACTCACCATATGAGGGTGTCAGGAATTTAACAGAGTGCCTGGCTCATAGGAGATCCTCAGCACACGGTGACTATTAATCACATAAGAAGAAATAATCATAGCATGTAATGCTGGCACTTGGTAAGAAGCAAAGACCTTGGTGAAGTGTTCAGGCTGAGGGGTTGGGAAAAACCCTTCCACCCCAGGGAGGGAAAAGCCAAAGGGAACCAGAGTTCAAACGTGGAAAATGAACAGCTGCTTGGGAGCCCCCAGAGGCAGTTTCACCTTGACCCACAAAACTGAAAAGGGGTGGGTCTTCCTGTACAGATAAGGATCAGAAGAACAAAGCATGCTATTAATTAAGTCTTGACTATTTTAAGTTTATGGAATATTTTCCCCCTTAAAGATAAGCTCACAATAAAAGTTCAAAAGGTAAACATAGAAAGGGGGTGGAGGCCAGCCTTGCCTTCTGCTAAGCCTGCCCTGCCAGCCCTTGGACTCCAAAGTGGGTGGTCTGGTCCCCAAGCCAAGTTTCCTAGTTCAGGGCCTCTAGTGGTTAGACAGCAGGGGGACCAGAGCCACCCAGAGAGGCCAGGAACCACAATGTTGCCTGGTCCTGGCCCCCAAGTGAGCAACTTGAACCAAGAAAAACCTGACTGGGTCTTGAACTTCACAGGAGGGAGAATGGATTTGGCTTTTCTTTACTTCCCCCAGGAGGATATGAGTCACGGGGAATTAGCCAGCCAGGCCTACAGTTGCCCAGGACTAGGACAGAAACGTCAAGCGCCTTCCCATCTGGATGGCCTTGGGCAAGTCACTTCCCTTCTGCACTACAGTTTCCTCACCTGTAAATGGGGCAATGAGAATTTTCAGTCTCCGAAAGTTAGGTTGACCATCATAAGCACTCCATGTATGTTAGCCATTCTTATTATCGCCCAGACTCTTTTGATTGTGTTCAGGACACAATTTATGAGATCGGGAACACCAAGGACAGTATTATCTACTACAGGTGCAAGCTTGGTAAGTCACATCTCCTCTCTCAACCTCAGTCTCCTCATCGGTAAAATAGGGTGAGATGAACAATAAAAAAGACGACACAAAGCCAACAATAACTCCCAAATAAATAAAGCAGCTGCTTTTTTCCCCACCAACAACATAGTTGGTATTATACAAATGCTTATTAATTAATGCTTATTAAAACTCAGCCCAGCTGGCATGGCTCAGCGGTTGAGCATCAACCTAGGATCCAGGAGATCGAGGTTCAATTCCAGGTCAGGGCACATGCCCGGGTTGCAGGCTCCATCCCCAGTGTGGGGCGTGCAGGAGGCAGCCGATCAATGACTCATCATTGATGTTTCTCTCTCTCTCCCTCTCCCTCTCTCCCTTCCTCTCTCTGAAATCAATTTTTTTGAAAATAAAATAAAATAAAACTCAAGTCTGTGCAAACTCTTCTTTTTTGGAGAGTATATCAGTCATATTTAAATTTGGTTGCAATTGCAGGAAAAATTCAAAGTAATAATGGCTCTAATGACACAGAAGTTTTTTCTCTCTCTCCTATTAAGGAGCCTGGCATGAGGCACTCCAAGGCTTTTGGGGTGGCTTCCAGAAGGTGTCAGGGACTCGGGCTCCTTGTAGCAGTTACTCCACCATCCTCAGTACGAACTTCTTCCTCATGGTCCAAAACGGCTGCTCAAGCCCCAGGCCTCAAGGCCACATTTCAGCTAGCAAAAAGGAGGGAGAAAGGCAACAGAGGCCAGGTCTCTTCCCCTAAGGACACTTCCCAGAAATTGCACACACCTGCTTTCTATTCATTAGCCAGAACTTGGGCACAAGGCTGCAGCTAGAAGCAAGGGAGGCTGGGAAAGGCAGTCTTGATTCTAAATGTCATAGAAACGGGGAGTTTTATTACTCAGGGGGTGGGTAGAACGTGTGTTGACAGAAACACACACAGCAGTCTCTCTCCAGAGCTCCAGTTTCCGCTAGGATTTGGTTCTCAGTGGCTGTTTCAAACATTTGTAGCTCCTAATACTAGTGACAACATACACGTGTATCTGACTGTTTAACCCACATCAGGCATTCGTGTCTGTTACCTGATTTGATCACTAAAACTCTTCCAGGCAGATTTGTTGTTGTTGTTGTTGTTGTCGTTGTTGCCTTTTGAACAGATGAGACACCTGAAGCTTCACTACTGGCTCAAGAACCCAGAGATTGTAAATGATTGATGAAGGACTGGAATCTAGGTCTGTCCAACTCCCAGTCCTTTCTTTCCCGTTCCAGGGCACTGCCTGCAACGTTGAAGCCCCTGCAGCACAAGGAAATGATCCCCAAAGACCGGACATTAGAGCGGAGGGAGAACCTGAGGTCAGGAAGCCGCCGGGGACAGGCCTGGAGCCCTTCCTGCACCTGATGGCAGCAGTCACAAGCGGCTGCCATCCTCTGCACCCCCGGGCTCACATTACCTGGCAGAGCTGGGATCAGGACCAAGGTTCAAATGATCACCAAAGCTCATGCCTCCCTCATGATACTCTGTCCTAGTCCCTTTGTCCTTGCTCTAGGAAAGACAGGCACCAGCAAGACAATGGGAGCAGGTGGCAGGCACCTCCAGAGGGGTGAAGGGATAGTCTGTTCCTGCAACCTGAGCCTCAGGCACAGCCAACAGGATCAGGGCCGCCTTGCAGGACCGTTCTGTGGGGACAGTCACTCCCTGATCATAGAACCAGATCCTAGATTTAAGCTGTGATTATCTAGTCACTTAACCAGAGCTATTAAAGAATGTCACACCTGGCTCTCCCTTCCCCTTTCCTTGAGAGGGGAATCGCAGAATCTTGAGGACACACGGGAAAGAGGGGTAGGAAAATAGGGAACTGTGTGCCAGGTACTGTTCTAAAGGCCTCGAGTACACTGACTTGTTTAACCTATACAACCTATGATGTTATAGGTTGTATAACATCATCCCCATTTTACAGATGAGGACACTGAGGCCCAGGGAGTCTTAAAACTTACCTAAGATGATATAGCTAGTAAGTGGCAGAGCTGGGATTTGAATCCAGCTGTCTGGCTCCTGAGCTCCCTTTCTAAAAAAATATTTTTATTGCAAAATAAGACAAACAGAAAAGCATACAGAACAAACATACAACTTAGTGAATTATTATAAGGCAAATACCCTTATATTTCTTAACACGGGTTAAGAAAGAGAACTTTGCCTGACACCCCCCTCTCTGTGCCTTCTGCTAATCACAGCCCCTCCCTCCCACTCTCTGAAAGCAACTGCTATTTGGACTTTTACAGGAATAATTTCCTTGTGTTTCTATATGGGTTTTTTCACCCTAGACACTGTTTAGTTGGGCCTATTTTTTTCTAACTTGATACCTCTTAAGTTTCTTTTTATCTACAAGTCCTCCCTCCATGACTTAGTTTCTCTTGTAATTTATCTGTTGAACAGCCAGAGGCATTTGACCTGTGGGGTTTCCCAGTCTGATTTTGCTAATGGAACACTCGCAGCAAACTCAATATGTTCCGCTGTTCTCTGAATTTCCAGCCAATTGCCTGTGGGCTCTAGGGGCATGATCAGACTCAACTTTGAGCCTTTTGGAAAGACCCCAAGGGTTGTGTTCCTCTATCAGGAGCACAGAATGTCTGTTTTTTTCTGTCTTTTGACCATAGCCATGCTCTTAACCACATTGCTGCAGAGACAATTCTGGGCTGCCCTCAGCTGCCCTGTGGTTTGCCCCACCTTCTAAACCTATCTGCCCCAACGGCGAGCCATTGTAGGCACCAAGGTTTCTTGCTGCCTTGGGCCTGGGTCATACAAGAAGGCAGCCCCTCCCTCAGAAGTCCCACCTGACCCTCTCCACACTCCCAGGCCTGACGTGGAATCGGGCCCTGCCTCTCATGAGCATCATCTCTCTGCGTATCCCTCCAGCCCAGTACACCAGGCAGATGGAATTCTGCTTCATTTCCCAAAGGGACCACATTCCTCCTTACCTCTGGGCCTTTGTTCGTGCTGTTCCCTCAACCAGAAACACTCTTCTTCTCACCCCCTCTAAGCACAGCTGATCCTCCAGGTCCTAGCAAATCTGTCCCTTCCATATCACCCCCACCCAGCCAGATTGGACTGGGCACCTTTTATGTACCTTCCCTCCTCCTAGGCTAAACTTGGAAGTAACCTAGTAAGTAGTACCACTACATTATACTTGCCTGTTTTCTAATATTTTCCCTCCTAGATTGAAGACAGGAACCCTGGCACCGGACATAATAGGTGCTCAGTAAATATCCATTGAATACATGCATGAATGAATTGAACTTTACAAGTTACAGGGAGGCAAATATCAGCTTAGTTTAAGAACTTTCAGACAATGAAAGCTCTTCTAAGATGACACACACCAAGCTCCCCACCAGGGGAGGTAATTCAAACTGTTGTGCGGTGCAGGTCGCAGAAAGAATTTCTGCCTGGGCCCTGGCCGGGTGGCTTGGTTGGAGTGTCGTCCTGTACACCAAAAGGTTTTGGGTTTGATTCCTGGTCAGGGCACATGCCTAGGTTTTAGGTTCAATCCCGAGTAGGTCCACATATGAGAGGCAACCAACCAATCAATGTTTCTCTTTCTCTCTCTCTGCCTTCCTCTCTCTAAAAACATCATCAGGTGAGCATTAAAAAAAAAAAGAATTCCTGCCTGGGATAGGTCCTTCTAGGGAAATGAGTCTCAGTCTTGGAAAGTAACAGAATCCTTTTTTCAAATAATCTTCCTAGGCACCCCTAAGTATAAAACAAGTTCAAGGTGAGGAGTCTAGTCTCAGCATTGGAGGAAGCAGAAGCCCCGCCACGGGCCTCCCCTTGTCCCCAGTGTCGGGTTTCCTCTGAACGGTGGCCTGGCTATATTGTCAAGTCACTTTATCAAAGCCACTGTGTCTCTTTTTTTAAGAGGCCATACTAGACCAGAAACGTCCCACCTAACACCTTCTCTCCCTATGGGGCACCCAGGGACTCATCCTGTGGGTTAACAGAGATGCCCATAGAAGCCCTCTTGAAGCCCCTCCAAAACATCGCATTTCTGAAACTGTAGATCTGGGGTCTCTGGGCAGAGCTAAGTGGGCACAGGAGCGGGCAGGGCTATAGGCTGCTGCGGGGCACAGAGCCAAAGGCTTAGTCTCAGAATTGGATTATTAGAGTGCATTTGGAGCTCTGAGCCCCACTGCCCACAGGCGACATGGGGATTACCCAGGCCTCTGGCAGGGGCCCACAATCTTTCCCACACTCCCTGCCAGGTCTGAGAACAAGGATTGTCCCTGGGCCGAAGCATATGGGCACGAGATTGTCCACCCACCTCCCACTCCCAGCCTTTAGCCCTCACACCCTCCCCCCACTGCCTGGAAGCACAACTGCCTCCCAGGTGTCTGGGATTTGTAACAGTATTATTCAAACTGGGGTCCACGGACTGGGCGGCATCAGCATCCTGGGAGCTTGTTAGAGATGCAAATTTGTAGACCCCACCCCAAATACTGAATCAGAATCCCCAGAGTAGGGCCCAGGTCTGTCGCTTCACAAATCCTCCAGGAGATTCTTTCTCACACTAAAGTTTGAGAACCACTGGCTTGGAGCTTGAAGTCCCTGGGTCCGTCCCACACCGCTGTCTGATTATGCCCTGTGCCCGTGAAAGATTCTGGGCAACCTCTACCCACAACCTTCTTCTTTGGGCTCCTTCAATCTTTCACTTATCTGAATTAATTACAATGATTCTAATGGGTTGTTTAATATTGCACAATTCCACTGCAGTATGTCAATAGCGACCCCTGGAGGTGTGCAGTGCAACGTGGACTTTATTATCACTTATCCCCATATTACATTTGAGGAAACTGAGGTTCAGAGAAGGGACATCATGACTGGCCCAAAGTCACACAGCAAATAAACCCAGAGCCTAACTACTCTACTATTCTGCTTCCTGCTCAGTGGAGAGGATGGCAGCTGTTTCTACATCTGTCCCTCACACACACTGGATTTCCTCCAGGGCGAAATCCTTGCCATCACTTCCTCAGGAAAGCCTCCCTCTCCCCAGAGAAGGCCAGGCCTCCTTACTCTACCCTACCAAAGGTCCCTGCTTTTTCCCTAACAGAAGTATCACAATTTGTAATCATATAACAATGTGATTATTCCACCTCTGTTGCCCTGGCCGGGGAGAAACTCCAGTGAGACAGGAAGTGGGGCAGGCCCTCCCAGATGCTTACCAGTATCCATCCTTCCCTCCTATAGCAGGTCCTGGAATAACAGTTGTTGGCTGGGATGCTTAGGAACTTAACTCTATCAATTAGCCTCTGGTAAAACTGGTTTCACTATATGTTGTTTCGCTTAAAGTCGCAGAACCTATTGACAACATTGAGGATTTACTGTAGAACCTGACTTCATTTGTGGCAGCCACCAACCCAGCTAAATCACTACAACCCCGGGCTCCCTTTCAGCTAAGGGTACAGAGTTCTGGCTTCTGAGGTCAGTGAGGAAGTGGCTGGGAATCTAGTGGGTACTCAATAAATGCATGTTGAATGCAGGAGTGTTCAGCCAGTTCTGGGCGTGCAGCTGGGACTCAGGAAAACGTGTCATCTAACCAGGCCCAAGAAGCAAAGACCTCCACAGCTGCCTTGCTCTTGGAAATACTTTTATTGGTTCCGAGATAACAAGGCTGAGGCGAGCTGGGATGGGCGCAGAGCTAAGGAGGGCAGCGAGAGGCTTTGCCCAGGGCAGACATGCTATGTGGGAT
Organism: Miniopterus natalensis; assembly: GCF_054644295.1. Classification (NCBI taxonomy): domain Eukaryota; kingdom Metazoa; phylum Chordata; class Mammalia; order Chiroptera; family Miniopteridae; genus Miniopterus; species Miniopterus natalensis. The sequence continues at coordinate 20,236,263 of NC_142100.1, forward strand.
CTGCTGGCGGGCTCCCTGGCCCACCCAGCCAGCGGCGGCTGGGTACATGGCACTTCGCGCCTTGCATGACCTCTGCGGGCTTGGCACTGTGGCCTCCTTGTCGGCGGGCACCCCCTTTCCAGTTGCAGGAGTTGTGAGTCTTTCACAGTGCGGAGGGGTGGGGTCCGGGGTGGGCACCTTCCCCGGGGTGCAGGCAGGCCCCGTCCACCAGTACATCCTGGGCTCTCGGCGGCGGCGGGGTGGGCGAGCTCTGGCTCCTCTGCTCGCCCCTGTGGGAGCTTGGCAGTCCTGGAGGGGCCCTCACGGCCTCAGCGGGACATCATCCGGACAAACTCTGGGAGAGCACAGGAGAGGGTGGGGAGAAAGCAGCAGTAAGGGCCCAGCTCAGGGCGCTGCCTCCAAATCTCCCTCAGATCTGTGTCCCCCTCTCCATCGCCACTGCTTGCGACTCCACGCTGACCCCCCACATCCATACGGCCTCTTCCAATCCATCTTCTACCCAGCAGCTAGCTCCAGCTTTCCAAGCTGCATATCTGACCCCCTTCTTAAACCTCTCGCAGATCCCCCCGGATAATGTCCCATATCCTGACATGACCTCAGGGCCCTCCCTGTTCTGGCCCCAGCTGACATCTCCAGCCTCACGTCTCTCCGCTCACCCCCAATCTCATGCTCCTACTACACAGCTCCCTTTCAGCGCCTTAGGTACCACTGGCTCCCTCTCCTTCTCACCTCTCAGCTTTCCTGCAACTTGCCGCCTCTCCCTTCTCTTTTTCCAAATAGACTATTTTTTACAGCAGTTTTAGGTTCACAGCAAAATTAAACAGAAAGTACACAGAGTTCCCAGGTTCTCCGATCTCCACACAGGCACACCCTCCCGCATTATCAAATCCCCCCAGAGTGGTATGATTGTTACAATTGATGAACTGACATCGACAGGTCATTATCACCCCAAGTCCAGTTCACATGAGGGTTCACTCTTGGCGTTGCCCATTCTATGTTTTGACAAGTGTATAATGACACGTATCCACCATTATAGTCTCACACAGAATAGTCTCACTGCCCTAAAAACCCTCTGTGCTCTGCCTGTGCATCCCTCCTCCCTGCACAGCCCCCAGCAACCACTGGGCTTTGTACTGTCTCCATAGTTTTGCCTTTTCTAGAATGTCATATAGTTGGAATTAGACAGTATGTAGACTTTTCAAATTGGCTTCTTTCACTTAGTAGTATGAATTTAAGCTTCCTCCATGTCTTCTCATGGCTTGATAGCTAATTTCTTCTTAGCTCTGAATAACATTCCATTGTCTGCACGGAACACAGTTTATTTACCCATTTATCTACTAAAGGACATCTTGGGGACTTCCAGGTTTAGGCAATTATGAATAAAGCTGTTATAAACATCCACGTGCAGGTTTCATTTGGATAAATATTTCTTCCTTCTTTTTCACCTGGTAGCTCCTTCTCATTTCTTAGGGCTCTATTTATTTACAGCCTCCTCCAGGAAGCCTTCCGTAATCCCCCTCCAGCTTGGCACAGGTGTCCCCTCTGCACCCCATAGTCCACTATATTTCCCCCAAAACAGCATGAACTATATTGTTGGCTTCTGTTTTCCTCACTGGTCTTAGGCGCCTCAAGGCAGGGGTTGGGTCTCAGCACACAGAGGTGTACAATACTTGCTGATAGAATAAATGGGGGATGCTGGGCTTTCAGGGAAGGGCGGTCATCTGTGAGGGGCACTTACCTGGACACAGGACGTCCCAAGATGTTCAGATCTGGTGGTAGCAAAGCCTTCTCTCCAGCTAGCCACACTCTACTCAACCTTGAAGAACAGCTACTCCCCATAAAAGGCTTCCCAACCCTGTGTTCTGGGCACACTCTCAGGCTGGCACATACTCATCCTGCCTGTCTATTTAGAAATCAAATATCTGGAGTACAGAGTCAGTGTTTTACTGTATTTCCGCTGCGTCTCATAGTGTGGCAAATGGCACCATGCACAGCGTTCTGTGTGTAAGTGGTTGAGATTCCAGACCTGGGTTTATGACACAGCTCTACCTCTTACTAGCTAGGCAATCCCAAGCAAGTTATATTACTTCTCTGAGCCTCAGTTCCCTCTTCTCATGAGGTAATAATAGTGATTCCATAGAGTTGTTGTGAGAATTAAATGAGATAAAATATGTAAAGCTACTTGGCGCAGTGACTGGTACATAATAAGTGTACAGTAAATGGTAACTATTACGATTATCACTGATTCCTTAAAAATAACTTTCACAGAGCATTAGCTATGTGCCAGGTACTGAGTTATGTGGGAAATGCAGAGATAAAGAAAATGAGGTTCCTCTTCTGAAAAAGTTCAGAGTCCAGCGGAGAGACAACTGTAAGTAGCAGTTAGGAGACAGGGGAAAGAACAAGGGTGACCCTGAGGTGTTATGAGGCCCAGAAAAGAGGAAGTTCAGCCTGGAGAACCAAGGAAGAAGGGTTGAATGAAGCGTCCCACTGTTGGATTGTGAAGGATGGATAGAATTGAGCCCCAGTGAACAACAGAATAAAAGGCATTCTGATAAAAAGAGCAGTGTGTTCAAACGGGAGCCTAGCAGGTTCATGGACCACAAGTATTTCGGAGTAGCTGTAAGGTGAGGGGGAGTGGAGGAAAGGCAGGGGCTGCAGCTGGGGGTGAGCTGTGGTCAAATCTTAGGGGCCCGAGTATCAGCTTGAGGAAGGTGGCATTCAGAAAATACCTTCCATGGGTGGAGGAACATGGGCAGACAGATGGGGAGAGATGGGTGGATGGAGGAGTAGATGGATCCCGATGGGGAAATGACTTTACAGATCTATGGATAGACCAATGGGAGTATGGGTAGAAACACAAGCAGATGGATAGAGATATATAAATGTCTGAGTGAATGTAGAGAAGTACAGATGCGTGGAGAGATGGGCATGGGTAGATGGGTGCACGGAGGAATACACGGGTGACTGTACAAGAACCAGTAGATGCATGGGTGGGTAGATAAGCGCATCGGTAAGTGGTCCTGTGGATAATTGTTTAGAGATGGATGAGTGGATAAATAGGCACCTGGATAGATGAAGAGATGGATGGATGAATAGATAGGTATGGACAGAAGGATGGATGGATGGATGGATGGATGGATGGATGGATGGATGGATGGATGGATGGATGGATATAGATATGGGAGGCAGACGGGAGTGTTGTATGGATGGAAGGTCCACAGGATAGAGGAGTAGGGGATGGAAGGTTGGGGTGGATTGATGGTTCCATGATGGATATACAGTTGGAAGGCTCCCTGGACGGCCACTTTCTCTCCCACTTTCAAGCCCTACCTACCTTCAAAGTCCACTCGGCCATCCCCATTGAGGTCCACATCTCGGATAATTTCCTCTATGTCTCGGTGTCCCACCTGATGACCTAGGAGTTTCCTCATGGCCTCTCGCAACTCACTGGTGCTTATCTCCCCATCACCATTGGTGTCAAACTAGACAGGGCAGGAAGGAGGGAGAGGTAGCTGAACGTGGAGACTGTCAAAAGCAGATCCCAAGGTTGGGCTCCTTCTCCAGAGCCATTGTGTCCCACCCCCCTGCCGAGATCCTTTTCTGTTCAAGTTCCTTCCCTGGTTTAGGACCCAGGGTTCAGGTTTCTTTTCAAGTTGTCATCGTGGGGTTGGGATTCTAACAACCTACCCACCCCCTGCCTGTCCACTGCCCATCACTCACCTCTCGGAAAGCATCTCGCAGTTCCTTTACTCCAATCATATCTGCCGTCTCAGCCAGGAGTTTAGGTCCCATTAGCTCCACAAAGTCATCAAAATCCACATGGCCACCCACTGGGGACAAAGAAAAGAGCTAGGTCACCCATCTAACCATTCCCCTCCTCCAATTAGGCAATGGCGGGTACTACCAACCCTCCCTGACCAGCCCAGAGCCAGGTCCAAGGTTTAACCAAAGGCCAAATGATGACAGAGAGGTGACAGTGGACAGGTGGTTTGTCAAAGAGTGGCGCAGAGAAGTGGCCAGGGGCTGACGAAGGGAAGAAGTCAGGAAGTGGACAGAGGTAGATATGGATGAGAGAAAGAAACATTAGGTCACAGAGACAGGCAAAGAACTTCAGAGACACAGACACACACAGAAGGGCAGAGAGAGAAGCAGAAGCCTGGGCGCCTGGCCCACGTGCTCCAAGCCTTACCCTGTGCAAACGGAAGCTCAACTTCCAACTGGCTCTCTCAGTAGGTACAAGTGTTGGAGACCTGACACCCAACGTGGTGTGTTCACAACAGCTTTCCACCAGTGACTAACAGGAGTTCGGGGGATAAACGCCCCAGGTGAGGGCTAGGGGGTAACTCTGAGGTGGGTGGGCTGCTACACTAACTCCCCGAGTTCCCCAGCAGAATTAGACTCTGGTTAGAGATAGCTGGTGGGAGAAGGCACCCTTTGCTGGCCCCTCCTTTTCCCTGCCTCACTTCCCTACTTAACACCCACTAAATAAACTACTGTCCTTTCAAATTCTTGTCTCAGGCTTGCTTCTGGGAGAACCCAGACTAAGGGGAAAACATCGTAATAATAGCATCATCTGTTCAACTCTCACTGTGTGCCAGGTATTGGGCTGTTTTCAAAATATTCCCTAATTGATTTCCTGTGCTTTACGCCCCCTGCTATATCCCTCATTTTCCAGGTGAGGAAACAGAGGCTCAGAGAGGGTAAGTGGTTTTCCCTGGGTCACAGAACTGGAAAAAAGTGGGCCCAGAATTTGAACCAGGGCCTGTCTGACTGCATAGAGCTGCAAAGGTGAGGATGGGAAGGGAAGGAGGTGCCCAGTGGAGGGACTCACAGTTCATGTTGATCTGCTGGGACAGCTCAATAAGCTCCATCTCGGTGGGCATGTAGCCCATGGTGCGCATGCAGTTGCCCAGGTCCCGGCAGTTGATGTAACCGTCTTTGTCCCTGTCAAATTCTCTGAAGGCCTCTCGGAGCTCTGGGGAAGGGAACAAAGGTGGACATTGTTGGGGGTGGGACCCACCAAGCCTCTGGGGCCAAAAGCAGCCATAGGGCCCACTGGCTTGGAGAGCCAGACCCGGGAGCTGCCCAGGACTATGTACAACTCTGACCCCTGGCTCTACAGAGGATGCTCAGAAACTTACTCGGCCCTGTCCCAGAAGCCGGGGGTCTCTACCTCTCTTCCCACCAATCTCCCTTCCCTCAGCATCCTGGATGGCTGGGTAACCCTTTCCCCTAAGGGGCCAGGTCTTACCTTCAATCTCTTCTGGCCGCAGTGATCTGTCCTGAAACAAAAGAACATGTTCTATTAGAGGGGCCCTGAGTCACAAAATGCTCAACCTTAGGGCCATGCAAGTAAGTGGCAGTAAGCACTGGGTGGGAGGTGGCGGGGCTGCAGCAGACCATGCCTGGACCATGTCCTTGAGGGGAAAATGTGCACCCCCACATCTCCCATAGCCATGGCAGATGCCCAGGGACCCAAGAGCCCCACCCAGCCTGAGCACAGAACGTCTGTGCCCAACCCCTTATTCCAGACACGAGAATGTGTCAGAGAACAGAGCTGGTCCAGAGGCAAAAACCTGTAAATGAAACTGGGTCATCGGGAGGTCACAACAGAGAGGAGGCCTGCAAGGTAATGGGAGGAGAGAGGGGCTGGAGGCAGAGAAAGCAGGGACTAGACAGGCAGCCTGAGAGAGAGGAGGGGGAGGCCCCGAGGGTGTGGAGGAAGGATTAGGGCTGTGCCCTGCTTCCTGGGCACTGCTCTACCTTCTCCATTTCTACTCCCATCCTATACTTTGCCCTGTCACAGGACGCAGCATAGGACCCTGGGGGCCACCAGTGCCTCTGGGGGCCGCCAGGCTCCAAAGCACACATCTAAAGCCTCAAGCAGTGCCCAGATCTCCTTGGGGAAATCAAGGAAACCTGGGTCTAGGCATCACAACAGATGGCAGAGAAATCTCTAAAGAGCAGGCCCAGAGGATCCATGGGGCAGCTCCAGCTGGTGAGGGGCCAGTTGCCTCAGGCCTGCCCAGGAGGGACACAGACTGGCACAAAATGGATGCTGCTGCCCAGCTGGATCTGCTTAGTAAGCTCCCAAACCGGTCCACGGGGCTCCTCCTCCCCAGATGACACAGTTCTCTGCTTTTGGGCAGGGAGGACATGGGGTAGGTGCGGTCACCCTGAGGAAGCACACGCCAGGTATGGGCACACCTGTCATGAACGGTGCCACCGTGAGCGTGAGGCATCTCAGCTGTGCACACAGGCTGTTCCAGCCAACAGGGCCAGGGCAGGTAGACAGTTGCTGCCCACCCACTCCAAACTGGCCGCAGGCAAAGGACCCCAGCTCTGGAAAATCTGAGAATCTTCTAGAAAGGGGCTACTGAGCAACATCTTGTGAGGCAAGCAGGTGTACAGGACCCGGTGCTCAGAAGCGGCTGTATGTGGCAGGACAGTGTTGAGTGTGTAAGTGTGCTCGGAACAGGTAGGCTGCAAGCTACCAGGGCCTCCAAGCAGGTGGCACTTCTAGCTGAGAGTAGGATTCATTGAAGGTATGTCTGTCTCTGTTAGATGACTGTATGGACTTCTGCTTTAAAAGCCTGTTACAGTGCACAGTGGGTTGTCACTCCATCACCTACCCAATCCTACCTCTGTCACCCAGTAGCTGTTCCAAGTCAGGCTTGGTTCTTGTGTGACCAAAAAAGATGGGGGTTTTTTTTGCAGTGCCCATACCCCCAATAAGTGACAGTGAGCAATATAAATGAGGATGTGCCCGCCCACACACACGCAGAGTACACTCGCTAGGACAAGTTACTTAGACATAACAAGTCCTTTCCCCTGTTCAGGCTCAAGCAGCCCCTCACTTCTCCAGGACCCAGCTCTGAAGGACTGGAGAGAAGTGAGGTGCTGTTGACCCCCCCCGAAGCCTCCTCCATACATCTTGTATGGACAGAGTGAGGGAGCAGGAAAGGCAGGCAGCCTTTTGCAGTAGGCCTGTGGTCTACTGGCTGAGTCCTGGTGGCTGGCACTTGGGTCACACACTCCCCCATGCAGAGAGGTGGTATGTGTTCTGGGCTCTGGAGTAGAGTTGGAGATGCCCACCCATGTGGCAGGGAGACCATGAGCAACTTGGGGGGGGGGCGGTCAGGTGGGAATGGAGCTTGGCCTCTAGAGTCAGACAGACTAGAGTGCAAAGCTCAGACCTGCTGCTTCCTAGCTATGAGACCTGAGCAGGTCACTTCTGTGAGCCAGTCTCCTCATCTGTAAAATAGGTTAATACCAGGACCCACCTTATAGGGCCTTTGGAAGCATACCATGAGACAAGATATGTAAAGTATTTAGCACATGGCATTCAATAAATGGAACTTACAAATGTTTGTAACACGATCATTGTTCCCCTCCTCCCTGGCTGTTCAGATTCCTGTAGGAGGCTGTCCAATACAGCAGCCACACATGGCTGTTTACATCAGAATGGGAATTAAACAGTGGCACTTGTAATGTGTCAAGTACTCAATAGCCACATGTGGCTAGTAGTGGCTGTATTGGACAGTGAAGATTATAGAAGGTTTCCATCCTGGTAGAAAGTTCTACTGGACAGCGCTGTGAAGTCAGTACTGTTGTCCAGAGCATAGGAGGTACTTGAGTCAGACTCCCCAAGTCTGAATCCTACCTCTGTCACCCACAAGCTGTTACCTTGAGCAGGTTACTTCTCCAACTCAGTGTCCTCATCTGTAAAGTGGGGATAATATTACCTACCTCTTAGAGTTGCTCTGAGTCTGTCTTAAATGAGGCAACATACCAAAGCTCTTAGCACAGTGTGTGGCACACAGTAAGTGCTCAAAAAAATCCCCAAACATTCTCTGGCCTGTGTGGCTCAGTTGGTTGAGCTTCGTCCCATGCACCGAAAGGCGACAACTTCGATTGCATATGGGAAGCAGCTGATGTTTCTCTCTCACATCCATGTTTCTCTCTCTCTCCCTCTCCTTTGCACTCTCTCTAAAATCAATAAAAACATATATATATTTTTTAATCCCCAAACAATGTTAGCTGCTGTTATCATTTCTTGCTGGTGCAGGTAAACTCACCAGTGCTTTGCAGCCATGAGTGGGAAACTTTAGGAGTCAGATTCTCAAGTTGAGGATTTGAGGCGTGTCTGCTGGGAGACACATTTCTGTGTACAGGGCCCCTCTTCTTCCCAGCGCCTCCTCACGACCCGTGAAGCCAAGTGGAGCACGGCTCCACCGGGGCCAACTTACGTACAGGCTGCCTGTTCTCAGCGAAGCCCTTGCGCAGGAAAATGCAGGCAGGGCCCAGCAGGTTGTGCATGACCGCACAGTTCTGGGCCAGCATCAGGAGCGGTCCAGGGAGCTCGCCGCTGGCCGCCAGCCCCTCCTCGCTTGTCTGCACCACCCTGTAGCTGGTCATCTCCTCCCGGCGCATCTTCAGCCAGCACCAAGCAAATACAAAAGAGAGGCAGGCGTCATCTCCCTGCCCAACGGGGCCCTTCTGGCCCCAGCCTGGCTCTTGGTCCTAGAAGGGGCTCTCCTCAAGGTCAGGCCCTAATTGTCCAGCAGCAGGGTTCGGAGAGCCCTCAGGGTGCACGAGGGCAGGCATCAAATTGGTCCAACAGGTGGAGTCTCTGCTCCTGCACTGAAACAGATGCTCCAGGGAGAGCGGGGTGTGACACCCACCATGTGGCTTATGCATGTGCACACACACACACACACACGCACACACACGACACATACTATGCAGAGAATCTCTCTCATGTGCATGCAGAGGTTCAGAGAGAAAAGCAGGCAGCGGGAGGCTTCTGCCCCAACCAATGGGAAGTTTTCATTGAGAGATTAATAGAATAAGGCCCTTTCCCAATGCTGTCCCAATGTCCCAGCGCAAACCCTGGGGCTAACTTCCCAAACTGACTTCTGACCCTACCCCCACTGGATCCCCACTGGAAGGCAGTGAGGACAATCAGAGCGGGGCAACGTGGACAGCAGGCTCAGCTAGACTGGAGGTTGCAAACAGGGGCCATAGCTAACATAAACGAAGCGGGCAGGTGTAAGAGGTGGGGACTGGGGCTAAACAGATGCTCATGTCCCCTCTTAAGAAGCAGCACTTCGTGACTCCAGCCCAACGTTGCCAGACCTTCTGGTGGGCAACACAAAGCATGTCTGTGGGTTGGATCCCACCCTGTTTGTGGCCTCTCTTTCACCCCGCAAGTCTCCCTTCCCCCTCCCGCCTTCCCTGGCTCCCTGCCTGGCCCAGCCTGCCGACTTCTGGAGGCTGAGGAAGGGGGCCTCTTTGCTTACCGAATATAGCTGTGCTCCCAGGCCCTGGCCAACCCTCCTGCCTCCCTGCCGGTTCCCATGCAGCTATAAAAAGTCAGCACTGCCCACAGACCGTCCCCTTAGGACAGCAGCAGCACCCAGACACAACATTCGATTCTGCCCCGGCCTCCCCAGGATGCCCGGGCCCCACACAGCCCAGCGCTGCATGTCTCGCTGCACTCTTCTTCCTGCCACATTCCTCTAGCTCAGGGAAGGTCACACCCAGGAGAAGGTCCTAACCTGGGGGCAGCCTGTCCTCCCGGGCCGAGGAGCAGAACAATCTGCCTCATCTCACCTTGCCCTCTCATGTGTCTTCTCCCCAAAGTCCCACACTAGACTCAACTCAGATTTGAGGTGAAGGACCTCGGTCAATATCCAAGTTCAGTGAGTGCAATTAGGGGTCAGTCTTAGGTAATCTCAGAGCTTAAGGGATGTCAGATGGATCCACGACCATTCTGATTTTATCCCAAATCAGGTTCAGAGCCTCAGCCGCACTCACACAGGCTCCCAGAACATAGCTAGAGTGAGGGCAGAGCTAGAGGGACCTTCCTGAAGGAGACTGGCTCCAAGGAGGCCTGGGATTGCGCAGCGGCTTCAGCCCCAGACACGATCTCCAGAGATGGCTGTAGGAGGCGGCCTTCTAGTTCTGGCTGACTCGCACTCAGCTTGGCTCAGAGTGAACACAACCCAGGAAGGAGGAGGCGGCAGGCGGCGCAGACCTCCTCTGAGAGGCGGTTTTGAACACTGGCTTTGGATTCAAACAGTCTTGGGGCCAATTCTGGCTCTGCCACCTGCTTGCTTTGTGACCTTGGGCAGGTCACTTCACCTGTCTGTGCTCTAGTTTCCTTCTTTAAGCAATGGGGATAATCATGGCGACTCACAGGATTCTTGTGGGAAATAAATGAGCTAGTGCGTAGTGCCTGGAGCATGGCGAGAGTGGAATAAATGGAGTTGCCATGGTGATGACAATGACAATGACAATGACGATGACGATGATGGTGACAGTGATGCAACTTAAGAGACACCGCGTGCCAGAAGGCATTTACTTCTGGCTCCAGAGGAAGTGGGAGAATTTTGCCAGTCAGAAAAGAAGTGAGAAGGATGGGGAAGAATTTGCTCCCACGAAGTATGAACCAGAGGTGGCTGCATCTCTGATCATAATCCTGTTTGGCACCAAGTTGGCCCAGGAAGCTGCTGCTCTTCCCGGGCCAGTGATGGCACCTGACAGCCTGGCCTTGCCCTGCTCAGAGCCTGGAGCAGGCCGCCTCTCACCATTACCAGTTCCCTGACTACCACTCAGGAAGCCAAGTGGACAGCGGCCCACAGGCTGACCATGTCTCCTGGCACCGAGGGGACGTCTCCTGAGTGTGGCATAGCAACAGGAGGGCCCAGCATGCCTCATGACCTAACAGCTTTCTAACAACAGAAGCCGGCCAAGAGCCTGTGGGGCAACGCTCCCTGAAGGTACTCGAGGAGAGGTTGAAGGAGTGAGCATTGGTTGGTGAGGTAGGAGAGGGGACTGCCGCAGTCAGTGGGAATTTGGACCAGATGACATGTAAGGTCAGATTCAGAGATCTATGAATAACATCTTTAACAGCAGGAAGAAGAGAAAGGCAAAAATAAAAATAAAATACCAGCTCTGGATTCACACAGACTGGGGTTTAAATCCCAGCTCAGCATCCAGTGGGCTGTGTGACTTTAGCCAAAAGAACTATTTGGTGGAAAAGAGAAAATGAGGTAACAGAAATTGGATACATTGTAGATATTAAGGAAAAAGCAATTATTATTATTTTTATTTTTTAAAAATTCAAGAAATTTCCCTGGCCAAGTAGCTCAGTTGGTTAGAGCATCATCCCGATACACCAAGGTTGCAGGTTTGAGCCCTGATCAGGGGACATACAAGAAGCAACCAATGAATGCATAAATAAGGGGAACAACAAACTGATTCTCTCTCTCTCTCTCTAAAATCACTTTAAAAATTTTTAAAGATTTAGCCCAGCTGGGCGTGGCTCAGCAGTTGAGCATTGACAGAGGATCCAGGAGATAGAGGTTCGATTCCCAGTCAGGGCACATGCCCGGGTTGCGGGCTCAGTCCCCACTTGGGGGTGTGCAGGAGGCAGCCGATCAATGACTCTCTCATCATCGATGTTTCTCTCTCTCTGTCCCTCTCCCTTTCTCTCTCTGAAACCAATAAAGATATATTAAAAAAATAAAATAAGTAAAAATTTAAAAACATGAAAGTGAATGCAATAAGTTTTATGACCTTTAACCCTATTCCATGGACTCAAAATCTCTATTTTATTTTTCCTCCATCCCCCTTCTCAGAAAACCCAGAGTGGAAAAATTATGATTATGATGACAATACTACTAGCTAACATTTGTTGAGTACTATATTCCAGGCAGTGAGCAGAATACTTTATTTAGTTCTCACAATTACCTTATGAGGTGGATATTAGTATTTCCACTTGGTGGACAAAAGAACTGAGGCCCAGAGAGGTCAAGTAACTTGCCCAAAGTCACACAGTTGGAGACCTGAGAAGTCTGATTATTCATAGATCTCTGGGTGGGGTGGAGCCAAAGACAATTCTTGTTCTTATGTTCACCTCTTCAAGATCTGGACAAAACCAGGGGAAGGGCTTTCACCCTGTGGTCCTCTAAACTCATTCAGATCCATTTCCGTTTCTCTACAACAGCGTGGAGGCCACTTCTGGTGCAAAAGACTCCACTAAGAAGATGACAGATGATGGGGGGGTGCGCAGAGGAAACAGTCAACCCCCAGAAGGATCCAAGGAACAGCAGAGATGAAAAGGAATTTGATGTGAGCAGCTTAGCTAAATGAGGAAAGACGGTGAGCAGCAGAAAAGCCTGAAATGTCCCAAAGTGAGAGGCTGCCAAACTGACCGAGGAGGTGGGATGCGGTTGGGGGCAGAGGTGCCATTAGCTAACCTGAGACTTTGGGAAAGTCACTTAACCTGAGTGGCAACTAAGTTCCTTGTCTGGAAAAAGAAAGCGCTGCAGGGAAAATTCCCTATCATCCCGTTGACCTTTAAATAATGTCTGTGAGTTTCTTCTATGGCCTGACCACGGAGGGCTAGAAATACAGGCAGAGCCCGCTTGACGCAAATCCCTGTAGATGCAAGCCCAGACTTGCGTAAAAGATGCTTCGGAGGTGATTACTTGCTTTCCAAAAGGAATTCTTGCGAAAAGATATTATCCTTGTGTATAAGCACTAAATCTGCTACAGAAAGTGACGTGTAGACACTTCTGCCCAATATCCTTTCTCAGTGAAAACAATTCTGGTCCCTGAACCAGCCTGGTCCTAGTTGAGATTCTCTGACCTGACTCAAGAATTAATGAGGGTGAAAGGGGATATCCTGCTTGGTTCCTTTAGGTGGCAACAGGATCTATTTCAAAACCCCCAACTCTGAAGGCTTAGAGATCACCAGAGAGGGTCAGAGGCCCTCAAAGGAGGCGAACAAGCCCTGCGTCCTACTGCTGAGGAGCTTTAGCAGCAGAAAGGTGAAAGCTCAGCTCAGCCCTCTTCCGATCCTGCCAGCCCCAAGCAGTCTGTCCACTCTGACATCCTAAGGATCCATGCTTTCCATTTTACATCCTAGGAGCTACGTGGTTCTTTCCTAAATCTTGTACAAATTCCCAAACACAGCCCCCCATGCAGCTCCAAGTTCCAACTTCAGCTCAGAGACTGGGACATAGAAAACTGCGATAGGAGGTAATCCGGGGGTCAGAACAGGGAAGCAGCTCTAGACAGAACCCACGGGAAGGGTGGCAAGCCTCAGATGCCCACCCTCTCCATGCCCAACCTCTGGGACTGATGGGAAGATGCCCAATCCCCCAACCCAGGTTTCGGCACTCCAGAAACATACCTTCCTTGAGAGATTTCTCAGTGGAGACTTGACACAGTTGCCCATCCTAAGCTGAGGCAGCCCCTCTCAGGATCCCTGGGTCCATGAAGGAGGCTCCAGGGGGCCTAAGAGACCTTAGTCCCGGGTCACTGCCAACCCCAGCCTCCCTCTGCCTCCGCCGCTCTTCCTCCAGGACTGATCTGAGCCCTCTCTCTTGCGCGCGTGCTCTCTCACTCGTCTGCCAGCTCCTGCTGATTTTTTTTTTTTTTTTGGTGGATTGTGTATGTGTGTTCGTGTGTGGGGGTTTAACTTTCTGGGCACTTTCTTAAGGAGATGAAGGCAGGAGGGGAGTGTGCAGGGCACAGAGAAAATCGCCCAGAGAGCTGATGGCAGAGGGCAGCAGAGCTGGGGAAGGCTGCCAGATCACCTCCATCAGATTAGTGTTCAGTCCTCTTTGGTTCACCCCCCTTCCCTCAGCCCCTCCTCTCCCAGCTGCCAAATCTGTGAAGAGAGTGCCTTGAGGAGGGGGGCCCAGAATGGCAGCTGTAGCTGGGAATTAGGCCAGCAGACCCAGAAGGGGAATCAGGTTAGTTTGAGTCCCCAAAGCCAGGGTGCCTCCCAGCTCCCAGCCTGGTGTGTGCATTCACACACACACACACACACACACACACACACACACACACACAAGCACACAGGGACAAACACAAATCCAAATTGCCCCCTGGCGATTGCAGCTGGCCTGAGAGAAGGCAGCTCCAGCTGAGGGCCTGGGGGAGCTTGTGCCATCTCCATCGTGCTCCATCTCTCACACGCCTCGTCACTGAAATGGGATGAGGCTCCAGGGACTGGAAGCACAGCCGAGCCAACAGCAGTTAGCAGCAACTTCGGCTCCCTTCGGAGTGCGCAGTCTCAGAGGGCGAGAGTGGGGGCTACTGACCTTCTCCTCTTTCACCAGCTTCCTTGGGGTGTAGAGCAGAGAGGCCACCATTGCAAAGCAGTCTTTAAGGTCCCTCGATGAATTTTTTAGGTGACTGGCTCTTCCTCGTGGCTCCAGGTTCCAGCTTTGATGTCAGTTCATCTCTAGCCTCATATGTCCCATTGGAGATCTACAGCCCCAGCTAGATGACTCAAGAGAGAAGCGCTGCTGTTTCCCTGCACCCACCTTTTCCCAGCAGGGGGCACCAGATGTAACAACCCTTATACTGAGTTTTCAGTCCAGAGAGGCTCCTCTTCCAGGGACTTTTTGTCCAGTTTTGGGTCAGAACTCCCCTTAGGGAAGATGAGTGGGGGCGCTGCCCAGAAGGTCCCCAGAAGGTGCCACAGGCTTGCTCTCAGGGAGCTGGGGAAGGAAGTCCCTGGATAGCTCTTGAGGACAGTGCTGCTGCTGCTGACGACATCATGGACATCTGAAGGGTTTAATCAGGCTAGTTATTTAGCCCTTTCGTTTGGGCCAAACCTCTGAAGGGGGATATAGAGAGGAAGGGGCACCCCCTGAGGACAGGAGGAGGAGCCTGGGGGGTTGTTTTTACCTAAAGGGCAGAAAAGGGGTGAAGACACGGGGAGTTGGAATTGAAAGAGCAAGCAGCCAATTTAAGTGCCTTCTTCAAAACCCTGTTCCTTGGAAACAGCTTGAAGCAACATCTCCTGGGGAGGTCAGGGGTCAGGGTCATGAAGGCGAGCAATGGACTCAGATGAGTGGGAAAGATCAGCAGGCCTGGGGTTGAGTCCTGGCTCTGCTGGCTTCTGCTTTCTGGCATTCCAGAGCTTCACTTTCCATGCCTGGAAAATGGGGTTTCCTCTCTCTTGCTTAAAAAGCGTACACGGGAAAGTGCATGGCACATAATAAGTCATTATTAAAAGGGAGAAGGAAATATCAATTGTCCAATATTTATGTGCCAGGCACTATGCCTGGCTCTGGGAACATGGGGAACAAGAGAAACATGGTCCTTGCTTTCTAGGAGCTTACATTCTAGTGGGAGGGCAAGAGATATTAAAGAGCTAGGGACACACTTATTTAATTACATTTCAGGTAAATGCTATGAAGGGGAGACGCAAAAACTCTAAAGTTGTGACTTAATTCAGGAAGACCAGGAAAGATTTGCAGACCAAAGCTAGAAAACTGACCATCTGCAGACTCTGTTGAAAAGCTAGGGCTCACAGATGATGTGTTATAGAATTGCACCCCTGAAACCTATATAATTTAAATAACCAGTGTTACCCAAATAAATTCTATTTAAAAATTAAAATTGAAAAAGGAGCTACAGGAGCAGATACGGAAGAAGGCAGCACAGTGTAAAGCAGACCTTCTCAGTGTTGGCTGCAGATTAGACCCACTGGGGACCTTCCCCGGAGATTCCAATTTGCTGCACATAGGTGGGCTCCGGACATTGGTGGTATTGGGTACTCCAGGTAATTCTAACCTGCAGCCGGTGTTAACAACTACTGACACAGAGCCTAAGAGCTTGGAATGCAGAGTCAGGCTTAGGTTCAAATCTTGCCCTGCTGCCTAGCAACTGCTGTGTGACCTTGAGGACATGTTAATCTTTCTGAGCCTCGGTTTCTTTGTTGATAAAATGGGTACTTTAATAATCCTTCCCTCATAGGGCTTTTCTAAGGAGTTAATGAGACAATACCTGCAAAGGGCTTGGCACAGTTCCAGGAACCTAGAAGGTGCCCCTTCCACTGCCCAGAATTGGTCTTAAAGGGCCAGGTGCAGCCTCCATTCACCCAGCAGGGCACCCACTCAGACCTGGTGACTCCTGCCCCCTGCAGGCCATCCCAGAGCACAGCACTCGCTTGCCGGCCTTGAGAGACATCTGTCCTTGGAAACAGGAGACAGGACAGCTGTCTCCTATGGAAAAGTCACACACTTAGCCCTGGCACACTCTTAAAAATGTTGCTCACTTTGGATGTATACAGTTGGAGATGGGTGGGAGGTTTTGCTTGTAATGGAAAGTATAGACAATTAAATAAGATAATAAACCACAGCCCTCAACATGAAGCCTGGCACATAGTAGACACTCAAAAGTTCTAATATATTAAAGAATGTAGAATGTGGAATCCCAAGGGATGGATCTGAGGCACAGTTTACCATTTTATAACCACATGGCCTTTATGAATGAGTCAATTTCTCTGCATCCCACTCTCTTTAATTATAACATGGAGATAATACCCAACCTTTCTACCTTGGTGGAATATGGTGAAAACCATGAGTTACAGATACGAAAATACGGTTAAGTAAAGGCTTTGCAAAGTAAGGTGTTATTTCTGCCCTCCTTTGTCACCTGAAAAAAATGATTGAAATAATAAACCCCTGATCTTAACTTGTTAATTAAAACAAGTCACGTACTTTGAAGAAGTCCAATCAGTCTTTAGGGAGGAGGGTGCTGCTACTAGCTTGGGTCTTAGGGGCAGCAAGGGAGTCAGAGCTCACTTAGGGTTCTAATGATCCTAAGGGACAGGGCTCCTGGTGATCTGGAAGGGGTAGCTGGCTTGACTTTTAGCAGAAAACTTTTTAAAGGGCTGAATGTGGCAGTTTCTCCAAGGAGCAAAGGCATCACACAGCCCCACCTCCCCATCCCCCTTCACAGTGGCGGCAGCCCTGGGCCTCGGAAGCCACACTTTGAGTCCTGGAATGGCATAATGGGATCCAAGGGACGACAAGGATAAACCCGTTGCTGATTATTCCTGATTAATAATTAGGTGGGAGGCTGGCTTTCCCTGGCCTTGATCAGTTCTATCGCCAGCACCTGAACTTGGATGGCAGCCCAACACTAGGACTCTCAGGGAAAGCTGGGTCGTAACTTGAGAGGTTCTTTGTGGTAGCTTCAGACAAATGGGAAACACACTTAGGTGACCTCCCACCCAACCAGCATGGTGTGGCACAGGCAGGTTTTTCAGAGACGGGCAGGCCACATCCCAGTCCTGTGTGACCTTTGGACATGCCACATCCCCTCTCTTCAGTCTCTCTGCTCATCTCTAAAATGGAGGAAGAGTTCCCGGGTTGCTGGAGATAAGATCATGAGAAGATACTTTGTCAATTGTTTAGTGGGCTCTAGACTAAGGTCTCAAGTACCCTTGTTGCTTCTCTAAAACAGCTAGGGGTAAATGCAGACATCCTGGGGGATTCTCTCTGATTTATGTTAACCACAAACTGACCTTCTCAGGCCCCAGAGAAAAGGCAATTGGGGCTACCAGCCCTCTCAGAGAGTGTAGTAGGGAGAGACATAGCTGGGCAGGAGTGAGTACTATACACAGTCTTCATCCTAGAAACATAGACCTAGCTAGTGCGACTAAATCTGTTAGGACTCTGCCAAGCTGGTGTGGTTCAGTGGTTGAGCATCATCCTATGATCCAGGAGATCATGGTTTAATTCCTAGTCAGGGCACATGCCAGAGTTGGGGGTTCGATCCCCAGCAGGGGGTGTGCAGGAGGCAGCCGATCAATGGCTCTCATCATTGATGTTTCTATCTCTCTCTCCCTCTTCCTTCCTCTCTCTCTGAAATCAATAAAAATATATTTTAAAAATAATAATCTGTTAGGACCCAAACCATCATAGCCTCCCCCGCCCCCATCTAAACTATAAGAAACCTCTGCAGTCCAGAGGCTGGAGATATCAGTCATTCATTCATTGATTCATTGTTAGGAGACAGGATCATAGTGATCCTACTATGTGCAAAGCAGTTTGGGAACTGGAACAGCATACCCAAATCAAAAGAGATGTCTCTATAGCTAGAAAAAGGGCAGAGCTGTGCGTTTTATTTGCATTTGCCTCCTCTACAAGGGGTGTTTTTTCCCCCCAAACTTAGGGTAAGGAGCAGAAAGACTGTCCTTAAAATAGTTTTCCAAGACCCAATGCCAAGAATTGCCCCAAGTCATGTCTATTCTGAGTTAATTTCTGATACCACATCTTCTCTCTAGGCTGCTGGGTGACATGCCCATAAAGCCACAAAGAGAGTACTAGGAAAGGTCCTTTGTCATTCAGCTCCTTCCTTTAATAGTCTTCCTCACCTGGCTCAGAGACAGCTTTCAAAGTACAGGCCCTCATTCAATTACTCTATACATAACAGTAATAATGTTAAGGAAGGCTGACCTTTTTGCAGCACCCACTCTGAGCCAGGCTATTTGACATAATTAATCTTGTATACCCTTGTAATAACTCTGCAAGGTAGTTTTGTCAATTTCTCATTTCTTGATGAACCCAGACCCAAAGAGAAAATAAGAGGCCCAAGGTCACGGCACTAGTCAATGACAGAGATGGGATTGGAACCTGCAGCTCTACTGTCTCCCAAGGGCCATTCCATGCTTTAGCCTTAAAACTACACGGTCTCCCTACAGGCAGTAAGGATGCTCTGTGAGGTCACTGGAAGAATCCTAATTCCTGTTCCCCCTAATGTAGGAGTCTATCTCCATACCTTCAGTGTCACTTTGAACACTGGTTCTCCCTGACTCGATTACAAATATAAGAAAAATGACCTTACACAGCCCTTGGTAGTCAGTTAATCAACAACAACAGCAATAATAATAATAACTAGCATTGGCAGAGCCTTTGGTCTGGGCCACACACTGGGCCAAGCTCTGTACATATCACCTTATCCCATTTAATCTCCCCAAAACCTGGAGAGGTACTATGATTGTCCCTACTTTGCAGATGAAGAAACAGCTTATCGAGGTTGAGTCACTTAAGATTAAAAAATATGAACTTGTAAGACGTGACAAATATACTTCCGCAGGGTTACAGTTTGCCTAAGCGGATCCTACCTGAAAATTTCTGTATTCAGAAGCCCATTTCCCCTTCTCTTGGTCCTAACCCTTTCTCTAAGGAAGAAATCTCAGTGCAAGAAAAGGAAAAGAAAGACTTATTCCCTTCCCTTGCAGGAGACTGGAGACTGACACAAAAGTCCCAGGCCAGGTTTTGTTGTTGTTGCTGCTGTTTTTCAAGCAGATGCCTTCGAGCTGTCAGCAGGAAGCCCAAACTGAAAGTGCCAGAGCTTTAAAGAAAAAGTCTGCAGCTCCAGAAGCAAGAGCTTCCAGAGAGAGGTAGTAAATATTTGATGGGGCCTTCCAGCCCTTCCTGACTCAGATGACTCTGGTGACATTTCAGAACATTGGGCTGGAGAATAGTCTTCATTTAATGACTGAGAAAGTAGAATGACAAAGGAAAGCAGGTAGCTGAGATGCTCTGAGCTCACCAAGAGCCCATGCAGGCAAATTCTGCAAGGCTGGAAAGAAAGGGCTCTTTTTCCAGGAACGAAGTCAGACCACCAGCAAACTAAATAACCAGAAAGAGAGTGATTCTGGGCCAATAACCTCCCCTTCCAAACCGCTAAACTGTAAGCTCCAAAACAGCCAGAACGCCAGCTGTCTTGGTCACTGTGGTCTCCCTGAAGCCAGGCCAATGCCGGAGCAATGCCCTAACACCCTGCACCTCCTCACTAATACATAAGCCACTGCAGTGAACTCCTCCCTCAACACATTGCCACACTAACTCTCACAACTCTGCATCCAAATCTCTATGCTAGAGAACTGTTTCCAGCTAACTCAGCTGGCTAACGAGGGCTCCCTGCAGGAACAAAGGCACACTGGTGCCCTATCACACCACCACAGCAACCCCGTGCAACCCAAATCCATGTGCAGCTGTCTTCATGTCAGACCTCCACCGGCATCAGCTGCTGCGAAGTAGTATTTTGAAAAGGAATGTGTAGATCTGAAGCAAAACACACAGGGCCTCCTTGGAATTCTGATCCAGCCAGGAGCTTAAAACGGCTTCTTTACGCTACATCCTTGCATAGAAAGGCTCAGCACCCCCCCACACTGCTTCCCCTACACACCATGCTAGCAGCCTGATCAGAACTCTGCATTACGCCCCTCCTTGGCTGCCGCAGAACTGTCTCAACGCTGTGTCCATGAGTTTGATTTCATTATGGACTCAGAACTGGAGGACACCCTGGCTCTGCCCAGGAGTTCACAGGTTCCTTTCTGTCAAGCTCCTCTCCCCAGCAGCACACCCTCAAGCTGGATGATGACTACAGGGCTGTTTTTAAAGGGCAGATGCCCAGCTGCCTGGGACCCTTGAGAGAAAGGCCTAGAGGAAACCCAAGGAGCCACTGCTGACTCCTTAGTGACTCTTCTGACCCTAGAATGCACACCAACTCAAGCTAGGAGTCTCTGGGTATGATCCACATCCTCTGACTCACAACTGCCCACTGCCATCCTAATGGCATCCCTGAAGCGACAACCTCCTTAAAACACCCCAAAGTTCCAGTTTGAGCAATAGCCCCTCCATATACAGCCCCTCCATGCCTACCCAGACACTTCTCTCTTCTCATATTTTAGCTCTCCTAACTTTTCCCAGGTCTTTGTGGCTACTATAGGCAATGGCTAGGGTCCCACATCCCCAAGCAAGGCTGCGTACCCCAAGGTGCCCCACTCTTGACCCCAATACTCCAAACCCATTGCTCTCTGGTGGTCTTGGCCAGAGTCTAGAGGGGTGGGTTTGGCGCCACCTGCTCAGAGCGCCCCTCCGTGACCTCTGCAAATCTCCAGGTGGCCTGTGGAGGTCAATCCCTTCCAGGAACAGACCGTTCTGGCAGGTGGAAGGCGGCTGAGCGGTGGCGCCTCGCCCCAGGCCCGGAGTGTGGACAGCGCACAGGGTGCTGAATCAGGCTGCGGGGAGAAGGAGCTTGGGCAAGGGCACGGAGCAGCAAGGGGGGCTAGGGGAGCGTGACCCGAGGGCCGGCAGGAGGGCTGTGGGTGCGCAGCCGCGGCAGGGTCCCGAGCGCCTCTCCAGCGAGCGCGGACGGGAGGCGCGGCCCTTACCTGGCCGAAGGCGGAGCTGAGCATGGGGCGCAGCCGGTGGAGGAACGGGTCTGCCTCGGACGCGGCAGCTGGAGCCGAGACCCCGCGGCCCGGGGCTCGCTGCGAGCACCGGAGGCCGAGCGCCGGGGACAGCCCCCGTTCCCCCTCATCCCGCCCGCGGGCCAGCGGCAGCGGCGACGGGGGAGGAGGTCGGGACGCTGCGGCCGGCAGCGCCTCCCGGGGCCTGCAGTGCGCCGGGGGGAGCCCGCGGCGGTTTCCCCGCGCGCCCTCCTCTCGCGGCGCCGGCCGGCACAGGGGCCTCCGCAGACTGGGGTCCCCAGACGGCGCTGGGGTGCCGGGGCAGGTGCCGGGCAGCCGGCGGCTAGGCAGCCCCGGCCCCCGGGCAGGGCCGTGGCGGGGAACCCGGCTGCCCCCGCTCGTCGCCGCCGCCTTCAGCAGCGATGTCTTGGACTCGCTTTTGGCGATGTGCGAGCTCATCGCAGCGGGGCCGGCGTTCGCATGGCCCGGCGGGGGAGGCGCGGTGCGGCGCGGAGCAGGGCCCCCGGTGGGCAGAGAGCAGGGCGTCCGGCGGGAGCCGAGCCCGAGGACGCGCTGGAGGCGGGCGCCGTACCCCGGCCGCTTAAATGCGGCCCCGTCGCCTCCACCCATGTGATAGGGCAGCCTCTACGTCCCGAGTCCTGAGCTCCCAGGCGGCTGGCGGTGCAAA
This sequence comes from Miniopterus natalensis, assembly GCF_054644295.1. NCBI lineage: Eukaryota > Metazoa > Chordata > Mammalia > Chiroptera > Miniopteridae > Miniopterus > Miniopterus natalensis. Next base: position 20,257,973 of record NC_142100.1, read on the forward strand.
TCTAGGGGGGGTGCCCGCCGGCTGTCCCCGGAGAGCCCACCCCCAGCTCCAGGCTGCCCAGGTACCGCTGCGCCCCGCCCCTTTCCCCGCCCAGCGCTCGGGGAGTCCCGCTTCCGGGCGGCCCCTGGCGGCTTAGGGGGCGCTGCGGCGCGCAGCAGGGAGCGCAAGGGAAGGGGTTTGGCGAAGGACCCCAAAGATGTCCAGTCCTTGGTGTCTCTGGAACTGCCCCTTAACATGCCAGGAGGCTCCCACAGGAGCTCAGAACCGCCAGAATCTCCACAAATGCAGGCGGGGTGCACTCTCCCGGGGATACAGCTTCGGAACTGAGGATGAGAGAGGTGCAGTACACTAAAGACCCAAGGAGCATGAAGGCACTCTGGGACATCACTGCTTCCAGAATGACACGGAAGGACAGGCTCCACTCTGTGGGCTCTTCATCCAGTCCCAAGACCATGGAGTGGGACCAGGATGACCCTGGTAAGTCAGCCACAGAATTTTCAATTCTCAGAACAAAAGAGAAGTCAGATGGCTTCTGTTTTACCTGGATTTGCAGGGGCTAGTGATAACCCAGTCTCAGGCAGGACCCATTTGCTGCCCCTACAGCTCTTGTGCCCCCTCACCTTCATGCCCTTCTAGATGTCAGAGAAATGTTTGCTCTTGGTACTTGGTAGTCAGCCAGGGAGTCACATAGGCCTGGTTTGAATCTCAAATCCCAGCTCTGCCACTTACCATCCGGGTCACTTGGCAAGTGTCAGCAACCTCTCTGAACCTTGTTTACCACTTCTATAAAACGCATATAATAATCGTAACTTCTGGGTAACATCCGATGACACCATGCACATAAAAGGCTCAGCCCAGTACTTAGAACAAGGCACACATGCAGTTAAGCTAGTTCCTTTCCCTCTGCATCTTATGAGGCCCCATATACCACCCTTGTTTAGTAATAGGGTACTTGAGATTTGAAGGGGGCTGGAGGTGAACTTCCCAGGCTCCTCCTCTTGTGGTTTCTGGCCCTGATGCCACTCATGCATGAAAATAGGGCATGTCTGGTCACCAGTCAGCCTTAATAGGATAGGTGGGCTACACTTCCCTTGGGCCAAGCATTCACACTTCTCCGCACTGTCTGCTTTTACATACCCGGATGCAAGGAATTAAGAAAAACAGGATGGGCAGGGAAAGCAACTGCCCAGAAGCCAAAGTGAACAAGGGAAGTATGGCAAATTGTTCCCAGCTCACCTACTATAAGGGACTGAATTGCCATGTGAAGGTCAAATACTGAGGTGCCTATAGCACAAATACTGAGGCAGGCTGGGGTGCCACCACCCTGAAGCCTCATCGCAATGTCAACTGGGATATGAAGGGTGTAAAAGACCCACCCTCTCAGGGTTTGGGGTCAATCAGTATCTTCCTGTTCCAGCTTTAGAATAATCAGTGTTGGGCAGGATTAACAACAAATGTACATTCCGTGTAAATCACAGGAGATAAAGTCCCTTATCAGAATCCCGCAGGAGCTCATGAGAGGCAATGGGCTGAATGGGTATCATAAATCCCTGCTGTGCCACTAGAGGTTTCTTCCTGAAATTCCCTAAATATTCTTGGGTAAGACCTCTATCAATAACTAGTTCCTGAAAATGTGAAGAACTGGTTACCTATTTTCTCTCATCACCTATGAAATGAGAGAAAATAAATCAAGATTGTGTTTGTGAAGCAAATGGATGACACACGTGCACACAGATCCTGGATATGTGCCAAGATTCCATTTGGTTTATAAAATGTGTTAATTTGGTCATTCACTTAACAGATATTTCTAAAACTAGGCACTGTATTAGATACTGAGGATACAAAGATTTAACCATTCATTCAACAAATGCTTGAGTGATTGTTATTTGTCAGGCACTGTCCTAGGTACCAGGGACATACACGGTGCTGAACAAAACAGTCTCCATCCTCAGCAACAAATAAACAACTACATAAATGCATGGAAAATTAATGGTGACAAACTGGTGGCATTTAGCTCTTTGAAGAGAAATAAAGCTGGTAAGAGAGGAAGGCTTAAAGGAGAGTGCTATTTTATTATTATTATTGTTTTAAATCCTCACCCAAGGATATTTTTTTCCACTGCTTTTAGAGAGAGACACGCCGATTGTTTGCCTTCTGCATGTGCCCCGATCAGGGCCAGGGATCAAGCCTGCAACCAGGGCACCTGCCCTTGGCCTGAATTGAACCTGGGACCCTTCAGTCTGAGGCCAATGCTCTAACCACTGAGTCAAACTGGCTAGGGCTGGAGAGCACTATTTTAGACAGTGATCAGGGAGGGCCTCTCTGAGAAGGGGACATTTGAGCAGAGACCACAATGAAAGAAGGGAGTAAGTCATGCATATATCCAGGGGAAAAGCCTTCCTGGCAAAGAGGAGACAGTTCAAAAGTCCTGAGGAGGGAACATCTTGGCATATTTGAGGAGAAGGAAGGAGACAAGTGAGGCTGGACTGACAAGGGGGAGAGTGGGAGAGATGGAACTGGAGAGGAAGGCATGGGCCGGAGAGCCAAGGGCTTTGTTTTTCCCCCCCCAAGTCTGAAGGGAAGCCACTAGCAGGTCGGTGGTAGAGGAGTGGCATATGGTTGTTTACATTGTTAAAGGATCACTGGCTGCTTTGCAGCAAGTCCACTGTTGGCTGGCAGTGTGGCAATATGGAGCCAGTCAGGTGCTGTCACCTGGAACAGGTGAGAGAGAGTGGTGGCTGGATTAGAGTGATAGTGGGGGAGGTGGTAGGAAGTGATCAGGTTCAGGAGATATTTAAAGAACCACAGTAAGACCCAGACCCTGCTCTCAAGGAATTTGCAACAACAACAAAAGAATAAAATCCACCATAATATAATGGGAATGACGTGCTAGGTTATATGGAATCACCCATGCAGAACCTTCAGGGAGCTGGGGAAGGTTTAGAGAAGGTGACATTTGAGCTGCATTTCGAAGGAGGAGTGAAACTGTACCAGATGACTAAGGAAGGGAAAAGGAAGGTCATTTCAGGCAGAGGGGGCAGCTTAAGTGAAGGCTTGGGGGTCTGAAACTGCATAATGTACTTGGGAATCATTTAGTGGCTTGGGGAGGAGGGGTAATAAGGGCTGGAAGACAGGCCTAGAAAGGTGGTTGGAACCAGACTGTAAAGGATCTTGAAGGTGACATTCAGGCATTTATCCTTTATTCTACAGACGATAGAGTCCTTGAAGGTTTTATTAGTGCGTACAGGACATAAGCAGAACTGTACTGTTGACGATAATGCTGATTCACTGTGGAGTACGCTAGAAGGACACTGAAGACAAAACCAATTAGGAAATGAGGTTCATTCATTTAACAAAACCGATGGAGTGCCCACCATGCGGTAGGCATTGGGAACAGAGTGGTAAATAAGTAAACACAGTGCCTTTCTTTATGGATTTTAAGTCTGGTGGGGAGGTAAAGAGGACAACTGCAGAGGCTGGGTCAGACTCAGGAAATACTTCAGAAATACCATCATTAAGAAATAGAAAGTCTTGGGTGTGGAAATGAGAATGGGTTGCCTCTCTGTGAGATATAATGGGAGTATAGTTACTGCAAAGTGTCCTGCCACATAGAAACAATTTTTAAATAATGCTTTTGGGTTGTATATACCTTTATGGCTTTAAAAGCATTTTCACATAAAGCCTCTCGCTTGCCTTTAAATTATACGAGTTGTAATTATTAAGTGATTAATGTTATTGTTTGACTGTCTAACCTTGGGTGAAAGTTATGCTAAAGAAAGAGCTGTTTTGAAGATGCTGGAAAGACATTCCCACAGATGAGGGCAATAACATAGAGAAGATAGGCCTGGGACCACAATATCAGTCCAGAAAGAACAATGTGTTTAGCTGTCTTTGTCTCCTTTCTCAGAGAATCCGTTCAGAAGGAGTAAAGCAGGGTTAAGGACAAACTTCTTAAAATGTCCATGGATCTCTGTTTAATAGATCTCAGCTTAATAATGTCATGTCCCTGTAGCAAACTCCTTTAAAAACTGATCTTTCCTAACCAGGACTGTATGTCATGCTTAGAGTCTTTAAAGAGGTTGTGGAGCATTTGCACGGTGGTGCTTGAAGTAATTCTCCATGACGTTTCTGGTGTAGCTGGTTTCCTTTCTGCTATTGTCAGAATCAAATTCTGCACTAATCTCTCCCTTGTTTTCAGATGACAAAATCTCTCTGTTAGGTTTCAGAGAGCTGGGATTACAAAATGTTCTTATGGCTTTAAGTCCTCTGTAGTGATTGGGGAATTCAGGAAAGGATTGGATAAAAAAAAAAAAAAAAAAATGGGGGAGGGGCCGGGGGCAGTCAGCGGACAGAATAGGGGAACCCTTTCCAGAAATCTGCCTTTGGACCCATATGTTCACCACTTAAGAGGATTCCAAAATTTTTAAAATAAAAAGGGATGTCGATTACGAGAATATATGCATGTGTCTAAACTGAACTCTACACTGAAGACTGTACGTCTCACTGTGTATAATTATAACTCAATAAAAGGCAAAGTCAAGCAAGCGGGATAGATAGAGCAAAAATAATACTGACAAATAGAGCCAACTACTCTGGACTGTCTTAGGGACATGAATTGTAATTTTCAAACCAGAGCAGCCTCACTCCATTGGTAAGGGGCTCTGACAGTGAGGCCAAGGCTGTTAGAGGCTTACTCCTATGTAGGCCATTAGCTATCCATGGTTTTGTGGGTACAGTTTGTACCCCTCATCTGAGCTAGCAAGTTCTGTATTTGTTTCCCGGTTTCAAGGGCAAAGGAGAGAAAAAACGTAGATGAAGGAACTTCTATCCCCTACAGATGACTGATTGGTCAGAATTTACCATCCTCTTTTAAGAATAGTATATCTGGTCTCCAAATATTAGAATATATCGTCACCATCATTCTCATTCAGAATATTCCTCCCTTTCTTTCCCTAATCCAGGAGGTTCTCAGACTCTGAGATCTGGACTGGATGTAGGAAGTGATCGCTCCCCCTTCCATTACCCTTTCATACAGATGCCACACCCCTGAACTCTAGCAGTGTAGACACATAGGATCAGTGTACTACATACCAGAAGTCACCATGACATCCATGCAGTTTCTATTAGCTGAAATGCAACCCATGTTCAGATAACCTAATGATGCCCTAACAGCGGTGGCCTCCTTTATTATCTGTCTCCCCCACTAGACTGTATGTTCCATGAAAGCAGAGACAGGGTCTGTTTTATTTACTACTGGGTACCCGGCACCTAACATGGTGACTGGCACCTAATAGCATAATAGGTGCTCAACTAATATAGTGAATGAACAAATTAAAAGAAGCAAAACGTTATTGTTTTTATAGAAATTAGTCCCCAGTGCTTGGGCTCAGTGGAGGGAAATGGAATTGAAAGAAGATCCTACATGGTTTGGTTTGGTTACCTCCTTCACACAGATCATTCCATTGTACAGATCATTCGGATGCTGAGTGACCAGCCAGCATAAAGGTACATGTGGCCTTTAAGGACCAGGCATGTTTTTTGCCACAAGCAGGAGGGTTCTATGTTTTAATTGCCTGGGGGTTCCATCAGAAATCAGAGTCAGCCAGCAGTGGGTCTGTGAGCAGGGCGGTTACATCTGTGGCATTCGGCATTGTGCCTGTCCCTGCACCAAGCAGACTTCCTGGTACTGCACAATTGGAAACAAAATGGGCTCGGCAAGGGAAGCTCATGTTGCTGCGTGGAAAGGTAGTTCATGAAAATACCTAAAATAAGACCCTCTCATCAGACTTAACTATTAGCAGAGGGATGGCAGACACTTGGGAGCTCAAAGATACAACTATTTACCCACTGATGTGGAAGTATTTCAATATTTTAATGACTGAAAGGCAATACCAATATTTTAAAGACTGAAAGGCAATACCAGAGCATGCCAGCTGATTTCTGGTCCAAAATAACAGTAGAAGTATATCCTCCACAGGATGTCCAAGAAGCCTCTGCCTCCTTGGAAGTTGCCATTTCTGGGTTTTTACATGAGACCTATAGGCAATGTCTTTGCCTGGTCATCTCAACACTGGTTCTGGCCGACGGGGCCTTGCTGGGAGGCTCCTCACCTCACAGAGTTTGGACATAATTTTCCTTCGGCAAGGGTGACATCACTGACCTGAAGGTGCATTCCAGGCAACTGCCCTATCTTGGGAACAATCAGGTGTGTGCAGGTACGTGACTCACTGTGGGAGAGAGGAATTCAGAGACCTTATCAAGCCGAGCTCTACTCTTCCAGCTCGGTCCCTGGACTGTGTGTAACCCAGCAACAAGGGTGTACAGGGGGGACCAGGCTGGATGAGGAAGTCGAAGGTCTGGAGCTAAAATCTCCGAGACCCTCAGCCTTTAATGGAGGAGGGCTTTTAGAAAAGATCTGGCAAATTCCCTGCTCTTTCAACTTCATTTTATGTTCTCTTTTTATCTGCTTTCAGCATTTCCAATTAATCTTGGATTGAGAGCCCAAGGCAAGAAGCCAGTGGTGCCTGAGGAATGCTAAAGAGCAAACTGATCCGGGGAAACAAATGCCAGCAAGGGACCCCACAGCAAACAGACAGACACTGTGAGCAACTCTCCTGCTACCATGAGGCTTGCGAGGCGTGTGCGCGGGTCTCCGCATTGGCACCATCTGCCGATTCCTCGGGAGGACAGAACAAACCAGCGAGGCATGAAGATTAGATTATGTAACGCTCGAGGATGGCTGTTTTCAAAGAGGAAACAAATGGAACGAATTGATTCGCTTGTCAGAGTCATGTCACTAAAGGCAACTCCTTCCCTCCTCTTCCAAGAGGGCCTCATTAAAGAGGAGAATGGGCCCTGGCCAGTTTGGCTCAGTGATTAGAGCGTCAGCCCACGGACTGAAGGGTCCCGGGTTCAATTCCGGCCAAGAGCATGTACCTCGGTTGCAGGCTCCATCCCCGGCCCTGGATGGCTAGTGAGCCGGAGGCAACCAATCGATGTGTCTCTCTTACTCTCTCCCCTTTCCACTCTCTCTGAAAAACAATGGAAAAAATATCCTCGGGTGAGGATTTGGAAAAAAAAAGAGGAGAGGAGAATGGTTTCAGATTCAAAATATGGGAGACCACAATCAACTCCATTTCTAAGAGTCAGTCCAATTTCCAGAACTGCACTGATAGATCTTATTCTGGTCCCCTTTCCTGAAAAATGCCTATTTAACTACTACCTAAAAGGTACCAACATGGCATAACTGTCAGTTGTCAGCCATAAACAAGATTCAGAACCTGGGTGCTTTGCCTGAACTTTCTTGCTTTGGGAGGAAAAGCATCTGATTGAGACCAGTGGGGTCATATTTACTATTCAGAGCCCTAAACAGGTGCTCGGATAGAGTGGGGATGTGTTCTTAAAAATATATGCATCAGGAAGGAGATTCATTGCATTTCTGGGATTCTTTTGCCACTGCTGGGCTTCTCTCAAAATGCCTAGCACACTTTCTATAGTATGCTCGGTAGATCTGAAGAGTGAACCAACGATGACCCCGAACCTGTTGCCATAAGGCCATTCCTGAAGGTTTCATTGCCTCCCTAAGATACCAAGATTTAAATGTCAAGTCTTCATTCAACACGAAAATGAAGCCTACTGTACTGGATATTTTCCATTTTCCCCTCCAAATCCAGTTTCCATCCATCCTGCTCTTTACCCTGGGGTGCTAACCTGTCTCCTTTGCCCTCTAGCTTCCACTTGGGTACAGCCAAGAATTGGAGGGCAGTAGGAGAATGTCTCCCTGCCAGATCGCCTCAGGTTGGTTGTGTCTTTTGATAAAAGGTCACTGCTCCTTCTCAAGGCAGCCCTCTCCACACACAACTCTCTTTCTGGGTTCTGTAATTTCTTACAACCTTCAACTTTCAGATCTAGGAGTAGTGAAGACTCTGGCTATTACTAGCCCCCTGGGTCCTGCACTATCCCTGTGGTTCCCCTACACCCTACCCAACTCTTTATAAAACAGCCCTCTATTAAACCTTCCTTTAGTGATCCAACTTGAGTATGCCATCTGTTTTCTTATACAAACCCTGACTGATACACCTACCACGTGTCAGTCTGTTCTCAGCCCCACACCACAGCTAAAAAAAAAGCAAAATTAATAATACAATATGCTACTACTTTATAGTTATTCTTAATGTTTACCTTTTCCCAAGGCTATAACAACAACTTAAAGATAAAACCTAATTCCTCTTTACAACATAATTGTGCGGTAGAGTGTGTATGAGCTAAATATAGTTCAGAGAACAAGCTTTTCCATGCCATCAAAATTCATGTTAACAACTATAAAGAGAGAACTGCAGAACTGATGCCCGTGGCTTGAGATTTTGTCAAAAACATAATCCAGTATTTAAATCAATCCCACAAATATTCAAACGCCTACTCTGTGGCCAGGAAGGAAGTGATCTAACAGTGAGGGACAGCATAGAAATGGGCTCAGACTTTGTCAACCTTGGTCTTTATGCAATAAATGTGCTCCTTAAAAGTTGAATACAAATTGTATGTCTATAAACCAAATACATTGTATGATCGTGGGGAGCTTACTACTTGAATAATAATTTTGTAAAATAATCGTTGTGGGGTTTTTAAAAATTTAATATGTTTTTACTGATTTCAGAGAGAGGAACGGAGAGGGAGAGAGAGAGAAACATCAATGATGAGTCATTGATCGGATGCCTCCTGTGCGCCCCCTGCTGGGGATCCAGCTGGAAACCGGGCACGTGCCCTGAATCAAACCACGATCTCCTGGACCATAGGTCTATGCTCAACCTCTGAGCTACACTGGCTGGGCTAAAATAACCACCATTTTACCTTTGAATCAATCCAGAGTTTTCATCTAGCCGGCGCACTTCAAATGAAATTTATATTCAGTCTGTAGGGAACATTGGTCTCCTCCAGTGCTCCTGGAATAGCAGAAATTGTGGAATTCAGAGGAAAGATAGGGGGAACTATTTATAAACCCCACAGAGACGCCTAGGCAATTTGCATCTGTTAGCACATTTTATCCTGGAGTAACTACATATTCCACCTTTCCCTTATTTTCTACTTCTGAAAAGATAAAAAACAAAAAAATTAGTACGGCACTTGTGGAATTCAAATCCTTTTTACTTTTTGAACGAGAAAGCGAGGCAAAAATACTGTTCTGTGCAGGACTATGAAGATCACATTAATCCCCGGCTTCCATGGCTTCCCACTGCTCTTGGGCTCAAGTCCAAAATTCTTCACCCGGCCCCCGGTCCCGCCCGAGTCCTCGCCACCATCCAGGCTTCTTCTCCCCGCTTTGCACCCGCTGCTCCCAGGTCTGTCTGAAATCGCTTCCTCTCCCGTCCTCCAGATTCACCAGACTCCCAGGGGATGTCCGTTTCTCCGGCTGGGCCTGTGCCCCTCTATCCCTGGTGCCCAACGCCCGCCTGAACCAACCAGGAAGATGCCGGCAGGGCCGCCCTGCCTGACGGCGGCCATTTTTACCGTGTCCTTGGCCGGGGTTCCTTCGCTTCTGGGGCCCAGCAAAGCCCCTCTCGTTAATGGAAGGGCCGAAGAAGACTTGTTAGAGATTCTAGAAGGTTTCCGCGTCCTCTCTCCCACCTGGGACAAATACCCTGGCGCCCCACAACGCGGGGCTCCAGCCTACGTGACACCAGAACAGTCCCAAGGGCCACAAAGCGAACAGAACGCGCCCCCAGCCTCGCACCTGCTGGCCGCGCGCACCCGGGCACGTGACTCGCAGGGGTTGCGCCTGTGCAGAAGGTCACTTATCACGTGATCTCACTGTAGCCTGGCTCTTGCGGCTGCGCATTTCAACCCAGGCTGCTTGAGGGCGGGAGGTCCGCGTGGGGTTGGGAGGGGGGCTCCAGAGGTCACTGGCGGCTTGGGACGTCTTGAGCACCGCCTAGCGGCAGGCATGGGAGTGAATTATTTCACAGAATATTCAATGGCTTCTCGTAGTAGGGATTGATGTGTCCATTTTACAGATGGAGTAACTGAGGCTCCAGTGGTTTTTAGGACTTGTCCAAAGGTACAGGTGATGCTAGTCCTGGGATGTGAACCCAAGTTTCTCTGGCTCCCAAATGCCCAAGCTCTATTAGGACGACACTCATCTTTCAAAAGTTTGTTTCCCCAAAGTGTGGGTGCCACTGGGAAGAAGTTCCCTCTCTCCTCCCCTAGTAACTCTAAGCCAGCTGCCTGCCTGGGGTCATGTCCTCGCTGTGTAAGTCATGTCCCCACTGAGCCTCAGTTTCTTCATCTATAAAATGACAGTATTGCCTGCTGCCCATCACTTATGAAAATTAACTTTTCTAACAAAAATGTAGCGATGCCTACTTGATGCCAGGTATTGTGCTAGGTAGGCCAGGTTGTGCCAAAACAGAAGAGATCAAGTAATTAAATGAGATGGTATATGAACAGGCTGACAAACTCCAAAGCCCATTAATAATATATGCAATATGTTCGGTGATGGCAAGTGTCATGGATAAAAATTAAGCAGGGAAAGGGCATAAGGAGTGTATTGTACAGGTGTAATTTTAAGTAGAATGGTCAGGGAAGTCTTCACTGAGAAGTTGGCATTTGGGCAAAGACCTGAAAGAGGAAGACGTGCCAGGGATTGCTATAAAACCTGGACAAGTTTGGACCTATTTCCCATTAAGAACAGATGAGATCTAAAAATGGACCTGGCATCCCCATTAAAGCCTGCAGTTCTCCTGCGGGCTTCCCTCACTGAAAGGTGGGCAGCTCTGCTGCGGGCTTCTCACAGCTGGCTCCTGCAGAAGTGGAAACAGCCTGTTACAGGTATGAGAATTCACAGCCAACAAGCTCTTCCTTTGCATCTCCAGAGCAGTGAGTGTTTCCATCAGTTAGAGGAGGGTCTGCCATGCCCTTGGAAATTTCTACTTTTTGCTCCATTGCAAACAAAAAGAAGCAGGGAGACAGAAATAGGACCAGTGCTAACATCTTGCTGAATGTCCCATCTCAGTCAGGTTCCCAAACACATGTAGAGGCTCGTTCACACAAATGCATCTGCTCAAAGCCCCTAACATAGATTCAAGAGTGGTGGCACATTGCTACTCACAGGGTTAAACGCTGCACAGAGAAGTCTAGCCTGGGTGGAAAATATCAAGCCAGGCCTTGGCCAACTCTCCTTATAGCAAATGCTGTGGGGAAAAATCTTAGGAGCTAAGATGAAGGGAGAGAGCCCTAGGACTGTCCAAACTGGGAGGTCCTGAGTCCAGTAGACATGCCTGTATCCCAGGAGGAGGAAACAGAGCTGAGGCCCTAAGGCAGGAACGTCTCCATATGTTCCCAGAAGCAACAAGGAGGCCACTGAAGTGAAGTGGGTGGGAGGTCAGGAGGAACAGGACCCAGATTGTGTATGAGCTTTGGAGACCACTGTAAGGACGTTGGCTTTTACTTGCAATGAGATGGGGAACCACTGGAGAGTTTGGGACAGAGAAAGGACATGCTCTGACCTAATTAAAGAGGCTGAAGCTACTGCTATCCATTCACTCATTCACTCACTCCCAGGTGCAAGGCACTGTGGCTGATAATACACTAGGCATCTCCAGAGTGAGCCACAGGCAGTGAATTTTGTGCTGATTGGAGAGTCCAGAGCAAGGTGAAAGGAGGCTCAGCCATGGCCTTCCGCTATCATTTACCCTCCCCTCCTCACCCAGGGAGAAGGGCCCAGGTATCTGCAGGGCTTCTTGCTCAGAAGGCTGCAAGAACCTGCAGGTTATAAATAGCATCTCCTTCGCTGGGAATCGAGCTGCTCCATCTGAATGAGTCAGAGGCTCAGAGCCGCAGCCCCCCCAAACTGCGGCTTCACTCTCCCCCCCCACACACACACCACTCTACCTTGGACTCCCTTGCTGAGCTTTTAATCAAGGCTGGGCCTCTGCTTCTCACCATGACCCTCTATGGCCCTGTCACTTCCCCCTTATCCCAGGCTCTACCTCCTAGAGCACCAGAAAGCCTTTTGGTTCATTAGTTCTGAGGGACAGGATTGTGCACTATTTAAAAGCCCAAGATCTGCGCTTAGGCCTACCCGGATTTCAGTCCCAGCTCTTACTTCCTGGCTGTGTGGCCTTAGACAAGTCACTTCACTCCCAGGGTCCCCATTTTCCTCACCTACTTCATGTAGAATTAGTATGGGGATTCAACGACATACCCACATAGAATGCTTAGCCCAGAGTCTGGCATATAGTAACTGTTCAATTAATGGAGTGTCAGTCCCTGTGCTCAATTCCATTATAACCCAGAGAAGTGTAGTAATAAATAAGAAAATGGCAGCATTCATCTATTCTACTGAGTATCTACCATGTGCTTGAAGTTTGAGTTCCTGACATATAATGCCCTATCTTTAATCTTTAGAGACAAGCAGATTTCACTGTCTCCATCTTAGGCAGGAGGAAACTGAGACTTCAAGAGAATCCAGTGACTTGTCCAAGGCTATACAGTCCCAACGGAGGCAGAATCTCATGGCAGCAGAAAGGAATAACTATGTCCCCTGAGGCCCTGGGGGCATGTCCAGCCACTGCTCCTAGCCCACCCCACACCTGATGTGCCACTGTGAATGGACATGAAAAAGTAAATATGGGGTGGAGGGAGCAGGGAAAGAAGGGGAGAGGCAGGCAGGCAGGGGCACAAGGTAGTGCCGCTCCTCTAGCCAGCCCTTCCAGCACCTAAGGTGAGAAACCTTCTGCCACCTCCCCGAAGCCTAGACTATTCTCCTTTGGGTGACACTGAGTAAAACCCTCACCACCTAATGGCTCCCCCAGAGAGGCTCTGTTTAATAAGTTTTATATGTTACACACATTGTTTAAGGATGAAGGTGATGGTGACAATTTGGCTTCATTGATCCCCTTTGAGCCTCCAGGGTTGTGTCTGATCATCCCCCGAAGCCCCCAGATTCCAAAGATCCCCTTAAGTCCCTTCCTCCACCCTGCTCGATGCCTCATCAAATAGTAGAAAAGGCATGCCCTTGGGAGTCAGACAAATCTGGGCTCCTTCCTGGCTCTTTTCCTAGCTGTGTGACCTTGGGCAAGTCGCTGCAGCTCTCTGGGTCTCATTCACTTCTCCATTCATGGAAGGAATGCCTATTTAAGCAATGTCTGCCGCGGGCCAGGCTCTGCTGTGGATGGGAGACAAAGCCTCTGCCTTCACGGGGGCTTTCATTTTGGTGGAGGGAGAGGAGGGACGTAATAGGCAAGCGAATGATTTCAGAAGTGGTATGTTCATGAAGAAAATGAAACCAGGCGGTGCGAGCATAGCTGGGGCGGGCTGGGGGAGCGCTCGTTTAGACACAGCGGTCAGGGAGACAGTGACGTTTACTCCGAGACTGAGTGATGAGGGGGCACACAGGCCTTGAAAGGAGAATGAGTTTGGTGCGTGGAGTTGGTGTAATGGGCCTGGAGCCAGCGAAGGAGAGGGGGAGCAGATGAGGGCAGGAAGGCAGGCAGGGGCTAGATCACAGAGCGCCCAGTGACGGGAACCCCAACCTCGTATGCTGCGGGCATTCGGTGAGAGGAGGCACAAATCTAGCCCAGGGCCTGGCATACAGTGGGTGCTCAATATTCAGAAACCGTATTATGATTATGGGCCTCCCTGCCCACCTCCACCTTCCAGGGACCCTCCTGCCCCCTGCCCTGCCTCTTCGCCCCTCTCTGCCCCACTGTCTCTCTCTGGTCCCTGGGAGGGGAAAAGACAAGGACATCCGCAAGTTTCACAGCAGGCGGGAGGAAGCCTTCCCCATCGCCTCTCTCCCCTTCCTCCTCCAGGCCCTCCCACCACAGCCCAGTGATTTTCCTGCCTTTAACAAGGCGATTTTATTAAACATCTCGAAAAAATATTCTCACTCCCTCTCTCTTTATTTATAAAAATCAACTTAACACCCTGCTCCTTTGTTCTATTTGGAAACTGGAACAGCCTGGTTTATATTTAGTTGAAATCCTGCTCCTTTCCCTGCAGATCCCAGCACAACCCGATGAGCTGGAGGGACTAAGGAAGAGGGGAGAGGGGCTGCGGGAAGGAGGGGGTGCTGTGAAGGTGCGATCCCCAGAGGCCCAGGTCTCAGCTAAGTTGAAAGGACCCAGAAGGGTAAGAGCTGAAGAGTCCTCTCAACACTCGGTGTGTCCCAAGCCAAGGCTCTGCCCATCATTCTGTCACTTTCTAGTCTGTTCAGATGTCCCCAGAAGTAAAGCAGGGAAGATAAAATATAGAGAAGACCCCAAATGGACCTAGACTTGGAAAGGCAGTATAAGGCCATCACTAACAGTGTGGGTCTGCATTCAAATCCAAACTCCCCTCTGCCTCTCACTAGCTGGCTGCCCTGGGGGAACTCAATGTGCTCATTACAGCGTGCAGCACATAGTACGTGCTTGATAAATGGTAGCTGTTGTTATTTATCACTGTGGGCTGAAGGAAACCATTCAACTCCTCAAAAAGGATTCCAATTCCAAGTCTCTACTCAAAAGCTGCTTCCTCCATGAAGACTTCCCAGGTTAAAACTCATCTCGTCAGCTAAGAGCACTGGGCTAGACACAGGAGCTCTGGAGACAGTTGGGCAGGGCTACACAGGACCCCTGTGTGATCAGAGATGGACATACACAATTGCCAAGGGGAGTACCGAGTTCAGAAAAGACTTGAGCTCCACCTGGGCAAGGGCAGTTCTCCTCTGTTCCCTGCAGTATCTGTAGAGATAAGACAGCACCCAGAATATGTGAAAAACTCTTACAAGTAAATGGAAAGACAACCCATTAAAAAATAGACAAAGGAATTGAACAAATACTTCCCAAAAGAAGACAGGCAAATAAACGGCTAATATGCGTATGAAAAGATGCTCAATATTTTTAGTTGACAGGGAAGAACAAATTGAAACCACAAGATCCCCCTGCGCACAGATGAAAATGGCTAAAATTAACAAGACTGATTATGCAAAGTGTTGGTGAGGATATGGAGCAACCGGAACTCACATATACTCCTGGTGGGGCTGTAAAATGGTACAATTACATTGAAAAAGCTTGGCAGCTTCTTATTAAGTTAAATACCACTTACCATATGATTCAGAAATTCCACTCCCGGCTATTTACCTGAAGTAAATGAAAACATATGTCCATACAAAAACTTTTACATGATGTTCATAGCAGCTTTATTCATAATAGTCCCAAATTGGAAGGGGAAAAAATGTCATTCAATGAGGGAATTACATCAAGGGCTTGTACTATATCTACGCAGTAGAATACTACCAGGCATTAAGAAAGAATTACCAATATGCTTAACAATATAGACGAACCTCATAAACATTTTTGTTCAACAAAAGGAGCCAGTCACAAAATGAACATTCTGTATGGTTTCATTTCTATCTTTAAAAATAAAAAATAACTAAATAAATACACAACTGTGGGGAAAATAATCATAATACTTCCCTTAGTGTTTTGGTATTTTTGTTTGTTGTTATTAAATAACCTCATAGGATTCTGAAAGGATTAAATGAGCAAATGTAGTATTATAAACTGCAGTAGCCAACCTCCAAGGATTCCTGCCTCTTGGGATTCCTGCCCCTGGGGAGCCCCCTCCACGCCGAATAGGCTGTGTAACCTTAGGATACTGTCGAAATGGTGCTCTGTGGGTTTTGAGACTAGGTCAGAAAACTCACTGAGCCTTCTCCTCTCGAATCACTCTTTCTGGGGGAAGCCAGCCACCACATCATGAGGACTCACAGCAGCCGCAGGGAGAGGTCTGGATGGCAAGGAACCGAGGCCTCCTGCCAACAGCCAGCGCCAGTTGCCAACCCTGGGAGGGAGCCAGGTGGGGCCTTCATTCCAGTCAAGCCTTTAGATGACTGACTGATGGACAGCCGACTGCAACCTCAGGAGGGACTCGGAGCCAGAACCACCCAGCTGAGCTGCTCCCAATTCTTGAGCCACAGAAACTGTGTAAGGCAATAGATGATTATTGTTTCAAGCTGCTAAGTTTTGGGGAGGTAATTTGTTACACAGCAGTTAGTAACTAATACAAGCCCTGATGATAGTAGCTAACACTTAGCGAGTTTTTCCATGTGACCTATTAGGACTAGGACTAGGTGATTAGCTAGACCACTCACCTCCCTTTTCTACCCTGCTCTGTGCCCAAGGAGACTGGCTCATCAGACTCTACAATCTCCCATATTTTCTGGCTTCTAATCAGCTTTGGTCCCCAGGAGGAGATGGAAGGGACAAGGCAGAGGAAGGTCAGGATATTTATTCCTCTGCTCCCTCCCTGCAGGACACCTCAGGCGGGCTGTGTGTGTCCCTCAACAGAAGGTCACAGCATCTCTTAGGTGGCTCTGTCCGCACAACTCCTTCTGGGCAGTGAAACTGCTCCCTCGGCCCTCCCACTGTTAACTAGCCCAGCTCTGCACCCTCGTGA
This sequence comes from Miniopterus natalensis, assembly GCF_054644295.1. Classification (NCBI taxonomy): domain Eukaryota; kingdom Metazoa; phylum Chordata; class Mammalia; order Chiroptera; family Miniopteridae; genus Miniopterus; species Miniopterus natalensis. Next base: position 20,274,407 of record NC_142100.1, read on the forward strand.
TTTCCCTACGCCCTGCTCACACCTAAATAAGTCCCTTTATTCGCCCTTTCTCAAGTTACCCAATTTGAGCACGCCATCTGTTTCCTTCTGGGACCGACTGGCCACCCTGATTAAGATTCCCTACTTTAGAGAAGGGCATGGAAATTCGAAGAGAAGCGGAGAGATGACTCAGGGACAAACGGAAAAGCAACAGAGGCCACCCAGAGGTGTGCTCTGCAGGTAAAAGGCACTAACAGGTGCTTGTTGAACGAGTCAATGAATGAATGAATGATGAACGAGCCAATGAATGGCTTTGTGGGCACCGGGAGGGGTCATCTGCCCTACTTCTTTGAAGGTGGCAGGTGCTGGAACAGGATGTCACGATCTGAACTGCTTCGGCAAGGCAAGAGATGACCAGCCCCCCAGCCTGGCGCCGAGGTGGCTTCAGGAAGTCTTGCCTTGGGAGAATTAACACACGGGCCGGGACACCAAGGAAGCAGCCCCCCACCTCATGAGAGATGCAGGAGTTATTTTAGCAAAGCAAGCAAGGCCCGCGGGCGGCCCTGGCAGAGCGCAGAGCTGGAAGGGAGCGAACAGAGCTCCAGCAGAACCCACGCCCCGTCCCTGTGACGTCGGCCCCACTCGCTGTGATATAACAGGGCGGCACAGGGGGGAGGCATCCTGTGTCCCCTCGGGAACTCGCATCGTGGTAAAATCTATGCACCATAAAATTATCCTTGGGAATTTTTGAGCATCTTCCACCCAGGGGGACTGGAGTCCAACGGGAAGGGGGGGCGGGGGGCAGTGGCCAAAAATATTTGCGTCTAAATGGTGTGTGAGATTTTGCTCCAATCTGGAAAAGTCCTGAAATTGGAGGGAGGGTCACTGCTCTGAGGCAAAGTTGGGGGTCAAGGATTAGGAAGCAGTTGACATCTCACACTCTCACAAAGTAGGGGGAAGGCAGAAGCGGCTGTGGGGGATGGAGGGGGGAGCAGGGGTTGGCCCTGGGGCCTGAGCTGAGGGCTGCAGGTGCAGAAGTGAGCAGTGGGGAGGCATCTAATGAACCGTGCAGTTGACTGGAGAGGTGTTTGCACCTGGGTGGGTGGGGTCAGAGGCAGCCAGAGGGAGCCATCAAATCCCCCAAAATAACTCCTGCTTCTGCAGGAAGACTCTGGAACTAATCAAGGTGGGGATCATCTGAAATCCATCAGGGAAAGGTTGCTGAGAGCCCTTGTGTCTGCAATCAGGGATTGCGGGAAATGAAAATGAACAAAAGATGTGGTTTGCAGTGAGGGGCTGCTGTCCTAGAAGACGGTGCCATCGTGAAGGTGAAGCCTTCCTAGGGCTTCAATCAGAGGGGTACCAGCAGCTACCCTCTGTTGAGTGCCTACTGTGTGCCCAGCCCTGGAGCACAATGAGCTAGCACCTCACATCTACTAGAATGGCTTTAATTTAAAAAACAACAAAAACAAGCTATCCTTCCATCTAGAACACTCTTTCCCACCACCTCTCTCTTCTGGCTAACTCTCCTTTGAGCCTCACCTCAGGTATCACCACCTCCAGGTAGCCTTCCCTGACCCTCCAAGCTAAGTTAGGGATTTCCTCACCACAGCAGCTGCCCCTGAATTGCTGTTGCCATTATAGAAACCTGTCTCTCTCACCACATCCTGAGCAACCTCAGGGCAGGGATGAAGTCTTCTCTGTGTACTCAGAGCTTAGCACAGACCTGGCACATAGTAGGCACTCAAGGAAACCCAGAGGAATGGGGGTGGGAATTTGGTAGTGAGTGCTGGGGACCACCCCACATCTGACATGGGACTGGTGTGTGCGGGCTGGGGTGACAAATGCCAAGGCTGGGAATGTGGAGCCCTCCTCCATGGACTGCACCAACCCCTGGACTGCACCAACTGAATGACTTGTCCATCTCCCCAGAAAAATAACAGTGTCATGCAGTTACTTGCATGAGCTATGCAAGCAGGCAGCCAGGGTTTCAAATCCCGGCTCTGCTACCTCCTGGCGGTGTGACCTTCTGAGACTCACTCCCCTCATCTGATAAAAATATGATAATGACTCCTCATAGGCTACCATAAGGAATAAATGAGATATACAGATACAAATGCTCAATACAGTAGCTGGCACACGGCAGGCTCCCTGAAATGTCAACTGGTCTCTTCTTTTCTTTTTTTTTAAATATATCTTTATTGATTTCAGAGAGAGGAAAGGAGAAGGAGAGAGAGAGGTAGAAACATCAATGATGAGAGAGTCACTGATCGGCTGCAGCCCGCAACCCGGGCATGTGCCCTGACCAGGAACCGAACCCCGATCGCCTGGATCCTAGGTCGACGCTCAACTGCTGAGCCACGTCCGGCCAGGCAACTGGTGTCTTCTTGCCACACTGTGAGCTACACTGATCCAGGCCTAGCACTGTACCTGGCACATGGCGGGTGTTCAGCCAATGCCTTAGGAAAAAACAAGTGAGGAATCTGGTAAGAAAATCAAAATCAAAATAGTAATCAAAAAAATAATCAAAATCAATCATTAACTCATTCCATCTTCACAACCAACTAAAGGAGGTGGGTATTATTATTGTGCCCATTTTACAGGTAATTAAATTGAGGCCTGACGGCACGCAGATCATAAGTAGTGGAGGCTGGATTTCAGCCCAGTCTGAATCCTTTAACCCTTTATCCACCACCCTATACTGCCTCTCAAAGCCCCAAGACCTGCCCCTCCTGGTAGCTTTGTTTCTAATCAGCTTTGTGATCTCAAGCCCATGAACCTCTCTCTGGGCCTCAGTTTCCCCACCTGTCAAGAGAGGATTGTAGGAGCCAGTGTTGAAAGGCACTTCGGGTTGATCTAAGAATCCAGACCCTGGCTGGTATCTGGTCAGTGCCAGTGACCTGCTGGCTAGCCAGCCTCAGCTGAGGCACACTTTCCATTGGCTGGACCATCATCGGTAAGTCACTGCATACTGACAGCTACACTATCCCCCCACACTGGGGGGAGTCTGGCCTCTAGCTATTCCCAGCCCCCCCAGCCCCTGAAGGAAGCTAAGGCCACCCCCAGATGTCTATTCCTGTCCCTGGCCTAGCGCCGTGCTGGGGAAGCAACAGCTATTTTGAGCCCCTTCTCCCTCCAAGCATGAGCGGTGGGAAGGCGCTGGGAACATCCCGAACTGGGAGGCCGCCCATCGCAGCCTCCCTCTGGATCTGGGCCACACCAGCCCTGCGGCTCTGCCCATTTTTCCAGCCCTGGTTATGTGATCAGTACTGATCGCAACCACCACACTGAGATAACCCAGGAGAACCGATTCCAAAGGACTCCTGCTGGAGGTTAGAGCACAGGGTAGCTGGGCTTTGCCCTTCAGGGAGACAACTGGAGTAGCCACAGCTGGACCCACCATCCGGGAGAAGGACCTGCTCAGAGATTAAAATTGGGGGAAACAATGTTCAGGACAATGCTATAAAAATACCTAGCATTTAGCCCTGGCTGGTGTGGCTCAGTTGGTTAGTCATCCTGTGCACCAAAAAGCTGCCGGTTCAATTCCTGGTCAGGGCACATGCCCAGGTTGTGGGCTCCATCCCCGGTAGGGGACATTTCTCTCTCACGTCAATGTTTCTCTCTCCCTCTCATTTCCTCTTCCTAAAAATCAATAAAAATATGTTTTAAAAAATACCTAACATTTCTTGAGCATTCAGGATGAGGCAGGCCCTGTTTTAAGCACCTGACATGGAGATAAGTTAATGAATCCTCACGGAGAGGAGACTGAGGTTCAGACAGGGTAAGTGACTTGGCCCAAGTCACAGAGCTGGTGAGTGGCTGAATTAGAATTTGATCCCAGGCAAGCTGGCTCCAGAGTCCATGCTTTAACCACTTTTCTCTCCTCTGAACCTTCCAAGCCCAGGAGATTAATATTAATTAGGAGATGAACACTGGCTTGAGAGTCAGTCCCCCTTTGCCATTCCTAGTCACGTGGCCTGGCCAGACCACCTGGGTAGCTCAGCTTCCTCCCTTGTAAAATGAAGATAACGGTAGCACCCACCTCCCGGGTAAAGGTAAGGATTACTAATAACATACTTTGGGGCCTGGAGCTCAGCAACTACTCCAAATTCTGAAACTAACATATGCACATGGTAAAATAAAATAGTTCAAAATTGGACGCAGTAAAAAGTGAGTACCCCCTCCTATTTCACACCTTTAACTCCTCTCACCGGAGGTAACCACCATCCTCAGCTTTTGTATCACCTTTTGGGAATTTTCGATGCGCATAAAGACAGAGAAGCTGCATGGGATGCTGGTTAAGGACATGGACGGCCTTGGCCAAACCCTGGCTACGCAGCGCACTAGCTATGTGAAGCTGCCTTTTGCTATCACAAACAATGCCGCGAGACACGTCTTCTTCACCTGTCATTTGGCACAAGTGCAAGAATCTCTGTGGGATAAATTCCTAGCGGAGAAATTGCTGGGTCAAACAGCAGTGCCCCTGTAATTTCGATTAATTTTTGGTTGAGCAAATCCTCGCAGCAGGTGAGGAAAGGGGAAAGAGGTCCGCAGAGCAGTGAGGACAAGGAAAGAGGGAGATGTGATGTTCTGACTCCGAGGTCCAGGGAGGACCATGTCTGCCCCAGCAACCTGCAGGATATGGCAGCTCCCCAGGCCCCTGGCCAGGCAGATGGAGGGTTTAATTTTATCCAGATTGTCCCCATAAAGACTTTACAGGGAATTGGTTGATTGGATTAGAGGAGCAGGAGCCCCTAATGAGCACTGGCTGCTTAAAATGTTAAAGCAGACACAATGTTCCTTCACCACCATCCGCCATAGCAGCATCCAGGCTCTGACAGGGACCCCCTAGATGCCAAAGGTATCTCTGAATCGTACCCCAATTGGGTTTTCCTTCTTTGAACATCCTTCTTGGTCCCAGACATCCCAGAAGAGGCAGAGAGCAAGAAGTTAAGAGCACAGGTTTTGGGGTAAGACAAAGGTCTTTTGTAGACTGAAATTACTGTGTGACTTGGGCAAGTCATTTCCCTCTCTGAGCCTCAGCGAATAATAGGACCTGCCTTCATGGGGTCGCTGTGAGGATTAAATGAAGTTAAACACAGAAAGTGCTTAGTTCAGTGCCTGGCACGTAGTAAGGGCCTAATAAATGGTAGCCCGTGAGATAAAGGTGAATAAAGGCAGCTACTCTCTATCCCTCCCCAGAAGGCCCTGGAACAAGGTGAACGGTTGTCGCTTCCCACCCCCATCTTACAGGAGCATTTTAGTAGTTGCCCCGACCACCTCTTAGGGAATGTTCCAGGTTTCCCAGTCTGTAAAATGGATTGTGTGTTTTGTTTTCAAGTAAGTTTCAAAGGCCTTGCCAGAATTAATATTCGTTTTTGTGTCTGATCCAAAAGCACAAATGGAGCGTGGGAACCCTCAGATGGGAAGAAGGGGAAGCTCGCAAAGGAAGTTTCCTAAGCCCCCCCCTCCCCATCCCCTATTTGTCTGATCTGGGGCCTTCCTCTGCGAGTCCCTGGAATAACAACAGCGAGGAGGAGTAGCCCAGTGATCCAGGCAGTACCTGAATGGGTTAAGAGCGCAGGCTCGGGTCCGAGAGATCACTATTAGTCTTTTCCTGCAAGAGTTTTGTGCCTGCCTGAGGCTTCCTTTCCGAGCCTCAGTCCCCTTACACGCCTGTAAAGGGCGAGTGAGGATGGCTCTGTGGCCCCGCTGGGAGGGAATGGGGGTGACTGGCGGAGGGCACCTTCCCGGGCCGCGCACCGCCCGGGCGCACACGGGTCCCCGCCAAGCGGTTCTCCCGCGGGGGGAGCCCGCTGTCCTCCACGCCTCCGCGGGCGGGCTCCCCCGCGGCCTCCCGCGCCGCGCGGCGGGGACCCGGGTGATTGCAAACAGCCGCCGGCCTCATTAGGAGACGGGTAATTAGCGGCTGGCTGGCTCATTACCGCAGGGAGGGCTGCGCCTCGGCAGCCCCCCGCCCCGGCCTCCGTTATCCGAGCAGGAGGCCCCGCCTGGTCCCAGGAGGGGGGGTCCAGGCCCCAAGAGTGCTTCCTCCCAGGGGCTGTGCCTCGGGGGCGGAGATCATTCATTCAAAACAGCGTTTACGGGGCACTCCCTGTGGCAGGCGTTTTGCCCACGTTAACTCGTTTAAATCTTACACCCACCCACGACGGGGGAGCCATTAGTAGCCTATTACGCAGACCAGGAAACAGATCTAGAGACATGCATTAGCCTCCCCTCCCCGACAGCACGTGGCTGGAGAAAGACAAAGAGGGGATTCGAACCCACGTCCCCAGTCTCTCCATTTTACACCAAGTGGACAGGCGAAACCGTGCCCAGGGCATCGGCCTGTAGATGAGCGCATGGACCCTGGGTGCGAATTCTATCCTGCTTCTTACTGGATGTGTGAGTTTGATCTGAGCCCCAACTGCATCCCATAAAATGTTGGGATCAGGCGAGCGGAAGGCTTGGAAGCGTCAGGAGAGTTATTTTAGGGACAGGAGGGAGAAGGGGGAAACTCAGGCCCTCTTTCTCCGCTCACTGCAGGCCTCTGATGCTCCCTGCTGGCGAAAGGGGGACGCCGACTAGAGCGTTTTCTGGGATAACGAGGTGGTTCTTGAGTGAGAAAGAGCAGACACTGGCCACTCAGGAAGGCCACTGCTCTTCTGCCTCCCTTCCTCCCACACCCCTCCCTTCCTCAGTACCCCTCCTTTAAGGTGGTGAAAAATGAGAGATGGAAAAATTGGGGACTCATTCCACATCTTGCAAATAATCAGTTGTGAAACCTGCCTCCCTGTATGGACCTCACAGGGCCAGCCAAGTCCCGTGACTAATAGGAATAGGTATAAAGACCTAGTCACTAGGCTGTGCATCAAAGTGCTGGGTGTAACAAGAAAATCTGGAACAAATTTAAAAGTCCATCATGGGAATATTGATAAATTTAACAGTGGTACGTCCAAAGAATACAATACTGTGTAGCTGCAAAATAATGTTGTAAAACATTTGACATGAAAATTTAGGCAAGCAAGGAGAGTGACTCTTACCGGCATTATATTGAGTGAAAGGAGCCAAACACAAATACACAAAAACATGCTGTCAGGTATTTATCTGAAATTTAAGAACAGGCAAAACTAATCTGTCAGAATAGAGGCTACTTCTGGGAAGGATTCTGACTAGGAAGAGGGCATGAAAACCTTCTTGGGTGCTACACATATTTTCAACAACTTGCTGACCCGTCATGAGTATACATGTGTTTCTGTGTCCAAACATTGCTGACAGGTTACGAGATAACTTGTGTCTGCACTTACATTAAGTAATTTTAAACACCTTGCTGATCGGCTTTTGTTTTTGTGGGCTATATCGATACTTATGGATATTAAAACAGAAATGTTTAAAACAGAATACTCAAATTGTATTAGACATCAGAGTGATAATGTCAGCACACGTCATGTAATGTCCGCAAAACTTTACAGTCCATTGTGAGAGTAAAAAAAGGCAAATAACATCTTACTATTATGAAAATAATTTTGACCTCAGAGTCTCCGAAAACCTAGTGGTTCCTGCATCTCACTTTGAGAACCGCTGACACAGGGGGGAAATAAGGGGGGGGGCACACCACATAATAAATTACTCTCTCTCACTGATAGGATTAGAACTTATTTTCATTTGCTTCTTCGTGCTGTTCAGTTTTAAAAAATGGAAAATATAACGACCACTGTTTTTGTAAACAAAAAAGAGACAATACACTCATCTCCGTAAGATTGTTGAAAAGCCCAAACTGTAATAACATATTTGGCTGTGGGGAAAAAGTAAACCAAGCCCTAACCTGAAAGTCCAAGGGCCCGATTTCCTGTGTCAGTGCCCGGCCTGGAAATGCGAGTCCACCGCCAGCTTTAGGGAGAGGATGTCAAGTGCACACCCGACCGTAACGGAGAGAAAGTCGACGTCCGAGGCCCCCGCCCGCATCCTGTGCAGCGCGGCAGCTGGGCGCGGAGCGCGAGCACCCAACACAGCCGCAGCCCGCGCCGGCGCGCAGCCCGGGGACCCTCCCGAATCCGCGCGGAACCGCGCCCCGCGAACGCGGACGGGGGCGGGGCTGCAGGGAGACTGACACCGGGCCCGGCCTCTCAGCACCGCGGCTCCGCTTCCGATCCCGAATCCCTGAGTGACGCAAGGCCGCGGAGGCTCTCACCATTGGCCGCCGGCGGGAGCACCAACTCCCGGTTTGCGCCGCGAGCCGCCGGAAGCGGAGTCGCCATGGTGCGCTTCAAGCACAGGTAAGCGGCCCGCGGCCTGCGCCTCCGCGCCCTCGGCCCTGCCCTCACCTCCCTCTCGCCCCCCTCCCCAGGTACCTGCTCTGCGAAGTGGTGTCTAACGACCCCCGCTGCCGCCTGAGCCTGGATGACCGAGTGCTGGTCGGCCTCGTGCGGGACACGGTTGCCCGCGTGCACGGGACTTTCGGCGCGGCCGCCAGCTCCATCGGCTTCGCGGGTGCGAAGGTGCTGGGGAACCTGGCCGATGCCGGGACTTAAAGGGGTTGGGGGCTGGACGAGAAGAGCACGAGCGACCTACGGAGCTGCCAAGCCTGGTACACCATCCACGATGTGGTCCTTTGTAGGAGTCTGGGACCGAGCCCCGGGTGTGGACGAGTCCAAAGTTAGGCGGAGAGCCGAGAGCAGAAAGCAGTGGAACTTGGGGCAAGAATCCCCTGTACCTATTTGACAACGTTTATTGGGGATTGCTACTAATTTAATAGGATGGTTTGAATTAAATGAGGGGAGACGTGTATAGTTTAAGTTAGGTGACTAGTTACATTAATATCACGTGGAAAAAAGAACTAACCCTGAAAAGCCCTTAATAGGGCCTGTATAGAACCTACAGTTATGTACATGAGGAAGGAGAGGGCCCTTCCAACAGCACACAAATCTAAATTCATTCCCTCTTTTACCATATGCTCGAAGTGGAATCCTGGGGAATTATATGAACACAGGCACAATTCTACATCAGGTGACACTCAGCTGGCTGCTACAAGAACCTAGAGCCTAGCTGCAGAGCCTTTTTTCAGCCAAAGGTTTTCTTCTGAGGAAGTTGGGTCTCTGCCTCCCCACCCCCAATTTATCGCGTTAACAAGTCAGTGAATTAAAACATTTAAAATTCTAAATTCATCAGTTGTGGGTGGTGTGCAAGGCGCTGGATATTGTCTAGCCCCCACCACCCCCACTTCCATAAATGAAATTCTGTCCTAAAATTTTTTCCCTTCAGGATTTTTTTTACTCACTGATGTGTCCAGTCCAAAGTGCCACTGCCTTGAGCAGTCTCTGGCACATAGTAGGCTCTCAGTTACCCTAAGACCTTTGACCTGCTGCTGAGAATCCAGTTTCCCAAAATGAATTTTTTTCCTGCTGTAGTGCGATACCTCAATGCCTACACTGGAGTAGTGCTGCTTCGCTGCCGAAAGGAATTCTACCAGCTTGTGTGGTCAGCTCTTCCCTTCATCACATACTTGGAGAACAAAGGACACCGTTACCCGTGTTTTCTCAACACCCTGCACGTGGGAGGTAGGGGTGCACGTGGTATGGCTGATTTTCAATAGGTAACAGGTTCAGAGTTCAGTCACAACTGCTGGGTGGGTCTGTCTATCCTGCCAGGAACACGAGGCTTTCCCCTAGCTCTGAGTCTTTGAGGCGGACACCTTTCACAAACTTGCCCACAAAGCTCTTTCATGTGCCAGGTACAATTAGAACATGTCAGAAGTTCCTGATTCAGTACAACAGGAGACAGCTGTTGATCTTACTGCAGAACTGCACTGATGAAGGTAAGCAACATCAACCCAGTGTCCACTGAGCAGTGACTGACCTCCGGCTATCAAAAACATCTTTCATCCATGCTCTGCCTTTCTCCAGGAGAACGGGAAGCTATCCAGAAGTCTGTCGCTAGAAGCTGTTTACTAGAGGAGGAGTCGGGTGAGGAGGAGCTTTCAGATGGTGGTGAGGAAGCTGCTGAAGCAATGGAGTGAACCTCTGCAGGCCACACTGTGCCCAAGCCTCCTCAGGACCTTCTACATTTCTAGGATCTGCTTTCTCCATAGTAAAGTGGATGTCAAAGTCCCTGACACATCTGATAGATTTGTGACTTTTGCTTCACATGCTCCTTCATCCCCCCAGAGTTTCTGACCCAGGACTTCTGAACCACTTCCTGTTAAGAGTGATAGGTTGAAGCTAAGCCCAGCTTATGCTCATAGTAGCCGATACTTTAACCTATTCCATAAGTATGTCTAGCTGACCTGAACTGAACTTTAAAAAAAAAAAAGCTGCCCCGGCCGGGCAGCTCAGATGGTTAAGAGCATGGTTCCCAATATGCCAAGGTCGCAGGTTCGATTTCCCAGTCAGGGGACATACACAAATCAACCAATGAATGCATAAAGAAGTAGAACAACAATTGATGTTTCTCTTTCTCCCTTCCTCTAAGTCAATAAATTAAAAATAAAACAGAAAGCTCACATTGCTTGTGCAGGTAATTTATTGCAACTGTTTGCCTTCACATTCTACTACACCTAGAAGTTACTTATTAAGCAGCAAAAGAATTCACATCACTCCAATTTAGATCAAACCAAGGCATAAGACAACTTTAGGCAACAGAGGCAGTGGGCAACCCCACTGCTTTCAAACCTGTCCTGCTCTGCCTCCAGGTGTGCTGGACTCCTCTGTTCCTACAACTCAGGTCACTGTCACTTGAAACAAATTTGACTTATTAAAGGTTGGCAGGTCCCAAGGCTTCCTTAGTGACTGTTACAGCTTTCCTTGCCAAACAGAAGCCATGTGTGAGAGGCAAACCCTCCATCACATATGCAAGTGCAGCCTCGGTCTGGCCCCACAGCCTGGCCGTTGTCAGACGAAAAACTGCAATTCAAGCTGGGTATGCTAAATCCATTTTATTCCCATCCCTCTGTTTCTTTTTAAGAGAACTGAACAGACAGAAATGATTCAGCTATTTTTAAAAGACTCACTGATAGGTATGCTGAAGCCATGACGCCCTGACACATGTTAGAGCAGAGCAGTGCTATTGAGCACTCTGGTTTGGGATGCTTGTCCAATGGATGTTGAAGGGACTTTGGGGTTGAGAAAAACTAATTACACATGGGTCAAAAAGACTAACCTGTCAACAAACTAAACCTCGGCAGGAAGAGATCTCTCATGAGTGTCAATACTTTATTTTGGTGTAAAGACGGGAAGCTGGAAAATACACTGTATTTAAAATCTTGGTTCCCCCTCATGTTGTGGAAACCCCCTCCCCCCAGAACTAATCTGTTCAAACTCAAAAACTTAAAAATTACAGCAGCAAAACAAAAGCACAGAAAAAAGAAAACCAGATGGAGACGGTAGCCTGGGCCAGTAGTGTCACTTGGTGTGGACAACTGAGGTGCTGAACAGGAGCTTCTGTTTCTGTTTTTTCCTTTTCTTTCCTCCTTTGTCTTCTAAATGGAAACAGAAAGAGAGCTTAGCTTAGAATGCCATCCTCTTGTCCCCTGGCCAGTTTTCATTACTGAGAATGGCAGCTAAGAGCAGACTCTGGAATCAGAATGCCAGTCCTTGCATACTCTAGGTGTTTGTCTTTGAACAAGTCCTTTTATCTCCCTAGACCTGTTTCCTTGACTATAACATGAGAATTAGACCCATTTAATATGGTTAATAGGAGGAAAAAATCACCCCAACACCAGGGACACATAGGAAGCACACCACAAATGTTAGTGTTACTCTTATCTAATCAAGAATACCAGAGTGGTGGTAGGCTTCAAACCCAATTTCTGCATTTATGAGCCACCCTTCACCAGCTCAGAATTCCAGAATCTACTTTCCACTGCTATGTCTTAGAGGGGGGAAAAAAAGAGTTCCTTAGAACTTCACATCCAGGCCTCGAGAATTAACCCAAGGTGGTAAAAAAGGTCCTATGTGACATACCAAATGGAGTGTTAGCTGACACCAGGAAGGTGAGCCTAAAGGCTCAGGAAAAAGTGCCCAACTGATTAACAACATCTGCCACCAGATCCAGGCAGGAAGGCCAACCCTGCGCTGAGCACTCCCGTTCTTTGCCTTTACCAGACAGGACATCTGAAGTAGCTGGCGTGTCCAGTTTCATGAAGGCAGCTTCGATAGCTTGGCTGAAGGAATTCTGGAAACTGGGCACAGGAACACGGTCTGAGTTATCACTCTCCCCGTCACTGTCCACAGGTGCAGGAGGGACTAGGCTGTTTTCATCTAAAAAATACCAGTGTTGAAATTCTAGAGACTTACCTTCTGAAAGGGGTAAAACATGCTCCCCCCCACCCCCACCCCCAGCAGTGCCATCCTCACCTTTCTTTGGAGCAGTTTTGGGCCACACATCTGCTTTTGCTTTCCCAACTCTCAGCATCTGCCAAAGTGGGACAGAAGAAATCTAATGATTTGTTAAATAATGGGGACTCTGATTCTCCTTCAACTACTCTTGGCCTCCCTCCCTGGTATGTGTACAGTATTATCTGAGACTAAATCCATAAGCTTCCCTCTTCAGAAAGCCTTCGGTGATTATTAGAATCAGTGCAACAGCCTGTGAGCCTTCCTTTATCCAACAGAGAATTCCAGAAAGAAAAGGCAATAAGAGTTCTTATTAAATATCCTTGGGCTGCTTCACAAGCAAAGGATTTACCTGGGCAAAAGAAGGGAAGGGAGAATCTTCTTCCAGGCTCCCAATACAGAATGAAGGACTGCCCTGACTTGCAGTGGGGGACACAGGGGTCAGCAGAAAGTCTGAAAGGGAACCAGAAACCTGATTATATGAGTCAAGTTCCAAAGAGCTAGTGTCCTTTTAACAAGAGTGAAGCGATGAACTCTGAATCAGGTGTGGTAATTATCGATCTCACCTCAAAAACCAAATCATGATGCAGCTTCAATTCTGCCATGTTCTCAAAAAGCCAAGAACATGGCCCTATTATTCATACCAGTGATCACTACATAGAGAAAAGTTTAGTTTACAAAACACTAAAAGGTATGGCAGAATCTATTCCACAGTAAGAAAAGACCTTTCCCCATCTGCTGGTTCTCAGGGCCTAGGTTTGGACTGTCATGAATTGGTTTTATATAGATGAAAAGCTCCAAGTAAAAGATATCAAATTTAATCAGGTCAGCTTTTATGTTCCAGCCAGCAGATGTCTAAGACTTGGAAATATTCAATTAGAATCCAAAACACACATATCGCCTGGCCAGGCGTGGCTCAGCGGTTGAGCATCGACCTAGGATCCAGGAGATCTAGGTTTGATTCCTGGTCAGGGCACGTGCCTGGGTGGTGGGCTCAATCCCCAGTAGAGGGCAAGCAGGAGGCAGCCGGTCAATGATGACTCTCTCATCATTGATGTTTCAACTCTCTCTCCCCCTCTCCTTCTCTATGAAATCAATAAACATATATTTACCTACCAGCAGACTTTGTAGGCTGTTTTTTTTTCCCCCCACCTGCTATTTATTATAAACAATCCCACAATAAGAACACATGTACAAACATGTTTTAGCATACAGGGGAGTATCTCAAAGGCAGAAACTAGAGATAAAGCATCAGGGTCTCAGGGGAAAATCTGTATTTACCCTGTCATATGAGCTGCGTCAAGGTTTTTAGAAGGTAAAGCATAAAGTAGCCAATGAGAAAGGTGAATCAAATAGCAAGACTCTGTTGTAACTCAGAAATAAAGGTAGTTACCTAAAGACCCCACCATGCCAAACAGGTCAGTATTGTAAATTCACACACCAGGGCTTTGCTTTAAGATCTGTGGCTGGTAGCCAACTTCATTCTTTACATCCCAACTATTTACCTGCTTGGGAACCTGGACTTCTGCTAAGAGGAGAAATGGAGAAAGCCCCATGGCCCTCAGTGCTGGTGGGACCCAAAGCAGAATCGGAGGAGGAAGTATAGGAATTGAAGGCAGGAAACTGTTGTAGGTTCTCTAGGGGAATGTGGACTTCTGGGTCTGCAAAGGAAAAGATGAGAATGGTAGGACCATTTACAGATTTCCTCAACTCTTTTTCAACAGTTGAAGACAGACAATATGACTCCCCCAGGGGCATAAGGGTGTAGAGAGAAGCTTCAAAACCCAAATTTATAACTGTCACCTTAGAGAGACAAAGGTGAGGTCAACGATCCACCCTAAGAATGCATGGGACAATTATCCCCAGCATTCACAGATCTCCAATTCTCTCCCCCACCAGGGTTTTTCACTCCCTATGCCAAGGATGAATTTAATCTTACTCCTTACCACGTGCTATGCATGCACTTTGACCCAAATTAACTCATTTAATTCTCAAATAAGCCTATGAAGGAGGTACTCTCACGAGTCACACTTAAAGATTGAAAAGAACAAGTGGCAGGGCTAGGGTGTGAACCCCAGTAGTCCGGCTCCCCGGCTCGGGCACTGAGCCTCTGTACAGCGACGCAAGACTTGCACTAGTCAAGATGAGCGCTCCTGAACTTACACTTGCCCTGTTTCTTGTTCTCTTCCATCTCGATCCTGCGCTCTCGACGGCGCTCCTCCCGAGCCTTCTTCTGGCGCTGGCGCTTCCTCTTCTCAATGTCATCTGTGGGTTGGTCAGGTTATGAGGAGGCAGACCCAGGACAACTGGGCCATTCCCTCCTCCTAGCTGACAGCAGCTAGGGCCACATGAGTGGCCCCAGCTGGACTGGATGAGCAGGTGGAGTGTATCAGGAGGCTCTGAGACTCAAGATGCTGTTCCTTAACTCCTCCCGCACTGGGGGTCGGCTCATAGGAATCCCTGAACTGCACTATAAAGAGAAGCAAAATCGGCCATTCCTACCTGAGAATGTCTCCAGGGTTTCCTTAGAGACCACCGGAGGCTGCAGAGCCAGTTCACAGATGCTGAACTCGCAGGTGAGCGGCAAGTGAGAGAGGTACCTGTGACGCTGCCGAACATCCTACAGTGGAAAAGGACCAGTGCTCAGCTGAGACCTCACCTTGCTCTAGGGGCAGAGACCACATCCCAGGCACCCAAGCCTCACACTCAAAGACAGCACTGGGCTCAAAGAGCCATGCTCAAGTTATCACCATTTTGAAAAGCCAAACAGAAAGGGTCAATTAAGCTACAGTAAGGTAGACTAAGCAACCAAAAGCGGTTTTTTTTGGTTTGTGCTGCAAATGAACAAACTGAGCCTGGCAATAAATTATCTAAAGCTGGCTGGCTGTTTCTGATTTTCTGGGGTACATGACTGAGGGGAGAGAATAAGAAAAACAGAGTTACTTGTCAAAACTCTGTGAACTACTGACAGAATTAATGATAACTGGGCAGACATACAAAGCAGATTTCCCTATTGCACGAAGCTTGGCCTAAAACAGTAAAAAAAAAATGAAGCCCATCAATTTAAGTTTAATTTTGGGGTTTTTTCCTGCAAGTTTTATGGAGAGTCTATAGCATTCAAACATAGGCTAGACTTTTAACAAATTTCAGAAAAATACAGGGATAACTCTCAAAGGGCAAAAATTCACATATGTAAGTTATCAGGCCATTAATTCACAAGTATCTAAACCAAAAATGCATTTCAAACTTATGTAGCTTTAAATAAGTCCTCTAAGGACTTCTCATTTTCTTAGACATTTCTCCCAAGCAATAAGGAGAAACAAAAACAAACTCAACTTGAATGAAAGTGGGAGATATCTATATTCCCAAACCACAGTCAATAACCTGTGAAGCAGAGAGCAGTGGTGACTGACTTAGTAAAACCCAGCATTTAACTTTTAAAAGGTAGCACTATTGTCCTGGCCACGTAGCTCAGTTGGTTAGAGCATCAACCCGACACACCAAGGTCGAGGATTCGATCCGTGGTCAGGGCACATACAAGAATCAACCAATGAATGCGTAAATAAGTGGAATAGCAAATAGATGTCTCTCTCATAGAAAAAAAAAAAGGTAGCACCATTTTACTTTTTAAAAATTCATGGACACCATCACTGACAAAAATAGACTTGAAAATACAAAAAAAACTAAAGGCCTTGAAGGTTTGGGAACTTGGGTTGACTAGGCCCACCTCAAAGACATTAGGTTGCCAGGCCAGTGTTACTCAGTGGTTGAGCATCAACCTATGAACCAGGAGATCACAGTTCGAGATTCCCGGTCAGGGCACGTGCCTGGCTTGCCGGCTCGTCCCCAGCAGGGGGCATGCAGGAGGCATGACTCTCTCTCTTCCTCTCCCTGAAATCAATAAAGACATATTTTTTTAAAAAAGAAAAATACATTAGGTAATGCCGCTCCCCAACCCTCCACCTCTAAAGGAAGGCCTTACCTCAGACATGGAATACCCAGCGATCTCCACCACCGTCGCTGAGATCTTCTCAGGGCTCTGCTCCAGGCTGCCATACTCACGCACGAGGCAGCGCACGTTCACAGGATGCAGGAACATGTACTGCCCATCCTCCGCTGAAGACAAGTGGCTCTATCACACAACTGTCTTGGCCAGTCCTCAAGACAGGGCCCTCCTTATAGCTAGGCATGCCTCTCCCTCCCCAAGCCAAAACGCACAAGAGACCTAAGCACCAGGATCTAGTGGCAATACCTCCTCCTGCTCACAGAGTCAGGTCATCTCTCTGAGACATCTCGGTGGCAACTCAGCCCTTTTCCCCAGGGACCCTCACCTTGGTAAAAGTAGTAACAAGGAGAGCTGCTCGGGTGTGTGAAGCCTGAATCGGCAATGGGTTCCTGCTGGCTGGACTCAGTACAAATGGTCCCCTCTCCAAGATTGTCATCTGCTAACTCCGAGTCATCACAGGCCTCTGGACAACCCCTCAGGTCAGGCTCCGGTTCAGATACTACTTCCTCTTCCTCTACCAGAGGGAGACCAAGAGGACGAGAAGAGCCCAGAGAACACACTTCGGTGGTTTCTTCATCAAAAGCAGACAGATATTCTAGCACTCCCTGTTGAGACAAATTCTATTAACAGAAAGTACATGTGGCAAAGGTAGGCACAGAAACCAAGCTCTCCGGATATTTACCTTAGTTGACACATTCAGTGATGTAACACCCCTGGGGAAAGAACTAACAAAAACTCAGCAAGTACTCAGTCTCCTCTTCTTCCAAGAAAGTCTGCACTTCAAACAGTGCCTACCAGCTCAACAGCAGTATTTGAGGAACGGCAGCCACTGAGTCTGGAACAGGGACACACTAACCTTCCTGGGTTGAAATATGGACTCCTTTGCCAAGGGAGCCATCAGCACCAGTTGTTCCAGAGCAGCCACGACACCAGTGACCTCCCCTCTGCTTTCAGCCTCTCCTGACAGAGCCTCTTCCCGAGTCTAGATCACCAGAGAGAAGACAGGAGAAAGCTCAGTTTCCAGAAACACACTTAAGCTTGAAGGGCAAGGGCTTTCAATGGCCTCTCTCAATAGGAACAAAAGTTAAAAAGCAACAAGACCCGCCTGGCCAAGTAGCTCAGTTGGTTAAGAGTGTTGTCCCGATAAGCCAAGGTTGCAGGTTCAATCGATGGTCAGGGCACATGCAAGAAGTAACCAATGAATGCATAAATAAGTGGAACAACAAGTCCATGTTTCTCCCCCCCTCTCTCTAAAAATCAATAAATAAAAAATTTTTTTAAAAAGCCAGTAAGACCCAATGGGAAGAGTTTAAGTACTTAAAATCATCCATCTCTGACAATGAACACACAACACAAAAGCTTCCTGAACAGAAATCCAAAACACAGTACTAGTTTTTACAAACACTGCTGAGAAAGCCCAGCACAGGAGGCAGGTGGGGTTTGGCCAACCCCTACCCTCAACCTAGACAGCTCTACTTTTATGTAGCTTTTCTTCTACCTGAGATGAATTTGAACAAATGCTCTGCACTGTAGAAAGAAAAAATTAAATCCACAGGATCCTGCCCAAGGACTTAGACATCAGAGAGACAGGAATTCAAATACCAGATTTTTTTTTTAATCCTCACCTGAGGATATTTTTTCCATTGCTTTCCAGAAAGAGCAGGAGCGGGAAAGAGAGAAAATTGATGTGACACACACACCCCCACTGGGGCCAGGGATGAGCCCACAACCAAGGCACTTGGCCCTGGCCAGAATCAAACCCAGTCCGCAGGCCGACGCTCTAGCCACTGAGCCAAACCAGTCAGGGCAGCCTGGTTATTATCTTAAATGTGAGACTGAAGTAACTTAAGCCCGCCATCCCGTCCCGTTTCCAGGGCATGTCTCACCTTGAGCTCCTGGATGGCTGCCTCAATAAAGCAGGATTCGGGACTGTGCTTCTCCTCTGCCAGCTGCTGCTCCAGCGCTATCTTCTCTTCCTGGACAACCCGGCGCAGCACCTGCTCCTTAGAGGCCAGCAGCAACTTGGAGTACTGGCTATGCTGTTCATCTACAAGAGAGCCAGCAAGATCACAAAAATGCAACACTCAGAGCTCGCAACCATGTGGCTAAATAGAAACTTTCACACACAGATTTTTCTTCTAAGGTGAAGAGGAAGTAATTTAGAATAATTTCCTAAAAATAATTTAACAATGACCTAAATGTAAGTTGTATTACTCTGACACTATCATATGAGAAATCTATCCTAAAAAACCCAAAGATATAGGCATAAATGTAGTCAACTGATGATCACTGATTATAGCACTGTCCGTAATATCAAAACACCTATAACCAACCAGTACAATAACAAAGAAACAGTTAAAGACATGATGGTGTATTCATTAAAGAGAATTTTGCAGACAGAACATGGGGAAAAAACAAATGCCAGACTACAGTAAAACTTCTGGGGGCACCTCTGGGTAAAAGGATCATGAATGATTTATGCCTTTACTTCCTTTCTCCATATTTTCCGTACTTTTTAAAAAGTTTAAAACAATGTTATCTTTGAGAAATCCTTGAAATGCCCTTTTCTCCCTTTCCATCCTAGTACCCACCCAGAGAAAACCATTTACAAATTTGTATATATACCCTTCAAATCTTTTTTTAAAATGTTTTTATTGATTTCAGAGGAAGGGGGAGAGGCGGAGAGGCAGAGAGGGAGAGAGAAAGAGAGAGAGAAACATCAATGATGAGAGTCCCTGATCAGCTGCCTCCTGTATGCCCCCTACTGGGGATCGAGCCCAAAACCTGGGCATGTGCCCTGACCGAGAATCGAACCAAGATCTCCTGGATCATAGGTCAATGCTCAACCTCAGAGCTACGTCGGCCAGGCCTTTCAAATTTATACACATGTTCAGCCTTGGCCAGTGTGGCTCAGTTGGTTGAGCGTCATCCCATGCATCAACTGGTTACCAACTGGATTCCTGATAAGCACTTCACACACTCTATATCCTAATTGCTTGTCTGCCAATCTCTCTCTTCTATCAGACTACTGGGCTCCTTGACGACAGGTGCTAAGAATGGCTGACTGGAATCCCCAAGACTGGGCACAGTGCCAGATCCTATTCAACAAAGCTTTGTAAAGTGAAAAATTAAAATACATATAACTGAACCAAACCTGAAACCAAGAGTTAAACTACTTTTCTGCAAACTCTGCCCTAACCTACTGTAATCCTATGACTAATTTGGAAATGCTAGAAATTGCATGCCCAAAGGCTAAATTTCGGATAGTAGAAAGATATTCACTAGCCTTAAGGAGTGCACCCAGGTTTACTTGCCCCCAAAATTAACTGAACTCACCTCCTAGATGAATAGGATGGTCGACATTCATCCATTTGGATTTGGGCAAGGCCACCAACACCCCTTTCTCCCTCTTCATCAGCTGCATCGTAATGGTATCGCCAACAACATACTGACGAGACTCTGTGGCAACAACACTGTAACATGGACATTTAGCTGTAGCAGAGCAAGGAGTTAGCAAACTGAGGTCTAATCTAGTAAATATCTCTATCTCACCTCTTGAGATCCTTCTTATGCACAGAACTGTAACAGATGGGACATTTACTCCAGGTCTTCTCACTCAGTGAAAGATAATGCAGGATGCATGCCCAACAGAAGATGTGTCCACAACGGGTTATCTTGGCTGCAGTAGGTGGATATAGGCATATTGGGCAAGATGGCACTTCATGGCTACAAATACGCTGAAACAAAATGCCACCACAAGTTACGCTGCTTTCAGAATTAACTAGGGATTGTCAAAGTTAAAGCCGCTCCTCGCCCATCCCCATACATCTCTACTCAACACACCTTCCTAAAAGTGTTTAACAAAGCAAGTTATATGTATGGTAGCACTTTATAAACAAATCATTAAGGAAACTATAATGGTTTAATATAATAAAACAACTACATAAAGGTATTTTGGGTGTTCTATAGCAAAGGGGGGAAAAAATGACAGAAATCAATATATGATCCCATTTGCAGAAAAAGATGTATATGTACACATATACACATAAAAGCATAAAAAGGGTCTAGACTTCATGTAATTCTCAGATGCTTTTATGACTTTTCACAGTAATGGGAGTCCAAGCTTTGGGACATATCATTCTGAAAGGTATTTTACATCATATAACCTAGGAGTGGCAAAGGGATACCCAGAGCTCATAATTTCAATGGAAAACAAATATAACAGTGGCTTGGACAGAAGTACATCTGTGTGGCTCATTCACCAGCCACAAGGCTAATGCCTGATTTGATACTGATTACTACAAAAGGCTACCAATGAAGCTATGTCCATGTAATGAGTCCACCCTGGGTCAGGAGGGTAACCAGAGCCCCTCATGTATTCCCCTGGTTACTTCTTCCCAAGAGAAAGAACGTAGTAGACAGGACTGCTTTTATACCTTCAACTCAGAGCCCTCCAACTCCCCAGTCCTGCAAGTCAGTGCCAATTAGAGAGCACAAAATAAACTCCAGGAGAAACAAGACTGATCTCCAGGAAATATCTACAGTAAGGCCATGTAGAAAAGGGTATTGGCAGTGAACCCAGCCAACAGCTGCTGTGTCACCACAGTCCCGGTTCCTTTCTTTAGTTCTCTCTCCCACTAACAGCTTAAAAGCTTAGCTGAGCTACTCACCACTTGTTCCACAAAGTCCCAATTGACTAAGGTATCAGGATCAGCAAAATGAACTGTGTAGTCTTGGTCATCAGACACCACAAATTGGCAGCTGAAAATAGGGAGAAAGACAAGGAAAAGGCAGACTGTCAGAATCCACCAACAAGCTCTCAGCAGAAATTCATCTCTTCACTTAGAAATCAAGTGAAGGCCATTAGCAGCCATGGTTTGTGAGGCACTGAACTCAGTTCTGAGCCCTGGCTCTGGAGGGAATCCAAAGACTCAGCAGGTAGGAGTCTAAATCCATGAACTCTGCTTTTTCTGCTTCCAAGCCCAGCCAAGCTGCCTATTAGCCTCCCTTGAACTAAAACTAACCCATACTGTGGCTCTATCAACCAGCAGGAAGCCAGACTTGCTCCCTCACCCCTTGGAAATCCTGGAACGTAGCTAATCTTCAAGGCAGCAGAAAAGGCTGTTCTCACTCAATTATTTGAGTACCAGTTTATATAAAGTACTAAATGGTTACTTCAGTCTAAATCCAAGGTTAAATCTTACATTGTAACTAACACCACAAAAAAGGAGAAAGGGAATCACTATTTGAGCAAATGTATGCCAAGCACTCCAACTTGTCATTCACTTTTCCCTTAAGTAATCTTTGCTGCTTTACAGAGAAGCTGAATCTCTGTGGTTAGGTAAATTACCCAAGATCAAAGACCAAAACAAGATTCGAATCTGGGTTCAATTCCAAAGCAAACATTTTTACAACCTCATCATGATACTAAAGCATTATTTAATTTTAGTATTTATTTATTCATTTATTTACTTTTAAGCGCCAAGAACATTCACTTGGAAAATGGGTTTTCAACACCAGCCAGAAGAAAAAGAGGAAAGAAAGAAAAAAAAAAGAGCCAGATCAACTCCCTTTCTGCCTCTCTCTCACAGTTTAAAAGAAGTTTCTTCTCAGCACAACTGCCCAGGGGCTTAATTTCACTATCCTCCTAAGTGTAGCCATACTCACTTGGCCTGTAAAAAGAGCTCCTTGTTAAAAGGCTTATGCCCCCACTTGTTCCTTCGTCCCCAGCTGCCATGTCCATTGCCTTCAAAGTGACCTGTCTGGCCACGGGGTTCAAAAGTGAAATTCAACAAGTGGTTCAGGTTGATCTTCTTTGGACCAGAGAACTGGGCAGGGCTAAACTCTGCCCGTTGAGCCTCTGCTACCTAGAGAATGAAAATGAATCAGAGTATTTCCATTAAGACGACACTGATTTACAGCAGAAACCAGCAGAACTCCTCCTTCTATGACTTAAACAAAACATAGGCTTAAAGTATACAATCTTTCTAGGAGGCGGTAATGCAAAAGTCTACCCAAGATCTAGAAGAGGGGGGAGCCTTTAACATACAATTACTTAAACTGTTTACTGCCCTGCTAAGCGGCAATTAACCATTAAACTCCTCCAGCTATCTTGAAGCACAAAGATTTACTTACTGGATTAATCGATTTTTCGACAGTCCCATAGGACTCCTACACCTTCACTCGTTAGCTACCTGTTCTCTGGTTTGTTTCTGGCAAAAGCAAGTCTACAGAACTAAACTCTGGAGGCAGCAGGCAGGCAGCCTCTAATTGCCATAGGCTTCAGGATCCTGCCAGAGACCTCCTATCTAAGACACACACTGCTATTCATGGTTAATTAAAACTGACAGAATAAGAACATGTAGGCAGACTGTGTCCAGAAATAAACCCAATCAGCAGGCTCAGAAACAGTTTAGAAAGGGGCAAGAAACAACATGAGAAATATCACTGTACACAAAGACGGAAGAAATCATTTGGGGTTTTTTTCGGTCCTCTTAATATTCCCAAATTGAAGTGGTAGAGATACCTGCTATAAGTCAGCTAGTTTATTTTCTAATCCCACTCACCCATTTAGTATTATAAGCACTTTACCATGTAAATATTAGTATACAGTCACTTTAAATGGCTATGTATCATTACATTATTAGGGAATACTATAATCCCCTAGTGTAAGACACAGATTGTGTGTAGCTTTTCCACCATGAAACACAATAATGCTGCAATAAACACACTTCTGGATAGATCTTTGTGCACAAATATATGGGCACCTACAATTATTTCTTTTGAACGTGAAGTAAGACTTACTGGGTCAAAGAAAATACAAATGTAAAGCTTTTGCTGCTTAATCAAATTCAGAGATTAGTAAGCAACACTTGCACATATAATGAATCTGAAGAGTATAAACGAGCAAGAGATACCTTCTATTTCACAGGTATTCTATGCATAAATTCTAAATATATAGAATCATAGTATATGACCTTTATGATTATAATACAATGACATACCATACAGTTAGACAACACCCCTCCACTGTTTATGTAACTCACCGAGGGAAGCCCAAGTCTTCCATCATCCCCTATCTTTCATCCCTTAGATTCTCATTTCCATAGGGCTCTGCTAACTGCTAACAAGGTTTTCTACTCTCAATGCTCCAAACTTAGATAATAGCTTGTGCTCAGTCAACAAGAATCTCAATGCAAATACATTTCCAACATGAAGTTCTTTAACTCAACCCTCCCTTTCAAACCCATGTACTCCTCCTGAAATCTTACCCATCCATGGTAGCTACTTGCCTTACCTCAAACGCCCCAAAGCAGTAATACTTCTGTTCCCTTGCACTTGCTATTCCTTCTACTAAGATACTCTTCCCCAGAATTGTTAGGTAGGCTCCCTTGCCTCATTCAGGACTCCAATCAAAACTCGCCTCCTCAGCAGCTTTCTTCAGCCACCTCCTGAAACTGTATTACTTGCTCCTCTCTATCCCTTTACCTCAGTCTACTTTTATTTTTTAATTCAATAAGCACTTACCATCAGACTTGTTACACAATGGTTTATTTAATATCTCCCCAAACTAAAATATAAGCTCCTGAAAGACAATGTTCCACCCATGTTGTATTCCAGACTCCTAAATGGTATGTGGCGCACAGCAGGCAAGGAATAAATTTCTAGTGAATGAATGAATTCTCCCATGAGTGCGTCCATTAAATCTGTCCTATTCTATAATGGTTACATTGCATGGAACATTCAAACAGCAGGGTAATTTATTTAACCAGTCCCTTGGTAATGACATTTAGACTGTTTCCTAAATTTTGCAACTACAAAAAATGCCGCAACGAATTCCCCTCTACAGAAGTCTTTATGCCCTTACAGAAGGATATCTAAGAAACTCCTAAAATCAGAGTACCTGTGACTAAAAATACGGCATTTTACATTTTGCTAGATACGATAGGGCAAATGTCATTAATTAATTAATGTCATTTTATTACCTGAATACTCCAAAGAGAATTTATAATTCAAGAGTGATAATAAAACA
Source organism: Miniopterus natalensis (assembly GCF_054644295.1). Taxonomy (NCBI): domain Eukaryota; kingdom Metazoa; phylum Chordata; class Mammalia; order Chiroptera; family Miniopteridae; genus Miniopterus; species Miniopterus natalensis. The sequence continues at coordinate 20,298,753 of NC_142100.1, forward strand.
ACTAAACAAACTAAGGTGCCCCAAATTTGCTACAATTTCTCACATTTCAGTATTACAGTACCTTCATCCTCCAAGGACATTTTCATAACCTTCAAGGGTGAAAGGAGGCAAAGTCCCAAACCAAGTTAATCCTCAACTACTCAAGACTCCTCTGGTTATCTATAAGCTCACCTCTTGCTCTGCCCCCAGCCCCACCCCAACTACTGATAAACTGGAGGAAAAAGGAAAAAATCAGACCTTATGCTTATGCTCTAGAAAGAATATTTCTGAAATGCCTTACCTCATCTCGTCTTCCACCATTAAAAGAAGAGCTAAAGAGTTTGCTGCTGCCGCCGCCCCTTTGAGGAGGCATCTTATTAAAAGTTTTGCTTTTCTGTGAATTGGAGCGACGGGACTGGTTGCTAAAATTTTCATTTTTGGGGCAGTAAGGTTCACGTTTGCGATTATAACGTTTGGATCCACTTGAGTTCTTTCCATCTAAAAGCAAGAAACACAAAAGAATTAGTTGAGAAATAATATATATACTTGGCCAATTGCTCACCACCTCCCAACAAAATTGTGTTTAAACAAGGATAAATGGGGACTGCTCTGTCTGTGGAGAAGCCAGTTTGTCTCACTGCTTCACTAATAAACTCTTAAAAAATGAAAAAAAGAAAAAAAGTTAAACGGGCTCTTCCACGACTTCCAAGAATTCTGGGTTTGGGCCAGAGCATTAGTCCTTGGGCAAGACATCACATAGTAGGGTGGGTTTTGGTTTTTGGTTTTAATGATGAAACTTAAAGGATCCCTCCCTCAGAATGAATACTATATAGATCAAACCACACAGAGCCTCAGTTCACACCTTTCTGTTTTACAGAACTGCTCTTGTAAAAGTCCATTCAGACAAACTCATAGGAAAAGGAAGAGCCTATCTCTATTAGAGAAAAACACTTTATCTGGAGGCAGAATAGAAGATACTTTCTCCTTAAATTACTACGTTGCTAGATTCTATACTGTAACAGCTTGGCCTACACCCTAGCAGATATATTCAAGAGGCATAGAAACAAGACAATATTTATAGGTGTTCTAGAGGTCAAACTGAAAAGCTATTAAATTGACAAGAGAAATTGAGATCTAAGAGCATATTAGATCAGCATGAGCTATACTCTTAAAAATATTTTTAGCTTTTTTTTCTCCAGTTTTAAGAATATATGTTCAATTTTGAAATCCAGAATAATAATTTACATCTGCCAGTACTCACAGAATACCAACCTATAAAGTGTTTAATTTCCTTTTACTCGCCATTTCATCCACGTGCCGCACACACACCTTCCACAAAATGACAGGTACACAAGATATACTGTCTTCTACCTATTACTCCATGACCATGTTCATTCGTGCATCCTACTCTTCAAAAGCATGATTAATGGCTACACTATTGTCTACCATTTACTTATAGAATAATATAACCAACCCCTTGTTGCTGTACATTTAGGTGGCTTCTCATGTTTAGCTAGTTTAATATAGTATTGGAAGCCACTTTAAACAGAGGCCTGTATGATTATGCAAAACTCTCAAAGTGGAATGAGCAGATCAAGTGTAATCATTAAAGCTTTTACACACCCACACGCTGCTCTCTAGAACCATTATACCAATTTACTTACCTTCTAACGACACTATAAGAATGTCTAATTCACTATATTCTTTATAATACTGAGTTGAACAAACTTTGTTAAATTGAATGGTCAAAATAACTTCTTGTTTTAAATTTGAATTTCTCTGGTGCTTAGCAGCAAACACTTTTTCAGTCTGTTGACCATTTGTATTTTGTGTAAAAAGCCTGTTTGTGTTCTTTGCCCCACTATTTTCCTACTGGGGAGCTGAACTGCATAGATTATTTTGTCCCAAATTGAACAAAGAACCCTCACCAGACATTTTAACATGTGCCAAAGTTTACCAGCTTTTTTTTTTTTTTTTTTTAAAAAGCACAATAAAACCTATCTAGAGAACGATTCACAACTAAATAACTAGAGGTCTGCAAAACAGTCTTTGGACAAAACGAGACTAATTAACATTCTTGTCCTTTTGCTCACTCCATGTTATTTCAACAGAGAAATCTGACCAAATCAACTCTGTACATTAATTTAATGGCTTTAAAAGCAAAAACTTAGAATGGGAGTCAAGCAAAAACTTAGAATGGGAGTCAAGGGACTTTTAATGTAGAAATCCATTAGACTTACCCTCAAACTAGAAGGGAGTGGTGGTTTACAAAATCAAGAGGATCCTACATAAGCCTCAGAAACTATCAAGTTTTCCCCCCAAAATATGTATTTTAATCTTGTTTATGTTAAAGATACCTAGTTAACAGAAATATGTCTGGAAAAGCAACACAGCAGGCTTTTAATGAGTTACCTTCAGAAAATGGAACTATCTACTTTTACCAGTTGGTAGGAATCATCCAGATGAGTTTTTAAGGGATTCCTATGCTCAGGCCTTACCCTCTAAGAGTCTGACTTCAGTATACAGAATTATCGTTCTGTATACTTATTATGTGGGTAATTTTGAAAACTATTAAAACCTAGAAAAAAATTATTTCTAGACAAGTAAGATGATCAACTTATTTTACAGCAGACTAAATAAATCAAAGGTGAAGTACGTCTTCAGAGAAAAGGAAACGTCAGCCGATAAACCACACTCCAAATTTTGACAGCAATCACCTTACACTCTGTCAATGACATGGAATAAATGAAGGGTATGCCATCCTCTCCAAACTTAACCAAAATACAACTTAGGAGACAAGCTAATAGTCATGTGAGGTGGCTGCAATGCAAACAGAAAACAGATGGTCACAGAAACACTGCCAGGCTAGGTTAGGGAAAGTGAACCAACTTTATTCTTAAGTTAGAATTCATGCATTCACTGGTTGATTCTTGTACGTGCCCTGACTGGGGGATCGAACCTGCAACCTTGGCATATTGGGACGACGCTCTAACCAACTGAGCCACCTGACAAGGGCTGAAGTTAGAACTGTTGAAGTAGAATTTTACCAACTTCTTCAGTTTGCATCAGTTATTGACAAACATGGCATCAGCGGTAACAATTAGAAAGTGAGGGTTCAGATCTCATACAAATTTTGCCTTGCCTTTAACCCATGGAATTCATTTATAGTAAGACTGCAAATACACAGAAAATTCAGAGGGATAAAAAACCCCAGCTAACTTTACCATGAGAACAAATGAGGTCTTATGAACAAAAGAGGCACATACAGAAAACACATATTCCCCAAACCTCCTCATTACCCAAGACTATTTCAGATGACCCTACATTTGACCCTGATGCTTTCAAGACAAGCACCTAATAGTTTGCACAGGTTTAGGTAAAGCCAGATTCTACACTTGGAGGGCTCACAAAGTAAGCTGGAACTCAGCAGGAGGGTTGTTTTCATTTAAGTCATTTATTACCACACTGGCAAGGAAATAGTTTCATAATGCTTACAGAACTGTTCTCTGCAAGACAGAGAAGTGCTCTTTCTAAAACAGATTACAACAACTGACCACATATGGATTTACGATTTTAGTTGCTAAAATCAACTCCCTCATTTGTCTCCCACTTACCTAAAGGTATGAAGTCAGACATCTAAAGTGAGAGGTTGGCTCTTATCTCTACTCCCAGGCAACAGGCAGCTAAAGATTGAAGGTACAGTCACGTCTGGGACCCAGAGATAAAATTCAGAGTACTTTTTTTAAAATGTTTTACAGACAACTTGCCAGGATGTACATGTAAATAAGTTAGGGGTAAAAGCTGTCCTCCTTTCTCTCACAGGAGATAGCAATTAAATGATCTGATTTAAATTTTGGAAAGCAGACAAAAAAGTCAAGGTAAGTACCTGGGGAGAAACATATTCTCTGTTGAAAATTTTAAATTTCAAAGTGATGGTACTAAATCCTGACTGCACAAGAGAATCACCTGCAGAGACTTTTGAAGCTATGGCTGTCAGGGCCCAAGGGCCCAAGCAAGGCCAAAAGATCCACTAGGGAAGGGCCCTACACATCCCTATTTTTTAAAAAAGGTTCTCAGGAGATTCTAATGCCGTCAGAGCTGAGAATAACTAACTGACAAGAACTACTGTCAAGACATATTCCAAAAGGGACAAGACCAGTAGTTAAATGACTCAAATCCAGAAATCAGGATCCCAGAATCAACAAGAGACCTGAGAACTTAATCCAATGTCTCAGTTATTCCACATTTCCCTAAAAGAAAGTTGTCTACCAAGTAACAGTAAGTATATCTCAGTCTCCTTCCCCCATTACTAAATTAAATGCCATAAGTTTTCCGTTAATAATGTGGCATCATCAACATTTCTAGCTCTAGTGCTAACAGGTGGCACAGCCTAGAGGTTATATCAGCCAGGAAGTTTCTGCTGCTGATTCATGCTGTAAACACAAGCAAGTTGCTTACCCCATCATCCAGAGTGGTTGGCAAGCACCTCTGGAGGGACAATATGTGGCCTCACTACAGAATCAACTGACAACAAATAGAATTCAGCTGAAATTACTAATTCTGAATGAAAGGAAGAGAGGTGGTATCAGGAACAATGTATGTGCCAGTAAGTTACTGGCTTGCTAAGTGAATTTATACAAAGTGTATTTGTAAATATTGCCTAGGACTCCTTAAGAATTCACTTGGACAAATCACTCTAAACCCTCTAAGCTTTGGTTTTCTTGTCTGTAAAATAGGGCTAATCATCTATTGTCCCTCCTCACAGGGTCATGAGGATTAAGAGAAAACTTCCTTGAAATGCCTACCACAGTGCTTGGCACACAGCCACTATTATTATTATTTGAATGCTTATTATGGATAAATCTAAATCATTCCAGTCAAGAGCACCCGCTAGACTTCCAATGAAGTCATATAAACCAAGCACTCCAGCCAAGAGACCCAGAAATTCTTATAACTTATCTAAGTGGTTTTGATTGAAGGCTTCAAGTCACTCAATTTTCAAACCCATCGAAACCTCCAGGTCCATTTACAACTCAGAGGCATTCTTCAAACCAGATTACTACTAGTAACCTGGCTTCTGTTACCAGAATAAGACGAGTGCAGGGCAGTGTTTCATATCACCAACCTCAAAATAAATGCTTCATAATACCTGACCTTCCCTTAACCTCCACGGCAGTATCACTCCCGTCCCAGGGAGATGGGGCAAGAGCCTGGTTCCGGGCTAAGGTCCATTGTTTGCCCATAAACTGCCTAGCCTCTCTGCCTCTTTTTACTTTCTTTGCTTTTTCTAAATGACTTTCCACAAAACTCTGGGATTCCTGGGGTATTCACTGTTAAACATTCTTAGAACTGCATCTTAACCCTACCAGAACAAAGCTATAGGAATATATCCAAGAAAGAGAATGTTATGTAAAATGTTTGAAGCAATTAGCCAACACAAAGAAACTGTGTTATGCCACTGGGACAGGAAAGATCAAATAAATCCCAGTAGCCAAATTTACCTATTTTCCTGTGTGCATGAAGAGCAAACTTAAGCCAGCCGCAGGAACAAAGATTCAGGTATATTAATCATGTAACTAGGAAGCAAATGACCATTTATAATACACATGTTTTGGAGAATAGAAACCAGAGGTTTTTTTCTTCACATGAGGTAGGGAAAGGAGAGAGGAAAAGGAAATATTTAGAAATTGAAAAACTCTTAAAAAAAATAAAACTCTTGTTCTTGTTGCTTTGACAAAAAGAAAGGCAAGTTATGTCCTTTGAACTTACCCTTCCTGTTCTTCAACTCAGTACTCTGAGCCTCAAGAGGTCCTTTCAACAATTTCCAACAGAATCAAGTGCATCAAAATTGTCAGCCCGGCTGGCGTAGCTCAGAGCTGAGCGTCGACCTATGATCCAGGAGATCGAGATTTGATTCCTAATCAGGGCACATGCCCAGGGTTTCAGGTTTGATCCCCAGTAGGGGGCATGCAGGAGGCAGCCAATCAATGACTCTCATCATTGATGTTTCTATCGCTCTCTCTCCCTCACCCTTCCTCTCTCGGAAATCAATAAAGATATATTTAAAAAAAAAAAAAAGTTGAGCCAGCTTTTGGAAAACCTTTTTATGTAATTATGCTGAATCTGAGTCTACCCTTTTGTCATAGCAACCACCTAGAAGTCACTGTAGAAAAGGTCCTGAATGCTATCTGTTGTGGCAGCGCTGGTCTTAGCTTAATGTTCTGAAGGCAGCATATGCTACCATTCACTTCAACCTTAAAAATTAGCCAAAACCCAATTTCCTAAGCCATTTTTAATCTCTTTCTACTCTATCTCTGAATTTGTTCCTAAATGCAAAGCAATGGGCTACGGATGAAGAACTCTGTATTCAGCTACAAACCTTCCTTTTTGCTAAGCAGTAGTCAGAAAGGCAGGCACTGGTAATGGCAACTATTGTCAAGCTTTCTAACAAACACATTAAACAAAAACCAATGATATCAGAGGGCACACTTGTGTATTTCATATAACCTAGGAAAAAGTCCTTTACACGAGATGTTGGTTTTGTTGTTGTTAATCCTTACTTAAGGATTTTTCCATTGATTTTTTTTTTTTTTTTAGACAGTGGGGAGGTGGAGAAACATTGATGTGAGAGAGACACATCGATTGGTTGCCTCCTGCATGCAGTGTTCTTTTATTCCTCAGAAGCTTTCGATTAAGGTGAACAAGCCCTAACCAGTTTGGCTCAGGGGTTCCCATGGACCGAAGAGTCCCAGGTTCGATTTCATCCAAGGGCATGTACCTGGATTGCAGGCTCCATCGTATGTGGGAGGCAACCAATCGATGTGTCTCTCTCTTGCCCTTCTACTCTCTCTGAAAAAGCAATGGAAAAAATATCAAGTGAGGATTATAAAAAAAATAATAGGCCCAACAATTAATATTTATTCTATACAAGTCTGTTTGAAATGTTAACACTGACAAATATTTGCTTTGGTCACACAACAACAGAATTCTGTATCATCCTGTGGAGTAACAGGAGTTAGTTCTACTAATCAACACATTCAAAGTCAGGGGCAATATGAGTAAAATGCCTTAAATACCTTAGTTTTGCTGTTGTTCTGTTTGAGTTGTTACAAACTTTCACCTACTGCTCACTAAAGAATAAATGTTAAGGCATTTATTGCTGCTGACTCATGGCTTGAAGAAGAGCTTCAGAAAAATTAGTTGAGAATTCAGACAGCTGGAGAACCAAAATCTTTAACTTTACATCTGGGAATAGTGTGCAAAAGTAAATTTATCACCTAAACTGAGAAATATTCAGACCACTCTAAACCAGTTCCAACAATGGCCAGAAGGACTGGCTACCCTCTATCTCTAAAGGGATCTGTGATAAACCTATATATGTACAAAACCCTAAAATTAGTCTACGTAATACTGCCTGACGTGGCCTTAGAGTCTACCACACTAATCCCTGGTTAGATATTTAAAGCATTCATTTATTATCTCAACAACTGGTCTCCACCTGAGTTCCCTAAGCAGTCTCTATAAGTCCTCAGCACCCCAGGTAAACAAGTTTGCTATATCCAGCAGGTAAACTCAGAACCCAAGTCAGCCTTATAGTTGTTTTTTCTTTTCAAGTCCGCCTTACAGTTTTTTAATCTTAAAAAGTTTTAAACAACTGAACTCAAAATGTTTCCCTCTCTGACACATTTTCCCACTGAACACATCTTCCTACCACTGCTAATATAATCGCAATACAAAAGAACTGAGATTACAACCCCAGAACCACCAACTTCTAACTTGGGCCTCTCAACTTTTTTCTTCTTTAGATGAAAATTCCACCTTGTTGGACACGTTAGTGACTGGAGTATCCATAACAGAGGTAAAAAGCCTAGCCCAGTACCTGGCACATGGTAAACCCTCAATGAATGGTAGCAATTATCATCATCATGGTTATAATTTAATATTGAGAAGCATGACTACAGAATGACAAAATCTTCCATGTAAAATGGCAAAACTGGAGCCTAACACAGGGAAATAGACATGATGTGTATTTGCTGCATTATAGGTGTCAGGTACTTACTTCATTTGTTTTCTAAGTTAATTTAATTCTCATTATTTCCACCTTTACAGGTAAGGAATGTCAGACACTTGCTCAAGGTCTGGCAAACCTAAAAAGATTGAATCCACACTGAACAAAGCCTTTCAAGGACGAGTTCTCTTCAAGAGAGAGGGATGGCTCTGGAGCCAGGTTATTAAATATAAGATTCGAGTTTGAAAAGTCTTTGGGCCCCACCCTCCCCTGTTTAAACTTGAACACTATCCAAAGCTAATTCAACACTGAAGGGTAAGACAACTTTGTGTTTTTAAGAGTGTGAACTGATGAGTCAGACAACTAGGTATTAAGGCCTGCTTCGAGGCACATACTAGCCCGGTGACCTTAGCTTTTCTGAACCTCAGTTTCCTCACCTGCAAAATGGGAATAAGAATAGCACCTACTTCACGAACTGTTCTGAGTATTAAAGCAAGAATTCACGTAAACCACGCAGTTCAGGGCTCATGAAGAGTTAAGTGTAAGCAATGGGAACCATGGAAAAGGGGGGAAATACAGGAACCATAGTAGACAGCGGAGCTGTCCCCGGGTGCGACCCTGGAGACGAGAGAGCGAGGATCCGCCCCGCGCCCACCTCCATGGTGGCCCGCGCTTACCGCTCTTGGGTTTAGACTCGCCGGCCGGCCCCGCAGAGGCGGAGCGAGGCGGCTGTTGCCCTTTGCTGTTGCCCGAAGAGGCGGAGGAGCTGCTGGGGCCGCTGTTCTTGTCCATGTCGGAGGCGGTGGCGGCGGCGCTGGGGGAGCTCTGCGGCATCAACGGGGGCCTCGGCGGCGGCGGCGGTCGGAGCGGAACGGGCGCGGCAGGGACCCAGGCTCATGGCGTTCGGGGCCGGCGGGGGTCGGCGGCGGCAGCGGTTCTCGGCCTTCATGGCGACATTTTTCCTTGTTTCCTTACTCGGCTTCTCAAATTGGGAAGAGAAGCGGCGGGCGGGGCTGTCGAGCCCGGTGGCGGCAGTGACCGAGACGGAGGAGGAGGCCGGGGCTCGGAGGTCCGGGCCGGGCCTGGCGGGGCGGAGGCTGCGGGGAAAAGGGAGGCGAGGGGGGGTGCGCGAGCCCCGCCGGCCGGCCGGATACGCTCTCCCGCCGCGGGGCAGGGGAGAGGGCTGGCTCTCTTGGTGCCGGGGACGGGTGTCTCCGACACAGCGACCGACACTCGCCTCTGGGCCGAGGCCGAGCTGCTCCTGGAATGGCGACGAGTCGCCAAACAGCATCTCGAAGAACCCGGATGGACTATATATATAGTGGCGATGTGGACGTGAAGCACTCTGGGAAATGTGGTTTTCTATATTCATCCGGGTCCAGTGATTCCCCCCCCCCCCGCCATTGTGTGAGGGCGTATAGGATGATGGGACTTGTAGTCCAGGTTTTAGTATTAGCACGGTAATAATGTACTGTATAATAATAATATACACTACGATTAATAGCCCATCCAAATACTGGAATACCTGTGGAATTCCTTTATTGATTCATTAATTTATTGTTCTTATACTAGGATCAGTATCAATTTATTCATGGCTCATTCTAGCTCATAATAATAATAACAGCAACAATAATGGCAAAACCTTACGTTTAATAACACTTTACAGCACCTCCTTACAAAATACTTCATTGTTAATAAGTCATTTATTAATATAAATCATTGTTGATATTTCATTTCATTACTAATAACTGTCATTCAGTGCTTATTATTAGCAGGCACTATGCTGTGCAGTTTATACACACTTAATCCTCACAATAATTCAAATTTAAAGATGAAGGAATGGGATTTAAAAGCTTACATCATATAGAAGTTTCTCTCTGTCACCCTCTCCTTTTCTCTCTCTCTCTAAAATCAATGGAAACATATCCTTGAGTGAGGATTTTTTTTAATATATCTTTATTTCAGAGAATGGAAGGGAGAGGAAGAGAGAGAGAGAGAAACTTCAATGATGAGAGAGAGTCATTGATCAGCTTCGTCCTGTACTCCCCCCGCTGGGAATAGATTCCGCAACCCGGGCATGTGCCCTGACCGGGAATCAAACCCGGATCTCCTGGATCATAGTTCTGATGCTCAACCACTGAGCATCACCAGCCCGGCATGGGTGAGGATTTTTTTTTAAATAAAAATAAAAAAGCTTAGATCTTTTACCCATAATCACATAGCTAATAAGTGATGTTCTCAACTACCTATAAGTAAGCACTTCTCCATTTTACAGATATGGACACTAACACAGAAAATCACATATGTATTTTTGAAATCACATCACATCCATCTGTACTTTGGAAAATTATAAATTATGTCCTCCAAACATAGCAGTTTGAAATTCAAAGGATCACATACACACACTGTTACAGAGGTCAACAAATAATTCTTCTCAGATTAGCCTTAACTAGTTAGAAACCTGTTATATGCCAGGCACTGTGCTCAGCACAAGGAATGCCAAACTACAATAAAATTGAGGCTTTTCATATACTCCTAGTTTCCTAAGTTTGTTAAGCAAATAAACTACATTGGCTAGGTTGGCACACACCAAAGAGAAAGCCATGTTCAGTTCAAGCCCAAAGATTGGGAAGCTCAATGGCAAGAAGCCAGGCAAGTTGGAGTCTGGCATCTCCCAGGCTCTCCTTGAGCTGGAAATGAACTCCCACCTCAAGGCCCAGCTAAGGAAGCTGATTATAATGGCTGCCAAAGAAATTGTAGTGGTGGTTGGAAAGCTATTATAATCTTTGTTCCCATTACTGAACTGAAATCTTTCCAGAAAAATCCAAGTCTTGGCTAGTGCATGAATTGGAAAAAAGAAAAAAAAAGTTCAGTGAAAAGCACGTTGTCTTTGTTGCTCAGAGTTGCTTAAGTCAACTCAAAAAAGCCTCCAAAGAAATAAGCAAAAGCATCCCAGGAGCTGCACGAGAATCCTGGAGAAACTGGATGGCAGCCAGCTTATAAAAGTTCATTTGGATAAAGCACTGCAGAATAATATGGAACACAAGGTTGAAACATTTTCTGATGTTTATAAGAAGCTCACAAGTATGTTAATTTTGAATTCTCAGAGTTCCCGTTGTAAACAAAAATGACTAAATACAGTATTACTCACAAGTAGAAAAGAAAAAAGAAACCACAATGGAACATTGTGATAAGGACTGTAATAAAGTTAACACAAACGCTTACCAGGGCAGAAGCTCCAAGAAGTACACAGTTGAGAGAAGTAAAAGGACTTCCCAGAGGTGGTATCACTTGAGCTGAGCATAGAAGGATGAATAGGATTTTAGCAGTCAAATATTAACAAATAAATAAATAGTAAAATCCTAGAATTCTCATAATTGGGCCCTTTTGGCTCCTTAGTAATCATCACGTTATACAAAACATTAATAAGAATACATAAGCCAATCAATTTCTTGAAATGACCAGTTTTAACTGAAACAAAGGAAATAGATACTAATCTCATATTTTTAAATTTCCTTAAAATTCCCTCCACCAGTCCTTACCTATTCCATTTTTCCCCTCCACAGGTCATATGAAATGAGAGAATAGCTACATAATTGTTGGTTTGGAAACTTAATTTGATATTTAGAAGGAACAGCCTCAAATCCTGAGGTCCATTCTCATGCACGACTAGATTTGGAAGATATACTAAGATCCCTCGATGAATTTTATTTCCTTTAACAAAGATTTGAGAACTCTTGATTATATGGAATAATCATTCCTTCTATCGCACATAAAAATAAAAGAGAGGGAAAGAGAGAAAAAATCCCAGTGCAGTTCTTCCAAAACAAAGCGGTAGCTGTCCATCTGTCAGGCTACTATGAAACCAGAGAGAAAAATTTTCATTTTCAGAATAGTTTCTTAGGGTCCTTGGCGCTTTCTCCTTGTGAAATATTTACAGGAAACATACATTTAAAAAGAGAACCAAACCACCTCCATCGTCTTTTGTGCAAGATGGTCTACATTACCCTTTCGGGAAAATCTGGGGTTGAAGTAAAACACCCATGCTCTGCCAGTTGGAGCTAGAAATGTAGCTGTGTGACAGCAGGAGAGGAAGCGTGCATGGTGATTTGTTCTGACTTGCTAAATAGATACCAGAGCATTCGTTCCCATTCCTTTCCGATGTTTACTTTCCAGAGCAGTCTAGCGTATGTTCCTCAAGAATGGCCTGCGAATTCCTTGCATTAGAATCACCCGAAAAGTCTGGTCATGTAAAGATGCCCAGAACCCATCTCAGATGTACTGATTCAAAATCTCTAGGATTGGGGGCCTGGCAACCTGCATCTTAAAGAACAAACCAGGTGATTCTTAGGCACACCACCGTTTCCTGTAATCCTAGCCTTTCGCCACCCTGTCCCTCTCAGTTCCCCACCAGCTTCACCAGAAAACAAGAGTGATTGGCTATCTGGCGAGTTGGTACTGGTACTGCTGGTCGGCAAGATTCAGAGACGTGGCGGCTGAGAGGTGATTGGGGGCTCTCCCGAAGGTCCGCGCATTCCTGGCGAATTGTGTGTTCCGTTTGGGAAGAGAAAGAAAGGATTTCGGGGGCTCAAAGACTTAAGTCGACACCGATTCCAGAAATCAAGCAGAGCTAGCTCCTAGGCATCAGATTTCAGGACGCGTTCGGCTAATACTGTCTCCGGCCGGCCGCCGTAGGCCGTCTGGTGACGCAACGTGACGTATTATCCGCAGCTGTCAGCGGACTGTCAAGATGGCGGCCCCCAGGGGTTGCGCGCTATGGGGCTACTACGGCCGTGGGTGGTCGCGGGCGAGGCGGGACTGCCGGCTCCCCGGGCCTCGTAGCTCCTGGCCCGGGAGTCCGCTGGGCGCGCGGCTTTTGACCCAAGAGAAGCGGGCAACGGAAACGCACTTCGGGTTTGAAGTTGTATCTGAAGAAGAGAAAGGAAACAAAGGTGAAAGGGGCAAGAGGGCGGATGGAGGGATCTGACCGTCTGCGATCTGGCTGCGATCTGGCTGCTAAGGGTCGATTTAATGTCCTGTCATGTTAGCTCCGGTGCTGTAGCTTGTGCAGCCCCGACGTCCAAGGAGTCCCCCACCCCCCAGCCTGACCCTGCAGAGCTTGGACGCCTCCTCTTTTTAAGCAGAGCAATTACCTCTAATTTCCATCAATTTAGCGTTTATAACATGCCAGGCACCCGTTTTCATTTCAGCTTCTTAATGGTGGGTATTGTTTTCCCCATGTTACACGTGAGAAAATTGAGACTTAAAGGTTAAGCAAGAACTTGTCCGATTTAACGTAGTAAGTGGTGGAACCATTATTCCAGTTCACTTTGGTCTGACTACAGAGAGCATGTTCTTAACCTCTTGCCAAAGGGGTAGGTCATTTTTGATAGAAAGGAAAAAAGAAGTCTTTTCTGTACCTCAGCTTCCAAGTTTGCCAAGTAGGAATAGTAGTAACATTTTTCTTAGAGTTCTTGGGAGGATTAGATTACTTCATACATTAAAATTATTTTGCACAATGCCTGACACTGGGTAACAGTACAATTAGATATTACTGAGGAGTTTCTTTGAGTATGGCATTGTGCCACAGGCATGGGAAAGGAAAGAACAATTTTAAAACTCCAACTGTACCATTTATAATGGTGAAGCTGTTATGCCCATTTTATGGATGGATAAGGTGAGGCTCTGAGAGGTTCCTTCACTTAGCCTGTGGTCACCCAGGAAATAAGAAAAAGAGTCTACAGTGGAACTTCCCACCTTCTTAAAGACAACTACAGTGTATTACCTCTCACCTCAACCTTACTAAACGTTTAGTTCTACTGTAACTCTTTGAATATTGAATTTCAATTAACACTTATTTTACTGTGAATCCCCAGAAAGCTAGGACAGTGGCTCATTCATGTTTCTATCCTCAGTGCCTGATGTGCATTAGGAGTTTTATAACTGCTTGTGGAATGAAATAAGTGGAGCCAAGTTAAATAGTAGTAAACATTTATTGAGAGCCTAAAACTGCTTAAGATACCTTACATTAATTCTTATAAATACAACCCAATGGTTTTATAGATGAAGAAACTGTTGAAACAGAAATATTAAGTCACTTGCCCGAGATTCGCTAGTAAGCTGCACAGCTGGCATATGAATCAGGTGGGTTGCTTCCAAAATATTAATAATACCTAACCTCTGTATTTTGCTTTACAATATGTAAATATTTCACACAATGACAAGTAGGGGGAGGGGTTACCCATTCAGCTAAATACAGCTTCCAGATTTGAGACCCAAGAGTGAAATACCGGCAGTCTTCCCTTTGCACAGTATGCAGGATGGTAAACATGACCGTGCAAGCTGAAATCGTGCACAATGATCTTAATAATCAATGGGGAAAATTATAATTATTCCATGACCTTAAAAAATTATTGAACATCCAAAACTTTTAGTGTCAGTCATAAATGTATAGAGAAATGAAAAAACAGTAAATATTTCTTTAACCACTAATTATAAGTTAGGTTTAATTTTAATGTAATCAATGTAACTAGAATTTTTAATTTTAAGTTTAAATTTTTTAATTGAAATTCTAATAAAAAATTAGAAACGTTGAGAATTAAGTTGTTTTATTCCTTTGGGAAAAATTTACCAAGAGTCATTTGAACATCATATAATTTACAGTAGGGAGTGAGCATCTTCTCTATGCCTTCGCAAATTGCCATACTCCTTTCTAAGTTTCAATCAGTTTCTAATATTTATCATTTCACTTTCAATGTCATGAAATATCTCCAAGAATTCCTTTAATGTGAAATCTTTTGCTGGCATCACTTCCTCTGGGACATCTTCAATGTTTTCATCGCGACCACATCCTCATTTATGCCCATAAGTTCATCTTACAAAGTCTCTCGAGTGGCAACAGTATCAACATTCCCACCCCACCGTCAGTGGCTTCTCCTATAACTCCATTGACATTTTATTTAAATTTCACTTCCAGCATTATCACTTTTCATATTTTTTCTGCACTTCCATTTTTGTTGGCCAATTTCCTCTTAATTATCCAGTTTGTAAAATACCGCGTGTTTACAACAGAGACAAGGAGGTAACACAGCTACATGCTTTGCTGTGTGTGAACTGAATAACTGATGTATAGTGACCTACCACTGACAAACTGTAAAAGAAGTGACATGACTGGTTATTGATCATGATGTATATCTGTTATTTACACTAGTGAAGTTTGTACTTTATGCAATTACTCACAGTTAACATGCCATTGTATTTGAAAGATGTTGTTGGGGGACTGGTGTTATTTAACTAAAACCACAGTAACTAAAATTCATGCATATCAGAACCATGCAAAGCTAGGCGTGCTTATACTCAGTGGATTGAGCTGTGTCCCTCAATTCCCCAAAGATGTTCAAAAGAAAAGAGCAAGCTTGCAGAGCCCAGGGTTGAGAATTGGCATTCAAGATCAAGTTCAAGGTGGAGCTCTATGGTCCCTGATTCAGCAGAGGGCAGTAATGTTTTGGATCTATGGGGCACATTTCATCTGAGGAACTCAAAGCATCTCCCCTTCACTACCTAGGTCAGCCTATGGCAAGGAAGTAGGGAGGTGGCACTGATTTTCTTATCTCATGGGCAGAGAAACTGAGGTGCAAAGAAGTTAAATATAGCCTGCACCTTAAAGTGTCTTGGATAGTAAATTCCTTCTCTTTCCAGCTAGCCCAGAGTTCACATTCTGCATTGATCCTCTGGAGATGACTCATGAGGACCCTCTACAATGTAACTTGACCCTGATTCACATTTTGCCATCCATCTGCCCACCAAATAAACCTTTTTTAAAAGAGGCAATGTTAAGGTGTGGATTTGGGCATTAAGCATTATGCTTTAGTTTCACCTTAGAAAGAGGCAATTTCAGGGGTAGGGGAAGCTTCCTTCTCTTTCATTTAGGACTTTCCCAAGTTAATCTTGTCAGTAGCACAATTGTGTTGTGTTTCTCCCATGTCAGTCTATCAGGTGTTTGAAAGTGTGGCCAAGAAGTACGATGTGATGAATGATATGATGACCCTTGGTATCCATCGTGTTTGGAAGGATTTCCTGCTCTGGAAAATGCACCCATTTCCTGGAACCCAGCTACTCGATGTTGCTGGAGGCACAGGTAATGTCCATGTTAGTATCCTCAGGTACCCTTGAGCACCTTTTACAGAAATTAGTGTCTCTTGTTAGAATGAGCTACCTTACCTACCATTAGCCTGAGGATGGTAGATGAAAATCAGTATGCTTCTAAGAAAGATTTACTCTTTTCTTTTTAACTGAATGTCAATCAAAAGCACAGAATATCAGCCTTGTGCCTGTCACTTCTCTAAAATGCACAGGATTACAAAGTGAAAAGACCAGTTTTTTACTCCAGTGACATTTTACCATCTAAATGAATTTTACCTTTTGTTTAACCTTTGACCCACTTTAATCTCTTTCTTGGGGGGAGTGTGGGGGTGCCTTTTATCATATTACATAAGCTTTCTAGGCAGCCTTTTTTGCTAAATCCATCGTCACATCAGATATCAAAAGCCCAATTGTTTTTGCATGTTCCTTTGTTTCTTGGTGCACCCTAGACATTTGGGGGGAAAATACCATGTGTTTCTAAAATGCATCTTGGTAAGCCCAACTGGCATGGCTCAGAGAGTTGAGCATCGATGAGAGATCGAGGTTTTATTCCTGGTCAGGGCACATGCCCGGGTTGCTGGCTCAGTCCCCATTCGGGGGCGTGCAGGAGGCAGCAGATCAATGACTCTCTTATCATTGATGTTTCTATCTCTCCCTCTCCCTTCCTCTCTCTGAAATCAATAAAGATATGTTAAAAAAATTTTTTAAATTAAAAAAAATAAAATGCATCTTGGTGATATCCTTACATGGTTATTATACATGTTAAATTACCATAATGTGTAATATAATGCAATAGTATAATTATACTAACAGAATAATGTGTAATAAATTATAGGAGACTAATCTCCATGTTTGAAACAAATGTGGCTTTGTTGGTGTCCTCCTTTCCCCAAATGGAATCTTAGAAGGCAGTAAAAAGAATCCTGCTCAGTGGAGGACAGTAGAGCAGAATCTATCAAAATCTAAAATGCTTGTAGTAGGACGCCACAATTCCAATTCCAGATATCAAGTCTAAAAAAAAAACTGGCACAAAGATAAAGCTACAGAAATGTCTCAGAGCTGCCTACATCTCCGGTGTACCATAACCAGAAGCATTACTTCATGCTGCCAACTACACATTTAGAAAACATAATTAAAGGTAATCCCATATATTTAAAAAGACATTTTAAGAAGATATAACTACAAATGTGCTCACTGTATCATTTTTAGTAATACTAAAAATATTAGAAATAACCAATTTATCCCTCAATTAAGAAAAGGCTTTAAATTAAGATACATCCATTCCATGAGCTATTATGTAGCTATTTAAAGAGTGAGGGGGAAGAAAACCTATAAATACTGGTGGGAAAGTCTCAAAGACATTAAATGGGAAGAAAAAGAAAATAGTTGTATAACAGTGTGTATAACATGATCCCCACTTATGTTTTAAAGTTGTTTCATATGAGTCCATATAAATGTATTTAAATATGTAAAACAGTGACTGGAGAATACCTGATTGGATGGAGAGACTGGAAAAACATAAGGATGAGTTTCTTACAAATAGTGTAAGAAAAACAAAGACAAGGAAACAGCATTATGAGAAAGGACATGTGATCCCGGAAAGCACTGGCTTTGCCCGAACAGTATCTACCTGGTCATAGTAATGTAAACACTTGGATTTTTCAGCTTTTAGATTCAAACTATCAACAAAGTGCAGAAGGCTTAATTCTAGCTGTAAAACAAATAATATATTACCAGTCTTGACAGAGTAAAAGTACATAGGATGGACGGTTAAAGGGAGTCAGAGATACCTTTTGTAATTGATAGAATAAGAAATAAAATATTGATTAGTTTATTACTCTGGGTTACAAAGGAACTATGAGGAACTATGAATATATTGAGAAGATAGAGGCAAGCACAGATGGGGGACAGGATATCATTATTATAAATTTGGTAAGTAAAGAAATAGCTGTAACCTATAGAAGAAACAGCTAAAAGAGTTGAGAAAAATGGTCTCTGGGGAGCTGAACTGGGAGTGAGAAGTGGTGGGGCAGGGAATTGTTGCTTGTAACTATACCCGTATGTTTCTTTCATAAAAGTTATTTTAAAAAGAGTAGAAGGCTGTACACTAAGCTCTTATGTCTGGAGAAGGTATGAACAGAGAATGCGACTTTTATGCTTTATTCTATATATTGAGATACTGAGTCTTTTATAGCAAGAATATGTCCATGCGTTACTTATGCAATTTTTAAAAAAAGTTTTCTAAAGAATCTTAGAGGTTGAAAAATAAGTTACTGTGGAGATGACTACAAACTTGATTTCCATACACTCCTCAACTCCTATACCTTTGTTGCCCCTTTTGGAGTTAGGAAATGCTGGGTTTTGGGCTTTGCTTTTATGTTTCCATCTTTCCTCCTGTTGGCTTCCCACAGGTGACATCGCATTCCGGTTCCTTAATTATATTCAGTCACAGCATCAGAGAAAGCAGAAGAGGCAGTTAAGGGCCCAGCAAAATTTATCCTGGGAAGAAATTGCCCGGAAGTACCAGAATGAGGAGGATTCCTTGGGCAGTTCCCACGTCGTGGTCTGTGACATCAACAAGGAGATGCTGAAGATTGGAAAGCAGAGAGCCTCTGCTCAAGGATACAAAACTGGCAAGTCCTACAGAGAGCGCACAGAGGAATGTTTACATGTTTATAAAATAAGATAGAATATGGGAAATGTTAAAGTACTTTATTCTTCTGCTTTCAAAAACTGACAGCTAGGTAGGAATTGAAGATCATTTGTGTGGGTGAATCCAGTTCGTGGGGTTTTATGTGCATTATTTCAGCAATCCAGGGAGTTAGATTTTCAGCCCTCTGTGACAGGGGAGATGACCAAAGCCCAAAAAGGTTACATATCTTACTTAAGTAACACAACTTAAATGGCAGGTCTCGAATTGGAGCTGAGCCTTCGGAGCTCCTGGACTCTGAGACAGAAATTTTGTTTTCAGTCCCCAGCAGCTCCCCGATGACCCCAAATATCCTAATCTTGAGCCACTCCATTCCCATTAGTGCTGGGATGGTGTGATTGATGTGGAAGCCGAGCAGGTGCACTGTCCTCAAAGAAGGGACTTGCCCTTCAGCTGCAGGAGTGTAGTTAGCTGACAGCCTCCAGCTCTTAGCACCTGTAGGCCTGCCCCAGCTTTCCAGCCAGGCTCTTTCCTGGCAGCGCCCCGCTGAAGGCAGAGCACTAGGGGGCTGCTAGGGCCTGGAGAGTTCCCAAGCAGGACTCGATAATAGGCAGTCTTTGCTCCAGATAGGCTGAGGCTTTATCTGATCTGCATCTAAGACTGACAGGTTTCCCCACCCAGTCCTGCTTCTTCATCCTTTTATCTGTCCCAGGTGCCCCCCCAAAACAAAACAAAGCAACTCTTTGCACTCCGTCTCAGCATCAGTTTCTTAGAAGGTCCCAACTGATACAGTTGAAGAAACACCCATAAACAGTACAGCAGATCCTAGAATAACATGATTTTTTTGTTTGTTCAATGTCATTTTCTTATAATGTTGATGAGAAAGAAAAAAAATTTGATTCCCGGCCATGGCCACTGTCTGCGTGGAGTTGGCATGTTCTCCTCATGTCTGTGTGGGTTTTCTCTGGGTATTCCAGTTTCCTCCCACATCCCAAAGCTGTGCACGTGAGGCGAACTGGCCTGTATAAATTGTCCCAGTCTGAGTGAGTGTGGGGGTGTGTGAGTGCACCCTGTGATGGAAGGGCTTCCTGTCCAGGGTTAGTCTCACCTTTCAACTTGAGCTGCCGGGAGAGGCTCTGGCCACCAGCTACTCTGAACTGGAATAACTGGGTAGGACATTTATTTTTCTGATTTGTTTTTACTAATCTTTCTTAAACGTATCTATAGCTCGCATTTATTTCAATGTTTAATATTAGAAGGGTTTTGAGTCTTCCTATAGAAGTTGGGTGATGTTTTTGTGACCAGAAAGATGCTATAGGAACTTAACACTTGTTTATATCAGTTAACCTCTGGTCAAATTGATTTTGTTATCCATCATTTCACTTAAAGTCATAGTTTCCAAGAACCTATCGACAATGTTAAGTGAGCACTTACTGAACTCCTAAACCACAGTACTCTCAACAGCAGATGGGAGAGTGGCTCCATATCTCCAGGAAGCCACTGCAACCACAAAATGAACAATTTGTGGCCTAGCTTAAAGATGTACATTTTAGAAGCGTTTATTTCAGTCTGTTAAGAAAAAAAAAGAAAGATGTGCATTTTACATTCGGCTTTCTGTTTGTTTTAATTTTTCGAAGTACAACTTCCCCCCCACCCAATTTCTTCAAGTAGAAGCAATGATCCTGGCAGCTGCACCATGCTTACCCAGCTTTCCCGAGCCGCTGCTCTGCCCTCTCCCGTGCTGGCCAAGCACTGTAGACAGCCACTGGGAGAGGCAGTGGTTACAACGACGAAAACAAAAATCGCTCGGGCCAACACCAGCACTTCTCTCCTTCCCTCCCCCAGCAGGAGTGTCTGTGGTCATTTTAACTCAATTCTCTCTCCTCCTCCTGCCACCCTGAGAACAGCTGCCTACACCAAGGGCAGCCCACTTGGCCCCCAAGATGAAGGGCTCTTTTGTTAACCATCAACACCGACCAGAAGGCAGACAGTCACTAGTGTTTTTAGACAAAGGCACTATGTTTCCTTACTCCTACTGAAAAAATCTGTTTCCTTTCTCTCTGGTACTCAGCCATAAAGAATGGCGAACAAAGATAGAAACGATAAGTAATGTTCCATTTCTGGAATCATCTCTTCTGTAGCAGAGCTTGCCCTTCAGGCTCTCCTAACTGCCAAGATAAACCCACCTGCATAGGAATCATTAAATGCCGGATAGTACAATTGTCTTTTATCTTCCCTCCTCGCTTTACCAATCTCCACTAATAATGGCTTTACAAAAAATACCATGCAAAAATAGTTGAAACTAAGTAGGAGGATCCTAGAAATTATTTGATAAATGTAAAAGTTGATACGTAATGGTATTTTTATGTTTAGCACTGTTACATGTTTTTTTGTGTGTTTTTTTATGTTTATGTGTAGCACTTTCTCCCCAAATGGAAGCTCTGAGGGCAGCAGCCTTAGACTATTTGTTGGTTTCTAAAAGTGATATGCTTAAGAGAAATTTTGGATTTCTAAATTCAAAATTTGGGAAAAGTATTAAGAAGAAAGTAAATGTTACTCATAATTCCAACATTCAGAGATACTCTTCAATATTTTAGTAGATTTCCTTCCTATCTTTTTTCTAATATTTCCTTTTTAGAAAATTGAGAACACCCTGTATTCTGCCTTAATTCATTATGAGACTTTTCCATGTCATTAAAAATTCCTTAAAATCATTATTTTTTTATGATATTTCCCCAGATGGATGTTTCTTGATTCACATAACCAATTTACAGAACCAACAACCAACTGATCTTTCATTTTTTTCTAATGTTTTTGCATGTAGCACAACATTGTGACATTCTTCTTTGTCAATTTTGCGTGCATTCATTAGTTTTTTTTACTGACTGTGTAACTGAAACCATGTGTGCATAAGAGACAGCTACCCAGACTGAGATGAAAATAAATTTTCTCTTTCAGGACTTGCTTGGGTATTGGGAAATGCTGAAGAACTACCCTTCGATGATGATAAGTTTGATGTTTACACCATTGCCTTTGGGATCCGGAATGTGACACACATGGATCGGGTACGAATGGCTGCATCTCAAGAGATTAGTTTTGGAGTGGCTCCACAGTGATTGAAGAAAGATGGAGAGTTTCTTTTTTGGCTTCAGCCCTTGAGTGGAATGACTGTTTCAGAGGTCTCCCTCCTTTAAGTTGCCAATATTCGTACTCACAAAATTGATAGGGACCAAAACCATAGAGCAAATCTTGCACAAAGATGTTTTGTGCAAATTACATGTACTTTTTTTCCTTTTTCATACAAATATTAACATATGAAACATTTTTCAACCCATTGCTTTTTTCCTCAAAAATATATCTTAGAGATTTTTCCATATCGGTACATAAAGAACATGGCTCTTCCTTTTTGCAATAGCTGCGTAGATTCCATTTGTATAGATGTTCCATAATTGAACCAGTCTCTCATTGATGGTTAAGAGGCTTCTAATCTTGTGCTGTTCAAATAGTGCTGCATGTCATTTCCATAGTAGAAGCATTTCTGTAAGATAGATTCCTTAACATAAAATTGCTTAATCGAAGAGGAGATGCATTGTGATTTTGATAATTCAAAAATTGCCCTGAGTCAGTTTGGATTACTCCAGGTAACCTTCTGTTCACGAGCAGCAGAAGGCCTATAAAATTTAGGATGTTGTAGGGTTATTTCTGCTGTTACAGCTTCCCAACTGAGAGTGAAGAAAGTCAATGGGAAATTATAACTTTTATAATGCCCACAGAGGCTATAGCTATCTCGGCCTCATGGAATTGAGTGAGTCTGCTGAGGAATGTGTGCTTTTGTTCCTTTTCTTGCTCAGGCACTCCAGGAAGCCCATCGGGTCCTGAAACCAGGAGGACGGTTTCTCTGCCTGGAGTTTAGCCAAGTGAATAATCCGGTTGTATCCAGGTTGGCATTGTCAACAGGGCTTGGTTCTCATCATTTAGCCAAGGGTTCCCATCTCCAAATGGACAGAAAGTAGCCAGGAAGCAATACGCATGAACTTCACAGACTGGCTCCCTGAAGGATAGTGCCACCTCAGAGGTCAGCCACTCCTAAATGACAGCATCGAGGCCAGAAGAGTCTCAAACCAGCAACCAAAGGTTTCAGTCTGTCCACAGATTTTGAGTCCTGGCATTTGAAGTTGACTTAGTTGTCCATATTTAAAAATCAGAAAAGTTTACATAAAAATCTGGATTTCCAGCTTCATTTGAGAAAGCAGATAATATGGCAACTGTGGGTAAACCGTATTCCCACATGGCCATAGTCAGAGCTGGGTAGGAAACTACCCCTTCTCCACTTTTATGATACTTCCTAACTGTACCTATCACCACATCCTCACTGCTTCCTACTGATCTTGCACCTGACTCATTTGAGGTACTTGCTTGACCCCTATAGGCATTTGAGTTTATGACCCTAGGTTTAGACCTTCTTGCTTCTTACCAAGGGGCATGTCCTAACCTTAATTTTTTGCCTTTTTGTTTAGGCTTTATGATCTCTATAGCTTCCAGGTCATTCCTGTCCTGGGAGAGGTTGTTGCAGGAGACTGGAAGTCCTACCAATACCTTGTAGAGAGTATTCGACGGTTCCCATCTCAGGTACAAAACTTCTGTAGCGTACAACAAAGGCCTGAAAGGTGAAATCCAGGTGATCCTTGCTGTTATCTCCCTTTGTGTTTTAGGAGGAATTCAAGGAGATGGTAGAAGATGCAGGGTTTCAGAAGGTGACTTATGAAAGTCTAACATCAGGCATTGTGGCCATTCACTCTGGTTTCAAACTATAACTCCTTCACCATCCTGGAGCATGAACCACTGACATCCTGTCAAAAGCCTGCAGCTGAAGGATAATCAGGATAGTGACAACAGCAACAGAACATCTCCTCTTAAGGATATGTGCCTTGGACTCATGTCCTCATATGACCAATCTCAAAGTGGAAGAAACAAATTCCTGTCACTTTATTTCAGCTTTCACTAGGAACTGCTTCAGGCCTTCTCCCTGAGGTATTGTGCCTTTATTTTTTGCTCAGTTCCTGCTATTTTTCTCTCAGCTGTACAGTGTGTGGTTAAGGTAAAACTCGCACTAAAGCTCAGTTTGAAGTGCGTTTGTAGTTTCTCTGCTGGTGCTCCCAAAGGGACAGTGAATCATTTGAATCTAGTGATTTGAACCAGAAAACTTCCTAACTGTACCTGAGTCTCCCTTTAGCCTAGGCCTGGCTGAGGGCCAAAAGCCAAGGCCCATCAGACAGCTAACAATCATGAGCAGAATTATGTACTGAACCACTAAATGAGTTTACAATTTGTAACGCATTTGTGATGTTTTTCTTGAGGGAAGTGCATCTGTCATCATTCACTTAATGCTTTTCTATCAAAAGCCACTATTGTGCCCTCCGTGCCTGTCATGAAGAAAACAAATCCTCAAAAGAATAGCAAACTTCTGCTTTTATCTTAGAGATCTTCTTCATCAGAATATATTTGAAGAAAGGGTTTTATAGCAAAAAAAGTTTGAAAACTATCTAGCCTAAACCCCTCTGGCTCTCGGGGCAGAGCTCTTGTATACTTAACATAGTAATCGATGTTAAAATGAGGCCCCGTTTTTTATGTGGATAAAGCTTCAGGGTTTTGCTAAGAAATTGCAGAACCCAACCTATGAGTTGGCTGGAGGTTTGTTAATTGTAGATAACTTAGTTCAGGGCTATGTGAAAAGGCTTCAGATGTGCTGCCTCTTGTCCCAGGACCAGTAGGGGTCATTTATGTACCTTCACTCGTTAAGATCTTGCCATCACTAAAAAGCTTTCAGATACAGCTATTTATATGCAACTATCTCAAAGACAGCAACTAAGAGCACTTAACAAAAGTGCTAAACCTTAGAAAAACTCAACCACCAGCCAGCGGGAGCCTATGGGTCTTTAACATTAACAAGGAGCAGGCACTGGAGGGAACTTCATAAACCATCAACCCAGTCCTAGCTCCACAGCAATGTGGTCTCCTCACATCTGAATCAAAAAATAAGTTAAAAGCTGCCACTTCCTGGCAGTAGATAAGGGCCTATTCAAGTCAGAACCCCTAATGTCCAGCTGCTTGTATTTATATGAACAGTGAAAATGTCCCCAGTCCTAACATAGCTCAACTTCACTAGGACTCCTAAAACTCCCCAAGTTCTGGTAAAGAAAAACAATCTTCCAAAGGTGTTACAGACCTAATACTGCTTTTAAGATGGAGTCATCACCTATCAATTAAAATCTACCACCCCCTTCTGTGTAGCAATAACCTGGTTGCTCAGAAATCCTAATTTTATCTCACAGATCCAAGATTTAAAATTAAAGCCTTAACTCATGTGAAGCCTTAACGCATGAGTGTAAGGTAACTAGAAAACCAGGACCTTCCTTACAACTTCCCAAGATGGGTGTGGATTGTTTCAGCCTTGAGTGTTTCCTTTGTACCTACAAGTCTGCCATATTTGCTTCTCTCTAAAATGGATAGCAGGAAACCTTTAATGAAGGCTATACTTATCTAACTTTAATTGGGTCTTTTAAGGAAAACTTCAATTCACCTTTGTTAATTGGGTTTCTGACCACAGCAGGTTAAAGCGTAGCACAGCAGGCTTACACATTTAAATTCCTGAAAAGACTTTATAAGAATCACGTGGAGGGCTGCTGCTCAAAAAACTTTTTCCCTTTAAAGCCAGCTTTAATCTTTACAGTATCCTTTTGGGGCTTGGCAGGGGAGAAGGGGTACCCCAGAGACCAAATTTCTCATTAGCCCAAGTTAGTTATCAGCTTATTTCCATTTTACAGCCATAGAAAGCTTATATAAAGGAGTTCTACTACCCATTCATCACCAGCACTTAGGCCTAAGGCCCAGAACATTCTATAGCAACATCTTTGAACAAAATGAGCACTTAAAGACAGTACTTATCAGGTTAGGAATAAGACTTTAATTCAAAAGTTTCTCTGACGTGCACTTCTGAGTAGTCTTCTATCGTGCATAACAGTTGCAGATGCAAGAGAATTAGACTCAAAAGTACAGAAAAGGCTAGTCTACTTTATTCCACAGAAACTTCAAGGACTCACCCCCACGAACGTAGATGCCGATGGGCCACCTTCAACCCTAGATTAGTTGAACAAATTGTAAATAAACAAATTGTAACTAACACACAGTTCACCAACAAATTTTATTTTGGGAAAGGAATGGATTTTGAGGAAAAACATGGGGCAGAGAGGTATGGAATAGAAAATAAATACAAATGTAAGCTGTTTTACTAATTGCTTTATAACCACAACAAATAAGTACAGAGAATGCCCTGTACAAAACAACACAATAAAGGTTCAAGATCAAGGTGTTCCTTTAGGCAAGGCTGAAGATTTCAGTCTCTGGTATTTGGAATTTAGGCTGCAATCCTTATTTTTGGATGGATCACTGGGTGTGTGGTACAGTCCATGCTTTTAACCAGATTTGAACAGAAGAATGGCCACTTGGCCCAGGTAGAAGTAGATGAAGTGTTTGGTTTCATGTGTCACGTAACTACCGAAGTTCCTCCCCACAATGCAGTGCCAGGTGGGGTTGTACTTCTTGTCAAACTCCTGGGAGGAGGGAGAGGGGAGAAAAAGAACACTAAAATTTTAGTGCTACATCAAAGGTCAGAGCCTGCCAGGGCAGAGAGGAGGAACGTTAGCATCTGCAAATTCTTAGAATGAAAGAATGTTCTCCAGCTCCAAGTCGCCTACATAGTGCATTAATGCAAACATACTTGCAATCTGAGCTAAGCTAGGAAAGGGAGCCTCAAAGACAGGGCCCTTTGTTATCATGGTAATTCCACCTTCATAACTTCTATAATATTCACTGATAGCAGGTGTCATCAACAGTTCTAGTTTATCGTGTTCTTATGTGTAAACAGAATTAAACACTCCTCCTGTATGTCATGCACCCTCAAATCCAAGGAAATGGTAACTATTTAACCTAAAATACCCCATTATAACTCATTCAACTGCACTCCAGTATCCTTGGTAACAAAAGACTTCCAAAAGGACAAAGTGTCTATTAGCATCTACACCATCAAGGATCAAAATTTCAATTTAAAGAAACAGGACACTTAACACGTCACTGCTCCTATGAAGAGAATGCTGGAAGCTGAAGCTGACAGCCACCTGGTCAAATTTTATCCTTAATTACAATTTCAATAGCCCTCCCTTTTCATATCTATCTTGATGCTGATTAATACCTGGTCCGCAAGGATAGCAAGTTGCAGGAACACTTTTCCCCACCCCAAGAGGCTTGGGGAGTAACTGGAATGCCCGTGTTAATTTCTTAACTAGGTGACTGCAGACGGGCCAAAGCTAATGCTTACCTATAAAACTATGACAAGTCTGTAGTTTGGCTATTCTTATGTTGTAACATAACATTCTTACTGCGCTTGTCAAAAAAAGGTATTTATTTCTATTCCATCTGAAGTATTTCATCTTCCCATTCTCGACTGGAACCCTCTCACGGCTTAGGCTGCCAGTTTCCTTCCCTTCCAGAAAGCATAGCAGGAGAAGTTGGCAGTCCTGCCAGCTTTCTACAGACTCATTTACCAAGCCCCCCAACCACCACCACCACCCACTTTCAACCGCCGACTAAACTCCCCACTGGAAGGCTGGCAAGAATTCCCTCCCGGCTGGCTGGATACACCCACGCAGCTCCCCCCTCCGGAACACCCAGATGGATCTTCCGCGCAGGAATCGTGCAGAAGGGGGAACCGCTGCTCCCTGATCCTAGAAACCGTTGCTAGGTGGCGCTTTCCCCCGCCGAGCTGGATAATAAAAAAACTTGGGGCACCGAGGTTCTGGTCTGCCCAAGAGGAGCGCAAAATTCGGTTGCATTCTTTCTGGAACCCTCTACACCCGAGCTGCCCTGCCTGCCCTCAAGGAGCTCTGCCAGGCGCTCTGGGGATGCGCGACCCGGGAGGAGAAACTAAGTTGTGACTCCCGCCAGCAGCGAGCAACTAGCCCGAGCCCCCAGCCCCTGCCCCAGCCTCACCTTCTTAATATGGGCCGCAATATCCTTCTCTATGTTATATTTCTCCAACGCCTGAGTAGCACACTCCACCGAGTCCTGTTGCATCTCCTCCGACATATCGGCATTTTTGATCACTGCCTTTCGGTCGCACATGGTTACCTGAGGAATGAGGCCCAGCAAAGGATGAGGAGGTCGGGTGTAGGCTACGCCTGCGACGCGCCCGCTCCCCCGGCCCGCTCCGCTCTCCCCGACTGACGCCCCCCACCCCACTTCTCCTCAGGGAGGGCGGGCCGCGCCGACCCAACGGCGTGAGAAGTCCAGCGGCCGACAAAACCAGATGGCGTAGCCAGCCCCCCTCAACCCCGGAGCCCCCAAGTCTCTCACAATGGAGTGGGGGCCGGCGGACTACAACGGTCTCCTGGGGGAGGGGCTGGAGAGGCTCAGACCCAGCAGGAGAAGCCGTCGCTACCGGAGCCGTGGCGCATCTAAGGAGCCCCACACCAGCCGGCGCCGCCTAGTGCCTAGGCTCCGCCCTGCTTCTGCCGGCCCCGCCCCCACCAAACACTCCTATTGGCTTGAAGCAGTCCCTCGGGCTCTCCCATTGGTCCATGGGCTCAATGGTTCCCTCAGGATCTTACTCCCGCATTTTGTTGCAGACCACAATGCACTGCTCGTGGCGTCGGTTGCCCCGGCAATGGGCTGCACGCGGTGAGGCCCACACACCCCGAAGGTGGAGCTGGGGCGCGCAATGGAGAACAACCCTGCGGCTAGAGGGTGCGAAGGGAGCCTCTGCCCAAGCCAAGGGAAGTGACTCCAAATTTACGGAGGTTGTCCCAAGATTTGTTCTCGAATAGGGATAGTCGGATCCACCACAAGTCCTAAGGACTTACAGATTCTGACTGAGGTGCCAATCCCTTCACTGAAAGGGTCTCCGAAACAGGGTCGGCTACCTGGCAAATGGCCAGTGCAGTAGCAGAAGAGGAAACCCCAGGGCTTGATTTAATGCTCTATTGTCTCATTTTTTGGGGGGGGGGATTTTTTAAACAAGAAACCCCACATTTTCTTTTTGCATTGGGTCCCACAAATTATGTAGCCTGTCCTCCTTTGAAATATCAGGGAGAGCTTCCTCAAGGATGGGAGAGGGTTTCCTTATGGAATAAGGGATTATCCCCAAGAGTGGGGTCTCCTTCTGAGCAATGCAGACCTCCTTTAAGGGGGTGAGGGGCCCTCTGGGTGGATTTGGGTGTGTGTGCCCAGGGCGGGGCTGCTTGTTCCAATGAGGCCGTCTTTCCTGTGTGGTAGTTTCTTGGTTGAGGATTTATCTCTAGGGCGGAGGTGCCCTAATGATTAGAAAAGCATCCCTCTGTGGTTGTTTCCTTAGGGAGGCTAACCTAACCACTAAGTGGTTAAAAAGGCAAGATCTTGGGAGGTTAGGGAGCAGGGTCAGTTCCCAGCACTGTCATTTACTAGCTCTTTGAGCCTCAGTTTTCTTATCTGTAAAGGGGGATAAATATAAAAGGAAAACACTTCATAGGCATGTTGGGAGTATTAAATGAACTAATGCCTTTCAAGTTCTCAGCATTACGTGTGGCATACAGTGCTAGCGAATCTTATCAATAACTACCAGTTTATGGAACTCTCCCGAGTCACAGCAAGGTTTCGAACCAACCCTTACACGCTTATAATGGGTGTTTAAACTTCCATAAACAAGTCGTCAGGCTAATTGTGTAACCAGAAGCTTTCTGTTTACATTTTTGCATTTTTCTTCTTGACCACCTACTCTCATGAGCCCAGAGCCCCTTACGCTTTAACCAGACAGGCACACAACTCCAAAGAGAAAGAAGTGGGAAGGAGGAGAACCTCAGGTACAACATATCCATATCAATTAAGAGGCTTTTCCCAGTTCCCGGTTTCCAATACTCCAATTATGGGCTCCAGGAGTTAAAATAGTTCTATATGGTGTCACCCTTGAGGAAGAAGTTAGGAGCGAGGCTGGGGTAGTGCTTCTACCTGATTTGGGTGAGGCTGGGTCAGTGCTTCTATCTGACTTGGGTGTGTGATTCAGAGCTATAGAATCTACTGATGACACCAGAACCTAAATCTCTCTTGGGGGCCTTTACTTTTCATACACACACACACACACAAATATATATCCCTCTGATCTACAGCGTGGCCAGCTTCTTGTTTGAACAGAAGTTGCTGGGAGTAAAGTGGATGATGTAACAGGAATAGCAACTGTTTATTGAGTAGTTGCTTACCACCAAGTGCTTTGTAGTCACTCAGTTATTCCTCACAACAGCTGTGCCAGGGACCCCTTTCCTCCTATTTCCCTTTGGCACAACTGTCTGCTTATTCAGATTTCAGCTCAAATGCTACCTCTCCTGAACTCCCACTTCTACTTGCCCTCAACCACCACCCTTCAGTTACTCTCTACAACACTTTCAGCTCCTCCGTTGTATTTGCCTCATTTATTCCCTCAAAGGAATTATCTCATGTATTTCCTTGCTTGGTTATTGCCTATCTGCCCCTGCCTGTCTTGTTCACTGCCGCACCTTCAGCATCTAATTCCATGTCTGCCACATAGTATGCATTGAATGAAAAAATATCAGGTCTCCTCAAATCACTATGTTGTTCACCTGAAACTAATATTATATATCAACTATACTTTAATAAAATAAATAAATTTAAAGTTATTAAGATTTTTAAAATAATAATAAAGTTGAGTTGTTTGCATAGGAAAAAAACAGGTCTCATAAGCCCATTTTACATATGAGGAAATTGACTTTCACTAGGTTATGCTGTTAAATGATTAAGTTCCAGTACCATTCTCTTAACTTCAGTACAGTACTACTTTAATACATTTAGCTGAATAAAAAGTGTGCCTTTTTCTGATTCATAACTTTCAAGAAAAGGAGTATGCAATGGGATAATGTTAAGGTTTTCTAACAGATAAGATTTGGAGACTGGGTGGAAAAGGTGAACAGATTAAACAAACAAACAAAAAGCCAACTCACAGACACAAATACTAGTACGAGAAAGGGGGGTGGGGGGAGGTAGAAGAAGGTATAGGGAGGGTAAATGGTGATGGAAGAAGACTTGACCTGGGGCAGTCACCTGGGAATTGTACACCTGAATCATACACCTGAAACCTATATAATTTTATTAACCAATATCACCCCAATAAATTCAATAAAAAAGAGAAAAATGATTTGTTTGCTTATAGGGTTTTCTCTGTCTGTAGCACCTGCCTTTCTAGTATTGCCTGCTTTTGAATTGCTCATCTAAACCAGCTCTTGATCCTAAATATTTTCTTTAAATATGAACGAAGGGCACTATCAGAAACCCATGCCTTTCAGGCCTGTGTTTAACCTCCAAGACCATTTGGGGATATAGTTTCCAGGAACCAAAAATCCTTCGGCCTTTTTCATTCCTTTATCTGATATCTCTGCAGAATAATTTCTCATTTCCTATCTATTCATCTAACAGGGAAGCAAGCAATAAATGTCCCCTAATTACCAGGAAAATGTACTATACAGTGTTTAGATGCTTGAAATATGTACCTAGAATCAGTTATAGTCCATCCTCAAGGAACTTCTAGTCAACAGTAACCTAATCCTTCCAGTATCATAGGTTTGAGAAATGCTGTCCCCATAGGAGAGCTCTTAAAGGGCGTCCACAGGTGGGTTTTGAAGGTTGCACAAGCCCTCAAACCTATGCACAAAGTATGTGTTGTACCTACAGGCATTTTTCCAGGGAGAGGATCTATAGCTTCCACCAGATGCACTAAGGGATTCAGAACTGCAGGAGAATAAAGAATAATTGCTCTACAATAAATCAAACTCCTAGAATGAATGTAAGATTCCCTAGCCAGGTCCCACTGACTTGGCCCCTCTGGGGTTCCATAGCATCACATATGTGGGCAGCTGCCTCTGTTCCACTCCTAGCTGCTAAATTTGCTAGAAAACCCTTCTGAGCCTAAAAACACGCATTTTCTATTCTTACCACAAGAAATCAAAGTTAGAGGGAGGCAAAATTTCTGAGACCATAGGCTTTAGAATCAGACAGACCCGGGAAAAGCTTAAATTGTATGACCTCCTACAAGTTAGTTAACCTCTCAGAGGGGTTAACCTCTTCATTTTTAAATGGAGATAATACCTTCATTATAGGCTGGTGGCCAGAGTTATAGTAAATAATGCATCTAAAGACCTAGCCAAGGTCCAAAAAAGTGGCAGCTCTTGCTCTTACGTACCGACACCTTATTATACACCAGGCTTTTAGGACACATTATCTCATTGACGTCTTCACAGCTCTTATGAGCAGTATTTCAAGAACTGGTGCTCTGTATTACACAAATGAGGAAAATCAGGTTGAGAGAGGTGAAGTCCCTTGCCTAAAGTCACACTGCTGGGAAAGGATAGAGCTGAGATTTGAACTCTGGTCTGACTCCACAGTCACACATAGTAGATGGGACTTTTGAGCTGCCCTACCTCCCAGACAGGGAGAGCTGATATGTATCCTGGCTCCTGGCAGGAGCTCCCTAAATATATAATGGGTAGATGGATGGATAGGTGGAAGAAAGGGTGGATATTTCAAACTAATTCAGCATTGTTTCCTCTCAAATTTGACCCTGGATTGGTCCTTGACTATCTTGAGCTTCCCTAGACAAGTTACCTTTGTACTTCAGCCATCAGATTTTCCCAGGGCCTTAAGAAAGTCCTTTGGGATTGTTCATAAGCAGGCTGAGGGATTCCTTGCAGGGCTTGGAGCTGTCCCCTCCCTCAAACAGGCTAGAAAAGACCACAGCCTGCTCCACCTCAGCCCAGGACTGCACTGTCACTAGCCCAGGACTGTACTGTTCCCAGCCCCGTCCAGCAATCACTTTTCAATATTTTCTGAGACCTCAGGCCCTTTCTTGGACCATGAGTTCTGTCACCAACCTAGCAGCTCCAGCCCTTCCTCACCTGAAAGGGAGTGTGAGATATCACTTTGCAGTCCTAGAATTTACTCAAAGACCCCTGCCTAGAAAGGAGGGGCTCCATGGGAGAGTGCTGCTCCTGGGTCTGAATTCAGAAGCTTCCTCCCAGTGGGAAAGGACTGGCACTAGCCTGGGGCTGGCAGGAGAACTGAGCTTTGGAGCCAAGTACTGTACTGCAGTGCCGGGAAAGTGAGGTCAGACAGGCTGGGACAACTCAGGGAAGAAAAATCTCCCTTCTGGCCAATAGCCAAGCTTTACCTGAGTGGACAGATACCTTTGAAGGCTCAGTGCTCAGCCTCCCATCCATGAGGGGCAATAGGTAAATTCAGGCACATCCAGAGAGGGCTAGTAGGCCCCCTTCAGCTTCCAATCAGTGGGCCGACCAACCCAGAACAGGAACTAAAAGTACAGACTTTGAGGCCAGGCAGACCTGGGTCTAAGGTGTGTGACTTTAGGTGAGTCCACCTCTCTGAGCCTCAGTTTCCTCATTTGTACAGTGGGGATTACAATAGTCCGCATTTCTCAGGGACAGTTTGAAGACTGAGATGGTACATGTAAAGAATGTAGCACAGAACTTGGCATAGGGCAAAAGTCAAGGATGCTAGAATGTTGCCCTAAACCACCATTTTTCAACCTTGCTACTAACATTTTGAACCAGATAGTTTTT
Organism: Miniopterus natalensis; assembly: GCF_054644295.1. Taxonomy (NCBI): domain Eukaryota; kingdom Metazoa; phylum Chordata; class Mammalia; order Chiroptera; family Miniopteridae; genus Miniopterus; species Miniopterus natalensis. Next base: position 20,332,198 of record NC_142100.1, read on the forward strand.
TGTTGTGGGGGGGCGATCCTGTGCATTGGAGGATGTTTAACAGCATCCCTAGCCTCTGTCTACCCACCAGATGCCAATTGTACCTCATGCCCAGTTGTTAACTAAAAATACCTGTGCAAGGCACCAAATGTCCCTTGAGGGTGAAATCACCTGTAGGTGAGAACCACTGCCCTAGATAATCTGGACTGAATCAGAATGTCACAGTTCCCAAACACACAGCCCCATGTAAAGACAAGGCAGGCAAGCCTAGTTACAAAGGAAGGGATGGGAGGTCCAACAATTACAGAACAAGTTCCCTTTGGTGTGGACCAAGTGGCAGAACCTGAGTCTGCTCTAGGAGCCAATGAGCCCCCTCTGACTCACTAGGTGCCCTCTGTGTTACTCTTTAATTAGATGAAAAGTAGCCCCAAGTTAAATCTCAATTATTCTAGAGCCCCAGACAAAGGGACAGGTAGTTGGTATCTGATTTCTGGCATCTCCATTCTTATTCACTGACTGGAAGAAAACCTGACTCTCTGGAAATTAAGAATTCATTCAGACTTTCATTCTTGATTGCTGAGAGATTTTTGGTAGAGAACCATTCTGGGTGCTGGGGATTGTGATATTGTAATTTATAATAATAAATATATATTCAGTCTTCATCCCAGTTCCTGGCTCACAGCTCCCCAAACCCTTGGAATTCCCTGAGCAATAAGAGCAATGGGAGCATCTGTAGTCATAATATTTGGTCTCTTGTCCTCGGTTCCTGAAATCTCTTCAAAGTCATAAGGTGAAATGGGGATCTTGCTACTTATAACAAGCCCCTTTCCACCACAACTGGGTTTGTGTTAATAAGGTGACTTTTAGAAAGCTCCTAAGGACAGGGGGCTGGTCTCCAGGAAGGGGAGAGGGGCTGGAGATTGAGTTCAATCACCAATGGCCAATGATTTACTCAATTGTGCCTGAGTAATGAAGCCTCCATAAAAAAACCAAAAGGACAGGGTTCGGAGAGCTTCTGGGTTAGTGAACAGGTGGAGGGGCTGGGAAAGTGCTGTGTCTGGAGAGGACATGGAAGCTCTGGGCGCTTTCCCCATACCCTGCCCTGCGCATCTCTTCCATCTGGCAGTTCCCGAGTTATATCCCTTTATAATAAACAAGTACTCTAGTAAGCAAAATGTTTCTCTGAGTTCTGTGAGCTGCTCTAGCAAATTAATCAAGCCCAAGGAAGAGGTCATGGGAACCTCAGACTTGGAGCCAGTTGGTCAGAGGTACAGGTAACAACCTGGGCTTGTGACTGATGTCTGAAGGAGGGTGGATGGGGTAGTCTTATAGGACTGAACCCTTAACCTGAGGTATCTGATGCTATCTCTGGGTATCAGAATTGAGCTGAAATTGCAGGAAACCCAGCTTGTGTCTGGAGAGCTGCTTGCTGGTGTGAGAAATCTGCCCCCTCTCCACACATAGTAATTGGTGACCAGAACCCTATTAGAGATGCACAGGGGAACAAAACAGGCAAAGTCCCTTCTTCATGGAACTTATATTCTATCAGGAGAATAAAGATTACAAGCAAATATGTCAAACCCTGGAAAGTACAATGGATAAAAATAAAGTAGATAAGAGACCAAGGATGACAGGCAAGGGATCTTGTTTCAAATAGAGGTTTCTGGGCAGGCCTCTCTGAGAAGGTGCCATTTAAGCCAAGATTTGATGTCCTGGCTACTGAGTGTAGGGAAGCCAGTGGGAGCACAGAGGCTAGGTAGAGGCTATTGCAACAGTCCAGGCAAAAGGAGATGGAGGCTTGGACCAGGTAGAGGAAGGATGAGAGTTGGTTGTATTCTGGATATAGTCTGAAGGGGAAGTTGACAAATTTGCTGATTAATTTAATATAAGGTATGAGAGAAAGAGAAGAGTCAAACATGACTCCAAGACTTGCAGCCTGAACAATGAGAAGAATAGATTGGGTTGGAGAATGCTGGCCAAAACAGAAACAAAAGGTTGTTTTGGCCATGTTAAGTTTGAGATGCCTATTAAGCATCCCAAGTGGAGGTGTCAAATATGCAGTTGGATATATGAGTTCTGGGAAGAGGTCCAGGCTACAACTATAATCTGGGGAGTCATCAGCTTATAGATGACATTTAAAGCCATGAAACTGGATGAGATCACCATCAAGGGAGGAGTACATACAGATAAAAGAGGTAATGCTTATTCAGCTAACAACATTCTCTGAGCTATTACTTTGGGCCAGGCCCTGAGCTAGGTGCTAGGTACAGGGATGTACATCCCTTAGCACGTACCCAAGAGACACTCCATTACTTATTTAATTTTTCCTGCCTAAGTGCTTTGGCCACTTAGAGGATAAACATTGAGATTTCCTGCCCTGCCTCTTACTCACTTACTCATTTTTTCAACAGATATTGAGCACCTGCTTGGTACAAGGCCTCATTTAGGCACTAGGGATATGAAAGGGAGTATGTGAGATATGGCTCCTGTCCTAATGGAGTTTACATTTTGCATGTGGAGGAGGTGGGCATTGAACAAGATGAACATGATGATATGATTACAGTTGGGACAACTACAATGGCAGAGAAGGCTTTCCTGGGATGTCACATTTGAGCAGCAATCTAATGGAGCAGAAGCTTAGGCTAAGGAAAAGTGTATGGAGCTTCTCAGATGAAAGGAATACCATGCTCAAAGGCCTGAAGGCTGGAAGGAGGCTAACAACTGAAAGAAGGCCAACTTGGCTACAGAGAAGTGCTCTGGAGGAATGAGAAAGATGAGGCTGGAGGGGCGGGCAGCAGCCAGAACGTTGGGCCTTGTGAACCTGATTAAGACACGTGGATTCCATCCTGAGGCCACCACTGTCCCTGAAAGACTATAGGTGGGGGCTCACGTGCTCAAAAGGTCACTGAGGAGAGTGGGCCAGGGGGGCCAGTGTGGCGGCTGGGACAACATATAAATTTTGGGAAATACATAAACATGCAGGCTATAGGAATACTCAAATTTATAGTGAGGAAGAAGTGTGGGTAGAACTAAGAACCTCATTTGCAGCCAGTGTCTGAAGTGACCGTAAGTCTTGCGGAACTAAACCCTTAACCTGAGGGGCTCTGCAATAACTCTGGGCAGTGTCAGAATCAAATTGTTGGATGCTGAGTTGGTCTTGGAAAATTGGTATAGAAAAATGACACATTTGCTATCAGAGCTAATGTCAAAAAAGACACTACAGGAAGTCACTGAGTATTAGTACAGTGCTTAGATATATAAACTTCAATAAATATAAAATTTATAAGCCACAAGTAGAAAAAAAATACGTGAATAAATGGAAAGTGATTCCAAGCTTCTGGATGAGAAAGCCAAATATAGCAAGAATGAAAAAAATTTTCCCCATGTAAATTTATAGGTTTAACACCATTCCAATGAAAATACTGACAAGATGCTATACAGAACTTGATGAAGAGATTCTAGAATGTGCTTAGATAAATCAACCAGCCAAAATACTGAGGGAATGAAAGGAGTAATAGGGGACAACTGGGCCTTACAGAGGTACAAACTGAGATGAAAGTTCTAGACTTGGGTCACACAGGTCTTGGAACCACTGAACATCAAACTCACTATATCAGGGACCTGAAGACCAAGGAGGGTGTGGCCAGGCAAAAGACTGGAGAGGCAGAGGTGCAAAAATCAATGTTCCAAGGAGAAGTAGCCCCTGCAAAGACCTAGTACAGGCTTCAGACACAGCGGATCCTAGAGAAGCTGGCAGAGATGTAACCAGAGAGGCTGGTTTTACGAAGGGCCAAGATTAGGGGGTGGAGATGGTGCTCTCTCCAGGGGCAGACACTTTGTCTCCTCTGCTGCTCTGTCCCTAGCATCTGCCACAGTGCACACAGTAGCAGTCCAGAAATCGGTTGGAGATCTTTTCACGTCTGTGTGTATATGGCCTTGGTCTTTTTAATGTCTGCATGGTATTCAGAAGTGCACATTTTCCCGTGTCACAAGTTCCCTCTGGATGGACCTGGAGGTCCTTTCCAGTTTCAGGAGAATCATAGTTATTATTAATAAACATCCGAGTATTTTGAATACAGCGCCCCCTGTGGCCCTTCTTCCTCAGGCCTGGGAGGGATCATTGGATTTTTGCTTAGTCCTGTTCTGCTTTCCTTCTGGCTTCCAAACAAGTACCCTTTTGCCATTCACAGCTCCCATAGGAGGCTGTGAGACTACTCCCCTCAGGCTCTCCCCTGCCCCCAGCCTGAGCATCTCATCCCTTTACAATCATTCTATTCAGGGATATACAATAAACATTTGTATGGTAAAGGCAACTCACACTGATTTCATTGAGCAGCTGAAATACTTACAACTTATATGTATAATCTAACCCAGCCAGGCTCTGATTTACATGAAGGCATCTCACCCTAAGTCACTTGTGGCTGTAGAGTGAGAAGGAACACCCCTCACTCCTACCCCATGTCCTAATTGTGCTGAGTTATTTAGATTCCCCAAAGCACCAAGCTTTTTTCTGTTTCCCAGCTTTCTTCGAACACGCTTTCCCTTCTGTCTGGAATGCTTTCCTTTTCCTCTCTTCATCTACCTAGCTAACACCAGTTGGTTTTTCAGATCTCAGCTTAGAAGCCACTCCCTCCAGGAAGTCTTCCCTGAACACTGCACTCCAGTTCTGGGTTAAGAACTCAGGAGCACCCTGTATTTCTCATAGCACATAACTCACTTTATTGTAATTCTCTCTTTCTCTGTAATTGTCCTTCGAGTTGTCTGTGAACAGTGTAAGGGCAGAGTTTGGGTCTTGTTCACTGTTGTATCTCTGGCACCCAGCACAGAGCCAGGAGTTCTGTAGCTCAATAAAATTCAAATGAATGAACAAATGTTGAGTGGACAATAGTGGAGAAGCCACCAGAGCCCCAGATGCCAGGTAAGAAACCTGGGCTCTTAGAGCTGGGGTTGAAGCATTCAATGAGGGGGGAAAAACCTGGGCTCCTGCAGGCCCCGTCAAGGAGTGTGCCATGGCAAGACAAACTGGCAGCCCACGAGAAGAGAGGGATGGAATAACAAAAGAAACTGGTCCCCAGCTGCCTAGCTGCAGGGAATGTTTGTCAATGTGACATTCACAGAAGCCCTGCACATGTGCAGCTGAGGGGGAGAGCCAGCCTCAGCCAGACAGAAGGAGCTTCAGCTACTGAGCATGTGTTAACACAGAGAGATGTGTGGCTTACAAGCTTCTTGGCTCTCTGTTCATTTTTTTTTTTAACTTTTTAAAAAATCTCCAGATTTTCCCATATTTGTTTTTTTACCTTTAAGAAATGTGTCTGCTTTTAACGTACCACTGTCAATTATATTAACAGTTAATTAAAAATCTGCTTAGTATAAAATTGGTTTGAGTCCATAAACGTTAGGATTCTATTAAATTAAGGCCTCCTCCAGCCAATCGATGTTTCTCTCTCATCAATGTTTCTATCTCTCTCTCCCTTCCTCCCTCTCTCTAAAAAAAAAAAAAAAAAAATTGAAGGCCTCTTCTTTAAAAAAAAACATTATTAGCACTATCAATCTTTTCACACCCCTTTAAGCGTTTGCTTGTTTCTGGTTTACTCTGCTGTAAAGTTTCCAAGGTATGTGGCAGAGTAGAAAATGTTTAGGGAAAAGATCTGGGTTGAGGGTAAGGAATTTGGGGCTTAGAAAATAAAACTTGGTGAACTTAAGGAGCCCATTGTCCTTTTCTACCTAAGTTCCCTTTTTCTGGAGCTAGAGTAACTCTTGGTTAAGTGCTAGTTAATAAAATCAACAGATGTTTTTAAAGCACCTACTATGTGCCAACACAAAAGGGCTGCAAAGGGAAGTGATTAGTCCCAGGGGAGAGTGGGGGTGGGGGTGGGGTGGGGATTCACACACCTTTGAGAATAATGAACTGCACTGTCCTCTATGGCAGCCACTAGCTACGTTTGGCTATTAAAATTAATTGATTACAATGAATAGTTCCGCTTCTCATTTGCAGGAGCCACATTTTGAGTGTTTAATGGCTACAGGCAGCAAATGGCTATCATACAGAATTCAGATAGAGAATGTTCCCACCATTACCCAAAGTTCTATTGGTAGCACTGCATGGACATTCTCCCAGTACAAAATGCAGTATTTTGGATCCAACTTTACAACTTTGCAGGGTCTGAGTGGGGATCGGCTGTTTAGGCAGCGGTTCACTGATCCTTGAAACCTATGAACCCAAGAAAAGGAAGCCCTGATACAACAAGCTATATTCCATCTCAGAATATAGAAAGTTGGTCAAAATCGAGCAGTGGAGCTGCTACAAACTCAGTATGCTCACTGCTTTACTTGCATCTCATGTAAAACCAGGCCCTTGTGTTACTACCTGTCTGACTACATTAAAAACAAAACAAAAAAAAAACAGTTCAATATCCAAAAATAATTTGAAAAACAATGTTAAAGAATTTCTGCAGTCTCTTAAGAAAACACCAAAGGGGAATACTGTACACAACACACTGTAACTCTTCTTGCATTCTCTTTCCAGTCCTTCTCCACTTTGCCCCCTCCCACACATGGCGCGTGCTTCCCTAAAGCTCTCTGCACCCCCATTCCAAACCTTCTAGCTCTGCTACTGCCCTTCCTCCCCTGCATGGCAAGTTCTTTATTGTGAAGTCCTCCAGAAGATGTTTTATTTTGCCCCATCACACAAATACAGTGGCAAAGTATGACAGAGACGTAGCTCCCACAGTGCTGTGCCCAGGAACACATTCCACAGCCACCCAGCCCACAAATCTCCCTGCCAGCCTGGACTAGTTTCTTTGAGATGACTCACTTTCCCACTGATGGTCCACTCCCCATCACTTCCTCTTCTGCCCACTGCTCCCAAGGGCCAATGTCAGGACTGAGCCTGACAGAGAAGAAATAGTTTGGCTGGGATGTCAGAGGAGACTGATGTCATAGGGAAAGGAAGAAAACCAGATGGGCAGGTTCAGAGGATGTTTTATCTCTACTGTTAATTGTTTTATTATTTTTTTTATAGGGCTCTGCCCAGCTCCCTATTAGGAAGTAAAAGGCTTGCTGTGGGAAATGCATTAACTCTTAACAGTCTGCCAAGGTTAAAGGCTTCTTTTTTAATCTGAAGACAAGCCCATTGGTGCCGTACTTTTTTTTCCCTCCCCCCTTTAATCCTCACTCGAGGACATGCTTAAAGAGAGGGGAAGAGAGAGATTTGTTGTTCCACATACTCATGCACTCACTGGTTGATTCTTTTATGTGCCCTGACTGGGGATCAAACCCACAACCTTGGTGTATCTGGATGATGCTCTAACCAACTGAGCTACCCTGCCAGGACTGAAGTTCCTAATATATTTTTAAAAATATATTTTTACTTCTTTTTAGAGAGGAAGGGAGAAGAGAGAGAGATAAAAACACCAGAGCGAAACATCCATCAACTGCCTCCTGCACACCCCCTACTGGGGATCGAGTGGACAACCGGGCATGTGACATGACCAGGAATCCAAGCAGGGACCTCTTGGTGCATGGGTTGACACAACCACTGAGCCACATCGGTGGCCAGGCTGCACTCCCTAATATTTTAAGTGAAAGCTTATCCGCGCAGGAAGGACAGCCCTAACCCATTTATCTGACTCCAGTGTCCATCCACCATCATTAGGTCATGCACCTAGAATTCTGTTTTCAGTGGAGAGGGCACCTGGAGCCTAGAGCCATCACGCTACTTACCCTTCCTTCCTTATGTCCTCCACACATATCTGAAATCATCGTCTGTCCCCTGCAGGTCATTGTCATCTGCTTTTCCCCCATCCCAGAATGCTACCACTGCCTAACCAGGTCTCCATGCCAGGAACCTGGAAATCAACCTGGACTGCTTCCTCAGTCGCCATGTCCAATCTATGTCCAAGTTCCATGACTTCCTTTCTGGATAATGTAGTTTTTAACTAAGGAATCTATGAGGTTACAGGAGGGTGCTTACCCTGCAAGTAAATAGAAGTACTTCCTACGCTGACCCCTTAAATTGTCTTTCCTTTTCCCCTAAGTTCCCCATAATGGTAGCTACAGCCACATCTCTCTCACTTCTCCTTTCCCCTACTATCCTGCAGCTGCCCTCTGGTCAAATTAGCTCTCGGTTTCCTCCCCAACTCCCGAATCTCCAGTCCCCTCAGTTGCAGCTTCCGACAGAGGTCCCATCCCAACATAACTCCTTAAAATCCTTCAATGGTTACTCACTACCCTCAATAGAGCCCAAACTCCATAATATGGTTAGTCTACTAGGCCTTGAAGCCCCACCCCCTTTCTCCCTCCTTTCCCCCTGCCTCCCCCCCGCTTGAACTTGCCCTAGTCATACTGTAGGGCGATGGGACTGCCCCTGGTCTGCCACCTTCTCTTCTATCCAGGCAATCACTCATACTGTCCTTTTTGCCTGAAAAGCCCTTCCCTTCTTCCCTATGGTTAATTCCTACTGTTCTTTCAGGGCTCAACCTAAACACCTCCTGGAGGCCTTCCTTATAATCTCTTAGACTGCATTAGATGTTCTCACAGCAGCTGACTCTTATCACAACTGTGCTCTAAATGACTGAATAGCAACTTAAACATTTTACACCTTGAGGAAAGAATTATATTACTGTATGCCATGGACTTCATACAAGGCCTAAATTATAGCAAGCCCTTGATGATGCTGAATAACTAAAGTGAGCAAAAGCTCAAAAGGGTGTCCCTGCCTAGGGCTTGGGACCTTAGCAGACAATGGAGCCCATGGGCCCCTTGAGCATGAAGCAATACTTTTGGCCTCGTTTTGTGTTCTAACCTGCAAAGGTTAGCACCTGGGCTCATCAGAACGTAAACCCACCTTCGGGGTTCCATGGATTATCAGAAATACCTCCTAGCAATTCAGGTGTGTTCCTTCTAATACAGGAAGGCTGTACTTGCCACATCCCCGTATCTGGGCACAACATGTTCTAGGCTAGGTATGAACCCCTTTGGTAACTGCACAATGCAAGATTTTGCACAATACAAGCTGAACCATTACTGTTCATAAACAGTCTTCCACCAAGGGTCCTAGTAGGTCACTTAGCTGACTCCATTTATCTCTCTCCCTAGGAGACTACTCAATTGTCTCCAATAACTTTTTTTTTTTTTCCTGGCACGTAGGAGTGGGAGAACTCAGAAGGTGCTGTTAAGCCCGGTAGGACGTGGCTCAGGGGTTGAGCATTGACCTAGGATCAGGGAGATGGAGGTTTGATTCCCAGTCAGGGCACATGCTGGGTCTGGGGGCTCCATCCCCAGTTAGGGGCGTGCAGAAAGCAGCCGATCAATGAGGACTCTCTCATCATTGATGTTTCAGCTCTCTCTCCCTTCCTTTCTCTGAAATCAATAAAGATATATATATATTTTTAAAAGGTGCTGTTAATACACCCCCAAAATGAGGAGTAATCTGGACTTTAGGATGCCTTTAGGGTATTAAGATCCTATAAGGCTGTGTACTTAGACTCAAGATCACATTTGACCAGGGCTCTTTTCTGCTTGTCTTCTGAAGCCCAGCAAAGAACATCTAGAAGCTTTATGCAATCCAGAACACAGCAGACAGTCCTGATTGTTTTATTTTTGAAATAACTTATTGTGTTTTATTCCAATTATAAAAGAAATACCTGCTCATTACAATTTGATAAATGCAGAAGAGCATAAATAAAAAATAAAAATATAGAAGTCATTTCCATCAAGAGATAATCTCCACAAACATTTGGAAGGGTATTATCTACCATGCTTTTTTGTTACAGGCAATGATTATATATTAATCCTCACCCAAGGATATTTATCCATTGCTTTTTAGAGAGAGTGGAAGGGAGGGAAGGAGGGGGGGATAGAAACGGAGAGAGAAACTTCCATGAGACACACTGATTGGCTCACATCCATCGGTTGCCTTCCGCACTCACCGCGGGAATGGGGAAGGAACCCGCCACCCAGGCACAAGCCCTCGCCTGGGGTCAAACCCGCGACCCTCAGGTGCGCGGGCAGACGCTCCAACCACTGAACCACACAGGCCAGGGCTCTAAGCAATTGTAAAATGTGGACGGGGCGGCCCAGAGGGCTACTGACCTGAGGCTGGCGGCCGCGATGGCCCCACCCAGCCCGGCCGTCGGGGACTCGTTCAGGCGCAGCGGGGTCAGCGGCCGCCTGACTCCCTCCCGCCCTGCGAGGCCCCGCGCAGTGACAGCTCACAAACGCCTGTGAGGCAGGCGGCGAGACAGAGGCAGGAAACTAAGGCCCAAGGAGCCTGAGTCGCTCGCCCACGTCCACGCGGTGAATTGCTTCGGTGAACTGAACCTAACTGTAGCCGGACTCCCCCGCCTCCCTTTTGGCGCCTAGGGGTCCGCCTGCACATCCAGGGGTCCGCTGGCCTACGCGCACGCGCAATCCTCGCAACCGCGTCGCCTTTAAGAGGATTCCTTTTGCTTCCTCCGACCCCTCCGCTTCCGCTCCGCGTTCCCACAATGCTGTGCGGCTGAGCGCCTCCGAGCCCGCGGGGACGCTGCGGGGGGACCCCGGCTGAGGAGGAGGAGGCGGCGGCGGCGACGTGGGCTGCGGCGGGCCCGCGGCGTCGGGCGGTGCGGATGTCGGGCTGGGCAGACGAACGCGGCGGCGAGGGCGACGGGCGCATCTACGTGGGGAACCTTCCTACCGACGTGCGCGAGAAGGACCTGGAGGACCTGTTCTACAAGTACGGCCGTATCCGCGAGATCGAGCTCAAGAACCGGCACGGCCTCGTGCCCTTTGCCTTCGTGCGTTTCGAGGACCCCCGGTGAGGCCCCGCTCCGCCCGCGGGCCCCAGGCCCCGGTCCCCCTCCTTTCCTCCGCCCTCGTCCCTCCCTCCTCCCTCTTGGGCTTCCCCTCCCCCCCCGGGGCCTCCTCTCCCCCTCCCCCTCCGCGCAGACCCCTCACGGCGCCCCCAGGTGGAGGCTGTGGCCTCCTCTCTCTGTAGGCTCCGGGCCGTCTTTTGCGCCGTCGTCACTTCCTCTATTATTGTTTTTTTTTAATTTTTTACTTTACTTCAAAACCCCAAAGCTGGGCCTTTGGAGGGCCCGATCGCGCCTAAACCGGCCTCAGCGATGGTACAAATGGCCATTCTCTCCCTCATGACTGGCGGGGCACCCTGAAGGGGAAGCGGCCCAGGACTTAGGAACCTTGTCCCTTGAACCAGCCTGGAGAGGACTCAGCGAAGAGCAGGAGCGGCCAGTAGCCCTCCCTGCCCCACCCCCACCGCCCAAACTCGCAGTGACGGGGACGCAGACTGCGGGGCTGTGGATGCACTGGATGTGCATGCCTTTGGAGGTCGTAAAGGGCCCTCTGTGATGGAACAGATCTCAATCCGCGCGCGCCCCACCCCACAAGGCCAGGGCCTCGTCCTTGTAAAAGCATCAGGGATTTGGAAAAACTCCCAAAACCGGCTGAGGGGGTCTCTGATTTCACGCCCCTTCTCTAATAAGGGGGGCACTGCTAGATGCTGAGGGACCCAATGTTTGGAAGTTACGGATCCCTTGGCTCAAAGGGGTCTTCGTGATTTTGCAAGTATTGTTGGCCCTCGGTGCAGAAGAGACCTGGGAACTTTCAGAACTGCGGTTGGTGGTTCTTAGAAGCCACCCCACTGTGCTGAGTAAATAGCTGGCTCTCTGTTTTCCAGCGTTGCCTCAGGGAACACTTTACCCAGTCTGTGCCCTGCAGGCTTCACTTCCAGGACTGACCTTAGGTGTCTTGTCCATCTGGTGAGGATGGGGAGGCAGAAAGCACCCTGAGGCTTTGATTGCCATTTGCCTCAAAAATGGAACTAGGCATTTTCATACCTGGAGAAGTTGCACCTCTATTAATTAGTAACAGTTCCAGTGTGGTTTCTGAGCAGACTCTATATGTCCTGTACCATGCTATCTATTATTTAGCATTTTCAACCTATGAGGTAAGTATTATTAATCACATTTTATGGATGAGGAAACAGGATTTAGAGAATTGACAAAAAGAATGCTAGTAAGGGAACAAGGTAGCATTTGAACCCCCGGTTCTGCCCTTTTAGAATTACATTATTGTGTAATAATATATAATGCTACATCATCATCTCTCATTTCTTAAATAATAGAAAAGCTATCATTTGATATCACAAGATGCCGAGTTTCAAACAAAGCACTGCACACGTAGGCTCTTATTTAATTCTAAGAGTAACCTTGTGAGAAAGACAGGGTATTGAGATGTGAAAACTTGACTACTTACCCAGCGACAGCTATTAGTAAAGAGCAGAAGAATGACTTAAACTGAAGTCATTTTGTTTTCAAAGTCTGGCTTAAACCTTAGCAGTTCTGCCTCTCTCCCACTGCATTATAAATATAGCCAGGGTTGCACTGGATGTGGTCCTCCTTGCTTTTAATCCTGTAACTAAAATCTTGGTGATTATGTGCCTGTGACCACTGAATGATGCCTTCATTTGTATATCTTCAGCTCTGCTTGTCCACCCAAGCTCTGAGACCATTCTTCCATCCAATACTGGAGAATCAGCTTGGTGTTTCTAACTCTTCTGGAGCCCTAGGAAAGACTAAAAGTAACTTTTATCTTTTTTGGTGAAATTGTACCCAGGTAGTCGTTTTGACAACTTCTCCAAACCGTGCTGAAAACATATGCTAGAGAAAGTTTTATATTCCTTACAAAACACTAAATTGCATTTATCTTTTGAGCCTTCTTTTTAAATGGGTTTTTCTTTCTATAGACTTGATGATAACTAGGCCTTGTCAAAGAATATTAAAAGACTAATGTGTGGTATGCATTTTGAGAAACTTCCCACCAAGGTTAGAGAAACACTTATTATTGACAAAATTGGTCATTTGTTAATTTATTCCTTTTTTCCTGAATTCTCCTATAAGTAATGTTTACCCATTCATTATCATTTCATACCTAGAAATCCCATGTGTGACAGCTGTAAAGTTTAATATGAAAGGTCTTCAAACCAAAGCAGTATTGCATTAAGATCCTGTTTTGGGTTTTTTGTCACTCTAGATTTCCCTTTGATACTTGTTACTCATGCCCCCTCACTGGGAGTCATTCAGCCTCGTGAGCAGCACTAACACCAAACTTTTCTTTGCAGGGATGCTGAAGATGCAATTTATGGAAGGAATGGTTATGATTATGGCCAGTGTCGGCTTCGAGTTGAGTTCCCCAGAACTTACGGAGGTCGGGGTGGGTGGCCCCGTGGTGGGAGGAATGGACCTCCTACAAGAAGATCTGATTTCCGAGTTCTTGTTTCAGGTATGTTCCTTTCAAACTGAGTGAGACAATGCATGTAAAATACTTAGCAGTCTGACCTCCAAGTAGTGTTAGCTGTTTCTCTTCTGTGCATGGGATACATAGGGCTTTCCTTTCCATAGCCTATGTACACTGAGTCTGAAGCCCTGCGCTGTCTTGCTAGTGAGGCAGGTGTCTTGCAAATGAGATTGCACTGGTAGTGCAGCCTTGTTAGAACAAAAACTTATTTTTTTAAATGTATCTTTATTGATTTCAGAGAGAAGGGGAGAGAGAGAGAGAAACATCAATGATGAGAGAGTCATTGATCAGCTGCCTCCTGCATGCCCCCAACTGGGGATCAAGCCTGCAACCTGGGCATGTGCCCTGACCGGGAATCAAATCAGGATCTCCTGGATCCTAGGTCTGTCAGTGCTCAACTGCTGAGCCACGCCTGGCAAGGCAAAAACTTTTTTTTTTTTTTTTTAATATATCTTTATTGATTTCAGAGAGAGGAAAGGAGAGGGAGAGAGAGAGAGACAGAAACATCAATGATGAGAGATCATTGATCGGCCGCCTCCTGCACGCCCCCGAATGGAGATCGAGCCCGCAACCCGAGCATGTGCCCTGACCGGGAATCGAACCCTGATCCCCTGGATCCTAGGTCAATGCTCAACCGCTGAGCCACGCCTGGCCGGGCCAAAAACTTTTTCTTATAAAAAGTTTTCTAGTGTTCAAAGAGAAAATGATGGCAAAACCCTATGAGCTGGAATTCTAAAAATGTTTTCTTTTGGAATGTACCATGGTATTGGACTTGATAGAAAAGACATTCTAGAAGCTAGATGTAAACAACTTACCCAGCCATGGATCCTGAAAAAGGCTAGTTTTTGTGGTGGTTTTCAACTTATGTAAAAAAATGAAAAACAACTTGGTGTCTTAGGGATTGTTAAAAGTATAGAACAAAATATTTAGTGTTGACAAGTGATGAAATTATAAGCTCTGAGGTTTATGCATCTTTTGAAATATTAACACTGGTAAAGACCTTGGGCAGGGTGTTTTAGGGCCCTGGCGGAATGAAATGTCTTGAGGAGCCTGGCACCTTTTTTGATGTGAATATCACAATCACAGCTGACTCCCGTTGGTCCTTAAGAGTGATACTGTCAGTATCTGCCTACCTTCTGTCCCTTCATGATTTTTTTAACCCCAGGACTCTGTTCCCTCCTTCAAGATGTCATACATATCTTTTTCTCTCTCCATGCTGCTCTGAAATCCTGCTTAGAAAACTATTAGGAAATGGCTGCAGTCCTGAGCTATGAGCGGTAAACACAGCCTTTGAGAGCAGGAGCACATTTCCCTTTCATGACATCAGGTAGGGTTGTATGACTCCCGACTAGTTTTAGCATCTGAGTCCTACCTTTTCCCCCACTGTATTGAAGAATATTGGTGATCTTTTAAGAGGTACTTTGTATAGTTTGTCAGTAAAAAACAAACTTTAGATTTTTGTCGTGTTATCTTCTGCTACACTTTGGTTATTTCATTGGATGGTTTCAGATTTCCATGTCCTGGGAACCTAGTCAGGCAAGAAATCATTGGTACTGATAAATTTCATATGGAATAAAGAATTCAGAGTCTTGGGAGTTTGGTATTAATTATGAAGGGCAAAGAGAAGCTATGAATTCTCAAGAGATACTAAACATGTAATGAGTTGGACTTCTTGCTATGTTGGAAAGGCTTGTTCTGGAAGATTAGTCTAGGACTAGCTTCTTTAAGGTGATTTACCATACATACTTTAGTGCTTTTCTCTATTTTCCTGTCCCTTACCAAGATTTGTGATTTGGGGACCCTGGGTATTGCTGGCTCTTAACAGGGCAGATAACACTGAAGGATGCCTCTTCTCTTATGTTCTTCATACCTAGGACTTCCTCCCTCAGGAAGCTGGCAGGACCTGAAGGATCACATGCGAGAAGCTGGGGATGTCTGTTATGCAGATGTGCAGAAGGATGGAATGGGGATGGTTGAGTATCTCAGAAAAGAAGACATGGAATATGCCCTGCGTAAACTGGATGACACCAAATTTTGCTCTCATGAGGTGGGTCCCCACCTTCTATTGAGGAGCTTGTACCCAGTCCACTCCACCTGAAGCTGACCTAGCAGAAGTAGCAACAGGCCATGCATTTGCCTTTTGATGACCTCACAGTACCATTAAAGATCTATCTTAAATGGACAAAGCCAAGGAATTCATCATGCCTAAGTCCTGCAGGGTCATAACAGAGAGAAGTCTACAGTCATAGTATTTTTAACCTGGAGAGAATACTGGTGCAGTCTGTCATAATGTGGTGAGCTATTGTGATAACATCCCTCTCATAACTGGCTTAATCTGCAATCTCTCTCTATGAACCTAAATATTATGGCTGTCCCACCTCTGGGTCTAGTCTGGGCTCTACAAGCCAACCACATCATCTCAACCCCTCTAGATACTGCTTTTGAGGCTGAGTTGTCACTTCACTTTTCTTTCCCAGAGTAGTGCAGGATCCTTTTTGAAACCTGAGCCACTTTGTTATTGTCTTGTGGTTGATCATCTCCCTCGGGGCTGAGTTCTCAAGTCCTTCTTGGATGTCCTTCCTTTGAGAAGGCAGCTGCTGCTTTGAGTATCTCAATCTGATTTGATGGTGACTATCCCTTTGATAGCATTGAGAACAGATACTAGACCACTGATAGGATTTTTAAAAATTTTTTATCCTGCCTGACTTGCTTTGGGGTTTATGGATGTCTGGGGACATGAATATCTAGGCCCATTTCTTTTTCTAAGGATTCATATATTTTCCTAATTTTATGGCTTGGAGGCTGTATGGTTTAACAATGCTTTTGCTCGGACTAACCCTTAGGACTTGATTTTGGAGCAGAAACAAAACAGTACCTGATCAAATACATTGCAAAGCAGAGCTTCAGGGTAAATCTAGTTACTGATTTCACCTAGGGGAAGAAAACCATCTGGCTTCTTTCATTTTAGCATCTTTAGATCTGAGAATGCTGCCTGATGGCAAAGGGCCTGGAGAAAGGCCAGCCTGAACATGACTCCTGCTGCTTAGCTGAGCTACTCTCAACCCTGGTTTCTCGATATGCAAAATAATCACAATAGCACTGTCTTATAAGACTTGCTAGGAAGTTAAATTATGAAAATAACTAGAGCATCTAGCCCAGGTCCTGACACCTAGGAGATGCTGAATACAGGTTAACTCCTTCCATAGGTGCCCACTGAAAGATGTATATGAGGTGGCAGGGGATTGAACTATACAGGGTGGGGCAAAAGTAGGTTTACAAAGTTGCAAGTACGTGAAAGTTCATTTTTGTATTTTCCATATGAGCAACTGTAAACCTACTTTTGCCCCACCCTATATATAATACATATATGTGATCTTTTCCAGTTCTTGGATTCTAGGGGTTAGTGGTAGTTATTAAGACATGTTAACAGTAGTAGCTAGTATTTGAGCATTTACCACATATCAAGTTGCGATTTACTGTGTCACCTTGGGCAGATGATAGCACTCTTGAAATGGGCTAGTGCCTACCTCATAGACTTGAGAGAGCTTGATGAAATAATATCGTCCCAGGCAAAGTTAGTGCTCCATACC
Source organism: Miniopterus natalensis (assembly GCF_054644295.1). Taxonomy (NCBI): domain Eukaryota; kingdom Metazoa; phylum Chordata; class Mammalia; order Chiroptera; family Miniopteridae; genus Miniopterus; species Miniopterus natalensis. Next base: position 20,349,060 of record NC_142100.1, read on the forward strand.
TAGCTGTTGTTGTTAGGCAGATATGCTAGGTGTTGGTAGGCTTTATTCTTCTGGGTCTTATTTTACCCTCTACTTTTTGTTTGAATTTCAGGGTGAAACTTCCTACATTCGAGTTTATCCAGAGAGAAGCACCAGCTATGGCTACTCACGGTCTCGGTCTGGGTCAAGAGGCCGTGATTCTCCATACCAAAGCAGGGGTTCCCCACACTACTTCTCTCCTTTCAGGCCCTACTGAAACAGGTGATGGGAATTTTTTCTTTATTTTTTAGGCGAACTGAGCTGCTTTGTGCTCAGAATTTACATTCCAGATTGATGATTTAGTGTCTTAGAAAATTTTTTTAATTTTTTTTTTAAGGAAATAAAATTACATTAATTTCTACCAGGGCCATATTAGCAGTGAAACATTTTCAACTGCAGAAATTGTGGTTTTGGTTCAGAAACAAGTTGTATATTTTTCACCCCTGATTATGGGAAAAAAAAAAAAAATCAGTGCTGTGTCTTTGTGGGTTGCTCTGCTATGGAGATCAGCAGTTACTGTGACTGAGTGGACCCATTCTGTTTAGAAATATATTTTAAACGTTTCATAATTGACATGTGTGGTTGTCCTTGATTAAGTTCATAGATTTCACCAAACAGGCACACTGATTTTTTAAAAAAATCACTGCGTTGTACTGCCAACTTGTACTCAGTTGGTAAGGAGCAGGAGGGGATAACTTTATTTGGGCATAAAGATAGTTGTTCTGATGGTGGTTTGAGACTTTCATCCCAAGGGCAGGCAGGTTCAGGGTTCTCTTATAGTTTAAGACCAAGCTTGTAAATTAAGCTGCTTTATTTTTTTTCATTATTATTTTCTTTAATATACCTTTATTAATTTCAGAGAGAGGAAGGGAGAGGGAGAGAAAGAGAAACACCAATGATGAGAGTGTCATTGATTGGCTCCCTCTTACACGCCCCCCCTGCTGGGGATCAAGCCCGCAACCCGGGCATGTGCCTTAGTAGGAATTGAACTGCAGTCTCCTGGATCATAGGTCAATGCTCAACTACTGAGCCAGGCCATTTGGACAAATTAAGCTGCTTTAAAAAAAGTGAGCATTGCAGATAGGGGAAAGGAATGGGAAGATTAAAAATAGACTTATAAATGGGCAACAGCATAAAGATTGTTGGGAAATTCTTCACCAAAACCAGTTTTGGCAGTTTGGTTAGGAAAAAAAGATCTCTAAGTTCTGGTTTTATCACTTTTACTTCTGTCTTTTTTATCCTTGCTATTTGAGCTTTTTAAAATTTTTCAATTACAGTTTACTTTCAACATTTTGTATTCGTTTTGGGTGTACAGCACAGTGGTTAGACAGTCATATACTTTATAAAGTGTGTCCCCCTCCCTTGATATTTCTAGTATGCACCTGGCACCATACAGTTACCGCAATATTATTGACTGTACTTTACATCCCCGTGATTATTTTGTAACTACCAAATAGTACTTCTCAATCCCTTCACCTTCTTCACCCAGTCCTCCAGCTCTCCTCCCCTCTGGCAACCACCAGTCCACTCTATCTGTGAGCTATATGAGCTTTTTTTTAAAAAAGAAAAACAAACTGGGGGAAACCCCCACCATCTTGGATTCTGCTCAGTTCAACAATTCAGTAATAATCATGGGGTCGATTATGTCATAGGCCTGAGGCTATATTTTTTAAAAACCCACTTAAGTATGACTGGCATGTAAAAAACTATATTTAATGTATACAACTTAATGAGTTTGGGGTTAAGTATACACCAATGAAACCACCACCATCAAGGTCATAAACATCCATCCTATATGTGGTAAGAACATTTAACATAAGACCTATCCTCTCAGCAAATTTTTAATATACAATAAGTATTGTTAGCTATTCTAGGACTATTTTTGTAAGTTCTTTTCAGAAAGTGAAACTGTAAGTGTGGCTAATATCCCTTTTGCATATAATCACTTTGTGGGGTGTGGATGGTTCTTGGTCAGGAGTTCAAAGCTGTAGTCTACTTTGAACACTCTTCAAACCTTAACTGAAAGTTAGCCCTCTATTGGGAACAAAGTGGGTATCCAGGAACAAGCTCAAGTGTGTTTGGTAAAGATAAAAGGGTGCTCAGGTAGATGGAAACAGCAAGGAAAAAGGACAATTCAGATTGTCACACAGTGATCAGATGCAATGTTTAACATTTACATAAACAGGAAAATTCACATAAGTACAGTTAGGTAGATAGTCTTTTGGGGAGGAGATAAAGGGGGATAATGTCTTCCAAATGGAACATTTCCTTGGAAATTGACAATACCTTTTATTTCCATTAGCATCAGGAACATACTGCCTTGTTTGGGCTAAATCTTTCCCAATTCTGTCTTCAGACAAGTTTGTTACTAAAAAAAAAAAAAAATACTTAACCACTGATATTTTTCAGGTTACTGAGAGAAGTGGGACCTTTAGTATTCATAATAACAAATACTGTCATGCTTCCATGTGTTCACAGAATAGCTCCTCAGCTGTGTGAGAAGGGCTCTTGTTCATCCAGCTTTGGCAAAGAGATATTACCTGTTTGAAAACAATAACAAAAAAAGAATGTTATAGCTCAGCCTGCTTCCCAGCTGGCTCTCCTGAGCTAACTTACCACTTGGTTTGTCATGGAAAATAAGCAATGAAAGTAAGTGTAGCTACTATCCTGTTTTCCTAACTATGAGTATCTGAAAGAATCACAGTTATAAGTGAAGCCTAATTAATGCACTTTTCAGTAAGCAGCAGACAGGTTAATTAGCTATATGCATATAGGAGTGGAAGGAAGACTATGACTGTGAACTCACTTTGCCTCAAGAAGTGACACAGGGTTCTGTTTAGAAATAGCATGTGACCGATCAATGGATATGTCTGTTAAAACTATGACAACCATCAGGCTCTGAGATAGATTCTAAAATTTCATTTCTCCAGTTGACTGAGGTGGTTTAGTAAATCAGAGGCATGATTTAAACTAGAGTTCACAATTTTTTTAGCTTTCCTTCCCATCTTTGCTTCAACCAGAGCTTTCCTTTAATTGGTTGATCTTGATCAAAGAAGTAACCCCTGAGTTGGAGGACTGATGTTTGTTTCTGGACACTGTTTGGAAAGGTTCTCTGCTGAGGGTATCTCCTGAACTTGAAGTTGGTACTTGGAAAGCCATCTACCTGAGTGCTTAGGCTAGTCCCATTCCCAAATATCTAGAGGTGTGCATCAGCTCTGAGGACCCACTTATCTGCAGAGGGGATAAAAACTCAGCCCACCCAAGGTTCTGGATTTTATTATTGGCCCAGAGTTATTGTTAAACTTCCATTTAAAATAGTTGCAGTGAGGTTTAAAGATGCAAATCTTTACACCAGGTGTTGCAAACTGATGAAAACAGGATGCATCTGGCTTGCAGGTATGTTATTTGCATGGTCTTTTATTTTGAAAATTTTGAATTAATTGCCAGTACTTAAAACTTGGGAAGTATCATACAAAATGCCAGATGTCCAGGTTCTCTGGAAAAATGGGCTCACATTCCTGCCTGGCACTGAATGAGAAATAGCGAATGCCAGTTGCCCCTTAAGGCAGAGCTTGAGCTCCAGATTTGCTACTGCACACACTCCTCCCTGCCCCAGTTCTGTTTTGCTTTATTTTTTCAATCCTCACCTGAGGATATGTTTACTGATTTTAGAGAGAGAAACATTGATGTGAGAGAGAAATTGATCAGTCGCCTCCCAAAAGTGTCCTGACCAGGGAACGAACCTGTGACCTTGGTTTGTCAGGATGACACACTAACCAACTGAGCTATCTGGCCAGGGCCACAGTATTGTTAACTACAGTCATCATGTTGTACATTACATCTCCAGGACTAATTTATCTTAAAACTGGAAGTGTGTACCTTTTTCACCTAATTCCCAGTTTATACTTTTGGAGTGCTTACAGAGAGCAAATTTGGGCCTCACAGTTCCTACTATGTTCTTAGTTTACTGTGGGACAAGCTTGTTAGACCACTTTGGGAAATACATACCTGGGGGGGCCACAAAATACTCCTCCACAACTCGATGGGAGTTCTGTAGTAGTTCTTCAGCACAGTTGCCTTCTACCACATTGTCGGATCTCAAGTATAAACATCTACAAAACCAGAAGCTTACGGTTACCTTGTCGGAGAGCAGGGCTTCTAAGGCATGGTGGAGGATCAAGAATGCGAGAACAAGGGCTCAGCATACGGAGGCTGGGCACTGCTCACAGGTGGACGAGCTTGGTCAACACTAGATCAAGTGCGGTCTACAGTTTATAGATTCTCCCAATAACCCTGTGCAGTAAGTAGTTATTATTACTCGGGGTTGATATGCTTAAATATTTTTGGGTAATTACAATAGGTAAGTTGTTTTTGGTGGAGATAGATAATTAAAGGCAATTATAATACAGTGTGTTAAATCTAACAGGTAAGCATAGCTTGTCAAGGGAGTAGAAAGGGACATCTGACCTAGCCTGGGTGAGGAACAAGTACTCAGAATAAGTGATGTCATTGCTAAAGAATGGGCAAAAAATAGCTGGGTTGGGACTGGGAAATGGGCTTCCTGGCAGGTAACTTGCTCAAGAGTGGTTTATAAATGACTTAAGGGTACTAGCTCCTCTGTGATAGGACTGGGATCTGTGCTCAGTTCTGGTACTCCTAAGACAAGTGTTTTCACTGCAGTCACCTTTGTGGAGTTAAAAGTGCCTCCTCTTGCAAGATGTACCACAAACATAGCTCAGGACTCTCCTAGTGTTCTCTGGGTCTAGTGATTTCATTAAAGTATCCAGATGGCAAATTAATGAAACCAAACAGGGGCTGAACATCTATGAAGCTTCACTACTGTTTCAAGGTTTAAGAGTGTATGATAGGAGGTCTGAGCCTGCTTCCTGATACGTCGACCTAAATAGAAAGCAGTCTGCTCAGGCACGCATAGGGGAGCAGCCAAAATCTGCTTTGAGCCAGGCATACACTAAGGGCTAAACCTAATGGGATAAACGGGAAAGGGGTGACATAAACATCTGGGCAGAGGCTGCCTAGAGGGCTAAGTTGTAAGATTCTTTTAGGAAAGCACTAGTTCTTTTTGTGGCACCCAGCCTCAGGCTAGACACAGTAAACATGCTGGAGTCCATTCCAGGATCTGGCACTGTCTTAATTGTGGTCTTGAACAAGTGTGATCTTTCCAAACCTTAAGTTTCTTGCCAAAAACTCCCAGGAAGGCTGCAGTAGTGTTTTTTTATTAATCAGAGAAGGATTATGTATTTAAGAAAACTTGGAAAACAAAAATAAGTCATCCATAAAGATGACCATTGGATTGTCTGCAGCTTTTATTTCTGTTGGGCAGTATAACAAAATGGCTAAGAGCTTGGACTCCTGAATCACAGCTGAATTCAAGTCCCACTGAGAGGGGTTTTTTTCACCACAGCCACCTTCATGTGGCATGTGTGCAAATTACTTATCCTCTCCATGTATCAGTTTCCTTATTTGTTAGTGTGCTTCCTAGAGTTGCTGGGAAGATTAAATAAAATGATATTTTAAAAATCTGATAATGCTGGGCTGTACTTTCATGTCAGTAAGAGATGGATGTTGAATAGCACCTGCTCCTTACACCCAAGTACAATACACCCAAGTACACCTCAGTCCCCACCACTCATTCAGAGTATAACTGTACTTAACCTGCTGTTACCATGCTTAACCTGCCTAGTTCCTACAGACTAGATGGGTGCCAACTGTTTCTGGACACTTGGAGATTTTGATGAAGACTCTACGACCGCCAACAGGTTAAAAAGCTACTGCTTCCCAGCAGCTGATATAATAGCAACTGATTTTTCACTCATTTGGTAATCAGGTTTCCTGTGTGACATTTCCAGAAAAACAAAATTAACCCCTTTAAATATCACACATTTTCACCTGATTACTGTTTATGATGAAGTTGTTTCTAGAATAAACCCACACTTACCTGTTTTCTTCATTATAGGCTACTGAACCCAGGGTCTCTATGAGAGTGGCACTCCAAGCAGACCCTTCATTTGGCAAGTAGCATAACTTGACCTCGAAACCATGCATAAAACACCAAAAAGGAACCGAGGCACTCTTTAGGTACCTGTGAATCCCTGACTGTCTAAACCCTTCAGAGTTGTATGTGATAACTGAGTTAATGCATATAAATATTAATGCCTGTCACTTAAGCATGCTAATACTTTTTAGCTCAAACCAAGTAACAGGTTATTAGTGTGCCAAAGACTTCTATTAGCCAGTCGGGGCCTTTACAGTGACTGTGACTATCACTTAAAACCCTTTAACACTTGTCTTCACTTAACTGGGTTCTATTTCAAATGTCAGGCAGCATGTTCAAAATATGAAAGTCCCAAATTTATGGCAAGATTGCAGATCACTGAATACTAAGTCACTAGTCCAGCTACCAGATCCAAATCCCTCTTCATCTTTTTCACAAACTCTTCTCTGAGTAATAGTTACATTTCTTTAGTTATCCTCTAGACAACTTAGGAAATTCTGACTCTCCTTTGTGTGTCTATTCCCTACTTTCTCAAAGATATTAATAAAGGACAGCCAACATTTACTCAATGTCTGCTCAGTGCTAGATCCTGAGAACATGATGAGCAATAACAAACGTTCCCCGGAACATGGATAAGCAGGCGGGGAGAGGCAGAGAATCCAATATCACACAGGTGTATAAAATACATGTAAAATTACAGCACTATTGAATCCCATGAGAGACCCACGGGTCCTGAGGGGGTGGCAGTGGAAATCTGAAGAAAGAAATTAGGCAAAAAAGAGTAGGTGTGATGAAGGGGGGGTAAAGGCAAGGGCCTTTTAGAAGAAAAAAGGATGGAGAGGTAGATTAAGTGATGCCCTCCCTGCCTGCTGTGGTGAAGCTTTTGTCTTTATGCTAAAACCACCTGAAGGTTTTGGGTAGGAGAATGACATCAGATTTCTGTTTTGAAACGCAGTGTAACTTTGGGCAAATTAAACTTTCTACACCTGAGCATCAAAATATAAAACAGAGAGAGGATTTGAAGGAATCAAAGACGAGTTCAGAACAGGAAGTCAGCAAGCAGTTTACACAAAGGCTATGGTTACGGATGGGTCTGGCTATCCCTAATAGTGCTGATTAATAGCACCAATCTTTCTTGTTCCCACCTGTACTAGTTTATTACTTTGGGTGGTTTTTTTTTAATCCTCACCCGAGGATGTCTTCCCATTGCTTTTTCAGTGAGAGTGGAAGGGAGCGAGAGACACATCGATTGGTCGCCTCCTGCACGTGCCCCTAGGGGTGGGGATGGAGCCTGCAAGCGAGGTATATGCCCTCGGCCGGAATCCAACCCGGGACCCTTCAGTCCGCAGGCCGACGCTCTAACCAGAGCCAAATCGGCCAGGGCTACATTTAAATTTTCCAAAAAAAATTTGAGACAGGAATCCAACAGTAATCAAGTTGGATATGAACTCATTCTAATAAGAGGACAAGTCAACAAAAGTAAGACGGTCAAGAAAAATATCTGAAGAAAACCCAACAGGCTCAGGAAGAGGAGAGGGGATTTGGACTGGTCAGAAGCCCTTCGGAGGAGATAAACTGAGACCTGCCAAAGACACCGTCCAAGAAAAAAGAAATAGCAAAGTGCAAAGATCCTGGAGAGGGAACTAATTTGGCATGCTGGAGAACAGTAATGAAGCCCATGGGAAGAGTAGTGTGTCCGGGTGGTGGGCAGGAGCTCTCTGAAGCAGAGCCTCCAAGAATGATAGATTTTGTTCCTAGTTGCACTGGGAGGCCTTGACGAATTTAAACGAGAGCGATAGGACCCGTTAGAGTGAAAGCACTTACCCGGGGTGAAAGAGCGTAAGTTCCTGCCTCTCGCCTAGGGCTTTCTCCCTCTGGGAAACATGACACTAATCGCCGCCCTGAAAGGCTGCGAAGGTGCCACAGGCCGGCTTCGGGGCCGCAGCCCCGGGTTTACCTGTCCTCCAGTACTGACTCCATGGGCTCCACCCCGTCGGTGTCCACGCCGCGCAGCCGGTCGGCGAAGGCGACGGCCTGCTCCAGCTGTGCCACGGCCGCGGCCTCCTGGCTGCCGAAATCCACGAGCGCTAGACGCTCCAGGCGCCCGATCACGTCGGCGGTGATTCGCCCCCTTCCCTGGGGAGGAGTGCGCGTGAGGGAGGCTGTGCCTCACGCGCGCGGCCCGCCCCGCCTCTCCAGCCGCTCACCCCCCGCGGAGGCAACCCCACCTCCCCGCCTTTACCTGAGGATTTGCCTTGGAAGCGAAGCCCCGGCGCCCGCCCAGGGGGGCCCCGAGGACCAGCCGCACAGCCCGCGCCCACATTTCCCCTTCTCGGCCTCCGTACGGCGCCCTCACGTAAGCGAGCGACGTGCCTGAGGGTGATGACATCAGAGTGCGCCGCCACTGCAGCCGCCATGAACAGCGTAGGGGAGGGATGCACCGACATGAAGCGCGAGTACGATCAGTGCTTTAATCGCTGGTTTGCCGAGAAGTTCCTCAAGGGGGACAGCTCCGGGGACCCGTGCACCGAACTCTTCAAGCGCTACCAGCAGTGTGTTCAGGTGAGCTGCCGCCCTCGCCTCCACCCCGGGCCCCGCGCGCTCTGCTGTGTCCCCGGCCTCAGGCCTTGTGTCTTGCCCGGGTTGGGACCGGGAGGGTGGAGAAAAGCCCTGTCAGTGAGGCCAGTGGCAGTTCTCTCTCCTGCCGTCACCACCAAAGCTGCCCGGTATTTCTCCAGATGACAAAGTTAAATGTTTTTGTAGTGCTTTACTTTTTATGGAGCACAGTAACATTCTTTGGTTCACTTGTTTATCTTAACTTGCAAAGTGGGCGTAGCTCTTCGTCGCTGAAAAATAGAACACTGACGCCCAGAAATGGGAGCGGTTAGGCCCCGTTCACTAGAATCAAGTTGCTTTGATTTTTTGCGGTGGTGCCCTTTTCCACTGTATTGTTCTGGGGCAAGGCTGGGTGGGTGTTAGCCTGTCTCTGGCCTGGCCCATGAGACAATATGGGGGGAGCATTTTTCCTTGTTATAATCCCTTCCTTCTCTCCTTCCCTCCCTCCCTGCCTCCAGTTGTTGCTGTCTTTACCCCTTTTGCAGACAGGGAAGTGAGGCTTGCTCAAAGCCAGTAAACTTCATATTGACCTTTATAATGTGTTTTCTCCTCCCACCAGAAAGCAATAAAGGAGAAGGAGATTCCTATTGAAGGACTGGAGTTCATGGGCCATGGCAGAGAAAAGCCTGAAAGCTCTTCTTGACCTTGATAGTCACCTTGAAAACTGACTCCTCAAATCAGGAAATTGAGCACTGTGGATTTTGTCAATTAAGGCTGTGACGATAGCCATCAATTTAATGAGGGGTTTAGGGGGGAGTTTTTTCCCCTCCTCCTAGATGTTTTCCTCTCACTTGTAAAAGATGATGAACCGTCACTTTTTACTTTGGGATGATTTCTCACTTGCATCTTGCAGGAACTTGCTGTGCTAAAACGGAATGATCTCTTGGGATTATGGTTGCAATACTTCATCTGGGATCAGCTTTAAATATATCTTGTATGTAAATACTGATAAAACTTGTCAGGATGATCATGGTTGCCTGACCTCTTGGGTTATGCTTCGAAGGACATTAGGTATACTGTACTGGGGTCACTGTTCATGGAAGCAATTGGTTTGGACCTCTTTTCTCTCAGGGAGCTAATGCTCTAAAAAGGGATCCCTTCACGACTGTTTCAATCAATGTTTGGAGGCAGTTTTATTTTTATATAGTAACTTGACTGTTAAGATCACTGGTGGACTGGCTTAGCCAGGAGGAAACTTTTAAGTTCCCTGCCTTAACAAGAGGTGTCAGATCTCAAAACGTGAAAGCTTCAAGAATGTTAGAATGAACACCATTTCAGAGCTCACAGTGTAGTTGTCATTAAGATCCTTGGAGTATGCTGTGGAAGATCCTGAATTGCAAAGATTTGCTGCTGCTAGCTTTCAGCCTAAGTCAGTGAATTAAGTCGACCTGTGTATCATGAAAATGCCAAAATACTGTATGTGGTTAAATAGGGGGAGAAAGGAATTTGCTTTATTTGCCTTGTTTATCCACCCTGCACTGTAATATCTGTAATCATGAAGATGGAATAAACTGTAACGTTTAGTTTCTCTTATTTGCTCCTTGAACTCTGCACTTTATGGAACAGCTATTACTGTTACCCCACATATCCCATGTATACACTGGAGGGAGTTTTATATGTTTTATAATTTAAAGGCGAGGATAAAGTGAAGATTTATCTAAGGTAGTATGGCATGGAAATTAGAAACCTCACTGACTTTTTAAAGTTTATTTCCACATGGCACACAAAGTCAGGATCAGGTGAGCACTTCCATACTTCAGAATGTCATGTAGTTCCCACAACTGCTTATCTTGAGTAATATGGTTCAATAGTATGAAATTTGATTTAAAGACCTAAGTTCTATTATCTCCACCTTACCAATTACTACTTCATATTTGTAACCAGTCCTTAATGTCATTTTGAGACATCCTGCATTTATATTTTGACTGTTTAAGGTCCATTCTACAAGGATTATGAGATATTTGGAACCCAGCTGAGGGAGGCCAGACAGCAAGCCGAAGATACAACATCTGTTCTGAATTCAGACTGGCCACAAGCACAACAACTCTATGGGGAAGCACAGGCTGTGGCTAGATCACAAAATGGCAAAGATAACGGGTTCTCTTTTTCTTAACTGTAAATGGTTTTCACACCCCACATTTCTAAGTCCCTCACCTCTGCACAGTCCCAGTTTACTACAGGTGCCAACATCAAAACCTTGCAGCTTCCTGAATCTTACCACAAAACTGTCTGGTTGAGCCTTGAGAATAAAATGAGCTCCAAGCCAACCATGTTCTTTTATTTTAATTGCTGACAGAAATTTTACTATTTTGACTTCATCCTCCAACTATCTCAGCTACTTCAAAGATGCTGCCTTTATTTCTCCAAAGGATTCTGACCCTAACAATCTTCTGGGTGCTGAGAGATGACCCCAAAGTGAGAACATGACACCTCCAGAGAAAAAGATCTGACTATAGGGAGTGTTCTGCAGCAAATGCTGACAGAATGGGATAGGAGAAAGCTGAGACAGGAAGCACTTCCCCTTGAGAATCTCAGAAACCTCTCTTAAATGAAACTGCAGCCATTCTGCTGGCCACTCAATGTCTGCCAGGACCCAATCTTGGTAATTACCTCCACTCCGTTTGCTTTATTTTACATACCCCAGGAGCAAGAAACCAAGGAAGGCCTGTTACAAACCCTGTTATTCAGAAGCCTCATTGCACAAACAGAAATAACATTAATGCTAATTTCTAAGGGAAAAACACCACCAAAGAATGCAATTCTTAGGTCATGACCAATCTAATTTATTTAAGCCATCTCCTGCCATAAGCAAAGAGACGGGAGATTAGTATACTTTAGTCATCATTTTATACTAGGGCAAGAAGGTCAGCTTAAGGTCCCATATACTTCTGGTCCGTGTGCAGAGTATTGGTCCCAACCAGTGCTGTGGTCCCCACTGGGTAGTGGTCCAGGTTCTCTCTATTCATCTTCATAGCCAGTTGGAAGCGGATTCAGGTGAGGATTATGGAATAGAGTATGGTTACCATCTCCCCAGGGAAAGGGCTGTGGAGTGAAGATGTCAATTAGAACATTCCAGAAAATAGTTCATAAACAGCACTGCCATGAACTTAAAATAGGGTGATAGGTAATACATAAAACAAAATGGAAATTAGTTCTTTTTCAGCCTTCCCATAACTCAAGGGGGAGCTCTTATAACTTCTAGGAGAGCTCTTAGAGTAGGTAACAGGAAAAGCAAGCTCAAGTTTGTTCTTCATAAGCCTCTCCCTGGTAACTGGTATATCAATGTTGTGTTTATGACAGTGTAATCCTCAAGTCACCTGTATCAGAAATGGCAGAGGTAGGTATGGGGGAGAAGACAGTCCCATGCTACCTTTGAAAAGCATTGTTCTTGGGCAGTGGTTTCCAACACAGGATGATTTTGCCCCTCCAGCGACACTGGGCAATATCTGAAGACATCTGGGGCGGGGTAGGGTACTACTGGCATCTAGTGGGTAGAGGTCAAAGTATGCTGCTAAACATCCTACAACTGAGGAGAGCCCGCCCCAAGAATTATCCAGCTCCAAATGTCAATAGTACTAAGGCTGAGAAACCTTGCTGTATGGCTTCTAATTCTACTATACAAAGGTGGGAGTGGGGCTCAAAGACTCAAAAATTCTTCCTGAATCTAAGAATCTAGCTTAAGTTTCTATGAGGCCAGTCCTACCTGGACTAAGTGATGTAATAGTTATTAAAGGACCAGAAGAGGCTCTTGTTAAGAATACAGCAAACAACGGGAAACAAATGATTAAGCAATATCTGCATCCACAGCCAAAGGATAAAACAGCTGGGAAGATATACAGCCTAGAGGAGAACTGAAAGTGTCAGCGTCTTCATTATGCAACTAGTACCTGCCAGGTGCCCAGGTCCTAGAAAGGTGAACCACGTTCCGACCTGCCAGCTTAATCAAGTTTCCCAAACCTCCAAGTTTTATATAACCGACAACTGTTTCCGAACAGTATCAGGAGACAGAAACTGGGAAGGATCATAGAAGGAAAACTGAAGGGCACTTATTGTATGACTCTGAAGAAGAAACTGAGAAGTGACCCCCCTCCCCCACGCCTCAGGTTCCTTTCCGTAAAACCGGAGAAAACAATTGGTGATTATTTCATGAGAAACTGTACACGCCCGGGGTGGAATGCACGCTTTCAGAGAATAAAGCACTTGGACGAGGGCATCTGGAATGAAAAGAGAGCGGACACTCCAAGAGAACGCGAGGGCGTACCTTGGTCCTGATGCGGAGGTGGGGGTAGGCGATGAACTCGGGTCTCTCGTGCTCCTCGTGGTGCGACTTCAGAAAGACGTTCAGCATGCTCACGCCCACCCCGGGGAGCGCAACGAAGTAGGTGAGGGCCTTCCACATTCGAGCTGCGGAGGGGCACCACGGCTCAGGCCGGCGGCGCTGGAAACCGGCCCGCGTCTCATCCCCCTCCCCCAAGGCCTCGAGCCAAGGTCACAGTCCCGCGCCGCCTCGCTGGAGTCGAGCTGAGGCCCGCGCCCCCGCCCGCAGCCCCAGTACCTGAGCCCTCCTCGCCGTGGGCGCCACTCGACATAGGCCGCGCCAGCTGTGGCCGGAACCGACCCAGCAGCCTAGGCACCTGGGACCCAGCCGCCGCCGCCATTTTTACCGAGACCTCCGCAACGCCGGAAGCGGAAGCAGAAGAATGGGCTGTGGAGGCGGGACCCCAACCTCAAAGGAAGTTCCTATTGGGCGGTGCCTTTTAACCAAGGAGCCTGCGCACTCTCTTCGGGGCGGAAGCGTCTCTGTCGAGAAGCTCGGAGCAGCGGAGCAGCGGGGAGCGTGAGTCCCGCGCCTCCCGAGTGCGCTCCCCCTCCCCACGGTCCGCGCCCCGGTGGAGCTAAGCGCCGGAGGAAGGTTAGAGGGGGCGCCCTGGCATCCGTGATCGCTCCCTTCGTTGGAGTCCGTGGACAGCACAAACCGCCTATCTAAAATGCCAGGCCCCCGCCTCCCCATTCTCTGACCCTGCCTTGTTTTCATGGCACCTGACATAATTAATCGTCGTCTTCATTATTATTTTGTCTGGCTCCCTTGATAGAATATAAACTGATGCCAGGAGTTCGCCCTACTTACCATTCCCAGACTCGGGAATGGTGCCAAAATTTGATGAATGAGTGAGTGGATTGGATGGATGAATGAATGCTTGCATAATGAATGAATAGCAACGGGAAACAAAAATTGGTGTTTGCTATGTTTTGGCACGACAACATCCTTCTACTCATCTAAAAACAGTTTTTAAAAATAAAAGTTTAAAAAAAGTAGATACATATGATGAAAATAAATTTCTGATCATAGGCACCTTTAATAATATAGGGAAGGCTCTGAACCCTTCCCCCCAAAATGCACCTCCTCCTAAGCACACAGTGTTTAGCAGACATTGTTGGGGGAACAAGGTACCATAAAGTACATCCGGAGACCCCCCTAAGAGTCCTTGTGCCCCAGGTCAAGGACCCCTGAGTAGGGGAATAAACAGGGACACTAGTGTGGGAAGACTGGGTTTACATCTTGTTTCCTTCCCTTACAGTCTGTGTGACCTTGGGCAAGTTAGATAAAATGAATACTTTAAGGTCATGCATTTCATGAAGGCAAAAATTTAGGATCGTGTTACTAGAGCTTCACAGTCTGATCGAGCATTAGATCTTTCTCTGAGTAGCCTGGGGTTTTGCCTATTATGGTGTAATCAGGGTCATCAAATCCCTATGCAGCTTCAAACACAGCCAGGGGGTGTATGAGGCCCCACAGTGTGGCCATGGAAAGGATCCAGCTCAGGCATCAGGAAATCCTGGGCTCGAATCTCTCATCTGCCACCTGCTGTTTCCTCTTCTCTAAAATGGGAATGTAACACTCATTTTTATCCTACAAATATTTGTTATCCAACAAATATTTATTAAAACCCAGCTCTACCTTGGGAAGTTATTCAGCCTCCATCTACAACAATGAAGTTTCATTTAATAAATATTAACTAATCTTCCCACTATATTTCAGGCATGTGCAGTAGTACACACGAGCTCTAAGATCTCTCTCATGCAGCTTACATTCTAGTGGTGGAGACAGGATTAAATGATAAATGCTCAATGCCTGGAATATGTTAAAAATTCAATAAATGTTCATTTTTCTCATAGGTCTTTCTTACACCATGCAGGGTGGCACTGCTAAAATAAAGATTCTGCCATGCTTGGCACAGAGTATATGCTCAGGCATATACCCTGACACTGTACTCTCCGTACTGTGCCTTCTATCTTTATAGCACATACCTCCATCTGACATTAAATATTTATTGGTTTGTTGTCTCTCTTCCTTCATGGACTATGTTTTGTTCACTGGTGTGACCCCAGTACTTGGCACAAGATAGACACTGAAAATACATTAAAATCCCAACCATGATCTGTCAGCTAGATACTATTTCCCCACTTTTCAGATAAGGAAACTGAGACTCTGAGATGTGCAGAAAGTTGCGTAAGGTCACTAAGTAGGTGCTGGACCCAAGCACTCTAGGACTCAAGCCAATTTTTTTAACCATACAAACTTTGCTTTAGGTAGAATGATATTCCAAGTCATGTGATCCCTGATAATGGACAGAACCATCAAATGGGTCCTCAGGATACTGAGTTGGAAGCTCCCAGCGTGTGCTGTCCCTCCCTCACTATGACTCCAGGGCATAGGGCCTCTCTATGCAGGGAGCTGCCCCAAGGCCATGGCCAGCCTGCCCTGGATTTGATGTCATCCTCCTTGGCAGCTGATGGTATTTACATTCGTACTGAACCCACTAAGGCTCTCTGACACTCGATTTCCTTGAAACTGGGGGCTGGTGGATCGGCACCTCAATACTGGGAACAGCTGCTGATGGGGGAGGCATTGGAGCGAGACTGGGGGAGGCTGCCTAGCCAAGGACAGGACTTGCTTAAGGGAAAGCTTATCTGGGGCATTCTGTCTGCGACTTTTACTGTGGTTTCTCCCAGCTAAGAGCACCTCCATTGGTAAATATTTGTCCAACAAGAGACTAATCCTAGGAGAAGGCGCTGAGCCATTTTCCCATGCAGGCTGCAGGGGAAGCTAGGGTGTTGTGACCACCACCTCAACCCTCTGAATAACCTGTCTGAGCTGCTCAGCATCATTAACTCATTCAATGAGGGTCTTAAATGTCTCATTGCGCTAGGTGACAAGACAGCAGTGACTCTCATGGGACACCCAGCCAAGGGGAAGAGACTGACAAACAGCTATTACACCAGTGTGATGGGTTCTGCAATGGGAGGCAGTGAAGCATGGACCTTGGCATCAAGTTCAAGTCCCAGGTCTGCTACTTAGCTATGTAATCATGGGCAAGACAAGGCACCTCTTTGAGTTTCACCTGTGAATTGAAGTTATTACAAGAATAATAGATATTAGCTAACATTTATTAAGCACTTATTGTGTACTGAGCCTTTCTCATGTATTAATTTGGTCATTACAACATTGCTATGAGATAGATGCTATTCTTATAGCATTGATTATAATCATCCATCGCAGACCACCAGGAGGTATGGCACCTGGCACGAACTGCATTCTTTGCCCCTTGGTCTTGTCAATAATTAGTACCTGAATTATACTACTTAAAAGAGGTACTGACTGTAACGGGTATGGTAGCAGAAAATAATTTGTGCAGAATCGCAGGGCGTTTGTCTGCTCCGACCCTATAGTCCTGTAAGTAAATTACCCTGTGATGAATTGTTATACCCTATGGAGCTGCCTGCATCATTTTTCAGTATGAAGATACTTTTACACCTTTGCCCCACCATCAGACAATAGGGAAAATCATAGCACCTACCAAATAAGGTTGCTGGGAGCGCGAAACTGGATGATGCGTAGAAACACTTAGCACCCTGCTCAGCAAATCACAGCAGTTGATGGCACGTTATTATCAATCATCTACTGTTAATTGTGAAAAACAAATTGGGGGGGCCCTGGCCCCGGTAGCCCAGTTGGTTAGAGAGTCGTCCTGGATACACCAAGGTTGTGGCTTCCATCCCTGGTCAAGGCACATACAAGAAACAACCAATTAATGCATAAGTAAGTGGAACAACAAATCTCTCTCTCTCTCTCCCTTCCTCTATCTAAAATCAATCAAAAATAAAAACAAGCCAACAGAAAACAAATTGGGCGTGTCGTATGAGAAACATTTCTCAATAAAGCTGTCAAAGGCAACCAAACAGGCTCCAACCTATTGTGACACGTATGTTTCGTTTTTGTAAAATGCATAGAAAAATACTGTAAGGGTCAGACTCGCCTGTTAACAGAAGTTACGTCTGGGTGTTTGTTTTCTTTTTTAAATTTTCACAGTGAACGCATATTGTTTGTGTTAAGAACAAAGGCGTTCACCAAAACGCAGATTGTGAAGTTGCTGCGGGCACTTTCCTTGCAGGACTGTGAGCGCCGTCGGGGCGCGGGCTCAGCCGTCGACAGCGAGGTTCCCGCGCCTGCAGTACCGCGCTCTCCCTGCGGGTGGCAGGCTCCTCATGTGCGGGCGCCGCCCACCAGTCTGGCCGCAGATGGGTCTCGCCTGCCACCTTCAACGTGGCTGTCTGGTCCTAGGGTCCCCGAAGGAAGGAGGGCGGTGGAAGCTGCGACAGGCATAGAGGGAGCCAGGCCGCCCTTCAGGGGACTCCTTGTTAAGGCCTTGCCTCGGAGACTTCTGAGTTTCCCCTGGATTTAGGACAAGAGAAGAAAAACTTCTGTGCTTGGAGAAAGCCCCTCCTCCGCACCTTACCTCCCCCACCCCCGCGGTGGGGAGCAGAGTAGAGACCCAAAGGCCCCCTGGGCCTTAGAGACAGAGAGAGAGAGGCCGTCTTGTAAATAGTTATCTTCGTAACATGACTCATAGGGCAGTGCACTTGGTTGTTGACTGACTGCCCCCTCCCAGTAGCTCTTTGATTTGGGGTATTATTAGTATCCCATCTTGCAGAGGAGGGCCACTGTGACTTAGAGAGGTAGTACCCGCTTAGAGAGACAGACCTCAGCTGTGCCCGATTCCAAATCCCTTCCTTTGACCCACCCCTGTGTGTCAAGCTGAGACCTCCTTGGAGACAGTGCCCACCTAACTGAACATGATTAACTATTAATACTAATGGCCCCCATTTAGCCTATCCTTATTGCAATGTGGCATCTGACATATATCATCTCACTTAAACCTTCCAACAACCCACAAAGTGATTCCATTTTACTGATGAGGAAACCGAGCCTCAGGGAAGCAACAACTGACACTGCTAGAGGCGAGCCTGAAGGAGCCAACATTCAAGTGCACCTTGAGTGACCACAAAGTCTTTGCTTTTGGCCGGTACATTTAGGTATTGAAGCAGTGACTCCTTATAGCTTCACCAACTACTGTGGCCTCTGCCTGGAACCCTCTTCCCCCTGCTTGTCACGTAGTGTGCGTCCCCTTAAATATCAGCTTTCTCGGAGAGGCTTTTCCTGGTCACTCTAAAGGAGCCCTTCTTTCTTTATAGCAAGTATCATATTTTTTAAAGCACAAATCATAATCTGTGTTGTTGTTTCTCTTTCATTTACTTCATTTACATCTCTCTTATTAAAGTGTAAATTCCACGAGAACATTTAACTTCTCTTTTGTTGTTGTATCTCCAACACTTCGCACTCTTCCTGGGGTGTGAATAACACCCATTTCTTTTCTTTTTTTCCTCCAGGAAGCTTTATTGTTTCCATTTGGTCCAAGGGCTCCACTGTGGTTAAAAGATGCTGAGTGGTTTCAGGGAGAGGCTCAGGCAAAAGCCAGACACCAGGAGGATGCAGGGGGGGGGGCCCGCAAAGGCCTCTGGGCTCCAGAGGCTCCTGGCCTGCTTGAGGGCGAGCCTTGCAAGGAGATTCTCGCCCGCCCAGCCTGGGCCTGCCAGCCTGTGGAGGTGAGTCAGGTGGTCAAAGCCAACATGTTCTGAAGTCCTACTGTGTGCCAGGCACTCTTCTACACATGTCATACAAAAATGTATTCCATTCTCAAAACAGCTTTTTGGATATATCTAATAGGTACTATTATTAGCCTCTTTTGTCAGAGGAGGAAATTGAGGCATTGGAAGGGGCCAGAAAGTGGCTAGCAGGGGATTTGAATCCGGGCTGGCCAGGGTCAGAGTCCTACTACCCCCTAAGGATGAGTCCCCAGTGGTGGCCAGGAGGGTTATTCCAAGAGGAAAGAGCTCCTGCGATTTCTCCCTGAAAGGGTGGATCTGAGGAAGCAGGTGTTCTCCGGGTCCCATTACAAAGGAATTCTCCACTTATTCAAATGTCACCATTTACTGCTGGCACTAAGGACTCTAGATAGAAGGACTTAGTTCAAACAAACAAAGGTTTAGCTTTGACAATGGAGGTGAAAACAGCATCCAGATTAGTGGAGGGGGACTGGGCTTCCGCCCACCATTAGTCGGCTGATAAGAGGCTTCTAAAGTCCAGGGAGACACCGCCTCCCGCCAGCCCTGATTGCCTTCCACACCCGTTCTCTCCGACCGACGAGGGATGGTGCAGAAGCCTGCATCTGAGTGAGCGCTGGGAAACGCAGAGTTGCCCCGACTCAGTGTCAGGGGCCTGTTCAGGGTTCCCACAGCCCCTGGGTGCGTCGTTCTGCTGTGTGCTCTCCCCCTCCCCTCCCCTCCCTCCCCCTAAGGGCAGAGACCACCTTCCTCCAGGCTGTGTCTCTTCCCCTTCTTCCTGGCCTATTCACTCCTCCTCACTCCTCAGGTCTCATCTGAAAGGTCACCTCCTCCAAGAAGCCTTCCATGGCAACCCCCATAACCTGTATAGAACACCTTTCTCTGTGTAATAATTGCTTGTTTGCTTGTCCAGGCCTTCTCACCCTCCATCCGAGGGTTTCCACACCTCAGTGCCTGTAAGTCACTTGGAGAGCTTGCAAGAAAAAGGTTCCCAGGCTCCCACCCCAGAGAGTCTGATTCTGGGTCTGGAGTAGGGCCTGAGAATCTGCATTGTAACGGCTCCCACCATGAATCTGCTGTGGGAGGCATCCGAGGAACCGTGCAATAAACGGGGCTGGTTCAAGGCAAGGCCCATGATCACCCTGAGCCCCCACTAGCCAGTGTGTACCTGGCACATAGGAGATGTTCAAACACGACTGCTGAATGGTTGCCAGCATTAAAATACATTCTTAAAAACAGCAACTTGAGTTTGGCCTTGAAAAAGCCACATGGAGGTCAGATGATTGTGCTTCCCTGCGGTGGAGGTGGGAGAGTGTGGGAGCCCTGGTGTCCGCAGGGCTCAGTCGGAACCCATCCTTACTTTCTGGCTGTGACCCGAGCAAGTTCAGTCCCTCTAGGCCTCAATTCCTTCACCTGCAAAACAGAGATAATAATAATAATAATGGCTGCATCCCAGAGCTGTGACAAGATGGAATGAGATGAAGCTCTTAGCGTAGTGCCTGGTCCAGAGTCAGCGTCCAAAAACTGCTGGGTGCTATTATTACTGTTGTTGTTGTTGTTGTTAGCATTATGACTATTAACATCAGAGCTGGAAGAGACCTCAGGTCCCTGAATTCAGGGGATCCCCACTCAGGGTTCCATGGATCACCCTCTGCTAAGGAATCTGTAGTGGGCATTCAAAAGGATGGTCTGTGAACATCTGGAAATAGAGAATAAGATTATGTATGTCTGCCCATGTTCCTAAGGAGGGGAAGGTTAGCTTTCAGCCACTTAAAGATGTCCCCATCCTGGGAAACTGAGTCCAGAGAGAGAAGGGGCCTGGCTCCAAGTCTCTCACTTCATTCCTCTGTGTGTTCATTCACTCCTCATTTCATTAACCAAGCACCAACAATTTCCTGAGGGCCTACTGTGTGCCAAGATCCAGAGATAGAACAGATACAGTCATATCTTAGTCTCCAGTCCTCGCCCCTAACTCCTGCCCGGAGGCGCTTTCCTCCTTAACTGATAAGGGCAGGTATGGGGCAATAATGCCTGCCGCCCAGAGTTGTGAGAATGAAAGGAAATAGACTTGAAAGTGCTTTGTAAACTGTAAAGTGCTGTGCTAATATTAGATATAATTGCCTGGAGAGAAAGATGAAATAGAAATCAATAAATAATTAAGAACCATACCATCCCCTCCCTGTTTTCAATTTTTAAAAAAATCTACAGTAGGGGCTTTCTTATCCAATCTGATCAGATGAATAGTTGGTAAGTTTATCGAAAAAGTCCATTGAAGCAGGAAATGATTTTTTAAAAAGTACAACCTTTAAATTTTTTTATGTCAGATGTGTAATGTGCCAATGTTCTAACAAGGTTTGAAGGAGGCCCATCTCACATAAGAGCTTGAACACCCAATCATCACCCTCATGAACTACAAAAGGATCTAAATATTCCATTTTAACTGAAAAATCTATTGCTCTATATTAATTCACCAGTCTTTTGATGCAGGGCCAAAGCCTTTTCTTTGAGCCTGATCTGCGTCAGCTGGTTGGCGCTCCCTTACATCTTTCTTGCATGAGCCACTCCCTTGAGTTCTGGTTTGGGCTTCTTAAAAGCTGATGTAGATCTGAAGGTCCTAGTTGTCCAGATTATTGGAATTTCACCTTCATCCCTGCCCAGTAGTCTTTAGTTGTCTAGGCCACTAACCTCCCACCCTCAGCGGCTTATGACCAAAGTTTATTTTTGGCTCATACTATACGGCCATCGTGGGGCTTTGCTCCACTCATGGTCCTTTATTTCTCTCTCTGCCTTTACTTTTTGGAGCAGTTTTAGACTCATGGCAGCATTAACAAGAGGTACAGAGATTTCTCATGCACCTCGCATGCTCACACATGCATAGCCTTCCCCATTCCTAACATCTCCCGCCACCGTGGGACATTTGTTACAGTGAACAAATCACACTGACACACCACTGTCACTCCAAGCCCATAGCTCACAGGAGGGTTCACTCTTGGTGGTGTCCATTTTATGGGTCTGGACAAATTTATGATGACGCACACCAACTCACTTTTTAAGAGTCTTTCCAAAGCATTCAGCTGCATTTATAGAAACATCATTTTTCTTTTCCCACTCCTGTGTCATCAGTATGTCATATACAATTGTATGATTTAATAACAAGAGTAATTGATTGGAGAACCAACCCAGCTGACTCTTGGGAAACAGTCACATCATTAAGTCAGCAAGAGGAGTTAGTGGCTGGTCATACTATAGAGACGAGTCCACCAGCTGCTGTGGGCATCCCATTTTTCTGGGTTTTTGCAGTAGGCAGGGTGAGTGTAGGTTAATCCAGTGAGCCAGCTCCAGTGACTTCTTAATCCAGTGAGTTCGTTAACCCAGAAAGCTTCTACTGTACACTCATGTCGAACAAAAAGCCATCTCTCTGAGTAACTGGTGAGACCAAAGCTAATTCTGCCCTTCTTTCTGCACGTTTATAGTTTCTAGTTATTTTTTGCACCTTTAAAATGGACGAAAGTATATGTGCCAAGTGCCAAATAAACTATACTAGATTTCACATTCTTTGAATCGAGCCTATTGTAATAGGCTGGACGTGACAGAACATGCCTAATTGGGATAATGACAGTGGAGAAATCTTGGTATTAGGCCCTGGTTCTCAAAGTGCGCTCCAGGACCAGTAGCTGCAACATCACCTGGGAACTTACTCGAAAAGCATCAGAAACTTAGGGGTGGGGCCCAGCGATCTGCCTCCAGGGGATTACAGTGCTTCACATCCCAGGTTTACCACTTAGAGCCTGTGTGAACTCAGATAAGTCACTGCATCTCTCTGAACCTGTTTCCTCTCTGGAAAGTAGGAATAATAACAAACCTACTTTATAAAGTGATTGTGAAGATTAAATGAGATAAGACATGTAAAGTGCACAGGACAGTGCCTGACATATAGCAGGCACCCAGGACACATTAGGAATAGTGAATATTATTATTAGGAACTCAAAAGCAGCAGCTCTGATTAGGGTGAAAAACATTTGGAAGAAAAGGGAAAAGGTGTTAAGGGGGGGTGTTAACATTTTCTGAGCAGCTACACAATAGCAGGCACTTTGACCTTGTATGTTCCTTTGCCCTCCTAATAAACGCACTGAAGTAGGTATAATTACACTCCCCATTTTACAGATGTGGAGACTGAGGCTTGGTGAGGCTGAATGACAGCTGAGAAGTAGAAGAGCTGGGGACCTGACCACATCCATGTGCCCCGTGGATCTCACACCATCCCCAGCCTCAAACACATGCAGGCAGATTGCCAGCTCCCAATGCTCCCCGCACCCCCCCCAAACCATCTGCCCTCAAGAGTCTGACTGTTCTCTGGGCCCCCCTGCCCCGTGCAGGAGGGAGCTTGGATTTCCTGCAGAGGTCACAGCAGGATTGTTTTCTTCATGCTCTAGAAATCAGGCCTTTTAACTCATCTCTGCTGCATAGGGATTTCCTGGTTCTGTCCCCTGGCCCCTTTCTGCTGCTTCGGACCCTCGCCTAGCTCCAGCCAACACCAGCATGATTCAGTTTTGAACCTCAGACCAGAACTAATAAATGCACTAATTCATTATTCACCAGATATTCCACCCGCTATGTGCCAGGCACTGGTAATACAGAGATGAGCAAAACAGACACAGGTCCTACTGCGGAGAACTTGAATATTCACATGAAGGACACGCAGAACCAGGCAAATACTATACAGTGTGATCAGAGCAGGGGTGGGAATAGAACTTGACTCTGAGAGCCCAGAAGAGTCTCCTGATCCAATCTGGAAGTGGGAGGGAATCTGGAAGGCTTCCTGGAGGAGGTGACTTCTGAACTGATTGGGAGAAGTTCACCTTAGTCTTTCACCAATTTCTCATTTTATAGGTGGAGAAAGAGGTCCAGAGAGAATTATTTAGCTCATTCATTCATTTAAGCAAGCAAATATTTCCTCGGTATCCACATTTCCCCAGCGTCAGGCCAGGCCCGAGGATACAGAGATGCCTTAGGAGCCAGCCTTGCTGGAGGAAAGGACACAGGGAGGCCCCCTGCACCCAGGGGACCTCACCCACTCATGGCCCATTGGGGCCTTCGCTTTGTTTTTGTGTTTTTGTGGTATATGTGCTTTATAACACTTTCCCTTTTTAAAGTCAAAGTTATGGCAAGATGCTTTACATAGAGTAAAATTCTCCCGTTGCAGATTACAGGCCTAAGGTCCTATGACAAACATACACTGTCCAGGTGACCGCGATCATAAGAGAGAGAGACACACACACACGGAGAACATCATTTGCATCTTGGGCTCCTCCGTTTCCCTCATTCACTGTGGGACCCTGGGCACGTCTTTCCCTCCCTGAACCCCAGTTTCCTCGTCTGTCAGAGAGGGACCAGCACGTGTCTCTGACCCGGCGGATGCCTGGCACACAGTCAGCTGTTTATGGGCCAACCCTGGTTCCAGCCCCTCCCCGGCTCTCCCTGGCCCCCTTAGGTCTCTCTCCTGCTCTTATCCGCCCCCCCACACTCACACTCACACACACACTCACACACACACACACACAAAGACATTTTTGAAGCTTCTCGTTTCTCAGAGAGGTTTTATTTATAGGCCGCTCCTCATTGTGAATGTGAAAAAGAGAAAGCCCAGGCCCTCGGTGGACCTTTCATGTGTAAATCAGCCCGGGCCCCGAGCCCCAGGGTCACCGGGGGGAGGATTTCACTCTTAATTACTCCTGGAGAAAGCGGGCGGGAGCGGGGGGCCCTCGGCTGGCCCCCGGGCCGGGCGGCTCCCGCTGAACCCCGGCCAAGGCACAGGCGCAGGTGCCGGGGAGCGGGCCGAGCGGCCGCCTCGAGGGCAGGGCGCTGGGGGCGCGGGGGGCACACAGCTCGGCGCCCAGGGGGGCGGGCGGCGGGGTGGCTTTAAATTAGCACCGCCGACAAAAAACTTTCCCTAAAAGGGTCTTTGACTAATTACGTCTTTTCTGCTGGAAAAAATCGCCTGCTCTAGGAAAGAAGATGGAAGCAGTCTTGTCAGACCTTGAATGTTGTTTACCTAAGGGATTGGATTTGGGGCAGAGGGACATTATTAACATTTTCGTTTAACATTTATTTTTGACTAATTGCAGTGGCTGTGTATCGCCTTTTGTAAGGGAAAAAAAAAAAAAAAGATGTTTTTCATAGTATCTGTGATATTGTTTTCTCAGTAGCAAAGAAATCCATATTCAGTGTAAAACACTGAGAAAATAAAGTATAAAAACACCATGATCCCACTCAAAGAAAGTCACTTTTAATATTTAGGTGTATGGCCTTTGATGGTTTGTTTCTATGCAAAGTTTTTCATTTTTATGTGTTTGTTTTTTGCATACGTACGCTGCACGAATCTTTTTGGCACAACTTGACTATTGAGGTTTTCTTTCATTTGTCTTTCTCTTTATGTGGTTTACATTTAGATGCATTTATGTGACCGGATAGCAATATCTTGAAACTTAAAATACACAAACCCTTGGGCCCCCGCAACTCCACATCTAAAATTCTATTCCACAATGCTCTCACGTGAATGGGAAGAGGTAAATAGTGTAAACAAATAGGTTCATTGCAGCAGTGTTTATAAAAGCAAAAGCTAGCAACAACCTTGATGTTCATCACCAGCTTGCATGGTCATCGGTAAGGGATTAATCAAATAAATCATCTTAACGTTACAGTCAAAATGTTTTATAGTAACTATAAGAGAATATCATACATACAAAGATACCCCAAAATCATCGCATAACAAAGCAAGTTTCTGAATCATTTATATTGTGTGAATCTCAGTCTCTTTCTCTCCCTCTCCCTCTCCCCCCCTCCAGTCTCTCTCTCTATCCATATAATATATGGATAATGATATCTAAGTGTATATGCACAGAAAATTTCTGGAAGGCACAGACATAAAACTGGTAACAGTTACTTTGGGGAAGGAGACTGAGGGGGAAAGAGAGGCCAAGAACTTTCACTTTTCATCTTATACCTTTGGATACTGATAGAATTTTTCTTTTACTGTGAGCATTTGTTCGATTTGTAATTTTTAAAAAACTAGCTAATCATAATGTAGCTTGGCTATATATAGCTGTAATATATGTTTATTAAAGAAAATACAGTGTTCACTAAATACACAAAAAATCCATTAAAGAAATACAGTGTTGATGAAAGAAAACATAGTACCCTATACCATCCCAAGACAACCACTGCGAACATTTTGGTTTGCTTCCTTCTACTTTTCCTTCTAAATATATTTTTAACTTAAAAATATACTAACGAAAAAATATACACAAATGATATATTTGTAGAAAAGTTAGAAAATAAATACCACTCACACCCTAAGATTCAGAAATAACCACTGTTTACATTTTAGCATATAAACTTTCAGTGCTTCTCCGCAGTGTTTTCTTTGGGGAGTGGTTTTTTGGTTTTTTTTACACCATTCTTTCTATATATGTAAATTTGTGTTTTCCTTCTATTTATTCGCTTATTTTCATATGTCTTTCCGAGTTATTATAAATGATTTACAAATAAACAAAACAGCCTTCATTCGGACATTCCCCTTTTAAATGACTACTAAGCTGTTTCCAAGCTTTTGTGATTACAAGTGACTCAGATGAACACTTTATGCTCAGATCTTCTCTACGTCAGATAGTGTCCTCCTGTCTCAGCAGCGGCGTTACTGGGTAAAGGTTATGCCTATTTTTCAGGCTCTTAACAAGCATCGTCAAGTCATTTCTCAAGTGTCACCCCTCTTTACATCCCCACCCACAGTCTACAAGATGTCCTGTCCAGTTCACTATGTGTGCAGGGCATAGGCTTTCTGGGGGAGAAGAGAAGATGGGAAAGGGGGGGTTCGGCTTGGCAAAATTGGGTGGGAACCCCTGGAAATTTGAACGTCTATCTCTGCCGGTCTGCTGCCAGCCCTCCCCTTCCTTTCTCTTTCCTAACAGTGCAGTAACACCAACAATTGCTGAGCTTTTACTTCGTGCTCTGCACTCTCCCGACATTATCTCGTTTACATCTCAGGAGACCCCTATGAGGTGGCTGCTTTTATCATCCCCACTTTACAGATGAGAAAACTGAGTCTTGGAAAAGTAAGTGTGTTTCCCAAAGTCACATAGCTGCTAAGTAAGTGGGTGTGCGGCTAACATACGACCCAGGCAATCCAATTCCCTTTGCATGAATGTGTAGACTGGTCAAGCTCTCATTTTACAGACGGAAAAACTAAGGCCGAAAAGGGATGTGAGTTACTCAAAGTCAGAGAAAGCCTAACCCAGATTGCTGGAATTTTCCCCCACTATGCTCCACTGTCTGGTCCCAGGGCACTAATCCAGGGAGTTGGGACTGTAGGAGCTCCAAAATTCTTTGCTTTAGAAAGCTTTCCTGTGGGGCTTTGGGGTTCCAACAAGACTCAGAGTCTCTCGGAACCACAGCCCCAGCTGTGCGTCTCCCCTCCAGGGCTGGGTGCTGCTTGTCCGTCATAAAAAAAAAAAAAAAAAAGGAAATAGCAGTTAAGCACCCACATGCCCAGACAGGGAGGAAATCGGGCAGCCCCAGTGCATGTTCAGCCACGGCCAGTCCATGGTTAGGAGTATGAAGTATTCAGGCGAACAGAAAAGCAGTGAGAGGAGAGGAGAAAATGCCCAAAGGATGGTAGCATTGGGGGGAGGCTGCACAAGCAGGCAGGGGAGGAAGCGGTACCTGGGGGGGGGATTGGAATCGGCTGGGCCCGGAGGTGAAAGAACTAAAAGCCCTGGCCTGAGTTTCCAGTTCAAAGAACTGGAGGGTGTCTGGCCTAGAAGTTCCAGCCACTGCAGTTTATGGGGGGAAGGGGTGAGAGGGGCGGGGGGGGGGGGGGCTCTGCCCAGGCCACAGAGATGGCAACCCTGCCATTCTGCCTTTGCCTCTGAGGTTTCCTTCTGTTACATTCTGTTACATTGTCCCATCATCTCTTGGCTGAAGGTCACAGCCCCAGGAGGTGAAAATCTAGACCCGTCTTCCTTGCTCAGGGCTGGGCCATGTTCCCTGTTCTTGTGGACCCAGATACTCTGATGCCAAGGATGGCAGGCAACCAGTAGGGTGGAAAATTTTAAGAAGCCTAGGACACTAGATATCCATCCATCCATCCATCCATCCATCCATCCATCCATCCATCCATCCAACCATCCAACCATCCACCCTTCCGTTCATCCATTCACATAACCATCGATTTATCCATTCATTTGCCAGCCTTTCTTTCTACCCGCCCATCCGCCCATCCTTCTGTCCATCCATGAATCTCCATCATCCACATTAACACCAACTGCTGACCACAGGGCCATGCTGGTTAACACTGAGTCTGGAACCAGACTCTTCAAGTTAGAGTCCTGGTTCCACCACATACAAGCTGTGTGACCATAGGCAAACTGCCCAGCCTCTCTGTGTCTTAGTTTCCTCCTCTAGGAAGTGCACATAACAATATTATATCTGCCTCATTGGGTTGTTGTGCTAAATGAGTTAATCCATTTAAAGTAATGAGCCCTAGCTGTTTTGCTCAGTGGTCAGAGCGTTGGCCCACGAACTGAAGGGTCCTGGATTCGATTCTGCCCAAGGGCAGGTACCTCGGTTGTAGGCTCCATGCCCGGCCCTGTTTGGGGTGCGTGCGGCAGGCAACCGATCACTGTGTCTCTCTCACATCAATGTTTCTCTCTCCCTTCCACTCTCTCTGAAAAGCAATGGAAAAAATATCCTCGGGTGAGACTTTAAAAAAATAAAAATAAAGTAATTAGAACTAGTTCGTATCTATTGAGCAAATGTGTTAATGTTAACATCACTTATTATTTACGGAGGTACTAAGTGGGGTCCTGAGGCTTGAATGAGGCCTGTGAACTAGAACCAAAAGTGAATAGCTTGGTCTGGGGCCCAAGTCAAGGAAAGCTGAGGTTCCTGCTCCTTGATTCACTGTTTCTGGGGTCCTTGTTTGGCGTCCAGGGATGAGAGAAGGGGCGAACGGACCTCCCGGCTGTGGTCTAGGGGGCTGTGTCGCAAATGTCGCGGTGCCCTGATGCCCCTTCAGGACTGAGGCCTGCGTTTCCCAGCTGTCGGAGGTGTTGACGGCTGACAGCTCACAGCTGAGCCCCTCTCTGCGGCTTTCCCACAGCTAAGGGGAACCATGGCACCGAGGTCATGCCCTCTTCTCAGATCCTTGGACTGGTCAGCACAGATAAACAGACTCAGGCCCTCATGTCAACTCGGGACAACGCTGGTGGACAACTCAGCTCCGGAGCTCGCGGTGCGTGGGTGAGGCCCCGAGGCCGCGTTACAGCCGGCTCTCCCCTCTCCCCACTCCCTGCCTTCCCACGGGGCTGACCCCACGCCACCTCCACCTCCCGGCACAGGCCTGCGTGCCGTTCTCCTCTGTCTGCTTCCTAGAGAGCCTGACTTGTTTTTGTTGTTTTGTTCTGTTTAAATACAGCTGACATGCGGTATTATATTGGTTTCAGGTGTACAACGTAGTGATTCGACAATTACACACCTTACGATGTGATCACCACGTAAGTCTAGTAACCGTCTGGCACGGTACAGTTATTACGCTATTATGGACTATAGTCCCTGTGCTGTACGTTCCATCTCGTGACTTATTTATTTTATAACTGCAAGTTTATACTCCTTATTTCCTTCCACTTTTTTCACCCATCCCCTCTCTCCTGTAAAGCAGGAATCTAATAATAGTAACTCCCTCACAGGCTAAATACTACTTGAAATAATGCCGAGCCTGTAGTAAGGCCTCAATAAATGTTAGTTTTATTATTACTTTGAACCCACGCTAGACAAGTAAAGGGCAGAAAAAGTGCTTTTCCAGAGGAAAGTGCCTTTGTTAAGTAGCTGTTTTCCAACCCTAGGAAACAGGTACCACCATGCCCATTTTATAGATGAGGAAACTGAGGCTCAGCAAGATCAAGTAACTTACCCCAGGTCACACAGCAAGCGAGGGACAAAACCAGATTTCCAATGGTGGTAATTCCAGTGCTCTTCCTACCGCCCCACAGCTGCCTCCTTGTTTGGCCTAGAAGCTTCTGGGTTGTGACAACTTGTCCTGAAAACTCTACTCAGCGCAGATATTTTGCTGCCTACGTGTTTTCCTCTCATGGTGCCTACTCACAAGAAAATACGTAGGGATTTGCAGGTGGTCAGACTTTATTTTTTTTAAAAAGACATTTTTCTTTGTGCAGAAAGAAACACAGCTGAGAAAGAAACACAAGTGAGACAGTGGAGCAGGGAGCTCTTAGAGGGAAATGGGAGGTTCAAAAGGCAATTAATGCTTCTCTCTGAAACTGTAAACAGATAGTTACTGGCTCTGACACCACCAGCACACAGACAAAAGGCAGACAGAAACAGCGCACCACAAGGAAGCTGGGATAGACTACGCCCAGGGTGGAAATTAAATGTTTTCCTGAAAGCAGAAGGAAAACCATGGTTAAGGCCAAGCCATGACTCTAAGTCTGTGACTCCATGACAGTGTAAGTTTAGTGAGTTAAAGGCACATAATTTGTACCTAGGTGTGGTGAATCTTCACGTCTTACTGGACATTCTCTCTTGACCTGAGTTTGTAAAGCAAAAGTAATAATTAGAAGTGAGTCTTCAATGCACACTGTCATTTTAATCAAAGATATATATGAACGTATATGTCTGTCTATATATATATATATATATATATGGAGAGAGAGAGAATATCATTGGTATATTTAGTCAGAACTCTTGGCTGTACGCAACAGAAAACTCAAACAGATGCAGACAAAAAAATTTAATAGTTAATAATAATAATTATTTAGTGGCTCACAACTGGATCCAGGCATTCAAAGATTTCAGTCTGTGTCCCGCCATGTCTTGGCTCTGCTTCTCCTGTGGCTTTGTTCTCAGGTAGACGCACTCCCTGCCAGGTTGACAAGATGGCTTTAATCTTGCTTTCTTCTCAGGGTGGAAAAGAGATTGCCTCTGTCCAGCTAAAATCTCAGGGCTCCCTCTGATTGGTTCTCATTGGGTCACATGCCTATATTTCAACCAATCCTGTGGCCAGGCTGCATCACTGGGGCGGAGTAAACTCCATCCAAAGTAGAGTAATGATATTGGTGGAGGGAGAGTTCTCCAGGGAAATTGGGGTGCTGTTTCCAGAAGAGGGCCAAGCTTAAGGAGAGGCCGTCATCAGAAATAATAATAATAATAATAATAATAATAATAAATAACAATGATAATTGCTAACTCTTACCGAGTCCTCACTATGAGCCAGCCATTATGTGCTAAATGCTTTACATGCATTATTTTATTTAAGCCTCACATTTATTGCTTATCGCCATCTAACTTCCTCAATGGGCAAACTAATGCTTAGAGTATTTAAGGAACTGGCCCGAGTTTGTAAAGACAGTAAGGAGTGAAACCACAAATCCTGTGCTCTTGGCTTCTCCGGGAACTTCATTTAGAGCAGGTCTCAGAATTTCCAGTTCTGTGCCAAAGAGAAAACTCCGAACCTTCCAAAGGGCTACCCTGCAAAGGTTACACCGTGTGGGAAGGCAGATAGCGTGATTCTCAGAGGGCTTGTCCTGGGCAGTGCCATAGACCCAGTGCTGTGGACACTGAGAGGCTTGACAAGGGGAGTCCAATCCAAGGATCATTGTGGTTTAAGAGCCTGGACTCCATGGTGCCTCAGCCTTCCTACTGATCAAATCAGAAGTGTTGGTGAAAAAGTGTGCATGGAGGAATGTGCTAGGTCTGAACCCCTGTTCTGCCACTAGCCAGCTATATGTGCCTTCTAATAACCTCCTTTAATCTCTTTGAGCCTCAGTTCCCACATCCACAAAATGGGCATAACACCTTCCTCAAAGGGTCATGTGGACTGAGCTGCATGCAAAATAATACCTGCTTGTCACCCAGCTGCTGCTCCACATTACCCCTCTTCTCCTGACTCCAGAAATTTAGCAAGGGGAGCAGAAAGGAGAGAAAGAAAATCACCATCCACCCCCCGGCCAACCTTCTGGGCTCCCTTCCCCTGTGCCTCCTCTGTCCAGCATCTCTCCCAGGTTCCAATCCCAGCTCAGTTGTCCTCTTCCTAGCATTGTGACCTCGGGTAAGTCCCTGTCACCCTCAGCTGAAGAACACACCTCCCTCACGAGGTCCTATGAAAGCCTCCTCTGTAAATGTGCCTGGCCCATGGGTTACTTCTTCTCTGCATCTGAGCTGGTGAAAGGGACAGAGCTGGGTGGGTTAGGCTGCTGGGGCAGGGCCTGAGCTATCTGGTGAGCAGAGGGGCCCTCTCGACTTCACGTCGCCTCTCCTGAATAATTCATGACAAACAAAATGGCTGGTTCACTCAGATGCTCCCTCCTCCTGGCCTGGAAGGGAGAAAAGTTTCTAATTACAGGTCAGCCGCCTGGCTCCCTGGGGGCCCCTGGGCGCTGCACACAGGGGGTATTTATGGGAAGAGACAGGAGGGGAGGGCTCCGTCCCAGCCCCTTTCCAGAAGGAGCTCAACTCCTTTGGAAATTGTAGCCTGGGCCTGCCAAGGCCGGGGGAGGGACTGGGGAAAGAAACTTAGAATGGGCAGGAAGAGAAAGCTCTGCCGAGGGGTCAGAGAAGAGAAGTGTCCAGAAAAAGGGCAGGTCGGGGTGGGGAACCCTTTTCCTCAAGCCCCATGGAGAGTGTGGCCAAACTGGGCTCCCGAAGGAGGGATTCCTGATTCCAAAACCATGGCCTCTCAGCTGCCTTGCCTTTTCCTCGCCTGGAAAATGGGGAGATGCCCAGCTGGCTGAGCATCGACCTAGGATCCAGGAGATCGCCGTCCGATTCCCAGTCAGGGCACTTGCCCGGGTTGCAGGCTCGATCCCCAGCCGGGGGGGTGCAGGGGGCAGTGGATCAATGACTCTCTCATCATTGATGTTTCTGTCTCTCTCTCCCTCTCCCTTCCTCTCTCTGAAATCAACAAAAATATATTTTAAAATATATAAATAAATTAAATTAAATGGGGAAAAACACAGAATTTATTTTACAGAGCAATTGGCGAATTACATGAATGAATATCGAGAAGTGCTTAGAATATTGCCCGGCACAAAACTCAAAAACTACATATGAGCAGTAGCATAGTTGTTATTTGTTGCGCTATGCTGCCTCCATGGGGAGATCAGGAAGGTATATGGGTGACGATAAGAAGAGAAGGTTCAGGAAGACTGTGGGACAGGAAAAAATGACTTGGAAGGGAGTTTAGTATATAGTGATGAAGAGTAGAGACCCCTATATTTTGCCATAATAGTAATTTTTAAAAAGTAAGGGCTCCAGGACTACGCTGCCTGGGTTCAATCCCAACTCTGCCTCTTACTAGCTGTGTGATCTCGGGCAAGTTGCTGTTCCTCTCTGAGCCTCTGGATTCACCTTCTGTAATAAATGGTAGCCGCAGCCATTCGTCGAGTGTGGTGAACAAAACGGACAAGGACTCTGTCCTCATGGAACTTACAGTCTAGCAGAGAGGTTATGCTAAGCAGGAACATTTATTGAAGGCCTACTGTGGGCAGACCCCGTGCCTACCACATCATGGAGTTTGCAGTCTGCTGGAAAAGCTGTACTAATCTAGAACATTTATTGCGCGCCTGCCGTGTGCGGGTCTTGTGTACCATGTAGACATTCTCTCCACTAAACCTCATAGCCTTCACCCCCATTTTATAGATAAAGAGGTTGAAGAGCAAAGTCAGGAGTAGAGAAGGAATGGGAAACAAAAGAGACCGGTCAACAGCGTGAGTGAATCTCTAAGCTTGAGTGTTGAGCAGAAAAAGGCAGACACAAAAAAAGTACACATGGTATGATTTCATTTATATGAAATTCTAGAAAAATGCAAACTAACCTATAGTGACAGAAAGCAGATCAGTGGTTGCCTGGGAACTGGAAGGGAGGGCGGGCATCGGCTGCAAAGGGGCACAGGGGAACTTTTTGGGGAGATGGAAATGTTTTATATCTGACAGCGATGCTAGTTACACGGATGTATACATTTGTCAACACTCATTGAACCAAACACTTCAAATGGGCGCATTTCATTGCATGTAAATTATATCTCAATGAAGTTGACTTTTTAAAAGAGGGGAGGAAAATACGGTGAGCCAGACTCCAGAGTCCTGCAACCCTTCTTATATTAGATGAGTGTCTGATTTCAAGCTCATTAGTGGGCAGAAACTGTATCAGATTCATCTTTAGGTCCTCCCCCTACTTCCCAACCCCAGGGGCCTAGCAAAATGTTCTCAAACCCAGCGGTTCAGATCAGCAAATCCACCTCCGGCACCTCCTTTGTGCTGGGTGCTGAGGTCACAGAGCAATCAGTCTGGCAGGGAAAACAGAGGCAAATGGGCAAATAGACACAATAGCAACAGTGCGGTGGATGTTCTGATGGGTAAGTGAGACATCAAGCATGCGGCTGCCGGGACACAGTGATGAATCCTGCAGAGGGTCTGGAACTTGAGGTGGTGAGGGTCCCGGTGTTCAGATCCCCACTCTGCCACTTGCTAGCTGGATGATCTCGGGTGACCACCTTCACCTACCAAGCTTCAGTTTCCAGCCCTGGAAAATGGAAATCTTAGGAGCTCCAACCTAGAGGGCTGTTGTGACAATGAGAAAAAAACCACACACACACACACACAGGGAATGTCACAGGCTTAGCACAGTGCGTAGGTGCATAGTAAGTGTTCAATAATTGTTAGCTGTTTCTATCACGATTGAAAAGTAGGGGTGCGCGCTCGTGCACACACACACACACACACACACACACACGACTCCCTACCCAACCTGGGGGTGGGAGACGGGTCAGGGATCTTTTCCCAGAGAGGCGGTACTCACTCGGAGGAGGAGTTGGCCAGTTTAAGGGACCATGGGGGCAGGAGAGAGTGGCAACAGATTGGGGCAAATGCTCAATAAATATTTGCTCAATAAAAAAATAAAGGCTGTGTGAGGCCGGCCTGTAACCAGGGGGATAAAGAAGGCCAGCCAGGGCAGACTGAGGGGGTCCTGAGGAGGCCGGATCTGGGGGGCTGGCCCCAACGGCAGACTCCACACACCCTTCTGGAATCCAGGGCCCTCCCCCACTACCCACCTACCCACCCCGATGCCCTGAAGGGATCTGGGCACCCCCAGACCTGAGACCTGCAGCCCACGGGAAGGGGAACGGTGGGGCAGGCTAGCAGGAGGGGGGTCTCCCGGACCTTCTCCCCCTAATGAGAATGGGCCAAGTCCCTGCGAGGCGCCTCGGGCGCCCCCGTTGCCCCAGCCACAAAGGACCGGGATCAATGGAAGGCGGGCGCGGCGGAGGGGCCTCCTCTTTGTGCGGCTGTCTCGGGCCTGTTTGCGCCGCCGTCTCTGCGCCCCCATTGATCAGGCATGTGGAAAGATTCCGCCTCCCGGGCTCCCTTTGTGGCCGCGTTGCCAGGCTGCGCCCGGCGTGACTGCGCGGGGCGCGGGGCGCTCCCGCCTGCGGTGGGCACCGGGCTTGGAGACGGGGCGGGTCCGGAGCGGGTAGCGAAGGCAGGCGCGCCGGAGTTAGCAAGTAAAAGCACAGGGCGCTCCATGAAGCCTGAACTGCTGAGAAACAACGAATGAAAGCAAAACATATTTTTTAGTGTAAGTATGTCCCAAATATTGCATGGGACATACTTATACTAAAAAAAAAAAAAAAAAAAAAAAAAAGCATTTGTTTTTTAAATCTGAAAATCCAAGTTTAACTAGGAGTCCTGTATTTTATCGAGCACCCTATGGGCAGGGGAAGCCAAGTACAACCCCTTTTCCCAGGACTTAATCTGCTACTTCTCGTGGCTACAATCACTGTAGTTTTTTGTGTTTTTTTTTTGCTTTTGCTTTTTGGCCCTGTCTGCATCACCCACCCACCCCACCCCCCGTTGAACTACTATTTCGATACTAATTTTCTTTCTTTCTTTTTTTAAATGTAGAGGACTCTGTTGACCATTGAATGGTCTTTTTTTTTTTTTTTTAAACTTATCTTTATTGATTTCAGAGAGAGGAAAGGTGGGGGAGAGAGAGAGATAGAAACATCTATGATGAGAGAGTCATTGATCGGCTGCCTCCTGCATGCCCCCCACTGGGGATGGAGCCCTCAACCAGGGCATGTGCCCTGACCGGGAATCGAACCCCGATCTCCTGGATCCTAGGTCGATGCTCAGTCACTGAGCCACGCCCGGCCGGGCTCGATACTAATTTTCTTGAAATGAATTTCTTTTTTTAACTTAAACTATTAACAGTGATTTACCGAGGCGTGCATTACATACGTCCGCTTGACCAAATATTAAGTGTGCCTCGGGCTGCACTTTTACCTCTGTGACACCCACATGACTGCACCCAGGTCAAGATGGAGAATAGTCCCATCACCCCAGAAGGTTCCCTTGGGTGGCTCTGCCCCACTGGCAGCCACTGTGCTGACTTTCGCCAGCATAGATTCGTTTCCGTTGCTCTTGAACTTCACATACATGGCGTGGTGTGCGTGTAGGATGTACTCTCTTGAGCCTGGCCTCTCCCTCAGTGTTACGTCTGTGAGATTCGGCCTCGCTGTGGCTTGGGTCAGTAGTTTGCTCCCTTTGGGGCCAGCTGAGGACTGTCCCACTGTGTGGCGGCACCACCGGGCGAGCTTCCATTCTCCCATTGATGGATGTCTCAGCTGTTTCCAGTTTGGGGCTGAACAAAGCTGCGAGGGTCAGGCTTGTACCATGCAATGTATGGATTTCCATGTTCTTAACCTAAGCAACACTATTGGTGGATTTGTAGACTTGACATGCTAGTTTTGTTTCTTTTCTCCTGCACATGAAATATATAAAAATGACACGTGCTTATGTGAGCACCTTCGTATTGACCAAGTTCACCTCCTGCATGGTCCACTCCAAATTGTAGAATAGACCTTAAGAAAATAGGCCAGCTTGGGGTGGATCCTGGGTAGGGAGTTAGCCCCTTTGAGCCTCGGTTTCTTCATCTGTAAAATGGGAGTGGTAATGCTTATTACCTCACAGGATGGCTGAAAGGCAAACTGAGATGATGCTGTAGGAAAGGATTCAGCACAGGGCTGGCATGTAGTGGATGCTCCACACGAGAGCGACGACCAAGCCCTGGACTGATAGTAGCAACGGATGAGCTGGGCATTTTACATGCCTGCTCTCATTCCTGTTATTATCAACCTGTTCTACAGATGAGGAAACTGAGGCCCTGGGAGGCAAAGTCACTTGCTCATGATGGCATAGTTAGTAAGTGGCGAAGCCACCATCCAGTGTGGTTTCCAGAGTCCTGGGACTAGGAGGGACCCAGGAAGGACCCTGGAAATGAGAGCGGGCTGTGAGGAGGACCTGGGTACCTTCTCTTTCCTGCCTCTGGGGCCCCCAGTAGCTGGCTTGGGACCCGATTTCTCTTTGGAGAGAGGAAGGAGCTGGGCTGAACATTTCTAGGAGAGGCCAAACCTCCCAGCCATGGGGCAGGTGGGAGGACAGGAAGGGCAAGTCTGACGGAGTAGGTGTGTGTGGGGGGGCCCGCAGCAGGAGGAAAAACCCGGCCCCCCAGCAGCACTGCAGCCGCAGCCGCTGGGCAGAGCGCGGCATCGCTACCTGCCATCTGAAGGGCACGGGAACTGCTGATCTCAGGCGATTAGCATAACAATCCCCGATCCAGCATCCTCGGGGCCCAAAGCTGGGTCTGCACAATCCCATTTCAAGCCAGCTCTTTCTTTAGCAGGCTAATTATGGGGGGAGAGCAAAGGGGGGCAAGATCTTCTTAAAGGGCCCCTGCACCCAGGGCCCAGGCTGGAGCTGGGAGCAAGAAAGGGCCCTGGCGATACTTTCAGCTCTGACAAAGTGCGAATGCCACCACCCCAGGCCATAGGGAAAAGACTGTCCTCAGGGGGGATCTCACGGAGCTTCCTATTTCTACCCTCCTGGGCCCCGTCCGTACCCTGTAGGATATGTCCCGTTCATAGCTGTATCTCAGTGCTTGGCACAGAGCAGGTGCTCAAATGACCAACTGAAGCACAGAGCCTGTGGCTTCCGATATCAAGGCTGTCTCTATAGATATAAGGCCGAGGCTGGGTGCTAATGGAGGGCACCCAGGCAGCCTCATCTTTGAAGGTCCCTAAGGGCCCTCCTTCTGCCCATTCCCACCCTCAGGGTCCTGAACCCCTCCTTGCCCCTTCAGCCTCCTAACACCAGAAGTTAAAAGAGGGTATGTGGGTTAGAATGGGCAGAGCGTAGCAAGAGAGCTGGGTTCGAATCCTAACTTTGCTGCTTGTCATCTGTGTGATCTTGGGCACGTCTCTTAAACCTTGCTGAGGCTCAGTTTTCTCCTCTGTAAAATGGGGACAATCAAAACCTTCTTCAAACATTGTATTTATAAGCATTTGCAAAAATGGAAGTGCTGGTCACATGGCTGGGGCTCAGAGAATGGGAGTCCTCTCTCTCTCTGCCTTCTTTAAAAGCATCTACTGCATTACTGGCAACATGCCTATTGTTTATCAAGCGCCCATTATATGCCAGTCGGTGCTCAGTGTTCACATTCTCTCTTCAACTCTCCTAACACCCCTGCAAGATGGGTTCAGTACTTTTTGAAGAAGTGGACAGTGAAGTCAGAGAGGCAAAGTAACTTGCCCAAGGCCATTCGGCTATAATGTTTCAAAGGGAGGCTCACGCCTGGCTGACCCTAAAAACAATGGCTCCATGTGCCCAGAAGTGACAGGCATTATTTCGATCACTACCCCTGTCCCACTCAGCCAGCCAGCCAGCCAGTCTCAGGTTCTGTGATCATCTCCTGTGTGTCAAGCATTATGCTGAGTTCTGGGGATATTGCTGAGCACAAGATCGTCCATTATTCTGCTATCCTGGAGTTGAAATCTGACAACAGTCAAGTAATTTTTGTGAGATAAGTGCCTTGAAGACTGTGAAATGGGGCGGGGTGGGGGAGGGTCCAAGAAGTCTTCTCTTGAGGAAGGGATCCTTGAGAAGATGGGATGGGGGCAGGAAAGCACATCAGGTAGAAGGAAGAGCAAGTGCAAAGACCCTGGGGCAGGCTCCAGCTGGGCATATCTGAGGATGGAAAGGCAGCCGGGGCAGCTGGAGCACTGGGAGAGAGGGTGGGAAGAGGTTAGGGAGGGAGGAAGGGCCCTAACCAGGCAGGGCTTTTTTGGCAAGAAATGAGGATTTCCTTCCCTCCTTTCTTCCCTCCCTCCCTCCCTCCCTCCCTCCCTCCCTCCCTTCCTTCCTTCCTTCCTTCCTTCTTCCCTCCCTCCCTCCCTCCCTCCGTCTGTGCCTACTATTTTCCAGGCACTGGGCCAGGGCCTGAGTGCCTGTGAGTTTCACCCTGCTTCTCCCTCTCTTCCCATGTCCCCTCCTCTCCTCTCCCCCTCCTTTCTGAACAGCTGCCCCACCCCCACTGGTCCAGCTCTTCCCTCCCCCCCCACAGCAGCGCCCCCCCCCCAATAAGAACAAACCCTGAGCCCAGCTCTCCATAGTATTGTCCCTTTAAGGAATCCCTAAATCCGGACACCCCTCTCCTCCCCCACCTGAGAACCAATTAGGGTTCCCGAATTCAAGTAGAGGCTTTTGTGTGTCACGTGTTTGGGGAACAAAGCCCTCTCCGGCAGGAATAAAAGCTTCTATTCAGGAGCCAGTTTGTTCCCATTCTCATCGTTTCCACTCCAGCCTCGCCTCCTTCCCGGGTTCCCAGGGCCGCCCAGCTTGGCCTCACCTTCCCGCCTTAGCACCCCACATTAGAGCCCTACCCAAAAACAGGTGGCCACAGTCCCAGGGCTCGGCCCACCTTTTCTTCCCGAAAGATCGAGAGATCGTATGATGTCCCCTGGCTCTGAGCTGGGCCCTGTGCTCAGTGCTTCGCGTGCAACATCCTGTAGGACTGTCACTATCCTTGATGCAATGGAGGAAACTGAGGCCCAGAGGGGTTAGGAAACTTGCCTGAGGTCACACAGCTAGGAAGAGGGGGAGTCTAGACTCCTGAGCTTTATTCTTCAGTACCCTCCGCTGCTCCTAGAGTTGGACAGAGCCAGTAGCTGTCATTTCCACAAAGCCCAAGGGGCCAGGCACCTGCTGGGAATTAGAGGCTCCTCACAATGCCATGTGAGGAAACAACAATTGAGGTCAAAGTCACAGGCAAGTCTGTGGCAGAACAGGAGTTGGAACGAAGGACTCTGAGGATGGAGAGATGGGGAAAGTATGGGACTTTCATATAATGGAGCCAGAAAGAAGAATGTATCGATACGGAATGGCTATTGATATATTGCCGAAAGATAAAAGGCAATACGCGAGGCGTAAAATAATCCTATATTTGTAAAAGGAAAGGAAATATCAACACACCTGCTTTCTGTCTCTATGGATTTGTTTTTTTCCAAATATTTCATATAAATGGAATCATAAAACATGTGACCTCTTGTGTCTGGCTTCTTTCACTTAGCATGATTTTGAAGTTCATCCATGTTGTAGCATGTGTAAGTGCTTCATTCCTTTTTAAGGCTGAAATATATTCCATTGTATGGGTACACCGAGTTTTGTTTATCCGTTCATCACTTGATGGACACTTGGGTTGCTCCCACCTTTGGGCGATTGCGACTAGCACTGCTATGATCATTCACGTACAAGTTTCTGTTTGAATACCTGTGCTCAGTTCTTTCAGGTATATACCTAGGAGCTGAGTCAGATGGTAGTTCCATGTTTAACTTTTCTGAGGATCTACCAAAGTGTTTCCCACAGCACCACACTATTTTACATACCCACCCGCAATGTACAGAAGGTTCCAACTTTCCTACATTCTTGTCAACACTTGTAATTTTCTTAATTTTTTTTTTTCTATCATAGCCATCCTGCTGGGTGTGAAGTAATATTTCATTGTGGCTTTGATGTGCATTTTTTCTTATGGTTAAGGATGTCGAGCATCTTTTCAGGTACTTATTTGCCATTTGTATATCTTCTTTGGAGAAATATCTAGTCAAGTCTTTTTGACCATTTTTAATTGGGTTGTTTGTCTTTATTATTGAATTGTAAGAGTTCTTTATATATTCTGGATACTGGGCCCTTATAAGATATATAATTTGCAAATGTTTTCTCCCATTCTGTAGGTTTCTTTATAGCGGATAACTTTTGATGCACAAAAATTTTAGATTTTGATGAAGTCCAGTTAATCTCTTTTTTCTTTTGTTGTTTGTGCTCTGGTGACGTAACTGAGACTCCATTGCCAAACCCAAGGTCATGAAGACCTACCCCTATGTTCTTTACTAAGAGTTTTATAGGTTTAAGTGTCTGATCCATTTTGAGTTAATTTTTGAATATGGTGTGAGGCAGGTGCCTAATTTCACTCTTTTGTATGTAGATATTCGGTAATAATTATTTTTGCCTTTGTCCTTACTGTCTTAACCAATGAGCTCCAAATTTTTGTGATCATACATTCGTAAGAGGAAACTGTCTTTGAGCCCATATCTCTAATATATGTAGATTTATTTACTCATAATATACGTGTATATACAATTATAGGGTTATAATATCTTTGTTATAAAACATAGACACAAGAAATTTTTAGAAGATGAAATAGAAAA
Organism: Miniopterus natalensis; assembly: GCF_054644295.1. Classification (NCBI taxonomy): domain Eukaryota; kingdom Metazoa; phylum Chordata; class Mammalia; order Chiroptera; family Miniopteridae; genus Miniopterus; species Miniopterus natalensis. The sequence continues at coordinate 20,390,273 of NC_142100.1, forward strand.
AATGGATCAGCTTGAGTGTTCCCGGGGCTCGTGACCCCTTGGGACCTGCTGGTCGTGATGGCAAAGCAAGGTCAGCAGTCAGTCCTCCTGAAGGGACAGCTGGGACTGCTGCTGTGCGGCGTGGGAGTGAATTCTCCAGATTGGGTCTAACTTTCCTCTTCTGAGTCACAAAGTCTGGGGTCAGAGGATGCGTTTAAACCCCGGCTCAATCTAATTCCTAGTTGTGTCACCTCAGGCCAGTGGCTTTGCTTTTCTGAGCCTCAGATCACAGTCCTTACTTCCTAGGGTGGTGGCGAGGGCTCCGAGAGGGACCTGGTAACCTCTCAGTAAACAGTAACAAGGATCACGCTTCCTATATTAGGGAGCCAGGTCCCCACAGACCCCCTGACCCACTCTGTTAGCTAAAGGACTCAAGGCAGGAGCCCCTCATTGGGGGAACAGGACAGGAACAGGACAGGGAAGCGGGGGGAATGGGAAGCCTATGGCATGATGGGTGGGACATTCTGGAGTGCAGGGGAGGCCTGGATTCAGCTCTGCTCTTACTCCAAGGTCAGCCATATGACCTTGGCCACTTCTCTGGACCTCAGAGTCCTCATCTGTAAAATGGAGGTAATAATAATTATACACGCATCACAGAGTTATCTGATGATAACTTGCTTCCCCTGCAGTAAGAACTCAATAAACAGCAGTGATCATCATTGTTACTTGAGGCCTAGTGTGTCCACCACATAATTTGCCATAATTTCCACCAAGATTTATAAAGTGCCTACTATGTGCCAGCCATGCAACAGGGAACAAGAGGAAAACAGTCCTTACTTTCAAGAAATTTATGTCCTAGAAATACACAGACATTAACCAAGCAAAACACACACACACACACACACACACCGTGGCAAGCGCTACAGGTGAAAAAGAAATAAGGTAAAGGCATGGAGAATCAGAGAAGTGATCAGGGAAGGTCTCATAGGCAAGTGACATTTATACTGGAATCTGAATGATAAGGAAGTGACCAGGCACAGAAGGGATGGGGAGCGGGGGGTGTACCACTCAGGGAAACGTGATGAAGCTGGGGAGGGGGCCCAGGCTAAGATGAAGGTGCTCTGGCATAAGCAAAGGGTGCTGCAGGCTGGGCCAAGGGCAGACGCCCCAGCTCCAGAGTGATGAAGGAATGCCCCAGGCGGAGGCCAGGGTGCTCCAAGCTGCAGGATGGTCCTTCCAGGCTAAAGGAAGCCCCCCTCCCCGGCCCCAGTTGACAGAGAGTGTGGTGCCTGCCAGTCTCTGTGAGGCCAGTGGATCAGAGGGCAGAGGAGAGGTCGGGTGTGGGGAGATGAGGCTGGAGAGGCAGGGACCAGGTCAGGCAGCGCTTTGTAGGCCGGTGTAAGGGTTTGGATTTTGATCTGCCAGAGCAGGGAACTCCCTGCAGGGTTATTACCAGGGGCAGAGGGCAACAGCAGCTGCGGGAAGATCAGGCGTGCTATTACACACCTCTCGCCAAAGAGCTGGTGCCTGGACTTGCGTGGTGGGCAAGAAGATGGGAATAAGTGGTTGGATCCCAGAATGGTTTAGAACTGGCGTGTGTTCAAGTCCCACCTTCCCAGTTCTTGGCTGTGTGGCCTTAGGGTGTTACATGTCCTCTCTGTCTGAGTTTCCTCTTGTCAAGTGAAGATAATAAATGTAACCTACTGCAGTTTTGGGGAGAGGGCTAAACGAGTCAATTAATGTAAATTGCTTGGCAAAGCACCTGGCATATTGTAAACATGCAATAAATGGTAATTACAGCTCCTACTCCTACCATTATTGTTTTGTTATATCAGGTAGACAGAGGTGGACCTGTGGCAGTTAATGTACTTGACTCAGGACCCAGGTAAAGCATTTAGTGCTATGCATGGAACATAATAGACATTTAGGAAATATTTGTTGAATGAATGAATGAATGAATACACCTTTCTCTTTTCATTTTTGATGAATGGGTTCCATCCTGTGACAGTCAACCAACAATGGTTGAGCCTTAATGTAGAGCCAGCACCAGGCCACAGTAGAGGTAGGGCAATAGTGGGGCAGATGGGAAATACACAGTTCAGCTGACACGGGTGCCCACTGGCTCTCCTTTGGGGAGTGCCCACTCCTCTATCTCTGCTTTCCAATCCAGCTGAAATGCCAGTCTCCCCTTTCCTCTCCAACCTGCGGTACTCTCTCCCTCCCTTGAGCCTGCAAAGGCTTCTTAAGGTCCGCATACTTGGCTTGATATAATTTGCCCTTTTACTGGAGCAAGTCTTATTCGGGTTTAGAAAGTACCTGACACGGTGCAAAAGGCATATTTGATTCACTCAACAGAAAGTGGAGATGTAAAGTTGGAGTCGCCCAGTACTAGCTGTGTGACCTTGGGCGAGACATGTCTTGCTTTGGATCTCTTAAGTTTCTCCATCTGTAAAGCAAGAAGGGGACATCAGAGGCTCTCCATGGCAGCTGTTCTCAACCTTTTTGAAATTGGGACACTCCTGATGGAATGACATCCCCATGTGATGCGCGCTTCCATGGGCTTTCAGATAAGATAGCCTGAAGCTCTATATAACCCCAGCTGTCCTCTGCCCCGTCAGGAGAGCATGTCTGAAGGCCAGGGAGCAAGGGATGTTATTTATAGACATAACCTTGAATCCGCTCTTCTTCATTTTTTAATTTCTTTTTCTTCACTCGTTCATTCATTTACTTATTTTTAAAGCAAATAAAGCATTTCAAGCTTCAGTAGAGGTAGTTGTTAAGAACACCAGGCCGGAAGCCAAGGAGACCTTTGTTGAAATTCCTTCTTTGGCACCTCTGAGGGGAGTGACCTTGGGCAAGTTACTGACCCTCAGTTTCCAGGTCTGCAAAATGGGAGAATCATAAGCCAAGCAACCTCAGAGAGTTGTGGAGAGGGTTCAATGAGATCATGCAGGAAAGTTCTCAGCACCATTCTGAGCAAATGGCAAGGGTTCAGTAAAGCTGTCACTATCTACTTTTACTATATTAATGACATGTCACATGTAACACACTAGAAATTTAGGATACAGTGCTGAAAACTGAGCACTAAGCTCTTGACTAGCTTCCACCAAAGTTGATCTTCTGTGGTCTTCTGGCCTAGTCTTCAGGGTCCTGAGTGCAGGCAGATTTCCCTGCTAAGATGGTCAATAGATTTATGAATGTAGCTTCTTTTCTTTGCCTGGTTACTCTAGCCCCACTCTCTCATCCTATCCCCCTTTAAATTTTTTTAATTTTGCCTTTTTAGTAAAGTATTATTCTTTTTTTAAAGTTAAGCTATAATTTACCTAAAGTAAAATGCACACGTTTTGAGTGTACAGCTTGATGAGTTTTTATATATAACAAAAACTCAAATGAAGATACAGACTGGTGCCGTCTACTACAGTGACCACTCACCACGTGTGGCTACTGCACACTTGAAATGTGGCCAGTCTGACCTAAGAAGTACCATAAGCACAAAATATACATTGGATAGTGATGAACTAAAAAAAAAAGTAAAAATATCATTACTAATTTTATAATCATTACATGTTGCAATCTAACATTTTGAAAATATTACTGACACAAATTTTACCTGTTTCCTTTTACTTTTTTTAAATGTGGCTACTAGGAAATTTTAAATTACATATGTGATTCGCAGCTGTGGGTTGCATCTTACTTCTTTTGGACAGCGCTGGTATAGAAAGAACATTTTTATTCTCCAGAAAATTCTCTCTTGCTTCCCAGCCAATATCTGCTCCCTTTCCCCCAAAGATAAACACTCTTCTGACTTCTTTCCCCACAGGCTGATGTTGCCTCTTCCAGAACTTCATATAAATGGAATCACACAGTAATGTGTTTTTTGGTATCTGGCTTCTTTTGCTCAACATAATGTTTTATAAATTCATTCATGTAACAGTCATATGTTCCTTTTTATTTGTGTGTAGTATCCCATTGTTTAACTACATCATAGTTTATCCATTCTCCCACTGATGGACATTTGGATTGTCTCCAATTTCGACCATGAATAATGTTGCTATGACTGTGTTGTTTTTTTTAATATATCTTTATTGATTTCAGAGAGAGGAAGGGAGAGGGAGAGAGAGAGAAGCATCAATGATGAGAGAGTCATTGATCGGCTGCCTCCTGCGCATCCCCCACTGGGGATCGAGCCCGCAGCCCGGGCCTGTGCCCTGACCGGGCATCGAACCCCGATCGCCTGGATCCTAGGTCGATGCTCAGCCGCTGAGCCACGCCCGGCTGGGCGCTATGACTGTTCTTGAAAAAGTCTTTAAATAGTCTCATTCAAATTATTTTTGCTATGTTTTGGATTGTTAAGATGGATCCATCCTCACAGAACAAATCCACACCCATATGAACACACAACATACACCCCACCCCTGCCACACTACCGGTTTGATGTTAATGCTTTATGGTTTGATCCTTCCAGACAAAATCATGTGTTGTCACTATTAATACAACTCTCACTTTGGAGGTTCCTCCCTTGGCTGCCTGGCCCCTGCGGAGGGCTGCACAGCTCTCAATCTTTGCCCTTCTTGTTTTAAAATCTCCAGAAGGCCAAAACTGGAAAAGATGCAGGGATGGTCTAGGCAGGCAAATATTATGTGGCTCCTTCCACTATTTCGTGATTACCTGTATCCATGGCAGACATTGCTAATCAATCACAGCTTTCTATCTCTGCCCGGGCCCCAGTCACTACTAATCAATAGAAAAACTGAAACCAATTTCCCATCTCTGAAACAGTCTGGCCGCCTTCCATTTTGCTGATGAATAAACTAGGGCTCAGAGAGGGGAAAAGCATGCTTCAAGGTCACAGATGGAGCCCCAGGCTCCTGACTCCCTAATGTTTTTTTCTGTTGCAATCACTGACTCCAAAAAATGATTTCCCTGGGATCCCTGAAAGCCTGGTCTCTAGGAAGAGGGTGTTTTGTTTCCCAGACAAGGCTCAGGGATGGGACCCTCCTCTAGCCAGCCCCTTGCCTTGATGCCCTGCCTAAATGTGTAACTAGAAGCCCCTGCCAGCAGCCTGGCATCCCCTCCCCCCCCAGTCACCACTGACAGACCTGCGGTTGGTTTCTGTTCTCCAGGTCTGCAGTTTCAGTTTCCCAAAATAAACATTTAAAAAAATGAAAAATCAAGGAGGCACGCTCTGAGCATCTTTGTCTTCAGCCCCAGAATTGTGGCGTTATTAACTGACCGGGCTAAATCAGATAGTTAATTACAGCGGAGAGGCAACTTCAGCTGCTGAAACCATAAAACTCCGAAAGCATCCCCCTTTCACCGACACATCAAACGGACTCCGGCTGTCATTGGAAGCGACAGTGAGAAAGTGGGAGAGTCAGCAGGTCTGACCAGACTGTGGGTGTTCTCAGCTGGGCAAGCAGAATAGTTTATTTAATTCCCTCCCTGCTAGGGCAGGGGGGTAAAGTGGGGGGGGGGGTGGAGATAATGTAGCATAATGTCTGAATCAGGTGGAGCCCGGTTCTTAGACTGGCTCCACAGGCTAGCTAGCTGTGTGACCTTGGGCATGTCATTTCAGGTGTCTGAGCCTCATTTTCTCCATCTGTAAACAGGTATATTAATAAAACCTGCTACATTGGATTATTGAAGTGATTAAAGTGACTTGGTTAAAAAGGCTATTGAGCACCTACTGTAAGGTATGGTCCTGAGGATCGGGATGGTGGTGGAGAAGATGGCACAGAGGCTTAGCACGGGGACCTTGCCCTCAAATAGCTCCCAATCCAGCATGACAGCCCAGAACCATCTATAATAATCAATGGATTGTTACGCATTAAATATGTAGTGGTTCACGGTGGAGATTCTGGCATCAGACTTGAGTTCAAATCTCAGCTCCCCCAGTAGCTACCGTTCTGATCTTTATTAGCAAGTTTATCACTCAATGTTTCTATTCCCAGACCTGGAAAATAGGGACCTACCTCACAGAGTTGTAAGAATGGAATGAGTTTCCTGAAGCAATGCTTAGTACAGTGCCTGGAACATAGTAATTGCTCGATAAATCTTAGCTATTACTTTTCCCATTTACTATGTGACTTTAGACAAATTATTTATCTGTCCCTAAGACTTGTTTTCCTGGTCAACAAAATGAAAATACAATCGTTTCTACCTTGAAAAGTGGCTGGGAAAATCCTAGTTTAGCACAGTGTCTTAGAAAAGTGCTTAGCAGTGTCTGGTACATGGAAAATACTTAACAATTTCTAGATGATGATGATGATGATGATGGTGATGATGATGATGATACAGTTAAAAACAAGATGCTATGGGAGAAAATTCATCTTGATGCATAGGCACTGGGATCAGAGAAAGACTTATAATAGGTAAGTGAGTTTTTTGGTAACAACTTGATTGAGATGTAATTCACATACCATACAATTTACCCATTTAAAGTGTATAATTCAGTAGTTTTTAGTATAGTCACAGAATTGGGCAACCATCACCATAATCAATTTTAGAACATTTTAATCACTCCAAATAGAAACCTGTACCCATTTCTCCCCACATCTCCCCCGGCTCTCCCATCCCAAAGCCCTAGGCAACCACCAGTTTCCTTTCTGTTCCTGTGGATTTGCCTACTATGAACATCTCGTGTAAATGGAATCATACAATCCATGACTTTCTGTTTCTGGCTTCTTTCACATAGTATAATGTTTTCAAGATTCATCTGTGTTGTAGCATGTATCAGTAATACATTCCTTTTTATGGCCAATTAATATTCCGTTGTGTAGAATTGATGCACACTTGGGTTGTTTCTGCTTTCTGGCTGTTATGGATAATGCTGCTGTGAACCTTCATGGGCAAATTTTATGTGGACCTGTTTCCATTTCTCTGGACTATATTCTTAGGAGCGGAATTGCTAGGTTATACAGTAATTCTATGTTTGACCTTTCGAGGACCTGCTTTTTCAGACTATTTTCCATAGTGCTGCACCATTTTATATCCCACCAACAATGCACAAAGGTTCTACATCCTTACCAGCACTTGCTATAATCTATCTTTTTATTATAACGTAGCCATCCTAGTAGGTGTAGAGTGGTATCTTACTGTGGCTTTGATATGAACTTCCTTATGGCTAATAATGTTGAGCATTTTTTCATGTGCTTTTTGGCCATTTGTATATCTTCTTTGGAAAAATGTCTTTTCAGATCCTTGGCCCATTTTTAACTGGATAATGTACCTTTTTTATTATTGATTTGTAGGACTTCTTTATATCTTCTAGATACAAGTCACTTATCAAATATATGCCTTGCAAAATTTTTCTTCTGTTCTGTGGGTGTTTTTGTTTTTTATTTACTTTCTTGATAGAGTCCTTTGAAGCACAAATGTTTTTAATTTTAATGATGTCCAATTTGTCTTTTTATAGTTTTAGTTCTTACATTTAGATCTTTGGCCCATTTTGAGTTGGTGTCTATATATGGTGTGAGGTAGAGGTACAGCTTGGTTCTTTTGCATATGGATATCCAGTTGTCCCAGCAGCATTAGTTAAAGAGACTAGCTTATTTTTTAGACTCTCAATTCTATTCTCTTGATTTATATGTATATCTTTATGCCAGAACCACACTGTCTTGAAGGTAACTGAACTTGAACTGGATCAAATTAACCGGAACTGTGAACGCACAGTCACAGAGCTTCTTTCCCTCTCCATAGTGCTTTAGAGATTTAAGATGTTTTCATACACATGCTCTCACTCAAGTCTTGCAGCAGCTCTGAGAGTAAATGGAAGCCCAGAAGGCTGAGAGGCATCTCCCTAGACTCAACCAGAAACAGTGGTGGTTCCAGGACCCACCTGTGCATCTTTTCATTCTTGGTCATTACCCCAGCCATTCGCCTGCTGGCTGAGTCCAGAAATTTGGGGAGAAAAAATATATACAGAAAAAAATTAGGGCAAAAAAAGGGGGTGGTGGTGTGAAAACAGACTATGTTTGGCTCCCAACCAGTTTATGATAAATTTTCCCTTCTCCTGCTTGGACAAGAAATGGGATGTTCTGGGTAATCCAGGGTTTTGCTTAGGTATTGCATTTTCAAAGAGTGAGAACACAGTGAAATGCTCTCAACACTAAAACCACACGGACTATAATTTAATCTTTAATTCTGTTGTTGTTGTCATTCTAGACGACTCCTTCGTTTATTTTAGAGCAATGTTTCTTTAAGAGTGGTCCAAGGAAAACCTCAGCTATCAGCATCATCTGATAAGAGGTGCCTGTTTTTAAAAAATGCAGTTTTCAGAGCCCCCATCCACCCTGCGTCTGCTGAAAGTCACTGGGTGATATTTTAAGCACACGAAGGTTTGGGAACCATTGTTTTAGAGCAGTGAAAGTCAAATTGGGAATATCAATTAGCATTGCACTCAAGAAATGCAGATGCTCTGCTTAAGTGAGAGTTCTGGATAATATAGATCTAGGTTCATGTACCTCATTTCCTTCAACTCTTTGCTAAAACATCACCCCTTCCTATGAGAAATTTCCTGATTTAACATTGCATATCACCCTCTCCCCCACACCTCCCACCCTCCCTATCCCCCTTCCTTCTGCACAGCACTAACCAACATCTGACACCTTATTTATTTGTCTATCTATCTACTTATTTATTATCTGACTCCTGTCTCTAGAAAGCAAGCTTCACAAAGGTAGCTGCTAGGAATATAGCACTTAAGACAGTGTCTGCTGGGTAGCAGGTGTTCAATAAATACTCGTGGAAGGAATGACTGTGTCGTGTTGCATCTTAGTGCTTGGGCATTACGCCATTTGCCCTTCTCTGTCTTTTTCAAAAGGATTTTTTCCAAAAATTATAAAGCAAATTATTCTTTAATTCTCTGAGTGATGCTCAGTGTGTGTAGTACTAGAGAGAAAGAGCTGGAACCACATCCCCTAATCTCCTCATTCTGGAGTCTGGGCCAGTTGCTCTGAAGATCATTTTTCCTTAATACGGCCGAGATCCTCAATTTACGAGAAGGATCATGCACGTACAGCCGCACTGTCCTTTGAGGGCCGCCCCTAGAAGGGCTCCTTGCCCCTCGTGTGAATGAAGTTAGACTGGAGCAGAGGCTGAGATGAACCTGCAGTTGGAGGCGACTCCTGTAAGTCCACCCCACACGTTACTGTCCTTCAAACCAGGGGGTGAGGAGCATATATGTCCCCCTCTGAGGTCCTGAGTGAGGGTGCTAATGCACGGATCCTATCTCAATCCACTACTCACGTAGGCTTGGCTGGCTCTGAACAAATCACCCTCACCCGTTTCCTACCCTCCAAGCCTCCTGCCCAGCAGCACCAGCTCACAAATCAATGCTTACGGACACATGGGGTTCTCCGCTCCCTGCACCTCCCATTGGCCCCATTTTACACACAAGGAACCTTGAGGTTTAGCTCTAGGAATAGTCAGCTTCCTAACACCGAAGGTGCCACCTACTGACCTTCACCCGTGTCTCTTCCGGGACACACCTGCTGTTCCAGTTTGTATTGAGATGGTGGGAAATGCTCTGTGCGGGGTGCCCAACCTGAGTCCAGGGGCGTCTGAGAAACTGTGGGGCCAGGAGGAGGGCACAAACAGGAAAAAGCAGGTTGGTTTCTCGGGTTATACACACAGGGTGGCAGGATCTACCTGCTGAATGTTCCCAGAAGGTCCGGAGGAAACCATTCACTTGAGCCTCTCAGGGTCTTGTGTGTGTGGTGGGTGGGGGTGGGGGGAGGGAAGGTGTACTAAGAGGAGGGGGGTCGGGCGCCCTTCCAGAGGTCAGGGTTATGATGCCCAGAGCTTCTGCACACCTTAGTGAAAGGTGGCGGACTGGCGAGTGGATGTCAAGGTGAGCAGCAAGGGGACGTCACCAAGGGTTGTCACTGGGGTATTCGGGGTAGATTTAAGGAACAGAGCCTGGGAAGGAGTGGGAGGCGAGTTGGGAGGGTAGGGCTTGTGTGGCACTAAGACCCCCAGCAGGGATGGGAACTAGGGGGAGGGAGGGACCCTTTCTGGGCTGGGAAAGTCAGAAGAGGGTATGATTAGGGGAGAGGCCGCCCCTGGCTTCCAAGGGGATCCAGCATGGACTTGCTCAGGGCTCCCCGGCTGCAAGGACGGGGTTCTCCAGGTGGGTGAGGTGGCCCCCTGGAGCCTTGCTTGAGCGTCCTGGGGGGTCTCAGAGACCCAGCAGGTGGGGGCAGGGGGGCGGGGAAAGGGGAAGGAAGGCGTTTGACTTGGAGAGCTGCATCCCAAAAGGAGAGGGACTGAGGCAGGTTAACTCCAAACGCAGAGGGTAGGCAGGGTCTTCCAGTCCGCGGGGTGGGGCTCAGGAGGGGGGTCATCCGGAGGCGAAGGTGCACAGCTGAGCCGTCGGGCTCCTCAGCTGGGAAGGGGAGTCCCTAGGAGGCACTGACCTGTCCCCCAGGCTGGGGGGGGGGCGGGGAACTGCTGGAACCGGCTCTGCCGCATCCAGACTGGACTCTTAAGTGGGGCTGACAAGTGCCAGGGAGTGAGCCACGGTGGGGGCTCCTCATCCTGGGGGCGGGCGCACGGGGTACACAGGCTTGGGGCAGGGGGGCTTCTGTGGACGGGAGGGGTTGGGGGGCTCAGGGGTTTCCTATCGGGGCATCAAGTGCCGAGGAGGGACTGGGGACACTGATGCGGTTTCTACTGGGCTGCTGATGGAGGCTCCCCACTCGGGACGCGAGGCCATGGGAGGGTTCCCCAAATTGGATATGGGGGGATACAGGACACTGGGAGTGGGTTGAGGGCCGCCGAGGGGGAACCCTAAGTTAGGTTATGAGGCACGGGGGGGCTCAGAGGGCGGCTTCTCGCTCCACCTGGGGGGACGGGGGTTCTCACCAGCTGGAACCGTGACGGGCTTGGGGGGCACGGGGCTATCCCCCTCCCGACCCGGGGCGATCGGGGCGCTCTGAGGTTCTGGGTAGCGGGGGCCTGAGAGGGAGGACCGGGGAGGGGGGGTCCCCGATCCGGAACCGAGCTACCTTGAAGGCACCGGGAAGCGCTTCGTTCCGGGAGGGCGTTCCCGCGGCCCGGCCCCCCGCGCGGGGTGGGGGTGCGGCCGCGCCCCGGTCCCGGCCCGCCTCGGGATTCGGGGTCTCCCTCGCCCTCGGGGACCCGGGAGCCCGGCGGGAGCGGGGTCCCGGCGCCGCCACCTCCGCGGGCGCCGGGACTCGCGGGCGAGCGCGGGGCTTTATGCGCGCAGGGCGGCGGGGGGAGGAGCCGGCAGGTCGGCCCCCGGCGGGCCCTCCCCTCGGCCGTCCCCGCCCGCCCGCCCGAGCGGGGTCGGGGGAGGGGGCAGCATGGCCTGTCCGTCCGGCCCCCTTCGCCGCGCACCTCATCTGCCCCGCGCCGAGCGCCGCCGCCGCCGCCGCCGCCGCCGCTCCGCTGCCCGCGCCGCCCGCGGCTCCCGATGGAGACTGACGCGCCCCAGCCCGGCCTCGCCTCCCCGGACTCGCCGCACGACCCCTGGTACGGCCCGGCCCGGCCCGGCCCGGCCTGCCCGGCCCGCGCCCTCCCCGGCCCCGCCAACATGGCCGATCCGGGTCGGGCCGGGCCTCCCCGGGGCCCGGGCCCGCGCCCCCCGCGCCCCGGCTCCCGGCGCTCACGCGGGCCCTTTGTGTCTCTCCTCCTCCCGCAGCAAGATGTTCATCGGGGGACTCAGTTGGCAGACGACGCAGGGTGAGCGAGCCCGCGAGCGCCCGCCGGCCCGGCAGGGCACCCCGGACCCCTCTGGCGCCCCGGAACCGGACACCCCAGCTCGGCCCTGCGCCCTCCTGACCCCGGGCGCCTCCGCGCGCTCTCTTTCGCGCCCCGCCCGGGGACCCCGAGAGTGCAGGGCGATCGGCCACCGCGCACGGCCCAGCGAGCGGAGGGGAGGAGATGAGGGGTTCAGGGGGCATCAGGGGGGTGGCCTGGGCCCCCGGGACCCGCCGGCGGCAGCGCCAACTCCGCTCGCACCTGCGGCTCAAACTTTTGTGAGGCGGCTCCCGGAGCGGCGGGAACCCGGCCGGAGTCGTCCCCCCTCCAAGCCCAGCTCGGCCCTCGGCTTCCTGGGGCCCCTGTGGGCGCCGGGAGGCTGCACGAGAGCCGGGTGAGGGCTGGAGGGAGCAGGAGGGGGGGCGGGGGTGGGGGGGACACACGGTAGAGAGCGCTCGGGCCGCCCGGCGCGGGGGCGGCGGGGCCACGCCGGGGTCACCGGGGGCAAAGGACGGGGGAGGGGGGAAGGGCGCGGGGCCCGAGCTGGTCCGAAGGCGGGTATGTGGTTGCAGAAGGGCTGCGCGAGTACTTCGGCCAGTTCGGGGAGGTGAAGGAGTGTCTGGTGATGCGGGACCCCCTGACCAAGAGATCCAGGTGAGCCCCCGCGCGCCCCCGCCTCCCGCCCGCCGCTCGCCCCCTCCGGCGCCGCTCGCTGCCTTGTAACCATCTGCCTCTCCCTCACCGCGGCGCGCAGGGGTTTCGGCTTCGTCACTTTCATGGACCAGGCGGGGGTGGATAAAGTGCTGGCGCAGTCGCGGCACGAGCTCGACTCCAAAACAGTGAGTGGCCCTCGGGGCTGGGGGTGGGGGGTGGGGGTGGGTGCGAGGGTTCGGGGGAGGGGGGTCCTCTGGGAGAGGGAGGCCGCCGGAGGAGAGGGTCAGGACTCTTCCCCAGGGGACAGCTGGACGGGGTCCTTAAGGAAGGAGGGAGTTTTCTGAGTAGAAGGGCTGCCAGGCTCTGAAACTTTGTCACTAGAGTTGAGGGCAGAGGGAACAGAAAAAAAACACACACAAACGAACCCAGGCCTGCCGTGAGATGCCGTATGTCCCAACCCCTCCAGTGTAGGTGAGGGGAGAGGCAGCTACCCCCCCCCACCCCCCCCCAAGGGCTGACCTCAGTGCCTCAGAGAGCAGGGTGGGACCGAGCCCCTCCCCTAGCCCAAATCGGGTGAGTCGGGGCTGCAGTGACCCACCCCGTGGCTTCTGTGAACTGCAACTAGCACTTGGCTCCAGGACACCCCCTCATTCCAGACCAATGGCAAAGCATCACTTAACACCCCCACCCCAACTTCCCCTGACTTTTGGTCAGTTAACTCCTTGCTTTTGTGTGGAAGACCCAGGCCTGCTTTGCCCAGGAAGGGATTTCAGGAGAAGGGAGCTAGCTTGCCTGGAATAAACCCTTCTCCGGGCTAGATCTTAGCTGCTTCTTTGGTATTCAAACTCCTGGAACATTTTGCTGTTGTCCCACTGCTCCCCAGTGTCTCTGGCCCTGCAGGGGGCGCTGGCCCAGGCCCTGGCTCAAGGGGAGAGGGGAAAGGAGAAAGTCATAGGAGGGGTTACTCTGTGATGGGGGTGGGGGGTGACCTGTGATTGGGGAGACCATCTGCCAAGGGGCCGGGACAGTGTGATCTCTCTCCACACTCCCCCACTCTCCTCCAGCCCTGGGCCTCCCTGCTTGGGTCAGTCACTGGCTCCTGTTTACCTGCAACAATAGCTGGTTGTGCCCAAGAATTTGTTAAATTACCGCCTGTCCCCAGCTCCTGTTATCTCTGCCCAGTGGCTCCCACTCCTGCTCCCAGTAATGAGCAAATGAGGCCAGGCCTCAACTTCGTCGGCTCTGAAAGGATCTTCTTGGCTCAGACTGAGTGACCCAAGCTGGGAATGGAGAGACAGTGGCCTATTGTTTTTGGTGATTATCTGCCATCAAGCCGCCTGTTCCCCTACCATCCCCTGTCCTCAGAATGCACGGATGGCTTCTGAGGCGCTCAGGAAGCTGAGATTTAGGGGCTGGGGCTGGAGCTGGGGGGTGGGGCATGGGGGAATGGAAGATTGATAAGGGCAAGAAGAGAGAGGGGAGGAAGGAGGGTGAGATGGGCATCCTTCTGAGATTTGGGACTCAAGGGCAAAGGCTTTGGGTTTGGCATTCTCTGGCCTAAGTTAGGGGTGATGGGAGGTTGGTTTATTGTGGGGAGTCTATTTTGGGTTCTCTCACCTTTTATTTACTTGTTGGGTTTCATTTATGTTGCCAGCTGTGAGTCAGAGTGGAGGTGGGGCATATCAGGGATTAGATGTGTGTGTGGGTCTGCTGGACATGGCTTGGGTACCATCTCTCCATTGGGGTCTGCACAGGGGCACTGTCTGAGGTGTGCTCTGGTGGCTGGGGAGGCTGCTTCCTGGAAATATAGGACAAAAGTGTCCATAAATGTACAAAATCACATCTTCAGACAGGGAAAAAGGACAGCTGTGATTTTTCCCTAGAGCTGAGTGGGACTTTGGAAGAGAGGAGGTGCTGCCTAGCTTGGATTTTGGAGCAAATTCCAGTGGGGGAACCTAGAGGAAGCTGGTCCCTGGTTTGTGCCATTCAGGCAGAGAGGAGCCAGAGGCAGTCGCCTAGAACAAGGCTGAGTTTCGAAGGAATGGCAGGAACTTTGGGAAAAGAGAGATCTTGCCTGCAATTGGCTGGTGAACTTTCGAGTGGTCTCCACCCATGTGGGTGCCAAGAAACTCTGGAATGACCGAGCCTCATAGGTCCTGCATTGATCACAGTGTCTCATGCCCTGCCTTTTGCTGTTTCTAAGTACAGGTAGAATACCCTGGAATTCCCAGATGCATGTTGCTTTTCCCTTCTGGTTGTTCATAGCCAAGGGCAAAGGTGGCCCACTGGTAATAGCACCTTTGTTTGTGCAATGAAGGGCAGTTCACAAAGGACCGCTTTCACCCACGTTATCTCATTTGATTTCCTTCAGCTGCCCCTGGGAAAAAATGGATGTGATTGTTCCCACTTTGCAGATGGGGGCACTGAGGCTGAGAGGGGCCAGGCAAGTGCCCAAGATCACAGGCTTGGCCGGGGCCCAGAATTTCTGAGTCCAAGTCCCATCGGCTTGCACGTCACCAAAACCTGGGCTCTGCTTCACCCCAAGCCTAGCTGCATTCTCAGGAAGCTGTTTGTTTACACCCTCAAGGAGAGCTGTTAGATGTCGATAATAGGGAAACAGAACTGAGTCCATTCCTGGTGGTTTATGAACTCTTATCTTGAAGCAAAGACTTTCCATTCGCAAGACTTCAAAAGTCGGAATTGCATGCCTCACCTAAACAGGTATCTGTGTGAAGTCAGTTAAGCTGTGAAGGCCCTCGATGTACCTGGTGCTTAAAAGAATAACTTTCCTTACTTCTTGGGGTTCTTGCTGTAAGCTAGACACCATGCCAAGTGCTTCAGCGGCATTATCTCATATAACCTGCAGATGACCCTTTGAGGTGGATGTACTATTTGCCCATTTTACAGGTGAGCTTGTCCCTGAGGCTCAGTGAGTTAAGTAACTTGCCTAAGGTCTCATAGCTGGAAAGCAGTGTAAGTGGGATCCAAACCCAGTAGCCTGGCTCTAGGGCCTAAATACTTAACCACTATACTTTCCTGCTTGAGGCTGTGGTGGTTTCTGTCACCTCTGTGTCCTGGGATGAGAGGTTTTCAGGGTTGAAGACTGTGTGGTCACCCATCTGAAGTGTGATAACCAAGGCCTTTTCTCTTTCAGATTGATCCCAAGGTGGCCTTTCCTCGGCGAGCACAGCCCAAGGTAGGTGTGTGTCTCTCTGGGAGGAGCTCTGTTATGGAGGGAAGTGATATTCCCAGCATTCCTTTCTATGAAAGATGCTTTTGGAACCTCTGTGTGGACTGGGATGGGGGGGATTCTTGGTATCCTTGCTCTGTGGATTGAAGACACCATGTATCATCTTTCCATCTGTGCTCTGGGGTAGGCCAGGGAGGGGGCTGCATGCATTGGGAGAAGGGGGACCCCTCAGGGGACTCATTATCCTATATTCGAAGCCAGTTTGGTTTGGACCCCGAGTGGAATCCTGACCTCAGAGATCACAGTCTCTGTGTCCAGTGCCTCTGGAGGTCAAATCCAGGACAGACTTACCCCCTGAGGCCGAGCTAGAGTTGGGCCAGGGAGCTACCTCTTGAGTGGGATGTGTTGGGCTTGAGGAGGGGGAAGGGACCAGGGAGTCCATCACCTGTTGTCTTTCAACTTGGGTGATTGTGGCTACCCTCCCAAGTGCTCTCTTTCCCTGGTGCTGTGACAAATTTTTCTGGGTGTACGGAAAACAGATTTCTGAGCACTTGAGCTATATTGCACTCTAAACTTTTGGTCCAGGGCAGAGGCCTAAGATTCTATTCCAGGCTCCGGGGCAACTAGTCAGATCTTAATTTTTAAGCAGTTGAATTTAGGGGACAGACAGGAAGGCCGATTACAGAACAGGGAGCAGGACCCCTGTGTCTGCTGACTATCAAGTGTCCTAGGACTAGGTCCCTCTCCAGGAAAGCTTAGTTTCTCCTTTATAAGAGGGTTGGTGGGAACTAAGGTGCTTTAGGATTTTGAGCCATGGCTCCCGGCTCCTGCCACAGCGGAGGGAGAGGAGCAACTTTTAAGAGACAGGAAAGGGGCATCTCTGGAAGGGTCCAGCAGAGGGCCTGAAAGCAATTACAGAGCAGGTATTCGAAGGAAGCCACACCAGGGAGCACATGGTTGGAATTGGGTTAATTCCATTAAGCAGTTTGGTGACAGAAGGTGCTTTAGTGTTAGGATGGGGCTGGGAATTGCCGTGGATTAGCCATGCACTCCTGGGGTAATTAGGACCATGTGTTCTTCCTAAAACAGGACTGGGGCCACAGGGCTGCCAGAGGTTGGGTTGGGAGGAGGTTGATGAGGAAAATGTTGGCATGGAGTTTAGGGGTACCCTGTGATGGGCCCTGGGCTCTCCCAGGGGGAGCTGGTCGAGTCTTTAAGTTAGGCTGTAGATCTGGGTCACTAACCCACCCCCTTCTCTTTGGTGATCTTTAGGGAAAGACTTTTCCCCACCCACACCCCAGGGAGGGAGGCAGGAGGGAGGCACACTGGAGCCAGCCAGGGTGTGGGGCGCACAGCTGCCTGTGACAGGCCTAGAGGTGGGGGTCCAAGGGGGAGCTCAGGGGGGCCTTCCAAGTAGCTGGGGTCACAGAGAGCTTGTCAGCTGGCACCCTGGCAGGAGGGCTCGAGCCCCTGCTGGTGGCAGTGGGCCACAGGACTCAGATGCCTACTCTCTCATTTCTCTGCCCCTAACAGATGGTGACTCGAACGAAGAAGATCTTTGTGGGGGGGCTATCAGTGAACACCACGGTGGAAGACGTGAAGCAATATTTTGAGCAGTTCGGGAAGGTGGGTCATATCTGGCGGGGGCTCGCTGGGGCTGCGAAAGGCCTGTA
This sequence comes from Miniopterus natalensis, assembly GCF_054644295.1. NCBI lineage: Eukaryota > Metazoa > Chordata > Mammalia > Chiroptera > Miniopteridae > Miniopterus > Miniopterus natalensis. The sequence goes on from NC_142100.1 coordinate 20,407,490, forward strand.
ATTGGTCAGCAGAGAGCGGAGTCCAGCCAGGTCACTCCAGTTCCTGCAGAAGGTGAAAGAAGGGCGGGTCCTTCTGTGGCCGAGGCCAGGCCAACCCACCCTTCAGGCTCCTGGCCTATCTATGGGCCTCACACTCTGGACACATCCCCAGGGACAGAAGCCACACAGTAGCTCTCTCTGTTGTTGCCCTTCCCCTGTGTTTTTCTCCTACTTATCTTCGCCCTCCCGAGGGAGGCCGCTCTCCTGTAGCCAGTTCAATCCAGTCACCCCGGTGGCCTCCTGGGAGCTTGCACCTGTCCGGGGCCATGGGCGGTGGCAGCCTTCCCCCCACTCCTTCCTGGCCGGGATGATAAAGAGGCAATAAATAGGACTCCCAATGGCACTGAGCACACTGCTTGCACAGGTGGGAGCTTGGGACAGGAGCTGGAGAGGGTGGGGGGGGTGGATGCTGATCCCCTACTTATTGGAGCTTGGCTGTCAGCTCCGAGGTGCCTCCAGCTTTCATTTCTGGGCTGTTTGTAAAACTGGGAAATGTAGCGACATCAGACAATAGGATGTCCCCAGCCAGGTGAGCCATGTCAGCGTCAAGGTTCCATGGAGAGATGGCAAAGAGGGGAGCGCAGGAGGCGAAGTAGGACTGGGGTACTCAGGGCTGGGGTCCCTGCTCCACTCCTCCGTGAGACAGGCTGCAGGCCGCTGGGTCTCTCTACCTGCCCGTCGAGACATTTTCAGTCCCCTCCTTAGGCAAAGGGCACAGAGATGGCTTGGGAAATGGGATGCGATGAGGTGGCGACCCGGTGGGTTTGCAGCCCCCCCCCCCGTCTCTTAGGGGAGGAGGGGCAAGGGCGCGGGGCCCCCTGGCCAGCGTGGGGGCCGGAGGCCGAGGCTCGGGCGCGCCCGCGGGGACCCGGGCCCGGGCCGCGGGGCAGGCGGTCCCGGGAAGCGGCGGCCCCGCGCGCGGCGGCGGGGTGTCTTTGTGTCTGAGCGCCGCGCATTAGAGCCCGCACTAATCTGATCCAGCAGCTGTGATTGGAGGCCGCCTGCCCCCGGGGCCGGCGTCGCCATGGCAACCGGGCCCCAGGAGAAGCCGTCAGCGGCCGCGTCTTTTGTTCGGGCCTAAATCGGCGTTGGCATGTGAAACCGGCCCGGGGAGGCCAGGGGGAGACGGAGAATAGGCTGCCAGGGAGCGAGGGGGACAGCCGGGAATGCCAAGGGCCCTGCGGCGGCGGGGGGTGTATGTAGGGGGGGTCCCCCCCCCGCCCGGATCGAGGGGCCGCCGCCGAGGGGGGAACAATGGTCAGCCACCGTGGCTGCCACTCAGGCTTAGAGGCCGCCGAACTTGGCGGCTCTCGCTGGTCAGCAGGCCCCGGCCGCCTCCCCTCCCCCGCCCAAGCCCCCCCCACCCCGCCCTCAGGTTCCCATGGAGACCAAAGCCTATTAAGGACACCGGGCTGGGAGCCTTCCCTCCCCTCAGCTGGCCCCAGGAGGGGGACACCGGTGGGGGTCCCCTGGATCCCCAGCCGTTTTCCTTGCTCCCTGCCCTGGCCTCGACCCCAGTGCCCCACGGGGTGGGGTGGGGGGGATCTGTCCAGCCAGAGCTCAGGTTGAAGGGTCTGGGGGTGCCAGGGATGGTGGACTGCAAGATTGGGCAGAGGAAGGCGAAAGGGCTGTGGATTTGGGCTGAGATTAATTTGTGGGTCAGGCAGGAGCTCAAAGCTATAGTAGTAGTAGAGGGCTGGTTCTTAGTTCATTCATTCATTCACTCAAAAAACAATTATGGAGCACAGGTCAGGATGCTCAGTGAGCTGGTTGGGGTAACAAGCTGACACGGGCACTGTTCTCATGGAACCTTCAGCGGCATCAGTGTTGGGCTGCTCTCTCCAGCTTTGCCTCTCTCCCCCATGGGACTGGGCAAGCCCCTCCATAATAAGGCAATAATAATAATAGTCATTATTTACTAAGCACTTGCTGTATGCCAGGTACTATGAGTTAAGAGTGTTACATGCACTATCTTATTTAACTCCTCCCTTTAAGATACTCTTGCCCAGCCAGCGTGGCTCAGTGCTGAGTGTTAACCTATGAACCAGGAGGTCAGGGTTCGATTCCAGGTCAGGGCACATGCCCCGGTTGTGGGCTCCATCCCCAGTAGGTGGCATACAGGGGGTAGCCTATCCACGATTCTCTCTTTAACGATTTTCTCTCTCTCTCTGCCTCTCCCTTCCTCTCTCTGAAATCAATTAAAATAAATAAATAAATATAAATTTTAAAAAGACACTCTTACACCAATTTTACAGATGAGTAACCTGAGTCGTGGAGACGCAGAGCCACTATGCGGGACCTAGGGTTTTTAATTCCAAGCCTGTGCTTTTATCACAACCCTCTTTTATGGGTTTCTCGTTTCCATTGGTTAAAGGAGTGGGCAAGATGTGCTGAGCCTGAAGTGTCCGTCTAGTTTGGATAGTTGGGCAGATTTAGGGTAGGGACTCCGAATGGGTCTTTAAGGATGGGAGTGAGGGTGACACTCCCCTGCAGGGCACCGGGGCAGGAAGCTTCTTGGGGAGGGAGATGTCATTTCCTGCTCAGGTTCTCCAGGACCCAGCTGCCTCCTGGCTCAGTGGGGTCCTGGTTCTCCCAGGAGGAAGTCAGAGGCCCTGTTCAGCTTGGCGCCTGTGAAAGCCGGAGGACCACCCTGTTCAGGGGCTGCCCATTCCTTCGAGGAGGCGGGTGATAGGCCTGGAAAGAGAGCAAAGGAGAGTGGGGGAGAAGCTGTGCCCCATGGCTTCAGGAAGTTTTCCTTCATCCCCTGGGTGTGTGGCCATTTGCGGGAGGGTTAGCAGCTAGAGTGCAATGGAGGAGAATCAGAAGCAAGCCTTAGTTTCCACCAAGGATGAATTAGACCTTAGCTTAACCCCATGAGTTAGCTGACGTTGGCTGAAGAATTAAGACGGCCAGGAGAATGCACCAGATGTAGGCAAAGGGAAGGAGGTGGGACTGTGGGAGGGAAGCTAAGGCCTTTGGCCGTCCCTGTATCCAAGGGGATGCCTTGAAAGAGTAGCAAGTAGAGAAGTCTGGGGTCCAAGGGAGGGGGGATAGTGTAGACCCTCCCCTTTCCTCAGCCCTGTCCCCTCCCCCAGTCAGTGGGAGGCAAGCGGCCCAGGCACTGAACTCTACTTGCTTTAATTACAGCCTCTAGCAAAAGGAAACCTCAATTAGAGGAAAAGATCTGTACCAGGAGAGGGGAGTTGAGACTGGCTGGAGTGGCTGCAGTCCTTCTGGCCTTTTGCAAAAAGGGAAGAGACTTTTGCTTCCCCATCTCAGTTCTTGATCTTGTATTTCCTCCTTTAGTGCCCACTCAGTGCCTCCTCCTTCCCAGACTTGATCTAGGATTTGCTGTGCAACCTTGGGCAGGTGACCTCACCTTTCTGAGCCTATTTCCTTATCTACAAAATGAGGATCTTACCATGCAGGGAATGTGGAGAGGATTATGGGACAAAGTGCCAGGCACATATTTGGTGCTTAGTATTTGCAGGCTGGTCCATTGAGAATCTGATAGTTGAAAGGGGGTTGCTGTGGCATCCAGTTGAGGTTGCAGATGGGAAGTTGTCCCCAGCATGAGAAGCAGGTTTAAGATAAAGCCTGGGCTGGGATACAGGGAAGAGGGTGTAGGAGCCCCTGCTCCTGGGTTGTGGTGGGTCCCCTGGTATCTCGGGGGTCCTCCAACAACAAAATGGCTCTGTTTCAGGTGGATGATGCCATGCTGATGTTTGACAAAACCACCAACCGGCACCGAGGTGAGTGTGGCCCCTCCCCCTTTCCAGGCCAGGCTGGGGGCCTGTGGTCAGCCAGGGGGCTGCAGGTCACAGCTGCCCTTTCATCTCTCCTCCTGACATCCTATCCCTGAGGATCTGCATCCTCTCCAGGGCCTGGCCTTACAGAAGGCTTTTGTCCCGCCATTTCCTGTGCTAGAAACTTGCAGAATTGCAGACACCCGAGAGGAGCAGACTCTCCCCCAACTGAGCCCTCCACCCCCACCCGGCCTGATGTCTGCACAGCCAGTGTCTATGCTGGGGCTTACCTTGTCCCTGGTAACCAGAGCTCAGGCCAGGCCGCCCCAGGGTCAGGCTGACTTGCTGACTCAAAGCCCCAGGCAGTCTGCTCCTGCCACTGCCCTCCACCCCCACCCTCAGGCTGAGCCCAGCCCCCAGCCCCCTTGCCCCTGAACCTGTGAGCATCTGGGCCACAGTGTTTGCACAGCCTGGTTGTTTTTCTCCCAAAGGCCTGGCCTGCTGAGAATCCCATTCCAGTCCCTGGGGCTCACCCGGGAGGAGGCAGGGCTGTATCTCCAGTTGCTTCAGGCCTTTGGGCCTTTTAACCTGTTCCTGGAGTGGGGGGGGTGCTATTGTGTGTGTGTGTATATCTGCATATGAGGGTGTCAGTATCTGAATATTTATGTACCTGTTTTATCAAGGTGACTGCGTACGTGTACACAGGGGTCTTTTTGTTTTTGGGAGCACCAGTGAGGGTGCGTGTGTGTGATATATGGATACCTGTGTGTATGTGTGTGTGTGTACCTATATGAGTGTGACTGCACAAACATGTTTGGGTGTGTATACTTTGTGTAAGTTTAAATAAGTGTTTGTGTTCTTCCTTCCCTCTTTGGGTGAAATGTCATTGTGGCCCTGCCACTTTCTAACTTGCTGTGCGATCTTGAGCAAGTCACCTTCCTTTCCTGAGCTTTGGTTTTCCCATCTGTAATTGGGAACTAGAAACTCTGTCTCAGTAGGTAGTTGAGAGGTTCCTGGGCTGTGGGCAGAGCCTTTTTTTAACTTTCAGACACCTGGGAGAGAGGAGTGGTGGCATTGGTAGGACTTAAGGCTGGGTTTTGACCATGAGCCTGGATCTGTCCCTGTGTTTGCTCTCTAGGGTTCGGATTTGTCACGTTTGAGAGCGAAGACATCGTGGAGAAAGTGTGTGAAATCCATTTCCATGAAATCAACAACAAAATGGTGAGCTGGAGTTGGATGGGGTGGAGGTGCGGAGAGAGACTGAAGCTCTGGCTGAACCAGCCAGGGGCGCTCAGAGCTTCTGGAGTCAGGCAGAGGGGCCTCAGTCAGTGGGGTAGTCAGTTCTCCCATGTCCCAAAAATCTGGATATCAAGGCAGTGTCCTATGGTGGTTATAAAGCATGGGGGGGGAAGCATGGATTGAAATCTTCACTCCACTACTTGCTTGACTAGTCATTAGGCAGATGATCTCCCTTCTCTGAGCCTCAGTTTCCTCATCTGTAATATGGGAGTGACAATATTACCTTCATCATTGGGTTGGTGTAAGCATTCATGAACTATTGCATGCAAAGCCATTTACACAGTGCCTAGCACATAGTGAGCGCTCTGTAAATGGTAACTATAAAATTAACAATAAAGAGGCCTGCTAGGGAACAGGAGGGTCAGTGACCCTAGGACCATAGGAGGAACTGACCACCAGGTCTCATTGCAGGTGGAATGTAAGAAAGCTCAGCCAAAAGAAGTGATGTCGCCAACGGGCTCTGCCCGGGGGAGGTCTCGAGTCATGCCCTACGGAATGGATGCCTTCATGCTGGGCATCGGCATGCTGGGTATGTGCCAGGCCTGCACCTGCAGCTTCTTGCCCAGAACTACCCCCAGGGCTACCAGGGGCTGCGTGGGTGTTGTGTCTCCTCTGTGGTCTGCCCTCCTATCTGAGTTATTCGGTGGGAGTGGAGACCAAGGATCTCAGGTCTGGCAGGCCCGCCAAAGGTAGGGCGGTTTGTTGTGGGGTACTGCCCTCTGGTGGTGGCCAAAAGAATGGTCCAGCTGCTCATTACTTGGTCTTGTCCGTCCATCCATTCATCCATCCAGTAAACAGTTATTGAGCAACTATAAATGCCAGGCACTGGGCCAAGAAGTACAACAGTGACTATCCTTGGACCTTTATGGTCTGGCAGGGAAAACAAATTAGTAAGAACATAAATAAATCGGTTTAGGATGGAGAAGTGTAGGGTGCCAAGGGAGCGTGGGTCATAGGGAACCACGACTTGAAGAAGCCAGAAAAGAAGATACATTGAAGCTGAGCCCGCAGGTTGAGTAGGAGCAAGTTACGGGACATCAGGGGAAAAGTGTCCCAGGCAGAGGGAACAGCATTTACGAAAACCCAAAGGCCTTTGGGAAGACAAAAAGAAGGCTGCCACTTGTTCATTCAGCTAATATTGATTAAGCAGCTTCTGAGAGGCGGCACCTGCCCTTGTGGGGTCTCCCATCAAGTGGGAGACAAGAGTGAACTGGCAATGTCACCACAGAGGGATTGGAGGTTGTGGGAGCCCAAAGAGAAACCTAAACCCACCTGGCGTCAGGGAGGCCCCCTGGAGGAGGTAAAGGCTGCTGTGAGCCTTGGAAGTTGAGCAGGATCAGCAACAGTTGAGCAGGACTGAGGGTGGACAACCAGCTGGGCCCCCATGAAGCTCACAGTCTCCCTGGAGAGACAAGATGTGCACACACGGAAAGACACTAGTGTGAGGGGGTCTTCATGCTGGGGAGGGGGGAGGGGTGCTCTGGGAATTCAGAGGAGGTGGGCATTGTATGGGCTACAGGGGCAGGTTTGGGATCACAGATAGGGTGGGTGAGGACAGCACCCTCCAAGTGGCGCATGGCCTTCTCTTCAACTTTTGAGCTTGGTTTTTTTGGGTTTTTTTTACTTGGAAGTAGTTTTAAACTTTCAGAAGAGTTGAAAAAATAAAGTAGCACACAGAACATCCATATACCCTTTACCAGATTCACCTGTTATTAACGGTACACCCCACTTGCTTTATAATGATGAAACATATATACACACACACACACACACACACACACACACGTGTGTACACACACACACAATACACTTGTGATTTTTCCCTGAATCATTTGAGGGTCAGTTACATGCATTATGGCCCTTTACCCTTAAATACTTCACTGTGTATTTCCTAAGATTAGGGATATTCTTGCATGAAATCACATAATAACTGTCAACTTTATACATTTAGATTGATACAATATTAATCTAGTTTAGTTCTGATTTTATCAGTTGACGCAGGAATGTTCTTTAGAGCGTATTTTTACCCTGCAGAACAAGATCCAAGCTAAAATCACGTCTTGCACATAGTTGTCCTATCTCTTTAGCCGCCTTTGATCTGGAACATGGAGGAAGTTTCCTTTTCAAGGTGATTCATTTTTCACCCCATTGAAAGAGCGAGAACAGAAAAAGAAGTCCTCTAACAAATAGTGAGAGTGGTGGTTAAGGGACTTGGAGGCAGTCAGATCTCAATTTGAGTCCTGTTTACGCCATTACTGCTCTATGATTTTTATGTCACAGCTACGAATACTTATTAGATGCATACTAAGTAGCTGGCACCATGCTGGTGCCGGAGATTCAGAAACAAGAGATGGGGAAAACAGAAAATCAGCACGAAAAGAAATCCTGGAATAAATCCAGATAATGATCATCGGGGCTATGAAAGGGGAAAACCAGGGTGATACATATTGTAACTAATGGAAGGGGAGGACAATTGTGGGGTGACCCCTCCGAGGAGGTGACATTTGAACTGAGGCTTGCACAGTGAAAAGAACACAGTCATGTGAAAACCTGGGAGGACCAGTGTTCCAGGTAGAGGGAATGGCATATGCAAAGGCCCTGACGTGGAAAGGAGCTTGGTGACTTTGAGAAACAGCAGGGAGGTCAGTGTGGCTGGAGCAGAGTGACCAGGGGCAACGTGTAGATGAGGGCGGGAGGGAGGCAGGAGCCAGAACATGAAGGGCCTTGGCAAGGGGTTGAATTACTCTTAGCCAGTGTCACCTCACTGAGCCTCAGTTTTCTGATCTGTAAAATAGGACTCCTAATAGTAACAATTGCTTAGGGTCCTTATGAGGTTTAAGGAGAAAATAAATGGTGCGGTGGGCTTAGCACAGGGCTTGGCATATGGAAGGTATTTGGTACATGTGACTGGCTGTTACTTGTGAGACCAGGGAGGGAGGGAAATGAGTGGCTCAGAGTTCCTTGATGACTGGGGGTTGAGCTGTAGGTGAAGCATCTGACACTAGCCCCCTTGCCCCATCAGGTTACCCCGGTTTCCAAGCCACAACCTACGCCAGCCGGAGTTATACAGGCCTCGCTCCTGGCTACACCTACCAGTTCCCCGGTAAGTCCTGTCTGTCTGCTGCCAGCATGTCCCCGGTTCCCAGGCAGTCTGACTCCTCAGGGCGGTGTCTGGGGTGCATGGCTGGGGCTGGGGGCGGGGGCTGCCTGCCGGAGGCTTGGAAGGAAGGGCATGTCTGAGGAAGGAGCACCTCCCCCCACCCATCCCCTCCTCACCCCCTCCCCAGAAGCTGGGGGCGGGAGCTCCAGCGTGGCCCTGCATGGCACCCTTTACTCCCAGGCCTTCTCTGCCTGCCTCCTGTCTTTCTCTCCTCCCCAGCCCCCTCCGGGGTTGCCAGTTCCACCAGAGAGGGCACTGGGCTTGTGTTAGAGGACACATCGGTTGTGTCTTTCTGGGCACATGTGTAGTGACCATGTGCTATGCTGAGCCTTCCAAGGCCAACAGGACCCTTTGAGACCCCGAATGCTGAAAAAACGATTTAAAAGCGTGATGATCACCACCCTCATTTGTAATTCAAAAATAAAAATAACACTAGGCCTTCAAATAAGTGGCGGGGAGCCCAACAAAGTTCTGAACTCTCCCGTGATGACTATTCAATGTTGTTTGCTTTGAAATATCAAATATCATATTTTTGCAAGGTTTCTTTTTTTTCAAATCTTATTTTTTAGAGGGTCCCTAAGCACATGCATCATTTGCCTCTTAGGCTGCCCAGCTTGGAATCCTGTGTACACACTATGTTGTCTGATCCTGACAACAATCTCATGGGGGGATGCTGCTGATCCCCATTTTATAGGTGAGGAAACGGGCTCAGAGGAGAGAGGCGACTTGCTAAGATGGCTCAACTAGAAAGTGCCGGAGCTGGGAACCCAACCCGAGCCCGACTTGCTCTAGGGTCATCCCTTTTCATGAATGCTGCTTCCCCAGTCCCCCCCCCCCAAAATAGGATTCTAGGGGGTGTGGTGATGAAATCTTAAGGCTTTTAAGAAACACCAGGATTGGTAGCTCCAGCTTCGCCCGTGCCCAGGGTATAGGTGGCAACTCTGCTCACTCTTTCTGTGTCTGTCTGTCTCTCCTCTCTGTGTCTGTGTCTCCTCCCCCATCCTTGCCTGCTGGGGACCATGCTCTCCCCATCCCCAGCTCTTGGGTCCTGTGCATGGCCTGTCCCCCTACCCAGCGTCCCTGTGGGTGCCATGCCTGAGGGGCCTCCCCTGCATCTTCCTAAGCTGTTTTACGTTTCATTTTAGAATTCCGTGTAGAGCGGACCCCTCTCCCGAGCGCCCCAGTCCTCCCCGAGCTTACAGGTCAGTTGCTCGGATTTCATACACATGGGGAGAAAGAAAGACTCAGGGACCTTCCCCAGGGGAGAGCTAGTGGGGCCCTTTTCTCCTGCCCGGCAGCCCTCCAGCTGTGGGGATACAGCAGACTCTGCCTGGGCACTGGCCAGTCTATATAGCTACATGACCCTTAGGGTGGGGCACAGGGCCAAGCCCAGCAGATGGAGGCAAAGTCGCTCATTTATCCATTTGGCAAATATTTTTCCAGTGCCTCCCATGTGCCTCACACCATGTAGGCTCTGGGACCCAGTGGCGAAGAAGCCAGGGCCTCACACTCAGAGCACAGTGGGCCAGTTGGGGACCTCGATAAACTGGAGTGGGCACGCCTGCTTGTCATGCCAGAGCCGACCCTTGCCGGGAGGAGCAGCACACCCAGTACTTCCATTTTCCAAGAGAAGCCAGAAACCCAGCTTCTGCTTTCGAATGAATTTTCCAATTATTTTCAAGTATTGATAACAAATTCCAAATTTTTAAACCACCGTGGGCCAAATGAGACCTATTCCAGAGGCAAACCCAGCCCTCTGACTGCCCGTTTGCGATTTTGGGGCAAGTGGGATGAAGGTGCTTGGCCACTGGAGCTTTCAGTTGGGCCAGTCAGCTCATCTCTGAGCTGGCGGCAAGGTCGCGGGGAGGGGAAGGGTGCGTACAGATGAGGTGGGCTGCCAGGGATTTCTCTGTTCAACCTGCTTCCCCCCTCCCCACCCCACCCCTAACCTGGCCGTGTGTCGAGGATGGATGCTGCTTTAGATGAGACCTTCCTTCCAAGGGGTGCTCAGGGGTCCCTCAGAGTGGAGATGGGGGAAGAGAAACTTGGGGGGAAAGGGGAGTAGAGAGTCCTGGAGGTGGGGGTGATAGAGGATCTTCCCTGAGTAGAGTGGGGCTTTAACCAGCAATGGGGGAGACAGAAAGGGGGTCTTTTCTACTCATCGAAGAACTCTATGTTGAGGACCTACTGTGTGGGACACTCTGCCAGGCCCTGCTGTCTCAGAACTTGCAGTCTAGATTGGGAAACAAATGCTTACTATACAAATGAGGAATTCTTGACAGTTGCAATAAGCACGTGCTTGGACTGGCCATGCTGACTTTGCTTTGTGGAAACGCCTAAAAACAGACCTCATAGCTCAGCCCCTTGCCCTTGAAGAACTGAGGGAAGAATTGTCTCCTCTGCAGATGTCTTGGCAGAGGAGGAGGTCTCTCCTAGAAGTCTGGGGCCTGAACTCTTTTCTTGCCTTCAGGAGACGTGGGTGTTTCGTTCATGCACTTACTTAGTAGATATTTATCACGTCAGATGCTGTTCCAAGCAGTGGAGATACAGCAGTGAGTGAGAGAGGTCCCTGCCCTCCTGGGGCTGATACCCTAGTGGAGGGAGACAGCAGTAAGCGAGTAAACTTGTAAATAAGATACTTTGGGAGGGAGAGAAACTCCACGAGGAAAATAAAACAGATGTGGCAAGGCGTTAGGATTGGAGGTGGGAGATGCCTTAGTGAGAGTGATCAGGGAAGGCTTCTCAGAGGAGGTGACATCGGAGTGAGAAGAAGCCAGCTTTATGAAGCTCTTCAGCAAGACTCCTCTACTGTGCGGGAACCCCTCTGTCCTAGACTTCAATCCTCAGCCCAAGGGCCATGCCAGGGATTTTCAGAGGCCTTTTCTGGGGTCCCCAGCTTCAGGTCCAGTTCAAGTTCAAGGTCAGGGTGACTCAAACAGCCCCACGGGGCGCATTTTGGGGTGGGAGACTGATGTTCCTGAGGGCAAATGCCAGCCCTGCAGACCCTGGCTCTGGGAGGAGTTGCAGCCTCCCCGGGGGGCTGCAGTGGCAGAACCAGACAGTAGGGGGCGCTCACAGCCAGCCCCGGGGAGCTCCAGGCTCAAGCCAACCTGTGTTCTTTAAGCGGAGGTCTCTTCTGCTCCTTCAGTGGACATTTATTAAACCCCTACTGTGTACCAGACAGGGTGCTGGGCACTGTGGAGGTGGGGGTGGAGGTAAAAAGTAAACAAGGGAATAGCAGGATCCCTGTGTCTGAAGCTAATGAAGCCCTTTAATCTCTGGGAGCTCTTTCTGCCTTGACCCTGGGGCTGCACTGACCCATCTGCGGTGGGGTGAGGCTCTGCCCGGAGGGGGCCTCCGTCATCCACCCCTGTCCCCCACCTGCCGCTCTGAAGTGCCCATACCTTTCCTTTCAGCCATTCCTCTCACCGCTTACGGACCAATGGCGGCGGCGGCGGCGGCGGCAGCTGTGGTTCGAGGGACAGGTGAGCCTTCTGGGGTGCAGGAAGGGAGTCCAGGAGGTGGGGTGGTAGGGGACCTTCCCCGAGTAGAGTGGGGGTGCAGGGGGCAGAGAAGTCTAGAGGGGAGCGGAGGTAGCCACCCCCCCCCTTTTCAGAGGGACTTACGGATTCATCATCTCAAGGAGCATTAACTGAGCCAGCAGGAGGGACTGGCGTGCTCTCTGCCCTCCAGAGCTTACAGGCTGGTGGGGCATGGGGCATTAAAAAGGCAGTCGTTCTGAGGGATGGTACTGCTCCTTGCGGGTGTCAGGTTCCAGAGGAGCTCACGGGCCTCTGGGGAAGGCATCCAGGAGGAAGACTTCACTTTCATTTTGAAGGCAAAGAGGAGGAAAAGAGTTCCCGGCAGAGGGAATAGCATGTGCAAGGGCTTGGCCGCCAGTTAGCATGGGTGGACTGCAGGAATGGAGTGCAGGGAGAAAGGTAGGAGGAACCAGGTCCTGGGGGGACACTGAACATTTTAAGCAGCGGAGGGACAGCTGAAGCATGGGGAAAGGCTTGAAGGGGCTCAGGAGGGGAAGCCTAGAGATCAGTGAGGAGGCTGCTGAGTGGTCAGACAGATGATGGGGGCCTGGGCTAGGGCTCGTCGGGTAGATGGACTTGGAGGGATCTTCAGGAGGTGGGCCCACAGGCCCTGATGGGATGAGGCAGAGGGAGGGGTCAAGGTCGGGGTGGGCGGAACAGGTTTGAAGGCTCCGGGGCTATCACCTTCTTCTTTCTGGGTTGCCAGGCTCTCACCCCTGGACGATGGCTCCCCCTCCAGGTTCGACTCCCAGCCGCACAGGGGGCTTCCTGGGGACCACCAGCCCCGGTCCCATGGCTGAGCTCTATGGGGCAGCCAACCAGGACTCGGGGGTCAGCAGTTACATCAGTGCTGCCAGCCCCGCCCCCAGCACTGGCTTTGGCCACAGCCTTGGGGTGAGTGGCTGGTCCTGGAGGACCCCCCAAAATTGGAGGAGGGAAAGGCCTTGTCTGTCTGTGGGGCAGAGGGAGGTGAGGGGTAATGAATGGGGAAAGTGTGTCACCAAGAGGGAAGATAAGTCCTCATTCATTCAGCGGGCATTTAATGATTGCTCTCTGTATACCGGGCACTAGGTGGGCTCTGGGGATATTGTGCCAATAAGACCCACCATCTCTGCCCCAACAGAGGGTAGGTTCCAGCTCAGCAGGGTTGCAGGGGAGGCTCTAATTTTAATAAGGGTACTGGTTGTATGCAGGTCCCCAACCCTACCCTGGAGAATCTTTCAGTGGGTCTGCAGTGGAGTAATATGGGCAGGACCAGAGAAGGGTCTGTGCCTCACCTCAAGTGTCCTGTGGGAGAAAAGGAGCCCCTGAGCTTTCTCTGCTCCCCTCGGGGATCTAGGAGTCAAATTCTTGTCTTTCCAGGGCCCCTTGATTGCCACAGCTTTCACCAATGGGTACCACTGAAGCAGGAGACAGGTGGCAGGAGGTGAGGAGATGGGCAGGCGCCTTGGGGTAGGGATGACACTGGGGAGGCTGGTACTGGCAGCCCAGTCTGGGACATGGACCCTGTCCCTGCCTTCAGAGAACCCATCATCCATTGGGGGGGGGGGAGACAGACCTTCACACCAGCAATGGTCAGTGAACATGAAAAGTAGTTCAACCTGCTACATAATAAATGTAAATGAAAACAATAAGGCAGCACCTTCTACCTATCAAGCAAAGATTTTTTTATTTTATTCTTTATTTAAAATATATCTTTATTGATTTCAGAGAGAGGAAAGGAGAGGGAGAGAGAGAGATAGAAACATCAATGATGAGAGAGTCATTGATCAAGCCCGCAACCAGGCATGTGCCCTGACCAGGAATCGAATCCCGATCACCTGGATCCTAGGCGGATGCTCAACCTCTGAGCCATGCCCGGCAGGGCCACAAGCAAAGATTTTTTAAAGATTGCTAATGCCCAGCATTGCTGAGGGTGTAGGAGAAACTGTGCAAATAGGCTCAGGGTTTCCAAAAGGCTGTCTGGCAGTGTCTATCCAGGTTTTAAACATTTGTCCCCTTGACCCAACAATTCCACTTCTAGGCATTTATTTTTAAAACTGCAAATAACTGAATTGCCATCCAAAGGAGAGTGGTTAAATACGTGAGAGTGTATGCATGCAATGGAACATTACACAGCTATTAAAGCAGACACGTTGACAGGTGCACGGATACAGAGAGAGGAGAGCCCTGTACGCAGCCACCACGCAGTGTAGCCAGATGCTGGGTACCATGTGAACCCGTCGTGACCTTTCATTTTTTAATTCATTCATTCAGACAACCATTTGTTGAGCAGTGTTCTAGGAAAGAGGGATGTATAAGACAGAAGCCTCCTCTCTCATTCTACAGACAAAAATCAAATGAGCCCTGGCTGGTTGGCTCATTTGGTTGGAGTGTCGTCCTGTACGCCAAAAGGTTGCGGGTTCGATTCCCAGTCAGGGCACATACCTAGGTTTTGGGTTCAGTCCTGTTTGGGTGCGTATGGGAGGCAACCACTCGATGTTTCTCTCACATTGATGCTTCTCTGTCTCTCACCGCCCCCTCTCTAAAATCAATAAACATATCCTCGAGTGAGGATTTTTAAAAAAGGCTTGAAACCCTAAACCAAGTTCAGATTTTAAAAAAAAATCAAGTGAGATAATTCTAAGTTGTGTGTGAGGAGGCCACTTTAGGGGTTCAGAGAGGCGTCTCTCCGAGAAGGTAACATTTGAATAAATGCAGCCATTTAAAAATCTAGGGAAAGCCCGGCTGGCGTGGCTCAGTGGTTGAGCGCTGACCTATGAACCAGGAGATTCTCGGTCAGGGCACCTGCCTGGGTTGTGGGCTTCATCCCCCATAGAGGGCCTGCAGGAGACAGCCGATCAATGACTCTCATTGATGTTTCTCTCTCTCTCCCTCTTCCTTCCTTTCTCCGAATCAAAAACATATTTAGTATTTAAATTTTTAGAAAAGCTTAAAATCTGGGAAAAAAAGCTTTTCAAAACTGGGAACCCAAAGTGCAAAGCATGCAAACAAAAGCTCATCTAGGAGGGGATTAGGGAAAGAGGCCCGTGCACGGGGGGGACACCTGTGTTCTGGGGGTCCCAACAGGGGGGACAGAGGGCTATGGGGGCAGGACGCCCCGGAGCACCCATAACCGCCCGCTGTGTTGCAGCGCCCCAGCCTGCAGCTGACTGAGGACCACGAGTGAGCCAGCGAGGGGACAGGGCCACCTCAGCCGCAGCCGCCGCCCCCTCCCCTGCAGGGACTCGGACCGCTACTGCCTGCCCCCCACTCCCGGGCCCGGCCCCTGCCCTGCTGCCCCTGGCCCACGCCTGGCTCCCCTACTAACCTCCCCCTCTTCCGCCCCTGGCCCGCCCCCCACCTGCCCGCTTTTATTTATTTTGGATTAGCCGGTTGCCCCCACCGCCCCCTGGTTCTGCCCTCTGGGGTCTGCGCCCCTCCCTCTCCGCCGCACCCCCTTAGCACCCACCCCCAGGAGGCTTTTGTAGTTGTGCATAGAGTTGCGGAGTGAAGGTGGAGGGGGCCTGCTACAGGCTGCAGCCCCAGCCCGGGGGGGTTTTATTCTGATTTTCCCTCCTTTCCTCTTAACTTTTTTTTTTCTTTTTTTAAAGAAACTGTTTTTTAAACTATTTCTAGGTTTGTGAATGTGAAGCCCCCAGGCCGCAGGGGGCAAAGGGCCAGGTGCCCCCCACCAGCTGAGAACAAAATGTCTATGTGGGTGTGGGCCCCTGGCCGCCTCCCTCCAGCCCTGGAGAGGAGAACAGGGCAGTGTAGGCCAGGCCGAGCCCCTGGAACCATCCCGTCCTGTATCATATGTAAATACTGTGAGGTGAAGCCCCCACCCTCTCTAAGACCCCTTGGGGGTGAGGGCATCGCCCGGCCCCACCCAGCAAAGGTCTCCGTCCCGCGTTTCTGTCCCTTCCTCAGACACCGTTACTGTAAGCTTGCAGGCCTCATCTGTGGCCGAGACAGGCCCGCTCTCTCAGGCCCTAGGGGTCAAGGCCTTGGGCCTGCTCACCCCAAAAACCCAGTGTAGGGGCAAGGGGCGAGGGAAGAGAAGGGCTCGCCCGGAGCCACTGCTGGAAAGGAATTAACTCTCCAAAGGTCTCCCCCTACCCCCTACCTCGGTCAGGCCTCCATGGTTTCTGCTCTGAGCCCCCCCCCCCAATAAGTGGGCATCAGGGGGCACTTGGGAAGGGGTGGACCCCAGGGGAAAGCAAAGGGCTTCTCAGGGAACCCCCACATTCTCTCACTGAAGTATCCCACCAGGATGGTCCCATGGCCACAGCCCCTTGGCAGCCCCGAGCCCCCTTCAAAGGAAAGAGGCTCAGAGTCTGACTTCGTGCACAGCTAGTGACCTGGCTGGTGTGGCAGGGCTGAGGCCCACCCATCGTCCCCTCTGTGTCCCTCTCCCCCAGGTCTGAGGCTGGGGACCTAAGCTCCCTTCCCTATCATAGTCCCCACCCTTAAAACCCCCTTTGGAGAGTTAATTGTCTGTGTGAGGTGCTTAACCTATTAG
This sequence comes from Miniopterus natalensis, assembly GCF_054644295.1. NCBI lineage: Eukaryota > Metazoa > Chordata > Mammalia > Chiroptera > Miniopteridae > Miniopterus > Miniopterus natalensis. The sequence goes on from NC_142100.1 coordinate 20,423,777, forward strand.
CCCTGAGAACACAAAGCAATAATCTTTGTTACTGAGATGCGCGGCTGTTCGTGGGTTTTTTTTGTTTTTTGTTTTTAATGTTTCCTAATAAAAGAGAAGCTGCATTTTATTGGTTTTTATTTTTAATTTTCTACACATTTGAGCCAAGTCACGAGAGACTTAGCTTCCCCCTCCACCCTTCCTGTGACCCCCATACCCCACCCCACTGGGCCCACCCATGGGCTCAGGGCCCTGGAATTCCGTTTTCTGATTTGTTTGGGGAATTTTTTAAAAAGATGTTACATGGTGTTTTGAAGCCAGCAAGTTACCACCCTCCGGTGTCTCTTCTCTCCACATCTGTAACTTCTTTTTCCAGGTTTTATTTTCAGTTTTAAATTCCTAATAAATTATTTGAAAACGGTGCTAGGCTTCGGAGTGTTTTGTGTCTCTGTGTGCATTTCAGGTGTAGGTACCCTGATGACAGCATTTTCCCTCACCTCTTATTTCCCTCCTGGAACAATATTTGACTCACAGGTAAGAAAACATGCCCTGACCAGATGGCTCAGCTTGTCGGCGCGTCATCTGGTACACCAAAAGGTCACAAGTTCGATTCCCAGTCAGGGCACATACCAGGTAACCCTCGAATAGGAGGCAACCAATCGATGTTTTCCTCTCTCTATGTCTCCTTTCCACTCTCTCTGAAAACCAATGGGCAAAAAGATCCTCTAATGAGGATTAAAAAGAAAATTTTATGTACAATAGCATTGAAAGTTAGGAATGAACTTAAGCAAGGAGGGGAAAGACTTGTACAGTGAAAACTATGAAATAGTGCTGAAAAAATTTAAAGAAGGTACAAATAAGTGGAAAGACATCCTGTGTTCATGAATTGGAAGGCAATATGGTTAAGATGTCCATACTCCCCAAAGCCATCAGATTCAATGCAATACCTCTCAAAACCCCAATGGCATTTTTTAGCAGAAATATAAAAATTCATCTTAAACTTCATTTAGAATCTCAAGGGACCCCAAAGAGTCCAAACAATTTTTTAAAAGTTGGTGGGTTCACACTTCCTGATTTCAAGATATATTACAAAAGCTATAGTAATCAAAACAGTGAGGTACTGGCATAGAGACATAGAGACAGACAAGCCAATGAAATAGAACAGAGTACCCAGAAATAAACTCCCACTAATGCGGGCAAATGATCAGCAAGGGCGCCAAGGGCACTCGGTGTGGAAAGGATAGTCTCCAACAAACGTTACTAGGAAAACTTGATAGCTACATGCAAAAGAATGAAGTGGGACCCTTATACCATCTACAAAAATTAGCTCAAAATGAATTAAAGACCTAAATGTGAGACTTAAAACTAGAAAACTAGAAGAAAACTGGGAAACTTCAAGGCATTGGAGTTGGCAATAATTTCTTGGATAGGACATCAAAAAGCACAGGCAAGAGCCCAGCTGGTGTGGCTCAGCTGGTTGCGTGTCATCCCATGGACCGAGAGGTCACTGTTCCATCCCCAGCCAGGTTGCAGGCTCGATCCCCAATAGGAGGCAGCCCAGCAATGTTTCCATCAAAGGACGCTTGCTGCTGCTGTGATTGCCCTTATTAGGATTATTATTTGTTATTAAAGAAAGCCCTGGACTAAGAGGCGGGTGGGCGCACACAGGTTCAAATCCCATCTCCGCCACTTTCAAGCTGTGTGACTCCAACTTATTTATTAAGCTCTCTGAACCAGTTTTATGATCTGTAAAAAGGGGAAGATGGTGAAACAATAATAGCTATGCCAGAAGATCGCGGTTAGGCTGAGAAACAATGCACAGGAAGCCCTTGGCACAGTGCCAAGCGCGTAGAAGCACTCACCAAATGGTAGCTGTTCTTAAGCATTTCCTGGAAGCAGGAGCCTTGTCTTCTAGGGGCCGGGTCGCTGTGACCTTGCTGGGGTGTGGGTATGCCTTCACCTGAAGGAGCCAAGAAGCTATCCTTAGCTGTTTTTTCCACTGGAGCGTGTGTTTTTCCCAGGCTGGGAGAGGCTGTGCTGTGCACACCTGTGCCTGGAACCTGGGGCAGCAGAAGGTCATGGCACAGAGGGCACAGGGGCTTGGTGGGCTGCCGCATGACCTGCCGGGTCCATTCCTCTGCCACCTCTGTGTTCCCTGCGAAGGTTCGGATCGTCACATGTAGCAGGTCTCTTTCCAGTAACAGAAGGTTCTAGTAGCAGCCTGCCCCTCCCCCCAACCAGGTGTTCCGCCTAAGTCCCAGCAGGAAAAGCACGTGGGAATTTGTGCAGCCTGCCTTTGTGGAAAGCCTCCAGCTGCCTGGGGGTGGGGAAGAGGGAAGTGGGCAGGACTAAACCTCCTCTGGCCCCCGGGGGGTTTTCCGCACTCTCACCCACGATTACAATGCCCTGTCACGAGGTGATATTGTGGTGTAAGCACCAGATCCAACTCACAGCTTGGTCTTGCTGTGTGACATTGGGGCAGTTCCTTAACCTCTCGGAGCCTCAGTGGTCCTCTCCAAGGAGTTTGTAGTTGGACCTACCTCCAAGGTTTTTGCCAGGTTCTTAGCCTGGAATAGAGTTAGCACTCAGTAAAATGGTAGTTAATACTTCTGGCCTTAGAGGATTTGGTGGCACCAGCTACACCTCCTTTCTCAGACCACCCCCAACAGGAGCAGTGCCTAGTCCTCTGTTTCATTCTGACCCCAACGAACCCGTAGAAGAGGGGCTTAGCATTTTGCTGGCCCAGCCTTCCCTTTCCTTAGGCAGTCTTTACTCATTCTGGAGGCTGAAGAGGCAGAACCATTCCCCAGGCTGATGCGGGGCCCTGAGCAAACGCTGCTCTCCCTCCAGTGTCTCTTACAGCCCTCACCTGCCTCTGGGCCGGGCCCAGCCAGGCTCGGTGACAGCCTGGACAGCTGTCCGATAGAACCTATGCGACGATGAAAGCAATATCTGCTCTGTCCAACACAACAGCCGCTAGCCACAGACATGTAGCTACTGAACACTGAGAACTGATATTTAATAGTATTTGATTGCAATGAATTGAAATAGCCACTCGCGGCTAATGACTACATTATTGGACAGATGTAGAAACAGACGAAGAGACAGGTGGCATGTCAACAACCTGAGTCAAATGGGGGCAGAATCAGGCCTAAGCAAACCGATCACCTCCCCTCCCTGGGCCTCAGTTTCCCCATCTGCTTACTAAATGCCGTTTGGTGTTCTCTCATTAGCAGAAAGGCGTTTCTTGGGACTCGTGGACTTGAGATGAAACAGGGAAGCCCTTCCAGATAGATTTCTTCTTTCGTGACCCTGCTGCATGTTCAAGGGAAAAATACAGAGAGACGGAATCCTGGAGTGTGGAGGGTGTGAGCAGAGGCCACCCGGTTAGGATGAGGCTAGTTGATTTTCCACCGACCCACACGCAACATAACCTTGCCCCAGCTGGAGGGAAAGGGTCCGCCAGGAAGTGGCAGGTGTGGGTTCAAGTCTGGACATGGCCATTTCCATCCAGCTCTACCTCAGCTTAGCCTCGGTGTCCTCATCAGGAAAGTGACCAAGGTGCATCCAGGATAAGAAACGATCCGACATAACATGGCCAAGTGATGAAAATGGCACTTTACCTCTGTGATCTTCCTCCCCCAAACCCATCCCCACCCCCCAGGCCAATCATGAGTCAAACATCGGACACATTCCAATAGAGGGGCCTCCTCTGACTGTCAAGGTCATCGACGACAAGGGAGTCTGAGAAACTGCCACAGCTAAGGGACATGACAGCTGAAGATAGTGGGCTATCTTGGGTGGGATACTGGAACAGAAAAAAAACATTTGGTAAAAACTAAGGAACCATAAATAAGTGATGGGCTTGAGTTTATGAATATTGCATTTGATGATGATAATAATATATCAATATTGGTTCATTAATCATAACAAAGGTACCATACTGAGATAAGATATTAATAAAATATAAATACAATAAAAACACAGCATTGCTGCAGAGATCACATGGGAACTCAATGGGAAAACACAAAGTAAACCAATTATAAAATATTACACATTATGTGAAATATCCAGAATAGGTAAATCTATAGAGACAACAAGCAAGTTGTGGTTGCCTGGGGCCGAGGGAGCGTGACTGCTAATGGGCACAGGATTTCCTTTGGGGGGGATGAAAATGTTCTGGAACTAGATAGAGGTGACAGTTGCCCCACAGTAAATGTACTAAATGCCACTGAACTTTTCACTTTAAAAATAAAATGGTTGCTCAGCCAGGCGTGGCTCAGCTGTTGAGCATTGACCTGGGATCCAGGTGATCAGGGTTCGATTCCCGGTCAGGGCACATGCCCAGGTTGCGGGTTCGATCAATGACTCATCATTGATGTTTCTCTCTCTCTCTCTCTCTCTCCCTCCCTCTCCTTTCCCCTTCTGAAATCAATAAAGATATATTTAAAAATAATAATAAAATGGTTAATTTTATGCTGTGTGAATTTCACCCTCAGATACCAGTTCTGAAACCCTTTTTTAAATTCTATCACTATTCTGGGGGTTTTCTTTGGGGGTTTTCTTACAAACCCACAGTGGGAAATGAGAGAGGGGCTGATATTGGTAAAGTGGGGGGGGCGGTAAAAGGTGTGTCTTAGAATCAGACACACCTAAGTTTGAGCCCCTACTCTGCCATTTGCTAGCTGTGGGACCTGGGGCAAGTTGCTTCACCTCTCTGAATCTGTTTCCTCATCGGCAAAGTGCACCACTCAATGGGATCCACAGCTCAGACCCAGGCACGTGAGAAACTATGGAGGCAGTGGACACTTCCTCCCTGTCCCCCTTCTCCAAGTTTTTCAATGGGGTTGACAGCTTTGCCACCCCCACCCCCAACCATGAAGCTGGGCTGAGTGCCAAGGAGTGGGTATGAGAGTCAAGATTCCAAGACATGTGACTCCAGAAATAACCCCTTTCGTTAAAAAGTGCTGATGACCAATACGTACACTGTTTCCATGACCTCCTGCTGGCAGGGCTACTTGCAGTCATCCAAAGCAGGCGGACTCAAGGACAACTTGAAGTTAGTGGGGAGCAAAGCAAACACTAAAGCCTTATCTTGAGGTCGAGGGTGACTATAAGAAGGGAGGCCTCAGGTGGCATCAGTTCTTTCTCACCAGCTTCACGACACACGACACAATGAGACTCCTTGTGCTGGCTGCTCTGCTTACAGGTAGGCAAGTCTTTCCAGCTCTGCCTAAGGTCTCACTTGTCTGGAACGGGGGCCACAGGTCACAGGGCTGGCCAGACCTGGAGTCTTTATTTAGAGCTCCCTGTGGGGCTTAAGAGCTCCCATATTGGGATTCCTTCAGATGCCCCCCCTCACCCCCGCCACAGCTGGCAGCTTTCAACCTTCAGGTCTGAACTCAGATAACCCCTCTCAAAAAGGCCCACCCTGCCCATCCAGGCCAGGAAAGACCCCTCTTCTTTCTCTCTATCATACTGCCTTGGTACAAGGTCCCATCTTCCCAGCACCCATCTCTGCTTGCAGTTTGTATCTTTGCTGATTCTGTTTTTTTACCCCCCCCCCACCCCACCCCCCACGGGCTCCATGAGAGCAGAGATAGTGCTGTTTGCACCACTGATTGAATGAATGGGGTCAGATACATTGGAATTCAAATCCCACCTCATTCATCCATCGTTCACTTATTTATTCCATTTTGATGGTATCGGAGCCACGAAGGTATCAGGCTCTGGGTTGAGACTGAGGACTGAGATGAATGAGCCATGCTCCCTGTCTGAGGAACACACACATACGCATACACATACACATACACATACACATACACATACACATACACATACACATACACAGAGGCTTTATGCAGTTCTGGCTTCTGCAAAGACAGAGCTGATGGGATCAAAGAGAAAGAAATAGGGAAACAGGAGCAGGGCCTGGAGATGGGCCATCATGGCCAGGCCACCCCCGGCTGAGTAGGCTCCAGGCCTCTGCTCCTGGGCAGGGCCTCAGTTGGCTGCCACATGGAGGCTGCTCCTCAGGGGGGCAGCGTGGGGCCTGAGAGGGCAGGCAGGCAGTGGGGCCCCTGGGGCGCTGGCAGAGCAAACCAGGACGGATTTGAACTCCGGCTGTGTCTTCTTGCAGTGTGTGCCGCAGAGGGCGGCGTGAGCACGCGGGCACTGTGGCAGTTCCGCAACATGATCAAGTGCGTGATTCCTGACAGCGACCCCTTGAAAGATTACAACAACTACGGCTGCTACTGTGGCCTGGGAGGATCCGGCACCCCTGTGGATGAACTGGACCAGTGAGTGATTGATCTGCAGGGAGAGCGGAGGGCCAGTGGGGTCAGGGGAGGGCACCAGCCAAGGATCTCACAAGGAGGCACAGAAAGGGGCTTTGCATATTTGCTAAGGATAACGTATTTTCACCTCTTGTCATATAAACAAATGTTCCAAGAGGACTCTGAAGCCAATGCTCCCTCTTGGGGATGGGAAGCGGAATGTCCAAGATGTGAGGTAATGGGTGCTGCTGTCCCCTAGTGGTAGGACATTGCCACACAAAACATCGCAGCAATGACTCAATGGTCACCTCCAGAATATATGATCGTTCTGTATTCCTGCAACCAGTTCTAAAATCGCCTTCAATAAACATGATAAAAGGACTTAAACTTCTTCAAGCCACAAAACCAAAATCTCCTGGAGCCTGTCAGCTAAAATATCCCCACCTGTTCCTGAGAGAGCAGGTTCAGGCTGACCTGCTGCCCCAGCGCCTGCTTCTGCCTCAGCTCTGTCTCCTTCCCCCCTCCCCAGGTGCTGCCAGACACACGACCGCTGCTACGACCAAGCCAAGAAGCTGGACAGCTGCAAATTCCTCCTGGACAACCCCTACACCAAAAGCTACTCATACAAATGCTCTGGCTCAGAGATCACCTGCAGCAGTATGTTTACCTTCTTGTTGGCTTGTTAGGCCCTCAGTAGGCAGGAGGGAACATAATAGTAATAATAGCTATCATTTATTGATCAATTTCTTGGTGCCAAGAACTGTACCCATTATCATCCCCATCTTACAGATGAGGAAACTAAGGCTCAAAAGCCTGAGCCATTTGCCCAAGGACACACAACTCGTAAATGGTGGTGTTTGATTATTGAACACAGGTCTGTGGGACTCCAAAGCCTCTGTTCTTAATTGCCATGTTATACTGTTTTATTATTTCATAAAAAGAGCTCGGCACTAGAATTTATTAGGCTCTAGTTGCATGCCAGGTACGAGGTAAGGATCATGTGTGAGGTAGGTTTTATTAAGCCCATTTTACAGGTTAGGAAGCTGAGGCTCAAAAATAGTCACTTGCCCGACATCCACAGCGTATGAGTGATGGGCCAGCATTGGAACCCAGAGAGAGGAAAGGCGAGGGAGAGAGAGAGATAGAAACACCAATGACGAGAGAGTCATTGATTGGCTGCCTAGCCCGCAACCCGGGCATGTGCCCTGACCGGGAATCAAACCATGATCTCCTGGATCCTAGGCTGATGCTCAACCACTGAGCCATGCCCAACCAGGCGGAAAACCATATTTTTGCACTACAACTTGATTGGGAAGGTTTCCTTGCTGTGGATTCCAGACTCCTTTACAGGTCTGATGAAAGCTGCGGAGCCTCTCCCCAGGGGACGCCGCGCCCCCGCACACACACACACACATTTTTGCAAATAATTTATTTTTAATGCAGCTGCCCTCCCCACCCAACCAGGTCAAGAAGCCTACATTGCAGGGTGTTTATTCATATTAATTTACAATAACTTGCTAAATAATGCACTTTATAATCTAATTGCATTCATTGTTTATCTGAAATTCTGGTATTTTAATTGCTTGTCAACCCTAAATTTGCACCAATGGAATGGCCAGTGAATGATTTCAGTTAATTTTTCCTGCCCCTGGGTTATACAAAGCAGGATCCACCTTGGCTCAGTCCTCTCCTCTTGCTCTTTTCCAGGCAAAAACACACCCTGCCAGGCCTTCATCTGCAACTGTGACCGCAATGCTGCCATCTGCTTTTCAAAGGCCCCATACAACAAAGAGAACAAGAACCTGGACACCAAGAAGTACTGTTAAGACTCAGCATTGCCTCTGTAAAGCATCATCCCTATGTCTCTCACCTTACACTGTCCCCTCCAGTAAAGCACCTTGTTGAAAGGCCTCACGTTTGGAGATTGTTTTATTCTCTATCTACTGAACATGACTAGGTCTCTTCCTAATCCTTTGTGAGCATCATTCCTTCCAGCCTTGGAAGTTGAATTACATGGATATTTCCAGAAAGTGAGCAACATGAAACCTGAATAAGGGTTAATAACCACTGATTAGTTACTCTGTGCCAGGACTGTATGTCTCAAAATTCTCTGGGCAGCCCTATGAGGTTTTAACACTATTAGCAAATCCTACTTTTCTAAGCTGAGGTTCAATAGGAGTGCCCACTTTCCCAGTACTATGAATCTAATAAGTAGCAAAGAAGGGATTTGAACCCAGTCAGTCCAACAGAACACACACTCTTAACCACTACCCTACCCTGTCTGAAGCAGTGAGCTCTTGTTTCAGTTTGAGTCAGTCTCTCCTCCTCTCATTTCTCTGCCTCCATTTCCAACTATAGAAAACCATTTTTCCTACAACTCTTTTCTAAGCCTTTCAAAGACTTCACCACACTCTACAAGCTGATTTTTACATTGCAGTCATCAAATATAATAAATGATAACAGCTTCTACTTCTAGAGCATTTACTGCATATTACTCTGTGCTAAGAGCTTTCCACATCTCATCTCATTAAATATTCAAACCAGCTCTGTGAGGTCGATATTATTGCCCCCATTTTATGGATGAGAAACTATAAACTTAGAGAAGTCTCTTGCCCATGATCACACAAATGGCATACTCAGGATTTGACTAGATCTGTCTGGTGGCAATGCCTGAGCTCTTAACCACTAAGTTGTTCTGCCAAGTTTCTCCACTAGGATGTATGACTACACTGGCACCGAAATTCACCAGACAGAGTGGGGAGGGGAAGAGAAAAGAACTGAATTAGAAAAGCAAACATGAGAAAGGACAATGCCGACTATGAGAAGCCACCACTGAACAGTTTTAAACCACTGGAGGCTGACAGAACAGTAGCGACTGCTGGGTGTATGGTGAGCAGCAAAAAAGTGTGTGTGGATTTGTCTTTTAGCCCAGTTTCTCCCTCATTTCATTTATCCATTCAATGGAAAAAAACTACAAGCCCCCCATCGCCCGGTCTGGATGGAAGGAAGGTAAGATTTTTTAAGAGACTTCTTTATTCCAACTTTTTTATTGGATAACAAAACAAACAACAGAGAGAACAAAGTCACCTGAGTACTCAAATTGGGCTCTAAAAATACCCTGTGACGTAAAACCTTCCTTTTTTTCATTATCCCAAGGGTTAGGAGAGAGAGAGAGAACAAATTAGAAGTTAAAGGTAACAATCTTTTAAAGTGAGCATCTGCTGGGAGATGCTCATTTTAATGGAATACGGGAAACACTAGGACAGTGGGTGGGATGATTTAAATGAGTCAATAAATATACTGGACTGAGAATAATTTTTTAAAATTTTATTTTATTGTCAACAGTATTACATATGTCTCCCATTTTCTCCCTTTTTGCCCCTTTCACCCAGCTCCCACCCCACATCAGGCCTTCCCCATGCTATCGTCTGTGGACTGAAAGCAATTTTAAGTCGGGATTATTAGATTGGAGTCACAGTGCTTAGCACATTTCACACACTCGTTAAATAATTGTTTAATGACGACACAGTGTGGTGCAACGGTTTGCCGCAGTCCGGGGGTGGGGGACACACACGTGGCAGTATTTACCTTTTTGAATCACGTGATCCTCCGCGCTCAACCCCGCCAATCCGCCAGCCACGCCCTCCAGGGCTGCAGACGATTTCGGAGTAGAAAATATGATTGGGCAGCATGTGAGCACATGGCTCCCCGTTCCTCTCTTCTATTGGTGAACACGGGCCCAGCTGCCAGCCTATCCCCGCCCCTCCCACGCTCAAGCCCCACCTCTCTCGGGGGGGACGGGGAAAACGCAAGCCCGCGCAGGCGCAGTGGTTGCTTATGTTCCCTTGAGGTGGCGTCCCAAGGTGAGGCCCCGGAAGGGCGGAGTGGGCGGGTTGAGTGTGAAAATAAGGCGAACACACGTGGGTGTGACGTTGGGTCCAACCTCCCCGAGGTACTCAACCCTCTCTGGGTTTCTCACCCGCGGCGCTCACGCTCCTCCTACCTCAGCTCCCCCCGGCGTTTCCGGTTGGTAAAGCCTTCAGCGCTTTTACCCCGGGGAAGGCCGGAGGGGGCCGGGGAAGTAGGGTGCTGGGGACGTGGGGTGCCGGGAAAGTAGGGTGCCGGGGACGTAGGGTGCCGGGAACCGAGGGGGCGAGAAGGAAGGGCCTGGTAGAGAGGCGAGTGGGTTTGGGGCGGAGCCAGGGGCGTCCCAAGGCCACACTTGAATCCCCACCCCCACCTTCAAGAGTTTTTTGTTTTTGTTTTTAAAGGCGACGGGAATTGCAGGTTTGACCTCCATGCTTTTACTTTTGTTTTGTCCATTGGGACGCTCCCCCTCCCCCCCGCCTGGTGAATGCCTATTCATTTTACAGGCCTTGGCTTGGGTACTTCTGGAAGTTTCTTGCGACTTGCCCTTCCCCCCTCCCAAAGGCCAGGTGCTGAGTTCCCCCACCGGGTGCCTGGAGCGTCCATAAGGGGGGCGAGCGAGCCCGGAGCTGCACGGACCTGGGCACCCTACGTGACGTTTGCGCAAGTTACCTGAACTTCAGGGTCGTCATCTTACAAGAGACAGTAGTGCGTAGGTTCATAGACAGGGTTGTAAGAATTAGGCGAATCAGTGCGTTGTGATATGCTTCCTGCAGCGTGTGCTGTGTAGTAAATGTTTAATCAGATACTATTTTCTCAAGGGAATGGAGAAGAAGGGATACGTACGCTTTTCATTTTCTTTAGAAAGGCTTTATTACACCCAGCAAGACTTCTGTTATTTACAAACAAACAGGTACACAAAGAGGAAATGGGGAAGATTCCTGTGAATCTCGTTAAAGGAGTAAAATAGGGCACAAAGGTTTGTCAGGTGTGATGGCTTCTCTTTCCACCATCCTGCCCTCCTCCCGTATCCTAATTACGGCGGCTCACATTTGTTTACTGTGTGCCAGGCACTGCTTCGCCCTTCACAGGCATCATTACCCTGTTTAATCTTCATAACAATCTAGTGAGGTAGCTACAATTATCCCCACTGATTAAAAGACTGAAGGTTAGATAAAACAACTTGCCCATTCACCTAACTAGTACGTAGCAAGAAACGGATGGAAAACCAAGTCTGTACCCTAAGAATTTCAGTTTCATGCTATATTCCTTTCTAATAAGTTGAGAGAGAAAAAAGCTCCTCTTTTGGATGCATTTAATTTCTTTTTGTGAAGTAGAAGTTACCTGTTTTTGTGTAAAAAAATAAATCTGGATCTTAGAGCATCATTTTGAATCTTGACAAGGATAGTATGTTTGGAATTAACTAATAATCTGGTGGCAACCTCTGCCATTCCTAGCAGCAGGGTGACCAACTCATCCTGGTTTGAGCACTTTGAAAGACCTGCATCTCAGGAAACCCCTCAGTACAGGCAAATCTGGGACAGTTGGTCACCTGACCTAGGAGTGTTGAGTTTCTTTGATCCTCAGGAAAAATTCATTGTTCGATGAAGACTGACCTTTATTCACACCCGAGCATCTCTTGTGAGGTTGTTACCAAGTTAATGTGTTGTAAAATGCTTCATGTGGTGCTTGGGACATAGGGTGCTCAGTAATGCTGCTGTTTAAGGGAGAGGTGAGAGAAAGATACTCAATTTATGACAGCATAAGAAAAAAAATGAGTTAGTGGGAAGGAGGTTTGGAGTGTTATGTACCTGTTTGCCTTTGTGACTCCTGCTTAACTAAAACTGTGACCAGAGCAGAACCGTGGAAGCAACCCCGAGGGAGAGTCTGACCAAAAGTCATGTCCAAAGCTGGGCTCGTGCAGTCAGAACCATGTAACCAGGGCCGTGACAAACTAGTGCTCACTAGAAGATGTTTGTTATTCTGAGGGCTCTTATAGTGGGTTAGGAGCTGCCATGCTGGTAGAAAGCTAAAGATGTAAAGTAAGGAGACATGAGAACCATCAGCTTCAGGAAATATCAAGTTCCTCTTGAGACAAATTTTTTGGAAAGAATTCCATCTCGGGAGGAAATATGAACAAAAGGAACATTCCTAAGGCCCTCAAGACTTGGTCTCATGAATTGTGCCAATGCTAGGTGATGAAAGAGCCTGCCTTCTCTTCCTGGCAACCTCACATAACTTTCCACTGCCCACATTTAACCATTCCTGGTCTCCTTGGCCGGGTGTACTGCTGGCTTCTGCTCCCACTTCAGGCTGACTTCTTTCTAACCATAATCTTCAAATGAGAAGCATTGTTTGCTTAAGAAGAAAAGAACTGGGAGGGCCCCAGCCGGTGTGGTTCAGTTGGTTGAGTGTCATGTTGTGCACTGAAAGGTCTCGGGTTCTATTCCTGCCAGGGCACATTTCCTGGTTTCGGGTGCATTCCCCAGTAGGGGGCATTCGATTGATGCTTCGCTCTCACATTGATATTTCTCTCTTCTCCCTTCCCCTCTCTCTCTAGAAATCAATAAAAAAATCTTTTAAAAAAGGAACTGGGAGAGATATCTACTTGGATTCTAGTCCTGGCTCTGAAACTATGTCCTGGCCTTAGGTAAGTCTGGATCTTAATTTCCTCCAAAAGGAATGGAGAGTAGACTAAATTGTCTCCTTCTGTCATCCATGCATGGCTCTGTGTCATTTTCATAGAGAACAAGGGTGAGAGAAATAGCACATTCTCCGTGAGCCCATTGAGGACAAGCGGTTGTAGCCTTAGTACCTTAATAGAGTGTCTGTCAGCAAGCATTTATGGGATTTGTGGGCAAGATGGCTTGAGATTCAAAAGACCCAGATTGAATACAATTACCGGTACTGACTGGATAATTGAGCAAATCTGGTTCAGAATACCTTAGGATCTACTTCTGCAAAAAAACAATTAATTAATGGCTATGGGCAAACCTACAGTGTGCAGGTGTAAAGAACTCCGTGTTTCAAGATCTTGGGTCATCCCAGTTATCTGAAATCTGCTTCCTAGGTAGGTGCAGGATGAATGTGTATTGCTTGCCCTAAATGTAGACAATAGACTACCCAGAATAGGCTGTGATTTTTCCATCCGCTTCACTTTTTGATGAGATTGTGTGGAAAGCTTTAGCCTGGTACAAAGATTCTTTCTGGCTAGCGCAGTAATCAAACAAGTCTTGCTGCTTTCCCCAGGCAGAAACAAATCAATTTAAGATCCCGCTTGGGAATTCACTGTTTCCTCCCTACAGACCAGGTTCAAGGCAGGTGTCTCATTCTGGCTGAAATGAAGCAGAAATCCTTAGAGAACCATGTCATAAAGTCCCATTTGCTTTTAGCTGATTAAAAAATGTAAACGTACAGCCCACATACCTGGTGTGCTATTTTAAAAATGATTCCTTTATTCCTTGGTTAATAAAAAATTCATTCATAGCATAGTTCATCTTTTCAAAAGAATATACCAGAATGGTTCAGTTAAAGACATTTAACCATTTAGAATTATAAATTAAGTCATTTCCTTCTTGCATTACTCCCTGCTCCCCACCTCCCCCCACGCCCACATACACATTAGTGAAACCCCTGGGTTGGTTAGTATTCCAGAGACCATTCTGACCTACATATTTCTCGGGCCATTTCTTCTGCCTGGTGAGATAAAAAGGAAGTGAACGCAGTTTTCCTATCAGGAGAGGCTGCTGCTTAGAAAAAGTCTTTTTTCAGGGGCAAATCTCATCCTCCTAAAGATTTTAACTCCTTGGCTCTGAAACCTGCCCAGTTCAGAGTGGCTGGTAGCGAGATGTTGGTTTGCTGCCCTCTACAGGCTGCACTCAGTGAGCTTCCATTAGTTAAAAAAAGAAGGGATGAATGCTCAGGGATCTGAAAAGAAATGAAACAAATTAATGCCAAAATAAGCCAAGAGTGGGAGGAGGGGAATGATTGGGGACATCAGCCCACCATTCAAAAAATCATAGCATTTAGGACATGTAGATACAGCCATTATATAACAGGGTATGATAAAACACAATGATGCAATATTTGTAATAACAGATTTAGTTATACTGTACCAGATGTTAAACTTTGGTTATCTCAGTGGTGGGATTATGGCTAATTTGATTATATTCTTTTTACTTATCTGCATCATCTAAACTTCCACAATAAATATGTATTATTTCTAGTAATAAGAAATTAGTTAAAAAGTGCTTGTGCCATGGGGACCTCTTGGGTGCCAGTGATGTTCTGTTCCTTGATCTAGATGCTGTAGGTCTTCATCAAGCTGCCCACTTAGGATATGTGCACTTCTCTGTATGTATAGTTCAATTAAAACAGTTTTCAAAAATTGGTTGTTAAAAGTGGAACTCTCATTCATTGCTGGTGACAATGCAAATGGTACAGCCACTTTGGAAGACAGTTTGGCAGTTTATTACAAAAGAAGCATACTTTTATCATTCAATCCAACAGTCTCCTTGGTATTTACCCAAATGAGTTAAAAATTTATGTCCACACAATAACCTTCACATGGATGTTTATAGCAGCTTTATTTATAATTGACAAAAAATTGGAAGCAACCAAGACGAACTTTAGTAGGTGAATGATAATACTATGTGAGTGTATGGGGCAAGCAGTATAAGGGAACTTTTTGCTCAATTCTGTGAACCTAAAACTGCTCTAAAAAACAGTCTATTAAAAAAAATGGTTGTACTCTTCTAGGAATATACTAAAAACGACTATACACATTAAGTGACTGAACTGTATGATATATGAATTATTTCTCAATAAAGTTGTTTATGTTTTTAAGTGGTTGTACTCACAGATTAAAATAGATATAAAGTATGGATGAACCTTGAAAACATTAAGTGGAGAAGCCAGACACAAAAGGCTATATACTATATGAAATGTCTAGACTAGGCAGAAACTAGGGGGGGGGCATAAGAGATGGGGAGTGACTGCTAAGGGTTCTAAAATTAGATAGTGGTGATTAATGTACAACTTTGTGAATGTACTAAAAGCAACTTAATTGTATACTTTTAAAGGATGAACTGTATGGTATGTGAATTATACCTCAATAAAAGCTGTCATTTACAGAAACAAGTTATGGTGGATTTTGGAACATTGTTTTAAATAGATAGCTGTGTGCCTAGCATTTCAAAATCATAGTCATTCAAACAATATAGCTGAATGTACATTAAAAAATAAATTCAGAATGGCCACACATTAAGAAGCCTAGAACCTTCTGTATTTTGTCAGTGCTCTCAGATGAATGGGAACTGGAATCTGATAGCTGAGAAAGCATTTACCTTTAGCAGCAGGATACAAGCAGAAGTGTCAGCTTCTGGCTCAGGAACATAGGCTGTGGTCAGCGTGGGTCTATTAAAGGCAGCAACTCCCCACAACGAGAATCCAGTTTCAGACATGCCAAGTTATCTGACCGAGTGGGCCCAATGTTCAGTATTGCAATCGGTAACTTCTTCTCCCGGGCAGTGAGGATAAACCTGTAACCGGAGTACACCTGTAGGAGGAATGGGAGGCACAGATAAGAGATCTCTAAATGCAGGAAGAGATAAACCAAATAGGGAGCCCCAGAGAGGCTCACAAAAGAGGCAGTTGCCACCCTGACCAAGTCAGATACCTGTAAGGACGATCCCACCACCAAGAGAGAGTCGGCTTCTTTGACGCGCCTATGCACGAAGTCAACCTTGTCGGGGTTCACTGTGTCCCCGAAGAAAACTACATCTGGTTTCAGGGGGCCTCCACATCGAGCACAGGAGGGGACCTGAAAGCTCTGCACCTGCTCCTCTGTGAGAAACACGTCGCCATCAGGAGCCAGGCCATGGGCCTCAGCACTCCAGGTGGGGTTCAGGACTTCAAAACGCTCCTGCAGCACCCCACGGGGAGTCTGTTCACCACAATCCAAGCAGAGGACCCTGAAACCAAAGAGGAGGCCGACTGAACGCTCTGTCTTGGGGAGGCACATATTGCCATAGACGGTTCATCCCCAACTATTTTTATGAACCCACAGCCATCATTAGTTTTCTGATCCCTCTGCCGTCACCTTAGTCTGGGTTCTTCAGGCTGACCCTGAGCCAATCTTTTCTAATCCTGTCTTGCCTTCCTCAAATGTTATTTTTATCATGTTGCTTTCTAGCTCAGAAACCACTAATAGTCCCCTTTGGTCTCACAACAGACCCAAATTGCAACACATGGTTTTCAGATGCACCCATGAGTTGGGTCTAGCCTTCCCAGGCATCTGATTTCATACCAGTCTCCCCAGAGGCCACACTAGCCTCTTCTGGGCTCTACACATTCCTTTCATATAGAAACCTCTCTTTCCCCTCCTGGCCTAGTCAAATCTGAGCCAGTCTCAAGCCCCACCTTACCCATAAAAGCTTTCCCGATTTCTCCAATCTTTACTAAATCTGCTTCTCTAAACTTGTAAAGCATGTCTATCAGGGACCACACAATTTAACAGTCATGTGTGGAGTCATTTGCTGTTAAACATGTTATTTTTGGGTCTCCCCCAAGCAGATTACAAAGTTCTCACATGTAAAGTACACCAACTTTTATACTTTGGTTTTGATCCCTCCACACCAAGTAGCACACGGGTACACACCACACATTGTAGGCACCCAATAAATATTTTACAATTGGCAGGAGAATCTCGGGCTAAAGATAAGGCAGGGGTCTCCAATTGGCTACAAGTTATTGCCAGGGCTGCATGTACTCATTCCAGCAAGACTTACTGGTTCTGACTATATGCCCGGCTGTACTGTGTTCTATGTGTCTAGGCACCAGAAACTCAGCAGTTTGCAGCATATGCTGTTGGTGCTCTGCTCATAGTCCCCTCAGGACAGCTAGAAGCCACTGCACACAGTTCTCTTTTAAGCAACTTCCGGTGGCAGAGGAAGCCTTCTCTGGAGGAGCAGGGTCCAGTGTTAGGGAGTTAATTCCCAAGAGTGATCTTGGAAATTAACCAGTGAGGGATGGGAGATGGTGGATAAACATCCCAGCTTCCCTTTCAGTGAGAATTCTGAAGCATGCTCTAGACAGAGGGCCTTTCATTCTGTTGGGCTCCGGCTGCCCAAAGTGGTAACCCTAATTCATTAACGTACCCTTTTTGGCTTTCCTCCCTTCCCCATTTCACTTCCCCAATCCCTCACCGAGTTTGGTGGGATCAACTCCAAATTAAACAGCTTGCTCCCAAATCATTTTCTCAGAATCTAATGACAACAGTGATGAAGGATTGCTGCCCTTACAGAGCACACATTTCTGCATTCACACCGTTTGCACTCCTGCACCTGTGCATGCATCCGTGGAGCTCTGTTAGGCGCTGACTCCCTGCCTTGGTGTGCAAGGCATCCACATTTTGGGTCACCAACCAGTACAGCTTTCCGAGTCTCTCCCAGTTGCTCAAGGCCCAGTGTGCAGGATTGGGCTGATGAGAAGAGAACTGAGGCCAGCCCACAAAGTTTCTTGCCCAGTACCGCTGGCGGACTGGAGCACTCCGTACAAAATCCCTGTGCTGGATGGGCCTTCGGTCAGTGCGTGCATAAAGTCCCACCTTTTCTGACCTGTAGTCTGGGATCCCTGACTCAGTGGAGATTCCTGCCCCAGTCATCACTAGGAGTCTCTTGGAAAGGGTGACGAAGCGCTGTAACTCTTTGACCTTCTCAGGGTCCACGGGGGGACTTGGTGGCACAAATAACCCAATGGATCCATGTGAGCACTGTTGGCTGAACTTCACCATCCAGCAGCCTTTCGCTGCCCTGAAAGTCAACCCAAAGTTCATTCTAGAGAGAAAGAAACCTCATGTGAAAAACCAATTTATTATTTACTTACGTATGTATGTATGTACGTATGTATAATTGATATATAACATTAGTTTCAAGTGTACAACATGATTCAATATTTGTATATATCATGAAATGATCACCAAAATAAGTTTAGTTACATCTGTCACCACACGTGGTTACAAAAATTTTTTTCTTGTGATGAGGAATTTTAACATCTACACTCTTAGCAACTTTCAAATATGCAATACAGTATTGTTGACTATAGTCACCATGTGGTACATTATATCCCCATGAATGACTTATTTCATAACTAGAGGTTTATACCTTTACCCATCCCCCCCCCTCCCCCGCCGCTGCCCCTCTGGCAACCACTAATCTGTTCTCTATCTGTGAGCTTGGGGGAGGGAAGTGTTGTTGTTTTGTTTTAGAAACTTTTTTTGTTGTTTATTTTTTCATAAATAAGTGGAACAGCAAATTGATGTTTCTCTCTCTCTCTAAAAATCAATCAATAAAAAAATAAAGGAGGGAAGATAAAGTAAAAACTGGTAAAGCAGCACAACCTAAGGCCTATTCTATCCTTCCCTCCACACACCCCTAGAGTGTATTTATAATCTTACTTTGAAACCCAAATCAATCTTTTGTAAAATTTGGAAGGGTGTGAGCTAGCTCAGGATCTGATGGCTCATGGATGCATTGAGCACTGGGGCTCCAGGCTTATAGAGAAAACTGACCCTTGCTAGGGGTGTGGTGTGAAACTGGCTTCCCCCATCACGGCCAATTTCAGGCTCCCAGTGGTTCAATTACTGGCTAGCAAATTCCTGACTATTTGACAACTGGCCCTCATAGGTACAAACTGATTCCAGCAAACCCTCCTGGGTCCTATGAAGTCCAACCCTAAGCAACAAGCCTACCTTTTTACTATCTTTTTATTTTATTTTATCTTATTATCTTTTTAATCTGTTTTGGTCAAGTTCTACCACCTTCCACAAAATAAAATCTTGTCTCCACACTGGACTATTTCATCCTATTAAGAACCTATCGCCAGCCCTGGCCCATGTGGCTCAGTCGGTTGAGCGTCCTTCCCTGCATCAAAAAGTTGCTGGTTCAATTCCTGTATACTAGAATCAACTAATGAATGCATAAATAAGTGGAACAACAAATTGATTTCCCTCTCTCTCTGTAAAAATCAATCAATAAAAAAATAAAGGAGGGAAGATAAAGTAAAAATTGGTAAAGCAGCATAACCTAAGGCCTATTCTATTGTTTCTCTCCCAGTAGCACCCAGCTGGTCAGAAGTGAATTCCTGATAAACTTCCAGAGGTTAATGGCTTACCCCAGTATCCTTTAATACCTCATTGTTATTCCATCTATAACTACATCTAAAGATGTCTCTATCAGAGGAATATATTTATATTTTAGTTCATACCATTCGTTGGGGAACTGTGTGTTCCATAAACCTACATCCCATTTTATAAATTAGAATGATCTTATTTCTTCATACACTAAGTGAAGCAAATTTGAGTTCTAGTATGCCATGTGTTGATAAAGTTGTTGCTCAGACTTTTCAGTCTTTTTATTTCATTAATATAATCAAGCACACCCACACCTTTTATTTTTCATTTTTCCCATATTCTTTCAGTTTACTCTCATTTGCAAACTGCTATTGCACACAGCAAAGAGTAGTGAGGCCTGGCAAGGCATTCTATTCCTGTGTGTACACTTTTCTAGCTATAAAAAGAAGGCGTTGGCATTATTTGATAGAATGCAGAAATTCTCTAGTGACACGCGCCCCATAGGTAAACATTATTTTATGCTTGGAGTTCCAGATCTGGGTTCAGGACCCTGATTTCTCCTTGACGTTCCACAGCAACACGTGAACAGCTAAATAAATACAGAGTCCTAATTCCTGACACCAAAAGGCTTGGGAAACCCCGCTGAAAACACGTTCTATTAGAAAAGCTGCTCTCTCCCAGGTCCCACCAAAAGGCAAAGAGGAGAAATGGAACCACAACGTATAGAAACCCGTAGCCCGCACCGAGCTCACTTACCTTTCACAGCTTTAAGGACGCTTCCAAGTCCAATGGTGGCACTGACTGGCTACATTTGCATTTTGGGAAATGTAGTTTACCAAGCCTAAACAGTGCAAGAAAAACTACAAGTCCCACAATTCTCTAGGTTTCACAGTTGAGACAACCAGATTGTCCAGTTGCGCCCCCTGTCTGCTCTTCTTGGTCAGAGGTTTTGAACCTTGGTTGGAGAAGGGCTGCTCTCACCTAAGCCAATGCATTGCCTTTTCTGAGAAGTATTTGGGGCTTCATGTCAATGTCTTGAGTACAAAATCGTGCATCCAAACAGCGCTAACTTAGGAATTCATTCTTTCTTAAGATAGAAGCCTTACTAGATTGATTCGCCCTCAACTTCAGTGTTTATGATCCTTTCCTCTTCCCATGACAGAACCAAGCTCCCACCTTGCTATGGGTTGTCAAGAAGTACATTCACAAGTACCTGAAAAATTGTTTTACACATTAATGAACAGTTAAAGCCAAATCTAATATACAGGGACTAATGTGTTTACCCACTTGGCTTCTCCAATTTTATTTTCCATCTTGTGTTTTTATTAAATTAACCAACACAATGCCTGGTTTTCACTCCCAGAGATTGATTTAATTGATCTGGGGAAATGCCTGGGCATCAAGTCGGTTTACAAATTTCCCAGTTGTTTCAAATGTGTAGTCTATGAGAACTGCTGCTCTATAGCATCACCTAAATAAGACATCAATCAATTTGTGTTTTAGAACATAATTAAAGGGCAGCTAGCAGGGACCTTGAAGACCACCTAAGGAACCAGTTTAAGATGAACTGAATCCCAGGGGAACAATGTGGAAGCTGGAGTCAGAGTTTGACTCCTGGTCCTCTCATTGAATGTAGGGAGGTAAATATTGGTAAAGTAACAGAATTTAGTAGTTTAGAAGCAGTGCCTCCCCCAACAGCTTGGATAGGTCCTAAACTGGGAGAATCACCTGACATGACAGCCCTTTGTGCCTTTCTTAATCTGTCTACACTGGCTGAAAGAAAGGACCAAAATGTAGGCTGGAAACTTTTACTAAGTCAAAACAATTGAAATCTAGAACATTTTCTGCACACATGGGTATTTGATCAAAACCATGGAAACGCCCAAAAAGTGGCATTCCTTCCAGAGCAGCCAAATTTTATTAGGAAAGATTTCAAACCCATGTTATTTTTTTCAGTTCTTCAAGCAGAATGAATATCATTAATAGAAAACTGGCTAGGCATACACAACTATTGTGCTTTTAGGCCCCAAAGAATCTCATGTTGGGAGAAGTTAGCTAAGTTTTCCATTTTTCTCATAGTGCTGGAAAGGATGAAGTCATCCAAGACAGCTGGTGAAACACAATTTCCTTTGATAGCTACTGACAGAATGTAATGAGCCGCCCAATCAAGACATTCTCAAGGGCTAAGGTCTTTGAATAACCCTAGTCTTCTTATTTCTCACAACTCCACCACACCAGGAATTAAACACTAAGTCCTGGATTGTATCAAAGTCAATTAATCTAAATAAATCAGATTGTTAGTGTTGTATTTTTTTCTGCTGGTTGTTTCTTACCCTGGCACTTATCGCTGGGGGAAAAAAATATTAATTGCATATCAGCATTATACAGGCCTTTTAAAGATGTTCATTTTTGCATCTAGATGCCAACTGCATGATTATTCACTGAGAGATACTTTAAATGTTTCCTGTTTGAATTTTTTTAATAATGTTGAGGAGAATTTCACTTTCTCAGAGACTACTATTTGCATCTTAATGAGTAACAAAAAACAAGAATATTTAGGAGAATATAGTTGGGGGGGGATCCAGATAGCAGTTTCTAACAGCCTCCCACTTGTAGAGGGAAAATAGGGAATGACAGTGAAAGTTACTTCAAACTTCATGAGCTGTGAACATTTCTGTGGAAATACCCTCTTTTTTCAGCCTCTCCTAATTTAAGATGTCCACAGAAAACCCTTTTGTATTAAACATAGAAGTAGTATATGATCCAGAATTTCCACTTCTGGGTATATGTACAAAAGAATTGAAAACAAGGACTCATACTGATAACTTGTATGCCAGTGTTCATAGAAGCATTAGTAACTATAGTCAAAAGGTAGAAGCACCCTGGCCAGTGTGGCTCAGTTGGTTGAGAGACCCACCATGCCCCGAAAATTCTCGGGTTTGAGTCCCAGTCAGGGCACATTCCCAGGTTGTGGGCTCCATCCTCAGTGGGGGACCTGCAGGACACAGCCCCTCGATGTTTCTCTCTCACGTGGATGCTTCATTATCTCTCATGCTCCCTTCCTCTCTCTGAAATCAATAAAAAAACATTAAAAAAAATAAAAACATTTTTTTAAAAAAAGAAGCAATGCATGTCCATTGTAGAATGATTGAATGGAAAACAGAATTCCATACAATAGCCCTAGTCAGTTTTGCTCAGTGGTTAGAGCATTGCCTGTGGACTGAAGGGTCCCAAGTTCGAATCTGGTCAAGGGCAAGTACCTCGGTTGCAGGCTAAGCACCAGTCAGGGTGTGTGAGGGAGGCAACCAATTTATGTCTGTCTCACGTGGATGTTTCTCTCTCTCTCCCTCTCCCTTCCACTCTCTCTGAAAAGCAGTGGGGAAAAAAATCCTCTGGTGAGGATTAAAAAAAAAAAAAGAAATTCCGTACAATAAAATATTAGTCAAATTCAGAGAGACAGAAAGTAGAATCGAGGTTACCAGGGGCTGGGGGTAGGAGCAATGGAGAGTTAGTGTTTAATGGGTACCGAGTTTCAGTTCGGGGTGATGAAAAAGTTCTGGAGATCTAGAGCAGCGATGGTTGCAAACAATGTAAATGTGCTTGATGCTACTGAACTGTATACTGAACAATGGTCAAAACGGTAATTTTATATGTTATGTGTATTTTGCCACAATAAAATTTTTTTTAAAAAAGTTATTTTGGAGAGGACAGTTACACTGTGAATCGGGAGTCAAGCGACGAGTACCCGAACGCTGAGCCCATTTCTCACCGGCCCCATTCAGAGTCTCCACGAGGTTATGCTCCCTCCCATGATGCTTTGCTCCACCCTCCTCCAAAACCTAGCGACGCGAAATAAAGCAAGAGAATCTTCGGGAGCGACCCGTGCATTTTCGGGAGATCTTAATATGGCCGTGTCGCTTCCAACCAAACGACAGCGGAAGGTTTTCCCGTGAGACGCAAACTCGCCTTTTTGAACTAGGAACCTTGCTCATTGGCGATGATGCGCAGGGGCCGAACTCGGCAGCTTTGCGCAGTGGCAGTATCGTAGCCAATGAGGTTTATCCGAGGCGCGATTATTGCTAATTGAAAACTTTTCCCAATACCCCGCCGTGACGACTTGAAATATAGTCGGCACTGGCAATTTTTGACGGTCTCTACGGAGACTGAATAATGAAGTTTTAAAAAAAGGTGTTTCTTTTTCTTCGTTTGGTTTAGCATGTACATATCTGAGAATATTGTTGCTCATCACTGCCCCAGGCTTTACGCTCCTGTATCACTTACTTGTGACTGACTGGGTGTTAGTTTCTCCAAAATCTTTACCTGTGAAAAGTGGTTTGTTCCCCGCTCTCGTTTGCCTACGTTGCATCGTTGCAAACACGCCGGCCCTTGGAACGTAACTGCCCTGGAAATGTTCCCTCTAAACCCCTGCCCCAGGCATCTGCACCCGTAACTGCCCTGGAAACATTCCCTCTAAGCCCCTGCCCCAGGCATCTGCACCCGCGCCCCTGCTACCTGCCCCTCGCTGCCCCTTTGCTTTCCCTGCCTTCCCGCCGCCCCGCGTCTCCCTCCACATTCAAGTCTACACTGTCACCTCGGTGACGTTGTGGCGATTTGCATAAAATTCCCCAGCATCCCCAGCGAGTGCGCGCTCAGGCCCCAAATCTGAACGTTTGTGTGCGAGGTGGTCCAACGACAAGACGCCTCCCGTGCAGGAGGGTCGTAAATACAACTGCGGCGAGGGGCACGCGTCAGATCCACCAACTTGCGGGCCGCCGCTCGCCCTCGGTGTAAAAGCCGTCGCCATCCGTCAGGGAGTGTGGCTCGGGGGCCGGCCCCCAGCTTTGCGCAGTGGCAGTATCGTAGCCAATGAGGTTTATCCGAGGCGCGATTATTGCTAATTGAAAACTTTTCCCAATACCCCGCCATGACGACTTGAAATATAGTCGGCATTGGCAATTTTTGACAGTCTCTACGGAGACTGAACCTGATGCGTCTTAACAAGAGTTCAGCAGGTGCCCGGAAGCGGAGCGAACACGGGAGACCTTAAAGTTATTTCATGTGATTGGTTGCTCTGTGTTTTTTTTATCTTCGCTTTTGAGTGTCAGGAGTTTATGGGGATTTTGCCTGGCAGCTGTAGTTTTAAAGCATCACCCACTGTCTCCTCTGCCTGGCTGTGCACCCCGGGGACCTCCCCCAGTGGGGAGTGTGCGTCTTGGTGGTGATAGTTTCGCCTGTACCCCCAAACTCTGCAAATGGTAGCAGCGCCCACCTGCATTTCCAACCTCACTGCGCAGCAGGCAGCCCCTTCCAGAAGGGGGAAACCAACTCGCAGGCCTGCGAGAGAATCTGAAGGCGTCGCATCCAAACGCGTTGCCGATCTAACGACAGCCACAACAAATGTCTGATTTTAATTCACTCACACCGGATGGCTATTGTTTTGTTGGCTGTTGTCGTTTTTTAAATTCGACAATCTAAAGGAAAGGAGGTCAGTGAATTCTTAAGGCACACCGGTTGAAAACCGCTTAGAATCTAAACCGTTTATAATCTAAACAAGTCCCCCTGCCCTTTTTCTTTCCTTCATGACATTGATTTTTAATTTTTTTTTTTTTTTTTAAGAGTCCAAGGGAGTTACCTTGCAGAATGTCCCGTGTCCTGGATTCATCTGATTGTGTCTCCCGTGGCATTGACATGTTCCTCTGCATTTGAGATTAAGGAGAGACCGAAAGAAGATTATGTGAAGGCGGGAGGAAGCAATTTGGAGATGAGATTTCAGGGCAGTTAAGGTTATGTGCTCTCCTGAGGGGTCCGAAAGGGGGCATTTCAAAGGTGTGTTAACCTAGATGCACAGAAACAGTGGACAGGGCTGGCTTAAAACCTTTCACTAAAGAAGTTATAGGCCTCAGGGGTGACTAACTACCCGCCGTGACCTGTCCAGTTAGGAATTTATGATCAGATCACCTTGTGAGGTTACTTTCCTTAGAAACCCTTTTCCATCCACATGTTCATGTTAACATGATTATGAACCAGCATTGCATTATACACTACATACAGTTCTACTACTTTCTTTTTGTTTCTGCTAAACAGTAGATCATGGACATATTTCCATGTCGGCACACGGCTCCCCGCTTCCCATACGGCTGTACCCCACTGCAGCTAACCAGGCCGCTATGGATGAACATTTGGGTTGTTTCCATGTTTTTCCGATTGTAAGCAATGCAGTGATACACATCCTTGGATGTGCATCTTTGCCTACTCGTGGGATATTTCTAGGGGAATTTTGCCTGCTCGTGGGGTATTTCTAGGGGAAATGTCTATAGGTGAGTTTGCCTGCACAAAAGCCACTCACCTTTTGCATTTTAAGAGGTGCCCCTCCCATGCGCACTCCGGCAGCACATATACTACGATTGGGACGGTACAGAGGTTAACGCAGCCCCTTCGCAAGGGTGAGGCGCTCCATATTTTTGAGAACAGACTGATGGTAGCCAGAGGGGAAAGGGGTTGAGGGACTGGGTGAAAGAGGAGAAGGGATTGAGAAGTACAGATGGGTGGTTACAAAATAGTCACGGGGATATAAAGAACAGCATAGGGAATATAGTCAATAATATTGTAATAACTATGTACGGTGCCAGGTGGGTACTAGAAATATTGGGGGCAGGGAGAGTACTTTGTAAATTATACGATTATCTAACCACTGTGCTGTACACCCAAAGCTAACACCAAATAATATTAAATGTCAACTGTAATTGAAAAACAAAAATAAAAGAGGTGCCCCCAAGTTGGCTCTCCCAACTGTAGCAATGTATTTGCCCACAAGGCCCCGAGGGAGAGCATCAGGAGAATGTTCCATGTGTATGTCTGGACGTGCCCTGCAGTTTTCACAGGACTCTCCTGGGTTAGGGAGGGGGAGAGGGAAGAAGGTGAATTCACATCCAGTTCTAACACTTGTTTGTTCTCCGCCTCCTTCCCAGGGAGACAGCAAGGGGGAAGGAGCTGGTTTGGGTGAGGTAATCCTGACCCTCTCCCCTTCCTCCCTGTAACGAAATATCCTTGGAAACATCAGCCCCTGATGGAGCTGACCCCCACCCAGCCCTCCCACCCTGTGGGATGGAAAAGGGGGACCCCAGGACTATTTCAGCAGGGAAAGGGTCTACCAACCCCCAAACAATCTTCTCAGTGTTCAAGTCACTGCAGGATGTCTGCAAGACCCAGTAGCTTCTCTAGGTTAAAAATATCCCATGCCTGAGGGGCCCTCGGTATCCATCTCAGAAGAGAGCTGGTTCACAGCTCTGGATCACTGGGAAAATTAACTGAGGCCAATTGCTCCTCCCAAACCCCACGAAGCTTTGAAGCCAGGCTTCCTGGGTTCAAATCCTCTCTACTGTTCACCAGATGTGTGACCCTAGGCCATTTACTTAACTTCTCTGTGCCTCAATGTCCCTGGCTGTAAAAGGAGTGTCAGGATCACATCTATCTGACTGTGCACGAGAACTGCCTGGGGAGTTTTTAAAAATTCTGATTCCCAGGCTGCATTCCAGGCCAATTAAATCAGAATTTCTAAAGATTAGTCCTGGGCAAAAAAAAAAATACATATTTTAAAGCTTCCTAGGTGATTCCATGTGCCACCAAGGAAGAGGCTCCTTGCCACAGAGATTTTGTGGGTGTTAAATGAGATAATATAGAAAAAGTGCTCCCAATGGTACCTGACAGAGTTAAATGCTTTGGTGGGGGTTGTGGAACCAAGTATCCAAGACTGGGAGGTGGTCAGGAAACATTTTCCAAGCCTCATTCTAATCACTCTTAGGCAGTTGATTCATGTTAATGTCTGCAGTGTCATTTTTACAGTGCAGTTGTATTTTATTTTGAAAATATTAATTCATCCTGGGAATAGGTAAGATTGCACATGTGTTCAAAATTCAGAAGATCCCAAAGGGTATTGAGTGAAAGCTCCTTCCTACTCCTGACCCCCAGCCACCCCATTCCCCCACCCATCCCCACCCCTTGCCAGGTGTCACCAGAGTTTATTTATTCTTCCAGAGATGCTCCGGCATGTATAAGAATCTCAAACAAATACATTGTTTCCATTTTTTTCCACAAAGATACACATGTTACACACACTGTTCAGTTTTACTTTTTTAGATCTTAGAACTGTTTCATGTCAGTACATAATGAGCTTCCTGGATCTCTTCCGTGGCTACATAGTTTTCCATTGTAGGACTGTATGTAATTTATTTTAACCAATGTCCTATTGATAGACGTTTGGGTTGTTTCCAGTTCTTTGCTCTTAAAAACAGCACTGCAGCTAAGAGCCCCGTACTTGAGTCTTGTCATCCTAGAAAGCTCTGTGAATGGCCTTCGATAGAAGAGAGAGGATTGGGCTGGATGCCAGGATACTGGGGTTCTCATCCTGATCCTGCAGCTAATTCCGCAGCCCAGTTCACTCATCTCTTTGTACCTCAGTGCCCCCAGCTTTTCATTCTTTCAAACAACACATATTTTAAAACTTTTAAAAAACTGATTTGCGAGAGAGGGGAAGGGAGACACACACACATCGATTTCTTGTTCCACTTATTTATGCATTCATTGTATGTGTCCTGACTCAGGATTGAACCCACAACCTTGGCATATCTGGATGATGCCCTAACCAACTGAGCTACCCAGCCAGGGCCTTCAAACAATATTTCCTGAATACCCCCCATTCTAGACTTCTAGACCCCTCTCCCTTCCTCTCTCTGAAATCAATAAAGACATATTTAAAAACAAAACAAAACAAAAACCGGGTAAACAAATAAATACCAAACATAATGTCAGAGGTGAAAGGAGATAAAATAAATCAGAATAAAAGGACAGGGGACACAAAAAGTTTAGATAAAAGGTTCAGGAGGTGACGCGTGAACTGAGACCTCAGTGATGAGCAGGAACAGCCACACCAAGACCTGGGAAGAACATTTCAGAAAGGGGCTCACAGCCACGAAGCCTCCGAAGTCAGGACTACCTTGCTCGAGGGACATAGCGAAGGCCAGTGTGACTGGAGTGCAATGACCAGAGGAGACTGGAGGAAGACAGAATCTAAGGTGTGGCCTCCGAGACCTTTGTGAAGAGTCTGGGTTTTATTCCCAGGGCAACAGGAAACCACTAGAATGTTTAAGCAGGGGACTGAGGATGAGACTTAATATACATTTTTAAAACATGACGTGTGACCCTGAGAGAAACGAAAACGTATGTCCACACAAAGACTTCTACATGAACATTCGAAGCAACTTCATTTACAGTGGTCAGTACTGGAGAAATAACCTAAATAACCATCAACAGGACAATGGAGAAAAAATGTGGTACATTCATACAATGGAGCACTACTCACTCATGAAAAGGAGCGAATTCTTGAAACACACAACAGTGTAGATGAATCTCATGCACACACCAAGCCAAAGAAACCAGCCCTCCCACGCCCTGCAAAGACAAAAAAAAAGAAGGAAAAAAAAGAAAAAGAGAGTAAAGAAAACACAAACTGTATAATTCCATTTATATAAATGCAAACTAATCCATGGTGACAGAAAGCAAGTCAATGGTTACCTGGGGCCAGTGGGGTGGGGAGATCAACTTTAAGGGGCATGGAGGAGTGACAGAATGTTCTGTATCTTGACTGAAGTTGCAGTTTCATCTGTCAAAGCTCATCCAGCTAGTCTACTTGAATGGTGCACTTTACCAGATATAAATTATACGTCCATAAAATTGATTTTTAAAAAACATAATATTGGCTTCTGGGTGGAAAATAGACCGTAGGAGCCCAGATTGGAGGTTAGGGCAGCAGTCCCAGGTGGTGGCTGGATAGATGACAGGAGTGGTGGAAACAGGGGAGAGTTGCCGGTTATACATGGTGGGTCGGTGGGCAGGACAGGGCTGCGGAGGGCGAGGACAGGGAGGACTCAGGGATGACATCCAGGTGTGCATCTGGTCAATATGTGGGGCCCTTTGGAGGGAAATGCAGCTCCCTTCCCCCCCCGAAGGGCTGGGTAATGTCCTGAGATCCCTTCTGACCCAACAATTCTTTGTGTACCAGCCCTCCCTTACCAGGCAGGCATGGAGTGTCAGCCATCGAGAAAAATCCTCAGCATTCTCACCTTATGGGTGAAAAAGCTGGGACTTACAGGGCCGCAGCGAGCCCCCTGGAATCCTCTGACTGGTCGCTGCCCACAGCTGGGATTCCAGCTCAGCTCTCAGTTTCTGCTGTCGTCTTTAGTTTTCCCCGAGTGCTTCTCTGCTCCGGCTTAACTTCTTCAACTGCACAATACATTTGGGGAGTGATCACACACCAGGAAGCGTCGCAGACTCCAGTCGTGATTTTTGCAGTAACTGAGAACCCACCGTGCTATAACTTACTTAATGTTTTTCCATAAACAACCCATTTTTTTAAAACTTAATCTCATCCTAAACTATATATTGGTTTATGTGCCGATTAGCTATTTTTCTAATATATATAAACAATAACTTAAAATAAGGAATCTTTCCCGTGTACCATTTACATGTCTCTCATTTCACTGGTGGCACTTGTACCACATTTGGGGGAGTTCTTCATGGGGTCACCCTAAAGTATTGTGTGGGAGTCCATGTGCATGAAATATCTATTATATATGCATCTAGATGCAGTCGTTACGGACAGCGCTTTGTCAGCATCCAGCAAAAGTACTAACACGAGCACAGTTAACCTCTGACACAGCACTTCCGCTTCTAGGAATTGATCTTCAGGAAACAATTAGGGATGTGCTCCAAGATTTAACTGCAATAATGTTTCTCAGCATTGCTGCTTACTGTGAAACTGAACCAGGGAACTGGTAAACGCTGGTGCACTTATACGATGGAATGCTATTTTGCCCCCCAAAAACGATGGTTTAGAAGAATATTGCCACGAAAAGTTGTTTACAAAACAGTGTTAAGTGAAAAGTGCCAGGCTTCAAAGCAGTGTACATAAATATAAAAATGCATATTTAAACATTTGATATATGTGGTATAGATATTTATGTGTGTGCGTAAAAGAATGGTCTAGAAGACTGTATAACTGGGCATTGAGGTTTTTTAAATTATGGATACTTTTAATTTTCATCTCTTAGTTTATTTTCTTTTTCCTTTCTATATATCTTCCTACAAGGAACTATTGCTTTTGTATAGAAATTTCTACATCTATCTCTGAAATTTGTTCTTCTTCCAAATCTTTTTTTTTTTTTTTAAATGTCTTTATTGATTTCAGAGAGAGGAAGGGAGAGGGAGAGATAGAAACATCAGTGATGAGAGAGTCATTGATCAGCTGCCTCCTGCATGCCCCCAACTGGGGATCGAGCCCACAACCCGGGCTTGTGCCCTGACCGGGAATCGAACCCCAATCTCCTGGATTCTAGGTCGATGCTCAACTGCTAAGCCATGCTCGGCCGGGCAAAGTCCTTTTTTCTTAATTCCCTCTTTCTTCCCAACACCAATTAGTGCGGTCCTAACCTTAATTCATTAGGCGGTACTTAATAAATGTTATCCACACAGCATATTTTTATTGAGCACCTACTATGTGCTGTGCCCCGTGCCAGGCACTGGGGGTAAAACAGTGAACAAGACAGATGTGGCCTCTCCGTTTCTGAAGTCTACAGTCTAGTAGAAGATGAACAGAGGCAAACAGCAAGCACATAAGAATTATTTAACTATAATTATGACAAGCGCTTCAGGTTGCTAAATAAAGATCTTAATAACAGGAGCCCTGACCATAGCCTAGCAGGTTAGGGTATGGTTTTCTGAGGAAATAACTTTTAGGTTGAAATCCCCCAAAAATAATGATGCCAGATAACATTTTAAGCTATCCAATGTGGTAACCACTAGCCACATGTGGCTCCTGGGCACTCGGAATGTGGCTGGTCAGATTGAGAAGTGCTGTAAGTATACAATACACACCCAATTTCAAACACTTGGTATGAAAAAAAAAAAAGCCATCTCATTGATATTTTTTATATTGATTACAAGTTGAAATGATAACATTTAGGATATATTGGATCAGATAAAATACATTAAGGTTAACTTTTCCTGCTTCTTTCCCCCCTTTTTAATGTGGCTACTAGAACATTTTTAAACTACATACGTAGTTTACATTTTGCATGGAGTCAGAGAGTGCTTAATGGTGACAAGGATCCATTGTAAGTCCTAGATTCGTAGTATCTCCTTTACTCCTACGCGAGAGGTAGCTGTTATGAATCTTTTTTCTATAGAGGAGGAAACGGAGGCACAGAGAGAAACCGGCCTGAAGTTTACCATCAGCAAGGAGCACGGCTGGGACATGGGTGTTGGAAGAGCATGCCACAGAGTGACCACCTCCTTGGGGAGCAGTCTGAGCTCTTGGGTTTTAATACAGGAGAGGACTTGGCAGCCGTGGAGGGAGGTGAACCTCTTGGTTCTGCCTTCAAAAAGGAGCTTGTTATCCAGCTCAAGGAATGACAGCTTCCAGGAGCAAGGCCACATTCCTGGGTGTCCCCAGCCGATGGCTGAACATGGTGGGGAATTGGAGCCTGGACACTTCTGCCCTAAATGAATTTTTTTTCTGGGGCTCCCAGTTGCATTGGCCTATCTTGTCGCAGTTGAGTCTCTCCTGACCCAGTCCTGCTTCCTCCCCTTTCTCTTTCACAGGCTTTACCACAACTCTGTGGCACACATCTGCTTCCCCGGAGGACCTGGCCTGACACTCAGGGTCTTGGGGGCTGGATTCTCGTGGGAAGGGGAGCTCGAGGCTGTGTTTACAAAGCATTTTTATATAAAATTGACGAATTACTGTGGCCTATTCCAAATTGTGGGCAAGAGCTGATAGTAATAACTACCTCTGTGGGAATTAATTTAGGGATGGCTGTAGAGTATCTGGCATTTAATAAAGGGCAGTTGTAATTATTACCTGATTTCTGAGTCTGTGGGAGCAGAGCCCTCTGGGGTGGCAGTGGGGAGTTCCAGGACACTGTGCCTGGCCCTGGGTGTAACCTCCTTGTAATTTTTCTTTTAATGTCTAAGGTGAGGTCCCCTCTGCTCCAGGCAGAGTTTTGGAAGTCTATTAAGGGATCTATATTACCTTGAAAGTACTGAATGTGGCCCCACAGGCTGGACTGCGAGTTACACTGCCAGAGGGGACCCCAGGGAAGGTCCTCTAAAGGTTCCTGGCCTTACCTGGTATGGATTCAGGGTTCTCCTGAGAGGTGACCTCCCGGGAGGCAGCCAGGCAGAGAAATCTGCCTCCCAGGCGGACAGACATGGGATGAGTAAGTGTCCAGTGGATGGACAGACACAGATCAGACCGAGAGATCAAGACGGGCGGGTGGATCTGTCAGCCGGATGGTCAGGCATGTGACTTTGAGACGGACAGAAGGACTGACCCGAGGGTCCCCCGCCCTCCGAGGCCTGGGAGCCGCCCACCTGCCGGCTGGGCCGCGAGGGGGCGCCGCCGCCCCGCCCAGCGCCTCCCACCCTGGGGGCCGGGCGCGCGCTCGCGGGCAGGGGGCGGGGCCAGCGCGCGCCCGGGGCGGGGCCAAGGTGCCCGCGGGGGGCGCCCGGGGGCGGGGCGCGCGTGCTCGCGGGGGCGGCCGGGGGCGGGGCGGGGAGGGCGCGGGCGCGAGCTGCGGCGGCGCGTTCCGTTCGGGGCCGAGGCTCGCGGCGGAAAAGTTGCGGGGCGGAGAGGAGCGGCCCCGGGACGGGCAGCGAGCGCGGCGTCCCGCCGGTTCCCGAGCCCGCGGCCGCGCCATGGACGACCTCGGTGAGCGCGGGGCCGGGGCCGGGGGCAGGAGGGGCGCGCGGCCCCGCGGCGGGCGGGCGGGCGGGCGCGAGCGAGCGGGCGGGCGGGCGGGGGCCGCGGGGACCCACCCTCGGGGCCCCGGTCCGCGCTCCGGCTCCTGGCGGCCGGGGCTCCGCCGAGCCGGGATCTCGGGCTGGGCCTGAGCCCCGGACCAGGCCCGGCCCCGCCGCCGCCCTCACAGCCGCCACCCCCAGCCTCGGGCACGACCCCACCTCCGCACCCTGGAGGTCGGGGACCCCCCCAATCTCCCAGACCAGCTCCTTGAGGACCAGCTTGCATCTCAAGGACCCGCCCCGTCCGCTTCGGGGGCAGCACCCGCACCCTCTGGACCAGACCCCCTCCCCAGCTGTGGGACCCTCGCTTTGCAGACTGCACCCCCACCCCCACCCCACAGGTCCAGCACCCAATCCGGGGAGCAGCCGCCTAATCTCACAGGCTGGCCCCTCAATTCCAGGGCCGCTCCCACTTCAGGGACAGCCTGTGGGAGCCCACCCCTTTCATGTCACTAGTCAGATTCAGGAGTTAAGAGGTGAGCCTCACCCCTGCAAAGGCAGGTTCCCCTTGTACCCCACTAACCCCCCAGGTCAGGTCTGGTCACCCTGTTTCATGGACCCGTCCCTCCATCTCACTGGCTGCCCTCTGCCCTGTGTGTCCCAGGCCACCCCTTTTCTATCAGAGATCAGCCTAATCTTAGAAGAGAGTAAACTGGGGAGACAGGATTCTCACCCGGCTCCCAGACACTGGCGAGATGCTGCGGGGAGTGAGGAGGAAAGTGGGCCTCGAGGTATGGCCGTCTTCAAGCTTGTCCTGGCCGGCAGGGTCCCTTCACCACCCCGCCTGGCATCAGACCTCTCTGGAAGCCGCACAGGAAAGGACAGGATTCCCGGGACAGAGTTTTACTGTTTTCATGTTATTTGGAGCTCCAGCCTCGATTTGCAGTTCAGGCAGGAGAAAGTGTGTCCTGGAGCGAGACGCTAAACCCAAGGGGGTTGGTGCCAGGGGTTCTAGGAATGCCTTGAACGAGTGGCACGACCCCCCGAGCCCCCGGAGTGGGAGGATTCATGCTTCCTCCCTGTCATGCCTGTAGCCAGAGGGCCTCTGAGCTGGGGAGGTGAGGAGGGGGGAAAAGTTGCTTCTCTGTAGGAGCCTTGTCTTCCCTCTCTGGACTGTGGGTGCCTTGTGTGACCATTGATGCTTTCTCTGTCCCAGGCTCTTGAGGAGTGGAGTCATCCACCCCGGTACTGACCGGCCTCCCCAAGTGCACAGGGCACTAAGTTAAGACTGGAGGTTTGCAGGAACTGGACTTCCAAGGGGACAGGGAGGAGAGCTGGGACTTCACTGCTTCCCCGCAGGTTCTTTGGGGATCCTTACCCCCCCATCGCCATCCCGGAGCCGGGGATGGTGTACGATCCTGCCTGTTTTGCAGAGTGCGATGGCTGCCAAGCATAGTTCTGCTTTTGGGTCAGGCTTGGCACCCGTTTTTCCAACACACTCGAGGTTGGCGTGGCTTCCAGGCAGGTATTTTTTTTTTTTTTTTTTTTTTTTCACATAAAAATAAGTAAGGTCTAAAGAAGTCTGGGGGGTGTTTTTAAAAATCAGGTTCTGCAAGTCTCAAGGCCTTCCCAGTGGGAACCGGGGAGCAGTTACAGTTTCTGAAATGCTGCTGTGGTCCTGTTGCTTCTACACACTCCCCGTGCTTGTTTGAAGGACTGAGAAAGTCTTTGTACAGAGTTTGCAGGCGAAGTCCTGAATTCCTGTCTTCTGACCGTCTTCCATGTAGGGCCAGGAAACAGAGTTAGTCTCTGAAAGGCAAGAGAATGTACTGGCAGATTGTAGGACTTTAAATTTGCTGTGTGTGGAGTTTTTCACCATACTTCAACTTGTCCTGTCCTCACAGCAAGCCTTTATAAGAGCCCCTTAGGGCCACTGCTGTTCTTGCTACCTGCCTTTTACAAATCGAGGAAACTGAGACTAAGAGAGGTTGATTCACTTGCCCAAGGCTGCACAGCCAGGAAATGACAAAACCAGGGCTAGAAACCCAGTCCCTAGCCCCTAGATCTGCAGCTCTCGTGTACCCAGAGGCCTTTCTTCTTGAGGAGGGGGTGAACAGCGCCTGAAGGATGAGTCGCAGCAGGGTGATGGCTGCCACCTGTAACTTCTGCTGACGTCCACCATGGGCTCCCCAGTTGTTTGGATACTGACTGCCCGACTTCCTTGGCCTAAGCTCCCAGGGGGCCAGCCACGCCTGGCTGACCGGAGCCTGGGGTGGGAGGAATGGGGCGTGCAGGAGGGGAGAGGAATTCGCCTCTGTGCTCAGGCCCCATCAGCTGTCTGGCTGACTGCTCAGCACCCTGCCCTTCAGCTGTTTTCCTTAGTTAGGGTAGACACAAAGGCCAGGCCTCCTGTTTTTATTTTTCTTCAGAGAGTGCCCTCAGCTGTGAGCCTCCCTGTCCCTGAAACAGGGGAGAAAGTGCTTACTGTCAGTCCCGTGGCAAGCCTAGAGGGGCCAAGAGTCTGTGCTGTGACTTTGTTTTTCGGTCTTTAAAAAATTGGGGAACTTTTCCTCTTTCCATAGCTGCTGGGGACAGACTCACCATGTGCTATTTAATAAGTTACAAATTTATAGCTCTTTGGGCAGAAAAACATAAACACAGCCTTTCCCTGTGTGTTCTCTCTGCTTTGTGCTGTGGGGTGTCTGCTGGTGGCTTTTCTCATTACTGTTTAGACGCTGGTTTGGCCGGGAGTTCACCCTGTTCTCTGGCCCGAGTTTCCTGGACAGAGTTCCCATAGCACCGAGGTGCACTCCGATTACGTTTTCTGACCTGACTCCTTGCTCTCCCCTTGTTCCTGTTCCTAGTGTGCTTGGGGGTGTGTGTGTGACCACAGTTGTGGTCCAAGGAGGATCGTTCCTGCTTGATGGGACACAGGCACCAGACTTGGCACTCTGTGAGTTTCATCACAGCCATTCCGAAAGGGAGGGGTTTTATCTTTTCTTTCCAGATGTGGAAACCTGAGCTCTGGGAAAAGTTCACTGGGGGAGCTGGGATTGGAACCTAGACTGATCCAATTCTGGATCTGGTCATTTTAATCATAATAAGGTAGTAGGTGACCAATGACTGGCCAGGGGGATGAGCCCTGGGGCCTGCTGAGTGATCTGTAGTTACCTTTAAAATTCCTGCCCTGGAGGCCATCTCCAGGACATGGCCTCTGTGGCAGAGGGTGGGTCTGATTCAGGCCTTGATAGCTCTGCCTTCCCCCTCTCCCAGGGGGAGCAGCCAGCTGTTGGCAATGCCCAGTTGCCGCTGGAATCTGGACTTGTCTTCTTTCAGCTTCTCAGCAGTCTTGACCCTCTGGAAAACAGTGCCTCATTGTCCTTGGAGGGGCACTGGGGGGGCGGGCAGGGGAGTTGCCGGGGGCATTTGGGGCAGTGGAGCCTCCCTGTTTCCATGGAAAGTCTGGACTTTGGGCCTGCCTGTCTGTGGTGCCTCTGTGTGTTCGGCCAGGGTCAGGGCACCCAGCTGCTGGGCCTGCAGCAGGGCCACTCCTGGAGTGGTATGCGCTCCCAGTGGGCCCTGCGTCAGCGCCGGAGCTGCTCCCGGGCTGTACGCTAGCGAGGGGCAGAGCCTAGTGAGGGCCAGCGCCGGGATTCAAACCCTGGTGTGTCTGATTCTTAGCAGGTGCCCCTTCTGCTGTGCTAAGCTGTCCATTGCCTGGGCAGCCACGGCTGAGTGTGGAAGGTTTGGGCTTCTGGGGGCCATAGCCCCACTGCTATGGGTTTGAGGTCTTCCAAGGCAACACCTCAGTCTTCTTTCCTTCCAGCTTCCCCAGTGGTCACCATGCATTGGTGAGGCTGGGTGGGCCCTCATCTGGAGGGACCCACAGAAAAGCCAGAGTTACCGCTGATGCACTGAGCAGCCCTCTTCCTCCATTTAGTCGTCACGCGTGGAGTGTGTTGACCCTCCAGAGCTTCCCTTGGGCCTTTACCTTGTTTCAAGATCAGAGATGTTGAAAAGAACTTCCTGCCAGCTTCATTCTCATCCCAGCCCTCCCCTGGGTTGCTCTGGTCTCCTTGCCTCCATTCATGAAAACAAACCTCTGTGGAACACTTTTCTTTGTTACCGTGTTTACAGAACTCCCTTCCATAATATTTACTGAGCGTTTGCTGTGTGCAGGCACCGTGCTGGGCGCCTTACATACATCATTTTATTGAATCACGGCCACAAGAGGCGCAGGTTCTGTTATTATTACTACCACCCATTTTGTAGATGACAAAATAGGCACAGAGAGGGTGAGCCCACTGCCAGGTTCTTCAGTGAGTGCCAGGGCTGGAATTAAACCCAGGCCTGGGGTTTTTAATGCAGAGTCCAGCTTGGAACCATTCTTCACACTTCAGTTCATGATACTGGATCTGATCTTGATTGCTTTCCATTCTGTGTTCAGTCTCCCATATCAGTCGTTTTCCTCTTCTCTGTGGCTTCTTTCCTCTCCTCCTTTGTTCATCCGTTCTTAGGGACTCAGAATGGGACGCTGGGCACTTGTAGCAGTGTCTCCTGCTCAGTGGAGGGCCCCACTTCTCTACCTGTCACCAATCCAGTCACCTGTTACCCTCAAGACACAGCTGCGAGCTTACTGCACAAATGTGCAGGAGAACTGGGGCCATCCTCTGAGGCCCCTCTGCTACCCCTTCTGGGTGGCATGGGAAGGCTCTGTGTCCCCCCCCTCCCTGGCCTCACACAAACACGCTCCTGTCTTTGTTCAGGTGTTTGTCCATGGCTGTTATCTAGAGCCATCCCATTTCGAGGAGGAAGTTGTCCACACCTTTTCAGGTGGAGAACTGAGGATATCCTTCCTGTGTGGGGAAGAGAGGGAGAGGAAGAATTAGGAAGCGGAGTTTTCCCAGAGATCTGGACAAAGCAGCTCATCGGAAGGGGCATCCAAGCTCACCTCCTCACCTGGGGATGGGCCAGGAACCTCC
Organism: Miniopterus natalensis; assembly: GCF_054644295.1. NCBI lineage: Eukaryota > Metazoa > Chordata > Mammalia > Chiroptera > Miniopteridae > Miniopterus > Miniopterus natalensis. The sequence goes on from NC_142100.1 coordinate 20,461,804, forward strand.
ACAGCCTCCCAGGCCCACTTCGCCTTTTCAGTTGTGGTCTCGGTGGGAGTCTCACATCTGGCCTCAAGCATGCACTCACGTCCTGATAAGTCTTCCAGCTAACAAATTGATTGCCTAACCAGTGGGGCTCAGGGCCGGCCTCTCCAGGGAGGCCTTGGACACCGGGCCAGTGGCAGGCAGAATGTGTGGTTGGCCAGGCCCGGCAGAACCCTGGTGGCCAATTTTTCCCTTAAAGATGGCCTCTTAATGCTTATTTCTTGTGTGATTGTGGTATTGTGGTTTTATGGGAGAGCATTGTTATTGTTAGGTGCATACTAAAGTATTCGGGAGTAAAATGTCAAGATGTCTGCAGCTTAGTTTTAAGTAATATAGTAACAAAAAGGAGCTGTGTGTGTGTGTGTGTGTGTGTGTGTGTGTGGTGTATATGGAAGGGGGTGCATGCATGTTTTTTTATACAAAATGGCAACATATTAGTGATTGAATCTAGGAGGAGGCTATATGTGTACTCACTGTAATGTCTTTCAGAGCTTCTCTATGTGTTTAGATATTTCCATGATAAAAAGTTGGAAAAAGCAAGAAAACCTTGCTTTCCTCATAGTGGGCTCTGGGTCATTTGGCTAGGGGTGCTCCTAAGTGTCTACCTGTGGTTGACTTGAGTGACCCTTGGCCTCCTGTGACTGCGAGGGTGGTGTAAAGACTGGGTGGACAGAGACAGGAGCTAAGGCAGGCCTGAGATAATAGTGACTGGCGACTGTCAGCTGGAGATGGAGCACATAGCCACCATGACCTGTGCAGAAAAAAGACAGGGCCAGCCATGGCCAGATGACCAGAGAGCTTCCAGTGTTTGGAGGTAGACTCTGGGCTTATTTGGGGTATGTTGACCAGGTTCCGGGCAAGGGAGATGCTGGAGTTTGGAAGGTGTTGCCTGGGTTGCATGTAGGACCTAGCTTTACAAAAGGCAGAACAGCCTCTGGGCAGCTGGAGCCTGGGGGAGGGGATGGCATGCCATTCAGTCTACATCATGAGCCTCTTATCTGTGGCCCAGGGAACACCATTGGCCATGGCCAGCATGGGCCAGAGTGGCCCCAGGCTCTTGCTTACAGCTGAGAACTGGCCTCCAGTTCTCCAGACTTCCAGCTCCCTCTCCTGGAATCCCCTCTCCTAGGTCCCTCTTATCTTGTTTTGTGCTGACTCAAAGCGGGGCCACTTGGGTCTCCCACCTGTTTGAGAGAAAGAGCTGGATCCGACACCAGTGGCCCCCTTGGCTTTGAGGACCCTGGTGCCTACTAGAAACATTGTGGGCAGCCAGCAGGCCCTTATCCGGAGAGTGCTTCATGTGAAGGTCTTCTCTGAGCCACACGTCGGTCCGTCCGCCCGTCAGAGGCTGGCCACGGGCAGGGATCGTGGCACGTTCCTGGTGTGATCCCCGAGCGAGCGGCGTGTCAGGGCCTTAACTCTGCGTGTTCGAAAAGCAGCGTGATGTGGGCTTCTTGGGGGGAGGGGTGGTGCTGGGAGGAAGCTTTATGTAATTCTTGGCTGGGACTCAGGTAATTGTTTTAATGAAATGGAATGCAGCTTATTCAGAACTCACTTGGCAGAAGCAGCCATGTTCTGTTCTGTTTTCTGATCGGGGAGCGCAGGGCACACATTTCCAGCTGTTTCGAACAGTAGAACCCGGGGCGGCAAGGGCAAGGTGGGCGGACGCCTCCAGGGAGCTGCCTTCCGTCTCTCGGGGATCCAGTTCGCTCCGGGATCCGCTGGAGTAATGATTCTCCTCTGGCCCCGAGTCTGTGTGTCTTTTTGAATGAGCCACGGAGAATTGGGCCTCTTGCAGCAATGGAAAAACCCCGTTGAAAGCAGGCTGTAAAATGGGTCCAAATCCTGCCTTCTGAGAAGTTGGGAGGCCCCACGAGATGAGGGGCAGGGGGGTGTCCGGCCCGCAACAGACAGACCCTCCACGAGGCCCCCTTTTTTCCTTCACTCTTTACTCCACCCCCACAAGTCTTTTTCCACTCAGCATCTTTTATAACTCCCAGTGCCCCCCCGTACCTCCCATTAGTGCTCCCCCAGGTTTACCTTCACCCCTCTTCTTCTGGCTCTCTCTTTTCATCTCTCTGCTCTTCCTAGTGTCTTTTGCCTGTTTCTTCTCAATTTTAACGTAGCCTGGGCCATTCTTTTCTAGCCCCCCCCCCACTCTTCAGTGGCCATATTTCCCCCTCTCTTCCTTAAGATCCACTTCTTTTGTGTGTGTGTTTTTTAAAAAATATGTTTTTTTTTTATTGATTTCAGAGAGAGGGGAAGGGAGAGGGGGAGAGAAAGATAGAAACATCAGTGATGAGAATTGAGAGTCGAGCCCAAAAACCTGGCCTGTGCCCTGACCGGGAATCAAACTATGTGACCACCCGGTTCATGGGTGACACTCAACCCCTCAGCCGCGCCAGCCGGGCTCTTTTGCGTTTTCCCAAAGCTTTCCCTGGGCTCCCTGTTTCTCTCCCAGGCACCTGGGTCAATTTGCCGACTTGCGTGACCTCTTGTCATACTGTATATTTGCGACTCCTAAGTTGATATTTCCACCCCTGACGTGGATGCTATTGTCCAGATTCTTCCGGTCTGCACGCCAGCAAAGACCCAGCTCATTTCCTTCTCACTCTCTGCCGGTGGCCTCGGCCATTGTCTGCTCCCTCGGCTGCTGTCCCCCTCGTCCTTGGCCTGTGTGAACCTATGGACACGTCCAGGTTTAAGCAGCTTTTTCACATGCTTTGTCCTTTTCTTGTGTGATTCCGACAACAACCTCTTGGGGCAGATGGCAGTTTTCCCCGTTTTACAGAAGAGGAAGGAAAACTGAAACCCAGGGGACTCAGAGGAAGGGAACACGCCCACTGTCACCACATATAATGTTGCAAGAGCTTGACCTTAGGTCTTGTAGCATCCAAGCCGTTCGTTTTTTGGTTCTTCATACAGGACACTTTTTGGCAGAGAAGGGAAGTCCCAGGTTGGGTTTGGCCTGCAGACCCATGTTGCTTGGCCTTCAAGGTATTTAAAAATATTCCAAATTAGTTGTCAACATTTATTTATTTTTAAAAAAAATAAGCCTTTATTGATTTTAGAGAGAGGGAGGGAGAGGGAGAGAGAGAGAGAGAGAAACATCAATGATGAGTCATCGATCGGCTGCCTCCTGCACTCCCCCTGCTGGGGATCGATCCCGAAACCTGAGCATGTGCCCTGAGTGGTAGTTGAACGGCGACCTCCTGGATCCCAGGTCGATGCTCAGCCACTGAGCCACACCGGCCAGGCACTTGTCCACATTTAAAGCATCAGGAGATCGCACCTTCAAAATCCATGTCGTTTCTTTTGAAAAGTCAGAGTTGGCTCCACCGTGGACCTGCATGGTCCCAGCCCTCGCATTGGCTCGCTGTTGCCTGCAGAGGGCCCAGCTGCCTGGAGCATATTCCCACTTGGCCCTGGTTTGGGAGGTTCTAAGAATGCTCTCCTCTTGCCCTGTATTTACAGCAGACACACAGTTGCCAAGTCTGTGAATTTCGTGAACTATATCCTGCAAATTAGGTTTGACTTCTGACGGCTCCAAGCGCTTCCCTCTGCCTGGAGTCCGGATTTCTGTCCATGTTGCAGACAGTAGCCTCCTTCCCCGCCCATCTCCCCTCACCCTCCGCCTTTAGGATCTCAGCTGCAGCCTCCTCCTGCAGAAGACTTTTTCCAGTTAAAACCCCCAATCTCAGTAAAACTTCACAGATTTATATAAATCGGGCTTCTTTCCTTTTGTCTCTCCCAGCCCTGTAAGCCCCTTAAGATAGGGATCTTATCTGCCTTTGAGTGTCTCTTACCCCCAAGTATGGCTCCATTCTTTCTGCAGTTGCGAAAGTAAATAGCGGATGGTGGTTGATGATGAAATGAGTATGAACTGGGGGCATCTGCTATGATGCCTAACCTCCGGCAAACCACCTCCTCCCCTGCAGAATCTGAGCGAGAAACCCTCTGGGTTCCAGGTGGGTGGGCAAGGCAGCATGGTGCCCGCTGCCAGCCACCCCCGGGTCTGTATCGATGCTGCCCCTTGCTGACTGTGACCTCGGCAGATCGCCTTACACCCCGAGACTCAGTCCCCTGATCTGTGAAACAGGTGCATTTCCTGAAATGCTTCAAGGTGCTCGGTAAAGGGTAACGGTGATCATTATTCACCTTCCTTGGAGTCATCTAGGTATTGCTCTTGGGAGTGTGGCTTTCGCTGTCACCTCCCCTCTCCACGAACCTGCTGCTCGTGTTTGCTGTGACATTGGTGGTGGGCGTTTAATGCACGTGAACCCGGTTGGCCATTCAGCTGGGCCTGGGGACGGAATCTGACCTCGGTTATCTCCCGGAAGGATGTGACTTGGGGACTCTTGATGGCCCCGTGGGGTAGAGAGTGTCCGGGCTCTGATCTGCAGGTGACACGGTCATACCCCAGGGCCGGGAATGTCAATTGGGTTTTGGTTTTGTGCCGTTTCAGTTCCCCTGAGTCTCTTTGGTGGCTTTGTGGAGGAAGTGGTGGGGGGAGGAGGTGGTTCAGTGGCTTGGTTTGTACTAATCGCTTATCTAACACTAACGTTGGAGCTTCCGCAGAGGGCCGCCCCACGGTCTGCTTCAGTGCACCTCCGGCTTCTCCCAGACCCTTGGGCCTCCTGGGGTCCAGGTAGGTCGTGAAGGCTGTGCCGCGACATCTGTGAAGCCTCACAGGGTGGGTCTGGCAGGGAGGCCCTTAGCAGCAGTAGGGAAAGGGAGAGACTGGTTTTCTGGACCAAGAACTGTGTTTTTGTCAGTTGAGTGGGCACAGCCATTAGCTAGAAGCTCACCCAGTGATGGGCTGCCCTGCCACCTCTGTACCCTCTTAGGGGCAGTTGATCTGTTGGGTCCTGTTGTGTGTTTTTTTTCAAAAAATTTTATTTTTTGATTGATTTTAGAGAGACAACAACATTGGTTTGTTGTTCCACCCATCCATGCATTCATTGCCCTGTCCAGGGACCAAACCCACGACACTGGCTCATCAGGACAATGCTCCAACCAAGAGCTACCCAGCCAGGGCCCCCGATGGGGGTTTGAATTGGCTCACAGAGTCCTGGCCAGGCTTTTCTTCACTGTTTCCAGAAACATTCCTCTTCCTTAGGTGGAAATGGGAGTGTCCCGCGGCCTTCCCTTGGCTTCCTCTGGATTTGCCATTTCCCCCCATAGACTCCTGGCTCGGCTGTCCCTCCGGGTGCTTTCTCATCACTGGGGAGCTCCAGGACAGTTGAGTCGGGCTGGCTCCTTGAGGTGGGTGTGAGGAGTGGCTGTGGGCCCTGCCTTGGAGACCCGACCAGGTTGCCCCCCTGGGCTCACTCGGTCATGTGCTGCCCATCTTGAAAAGTTCTCTGTGCTCACGAGTGGCTGTGCAGTTTCCTCACCTCTCCCGTCAGCCAAGCTGTGTCTTCGGGGCGAGGTGACTGTTGGGATGGCTCGTTACCACCTCAGATGGCCGCGTCTGCTGTGTCCTGAACTTTCCATGAATCCCTGCGCCTTCTTTCTCTTTGGGAGTCAGCACTTGAACTCTCTTTGCCTGGGCTGCTGAGATAGCCACACCGGAAGCAAGCTGGGGGGGAGGCATATTACCTGGAGGTGGTTGTCATCGTTTCCTGTGGTCACTTTTAGTCCTTTGCTACCAAACATCCTGTTTGTGTCCCTAGAACAGCAGGAACACTGACCTGGGCCGGTTATCTGCCTGACCTCTACAGAGGTGTGGGGGCCTGGGCTGTCACAGTCCGCCTGCCCCTGGGACCCCGGGCTGCCTGGTCGCTGGCTATTAATGGCATTGCTGGTAGCAGCTCCTTTTGGTGTCACTGGCTTGAGCTTCACCTCAGCTCTGCTCTTTCTCTTCTCCTTGCTTCTGCTGGGGAGATTTTTCCTCCAAATATCCTTTTGGATGTGATCAGTCAACAACACTCCCTTCTCTGTGGTTCTGCTTGGGATGGGGGGAGGTCTCCAACCATCACCTTCTTCAGTCAGAGCTGCTCACTTTTTCTCTGTTTATATATTGGCTTCCATTGAAGGTTACAGTGGCAAAAGGGGTTTTGAGGCTTTTTTAAAATATGAAAATAAAAAATGTAAAAACATTTGGAAATCACTTATGAGGTTCTACTCACTCACCTGTTTAGCTGATGGACAAACTGAGGCCCTCTGAGGACAAAGCACTTATAGTAGCAGAGCAGGCCTGTGCTTTTCCTCTTTCTAGCCCCTTTTTAAAAATATATATATCTTTGCCCCGCCGGTTGTGGTTTAGTATTGAGCATTTTTTAATATATCTTTATTGATTTTGAAGAGAGGGAGGGGGAGGGACCAAGAGAGAGAGAAACATCAGTGATGAGAGAGTCATCATTGGTTGGCTGCCTCCTGCACGCCCCCGAGTGGGGATCGAGCCCGCAGCCTGGGCATGTGCCCTGACCGGGATTGAACCGCGATCTCCTGGATCCTAGGTCGATGCTCAACCCCTGAGCCAGGCCAGCCGGGCTCTTTCTAGCCCTTTTGGGGGAATATCTGGGGTCGTAGTTTTCCTCATTTCTAGAACTACACATCTGCTACAGTGTAGCCTCGAGCCTTGTTTTTCCCTTCCCCTAGAGACCTTTTCATGTCATTTTGTATCTGATACTATTTACTTTTGTTAAAGTCTTTGTCAAAGAAGATAATGCTTAGTTTAAGGAGAAGAAAAATAAAGACAAGTGAAAGTCCTTTCTTCCTTCCCCCACGGAGGGGTAACTATTGTTAACAGTTCTGTGTGTATCTTTTCCAACCATTTGTTAAACATTTATAAACATAGAAGCATGCATATGATATGCGTATCCTTCATTGTTTTAACTAAGATGAGATTCACATAACATACAACGAATCATTTTAAAGTGTACAATTCAGTGGCATTTAGTACATTCACAATATGTGCAGCCAACGCCTCCGTCTAGTTCCAGAACGTTTTCATCACCACCAAAGAAGACCCTGTACCCAGTAAGCAGTGTCTTTACCCTAATGCTTCTTCCGGGCCCTGGCGGCCACTAATCAGCTCTCTGTCTCTATGGATTTGCCTATTTTGGGACATTGTATATAAATGGAATCATACAACACGTGGACTTCTGTGACTGGCTTTTTTCCGTTAGCATAATGTTTTCAAGATTCATCCACATTGTAGCGTGTGTCAGTATTTCACTCCTTTTATGTGGCTGCATAATATTCCATTATAGGGAGGGACCACATTTTGCTTATCCGGCCATCTGTTGGTGGACATTTGGGTTGTTTCTACCTTTTGGCTATCTGAGACCAGTGCTGCTGTGGACATTCATGTTCAAACATTTATTTGAACACCTGTTTTCAGTTCTTTTGGGTTTACATCTTTTCATTGTTTTTAAAGTTGGTTTTTCTATATTATAAATGTCTATTGAAAGGACTAATTATATTCATGTTCCTTTTGATAGTTAACTTTTTAAAAAATATATGTTTTTATTGATTTCAGAGAGAGGAAGGGAGAGGGAGAGAGAGAAAGAAACGTCAGTGATGAGTCATTGATCAGCTGCCTCCTACACGCCCCCTACTGGGGATCGAGTCTGAAACCCGGGCCTGTGCCCTGACCAGGAATCCGACCTCAGGTCAACGCTCAACCACTGAGCCACGGCGGCTGGGCTAATAGTTAACTTTTTTGTTTTTACTGATTATCAATGTTATACATGTTCATTATAGAAAATTTGAAAACTACAGAGGTATACAAAGAAGGAAATAATAAGAAACTCTTAGAGATAATCATCCAGTTATAACCACAATTAATATTTTAAGTATTTCTGTATGTTTTTTTCCAGTGCATATATATTTATATATATTTACATAATTGGAATAATAATTGCCATCATTATATAATTTACTCTGTGCTAGGCACTGTTCTAGGTGCCTCACTTGTGTTACCCTTTTAACATTTTTTATTTACTTATTTATTTATTTACATGCTGAGGAGAGAGAGAGAGAGAAACGTCGATTTGTCGTTACACTGATTCCTGCATTCATTGGTTGATTCTTGTGTGTGCCCTGACCAGGGATCGAACCCTAACCTTGGTGCATTGGGACGACGCTGTAATCAACTGAGCTACCTGGCCTGGGCCGTCTTGACCTTTTTATCATTATGAAATGTCCCTCTGTATCTCTGGTAATATTCCTGTCGAAGTCTGTCTTGTCTGATATTAACAGAACTACTCCAACTTTCTTGATACTAGTGTTAGCGTGGTCTATTTTCCTTCTTCGTTTTACACAAATCAAACCAGTAGGAACTATCTGTGTCTTTAAAGTGTTTCCTGTAGACAGCATATATTGAGTCTTGCATTTTTATCCAGCCTGACAATCTATCCCTTTTAATTGGAGATACAGACCTTCTAACATTTAGAGTCATTATCAGTATGATTGAGTGTGTCTACCATCTTAAAATTTTTTTTCTATTTGTTCCACTGCTTCTTTTCCCCCACCCCTGCTTTCTTTTGGATTTATTAAATATTTTTTTAGGATTCCATTTTATCTCCACCATTGGCTTATTTAGCTATACTTCATTGGTTTTTACCTTTTTTAGTGGTTGCTGTATGGGGTGTTGATTTTTTTTATTGAATTTATTGGGGTGACATTGGTTAATAAAATTGTATAGGTTCCAGGTGTACAATTCTGTAATATGTCTTCTGTATATTGTATTGTGTGTTCACCACCCCCCAAGTGGTTGCCGTATGGTTTATGGGTTTAATTGATCATAGTCTATCTTCAAATCATATCGTACTATTTCACATATTACCTAAGAACCCTACAACAGAATCCAGTCAAACCTCAGTTCTCCAACATCTCCCATCTTGAACAGTTCGATTCTCGACCAGGTTGTTCACAGAAAAAACATCTTGGTTGTCGAACAAACCTTTGGTTCTCTACCCGACAGCCCTTTCGTGCTGTGTGATCAGTCACAAGTCTCTCAAGGCGACAAACAATGGAGAGAATGTGTGACTATGAGTCAGTGAACCGCTAAAGCTTGCATTGTTAACATCTCAGGAAATTGCGCTGTGAATATTTTCGTGTTTGTATGTACAGTAAGTCACCATGGGTCGTAAGAAAGTTGGTGATAGCAGCAAAGTGAAAGGAAAGTTGTGAGAACAATAGAGCTTAAAAAATAAATAATTGCCAAGTGTGATAGAGGTGTTTGTGTGTGTGATCTGGCTACTGAGTATGGCATGGCCAAACCCACGATTAGCACAATTTCAAAACATAAAGAGGCCATCAAGAGTGTGAAAGTGCTCATGGAACAGTGATCACAGGCAATTGAGAAAGGTTAAAACAGGGACTCATTTGGGGGTCTGGACAGATTAATTCAATTTACATTATTTCTAATGGGAAAAAGTGATTCAGTTTTCAAACAAATCACTTATTCTCGAACAGCCTTCCGGAACAGATTAAGTTTGAGAACTGAGGTTCTCAAACCTCATTTGCATTTCCCCCTCCAGTCCTTTGTCATTGTGGTTATAAATTTTATGTCTGTGTGTATTGTAAAACCACACTCCGTTTTTAGCCTTTTATATTTACCCACAAATTTACTATTTCTGGCACTCTTTGTTGTTTCGTAAAAAGAGCCTTTTGAAGTCTAAAGAAATGAACAAAAAAGTTTACAAAATATTATTTTTCCCCTTACCTCTCCCTTTCAGTTTCTCTTCCAAAGTCTCATCTTCCTCTCTCTTTCCCTGGCTAGTTTTTCCAGCCCCCGGAGCTTCCCTCAGCATCACTGATCTTCAGTGCTTGCTTTGTGGTTCTGTCTGTCTCATCTGCGGCTCGGTCGTGATAATCGACGATGCTACCAGCCACTCCCAGCTGTGGAGCCCCCGGCTGGTGTCGCTAACACATTCCAGTGACGCATGGTTCAGAAAAATCCGCACCTTCCAGCTCGCTTCTCCTGTCTCCTCTGCCCCATGCGGGGAGGTGTGACCGGATGACATGGCAGGAGACACCACACCGGCTTGCCATTCTCCCTGCTGCTTTTTGCTAACGTCTCTCCTCTGCCGCCTCCTTCAGCACCAAGTGCAAGTGCCACCCAGTCCCAGGTCCTGACTCTGCCTGGGCCCCGGGCTCCCTCCCAGCTGCCTCACTCCCGTGGGCCTAGCCCACCTCACTGACTCGCCCTCCCCCACCCACAGAGGAAGCCAGACAGGCCACACAGTGAGTTTAAACCTTAAGGACCCACAAGGGGCTGCTATGCTATGGCCACAAATCTTGTGGAGTGTTCCTTTGATTTTTTTTTTTTTAGGCTAGGAGTGCTGCAGGCTGGGGAGGGGTGGTGGAAATTAGATCACAGCAGCGGGGGATTTCCTGAGTTAGAAGAGTTGGGATGGCTTGGGCCCCGTTGGTGCACATGTGTTGCTGTCCCCAATTGTGGTTTGCGTGTGGTGAGCACTCACGGAGACCAGAGGTGGCATGGGCTGAAGTGGTGGGGCAGATCTCCGTAGCACATGTGTTCAGCGGAGTCATGCATTCAGGAGTTGTCCACAGAGCACGTGTTAGGTCCGAGGAGGGGAGGATGGATAATAAAGCCGCACTCCCTGCCCTTGGTGAGCTGTCACAGGCTGGTGGGACATAGGCACTTAGGCAGACAGGTCTTAACCAGTTTGATATGTGCTCTCAGAGGGAAGTGCACCGTACTTTGGGAACTCAAAGAAGAGGGGGCTTGAACCCTGTGCAGGGAATGTGGTCAGGGAGGGCTTCCTGGAGGAAATGGTATCCTAAACTGACTCTCTGTTGTGCATCTTAATTAGAATCTTGACACTTAGAAGAAACTCTAAACTTTCATCCTTTATATAGTTAATAAGGATTTCCCTACTAAGATTTGGGATTCTCTTACAGAAGACGTCCCAACATAAAAACGACACATTCCCTTTTTATCCTATGGTGCAGGAGAGGAAACTGAACTGCGATGAGTCTTGGGATAAGAAAGGATTTGTCCTGGTAAAGAAGACAGAGGGCCCGGCCGGGCGTGGCTCAGCGGTAGAGCATTGACCTGGGATCCAGGAGGTAGCGGTTTGATTCCCGGTCAGGGCACATGCTGGGGTTGTGCTCCAGCAGGGAGCGTGCAGGAGGCAGCCGATCAGCGACTCTCATCATTGATGTTTCTCTCTCTCTCTCCCCCTTCCTCTCGCTGAAATCAATAAAGACATATTTAAAAAAAAAAAAGAAGACAGGAGGGTAGTCTAGGCAGAGGGAAAGGCATGTGCAGCAGCCTGGAGGGAGGGGGCTTGTGTGTGTGTGTGCTAAGTTCATTGGCTATGATTTGTTACCTTGTGTCCTCCCAGCTGCATTTTACAATTAAACTCAGCTTGGGCCCCAAGGCCTAGGACAGTGGTTAGCCTTTGCTTCCGCAGTAGAATGACCTTTTGGGGTGGCTTTGGTGTGACGGCTGAAGTGGAGCCAGCCCCTGGGGCTTCTGTTAGCCTCCAGTCAGATGTTGAGCTCCATCTGAGCAAACTCTTCCTGGGCCCAGTGGGGCTGGGACCCTGGGCTAGTTCTGAAGGGCATTTCCAGAGTTTGGGGCCTGAGATTGTGTCCTGCTCCCCACCCCCCGCAGGAAAACCTGGTTCCTTTGATAATGAGCTTGGCCTAACCCCTCTTCTGGGGGGATGGGTGGACTTTAGCACCTAGCTGGAGGGCACTCTGAGAATTCCTGGAGTTGACAGCATGCAGCTTACAGCTCTCCCAAGGCCGGGCTGGGAGAACTACTTGTTTTTATAGGAAGAGCAGGCTGGAGTGGCAGCCCTCTATCTTTCCCAAACCTCTGCTTTCTGGGCCCCTGAGAGAGTCATGGTGATGTGGCCATGGAAAAGAAAAGCGGGCTCTGGCTTGTGTAGCCCTGTGGCTCTGCCTGACCTCGGTCGCTGCCCTTGTCGCCCAGACCCTCCCATGCGCCTTCTTTCCTTCCCTGCTCCCCTTCCTGTCTCATCTGGTGCTGAGTGGTTGAGTGTCCACCCAGGAAACAAACGTGGGAGGCATCCCGCACTCCTCCCTCTTTCTCCACAGCCACCCATTTACCAGGTCTTGTTGATTTTACCTGGTTTTATTTAGAGCACTGGGACTCTTTTCCTCTGGCCGAGCCCCCCCTCTCCCCGGTCTCTCCTGCACAAGCTGCCCCAGAGATCTAACAGGCAAGCCTGGTCCTGCCGGCTGGCCCGCAGCTCCCTGGGGCTTGCCCTTGTAAGTCCAGGCTCCGCAGCGGGCCCTGGGTCCTTGGCTCCTCTTGCACCAAGCTGGGACTTGTACCCTGAGCTCCGGCCCCCTCTGTCCGCAGGCTACTTCTCACCTCTGCCTCTGCTTGGTCCTCTGCCCTGAAGCCCATCCTTTCCTCCCCCCTGCCTAGTTTATGACAGTCAGCCTAGTGCTTCCCCGGGAAGACACTGTCTTTATCTCCTCTGTGTCCAGCACCATCGGGGGCCTGTGCCAAGTACTATCGGGGCTGCCACTGCGAAGACGATGCAGCGGCAGGTGGGATAGGGACAGGGACAGGTATGTGACGTTGCGCTCTTTTTCAAGGTTGGCCTTGGATACCCGAGTGAGGCAGTGCCCTCTGCTTTGTGCATTGTGCACGGTGGTGGCTTTGCTGGAGAGGAGTGTGTGTGCTGCCTGGGTCAGTGCCCAGCAAGGCCCATTCCAGAAATTTCAGTCACCTGGGATCGAGGCAGAGATGAGCCCGCTTCAGCCCTGTGATCAGACGTGTCTCCAGGGGGCTCAGCAGTGAGTTGAGAGGTGCAGGGCGGCCACTGTTAGCTGCTGTCCCGGGCAGTGGTTTCACTGTAGCAGATTCCCAGTCTCCTTGGACCATGAAGAGTATGGACCGTCTCCCAAAGCAGTGTTGTAGGGACATGTGCACACTGTTCTGTGTGACCTTTCAGGCGGCCCACACAGCCGCTAGAGAGTCCTCTGTGGATGCCAGGGTCAGGCCTGTGGTGTAAGGTTGAGTGAGTTCCTTTGCTGTCTGCCTTTCTTGCTCCGGAAAGGGGGGTGAAGAGTCCTTTTACCCATGGGCGGGGAGCTCAACTGAGTCAGCAGAGGGAGGGGGATTGCTTGGCCAGGTGCAAGCGGGTGCTTGTCCATCTGACACTCAGGGCCTCTGGAGTAAGTCCAGGGTGGCCCGTGTTGCTGCTGTCCCAAAGGCTGGCCCCTCTGGCCGAGTTAGGAGTTAGAGACCTCAGATGGACAGGTGCAGCAGGCACTACCCTGGCCACTTGCTGGACTCCTTCCTCAGAGCTTGGATGTCAGAGCAGATGGCACTGTGGGACTGGGAGGTTGGCCTTTGGACCGGACTTCCTGGGAGCATCGGCCGTACCCTTCCTCCCACTGGCTTTGTGTACTGAGCTCCCCACGCCCCGGGCACAGGGGCCTCTGGATGCTTCCGCTTGGCAAGTCTTTGAACTTGGGGAGGGCTTTGAAGCAGGGCAGAGAGAGCAGTTTCGGTTGGGTCTTGCACAAGCCTGTCAGCTTTTTACCCACACATTCCTTGTGGGCAGAGCCCCCGATCCAGTCCTGATACATTAACAAAATGGAGCTGGGGGGCAGAGTGGCAGAGTTGGGCTGCCTGCTGACACCTTTCAGAGCACTTTCTCTGCAGTTGCTTGTGGTTTTTGCTCGGTGCTCTTTTACATCTGCTCAGGTGGGACAGTCAGGGATGTCACTTGGTGTCACCTGGTGAGGTGGGCACTGATATGTATGGACTGTGTGCTTGTGCTATGCCAGCCAGGTCTGCTCTATGTTCAATATCTTACTTGTTCCTGCAGGTGGCTTGGGCGAGGCTTGGGAATCCCCCCCCACGTCGCTGTGATGTAAGGGGCTGTTATTGTAGATGAGGGGACTGAGCTCAGAGGTGCAGTGCTAGCAATTTCAACTACCAAGTCCATGTCACATTACGGACCTGCCTCCTGAGGCCAGGCGGGGGTTGTGGATGGCTGAAGCGGGCCGGAAAAGAAAGGGTTCTAGATTTCATGCTGCAGCCAGTGGTCGCCCTATAGGGACGGAGACCGGGATTACTAGCTAGCTCTTCAGTCTGACTGCTCCTGGGAGGCCGGGGATCCTGGCTTTCGTGTGAAAACCCTTGATTTCTTAACACATTGTTTGCGGGTAGTTTTTATCCCGCGCTCTACTACCAGTCAACGTAAAATGTATAAATACATTTCCCGCATACAATGTGTTAAGACTGACCACACAAACAGGTCTGTGAGTGGGGGGTGGGGTCAGTCTGCAGGGCTTGCGCTGCTAACCCCTGCCTGGTGACCTCTTTCCTAGTCTCTGTCGACTCCCTTACCCCTCCCCCCCCCATAGAATCCCCTCTGGAAGGAGGAAGGGGGAGAAGCAGAGTTCATTGCTGAACCAAATCTTGGAAGATTTCTCTGGTCCAACCCATATCCATTTACAATTCCTATTTCACCAAAAGGATAAGTAGGGTGGGACGTTCAGGAACTGTGGAATCAGGCAGAAGGAAGAATAGGATGTGCACTTGACTGTCCCTGCTCACGGGCCGAGCAGTCTGCGCCCTGCCACCGGCTCCCCGGGGGCACCTCTAGAGGCCGCGGGCACTTCCTGCTGTCTGCCACTCCACACTGAGCTGCCCTTGGCTCTGAGGGTGGCAGGCGGCTCCTGGGATCTGCCCTCAGAGGACCGGGCCGCCAGGGGAGAGTGCCGGAGACAGCTCTTTGTGCCTGCGTTTTGAAATCTGTCCCCAGGAGTCATTGTTCACGGTCAGTGAGATTCGACTCCTCTTTGCCAGCTCCTGCCTCACCTGGGTGTGGTGGGGTGAGACAATGGAGTGGGGTCAGGTACCCCCTTTTTTTGCAGGTCGCCCCTCTCAAGGGACGGTGCCCACGGAAGAAAACATCAGAGTTTGGGGCACAGCAGCGAGCGGTGGACAGGGACAGAGACTTCCACTTTTTAAACAGAGAAAGGAGTGGTGTCAGAGAGGGCAGGAGCTGGTGACAATTGATAAGCTCACTAACTTCCTTGGTGATCACTTCCTGCCTAGATTTAGAGATAGACAGGAGGAGAGGCACCAGCCCCAGCTGGCAGTGCTGTTCAGATCAGAGGCTGCCAAGTTAACCACGAGGCTCCCTGATTTTCTGTACATTTGTTCGGAGACAGAAGCACAGGATTTCTGGTCCTGTCCGTCGCCAGGCACAGAGCAGGTGCCGTGAGTGCGGAGGGATGGGGCTCAATGCTCCTGACTTAGGTTGGCCTGCGCCCTGCCCCTGGTGGCCCTCCTTGGGCCCTCAGAGTGAGAAATTCCGTGCAGACACTGCAGAAACCGGGGTCCAGTGAAGTCACCCAGATCTCCCCCTCTGAGCATTGCTTCTATTAGAAGGGAGTCCCCACTACGCAAAATCTAACTTGCTAACAGATTTTGGGAATATTTTGTGTGTGCGCCCTGGGGACTCCCTCGGTGATGTTTTTGGCATTGTGGCTGGGCACTGCTCTTGCCATCTGTCCTGGCTCTGCTGGGGTGAATTCCCAGAGCCCCAGTTGTCTCCTCCAGTAAAATCCAAATCAGAACTGAGGTGTATACCTCCCCTCCCCCCTCAGCCTCCTAGAGTAACCCACTGGCCACAGCGGAGAGAGGCTGGCCACAGCATGCCACTCCAAGCTGGAGCCTGGGGGCCCTCTCTGCCGCATGAGCCCCAGGGCATAGGCCACCCACTCAGTTCTCCACGAGGCTCACCATCTGCTTCGCTCTCTGCCTCACTGTGGGGTTGGTGGGCATCTTGCAGGTGGACTACAGGGTCTGATTGGTTCTCTTTGCGCCAGCTCCTCCTCTGCCCTGGGATGTCCCTCCATGTGAGCCCTGTGGGCAAGGCTGACAGCCCAGGTCTCTCTGGATGCGTTTTGTTTCAGGAAAGTCTGTCTTGCCTCCTTTTTTTCTCTTGTGGTTTCCGAGTGTGACTCTGGTTAGCCAAGGCCATGAGGACTGCGGCCTCCATCTGCTCCCTCCCTGCCCAGGAAGAGACCGGTTTCCCCATGTGGAGAGTTGGCAAGGATCTGGGCTTCAGGAGAAATTTCTGCCCTCAGGACAGTGGCTATAGGCATCCCTCCTTTGTAGATCAGCGACACTGTCCTACCAGGGCTCAGTCAGGTCAGTCAGGCCTGCCCCCTGCCGGCATGGGGAAATGAGCGTGGGGAGCTCGGGAGGGACTGGGAGAAGGCTTGGGGTTCCTGTGCATCTGATGGGCCCTTCCTAGACCATCCCTTTTCTCAGGAGGTGCCGACCGACTGTCACATGGTCCCAAGAGAACTTTGTCTTGCCCAGGCCGAGAAGACCAGGGCTGGGTGGTGTAGATGCCTCTAGGGAAGCAAAGGTGTCATTGAGGGTCAACTGTGGAGTGCAGAGGGCAGCTGGCCCTGGCTCTTTTCCTCTCCCGTCTGCCCTTCTTAGAGCTCTTAACTGGCTTAGATAGTGGTTCCAGCTTGTGTTCCGTGGTGACATACCCTACAGGTGACACTCGCGACAGGTAAGCATCATGCCTTGCCCATCCTTCCAGAGGGCACACCTTCTTCCTGGGGTTCTGTGCACCTCCGAGCTCTTGCACGCAAGAAAACGCATTGGAATGCCCTTGAGTGGGGCTGATGGCCATGGGGCAGGAACCTGCTTCAGCCCATTTCCTAAAATTAAAAGCAAACGAGTTACAAATGTCTGTGCTTTGTGATTGTTAGCCAAGGATGGGCAGTGGCCTACCTCACAGCTGACTATTGCTCATCAGGCTCGAGATTCTCTTTGTCCCTCCCTCAGCTGGCGCTTTCAGCAGAACCCTGCCTGCCTGCCTGTCTCCTCTGCCAGTATCTGAGAGGGCCCAGGAGCCACTGATCTCTCTGTGCCCAGGCCCCTCCCTTGTCCCCATAAGGAGGCTGCCTGGCAGTAGGAGGGGGTGAAGGTCAGTGCCAGCCCCACCTTGCATCATGCTGCTCAGACGAGGCCGCTGGCCGTATGACACAGGAAGGAAACACTCCTGTAAATTGACCTGTATGGCAGTGAATTAGCCTAGAACACAGAGCTCCAGCCTTCTCTGAATTCTTGAGCTCTGCATGCCTCCACTAGAGGCTCATCAGTGGGTCAGGACCCTGCCTCAGGCTGTGGGTGAAGAAGAGAGGGAGGGGGAGAGAGGAGGGAGATGGGAACAAGGTCCCCCCCCCCAGGCAGTGGTGGAAATCACCCCAGTGGCCAGTCTTTTCGGATTGCTCTAGGGACTCTGGGGACTGGTGCTATGAAAGCTGGAGAGTGGTGACAGGCAGAAGGAGGGACTGCTGTTGACAGCCTCTCCTTGTGGATGTCATGGAAGGAGAGTGGATAGGCTCTGCAGCCAGGAGATCTGTCCTCGTGGGGGACCCCGCCTGCCTGCAGAGCTCGCTCATTGGACACTCTTGGGCCTTATTTGTAAAATAGGGGTGTGCGGCCAGGGTCCTATCCTGGTAGATGCTCAGTGAGGATTATTTCAGTCTTCTCCCCTCCCCGGTCTGAGCTTCCTGGCCACACAGCCCTGCCTTTGGGTCCTTTTGTAGCACTCTGCTGGGCTTGAAGCCTCAGTGGCAGGACCAGAGGCTGTTTTCTCCAGGGCTTGCTCCTCGAGGAGGGCAGAGGCTGAGAGCTTTCCTGGAGCGTGGGCAGATCCTTCTATTGTTCTGATTCCAGGTTCAAAGCCACAGGGCTCTCAGACAGCTGTGACTTCCCGGAGGCAGGCAGTAGAGCTAAGGTGGGGGTGGGGGGGCGCTGGAGCCCTGACACTTCTCTCTCTTGCCTCTGTCCTTGCTAGGGATTGGGTTAGAGGCCTCTGGGCTTAGCTGATGTTCTCTGAGAAGGACTTGGAATGAGCCCGAGGCAGGGAGGGGTGAGGTCAGTGGTGTGCTCAGCAAGGAGGCTTGAGTTAGTGACGGGCCTGTCACACAGCTCCCAGGATTTTTGGCCTCAGTCCCTGGCTCTACTTCCTCCTGCTCCTGTCCTTAAGGGAGATGAACATCAGTGACAGTATTTATTTACCCAGAGTTTCCTCTGTGTCACAGTGAGAGGACAGAGGAGGCTGTCAGCCTTCACGGTGGCTTTCGAACACTTTTTTGTTGATTACTCATTGTGTGCTCTGTGAGATGTCTGAGAAACGAAAGCCCAGTTGGTCTAGTAAATTGCCACCCAGGCTAGTGAGTGGTGGACTTGAACCTGTCTGTCCCACTACTTGGAGGCGGGTTTTTTCCACTCTGCCACACTGCCATGCAGGTTGTGGTGCCAGAAGGGTATACAGCTATGTTAGTGTCGCAGTTCCCAACGCCACCAAAGCGTCCAAATCTGTGGTATGGACGGGGGTGGCTTTTCATGTGGACAATGGTGGCTTTGTGGTGCTGCTCAAAATCGTTCACCAAAGTCCCCAAGTGCATGTGCAGGTCTCTTTGAAGCCTCACTTCTTATCTTACAATCATTTGCATTTCGCATTTGACTCCATAACCTTGCTTGTTGTAATTTAACAATTAAATTTAGCCTTGCTTGTTTTAATTTAAGGCAGTGGTTTAAGTGACTCACTCCGGAGTAAATTTGATACTTACAGGGTATTCTGGGTTCGTCCCGAGGTGGTTCCTGTGCCCCTGGGCTCCATCTGTCCCCTGGGGGTGTGGATATCCGGGTAGGAGATGGGGTAGGGGTGGGGGCACATTCAGTGTTGCCAATAGAGGCACACAGCAGGGAAAGGAAACGGGCCCAGTTTGGTTGGAGAGGCAGGCTGCTGTGCGAGGGCCTGAGGAACGAGTGAAGGTCAGGTTTGGGCCATATTCTGAGAAGCTCCAGATCAGAGTGCCACCCCCAGGGGTTCCTATCTTATCCTGTAGGCAGCCAGGGCCGTCAGTGGCTGAGTATTGTGACTCCTCCTTGCTTGGCACACATCCATTCCCTGAATGAGAGGTCTACAGGGTGTTTGTGCTGGGGATCCAGTGAGGGCAAGGAGGTCCCCGTCCACAGAGGGCCTGCATTCTAGTGGGAGAGGCGAGAGCGATGTGTGGACACACACAACAAAGTCAGGCTTCCAAGATGTTCAGACTGCTGGTGTCTGTTTAAAGGATCAGAGAAGGAGCGTGGATTCTGATGCCAAACCAAGTTGTTTCGACTGCGTGTTATGAAAAGAAAGGGAGGAAAGAAGTAGGGGGGAGGCCCCATGAAGGAAGAATTGATGTGACTTGGTGAACAGTGAAATGTGGGGGCTATTAAGGGTTCTGCTGGAGAGCCGGAAAAGGCAGGCAAGAGAGGGCCTGAGCACAGGAAGCACTGCCTGGTTCTGTGGCCACCTCGGGCTGTGTTCGTTGGTCAGAACCTGACTGGCAAAGAGCGGGTAACTAGTGCTATGAACTTGACAAACAGCGCGAAAAGACTTCAGCTCATTCCTGGAACAGGCAAACTTTTGAACTTTCTTTTCCGGTCTCTGTAGGGAGGATGACTCATTTCTGAGCCCCTCCAAAACTCTGTTGGTGATTAGCTGGGGTGAGAGGCTCAAGGAGCCACCCTGCTTGCTCTGCAGCAGACTGACTTGCCTTGAGGAGCCCAGATTGCAGGACTGGATTGGATGGATTTGCAAGAGCTGAGAAATTTTCAGCACTTGAGCCCACTGGGTTCTAGGTTCTCTGTCTTTTTTGTATGTAAACCTGTGCTTTATCCGTTGAGGGAACTGTGGGATGGGCCTGGAGATGCGCCCTAGACTTGACCTTCAACCATTTGGAGTCTCTGGGTGACCTGAAGAGGTAGATGAAATCTGACCAATGAAATGTGTTCACAGTGTTCTGGGACTTCTGGGGTAGGGTGGGGCCTGCTGATCTTGGACAGTAGATGAGTTATTTGCAATAGAAAAGAGACTGCTGTCCTGCCAGCCTAGACCGGCTCCAGAGCCTGTGGGGTGGGGGGTGGAGGTGTGCAGGGTAAACCTGGGTGGCTCCTCCCACCTGCTGCTGCTTAACCTCCTGGAACCCCATCAGATTGGGAAACCTGATCAGTGGGGGCCCCAGGGTAGGGGCCTGGTACAGATGGGGCCTGGCATGGTCGGGCTTCTGCCTGGCACTCAGGGTGACCTCTGGAGTTGCCTTTCTGCCTTTATTCTCTCGAGTCTCTGGTTGTGCTCTGTGACCTTGGGCACAAGCCAGGCACCCAAGAAAGAAAGCCAGCTTGCTGGGACACTCACGTTGTATCAGCCCTGCAAGGAAGGCTCCTTGGCGATAGGAAGCCACCTTCCCATGGCCTGTGAGTAGCCCAGGGAAGAGTCGGGCCTCCTCCCACCTCCCCTGGCAGCAGATTGGAAAGCTGGGCCTTCTCCCCTGGTTTCCTGTGTGTCACCCCAGTGTGTCACTTCCTTCAGGGCTGTGAGAGTAGAATGGCAGTTCCCGTTGAGTGAGACATGAGTCAGCCAAGGAGAATGGTGGCTGAGTCTTCATAGCCTCCAGGCACAGTTATTAAATATTCAGATGACACTATAGTATTGATCGGTTCTTACCCAGCTCCTTAGGGAGAGCAGTTTTGTCTGGGATAGCCATATCTTGGGTTTAGACAAACTCTGAGGAGCTCAAAGGTGCTATCTACAGGGGTTGGCAAAAGGAAGTTTGCTGTTGTGAGTTTAGGAAGCACAGAGTTTATTATTGTACTATTATTAATTATTAATTATTGTATTTGTATTACAACTGTAAACCTACTTTTGCCCACCCCTGTAAATCTCACCCGAAGTTGTATTATCTCCTCCTCAGAGCTTGCTACCAGCCATGGGGACAAACTGGGTTCTGCCCATTTTACAGATAAAGAAGATGACCCAGGGAGGTGGTACGACCTGTTGACAGGTACCCAGCAGGCTGGGCCCGGAATCATCGCCTCCTGGCTGTGGCTTGCACTGGCTGTTTTGCCAGCTCACTGCTCCTGCCTTTCCTGTCTCCTCCTCTTCACGGTCCCTCTGTCAGGGTGCCATTCATTCTAGCTGCTGGGGATATGGCGTGGAGCAAGCAAGACAAAGCTCCTGCTCTCTAGAGCTGAGCTCTTGGAGAGGAGACAGTTGACAAGAACCCAAATTGGCAGGGAGGGCCCCTCCAGGAGATTGAGTTCCTAGTCAGTGTCCAGGCCCCGGGTCCCCAGGCTGGGTGGGGGAGAGCAGATCTGGCCTACTTGTGGATTGGCCCTTACTGGTCACAGATCTGCCTTTCCCTCCCAGGACAGTTATCAGGATAAATATACCCAGCTCCCCATTCCTAGGGAGTTACTCACTGAGCAAAAGTACCCCACTGCTGCGGATTAGATTACCTCTGCTCTAACTGCTCATGTGCTCAGGCCTGGGGGAGGGGACACCCGCCTTTTTGTTCTGCTCTCCTTCCTAATCTGGAAGAGTTTCAGGAAAGGGGCTGAGATGAGACCATCCGCAGCGCTGGTCTTGCTGTTTACATAGCTCCTTCCTTAGGAAAGACCCAGCCCTGCTCACTGCTTCTGTCCCTGAGCTCAGGCAGCCGCAAGGAAGCTGAGCAGCTTCTCCTCTGACACTTGAGGCCACTAAGGCCCAGCAGGTACTTAGCAGGGGGACCCCAAACCTCCGTTCCCCAGAGTTCTGAGCCCAGCAAGGCAGGCCTAAGGCTGGGCCTCTCCAGGACCTGTGGGGAAGGGACTTACTGAGCTGATGTCGTTTCTCTGAGAGCCTGGGTCTTGTATTAAATGACGGGGACGGACAGCTGGCCCTGGGCTGTTGGGAAGGCCCTTGTGGTCTGGCAGCCCCTTGCCGCCTGTGTTGCAGCCCACAGGGCGCTGTTCGTGCTCCTTCCTTCTGCCTGTCAGCTCCTAAGGAAACTTTGCCGCCCCCTGCCTGGGGCGGTGAGAGCTGAGTTAAACTGGCCTGCAGAGAGGTGAGTGACTGAGTCTTGGAAATACCTTGTTCTCACTGTGGGCCTCTCCTAGGCCTGTTGAGATGGGGTCTTCCTCATGGCCAGGGGACCCTGTCTCTTTTAGTTCTGCCGGGGCTGCTGGGTGGAGAAGTGTCAAGGGGCCCAGCACCAGAGCAGGTATGGCAGTGTGGACTCTGGTACCCGATGATGCCCCACATTTACCTGTCCCATCCGCGGAGACCTGTTGGGGAGACTTCTCCAGGGTGACTTTGGTTTCTCCAGAATGGTGCCCCTAACTATGGACCGAGGATTGCAACATCCTTTGCCCCCAGGAGTGGGATGGGATGGGGAGGCGTTTTTCTCTTTCCCCTCCAGCGCTAACCACCCCTCTGGGAGGGAGCACCTGTCTGCTTGGCATCTCCCAAGTACTGAGGGGATGCTCTGCTCCAGGACTGTGTATCCACTTTCTCTTGTGACCCTTATTTCTCTGAGTAAGGGGCTAGAATTCCCATATGACAGACAGGAAAACTGAGGCATAAAGAGCAGTTGAGCAGCCTGGCTGGGCAACTCTGCCGCTAAGCAGAGTCTTCGTGACTCAGAATCTGCCCCCCTCCCCCCTTCGAGCTCTGACAGCTAGTGTGCTTAGAGCCTGGGAGGACGGAATGGCTCAGAGTCTCCCGTCCCTCCCACCCTCCCCTTATCTCAGTCTCTTGGTGTCTGTTAGCTCTAGGCCTCTTGATAGTCTTTATCGCATACTGAGAAGTGGCTGGGGCTTAGGTAGGAGGAAGAAGCCAGTCTTGTGAAAGAGCCCTGACTTGTTTTTAGACACTAGTTGGGGTTAAAGGTGGAAAGAGATAATTAATTCTCTAACTTAGTGGGTGCCATGTGTCAGTGGGTCAGCCTAAGTCCCCCAAACCACAGTCTGGGGACATCCCCTATCATGGGAGGAGAATGAGGGGGTTCCAGGGCTCCCTCCTCTGCCATGCACCCCTGGGCTGCTTGGCCCTGGAATGCGGACAGACCAGCCGCTGGGTCCCCTCCCTCCAGGGGCAGCGAGCCCTTGTGTCTTACTTAACCCCCTCAGGGCTGCAGATCCAGTGGCTCCCAACAGATCCTCAGGATTATGCTCCATGGCTCACTGGCTGGGGCCGGGGTAAGGCCCCTTCCTCTAGGCCTGATTCTGGTGCTCATGCTACCCAGCCACCTACTCCAGGGTGTCCTTCCAGCCTGAAGCTGCTGCTGCTCTGAGGATTGCTTGAGCCCAGGCACGGCCTCCAGATGATGTCTGTGCCACCTGCCCGTGGTGCGTTTGCAGAGGGGGAGCTGGCAGCCAGGACTTGGGCGTGCGTCCTGTGGATCTCCGGAGCCCGTGGGCTGTGTCACTCTTGGGTCGCACCTTCAAATGATAGTGTGCCCCAGGCAGGGCTGGAGGCTTGGCACCCAGGCTGCCTCATGCTCCTCCTTGGAGCCTGCTCTGTTCTTCCAGCTAAGCTGAGCTTCCCAGCATTGAAACTTAACCTTTGCATCGGCCAAGCTCGGGGCCTTCCCCACCTGAAATTCGAAATTGTGTGAGGTTGCCTTCAGTTACCCCCGGGTGTCAGGGAGCCCATGGACCAATAGTGCCCTCTGGCGGAAAGTGGTGGAAGGTCTACACCCCTTCGTCACCAGAGTGTAGCTGAGTGGCCTTTGCCAGGCTGGAGACTTGTCACTCAGCGCCCTTTACCCTCTTGGCCCCCAGTTTGGAGAGGAGAACCACTCTCTCCACACATACATTGGAAGGGAAGTGCTTCAGCTGGCCCAGAGGAACAAAAAGCTTTCAGAGTCTAGGGCGGTTTCCAAAAAGGGGCTGGGATGCCCCAGGGAGAGCTTCCTTCTGCCTGGTGATGGGCAGTGCTGGTGTCTCTGACTTGTTGGGAGGGCCTCGGGCCTGGAGAGATGCTGAGGAGTTTGAGGCCTTCCTCAGCCTGAAGGAGCGAGCCCTACTGCTTCCGTTACTGCCCCTGTGTTCCAGTCGGCCCCGTTTTCTCTGTCACCTTCTTTTGGGTGTGAGTAGAAGGAACCTGAGCCTACCCCTAGGGCATTTAGAGCTGGGTGCCAGGCAGTAGCTGTAGCTGAAAATCGGGGACCCCTCCCTGTGGGGCACTGCCTGCAAGTGGACTCCCGTGCAGTCCTCCCTCGGCCACCTCTGTTTACTCAAACAGGGGAGGAGTTTGCTGAACTTGCGAGGAAACTTTGGCCTGTAACCGCTTGGAGCCCTGGGGAGATAGCAGGCCCCCGCACCCATCAGAATCCACTGTAGTGGTCAGAGTGTTCTCCGTGGCTGCCTCCTATGTTCCTGGCTCTCTTCCCTGAGGTGTTTGTAGAGGGTTTCGGGGGACAGTGACACCAAGCCCTGTCTAGTCACTGAACAGAGACTAAGGGTGGAGAGAGGAGGAAGTTACACTGCAGAGCCTGTGACTGTGTGTCCTCGCTGGGGTTCCTCTCTCTCCTTCAGAAGTTTGGAAAGTGATGTGCCTTCTCCCTGACATCCACACGTGTTTCACTTTGAATGTTGCTTTATTACTTTGCTTTTCCCTTCAAGGTCATTCTTTTCATGTCTTGCCCAGATTCTGCCCATTAAGAGACTTAGGAGAAGTCAGTACTTTATATCCCACCCTGATCTCCTTGGAGGAAGATCTTTTTCTGAATGTCACAAAGCAAATCAGATCTGATAGTTGCCGCTTCCCCTATGTACTATAGCATCTGTCTATCCCATGTAAACCACCCCAGCTGACTGAGGAAACTGAGGCTCAGAGAAGCTAAGTGATTTTGCCGTGGGGCCATGGGTAATGGAGAGAACAGCTGGGACTTGAACTCAGCTCTAGCTCGACTCCAGAGACTAAGATCTTTTGTCTCTGTACTCCGGGACTGCGCCTTCTGACCAACAGATGTATCCGTGTTGAAAGGGCCCATTGAAATCATAAACGAGAATCTAGCCCATAAGCCAGTAAGCCAGACTGGGAGTCATATCATGAGTGACAAGGG
The DNA here is from genome assembly GCF_054644295.1 of Miniopterus natalensis. NCBI lineage: Eukaryota > Metazoa > Chordata > Mammalia > Chiroptera > Miniopteridae > Miniopterus > Miniopterus natalensis. Next base: position 20,486,734 of record NC_142100.1, read on the forward strand.
AGGGTGTTTGATGCAGAGGGCAGTGGCATCCCTGACTCAGAAGGTTTGAGAGGGAAGGTTAACCATCTGTCTTCTGTTGAGTGTTTGGGGCCCAAGAAACTCAAGTTCATAGCCCTACTGTGTCACTTCAGTTAGCTTTGGCCATGTGAGGTGGTGACTGTGCCTCTGAGCCTCAGTTATACCATCTGAACTAGTGTCATTGTGAGGGAGGTGACACAGGTGAAGCTCCTGGTACGTAGTGGGTGGTGGAGCATGGCAGCTGCCCCTGTTACCCCTCGGGGTTATACTTGTTCCCTGCTCTGGGGATCCCTGTGGGGTTTCCCAGCTGGCTCTGAGAAACCCCACCCTAGCTGGACTGGGCCCAGAGGAAGTGGGGACTCTGCCTGAAGCCAGCAGAGCAGGTGTGGCTGTGGAGAGGCCGCTGGGATTGGCCCTGGACACTGGTTCCTTTTCTGCTGTTACCTAGACACACACTGACTTGGTCTAGTTCCGGTTTGTTAGAGACAGGAAGCCAGATCTCTTCCAAGGGACCTGGAGTGGGAGGAGGCTGCAGGAACTGACCTTCCTCAGAAGTCAGGAGCCCTGTCCTGGGCTGCAGGGCCTGGGATCCTGGGCCTTGGAACAGGCTTCCCCTCTGAACCACTGGGTAGGAGCCAGGGGTAGGTATGGCTGGCCTTGGGGGAAAGAGACCAGGGAGGTGTGGGCCCACAGACCAGGGCCCTGGTGAGGGCCTTGCTTCCCTGTTACTTTCTCTGAGCCGGGGTGGGGCTGAAGACAGGGCCACAAGGAGGGATCAGACTGGCAGCCCTAAGAGCTTGGGCCTGTCCTTCAGGAAGTTGTACCGTTTGAATATGGCATCATTTAGTGATCACAGCAGGCCAGGATTTTGGGCTTTGGGGCTTCTGAAGAGTCAGATGGTCCTGTCACTTGCTGGCTTTGTGATGGGGATGGGTCCCACCACCTCTCAAAGCTGGTTTCCTGTCTGTAAGAAAAGAATCTGAATTCCACCTCATGGGACAGTAGGAGGGTTAACTGAGACCATGAATGCAAAGTGCCCAGCACTGTGCCTGTCACTGCTAAATGGCAATAATGCAGCCACTGCTTTCTCATGATTTTATTCCAAGGGCCAGGGATTGTGTCCTCAGCAGGTCACCAGAGAGGTGAGAGTGAGCAAATCCCTGAGTGTGGCAGGAATGAGGGTGTGGCATGTGAGGCCTGGCTCTCTGGGGCTGGTGAAGGTCCATGGAGGGGAGGGATGAGGTGGGGCGAGATCAGCAGTTCCTACTTCTGCCCCTCCTGCTGTGCTCTTCTTGTCTGGAGACTGGGGAGATCCAGGGCCCCCCTGTTGTCTGCCCGGTGCCAGAGTAATGGAAGCTTGCACTCAAGGGCCGACTCAGCTCCCTTGCTGCTGGTAAAAGCAGAATAGTGGGGCCCTGGAGCCTCTGGGGCCAGGCTGCTTGCCAGGCTTCCGCCGAAACAGCCTACGGAGTAGTCCTGTCACCCCCTCCACCACCACCCCACCCACGGGGAGGTAGGGAACACTGCACCAGCCAGGTCCCAGCCCCCACCTCCCCACACACCTCACCCCATAGCCTGAAAGGAGCCAGGAGCCTGGGGTTCTGCTTCTAGCTGGTCAGGAAGACAGGTACCACCCCAGGGGCCCCTCCATTGTGAGGGCTGAGAAAGCTTAAGCTCTTGAAAATTAAGTGGGACCTCCCCCTCCCCGAGGCCCCTCCCTGGGGCCCCTCCCCATGACGTGGGGCCCCTCCCACCCATTCTCTCCGCCTTGCCCTGCGGAGTCAGAGCACCGAGTTCTAGGCAGGCATTTCTGACTCCCAGCCAGCCAGCCAGCCTGTCACACAGCCCTGTCCAGAGGGAACGAAGGTGCCGACTCCCAGAGGTAGGAGAGCCTCAAGGGCAGCCCTAGGAGCCTCCAGAGCACCTTCAGTCTGGGGCTGGGGTGAGATCGTTTTGGAAGCCGGTTCTAAGCCAGGCTGTGCTGTGCTGTGCTGGTATCTTCCTCTCCTGAGGCTAGTCATTTCTCCCACGGGTGTGGCAGGTACTTCCCATGGGTGGGGCAGGTGCTCATATCCTCAACTCCCAGGTGTAGGCAGGGACGTCACTGCCCCTGGAGAGTTAGTTCCCAGGATCCCCGCTTCTTACCTACGTACGTCCTGCGCCTTCTCTCTGCAGACGCCCTGCTAGAGGACTTGGAGTCCACCACTTCCCACATCTCTAAACGGCCCGTGTTCTTGTCGGAGGAGACTCCCTACTCCTACCCAACTGGAAACCACACATACCAGGAGATAGCTGTGCCACCCCCTGTCCCACCGCCCCCGTCCAGTGAGTCCCTCAATGGCGCGCTCCTTGACCCCTTAGACCAGTGGCAGACCAGCGCCTCTCGATTCACCCACCAGCAGGTGAGTGGGGACAGGGCCTGAAGCTGCCAGAGGCTTTGGGGCTAAAGGAGCTTGCCCGGCAGCGGCTTCTGGAGCCAGGGGAGGAATGAGCTCAGGGAAAGGGGAGAGGGGCCGGGAAACGTCTAGCTCTCCCCACCAGACGCCACGTGAGGGGGGCAGTGACCAAGTGTTAATCACCTGTCTCCGGCCAGAGCGTGGAAATTCCCTGTGAGACTGGCTGTGAGCAGCAGCCTCCTGGGGGTGACTCGGACTGTTCCTTTTCCTCCCCCCGGGGAGGCTCTGAGCATTCTCCGTCCTGCAGCCTCAGTCCCTGCCGCCCGCGTACGGCTCCAGTGCCAAAACGCCCAGTGCCTCCATCCCCCAGGACAGCGTGGGCCCTGCCTGTCCCCGGGCTGGTGAGGAAGAGCACGTCTACAGGTACTGCTTCCCCTCTGCCTGCTCACCTTCCCCTCCTGCTCGGAAATCCTGGGCACCGGCCAGGCTGGAGGTAGCTGAGGCCAGGGGTCGGGCATGGCCACAGCCCCGTGAGGGTTCTGCCTTGGGTCATTGAGCTAAACCAAAAAAGGCCCCGAGGCTCCTAGCCAGCTCATAGTGCCTCTCGACTGGCCTGGTGGCCTTATCGCTGCCATCTCCATACTAAATCAGCTGTAGTTGAGGAACTGAGAGGCAGGACTTCCTCCGTCCCTCCTCCTACCACTTCCCTTCCCCACTCTCAGTCTTCTTGCTGGAAGAGACCTTGTACCCTTTCCCTTATTCTCCTGGGGAATCGGGGGGGGGGGTGGCCAAAGCTGGGGAGTGACATCTCTCAGTGTCGTCTTCCCTTTGTCTCTCAAAGCTTCCCCAACAAGCAGAAGTCGACTGAGCCTTCACCCACCGTGATGAGCTCCTCTCTGGGCAGCAACCTTTCAGAACTTGACCGCCTGCTGCTGGAACTGAATGCCGTGCAGCACAACCCCCCGGGCTTCCCCGCAGGTAGGACCACGTCCCTGGGGCAGGGGCCTGCCAGAATCCCAGGCCTACCCGCTGGCCTTCCATATCCCTAGAGGGCTCAGGGTTGAGCAGTCTTTCTCTTTCCCTCTCACAAGATGAGACCAACTCAAGCCCCCCCTTGCCTGGGGCTCTGAGCCCTCACTATGGCATCCCGGAGAGTAACAGCCTGCTGGGAGTCAAAGCTGGGCCCCTGATGAAAGAGAAGCCCAAGCGGAACGGGGCCCGGGGCCTGGAGGACGTTCGGCCCAGTGTGGAGAGTCTCCTGGATGAGCTGGAGAGCTCTGTGCCCAGCCCCGTGTGAGTGTCCACTGGGCTCGCCCAGGCAGGGAGGTCTTCCTCGGTCAGTGCCCGTGCTCCACTGTCTGCCCATTTAGCCCCCTTGTCCATAAGTGCCTGGTGTCTGCCAGGCCCCGCGCCAGGCTCTGGAGGGATAGTGATAAGTCACACAGACACCGTTCCTGCCTCCCGAGAGCCGCCATCCATCAGAAAAGATAGATGTCATGCATGCTGAGGGCGCCTGTAGCTTAGTGGCTGTCAGCACAGGTTTTGGATCCACACAGTGGGGTTTAGACCTTGGCCCTGCCCTTACGAAGTGTCTCTCCAGCCTTAGTTTTTCCATCTCTAAAATGGGGTTAGGGGGTGTGGGATAATGGGGATGAGGCCACCTGCCTCCGCAGGGGTAGACCCAGTCCTACACGTGAAGCACATGGATGGTTTCTGGCTCATCGCAGGCGACGCGCACGGTGAAGGCTTTCTGAGTGTTAGCTCTTGGTGTGACCGTGTCGTTGCAGCAGTTGCACCTGTACACACAGTGCCGTGGGGCGTCCATGGTGCTCGGGCTTATTTCACAGGCAAGCTTGAACTCGAGCTGGAGGAGTAGAGGCGCCTTCCTGGGAAAGTTGCCATTTGAGCAGCCCTCCCTTCTCCCGTGTCGGCTCACCTCAGAGCTCTGTTCCCCTAGTTGACAGCAGCCCCCTCCCCCAGAAGAGATCGGGAGCTAGTGGGTTTCCCTGGAGTCGGGGGTGGTGGGACCCCAATGTCAGAGCTGACGTGTTCATCTCCTGAGGAGGGGAGGCTGCTCTGGGAGAGCATGGGGCTGGACTGGGGGCTCCCGCTGACGTCATGCCTGCCCCGCAGCCCTGCCATCACTGTGAACCAGGGCGAGATGAGCAGCCCTCAGCGAGTCACCTCCAGCCAGCAGCAGACACGGATCTCGGCCTCCTCCGCCACCAGGGAGCTAGATGAGCTGATGGCCTCCCTGTCGGATTTTAAGGTGCCCCAAAGCCCCTCTTCTTCCCTGCCCCACCTCTCCCCCATCCCCCTCTTCCTCAGTGTGAGTAGCTGGAACTCGGCCCCTCCGTTTGGGTGCCTTGCCCTGAGCCAGGGACCCCGCAGTGCCCTGGCCTTGCCAGCATATGGGGGAGGGAGGGCTCGGCCAGGCCGGCGGGGACTGAGCTGCCTCGAAGCCTGTGAAGGCAGAGAAGTGCTCAGCAGGGACATTCCTTCCTCCCGGGTGCTCCCAGCTCCCGGCCACCCAGGGCCGGGATCAGGAGACTGAAACAAAGGGCCCTGTGTTGATGGCTGCTCTTGGCCGGGGAAGGCATTCTCTGCTGGGCCGTGCAGAACTGGGGATCTTGTGCCTGAGAGGTCATTTGCCCTGGAGCCCGTCTCCCACGCTGTCTATCCTCAACATGCCCTCTTTCTTTCTGCCTCTGGCTTCTGAATCCACAGGCCTCCTTGGCCAGCCTCCTGTCCTGCCCCTTCTTCCTCCACGGGCCTCTGAATCTCCTCGAGTTTTTCTGTGGGAAACCTAACCCACCTGGCTACTGGGCCAGCCCTGCATGCAGCACCCCTTCCCCTTCCCTTCCGGGCCTCTCCGGCCTGCCAGGCCAGAGATGTTTTATTGAGAAGATGCGGTGCCTCCACGGGGATTGATATTGACTGAGCTCTCCAACAGTTGCTGACTGCACTTTTCCATGTGGGTCGACCTTTGGCGCATGACTTAGGGAATCTGAGAAGGGGAGCTAGTGGGCTTGTGCTCTTGGCCCCAAAGGTGTCTCCAAACCTCCCTTCAGCTGGGGTTTTATGGTGGGGGGTGGAGTGGGGTTGGGATGGGGGACAGGTTAGCTGCTGGCAGTTCTGAGCAGCCGAGGTCAGGAGCAATCTGTTGGACCCTGCCATTGGCCTACGGGAGCCCTGCCCTAGCACCCTTTTAAGCGATGTTACTTTCTGAGGGCCAGCGTTGTGATGCCCCGTGGTATCTAGCGATGCGCCTAGAGCAAGGTCTCAGGGATGGAGGGAAGCTCGGTTTGTCTGGGAGAGACCAAGCCAAGGATCGGACTAGGCTGAAGGACACAGAGCAGCTGCCTGTGGCTGGCTCTTCCTCGACGGAGCCTGGGCTGACCTCTTGGTCACCTGTCTCCCATGGCCGCCTCACCTGAGCCTTTTCTCCCCCTTGCCTACTCTGACTGGGGTGGCTTTGCTCAGAGGCTGCTACCTGCTGCCTGGGTTTGATGGGGGTTCAAGGACACGCTGCCCAGGAAAAGCTTGCTGGGTGTCTGGGTCTCCTGTGAGGCCCAGTCCTCATGCTTCAGCTTTGTGGCCACCCTGGTCAGTACAGGGCGGCTCTCAGAGCCCTAAGGTGGCGCCACCCCTTGCAGTGAGCTTTCCTCACCTCTCCTGTTTCTCTCTCTTCTTCCCTCTGCCTTTTGTCTGTCTTCTCCTCCAGACCAGCTCCTCTGCTGTGGCCTTGAGCTCCCTGGGGCTGCTGCCCAGTTCAGCTTCATCCGCACACCACGTCCTTCCTTCTCCTGCTCCCTCTCCTCCCGGGCCCCCTGCATTCTTGCCATCCGTTATTAAACCCTCCCCTCAAGGCCACGAGCACACCACACAGGTCCTCTGCAATGAGCATAGTGATGATGGACAGGGCCTTTTACCTCCTGTGGCCCCCAGCTGGCAGGATTTGGCTGGCCTCGGGGTGATGCGCGACACCCCCAACTCAAGGTCTCCCTCTGCAGAGGGTTCTCTGGGGCCGTTTGGTGCAGAGAGCCAGGCTCAAGTTTGGAGGGACGAACTAAACCACACGAGTGAGCTCTCCAGGACTCCCCCAGGCCACAGTTTACCCCGAGCTGCGTATACAGGTCCCCAGGAGCCCGGAGACCCCCAAGGGCTGTGGGCCAACGCTGTGCACCCAGAGGAGGCCTTGGCTGCCACGTGGAAGCAGCCGTGGGCCTTGGAGGCGCTCAGGCCCGAGACTCCCCGCGGAGCTACGCCCAGCTTCCAGGAAGTAACTGAGCCAACTATCGTGCCCATAGACCGTCAGGTCATCTTCCCAGATACCTGGAGTCTCACGAAGGAACATGGACAGCTGAAGGACAGGGCAAGGTCAGAGTCAGCCAGGCTGGAGAGCAGCTGCCCTGCTCCCATTGATGTGGAGCAGTTAGGTGGAGAGACGCCCATGAGGGGAAGCCTGGTCAGGCCAACTCAGGGACCTGAGACACCCAGGAGGCCAGAGGGCACCACTGAAGCTGCTGCTGAGGCCAAGAGGGGACAGCCGGAGCTTCCACATACCATGGTCACGGACACGCCCAGCACCACCGAGAGGATTTCCACCTCTGGCCAGGCAGGCGCGAGCTTGCACGGCTGCTGGGCCTGGTCCTCACCAGGCCTGAGTGTGGGCCGCTCCTGGCTAACTGCATGCCACCTCCTACTCTGCGCATGTCTGCTTGGGCAGCAAATCCTAAGATATCGTGGCCTGTGATCCTGACGACCAACTCGTGGCAGTGGGCTCTGTGGGGCCAATGAAGCTCCCTGGGCCTGTGAATCTCTCTTAGTGACATCCCGCTTCTTGCTCGTTTAAGGCTTTTTCCTGTAAAAACCCCCTGGCATCCAGAGGTGATTTTCATGAAATGGTTGAAAGCATGAGCTTTGGGACCAGATAGAACTGAGTACAAACCCTGCCTCCAGCACTTGCTCCCTGTGTGACCTTGGGCAACCCCTGTCAGCCTCAGTTTCTCATCTTTAGAATGGAGGTAAAAATAGTTCTTCCCCCCTCAAGGTTGTCCGGGGAATTAAATGAAATAATTCCTGGAATGTGCTCAGAATATAGCACACGGTCCTCGGTGAGCCTTGGCTAATGTTGCTGTTATTATTTATTTCTTGCTTGATTAAAACTTCATACCGTTTCCCAAAACAAAACAAAACACCGAAACCACTACAAACCAGTAGTTTATATATATAAACTGAGAAAAATTAATTAGAAGATTTGGAAGGAAAGACCCCATTTTTTATTATAAACCAAACAAAGAAAAAGCCTTATGCCCTTTCAAGAATGCCCACTTACAGCCTCTCAGATAATTCTCATAGTGACCCTGTAAGGCAGCCAAGAAAGTACCAGCCCCATTTCAAGGATGGCGGAGCTGAGGCCCTTGGAAGTGAAGTGTCTTGCCCAAGGTCAGAGCTGAAAAGGAGCTGAGTGCCGGGAGTCTGCTCTGCACCCTGCCTCCATCCCACCTCAGCTTGGCTCTTCTCTGGTGGTTTTGTTCAGCCCTCCCTTGCCCGGGGCACCTGAGTGTGGACTGAGCAGCACTGGCGGAGCCCAGAGTGGGGCTGTGACAGCTTCCCCCTCCCCCCTCAGATCCGCTCTGTGATCAGGAGGAGCCGGGAGACAGGCCACGCGCACCCCATGTCCCGGGAGCCCTCCCCTCGCCGCCGGCTGGACCCTGCCACCTTGAGCAGGAACCCGTCCCAGGAGCGGCTCATCGCAGAGCTGCAGGGCCGGCTGGGCATCCAGCCGGAGGCAGAGGAGGCTGCAGGGGCAGCCGGGGACCCCACCGAGGACTGGATGACCGAGGGCGTCGTCATCACTGTGCAGCCTCGAGGGAGGCGGGCTGAGGGGCAGCTGGTAGAGAAGGTAGCAGGGCGATGCCCAGGGCTGGGCCAGGACCAGGGCAGCAGCATCCTGATTCTCCCCCAGCTCTGGCCAGAGGGCAGCTCGGCGTGGGGGGCCCTGCATCCTGTGGCCCCGGAGAGCCCGGTCGGAGTGGGAAGGCCCGGGCAGCCTGGGGAGGGCACCTCGCCGTGCCCTTGCTTGCCGAGCTGTGTCCTTCCTCGTTTTCATCTTTCTCCTTCCTTCCTTCCTTCTCCCCAGGTGGTTTTCCCTCCCGGCTCTCCCATCCCCCTGAGAAGAACCTTCTCTGTCCTGCCTCCTCCTTCTGCCCCTTTGCTCCAGCATCACCGGGAGCCCGCGGCCAGCAGCTCTTCTCCCCCACCCCGCCTGCCTGCCCCCTCCCCCCTGGGGCCCCCAGCTCTCCCCTGTGGGCCCCCTGGGCTCCAGAGTGCTGGGGCAGGGCCGCAGGAAGAACATGCGCAGAGGCCCACCTCTCCCCCTCCTGCACCCCACACTGTGAGGTCCGTGGGCTGCCAGACTGACGAGGACCCGATGTTCCCCCCGATGCTCCCCCCGATGCAGGCAGGCTTGGCGCCCCGGCATGAGCCTACCTGTCCCCGCTCTGCACACCTGCACCGCCCCCCCGTTCTCTCACCCACCAGCCCAGCACAGCACCCCAGTCCTTCCTTAGACCTTGCCTTGACCCTGGACCCTCAGTTAGCCTGGTGCCCACACTCCTACCCCCACAACTCCCCCCCGCCATGGGGCTTCCTTCTGCCTGCCCCTTCCCACTGACCCTCAGTCCTGCCCCAGGCTCCCTCCGAGAAAGCCAGTCCCGGAAGGGAGACCAAAACCTGTTCCTCCCCAGGTAGCCCCCAAGCCCAGTACTTGGGAAGCCCCTGCTCTCTGGCCTCGGTCCCCTCTCCCTCCTGGGTCCTCTGCCTTTGGCTGGCTCACCTTCCTCTCTCCTCTCCCTGGGACACTCTAGACTTTTTCTCCTGATTTGGTATTGCTCGGGGGCAGAGGGGGGATTCCTCTTACCCTAAATTCCCTTTTGTGAGATGGTCCAACAACAAGGTCTCTTTTTCTTTCTTCCTTAATTAGAAAAAATTTCTTATCCTCCTGTTCTCCCCTATTTAAGATCCAGGGCCTGGAACAGAGAGCGGACGGAGAGCTGTGCTGGGCGGCCGGCTGGCCTCCGAATGGCAGGCAGAGCAGCCCTGAAGGGCAGGATGAGGGAGGGGTCAGTGCCAAGGCTGGGGGGTCAGTGCCAAGGCCAGGGGCTCAGTGTCCTGCTTGACCTGTTTCCCAGGCCTCCATCAGGCCAGTGTGGTGCCATGAGTCCCTCTGACACCAGGAAGTCTTGGCGGATGTCACTCCTACCTCTAGGGCTCTTGAGGCCCCTGGAGGAGGTTGCACGACTTGCCTCCATCAGCCCATGTCCAGGAGGGACAAAACCCCCAATCCTAACCTGCTCTCTCTCTGTCTCCACAGTTCATGGCCCAGGGGAAGACGGGGAGCAGCTCTCCCCCCGGGGGACCCCCAAAGCCCGGAAGCCAGCTAGACAGCATGCTGGGGAGTCTGCAGTCCGACCTGAACAAACTGGGGGTTGCCACAGTCGCCAAAGGGGTCTGCGGGGCCTGCAAGAAGCCCATCGCCGGGCAGGTGATGAGGGGTGGGCTTGCGCAGAGAAGAGAATGGAGGGTGGGCACAGGGCCCTTTGCTCCTCTGGGAAGGGTGCTTCATGGCAGGCCAGGGCCTTGAGCCACAATCTGCCTCCCTCCTCAGGTTGTGACGGCTATGGGGAGGACATGGCACCCCGAGCACTTTGTCTGCACCCACTGCCAGGAGGAGATCGGGTCCCGGAACTTCTTTGAGCGGGACGGACAGCCCTACTGTGAAAAGGACTATCACACCCTCTTCTCCCCGCGCTGCTACTACTGCAACGGTCCCATCCTAGATGTGAGTTCCCCAGCCCGGCGGGAGGGGCTGTGCTGCCTCATTTCAGCTTCACTGAGGCTCTGGAGGGTGCAGGTGGTGCTGTCTGATGATCTGAGAGGTTCCCTCACATGCCTGAGCTCACACAGCTAGGAAATGATGGGGCTGGGATTCAAACCCAGGCCGGATGCACGGTGGTCCTAATGCACACACATCAGGCGCCCGCCTCTCATCTGCCTCCCATCCCAGATCCCCTCTGCAGGGACTCAGAGGTTAGGAGCCCTGCCCAGATCCGTGGAGTGAAATGCCAGCTCCCTCTCTCCCACTGTGTGACTTTAGGTAAATGCCAGGTCTCTCTGAGCCTAAGTTTCTTCACTTATAAAATGGGAGGCACAGCAGAACCTATGACCTCGACCGCATGTAGCATTGAAGGAGAGAGTGTCTGGCATGTCACCTCCTTCAATAAATCAGATCTCAGTGGTACTCAGAGCTCTGTTAGGAGAGACCCCATTGTGGCAGCCTTTGCTCTTTCCTTGGCTGGAGCTGGGGGCGGTGGTGGGAAGGACAGCCTTGCCTGTGAGTCTCAGTTGTGGGATCTGTCCAGTGGGGCAGTGGCTCGGCTCTGACCCCATACTTTGCTCTCACAGAAAGTGGTGACAGCCCTTGACCGGACGTGGCACCCCGAGCACTTCTTCTGTGCCCAGTGTGGAGCCTTCTTCGGTCCTGAAGGTACCAACCAGCAGATTCCCTCAGGGCCCCTGGGAGCATTGGGGAGGTGTGGGCTCCACCTCTGGAGGCCCTGACTCTGCCCCCCAAATCCCTCTCCTTAGGGTTCCACGAGAAAGACGGCAAGGCCTACTGCCGGAAGGATTACTTCGACATGTTTGCGCCCAAGTGTGGCGGCTGTGCCCGGGCCATCCTAGAGAACTACATCTCGGCCCTCAACACCCTCTGGCATCCCGAGTGCTTCGTGTGCCGGGTAAGGAGCCCCCTGCCCCCGCATCTGAAGGGCACTGGGCAGCGGGGAGAGAAGAGCCTCCCTCTGTGCTTTCCGGATCCAACTTGGAGGCCTTGTTTGTGGTTACTAATGGGGTGAGCATGCAGGGGGTACACTACCTTAAGTCTACTGGGTCCTGGTTCAGGGCTTGTACTGAGGCTGGGAGAAACCAAGAGCAAAGCAGATGTGTCTCCAGCCTTGTCCTGTGTGGCGGCCCATCACGTTCAGAAAGGCACGTGGGGATTAAATGAGATAATGCAAGCACTTCCCAGCCTCCGTGGAATTGGCTGTTGGTTTTCAGATTGCAATCTGGGGGGGCAGTAGGGGCCCACAAATATTATTGGGGATCTAGCAAGGACTCTCTGACCAAATAAGTTTGGGAAACACTGTTCATTGCAGGACTTCTTAGGGCCTTTTATACCTGAGTGTGCTTGTGAATCTACACAGGAACCTAGGATGCAGAGTTTGACCTTGGGACAATTTTTTCAGCACCAGGGTTTTGGGGCACCCTGGTGCAACCTCCCAGTTAAGTGCCCAAGAGTCAGACCTATGTTTAAATCTGGGCTGTGCAGCTTAGTAGCTGTATGACCTTGGGCAAGTCACTTAACTTCCACGCCTCAGTTGCCTCCTCTGCTGGGAATTCAGTTGCGTTTAACGTAGCACTTGGCACATAGAAAATGCTCAGCGCTTAGGAGTGTGACGACCCTGACTGACTCCTGCCCATCACACCGGGAGCTGCCTCAACCCCCTGCCCCAGGCGGAGCCCCCTTTCCTCCGCCTCACCCCCTCTTCTGCCTGGCAGGAATGCTTCACGCCATTTGTCAACGGCAGCTTCTTCGAGCACGACGGGCAGCCTTACTGCGAGGTGCACTACCACGAGCGGCGCGGCTCGCTGTGCTCTGGCTGCCAGAAGCCCATCACGGGCCGCTGCATCACCGCCATGGCCAAGAAGTTCCACCCGGAGCACTTTGTCTGTGCCTTCTGCCTCAAGCAGCTCAACAAGGGCACCTTCAAGGAGCAGAACGACAAGCCCTACTGTCAGAACTGCTTCCTCAAGCTCTTCTGCTAGGCTCCCTTGTCCCTCCATCTGCCCTGTCCCCTGGCCCAGCTTCCCCAACAGCTACTGTGACCCAGAGGCCTCGCCCAGGGCTGAGGGCCAAGCCTGACTGAAACTGGAACCCGTGTCCTCGACTGTGCAGAGTGGCAAGAGGGCCTCCAAGGGTCCCACCTGCTTTTCTTCCTCTGCCAGAGCCTCTGGGCCTCCCCCTCCTCCTGCAGCTGTCCCCAGGCTGCCAGCTCTCCATGGTCCCTGGAGATGGGGCTGGAGGGCCCCACCGCACGCACCCGCCTGGCCGGGCCAGCACCCCACACTGGAGCCATCTCTTACTCATATTTTGGCAGTGGAGGCAGGGGGAGGGCAGGCAGGGTCAGATGGGGCCTCTTTTTATCTTTTTTCCGTCCGACTGAATTATCCTTGTTCTGAGAATATTGGGGGACACTCCAGACAATGCCAGCATAAATCCATCCATCCAAGGGTCGGAGTGCCCAGGGACCACGGAAGGTTCCTTGTGGTCCTCCTGCCCTTCCAGTCTCCCCAGGCCTGGGCGACTGCCCCCTGCCCCCCATAACTGTTCTGATTCTACTGAGACAGGCCTCTCCAGCAATAATGTTTTATAGTCACTTCCTCCGTCTCCTGGGACGGCGTGAGGTGGGGCGTTTCACCTCGTGCCTGGACACTGTACCTACCGACTTTGATAGATTTATTTCTACACTGAGGTTTGACTTCATACCGTCTGAGTTGCTTTTACTTCTCTATACAAAATGATTTTGAAGAGATTTTAAAGACATCCCCTTTTGTACTCTCCTCCTTGGCCACCGCCACTGGTCCTGTGGGTCACCGTGGCTGTGGGACAGGGTTTGCCTTGTACTGAGGGCTTGGGGTGGGGGAGCCATTTGTATTTTATTTTTTCTTAGCATAAGCAGGTGAAGTGGGAGCAGCTCTGAGACTCCCCTTCTTTAACTTCACGGCTCACCAGGACTGTTTTATAAACTGCTGTATTTTGAAACCCCTTCCTTACTACCCAGGCCAGCAAGCTCTTAACCGAAATTGGCCTAAGGGTGTCTTGCCCTTTTGGGCCTAGGATTCTGAACCTCATCCATCCTGTTCCCTAGGGAGGAGGAGGGGAAAGTATGCTTTGGGGGTGCTGTTTCCTCTCTCAGCCATTAGGAGCATCCGCTCCCCTGTGAATTCTTAGGCATCAAAAAGAACCCACTGAACGTTCTTGGCCTCCTCACTGCTTCTCTGGGGCTCCTCTCCTCCCTCCTCAGGAAAGCTGGCATCTGATTTTGACCATTGGTCTTGTTGATTCCATTGGGCGCATCAGTGTCCCAAGTTTCCTGCCCTCCTCGGAAACTGGAGGTCTAGGGAAAAGGGCCCCAGGTTGTTGCAAGGGAGCCTGATAGGATTCTGGGCAGAGGGACAGGATCCTGCTGAAGCCACGGAAAGTCCCCAGAGCTTTCTCTCCCAAGGATGAAACAGGAGCAGGCAGGCCTGGGGTTCCTGGTCACCAGAGAGGGGCCCCAGTGGGGTCTATAGTCAGTAAGATCCAGGTCAGTCTGCCAGCCTCATAGCAGAGGCTGAGTGTGCTGGGGTCTCAGACAAGGGTCCCTCCTTCATGGCAGGGCTGGGAGCAGCTAGATCAGGGGAGGTCAGTCAGGCTCCTCCAAAGGTCTTGATGTCTCCACTTCCACCCATAGGCCTTACTGCTCTGTTTACAGTGACCCGCCCCAGACCCCTCCCCTAGAGGGATGGGTTTCTGGGGTCCACCCTCTGGGTAAATGATGAATTGATTTTAATTTTTTTCTCTGTAAACTTTTAACCTGGCTTTTCTTCATTTCAATTCCTGTGATTTATGCCAATAAAGTTTGCCATTATTTTGACCTGTGCTAGTGCCTTTCCTTTGTGGTCTGAGATAACAACTGAGTCCCAGAAGAGAGACCAAACCCTCCCAGACTCCCAAGGGCCACAGTTTGAAGCTAAGTCATCCATTTTCCCTTAACTTGAGGCAAAAAGACACTGGTCTGTGAGCACAGATTCTCCTGGCTCCCTGCGTTTTTGTTGGCAAGGGAAGGTTGGGGAGCTGCCTTATTGGGCCCTGCCTGGGTCAGGGCTTGCACTAAGAGTTTTGCCCAGGGTTCCCCAAGGGCATCCTCACATGGGCCTGTGGGTGGTCTTATATACTCATTTGCACACGGGAGAGAGGTTCAGAGAGGAGAGCCAACATGCAGAAGGCAATATGAGTGAGTGCCGAGACACGACGTCTGAACCCAAGGCTTGCCTCTGCCTGTGTGCCCGCATTGACCAGACACCCCCACCCCCACGTGCTGGCACACACCTTGGGTGTAAACCCTCCCAGTTGAAGTGGAGGACTGGGAGTTGGCTATTGGTCTCTACTGCCCCCTGGTGGTCATTTCATATTTGCACGTTTCCTTGCTCTCGTCAGCCCGGACTTCAGTCCTGCTCGCCGCCCCCCCTCCCCACCCCCCTCCACCCCCCCACGCCTGGCCTCCTCCGAGGCTTCCTGGACAGTTTTGTTCCTCCTTGAGCTGTGGCTTTTCCCTGTCTGGAATGGCCCTCCAAATGCCGCATGCTGAATCCTAGTCTGAACCCTGCCCATTTCACAGTGAGCTCAGAAGTGAAAATTACCTTCAACCCTCACCCAAAGGTAATTACTTTGGTTTATGCCTCCAGCCCACGTGGGATTTATTTTATTTATAGAATGGACATGCTACAATTCCTTGTAATTTTCTTCTCCACTCAAGTGTACTCTGAGTAGTTCCCCATGTCAATAAATATAGATCTGCGTCACTTTTTAATGGTTTCATGGTATTCCATTATATTGATGTACTACAATTAGAGATATTTATATCATCAGAGCCAGGATGTCCTTGGGAAGGTACCTGTGAGTATGTATATCCTTGGAAAAGTGTGTTTAGGGGGAGACAGTTTGAGGGTTTGGGAGGGACTATATATAGCATAGGGAGGCCTATGACTTTGAACTTTCTCCTAGGTTCCAGTTCTTACACGATCATTAACTGGCTGAGGGACTTGGGCAAATTATTTAACCTCTCTGAATTTTCCTCATCGATAAAACGGAAACACTAAAACTTTGCCTCCTTGGGGGATTGTTGCAAAGATTCACAAAGTACCCGGCACAATGCTGAGCATGCAGTAATACCTTGTCATGAAAAGGGATCTTAGCAGTAATTAACTCCAGCATCTCTCTAAACTGGCTCATCATCAGAGGCACTAGGAGGCTTTACAACAAAATGCAGATATTTCTAACTTGGTCAAGTGCAAAGGGTAAAGATAGAAACACCTCTTCTGCTGTAGGATCTAAGCTCCTTCGTTAAAAAAATAATAATAATTTACCGATATAGTACAGTTGTTCAAATAAGTGTTGAATGAGTGTATAAAAAAAGAAGCTAACATTTGTAGTAATTTCCCCCTGCATTCCAGAAACTGTGTTAAGTCTTAACAAATATCTAATCCTCATAATGACTCTAGAATGTGGGTACTATTACCCCATTTTAAGGATGAGGGATAAGAGACAGAGTGTCAGCAAGGTGAAATCACTTCCTAAGACGACACAGAGCAGCTAGCAGAACAAGGAGATACAGGTCAGCTGACTGCAAACCCTGCATTCAGACGTTCAACAAATATTTATGATATGCCTACTATGTACTAGGCACAAGGCAAACATTTTTACCTTGTGGAGCTTGCATTCTTACAGGGAGAGACAAACAACAATGTAATAAATTATGTAGTGTGTTAGAAAGTGTAAGTGCTACAGAGAAAATAGAACAGAGCAAGGGCGGAGCGAAAGTGGATTATTTTTAATTTTAATTTTTTGGGTAATTTTAAATAGGGCAATCACGGTAGGCCTGGCTGAGCAGGTGATATCTGCGCCAAGCTTTGCTGGAGGTGTCCCCCAGGTGCATACCCACCAGGAGCCTTCCAGGAGGAGGGAACAGCTGGTGCAAGAGCCCTCAAGCGGGCACATCACCTGGCTGGAAGGGGGTGCATCAGTCAGTAGGAAAACAGGAGATGCGATTATAGGGGTAGAGGTGGCGAGCGGATGATGTAGGGCCTTGGAGGCCAGTTCAAATTTAGGCTTTTTCCGTTGTAGAAAATGGGGGGGGGGGGAAGACTGTAAATAATTTTGAACAGATAAGGAAATGATCTGTTTTAAATGATCCCTCTGTTTTGGTAGGGGGAAGAGCAAACTATAGAGGGGACAGAGACCATTCTAGTTCTAAGGGATGTGCGGCTATTTCTCGGCTCCATGTCATACTCTAACTTGCTCCATGGTCCTGGGGGGCGGGGGAAAGGTGGACTGGCCCCACAAATTCGAGCGCCTGCACAAAACAGCTCCAGCCCAGCAGAGGGAAGCAGTTCTGAGACAGCTCCCCCCGGCCCAAGGCGGCCCTTCCTGAACCTCCTCCAAGGCGGCTTCCCGAAGGCCGGGAGTGTCAGCTCTATCATCCAATGGCTGTCTAGATCAGGTCTGTTTCGCTAGACAGGCACTGGTGCCAGCCAATAGGCGGGGGTGCTGCCTGAGGCTTCTGATTGGCCGCTTAGTTCACTTATAAAAGGCGCGCTGGTTACGCGGCCCTCCTCTTTCCAGGCGTCCTCGTGTGAGGTTCGTTCGGTTGCGGAAAGGCGCCGGGGACTGGCGGCGGGCAGGATGGGCGTCTTTGCGGGGAGGCTAGGAGGCCGCCACGTCCAGGTCTATGCGGCCTCGGGCTTCGGCAGCGGCCCACGCTCTCCGAGTGGTGGCGGCGGCGGCCCAGGCCGGGCCGGCGGGCGCTCACGCGTGTGGCCTGCTGCGCACAGACAGGCCTGTGGTTTGAGTCCGGCGGGGCGGTGGGGACGGGGTGTCTGAGCTCCCTCTTTCTCCCCAGTGACATCGTCTTTAAACCCTGCGTGGCAATCCCTGACGCACCGCCGTGATGCCCAGGGAAGACAGGGCGACCTGGAAGTCCAACTACTTCCTTAAGATCATCGTAAGTGCGCGGTGGGCCGCGACCGCCCATCCTGCTGCCTCGGCCGCGGGGTGATAGGGATCATGAACTCCCTCCCGTGTGCTGATGTGCTATGAATTAGACAAGTGTCATCTAGTCTTAAGAATTTCCGAAGACCTGCGTGCCACCCCCCCCACCTGTTGGAGATAAACCGGCTCTGGCAGTTTCAGTGGTTCCTAAGATAACTCAGTGGCATTCATTCCCGGGTCTGCCTGGTATCCAAAGAGCGCTCATCATACTTTGACTCCCCTGCTTCCACCTTTGGGAAGATGCGAGGCAATGAGTGGCCCCTTATAAGAAGTCAGGTTGCTGCGTATTTAGGTCTTGTCAGTCAGGAAACCCAGTGGCCCAAATGAACATTGTTTTTAGGAAGGCCTTGAAGTGGGTTCTCCTACCCGGGGATTTTGACTAAGCTGCTCTTCGGGCTTTAGGCTGCATTGTGGAGCTTAGTCTATACCCTTGCCTGTTTATCTTGAAGGTTTTCAGACGCACGACACTTAATGGGATTGTCCGATAATTGTATACCCACAGCCTAGGTTTTACAAGTAAGGTTTCGTTGTATTTGCTTTATGTCGTGTTTTGAATGCTGTAAATCCAGACTTATGTGGAATTTTTTTTTCTTTTAGGCCATTTTAGTGAATCAGAAACATAGCTCATAATTAGGGAAAGTTAAAAATGAGAGTTAAAATTAAAAATTTTCTGATTGAATGTACCAACTCAATTTTCACTGTTCATACCCAGCAAGCGAGTCTTTGACAAATCTGGCAGTGTTACAACTAAGGTGGCTCCTAGTGGGAGTAGTTGGCCCAATCTCTGAGTCACTTCAAAAGCATAGAAGAAAGGGAGTGAGATGGAAACCAGCCCTTGTGGGGTTTGGTTTCTCCTGATGTTTTTTTTCCCTTCTTTCCTCCTGTTAAACTTTGCTTCTTTCTGCCTGGTTTTTGTAGCAACTTCTGGATGACTATCCAAAATGCTTCATTGTGGGAGCCGACAATGTGGGCTCCAAGCAGATGCAGCAGATCCGCATGTCCCTCCGCGGGAAGGCTGTGGTGCTGATGGGCAAGAACACCATGATGCGCAAGGCCATCCGAGGACATCTGGAAAATAACCCAGCTCTGGAGAAGTCAGTTAATTCTCTGGGCATCTTTGTCTTTCCTCTGTGCCCTTCTCCCTTTTCCTGGGGGAAGAATGGTGCTGAAAGGTGACCGCCTCTCTGTAAACATCTCTTTGTAGACTGTTGCCTCATATCCGGGGGAATGTGGGCTTTGTATTCACCAAGGAGGACCTCACTGAGATCAGGGACATGCTGCTGGCCAATAAGGTAAGAGGAGAATCAGGTTGGCTAAAGAGACCGTATCAACTTTGGTTCCTTAAAAGCAAAATTGACCATTGTATCTGTGGAGGGAAAACTCACATTTCTTGTTTTTGTTCAGGTGCCAGCTGCCGCTCGTGCTGGTGCCATTGCCCCATGTGAAGTCACTGTGCCAGCCCAGAACACTGGTCTGGGGCCCGAGAAGACCTCCTTCTTCCAGGCTTTAGGCATCACCACTAAAATCTCCAGGGGCACCATTGAAATCCTGGTGAGTGGACTTTACTTGCCAGTGCAAGCTAGGCCAGTAGTGGGGGCTCCAGTTGGTGGCTGTCAATCTGCTGGATGTTCAGGTGTTAACTTGTTACCTTTTTCTTCAGAGTGATGTGCAACTGATTAAGACTGGAGACAAAGTGGGAGCCAGCGAAGCCACACTGCTGAACATGCTGAACATCTCCCCCTTCTCCTTTGGGCTGATCATCCAGCAGGTGTTTGACAATGGCAGCATCTATAACCCAGAAGTGCTTGACATCACAGAGGAAACTCTGCATTCCCGCTTCCTGGAGGTACATGTCGCCCGTTCCAGGCCTTCTTACATTGATGATTGATAGCACGTTTAGCATCAGACTGAATCCTGGCCACTCTGTTGAAACCAAATGTGTAACCAAGGGCAGTTGTTTAATCTGTCTGCCTCAGTTTCCTCTCATCTGGCATTAGTTTAACATTTTTCTCTCATGGAACTCAACGGTTGTGTTAACAGTTTATATTTTTTTACAAAACAGTGGCTTTTGTAGTAATCGCCATCATGGTACAGGTAATACCCATGTTAGGGGAAAAGGGTAAAAAGCATTTATGAATTACTAGGTCTGAATTGCCCTGCCAGAAGCATTTGGTGTCAGGTGAAGTATCCTGTGTGAGACTTAAGATGTTAGCCTAACAAGTCCTGTCTGCCATTGAGCCTTGCTTGGACTTCACTGTCTTTTCTCTAAGATATCTCACCTAAAATGTATTCTCCCTTCCTCCACAGGGAGTCCGCAATGTTGCCAGCGTATGTCTGCAGATTGGTTACCCAACTGTTGCATCAGTACCCCATTCTATCATCAATGGGTACAAGCGGGTTCTGGCTTTGTCTGTGGAGACTGATTACACCTTCCCACTTGCTGAAAAGGTAAGAAGAACCTAGTGGGACCATGGTGGGTCTGACAGCAGGGGTATAAATGGCAGCCTGCTGAGTGAGCACTTTTATCATATTTTACACAGCAGATACATTTTTTAAAAGTATACTTGAGAGTTTGGGGGCAGGGGAGGTGTGTCGTTGATTTTAGAAATGACAAGAGACCCTAAGAGGGGTTAATGGGTAAGAGCTGGGCCTAAATTCACGAGGCCATGCCCAAGCTGTTGTCCTGCCTGGGCACTCAGGGAAGGCTTGGAAGTTCCTTAAAGTAGAGCTCTACAAAGGCTGTTGAGTTGTGGATGACCATTTTGATTGAATGTTTCCCCTGCTTCAGGTCAAGGCCTTCTTGGCTGATCCATCTGCTTTTGTGGCTGCTGCCCCTGTGGCCGCCGCCACCACTGCTGCTCCTGCTGCTGCTGCTGCGGCCCCAGCCAAGGTTGAAGCAAAGGAAGAGTCGGAGGAGTCGGACGAGGATATGGGATTTGGTCTGTTTGACTAATCACCAAAAAGCAACCAACTCAGCCACCATTATTTGTGAAACAAAGAAATAAAGGCTTACTTCTTTAGTCTCTGGACTCTTCATTTTGTGTTTTGAGGTTTACAGTATTGTACGCTAAAACCATGGTAAAACCATAGAGCTTTATTTGGAATTAATATTTGGGTGTTCTCTTTGTAAGTGAAATGCTGGTTTCCTAACGTCTGATACTTTTTTTAGTCCCAGCCAGTTATAACTATTTTTTTCCTTTTTAAAAAAAATTAAGTTTATTGGGGCATTTTTTATTATACTAGAATTATTTCCATGGCCATAGGCCACTAGTCTGGGTTCCTCTAGGATTCTTTGGGGAGGTTTAATGTCAGTTAAGCACTCAGTGAGTGCCAGGGTTTTTCAGACTGGGTGGTGACCATTATTTTTAAAGAGATAAAACATCTGATTGTTGAAAGGGTAGGTGTTGTGAATCGGTGACGGTCTCTAGTCAAAAGTTTGAAAGCCGTTGCTAATAAAGGGCCATTACCTAAGCTGTGCAGAACCCATTCTCTAGTCTACAGAGTTGGCAGATCTGCACACTGAGTAAAATTCAGACAACCCGGAGAACGTGAGGCTCCAGCCTCCCGCCCTGTAGCCTTGGCCTAAGTGCCCGCCTGGGGCATTCAGCATTTCCCCTGGGCAGGCGCCTCAGCTCCTGGGTCCTTCCCTTCCTGCCATATCCACCTGTTTTCCGACCCCTAGATCGTCCACCACTGGGCTGAAACAGCACAAGACATTAGTTGCCTGTTTCCCTTTGACGTAGTTCTGTTCCCGCCATTTAGTAAACTACATTTCTCAAAAAAGACCTGCAGACTCAAGTGGGTCCGAAGCTGCTGGGTGGCCTCGCTGAGTTACAAATCCCTAAGAGACCCGCCCCCCACGAGGCCAGGCTGGGGAGCGGGGCCTGGGGAGAAGGCCTGGGGGGCCCAGGCACCCGATCCGTCCGCCTAACTTTCAAGCCCGGGGTTCAGCGCTGACCGATGTCCCTCCCAGGGGCGCCAGGAAGCGGCCCCAGCGAACTCCAGGCCTCGCCCTGCCGCGTGGGCCCCGCGCCGTGACCCGGAAGCGCTCCGGAAGCAGTTCCGGAGTCAGCGCCGGTAGGATGGCGGCGGACACGCAGGTGAGGCGGGCGGCTGGGGGGCCAACGCGGCCAGCGACTGGGCGCGGACGGCGGCCCCCGGGCGGGACCGCTTGTGTAGCTGGCCCAGGGGTCCCGGGGGCGGCGGAAGAGGAGGGCGCGGCCCCGGGGCCCCCTCGGGCCGGCTCCTCGCGGCTCCGGGTCCGGCCCGGTCCCCGGCCCGGGCGGCGCAGAGCGAACCCAGGCTCTAGGAGTCCGGGGCTCCGGCCTCGGCTTCTGCAGCTGGACCCCGGCGGGGCCCTTCCTAAAGTGGCCAAGTTCGTCTTCTGGAGACTCTACTCCAGTTCTCCGGGGCCCCCTTCAGTGAGCCCGGCCAATGCCAACTCTTCCTTAAACTTAACATCCAGCCAATGTTTCTGGAGCACCTACTGTGTGCAGGGATTTAGAGCATAGTGTTTGGGTTCATACTGAACTGAGTTTGAGCCCCAGCTCGTCGATTTATATGAGACGCTGGGCAAGTGACTTAACCCTGCCAGGTCTCAGTTTTTTCATCTATCAAATGGGATTAAAATAATACTGACCCTATAGGGTTGTTGTGAGGGTTCGATGAGCTAGAGCTCCTCGTATGTTGGTTGTTGTTATTATTAGGTTCAGGGTTAGATTAAAAAAACACTACCTAGGAAGAGTCTTGTCACTCTTGAGTGTTGTCAACTGTGGGTACCTTGTAGTTCAGGGAAGGACTTGGGAAAACTTTTTCGTGCCACCCCAGCCTCGTTTGTAGTTGTGTTTTAGAGCGAAAAGATGATATCAAGGGAAAATGAAGCAGGTGTCTAAACGACAGCTTGTCTTACTTGGGTCTCCAGGATGAGGAAATTAATCAATTATGATACTGTGGCCCCTGATGCCAGAGGGTGACGACTTAACCTAAACCTTCAAAAGGTACTTACTGAGAGTCTCCTGTGCAAGGGGCAGGTAATGTGTTTCAAGTTGATTTATTTCAAAGGCTTAGACTGTTGGTTATTTCTAATGGAGTTGGGGGAACATATGTTGAACATTTAACACTCTCTTAAGTGCAAAAAAACTCCCTCTCTACGGCTGTATTGTTCAGTATGGTAGCCACTAGCCACGTGATTAATTAATAGCCAAATAGTTACTTGAGTTAGTTAAAATTAATAAAATTAAAAATTCAGTTCTTTAGTTGTACTAGCTACATTTTAGTGCATGGGTAGCCATGTGTGGCTAGTGGCTACTGTATTGGACAGTGCAAAAGAACATGTCCATCATCACAGAAAGTTCTAGTGGACAATGTTACCCTGGAGAGAAACCTTTAAAAGGAAACTTTAAAGTTGTTTGCACCTGGCCTCACCTGCCAGTGACTTTTCTGAAGGATCTTAGTGTGCCTTACTCAATTTTGTTCTGACACGTGGGTAACATTCATTTTCTCACTAAGAAAAGGAAGAGCCTTGAACATGAGAAGCTCTTTCATCTTTGCGAAAGAAACTGTAGGTAGGAATTTAATATTGTTGTAGAAACACAGTTGTGTGGGAATCGTAGGGTTGTTGTAAGCGTTCAGTGAGATAAAGTAGAGCTCCTTATATGTTGGTAGAGGGTGGGTTATATACATGCATGCATTTTTGCTATCTCTTCAAACCTTGTTAAATCTAGTAAGGGGTCTTAAAAGGAGTCCCACAAGGATTGAAGGAATGGGGAGCAGACAACAGCGGCTAACTTTTGGAAGCTAGAAAGTGATGAGTGGGAAAGGATGTAGACCCAAGGAAAGTGAATACTAAGCCAAGATTTAGGAAAGCTGAGAACCAACCCGGTTTATATTGCGGAATCTCTGACCGAAGGAAATTGGGAGTATCAGCCAGCTAACCTCTGGAAGTGTGGGGTAGTGGGAGGGACTAAATTAGGAGGATTGATTGACAGCCATTTTCAAATGCAGTGTTCTTTCTCCACCTTGGCAAAAGACTGGAAGTTTTCTTTCTCTTGAGAGAATGTAAAACAGCCAGAATTGGTGAGAGAGGTTGCCCTTGGGGAGTAAGAGCAGGGGACTGGTCTTTATGGCAAACCTCCCAGAGCTCTTGGACTTAGACTCTTTAATTATATGCATGTGTGATTATAAAGACAAAAGACAGCCCTGGCCAGTTTGGCTCAGTGGTTAGAGCGTCAGACTACGGACTGAAGGGTCTTGGTTCGATTCCAGCCAAGGGCACGGACCTCAGTTGTAGTGTCTCTTTCACATCGATGTTTCTCTCTCTCTCTCCCTCTCCCTTCCACTCTCTCTGAAAAGCAGTGGAAAAAGTATCCTCGAGTGAGTATTAAAAACCCCCACAAAAGACAAGATTAAATCATTTTTGCAGAAGACAATTTTGGACATGAGTTTATTCATTGCCAATAGAATTACAGCAGGGATAGAAGTATGAGGAAAATAGCATTATTTTAGCTACCCTTGAATATTATTTTACTAATAAGGTCTGCCTGTGAAATACACTTGAAAAGATGATAGCACCAGTGCTTTACTTGAGTAATATTATGCCCCACTCCATGACCTGCCCACTTTGTAGAACATCACTCAGGTGTATATGGAGAAATATTTGCAAATTGCCCTCCTCGCTGAGTCTTAGGCTTAGGTCCCTGTGCAGGGGATGCAGCTGGGTAACTAGGGTGGCGGTTGAAAGCTAAGGACTTAACTAGCATCAGTTTATAGGCCTGTTGGTTTCAGGTTTAGTTTCAAAAATGCAGGTGCTGTGGCTTTGAACTCCAGTTGAGAAATGACTTCCTTCTCGGAGTTCCTTTGCCACCTGTAAAATGGGGATGCTGCTGCCTACCTTGAAGGCTGGTTGATAGTAGTAGTAGTAAGGTTTGTGCTTGGGATGAGAGTAAATGCCCTACGTGCGTTATCTCACGTGTGTAGTCATATGAGCTATAACAGTCATGAGGTCGATGCTATTTGCGTTATATAGATGGAGAAACTAAAGGCCAAGGAGATGACATAATTTGACTGAGTGCCCA
Organism: Miniopterus natalensis; assembly: GCF_054644295.1. Taxonomy (NCBI): domain Eukaryota; kingdom Metazoa; phylum Chordata; class Mammalia; order Chiroptera; family Miniopteridae; genus Miniopterus; species Miniopterus natalensis. The sequence continues at coordinate 20,511,153 of NC_142100.1, forward strand.
CATTTAGTAAGAGGCAGAGCTGGGATTCACTCTTTTAACCTTTCTTCACCCTTTAGCCACTGTGCTTATGCCCTGCTACTGTTTTTCCAAGGTACTGATGTGCCCATTGCGGAAGGTTTATGTGAGATAGTATACAGGGGACATACGTAGCACTCAGTGAGTCTTCTCTAGAATTTACATGATTCTGAACAGATATTTTCTGTCCCAAAGTCTTTGCCTTTTTTTATTCAAGTGTAAGTAAGTTGTATTGGCAGTTGGCAGGTTGGGTTAAAGCAGTACATCTCAACTAGGGGTGATTTTGCTCCCTGGGAGACATTTGACAATGTCTGGAGGCAATTTGGATTGTTACAATTGGGGCCAGAAGGGGCGGACTGTTGTAACTTGGGTCTAATGGGTGGAGGCCAGGAGTGCTGATAGAGATAGCCCCCTGCTACAAAGAATTACCCAGCCCAAAGTGTGGAGGCTGAGAAACCCTGGGTTAGAGACCTCTTCTGGGAATTCTGTACATACACACCCACTGTTTTGTCGTCTGACTGGAGAAACTTTCTCTGGGTTTGGTCTTCACAGGTTTCTGAGACACTAAAGCGTTTTGCAGGGAAGGTGACAACAGCCAGTGTGAAGGAACGGAGAGAAATCCTCAGTGAACTGGGGAAATGTGTTGCTGGAAAAGGTATTTGTTTTCCATCCATTTGGCCTAGAGATGATTCCATTTCAAAATAAATTGCATTCTCTGTTTAGAACGATGGCCTTCTTTCCCCTTCCTTATAATAACTTCTGCTTTGACTTTTCTGTGTTTGCTTGTTATAATCTGCATTGAAACAGTTGGTTCCATGGAGAGTTTATCCGTTTAGGTGCCAAAGCTTTTTCCAGTTTTAACCATTTTGATTGGAAACAGGTCTAAAAGGTACCAACAATCTTTCTTAAGTAATTTACCAGATGCAAAAACATTTTCTTTATGACTTGGGTCATCATGTTTCCCAGTTGGTGTTCTATGGAACTCAGCAAGATGGTAGCAGGTGATTGGCCAGTAAAGGATTCCAAAATCAAATAAGTATGGGAGATGTGACATTTTCTCATGCCCACTGGGAGATTCACAACACATTCCAGGAAGGTGTTTTAATTTTAAGCTTGCTTTAATCCCATATTTGTCTTGACACCTCCTCCTCCTCCTTCTTTTTTTGGAAACTTGTTGAGCGTCTGGGGAACACATCTTAGGAAATGCAAAATCCTGATTTTTTAAAAAATATATATATTTTTATTGATTTCAGTGAAAGGAAAGGAGAGGGAGGGAGAGAGACAGAACGTCAATGATGAGCGAGTCATTGATCGGCTGCCTCCTGCATGGCCCCTGCTGGGGATTGAGCTTGAAACCCGGGCATGTGACCTGACCGGGAATTGAACCTCGATCTCCTGGATCCCAGGTTGATACTCAGCTGCTGAGCCATGCCCACCCGGGCTAAATCCTGATTTTGTACCATAATGGAGGACTATCCCTGTGCCGTATTGGAGTGTATAAGACTAGATTGCCTTCATCCAACCAATCCTAATTGGTTCTTGAATTTTTGCAGTACAGCAGTAGTTCTCACAGTGTGGTCTCCAGGCCAGTAGCATCAGAACTTGTTTGAGATACAAATTCTCAGCTCCATCCCAGCAACACCAATTTAGAAACCCTGGGTGGGGGGCAGAGCCCAGAATCTGTGTTTTAACAAGCTCTCATGGTGATTGCTGTATTTGCTGAAGTTTGAGAACCTTGGCTCTAGAGAGTTCAGTCTTGCTTTCTGTCAGCTTTCACCTCTTATTAGTCAAGAGCCCACTTTCTGCCACTCTTTCACCCAAGTTCTCATTTGCTGCTTCTGATCTGCTGTTGCCTGGTAACATACCCAAGCTTGTTAAAGTGTTGTGTAAGTGAAGTAAATTGTTGTTTGTGAACTTCTAAGAGAGCCTCCCATGTCTTAATGCTTTAAGACTTTTAATGCTGTGTGACTTTTATGGCACCTTCAGAAGTCTTTCCTGTCACTTTTCCCAACAGAGTTCTAGTTAGAAAAGGCTGTCGCGTGACAAGTTACTATCTGTACATACCTTCTGAACCATATGGTTGCCCTCACTGCTAAATGACTGCTGAATACTACACTTTTTCCTCATTGTGTGGAGTAAGGAGTTCGACGTGTATGGGTGAAGTTTATGAACTTTAAGACCTTTTAGGGAGATTTTACTCTTCAGTCACCCAGAAATTCACATTTTGGGGTGAATTCTATTCATTAAATGTTTCTAGCCTTTTGATATGCAAGCTGATTGTGGGAAGTTAGTGACCCTCCCCCCTGCCACCCCGCACAAAATTGTTAGTTCTCAATTTTCTAATTTTCTGAGTCTAAGCAGGAGCCATTGCACAGTGATTGTTATTCTGCCCTCTCCTTTTGTTAGGGTAGCAGGTAACCAAGTGAGTTAAGCAAAGGTGGGGTGAGATATTTCCAGCCAGGCTGAGGAGTTGAAGACTTTCTCAGCAGTCTGACTCTAGATGCAGTTGGTCAGCAGCCAGCCTGGCCCCGAGGCCTCTCTGATGCTCACCTCAGTCCTGCCTTCATGTGCTTGAACCCTGAAACTCACTGACGCAGCATCTCCTGTGCATGATCTTCCCAGTCATAGGCCTCCAGTGCAGCAGTCAGTAATGGAGGGCTTGGCTCTGGGTCAGACTTTCTTATATTCTAGCCGTGGCTCAGCCACTTATGGGCTGCATGACCTGGTTCAAGCTACTCAACCTGCCTGAGCCTGACTCCTTGCTTTGAGCTTGGTGATAGTAGTGCCTCCCTCATAGGGTTGGTGTGAGGAGTAAGTGAGAACAAGTGTGGGCAGTGCTTAACACAGTGTCTGGCCAGCTATGGTATATATTAACTGTTATTACTGTTCTCTGACCCCAGTCACTCTTTTCCTCGGTTACTGAAATAGTCTCAAATCCAATGGACTAATACAGTGTCTAGGCCTGGGGGAACTGGGTTCCTGTCCTTTCTTCATTTCCCCCCCAACCATGCATGTCCCTGAAGGTAAGGCACTGTGCCAGCCCTTTGTGGGCCTCCTGCTCTCGGTGCCTCCCATGTTAGTCTGTCTTACATTGCAGCTTACATTCCCTTCTACTGTACATTTCCTTCTCCTTCCCGTTTGAATGTTCCAGTCTGGTGTGCAGAATCTGTCACAGACCGGCTTTCCATTATTGAGCTTTGTCCAACCAAAGTTTCTCTTTCACTCGGCTGGCCTGCTTGGCTTCCTGTGTCTTGGTTTCTTCGTCTTAAAATGGGCTCAGTCACAGTACCCATCTTATGAGGATCGAATGGGTTAATGTGTGGGAAGTGCTTAGAGCAGGGCCTGGCCCATGTGAGCACTAATGAAGTCTTGGGTGTAATTCTTCCTCCTGTGTCCTGAATAGGCGTTGTGCACTTACCCTTGCGCTTTCGCTCATGTTACCACCACTCGGCACAGACGTCTCTTCCTTTCCATGTTTGCCTCCTAATCTATTAGGCCAAGCATCTGCATCCTTAAAACCTTCAGAAACCACTCCAGGTACAGGTGTTCTTCCCTTTTCTGATCTCTCATAGTACTTTAGTTTTTGTCCCAGGTTTTTAAAACTGTTTATTAGAATATACATAAAGAACAGCAAGTGAACAGTTCACTGAATCAGCGCAAACTCAACACACCTATGTAACCAGTATCCGGATGGAGAAGCAGAATAGTCCCAGCACACTAGCACCTCCACTCGATAACATAGTACATTTTGAGGCCACTTGTATTGCCTTAGTTTCATTCATTTAACAAATGTGCACCTGAGAGCGTTTCTGTACCAGGTGTTTTCCTGGAGACCTTTTTGTCATTGCTCTTTCCTCTTGGGAATTCTCTTTCAAATGGATGGGGAGTGTCTAGTGGGCAGAGATTGTGTCTGACAGATACTTGGCTCAAGAAGATGCTCACGAAGTAGTTTTTATTCACTGGTCTTTGTAATCTTTGGTTTCAGATCTGCCAGAGGGAGCAGTGAAAGGGCTCTGCAAGTTGTTCTGCCTGACTCTGCATCGATACAGGTGAATCCCAGCCAAAGGTCCAGTTTCCGGAGCACTTTGTGCAGAGAGCTGGTGGTAGAGGGTAGTGGTTAGAGCCCAGGCTTTAGACCTGACTGCCTGGGCTGTTGGATCCCGGGCAACTTACTTAACCTCTCTGTGCCTCAGTTTCCTCCTCTGCAGATGGGATGATGTTATTACCTATCTCATAGGTGGTGGTTAAAAAGTGTGAAGTGCCTGGAAACAGTGCCTGCCATGCCATGAGTGCATCAGTCATGCATGCAGAAGCCTTGGCTTAGTTTGAGGCCCATAGTGTTCCTTAAATGTAGGCGTTGCCTTTACAACCATAATGGCTCATTTGCCCTTGTGAGCTACTTCCAGAATTCCCAGAGGAGGTAGATTTATCTAGTTATTTCCTAAGCCCATCATCTATGACCCTCTGGAATACAGTGCAACCCAACTTTACTAAGAAAAACCAGCGTTTGGCCTAAACTGCTTGCCCCTGCCTCATGTCCACATGTTCACTTAACCCCTTCCTTCCTCTCCCTAGAGATGCAGCCTCCCGCAGGGCCCTGCAGGCAGCCATCCAGCAGTTGGCTGAAGCCCAGCCAGAAGCCACTGCTAAGAACCTTCTGCACTCTCTGCAGTCTTCAGGCATTGGCTCCAAAGCAGGTGTCCCCAGGTAAGTTTTAAAGGTGGTGGCCCACAGGGGGTTGGTAGAGTCCTACTTGGGAGAATCTGGTGCAGGTGAGCTGTATTGAGCAGGTGTGAGCATGCCTGTCCCTTTCCCCTTTGCAGCTCTGAATGTCGCCGGCAGTCTGCCTTCTGAATGGAGGGAGGAGCCAGGATGGCAGGAGGGGAAACCAGGTGCCCACCAGGCAGTGAATGGGAGAAACCATCTTTTTGTTTTTGTTTTTATAGTTGTGTGTGCAAAAAGATGGTAGTTTGGCTGATGAGGCCTGCACTCTTTGTCATGACTTGTCACAGATGATTTGTTGGGAGCTGGTTTCAAGTTCTGCCCAGTTGTAGGTCAAGGGAGGGTCCTACATACCAAGCAGGGCCTTGCGATGACCATTTGTCTTTAAGATGGAGGCTGCTGCTCTGTATTCACCTCTTGCCTGTCCTCTCTTCCCCTCTGCAGTAAAAGCAGTGGCTCAGCCGCCCTGTTGGCCTTGTCCTGGACCTGCCTTCTGGTGCGCATTGTCTTTCCCTCGAGAGCCAAGCGGCAGGGGGACATCTGGAACAAACTGGTAGGTTCCTCGGGTCTTTGGAGTAGTGGTGGTCTGCTCTCTGCACAAGAGTTGGGGCATGTTCAGGCATGTTCTCTGTGCAGCATGCTCTTCTTGGTGCTGGATGACCAGGCACTTGGAGTTGTCCTGATGTGTGTGACTTTGGTGGATGAGCATGAGAGCAACATAGCATTGATCTATTTGACAACTATCTTTGAGCTGCTCTCTGTCAGGCATGGTGCTAGGCACTGAGAATATGGTAATGAACAAGAGAAATGTGGCCCCTGCTTTCATGGCGTATGTAGAAGACGTGACAGGCCAGAGAGGGGAAGACAGCCAGAAAGCAAGTGAACCAGTGAACACCCTGATGTAAATCTTTTTGTTTTTTTTCTGGCTAATCATTCCTTTCCCTGTGTTTGGATTTCAGTGTTGAACTGGCTAATGGATTGGAATTCTTGCCAAGTGTTTTGGTCCTTAAATTCTCTTCTCCCTTTCTATGCCTGCTCCTTCGACATTCCCTGCCTTGCCTTTCACTGACCATAGATGGCCCAATAGGGCAGGTTGGGCGGTTCTTTTGAATGTCTAGCTATGCTTAGTGGAGGGCAAGATGAATGGTCTTAAGGTTTGGGAAAAACGAGTCTGAGGAGCTTAGTGTGGATCTTCTTCTTGGCCATGAGATTCGGCCAAGTACTTAACGTCTGAGCTTGTTTCGTCACCTGCAAAATAGGAAAAAGTACCACCTACCCCATCCACCTCAAAGAGTTGTCATGAAGATGGGCTCAGACCAGGTGTGGAAGGGCTGCAGAAACTCAGGGCAGTACAGGTAAGGAGGAGTGGCCTCAGAAAACCAAAAGCACCTCTCCCTGAGGCCACGAGCTAGTAAGACATACTACTGTTGGCCTTGCTCTTGCGAGCTTACCCAGCACACTTCTGGGGATGACCATGGAATGGCCATCGGTAATGATTAAAGGGTAAGAACTCTGAAGTCTCTCAGGTAGTGGATGTTCTGGAATCAAACTCCCTTTAGAATGTGGGTTTCGCTCGGCTGGGCGTGGCTCAGCGGTTGAGCGTCGACCTAGGATCCAGGCAATCAGGGTTCAATTCCCGGTCAGGGCACATGCCTGGGTTTCGGGCTGCAGCTGATCAGTGACTCTCCCATTGATGTTTCTCTCTCTCTCCCTCTCTCTCCCTCTCTCTCCCTTTCTCTCCCTCTCTCTCCCTCTCTCTCCCTTTCTCTCCCTCTCTCTCCCTCTCTCTCCCTCTCTCTCCCTCTCTCTCCCCCTCTCCCCCTCTCCCCCTCTCCCCCTCTCCCCCTCTCCTTCTCCCTCCCCCTCTCCCCCTCTCCCCCTCTCCTTCTCCCTCCCCCTCTCCCCCTCTCCCCCTCCCTCTCCCCCTCCCCCTCCCCCTCCCTCTCCCTCTCTCCATCTCCTTTCCTCTATCTGAAATCAATAAAGATATTTAAAAAAAAAAAGAATGTGGGTTTCATTGTTAACAAAAGGCCTTCTTATAAGATGGTTCATCACGGGCTCCCTCCTTGGCTCATCTGCAGTGAATTCTTAAAACCATTATCTGAGGCAAGTATGTCTGTGGGTTAGTCAGTGGGAGGGGTTAACCCAGAATGTTGTGTTAATGGCACAGACTGCGTCAGGAGCTTGAGACCATGTTTAATTTTTCTGTGTCTTGAATTTTTTGCTCGTTGCTGATGTCGACAAGTTGTAGTTCATTCAGTAGCTCAGGTACTTATTGAGGGCCTCCTGCGTGCCAGGCGCTTGGGCTACAGCAGGGAATATGACAGACCACCTTGCTCTTATGGAACTTAACGCTCTCGTGGAGAAGCCAGACAACAAATAAATGATGAGGTGTTAAGTCATGCAGCAGAAAAGTGGGCAGGAGGAGACAGTGCGGTGAGGGGTGATGGTCGGAGGAAGGCCTCAGAGGAGGTGTCATTTGAGCAGAGACCTGAAGGCTGAGAGGACAAACCAAGCCCAGGTCAAGGTTAGAACATTCCGGGAAGAGGGAACAGCAATATAGTTCTAAATGCAATATCAGCAAGCTTATTATTTTAATTAAAATTAAATTAAAATGATTTTTAATTAGAAAAAAGAATGATTCAGAGTTCAACAAGCAGAGAAGGATGTACTGGCTTCATTCCCAGCTCTCTCCCCTGCACCTAGGACCCCGCCGTTATAAGTTCCTTATGTGTGTAGATGTATTCCTTGTGTATGTGACCAGATAGATTTTATACCAGGGATAATGTAACGTGCATACTTTTTTTTTTTTTTAATATATATTGATTTCAGAGAGAGGAAGGGAGAGGGAAAGAGAGAGAGAAACATCAGTGATGAGAGAGTCATTGATCGGCTGCCTCCTTCACGCCCCCGACTGGGGATCGAGCCAGCAACCGGGGCATGTGCCCTGACTGGGAATCGAACATTGATCTCCTGGATCCTAGGTCAATGCTCAACCGCTGAGCCACGTTCGGCCTGGCTAACGTGCATACTTTTTACTTTAACCTTGTTCTTTTCTTTAACCAGTCTTGGAGTTTGTTTCACAGTATTACATAGAGAGTTTTTACATAAAGAGTTTTTACATAAAGAGTTTTTGTTCTGTACGACTGTTTACTAATCCTTTGGGTGGACGTATCACAGTGTAAATCACTAGGCTCCTTTTGATGGGCATTTATGTTGTTTACAGTCTTTTATTGTTACAAGAAAACATTGCACGTGGAATTTGGCACACTTCTTAAGTATGCCCTTTTTCTCGGGGCGGCAGGCCACACTGCTCACGGGTACCCTTGGTATTTGAGGCACATAAAGTCTCTTTGAGGTTTTTTTTTAGTTGAGTACGTATTATGTGCTTCATTCTGGATTGGACAGTGAGCGCCACACATGCTGGGATCGTCTTACTGGTTGGTCTTCCTCTTCTGTATCTATGGTACCTGGCGTTTAGTCAGTGTTCAGTTAGTATTTGTGGAATTCACAAAGTAAAAGTTAAGGCAGGTAAACAAATATATGAAAGAGGATGCTTGCGCTTTTTCTGCATGGCACATAATCTCTCTGGAGTTAATGTATTAATTTGTATGTTTATTTGTTAAATACCTTTTCTTCCTCTTGACTATACGGTACATGAAAGCAGGGACCATGCCTGTCTTGGTCTCCATGTGTTTTCATTGTCTGACTCATAGTGGATGCTCAGCAGATATTAAGCGCTTGAATGAACAGATGTAATTCCAGAAGGTGGAGGGCTGGAATCAACTGGGAGAGGCCTAGTGGAGAGGAACCCAGGATTTGGCAGACCCGATGAAGGCGTTGGCCAAGCTGTAAGGGCCACAAGACCTCCACTCCCATTTCACATTCTCACCTGAGTTTGTCCTGGTCCTTGCAGGTGGAGGTGCAGTGCCTGCTCCTGCTGGAGGTACTGGGTGGCTCCCACAAGCACGCTGTGGATGGTGCTGTGAAGAAGCTCACCAAGCTGTGGAAAGAGGTGACGGGAGGCAACGGGGTGGTGGGCATTGCTTTTCGTGCTACCCCCAGTGCCATCTGATGCACACCTGCTTTCCACTTTTCCTCCTCAGAACCCTGGCCTGGTGGAACAGTACTTTTCAGCCATTCTCAGCCTAGAGCCCAACCAGAGCTATGCATGCATGCTGGGGCTGCTGGGGCAGTTCTGCGCGAGCCACAAGGAGATGGGCGTGGTCAACCAGCACAAGGCACGTGGACTCACTGGAGGGGAGGAGGAGCTGGATTTGCCCTGGTGGCCTCAGCTGCTGTCCTCATCTGGAGCTTGTTGGTTTTCTCACTTGGGACCCCGGCCTTTTGCCATGATCTATGAACTTTGAGGAGTTGGAAAGTATTTGCTCCAGTTCTGGCTTGGGGAGAATCCTGGCATAGTTTTGAGATGATAGTTAGCCTGTTCATGTGGTTATTGATGCTCCCACAGCTTAGTAGCTGGCATGTGCCAGACATTGTGCCAGGTGTTGGGCATGCAGTAGTGAGCATGGGAGCTGTGATCTCTTCCCTGATTATATCTGTGAAAAGCACTACAAAGGGAAAATGCAAGAAGCCATGATACTCTGTGACCAGGAACCTTAGGTTATGGGTCAGGGAACACATTGCTCATGAAGGATCTTAAAGGATCAGTAGGCCTTAGCAAGGTCAAGAGGTGAAGAAGAGTATTTTAGGCAGAGAAAGCAGCCCGTGGGAGGAGGCCAGTGGGGTTGGAGTATCTTAAGTGGGGTAGAGAGGTGTGAGGTGCAGTCAGCTGGGTGGTAGGCGGGCCTTGTGAGCCATGCCAAGGACTTTGGACTTGATTCCAGGAACAATGGGAAGCCGTGGAAGGTTTTTAAATGGGAAATGGCACGTCCAGTGGCACCTCTGTTCTTTTTTTTTTTTTCTTTCTTATATGTCTTTATTGATTTCAGAGAGAGGAAGGGAGAGGGAGCGAGAGAGATAGAAACATCAATGATGAGAGAGAGTCAGTGATCAGCTGCCTCCTGCACGCCCTTGACTGGGGATTGAGCCTGCAACCCTGGCATGTTCCCTGATTGGGAATCGAACCTCGATCTCCTGGATCATAGGTCTATGTGCAACCACTGAGACATGCTGGCTGGGCGGCATCTCTGTTCTTGACACTGAAATTTAGGGCACCGATTTGTATTTTTTTGGAGACACTCCGACTAGAGGGGTCTCTTAGGCTAGGGATGAGATACTTCAGAATGTCAGGGTCTAAAGAAGGTCTTTGTATTCTGTAGAGTGCCCTGCTGGATTTTTACATGAAGAACATCCTGATGAGCAAAGTGAAGCCTCCGAAGTATCTATTGGTGAGTGAGAGGTGGGGATTACTTACCTGGATAAGCTCCTTCCCACTTTAAATTCTGTGATTCACAACTGTCCTTTATTCTTGGTCTGTTCCCTGGGGGCTGGGTGCCTGACTCCTCTCTCTTTGTAGGATAACTGTGCCCCTCTGCTCCGATACATGTCCCACTCAGAATTTAAGGATCTGATACTGCCCACCATCCAGAAGTCCTTACTGAGGAGTCCAGAGAATGTTATTGAAAGTAGGTTGCTGCCAGTGGGACAGTGGGAGGGAGACAGCATAAGCAGCATCCCTGATACTTGGTAACAGGAAATGTTGGGGGTGGGGATGAGGGATGTGTTCACTGTTTATCACACTGGGAGCTTGGGAGAGAGATCAAGGACCCTTTCAGAATATGTTGAAAGTCATGGGCCTCTTCTAGAAGAATGCACAAAAGAATATCAGCTTAGAATACTGCATATAATTTTAGAGGTCCAAGAGCTTTCTGGAGACCATTCAAGCTAAGAACCTCTGCTCTAGATAGTTTGAACTTGGTGTGGGGGCAGCACTTGAAACCACAGGATATGAGGGTTGAGTCTCTGTCCTTATCTTGCTAAAAGGTGTAGGTGGAATGTTGGAGGGACACTCTTCTGCTGATTGGGATGGGGCACAGCTTTGCAGCACAGCTTTGGGACAAAAGTGTGACGACTCATGTTCCCATATAGAGCTGAAAAGTGGTCACAGTTCTATGTGTCTAGACAGCAAGCCTGATGGTATTTGTGGGGAGTAGGGCAAATATGGGTGTTATATCTGAGACTGACATGGTCAGTACTTTCTGTTCCCCTTAGCTATCTCCAGTCTGCTGGCATCAGTGACTCTCGACCTCAGCCAGTATGCCCTGGACATCGTGAAAGGACTAGCTGGTGAGTATCCCGACCTTTCCCCAGCCCTAGAATGGCACCTTGGGTTTTGGTTGTACTTGTCCCAATTATTATAGAAAATGGAGGGGATAGCTCAGGTTAGAATCACGCTTTAACCTAAACTACATTTGCATAGTTTCTTCCCTGAGATCCTTTATGAAAACTAGAGCTAGGATTGAAGAGTTGGGACCATGAAAAAGACAAAGATAAAAGCGTGGATACTCAGCTCCCGGCAGCTTCTGAGCAGCGGCTGTCTTTGTGTTCAGGTCAGCTGAGGTCCAACAGTCCCCGCCTGATGGATGAGGCCGTGCTGGCGCTGCGCAACCTGGCCCACCAGTGCAGTGACTCCTCAGCGATGGAAGCCCTGACTAGGCACCTGTTTGCTATCCTCGGAGGTGAGCAAGCCTTTGTGGCCATGGGAATGGCTGAGGTGTGGCCCCTGACATTCCTTCTTCACTAGGACCTTGCCTGGGACTCGGTGTTCCAAGTCCACTCATGGCAAGACTGTGTGGTTGGGAGGATGCTCGAGGTAGAATGTGAACGTGTGAAGTAAAAGAAGCACATGTAGGGCAGTGCAGATGGGGTGATCTCAGTTTTATTTATTATTATTTTTTTAGACCTCTTTACTTACTGATTTTTTTTTTTTAAGAGGGAGAGAGGAAGGGAGGGAAGGGAGAGAGAGAGAGACATCAATTTGTTGTCTTACTTATTTATGCACTCATTGGTTGATTCTTGTATGTGCCCTGACCAGGGATTGAACCTACAACCTCGGTGTATTGGGATGGTGCTCTAATCAACTGAGCTACCTGGCCAGGGCCTTAGTTTTATTTTTTCAAGTGTATACATTATTATATGCATAGTGGAAAAAAACTAGAGGGAAATATACCAAAATGTTGATGATGTCTTTGGGTAGTGGGAACATGGGTGATTTTTAAATGTTTTTCTTGATATTTTTTCTGTTTCTCAGGTTTTCTTTAAGAACGTAATACATTTTTAGTCAGGGGAAAAAGCTAGTAAATATTTTAAACCCAGCTTCACAATAGAAAGGCTACTTCTAGAATCAGAAACTGCATCTTGATGTTACACACATGATACCCTTGGAGAAGGTGGCAGGTGTGAATTTTGAATCTTTGCCATCTCTCCTCTCAGGGTCGGAGGGAAAACTAACTGTTGTTGCCCAGAAGATCAGTGTCCTCTCAGGTACAGAATTTCTCCATGGTTCCTGGGGGAATGTGGTACTAGATGAGGTGTGACGTAACAGGTGAGGCGGGTCCTTTGGATCTTGACTCCTCTGATATCCTGGAACATCCCAGCCTGGCTCCCAGGACTCTGCTGCCTGCGTGCTTGGCAAGCGGGCCTTGTTTAAGTCTAGCAGGAGGCCTGCCTTCTGTATAAGGCAGGACGTCTGGAGAGGGGATGTAAGGAGCGTCAGGAATGGCCAGAGAGGCATAGCTTCTGGGGAGGAGGGCAGCGGCAGTAAGACTCGCATATTGGTGGCTTTGTGCTGATGAGGAATTGAGCAGGGGGTCTCCTGCCTTCTAGGGATCGGGAGTGTCAGTCATCACGTGGTGTCTGGGCCTTCCAGTCAAGTCCTGAATGGAACCGTGGCTGAGCTATTCATCCCATTCCTCCAGCAAGAAGGTAAATCTGCAGTGTGGCGAGGAGCAGTCTGGACCCATCTTTGACCCTGGTATATTCACAGTTGGAGCTGCCATGAACGGCTCCTGAAGGCACACGTGCCCTGAAGCGTCACTGCTTCCGCTCCCTTGTACTCCAGCTTGCTTTTTGCTCTGCTGGCTGTGATCTGAGATGTTGAACTGACTAGACTTGTGCTTCTTGCCCTAGTTCACGAAGGCACCTTAGTGCACGCCGTCTCTGTCCTGGCTCTCTGGTGTAATCGGTTCACTACGGAAGTGCCCAAGAAGCTCATCGACTGGTTCAAGAAAGCCTTCAGCCTTAAAACCTCCACCTCCGCCGTGAGGCACGCCTACCTGCAGTGCATGCTGGCCTGCTTCCGAGGTGAGATCCCCCCCTCTCCCCGCAGAGGTGACCTAGTTTTCAGGGCATCATCACCGTTCAGGCTTTACCTTTTGGTCCAGCTTATGTTTGCATGATTTCTTCCTGAGCCTCTGGGAGCCTCGGCTTAGTCATCTATAAATCCCAGCATCAGAGCCCAATCTTTATAACAGATTCTGGCTTTTCCCCCTTATTAGACTTTTAAAGAACAAAGCTTAACCTCTTGTGGTTGGTTTCCTTATCCATCAAATGAATAGCTGCACTGTTGGATTAGTACGGATCCCCCTAGCTCTGACTTGATGGTTGTAGAGTTTGATTTAAGCCCCAGGTTCTGATTCCATTGCTTCCTGATATTTCACAAGGTAACTGGAGGGTTTTAGTCAGCCAGGACAGACCGGCGTGGATAGATCCTTTCTCAATTAGCTTGCCACTCTCAAGGATCAAGGTGTTCTGTAAGGTGCTGGTACTCTCTCCACAGGTGACACACTATTGCAGGCCCTGGACTTACTGCCCTTGCTCATCCAGACAGTGGAGAAGGCAGCCTCCCAAAGCACTCAGGTTCCCACAGTCACCGAAGGGGTTGCTGCAGCCCTGCTGCTCTCAAAGCTTTCGGTGGCTGACTCCCAGGCTGGTAAGAGTCAAGAGATGTCCAGGAAGGTAGCAGTCAAGGGCCTCTTTCTGAGTCTTTGGGAGGAATGTTTTGATTCTTAGGATTTTATAGGATCAGCTTGGCCATTTACTGAATTGGGTCAGCTTGTCATCTGCTGGAATGAGCCTAAGAGTCATATTGGGTGATGGGAATTCAGTCAGGGCCTCTGTCACTGTCCTCCACCCTGTTGCTCCAGTGCTCTGGGACAGGGACTTATAGATAATGCCCAGGCTGACTTGGGTTTAGTGGTGGGACTTTTTTTTTTAATTGGTTATGCATTTATAGGGTATACCATGAAAAGCTTCCCTCTAGCCAGCCTGTCTTCTAGCCACTAAGTTCCCCTCCCTGGAAGGGAACAGCTCGGTGTGGGTTCAGACCAGCCCAAGTTAGGGAAAGCACCATGTGTGAACCTCAGATCTTTTAGCTTGGCGCTGGACTTGGTGGGAATTTCAGATGGGAAGCAGCTCATCTGGGCTCCTGTGGGCAGCAGGGAACCACTGAAGGTTTTCATGTGGCTGATGATACCAGAAGGACTGGTCAGTTCTCAGGTTGGGGAGGGCAGAGAGCCTAGCAGTGTCCTGTCCCTGCTGTGGAGGGTCTGTCAGCAAAGCCAGCCGCGGCAGCTTCATGATGCAGGGGACCAGCCCTGGTGGGTGTGCTGAATTGTGTCATGGGGTGACCTTTTGTTCCTGGCAGAGGCCAAACTGAGCAGTTTTTGGCAGCTGATTGTGGATGAGAAAAAGCAGATTTTCACTTCTGAGAAGTTCCTGCTCATGGCTTCAGAGGATGGTGAGTTCCTCCCCCTTAGTTGAACTCAGGGTTGGGATTGAATCTCACTGGAGGGTCTTCAGAGAAGACTCTTCCCCTACTGCCTGTTGTTTTTACCAGTCAACTTTGCAGAAACCTGGATCAAAGTGATCTGGCCAAGAGCTTGGCTGTCATGGGAATGAATTCATTCCTGTGGGGCGTGGAAGGTTAGGGAAGTGGGGAGAAGTGGGAGATTTGTGGAGACAGAACACTGATGGCTATGGAGCTGTGCTATTGGGTATAATTATAGCTGATGGGGTAATTGGGGCTGTCTCAGAGGTTTTCTTGGATTAAGAAGCGGCTGAGAAGCTCTGGTGGAGTGTGGTTGGCTCCACTCCTCCTCCAGGAGACATAAACTACTGGTTTCTATTCTGGAAGAGAGGGAACAATTGATCTTTAAATGTATGTTTAAAATTCTGGGTTGCCTTGGGTGGTCTGCTGCTAATTGGTGATTTGAAAAGTCTTTTGACTCATAAATCACAACACCCTATTATTGTGCTACAATTATTAGTCACTTCTTGATTAAAAAAAAAGTTTTGTATAGGATATACATTCACATAATTCAGAAACAAAAGATCCAAGAGGATCTACACTGAAATTTATACTCCTGCTTTGATATCTGGCCACCCAGTTTCCTCACCATAGAGAGAACCAATTTTATTAGCTTGTGTACATCCTTGGTATTTTACTTGTATATCAGTCAGTATCTTTCATGTGTGTGTTCTCTACCTTTTTTACACAACTGGTAGCTTGCCTACTATATACAGTGTGCTGTCTAGACTTGAAAGTCACTCCACGTCAGCATATGAGTGTCCTAATTCTTTGTTAGAGGTGTGTCGTAATTTTTAAGAAGAAAGTATATGCTTTTCCTTATTCCACACAAGTGTTCATAGTAAGCAAAAGGTAGGAAATCCTAATGAGCTGTCATTCCATATCCAGTGATAATCACACTTACATTTGGGTGTTCATTTTCCAGTTCTTTCGTGTTCTTTCTGGATGCATTCTGTTTTAAAAACACTTCTGCTGTTTCTCTCCCCTTCTAGCCCTGTGTACTGTGCTGCATCTGACAGAGAGACTTTTCCTTGACCACCCGCACAGACTCACTGGCAGCAAAGTTCAGTACGTGAGGCTTCCTTACCTTTCCCCTTGGGCCATTGCAGGTGAACCTGGCAGGAGCCTGAGAAGTGGGGTGGGTAGGGGGATAGAAAGGCCGGCCATGGAGGACCTTGGGCTGGCCTTCCACCAGGATAGTCTGTCTCTGTCCTTGCAGGCAGTACCACCGGGCTCTGGTAGCCGTGCTCCTGAGCCGCACCTGGCACGTGCGTAGGCAGGCCCAGCAGACGGTTCGGAAGCTGCTGTCGTCTCTTGGGGGCTTTAAGCTGGCCTGTGGACTCCTGGAGGAGCTAAAGACTGTCCTCAGTTCTCACAAGGTGAGGGCATCTGGGCTCCAGAGCTGGGGCTCTCAGCCCTGCCTTACCTGCCCTGCCTGTGCTGTGGATTTTGGGTGGGCTGCTCCTGGCTTATTCTCATTCACTCACTCACTCAGATTCTGTAATGCCAGAATCTTCTCCCCTGCCCTTAAGCTCTAGTAGCACTTCATTCATGTACAGTTGACTCTTGAACAGGGTGGGAGTTAGGGACACTGACCTCTCTCACAGCTGAAAATTTGAGTGTAACAACAGTCCGCCCTCTGCATGTGTGGATTCCCATAAGTGGAGTTTGAATTGTCTGGGTCAATAGAACTGCATGAGTCCAGTTGCATAGTAGTGGACCCAGGCAGTTCAAAGCCATGGTGCTCAAGGGCCAGCTGTAATTCCTTTTCAAAGACTTTCTTCCTGTGCCTTTTGAGATGTAGCTCAACCTTTTTATTCTTTTTTTTTTTTTTTTTTTAAATATATCTTTATTGATTTCAGAGAGAGGAAAGGAGAGGGAGAGAGAGAGAAACATGAGAGAGTCATTGATCTGCTGCCTCCTGCACACCCCCAACTAGGGCTCGAGCCGCAGCCTGGGCATGTGCGCTGACCAGGAATCGAACCCTGATCGCCTGGATCCCAGGTCAATGCTCAACTGCTGAGCCACGCCCAGCTGGGCTCAACCTTTTTATTCTTGAGTAATTAAGTAACACTTTATATTTTTAAAGTACTTTATAATTTTAAAGCATTTTCTACTCATCGTACCTTTTGATTTTTCAGTGTTTTTAGAAGGCAGCTAGGATTACTGCCCTTTTTTTTTATTTGAGTTGTCCAGGGTTCCAGGAGCTGAAATGACTGGCACAGAGTCTCTCACTTGGGTGACAGACCTGACTCCTACTTCAGTGCTCTTTGTGCCCTGCTTCCCTCTCTCCCTGAACCTGCTTGAGGATGTGGGGCCGTGACAGATTTGTGGTCTCGGGCTGTGTCTCCTGGACCAATTTCTGTTGCCTTCTTCCCCCATCCCTGAGTTTTTTAGGTGCACAGTCACAGGTGCTTCCTTCCAGGCATATCTGACAGCCTGCAGGTCCCAATGCAGGGAGCTGGGCATCAGTCTCCAGCACAGACCCCTGAGAACAACATGAGTGAGAGGCAGCTGTGTCCTTGTACCAGGCCTGCACAGGGCTCTGAGCAATGGGGGCTCATGGTTTGTTTTTATGCAGGTGCTGCCCTTAGAGGCTCTGGTGACTGAGGCTGGGGAGGTGACTGAGGCGGGCAAGGCCTATGTGCCTCCACGGGTCCTGCAGGAGGCTCTATGCATCATCTCCGGGGTGCCAGGGCTGGAGGGTGACATCACCAGCACTGAACAGCTGGCCCAGGAGATGCTGATCATCTCCCACCACCCATCCTTAGGTCTGTGGCTGGCACGGGTATGGGAGTGATGGGGCCGGGCTCTGTTGGGCAGGGGTAGGAGCGAGCTGAGCAGAAGGCCTCAAGTTGCTCCCCTCCTCTTTAGTGGCAGTGCAGTCCGGACTCTGGCCAGCACTTCTAGCTAGAATGAAGATTGATCCTGAAGCCTTTATCACCAGGCACCTGGACCAGATCATTCCCAAGATCACCACACAGAGTCCCCTGAACCAGGTGATGGGCGCTTGAATTGGTTCTGGCCTCCGGTCACAGTGCAGGAAGGGAAATTCAAAGAAACAGGTGAAGGTGTGACCAAATGTGGGTTTGGACCCTTGGGTTGCCAGTGATAGAAATTGCAAACTGGTTTGATCACAGAAGGGAATTTGCTGTTTTATTTAACTGCTGAGTCCCAGGATCTGATGGTACAGGGGACTCAGATGTCATCCTCAGGACATTATAGGTGGCGCCTCTTTTACTCTTTCTCTGGCTCTTCTTTTTGTGCCTTATCTGTACTTTCCATGATGTGGGCTCCATTCTCCAACAATTTTCCCCTTTCTGGTAGCAGGACAGCTGTTAGAACTTAGGCTTACAGCTTGTCCCCCATCAGCTCCAGTGGCAGGAGCTTGTGTCTTCCTATCGTTTCAACTGGTATGGGTCTCACTGCCCTGGTTGACCTGACCTGAGTCCTGTGCTCATCCCTGGGGCGGTCCTTTGGTCTGGGTTACATGCTCACCCCTGGAAAGTAGTAAATGCTTGCTGAGAAGGCAGGCCCCTGCTGCAGCTCTCCACTCCAGTGGGTAATGCTCAGAAAGAACGGGCAGTGGCAAGAAGTGGAGTCATTTGCCAGGGGCACTTAGGCAGGTGGGACACCTCTCCAGGGCCAGCCTTGGCGCACACTGACTGTGTCTGTGTTTGTCTGGCAGTCTTCCATGAACGCCATGGGCTCCCTCTCCATCCTGTCCCCGGACCGGGTCCTCCCGCAGCTCATCAGCACCATCACCGCCTCTGTGCAGAACCCTGCACTGCACCAGGTGACACGGGAGGAGTTTGCCATCATGCAGACCCCTGCTGGGGAGCTGTATGACAAATCCATCATCCAGAGGTGAGATTCCACTTAGGCACCAGTCGTACTTTTCTTGCCTGTAAGATGGAGACACCTCCTCCTTAGTATGGTTGTTGTGAGGAATGAATGAAACTGTCTCTCCATTCGTTAGACAAGTGCCTGCTCTGTTCCAGGCACGTGCTTAACAAGAGCACGTTGAGTATTCAGTGCTTTCCCAGTGCATACTACTTAAAAGCTAGCTGGGATGTCCTGGTTGGCGGGAGGCTGATGGGACTGGTGGCTGCTTTGCAGCTGACTAATCACCTGCTCTTCTGTTTCAGTGCCCAGCAGGACAGCATTAAAAAGGCCAACATGAAGCGAGAGAACAAAGCTTACTCCTTCAAGGAGCAGATCATAGAGCTGGAACTGAAGGAGGTGAGTACACGGAGGCATTGCACACAGGGTGGCGGCTGAGCTTGGTGGCCTCAGGCTGGTGGCATTTCCTGTTGCACATATACCCTTCCCTTGGGTCATTCCGAGGCCCACGGCACACTACTCTAATGCCTCCTACCCATTCTGGGTCCTGATGCCTTACCCTTTATTTACCATTTCTCAGTAGCTTTCTCCACTTCAAACTCAAGGAAAATAAATTTCTCTGCTGGGTGTCGCAGCAGTTCATACATTTTTTTCTCTAGATGGTGTTGCTTGAATTCATGCCTATCCACCCAGCTCCTTGAAGGCTGGAACCCGTCTTTACTCTTAACAGCAGGCACAGGGCCGGCCTGGCACAGTGCAGCCCCTGGGAATCGTGGTTCAGTGGCTGCACTCAGCTTGTAACAGAATGTGTGGTGTGTTTCCTGTCTCAGAGCCTTTGCTCTTCCCTTGGTCTTGATGAGTCTGGGTTCTTCTTGTCTTTCACATCCCAGCCCACGTGTCCACGTCTGCTTCTCAGAGAGGTGACCTGCTCTCCAGTGTCCAGAGTAGACCCTGCTCTTCTTCTTGGTTACTACACATCATATTTATTCCTTTTATAACATTTGCCATGATCTGAAGTCATTTTGTTTTCGTATTTGGACATGTTCATTGTCTCTCTTCACCCACCACATTGTGTGATTTGTGAGGGCAGGGACTTGGTCTGATTCCCCACAGTATCCCCAGCATCCAGAACAGTGCCTGGCACAATGTAGGTGCCCATTTCATAGTTCTTGAATGAATGAGTGCTTTCTTGGCTTTTTCCAGGCTTATGCTTGTACTAGGGGAGAGAGGGTCTGTAGGGAGGTGCAGGGCAGGAGGGGAGGCTAAAGTTTTGATTCTGAACCTGAGTGGACCAGAATGCCCTTTTCAGCACATTGAAGGACTTTTCATTTCTCTAACATTCTTTTCATTTCTCTGCAGACTTTGTGGGAGGGTGGGAGAGTACATGCTGGGTTTTGGGAGCCCATGTCAAAGTCTGGGAGCTAGCATGGTGCTGACTGTGGAACCAAGCTCGCCCTCTGGTGGGGAGGGAGGTCGGTTCCCTGGAGATAGAATTGCTTTGCTCCTTGCCTTCAGGAGATAAAGAAGAAGAAAGGCATAAAAGAGGAGGTGCAGCTGACCAGCAAGCAGAAGGAGATGCTGCAGGTCCAGCTGGACAAGGAGGCGCAGATCCGGAGGCGGCTGCAGGAGGTGAGTGGCTACCGCCACCACATGTCCAGGTGTGAGTGTGTTGGGTGGCCCGGGCCTGCTCCTCGCTGCCCTGGAGCAGAGCCCTGCTGACCTGCCTCCTGGGGCGACTCTGCTTGCAGCTGGACAGTGAGCTAGAGGCCGCACTAGGACTGCTGGACACCATCCTGGCCAAGAACCCGTCTGGCCTGACCCAGTACATCCCTGTTTTGGTCGATTCTTTCCTGCCCTTGCTGAAATCTCCCCTGGCTGCTCCTCGGATCAAGAACCCTTTCCTGTCCTTGGCTGCCTGTGTCATGCCCCCTCGGCTCAAGGCTTTGGGTCAGTACTTGTTTGCTCGCTTTGAGCATAGCCCTGGGCAGGTTGGGAGGTGAGTGGGGGATGACCCTGAACACTGGTGGGGAGTCATGTGGTGACTTAGGCTATGGGCTTTGTCCCCATATGGAAGCAGCCCGGGGAACCTCCAGCTGCATACTCTCAGGAATGACATGGTGCCTCTCCTCTCTCCTGTGTATGCCTGCTGTGCCTTTACTCTGAGGCCCAGGGTTTAGATGTTAGTCAGTGTGATCTTTCTGTAGCAGTTTTAAAACTAAGAAGGTAGAAATTCAGTGAGAGCAGGGGTGGTTTGTTGCCACGTGGCTGGTCAGTGCAGCCCAGAGCTCCTGAATAGCCATGTGTCAGTGACGAGAGATCTCTGATTTTTAGCTTTCTGTTCCCTGTTGTGAAACAAAGAGCAGCAGGTGGAGTGGCTGGGAACTGAGCAGACTTCCTGCCTAGCCTAAAGGGAATGTTTCCATGGGTGAGGCTAGAATCTGGGTACCATTCTGAGTGAAAATGAGTTGTGGGAAAGTGAGTGTGACAGAGAACAGACTGATGGTTGCCAGAGGGGAAGGGGGATTGGGAGATGGGTGAAAAAGGTGACGGGATTGAGAAGTACAAATTGCAGTTACAAAATAGTCATGGGGATGTAAGCACAGCATAGGAAATATAGTCAATAATATTGTAACAACTATGTAAGGTGCCATATGGGTACTGGAAATGTCAGGGGAACACTTTGTAAAGTGTATGATTGTCTAACTATTATGCCGTACACCTGACACTAATACAAAAGAATACTGAATGTAAACTGTAGTTGAAAAATAAAATTAAAAAAAAAAGAGTCTGGAAAACCATCCTGAGTCAGTGCATGTGGAGCCTGCCAGAACTGTTACCTGACTGGTTGGGAGTGGGAGCACCATGTGGATAGAGCTCCCTGCCTTCCTACCCTTTGGTGCTGTCTCAGAGAGAAAATGACAATTTAGGTTAAGGAGACTTTTTGGCATGGCAGAATTGATGACTATTAAGTCAGAGGGACGTGACACCTCTGCGCTGGGCCAGATTCTTCCTGTCTGTGTGGGTCATCCCCTGTTCATCCCTTCTCTTGGATATAGGCACCTTGGTGAGCCATGTGACTCTGCGCATGCTGAAGCCAGAGTGTGTTCTGGATAAGTCATGGTGCCAGGAAGAGCTGTCGGTGGCTGTGAAGAGGGCGGTGACCTTGCTGCACAGCCACACCATCACCAGCAGGGTGGGCAAGGGTGAGCCAGGTAAAAACAGTGCAAAGGACATGCGGTGGTATGGGCTGGTACAGGGAATGTATGAGCTACCTCATCCTGTGGGGCTTCTTGAGGCTGGCCATTGGCAAGTCTCCTCCCTTCCTGGCCCTGGTTTCCTCATTTGAAAAATGGGATTTCTGAGTCTAGTCCTGGTATTCTGTGAGTTGCTGCAACCCCCTTTGAGGGTTTACTTCTTGTCATTGCAATCTCCTTGTCTGTTTTAACTCACATTCTGGAGCTAGGCAGTGTTTGGGGTGGGAGCAGGCTTGGCTTTAGAACTGGGCTACCAGCTGTCATCCCTACTGTCATACCGTGTGTGTCAGAAAGAGCCTCCAGGCCCCCCCCCCCCCCAGCCTACCTGCCCTGAGGAACTGGAAACAGGCATCAGTGCCCAGTGCCCCGCCCTGCCTGCAGGATCGTGTCTGCTTGTTGCTCACAGATGCCGCTCCCCTGTCCGCGCCAGCCTTTTCCTTAGTCTTCCCATTTCTGAAGATGGTGCTGACCGAGATGCCCCACCACAGTGAGGAGGAGGAGGAGCGCATGGCCCAGATTCTTCAGATTCTCACTGTCCACGCCCAGCTGAGGGCCTCCCCCAGCAACCCGCCTGGGCGCGTGGATGAGGTTGGCAGGGGACCTTAACTCTCTCTTTGGTTGGAAGGGGTATTAGGAGGCAGGGGCTTTTGACACTTCTTGGTCCGTCAACAGTTCTGGTGGGACAGTGGAGTGTTTCTTTATACCCAGAGTAGCAACCCTTGGTAGGAGAACCCAAATGTTCTCTTTAATGCAGTTGTCAAGGCCTCAAAGAAGCATATAGGTCTGTGTTTGGAGTTTTTGAACTGAAGAAGTTGAGGGATTTTGTATTAATTTATTGTGTTTGTTTTATTTCTAACTCAGAAAATAGTACTGGCCACTCTCCCTTTGACTTATGATTATGAGATTATATATCATTCAATGAGAGGTTTTCTTTTTAACAGGTTATGTTTTAAAAATTTGCCAAAATAATGCATGCATATTTTAAAAAATTCCAACAATTCAAGAGCAAAAAAGAATTGCCACTTTCCAGAGGTAACAGTGGCTAACAGCTGGGTGTACACCTTTGCAAGCCTTTCTTTATGCACATGCAGAACTCTCCCCCCACGCAATAAAGCAAAAATGGATTGCACTGCTTCTTTCATATGACTACTCTGAGTCTCCTCCCATGTTAGTGCCTGTGGATCCACTTGATTGATTTTACAGGCTGCATGGGATTTAGTGCTGTGGGTACACCATGTTTTAAGTAACTCTATATGTGATGGATATTTTAAGGCTGTTTCTAACTTTGCCTTAAGTTGAACTGTGCAGTGGAGTGACCCCTTGTATGTATATGCCCCGTGCACACCTGTGTGAGCATTTCCATAGGGCCAGATTCTTGGGCGTGGAATTGGTTGGTGATGTGGCATGTTCTGAGCTCCACCCTCACTAAGAGTTAGTTCCTTAGTTCCCTTTTCTCCAAAGCGAATGCAGTCTCAGATAGTATTCATCTTGCCAACAGTGAGTGAAAGAATGTTACCTCCTTTTATTTTAAGTTTCTTTACTTGTAAAGTTAAGGGTCCATATGTTTATGGGCCACCTGTATTTCATACCCTGTGAATTTCAAGCAAGTTTCAGAATTAATTTGTTTTTGAGTCCCTGAGGATCATAGCTCATTGGTGTTGGCTAGTGTGGGTTTAGTTGTAAACCTGATGGGGTTTCTGCAGTGGAATTGGCCGTCAGACCGAGAATGCTCTGCTGTGGGTGAGAGGATGCTGCTTCATGTGCCACATGTGTGGGTTACAGCCCATCCCCACAGCCTCACCTGACTTATTGGCTCTTCTCTCCTAGAATGGCCCGGAGTTGCTGCCTCGTGTGGCCATGCTGCGCCTTCTGACTTGGGTGATCGGAACTGGCTCTCCTCGCCTGCAGGTGATCTAGTTTTCAATTGGCTGTTGCTGTGACTCAGTTTGTGACCCCGACCACAGGTCCTAGTGTTTGGGGTTGAGTCCTAGTTCCCTTTCTCAGCCCTCACTTTTGGACTTGAGCAGAAGGGCTGCTTCTGAGAGTCAGCCTGACTGTTTTCAGCTAGTGAAGGGTTTTGTTTGGTTTCTGCCACTGGCCTTGACCTGGAGCTGGGGTCTTAGCCCTAGTTGGGCTGTGGGGTGGGTGTTCTCAGTTCAAACACCTCTCTGGGTCCCTAGCCCATCGCCTGGCCTTCTACCTGACTCTGTAGCAGTAAATAATTTGCTGAACTGAGCCCAGTGTATCAATGTTTTCCTTAGGTTTTGGCTTCAGATGCCCTGACTACCCTGTGTGCCAGCAGCAGTGGCAAGGATGGCTGTGCCTTCGCAGAGCAGGAGGAGGTGGACGTGCTACTCTGTGCCCTGCAGTCCCCGTGTAACAGCGTGCGGGACACCGCACTCCGGGTGCGTGCTCACTCCCTTGCGGGCTGCGTTGGCATCCCTTGTGCAAGTGTTTGAGCTGATGGGAGATGCCTCAGATTTGTACGGTGTGTTTTAGAGGCACAGAGAAGAGGTCACAGGATGTGGGTCAGCATCATTCTAGGAACTGGAAAGACTGAACAGTTTTGCTGTGTGGCTATTTTTTCTTCCCTTTGGGAGACTTCCCCTGACTTGTAAACTGGAAGTGGATCTTGGTGCCTCCCAGGACAGCTGTAAGTTACAGGGTCAGTTCATTTCATCATCCTCCCACCCTGTGCGTTGCTTTCTGATTCCTTTGGAACATGAGACAGTGGTTCCCAAATGCCGGTCTGTAGCTTCCTGCTATCGATCAGTGACAGTTTTCACTGGTCCTTGGTAGAATCTGGCAAGTGATGGCAGTATGGTAAGTTTTTCTTTTTTAAAAAAATGTTTTTATTGATTTTTTTTTTAGAGAGAGAGGAAGGGAGAGGGATAGAGAGATAGGAACATTGATGGGAGAGAAACATCATCCATTGGCTGCCTCCTGCACACCCCTACTGGGGATGGAGCCCGAAACCTGGGCATTGAACCATGACCTCTTGGTTCCTAGGTCGACGCTCAAACACAGCCACACCGACTGGGCATGGTAAATTTCTCTTAGAATGTCCTTTTTTTGAGGTTTTGTGTGTCTTGCATATTTAGAGTTAAGTTTTTAAGTGTTACAGGGAAAAAGATTCTACCACCACATACTGTCATTTCACGAAAGAAAAGCTTTTTAAAGAGAGCAGTTAGTGAGTTGAGCTGATTCACAACTCTCAGAGCAGTGATGTTCAGTGGAACTTTCTATGGTGATGGAAACACTTATATCTGTGCTGTCCAATGCGGTAGCCACTAGCCAATGTGTAGTTATTGAGCACTTGAAATGTGGTTGGTACAATAAGGAATTAGTTATTTTAAAAATTAAAAAAAAAAAGTATATTGATTTCAGAGAGAGGAAGGGAGAGAGAGATAGAAACATCATTGATGAGAGAGTCATTGATCGACTGCCTCTTGCACGCCCCCACTGGGGATTAAGCCTGCAACCGGGGCATGTGCCTTGACTGGGAATCGAACCACGATCTCCTGGATCATAGGTCTATGCTCAACCACTGAGCCACACCGGCTGGGCTATAGTTAATTTTAATTGATTTAACTTTGAAGACCCACATGTGGCTGGTAGCTACATCTTGGAAAGCACAGCCCTAGAGGGAGGCAAGGAGGCAGGTTGGGGCTCTTATGAAAGGTTGTGCCTCACTTGGTTCAATCTTACTCCCTTGCAGGGGCTGATGGAACTCAACATGGTATTGCCAGCTCCTGACACCGACGAGAAGAATGGCTTGAATCTTCTGCGGAGGCTCTGGGTGGTGAAGTTCGACAAGGAGGAGGAGATCCGGAAGCTGGCTGAGAGGTGAGAGGCCATCTTAGGAAATACCTGGACCCATGTGCTCATCCTACAGAGAAGAACTGGGTGGTCTGGTTTGGCAGGGTGGGTGCTACAGATCCTTGTCTGACCAGTCTCCACCTTTTTGGTCTGTGGCAGGCTCTGGTCGACGATGGGCCTAGATCTACAGCCAGACCTCTGCTCCTTGCTGATCGATGATGTCATCTATCATGAAGCAGCTGTGAGGCAGGCCGGGGCTGAAGCCCTCTCCCAGGCCGTGGCACGGTACCAGCGGCAGGCAGCTGAGGTTATGGGCAGGCTCATGGAGATTTACCAGGAGAAACTCTATGTGAGTAGCCTGTGCACCCTGACGCGGTCTGGGTGGTGTGAGGGTGTATGGGACTCTGCTCGGCCTCTGACTTGCTCCAGACAGGAGTCCTGGAGCTCACTGTGGCTCACGTTTGGGTTGCTGGCTTGTCTGGCTTGGTTGGCAGAGTCCTGCAGCTCATTTATCAACCTGTCTATTGCAGCGGCCGCCTCCAGTGCTGGATGCTTTGGGTCGAGTTATCTCAGAATCTCCTCCAGATCAGTGGGAAGCCAGGTATAACAGCTGTTTAATCTTGTTCTATTCAGAGCTGCCTGAGAGGTAGCAGGTTGGCTGAGCTAGGTGATGTGAAGAGGCAGCACAGATTAATGGAACAGTGGAAGGAAAGGATAGGACCTCCCTCTGCGTCAGAGAGACCAAATTCAAGTGCTGGCTTCTTCCATGCTAGCCATGTAGCCTTGGGCATGTTTCTCCTTTCCTCCAGGCCTCTGTTTCCTCAGAGGTTCTTGGGGACCTTCTGACTGCTCTGTAGCTAAAAAGAATCATAGCACTTTGCCTTTGTAGAATATGCACATTTATCTGAGGGACTTCACATCTGATCCCTTTACATCTCTCTTTTCCCACAACCTGCCCTGGAGGTAGAGGGGTAGGCATTGCACTCATGTGGGGAAACAGAGGTGTAGTTGGTCACCCTGTAGGAGGGAAACTCTGGGCAGACAACAAGTTTCTATTTGACAAGTGGGCTGTTCCGGACCATTATGTAGACCGGTGGGTAAGCACTGGGCAGTGGGATTGTGCTGTGCTCTGCCAGTAAAGCGGTGTCTGCTGTTGGCAACTCCCTGCGTATGACTTACCGGAATAGATCCAGCAGCAGAGGAGGCCCCTGGCCAGCCCTTGTCCCCTGACACGTTCCCATTGCTTTCCCAGGTGTGGCCTGGCTTTGGCCCTGAACAAACTCTCCCAGTGTTTGGATAGCTCTCAGGTGAAGCCACTCTTTCAGTTTTTTGTCCCTGATGCCCTCAACGATCGAAACCCCGATGTCCGGAAGTGCATGTTAGATGCAGCCCTTGCAACACTCAACGCCCACGGGAAGGTAAAGGTTTTAGCCACTGAGGGTCTGGGAGAAGGCTGAGCTGAGTAGTGGTGACACAGGGAGGCTGAGTGCAGAAATCTTGACGCCGCACTTACCCCATGGAAAATCCATTTGTATTTATTCTGAACCAAAAAAAGACCCCAAAAGGGAATTAAATTCTTATAAGTCTGCTGCAGTCCTGCTAGAAAACTGGGAAGCTACTGGCATTTTTGGTGGCTTGCCAGGGTGGCTGTCCCAAAGCAGATTCGGGCTTGGTCCTTGGGCAGAGACTATCATCCCCAGGCATAGTCTGTGCAGTTGACGTGAAGCCCTGGGTGCACTTGGCTTTCCAGGAAAACGTCAATTCCCTGCTGCCGGTGTTCGAGGAATTCCTGAAGAATGCACCCAACGATGCTAGCTACGACGCCGTGCGGCAGAGTGTGGTGGTCCTGATGGGCTCTCTGGCCAAGCACCTGGACAAGAGTGACCCCAAAGTGAAGCCCATTGTTGCCAAGCTCATTGCTGCCCTCTCCACTCCCTCCCAGCAGGTACCTGCCACCTGAGGATTGACTGTGGGTAGGCAGTGGATGCTAGGGACTGAGTTGGGCATCAGGGTCCTGAAGGCCCAGTTCTCTGCCAGGACTTTTCTCCTCTCTTAGGGGAAGCCTGGTTTACAGTGAAGAGCACTGCTGAACAGGGAATTACTCTGTTACTGTGTCCTGGTAGACCTAGATATTTTCACTTTTTTCTACTTATTTTCTAACCGTCATTTTTGCATTTAATAAAAACTTGGTACAAGGAATATTTAAAGAGAACCAAATATTTAAAAAGAACCAAAATAGCTGCCTCTTATGTCAGACTTTTTTCTGACCTTCTCTATGTGTTTGTTACGTTTCAGGGACCTTTTAATGCAGCTTCCAAGCCGCAGTGCAAGGATTTTTTCTTTTCTTTTTGAAAAACACATTTACATATATTTTCTATGACTTGCATTTTGGACCACCTAGAATGTCCTCATCAAATGCAGGTTCACATAATGGTGGTCAGATAAGTTGTCAGAAAACCCTACCTGCAAAGGTTCCTTCCTGGACCCCTGGTAGCATGACACTGCTACTCTCACTGCATGACACTGTTGGGCTTACTGAGCTGTAACTGGAGGGAAGGTTGCCCATGTCTTTTGGTACCACTCCATTTGGTGCTGGCCCTGTAAGGCCCAGCCTGATATCCCAGTGACTTTGACAAGTTTGAAAACTGGGAGACGTGCGCCGTTTTTATGGAGGCACAGTAGTGTGTGTTTTTCTGGATCTTACTCTGTGAGTGGGTTTAGTCTTCTTGGAGTTTTCCACCCACCCAGGCCTGAGTTCTCCTTTTAGACCAGAAATAGCACCATAATGGTTGATGCTGTCGTCACTAACAGATGTGTACACCCTGATGGGGTCCACATCACATGTGAGTGTGTAACACTGTTGGCTTTTCTGACATCCTGTGTTACCTGACAGGCAGTGGCTGAGATGGGGCTTGGGGACATTTGGTGGGGAGGTGCCGTGTAAGACTGTCAGCCACCAGGAAAGGCTGTGGTTCCTGATGAGGCAGGCCTATCCCTTAGGTTCAGGAGTCTGTGGCCAGTTGCTTGCCGCCCCTCGTGCCAGCCATCAAGGAGGACGCAGGAGGGATGATCCAGAGGCTGATGCAGCAGCTGCTGGAGTCAGACAAGTATGCCGAGCGCAAAGGGGCCGCGTATGGGCTGGCAGGCCTGGTGAAGGGCCTGGGCATTCTGTCGCTAAAGCAGCAGGAAATGATGGCAGCGCTGACCGATGCCATCCAGGACAAGAAGAACTTCCGCCGGCGAGAGGGTGAGTGTCTCAGCTCAGCCTCCATGGCCGCCAGAGGGAAGAATCTGGCCTCTCCTTCCCCTCTGAAGGGCTGCGTTTGTGTGTGTGCTGCAGAGGGCAGCTGTGTGACTCATTTTATCTGGTCCTTGCTGATGTCGCCTGGACTTTATAAGTCAGCAGTATCCTTAGTGAGAGAGATTTTGCCTTTCTGGCTGTTGATGCCAAGAAGTGACGGATGCTCCCCTATTTCCTCCCCTTTCTGCTCAGCCATATTTGTGCTGGTGGGGGAGGCAGAGGATGCTGCTCCTTCATGGGGCAGCCACTTCAGTCCCACCACTGCCCTGAGTGTTTCCAGAGGGTGAGAAGGTGGCAGGGATGTTGTCCTAGCTGTCCCACCTTCTCCTCCCCGCAGGAGCCCTCTTTGCCTTTGAGATGCTCTGCACCATGCTGGGGAAGCTCTTCGAGCCGTATGTGGTTCACGTGCTGCCCCATCTGCTGCTGTGCTTTGGGGATGGAAACCAGTATGTACGTGAGGTAAGTCCTGAGGCTGCACGTGAGACCTGCTGGCCGCTGTGTGAGGCTCAGCAGGGAGTCTGAGGTAGCGTAAGGCTCCCACCGTACCTTGGGCCCCAGTTATTGGTATTGACTCCCCTGATTCCCTGTAAAATCCTGAAGCTTTGTGAGATGAGAAACCATGTCGCTCATCCTTAGCTGTATATGCAGGCCCTGACACAGGGTCTGACACAGTAGACTCCTCAGTCAGTGCTGGGTCCTGGGGGAACGCTTGGTCTAGAGCCAGGCCTTGACCCTTGCTTGGATGAGGAGGCCCCTGAACGTCTTTTCTCCTCCCTTGAGGCTGCAGATGATTGTGCCAAAGCTGTGATGAGCAACCTGAGCGCTCACGGGGTGAAGCTGGTGCTCCCCTCCTTATTGGCTGCCCTGGAGGAGGAATCCTGGAGGACCAAAGCTGGTAAAGCTGCTCCCTTCTCTGTCTTTGTCTCAACTTTCTGTCCTGAAAACTGCCCTTATGTTGTCCCAGGTAGCCACCGCTCTTGTCCTCTGTGTGTCCCCAGCCCAGGGATGATAAGGCCAAGACTGTGCCGTTAGGCAGCCCAGTCCCTCAGTAGTTTGTGTTCTTTGTGTACATGCAGAGAGCAGGCCTCTGACAGAAGCTACAGCCCTAAGTTAGGAAATCCCAGAGCTTCCAAGCTAGTTTTGTGATTTTTAAAGCTTTTCCCCCAGTAAGCCCCTTTAAAAAAGAGTAATCTTATCTGGAATCTTAATCTGCATAAGAGATACAAGCAGGGCTACTCTGGTTTCGGGAGGGTCACAGTTTGAAGAGGGTCATGATTTGGGGCCCTCCCACTTGGCTTCCCTCTGGATTCTTTAGGCTTTGCCCTACAGTTTGAAAAATTGCAAATCTAAATCAGTTTCCTCATTTGTAGATGAGGAGACTGAGGCCAGAGAAACTCAGTAAATTGGGCTTGGATTGTGGCTAGGACTAAGTCAGGTCTCCTGATCCTGGTCTCTGCTGGAGCCAGTCCCCTCCACCTGGGGACTGCTTGAGCACAGTCTTGAGCCCAGGTGACTGTCAGCCTGTGCTGAGTGATTCTACACTCAATGTGTGTCTGCCACCTGCAGGGTCTGTGGAGTTGCTTGGGGCGATGGCATACTGTGCTCCCAAGCAGCTGTCATCCTGTCTGCCCAACATTGTGCCCAAGCTCACGGAGGTGCTGACCGACTCCCATGTCAAAGTGCAGAAGGCTGGACAGCAGGCGCTCAGGCAGATCGGCTCTGTCATCAGGAACCCGGAGATCCTGGGTATGCCTCTCCCACAATGGGCACTGGCCCTGGCTCCTCCTCCTGTGCCCGGACCCTGCAGGAAACATGCATCCATTCAGCAAAGTTAGCCCTCTGAGGCCAGATATATTCACAGTGAAATAAACTCTAAATTTTGGGAAGCCCTTTCCTAGAACAATGAATAGAAAATAGTTTGGAAGTGGTGGTGTTTTCCTGCTGGTCTGAAACAGTTATCATTGACTGCACAAGTAGGGAAACAGTATTACTGAGTCATCTGCTCAGAAGCATCTTGATGAGAGAGCCCTGAGGTCAACAGAATTGAATGATAAGCTCTGGCCATCTCATCACATCATCTGAAGTGTTAGGATCTTTGGGAACATTCTAATCTCATCCCAGAAGATCTGTGGGAGGGGAAGGTTAGGGACAGGTTATTCTCCTTAACTGTGCTCTGTAGTATGGTTCTTTCTTGAGTGATGGAAAGAGGTTGATTTCTAGAAACAAAACTTAGCCAGCCACCTCGTTAAATTTTAAGCTTCACTTGTTAAATTTTAAACTTCAGCATGGACCCTCAGTGCCCATTCAGTGTAGTTCAGCCTGGGTATTACTGATTTTTTTCGTTCAGAGAATTGTGGGAGTTTTTGTTTGTTTTTGTTTTTTAAGGGATTAATAGGTATACTTGAATTTTGTTGGTTTTTACAATGTCCAACAGCCCTGGGGATAGCTGAGACCCGGAACAGTCTCATCTCTACCAAATGGTTAGAAGTGCCTTCATTCTGAGAATCCAGGCTAGGTGGTTGTTTTTTTAAATTGAGATATAATTTGCATAATACAAAGTTCACTTTTTAAGAGTGTATAAATTCAGTGGTTTTTATATGTAAGCATCACCACTCTCTAGTTCCAGGGCATTTTCATCACCTCCCCAAAGAAACCCTGTGCATATAAGCATCCACTCTTCGTTTCCTCCCCTACCCTCAGCCTCTGACAAATTGATTTTTGGTCTCTGTGGGTTTGCCTATTCTGGACATTTTACGTAAATCATATGATATGTGGTCTTTTGTGTCTGGCTTCTTAGCATAATATTTTTAAGATTCACCCATGTTGTAGCATATGTCAGTACTTCATTTCTTTTTATGGCCTGGTAATATTCCATTGTACGTATAGACCACATTTTGTTTATTTTTTTCGTTGATGGACATTTGGGTTGTTTCTTCTTTTCAGTTATTAAGAACAGTACTGCTGTGAATGTTTGTGTACAAGTTTTTTTATAGACAAGTTTTTAGTTCCCTTGGTTAGATACCTAGGAGTGGGATTGCTGGGTCCTATGGTAACTGTTTAACTTTTTGAGTAACTGCTAGACTGTTTTCCAAAGTGGCTGTACCATTTGACATTCCCAGCAGCAGTGTATGAGAATTCCAGTTGCCAGCACTATTGTCTGCAAAACCAGCACTGTTTACAGCCATTTTAGTGGGTATGAAGTGGCATCCCGTTGTGGTTTTTATTTACATTTTCCTAATAACTAGTGATGTTGAACATCTTGTGCTTATTATGGCCATTTGCATACCTATTTTGGAGAACTGTCTGTGTAAATCCTCTGCCTATTTTTAAATTGGACTATTAGTGTTTTATTTTTAATTGTTGACCACCAGCATGGGGCTTTATAGTGGTTGAAACCCTTGTGCTTGTGGAAAAGATAAACCAGGTTTTCCTCTTGGAACTCCTTCTGCAGGGCTGATGGTGCTGAATTTGAGGGCTCATTTTATCTGGACTTAGCTGCTCTGAGCATGGTGTGCTTCACTCCCATCACCGGTTCAGGGGCTTTTGGTGTCTCAAAATTTTTTTCACAAAACCACTTTGGGTTGCTGCTTCCAGAATAGGGTCTGTGGTGCCTGAGCAGCTCTCCTGTGGAGGCCCAGCACTGTGACTGCAGCTCAGTGGCCATTGAAGCCAGCCCACAGGGACCCCGCCAGAGCACAGTTTTGCAGTGCAAAGAGGTGACAACTGTCACTTCCATACCAATTCCTCCTGTTGGAGCAATGATTGCTCTTTGCAGACAGGCTGGCTTCCTGAGCTGGTGACTTGTGGAGATGGGCTCCAAGGAGCAGTTGCCCTGACTCCCTTCTCTTCTGATCCCTCTATATCTGGGGACCTGGCAGCTTTGCCATTGCCATAGACTCTTAAACCAGTCTCTCTCTGTTTGGACATGCAGCCATTGCTCCTGTCCTGCTGGATGCCCTGACGGACCCCTCCAGGAAGACCCAGAAGTGCTTGCAGACCCTGCTGGACACCAAGTTTGTCCACTTTATTGATGCCCCGTCCCTCGCCCTCATCATGCCCATCGTCCAGCGAGCCTTCCAGGACCGTTCCACAGACACTCGGAAGATGGCAGCCCAGATTATTGGCAACATGTACTCCCTGACAGACCAGAAGGTAGCAGCCTAGCTGGGACTGGTATAGGACAGACAGCAGATGCTGATTAGAGCATAGAGTCCCTGCACAGGAGACATGGGACGGTGTGGGCATTCATTGGGTCCCTGATTATGTTTAGGGGGAGACATGGACCATTTTGTGGTAGAGGGTGGAAATTTAGGTTCTCTAGGCATCTTGCAGAGCAGCATTTAAGCCCTTATTAGCTCAGTTCCCAGATGAGGCCCCTCCCAGTGGGCCCCTTTTACAGATTGAGGTTCAGGAAAGATCCAGCCTCACCTTTGACCTTTCAGGAGTGTGAGGAAAGTGACTGAGGCTTTGACTGGTGGCAGTGTTTTCTTGATTCTGTTTCTCAGGAAATTAGGGGAGATTGACCTTGTTTGTTTTCTTGCTCCTAAGGTCTTGCATATGTAATCTCACTGTCTGCTCAGCTCTACTGGGCTTACTGAGCTATGGGCACAGTAGAGAAAGTGGGAAGGTTATAGCAATCTTAGAAAATTGGGGAAGTTGAAAAACTGGAAAAACAAAAAATTACCCATAATCCTCCAACACTAAAACAGTACCTGTTAATTTTTTTATTACATTAAAAAAATTACATTTCTGAACATCAACTTATTTCCAACTTATGAGTTATTATTGAAACATTTTTAATAATTGTGTAGTATTTCAGTAAGTTCATGTACCATAACTTATATAAGCCTATCATTGGTCATATAGTACCCAGGGTTTTTCACTATTTTAAATGTTGCTGCTGTGAACATAAGGCCTTTTCTATATTTAAAACTGTTCCCTAAGGCTGAATGCTATATTAAGAGACATAAACCTTTTAAGGTGGAGATCGGGAAGATGATAATGCAATTCTGAAAGGAAAGTGCCAGAAATAATGGCCTAAAGATTCCAGAGGCTGGGCAGGCCTTGGTCCTAAGAGAAGGGCAGGAGGGGTAAGAGCAAGCACTCTTACCCCTGGTAGCTGGCGGCTCTCTCCATGTCTTGAAGATAGGCCTCGGGTCCCTGTAGGTTTCCCAGAGCAGTTGCACGGGGCCTTCCAGGGACCAGCCAGGCACCTTTCCCTGCCTTGTTGCTGAGGGCTCCTCAGCAGATGGTGAGGTCAGGGTCCACAGAAGAATGGATTCTGGAGAAAGTAGGAGTCAGGCCTCCACCCAAGTCACCTCTTGTGTTTTGCAGGACTTGGCTCCGTACCTGCCAAGTGTGACACCAGGCCTGAAAGCCTCTCTTTTGGACCCTGTGCCTGAGGTGAGTCTGGGAGGAGTGGGGTAGGAGCTCCTTATTTTAGCCTAGTCCCCAGAAAATTGATTCTTGAGAATCCCCTATAAGCAGCTTTTGTATTTGTCTGGTAAAGGGAAGGAGACTCAAGGGACCCCTCATTGCTCCTGCCTGATCACCTAGTTTTGCGCCCTCTGCTCCTCCCTATTCCTGCTGTCGATTATCTGACAGGTGCGGACGGTGTCTGCAAAGGCTCTTGGAGCCATGGTGAAGGGCATGGGGGAGTCGTGCTTTGAGGACTTGCTGCCATGGCTGATGGAAACGCTGACCTATGAGCAGAGCTCCGTGGATCGCTCAGGCGCTGCGCAAGGTGAGGCCAGCACAGGCCCAGGGACCCGTCCAGAAATGCCTTCTAGGGGCCCTCAGATCCAGTGGGTTCATTCCGTCTTTTTCTTGCAGGCTTGGCTGAAGTCATGGCTGGTTTGGGAGTGGAGAAGTTGGAGAAGCTGATGCCAGAAATTGTGGCTACTGCCAGCAAAGTGGACATTGCACCCCACGTCCGAGATGGCTACATCATGATGTTCAACTACCTGCCCATCACCTTTGGGGACAAATTCACTCCTTATGTGGGGCCCATCATCCCCTGTATCCTCAAAGTAGGCACTGCTGACCAGGCTGGGGAGAGCGGTACTGAGGAGGGTGGGATGCGTGTGCTCTCATGGTGAGCCAGGGCTGCCTGCTGATGGGGCTGGGTGGCAGGAGTCCTTTTCCTGCTGTCCAGGGAGTCTCATCTCCTTTTGAATCTGGGTCTGTGGGGGAGGTAGCTCTGGCTGACCCACCCTCTGTGTGCACAGGCTCTTGCTGATGAGAACGAGTTTGTGCGTGATACCGCCCTGCGTGCGGGCCAGCGGGTCATCTCCATGTATGCCGAGACAGCCATCGCCTTGCTGCTGCCCCAGCTGGAGCAGGGCCTCTTTGATGACCTCTGGAGAATAAGGTGGGACTCAGGCAGGAAGACCCAAGGGCCCCAGCTTTGCATTTCGGAAACTCTAAGAAATAAAGCATAAAGTGTTGCCGAGAACTCTCAGCTTTCTCTAGACACTCACTTTTAACCATTTTATAACGCTCCAGTTTCCTGCAGCAGTGTCTTCATTCTGATTCTCTTTTAAAAATTTCTCTTTAGTCAGTCGTATTACAGTTTAAACGCGAATACTTTTTAACCTGGAAATGTTACTTCTAGGATCTTAGTCCAAGGGCAGATTTGGTCATGTGCTTAAAGGTGTAGATAGAAGGCAGTCTATCGCATTATGTTTATCATTTGAAAGATTGGAGGTTGGTTTAAAAAAGGCACAACACATCCACACCGTGAACTTACCAGGTGTTAAAAAGAATGGTATAAGAACCGTTATCAGCTGACACAGTAAGCTCCCCAACCTCTAGCTGACATCACAGTGGAGCTGTGGCTCAGGGCATGTGGTGTGGGTTTACTTCTCACACTGTGTGTGGGGGGGTGCAAGTCTTTGTAGGTGATGCTGTGTACAAGGGTGTCACCAAGTGTCAGGGCAGTTTCCTGCGTGGTGGTTTGGGTGGTGGCTTATACTCACTTTATATTACACTGTATTTTTGAAATTTTACATTTGAGCATGACTTATTTTTTATGATCATTAAAAATAATAAACCTCACTTAATTTGAAAAGAAATAAAGTTTCTCCTTCTAGGCCTCTTCTGATACTTCCAGTTCTGATGATCAGCGTTCCTGATTTCCTGTTAATGCTTTCCTCTATGTGCTTTCTCTCTCTTTAATAACTTTTATTATAGAAATTTTCACATATTTTTTTCAAAATTATTCTCTTTTATTATTAAAGCTCATTAGTAGAAAACTTGGCAAGAAAATATGTGAGAATGTTTAAAGAAATGAAAGTCACCTGTAACTTTTATCCCATTCCAGAATAACCACCTTGAATGTTTTTGGTGTATTTCCTCAGTCTCTTTTCTGCCCGGTGCTTGGTTGAGCGCCAAGACTGCCCCTTGCAGCTGTGTGACTCTGTGCTTGGCTTCCCTCTTAGGTTCAGCTCTGTTCAGCTTCTGGGAGATCTGCTGTTCCACATCTCAGGCGTCACTGGAAAGATGACCACGGAAACTGCCTCTGAAGATGATAACTTTGGGACTGCCCAGTCCAATAAGGTGTGTGCCTTGTGTCAGTTTCCTTGCTCTGCGGATGGCAGGGACATGCCCAGGCACTGATGCTGTTGGGGTTTCACTTCACCATGTTCTCTGTTCCTCTGTGCTGGCTACAGGCTATTATCACTGCCCTGGGGGTGGACCGGCGGAACCGGGTATTGGCAGGGCTGTACATGGGCCGCTCAGACACCCAGCTGGTTGTGCGGCAAGCATCCCTGCATGTCTGGAAGATTGTGGTCTCCAATACCCCCCGCACCCTGCGTGAGATCCTGCCTACTCTCTTTGGGTTGCTGCTGGGCTTCCTGGCCAGCACGTGTGCAGATAAGAGAACAGTAAGTCTCCCAGGCCTTGCTTCTGACCCAGTGGCCCCTGATGCCTCCTTTTAGAGGCCAGAAAGTTAGGTCTGTAGAGACTGGGAGAGTGCCTAGGGTCCCCTATCTAACAGGGAACATTTATTTATTTAGTCATTCATCAGATGTCTGCCTGGGATGTAACGAAGGAGAAAGACAGTTTATTCCTTGTCCTTGTGGAGCTACAGTCTGGTAGAGGAGATGGTAATCAAACAATCACACAAACAAGTGTAGATGCAGGTATGGCAAGTGCTACGTGGCACTGCAAATACTTCTAATGGGCATTTAACCCAGCTAAGGGATCAGGAAGGGCTTCTCAGGAGAAATGTTGCTTGAAGATGAAAGATGAGTGAGCACCAATCAGGTGAGGTGATAAAGGACTATTCCAGACAGAGGGAATCATGCTTTAGATAAAAGGACGGGATGTGCAAAGGCCCTGTGGTGGGCAGGAACATGGCCAAAAGTAGGGGCTGAGCAAAGGTCAGTGCATCTAGAATGAGAAAGCAGGAAGGAGCAAGCATAGTGTGACACATGACTAATGTGCCAAGGTAGGGTGGTATTCATGTTGGAAGGAGGGGCCCAGCCTGGGCTGATGCTCACTTCTACCAGTCCCCTTTGGCCCGCTCCCAACCCCTGCATCCCTGCCAAACAGTATTTGGCTTTAAAGAAGGGTTTGCATGAAGCTTCAGGGGAGATGGCTTTTTTCCTAAAGCGTTTGTTTCAAATTCAGCTCCCTTGGGCAAAAAGCACAGGGTTAAGTGGCTTTTAGGCTGCAGTTCTCAATCCAGGGAAATTGGCCCTTGACTGGGTAGAATGTGCTGAATTTCCTGTTCACATGTGAGGTGCCAGCTCTTGCTTTAGGTTGTATAGGTGTGTATGACACACAGAGATAATTTTATTGTGTAGTGTTTCGAGCACCCTGGGGGCTCTTCAGGGATAAGAGCATTTGGGGAGTTAAGTCAGTGACTCAGATAAAGTCTAGGAGATTCCAGGCCCCTCATTCTGGTGTTTGCAGGGAGTTGATGTCTTGGCTTGATCTCTGCTCACAGATTGCAGCGAGGACATTAGGAGATCTCGTCCGGAAGTTAGGGGAGAAGATCCTACCTGAGATCATTCCCATCCTTGAGGAAGGCCTGAGGTCTCAGAAGAGTGACGAGAGGCAGGGCGTGTGCATTGGGCTGAGCGAGATCATGAAGTCCACCAGTCGGGATGCCGTGAGTATCTTCTCAGGGCCCTATCGGCCTTCACCTGCAGGTGACCTGACTCAGAGGCTGCTGGGGAGGTGACCAGAGAAGCTGCACCACCCAAGAGGATATGCAAACCTCACTCCAGAGGGCGCTGCTGGCAATGTGGTGCTGGTTGCACCACATGTAGACTACTAGTGTTTCCCTCCTCAGCCTTTGGAAATTGGAGATGATCTTTTCCTCACCATTCTTGACCTTGCTCTAGATTAGTCCTTTTTGTGTCATTATATCAGTTCAGTTAAAATGTGTGGTACCCTGAGCGGGGAAAGGAGGGCTTGTGCATGTTTGAGTGGTAGGGCTGGCGGGAGCAGGAGGGGCGTGCACTCATTCTTAAAAGGAGCAGAGTAGATGAGAGTAAGTACCTGGTAGTTGGAAACGTATTGTTTCCAACAGTGGTACTGTTTCCATAGTAGTAACAATCAAGGGGTTTGGAATCCTTTTCACTGACCTTACTTGCTAAGGTAATTGATCCCCAAAACATTCCTGGGGATAGGTTGAGTGTGTGTGCAGGCTCTCGATTGGGAGGAAAGCACCACAGTGATGAAATGGGTGGCCAGTCAGAAACGTAAGCTCGTGGCCAGTTGCTTAGCCAGGGCATCCTTATCGGATTTACTGGATTCTTCTCCTGTGTCTATCTGTATAAATATTATATTTGGATTTTATATTTGCATTTGGCAAAGAATACAAGTCAATTTTGTCACCAGATAAGAGTTTTTTGTTTTTTTAAAAAATATATCTTTATTGATTTCAGAGAGAGGAAAGGAGAGGGAGAGAGAGAGATAGAAACATCAGTGATGAGAGAGTCATTGATTGGCTGCCTCCTGCACTCCCCTGACTGGGGATTGAGCCCGCAACCCGGGCATGTGCCCTGATCGGGAATCAAATCCCGATTGCCTGGATCCTAGGTCGATGCTCAGCGGCTGAGCCACACCCGGCCGGGCAAGTTTTGATTCATTGAGTAACTGCTGAGTCCCTCAGAGGACTTGCTGGTGGCAACATGTAACCAGCCCTTAGGTTCATATTGAGCTTTGCTTTGGTAGAATTGGTTACAAGGGGAACAGAGCTGCCCTTGTCCCTGCTGAAGCCCCAGCACTTCATAGAGGAGCGAGTGTTTGAGTTGGACCTCAAGAAGAAGTTGGGGTTTTCAAGAAGATAGGCAAAGGAACGAGTTGGGGGAGCGGAGGCCACGTCAGGTAGGGCCTCACTCTGGGAAGGAGTTGGAGCTATAGGAGATGGAGAGTATCTGGAGGATGCACCTTAAAAATCAAGCTGCTAATGGTTACGTCTGGGTGTAGACTCCTCGTGGGTAGTTTACACATCCTCTGCTTGTGTAGACTTGCACATTTTCACAGAAAACAGCTGAGTTAAAAGAAAAGTCCACCTCTGAGCGTGGCGGCGGCCTGGGTGGGCCCGGGGTCCTCACCAGCCTCCCTTGCTCACTTCTGCTCCCCTCTTGCCTCCGCCACGTCAGGTACAGTGCGTGTGCCGTTGCAGGTGCTGTATTTCTCCGAGTCCCTTGTCCCCACGGCGAGGAAGGCTCTGTGTGATCCACTGGAGGAGGTCAGGGAGGCGGCAGCCAAGACCTTTGAGCAGTTGCATTCCACCATCGGCCACCAGGCTCTGGAGGACATCCTCCCATTTCTCCTGAAGCAGCTGGTGAGTGGGTCTGCCGCACACCTACCAGTGCGGCTTTACCATCTTTGTAGAAGCAAAGCGCAGGGGGGCTTATTATGCCAAGGCCGCCTCAGCGTGGGCCCCAGGAAGGCGGGCGCAGCAGCAGCAGGTCGGGCTCTGTGCTTCTCCTTGGACAGTCAGCGAATGTGGGTGCAGGGGGAGGAGGGAGGATGGTACACAGGGAAGTCGGTGGTGGCTGTCCCAGGCTGTGGAGGTGGGGACAGGAGCCCGCGCCTTAGTGTTGCCCCTGCTGGCCCTCTGCAGGATGACGACGAGGTGTCAGAGTTTGCCTTGGATGGTCTGAAGCAAGTCATGGCCATCAAGAGTCGCGTTGTGCTGCCCTACCTTGTGCCCAAGGTAAATTCCACCTGGAGGCACCCCCTCTGGCCCAGAAACCACAGCACATCTTCGTTCCCGGGCCTGCTGTGAGGACTGGCTCTGAACTCAGCTGTTGGGGGAGGCGGGCGGTGGGTGCAGGATGCCCTGAAGTGGACACTCAGCCCTGAACCGCGGGCATGGGCTCTCTCTGAGCCTGGTGCGGCCAGCACGGGCAGCATTCCTTGATTGATGGCGTTTGTCATTCTACAGCTGACAACTCCACCTGTCAATACCCGAGTGCTGGCCTTCCTCTCATCCGTGGCAGGGGACGCCCTGACCCGTCACCTTGGTGTGATCCTCCCGGCAGTCATGGTGGCCCTGAAGGAGAAGCTCGGGACTCCAGATGAGCAGCTGGTGAGTGTCATGATCACTCCTGTCGGCTTTCTAACGGCCGTCCTGTCCTGCCTGGGAGGAGCCTTGCTCAGCCCCAGTGACCCTGTGGTTTCAGGAGATGGCCAACTGTCAGGCTGTGATCCTCTCAGTAGAGGATGACATCGGGCACCGGATCATCATCGAGGATCTGTTGGAAGCCACCCGAAGCCCCGAGGTGGGCATGAGGCAGGCTGCTGCCATCATCCTCAACATCTACTGTTCCCGCTCCAAGGCGGACTACACCAGCCACCTGCGGAGCTTGGTCTCGGGCCTGATCCGCCTCTTCAACGACTCCAGCCCTGTAGTTCTGGAGGAGAGCTGGGATGCCCTCAATGCCATCACCAAGGTCAGAGGACTGCTGACCCCA
This sequence comes from Miniopterus natalensis, assembly GCF_054644295.1. NCBI lineage: Eukaryota > Metazoa > Chordata > Mammalia > Chiroptera > Miniopteridae > Miniopterus > Miniopterus natalensis. Next base: position 20,551,815 of record NC_142100.1, read on the forward strand.
CTGCCAGATTTTGACAGTTCCAGATGCTTATAAGACTAGACTCTTAAAATAACTCTTACGTACCTGTCACCTAGCTTCAGTATCTATCCGCTCATGGCCAGTCTTGTTTATATTCCCACCCACACCCTTCTGCTATATTTTGAAGCCATCTTGAGAGGGCTGTACTTAAAACTCTGACAGCCTCTCTGCTTTCTTCTGGCTTCCCACAGAAGCTGGATGCTGGAAACCAGCTGGCACTAATTGAAGAACTCCACAAAGAAATCCGGTTCATAGGGAATGAGAGCAAAGGCGAGCATGTGCCAGGGTTCTGCCTCCCAAAGAAGGTAAGCCAGGGCTCAGTGAGGGTGCCGTGGGCGCGCGGCCTTCCTCCGCCTTCCCCTCAGGCCCAGGCCTGCGTGGGCAGCTGGAGCAGCCGGGTGTCAGTCTGACAGTGCTCCAGGTGCTATTCTGCACCTTCACAGAACTGTTTCTTTGGTATGGTGGCCACATGGGGACAGGGTTCATGCCACCCCTGGTGGTTTAAACTGTGGGGGTGAGTCACAAAGGTGACAGCAGTGTGTGTACCTGTGTGGTAGGCCTTTGGGGACTCTTTATCTTCTGGTCACTGTCAAGTCAAAACTTCCACAGCCAGCACCTGCTCAGGCTGTGATCCTGGCAGACTGAATCAGTCCCTCCCATGGAATTATGGTGAGGGTGCCTGAAAGGAGCACCTTGCTTTGGGTTGGCGACTCCTGGACCCAGTGCCTGGGAGATTTGACTCTCACATGTGATTCTCTTGTCAGGGGGTAACCTCCATCCTTCCAGTGCTGCGGGAGGGAGTCCTGACTGGCAGCCCAGAACAGAAAGAAGAAGCGGCCAAAGCTTTAGGCTTGGTGATCCGCCTGACCTCAGCTGACGCCCTGAGGCCCTCCGTGGTCAGCATCACTGGCCCTCTGATTCGCATCCTGGGGGACCGGTTCAGCTGGAACGTGAAGGCGGCTCTGCTTGAGACACTCAGCCTCTTGCTGGCCAAGGTAAGTGACTGATGAGTTCATTCTCTTGGTCCATTGGGATCTCAGAGAACACATCTGTCTGCAGGAGACTGGTCCAAGGTGTTGTGTGGCAGAGAGTGACACCTTATTGTGGAGGAACCGCAGAGTAGAGGGTGTTAAGACCTTGGACTCTAGACTCACACTACACAATGCTCAGTTACAGACCACCACTTAGTAGCTATAGGGCCACAGTGACCTTGGGAAAGTCACGTAACCGCTGAGCCTGTTTTCTTGCCTATACTTTGAGAGTACTGATACTACCCACCGCACACAGGCTGTCAAATGTGGGGCTTAGATGAAGTAACGTCTGTTAACCACTGCTGATGTTTTTTGGGGCAAGAAGTAAGCCCTTTAGGTTTATAAAAGGATAAAGAGAGCCAAGATTTGTTGTAAAAAACAATGAGAAAACGCTTACTTGAGGTTTGGAAACAAAAGTAAGCTTAAAACGTTTTGGGCTTTTTTCTTTTTCACAGAAAGGTGTGGGGAGTAACTTCCCAGCTAAAAACGGGATTGTGAGCACCAGCCTCACTTTATAGGAAATGGAATCTTTTTATAAAAAATTATGTATTGTCTTCACTTTGCTTTCTGTGTTGTCCTTTAATGTATTCGGAGACAGCGATTTCGAGTCACTTGCCCACGTGGACAGGTCTCTACTAAGCCAGCTGACTTGCTCCTCAGTGGCAGTGCTCCTCCTCCCGCCCTCCTTTCCCTGTGCAGCGAAGGGTGCTGGAAACAGGAGGTTGAGCAGGATCTGTCTGTGCTGGGCTATCCTCTCTTACGGGATGTCAGTTCCTAGCCTGTGTGTGAGAGCTGGGTCAGCTCATGGTGGTCTGTAATGGTCTGCTTTCATGCTGTAGTACCCTTGGACTCCACCTCAGCTGTGCTTTGGGGCGTGGGTTTTCCTCACAGGTTGGGATCGCCCTGAAGCCCTTCCTGCCCCAGCTGCAGACCACTTTTACCAAAGCCCTGCAGGACTCCAACCGGGGGGTACGCCTGAAGGCTGCTGATGCGCTGGGGAAGCTCATTTCCATTCATATCAAGGTGGATCCCCTCTTTACAGAGCTGCTGAATGGGATCCGTGTCATGGAGGACCCGGGTGTCAGGTGAGGTGCAGCAGGGGAGTGCTGTGGCCGCAAGGAGGCCAGACGGGAGCAGTAGTGAAGGAGAGCCAGGGTCTAAGGTGGGTGCATTGGTTCTGTAGGGACACCATGCTGCAGGCCCTGAGGTTTGTGATCCAGGGAGCAGGGGCCAAAGTGGATGCAGTCATCCGGAAAAACATCGTCTCACTCCTGCTGAGTATGCTGGGACATGATGAGGTACGGCTGTAGGGGGCCATTGTGGCTGGTGGGCTCTTCTGTGGTTGGCGTGTTGCCTTGGCGTTAGAGGAACTTGGTACAGCTGCATCTGGTCAGCAGTCATAGCCATTCCTGACACTCGTATCCTTCTTTATGGTTTGCTGACATTCGGTTGTGTGGGAGACAAGGTGGCTGGTATAGATATTGAGACTGTTTTGTCTGTAAGGAAAGTAAGGTTTTAAAAGTCTCAGATCTCTCACCAATTTGCTTTCTAATTTTAAACAAGTCACTCTCCCTCTCTGTCCCCCATTTCCGCATTTGTAAAATAAAGTTTCGTTTATTGGTTCAGGAAACCCTTGCTGAGCTGAAGGGCTGAGCCTAGAGGTGTCTAAAGTGTGGTCAGAGCCCTCAGGAAACTTAGTGTCTGGTGTCTGTCCCAGTGGGAGGTCTTAGCACAGGTGGAGAGGGCAAGACTTGCCTGGTCCACACCCAAGCCAGTGGTAGAGTCAGAAGCAGAATCGGAGTCCTGTGACTCCTGGCTCTGCCCAATTCCGTTAGTGTAGCCCTTCCTCACCCAGGCTGGGAGCATTTAACCGTGGCAGGGTCCAGCAGGGACTGAGTCAGTGGATAAGAATTTTATTTTTCCTCTTCGACAGACAGCCCTGTTGTGTGGTTTAACTTACATCTGTGGGGCGAATCTCTGGAGAGAGGCCTTTGGGTTTACAAGTCCACTGTGTGTGCCCCACATGGGCTGGCCATTGCTGCTGCACCTATATGGCTCCTCAAGTATGGTCTAATCCCCAGCCGCCTGCTCTCTGACTAAAGCCCCAACTTCTCTGGGTTTCAGAGAGAGACTACTTTCTCTTGGTCACAGTCTGTCAGGGCTAGAAACAGTGCAAGCAAAAGTGAGTATTTAAACTAATTTGCATTTCACCACAATGGAGCTTCAAATAGATCCTGTCGGAGAGAGTGGGCGTCGGGGAGCCAGCTTTAGTCTTGCTAGGCACCTGGGCTTCTGCTTGGAGCTCAGAGGCCCAAAGTGCTGGCAGGCCACCCTCCTCCCCCTCAGAACTTCCCCTGGATCAAAGGTGGCAATCCAGGGTGCCAGGGCAATCCTCCCCATGGGTATTGAGTGCCTGGTTGGTTGGTTGATGTTTTGGAGGAGCCATGTCAGGTTGGCACTTACTGAGAATGTAGAACAGAACCTAAAATCCACTCGCTCAATGTCCCATCACTAGCCAAGAGGGAGGAGCCATTTGTGTATCTGGCTTGGATTTCAACAGAAAATGCTTGGCCTTTACCTGTTTTCCTTGGGTGGATTAGTGGCTTCAGCGTGACTTCCTATGACAAATGCTAGTATGATGTAGTTGGCAGTGGTACGCCGACTTAGCAGAGAGAGAGCAGGAGTCCCTCTGGACACACAAGATTGATTAGTGGGGGAAGGAGCTGGGGGGTTCCTTAGCTGGGCAGGCAGGAGCCTCCCCTCTCTGTGCCCCTCCCTGCCTCACAGGGCTGTTGATAGTAATTGAGATAATAGTGGAAAGCATTCAGACTTCCTAAGAAGAAAGGTGCTGTGGAAATACTGCTATCGTGACGGTGATTTCCATATGCCCACACTGGAGTTTCCTGTAATTAAGTGGAGTGCTGCGAGTGTAGGTTTCACTTCGTGTCAGGTGGCAGTTGTAGTGAATGGCAGCCGGGCCTGGAGGAAGGGCTGCAGTTCCACCACCTGCGTTGCTTTGTCCACCTTCTTCCCTGCCCTTCGTCCTGGGCACTGTCGCCCTGGTGAATGTGGGCTGATGGGGTGGCTTTCACCATCTTTCAGTCCCTTTTCTGCTCTGTCAGGACAACACTCGCATCTCCTCGGCCGGATGCCTGGGGGAGCTGTGTGCCTTTTTGACAGAAGAGGAGCTGGGCACTGTGCTTCAGCAGTGCTTGCTGGGTATGTCTCTTGTCCACTGGGGCTTTCCCATTTGGGACCTCTCAGCCCTGGGGGAGAGCTGTGAGCATGCCTCCCCTTCCCCTCAGAGGGCCTTCTGGCAGCTGGACTACCCTCTCCTTGGGACTCCAGCTGATAAAATGGAGTTTCCGGTGCTCCTGTAGCTCCGAGTGTCTCTGCTCAAATGACACAGCTGCAGGTCGGAAGTGGCTGTGAGACACCCTTCTTAACATGCCATTTTGGGCAGGGAGGACCTTGTGTAGTGTGGACTGGGGTTTCCACCAGGGTGAGTTGGCATACTAGTCTCAGATGTGGGGCAGGCCCATGGGTTTAGGGGGGCAATGCTATAAAGTGCAGGGTGACCCCCAGTTTGTCCTTCCCCGCAGCGGACGTGTCTGGCATTGACTGGATGGTTCGGCACGGGCGGAGCCTGGCACTCTCTGTGGCTGTGAATGTGGCTCCCAGCAGACTCTGCGTAGGCAAATATAGCAGCGAAGTGCAGGACATGATTCTCAGCAATGCCATGGCAGACAGGGTAAGTTATTGGGGCAGCCAGACGAGGCCTCCTCCTGCCCTAGCCAAAGTTCCTCTGCCCGAGCCTTGCTGACACAGCACGGGGTGGGGAGGAACCCAGACTGGGTATGTAGAGGCATGGGTTCAAGTTTTACCTTTTCTGGTAACTTGCTGTGCCCTTGGACCAGTACTTGCTCTCCCTGGGCCCCAGTTTCATCATCTAAACAGTGAGGAATTTGGTTTGAAGCATCCAGAGGTTCCTTCTGGGGAGAAAGTCTCTGATCTCTATTCCTGGAACCAGTTTGTCTGCCTCACAGCCAGGGCAGCCTGTCTATAGGAGTGTTGTCCAGGAGTCTTAGATGTGAGGCCAGGGGGGCTGGTGGTGCAGAGCCAAGATCCCAGAGATTCCTGGGGAATGGGGCTGTGCCTGGCCCTGCTACCCCAAGGAAGGAGCTGGATGCTGCCCTGTCTAGCTCTCTGCTCCCTCCACAGATCCCCATTGCAGTGAGCGGGGTCCGGGGCATGGGCTTCCTGATGAAGCATCACATTGAAACAGGAGGACAGTTGCCTGCCAAACTTTCCAGCCTATTCATTAAGGTGAGTGGGGCCAGCCTGGCCTGTGAGAAGGCCCACGACCAAAGAACACTGGAAGTGAGTGCTCTGCTCAAATGACACAGCTGCAGGTCGGAAGTGGTTGTGAGACACCCTTCTTAACATGCCATTTTGGGCAGGGAGGACCTTATGTAGTGTGGACTGGGGTTTCCACCAGGGTGAGTTGGCATACTAGTTTCAGATGTGGGGCAGGCCCATGGGTTTAGGGGGGCAATGCTATAAAGTGCAGGGTGACCCCCAGTTTGTCCTTCCCCGCAGCGGACGTGTCTGGCATTGACTGGATGGTTCGGCACGGGCAGAGCCTGGCACTCTGCCAGGCTGGACCCTGGAGGAGGTGTAGAGATAAACCAGGCAAATAAGATCTCTGGAGTTGGAGATGCACAGAAAGCCTGCGGGGAGGGTCCTAACTTAGATGGGGCTGTCAGGAAAGACCTCTGAAGGCTGACATTTGAGCTGAGACCTGAAGGATGGGTGCAAAGGAACCCACCAAGCAAGGATGGGGGCAAGCACGTTCCAGCAGTGGGACCAGCCAGTGCAGAGGCCCGAGGCGGGAATGTGCATGGTATGTTTGAGGGAGTGAAAGCTCAGTGTGGGCCAAGAGTAGTGAGCAGAGGGGAGAGTGGATTGAGATGAAGTGGGAATCATGCCGGTCACCTTCCCATAGGAGAGAAGGCATTGAACTGGAGCAGTGGGGTCAGTTTCCATGATGAAGAGTGTCAGGGTGGACATTTGGGCTTCTTTGAGAAACAGATGGAATGTGCCTGCCTAAAAAAGCCTATGTTGCTCTTCATAGTGTCTGCAGAACCCATCCAGTGACATCAGGCTGGTGGCTGAGAAGATGATCTGGTGGGCAAACAAGGACCCCTTGCCTCCCTTGGACCCCCAAGCCATCAAACCCATCCTGAAGGCTCTTCTTGACAACACCAAGGATAAAAACACTGTTGTTAGGGCCTACAGTGACCAGGCGATTGTCAACCTTCTCAAGATGAGACAGGGTGAAGAGGTGTTTCAGGTGCGAGCTCAGGACTGGAGTGCCTCTCAGGGCATGCTGTGGGCATTCGTCGTGCAGGTCTTCTGTGTGACAGTATTAAACATCATATTCTTCCCTGCCACCCATACGCATGAGTGTGGAGGGGCAGGTTGTGATCGGGGACTGGTCTAGTGCCTGAAAACAGTTCTCTCTTCCTGTAGTGTTCAGACTTTTCTTGGCAACAGAGCCCTTTCTTCCAGTAAAATCTCATGTGGCACCAAGTCTGTGAAACAGGTGCCAGTCAGGCTGTCCACTGAAGCCCAGATCCCAGCTCACTCGGTCTCTACCCCCAGGTGACCTTTCAAGCACTGAAAACTCTCACCACCACCATCTCGCTATGTGAAAAGCATGAGGGGTTTTCTTGGCTTTTCTCCCTCTGATCTTATTTTCCAGATTGTCCTCAGTGGTTCTAGTTCTAAGGTTAACACTCATTTTTGTCTTGGTTGGAAAAACCTGAAGCCATATTTTCTGACTGTTTCTTCCTTTCCGTCTTCCCCACAGTCCCTCTCCAAGATCCTGGACGTGGCCAGTTTAGAGGTGCTGAATGAGTGCAACCGAAGGTCGCTGAAGAAGCTGGCCAGCCAGGCCGATTCCACAGAGCAGGTCGATGACACCATCCTGACATGATGGGCTCTGCATTAGCATTTGGGCTCCACCTCTTTGTTCAATGTTTTCATTTTTGAAAATATGCTTGTTCCAATGGGGAGCTTAGGAGATGGTGTTCCCAGGAAGTATTTTAATATATCAACAGACCACAGCCAAAGCCTTAAATCAAACCCACACACAACTCAAGATTGCCTCCTCCATCTCTCACCCTTTTCTTTGGAGAAGAGAAGAAAAAGCACATGTGTGAGCCTCAGCAGATGGTAGCCCAGAGCTGATCACCCAGCTCGGCATGGCTGGTCAGACTTCAGGCTCTCGTGTGCCTGAGCTCTGGTTCCAGAGCCAGCGCTACCAACCTATTGTCTGGATCCTGAGTGGGGCGCCGGACTGTGGAGGTTTGCCCAGTGTGTTGTGTCTTGGTGTGGCTTTGCAGTATTGTGCGGCCCGATTAGATCTGACCCCTGTTGGGTGAAAGTGATACTCATGAAGCCTTGGCAGTTCATAGGTTTGGGGGGGGGGGGTTGTTTTAAAGGCAGGTTGTTTGAAAGAGGAATGTTTAATAAAGGCTTTGATTTAATCTTGATATAAGTCAATTTTTAAAAATCTCCAAACATCCATTAAACACGGAGCTTCCTCCATCAGGACTAAGGCAAGGCTGGCAGCTGTTTTCATTAAGCATTGGCAACACTGACTTCTGGGCATCTCTCTCTTGTTCTTGGGAGTCTTGTAGATACCTACAGACTTCTCTGTCCTGAGTTTGTGTCTGGAAAGGTGCAGCCAGGCCTGTGACCTCACCCGGAGTGCAGGATGCAGGGGTCAAATGAGCCACTTTCCTGCCCTGTTCTGACTCAGGAAGGTAGGGAGCTGCTGTAGTCAGGCTTTAAAGAACACTCCCTCCGCTCCATAGAGTGGGAACCACGTTCCTGCAGTCGGAGGACTCGCCAGAGGAAGCCAGAGCAGCGGTTTAGTATCTGCCTCTTTATGAGTGACTTCCTTCCTCCTTATTCTTAGAAGGCTCGTGATCCATGCGTCCTAATGGGGTACGCCCCTTTCGTCCCAGTGACGCAAGTTTTTCTGGGCTGTTTCCCTAGTCAGAATACGGAATAAACCTCTCATCAAAATTACTGGTCAGAGCTGTAAAAAGAATTAAACATGGTGGTAGTGAACTCCCTTTGTAAAAGGTCTAAAGTGCTATACCAGAAAAAAAAAAGCAAGGCTTTGCTTATTAATAATATGGCAGAGGGAGCAAGTAGCCTTGTGACTCAGCACTTCGTATGAATAAGACAAAGTGACCTCTAAGATGTTTCTGATGAAATCCTTGCTGTCATTGCCTGAGCCTCGTATGTCACAGGACTTCCTATTTTCTTGCAGCAGACATGGTCTCAGCTGGTTCAGTGTAACCGTAGAGTCCCAGGGCTGGAAGGGACCTTGAGAGGTTAGCAGAGTCAGTCTCCATAGCCAAAGCAGCCAATGGTTTCAGCTTTTGGTAGCCATGGTAACGGTAGCTATTCCCTGCTTCTGGGATTCAGATGGTCATTGGCATCCTCCCTGCTGCCTAGGGCATATGTCCAGCAAGCTGTGTGCATATGTGGTCACCTCTGCCAGTTAGGCCGGGGGAGGCAGATGAAGTTTCTGGGTGAGGGGCTATAGGCTGGGAACCTCTGTTAAGCCCCTGAGGTGGTCTTCAGTATTTCCTCCAGGATCTTAGAGTTGATGCGTATGTCCACCTCTGGTGTTCAATCCACAGTCTGAAATTGGGAGGGGAACCCGAGGTCCTTAGAGGTGGAAGACACTGAGCAAAATCTAAGGGAAAAACACCAGGTTCCAGTTCCAGAAACTGGAGGAGGAGATCTCTCTGTTCAGCATAGTTGGGTGACTCAAGGCTCCGGATCATGTGGAATCTCATTTCCAGAGTCTGGAAGGAGGGCGTGAGCTCCCAGTAAGTGAGCTGTGAAGGGCTGTCCCAGACATGACAGTGGAGCAGACAAAAAGGGACCTGGTCAGCCCAGAGTCATAGCATCCTGAAAACAGTAGCCCAGACTGAACACCCTGGAGGAAATAGCTCCTGGCTGCAGGGAAGCAAAACTGTTGGCCCTGGTGGTTGGTAGAGCTGTGTAGCCTTGGGCAAGTCATCTAGCTTCTCTGGGCCAGTTTGCTCCTCTGTAGAACGGGGAATTTGGAATGGGAGCTCTAAAACTCTCTTGTTCTTAAAGTTATCCCTTAGGGATTAATGGAAATTGTCACAGGTGACATTTTTCCATTTATTCCTCTCAACCTATGAGGTAAGTTCTCTTTTTCTTACCCTTTTCCAGAGGAAATTGAGGCACAGAGAAGTCACTTGCCCAAGGTTACATGGCTAATAAATGGCAATCTGTCCCCAGAGCTCAGATTCCTAGCCTTTCTCTTACTTCTGTGCTGGCTAGTTAGACACAAGCATTTTTCTTGCTTTTGAACAGTGCGTTTCACATCCTGGCGCCCAGGCAGCGTGAGTCCAGGTGCAGTGTAGCAGGTAAACGCTGCAGGGCTCTGGATGGCTGGCCCAGGGCTCTTCCCGGCCCAGGGCTCTTCCCGGCCCAGGCCTTACCCAGCTGCTCTTCAGCCTGATCAATAGCTCACCCAATTTATACGACACTTGCTGGGAAAGTCTTTTGGAAAGAAATTTATTTTCTGACTTTGGATTCTCTAGAGAGGGGACTCCCATCTTTCTCTGCCATGTGCCTGAGAGGCAATGACACAATATGCCCTTAGCTAATACAGGAGAAACTGAACAGTATTCTCAGCCCTTCAACCGACTCTTGGAACCTTTGGAATCCTGAACATCAAGATTATTTTAAAATGTGGGAGAAAAAAATAAAAATAAAATGTGGGAGAATGTGACATGTCACATCCCTTCCAGAACCAAACCTACAGCTAAGTTCCACCATCACACTGCTGTGGTGCTAGAGGGACAAGGGACCTGCAGGAGGGACACTTTTATTTGCAGGGACTTGGAGACATTTTACTGAGGGTAGATTTTGAAACAAGATTGGCAGTTAGGAATGTTTTCCTTAGTATGGTTCTTTGTGGAGTGTCTTAAATTGCCTTCAAGCCTTTCTAAATTAGAACAATAGGGAAAAACAGGAAGCAGCCTGACTTAAAGATCTAGGTTACAAATGTTTTTGAGGAAATGCAGATAGTGCTTTCGAGTTTTAGTGTACTGTATTGTGGTAGAGCTGCACCACTCAAGCCAGGTTTGAACCTTAACCTCCCCGCTTAGTCAGCTAGGTGAGCTGGAGCATGCTCTCTGGCCTCCCGGAGCCACATGTCTCTATCTGCACAGCCACAGGCTTGTCTGGAGTGAGACTATGCTTTCGGCACAGGCCGGGCACACAGGAGGTGCTCCTACATGGCTGATGTGAGCAGAATGAGGTGTCAATGAAGAGAAACGACACTAGGTGGGTACCTATTACCACCCACGGCGTGTCACAAGGACAGTCCTCTCCCACTCAGGAGGTAATTGCTGGGCCCAGGGTTTGCAGATTCAGTGATAACTTTTTGAACCTGAAGTTTGGAAAGCTAACTGAAACATTTCTTTTGAGGCATGACAAGGACTGTGCTTGACTGAAACACCGAGTGAGAGAAAGAGCTCATGGATGGGTCCTCACTGTGCCTGAGCAGGAAAGCACTTTGCCATTCTTGTTTAAGCGGTGTGGCTGGCACACTTGTGGGAGAGACCAGGAGGGGCTGGTCCTTATTTCTGAGGGTAAGGTTGAGGTACAGATGGAAAGGAGAATCTCTAAGGTCATGTAGCCAGGTAGTTGGCTGCAGAATAGGAAAAAAACCCATATTTCTTGATACTCTGGTCACCAAGCCCCAGGGCCTTTCTATAAAAATAATTTTGGAAGGTGAACAAAAGAAACTCATCAAGTTCTTGGAATATGGCTCTGTGGAGTGACGGTTTCACTTTTCCAGAAGAGGTGGAGCCGTTACTTCACTGGGTGGTTCTGAGCTGCCCCCGGGTTCTGTTAGGAAGGTTCCCTGCAGCCTCCTGGGGTGGAAGGGTAGTGTTGGTGGTGGTGAAGCTCAGGAAACTAGAAAAACTGGTCCAAGGATTATTACCTCTGGGATTTCTGGGTGAGACTCGAGAGTGCTCACATGGAATACACCAGTTACTTTCTGATGCTACTCAGAGATTTCTCTGAGGTGGCAGCCTGGTCATAAGCTACAGTAGATCCTTCTTACCATGTAGATTCCCTTAAAAAAGGGAGGTGGAAGCTGGAGTGCAGCAGTATCTAATCCAGCATTTCTCAAACACTGGCCTCAGGACCCTTTTACACTTTGAGAAATTACTGAGGACCCCAAAGAGCTCTTGCTTATACACACCTTACCTATTGATATTTACCATCTTAGACATCAAATCTAGTCAACTTTAAAAGTTTTAATAATTCATTAAAAAATAATAAACCCTTTACAGGTTAGTACAAATAACCATCCATGACGGATGGAACTTAAGTTTTCCAAAACAAGCCATTTTAGTGAGGAGAGTGGTATGGTTTTACATTTTTGCAAGTCTGTTTAATGTCTGGATTCTCACGTCTGCTCCTGCAATCTGTTGAAATATCACATGTCATGTAGGCTCTGGAAAACTCCACTGTACACTCGTAAGTGAAAGAGTGGAAAAGGCAAATGCCATCTTAGTATTATGAAACAAGTTTTGACTTCACTGATTCTTAGAAAGGGTCTTAGGGAGCCCTGCGGTCCCCAGACCACACTTTGAGAACAAGTGATCTAAAAGATGAGACTAAAATCCTATTGAAGGGTTTGGTGGGAGTAGGGGGTGGAGATCGACTCTTGGAGTTATAGTGAGAGACCCCAGATTTGGCCCATGCCCCTCATAAAGCAGACTTGAGAGTTAAACTATATTATTTCTGATATTCCTTCTCTTTAAATTCTGTGTGTGGCTTCACCTTAATTCAACAGACACCCAAGTGCTTATCATGCGTTAGGCCCCAGAGGATACCGGGATGGTCCCTGCAATCAAGGTACTTAATGCCACTTGATTTTGGGGGCTATCTAAGGGCAATGCAAGGCCATTGCCAAGCCTCTTGGTATGGCATCAGGCATGCAGGTATGGGATAAAGGGCCAATTTCCAGTTCCATCAAAGAGGCCAGATGCACTTTCCTCTATTCCTTCCCCCTTGGGCCAGCATGTTGGATAGTGCCCTATCTTTGTCCCTCACTAGTCCCTGACATTCACTTCACCTGCCCTCTCTAAAGCCCCACTTACACCCACTTCTACCTTCTTACATGACTGAAACATGCTTCCTCCTTGCTACCTATCTCAGCAACTTTAGAATCCACTGCTGACTAGTCTGAGATCTGGATTCACAGGTCCCTCCAGGCCTGCACTGTGCTAACCCTCAGCTCTCCTACTGCTACCCTTGGGGCACTGCTGGCTCTGCCTCCAAGGCCTCAGGCCTCAGGCTTGAGGCCCCCTCTCCTTTACCCACAGCCTCTGCATTGGGGACACTGCGCTTCCCGACTCTCCTTTGCCAGCTAAGCTCTTTAAAGCGCCCTTCACCCATCTTCAGACCATGCTACTCAATCCTTACCATTCCCCCACCTCTGCTATCCTGAGAAATACTTCATTCAACGCCGCCGTTCTCACCACCCATTCTTTTGCTCTTTTCATTCCCTGCCAAACTTCTTAAACAAACAGTATATACCCACCACCTCCATAGTGTCCCTGTCTCTGTAAACCTCTGCCAGCTCCTTGCCCCTTATTTTCCTCTCTCTCTAGACAGGTATTTATTTGCATTCTCTACCGAACGTAAGCTCTGTGAAAGCAGGGATGTTACAGTTTCATTTACTGTTAAATCTCCAGCTCAGTGTCTGGCACAGGGTAAGCCCTCAGATATTTGTTAAAGGAACCATAAGCTCCATAAGGGTGGGGCTTTGTTTTTTGCTCATGTTATATCCTCAGTGCCCAGCACAGTGCCTGGCACCTAGTAGGTGCACAGTATTTACTGAATTAGTGAATGAATTGCCAGGTATGTGATTTTTGTGGTTTTTTGTTTTTTTTTTAAATGCTGCTTTGGTTGATATTGTTTGCATATTGCCTTCTGCACCTGTCCCTTCCTGCTGTTACCTCACACCTGGGCTTCAGCAATAACCTCTAAAGTGCTGCAGTTGGATTCCATCTTGCATGCTTGCACCAGATTACTTTCCTAAAGTAGCATTTTGATATTGCTTCTGTGCTCAGAAACTTTCAGTGCCTACCCAGTGTAGTTTCTAATGGTACAAACAGGTGGTGTTGCAAGAGCTTATCTGTAAGCTGGCTGTTAACAGTAGAACAAAGCTTCCCATCGGTAATACATACTGAGTCTTACCTCAGGTCACGGAAGTGTGTATCTATATCTATATATGTACATATAAAGTATCTACCACCTATCTATCTACCGACCAAAACATAGCTCCAATCATTGTAGTTTAAGTAAATGTAAAATAGTGTTTCTACAGGAAATGCACTCAGAGCTTCATTTTTGGGACGTCAGGCACATCTCCTGGCCTATAGGGAATTCCCTCTCAAAGACAAAATTGATGATTCTCACAGGCTGTGACAGTGGCTGTTTAAATACACCTGTCATTCAAAGCTCTCTCAATTCCAATTCCATCAGGAAATCTTTGTGATGAAATCTCTTCCCCATCATTCTAGCTGAAAGTGATAGCGCTCCTCCTCTGAAGTCTAGACTGCTTATTTGACAGTGATTTTATCTATTATATTGTTTTGTAACTTTGATTCTTCATGAGTATATCTTATTCTAATGAGACTGCAAGCTCCTGGAGGGAAAAGGCTCTACTATCTGTGGCACATAATAAACAAATAATACATTAAATAATTGGTTACTAAATAAATGGAGGAATTAATACCTATTGCTTTCCAGAAGACACAGGCAAGCAAGTCAGGCATCTGGTCTTCATAATGGCCAGTTCTGCTCTACTTCTCAAAAGTATCCTGCAGCCCTGATGTCTGGAGGCTGCCTTGGAAATGTGTGCTAGAGTCTACAATGGGACATGCCTGAAAGTATGCGTGAGTCAGTGTACAGTGACCTTGGTTAAGAGCACTAGTTACTGTTCATCACATGCACACAAGGCATACCTTGGAGACACTGCAGGTTCAGTTCCAGACCACCTCACAAGAGCGAGTATCGCAATAAAGCCAGTCAGTCCCACAAATTTTCTGGTTTCCTAGTTTCACATAAAAGTTATGTTTGCACTCTACTGTAATCTATTAAGAGTGCAATACAATTGTCTAGAAAATATAATCTGTTATTACTAAAAAAATGCTATCATCTGAGCCTTCAGTGAGCCGTAATCCTTTTGCTGGTGGAAGATCTTGCCTTGTTTGTACAAAATGCAACGATTTACAAACATATCTCTAAACATAGCTCACAACTACCCTGTGTGGGACCTGGGGTTCTGAGACACTGACATGACTTATCCAAAAGCTCAAAGCTTTTAAAAAGGGATGGAGCCAGGATTTCAAAGCTAGTATTCAAACCAAAGTTTCTTCAACTCCAGAGCAGGTTGAGAAGATGGTCTGGTGACTTGCTGCCTCACTGGCTGGTCAGGGTTGAGTGCGCCTGCCTGGTGGCTCCCCTGAGGCTTCCTTCTTCCCTGATACTTCCTAAGTAAAACAGCTGGATCAAAGGGGATCCCACTAACCTATCTTGGACCAAAAAGGTCCATTTCTCAGTGGTCACAGGAGCAGCCCTCTCCCAGCTAGTGCCTTCAGATTCCAAGCCCATGTTCTTTTGACATCACCGCACTGATTCTCGGCTCCTGGGAAAACAACTCAGAGCTGGACTCAGACACCCCCCTTGCTGTTCAAGGATCTGCCCTGCAACATTGTTACAGGAACGAAGAACTATAAACAACATGAATGCCTGAGACGCACAGCGGTTACAGTACAGCCATAGGGAGCACCACCATGGAGTTAAACTGTCTCAGTGTACTGTTAAAAAGCAGCATGCGTACATGTATGTGTTTGCACAGGGACGGGAAATTCACTGAAGGACATTTATTCGTTCAATGTATGCTTGTTAAGCATTTTAAGGCACCCAAGAAACATTAAGAGGTTACCTGTGAGGAGTGGATCTGAAGGAAAAGTAGTGACTCGTACTTTTTGGTAAACTTCTATACACTTTTTTTAAAACAATGAGCATGACCTAAAACATTTTTTTAATTTTTAATTTTTTTTTTTTACTGATTGATTTGAGACATCGATTTGTTGCTCCACCCATCCAGAGCATTACTTTTTATAGGCAAGTTTTAAAAAAAAAGTTTAAGTAGAAATATCCTACAAGTATGGGACTGGAAAGGGACAGGGCTGTAAGGAATTTACAAATCTCTGCAGTTCTATGATGAGGATGGCAGTAGGAGCATCTTATTTTTAGGGCAGGTGGGAACTTAACTCTAACACTGGGGGGAAAAGGGGCTGATGAGGAAGCGAATGGCGTGAACCTGCAGCCGGGGGAGCGGCGGCTTCGGTCTCGGGGTCGCCTCTCACACCCTCGGTCATTAAACTTCCAGGCTCGGCGTCAAGCTGGACAGGGCTCTGAATCGAACTACTCTCCCCATTTTACCAAGAAGGCAACAGAAGCTCCGAGGGGTTCCAGCGCTAGGATGTGACCTCGACCCTGAGCTGACCTCAGAGGCCAGGCTCCTGGCGGCTGAGCGCCGGCGGGCGACTCCCCTCCCGTAAAACTCAGCAGCCGACCACCGCTTCGGCGTCCGGTCCACAGGCTCGGGACACGGCAGGGGGCCGGCGCCAGCACCCCGGGGGCGGCGTGTCGGAGCCCGAGCCTGGAGGAACCGGGAGCTCGGCCACGGCACCGCTCCCACGGTCACTGCACGCCCGTCCTTTCCTCTGCGCAGCGCTCGCGGGGCTCCCAGAGGAAGGAGCGAGTCCGTCCCGGGCCACAGTCGGGTTTCTCCGGCGCTCTCGGTTTCTCTCAGTTACGGCTCGACAGCAGCCCCTCCGTCCCCGCCGAGGGCCACGGGCCGCAGCGGCCACCTTCGCCAAGAGAAGCGGGCAAGCGAGCCCGCGCCGGCGGGACTGCCAGGGCGCGTGCGCGGGGCGCGAGCGCGGAGAGGGCGCGGCTGGCTGCGGCTGCGGCTGCGCACAGACGGCGCCAGGCGCTGCGCCTGCGCAGTGGAGGGGCGGGGCGGGAAGGAGGGAGGCGGTAGCAGCGGCGGCAGCGGTTGCTGAAGAGGAGGAGGAGGAGGAGGGGGAGCGGAGGGAGGTGTTTCTGTCAGTTCCGGCTGTTTGTTCGGGAAGTGGATCCGCCGCTGCCGGAGCAGCCCGGAGGGAGCTGCGGTTCGCGAGGCCAGCACCGACCCCGCCCGCCTGCCCGCGCCTCCCCCGCCCGCCATGGCCCGGGACTACGACCACCTCTTCAAGCTGCTCATCATCGGCGACAGCGGTGAGGGCCGAGGCGGCCGCAGGCGGCGTGGGCCCTGCCGGGCGCGGCCCGCGGGGGCCTCGGGGCGGGCAGGCGGGCGGGGAGGTGCCGGCCCGCGCGAGGCGGGCGGGCGGGGCTGCCCGGCGGTCGCTGGCCCCAGAGGCGCACCGGGGGGTCCGGGCCGTGCGGAGGAGAGGTTGGGGCGCAGCGCGGGGGAGCGGAGGCGCCGGGCGAGCAGGGGTCGGGGCCGGCGCTCCCGGTCCACTCGCCGCGCCTGCCGCTGCCTCACGTGTGACCTTGGTCTAGTCGCGCGATCTCTGGAGTTGGAGAGACCTGGGTTGGAGTCCTGGGAATGCCAGCTTTCTCACTGTGTGACCTGGGCAAGTTGTTTCGCCTTTCTGAGCCTCAGTTTCCTCATCCGAGAAGTGGGAACTTGCCTCGCTGCTCGCTGGGGGTGGTGTGAGCATTTGATGAGGTAAAGCTGGAAAAGTGCTTAGCGCAGATGTTTTCTATTGATATGGTAATCAGTCTCCTTGTAAGCCTCAGTTTCTTCCTCTGCAAAGTCGGCATGTTCCCACAACCTGCCTCATGGGATCCCTGTGAGGTTTCAGTAAGGTAAGGCAGGTAAAGCACTTTGCACAGGGCCTGGCCCATCTTTGCTGAATTGCCATTGCTCTGTCTCCGTCTGGTTCCGTTTCCTCATCTGTAAAATGGGCTAATAGGGTTGGCCTTAGTGGGCTGATTGAGTGTTCAGTGAGCTAATGCACAGGTAGTGTTCGGAACAGGGCCCGGCTCAAACTAACTGTTCAATATTTGTTTGCTCTTATGTGCTGTATGTATACTGACGGGCACTGGAGGTGGGTCAGCCAGTATTACAAAAGTGTGCTGACCATATCCGCACTCCTGGAGAGATCCTAGGTCAGGGCACTGCAGCCTCTCCGGTGCCCAGTGCAGTGCCTGGCGCCCAGTAGGTGCCTAACGCATATTTGTCGAATGAATGAATATTAAGTATCCTTGTAAGCGGTAGTCTGGTTTCTGGAAAAGGGTGGAGGGTAGAGGTGTTTGGAGTGTGGCGGGTACGCAGGTTTATGGGGTGACCAAGAGGTCAGGGAGGCAGGCCTCAGGAGGTTTATGGGAGCATAACTGAGGCGCTGGGATTATATGATGGGGAAGGAGGCTGGGGAGCACGCAGAATTTATAGACCTGACCAGACCGGAGTTGAATGTGGACAGGGGGTCATGTGACTAGAGGCAGAGACCAGGTTGGTGGTGGAGCCCATGGATGGTTAAGGAAGGAGGGGACCAAACCAAAGGAGTCGTAAGTCCCTGATGTAGGAGTGTTGGGTGACAGTGTCATAGCTGGGCCAGGGAAGTGGGTGGGTTTTGGTCTCACTGTGAAGCTGGATTGAGATGTGGTTGGTGGTTTGGATCAGGTAAAAGCTGGCTGAGGTTTCCGTGGTTACCAGTGGAAGGGAGAGGTAAGAGGAAAAATTAGGGGTTAACTACGGAGATGTAGAGTAGCTGCGGTTGGGGAAGGAGTTAGACAGGAGGAGGTTGTGGTTTGAATAAAAGAAAGCCAGACAAGCTGTGTAGACTTGCTCTTGGAGATGGCCTCCGGCATTCCTCTGAGTCCTGAGGCTTTTTATGGCTTTATGGGATTTGATTTCAGCCCTGGCCTTGGTTCTGAGGGGCTGGCCTTGGGGTGATTTCTCTCCTTTTGGAGTTAAAGTCAGCCCACTATGGTCAGGGGTCCTTTTCCTTCTGCAAGACATCTAGGGCCTGGATTGATATCCAGAAATGAAAAGCATAAACTCAGCAAGAAGATGCGGCTTGTTGACCTTTCTTCTCCTGAAAACCCAGGGGATGGTTTTGGCCCCTTACTCACAGTACATTTGGCATGGTGTATTGATTTTTTCACTCGGAAGTCAGGTGTGGGAGAAGACTCCCTGGGTCAAGATTTATGTGATCTGGCTCCTGGTTCAGTCTGAGCGTGGAGGACTACAGATGCTTTGTAGTAGAGGAGACAGTTGCTTTGTAGTTTAAGTTCTACCGACAGTGAGCCGATACTCAAAGCCAAACCCTTAGGAGACTAGGGAGATGGTAGCCACAGACGTTCAAACTAAGCTTTGGCAACCGAGCAAGGAGACGAACATCATGCACTCCCCTGACCTGGGCTCCTTCTGTGGATGCTTCCTTGAGGTTTATCAAATGATTCCACACGCTCTCGCCTGGCTCTCACCCTGTGCCTGTGTAGTTTGTCAGATAAGCAAACTAAGGCTCAGAGGAGTTGACCGACCTGCCCAAAGCCACACAGCTCATCAGAGGCAAAGCCAGGAGTTAATGCACATGGATTCACGTGTGAGCAGCTGGTATCAGGCCTGGCAAACAGTAGGCCCTCAGTGAATGTTAGTTTCTTTCTTTGTAAATGTAGAGTTCTTCCTACTCTGCCACGTTGTACACGCTTCTGGAATACATTCCCTCAGCTCCTGCAGCTCTTCTTTATGCCTAAGGGTCTTCGCTTTCTCTTAAGTTCTGACATTGGCTCTGATTTGTAACAGCATTTCATCTCATCCAGGAGGCCAGCCATCCTCATTCCTAGAACCCGGAGGCTGGAGTGGCCGTCAGTGAGCTAAAGACTTTCGCTTTACAGAGGAGTGAACTGAGACGCAGAGAAGGGAAGTGACTTGTTGGAGGTTATACAGTGAATTAGTTGCTGAGCCAGGTTTGAAATTGAGAGCACTTTACTTGAAGGTCTAAAGGTCTTCAACAGTCTACTAGAACTGAAGCCAAGAGGAGTAAGGGAACTATATAGCCCAAGGGAGGAGCAGGGCTGAGGGCTGAGAGCTGAGATTTCTGTGGAGGCTTTTTGAAGGCCAGAGCATCTGTGTAGCCCAAAAGGCAGAAAGCAAGGGAGAGAGGGAGTGTGCTGCAGGGAGCACGGTGATGACAGAGTGGTGTGTGTAGTTTTTGCAGAATAAATCTGTGTCTCCTGGCTACCGAGGCATCGAGGTCCAGCCTCTGCTCCTTGCAGAGTAACAGATGATGGGGCTGGACTGGTTGGGTTTCATACTAGATATGACCCTTGGGAAGCTGTTGATTCAGCTGTGGTGAAGGTAGATTGGGACTTGTCACTCCCCCTCCTTAGGCCAGTGCTGTGGGATGAATGGTAGCGGTGTGTTTTCCCAAAGAGGCCTCTTCCAGGGATATTTAGGAGATGGCATTTCTCAGGGTGGGTGTTTGTTCCATTTAAAGGGAAGAGCAATGCTGGAGGCTGGTGTCAGGCCCAAATTGAGGCTCGAAGGAGCCATTGATGTGGTGACTGTAGTGGTCTTTCTGCAGCCTCGTGGTTTCAGAAGCTCTGCATAGGAGCTTGGGGGTGATTGGAGGGGACCCAGAGAGGCCAAGCTGGAGGGAACTCTGCTGCTTTATTGCTTCATGCAGAGAGAGCACCTCCCTCTTACCTGTTTTAGATGTAGAGGAGTCAGATAAAATTTAACTTAAAAAAAGGATTCTGCTACTCCCCAAAGTTTGAAAACCACTGCTTTGGCTCCTGTTAATGCTGCAGTCATAGTGTTAGATAGCATAGCTGTCAGTGTGATTGGCGTCCGTTTAGTCATAATTCATTACACAGTGTTTCACTGGCACCTACTAAGTGCTGGGCCTGGCTTCCAGCACATTGAATGTCCTGGGTGAGGCTAGATCGCCTTCCTAGAAGAACTCACAGCCTAGTTGCCCAGACACAGCTTGTAGCTGAGTAAGCGGACCCAGAAGTCTCCAGGAGGAAGCAAAGGAGCTGGCAGGGCTGATGGGGTGTTGGTGTTGGGCAGAGCTGCGTGAGGGACCCAGCCCAGGACTTGGGCTCTCCTTGGGCTCAGCAGGAAGCCTCGCAGAGGCAGCAATGAGGAAGTGGCTCAGAGCAAGAGCACTGCCGGCACAGGCAGGGGCTGAGCAGCAGGTACCATGGGTGCAGTACCCCAAGCCTGCCTTTGGGAAGGTCAGACCCAGGTTTACTGCATAAAACAAGTTTTCCTGGGCCTCCCTGGACAGTGTATTCACTTGGAGAAGTCTCCAGATGAGATCATCAGAGGATTTCTGGATTAGTTAGGGTTAGAGAAGCAAAGCTGGGGATGGGGGTGGAGGTAGTACCCTCTCTGTGGTGCTGATGAATATACTGTGGGCTCCTCCCCATGAATGTGCACATATACTCAACATTTGCACTTAGTTATGGGGGTTCCTGAGACCCTAGGCTAAGATCTCTTCAAATTAGCTTTTATAGCACTGCTGCTAAAAGCTGACCAGGAGTGAGATGCAGGAGCCCCTTTGGGGTCTTTGTATTCAACTTCCTGAAAGGGACACAAGATGACTCCCTGAGCAGTGTATTGGAAAGAGCTTTAGAGCTCTGGAGTAGACAGCCCTGGATTCAGATCTCAGCTCACACTTCCCATGGAGGCCCCTAGGCCAGCTGCTTAGCTTTTTGGAGCTTCAGTTGCCTCATTTTAACAGATGCAGTTGGAGTTATAGGAGCACTGAAGTGCCCACCACACACACAGCACTATATGCATGCTAATTCTTTCCTTCTGTGGTCACTTGACCCAGCTGGCCTTAGGGGTGGTGGGGGTAGGGGATGGGACAGGAGGACACATGACAAGTTGCACCTGGCAGGCTAAAGCTGCTGTGTGTTGAAGTAAAAGGAAGCCAAGCTTATGACGGTTCCGCCTGTCTGGTAACAAGTGTGCCAGCAGACGCTGTGGCAAGTGAAATGCTCTGAGTACATGGGAGCTGTTGGGCTGATAGGTGTATGGCAGACACCCCTCCTCACTGATCCAGCTGACAGTGACATAACTGGGGTAAGATGGCTGACAGTTGGTTCTAGTTGTCTGGGCCTGTTTCCTCACCTGCAGAATAGCCCCAATGATCTCAAGGGTTCTTTGCAGCTCTGCAGGTCCTCGCCTCACATTGCGCACAAACCAAAGCTCCATACATGATGTGCAGTTTTCTTGGGACCATGTTTTAGATGCACGTGGGGGCCCGTATCATTTGGTTGACCTTTCCCTTCTTTATTTCTGTCATCTGGTACCTTCCTCTGGGTTGCTGAGGCTAGCTAGCCCTCAGCACAGAACCTGGGCACGAGTCCTTTTCTCATCTCTCTCCTGGGCTTGGGGGGGGCAGTTTGTCTTACACTAGGACCCTGGAAAAGGTCAGAGATTGAATGGGGGAGATGTTCTTGGGGTGTGGCTGCTTGAGATCAAAAGCGTCATTGAGGAGGGAGCTGGGTCTCTCTGAGCTTAAGAGTTAGGACCTGAGTGTCCTCTCCCTGAAGAAGGAAGGGGGACTGGGTTGGAGGGAGGGGACCCGTCCCTCCTCTCATCTCCTGCTTTCTTTCTTGCAGGTGTAGGCAAGAGCAGTTTACTGTTACGTTTTGCAGACAACACTTTCTCAGGTGAGTGTGCCCCTGGGGTGCTGCTGGGGTGTTTCGGTTTTGAAATCTTTACCTGGCACCAGAACACACCTGCCTCTGCCTCATGTCGGAACTCTTGTCATTCCGATTGCAGGCTGAAGGAAGGGGAAGCAGAGGGAGACACAGGTTAGAAGCCTCTGTGGTTGGTTTTAATCTGTCTGGTTCAAAAAAATCCTTTATAGGCCCATACTTTGGCCACCCTGGGTCTTTTTGTGCCCCAGCATTTAAAAAAGAAAAAAAAAGTTAAAAAAAAAATTTGCAATTTAGTATGTACCTGTATAAAATTTCAAACAGGAGGACTCAATGAAGTGAGAAATGAAAGCTCTCCCTTCACCTGCCACCTCTGGTGCGCGGGTAGCCTCTGGTCAGTATGGTGTCTGCTTTCCAACATTTCTTCTCCTCTCCACATGCAGTGGGTCAGCAACTTGTCTTTCCCTCAGGGTATCAAGGCTCATCCTTCCACGGCTACATACAGACCTCTGGTTCTTTTGAATGGCTCTGAAGTTTCCTGGGCTGTGCATGGATGCACATGGTTCAGTAACAGCACTCTTGATATGTGGTGCTTCTAGTTTCAATGATGCTGCATTTCTTGGGCTGCATTGTGTGTTTCTTCTTGTATAGAAGAAGAGTCAGAGAGCAGGAAGTATATGCATTTAACTTTTTCACAGTACTCTGAGCTTTCAAAGCTGTACTAAGTGAACTGACACTCTCACTGACCCATCAATGCTGAGTCTTAGTAGTCTTCATTTTTGCTAAGCCATTCAGCAAAAAGTGCTATCTTGTCTGTTTGTATTTCCCTGATCACTGGTGAAGTGGGTGTGTTTTTGTTGGTTGAATACATCAGGTTCATTGCCGAGGCTTGGGGCTGGCTTGGCCTCTGACCAAGGATGAAGTGACTGTCTTGTAGGGAATTCCCTATGGTGTGGTTAAGGGGTGAGCTAAAACTAGGAAGTGATTCCATGGCTAACGCCTCTCTTGGTGGAGAAGTGGGTTTCTCCCAGCAGTTGTCCTGCGGCACCACTGGTGGTGTGATGTGGAAAGAGTTGTCTGCGTGACCGTGAGCCTGACTAAGTCTCAGCTCATCTGTAAAGTGGGACTCATCATCGCCCTTCCCACAGAGAGTTATTGAGAGGGTCACCTGTGATATTGCAACTTACAGTGCCTGGGACCCAGTAACCTTTCCATACCTACCAGCGGTTATTGCTAGTACCTTCTGTTCAAGGCTGGTCACTAAAGGGGCAGCTTCTCATTATGTTGAAAACTATTCCTCTTCCTCCTTATGACTCTTGAGTCCCCATCCTATCGGCTTCCACTCTTGGAGGGCTCTCTTTTGCCTTGTCATTCCTCTTGATTCTGCTGCCAGTATCTTGATTCTAGCCTGAAGCATTACAGCAGCTCCTACCCACCCCCATCAGACTGCTGAGTTTATCTTGCTGGTACACAGCTCTGCCAGGGGCTTGCCCCTGCTTAAAACCTCAGCAGCCTTCTCTTAGGTGAGCAGAGTTTATAGCAAGGTTTCTCCACCTCAGCACCTTTGACACTCTGCACCCCATGATTGTGTGTTGTGGGGACCATTCTGTAAAGGATGTGGAGCAAAATCCCTGGACTCCACTCACCAGATAGCATTGCCCCCGTACCCCCATTTGTGACAACCAAAAATGCCTCCAGACATTGCCCAGTGTCCTCTGCAGGGACACAGCCCTCTCTGCTGAAAACCACTGGTCTTCATAATCTATTTTCAGCTCACCTCTCTTGCTTCTACTGTTCATTCATTCTCTTGTTTCACAAGCTCTCTCGCTCATTCGCTCATTCATTCAGCCACCAGCTGCTTGTTGAGTGCCTGCAGCAGTAGGTGCTGGCCACACTCCTTGGTGTCATCCAGTGCTCACAGAGTGCCTGGGCTGGCTTGTTTTTCAGTGTTCTCTCTCTGTTTTGCCTCTGCTCTTTTCTTCTGGGTGGGATGTCTTCCCCCCACCTAATCTCAACCTTTGACATTTTACCTATTCTTTCAAGCTAGGCTAGAATGTGACCTCCTCCCCAAAGCCTTCCTTGATCTCCACCCCACCTTGAACTTTGACCTATCGCCTAGAGTTTTGACACTTCATAGAGTCAGTTGTGTGTGTGTGTGTCCTGTCTGCAGCACTGTGTTATACTGTAAGCTCCAAATGGAGCAAAAACGTGTCTTAGCATTGGTGCCTTGGTAAGCCTTGACAGGACTGTTACATTGGCCAGAAATTATCTTCCACTCCATCATTCACACAGATGCCCCAGGAGAGCTGTTTATAATGCAGCTCATGCCCTAATGAAAACCTTCAGTGCCTTCCCGTCACACCCAAGAGAAAGTCCAAGCTCTCCAAATGGTACAGATGTCCCAAGATCAGGCCTCTGCACCCCCTCCCTACCTGCCTCTGATTCTGTACTTGATCTCACATGACCCCCTCAGCCCACTGCTATTTTTGTTACTGTCTCCTCTGCCTTGAGCATTGTTTTTCAAATTGCAGGTCATATGACTTGTGTGTTAGGAAGTTAATTTTGTGGCTTGTTTGGAACAGAATAGAAAAGAAAAAACGTAAAGTGCATGATAGCCTCCCACCATTCTCAGGCCATAGCTAACAAACAGCCTGGCCACTCTAATTAAAGGAGCCTATCCCTCCCCCCAGTCACATCCCTGGTTTTCCTTCCTTAGTGGCGCTTATCTCTTTATCACTTTGTTTCATTGTATCATGTCTGTTGCCCTCACCTTGACTGTGGGCTCCAGGGGGCTCCATCAGGGCAGAGAAGTGTCTTTCTTTTTTAAAATTGATTTCAGAGAGGGGAGGGGGGGGAGAGAAACATCAATGATGAGAGAGTCATTGATCGGCTGCCTCCTGCACACCCCCTACTGGAGATCAAGCCTGCAACCCAGCCATGTGCCCTGTCCAGGAATCAGACCATCACCTCCTGGTTCATAGATTGACGCTCAGCTGCTGAGCCACACTGAGCCATTCCGCCCAGGTGGGATCACTTCTTTCTTATTCAGAACTATGTCCCTGGGACCTCGAACCTGCTGGGCTCAGAGTGAGCGCAGTCTAGTCTGACTGGGGCACCTGAGGGCCTCGATAACGGGTGTGTGCTTGCAGGCAGTTACATCACCACAATTGGAGTGGATTTCAAGATTCGGACCGTGGAGATCAACGGGGAGAAAGTGAAGCTGCAGATCTGGGACACGGCTGGGCAGGAGCGTTTCCGCACCATCACCTCCACGTGAGTTAGGGTGGCCTGCCCCCATTCTGACCTCTCGCCACCGACATTGGACACACTTGAGTGACTTGTCTGGGTTGTGGTAGAAATGTCACGGGGTGGGCCTCTGGGGCTGTCGGGATGTAAGCTCCTTGCTGGCCACAGTTGGCGGTGTCAAGCTGAGCCTTCCCCTTCCTAAAGATGTGAGAGGAGGAACAGATGAGGTATGGCTGCTGTCCGTGGGTGGGCAGTGGCTGAGCACCCTGACTCGGGGCTGGCAGGACAGTATCTGTCAGTGTACCCTCTGGCCCATGGTTCCTTTGTCTGTGAAACGGAATGACAGTGATACGGGCTTCACCTGGCTGTCAGACACTTAGTCAATGACAGTTATCTTTCTGGGTTGTCAGTGGTACAGCTGGGGTCAGCTGTGCAGCTTCCCATCACCGACCCTGACTTCTGGGCGCTGGCTTCTCTCTGTTGGGAGGCCTGGAAGGGGCTCCGGTGCATAGGAGGCTGTTGAGAGGCCACTACTTGGCCTCCTAAAGCTGGTTACTGGGAACCTGGTTCACCCAGTGGGCTGCTCTCCTGTGTTGACGCAGCACATTTGTGACACTTAGCTGCAAATAGGAGGAAGACCCAGCTGGAGCTCCAGACGCCTGGAGTACTGTGGAGGGGCTCTTGGTTGTTGGGCTGTTAATGGAATAGGTTTCAGGAAAAAGCAGGGCTCTGAAGGCAAATGGTTCGGAATTTACATTTCTGTTCTGTGTGACCTTGGGCTAGCTGCCTAAATGTTCTGTGCTTCAGTTTCCCAGAGCGTTTATCTTTAGGCTTTGCTTTAATGCTGAGTCCTATGTGCTAGGTACTCTGTGCTGGGCCTCACAAGGATCTCATTGAGCCCTCTGCAGGTGATACTATTATTGTCCCCATTGTACAGATGAGGGGACTTCTGAGAGGGCTCCTGCTTCCATGGTGGTGTAAGCACCAGAGTAGGAGCCAGTGTCTGATCCATAGTAGCTGCTGCTTTGGTAGGCCTCTCCTTTGTCGCCCTCCAGTGGTCCCTGTGTGAGTGGGGGCGCTTGGGAAGGTGGGTGAGGAAGTTCTTCGGCCAGAGATCCCTTTCCTGCCTTCAGCATGGAAACGGGGCAGACCTCAGGCTGGCTGCAGAATCTTCCGAGGGTGGGAAGTGTGAGGGGTAAAGAGCCCCTGTGGTGGTGGCTGGCAGCATGGGGGGGATGTTAGGGGCTGCTGGCTGGGTGACCCTGGTCAAGGGGCTGGATCCCGAGCAGTTGTTGTGGGTTTCTGTCGCTGGGCTAGCCCTGTAGTGAACACTTGTATACTGTGGTCCGAGATGCCCCAAAACCCCAGGGGTCCCGTCCTGTGGTCTGCCTAGTGTCGCTTTCTGTAACTACTTGCTGATGAGCTTCCTGAGCCTCTAGTGTCTCAGTAACTGTTAGCGAGGCCTTAAGGAGGCCAACTGGGGTCAGAGGCTCTTTAGGGGAGGATGGGTGTCTTTGGGTGCCCCGTGTGTCCAGGCCCAAACTAGACTAAGACCTCTTGGTCAGACCAAGGCATTGACTCCGGATGTTCTTATCCTGGGCTGAGTCTGTCGCTAAGGACATTACCTACTTCATTTCATTTAATCCTGATAAAAAGAGTCCTGTCATTATTTCCATTTTATGAACAAGAAAAGTGAGGCCCAGGGAGGGTGAAGTGACTTAGCTAGTTGGTCAATCAGGAGTTGAATTGAGGTTTGATACCAAGGCTCTTGCCTTTAACCAGTCCACAGTCCTGTTCTCTGCTGACCCCTCACCCCCAAGGGACTGGGGCTGAGGCAGATGGCAGGTTCTCTAATGCTGCCTGTGGGTTAAAACTAGTCAGGGAATTCAAGAGATTATTGGGCCTGTGGCCACAACAAATGCTTTGGGCTCTGGGCTCTGGGGTGCCTGGGCCCTTTTAGCAGAGAACCCACAGCCCCTCCCCAGGCTGCCATGAGGTCGGTTTCTTTCAGGGCGAGGTGGGAGGGGGTGAACGGCCTCCTTCATTCTGTTGTGGAGATGAGTTAATCACCTGCCTGAGGGCAATGTGTTTGTTTCAGGTTACTTGAGAAGGGGCAATCCTGCACCCTGGCACCTGCGGTCACCACTCAGCCTCTGCTGGTTGTCCTGTCTGGGGAGGCTGAAGGTAGCTCCATTTTGGGGTCCCCGCCTCCGCCTCTCATGAGGCAGGAGGCGGCTCTGCAGGCCATGCCGAGGGGCCATGGAAAGACTTGACACTCGGTGATGGCAGCTGGTGAAGAATGAAGACTTGGAAGAGATGGGAGTTTGTTGTCTTTTCAGGGATTCGGGTGGTCAGGTACAATAGTGTGGCCTTTTCAGATTTAGGGCATTAAAAGAGAAACTAAAATTACATCCTGTTAGCCTGCCAAGAAAGAGCCCCATTGTCACCCTCTCACAGTTTCTTTCTTGTCTCTTGGTAGCTGGGTTTTGCTGACCAAGAGGTGTGGCCAGGGGTGTGGGTTTAGGGAGTAGTAGTGAGGTGTGGGATAGTGAGATGAGAGGGAGAGGTGACAATACCTGGCCCTGGAGTTAGATCTTCTTGCCCTTACTTTGGCAGTGTGACTTCAGGCAGGTCACTTAGTCTCATTTCCTCACTGGTAAAATGGCAACCCCCGTTAGTCATACCAGGTGGTTGCAAAGGTTAATTGGTAGTGGATATAAAGCGCTGGGCACTGTGCCTGGCACAGATCTAAGTTGTGGTGAGTGGAAGTGATTACTGATGGCGGTGGTAACAGGTGGCCCAAAGACACTGGTGCTCTCCTGGCCAGAGCTCTGAGTCTTTGTGTTGCTGGTAAAGTCCCTTGTCTGGGCCCCAGAGAAGGGTGGAGTTTCTCAGGGAGCAGTCGGGGCTTTGTGCTGGGGTTGCAGGTATTTCTTGGCATCTTTAATAACCTTTAGCAAAGGAGGGTTCCTAAACACATTCCACTGTTCCACACTTTGCTGGCAGGGGAAAATTGTCTCTTCCCGATTCTTGGCCTGCACTTGTACCTGCTCAGGTGGGTGTCCACCAAGCTGAACAGGTAATAACCTGGCACTCTCAGCAGCAACTGCCGGGGGGCAGGGGCAGGGCTGGTTCTGGGGGCACAGTGCTTAGATGGCTTGATTGGTAGGGCCCCCCAATGTAAAGCTGTGGGCACTGGTTCTTACCTCATTGTTCTCAGGAGCCCCTGGTGAGTGGGAATCTCTGCAGCTCTGAGTGGTTACAGCGTCGGGCAGGGGTGTCAGCTGCGTGTTGGTCTGGGAAGGCTCTCCAGGGAGGTGGAAGTGTGAGGCCCTGTCCTCTTCCTCCCCAGGTTGACGTCCTCCCATCTGTCCTACTGAACCATGGGAATGAGTGAGACAGTGTCTGAAGGGGAATGTTTATACCCTCCTGCCTTCCAGATCTTCTAGCTGACCTCAGGTCCTGGGGTCTGTATGTTTGGAAGGTGGCATATGTAGGACACCCTCTTCTGAATTGTGCCTGTATGCCCATACTGTTTCCATGCTCTCCCTGCCACTGGCATGGATGAGTGGCAGGATGGGAGGTGCCCACCTGTCTCCAGAGGAGGGAGTGCAGACCTTGGCAGGGTTTGACAAATGGTGTGTCTTCTTGGAATGGCATTTTACTAAGATTTGAGGAGAGAAAAACAAGGATAGTGAGCCCTGGCCCATGTGGCTCAGTGGATAGAGCATCAACCCACACACCAAAGGGTTGTAGGATCGATTCCCTGTCAAGGGCACATACCAGGGTTTCAGGTTTGATCCCCAGGCCCTGGTCAGGGCGCATGTGGGAGGCAACCAGTCAGTGTGTCTCTCACGTTGATGTTTCTCCCTTCCTCCCATCCACATTCTCTAAACTCAATGGAAAAAGTATCCTTGGGTGACAACAAAAAACACAACAAAAACCACACCAAGGGTAGTGATAATATGATGTCAAATGCAAAACTTGCCTGAATTTTTAAAATAAAACAAGAACCTCAAAGAAGTTTCAAGCTAGTGGCAGACTCTGAACACCGATTTGCCACCTTGGGGCCGGGCACTCACTGGTGCCTTGGAGACAGCGTGAGATTCAGTGCCGCTGAGCACCCCTTCCTGCTGGCGGAGGCACAGTGCCAGTGCGTCCCTGTGAGGCCAGGCAGAGACTCAGGGTGCCTGGTTGGAAAGCGTTCGCCCCCTCCCAGTTCCTGGCTGCAGGCTGAAGCTCTGACACAGACCCTGGCCCTACAGGTATTATCGGGGAACCCACGGGGTCATCGTGGTTTATGACGTCACCAGTGCCGAGTCCTTTGTCAACGTCAAACGGTGGCTTCACGAAATTAACCAGAACTGTGATGATGTGTGTCGAATATTAGGTGAGACTGGGCTCACTGGGATGGGGACAGTGGGGTGGAGGGTGCCAGGGTGCTCTGCAGGGCCAGCTGACTTTGCTTTGCCTTGAAGTGGGGAATAAGAATGATGATCCCGAGCGGAAGGTGGTGGAAACAGAAGATGCCTACAAATTCGCCGGGCAGATGGGGATCCAGCTGTTTGAGACCAGCGCCAAGGAGAATGTCAACGTGGAAGAGGTGAGGCCTGGGCCAGAGCAGGGGCAGGGAGGGAGTGGGGCCCAGCTCCGCTCCACCACCATGCCCTCCACTTCCCCACGGCTGGCCTGCCTGTCTGGGGCACCCAGGTGGTGACAGAAAACATCATAGGAATTGCCAGGCCCTTTGAAGTGTTAGCTCACATCTCAGCAGTCCTCTGAAGTAAATTACTTCCACCTTTCAGATGGGAAACTGAGGTTCCAACTTAAGGAACGTTACCTAGGTCGTTAAGAGGGCGAATCAAACTTAGACCTGTCCATACCACAGCCATGCATTTTCCACTCAGTTCTCTGCCCCACTGTCCCTGCCCTGGCCCCACTGCTGTCACCTCTTCCTGCTTTCTAGTTTTCCCTGTGGCCTTGGCCTCCAGAGCTCAGGTGGCACCTGCTGAGCCTCCAGCCTGGCAGCTTCCCTTCACTTCTGCATGGCCTGCTGGAAAGTAGTCGGAAGTCTATGGGAGGAATGCTGGGCCTTTTGCCACAAGCCCAGGCTCGCTGCGCTCAGGGCTTTGGGCGAGTCCTGCCCACGGTGTGTGGAGTCCAGAGGCCCAGGGAAGCTGGATTCCCACTGCATCCTGAACACCCCGTGCTTTAGTCAGGCTAGGATCACAATATGGGTCTTTCCACGTGGGAGCCTGTGGTGGGGTCCTAGTCACCTTGGGTGGCAACTTATGGTCCCTAGGCTCCCTGTGTGAAGCAAATTGTCACGTGCTTGATGATACCTTTCCCGTGGAGGACAGAACTGTGGGTTGGTAGGTGGATCCTGGTATCACAAGGACGTCTTGGGGTCTGGGGAAGGTTCTAGGCAGGATGTGCAGTGAGGTGGCATGGGGTGGGCAGGTTCTGGGTCCCTCTAATCCATCACCAGAGCAGGGGTACCTTTGTCTTGTCCAAAGATTCCAACTGAAGGAAAGGGGTTCTTTCTCTTTAAGAAAAAGATGGGAAAATCCTGAGAGATTGACTTCCCCTGGACACAGCTCATTGGTCTTTGATGTTGTTCCTCTTTGACCTTTATAGTTTGCCACCTCCTTCTAGAACGGGTGTGGGGACATACATACCAAAAAGTTCACGAGTAGAAATAGCTGGGCCCTGGGAGGTGGCCTTGCTGGCCAGCAGAGGTAGCACCGAGACAGGGCCTCCGCACGAGGTCTGAGGCCTGCTCTGCGTCCTCCATCCTCACAGATGTTCAACTGCATCACAGAGCTGGTCCTCCGAGCAAAGAAAGACAACTTAGCGAAACAGCAGCAGCAGCAACAGAACGATGTGGTGAAGCTCACGAGGAATAGTAAACGAAAGAAACGCTGCTGCTAATGCCACACCCAGCCCACTGCAGAGACTGCACTGCGGCCACTCCCTGGCCCGAGGCCTGCAGGGCTTCTCGGGGGACAGTCTCAGTTTCGTGCCGTTATTTAAGAATTCTCTCCACGTTTTTGTATCTGGAGGCGCCATCGGCACTTCCTCCCCTCCCCCTCAAGTACCAAGAAGGTGTTGGACAACCTGCCCTTCCCTTCTGGTGCCCCTGGCCCCTGGCCAAGGCGCCTGGGCCCAGCGAGGACGCTGCCAGCGAGCGGACTGATTAACCAGTTTGTACATAATGTATATTGCTTTAACCGGCCGTGTCACCCTCGTCCTGCTCTGGCTTTGCCTCCCTAACGCCAGCCTGCTGCAACAGACCCTCCCTCCCCAGCCGCTCTGCCCGCCAGCAGCTTCCTGAGGAGAAAGGATCGCCACGTCTTTTGCCAACCTGGGCTGGTGGAGTGGGCTCCACGTTCCTCATTCTCTCCTGCAGGCCGTCATTGACTTCTGTACTGGCAGGTCGTGGCTCACCATCTTCAGAGCCTGTGCCATCTGTGCTCCCAGCCCCTCCCTGCCCACCCCCATCCCCGCCCCCTACCCCTAACCATTCTGACAGCTGGGAGGCTTGGCCTTGACGTAGGCCTGGGGTTCCCATTAGAGGCCCTGCCCTCAGCTGGCCCAGCCCTTTAGTTCCACAGGAGTCACTCCTGCCCTTTGGCCAACAATTTCTTGTCCTGCCTTCTAGACGCCTCTAAGCTACAAACCCAGGGGAGTTGTGGCTTCTATTTATACCAACCTGTTTCAGTTCCAGCAGAGAGAGGGTGTGTTCATGCAGGGACGGGGCTTAGGAGCATTATTTTAACAGCTAAGAAAACGAAGCCAAATCAAATGAATTAAGTTCCTCACACTTTTCTTCTCTTCCCGAGGCTTGGTTGGCACAGCAGCAAAAGTTGTGGCCTCTCCTTCGGGTCCAGTGTTTTTAGAAAAAGCAAATGGCTTCCTGTCATTGTGGGGCTGGGCTCTTGGCAGAGCAGCCCTGCCTTCCTGGACGTTTCTTGGTAGGAAAGGAGAAGGGGCCGCTCGCCTTCGTCTGTGTTGGTCCAGGGTGTCCCACTG
This sequence comes from Miniopterus natalensis, assembly GCF_054644295.1. Classification (NCBI taxonomy): domain Eukaryota; kingdom Metazoa; phylum Chordata; class Mammalia; order Chiroptera; family Miniopteridae; genus Miniopterus; species Miniopterus natalensis. The sequence continues at coordinate 20,583,986 of NC_142100.1, forward strand.
AGTTCTTGGGTCTGCAGTGTGGGGAGTGGGTGCTGCTGGACTGTGGGGATGATGCCTCTGCGCTGGATGGCAGGCAGCCTCGGATCACTGACAGACTGTTTTTTAGTACAAAGGTAGCACGAGGATTTCTTAGCAGGTGGGAAAGAATGGCAGCTGGGCTGGGAGCCAGCCAGCTTTGACCTACCGTGGTCCCTCGGAGGAAAAACCAGGGTTATCTGCACTTGATTACTGTCCCCTTTCCTCCTCCTTGGGACACTTTATTCACCTTTCCCCTAAAAGGATCACGTAACCTGGGAATAATTTATTTCAACACCATGGTGTGTTTTATTAGATTTCCTTTCCTAGACCATTTCCAGGTGAAGCCCTGACTGGACAATCACATCACAGATCACACTGCAGATTTTCCTCGTTAACACTGTTGAGGGGTTTTTAATCAAAACGGGGTTTCAAACCTTTGACCTGTTTCCCCACTTCCCCAAACTGCCAAAACGCTGTGGTTCCATGTGACTGGCCTTCACTTTGGAGCCGCAGGATGAGTTGGGGGAGTTCTGTGGGCCTGGGAAGGTGGTGCTGTGGAGGGTGGCCGCAGGGCCAACCAGCAGGCAGCCTTGTCTGGTTGGGGGCCAAGAGCAAAAGCGTGGTCTCCGTCCTCAGACTGTCCTGGCCGATCATGGGTCCTGGGTGGGCAGCACACTCCACTCTGAGCATTAAGGTGACGCCAGTGTGGCAATGCTTGCAAATTCAAGCAATAAGAGGAGGGGGTCCTGGAAGTTTCCAGCCCAGGCGAGAAACCCTCGTGGCTTTTGGCAACTGGATGTCCAGACCCAGGTGGTGGGGTGATTTTGGTGACGACTGTGCCTGTCCCGCTGAGTTAGTACGCATGAATGGGGGTGGGGTGGGGGTGGGGGACTCACAGGGCTGGACCAACGTTCTGGTGGACCTGATGTGAAATCCTGTCGAACAACAAAACTTTTAAATGGTTTGCTAGGATTATTTCTGTATTGAAAGTTTCTAATTATGCTTTTTAAAAAAAGTACTAAAAATAAAGGTTCAAGCTGCCAAATTTTCTTCCAGGGTCTGTTTCCTCTCTTTAGCTGTGCTCTGGGTGGGCCTGGCTTCTTCCACCCATTGTGTCCAGCTCTTGTTTGTTCTTGCCTGAGTCCTGAACAGGTGCCCCTCGAGGCCCAGGGACACTCTGAGAAGCCAAGTTCATTTTCTCCACGAGAGGTTGGTCCAGGTTGAGGTTCTCCGGTTTCATGCACTGGCCAAGAGCACATGTGTAAGAGGCCCGGGGAAGCGCCCTGTTTATTCTCCACATGCCCGGAAGGATGCAGTGGAAGCTTTGCCTGCAGCGACTTCTTTCTGGCTTGAAGTTTCTGCCAACTGGAGGGCCTGCCCGTGCTGCGCAACTGCAGCATTCACTGGCAGGGAGCCCAGGCCAGGGTGGGCGTGGAGGCGGCGCCTTCGGCCACTGCTCCCCGAGCAGCTGTCACTGACAGGATGCCTGCACCCTCCACGGGAGGTGCCCCTTCCTGGCTGAATCCACTGGTTGGGTCCTAGTATATGAGGTGGCCTCCCAGGTGCGCACTGGGGACTCACTATTTCTGCCTCTTCATGCCAGCCAGTGGCGGTCCTGAAAGGCAAGCTGCGTTCGTACCAAACAACCCCTCCAGGCATGCAATGACTGAGGCGGGAAGCTCTGTAGAAATTCAGTTTATTCTTAGACTATTTTCAAAAGAAGCAGTGGTGCGCTGTTTTTCTAAAAATATGCCTTTATAGATTTATATATAATATGTATATTATAAAATCCATACATGTATTTACATGATTGCTACATACAAAAGTACAGCACTGTGGTATGTACATATCTATAGGTACATTCTTTCCGCCCATCCCTGCTGTGCTTTTCCCGGGTGAGGGAGGGAGACGATCCTTCGTGAAGCAGCTTGCGGGCCGACTTAGCCCCGGTGCCTCTGAGTGAGGGCCTCAGCAGAGAGGGTGCAGTGGCTGAGGAAGGAGCAGAAGCAGCAGGTGGCAGGACTCATCCTTTTGCAGGGCTAGTGGGCAGTATCTGGAGGCATCCACCCCGTGGTGACAATGCTGCCCATGAGGTGGAGGTGGCTGACCGCAGACCCCTCTGGGGCCATTCCGTAGCCTGGAGTTGCTTGGCTGAACCAAGAATTTGTCTATGTGAGGGAAGCAGGGGGCTGGGAGGAAGAGACCCCTCCCAACCCAGGCCCCCTGAAGGGGAAAGGGCTGGATGGCTAAAGCCTGCAGGAGACCCATTAGGAGACTGGCTGGCCAGTCCCTGCTGGGGGGGCCTGCACTGGCGGAGGCCGGGAGGGAGAGCAGTGGTGCCAGGGGGCAGGCCCTTCTGGGCTTGGGATGGCCTCCACCAAGCCGTGGTAGAGCCCGCTATGGCTGAGCACACGAGCACAGCCCCAGCCATTAGGCCCCACGGCTGGGTCTCCTGCCCGCAGAGGTGCTCTTGGCAGAGGTGCATGCACAGGGGTGAGGAGCTGCCTCCCCTTACTCCCTGGGCCAGGGGCTGGGGGAGGGGGGAGGGAGGCTCAGGCCTGGGCTTGGTGCCCTGCAGGACTAGGCCCCTGTGGCTCAGGCCAGCTGGGGGCAGCCCCAGCCCTCTGAGGCATGCAGAAAGGGCCTGTTTCTCCTATTCCCCATGTTCCACAACAGGAGGGCAGCAGCGCCTGGGGGTGGGCGGGGTGGGCTGCTCCGGAGGGAGCCTGAGCCCTGCTCCACTGCGGATCCTAGGGAAGCCTCAGCTGGGCTGAGCTGGGCAGTGGGGACAGGGCTCCTGCCTGTCCCTCTATCAAGGGCAGCCTTCAGAGGCAAAGCGGGCCCTCCTGGACGACTTGGCCCCAGTGTGGGCAGGCCATGCACCACTGAACCAGGCCCAGGGAAGACCCTCGCATGCAAACTCGGTGGGCTAGCCCTCTCCCGCACCCCTTGCAGTCGCCTCCAGCCCACCCATCCTCGCTGGCCTGACTCCTCCCAACTTAAATTTTCCTGAAGAATGAGAAGAGCCGTTTGCCTTCAGTGGTGCTGGGCTCGGCCCCGCGCCCCACACCATGGGCCCTGGAAAGGGCAGCAGCAGGCCGGCTCCGTTCCTTCAGGTGCGTGTCCATCAGCTGCCGGTCAATGACCCTGTGCATGTCATCCTGCAGAGAGCAGAATGGAGGGGGCTGAGCAGGGCAGTGTCCTGGCACTGGGGTGGGCAGGGAGGTGACATGTCTGAAATACCGAAGGACAGGAGATGATGTGAGATGATGATGAGATGAGTGAGCGGCTGCAGCCAGGGCTGCCCCAACTGAGAAAGCAGCGAGCGTAGGTGCCGGGACACAGGAGCCACACACCACCTCCTCTCCTCAGGGCCTGGGCTGGCTTCTCCAGTGTTGCCCTCTGGCTGACAAAACTCCACAGACGGTTTGTCTCTACAGGCCCAGAGAGTGGCCGCCAGCTCCACACCAGTGCTCAGCCTCGCTTGTTACCGGCCCCCTCTGCCCTGCCTCCTGTATTCTTTGCGGCTGGGTGGGTGCCGCCCCTGTTCACAGCCTCAGCTTGCCAGCTCTGACCCAATGGCCTGGCCTCAGGTGGCTTCTGCCCCTTTTCCCTTCTAAGTATTACCAGCCTGAGCTGCTGACACCTGTGCACCACAGACAAGGACACAGACTCCCTGGGTGCCAACCTTGCTTACCAACAACCACATGCATCAGCCCCCTCCTTGCGAGGCTCCCATGTGGCAGAAGCCTGGGCATCACCAACCACTTCAGGGCTTGACTTGCTTCAACTCAGGCCCGTTTCCTTAGCCGCCTCACTGGGGTAGCACCTTTCCCCTTCCAATTTGTTAAAGTTGCCTAGAAAGTGCCCCCCTCACCTGACTCCACCTTACAGAACAGCGGCTTTGACCCCTCAGAGAAGCTTCTGGACAGAGCAGCTCCACTCTATTCTAGTTGCTAGATCCCAATCTTGTGCAAGACTCCATTTGGCAAAGGCATTCTGCCACTAACAGTGCGAAAACCATTGGTTTAGAGACACAAGCAGCCTGTCTAGTTCACGTCAGCAGGAAACAACAAGCGTCTGCCTGATTCCTTCACCCTTGAGCCCTGTGGGCTCTGGGATATCCTGGTGAGAAGAGCCTTGGGCTAAACCCTGGAGTAAGTCCACTGCTCATGTCCCAGGGTGGTGAGGCCAGCATTTGGAGTGGGGAGCTCCCCAAGGTCAGGGCAACCACTCACTTGAGGGCAGGAAGTGGGGCTAGCAGGCCCCTCTCCCTGAACAGCTTGGCCATCACCTCCTACGCTCTCACTAGAGGGTGTCACAATGTCTTCAGGTTTCAGTGTGAAACAAAGACTTAGCCACACCACCAGGTGAGGACCTCTTGTTCCCGCCTTTGCTCATGTCCTGTCCTGCCTTTCCCTCCTCCCATCCCCGTCTGTCTTCATACTCCTGGTCCTTCACTGCTCCCCTCCCTCTTCCCGTCCTCACAGAAACAGGAGACACGCTCCCTACTTGTGTGTCCCGGTGTCGAACCCGCGGCACAGTGTCCTGCACTTAGGACGCACTTAACAGAGTCTATGTTTTAAACACAACATTATGAGTGGCACGGTAACCTTCAGAGACCCTTTCAAAGCTGCCAGTGTTTATGCTGGCACACTGCACACCGCATTTTTTATACTTTAAAGTTTGTCAAGGTAATCCCATGGCACAGATCACGTTAGAACACTATACACACATACACACGCATGAGCTGCTCGTAATTCCGTGCCTGCCGTTATTTCCAGGCAAGGCAACCCACTTATGAGGCGATGGTACCAAGAAACCAGGGGTCAGCCAGTCAGTACTGGGCCACGTGCTGCCGCGTTCACGGACGTGATGGTGATGGGAGGGAGGTTGGGCCGATGGCAGGCACACAGTACAGAGAGGATGCCAGACGCCAGCACACACAACACGGTGGGCCATGAGAGAGGCGGCAGGGACAGGACTTCGATGGCAGCAGTGGCGGGGGAGGATGGGGAATGAAGGCTCAATCTCACCTCAAAGGCAGGAGGGGTGTACAACTAAAGCTGTTGATACAGGAACTGAGAAAGGCCACTAGATCAGAAACCAAAGGAGCCAGATAGTAAAAAGCCCTGAGGAAGCAAACTGCAGCCAGGAGAGAAGAGAAAAGAAACAGGACAGTAAGCCAGGGAACGACTGCCCAAGAAGCCAGGGACCAGCTCTGAGGGTGTCGGGGGAGGGTCAAAGCTCAGAAGGGCCCCTGGAGGAACAGCTGCCATAACCTGCCCTCCACAGTGGGGCTTGCCTGGTAAAGCCGCAGGTGGCTTTTCATCTGTCTGGTTAGTATTTCTTGGGGAGCAACCTGAATGGTTACACCCATATCCTGAAACTGTACTATGATAACCTCATTAACAAAAAGCAAGGACAGCCCTGGCCCAGGGGAAGTCCTGTCAGGCCTGAGATGGGTAGGCTGCCTGGACACTGAGAGCAGTGGTCCTAGAGAGGGACACAGACTCATCTTCCCCAGACTCACACCAGGACAGGACTCTGGAAAAAGGAAGCTGGCCTTTGAGAAAGGGAAGGACAGCAGCTACATCCGCCTGTGTATTTTCATTCAGTCACATAGGGCTTCCTGGGCCTCCAAGTTAACAGCTGTTTCTTGCAAATCTAAACAAAGCATGACGATCAGCTGAAGGAGGCCCCTGTTCCCAGCCTAGAGGTCACCACAGCCCCAAACAACACAACCTGGGCTTCGCGGCTCCTGAGAGCATCCTCAGGCATCCTTCCCCAGGGACTGGGGAAGCAGGAGCTCTGAATTTCAGCAGGTGAGGACAGGTTACTGCTCACCCATGCACATCGAACCCTCCAGTATCAAACTCTCCTTACACGCTGCCTGTGTTCGAAGATTCCTCCTGGAGCCTCGTCCCCCCTCCCCTTACCTGCCAAGCCTCAAGCTGCTGTGAGAGGTTCAGTTTCTGTTGAATGGCGTCCAGCAGCTGGCTGTTCAGAGACATCATGTCCATCTTGCACTTGGCGAGTTCCAGCTCCACAGCGTTCTTCCTGAAGACAGACAAGCCAGAGTGAGCACGGACGCCTTGTGCTAGAAGCACGTGGTTCCTTACCTGGGGCACCTGGGGTCCACAGGATGAGAAATCAGGCTCTGACCCTAAACTTGCAACAAATAGTAACAGTAACTGTGATGTTACTTGCAGAAGGCTGGAAAGTTTGCAACATGCTTTCACAGACATTTTCTCAATTTTCCTAACCAACCTGTAGGGGAAGGGGATACCTGTCACCCCCATCTCACAGATGAAGAAGTGGTTAAGAGGATGATACTTAAGTCAGGACTAGAACCTAGAAGATCTCAAAGGCCTCACAACACTAAGGAGCTACTAATCCTTCCCCCAAAGGACCAGTCCCTGTGCAAGGTGAGGACCTTGCCCTCCTGGTCCCCTCCTTTTCACAAGCAATGCACCACTTAAGGGATCTAAGAGATACACACACCTGCAAAGGTGGCCACAAAGTGGTGATCACAGCTCACCTAATCGCAGTAGCCAGCAACTAGGGGACTGGTGGTAAGTTACTCACAATGTATTTGGGCCTGGGGAGGAAAGCACCAAGAAACAAGGTTGGATATACCTGCTTCGTAAAAGAAAACCTGCCTGTGTGTATTTGAAGGTCACAGGCAAACATGTCTCCTCAGTTATCTTGGAATGATGATCATTGATGGGCACTTGCTCCTACACACTTTCACATTTTGAAATGTTACACACATTACTTTGTAAACCTTCCCCAACACTGCTGAATTATAGTTCAATGCAAAAGATTATTAATTTGAGGAGGGGGCGGGGGGAATAAAAAGTGCAGGAGACTGCCTGGGCAGCCTCTGCAGAGGAGACAGTAGTCGCGTCGTTGCCAAAATGAGTGTTATTTAGCCCGTCTTCATACCTTTTGCATTCGACACAAAAACTAGCAAAAGTGTCCTCGTTGTACACGAGCCCGCGACCAATGTGCATGCTCAAGGACAGCTAGAGGACCCGCCTGCAGAGGCCGCCCAGCTCTGGCCTCAGGAGCGCACCAAGCTAAGCACGGCTGCAAGGCGGGGCCGTTAGGGTAAAGCCTTCTGGCCACCACTGTGACCAGCACTTCCTCACTCGCCTCCAGTCCACTGAGCAATTAGTCGCCTCCCCTGACCCCCACCGCTCCAGACCGGCGCCCCGCCCTTCCTAGAGAAGATCAGGACAGTCCGCCCACCCGGGATCCCGCCCGCAATGCGGCTGCAGGGACCGGAGCTGAGCCTGTCCAATGAGCGCAGGCGTTTCAGACGCTGCAGGCCGCTACGTCACGCCCGCTGCCATTGGCCAGTGGCGAACAGCGGAAATCCTGCGTGGAGCCGGTTGCCATGGACGCCCAGCCTGTCAGCGCGAACCCCGGGCGCCCAACCGGCGGCAGCCTCCTGTGCTCCCGGTGTCTCCCGGCAGGTGGCGCCAGGAGCAGCCTGGAGACGGGAATGTGCTGACTAACGCTGCCCGGGCGGAGGGCGGGGGGCGGAGCTCCAGCGGCGCCCGCCCAGCCTGCAGGAGGGGCCCTTCCTCCAGAAAGCGCCTGCAGCCGGGCGCCTAGCCCACCTCCGCGTCCCAGTCTCGGGGGACACTCCCGGAACGTTTGCGCACCAGGCAATCTTGGCGCTTGTCATTCACGACAAACCCCAGACCAGACAGCAAAGCTGCAGAAACCACTAATCACTATATTAATCAGTTTTTTTCAAAAGGCATATTTCAAGGGGCTAGAAGAATCCCTTGTTTAAACGAAAACACTAGCAGCTGATTCCTTTTTGCTTTTATAAGCCAGGCTGCCAGCCCCAGGTATTTGTTCTAGTGAGGGCCTTTCACCTGCAAGGAGACTGAATTGTTACTTAACGCTTCCGGGACTTACCTACTGCATAGGATAGGAATGGGTAAGATTCTTGCTGCCCAGTGAAGAGGGGGTGGTACTGTTCGTGGGGATTCTCACCCCTGACTTGACTACACATTAGAATCACGGGGTGGGTCAGGGGGACGCTGTTAAGAAGCAGCTCTAAACCCAGAGTCATACTGAATTTTCTGGAGAGGGAGGGCTCTGGCATCCGGAGAGTTCCCTAGATGATTCTAAAGGGCAGCCAGGATGGAGAATCAGAGTTGACGTATATGAAAGCATCTTATAAAACTCTTAAGGTCCTATACAAAGGTGGTGTGGCTCCCCCACAGATTTAAAATGATTCCTTAGGTCTGCTGTCTCAATTCTTGTATGCCAAGGGTTTCATTTCTAAGGGAGAAAAAAAGAAGTCCTCATGGAGTGACCCATCTACAAACCCCCCAAGGTCCAGCCCTGTTCTAAAGGGTCCGGGAAGGACAGGGGCCTCAATGCAGGGCTCCCCCTATTCCGGGAGGGGGGGGGGATTTGAAAGTCCATCCAGACTCCAGGTTTCCTGGGCCTCCTCTGACAGCAGGCAAGGAAGGGCAGGGATTTCAGGGTTTCATGGATTTCTGGTGGCCTCTTCATCTGTCACCCAGGTGCCCGGGCTAGGTCCCATTTATTTTAAGGGAGAGGGACTTGCCACCCTCTTGTCCGCACTTTCTCTGGCTCTATCTCCCACCTCCCTCGCTGATGACAGAACATGGTCCGAGCATGATGTCTGCTCTTCTACTCGACTAGCTGAGAAGAAATGACCAACACATCTCTGCTAACTTCATTCTGCTTTTTATTCCCCGTGGGCCTCCACAATTAGCGCCTTCACTGTGCCGTTTTGTTCCCTAACTGCGTGACACGATTTCACCCTGTTATATTCATAAAAGTCTGCGCCACTCCAAGTCATCACACTGCCATGCCGGTATTCACTAATTAAACCTACCAGGCAAAGACACCAAGGAAAGAGTGAAGATGGGACATATAAAAGAGTCACTTTAATCAAGCTGCTAAAATTATTAACGTTATGAAGGCATGAGGAGAGACTCTCTTCTTGTTTTTCTAGCCTGGGAACAGAAATTTTTTTCAACTTTCTAGTCCCCTATCAATGCCTGGATACACAGGGTGGTGCAAAAGTAGGTTTGTGAGCACATGAAACACAGAGTTAATTCTTTTTTTTTCCTTTTTTAAAGAGTTGATTTTTTTTTTTTTTAAGAGAAGAAGGGAGAGGGAAGGAGAAAGAAATGTTGATGTGAGAGTAAAACATGGATCAGCTGCCTTCTGCACACCCGCTACTGGGGACTGAGCCTGCAACCTGGGCATGTGCCCTGACCGGCAATTGAACCGATGACACCCAACCGAATCACACTGGCCAGGACAACAGAGTTTATTCTCGTATTATTATTTAATAATTATTGTATTATTTTCCATACGAATAACTATAAACCTACTTTTGCCCCACTCTGTACATGTGGGCAGACACCAGACCTCCAGATAACCCTCTCTCTCTCTCTCCCTGAAGGTCTCGCTTATCCAGACCACCTGACAGCCATTAACCAGACCTCCTGGTCTCTAAACAACCTGGCATCTAACATCCAGACAGCCTGACATCCGACTGATAACTCCTGGGCCAATCCTAGGGCTGAGAATTAGGACTTTAAGAACTCTTAACTCTCCTTTCTTCTCTGGAACACTTCTGGGTTTTTGCCTAGCTGTATTACCAGTCTGCAAACTCCAAAACCCTTGAATAAATATCATTTATTTTTAGCCAAAGCCTCCAGACTCCTTTTAAGTTCATTCGACAACACATAGGTTTGTGAGCCTGAGTATAAAATTCCTAAATGAACTGCTTTGGGCTTCTGACTAGACAGAAAAAGGGGCCCAAAGGTAAAACTATGAAATGGAGACGAAAATGATTAAAGAGAACAGAAGAGTGGGAAAAGGTGTGGAGAATTTTAAAGCCGGAAGTTAAAATGTATCCTATTTTTTTTTTTAAAAAAAGACACACAGTACCTAATTACAAATTGTTTCAAATGAGCCCCCTTTTAACTTCCTGACAAGCAGCTATGGGGTGAGGGGAAAGGGTGAGGGTAAAGGATGTGGGGATGGGAGTCAGAGGTGGAGGCCGGTGATCACCACTGCCTGTGATCCTGGGAGAGAATCTGTTTCCTCATCTGCAAATTTAGGATTAAAAATTTTTACCTCTTGCTGTGGCTGGGAAGGTTAGAGGATGAAAGTGTTTTGTAGACAGCCAAGTGATGCACAGATGTTGTTATTAATGTGTTGTGAACAACCTAAAAGCAGGTACATTTTTAGTACTTTGTATCTCTCCCCACTCAGTGAGTAGGGTATATAGACTGAGTGCATGATAAATAATTTGCAGGGGGATGGGAAACAGGTAAATACGTTTTGTTTATGTCGTTCCAAATTTCCTGAATGTAAGAGAATGAATTTATGCATTTCTTCTCTGCTAGAGAAAACCCAAAACATTAAAAAAATTACCCAGTTCCCTGGAAATACAGGGGACAGAGAAAAATGTTAAATGACACTCTGGGATGCAATCACACACTCAGAATATAGAAAAACTCTGAAACAAACAATTCAGTCTCTTCAATAAATAAATGCAATATAAAAAGAATGGAGGGGGAAGACTTTGGGGACAACATATCAAGTAAATGGAGTATGTAGAGTCTGAGTCTAATCAAACTATAAAAAGACATTTATGGGACGCCTGGGGAAATCTGAACCCTGGACACCAGACGATGTAAGAAATAAGTTTTTACAAGTGTGATAACTGTATTGCTGGTTGTGTGTTTTATAGTAAGTGCCTTTTCCTGGTAGAGATCCATACTGAAGTGTTTATAGATGAGCAGACAGGATGTGTTGTGATTTTCTTTAACACCGTCCAGTGGGGAGGTGGAGGAAGCGGGCGAGGGTGGAGATGTAAAACACCAGCCATATGCTGATTAGTGCTGAAGCGGAGAGATGGGTAAGGAGGGATCCAGCTTATGTTTCTACTTTTGTGCATGTTTGAAAATGTCCATAATAAAAGTTAAAAAAAAATCACACCTCTAAAAATAAAAATGTCGAGGTAGATATATATAATGAAACTGGAAGGCTCTCTAAGATGTAAGTGGGGGAAAACAAGACATGTAGAGCATCATCCATTGATATTTTTTGTTGTTGTTAATCTTCACCTGAGGATATTTTTCCCATTGATTTTTAGACAGAGTAGGAGGGAGGGAGAGAGGGAGGAGAGAGGGAAAAGAGAGAGAGAGAAACATCTAAGCAAGAGAGACACGTCTATCCGTTGCCTCCTGCATGTCCCCTGACTGGGGCCTGGGATTGAGCCTGCAACCCAGGTATGTGCCCTTGACTAGGAATTGAACCCGAGACCCTTCGGTGTGTCGGCCGACGCACTAATCACTTAGCCATATCTGCCAGGACCATTGATGTTTTTAAAAGCCCAGGACAACTACATTGCACACACGTGTGCATATGCAGAGGGAAAAGGTCTGCAAACAACGCCCGCCCACCTTTCAGTAGCAGTGTCTAGACGGAGACAATGGGATTGGGGGTGAGGGTGGATAGCAGGGAAATTCTTTCACTTTTATATCTTTCTGCATGGTTTAACTTGTAAAATGGAGCACATACGCATGTTACTTGTAATGAAAGTAAAATGAAACGAGCCATGCTCACTCACTTTGCAATGGCCTCATCCCGGTCCCTGATGGCTTTCTGAAGCTGCTCCTTTGGTTCCTTGTCCTCAGATGTCACTCTGAGTCGGTCTCTCTCCTCCTTCAGTGCAGTCATCTCCACACTCAGCAGTGTGACCTAAAGGGAGACCAAAGGGATGAGTGTTATGATACCACTGCTGCTGGCCTGGGGTGTTTCCCTCCGAGAGGTAGAAAGGAGCGAGGAGCCTCGGGCAGGCTCGGGGCCTGTGTGCCATGCAGGCTGGTTGCTGCCTGCTGCCTGCTGCTCTGAGAAAGGCCCTCTCTCCTGGAGAAAGGGCGCCACATGCTAGGCTGGAGCTCAGTGGCTATGGACTGCAGCCACGGGGCCAGATCCCCTTTGTACACAGCACACCGCACCACCTCCTTCATTTCAAGGCAATCCCAGGGAACAAATAAGTGAAGACTACACGTCCACTTGGGCACTGAAACACAGTTTTGGGGGTAGAAACTCAACAAGGAGCACTGTTACCCACAGGGCCCTGGCTGTTTAAAGCCTGGGACCTGGTTCCCATCTCTGTGACAGCACTTGGCACAGCCTGGCTCCTCCACCTTCATTCTGCTCCCCAGGTCAAAGCTACATACAATTTAGAGACCTACATGATGTTATCACCTTTCCCTTCAAACCTGTCACCTTTTCTGTGCTCCACACCTTAGTGAATGGCACCACAGCCTGTCCGCTGGTGGTGGGCTCCCTTGGTGACCACGGCTTACCTGCCTTGCACACCTTGAGCTCTGTGAAGGCAGGAAGCATATCCTATCTATCTATGTATCTCAGATCCTGACTCTGTATGATGCTTAATTCCAAAGGCTTGTGCAGTGGGTGGACAGATGTGATTTTTTTTTTTTTGGCTACTCAGCTCCCCAAATCCCTTCCTATTCTGGGGGCATTCCTGGTTGTGTGAGTCTTGGGAGACAGGACATGCCCTTCCCCACTAGCGAAGTCCAAAGGGGAGAGACATAGTGTTTCCAAGGCACCTGGGTATGAATCCTAAACTTGCCAGCCACCCCTCCCAACCTGGGACTGTAGCTCACGAGGGCAGAGCAAAGCCACAGACCACTGGGAAATTATTACACGGACAGCAGGTTTTTGCCTCTTCCCACGGCTCCCTCCTTCCTGTTTGGAGCTCAGTTCTCCAACCTTCCAACCTTCCAACCTTGATTCTGTAAGCTATCAGATTTCATCCCAATGCATTCTCTTTCTGCTTAAGTTATGCTGAGCGAGTTTCTGTTGTTTGCAACCAGAAACCCTGACTGGTAGAGCTTTTAGTAAATACTTGCTGAATGACTGGAAGGGTGGGAGCCCCTTCTCATAGCTGATAGGATCAGACTGGAGTCAGGATACCTGACCTGCCCTCTTGTTAAATATTACACATACTTCTGACATTTTTCCAAGGAAGGATCCACCCATACAGGTCTGTCTCTCCCACTAGGGAAGAGACGTCACCTTTTCGGTTTATTCCTCTGCTCTTCAAGTCCCAGGCTTACCTATCCTCAGATAGAACAAAACTGAGCCAAGGCCCCAGGACTAAGGCTGGAGATCAAGTTTCCCTATAGACTAAGACGGCAGAGTTGCCAGCTCCTGGGGAAGCAGCCACTTGGGAGGAAATCAGAGGACACCCCACAATGAAGAGGGATATGGGACAATTTGTTGTCACTATGGGCAATGGATTTTGTGCTCTTGGGTGCCTGGTAGGGACATCAGAACATCAGGACCTGGTGAGCAGGGTTAGCAGCCTTAGGGAAAGGACAGGCTGGGCATCTGCAGAGGCCACGACAGGCATATGCTCGGGTAGCCCTGAGGCAGGCAAGGCCACAAGTGAGAAGCCCAGCCTTGCCTTATTTGTTAGCAGGTTCTGCAGCTTGGCAGCCCAGGACTCAAGTCCCAGAAAGCACCTGGCAGAGACAGCCAGACATGTGAAGACCAAATAAGCCCTGACATGACCTCAGGCCAGCCGTGGGCCAGCCAGGTGTCCTGCCAGCTGAGCAAGCAACAGATAAAAGTACATGCTAGGCAGGAAATGCCAACGTTTAATATGCTCCAGATAAAACATAAGAACGTTTTGCTCTGACCTGGAAAACCTGGTCAAGATGGAGACAACTGGCTCATCTGCCTCAGACGTGACAAGGGACTTACCCTCTCTAAGTTACAGGCTTTTCACAAAAAGCAGGAATACATGTAACTATTTCCCAGCATCAGGTTGTTGTGAGGATCAAATGAGATGAGCAACATCCAGGACCCAGCTCAGTGCCTGACACGGTGCCTCACTAGGGGTTGTGAGCTCCACTCTCTTCTCCTCCCTTCCCCCCCGCCCCCGCCGCTCGGGGCGTCTTGCTGACAGCTGTCATGAGGACTAACCTGGCTTGTTTATACACTGACAGGCTACAGCCACCCCTAAATCCACTTTTCCCAAATAAGGCAGGTGTTCTCATGATTAGCGTCAAAGGAAACATCCTGAAGTTATGTATCGAGGGCTTCATTTGCCCTTGTGCTTGACAATTCTTTGTTTGACAAGGCACCGTGCTAGACGCTTCAGGGGAAGATGAAAGATACGTCAGACCTCGAGCTCGTCTGCATGGGGGTCTAAGTTCTGGGGAAATGAGATGCGAGGGAGGGCAAGCATGGAGCCAGGGTGGCTCCATGAGGAAGGGAATTGAGCGTTTCGAGGAGGAAGTGAAACCTGTTCAGGAACCTGATGGATGAGGAAGGTTGAGATTATGCACAGGTGGCAGGGAGAGTCCTCAGGGCAGGAAAGTTGGAGAGAAGATCCAGGTGTGGGAAAGCATGGGGACTGTGTGCCCTTTAAAAGCCTCTGTTCAGGCCCTGGCCGGGTAGCCCAGTTGGTTACAGCGTTGTCCTGATACACTAAGGTTTAGGGTTCAATCCCCAGTCAGGGCACATACAAGAATCAACCAATGAGTGCGTAAATGAGTGGAACTCACAGTCTCTTTCTCTCTCCCCACCCTCCCTTTCTCTAAAAATCAATAACCTACATCCTGCTCATGCTTCTGAATGAAGTAATGCCCTCTGGTGTTTCTAGTTTTATAATTCAGAGAAGCAACAAAACCAAACCAAAAAAAACACACACACAAAACAGCCAGTATCAAAGAGCTGACAAGCAGAAGCATCCTGCAGAAATTTAAATAGGCTTTAAAATAAAGAAGACTTGTGTTAATCCAAAGAACGTTTAAATCCACGCTCTTTCGTATTTCATTCTTCCAGTTTCAAAGACCTGTCCCTAAGTCTGAACCACTTCCTGGCCCAACAACCACCTGAGGGCCTTAGGTTTGAGGCAGGAGAATGTCTTTGGCTGCCCAGACCCACTCTCTGTGCTTGGCCAGGAACAAGCTACAGTTTTCAATGGCCACTCTCTGTCCCTGTGATCTGGTCCCTCACAGTGAGTGCAGTCATTAACGGCTGTGGGTGGGGCTGACTCCCAATATCTTCCAAGAGAACACTACTAGGAAGTTCAATGGGCACAACTCCCAAAAAGGACAAGAGTTTACTTCTATACGGTCCTTTCAATGTAAGAAATACTGACTGAAGCGAAAGCCAGGCTTAAATTCCACCTCTCAACAGTCTTGTGTAGAGGTGACTAGCTTTGGACAAGGAAAGAAGGGGGGCAGGCTGGGTGGGGCAGGGTTTAATATGCTGCCTGCTTGGTATCCCCTGCAAGTGGGACAGAACCTCTATATATCATCCTAATCCAAAGGAAGGGCTATCCTCTGAGGATCTACCAGAGGACACCCTGCTTCTCAAACAGCCATGGGAGGGAAACTCACGAGGGTCCCGAGAGCCCGGGGACATGTGCATACTCCCTGCACCGGGCCAAGGACGGGGGTGCTCACCTGACTGTGGAGGCGCTGCAGCTCTTCTAGGCTCTGCCTCAGTTTACCCCTCTCTCCCTCCATGAGTTCCCTCAGGGCTCTCGAATCCTCACTGGTCTGCCTTATCTGTTCTTCTAAAGAGTCATCGTCAATCCTCCGGGAGCTCTGACAGCAAAACGGAGCGAGCCAGCCAACCAGAGAGATGGTGAGAGGAGGGGAGCAGAGAGATGGTCAGTGGCAGAGATGTAGAGGAGAGAGGGCAGAGATGGTGGGGGTGGGGAGGAGATGGTCAGTGGGAAAGATGCAGAGGAGAGAGGGCAGAGATGGTGAGGGTGGAGGGGAGTGATGGGGAGGGGAGCGGAGAGATAGTTCAGTTCGGGGGAGAGCAAGATAGCAGGAAATGGGACAGAGGAGCAGGAAGGAGAGAAAGGAGAGAGACAGAGGAAGCAAGAAAGATTAGAGGAGAAAGGTTCTCTTGCTCAATTCCAACCTGCAAACAGCAGCCAGACATTTACTCTTTTCAGGCTTCAGGGAAAGGAGATTGTGTGGTGTGAACAGCACACCTCCCTGAGCTTCCCTTCCCCACAACAACCCGGTCTCCACACTGCAACACATCCCCCAGACCCACACCGCCTGTGCAGATAAGGGCAACCACCCTTCCATCTGAACTATTCTGTAGGAAGGTGAAACCTGAGCAGAAACAGCAGCCTGAGAGCGGGACTGAGAAAGGAGTAAGGCTGGCAGAAAGCCGTTGTGAAGCCAGAAGAAATGCCCATCTGCCAGAGCCCCTGGGAATGTCCTTCCCCACAGGAGCCACATGTGGAACCCTAAAAGGTCACTGTTGATCGTCTCAACTCCCTGTGCTCACTTACATACTTTTAGCAGAAGCCCCAGATCTTTTAAGTGCCTGTTCATAGTGAATCTCACCAGGAGGACCAATGGGCTGCACAAAAATAACTGTGGAGTTTACCTGGACCCAACGTTCTACATTCAAAGCTTCCAAGGAAAGCCCTTGAACTTGGGACCATCAGGGCCCATACTACTACATGGAGAAAGTCCTCCATTCGTACCCTAGTGTCTGCAGGAAGATGTCCGTGGAGCCTCCCACTCCCTGGTACTCAGCCCCTCTGCTTGATCACCAGCACTCAGTGCTCTCAGAGAACATTAGCTCAGAAGAAAACTCCTGAAGGTTTTATAAGGTTCCAGTTCAAGGGTCAGCCTCACTCTCTGTACCTGGTTTCAAGCTCCCACTAGTCAGGTCCTGTAGGGTGTAGGGTACATAGCTTCGAAGCCTGGTCTCTTACCGTGGGCTCCACGCCATCCACAATGCTCTGGATTAGCCTCTTGAGCTCACTGAGGGCCGTGCGCAAGCTGCCGGCAGGCACATCCTTGGCAGATGAGGTTTCCGAAGACTCGTCCATTGAGGAGTCCGTGGAGACGGCCGAGTCAGCGCTGTCGTTTCCTCGAAGGTGTGAGCAGAGATAGCGAACCTGGCAGTAGGCTTCCCAGAGCTGCAGTCTCAGCTGCTCCACAAAAGAATTATTCTTGATTATGGGCTCTAGAGTATACTGACACCCAGTCATCTTTTTCTAGTATATGAACCCAAGGGTCTAAGATGCTGTTCTAGGAGAAAGTTTTTTTTCATCACCTGTTCCAAAAATACCGATAGTTATATGGGCCCAGGACATCTATACAGACTCCCAATTCTTATGTTCCCTGCCCTCTAGACCCTCCCACTTGCCAAATAAAGCACTTCTTTATCTAGGCAGCTGCTCTGGTGGGAGTCAGTGAATGATTAGGGGATGAGTAGTTATGAGTAGTATGAAAAGAAGCCAAGTGGACAGATCATAAATGATCGAGAACCCTGTCAACAGAAGAAATATGAGGCTAATGACTAGTCAACAAGCATTTCCTAAGAGGCACTGGGCAACAATGAGCCAGGACATGCTTCCTGACAGCTCCAGGAAGCAGGCCTAGGGACTTGCACAGGCTAAGGCTGAAGCAGTGGGCACTGGGCAGCAGGGGGACTGATGGGCTCCTGACATCCAGACCTGCCCTCAGGATCCCCAGGGATGTCAGCACCTGCTCTCTCTCCTGCTCCAGCTCCTCGGCCTCCATGCTCTGCTCAATCTCAGACAGGAGGGACGTGCTGGTGGCGGCAGAGCTCTGCAGACTCCTCTCCTCAGTGAGTTCTTCCACCTTCACCTGCAGTTGCCGGTATGAGAGCCGCACCTCCTGGAGCTCCAGCTGGCTTTGATGAAGCTTTAAGAGAAAGAGCACATGGTTGTGAGGCTTGACAGAACCAAAACAGATAGGGAACACTGACCTGGAACCTAATTGTGCTTCTAGATCCAACCACCCATTTACAGAAAAACACAGAGGAGGGAGAAACATGCTAGAATACATTAGGGGGATACAGTCAGCGACTTTCAGATCTGGGAAATTCTACAGGACAAGCAGCGCAGTTTCTTCAACAGATAAATTTCAAGGTAAAAAGAAAAGATAAAGGGGGAACCTACAGATTAAAAGAGATTTAGGAGACACTGACCAACTGCTATGTGTCAGCGTACTTTAATATGTACCTTGATTCATATGAAAAATATGAAAAGCAATTATGACATATACAAGACAATTGAAAATCTGAACACTGACTAGATATTTGATGATATGAAGGAAATACTGCTGATTTTTTAAGTAGAATAGTCCTGTGGCTATATCTTTAAATTTCTTATCACTAAGAGGTATTTGTTATTTACAGATGAAATAAAAATTCTGGGATTTATTTTAAAATAATACAAGAGAGGAGCAAGTGGATGGAAGAAGGACTGGTTAGGGGTTGATGGTTTGTAGAGCTGGGCAGTGGAGAACATGGGGCATCATCACACTATTCCATTTCTGAGTTTGCCTGAAATTATCCATAATAAAAAATTAAACACGCACACTATAGGTAAGATACCATTAGATTCTCACCAAAACATGGCTAAAATAAATACGTATGTGCATGAAAGACAAACCGGATATCCACAGCAGCACTATTCCTAAGAGCTACAAATTGGAAACCATCCAAATGCCAATAAAAATAGAATGGATATAGTTACATGCTGGAATACTATACTGCAGTAAACAAAGAACACACTGCTACTATATGCCACAACACGGATGAATTTCACAGACATAATGTTGATCAAAACCCAGGCATAAAACAATATATAGGGTGTCCCAAAAAAGGTATACATACACTTTGAATAATTATAAAGGCAGTGTTTATTAAAATACACTTCATTTTCAAAATTGAGCTATCAGCTGTTAAAGTGTGTATACATTTTTTAGGGGATACCCTGTATAACGTATGATTCCACTTATAAAAAGTGCCCAAACTTCATTGAGACAGAAGAGATGAAAATCGGAACAGCGGTTTATTTTCGAGGAAGTGGCAGGGTATTGCCTGGGAGGGAGGCTTGTGGGGTGCTGATAAGAGACTATGTGTTGAACTAGGTGCTGGTCACACAGGTGTACTTACTTGTAAAAATTCATTGGGCTGTCTGCTTAAGATCTGCACTCTTTACTATATGTATGTTATATTTTAGTGAAAAAGGTAAGGTTGTTTGCAGAAGAGCTAGGGGTGAGATTTGGAATATATCAGGATAGTAATACCAAGAATTCCCAAACCCCTGGGAAGAGCAGTCTGCCTTCTCGGTCATACTTCACGGTTTACGGACAAAGCCCTAGTCCTGGGAGGGACATTTCTCAGCATCTGGGGCTCAGAGAAGGAGGGAGATGGGTGCCAGTGGTAGAGAGGGAACAGCAATGCAAGTCTCACGGCTTATAGACCAGGGCTCCTTCCCTCTCTCTTACTGCTGCTACTTCACCCAACTCTGTATTCTCTATGGCCCCCTCCCTGTGGAGTCCA
This sequence comes from Miniopterus natalensis, assembly GCF_054644295.1. Classification (NCBI taxonomy): domain Eukaryota; kingdom Metazoa; phylum Chordata; class Mammalia; order Chiroptera; family Miniopteridae; genus Miniopterus; species Miniopterus natalensis. The sequence goes on from NC_142100.1 coordinate 20,603,420, forward strand.
AACAGGGCACTGCTCCCTGGTGAAGTTACTCCTGCTGAATGTTAGAGTCGACTCCACTGTGACCGGTCCGTGCCATGCTCTTACTAGCGTGCTCCATCACTACACTTGCTTCTAACGTAAGGCCTCAAGTGCAGCATCTAATCCATTTGCTAACCGCTATGCAAATGTCCACACATCATACCTGTACAAAAAAAATTTTTTTTGGGGGGGAGGGGAGAACTTCCTGGGATTTAAATTTAACTAATTTATTGTCTTGTAAAATACACTTCTGGCTCTGGCTCAGTTGGTTAGAGTATCCACCTGTAGGCCAAAGGTTGGTTTGATTCCTGGTCAGGGCACAGACCTAGGTTGTGGGTTTGATCCCCAGTTGGGGTACGTACAGGAGGCAACTGAATGATATTTCTCTCTCACTGATGTTCCTCTTCCTCTCTCTACCTCCTTCTCTCTAAAAATCAATGAATATGTCCTGGGGTAAGGATTAAAAAAAAAAAGAGCAGACATTGTACTGTTTTTTTCCAGATTATTGGCCAAGTGGGCTTGTGGCTCCAACAGAGATGCAGAGACCAAGGGGCGGCAGGCAGCATCTCAGAGCTCTGTAGTTCTCATGAACGGAGCAAGCTGCCTTACGGAGCCTCCAGCCAATTCTTTAGGTGCCCTGAGAGCCTCCCCTCTGCTGGTCAGTATCAGAGAACAGTTGGCTAATGGCACCAGTGATCTAGATGTGCCTTAACTAGGAAGAGTTTGGAACCCGGCTGCTCAGAGAATGAAAAAGGAATTGGCAAGCTAGCTCTGCATGGTTCCCAGGGATCAGCAATACCTGCTGGTCCAGTGGGAACCCCTCCAGCCCCAGTTTTGAAGAAACTCAGAAAAAAGAAATTAGGGTTAAAAAAAAAAAAAAAAGACATTCCTAGGAAGCATTTGGCACGATTACAAATGGCATACTAAATTGGCAAAGTGCTTTACAATTATTTTCTAGACAACTCCACATACATCTCAGCAGGAGACGCTCAGCACGGACAAGTACAAGTTTTTCTGCACTGGACAAAATTAGTTCAATTACTCATGCACACTTGAAGGTGCTTAATTAATTATAACAGCAAGAGAACAAAAGACCAGGACAGATCTGTCCTCTCTGGGCAATAACTGATCCACAAACTTACGCAGAAAAAAACGAACCAAATCAGGAAAGAGTCTGTTACATATAAGAACCCTCTAAAAAGAGAAATATAATCCTTTATATAACAAAGATGACACACAATGTATTTATATGTAGCAACAAGGAAGACACCAAATGCCTTGTGTTTGTCCAATATAACAAGTTCAAGCTCACAATACTCACGCCCCTAATGTTGGCAGAAGTGGGGGCACTCTCCTCACTTTAAACCAGGGGACTGAGACGTTGTGAAATAAAATGATTTATGTAACAGTACATGCTCAGAGGCCCGGGTTCCAAGTCACCTGATTTCTGGGACCTGTGCTTTCTGATGAAATCCACCCACTCACTGGGATGAGGCCCCTGCACGCATCTGTGAGATGCCCAGCTGGGTATGAAATAGGGCAGTTACAGGGCCCTTCAAGGGACAATAGCCTCTACTGGATATTAAGAGTCTAGCAAAATGCTTGATTTTTAAAATGTATTGGGTCCTCGATAAATAATAATGTATACCCCTATTCTCAGCCTGAAAAACAAAATCAGAGTTGGATTTGATCAGTGGTTTAAAAATCTATATTTGACAGAACTTCAATGACATAGTGAACCAGATCAAAGGCTGGGGGTGGAGGGCTGCTCCGGCTATGGGAGGCCTGTTACCCTGCCTGCTCAGCCTTTCTCTCCTTCCCAGTCTAAGTAAAAGGATTAAAATCATGGGATTATGTACATTCCAACGCCACTAGCTCTACATTTCACAAATCTGATTTAGGAACATTCAACTACTACCCGAGTAAGCTGGAATTTTTATTTCTGTATCACAGCAGGCTATTTCAGCAACAGAAAGGGTTTTCTGGGGGGACTTTGGTAATTAGCAGCAGTGGAGGGAGAGTTTCATATGACTGAAGTACAGGAATGACAAATAGCTGGGAAAGATGAGAATTCAGCCCATAAATGCGTATTTTCCATATCAAAGTGGGAAGTGTCTGACTTGCTGTAGGCCCTGGGATGAGTGATGCTCTCATTTAAAAAAAAAAAAAATCATTCATTTTTAAATTTAAAAAAATATGTGTCTTTATTGATTTCAGAGAGAGGAGGGGGGAGGAGAGAGAGACAGAAACATCAATGATGACAGAGTCATGGATCAGCTGCCTCCTACACACCCCATACTGGGAATCGAGCCCACAACCCAGGAATGGGCCCTGACGGAGAATCAAACCACAATCTGCTGCATCATAGGTCTATGCTCAACTGCTGAGCTATACAGGCCAGGCTATTTATTTACTTTTTTAATCCTCACCAAGGATATTTTTTCCATTGCTTTTCAGACAGAGTGAAAGGGAGACAGAGAGAAACATCAATGTGAGAGAGACACATTGACTAGTTGCCTCCTGCACCCACCCCGACTGGGGATGGAGCCTGCAACCAAGATATGTGCCCTTGGCCAGAATCGAACCTGGGACCCTTCGGTCCACGGGCCGACGCCTTAACCACTGAGCCAAACCAGCCAGCGCAACACTCTCATTCTTGAAGGGGCCCGATCAGACGACAGTGGATGTACACGTGGCAAGGGTGTAAACTTGGGACTCTAGAGAACATACAGCTCACTGTGCCAGCCGGGTACTGGATGGTCCACACTGGTCCTGGCTCTTCCCCACCCCAGGTCCCCAATTCTTGGTTTGAAATAAGGACATTTCATTTATGAATTCATGCGAGACTGAATGTTTCTTTTAGGCAGGGGCAATTTCTCCGTTTTTCTGTACTTCTTTTCCTTCTACTGTCCACACTGCCCTGGCAACCCTCAGGAGAGTTCTCATGGGGTAAAAGAAGCTGGTGAAACACTGACTTGCAGAGGCTGGAAGCTATCCCTGAGCACCCGGTAAAGCAGGTGGTGGAGGGTTCTGACTTTTTACGCTATTGTGCATAAACAATTCATTTTTTCTAAGCCTCAGTTTTAGAATGTGTGCAAGCCTACGTTGCTCCCTGTAAAGAAGCATACAAACATTCACCACTATTATCATCATCAACCTTAAAACATGAGTGGACTCCTTTCAGCACCATTTCCTACTCAACACTAACAGAGGCCCTGCTATGGGCAAAGTTCCAAGCTGAAGATGCAAAAAACACACAGGGAGAAACATCACTAATTTGCCCTTAAAGAGGTTAATCACTCAGACGGTAGCTCAGCTGACAGTGTCAGTAACATGTGATCTTCGACTAAAATGCATCCTTCCTTATCCCACATCCCAGGGTTTTCTTCAACAGCTGACCACTGAGCCCACCCAGGGGGCCTTCCATGGCCTGGCCTTTGGGCGGGGACCCACCTGGTGCTCGAGCATACCTGGCTGCCCACCTGCACACGAATGACATTGCTGCAATCCATTCCACTCCCTGGCATGCCCCTAAGATGCCCAAGGGGAAGCAATGCACTCCTAGCCACCAGCCCCGGGTACTCTGAGGCCAACCGGGCAAAACTTTCTTGGTAGCAGATGCTACACTCTATTTCTGGGGATGCTGGGAGCAATTGTCTTGTTCAGGGGGTTGTTTCTTGTTAAGTGTGAGCTTGGGGATTCAGCTGAGGCCTGTTCCCTCAAAAAGGACAAATATGGCCATGAAGCAATTTCCTTTAGTGAGGAAAAAAAGAGGCTAATTAGGCTCACAAAGGGGTTAGCCTATGCCTTTTCTAGCAACTGGCAGAAGCAGGATATAAGTCTTGCTGTGTTCAGTGGGCAGCTTCCTGGTTCCTGCCAACTAAATCCATCAGCCCAGGGAAGCAGTGGCAGAGAGCATTGTGAGCTGAGCACAGAGAGTCACAGGCTCCCTCAGAAATCTCTGGAAGGTTTTGCAAACCCCAGGGGGCAGAATGACCTGTGTCCCAACTGCGTTAATAGCCCAGAGAGAACTCTGTGAAACTGCTCTGGGGCTAGAGGCTCAGAATAAAATGGAAGGATGGCGATGCATTTCTTCTGGGCAGAGCTAGACCAGCCAACTTAGTGAGTGCTCGAGTACTAAAACCAGGCCTGGGGGGAGACTGCACCCACTCCTTACCCTAGAGGCAGCGCTGGCCTCCCAGCCTGTCCTTCTAGCCAGGCACCTGAGGGCTCCTTTTATCTGGTCCTAGTCCCACAGAATAGCTCCTCTGCCCCGTCACTACCTGTATGTCTTTGTCATGGCCCTGCCGCTCCAGAATCAGCACTCGGTCCTGTAGCTCCTCCACGGTCCCCTGGAGCAGGTCATTCTCCTCTAAGGTGGCGCTGAGACGATGCTCTAGCTCCCGCTTCCGATCCGACAGCATCTTGATCTGAAAGGGTAGAGAGCCAGGAGGGTGGTGTGGGGTTACACCCAGGCTGAAGAGTAGGAAGAAGGGAGGGGCCAGCCCCCAAACACAAGCGCCGGTGTCTCTCTCTGAGTGCTCAGCCCAGGAGCCCGGTGCCCCCATCTCTGAGACAGCAGCTGTGAACTCCTGAGCTGAAGAGAACACCCCTCCTCTCTAGAAACCTGTCTGAGAAGGGGTGGGAGTGGAGCCTTGGGGAGGCTGGAATGCGGGATGCCAGGCAGAGGAAGGGAAGGTTAGTGCTCTGGAATGTCCACAGATAAGACAGAGGAGAGCCCCACCTTACCTGCCCCCGACTTGACTTCAACCCCACAGTTTACGAGGGAGTGGGACCTAACCTGCTAGATCATTCTTTCTTCTCAAGGCATGAGCACAGGAAAACACCAGAGCTAGCCTCTGGAGCCGCTGTATTTTCACATATTCTAGGGTTCTCTGTCTTTCCTCACTGCTAGTGGGTCTGGCTCTAGGGGTTCCAGTTCAGACCCGAGTTAATGCAGGAGCTAGCAGGGTACAGAAAATAAGCAGTGCCTGCATCAGCCTGGGTCCTGGGAGGGAACAGGACACAGACACAAGGGCTAACTAACTTGACTCAAGGTTATTTTTTTGCTTGAGCAAGTAATTTGTGAACAGTAAATTTGTGAAGCAGCTTCTCTCCTTTTACCAAACAGGCTGGTACGTTTGTACACTGAGTATCTAGCCAGTCTCCAGTGAGACAGAAATCTTTTAGGAAGGCCTGTCTGGTCTCTTTAGTTTCAGGTGGAAAACAGAGGAAGGAGATGCCAAGTTTTCTCTGGCCTCGAGGTCTCCAGGGTGAGCAGCTGCACCAGCACTCCCCGAGGCTAGCTTCACCCCAGGACACTGCCCTGCTTGGGGCTACAGGGAGCCTTCCCAAGTCTCAATTGTCAGTGGCCTTGGGGGAGGTGCCTGCAGGTCTCCTTGGCTCCTCCTATTTATCAGTTCCCTGCTGGACTGATTTCTCAGCCAGTGTCCTGCTTGTCAACAGTCTCCTGACATGGTTGAAAGGTTCTCTGTGCTCTCTAGTCTAGTGGGGGTAACAACTCACTAAGGGGGACCCGCCTCAGACCTCTTCCACCTTTCTCTCTGCTTTTCAGCTGTTCTCACTCTCTGCACTAGAATTCTGTTCACGGGGCACAGATCTCTATGGCCATCCATCCATCAGATAGGATGCTGTCCTGGGGAAATGAAGTATGTGGCCTTTGTCCAGAGGGATCAGGTATCCGGCCAAACAAAGAAACACTGTCTCTCAAGTATGCACCTGGGTGAGGGAGCACAAGGAGCAGGCCCCTTTTGTGAATGGGCCTACTATTCCCTACGCTGAAGCAACGTAACCCACGTAACCCATGTGAAGGGAATTCTTACTCCAGTTGATTTCCCTTTAAACGCCCTCTGACCTTTCCATTTTCCTTCCCATGGATCATTTTTGCTTCCCAAGTTCCACTCAGTGGAGCCATGTGGTAATATGGTTCTGACTGACAACCCCAGCCCCTTATTTGAAGTCACTTATTTGAAATGAAGCATTTCACAGCTTGGGTTTTAACAGTAGCAGTGTTGCTGGAAGCACGAAATTAGCATGAAGTGGCTGACTCCCTCATTCCTCCCCGCCTCCCCCCCTCCAAAACTTGTGACCAAACCTGGTGATAAACATTCCTGGGAAGGACCCTGTGTTGCGAGGGTCTAGAAATAGTGGTGTGGGGCGGGAGAAAAGACAGGCAACTTGGAGGAGTAGGACCTTGGCAGGGGCAGGTGAATGGTAAGTCATGCACAAAAATGGACACACAGACAGGCATGCCAACCCCCACCCCCACCCCCCGGAACAAACTACTTACTTCAAGAACCTGCTGCTCAATCCCAGCAGGAATCCAAGGGAAGGGAGGAAGGAAGGGAAGGAGAGGCAGGAGAAAAGAGAAGACATTGACTGACTTTAGGAAAAACATCTTTAGGTCACTTACGAAGCAGGGGACCAGCCTGCTTCTCTGGGCCTGGCCACACTGGGGATTCCTTAACCACAGTGGGGTGAACGTTCGTCGGGCCCTGGTCTGTCCTTCAAAGTGTAACTCAGCCCAAGGGCGGCTCTTTCAGGCACTTGGCCAAGGGGTCCTCAGGAGCAGACTAGGGAGAAGCCTCCCCAGGAAACAGACCGTTTGGGCTGACAGTATGACCTTCCCTTCTCCTCGCCTCCCACACCTGGATTCTCACAGTGCTATGCTGCTCTTCCTTTCTGGCCCACTCAGGGCCATAGATCCTGACTGCCTCTCATATACTTTCAATGACATTACATTCTCCCAACCACCACACACAGTGCTTTCCATGTAATAACTTAGCAAATCCTCACAAGAGCCCCATGAAGTAGATACTCTACTTCTCTCACTTTGTACGTGAGAACAGGCCCTGTTCAGGTGAACTGAAATGGACCCAAGTGGAGGGGACAAAAGGAAGACTCCCTTTCCCATCTTCTATTCAGGATTGGCGAGGATGTTTTTAGAGGAATCAAAATATTCGGTAAAAAGTAGGCCATTCATGATTTCACAACACTCAGCAGTAACTCTGAGCAACCTCATTTGAGGAGCTTGGATCACGCGTTCCCCATTTAGCTTCTCACAGATCTGTCTCTCTAGAGATCTTAGAGAGAGCAAGTGTTGGTTCCCCAGTTCAGAGGGCTCCTTATCTAAAAGACCCGGTGCAGTGCCTACCATGAGAAAAGCACTCCCATCTCCAAGCAGCACTGCCCGGGAGGCTCACCTCAGCCTGCAGGCTTTCCAGGCGGATGATGTGCTGGTTGGTCGAGGAGTTTTTCTCTCGAAAGTCTTCTCTGAGGGCATGGACTTGCATGGAGAGCTGTCTCTCGACTTCTGATGCCTGCAAGCAGAGGAGACCTTCAGAGCCAATTCAGAGGTTGTGCAAAGCAAGTCTGTTCAGATTCTTGCCTTTCATTCCTCAAGCATTTCTTTGCAACTCTCTATTCTATAAGGAGTACAAGATGAAATGCTAGCTTCCTCCCCTGGGTCCAACTGTTCTCTAGCGCCCAAACAAGACACAGCCCTACCCCTACCTCCACCATGAAAGGCTCTGTCTAGGTCTAAGACCACTTGGCTGATCAGAGGCAACAGGTCTAGAAAACAGTAAGCTCTGAAAGGTTAGTTATCACCATCATTACTCTGCACACCGCAGAAGCTTAGCAAAGATCTAAATTGAGAGAAAGTCTCAGTATATTAAATGAAAGAATAAGACAGACAGACCTTCGACCGTAGACATTCCTGTATTTCTCCCATCCACTTCCTCAGCAGGGCCCAGGGAGATCATCACTGTCTGCATTTCTCACTTCCACTTGACAGGGGCACCATTTAAGACTTCCTGTCATGTCAGTTAAGACTCTGTTTTTTACTCTTCAAGGACATTATTTTGCAACTTAAAAAAAATACATATGTTGCCCTGGCCAGTTTGGCTCAGTGGTTAGAACGTTAGCCCTCAGACTGAGGGGTCCCAGGTTCGATTCCAGCCAAGGGGCACGAGCCTCAGTTGCAGGCTCAGTCTGGGTCAGGGCTCAAGCAGGAAGCAACCAAGTATCTCACACTGATGTTTCTCTTTCTCTCCCTCTTCCACTCTCTCTGAAAAGCAATGGAAAAAAATATCCTCAGTGAGGTTTAAAAAATATACATGTATTTTTTTTACTGATTTTAGAGAGGGGAAGGGAGAGAGAGAAAAAAACATCTATGTGAGAGGAAACATCAACTGGCTGCCTCTGGCACCCCCCTCCCCCGACTGGGATCTAAGCCTGCAACCCTGACAGAGAATCGAACCTGTGACCTTGCAGTGCATGGGAAGACGCTCAAGCAACTGAGCAACGCCAGCCAGGGCTATTTTGCAACTTTTAAATCTCTTGGGAGTATGGGCTGAGGCCCTCATTTCCCACCCTAACCCATTTATTCTCTAGTGCTAAACCACAGCGAGCACTGAATATCGTTTGGTGTATCAACACCTCCTGAACACACAGGAGAGCATTTTAAGAGAGTGCTCCCCCGGTGAGACACGGGCTGTAGTGCTCCTCCCAAGGGCCTGGCCCAGCCCACACTGAGGAGGACCCTGAACACTACCCAGTAGAGAGGGGAGCCACTGGACAGGGTAACTGCCTCAGTGCTTTTTTTGAAGCCAAATGGGGTCAGTGAGCTTTATGGGTTCTCAGGAGAGATCACCGTGTGCTGAAATTCTTAGAAAAGGCTTTCAAGAGAAGGTGGGATGATAATGTTGAAATGGTAGGCGAGCTGTTCAATGAGGCTTCACAGGAATGCTTACATTGTTCAGTAGCTCTTTTTATCTTCAAGTGCTATTGAATCAATTGCTCATCTTTTTTTTGGGTCCCATAAATTCAACAAATGTTGCCCCCCCCCCATCTAGAGAGGCACATAAGAATCTTAATAACTTATAGTTCTAATTTTAAAACAACAATTATAGTCCTGTCCGGGTAGCTCAGTTCACTAGAACATCGTCCTGATACACCAAGGTTGCAGGTTCGATCCCAGGTCAAGGCATGTACAAGGAGCAACCAATGAATGCATAAATACATGGAACGGCATCGATGTTTCTCTCTCTCTCTGTCTCTCTCCCTTCCTTCCTCTCTCAAATCAATTAAAAAAAAAAAAAAAAAGATCTGATGTTCAAGTTACCCGCACTGAAATGTCTAAAAGATTAAATGTAAACAAAGGCAAATCTTGACTAATGAAAGAAAATTTCGCATAGGGATGGATGGAGGAGGGAAATGGCAGCCCTGAGGCAGAGCTGCAGAGAATTCAGGCACTTGCCTTCATCCATGGATGGTGGTAATAACAGAGAAACTCTGAAAGGTCTTGGGGGCAAAGGGGAAAGTGGAAATGAAAATGCAGGCAAACTGAAAGAATTATCCAGTTAACTGAGACGTTGCATTGCTCCCAAGAACATGTCTATCTTGGGAAAGACCTCTGTTCTCTCAGGGTTAAAAATCCTGAGTATGGTAGGATTCCTGCAATGTGAAATGTTTATGCTTTCAAAAGGAGATCATGCAAAGATACTTGGAAAAGAAACTAAGCACCTTTTCATGATAAACAGGAAGGGGGAGGGGGAGGTAGATATTTGAATGACATTCTACTTAGTCAATTTTAGTTTAGGACAGTGATGGGAATGGGCTGGGTGGGGGCTGTCACAGGGACACATTTGGGAGTCTTTCAAAAAATAACAGTCATGTCTAATCCCAACAAAGAAAATTCTAGTACTTTTTTTTTTCTTTTGGTCCTATGGCTCTCACTAGGGGTCTCATCAAGACCTCAAAAGAAGGTTAAGAAGTTCAAATGTTCTTGTATGGAGCTGGAGGATTAGGGAAAAATTGCTCCTGGAATGGTGGTCACTTTCTTCTGCCCACCACTGTAAAAACAAAATGATTAATCCAATTATGCCTCCCGCCCCCAACCCCCCAACTTGACTCCAGGGATTCTGCTTATTGGAATGTCTTTCCTTGAAATTTTTCACCTGATAAATTCTTAACCTTAAAAGCCCAGCTTTTTTCAGAGGTGACCACTATATTGCTTTTACAATCTCCCAGAATAAAATTACTATATTATTTGCTGCCCTATAATATTCTTGAGTACTATACCCTCTATTTTGTTTGTTTACCACACACTATTTTATTTGTTTACATGTCTGTTTCCTCTCAATTGCACCTCCTACTTATCTTTGTTTCCCTAAAAAAGTACATGGCACGTAGTAGGTGCTCAAATGTTTACTGCATGATATAAAATCTGAATACCTTATATGAGTACTTTTTGAGATAAGCCAAGCTATGACTGTAGAAAATAGAAGTGGGATTAAGCTAAACCCCAGGAGTGTCCCTTTAGCAAAGTTCCAGTAGGATCATCAGGGAATTAATGAGATAATTCCCTTTAATTTAAATAGCCCACCCCCAGGAAAGGGCATTCTTTCCTCTCTTAGGTCACTATGGCTCAGGCTTTGATGTAAATTATCCATGACTGATCCGTGGACTTGCTGCTTGGTGCCTATACCTATACCTTCGCTCTACTTTTGCATGTGGAATCTTTTAATACTTAGAAACCATCACTTTTTTCCCTGAGCCTTCTATAAGCCTAAGTCCTGTCTTTTATAAGGTCATTATTATTTTTTTTAATGTTTTTATTGACTTCAGAGAGAGGAAGGGAGAGGGGGAGAGACAGAAACATCAATAATGAGTCATTGATCGGCTGCATCTTGCACACCCCACTGGGGTCGAGCCCACAACCTGGGCATGTGCCCTGATCGGGAATCGAACTGTGATCTCCTGGATCATAGGTCAATGCTCAACCTCTGAGCCACGCCGGCCAGGCAAGTCATTATTTTTGATAGTTGACAGATCTGAAATCCTTCTTTGGAGCTTGTTATTAATTAGGAAACCTACCAAAAAAGTGTATGTGGGAGTAAGCTTTAAATTTAGATTTCTCAAGCTCTGTTAATCTGGGTTGAATGCAACAAACTAAACCCAAAGAAAAGAAAGATAATGAATATTTATTAAGTACTTTCTATGTCTAAGCACTGCTCTAGGTAACATACCTTATTTCATTTTACCTTAAGGCTATATGTATGGGATATGTCCTGTTAACCGATTTTATAGATGAAGAAATTGAAGCTAGAAGAGATTGAGTCACATAGTTGAAGTCACTTGAATTAGTAAATGATGGAGCTAGTATTCAAAATGCACGTCTGATCCCAAAGCCAATGGAAATACCACCACATGACCAAGCCCAAGAAAAAAGATTAAAAACCAGTGGTTTAAGGAAAAAGTATTGGGACATGGATCACCTGTCCTAACTTTCTGGTTCACTGAGTGAACATAAACAATTCACGTAAGCAATCTGGCCTGTTTCCTCAGGCCTTTAAAAAATATGGGACAAGCTAACTCTACTCACTGCCGGATCATCCTCAGGGGCAATTAGACTTTATGTAGTGTTGTGAGTTGGTATCTGTTTTGTTTTCTTGTTTCTCCAAGGACAGTAAGGGAGCAAGAGTAGCTTACTACTTCCAGAAACTACCTAGTGGACTGGCTTTGTGAACATGAAAGCAGTAAGTTTTGAAGTTGACTCAGTTTTTCTCCTGAGAAAAATGGAAGGTCAAAGGATGAGTCTGTTTAAAAAAAAGAAACATATTATGTAAACCAGGCTACACAAAGGAAGTTATTCCCAAGTGAACATCAACTTCTCAGGAAAGGTTAAGAGAGTAAAAGCATATCTCACTTTCTCACACATTAAATACATAATAAAAACCCATTTCCTACTTCTTCAAGGTGTTGGAAATTGATTAGTTCATGTCTGTGAAGGCTTCCAGGTATAAAGTGCTATCTGCTAAGCACTATTCTATTTAAACTTCCTTCTGCTTCCTTTCTGTCAGTCAACTTCTATGTCTATCTGGGATGCCATGATGCAGATTATTAATTAACTGCAGTCTCATAAGCCTGAAAATTCTAGGGAGCAAGGAAGCTTGAAAAGATAGAAATGAAAATGTAGAGCACACTCAGACAGAGGCACATTTAGATGCCAGAGTAATTATTCCAAGCCCAAGAGAATCCAAATGAGCTGTCACCTGAGAGCTCCTAGGTGGCAGAGAAGGTGCTCTAGATAAATAAAAATGTTCATTCATTGATAAACCTAACATACTGAGGAAGCGCAAAAACACAACAAAGGCAACAATTCCAAATAATGTGGTAATCCCATACCATTGCAACATACACTTAGTGGACACCTACCACAGGCAAGGCAATGTGTTAGGCAGTGAGTAAGATGCTGCCCTGCGTTCAAGGAAGGGCATAAAACATGTAAAAGAACTAGGGGTCGCACCTGTTAAAGTAAAAACAACAACACAAGAACACGTATATTAAAACATTCAATTGATAGATGTTAAGTTCTGGAAAAGTGGATCCTAAAATAAAGCATACTGAGCCAATGTATTTACTTATACATTTGATCATGGTGAATTGATATTTTTATACAATGAGGTTCACCAACATTTCTAAGCTTTCCAGCCAGTCAGACATATCTGCTACATAAACCCAAAAGAACGGGCTACGGACAGCATAAAGGAAGTACATTTCCAGATGCACTTGAGGGAAAACCAATTCTGACGCTCCCAGTATAAGGAAATTGCTTACTGATTCTACAGCTTGTTTCCACAGACCTAAGAAAGTGTGGCCGGTCTGCCCTGTAGCAGAAAGAATAAAACTAGAATAAAGTCTGTCTTACTGATGATTATGGAGCAAAATCATAGTAGTTCTGAAACCACCTTCCATGGTTACATCTTCTGATCCATTAATTTTACCACAAGGAATCTATCTTCAGGAATAATAAAAGAAGCTGTCAAAGATTTATGTACTAGCAATTTCCTAGATAAATATCCCACAGAAAAGTATGCCTATGCTCGCCAGAATATATGTCCAAGATCATTTATAACAGCACTATTTGTTAATAGTTAAAACCTATAAACAACCATAACCAATAAAATAGGCATATTATATATTCACACAATGGAATATAATATGCCAAAGCAAATGAATTACGGAAGCTACATGTATCAACATGGAGAACTGTAAAAACAAACTTAAGCAAAAGAAATTAGACACAAAATAATTCACACTGTATGATTCCATTAATGCAAAATTCCAAAACAGGGTAAACAAAACGGTATTATTTATGGATACATACTTAGCAAGTACAACTCGCTATAAAGTACTGGAAAGGACTGATTACCATAAAAGTCTGGAGAGTGGTTCCTTTGGGAAAAAGAGGGCGTTGTGCTGTGAGACCCCGAGCAGAGGGCTCGGTTAATTCATGCCCAACTCCTGACCACCACCAATAGTGAGAAGTAAATATAAAGATTACAGATCCCTGCATCTCTTGACAGAAATTGGCCTGTGAAGCCAAATTCCAGTTAGGAAGATTCTTGGATGATCTTATATCCCAAATGGGGTCATGAAGTCATATGTCATGCCCCCTCCATCCAGGTGTCAACTGCCCAGGACCACATCAGATGTTCGAGCCCAGAGCTCCCAATCCAGGGAAGGAGACCCACTGCCAGATGGCAGCTCTTAAACCCCTTGGTATTTAGTTGACTTCAGCATTATAATTTTAGTGAAAACTAAATACAGTCATGCCTTCCTGAAGTCACCTTGGTTGGACTTTGCATGTTCCCAGGCCTGTACTCATTAAAAGACAATTCTCCATTTGTCATTTCTACAGATGGCAGATCTCACACATTATATTTGGTCTTCCAAATTTTAATCTTAAAGTGTAATTTCTATTAGTTTTACAACTGGTTTACTTTCCAGAATCAGAACAGTAAGTTATACGGACCAAAACTATGTTGGGGGAAAAATTTTTTTTTAAAAAATTCTCACCTGAGGATTTTTCCATTGCTTTTCAGAGAGAGTGGAAGGGGGAGAGAGAGAGAGAGACAGAGGTGAGAGAGAGAGATTGATTGGTTGCCTCCCGCACGACTGGCTTTAGGACTGGGGAAAATTCCAGCAGGTGGCAACAAGAACAGACAATGTGAGCTGGGAAAGCACTGGGCATTCTCAGGAAACAGGCTAATTTGTCCGCTGCACAGGACACAAATAGAAAAGTAGGGGGAGACAAGGCTGGACATGTGTGCGAGGTCCAGGTGGTACAGGGTTTGAGGGCAGTATCAAGAAGTCTCAATTTCATAGGCAAAAGGGAGTTCCCTGAAGGCAATGAGCTGTTCAGAACCTCCATGGAGGAAGGTAATCTGACGATGGGAAAAAGTGGTGGGACAGAGCATAAAGGCAAAGAGGCATGTGGGGAATGACTGCATAAAGCTCAGAGAGCTTCAACAAGGGATGTGGTTGTGAGAAGAGAAAGAGGGGGGCAGACTCTTTGATTCTCTGGTCCTGGGAAGAAGGGGAGCTTTACCTCAAATTACATGTCATCTTTTTTTTTTTTTTAAATACATCTTTATTGATTTCAGAGAGAAGAAAGGAGTGGGATAGAGATAGATAGAAACATCAATGATGAGAGAGTCATTGATTGGCTGCCTAGCCCGAAACCCGGGCATATACCCTGACCAGGAATTGAACCCCGATCTCCTGGATCCTAGGATGATGTTCAACTGCTGAGCCACACCTGGCTGGGCACATGTCATCTCTTGAGGGCTTCTGCTTTATCCCTTTCCCAGACTCACTTGTCTTCCCCACTGGCAGTCAATGTCCATAACTGATATCTCTGGCAGTCTGTGTTTCAGAAGATGCATTCTCCTCCTACATTTTGCTGTTTCCCAAACAAAAGGATTCTATTTGGTGAATAAATTCCTTTCACTTTAGGGAAGTGCCATCACATGCAAGGAATGACTTTTTAATTCAAATTCTGCCAGTTTTCAAACAGGATGTTAATTTTGAAAGGCTGCCTTCCACCCTATGCCATCTTCAATTTCAGTCTGGTTTTCGAGTAGTACATCAAATATTTAAGTAGACTGCAAGGCTTTGAGTTGACTTGAAGTAAAAACTGGTATGTTCTTCTTAGAGCTCCTATTAAACACTTAGTAATATATGTTCGTCTGCCCCATTTCTAAGTAAACAGACTGCACAAAACAAAACACTGTTGTTTAAGTACACAGAATTCTTTTTACTGCAAAGATTTTAAACTCCGGGTTTTTTTTTATCAGACTTTTTATAACATCTTTGTATAAACCACAGCTTTCCTTGCTCTGTGACCTTAGATGACTCATATCCTCTCAGGGCCTTCGCTGGTTCTTCAACTGTGAGATCAAAGAGTCAGACTAGGTAAGAGCTAGATAATGTGGGTTAAGTGCTCAATCTTCAATGACTGTGATACGAAGGCGTTCTCACCATCTTAAAACATTGTGCTAGAAATCTAGAGACAAATTAGTAATGGCCTACTCTTTCAGTCTTCAGAACAAATCAATAAGCCTTTCCCTGATGCCTATGGTGTGTATGGTCCTGTTCTAAGCACTGCTGGGGGTGAAAACCAGTCGAAGACACAGTCCCTGCCTTCATATTGTCTAAAACCAAGTAGGAAAACAAACATACCCACGTGTGACATTAAATAGCAATACACTTTAGACAACAGGCTTTATCACTTAGATCAACTGAGTTTGACACATTTTGACAAAGAGCATCCTGAAATGTCCCTAACCTTTGAGGGCAGTGTGAAAAAATGATGATGATATTCCATGGAGAGCCCTCCTTTAGGAGGCAGGAGGCTGGTCTGCACGGAACAAGAGCTGGACACAGTACAGCAGGTCTATTTGAAGTTCAAATAGTTTTACTTCTATAGAATGAGAATGGAATTAAGGGCCCTAGGTGATAGAGTGCGTCTGGGATTCAGCTATACCTCATTTCCTTAATTTACATGTTAGAAAACACAGAACTGATATCTATTACTTAGATCTTATCATTAATGTAGACGGAAATACATATTCTAAACATCTGACATCATACTTACGTCTTGTCCGCACTCTGAGCCTGACCAGAACAGTATCACAGGAGGGATAACTGGTATCCATAGCAACACCACCAAAGTGGGAAAATGTAAAATGCTGTAACCTAGCAACTGATGACGAGAGGTATGAGTAGGGGGAATTCTTCTAGTTCTGCAAATGACAGACATGCAGCACCGAATACAACATATAAAGCTAGAGCAACGTGGAAAATCTGACTTATCTGTGGAGAGTTGGGAATGGCAGGCTCATAAAATCTTAGTACTATGCAGCATAATTTTAAACAGGAAAAGCAACTAAACACCTCCTCACTGCTCACGTCATCAGTCAGGTTCAGGGAAAGTCCCTTGTGAGTCACGACTGAAACGGAAAATAAATGTTGTTGTAGTACCAATCATCTCAACCTTTCTCTATTTCTCATTATATAGAGGCACTGGATTTTGGTGAGAGGAGAAGCCACCCCTGGTCCCAGCTATAAATGAATATGTTCTGCATGTAAAGGAGGCAACATTACAAAGCTGTCAGGCTCACAATATACCACAAAATGTGAGAACGCCCCCTTAAGAATTTTCTTTTTAATAGAGATCACATATATTCATGTGAACTTTCAGAGAGTGAAAGAGTCATCTAGCTAGTTCAATCCCATTGTTTTACTGACACAGAAACTGAGACCTACAGTGAGGATTTATTAAAAAAGGTGAGTGTCAAAGCATAGGGTAGAAGTGAGGTCTTCAGTGATCCAAGCCAGTTCTTTCCATTAAAACATGATTTTATGGGAATGAGAAAAAAACTTCTATTATACAAAGCCACTGAGATCTTGGGGTTTATCTGTTACAACAGTTTTATCCTACCTAATATAACCATGAGTGGATCTATCCTACCCCAAGGCAACCTAAAAAAACATATCCACTTTTAAAAAAATCTGGGGGATTCTGGATCAAGTTACAACTTCAAAGAAATATTTCCACATCTGTGATTATCAGAGCTATCACCTACGCACAAAAAGGTTAACAGCTTCTCTACTTGGGACAGAGTGGTGTATGTGTATAAAAGATTCCACCAGTTCTAAGTAGAACGGCAGACAGTCATAGAGTGGTAATGAGATAAAAGAAGGTCCCATATAGGAACATCCTTTAGAAATTTAAATTATTGTTGTTTGGTTAGGAAAATAATCTTGTTTTCATAACTTCTTTCAAGGATAGGCTGACTAATAACTGCCATGTCTTTTTCCTACAACACGACGCCTATAAAGGAAGTAGACTTTAAGAAGAAAACAAGTCATACAGTCACCACCCTAAAAGGAAAAAGCCCCAAACATTCAGCAATTAGAACTACTTGTGATGAGCACCTGTTGTTCACTGCAAAATGTCCTAGAAGCAAGAATGGCTATGTGTCACCCACCAGAGGCAGAGAGTCGGTGACACTAGTAGCCACTGTTTTAAAGCCTTCAACCCGGAGAAAGAAACCTGGGGAAAATGTGCCTCAAAAGTGTACCCGATGCAGAGCTGTTAATCCCAAAGGAGCTGTCTAGGGAACAAGAGGCTGTTTACACTTCAGAGGAAAATTACTTTTTTCAGAGATTAGCTCCTGCTAGTATGCACACTATATTCTTTGTGTGGGGATAAGACACTAGAGGTGGGTGGAGGGATACAACTCCAGACAGACAGGAAACAAAACACCTGTTTGCATACACCTCCTCCTACACATGTTGCTGCACAGACAACTCAGAGGAGTGGTTCTTCTAGGAGGTGAGAGTACAGGGCGAGTGAGCGATCACAGAGGGCAGAAGTCAGCCCTGGGGGTTAGGGGGAGGAGGCACTCATCTGAATACAGCTTCAGTCACTCTAAAGGAGTAAATTCCTGGGTGACAACATAACAAAAGGTGCTAGAACAGAGTCTCAGGTACTGAGAGAGCATGAATGGGAAATTTAACTTAAAATTTCACTTCAATACAACAGAATTCTTTTTAAAAAAAATTGACTGAGAGAGAGGGCGGGAGAGAGAGAGAGAGGGAGATATGGGTTTGTTGTTCCACTTAGTTACGCATTCATTGGTTGATACTTGTATGTGCCCTGCTGGGGATAGAACCTGCAACCTTGGCATATCGGGATGATGGCGCTAACTAAACCAGCTACCCTACCAGGGCCGCACAACAGAATTCTTACTGTTCTATTTGTGTGAAACAAACATGAGTGTTGAAAGGGTAGCTCAAACTGAACAGTCCAAAAACAATGATTCAGTTTTATATCCCAACCTACCCTCCACTTTCCTTTTGAGAATCTTTGGTCTCTCAAGCTAATGATGCCACTGTTCCCCCAGGATCTCGAGAAAAAAATCTGAGAGTCATTTTTTATTTTTCTTTCCTTAGGTCCCTTTCTCACATCCACTCATTGCATTAACAAGCCTGGTTGGTTCTACCTTCAAAACACACCATCCTCACCACTTCCATAATCAACACCACCATCAAGTCTCCCTTTGATCTCCTTGCTCCCACCCCGGTCCCTATAATCCACCCTTGCACAGCTGCTAATCATTTCAAAAGTTATCAATCAGGCCTCGAGGCTCCCCAACCAAAAACACATCACTGGCTTCACAGCACCTATTTGGCTACCGCCTACCCCTCCCTCTGACCTCATCTCCTACACGCTCCCCAAACTGACCCATCCCAGTCACCCAGCCTGCTTCCCATCCATTCCTCCTTGCGTGGAACACTCCTTCGCTCCCTTTCATCTACCAGATGCCTGCTCACACTTCACCCCTTCCAAGGTTCCTTCTTAAAACCCTCTCAAAAACCGAGCTGTCCCTTCAGCCGCCCCCCTTATCTGGCTTTATTTTACTCATAACATGTATCACTGCCTGACTTATATTATTTATATAGTTCCTTCTCTGCTGTCAAGCCTTCTGCATTATTTTTAGGACAGGGAATCTATCTTGTTCACGGCAGTATTTCTGTCACCCAGAACGGTGCCTTCATACATTGTAGGTGCACATTATAAATATCTGTTTAATGAATGATTTTTTCTTTCTTTTTAGTGCAAAATATAACACATATAAATACAAATACATAAAACATAAATGTACCCTTTAAAGAGTAATTGTAAAACAAATACCCATGTAATTACCACCAAGGTCAAGACACAGAACATCCCAAAAGCCTCCTCCCCAAGCACAATTCCTTTGTAGTTTTTGTTATAGTTTTACTATTTATGCATGCAGAATGATTTTTTTTTAAGCCTTAATAAAGATAAGTGTTAGAGAGAGTACAGACTATTAAAATATGTTTGGAGGACAATATGGTACTATCTCTTAAAAATTTAAGTGGCCCTGGCCGGTGTGGCTCAGTTGGCTGGGTGCTGTCCCTTGTACCTGGGGGTTGCCCGTTTGATTCCTGGTCAGGGTACATGCCCAGGTTGTGGGCTCGATCCCTGATAGGAGGTATGCAGGAGACAGCAGATAGATGTTACACTCTCACATCAATGTTTCTCTCTCTCTTCTTTCCTCTCTCTCTAAAATTCAATTTTTAAAAATCTTTAATAAAAGAAATTTAAATGTATAAACCTTTTGACCTAGACACTCACTCCTAGGAATCCATCCTAGAGAAATGCTTATGTAAAAGTACAAAGATATATGAACAAGGATGTTTATTACAGCAGTGACTGCAACACTAAAACACTGTAACCAATGTACATGCTCTTCCATAGAAACGGTTTCACTAACTATGGCACATCCATATGTACATAGAATACTGTATACAACCATTAAAAATATGAAAACAGGTCTAAGATACAGTATGTTAAAAACTTTAACAAAACCATTCTTTTAAAAAGCAGAGAGCAAAAATAAATAGGAAAATTGTGCAATGTATGTATGTATGATATATTTTTTAAAACTATAAAAAATTAACACCAAAACATCTTTAGTATTTTCTCTGATGGAGGATCATGGGGGAATTTCACTGTTCACAGCAAACATTTATGTACTGTCTGAATTTTATTTTACAATGACCACGAATGAGTTCTTTTTGCCATCAGAAAAAGCAGTGTATATATATTTTTTAAATTTAAAAATCTACGAGTGGAAACTTTAAGCAGACCCAAAATTAGAATTCCTGAATATCTAGTAAGAGATATTCAGTAAGGTTTATTTCCTTAATAAGCCACCCCTAGCCCAGTTAGATAAACCAAGTTTCACAAAGGAACACACCACTGGGTGCCAAGCTTTCATAGACATAGATTTCAAACTGCCTGGCTTCACCTGAACCACAAGGGGATCTTTGTTCCTTTATTTCAACCTCTCCATCACCCATCTTCAGACTATTCCTCCAGGTGTCTCTTGGCCTAAGCCACTCTAGTTTAAAATGCAAGCTTTGATTTCTCTCGGCCTTGGACCTAGGCCTAACTTCCTGCTGAAATCTTTTTACCCACTTCTCTGTGATTCTATAATCTTTTTTAAGCCTTCGCCCAGCCTCTGGAACAGCCCTCTTTTATATTGCCCCAAATATAGCTTCTCTCTTTGGAACAATTGACTTGTAACTGCCCAAAGTCATAGTGACCAGGCACATGACCACAATTCTGGACGTGAGGATTCAGGGAGAGGTTTGTTAGAGACACATGTAGGGCTGCAGTAAAGGGGAAATGGACGAACAGGGAGGGCACTGGGAAATAAAAGCTAAAAGAAAACAGCCAAGGAATGAAACAATAAGAAGGGGGAAAAATAATGATTTTTAAGATGAATGCACAAGAGTTTTTGCATCCAGGGTTACACACACAGAGCAATGATACACCTTCAATGAAGCTCTGTCCAAAAACAGTTATGCTGCTTTCCAAAGGGGAACCTCTGACTGCCTCCTTCTGCATACTACAGACCATTTGGGATTCTAAGAATAGATGAGATGACAGACAGTTGGCGACCGTTCTTCTCTGTGTTTGCTTCTGTAAGGGGGGGGGGGGGGGGCGAGAGAAGCCATAATGATCATTTTTTATTGGGGTTAGGGGGGTGGTGAGACAAAAGCTAAAATGCTCATTTTCATCTCCATCAGCACACTCAGTAATTGATCAATCTACAGACCACTGGAGAAATACAGCAAATGCACATGTACTTGCAGGTTTTAAGTCAAAACACAAAAGTTCTGTCCACTCTGTAGTCACTCCTCTCAATTAATGGATGATTGGGTGTTTATGCAATTCCAGAAGAAGCATCTATGAAGATGATGTTAGCTCTCTCGTCTTTACAGAGGTAATCAGATTAAAAAGAGGTCAGTAGGCTGGGCCCTAATGCAGTATGACTGGTGTTCTTATAAGGAGAAGACATTTGATAACAGACACAGATAAATAGGGAGGAAAGAGACACTGGGAGAAGACAGACACCTACAAGCCGAGGAGAGAGGCCTGGAACAGATCCTTTCGTCACGGCCCTCAGAAAGGGCCAATCCCAGGGCACCTTGACATTGACCTGCTAGCCTCCAGAATTGTGAGAAGACAACTTTCTGTTGTTTAAGCCACTCTGTTTGTAGTAGTCTGTTACGTCAGTCCTAGCAAACTAATAATTTTCTATAGCCTTCTAAAATTTTCATTTTAAGCTATCTTGGCTGTCAAGAGTAAATGTTAGAGTTTTTTTTTTTCCATTAAAAAAATCCACACAGCATTAGAAATCAGTGGGAGAAATAAACATTGCTGACACAGTAATTCATATAGAAAACATAACTGGATTCCTATGTCGTATTATACTAAAAAATAAATTCTAGGTAGATTAAAGATCTAAATGTAAAAGACAAGTATGAAAGTTCTGTAATTACTATGGGAAAATATCTTTATGACACAGAGAACAGGATTAAGCAATACACCAAAAAAACAGAACATAAAGCAAGTGATTAATAAATTTGCCTTCATTAAAGGTACACGCTTCTCTTTACTAAAAGACTCCATCAACAAACTAAAAATATAACAGTACCAAAAATGTGTGAAAAACATTCTTACACACCAATAAGAAAACAGGTGAAGGGAATAAACAGGCAATTCACAATAGACATAAGAACAAAAGATGCTCAACTTTACTAGTCGTTCATGAAATGGAAATTAAAACAATAAAAATTCCATTTTTGCATCCACGAGACTAAATTTTTAAACTCTGACAATAACCAAGTGTTGGTGAAAACATGAAGACACACACATTGGTTCTCACACACACTGCTGGTTAAGAATGTAAATTTATACCAAACTGCATGCCCAGCAGCAGTGTACTACGGTTCCTTTTTCACCACATCCTTGCCAGCAGGCTTGGGGAGGGGGTCAATGGGGGACATCTGCAATACCTTCAACAATAAAGATAAATTATTTTTAAAAAAGGAGAATGTAAATTTGTACAACCATTTTGGAGAGTGATGTGGGAATATCTCATGAGGCTGAAGGTGTGTATACATTCAGTCCTGCAGGGAACTGAAGCCCTAGCCCCTAGTAAAGAAAATGGGACTAGGGTCACACATATGCTGTCGGTAGGATGGGGAGTGAGGGAAGGAGGTAGAAACAAAGGTGTGACTGATATATCGTGTACAAAATTGCAGGGGAAAGTGTAAGAAAATGTCCTAGCCAGTTTCTACAAACTCCAGAGCTATGTATTTTGGGGAAGAAAAAAAACCTGAGAAGTCCCTAAGCAATTTTAAACCCCATTTTTTATAAGAAGAAGGCAATTGCTTTTCTCATTATTTGGTCAACAGGTGCTCAAGTCTGACCTTTAGTGTTTGCGAGAACGTGTGAGCAGTGTTTTATTAGCTGCCGTGAAAACGTTTTCTTTAACTCTTACTGAAGTTTCTAACACCACAGAGATTCATTCTGAAAATAATATCTCATTTCAACGGCCTCTAAAGACTGAAAAGGCTAACTAAGAAGCCTGTTACAGCTGTGGTAGTCTTCTTAGGAACAGGACTGGTTCTGCATCGTTCAGATCATTGCTTTGACTTGCTAGTGTACGCGCAGAATGTAAGAACTTTCCCCAGCGTCTAAACTGTGTTATAATCTGTAGCAGGTTAATAACTTCAGGACTCTTTAATATGGATCAGAACCCTGATATCTTTGCTGCTGCTGTTGGGGGGAAAATCCTCTGGGGGTTCTAGAGGCTTTTGCTGTAATGCCAGTGAAAAGTACTGTATTACGTATCGGAAGGATTCTCATCAAACCTCCGTCTGAAGCTTTTTAGGGGGATACTCTCCTTAGACAAGCGCGGCCACATCTCTCCTCTCCTCTTTGTGAAAGCAAGGCCCATTGTATTCTTTCCACTTTTGATACAGTTAGGATAATAAACATCTAACATGTCCTATGAAACCCCACTGTCAATGCCATTGTGGTGTTACTTTCTAACTATTAGGAAGTGAGTCACACTTTCTCCACATGTCAGCCTGAGTTTCACAAAACGAGAATCATGATCTTAGAACCTAGAAGAGAATTTAGAGGGCATATTGTCCAAATGAGCAAATAAACTGGGGACAAAGGTGTTCCCAGGGTATGTGCAGCAGTGTCCAGGGGATACGAGGTGCCACAGAATAAACCCGACTCAACTCCTAGGAGAATCAGTTTTACACAAATATTTCTGCACAGGGACTGAACTACTAAACAAAACATTCTTACACACTGGTATGTGCTGGGGGCACTTGTGATTCTTCCCCTCTCGAGTTAAAGAATCGATGTTCCGCAAATCCAGATCTCCCCTCTACATGATGAGGGCATAATTATAATGACAGCTACCATTTACTGAGCACGTAAGATATGCTGGATATTGTGATAAGAGCTGTATATACATCATCTCACTTAGTCCTCAAAACACTGTCAGGTACTAGAAATAATATAAATGTTCCATTATATGAAAGAGGAGACTAAGGTTTAAAAAGGTGAAAAAAAATTTTTCCATGTTTATCCAGCTAGTAAATCACAGAGTCTGTGTTTGGTCCCAGGGCTGTCTGGCTCCAATGCCTATGATCTTAATTGCTGCCTCAGAAATGTGAAATTGAGGCACAGGAACTCTAATCAGTCTTAAATCAGAAGATCCTTTATCAAGTCACGTATCTTTTTCTCCCTGAAGTCTTCCCAGCTATAAAATTAGAACAATACCTATTATCCCCTTCATCATAATGAGGATACAGAAGCTCCTGGGATACATGTGCTCATAGCACCCTGTTTTACAGCTGAAAAGAACCTTGGTCACACAGGAACGTGTACATGAGTGTTTATGGCAGCTGGAAAGTAAAAACCACCCAAATGACCATCAAGTAATGAATGGATAAACAAAATGTGTTACATCCACGCAATGGAATATTCTTCAGCCATAAAAATAAATGTAGTACTGATACAGGTTACAATGTGGATGAACCTTGGAAACATTACACTAAGGGAAAGATTCCATTTATATGAAATATCCAGAATAGGCAAATCCAGAGACAGAGATTAGTGGTTGTCAGGGCATGGGGTAGAGGGTCAGGAGGAATAAGGGAGTGGCTGTTAATAGGTACAGGGTTTCTTTTGAGGGGGAGGTAAAATATCCTATAATTAGATACTGGTGATGGTAGCACAACTCTGTAAATATACTAAAAACCACTGAATTGTATACTTTTAAAAAGTAAATGTTAAGGTATGTGAATTAGATCTCAATAATAGAGCTATTATTAAATAAATAAAGGTTTTGTAGAATTCTCCTAAAAAAAAAAGAACCTCGGAAGCTATGGTAGTGAAAGAAACATATTTAAAAATACTTTGGACAAAAGCACCATAAAAATACTGTACTATTTTTCAGATGTCATACATTTTATGCTTATAAAAACAAATTATATATACATTGTAAGAAAAGCATGGCCTTCTATTACTTCTGCTGGTTGCTTTTTTTGTTCTAGGAGAATCTTAATTCACTTCAAAGTACCACTCGAGTCCTCAAGTTCCTGAATACACAGTTAATAAGCTGAAAGTGGAATATACTCTAAACTGGCTACTGATGGAGAAACCCCAGAGAATTGTCCCGCTTAAAAAGAGAAAGGGAAAAAAGGCCACTAAACTCACCAAAGGCCTGCATTCAAGGCCAGAGTGGATAAGAGGAATCTAGATCGAGTGGAAATGTTACCCTCCTATATCCTTTTGGGAGCCGCTTATCAGGAATTTCTCCAGAGAAATTAGGCAAAGGAACCTCAACTATAAAGACGCTGCTTTAGTAAAATAACCATTCACCCTGAAACAATTCCTCACCTTCCTATCCAGCTTAACATAAACACATTATCTTATTTTCACACCAACAGTGTAGTTGCAGGCGGTACAAATTTTTATCCCCAGTTTAAGGACAAAGAAAGTGAGGCACAAACAAGGTCACCAGCTCACGAGAAGTATCTTAATTCCCAGCTCTGGGCTCTTTCGCTACGTCACGCTAATGTTTGCTTTCGCCCTTCACCTCTCTTGGCATCTACCTTTCACCAGATCAGAAAGCGGAGTTCTTTTCTAACATGAACTTACCCCTCAAGAAATGACTGCCCCTTTAACTATTCCGTTTGTTGTGTTCCTTCCTTAAATCTCCGTAAGAAACACTTGCTCAGAATAAGTAGAAAATAAGTGTTCTTGAGCAAACAAACCAATGTGGCCAGGCCTATCGGGTTAGTTTAACCTTTCAGGAACAATGAGTGAAGGCTCAAAAAACCTATATGATCTCAAAAGGGTAGAGATTCCCTTTCCAGTTGCTGGAAGTGGTTTTTAGAACTGAGTCAGGAATGCCGTGAAACTTGCAGGTAAGATCTTTAGGCCTATCACTTGAATTCTCATCTTTCATATACATTCTTTTTTCTTTTAATTTTTATTTATTTTAGAGAGAGAGAGAGAGGGAGAAATGTGGATTTGTTGCTCCACCCATCTACGCATTCACTGGATGATTCTTGTACATGCCCGGACCAGGACTGAACCCGAAACCCTGGAGCACCAGGACAACTCTCTAACCAACTGAGCCACCTGGCCGGAGCCACCTTTCATATACATTCTAATATTTCATATCAGATACATTCTTTCTATCGCTCTCTCTCCTTCCTTCTTTCCTCCCTCCCTCACCTTCCATCTTCTTTCTCTGCCTTTCCTTCCTCTATTAGTAGCATACACTTCCTCCTGAGGCATGAAGCCTTTAACTAGTTTCAGAGTACCCACTGGAAGCAACTATGACTAGTGAAATAACTTCATACAGTGTTAACCATTGAACTAGTGGAAACACCAAGAGTTTACGGTATGCACCCAAAAGACCTAAGCACCAAATACTAACCATGCACACAAGGGCAGTGCTCTCATGAGAATATGAGTGCCTAGGGATGACAGCAGAGTTCTTTTTTTCCTTTGGTAACTAAAGAGTTAGTAGTTTTACTTTCAACACACAAGAAGGATTTAGGTACAATAGTAAATCCAGCTCTTAACTCAAAAGTGGGTGGATTTAGAGACCAGGGCATTAACATTCCTGCATTTGTTAAAAAGGTATGTTCTGTATTTAAATTAGATTTCCACCTATTCAGCCCTCAAACCCTTTCTCTGCAATGATTTTACAGTCTTGACCTTGGTTAACTAATTAATACTTTCATGACAACACTCTACAAAGGTACAAGTAAAGAATTTTTACTTAATGTGGAAACAAAGAGAACAAATTTTAAATACAAACACACATACCTCATTTCAAATTTAAATAATATGAAGGAATGCACATTCACAAATGCAACATAAATAAAAATCATTTGCTCTAGAAATTTTCCCTAAGCTTTTCAGTTTAGAGACAGCACCACTTAATATTTGAACTAAATGCATTAATATAATTTATCAGTGACAGGCTTTCTCTAGGTAAAGCAATCACAGACTTTTAGAGCTATGAGAAATATCAGAAATCATTAAGCACAATTCTTTCACTGGAAAAAATGAGAAAACTCCCAAGTTAAGCAATTAAAAAAGCCTCACAGCTGGCTAAAGACAGGCAAGGGTCATGGCTCCTGACTCGTAGTTTGGCCCAGCTAAATTCCTTGCAGGTGAAACATATTTAACTTGTTGATATAACACCAAAAGCAACAAAAGTGAGAATTACTCTTCCTATATACATGACTGACATTATACAGAAGCTGTTTCAATGTTTAGTATCTTACACCATCAATTCTTAACTTGTGACTCACCCTGCTGAGTTGATCCAATAACCTTTGGTTCTGTTCAGATAACTCCTGGACGGCCCGTGTCTTTTCTCGATCTGCCTCCCGTAGATGAACTTGCTGCCTCTCCAACTCATCCTGAAGCTGTTTCACATCACTCTCCAGCTCTGACACACGCCCTTCCCACTCTCCTTCTCGGTTCTCAAACCGTCTTCTTAGCTCGTGTTTCTCTTGTTCTAAGTGCTGGGTGAAAAGTGAGTGGGATTTAAAAATTGTTAAAAATTCCACAGTTTTTCGGTTTTTTACTCTTTGCACACTCTCCTAACTTTTATTGATTGATTGACTGTAGAGAGGGAGGCAGAGAAACATCGATTTATTGTTCCATTTATTCATGCACTCATTGGTTGAATCTTGTATTTGCCCCAACCTGGGATCAAACCCACAACCTTGGTATATCGGGATGATGCTCTAACCAACTGAGCTACCTGGCCAGGGCCTCTCCTAACTTTTCCTGGTTAGTCAGTACAACAAACACCGCCACTTAGGAAAAGCTGCCCGTTCCACAGCTTTGAAAATATTTCCTTCTCTCAGAGTAGAAAAGGAATTGGTTTCATAAAGAGAATGGCATTCCTATTGAAAATAGTTAACGTTATTAGGTTTATTCTTGTCCTTGGGCGTGGGGTTCTAGACTTAGGAATTCACTTGAAATTTAGCAAGCCATCTAATTAATTGGTGAACTATACATTTAAACAATTTAAAATGACTCAAGAAGGCTTCTGTTGAAATCATCTTTTATGCCTGGCATATATCAGGCACTTAAAATCACAGAAGTTTCAGAGACAGAAAGAACTCCAGAAATCCTTCAGATTAACTATCTTTTCTTACAAATAAGGCAACAGGAGAGGTTAGGTAACAAGCTCAAGATCAATACTAGTAAATGACAGAGCTGGGATTTGTGTCTCGGTTATTTCACTGCTTAGTGCTCTAAATCACAACTCAATAAATATTTGTTGCTATATATAGCACTGTATTTCAAAAACATTAAGGCAAGTTCAGATTCAGGCCTATTTTAAATCATGGCCTATTAGCCTTGCACATTTATTTCTGATCCATTCACTCATTCTTGGGTGACTACTATGAGCCAGCCACTGTGCTAGGGACACGGTGATGAACAAAACAGACACGGTCCTTGCCTGTACGAAATTTTTATTCTAGTGGGAGAGGCCAATACAAGTAATAAGCTGTGTGTGACAAATGGTATGCAGGAAAAGTATAAATGGTTTGAAGTAGCAGCTCAACAGAAAAGGATTCTTTTGGATTGAAGGAAATAAGAACATCTTTCTGTTTCTGTGAGATAAATACGAATGCCTCTTTTCAGAAGCAAGTATGTCCTTCTACTTAAAAGTATAGTATGTACCAAAAAAGCCAAGTCTATATCTAAAGGAATATATGAACTATATAAGTTAAAGCAACGGTCCTCAACTTTTGGTGCACTCAGAAAAGCTCTGGTCTCTTTCCAAAATATACCCCACATTATGGTTATACTTTATACAGACTCAGTTTGGAGCATGTGGGAAAATGAATGACAGGGAAGGATTTCTACTCATCAACATGAGGATTTTCTGCTCTTCTCTATGATCCACTCATATTGCTTGACTTTCAAAAAGGAAAATGTTTTAGTCACTATAGACACTTCAGAAAGATGAAATGCAGAAATAAATGCTAATTGCAATCCTAAAATTGTGATTCTTGGTTTTATTGAGTTTTTCCAAAATGAAAAATATTGAGCAGAAGGCAAAAGCAAGAACTCAGTAATCACACTGTTACTGAGAGGCCAGATATATTAGGCTTGTGTTCTAAAAGAACAGAGAGACTTAAAAATACTCAGCAAACAGCTGCTAGCGAACAGCCCAACCAAGCGACTAAAACAATCCAATCCACTTGGGAGGAGGAACTGAGGACAGGTGGTGCTGATCAGTCTATTCTGTCTGTACAGTTCTTTGGACACGTGACAAACTTCCTAATTCAGGTTTCCCAACACTTGGGGGGAGGGGGAATCAAGACCTTCCTATTAATAAACTTACAGTTATATCTACCCTGAAAAAAGGAAGATTTCTTCTAGAATTTTATTTTCAATTAAGTGCTAAATTAACCAGTAAAACTCTAGGCAGAATTATCAGCAAGTGTGGAGGTCAGGAGGCTCTGCCCATGCTATTCCTTATTTCTTGGGGCTATACAGTATCTTACACGTTACTATCTACACCTGAAACTAATATAACGTTATATGTAAATTATACCTCCAAGAAGAGAAAAAAAGGAAAAAAGTTAATATCAAAACTGTCAAGTTCATCAAAAACGGTTATCCTGGCCGGGTAGCTCAGTTGGTCAGTGCATCATCCCCATACACCAAGGTTTTGGGTTTGATCCCCAGTGAGGGCACATACTAGAATCAACCAGTGAATGCATGCATAAGTCGAACAACAAATTGATGTTTCTCTCTCTACCCCCCTCTTCCTCTTTCTCTAAAAAAATCAATGAATAAAAGAAAATTTTTTAAAAAAAGGAAAGTCTAAGAAACTGTCACAGCAAAGAAGAGACTAAGATATAAAAACTAAATGTAATGTGGTATCCTGGATGGAATCCTGGAACAGAAAAAGACATTAGGTAAAGGCTAAAAAAAATCTTAATAAATTAAGGACTTTAGTCAATAATAATGCTATCAGTATTGGTTTCTTAATTAAGACAAGTGTACCATACTAATGTAAGATGTTAGTAATAGAGGACATTGGGTGCAGGGCATATGGAAATTCTCTGCACTATCTTTCAAATTTTTCTGAAAATCTAAAACCATTCTAAAACAAAAAAAGTTTACTTAAAACTGTGAAAAAAAAACACAAAAACTGTGAAAAAACAAAAGCTAGTATCATTAGCCTACCTAAAATTGATTGTCACAGAAATGGGTTTCTGCAAAGAAACAAAAAAGCAACACCGTTCTCATAAGTCCAGGATATGATTTTTGAAAAATACAAAGAAAAAATATATATATTTTTTTCAGTGGACCAAGCACTGAATGCAAATAAGGAATCCTAGGTTTGCTTCCCTAAATCTACTATTGAGTCTCATTATGTAATCATTTTCATCTTATTTGTTTTGCCCTCTTAAAAAAATAGGGCTAGAGCCCTGGCCGGGTGGCTCAGCTGATTGGAGCATCATCCTGTATAACAAAAAAGTCGCAGGTTTGATGCCCAGTCAAGCACATACCTGGGGTTCAGGCCTGAACTCCCATAGGGGCACATATGAAGGCAACCAACTGATGTTTCTCCCTCTCTCAAATCAATGAAACATATCCTCAGGTGAGGATTAAAAAAACCTGATATAGTGCCTCCTTTCTTGGGGTCTACAGTCTCTCTCCCAGGGCCTCAGTCACCTTTAAAAAATGTTTTTATCATAAATTTGTAGATTTTTAAAAATTGATTTTAGAGAGAGGAATGGGGAGAGAGGGAGAGAGAAACATGGATGTGAGAAACATCGAACAGTTGCCTCCACATGCACCCGGGAGGGGGATGGAACCCACGACCTAAGTATGTGCCTGACTGGAACTAAACCCACAACCTTTGGTGCAGGGGACAATGCTCCAACCAACTGAGCCACCCAGCCAGGGTAAAACTAAAAATTTTTAATGATAATTTTCAAACATACGTAGAAGAAATAGTATAGCTGAACTCTCCATCATTCAGTTTCAATAATGCTCAATATTTGGCTTTTTAAAAATAAACTTTTAAAAATGTGTTATTTTAAAAATTGTGGTAAAGTACAGCATTCCCCCCTTATCTGCAGTTTCACTTTCCACAGTTTCAACTACCCACAGTCAACCTTGGTCCAAAAATATTAAATGGAAAATTCCAGAAATAAACAATTCACATTTTAAATTTTGCGCCCATCTGAGTAGTGTGATGAATCTTGAACCCTCCCACTCTATTCTGCCTAGGAAGTGAATCATCCCTTTGTCCAGCATACCCAAGCTGTGTACACTCCCTGCCAGTTAGTCACTTAGTAGCCCTCTGGGTTATCAGATCGACTGTCTCGGTATTGCGGCGCTCGTGTTCAAGTAGTCCTTATTTTACTTAATAACGGCCGAAAAGCACAAGAAAAGCTGTAAAGGATTTACTATCAGTGAAAATGTGAAAGTTCTTGACTTAATTGTTCTATTTTATTGTTAGTTGTTGTTAATCTCTTACTGTGCCTAATTTGTAAACTTTATCACAGGTATGTATGTATAGGAAAATCATAGTATGTATGAGGTTAGGTACTATCTGTGGTTTCAGGCATCCATTGGGGGTCCTGGAACATATCTTCCTCAGATAAGGGGGGACTACAGTATACGTAGCATAAAATTTACCATCTTAATTTTTAAGTGTACAGTTCAGAGGTATTAAGTACATCCACATTGTTGTGCAACCAACCTCCAGAAATGTAACTAGAGTTCATATGCTGACCTGCAGAGGAGTGAAGATTTTAAAAAATAGTTCAAGAACTTTAAACTATTTTATAAAATCAAAGGTAGTGTATTCTTTTACAAAAGAACCTTTCTTGTTACCGAATTTCGAAATCTTTTTCCTTTGTTGAAGAAATGTATAAAAGGCTCCACATGGAACCCAGGATGTGTGTAATTGCACACTCAGGATTACTCTGAAATCTACCACTCATCAAAATGACTGATATGATGGTCCTTTCAAGTCGGCTGTCTCTTCAATCAAGTCCCTCACTGAAGGAATTTCAAATCAAGTATAAATCTCTGCAGTAGTACTTCTATATAGAGCCGTGTAATCAAATCTCTTTTTAAAAAAAAGACACCCTTTTATTTGTAGACCTCTACTTCAAGTGAAAATTAAACAATTCAATTCATTGGGTTGCTTTTTGGCAGTCTACCTATAGGTTTCACAAACCACTTTTCAGAGAGGTATCTTGGGAGTTCATCGACTGGCAGACCTAGTTAACAGGCCAACTGAACTACAGGGCACTCATTGGTTTCCTTTTTTTTCCTCCCTGATTTACTTTTGATATGTTGAACTACAGACACACTTAAATCTTATTATGGAAAAGTTTCTAAATCTACATTCTGACTGTTCAATAAGTACCAGTGATATGGAACCAGACGAGGGTCAATTTCAGATCTTATTCAGGACTGTACTATTCTCTTGTAACTAATAAAAAAAAAAAACAAACACAAAAAACTGGTTGCAACCAAAGTGGATAAAAACAGTAAATGCACAGGCAGAAAAAGATAAGCTTGTCTCCACTGCCACAGATGTCTCCCCTTTTTAAAATCTCTCTAATTTTGGGAAATGTTGGTGTGTCAAACCACTTTCAAGACCCTTTTGTAGTTAAGGGCAAAAAGTGGCAAAAATCTTACAGCTCCTTTAGGGGTATTTATTAACAACAGTTGAAGCAATATGGTTCTCACATTTGGCCATGCGACTGCATGTGAGAGACACAGAACACAGAAAAGTGCTGCTTAAATACACATAAATACTGAGGTCTGAGTTAGGTCAACTACCCACGCTCACATGCTGAGCCCAAGCCTGCCTGACTGCAATGGAACCCCATTTCCTAATCCCCCAGTATTTGAAGGCTATAAAAAGCTCCCTTAGGGGCACTTGTTTCCCACAACTCTGAGCTGCCGGGAAGTTAAGACAAGGGCATCTGGAGGCCTTAACGCCCAAACTGGAAAGCTTTAGGCTAACACCCTGATTAGAGATTAACTACTTGTATGAAAACCTGAAGAATATTTTAAATGCTTTCCCCTTCTCATTTCTCGGTGTGCAGACATCACCTCGGTGCTGTATAGATTAGTCATACCGTAAGCTCTATTTCAGATGCTCTGTGCAGTACATATACAGAATGGCCCACAGCGACTGGAGCTGTGCATGGACCCATTCGTTACGAACAAGGTGGGAAAATCAGGTGTATTCAATGGATGCCCTGGTCTGATAATCCAAAATCCTCCATCCTACCCCCACCCTTCAGGCGGTTTTCTGTGAGGTAGGGCCAGCAAGAAAGGGGTGGAGTACGGTGGAGTGGGTGAGTGGCTCCCGAAGCTTCCCTGGGCCTGGTGGGTGCCCGAGCTCCCCCTGCTTCCCACCCATCCCAGAGGGGACGAACTCACCTCCAGTTTGTCGGTCAGCTCCTTGTGCATTTGTTCGTACTGCCGGCTCATGTCCTGGTTCTTCTCGAGTAGTGCCTTGCCCAGCCGGGCCGCCAACACCAGATCCTTCTCTTTCTGCCGGATCACCGACAGCAGCTCGGGGTCCTGGGCGGGCAGCGGCTGCAGGCCGGCCCCCTCGGCCAAAGGCCCAGGCTCAGCCGGAGGATGCTCTCCGGGGTCGGACGGCCGTTCCCCGGCCGCCAGCAGCGCCAGCTCCTCCTCTAACGCCAGTTCCAGCTCCCCGGGGCCCCCGGGGAAGGAGACCAGGGCGGCGGCGGCGGGACTCCCGACTGCGTCCGTGGCCGCGGCGGGCAGCTCCATGCAGCAGGCGCTGTCCGGCTCGGCGGGTGCTGAAGCGCGGCCGGCCAAGCCCAGGCAGAAGGCGGACATGGCCCGCGCGCGCGGAGCCCGCAGCGGTGCGGCCCTGCCGGCGCGCGCCAGGCTGCAGGGGGGAGGGGCCCCGCCGCACCGCCCCGCGCCTCGCCTCGCGCCGCGGCACGCGCCCCCCGGGTCCCCGCGAGTCCTGGGCGCGGTGCGCGCCGGCCCGCCCCTCCCCCACGCCGGCGGCACGCGCCCCCGCCCCCCGCCCCCGGGCTCAGCTGCTCGGCGCGCGCCGCGGAGGAGGAGGGGGTGGCGCAGGGAAGGCCGAGGAAGGGATACCGAGGGCCCGCGAGGCGGGAGGGGAGGTCGCGGGAAGGAACGCCCCCGTCGCCGCCGCTGGGTTTTCAGCCGCCCTGTTGCTGCCGCTGCCGCCACCGGCCGGGCAGCGCTTCACGGGGCGGACTGCGCTCCGCTGTCGCTTCGACGCTCGCTGCTGCTGCTGCTGCTGCCGGCGGCCACTGTCTGCAGCCGCGCTCCATGTCCCTCGGCTCGGCGGCAGCCCCAGCAGCAGCGGCGGCGGCGGCGGCTGCTGCAGGCGCCGAAGCGGCGGCTCCACATCGCGCGCCGCGCAGCCCGGCGAGCTCCTTCCTGCCTTCCCCGCTCGGGCTCCTCCCGCTCACCGGGCCGCCGCACCCCGCCACCCCGCCCCGGGCTTCCGGCCGCGCCCCCTCTCCCCGCCCCGGGCCGGCGCCTGACGCGCGCGGGCACCTGTTCGCCGCGCCCGCGCGGGATTCGCCGGCTCCCGGGTCTCCTCAGCGGCGCGCAGGTGGCGCCGGCGGCCTTAACCCCTGCGCTGCCGCACGCACGGGGCGACGGCGCGCCGCCCGGGGACGTGGCCGGCGTCCGCCTCAGGGCGTGGCCCCGCCCCCCGGCGCTCACCTGGGGTGTGGCCTCGTGCTCACCTCGGAGCCCCGCCCCACCCCGCCCCGGCCTCGGCCTCCGACGGGGGCGCCGGCTGGACCCGGGCCTCGCTCCCTCTCCGGGGCTGCGGCGCATCGGAGTCTCGGGCGGCTCGCAGCCTTGTCGCAGCGTCTCAGGTGGTCTCCGGGGGGACTGGGGACACTCCTCTGGGACAGGTGGCCAGTCACGGAATTTAGGTCTGGGCCCCCACGCGGGCTAAGCCGTCAGGAGAGGGAGCCCTAGAGAGCAGGAGAAGCGATGAGCTCAGAAACCCGGCATCTTTACGGTGATGACTCAGGGATCTAAGGGACCAGAACCTCGGGAAGAATAGCCCTGGAAGAAAGGAGTTGTGTAGAGAAATAACGAAAAACACTGCTCCCAGAGGAGACCGTGGGGCGAGGCAATGTCCCTAAATAATAACTTCTGTTCGTTAGGTGCTCAGTAGGGGCCACGTCTGGCGTGAAAGCGGTTTATCCGCATTATCTTAGATAATCCTCCCAAGGACCTTGTGTAGTGAGCGCTTGTCCCTCTTCCCATTTTACAGAGGAGGAAACTGAGGCCTCCAGAGATGCAGTCACCTG
This sequence comes from Miniopterus natalensis, assembly GCF_054644295.1. Lineage (NCBI taxonomy): Eukaryota > Metazoa > Chordata > Mammalia > Chiroptera > Miniopteridae > Miniopterus > Miniopterus natalensis. The sequence continues at coordinate 20,638,592 of NC_142100.1, forward strand.
CCCAGGTCATTACAGCAGGATCAGGTCCAGGCAGGCTGACTCCAGGTTCAGGTTAATTATTACTATTGACTCTCTTCACAGGAGAAGTCCAGAGGAAGATAAGTGGTACTTTGTGACCTAGAGGGCCTATGTCGAAATAGAAGGTGGTATTAGGGAAGCTTGTCTGCACTGATCAAAAGGACTGAAGAGCCAGCCTACTTGGGTGATTCCAGTCAGCTCTCTTGCTCTGACCTCATTGGTGATGCTCGGTCTCCTATTTTCAGAAACTATCCTTTCTGAAGCTGGAATCGGCCCCTATTCATTCCCTTTCCTCTTGGATAACAACCCGTTTTTGAGTTAGATCACACCTTGAGTCTTTTCATCACAGTGAAATGGAAATTTCAGGACAAGAGGCTGAAATGGGTCAGTTTTGCATGGCTTGTGTTAAAGTCAGAGCCTATGCCCTGGCCGGTGTGGCTCAGTGGTTAGAGTGTCTGCAGGAGCGCCCAACGGTCTCAGGTTCCATTCCCGGTCAAGGGCACGTACCTGGGTTGTAGGTTTGATCCCCAGGCAGTCGGTATGTGTTCAGGAGGCAACCAATCAAGACACATCGATGTTTCTCTCTCTCCCCCCTCTCCTCCCACTCTCTCTGAATATCAATGGAAAAAATATCCTCAGGGTGAGGCTTAATAAAAATAAAAAATAAAAGTAAATGTCAGAGCCTACCAATATTCAGATCTATACCTCACTTTCTACCCTCAAACTGAAGGTGAGACTCTGAAAGGCCTTGAGCCTTAGGGCTGGCTTTGTTCATTTTGTCTATTGGAAAGGAGACAGACAATAGAGGGGTTCCCACATCAATCTTAGAGCTGAATTTTGGAAATTGACCGTAATATGACAGCAATGTAGTGTTCTAATACTTTTTATCATGCCCTCTTGAGCAGCACTGTGGGCCCACGGTGAGATCCAGTTGCAATTCCTTTTTTTTGCTCAGGAAAGGACAGGATTCTCCCTAATCTGTTTATAGGGACACACATATCAAGAGGAAACAGAATTCCTGATCAAAAGGGGTTTCAGCTATTTATTTTTCCTTGATTCAGACTTGCATCCCATCTTCCCAAAAAGGTATTTGGCTACCTTTCTTGAATTTGAGGATCCTATATAGTGGCAGCTTCTTAAAGGTTAATTGTAATATTAAAACTGTATGAAGGAAATCCATTGATCTGTCTTCCACTTTGAATGGATCTTTTACCCATGGATAATCAATTCTATAACAGCATGTATTAGTCATTTTGAAAATATCAGTTCAGTGAGTTATGCAGATCTTCCAAATATTGTCATGTAATTATACTATATTTTAAAAATCACATTAATGTCACCACTGATCTCATCAGAAAAGTCTTTAGCGTTGGCAAACTATCAAGCTCATTGAAGCGAATATGAGTTTCCAAAAATTTTTATTTCCACTTAAGAGCTCCAATTTTATTATTGGTAACAATATTGTCATTGTTTTCCTTGAAGTGACAGACTTGCTTCGTTAATCTTTGAGAAAATGCCTGCCAAATACTCAAATCTGAATACCATAGTTTGTCAGTCATTCTTAAGTAAAAATGCTGTTCCGTGAAAACCATGGCTAGTTCAGCTCATAACTCAAATGGTGGTACAAATGCTTTATCTCAAGACAGCCACTGTAGTTAACTACGCAGCAGAAGTGCATTGTGGCCCGGCCAGGCATAGCTCTGCCATCGAACATCCACCTAGGATCCAGGAGGTCGCGGTTCGATTCCTGGTCAGGGCACATGCCTGGGTTTTGGGCTCGATCCCCAGCAGGGGGCGTGCAGGAGGCAGCCGATCAATGGTGCTCTCTCATCATTGATGTTTCTCTCTCTCTCTCTCCCCCTCTCCCTTCCTCTCTCCGAAATCAACAAAGATATATTTAAAACAAAAAAAGAAGTGCATTGTGGGTACTTCTCATTCCATCACAGGGAATATTAAAAAGATGTGTACTGAAGGGTCAGGAGTTAGTAAAAGTACTGTTATCATCAGGCACATTCTTAAGTGAAACTAGGTTTATTTATTTTTTTCCTTTCATAGCACATGGTTGTAAAGGATAACATCCACCAATACACGTTGATTCCACTGCTTTGATTCATGCTAAGGTTTCAGTAGTGTTGCCCACCATGACGTTGGCATAGTGAAAAATGAAAATAGCATTAGACCATTAGTATTATTATAAAATTAGTTATACCATTATTAATAAAGTCAGAATTACTAACATTGCAATGATTATGAAAATAGCGTCTACATTGTAGACCTCGTGAAAGGGTCTCTGGGACCTTGAGTTGGTAAACCACAGGTGATGTAGAGCCATTTAAGGCCATAAGGTCAGCTTTGAGCTAAGAAGAATAAATAAGAACCTGCCTACATGGAAATTAGTGCCAGGACTTAAAACTCATCAAAGCAAAGCTTATTGTCTAGCTTATTCTGCTTCATACTAGAATAATAGTAGCTAAAATATATTTAGCTTACGTTTTTTGTGTTTTTTTAAAAAACATATCTTTATTGATTTCAGAGAGGAAAGGAGAGGGGGAGAGGTAGAAACATCAATGATGAGAGGGTTGTCATTGATCAGCTGCCTCTTGCACGCCCTGTGCTGGGGATCGAGCCCGCAACCCGGGCATGTGCCCTGACCAGGAATCGAACCGTGACCTCCTGGATCCTAGCTTGATGTTCAACCGCTGAGCCACGCCCGGCCAGGCTAACTTTACATTTCTTAAATCCTTTATATGACATCTCATTTAATCTTCACAATAACCCTATAATGCTAGGCTGTAGCCCCAATATATATACTACCTACTTGATACTATGATGCTGGTGTTTTAGGCCTGACCAATCCTTAATTACTATGCTTGACTTCACAATTTTATCATTTATCTATTCCTTTAAATATATTTGCATTAGTTTTGCTTTTGGTACCTGGGTATCCTGGTTGAAGTCGGATGTGATCGATCTTAGCATATATAGATGGATTTCTACATTAATAAAGGCAAAACATGAAATTTTCCTTCCAAGAAATCCTATTTCCAAATATGACAACACTCACTGCATTTCCCCAGGTTGTTTTATTAACATCTCGATCTGCGAAAACTGGAAAGTGTAAAAGACAAAACATTTTCCAGAAAATTTGCTTTTGAAAAGCCAAGCATCGAAGAAGCACGAGGGGCTGGCAAAACATGTGATAAAGCGGTTCTACGCTCGATCTTTTTATTCAGCGATTGCAAGTGTGCTCGCATTTTTTAAAGTGGTATATTTTATTTATGAACTAGCGGTGGGAACATAAAAGCCTCACCATTTTCTCAAATGTAACCGGAAAGCTTTTTATATGTTTTGGAGATGAACTGATTCAACATTTTGCAAAATGTGGTGTGTATACCCCTAGTGATTCTGAACTTGATTTTTAAGGGAAGCACATTAACTTCAGTGGTTGGTGCTCACCAGAGTGGGCCTTTAGCAGACACCCTGTTCTGGCTGGCATGGCAGTGTGCTTTCTCTGCAGCCCATGTGGGTGCCCCAGCTCACCCTGCTGGGTCCCCTTCTCAGTCCCACCTAAACTGCAGCAGCTCCCCACCCCTATTTTGGGTTCTCACCTGGATAGGCCCCTCACACCTTTCCCCTCACCCTTCCCAGGCTCCTCTACTCGGCCTCACCCCCCAACCCGCTCCTTTTTACCTTTCCCCAGATCACCATTATGGCTGAATTTCCACCTCCAGCCTCCCCATTCCTTCACCCTGCCAAGCTCCTCGCTTCTCTCAGGGCCTGGCCCCTTATTTAGTCTCATCCTGCCCCTCCCCTGACTCGCTGTCCCTCAGCTCCTGTCCCTTTGCTTCCACCACCATTTCTGCCCAGCTTTTCTCTTCCAGGTGAGAGTTCCCTTCTCCCGAAAGCATTTGCTTAACACCCCAGGTCTGGCTGCTTTTTTACCCGTATCCATTATTTTCTAACTATGTAGAAAACAGTTTTCAGCTCCAGACCCATCTCCTCCTTGTCAGGCACTTTCAGTCTTTCCCCTTAGTGATTAAGAGCATGGACTCTGGAGCCAGACTTTGTGAATGGGAATCCCAGGTCTGCCCCTTGTGACTTGGGCAATCTTGAATGTCTATGCTTCAGTACCCTCCTATATAAAATGAGGGTAATAATAGTACTTACCTAATAAGGTCATTATTAAGGCAAAAAGATTTCATATAGGTAAAGCACTCAAAACGGTGCATGGTGCATAGTATGGGTATTTGATAAATAAGTACGTAAAATAACTGAGCACAGATCTCTTCCCTCTGACACTATGATGATCTTTCCTATCTTTTACATCCGTCTTCCTTACCCTTATATGCCTATTTCCTTTTAAAATAAATTTATTAAGTTAAAAAATGAGTCAACTCAAATAAAAATAACAAATAATAATATAGATGGCATTGGGTATGGCAAAATCGTGATGGAGGTATGCAAATGACTGACGCTGGTGTGTAGTGGGGTTACTGAGAGTGGTGGTCTGGAGTCTGGGGTTCCTGGGTTAGATCCAGCATTAAGCGTCTGCGGACATTTGAGCAAGGCATTTAGCGTCTTGGACTTTGGTGTCTTCACCTGTATGGTAAGAGGTTGGGCTGGATGACCATCCTCCATCTTCTAAGCTGGTGGTTCTCCACTGGGGGTGATTTTACCCCCTGGAGACATTGTGCAATATCTGGAGACATTTTTGGTTGTCACAACCAGGAGCAAGGGTTGCTACTGGCATCTGGTGGGTAGAGGCCCGAGATGCTGCTAAACATCCTGCATGCCAGGACAGCCCCCACAGCAAGGATGTTCTGTCCACAAATGTCAATAGAGCTGAGGGTGAGCAATTGTGATCTAAAAGGACAGGCTTCTACAATTTGACCGTGGGATTTGTTGCCTGAAAAGGCTCTACACGGGCTCTACACAAGAGAGTCTATGATGTGAGCCCACTGGTGTATTTGGCTGCTTCCAGGAGTCCCCGTTGGGAAACCAGCCCATAACAGAGCCATACCACTTAGGCAAACAAACAAGCAAAAAAAAAATTTTTAAAAGCCTTTTGTTTTGAGCTGAATTGCTCCCAACATTGACTAAATTGCTCCCGCCCCTCTCCTCCTGGTTTGGCTCTTTCTATTGCCCAAACTCATCAGAAAATTACTGCTTTCTGCTCAAGAGTTGGCTATTTTTTGTTCTTCCACTGCCCACATCTAGAAAGATTTGCGATTTAATTTTCCCTGTGTTCACATCTTTCTGCTTCTTTTCGATGATCTTGGCTCTAAACACACTGCTGATGTGTTTGGCTACGGGTATCATTTATCTGAAGTTATTTTTAGACGTTTCCTAGTTTTATTTCATTTCAAGGATTTCCCAAACATTTGCTACTTCGTGTTCTTTTCACTTCACATTCTGGTTTAATCTCTTGGCAGGCAAATTATTTATACCTATTGATACTGCTCATACTAGCACTGTTTCTTAAGTGAATTTCCCTTTTCTTTGGTTTTCTTTATCGATTTTAGAGCAATAAAATCGATTTTAGAGTATATCATTCAGTTGCCAGGACAACTGAAAACTTTTGCTGGTGGAGAGATAGGATGCCTTATAATCTGTTTTTTATAATTTGTGTTATCATTGCTATTACTGCTCTCCTGGCTCTGGGGAGAAATAAGTTTTTATTGGTGATGAAACATTTTTATGGGTGAATTAATTTTTTAAAATTCCCGAGTCTAGTGGATCAGACAGCGATCAGGGCAGTTGGCCAGTAAGTATTTCTTGAGTAACCAACAGAAGTCGGTATGGGTTGGGAATTAACATTTTACAAGACCTTCAGAATGTATGAAAACACAATCCCTATCCACAATCCCTATTTCATCATGATCGTGGAAGAGTGTGGACAAACTGGACATTTGCCGTTATCATGTGGCTTGTCAATAGCTCACACCAGAGGAAATATGACATAGTGGTTAAGAACATGGTTTCTAGGGTAAGACCCAAATTCAAGTTGAGGCTCCCCCAGTTACTAACTAAATAATCCTGGGCAAGTTAGGTAACCTCTCTGACCACCAGGCATTGCGTAAGTAAATAATTTTCTTCACTAATGTGTTCTTAGGACATAGCACAGTGCCTGCAGTGGGATCTTGATCTGATTTTATGATGAATGAACAATGTGCGTAAAGCGCTTAGCACATTGCCCGGCATGGTCAGTGCTCACTCAGTAAGGAGTTAGGAAAACAACACCTTGATCTCAGAATGCCGGATTTGTTACATATTAACATCTTCTACAGGGTTGGTATCTACCTTTTCATTTACTGAGAACCTTTATTATATAGAGGCTGTGGTGTTAGAAATGATGTAGCATAACATATATGCTATGATACTTGCCCTCAAAAAAAATATTACAATTTAATGAAGGATAGAAAACCTAAACAGAAATAACTATAATTATAACCAGTATTGAATTATATTTAACAGTACGTTAAACACCTTATAAATTTATGTGTGACTTGGAATTCCGAGAAGGGAGTTTTTGCTAGATACAGAGGCATGAAACCATAAGTCCGTGTGATTTTTATTATTAGTATGAGCTGGCAATTCTAAACAATGTCAGTGGCAACATGCTGTCACCTCCCCCCTTGGTATACTACTGACAATATTTGACAGAATTGATCAAGGAGCACTTCGTGAAGTTGGCCAGTAAAAGGACATAGGGGATCCCATGGGCAGAGATGGGGCAAAGCAAGTAGAGGGAACAGTTTCTCCAAAGACACAGGGGCCAGGATGTTGTGTTTGGTGACCAGCAAAGGATGGAGAAAATGAAATTGTGAAGGTACGTTGGCATTGGCTTGTGGGGGGGGGGGGGGGAAGATGCTATTTTTAAAAATTAGAATTTAATGTACTCTCCATAATAAAATTGAATAAGTTGATAAGATTCTTATTTTTAAAGTATTCTTTACATTTTTACTTATAACACTCAATTGACCAATTAGATAATAAACATACTTGTGGATTTAAAAAAAAAAAAGTCATTTATCGAGTGTCCACTATGAGCAGCTAAAGGATTGGCTTATATTACCTTGCTTAAACCTTACAACAATCCACTCAGATGGGCATTATTACCCCCACTTTATAGATGAGGAAACTGAGGTTCTGAGAAATTAAGGGCCTTGCCCCCTACACCCCCCCAAACCCCACAAACTAGTAAGGGGCAGAGTTGAGATTTGAACAGAGGTCAGATTGCTTATTGCACCTACCTAGCATTGAATGCTAAGCCAAAGACAATGGGGAAACCAATGGAGATTTTAAAACCATGAAGTGCCCCCCAATAAAGCTGTACTTCCAAAAGATGAATCTACTGCTGGTGTGAGGGATGAAGTACAAGTGGGATCAGGGATCAGAGACCAATTATGATGCTGCTGGAAGAGACTAGATTGCAGGTATGCCGGAAATGGAAAAAAGATGTCAGCGGGGTTGTAAAGAAAGAATTGCTAGGATTTGGACACTGATTGGAAATTGGGGGGCGGGAGGGAGGGAAAAGGAGATGCGATGTGCCTCTGAGGTTACTTACCTGGGACAGAACGATAGTGCTGTTTCCAGAACAGGGAGCCCAGGAACAGAGAGAGAATCATGCAATCAGGCCTTGATTTGTCTATGGCCAGGGACACCTGGCTCACACAGGGAACTGAGACAAGCACGCAATGAGTATAAATACAGCAATTATCAGAGCGAGTTGTTGATGAGATATATTGGTGAGGAATTGTATTAATGGCTTTGAAATTGAAAAGTTTCCTCACTTGGAAGGAAGGGAAACTGTAACGGATGGAGAAGAGCTAGAATATTTGATAGGAGGAGGAAGGTTGTTCTTTGTGTTTGGGGAAGCACTGGTGAAGGCCTGGCGTGGGAAACAGAGAGCTAAATAAACATGGCTCCATGCCTGTGGGAATGGAAGCGACCCTCCTTCATCGGTGTGACTGCAGGTGTGACCCCCCTCTCCCCTGACTCCCATCTGCAGCAGAGCACATTGGGCTTCTCTTCCTGACAGTCCCTCCCCACCCCTCCAAATCTAATAAAGGAAGGGATTAGGGAGAGGAGTAGGCCCTCCTGATGGGCTTAGAAAATAATTGCATCGAAGAAAGCTGTGTGCATGTTTTAGTATACATCGGCATTTACAAAACCCAAGAACTTGCAAAGGCTTATATTCAAGAAGACATATGAAATTACCCATTAAGAGAAGAGAAGATGGTAAGGCCTCAAAAACTGATCCTGGAATTTATTTTAATTGAAGAAAAACCAAGCAATGCATGAAAGGTATAAAGTTGCATTTCCCTGGGGACTCCACGGAGTGATTCAGCTTTTCGTAAGTGGGTCGGAAAACTGCTAATTCTGTGATGATTTTGTTCAGCTGCACTCAGCCGGTACATTTGTTTCTTGCGGATCTAAAAAAACAAGTGTGTTAAGATTATCAAAGTTGATATCAACCCAGTGTCAAACCGCTTTGTTTATCAACCGCGAACACTGCCTTTATTTTCTCAATTGAACGTCTGTCCTTTTGATTAGCAAGTAATGACAATATTGTTCGCGCCTTTATTTTGGAATGCGGTGTCCTATGTCGCACAAATCCAAGTGACACCATCATACAGGGAGCCTCAAACAGAAGGAAATTCAACAGGCAAACCGTGGCACTAAACAAGGACAAATACAGGAGCTGATATATTGGTTTTCTGGAAACGGAGCTCAGGTTTAAAAACATAAGCCTTTGAGCATTGACCTAGGATCCAAGAGGTCATGGTTCGATTCCCGGTCAGGGCACATGCCCGGGGTTGCAGGCTCCATCCCCAGGGCTGTGTGTGCAGGGGGCAGTCGATCAATGACTCTCTCATCATCGATGTTTCTCTCTCTCTCCTTTCCTCTCTCTGAAATCAATAAAAATATATTTAAAACAAAAACAAGAACATAAGCCATGTGCTAGCATGGAAGAGCTGTTCCCCCCCCCCCCCCCCCCGGTTTTGGTAATATACACAGAACATAAAATTTACCATTGTAACCAGTTTTCAGAGTACAATTCCGTGGCGTTGAGTGCATTCACACTGCTGTGTTATCATCGCCATCAACATCCACAGAACTCCGTTTTGCAAAACCGAATGTGGTACCCATTACACAATAACTCCTCTCCGGTCTGGCCCCCAGGCCCTGGCAACCATTGCTGTACTTTCTGTCTCTATAAATTTGACTATTCTAGGTACCTCATAAACGGAATCATACAGTATTTGTCCTCTTGTAACTGGCTTCTTTCACTTAGCACAGTGTCCTCAAGGTTCATCCGTGTCGTAGCATACATCAGAATTTCCTTCCCTTTTAAGACTGAGTAATATTCCATGATATGTACACGCCACATTTTGTCTATTTATGCATCATTTAATGGGCACTTGGGCTACTCCCTCCGTTTGGCTATTATGAATAGTGCTGCTTTGAACACGAGGATACAAGTATCTCTTTAAGTCCCTGCTTTCAGTTCTTTTGAGTGTATAGCCAGAAATGGAATTGTCAGATCATATGGTAATTCTATTTTTAAAGTCTTGAGGAATCTCCGCATGTTTCTCATAGTGATGGAGAGCTATTTTAATGTCATCTGACGCCGAGATGCATGTATTCATTCATTCCTTCACTCTCATTCTTTCAACAAACATTCCTGAGGACTTGCCTTATAGAATGACTGTGCTGGGCTCTGTGGAGTTTATAATTAAGGCTAATTTGGTGGTATAAAAGAGAGCTGTAAAATAAATACACAATGTATTTCTCCTGAGCCAGAGCAAGGCTTGAATTCAGGGGTTCAACGCAATTTTTAAAAATCTTGTCTATCAAAGAAGTTGGTCTATTTGGAAGCATAGAAAAAGGACCACCACAGGGATAACTATCAGGAGTCCTATTAAAATATGGCTCAGCAACTGAGTTCTAGAATTACAGACTCATTGATGAGACTATCCCGAGACGAGCAGAGTGTGTCTAAATAACTAAGCAGAGGGATGCTTTTTAAGCCCATTCTTCTAACTCTCTTGGTTCTAATTATATGCTCCTTAAGCTGTGTTCTGATTGCAATTTGGCTTCTCTGCCTACAAAGAGAGAATGCTTTTAGTCATGCCAACCTCAGCATCGTGGTCTTTGAGAGCTTAAATTTCTCAGCGTAAATTAATAATTGCATCTCGATTTTGAACATGAGGCTTATTAAGCTCTAATTAATGTCACTGCAGTCCTAAAACATTTTGCCGCTATTGATGTGCTGGCTAAATCAGATTTCTAAGCCTTTTAGACCGTAGACCAGAGCCAGGCCGATAGACATCTCGGAACCTCAGTTTTCTTATCTGAAAATGGAGATTAAAACAGCACCTACCTCATAGAGCTGTTGTAATGATTAAATGAACTCATGTAAAGTGTTTAGAACAGTGTCTTATGCATAATAAACACACTTGTTGTTAATGGGAAATTACCTATGAGGTTTCTTGGTTGACAAAGTCTGACCTCACAGAGCCCATAAGCTTCTCTTCGCCTGGAACCTGCATAATAACTCTTACTCTCAAGGTGCAAGCAAAGTGGTGAGGGATTCATCTCAGGTTGTCTTCCTACCCCTTCCTTTGCCGCCTCTCCCTCTCCTTGCAAGCACTGCACACCTTGGGGACTTTCTCCCCTGGCCAGACAGAGCCAGCACCCCCACAGGCAGTACCCCAAGCTCTGGCCTTCACACGACCCAGCTCGCGAGTCCCTGGCAAGGTTACTGTAGTCAGTATGAAAAATTTATCGATGCCAATGAAGTCATGACTGATAGCAGCGATGGATTACACATGCGTCCACTTTAACCTTCCCGAAAATGTATTGCGAACATCCAAAGGAATGCTCTCAAATTGTAGAATTTAATTGACTGAGATTGGCCAAGAAGGAAAAAGAACCTTTGGGGTCACACGAGGCTCATTTGGTGCCCCCTCTGAGGTAGGTCTCTTGTTTTCTCTACTGTCCCTTTAAAGAATTCTGGGCCCACTACAGAAAGAAAATTGCTCTTGTGTGGTCTCAGGGGGTTTATGAGATTTACAGGATTTTGCATGAATCCTGGGAGATTCTTGGGCTACATTAGGGGTTTCAGGTGTGGGTGAGTTGCTGAATAGTAATTATAAGGGCCAGGGCAAAAGAGTCACATGAAACGGAGCTGATCTGAGCCTAGAACAGACGCTGAGTTTTATTTTTGATGCCAATTAGGCTGGTCCAGGGGACCTGAAACAAGGAGACCAACTCGCTGCTATTAACTTTGCTACTTTCTGATTGAGTCCGTATATGACGACACCATCACTGGGGGATTGTTCAGAAAAATCACAAAATTTGGTTGAACAACTGGCAAATAGAACTCACAAAGAAAACGTGAGTGAACAGAATTATTTAACCCGAGATAAGTAATAGCACATCCTGTGTTAAGTTACTGCAGGTGGTTGTATGAGTCAGGGTTCTCCAGAGAAACAGACCAATAGGATAAATAGATGAAAGATCTATTATAGGAATAGGCTCATGCGATTACAGGGGCCGAAAAATCTCACCATCTGCCGTCTGCAAAGTGGAGAACCAGGAAAGCTAGTGGTGTAATTCAGGCCACGTCCAAAGGCCCAAGAACTGGGGAGGGGCTACGGTGTGTCCACTTCCAAGTTCGAAGGCCTGAGGACCAAGAGCATCGATGTCCAAGGGCAGGAGAAGATGGATGCCCCAGCTCAAGCGAAAAAAGCAAATATACCTTCCTCTGCCTTTGGTTTTGTTCAGGCCATCATCAGGTTGGACAATGCCCGCCTTCAGTGGAGAGTGTGAGCTTTATGATGCTACTGGTTCAGATGCTAATCTATTCCAGAAATACGCTCACAGACACACCCAGAAAGAGTATTTTACCAGCTGGGCCCAGTCCAGTTGACATAGAAAATGAACTGTCACAGTGGTGATCGATTACTCTCTAACTGCACTGAGGATTTTCATTAAATATCAAATAAAAGTTTCTGAAAATGCTGGTTGCCTGACTCTGAAATCATTTACTGAATTTAAGAGACTCTGGGCTGCTTTTAAAAAATTGAAGTGTTGGGCTAGGATGTAGTGTATATAGAATGGCTTGGGTGTGGCCATGGCGAACCACCAAGTATGAATGAATGATACACACATGAGCTTGTCATTCGTCTCTTCTGCCTTATCACTCTACATAACTCACCATAAAAACAGGAATTAGCCTGTGTTAACCTAAACTCATCCACTATAATGCTCATTTATGTCAACATGTGGTAACAACACACCCAGAAAGTGCTGGCCCTTGATTGAACACTTGGATTATTTATGATCCCTGGGCTTCTTTGAGAAATCTAAACACAGATCAGATTGGTTTGTTTCAGCTTTGAGACGTTTTGACCATAAAAAGTGAAGGATTACAATTTTATATCGAAGACAGCTGCAGCTTCCATGATTTAAAAAAACTACTTACAAATTTCATACAATGAAGTTTGACTTTAAGGCTAAGGTGAAGTCTCCAGGACTTAAGTTGGGTTATGGAAGCTCTTAGATTCTTGTGTGATAGATATTTTAAATTAGGCCTGGCCACCAACTGTCACTCGAAGGAACAAACCCTAGAACCTCTCCCCAGGATGGGGAAAACTTTCTAGGTTGAAGCTGCCTGGAGACGAGTGAAAAGTTCTTTGTTCGCACAGGGGTGGGCCACGAATTTCACTTGCTTTCCACTCACGTTTCCTTTGAAATCCTGGGTGAGTGGGGCCCTCTTTTGGGGTGGGTGTAAATACAGGAGCCAGAGGAGAGAGAGCAGGAAGATTAAATGAGGATATTGCTTGATCAGATCAGCACCAGCTTTTATAGGATCAGAAACTCAAAACAACCTTTGCTTTTCAACTTGCTTTTTTCTTTCCTTGCTTTTGGTACTTCCTGGGTTTACTAGTGACGCCTCTTTTTAAAATTATAGATGATCTCATCTTTGCTGAAGGGCACGAGGGAAAGGGAATTTAAAATCTGTCCATATTTTTGGCCAATGTTTAAAAGGAGAACTACTGAGAAAGTCAGAGATGTGCTGGGTTTTATTTTCTAGTTTTTTATTCTGTTTTGGCCAATTTCTTTTTCTTGTTGACATGAACATCAGGCGAGTCATTGAACGTATAGAGTCATTGTGCAAAACTGTACACTGTACAGTATCACATAAAACTGTTCTCATAAAAATGGGGATATATGCCAAAATTAAAAAAAACCCACAAAAATATAAATAAAATTTTAAAAATGGGAATATCCCAAGACAGTTACCAACTTTTGTTAGTCTACAGCCCACTAAACACTGAGCCATGACAAATGGAATTTTTAGAGTTGATCAATCTTTTCAGGACACATTCTTGGGGGCATCTAGCACAGTCATCTAGTATTATTTCAATTGATGATTAAAAATAAGTCTTTTGTGGTAGAAAGCTCTTCCTGTTATTTATTTCTTAAGCCTCCTTTCCGACCACGGTGCTAACAGTTCTGCTTATTTTAGGAAGCATGCATACAATTTTGCCATTAACGTATTCAGTGTCAATTATCCAGGGGCACACAGCTCTCAGAGTTGAGAATTTCCTTAAGAAAAGGAAATTCTGAATTTTAAGTTTCCTTTGATCACGGTCCCATTTTAGCTGGCTACCTGGGGTGAGGGAAACCTCAAAAGACATCTGATGCTGCTTTTAACGTGTAGTTTGAGTCATGCACGTTGGATTTAACTTTAATAAAAACAGAAGAGATAAACCCTGAAGTGTATATGTTGGTCCAGATTTATAGGTCTTAGACAAGAAGCCCAGGCTGTTCTTAAAAATTCATAAAGAATGTACTTTTCATTCTCGCTGCTTTAAATCTCAGGTGTTGCTTAACCTAAGTCTACCTACCACCAGGTCAACATAATGATCTGTTAGGTTCTTGGCAAAACTTTTGACTCCACCCAACCTCCCCTCTCCTGGTGTCTTCCCCCACCTTGTCAACCCCCACTTTCCCCTTGTCACCACAGGTACCCTCATCAGCTTCAGCATGATGTCATGAGCTGGCCCCCTGCCAGCCTCTTAGCTCCCCCCCCCCATCACGGAGACTATTTTTCAAAGTCCTGTTTGTGATTAACTAACCTTGGCAGTTAGGATAACACAGGGTGGAGCAGTTCAAGCAGCATGTGGGAAATTTCCTTTACAGATGGCTTCTTTCTCTTTGGTGGGAAAAACAGAAACTCTTGGATGGCATAGATTGGCTCATGACTAATCATGAGTCAGATTTGATGTCCCTCAACCTGACCCTACCAGAATGTTCTCTGATTTAGAAGATTTTCCTCCCTAAAGATGATAGTAGGTAGTGCATCCTTGCCTCTGTCTGGGGCTAGAAGGAATGAAGCCAATGAGAGAGAAACCCATCTTAAATAAAAACATCTTGGCTAAAAACCTCCTAGGTCTGGCTTTGTATCCAGAAGAATGAAAAGCAGGGTCTTGAAGAAATATTTGTATATTGTGCCCATAACTGCCTTACAGTAGCTGAAAGGTGGAAACAACCAGAGAGTCTGTTGACGGATGAATGGATAAACCGAATGTGATATATTCACACAATGGAGTATTTACTATTCAGCCTTACAAAGGAAGGACATTCTGACACATGCTACAACATGGGTGAAACTTAAGGACTTATGCTAAGCGACAGAGGCCAGTCTCAAAACGACAACTATAGTCTGATTCCACTGATATGTGGTACCTAGAGCAGTCAGATTCCTAGAGGCAGAAAGTCGAATGGTGCTTGTCAGGGGCCGGGGGTGGGGTGGGGGGAATGAAAAGCTGTTTAGTGGGTGGCTGTAGAGTTTCAGTCTCGTAAGGTGCAAAAGTTCTAGGGATTGGTTGCACAACACTGGGGATCCGCTCAGCAATACCGAACTGTGCTCTCAAAAATGGTTATGATGGTAGATTTTATGTTATGTGTATTCTACTGCAATTAAAAAAAAACACCCTGGCCCTGCCGGGTTAGCTCTGTTAGTTGGAGTGTCCTCCCGATGAGCCAAGGTTGCTGGTTCGATCCCCAGTCAGGGCACATGCAATAGTCAACCAGTGAATGCACTGATGGGTGGAACAACAAATTGATGTTCCCCCTTCCTCTCTCTCTCAAATCAATAAATAAAAAATAAAAAAATAAAAAGAAGTCGACCTCTCTAAAAAAAAAGAAAAAATCCTGGAAAGAGGAGTGAGTAAGGAAAAACTCTGATGATGAATTTGAGGCTGTACAGGGAGAGACAGGTGCTGGGTCCTGGATACAGATGGGGTTATTGAGGCTGGTGCCACCCTATTTCCCCCTTCAGGACTGAAGGACAGACGCCTGCCCCAGCTTCTGGGAGTCCTCCTGGCTGACACCCCCCAACCCCCCAATCCCCAGTCTTCGTGGGACTTGCCCTCTGCTGAAGAAAGCCATCTCACCCAGCATTACCCCTGCTTCCCCAGGGCAGCCTGTGTCCAGTAAGATGTCAGTGCAGGGGCAAAAAAGGGCACGATCCTCTCACCCCAGTTGGAGGCAGCTCTGAAGGGGGAGCCTGGCTTCAGGGCTCCCCATGGAGTCGGCCAAAACCGCATTGTGACTGTCACATCTCCTCCCTCAGCCCAATCTCGCTGCCTTCGCTCCCCCCACAGGTGTGGATGCTGAGAGCTCTCTCTAACCAACTGGCTGCAGTCTCGGCTCTAGCGAGGAGGGCCTGACTCGCATCGGCTAAGATACCAAAGCCGGCAGAGTTGGCAGCTGAGGCCGAGATGAATCCAGAATGGGGAGCAGTGGGCGAAGGTAGGGATGACTGTCATTTGCAGACATGCGACCAAATGCAATGGTAGGGGCTCTGGCTCCCCCCCCCCCCCGAGTTCTCTGAGGAAGAGGAGCCCACTGGGGCCACGGAGGAGCCAGTCCCTGAGAGCAAACGGAGACATGGGCCCAAGCAGAGCAGGAGCAAGAGGTGGACTCCGGCAGACACAGAGATGTGCCGTTCGGGTCCCTCTTCAAGGAAGGACCTGTTACTCAGCCCTGAGGAGTGGGGCCAGCAGCTGGCCTCCAGCTGTGAGCTCCTTGGGGTTGGCCTCACCTAAGCCTTCCCAGGGAAGCCCGCATCAGGGCTAAAAAACAACAACGAGGCACATAAGGGATGCCTATTTTGTCCTAAGAGCTCCCTGCTGGGTTGACTAAATGCTCCTGTCCCCCCACCCCACCAATTCATATGGAACCTGAAAGTAGAAATAGAAAGGAAAGAAGGAACTAGGAAGGAAGAGACCTGGAAAAAATGTGGTGTTAATGGCAGTGCTTGGGAGGAAAAGTTCAGGAGCTGCTACTGAGTGATCAGAACTTACCCTGGTTTTGTTCCTTCTGTAAATATTAGCTGTTCAGCTCTTCTTCTGATGCCACAAAATACCTCCAGCATCCTTTCATGAGCTCTCTCGCCCTCTTTTTCTTACACGGTTCATGCTAGCCATAGGACATTTCTGTGACTGGGAATCAAAATTTTGCAAACAGAACATTGCAGACAGCCAGGTTTAACCTTGAGAGAGGCATAAATGAGAGCAGCTCTTTTGGGAATATTTGTCATTTCTTCGGAGGCATCTATAAAAGCCATCCCTTCTGTCAGCAACAGGATAGAGTGTGCCACTATGGTTTATATTTTATTGTTGTTGGGTTTTTTTTTTGGCTTTTTTTTTTTAAGAAAACCACCCTAGGTCTGTTTTCTAAGTAAATAAGAGGTATGGATTGATGGTGATAGCTATCACTTCAATATCAGAAAGGAAGAATTTGAATACGTTTCCATTATTGGACTGGCCAAGGAAAAAACCTGACCTTTGGAAATTTTCTCTTCCCTCCAATCTGGTGAAGGAGAGAAGGGGGTAGGGAAAGGGCAACAAGGAAGACAGAGAGAGAAGAAACAGTTTGGGCAATCTACAAAGGGAATAATTCTATCTGGACGTGGAAGCATCAGAAATGAGAAAATGCTAGAGATCTTTCCAGGTGGAGGGTCCTGACATTCAGGGCACAGCCGGCAGAGAACGACATCAGACTTCCCCTCCGAGAGGGTTAGAAGATAAACGAATAGGAGAGGTTTGGATAAGAATGACTTAGAGAAACGTTTCCTGATACCTGAGAGGGATGATTCAGTGCAGGGAGAAAACGAGAGTGGTTGCGGATCTTTATCTCCAGGGAGTTGAAAGAAAAGGGCAAATTACTTTTCTTCATTTGGGATGGACCAGGGGAGGTCATCAGATCCTCCAGAGTCCTATGAATCATCCTTGGGGTCTGTTAAGGTTTTGTGCCCCGTATCATTTAAACTGCTTTTATTTTTATTCATTTATTATTTTAAAAAAACTTTAGTTTTTGATTGTTTTTAGAGAGAGAAAGAGAGAGATTTGTCGGTCCACTTATTTATGCATCGTTGGTTAGGTTCTTGGACGTGCCCTGACCAGGGATCGAACCCACAACCTTGGCGTGTTGGGACAATGCTTTAACCAACGGAGCCACCTGGCCAGGGCTAAATTGCTTTCACTCTGTGGCTGCCAGCACAGAGCCTGGGACCTCATATCCCCTCTGCTCCCCCCAGCTCCCCTAACTGAAGAGAGGGCCCAGGAAACCATGATTCGTCAGCTCTGGAAGCACAGGCCTCAAGCTCCGGGTGCCTGGCACCCTTCAGAAAAACGATTAAAACAATCACAACGGGCTCACGGGTGCGGCGAACCTAACAATCTGTCACCCAAAACGTGCTAATCATGCGGAGCGGTGGCAATCAGGTTCACGGCTACCTCTCGTGAAATGGAAACGTGACACTTGTGACACTTTGGTGGCTGCCAGGTGGTGCTTAAATAAACTGGGACACTTCACCTTGAGAGTTTAGGTGAGCGCTGGGAAGCTCTGTCGCGTAGAAGCAGAAATGAGTGATTAAAACAGTTGTAGCCCAAGTGGGAACAGCCCAGCTCCGTGTCATACAGTGTCATAGCCGAATGCTGCTGGGCACTTGGATCGCAGCTGGTGTGGACAAGGAACTGAGGTTGTACTTTTACTTAAATTTTTATTAATTTTGATTTTTTAAAAATCGAGGTGAAATTCACATGACATAAAATGAACTATTTTTTAAATAAACATTTCCATGGCATTTGGTGCATTTGCAATGTTGTGCAGCTACTACCTCTCTCTAGTTCCAAAATATTTTTGTCACCCTCAAAGGAGACCCTGTACCCAATCAAGCAACTGCTCCCCATTTCCTGTCCCCCAGCCCCTGGCAACCACCAGTCTGTGTTTGTCTCTACGGGTTTACCTCTGCTGGACATGTCATATAAATAGGATCATACAGCATGTGAGCTTTTGTGTCCAGCTTCTTTTACTTAGAAAAATGCAAGTTAATTTCCATTTTGAATTTAAAAACTAATCCTTGAGCCTGTTTTTGGAAAACTTTTAAGTATGTTTGGAATTACTTGGGTGTATAATTCCGCTTTTTCAACTCTAAGTTTTGGAAATTTAACCACAGAGCAATTATTTCCAATTCAAATTTCTCATTCCAATCAAGATAAGTGTAAAATTCCACTTACATCAGATTTCAAAGACTTAGTCTGAAAGAAAGAATGTAAAAGATCTCATTTATCCTTTAAAAAAAATATTGATTACATGCTGAAATGATATTTTGGATATATTGGGTTTAAAGAAATGTATTATTAAAACTAATTTCAACTGTTTTCTTTCTACTTTTTTCACTGCGGCTGGTAGAAAATTTTAAATGATGCATGTGGCTCACATTATATTTCTATCGGGCAGTGGTGGTCTCGTCAAAAAACCCAACTCAAGCTAGACACTAATTCAAAAAAATTTATTTTGAGCGCCTACTATGAACTTTTATATTTTTGGCTACTCTGTAGAAAAGTCGGTTAGAAATAATTTGTTTGACAATTTTATTGACCTTTCCTTAGACGTTAGCCTGGACCAGGCATTGTTTATGGATTAAATTAAAGGCGTTTGATCAAGTTTTCCTTCCTCTCTGCCAGCTACTGATGCTCATATAAAGTCAGAATCACTGGGAAAGGTCTTATGATACTGTCATTAAAATGTTTTAAGCGAGGGGAAATAAGAGGTGTGTACGGGCCTTTCTGCTTTTTTACTCATGATTTAATGAGAGATGACCAGTTGGGGATGAACCAAAAGGATAGGCCTTCCTGCTGCTGAGAACAGAAGGCTAAACACTTGCTTATACACATCCATTCATCAGCATACTGAGTGGGTATTGTGTGCTGCAGATGCTGGGAATTCAGGTGCAAAGAAACAAAGAAGGTTCTTGCCTTCATTGAATTTACATTCCAGTGAAAGGAGACCGAAATAAGTTAATACGATGATCATGGCTTCTGATAAGTTCTATGAAAACAAGAAATATAGCGGTTTAACTTCATCAAATGGTGAGGAGGAGGGTGGGAGGCTATTTTAGGCAAGGTAGCTGGGCGATCTCTCTGAGAAGATGACATTTAAATTGATGTTTAAAGACTAAGGAGTCAGCCATACCTGGGCAGAAAGCTCAGCAGAGGCACAGGCCTCAAAATGGGAAGGAGTTTAGTGTGTTTGAGGAACAGAAAGGAAGCCAAATGGCTAGGATGTGTGAGCAAAAGAGAGAGGGATAAGAGATTATGTTGGCAAGTCAGAGCCAATAGGTCATCTTAAGAAACGAAATTTTAATTTAAGGGTAATGAGGAGCCATTGATGGTTTTAGAGCACAGAAGTAACCAGATGTATTTTGCATACAGATGCTTCAATGGACAGTTGACTCTGCCCTCTAATTGCCAGAAAGAAGATCTAATAACTGATTAGTTTCAATAACATCCTCCAACATTCAACAGTATTTTAGTCCATAATCCCATATACCAAGACACCTTGTACATTTTCAGCGGGTCCTGTTCCCTTGAGGGACCAAGGGACTTCCCGGCAGATAAGTCATCAAAAGGAAAGACAAGTCCAGTCAGGCAAGTTTAGACTCAAAACAAGTCTTACATTTGGCTAGAGTTTGGGTGGCTGATTTTTAAGGACAGTGGAGCACATATCACTCAGGTTGATTCTCAGGACCAGTCCTTATGGACTTACCATGCCTGAGTTTTATGTGGCTTTGGCTGTAAGTAAAAGCTAAAGGGGCTGTTTAATGAAAACCTCTTTTTGGCCCCCAAGTATCGCTTTTGTGGCATCTTATCAACATGTCGGGACACAATGTGACTGGGAGGCATCCCCCTCTACTGAACATCACCCATGAGCATCAAACAACCTTGGCACCTTGTACTAGCGGGTACCCAACAGGAGGCAGCAGTGGCTGGTAGGAAAGGTGGTGCCCAGTGGTAAAAGGTGGGGGTGCCTCTTGGATAAAGTGGACGTCAACTGGGACAGTCTTAAGCCACAGAATTAGCAGCGTGCCTGCTTGATGTAGGGGTGTCCAGAGCAGGAGAAGAACAGGAAAATTCTGCAAACATGGTAGCTGACTAGACTTGTGTCTGAGCATGTGGGACTCCCCCCCGGGCACTCCCAGAAATTCTGGCTGGGAGTAAACTTTGCAGGAGCCTGGGATGCAATAAATAGCAGGCGAGGGTGTGCTGAGCTGCCTGGGGTTGGGCTCCCCAAGAAGCGCGTGCTGAGGCAGGGATTCAGGGGCAGGGGGTTTATTGGGGAGATGATCCCGGGGAACAGCAGCGTGGGGAGAGGGAAAGGGGGGCGCAGGAAGGAAGGCAGCTGATAAAAACGTGTGTGCCAAGCAAGTTGCTGCTGTGGGCAACTGGAGCCAGAGCCCCTGGGGAGCTCTGGAAGGCTGCAGGTGCCAATTCCCACCTGTCACTGGGTGGGGCTGCTTCTAGGGACATGAACTCTCTGGCGTTTCTGGGCTGGCCTGCTTGTTGGCCAGGTGTGATTTCACAGCCAGAACAAAGCCCTCATTCAGAGTCACAGGGGTAGCAATGCGCATCCTTTGGTGTCAAGAGATGAGTGATAAGGGGTTAAGGGGCTCTGGCAGGGCCTCAGCAGCATCGACGACACCAGTGACGACACCAGGCTATGAGCGTAGAGGGATTCGTCATATTTATCTCTGTGTTAGTCTCATTTCTGGCCCCTTGCTCTTGTTTTTTTTCCCATTTTTTTTTTTCTCCCTTCCTTCTCTCCTACTTACAATTTATGCTACCTGGCTGTGTTTTATGTATTCTTGTAAGCTGCCTTAAATCTGTTTCTTTTTTTTGGGGGGGGGGGGAGCAGGGTATAAATAAGTACTAGTGAGGTTTAACATTTCCCTGTTATTTATTGCCCATTTTTCTTTTTCTGTGAACTTCTTGGAGCAAAGCTTTATTCACTTGTGCCTAGTACCGTACTACGCCCGGCACATTGAAAGCATTTGCTTGTCGTAGAATGACACATAGCACAAAGATATACAGACCGCAATAAATCAGCAAACAGCAGGTGCTGGCGAGGGGGCGGGGAAAGGGGAGCCCCGGCGCACTGCTGGTGGCAATGCAGACTGGCGCAGCCACTGTGGGAAACAGCGTATGCGGTTTCTCAAAAAATTAGAAATGGAGCTGCCTTATCACCCGGTGATCCCACTTCTGAATATATCCTAAGAACCCGGAAACACCGATCAGAGAGAATCTATGCACCCCTATGTTCATAGCAGCGTTATTCACAATAGCTAAGACCTGGAAACAGCCCGGGTGCCCATCCGTAGGTGAGTGGATACAAAAGCTGTGGGACATCTACACCGTGGAATACTATGCAGCTGTAAAAAGGAAGGATCTCGTGCCCTTTGGGACAGTATGGATGGACCTGGAGATCATTATGCTAAGGGAAATAAGCCAGGCAGAGAAAGACAAGCATCACACGATCTCGCTTAGATGCGGAATCTAAAGAACTTAATAATTAACTGATGAACAAAATAGATTCAGCGACATGGAAGCGTGGAACAGAATGACAAATCTCAGAAGGGAGGGGTGGGGAGATGGGCAGAGACTAACCAAAGAACTTACGTGCATATATGCACAACCCGTGGATACAGACAGTAGTGTGGCGAAGGCCTGGGGGGGGCGGGGGCTGGGTGGAGGAGGGCAGGGCCGGGAGAAGCGCAGGACATGTGTTATACTGTCAACAACAATAAAGAAATAAAGACCCACGGCTCTGTGACCAGAGGCAGACGGAGGCACAGGACCGTCTGTCCCCTTTCTTGAATTCACAGCGCCTGCCACGTAGTAGTAGGTGCTCGGTGGATATTTGTTCAGCGAATGAACAACACATATAGGGCCTCTATGCAGTATGGCCTCCCATAGATCACCTGTTAGAAGTCCACCGACATATCGAAATTGTTTGTTTCGTAAGGCCAAGGTTGCCCTCGCAGTTACTATCACGTGGATGTACTTATTTTCATGAGCACCAGCTGGGAGGTAGGAACTAAAGATAGATCTAGAGATGGCTTTTTAAAATGTGTACTCTGCAGGCTCTGTGCATCCCGTTTATGAACCTAATCTTTGCTCGTAGGTGTCCTGGCAAACTATTCTCAATAACACCCCTATTGAGAAAGGAATTACCAGCAATGCTATAAACAGGGCTCTCCAGGAGTCTCAGATACTGGAAATGGAGGGGCTGTTTTATATGCCATGAATCAGAAAGAAGTTGTCTAAGTGATGGGTCCCAGGCACGTAGGTATCTGGGGTTTGGGCCTGTAATATGTTTGCCTTAAGAGACAAACACAGTAGTTTTATTTGATGAAACACTAACTACGAACTGAAAAGTCTAGGTTTTGGGTGGTACATTTGACAACCATCCTACCCCTCTTGGAAGTGAGTGATCCCTAATAAGATCCGCGGACAGGGAAAGGTGGTTAGTTTGGATCTCGATGCCATTAGTTCATTGTCTGGTTGGGTGAATCAGCAAATCGCAGAGCAGCTCTGGAAGCGGCTCCGTGGCCCAGCTAATCCAACGACTCTTGACCGTTTCCTCACGATGCACATGGCTGAGCATTCACTAGCATAACGCTTCCATGGCATTCCCAATTTGCCAGCTGTAACTCCTGCCACCTGGGAAAGCATGCTGAATGCTGGCAAGAATTAGGTTGTTATAAGGATAATGTATTATTTAAAAACAGATGAATCATTTT
Organism: Miniopterus natalensis; assembly: GCF_054644295.1. NCBI lineage: Eukaryota > Metazoa > Chordata > Mammalia > Chiroptera > Miniopteridae > Miniopterus > Miniopterus natalensis. The sequence goes on from NC_142100.1 coordinate 20,661,774, forward strand.
CAAGCTTCGGTACTTTAACCGTCAGCATCCAATCACTCACGGCACACTTCATGACCGATTGAAGTTGAGAACCGCTGAGCTCGTTCCAAACCCCTGGATGATATAAAAAAAGTCATTTAGCAGCCCTGGCCGGGTAGCTCAGTTAGTTAGAGCATCGTTCTGAAATGCCAAGTGTGTGGGTTCCATCCCTGGTCAGGGCACATACAAAAATCAACCAATGAATGCATAAATAAGTGGAACAACAGGTCGATGTTTCTCTCTCTCTCTCCCTCTCGAAAAAAATCAATAAAAGGAATCCAACCTGAATCAGCTGGAAGAAATTGGCTCACATAACAAAATCATGGGAATGTCCTGGTTGGATCTGGCCGCAGGAATGGCCAGAACTTGAGACTTAACTATCACAGGGATTCTCTGTGCCTCTCACCTATGCTGTTCTCTGGATATTGGCTTCATTTTTTTTCTTTCTTCAGAACAACTTCTTCACGAGGTATTGAATGGTGGGCTCTTATCTTTACAGCCTTGTGACCAGAGAGGAAAGACACCCTCTTCTGCCCTGTGCCCTCCTATCAGTTAGAGGAACTCTAGGGAAGTACCTTGATGGGCTCACCCTTGGATCGGCCTCTGTAGTCCAGGGAAGGATGTGTAGACTAAGCCAGTTAAGCCGGATGCCCACACCTCAGATCCATTACCCAGTTCTACATGGTTGCTTCAGGGGTAGTTGGGACCTGGCAGTCACCGGATCTGTCGTTCACTCAGGGAAAATAAAATCTTACACATTGTCAAGCCCTTTTCCTAATGAATCTATTACATTTCCTGGGCTATAAATAGTAAAATGTTTTTCTTTTCTTTCCAAATGCAAATATTTTGAATAATTTTAATGATTGTTTTCCAAAGCCTCCTTTCAGAATTGCTCTTCTAAAGGTTCGTGTCAATGTGTACTCCCACAAACAGATGGCAGCGGGCATTCTTGGATTGTAAACTGTCATTGATCCTGTACTGGCGGTTCTCAATCGAGTGGTTTTGCCTTCCCAGGGGGTAATGGCAGTGTCTGGAGACTTTTTTAATGGTCATAACTAGGATGATGCTACTGGCTTCTAGTGGATAGGACAGGATGCTGGTAGACATCTTACAATGCAGATAGCAGCCCCCCACAACAAGGAATTGTTTGTACCCAAATCTTGGTAGCGCTGAGGTTGAGAATCCCTTGATCTATACAAACAGATAGTCTTTGTTGTTGTTCTTTTTAATGTATAAAGTAGTCTCAACAAGTAGACTTTTTAAAGGTGCCCAGCTAAACTGCTCAGAACACTCACCCTTCCAAGCTCTGCTGGACTCTTTGTTTTAAGGGCAGTATTTAAAGCACTTTAGCAAAAGAAAAGTAGCTCAAATTACAACGGAATATGAGAATTGCCAATGTTTGGTTTATTTCTATTCTGACCCTTGGACAATAAAGTCATTTGTTGTCATTAAGGAAACTTAATGCATGACAAATAGAATGTTAAAAAAAACCCCAAGAACAAAGTGTGGTCTCAGTAAATTATACAACATAAAATAATTGGTCTTTAACTTTTAGCTTCCTATTTTGCACCTTTCTCCACCTCGCTCACTATCTCCCTCCACCCGTCAACCCCGGCTAACGGTACCAACTGCTTCTTCTTTCTAGAAGTAGTATAATGCAGCAATCAAGGGACCCTGGCATCAGTCTGTCTGCATTCAGATCAGGACTCTACTGATTGCCATTGGTGTGACTGTGGGCAAATTACTTGACTAATCTTAGTTCCTTCATTTGTAAAATGGAACTGATAATAGTACCTCTTCATAGGGCTATTGTGGAGTTAAATGGTTCATATACAGAAAGAACTTTGAATAATGCCAGGAACGTAATGTTATTTTCAATTTTCTTCTGCTTTATCGAAATCTGATATCAGACCAATCTCCAACATGAAGCTTAGTATGGAGGGGTGGTTATAGTGACATGTAACATTATATTAGCTTCGGGTGTATAACATAATGATATGATATATGTATATATAGTGGAATGATTATCACAATAAGTTTGGTTAACATCCATCACCACACATAATTATAATTTTTTTCTTGTGATAAGGACTTTTAAGACCTACTCTTTTAGCAACTTTCAAATATACAGCGCAGTATTGTTTATCTTAGCTAATTCTTATTTGTCTCTCACTGACCCGAAATCTTAAAATTTGGGGTTATTAGTTGAACTTAATAAATTTAGAGCTGGAAAAAAATTAGAGATGCAATTTCTTTCTTTTCTCTCTTTTTGGTCCATTTTCCTTTCCTTGTCACTTTTCAGGGTCTACGTGCCTTCACTGCTTGAGAACTTAGTATTTTTGTGTGTCTTTTTTGGTCTTCTACCTTGAATAAAACCAAGAAGTAACATCTGTCTTGTTGTAGTCAGATAACATGAGTTCCAGTTACACCTCAATGCTGCTCTTGACCAGCTGTGTAACCTGGGTCTCAGTACCCTTATCTGCAAAGTGGGAATAATTTAACCCTCTCAGGGCCTACCTCACAGGATTGCTATGAGAATGAGTTGCAATAATGTATGTGAAATGCTTCGTCATTGGTAAATGAACATAAAAACCTAAGGAATTATGAAAAGATTGCACGGAGCCTTGAACACAGTAGGTGCGGTGTAATTGTTGGTTGGAATTTCATCCTGTGGGAACTGCTCCAATAAGAGCCACCAGGTGGCAGCAAAGAGCAAGCTTCCCTCAGAGGCTCCCGGAGAGGTTTTGGGGGGACTAAAGTGACTGATGGTTCTCCCTGATTTCTATCAAGCTCATTCCTTCCACTCACTCCTCACTTCCATAACTCTTCCCTAGTCCAAATCCACCCACGTGTCTTCTTTTTTTTTTCTTCTGATTCCCATCATGGGAATGGTACCAAAAAAAAAAAAAAAAAAAAAAGCATTGAAGGGCAAATTGGAAGCGACAGCAATCTCTGTGTTCAGAGCCCAAGGTTAATGTGAATTGGCAATGGCGATTAAACCTAGGAGAATTATGAAATAAATTTCAGGCGAAATGGGTGAAAATTGACGAGGCGAGGGGGAAAATGAAAATATGTAAGCAGATTACTTGCTGTCTAAGTCCCTGCCCCAGGTGGGCCCTCCGTTGACCTCTCATCCATCCAACAAACATTTATCCCTGGCTTGGGAATACGGAGGCAGTCCCAGTCCTCACATAGAAAGGGGAGACAAATATTGGATGAGTAATTAATTACACGGGTGATGTGAGCTGAGGCCCGGGGAGGAGGAGCTGGCCAGGCCCCAGAAAGGAGGGGAGGGTATATTTAAGAGGCCCCTATGCAGAGGAAACAGCAAACTCGACGGCCCAATGGCCTCCATACAATTCTAGAGCACTCCGACGGGGAAAATACGTAATGACCAAAAGCTACCAGGATTCAAAGATACAGCAGATTTCTATTTTATGTATTACAACATCGTCTATGCAGAATTGAAAAATTCTCACGTGTGTATGCAGGAGGCAACATCGCTTCAGTCTTTAGGTGGTGATGGGTTGCATCGATTCTATATAGTCCTTCTGATAACTCTATGACCCCCCTCCCCTGCCCACCCCATCCTTGGATAACAGAGGACATAAATCCCTGTCCTCAAGGGGCGGATAGTTTAGTTGGAACAATGGTTGCCTCCCTCCACACTCTCTTTGTCTTAATACTTCAGGGCAGCTCGAAGGAAACATTTCCACATTTTGGAGATGTCTTTCTTGGATCTGTTCCCATTCCTTCCCCGGGGCCTCTTCCCCAGCACTCATTAGACTAGGAGTTCTTAATGGGAATCCACGGACCCCCGAGGCGACTGTGGGTGGAATTCAGGCATCCTTGAGCTTGGCTGGAGGAAAAATAACTTCTTTATTTTCACCAAGTTCTACCTGAAAGTCAGCATTTCTCCTTCCATTAGGAACGTAGGCGACAGAACACGGGAGTGTTCCTGGTGCCTGTGACCTTTTCACCAGTAGAGGTCACAGATATTTGCATATTGCATGGATAGCTGACATCTCAAAGTTAATGCTCACCCCTACTTTGAAATTAGGGCAGTTTTTAGAGTTGCTGCCGAATCTTATTATTTAGTGCATTAATAAACACACGCACACATTGCTATATCCCAAATTAGTTGTTAAAAGTGTTTCGATAGCTGTATTTCAATGTAATTGGTTCCTTTGTAATCCTGTGTGTTATGTTAGGCATTTAAAAGCATCATTCTGAGGAAAGTCCTTCAGCGCCACAGGACGGCCATAGGGACTCTGAACGCAGGAAAGACTGGAAAACCCTAGAGTTTTATGACTTCTGTGAGCTGGAGGCACTTTTGCCTCTAGGGTCCCTCCTCCCAAAAAGATATCAGCAATTATATTTTTACGACTGCGTGGGTATAAAGATGCATGTAACCCAGACTGGATTCATTATTATCATTAGGGTTATTTTTCTTCTGTTTTAAAAAGCAATGAAAACATGTGTGTGGGCCCTAGGCACTGGGCCCGCTGTGCCTGATGGAGAAGTTGGCCCTGAGCGAACTCATCTATTTCCATTTCTTTAGCTGTTTTTTTATATAGACTTTTTTTTATATGTCTTTATTGATTTCAGAGAGGGGAGGGGAGAGGGAGAGAGAGAGAGAAACATCAATGATGAGAGAGTCATTGATCGGCTGCCTCCTGCATGTCCCGCACTGGGGATCGAGCCTGCAACCCAGGCCTGTGCCCTGACAGGGAATCGAACCTCGACCTCCTGGATCCTAGGTCGGTGCTCAACCACTGAGCCACAGCGGCTGGGCATTTCTTGAGCTCTTGCCTATGTCCCAATGACACTCAGTTCTCCATCTTCAGTCCCATTATCTTGATGGTAGACCTGACTATTCAGTCCCTCATAGAATATCCACACTGGCTGTGCCGGAGCCATTGAAAATGCACCAGGTCTAAAATTGAACACACTGCTTTGTGCTTTTTTTTTTTTTTTTAATGTTAATCCTCACCTGAGGATATTTTTTCCATTGATTTTTAGAGATAGTGGAAGGAAGCGAGGGGGAACAGAGGGGGAGAGAGAGAGAGAGAGAGAGAGAAACATCGATGTGAGAAAGACACATAGATTAATTGGTTGCCTCCTGCACGTACCCTGACCGGGGCTGGGGATAGAACCTGCAACCCAGGTACATCCCCTTGACTGGGAATCGAACCTGAGACCCTTCAGTGCTGGGGCGATGCTCTAACCACTGAGCAAAAGCAGCCAGGGCCCACCCCAAACTTCTTGAACATGAATCTCTGAGCGTGTGGCCCAGGCATTGTATTTTATGAAAACTCCCTACGTGATTCTGTGTTGTAGTTAGGATGGAGAACTGGTTTAGGAAATTCTTAAACTGGTTAAACAGCCCCTGCACGGTGGAATTGGTGGAACAGTGGAACGGTGCTTACTGTAGTTAATAGGTAATTTTCTCTCTGGAGTCTGGACTTACACGTTGCTTTGTGTGTGTGTGTTGGGAAGGAGGAAAACTCATTTTTATTTTGACTGCTGTCAGTGGGAAACCGCTTAGCAAGTCAAGTCATGCATTTCTATTCTGTGCAAGTCACGATGATTATTAAGGTCTTGAAATTGTCTTGAGTGGGCAGAGCTGGAATTGGCTGAGTTATCACCCAGTGGCTTCCTGTTAATCAGCGGGGCAGATGGCCTGACTGCAATCCTTGATGTCTACGGACTGCTTTGCCTAGTCCTCTTGTGAAATAATATACTTCTTTCCTCCTCAGTTTGTGGGATAAAAATAAGGCACAGAAATTGCAGGGAGCTGCTCAAGGCTGGATATCTTGCGAGTGTCAAAGTCAAAGATAGACTCTCTGAAGTCAGGTTATGCAACACAAAGTGGTGAGCTGATAATATTCCAGGCAGTCGGGCACTTAGGATAAGTATTTCGGATGACAAGGTGTTGGAGGAGTTAGTTGAGAGGATGTGATTGTCGGTCGACCAGCGAGCTGGCCCCGGGGAACTGGAGTCTCCACATCCCCTCCCCTGTCCTTGGAACGTATGTTCTGCCACCGTTCCCATAGGAGGAGCCATTTCAAGGACACAGCCTTAGGAGAGCAATGTGTTGCTGAGGCCATCTGGACTGAATATGAGGCCGAATCCAATCACAGCCTGTACATGAGCTTACAAGGTTCTGGCAGGTGAGTACGGAGATCTACTCACCTTGCAGCCGCCCAAGACAGACCTCCTGTGTAGGCTCCCTGGCTGATTACACCTGCCACCTGCCCATCTGGAGTGGTCTGGAGTGGTCTACCCCTTTCCTTTCCTTTCCTTTCCTTTCCTTTCCTTTCCTTTCCTTTCCTTTCCTTTCCTTTCCTTTCCTTTCCTTTCCTTTCCTTTCCTTTCCTTTCCTTTCCTTTCCTTTCCTTTCCTTTCCTTTCCTTTCCTTTCCTTTCCTTTCCTTTCCTTTCCTTTCCTTTCCTTTCCTTTCCTTTCCTTTCCTTTCCTTCCCCTTCCCCTTCCCCTTCCCCTTCCCCTTCCCCTTCCCCTTCCCCTTCCCCTTCCCCTTCCCCTTCCCCTTCCCCTTCCCCTTCCCCTTCCCCTTCCCCTTCCCCTTCCCCTTCCCTCCTTCCCTCCTTCCCTCCCTCCCTCCCTCCCTCCCTCCTCCCTCCCTCCCTCCCTCCCTCCCTCCCTCCTTCCTTCCTTCCTTCCTTCCTTCCTTCCTTCCTTCCTTCCTTCCTTCCTTCCTTCCTTCCTTCATGTTTTTATTGATTTTAGAGAGAGAGGAAGGTGTGAGGGGGAGAGAAACATCAATTGGCTGCCTCCTGTGCGCCCCCTACTGGGGATCGAACCTGCAACCTGGGCTTATGGCCTGATTGGAATCGAACCGTGACCTCCTGGTTCATGGGTTGAGGCTCAACCACTGAGCCACACCAGCGGGGCCTTTGGCTAACTTCTTGATTTATTTTCTTTAGCCCCTGGGCATGGGGGCACCTGTTCATTTGTATACTTACTCACGGTGTTTGATTCTACCTGTGGAACTGTGGAAGGATCATTTTGGACAATTCTCATAACTCTTTAAAAGTCAGTCACTAATGAGGTCCCTGCACTGTGTCACTATAATGCATACCCTGATCATTTAAATTAGATTCATAATTTTAAAATGCCCCTGGCCTTTTTCTTTTTTCTTTTTTGGGCTGTTCCTCCTGGCCCCTCAGAAACCTCCAGTTCTATTTTTAGGTGTGTAGGCAGGTGGATGATACGTGACTTACAAAGGTGATTTAAGAGCTCAGCACAGCATCAGATGTGAGCGCTCTCGCTGGTGCTTGTCTTGTCACTCCATAGCTAAGTCAGGCACGACCAGGTGCCTCAACTTGCCTTATCCATGAAATGGAGCTCGCACTTCCTTTGCATAAGTTAGCAACAGTAAAAGAATAAAGTGAATTATCTGATCAGCTCTCACAATCTCGGCCCTCTGCCAATCACTTTTGGAAAGTCCCAAATCATTTCTGAATCCTGTAGGTTGAGCCCTTGCATCAACATCACATGGAGGAGGCTTGACTTTGTCAATGGCCAGAGATGTAAAATAAATGAGTTTCTGAGCTTGATGTGGGTGGTAAGAGCCCAGGAAGAGCCCCAAGACATTTGCTTTGTTTGATCTTGCCTACTTTTTCAAATTTAGAGACCCAGCTGCAGGAATGATTTTCAATGACTAACATTAAAAATGTCCAATCGGCAAATTTATTGAGTTTTTGCTTGTGTAGGACATCTAATAGGTTCTATTGCAGGACTCAGACCTAGGATTTCTATAACCGAAGGGACTCAGGGAGGATCTGTGAAGACCCCTTATGTGCCAAGAGAGCCTGCAGAGGTTGCTTTGGGAGTTAGGTCCTTTTCAATAGCACATGGCCTGAAGTTCCCCATCCATTCACCCCTGAAAAAGTAGTTAGTTATGCTTATAAGAGATAATTGTCAGTGAAGATGTTTTTGGTTGAAGCCTAACTCCTGATGGCTTAAACAATGCAGAAACTTTATTATCTATTTGCTCACGTAACTGAAAATATGTAGGTATTCCCCCATCAGGTAAGGCTTGATCCAGCAGCTGGCAGAATGTTACAAAGCATGTGCTTTCTTTCCGCCTCTCCATTCTGACTTATATAGTGGTGGCATCCTCTTCAGAGTTTACCAACTTGTTCTATGGCTGGACCATCCAAGGGAAGAAAGAATATTTTCTGATGTTTCTTACATGAGTCCTGGGATTCACTCTCTCTTGTTGACCTGAATCCAGTTTTTGGATGATTCCTGAACCAATCTTGGCCAGAAGTCAAGGGCCAAGAACCAGAAAGCTCTCAGGAGTCAAACATCTCTCAGGCTCCCTTTAAATTTTTTTTTTTTTTTAAATATATTATTATTGATTTCAGAGAGAGAGAGAGAGAAACATCAATGATGAGAGTCATTGATCGGCTGCCTCCTGCACGCCCCCGACTGGGATCCAACCCGCAACCTGAGCATGTGCCCTGACGGGGAATCAAACCGTGACCTCCTGATTCATAGGTCGATATTTAACCACTGAGCCATGCCGGCCAGGCAAGGCAGTGTTTATGAAAATACATTTCATTGTCAAAATTGAGCTATTAGCTGTTAAAGTGTGTATACATTTTTTTTTTTTTGGACACCCTGTATATGCCCTTATGTGCCAAAACCTGGGAAAGGTCTTTAACTCAACAGAGCTGAGTGATACGCTCCATTTAATTTGCAGCGGGCATCCAGGAGCACCGTATAGGGTTGCTCTTATTTTATTGACAAGCAGAAGATAGAGAGACATCTCAGTGGCTCAGAAAACAAGACCGTCTCCACCAATTCCCATGGAGATATAGGCCCTAATTTCTGTCATTGATCGGCTGCCATGAATATTTCCAATAAATCTCAAAGTGTAATGATTTCTTGTTCCTGGAAGAATCTTAGCCACACAGAGTGAAACACCGGTAGAGGATCTTGGACACATTACCTTCTTGTGAGCGCTGGAAACAATTTTTACTTGGCAAAGGAGAGTAAGCTGGGGACTGGGCTCCTTCATTTTTCGAGTCCGCCTTTTAGACCCCGCTAACAGGGAACAGAGAGAAAACTAGCTCGGAAAAGGGATCATCTTCGAAGCACGAGAAATTTCAATGCTAAAAATATACCACCAAGCACATCAATGGAGAGAGAAGCCCTCTTAATGGTTGTGGAAAATCTCTGTGCCCAGAAAAATTGGTCACATTAAGGTGCCGTCTTGCTTTTGTCTGCAGTGAACACAAAGTGTGTTGAAGCATCAATCTATTGCTCTCTCGTTTCAAGCATTTATCCCGAATAACAGCAAACCGTGGGAGTTCACAGAATCGATTCGGCCCTGGACTCTCTTCTTTCCGGCTGAGTGTCACCATCTGACATGTGTGCATTCCCCCTCTTACTTCTCTAGAATTTATTTCGGTTTACAGGCAGCTCTTGTTTTTAATGCCATGAAATAGTATATTCTTGGAGGCCTCCATGATAAAAGAGCATCCTAAAGGAATTTGAACCTCTGGCTTGCCTTTTGTAACGGATGGCTCTGAAGGAGGCAGCCAGGACTCAAAGCTGAGAATAAAAAAATTGGACCCCATATCCCAAAGAGGGAAGAAAACAATTGCCCGCCCCCCCCTTTTCTATAAGAAGGAACCAAACTCTTTTGCTACCTTTAGCCTCACTCTAGCCCTTGACCCCCAAACCCAGGCTGGACTAGCACTGTTCCTTCCCCTTCCCACAGGGGAGCTTTTTTAGGGCTGGAGGGCTGGAGGCTGAGAGCAGATCACTCCCCTCCCTACTCCAAAGCCTGGCCTATTCTGGGATAGGAGGAGGTCAAGGATCAGAAGGCTCTGCAGGGGACTTGGAAAACTCCAAGAAACCTGAAAGCTATGGGAAGTCCTTAAAAGGAGCTAAAGGGAAAGTCCATAGTCAGTGGTTGAAGGAAGAGGCAGGAAGAAAATAAAATTGTTTCTTTTTTGGGCGGGTTGCCCTACATACCTGCTGCATTTAAAATGTCAGTTGCACTTCTGCTACTCCTGTTTTAGGAAGGGGTGCAATTAAGAGGACACTGGAGAAGGCCTTGTCATTTGGGGTGAAAGCCCATCTCTATAATCTTTGTAAAAGCATGCCTTTCTGCATAGGACTTGGACTTTGCCTTTCGTGGCTCTACCAGATGAGCATCGCCAAGGCGAACAAAATATAATCAAGGCCTCTGTTAGCTCAGGCCCCGGGGAAAGTGGGGGGGCTGCCCCTGCAGTTATCCTGCTGGGCCACTAGATAGCGCCTCTGCTTCGGTGAGGCAAAAGGCAGGGCGAGCGATGGGGCCCTAGGAGCTTTAAATATATAAGGAAGCCCCTGATGGAAGTAATTTTGAAGGTGGGAGCCTAAAGGCTACTGGAAGTGAAATATAAATGCTCATTAGACAGTGTGGAATGGGGACATGCCTGCATTTCATATGAAAAATTTCTATTGCTAAACAAGGAAAGTAAAAATAAGTAGGCACAACGTGATACCACCTCGTATCCATTAGGATGGCTATAATAATTTTTTCTTTCAAAGCACAGAAAATAACAAGTGTTAAATAACAAGTGTTGGTGAAGACGTGGAGAAATTGGAGCCCTGATGTATCGCTGGTGGGAATGTAAAATGGTGTAGCTGCTGTGAAAAACAGCTTGGCAGCTCTTCAAAAAAGCTAAATGTAGCATTATATCACCCAGCAATTCCGCTTCTAGGTATGTACACAAAAGAATTGGAAGCGGGGACTCAAAAAGATACTTGTATGCCAATGTTCGTAGCAGTGTTATTCGTAATAGCCAAAAGGTAGAAACTACCCAAGGGGCCATCAACAGTTGAACAGATTAACAAAATGCGGTCTATCCATACAGTGTAATATTACTCAGTTGTAAAAAGGAATGAAGTTCTGATACATGCTACAGTGTAGATGCATCTTCAAAACATTATTCTAAGTGAAATAAACCAGACACAAAAAGATAAATATTATATGATTCCACTTATGTGAGGTACCTAGAATAGGCAAATTCATAGAGACAGAAAGGGTAGAGGTTACCAGGGGCTTGGAGGAATGGGAAGTGGGGAATTATGTAATGTGTATGCAGATTCAGTTTTGCAAGATGAAAGGAGCTCTGGAGATGGATGGTGGTGATAGTTGTACAAGAGTATGAATATACTTAATGCCCCTGAACTGTATACTTAAAAATGGTTAAGATGGTAAGTCTTATGTTAGGTGTATTTTAACCACAATTAAAAAATAAGTGAGCCCTGGCCTGGTAGGTCAGTTGTTTAGAGTGCCATCCCAATGCTCCAAGGTTGTGGGTTTGATCTCTGGCCAGGCCACATAGAGGTCTTGGGCTTCTCTGCAAAGTGATGCTAATGAACAACAGAACACATCTTTTTCTACCCACCCCATGTTCTGTGTTTCCTTCCTTCCCCAAATCCTCCCAGCTTGGTTTACTTTTGGGGCCTGGACAGTCTCTCTCAAAGCCCACACATGGAAAGTGGAAATCATTTATCCTTCAGCTTCTCCAAGTGTTTTAACTTTATTAGAAGTTGGGAAGTAAAGAGAGCATGACAAAGGCTGTCCGACAATAGGAAGAGTAGAAAAGCGCACCCCAATATTATTTATTGTGGAAAAAGCCAACCCAGTTGATTTTAAAGAGTGCCATTGCAAAGACAATTCTATTTTTAATGAATAAGCTTTTGGTCATTGAAAAAATATCTTTGATCTCATACTTTTCTCACCTGGACTCCTTCTTTGACCTTGCTGGGTGTGGGAGGCCCAGGAGTGGTCCACCAAAGATGTGCGTGTCCTAAGTCTCAGAACCTGTGAATATGTGACAATGCATGGAGAAAGGGACAACAAATTTTTGCAAGTAAAACTTAAATCAGGGTGGGTTTCACCTGGACTTTAGATCTAGCATTTAACTGAACACGTGGGTGCATTTGTCCATTTATTCACACATTAATTCAGAGAATATCAATTTACTGAGGGCCTGCCAAGGACCAGACACTGTGCAAGACACTGAAGATTGTTATTGGGAGCAAGGTGGGCATGATCCTTGCTTTATGCAGCTAAAGTGTGGGTGGGCACAGGCAGGTTTTTGTGTGGACATAAGTTTTCAACTCCTTAAATACCAAGAAGTGAGATTGCTGGACTGTGTGGTAAGTGTATGTTTAGTTTTGTAAGAAACTGCCAAGCTGTCTTCCAAGTGGCTGTACCATTTTGTATTCCCACCAGCAATGAACAGGAGTTCCTGATGCTCCACATCTTCCCCAGCATTTGATGGTGTCGGTTTTCCTGATTCTGGTCATCGTAATGGGTTGTTGTTTTAATTTGTATTTCCCTGAGGACCTATGATGTGACACATCTTTTCATATGCTTATTTGCCACCTGTCTATCTTCTGTGGTGAGGTGTCTGTTAAGGCCTGTGGTCCATTTATAAATCGGGCTGTTTGCTTTCTTATTGTTGACTTTTAAGAGTTTTTTTGTATATTTTGGGTAACAGCCCTTTATCAGATGTATTGTTTGCAAGTATTTTCTCCCAGTCTGTGCTTGTATTTTCATTTTCTTGAACACTATAGGGATTAGTTGACTTTTTTTCTCTCTAGTTGTCCTTAGAGAACATTTGATGTGAGTCAGGTGCCTGAATTTCTTGTATTTTAAATAGACTGGAGATTATAAAACACTCCTGAAATCAGTGGACTGAAGGTTTAGAGCTATTTTTTAAACTTATGACATTCTTGAAGAAACATGATTAACTGACCTGCCCGGGCATCATAGAGTGATTGTCTAGAATCAAATGTCAGGAAGGCTAATTGCCATTTAATTGAGTTTTGAAAATTTATTTTTCCTTGTTAGCGGCTTTGTCTAGGGTTGAAGAAGGAAAACCCCCCACAAAACCATAGATGGGAAATGATTCATTCAAACCTGGACAAAACATCAACACCATTAGGTATCAGAGTGAAAGTTGTAATAATCAGTTAAAATGTGCACAGTCTTCAAATCTGGGAAATGTATTTTGATTTGTTCGTGAGCTCTGTTGGTTTAAATAAAATATATTCAATGGATTTGTTGGGCATTTTCACAGCATACAGTCACAACAGTTCTCAATCAAGGGAGATTTTGCTTCCCCCAACCCTGGGGACCTTTGGCTATGTTTGGTGACATTTTTTGTTGCCATGACTGGTGTGTGTGTGTGCGCGCGCTAGTGGGTGGTGGAGTCCAGGAATACTGCTACAATGCACAGGACAGTGCCTCCACAACAAAGAATTATCTGGGTCAAAATGTCAACAGTTTCCAGGATGAGAAGCCTGGAGTTATAATGATGTTTCACATTTATATACTCATTTCAGATTTTTCTTAACGTTTAAAAAAATTGAGGTATAATTCACATACCATAAAGTTCATACTTTAATTGTACAATTCAGTGGTTTTTAGGATATTCACAAAGTTGTGTAACCATCAACATTGCTACCGAATTCTAGAACATTTTCATCACTCCCCAAAAGAAACTCCATACTTACTAGTAGTCACTCCCCATCCCACCTTCCTAGCCCCTGGCAACCACTAATTTACCTTCTGTCTCTATGGATTCACCTATTCTAGACATTTCATGTAAACGGAATCATGTAACATGTGGCCTTTTGCATCTGGATTCTTTCACTGAGCATAGCATTTCTGAGATTCATCCATGCTGTAGCATGTGTTAGCGGTTCATTCCCATTTATGGTGGAATAATATTCCACTACTCGGATAGACCACCTTTGTTTACTCATTTATTTGTTGGTGGACTTTCGGTTAGTTTCTACTTTGGGGCTATGATGAATGCCAAATGCTGCCGGGAACATTTGTGTAGAGGTTTTTGTGTGGATACCTGTTTTAATTTCTCTTGGGTATATACTTAGAGGTGAAATTGTTCAGTCATAGGCTCTATGTTTAACTTTTTGAGGAACTGCCAATTCCAAAGTGCCTCTATAATTTTACATTCTCACCAGCAATGTAGGAGGGTTCGTTTTTTTCCATCCTAGTGGGTATGGAGTGGTATCTCATTGTGGTTTTGATTTATACTCTCCTAATGACTCATGATGTTGAGCATCTTTTAATGTGCTTATTGGCCATTTGCATATCTTCTTTGGAGAACTCTCTATTCACATCTTTTGCCTATTTCAAAGTTGGGTTATTTGTCTTTTTACTGTTGAGTAAAAATTTTTTATATATTCTGGATATAAGACCCTTATCAGATATCTGACTTACAAGTATTTCCTTCCCGTCTGTGGGTTGCTGGCTTTAGATTCACAAAGCATTTTCACATCTCTTAGCTCTTTTTAATTTTTTTTTATTTTGAATATCGGTTTTACTTTTATTTTATTTTAAATATATTTTTATTGATTTTAGAGAAAGAGGAAGGGAGAGAGAGAGAGAAAGAAACATAGAAATGTCAATGATGAGAGAGTCATTGATCGGCTGCCTCCTGCACGCCCCCAACTAGGGATCGAGCCCGCAACCTGGGCATGTGCGCTGATCAGGAATCGAATCTCGATCTCCTGGATCATAGGTCGGTTCCCAACCGCTGAGCCACGCTGGCCAGGCTCCCTTAGCTCTTAATGTCACAATCACTGGGCATAAATTTAGGCTCAAAGAAGTTAAGCAATGTATATTTTCCAAATGTCAAGGTTTTTAAAAACCTATATTCATGTGCCACTTACACTATTGTTCACTTAACATTTTCCTTACTCACTATTTTCTTCTTAAATACCTCCTTTAGCCTTACTCCACGTGATATAAGCTATGAAATCCCTGGTTCGATGTACTAGCTACAGCTTTCCCTAGCAGGGGGATAAAATTTAACAAATATGTATGACCTGAAAGTGTCTCTTACATATACCAGTGGTGGGAACACATTTTTGGGAACAGGTAGTGCCTGGGATATGGCTCCCTCTTAGCGAGCACTCATGTAGGGGTAGTTATTTTTATTATTTATAAGCTACCTGTAGCTAAAATAGCTTGAGGACCTCTTTCTTGCCCAAGGGATCAGAATAGCTTTGCCTCTTTATGTCTAGAATGGGGTTAGCCCTCCAAGTCTTTTTCTTTCCTTTGGGAGGGTGGTATGTACAATTCTTAATGTTCTACTAAATCTAGTTTGAGTCTTGCGGTCACTCTTCCTATCTCTTTAAGGTGCGTTGGCTTGTCTCTGCTTGTTTTATCTGCCAGTCAAATGCTCAGAGGGCAATCACATTTCTTTAATTTTCAAGTTTCGGGTATTTGCTGTCACGTATCACTTTGCCCTTCCTTCCTTTGGTTGCCACGGCCCTCTGTCGTCTCCACTGCCACAGAAACCCATCGCCATGTTTCACAATTGTTTGCTTGCAGCCCCATTTCTCCACCATACTCGGCCTCTCAGAAACGGGCAAGGTAGGTGTCTTTTCATTTTAGTACCCTAGTGCTTGGCACAATAATTTTTTTTTTCAATAAACGAATGATTAAACGCAAGAACATCATGATGTCCTTCGTTATGACTCAGTTCTGATGATCTTCCAGAATTTCTACCACAGCAATCATCATGGATTCATGTTCAGCACTGAAGTGGTCATTGCTTCATTTCGTGCAAGGACAAACACAAGGCTTCCTAACAGCCTGGTGCTAATGACAATTCATTCTAGTTGGCAGTGCTTATTTTTTTAGTATCGGCACAGCCATGAGTGCCCCTCCTTAGTACCTTTCCTTCTACACTTTCTGTACAGTTACTACCCCTGAAAGAAAAAGGGTAGAGTTAATGTGGGTTTTGCTTTATGTTTCTTTCTCCATTTAAAAAAAAAAATGTTTTAAAAACAGATATATTTAAAAAAAAAAAGTTTTTATTGATTTTAGAGTGAGAAGGAGGAAGAGGGAGAGAGAAACATCAATGTGAGAGAGAAACACCCATCGGCTGCCTCCTGCATGCCCCCTACTGGGGATAAAACCAGCAACCTGGGCCTGTGCCCTGACTTAGAATCGAACCCGTAACCTCTTGATGCACAGATGGTGCCCAACCAGTTGAGCCACACCGGCCAGGGCTCTTATTCTTCATTTTATTTGTTTATTCCCTGTGCTGTTTCACAAAGGATTTGCAGAGGCCAGTAATTGTTCTACAGGGACATTAGTAGGATTATCAGGGCAGGATTCAGGGCAGTGCTAAACGGTGTTAACAATGCATTCTAATTTAGGATGAATAAATCTCAAGATTCTGGTAAAGGCTTCTCTTTGTGATGCCTGGAAACTAACAGCTGAAGGGCTCAGGATGAGTCACGTGGTGGCCTCTCTCAACGTCCTTGTGTAAAATGTGAATTCTAGTTCCTCCCTCTCAGGGTTGTGGTAAAGATTCAATGAGATAAAGTGCTTGGTAAAGGAAGGGGGAGAGGGCTTGGTAAATAATAGCTATCATGCCCCAGGAATGAATAGCAAGTTATGTTTGGGGGAGAAAAGGTGTATTAAGCAAGTCTGTAGCTTTGGTTTTGTACTGATGCATGGGCATGTGCGTGCCTGTGTGAGTGTGATAACACGTTTCCAGTTCTATCGAGTGTAGGGATTAGTAGAGTACAGAGAAAGGACCTTAAATTTTTTTATATGCATAAATAGAACATACCTAAATACAGTTTAATAATGATAAAACCTCCATATTATTACCACCCACGTTGAGAAATAGGTCATAGCAGCACCCGGATGCCCCGAAAAGCCTCCATCCCAACTCCGGACTTTGGCTTTCTTATGGTTTTACCACCTGTAGGTACCTCCCTCCCTAAACAACATTGTTGGGTCAGCTTTTGAAATTTATACGAATCAAATCATGCTTTACGGTCTTGCTTCCTTCCTTCGGCATTGTTCTGAGACCCATTATGTCACTGTGTTTAGCTGTAGCTTATTCCTTTTCATTGCTGTTTGAAAACAGTACAAATAAGAAAGGATCCTTTCTACTTCTGATGGACATTTGGATAGCTTCCACTACACCGCTCAGTACTATTTGTACATCCTTGCACATGCCTCCTGGGGTACATAATTAGGAGTTTCTTTAAGATATGTGCCCAGGAGTGAGTCACAGAATGTGCATATCTTCAATTTTAGCAAATAGTGCCAAGACTGTACTAAGTTACACTCCCATCAGCTATGTATGAATGCATGTAGCTCCTCTCATTTCAGACAGCCGGATCCCCTGGCCCCCAATCTGCATGCATGCTATTGTACCCCATTATTTTTCTTATTTTGTGATCATCAATGACGTTGAGCACCTTTTCATACGTTTGTTTGGATTCCCACTCTAGTGCCTTTTACTTTAAAATATCTTTTCCGGCAGCCTCAATGCCTGCACCTGCTCTCCGCAGGGGAATGCGACCGAGGATGTCGTCACCGAGGCAGGTGGAATTGCAAACTCCAAACACTTGCTCCCGCAGCTGCAGCAGAGAACCCGTCGATTTACCAAAGCAACAAGTACTGCGACTCTAGCCAAGACTGAGAAACAAGACCAGGCCGAGGCCTGGCTGCCTTCCCCCTCGCAGGTGGCCACGGAAGTCGGGGACACCGCCCTGGCGACCTCCCGGGGGATGCTAGACACGAGCGGCGGCGCCCGTAAGCACCGCATCCCGCTTAACCGCCAATTTCAAACTTCCAAGACCTGCCCCGCCGGCTTCGCCCTTCCCGGATTCCCATTGGTCACGAATCAAAGGAAGAAACAATCTGATTGGCTCCCTTTTTCATTTACTCCGTCCCTTTAAGGACTTGGGCGGGGCTTGGATGACACGCAGATGCCCATCATAGGTATGGACACTCTGATTGGCCTAAATACGGTTGGGACCCGCCCGTGCCGTCCCGGCGTTCAAACGCGGCGGCGGGAGACTAGGAAGGGAGGAGCAGAGCGCGGACGGGCGGGGTCCTCTGAGCGTGAGTCTGAGCCCCCTCAACGCCCAATTTCCCCCCGACCCCAACACTCCGCGAGACCAGGGGAAGGGCCTCCTCCACCCACACCAAACCCGCGTTGCCTCTCGCAGCTGGGAGGGCGGCGGTCGCGCCTCCAGGGCTGCGGGGGGTGAGGAGGGCGTTCCCAGGCCCAGGTGCGCGCGCCCGCTTCCACGCGAGCCGAGGGGTCTGCCGGAGTGGGGGTGGGGTGCCCGGGGCAGGAGGAATTGCTTTTCTCGGAACCTGAGTGGGGTCCGGCCTTGCCGCCTGTCAGCGTTACCTGCGTTGTTCTGTCTAGTGGAGTCCGGCTGCGGCTTTCTACCTGTGTGACCTTAATCTACAGTGGTACCTCGGTTTTGGAACGTCTCCCAAGTCGAACATTTGGGTTTACCAACGCCGTAAACCCGGAAGTAAATGCTGCTGCTTTCGAACAGGCCTCCGAAGTGGAACATGCCACAGGGCCTCCGCTAAGGGCAAGATCCTGAGGCCTAGCTGTCGGCTGTTGATCCCTTGGTATTTGAATGTTTCAGAACTGAAACGGTCTTCGTTCGAAAACCGAGGTACCACTGTACTTTAGTCTCTTCTTCACAGTCCGGGTATCCATCCATCACCTACTTCTGGCCTCTTGCGCTGGGCTCCAGCCCCTCTGGGCTTCCTGCTCTTACTAGAAAAAGCCAGGTCCTGCCTGAGAACCTTAGCTCTGGCTGGTCCCTCTGCCTGGGGTGCTTTTCTTTCCCCAGTTATCTATCAGCAAGGCTTGCTGCTCACTCCCTTCAGACCTTGGTTCAGATGTTATTTCTTAGTCAAGTCGACTCTGGCTGCACTTAATTGCACCCGCCCCAACCCTCACCGCCCCCCCCACACCCATGCCCCAATTGCCCTCACAGTGCTGAAGCTTTTTTTAACCTCATAGCACTTTATCATTTTCCAACATATGTAATTTGCCAATGTTGTCATTTCTGTACCTATTTAATAGTACCTACTATGTACCAGACTGTATGTGTCCCCACTATGTGAGGATAGAACTTCCCTGTCTTTGTGGAGCTTACATTTTAAGAGGGGCAGATAATAAACAAATTTGTAAGTAAGCGAGTGGGTCAGTTAAGTGCATCACCTGTTGCAGTGAATAAAAATCTGGTTTTTATTCTCATCACCAGACTAAGTATCCCAAGACCTGTGTGGGTGGCTGATCTTCACCTCTCTATCCCTGATATCTTGAGGAAGGTCAGGATCTCTCAAGCCCTTCCACCTCAAATCATCAGTACCGACTTGACCTTCTCTTGTCTCCCTTCAGCACTGGTGGGGAGATGTTGAAATTCAAGTATGGAGCGCGGAATCTGCTGGACACCGGTGCTGCTGAGCCCATTGCCAGCCGGGCCTCCAGGCTGAATCTTTTCTTCCAGGTAACAGGCTGCCAACTCTGCTCACCTGAGTTTGTTTCCTTGGAACCTCCTTGTCACTCACCTTTGCTTTTATTATAATACTGAGACTAATCTAAGAGAAATCCTGTTGTTATGCAGCTGCAGCTCAAAGTCACCAGGCAGAGGTGGGGAAGTGTTGCTAGATCTGCCCATGCTTTATGAGAAGCCAGAAATCTCCCCTTCTCCCTCTTTTTTTTTTTTTTTTTTTTGGTGTGAAATCTGATTTTTCAATATTGGCAGATAATTCAAATTATTTTACATTCCACAGGCCAAACAAAACATGTCTGTGGGCTAGATACAGTCTGCGGGCTAGATGCAGTCTGCCAGTTTGCAACTGTTGCTCTGGATCAGGAATAAATTCAACTTTAGTATAGTCACTTCATTCATTCCACTCTAGATTGTTTGAGTGAACTAAAACTGAAGTTATATTAATAAACCTCTGGACACGTGAAAGAAGCGGAAATCATTGTTTCCTATTGTAGAGACATGGAGACACATCAGGACCAGCAGGGTCCAGAATAAATGTTCCTGTGAGCCTCAAACCATTAAGAAAGAAGGGCCATTTCTAATTAATGGGGTATGTGTGAAGTTTTTCTTCCCAGGTGCTGGTGAAAGAAACCCACAGTAATGGAATCGTACAAGTGATAATGACCATTAATTGATGTCTCTTTAAAGAATGAAGCCACAAAATTGTGCTGTTAGCCTCTGTCGTGGGCAGTTAGTCGAGTTGGTAGCTTGTAATTTACTCTGTGTGGATGGATGTTATTGATCAAAGCTTTTCGTTATTGACAGTGTCTCCATCTGCCGTTTACTGTTTTTAGGGGAAGCCACCCTTTATGACTCAACAGCAGATGTCTCCTCTTTCCCGAGAAGGAATATTAGATGCCCTCTTTGCTCTGTTTGAAGAATGCAGTCAGCCTGCTCTGATGAAGATTAAGCATGTGAGCAACTTTGTCCAGAAGTGTAAGTTGGGAGAACTGTTTCTTGAAAACTGTCCCGCTAGAGAAAACTGGAAGGACGCCAGAGGCAGAATGAGTAAATGGCTGCTGACAGTGGGAAAGAATTCTGCTCTTAGGCCCAGTTTCAAGGTCAGGTTCCACCTGTTGTATTTGGGAGACCAGGTAAGTTAAGCCTCTTAGTTGCAAGTGACAGAAGCTCAGCTAAAAGTAGCTTAGGGCAAAAAGTGAGAAATACAGAGGTGG
Organism: Miniopterus natalensis; assembly: GCF_054644295.1. Taxonomy (NCBI): domain Eukaryota; kingdom Metazoa; phylum Chordata; class Mammalia; order Chiroptera; family Miniopteridae; genus Miniopterus; species Miniopterus natalensis. The sequence goes on from NC_142100.1 coordinate 20,682,371, forward strand.
GTCAAACTTTAGGCATGACTAGTTCCAGGGACTTAAATAGTGTCTGGCTCATTCCTCCACTCACTCTGTGGACTTCTCCATTAGGTACAGTGGCCACAGTGCATAGGTCCCACAATACTTAACTTTAATTAATTTATTTTAATTAGTTTAATTTAATTGCAATTTATTTTAAAATCATAAGGAAAATATGAATATAGAAATAATATATAATGGTTCTGGATTATATTCATCATTATGCCACTGTAGTCATAAAATACATATAACTGTTTATTTAATTCATTTTATTTTTAATGCAGGAAAGCCCTGCCCACAACCCATTCTTGACTTTGCTCGACTCCCACATGGTGGAGAAGTTGACTTCTGGGGCCCCAGTTTCATATTCTTTTACCTTACACAAGTCTTTTTTGATCAGTGGTGATTTCCCTCTCAGGGACACACTAGGAAATGTCTGTAGACATTTTTGGTTGTCAGAACTCAGGGGAGTGCCACTGGCCTCTAATGGGTGAGGGCATAGATACCAGCTTTGCTCACTTAGCAATATGTTTACTCAACAGATATTTACGGACCACTTGCTATGTGCCAAGTTACGTGTTAGGTATTAGGTTTACAGTAGTGATCAAAACAGACAAAAGGAAGTACATATTCTAGTACATATTCTAGTACATTCTTTTAAACATGGGCTTAATATTCTTTTACGTGGATGGACTTTCCCATTGATGGACCTTTAGGTTGTTTCTAGTTATTTTTCTGTTACAAGCATGCTCATCACATTTTCATATGTATCTTTTCTGAGCACATGTGCCAGTGTTTCTGTAAAGCATGAGTTCCTTGAGGTTGAAATGTTGGATTACTGAGTCTCAGAAATGAAGCCGTGTATTCGACTGTGTTGACTTTTGCCTTCTGGGTGCAAATGTTTATCTGACTGCATTTTTTGACTGCATTTCATTACAGTGCCTCTGGTCTTTATCTCCACCTCAGTAATCAGCACCCACTGGACTCTATAACCGTGTGCAGGGATTAAGGATAATGTGGTCTTGGAGTTACAGAAGCTGCTAATCTGAAGAGAAGTTGTGAAGATTTTTTAAAAAATAGTCATAGACTAGAGTTTAGGGTCTCACTGTTCACCTTAATAATCCAAAGCATTTGAAAAAGGGTACTGAGATTTGGAATGGTTTCTCAGAATTCTGAGAGTATCATGGTGGTTTTGCTTATAAGCATTTTGCCTCCTTGTATTATTGAGATGACTGGTGGTTGGCAGTGACAGACCCAGAGTTAATAAGTTGGACAAATGCTGTAAGCAAATTGTGGGCCCAAGGCCTAACAGAGAATCAAAAGAGATTGGCCTTGTGTGGGAGCAATAATGAAATCAGGTTCAACCCAGAGAATTGCAAGCCGGCGTGTTTAGGGAATTATAATTCAAAACTCAAATGCTTGATCTGAAAGGAACTTGGAAAGGGACAGGGAAGAAAGATGGGGCTTGGCACTGTGATGTCAGGTTAAAAGGAAAATACCATTCAGCTTTCAATTTTGCTTCTGCATGGAATTCTCTGTGTAAGTAGTCTAGATTTTTTTTTTACAGTAGTCACGTGAATTCATGGGGATCTACCCACCACTCTTGCCTGATTCCTCAAGGGACCAAAGGAAGGTGTTTTCAAGATGACTGACTAACATGAGAGGTGTCTGTGGGTGGGAAGACAGTGCAAGACACAGAGCTCATCATATGTGCCTTTGACCCAAGGGAATTAAATTCCACACATGCAACAAAGAAAGGCGGTGGGTAACAGCAATTACAATTGCATTGGCTAATTCATCGATATGCCACTCTGTGACTTGGGATATGAAATGGCTTTTCCCTTTGTTGGACTCAGTCCCTGTCATTGTCTGAACAATCTGCTTAGCTGAACGTAACTCTAGAAATGTAGCTCCCACCTTTATCTGATCGCCAACCTATGGAAATGGTGATCCATTCCAATGCCCAGAGGACTCCAGCATCCCTCTGGGATTGCAAGACAGCCCCTTGGTCTTCAAGTTGGCACGTTTCTGAGGGATTCTCCACGGTAATTTTGATTATATGTTTTTCTTGTCTTCCTTTGGCGTGTAACTCCTGCATACAGTGCAGTTTCCCTGTAATGTGCAGAACTGAATTAATTTTTCGGTCAGTCACAGCTGCGCCCCTTCATTCTTGCAGGTCATTAGAGTTGCTGCATTTTCAGTGATACTCTAGCCTAGTGTTCTTAGAGTGTTAAAAAATGAACGTAGATTCCACATCCACCATCCATTTATTCAGTCTGTGTTCATACACTGAAGAACCCTGACTGAATGTTCATGTCTCGCTCAAGTTACTATGTTCAGGCTCTGACCCTCAATGGGATGGTATTTGGAGGTGAGGCCTTTGGGAGGTACTTAGACTGAGATGAGATCATGAGGATGGGGCTTCCAAAATGGGATTAGTGTTGTCCTAAGAAGAAGAAGAGAGACCAGAGCTCCCTTTCTCTTTGTCATGTGAGGACACAGTGAGGAGGTGGCCGTCTGTAAGCTAGGAAGTGGGCCTCCCCCAAGAACTCAGTCTGCCAGCACCTTGATCTTGGATTTCCCAGCCTTTAGCATGATGAGAAATAAGTGCCTATTGTTTAAGCCACCTTGTCTATGGCATTTGTTGTAGCAGCCCAGGCAAATCAAGACAGCGATGGAGAGATTGCACTAGGAAAAGGAGTTAGACTGTGTGTTAAGAAAAAGACAGCTGCAAACTCTTCCAGATCTGTGACATGTCAGCTCCGCAGAGCAAATGTTAGGGCCCCATTTGGTTCCTTGGGCTAAGGTGGGGTTTTTTGTGTGTTGTTTTTTTTTCCTGGTAGCACTGCCACATATTAAGGTAAGGAAGGCATTACTATTACTGACACAATCCACGGGAGATAAAATGGGCTTCTGAGAGAAAACTGAGCAGAGCACATGTGGTCAGAATGGAATGGTCTGGAAACCACCTCCAGGATTGATTGAGATGGGAGTCATGTTGCTTACATCCGTTGTAAACTAGTCTAAATGCGGACAAGCATCTTTGACCAAACACTGCCCTGCAGCCTTCCGGGAGAGGAAGAGAAGCTTGATCTGTATTCTCTTTCCTCTGTTTTCTAAGTCTGCAGGAAGCAAATTATAGCTGCCATGGAAACTGCACTTTGGAATTTCTGGAGCCCTTAATTTTAACATATAAAAACACTTTTGTGCTGATTTTATAATTCATGATGATGAGAAAGTGATTAAATGTCTTTTGACAGTGAGGGAGGACATAGGAACACTTTTATCTGTCTTTTTTGGCTTTCATAAAGATGCAGGTATTCGAAGCTCTTTGTTTACCTGGGAGTAATTCTTTTGTGTTTTACAGATTCTGACACCATCTCCGAGTTGCAGGAGCTCCAGCCTTCCGCGAAGGACTTTGAAGTCAGAAGTCTGGTGGGTCGTGGACACTTTGCTGAAGTGCAGGTGGTAAGGGAGAGAGCCACCGGGGACATCTATGCCATGAAAGTGATGAAGAAGAAAGCCTTGTTGGCCCAGGAGCAGGTAGGAGCATTTTAGAGTCACACCCTTTCCCCTCTCTCTACCAGAATGTTCATTGCAGAGATGATAATCTGCTGAATTGACATCTGGGATCAAGCACATCTTCCTCTGTGACTCAGGTTAATTACAGTTGCATAGGCAGAAAGGTCTCTCATGTCCTTAGCTCTTTTTCTTGAACTGGTCTTGACTCATTTTGAAGGCTCACAAGCTCCCCTTGATTTCTTTATCGTGTTTTTATAGTCGTGTTTTATTCAGAACCAACTTGGCCTTTTAATTAATGAGTTTAAGATCTTGCCTGACTGTCAGCTGGGGATTTAGAGATATGCATATTATGTGGTGAGTCAGCATTTGCTTTTGTGCACATTTTATATATTTGTGTTGTGGGCATGTATATTTGATTTTAAAAACAGGCCTTTGAAGAAATTAAATAAAATTCTCATGGGGCTAAGGAGTTGCTTGCTTGAGAGCAGGTAAGAAGTTATCTTTAAGGTTGTGATATTTTTCTTCCTTTTAAACAAGCCTGATGCTCCAGACATATTGATTCCTTTGCTGTGTTTCTAGAGAGATGGCCATCAGCCATGGCATTCAGAGAGTAATTTATTAGTTACAGACATTCGAGTGCATATCATGTGTCTGATAATGTACCTGGCTCGTCAGAAGCCTGCACAAGAAAGTGAAGCTCCATGGCTGTTAGTTTCAGGGTTTAAATTAAAACAACCTTGGAAAGCAGGGAAAAAATGCAAATATATAAAGCAGGCACTTACCAGCTAAAACAGCTAAAGCATTGCAGGAGGGAGAGCAGTTAGCGAATCCTCGAATGATGGAGTGAGGCGAGATGTGGGTGAGCCAGGAACAGTTAGGGGAAGTTCACACTGCTATAGGTTCTGGGCAGAGAGAAGTGACGAGAATGTGCCAGTTGTGGCGTGTGTGATGTGCTGGAGGTTTGAGCAGTAGAATGCAATATGCATATATATATTTTTTAGCGGTTCAGAAAAAATAGACTGGGGAATGGGAAGAAATGAGGACATTTGGGTGGGATGGGGGTAATTGGTAGGAAGTCCCAAGGACCTTTTCTTTTTTATTGTGGCAAAATATACATAAAATTTATTAACCATTTTAAAGATACAATTCATTGGTATTAGTGCATTCTCAGTGTTGTGTAACCACAACCCATTTCTAGAACTTTTTCATCATCCCAAACAGAAATGATAATTCACCATTTACCCCAAAACCAGTTTTTGGATTGGTAGTTTAATTTGTGAGATGGTTGGGGATCATTTAGGCTTTTGGAAGGAAGAGATTGGAATCAGAGTCTGAGGACTTCAGCGACTTTGTGTGGCCTCCAATCAAAGAAGCAGCAGAGGGCAGGGAGCTGCTTGTTAGAGTCCAAGAGTGATGCACCCTGTGTTTAGGAAGGCAATGTGAGCAACTGCACAGAAAGGGGAAATGACAGGATGCGGCAGATCATTTGGCAGAGAGGTGTGGAAGATGCTCACTCAACCTCCTAACACTTACGCACCATTTATCATCTGTAAACACTTCCTAAACCTCTTGTGTATGGAGTGTTTCTAGGTCCTGGGGAAGAGGCATTAGATGTAGCCCCAACCTCAAGATGCTTACGTTTTAGATGGGAAATTGTACATGTAAAAACAAAGTAATCCACTATACCACGCTGCAGGTTCAAATGTGTGCCTACATTACCTTTAGTATTTTCACTTATTTTATACATCTGTGTGCATCTAGTCTACTGTCTTTGGTGCTGCCCCTCCCTTTGGTGGGCTCAGACCATCCCTACGCGTGGATGCCTTTTTCACCCTGCAGGGTGGATCGTTGATACCATATATTGGGCTGTCCCCACACATCTCTGCAGCCCTCCTCACCCTGCTTGGGCCTGGCACCCTGCTCTGGGCCACCGTGACTCTCTCCCTACCACCTGTCGTGGATGCTGATCTTATTCCACTCCAATTAATGACTAGGACTGAACAGATCAGGAAGGGAAGGTGAAGAGAAAGAGAAAGATACTTAGATTTAAAGAAAGTGAGTTGATGTTAAAGAAAGATGCTAAGTAAATAATTGGACAGATAATATATGGATCTGGCAAAAATTATGAGCAAAGTAGGTGAATGGATGAGATTTGTGGGATGCTGGGCTAAGTCATTTTTTTTTTTTAAACTAGAGACATTAGTTTAGGCTTAAAGAGAGAGAAAAGGACATTTCCCCCTCCCTCACATTTACTTCTTTGTATTATAATTGTCTTAAAGGTTTTTCCCCCCTCTAGGTTTCATTTTTTGAGGAAGAACGGAACATTTTATCTCAGAGCGCAAGTCCATGGATCCCCCATTTACAGTATGCCTTTCAGGACAAAAATAACCTTTACCTGGTGAGTATTTACATCTCTCTCTCTGGAGGCAGTCCAGTGCTCTCCTATCACAGTACTGTATAAACTTTATTGAGGTTCATGTAAGAGAGATGGATTCCTGTTTATCTTGACATTTTCACGGGAGAACATTACTGCCTTTATTTCTGACCTGGAATAAACAGTTTATATGCTTTGGTTTCATATTAGTTAAGAACCCATGCTGGTAGAGAACTCCCCCCAGACCCCCCCCCCCACCTCCCCCCCCCCCCCCCCGTTCCTCTGCTAGGTCAGGTCCCTGCTGCAGGGGGCTTCCTTTTTTGGGTCTTTTAGCTGTGGGCCTTCCCTCTGGATTTTATCACTGGCATCGGCATCCTTAGCTTAATGACCATATTCTCAGGTTATCCACTCGCCTTCTTGCAAGATGGGAATGATTGCAAAACAGCTGCTCTTTGGAGTTCTGGTTGCCTCAGCACATTGATACCTGGATGCAACAACATTTTTACACCCTTCTTTAGTAGCTCAATTGGGTATCACCGATGGGATCTTGTAATTATCTCCTTACCTGCATTGTCTTCTCAACTACTTTGGTACTTTGGAGTAAAATGCTTGCTAAGGATACAGTTTTCATATAAAAAATCCAAACTTAGCATAGGAATTAAGATGTGATTACAGATCCACCACCTCTTATCTGTAATTCTGAAATACCCAGAGCTCTGAATAACCTCAAGCTCTTTTGTTACTTATTTGGCAGCAAAGTCTGACTTGAACTCTAGCAAAACCAGACCTGAACTCTCTTATTTATTCCCTTTAGTGCGACTATTCATCCATTTTGCTGCAAAATTATGAATGCATTTTTATTACAGGGTGCTATCCAGGCCCTACCCTCGGGTGTTACATAATACAAAGTATATGCACCATTTTACCTTTCTGAATTCTGGAAACGCATTCCGCCTCAAGATCAGGGGACTGTAGATCTATTTTGGCATTGTAAAGTACTGAAATCCCATTGCACCAATTGACCACTTATAGATCATCAAACCTTTGAAGTTTGGGGAAACATGCAAATCATGGTAATTTCCCCTGGCAGTTGAACATTCACTGGTAATGCAAATGCAGTTTAATTGAAGATACATTTTATATTAATGAAAAAAACTATAGAATTCCACCCCTAATATATTTCTCAGAGCTATCTCTATTTGTTCCCCAGCCCTGCTTCTACTGTGTGAGTTCAGGCCGCCATCTTTTGCTTGCAGTACTGCAATTACCTCTTCAGTGTTCTTCCTGCCATCTGTCTTGCCCTTCCCCCAGGTCTTCTACACAGTGCAGCCAAGTCATCCTGCTGTTAAAATCTTTCAAGACTCCCTGCTCCCCTCTGGATGAAGTCCAGATCCTTCCATGTGATTTACATGGCCTTTTTTGCATATGCCTCCAGCCTTGTTACTTACTGTTTCTTTCCTTTCACTTGACATTCATCCTGAACTTCCTTTGGTTCTTTGAACTTGCCTCCGACCTTTCTCCATGCAGTTCCTTCTTTCCTTGTTTCTCTGGCTTACTCTGATTTCAACCTCTGGGCTTGTATCAGATGTTACTTCTTTTAGAAACTCTTCCTGGACTCGCTAGTGGACTCATAGCACCCTGAGTGGATGTTGGTCCATCACCAGTCTACTCCCTCCATGATGGGAGGGATTATGTCTACCTTGCTTCCAGTAGAGTTTCCCCAAGTCAGTGCTTAAGAAATATTTAGCTGATGAATACATGATTGATTTCACAGGAATTTGATTTATATACAAATTTACTTATTGTATTATGGAAATCATATGTTAACAGTGTGAGTTTTGTTACTCTACAGTATAATTTAAGATAGATGCAGTGGGATTTTCAAAATTTGGAGTGCAATGCAAGGAAATTGGTCCTTTGGAATTTTGATGGTTAAAGATTTCCCATTTGTAGTCACATACTAACGAATGTGACTTACCATTTTCTGGTACGTAGAGAATTGTAGTAAGTTCGTTGTAACATCTGGTTCTATATAACAAGGCTAGTCCCGCATTCTGGCAGGTGGCCCATGGAAACAGTGCTCTAGTCTGGTTCATGATGAAATCTGTTCAATTCTGTATAACAGATGCTTTCACCAGTGTCCTTCTGTGAAAGGAGCTGATCTTTACAAAGGAAACATTGTTTTGCAGCTCACCACTTACAGTATTGTTATATCTAAATTTTTTGTGAAATTCTTAAAGATTGCTGGCTTTGTATTGATGTTTTTCATACTGTGGCTCTCTTCAGGCTGCCTTAGCTCTGAGACTAACCCGTGAATCTCCTTTCCCTGCTGTGGCCTTACATGAGCTTCCCTCTGTTCATTCCCAAAGTTTTTTCCCCTAGTTGCACATAGGGATGTATTTGTTAAGGCATAGGCTAAGCTACTATAACAAAAAGACCCCAATACAGTCCATGCAGGTGGAACAGATATTACATGTCATACTTCAGGGACCCGGTTTCCTTCCATCTTGTGGCTCCCCTATCCCGTAGGATGCTGTATTCTTTGATGTACTTGAACTTGAGCCGTTTTATGCCTTTGCTTTCCCCGAGTGGTAGGAGAAAAGAGCAGAAAGTCAAAGCAGACACATTTTTATGTAGAATGATACAGAAGTGGGATACATCGTTTCCTCTTGCATTTTGCTTACCAGAGCTTTGTCACATGACTACACATCTGTACTATCTAGCTCCATGGCCTATATGCAGTTAAAATTCTTGCTACTATGGAGGAAGGGAAGAGTAGATTGGGGGCAAGTTATATAGTCTGCTGCAGAGATTAAAACAGAGTAGGTTTGAAGCCAGGCTCCCTAGATCCACCTCCTGTACTGTTATTCATTACATTATAGTCACATCCAAAAACCACTTCTAACATGGCCCCAGTTCTCACGCCCTGCTTGGAATTGTTTTTTTCTATTTCCTATCTCACTTTCAGCGCACAGCCATGCAATTTCGTGGACAACCTTTCCTTTCTGTGTAGGAGCAGTTTAGAGGTGGGCTGTCTCTAGGCAGTAACCCTGGGACCTGTATGAACACCAGCCTATGCTGTTTTTGGGAGTCTGGAGAGTCAGCGAATACAACTTCATTGTTTATTTTAGTGACATGTGGTAGCTCGTGATAGTTTTGACAGCGAGACATGCTGTTTTAATCTCATGGGTAAGATTATCCAGTTTTCAGGCTTGTCTCAAAACTCGCCAGTTCATTCACGCGCTGCTGCTGCAGAAGCCAGGGTTTGGAAAATGGCTGCCCATCAGAAGGAAGCTGTTACTTACAGTAGAGGTTCTTGTGTCATTACTGTTCCTTATTTGGTCTCTCTGGAGTCATTGGCCTTTTCGGCTTCAATTTTCTCATTGGTAGAATCAGATATTAGTACCTCTTATGGACACCAATTCAGTTGCTGAGTGTGTTATTACCTTGTGAGGTGTCTTTGAGTTTTCTGTGCCTTGGAAATAGTTGTTTTGTGTCCTGGTCTTCGAGGCATATTTCAAGTGAGTGCATTTAGAGTGTTACCATCTTAGGCATCAGTGTTTAGCTATGTTGTCCCAGTTAGCCTGACATCATCCTCAGTTTCTGAGTCAGGCCTGGAGCACACCTACTACACTTGTAACCATTTCCCAGGTGAAGCTGCTGCTGCTCGACCCCACTTTGAGAACCATGGTCCCATAGCTATTGGTATAGCTATAGTTAGTTTCTGATTACTGTGTCTTCCTCCCATTCTTTCAGTAATAGTATACCCATCTGAGATCCCTTTTCTGGCTCTTTCAGGCCAAGGCTTTGTACCTGCTCTTTCCCCTGCTGTTAACTAGCCACAGGGTACTTCACCATCCTGTGTTTATTTCCCTTAACCCTATCCACACCTTCCTAAATAGTTCCTTCATTAATTCACGTCCTCTGTTACCTAGTTTGAGTATGCTGCCTGTTTCTGGACAAGACTCTGGATGACTCAGTGCTTACTGAGGATTTTTTGAATTCATGGATGAGTCAATCAGACTGGGATTTATTGTTTCTGAAATAAAGGGCCTTCTCTCTTTTTCTCTTGGTCATCTTGCCCTTCCAGAAGAATAATTTAGGGTCTCTGCCGGGGGCCCTTCTGCTTAGAGGATCCCTTCTGTCCTCCCCATGCCAGAGATCAAGAACACTGGGCAGAGCAGGTAGTAATGCCAGTAGCATTGTTACATTTTCAGGACACTTTCAGTCTTGCTGATTGTAGTGCAAACATTTCAAGGACAAAGTTGCAATATTTCTAAGTGATGGCCAGCACAGTGTGCCTCTAATGATACCCTAGGCAAATTGGAATAGAGTACTAAAGAACTACTAAATATACATATACCCCCATGTTTGAGTACATGTGCATGCAAGTGTGCAGGCATATGCATGTGCATATGTGTGCATGTGTGCGTGCGCACACACACACACGCCCTTGGTTTCAATGCTACACAGTGGATGGGAATTGCCATCCTTGTACTTGGGCGTATAGATGCAAACACCAACAGAGAAGCATGTAAGACTTGCCCTTTAATTAGCATCTGCAGCTGCTGCCATCAGAAGGGTCTGTCTCTGTTGGCCTGAACATTTTTCCTTTAAAAGAGCAAGTCCATTATAGCTCCAAGCCAGGCTCGTCTGTCAGCTGCTGTGCTTTCTCTGCTATCCGCAGGGTTGTCACACTGTTTAGGGCTGTTTCCCCATAGGGCTCTTCTTCCTCCTGCTTCCCCGGCCTTTGATCACCGTGCCTTGGTGATCACCATTTGGGTGACCTACAGCTGTTCAGTGTGTGCAGGGACGTCTCTTGTCCTTGCAAAGATGGAGGATTGTTGCTTCAGTGCTGACAGACTGGTTATTTTCCAGCCCTTTGTTGTCAGTGATCTTGTCTTGAATTGCAGAAAGGCTCCAGGTAGTCATTGAAAAAAATGTACACAGCAGAAGTGATGGCTGTATTAAGGCCAGGTTTCATACAAGGGCACCTTTGCTGTAGAAACTTTCCAGTTGGTTGGAGTAGGGAGCCACATTGGCTCTATAACCTCACGATAGCGGATCTCAGTACAGTGCAGGGCTGGCTGCATCAGAATCACCCCAGTATCTCCTTAAAAATGCAGATTCCTGGACCCCACCCATGGAGCTTGATCCATGAAATCTGAGTTGGTCCCTGGAATCCATATTTTTAACAAGCTCCCTGAATGGTTAGGATGGAAAGGAGACATACTTCATCCTTTTATACTAATTAATTAAAACAAAAAAATTTCATTTCATTAGAATTCCAACTCCATGAAGGTAGCTGTTTTCCTAACATCTAGAACAGTGCCTGACACATAGTAGGCACTCAAATATTTATTTGGGTGAATGTGTTTCATCTATTTAAAAATAGTGCTTACTTATCCAAGTGATTCTGGTGGGCAGGCAGGTTTGAGAGGCCCTGCCTTAGAGGACTTACCAGTCTAATTAGGTTAGGAACCATGCTGGGGGATCCACACCTCACTAGGTATCGCTGAGTAGTAAAACCAAATACTGTAAACCATCAGTCTGGCACAGTCTGGGTGGTAACTTTGGCCTTAATTTGTTCATAGTATTCTGTTGATGCTGGTCTTAAAGACCCTTAGTTTGTGACTTTTGATGATGCTTTTGGAGCCTCTTGATTTGGTACCATTTTTAAAAAGCCCAAAAGTGTTTTCTGAAAAGTGCCTGAGTCCTGGTTCTTTACTGTGTCTCTAAGCTCAACAGCAAGATGAATGGTTAAGCTTGGGTTTGCCACACCCAAGCTGTCTTCCCCATGGGCTCCATGCATGCCAGGATGAGCGACTACTCCAGTAAAATAGTTTTAGGATATGGATAACATCTTGGGATAGCCAGATCTACTCAGTAAATATCCAAGTTCAGTTCTCCTAATGGTGCACAGTTGGAATTTTTTGTATGATAATCTGGAATCATGTTGGTGGGTCAGGTTTGATTAGCTTCTTTGATAAGGACCCAGTCTATTTAGAGGTCTGTCATTTCGTATGTCTTTTTTGGCTGCATGTTGTGGAGCATGCTGCCTAGCAGCTGTTGTAATTTTTGTTGCTTGTCTTCTCAATCAACCCTGGTTTTGAAGAAATAAAAAGTTGTTTGACTCATAGAAAAGACTAATCTAGTTTGGGCAGGGATTTCCAGCTCAGGAAATTTTCTTTTTTTTGAATAACATGCATATCTTTTTGCTTTTCTAAGAGGTGGTTCTTATTTTCTCAACTGTTTTACTGGTTATTACAAATAGACTCTTCAGGAATAGCTGCTAAGTACTAAATAGTGGCCAGTTTGTGTATTCTTAAAAGTTGCCGGTGGCTGCTACGCATTTGACTTTCTCACCCTTAAACTTAAAAGCTGTTCTATTCTTGACATCTTTAATAGAGCCAGATTAGAAAACCTATAACAGCAACGTGTCGTCATATATGCACTGTTCTTATTTTAAGACATTTCCGTTTTAAAAGTGTGACTACTTCTGTTATTATCCGTGAATTTTGGGGGGGATGTTTAAGATCTTTTTAATGGCAATATATATTTAAAACAGACATAAAAAATTAGCATTCACCCACAAGGCCTGTGGAGAACCAGGTTGGGATGAGTGGGTGAGCTATAGGCAGCTAGGTGGCTCCTGTGGGCTCCTCTAGCACAGGGACCAGTAGCTTATGTCTGCTGTGAATCAGGAAAATAAAGTCTACCTTTTAGCTGCCTCCTCTTCTAAGTATTGCTGTTCTTGTTAGTTCATAGATGAAAACTTTTCAGCAATGGCAGCGTAAACAGAACCTTACTCTTCCAATCTTCCAGTATTTGGTTGAGCATCTGCTATGTGTAAGATGCCATGGGAATGGAGGTGCTCCCAGGTTATGCAGGGCCCTCCGGGAGGACTCGCAAGTCACTGCTTCCTCCAGGGGGCCTCTGGGGTGGGGTTGGCTTGGTGCTGGCCAGAGCCTTTACTGGACTAGCCTGGGGCCCTTGAGGCTATGTGCTGTTATCCTCGTTTGGCGTGGCCAGAGCTTGCTTCTAATTCTGGGCCAGAAGCAAACAGGCGTTTGGAGAGGGATGGAGAGAATTCACATCCCGCAGCGGTGTGCAGGAATCCTAGGGTGTCAGGCCCCATATTGGGAGGGTTCCTTGGTGTGGGAGACATTTTTTTGCTAATCAAACATTTTGCTTTATTTTCTTCTTGATTTCACCCCCTATGTAATGCTAACAAATGTAATCATTTGGTTTAAAAAAAAAAAATCACAATAATGGGGCTATACTTCATCCTGCATAGGATGTCACTGTATTATCATGGACAGCTTTCCATGGCAGTATAAATGATCGAGTCCATTCCTTTTTAATATCTTCATTGTATCCCATTGTTTAGGTAGATCATATTTTAGCAGTCCCTTACTGATGGATATTTGGGTGATTTCCAGGTTGTTTTCTTCTGTGTTACAGACAGTGCTGCAGTGAATCTGTTTATCCAACTATAAACTATTATGAGTTCCTGTAAAATAAATAGTCAGAAATGGAATTATGAGGCCAAACAGTATATGTTCACATTTAAATATTTAATAGAGAGTCAGATTGCTTTTCACCCTGACTGACTGTTAAAGGCAAAGATTGTATCACATTTATTGCACGCCTCCTATGTTCTGCTGGGTGCTGAGGGGAATGCAAAAGGGGTGCAAAGAGGGTTTGTTTCCCTCTAGGAATTTCTATCTAGGCTGTGTACCTCAACCTAGCGAATGTCTGGGGTGTCAGTGCTTGTGGGTGGGTGAGTGGGTGGATTTAATTCAACTTTTCAAGCTTGCCTTGCAAACATTGTGCATGGTGTCTGGTACTAGTCTTTCATTTTATTGATTCTCTTGGGAAACGTGTGTAATTTCCTTAGGGCAGGGACCTCATTGTACGTGACTTGCAATATGTCTCACACATCTTCATTACTTTGTGGAGACATCATAATTATATCATGTCAGGCAGGATTTGAGGATCTAATTGAGATATTTCCTTTTTTGGGGGGTGTATGAAGAATTAATAAGTTTGGCGTTCTATACAGGTCATGGAATATCAGCCTGGAGGGGACTTGCTGTCACTTTTGAATAGATATGAGGACCAATTAGATGAAAACATGATTCAGTTTTACCTAGCCGAACTGATTTTGGCTGTTCACAGCGTTCATCAGATGGGATATGTACATCGGTAAGTGAGACTCCCTGGTAGAATTCTGAGAATTTATCTGTATCACCTAAGAGTTCCAATAATAGAATGCATGAATGAATGATTTAGGCATCAAAATAATGCTCCATCCAATTTTTAGTCAGTTTTAACTATAACTGGCTGAAACTAAATTTTCCTAACTGGCAGGCATTTCAGCTTACCCCATTCGACAGTGAAAGAGATCTAGACCTGTAACGCCCTCAAGTTTGCTAGTAAGATCTGTAAGCATAGTTAATTAAGACCAGGAACTCTTGGATGGGTTCTTTGGATTATATGGTAGAGAGACAGAATTTGACTTGCAGAAGGAGCCGACATACCATGGGGGAGGCAGAAGACCACAGAGTTGTACTTCTGATCTCACCTGTTAGTTATTTTCAAAGGTGCTTCACAAAATGTTTCCGGGCGTCCTCACTCACCTGATGTGTTATATACACCTGAGAATGTTGTGGAAATGGAATGATGGTTAAACCAGGAATCACAGGAATCCTCTTCCTCTTCAATTTGTTTCGCAAAATGTGTGCTGATTATTTATATCCATCAATAGGGCAGTCTGTATAGCAAAATACAGACCTAAGATTCTTGGCCAGATCATAATCCTAGGCGAGCAGCTGCTTGTTGATTGGCATGGAGAAGACTGCACTAATTCATGGCCCACTTTTCTTACAGAGACCTCAAGCCTGAGAATATTCTCATTGATCGGATGGGACACATCAAGCTAGTGGATTTTGGATCAGCTGCTAAGATGAACTCAAATAAGATGGTAACAAAATGCAATAAGATAGCTCACTAGAGGTTGTCCTGTAAAGCATTCTGTGATCCTCATAAGTTTGGGAGATCCTGGGATAAAGCTGAGTGACATTTGCCTGCTAGTGCATGAAATGACTTCTCGAGGGGGATGAGAATGGGGGTGGCGACACAGAGCTGCTTCCCAGACTTACTGGACCTTGGCACCCTTTTATATATGATGCCTGTTCATACCCTAAAAGACATTTTTAGGAACATTCTTATAGTTTGGTTAAAAAGAAAGGAAAATGCTTATTTTGCTTTTCCCTTCATTTTCCTTGCCTGCTAGAGACTGTCTTCTATTACATTATGTCTTTTTTCCTCAAAATATTTTGATGAAATACAGTCTTTTTTATCTCAAATCCTCTTATTTTCTATATAGCAAAATTTAAATTGATCATCAGAGCATTTGAACCAAATATCCTAAGAGTTAAGAACCAAGTGCTCAAAATGTCAATTCTAAGTCCTGGAACTGTGGTTAAAATTAAAATATATTCCATGTGCTAAGTAGTAGGCAAGAGGGTAGCTATTGAGATCAAGAGCAAGACTACTTTAGGAAAAAGATGACAAAATAAAAAAAAGTTAGATGAAATAGCTTGTAAAAAAGTTGATACATATTAAAGTATGAATTTGGAAGTCAATTATGCAAAAAATGGTAGGTCTAAGAGAAAATCGACTTAGATTTTAAGACTAATTTCACAACCAAACCACTTGGTGACCTAGACAAGTCCTTATGAATTTGGCCTTTTATTCTTTCTCTAGAAAATACTGATTCTAGTAAAAATGCACAAAGTAAGGGGTTAGACAAGCTGCTCTTCAAAATGCCCGCAGCTGTGAGAATTAAGTCCTTTATGTAGAGGGCAATATGTAAAATTACCTTTTTTCTCAAATTCCTTGGAGGAAAGGTGGGTATTATTTCAGATTATGTTTTATAATCTATTCTCCTTGACCATTACATTAAGAATTAGATGATAGAACCAAAGCATTTTGTTTTAAAAATTATGTGCAATTCAGAAACAGGCATAAAAAACTTAGGTATTGAATTTATGGTGGAATAAAGCCCAGGGAAAAAAGTTAAAGCAAAAGTGTTATCACCTAGGATTAAAAAACGTATACATTGCACTCATGACCTTAAAAACTCATGCATCTAGAAATAAATTGAACCATAGGTACCTAGTCTGATAGTAACTGAAGCATAGGTACATACTCAGCACCACTGACATTTTGGTCTGGATAATCCTTGTTGTGGGGCTGTCCTGTGTGTTATAGGATGTTTAACTGCATCCCTGGTGGTCTCTATCCACTAGGCAGATGCCAGTAGCACTTTCCCCTCCAGTTGTGACAACCAAGTATGTCACCAGACACTGTCAAATGTCCTCCGGGTGGCAAAATCACCCCTGGTTGAGAATCACTGCAGTGGATTGAGAAGCACCCAAAATCTAGTTAATGAGAGCTAGCAATGATGTGTTTGCAATAAGAAAACCTGCTCTGGATGCTAGGCTAAGATCCAGCGTCACTACTTGGTAAAAAAATGGGAATTAGGACTAAGGCCCTGCCTCTGCATCTGGAGTCACTTTCTTCAGAGCCCTTTGGAGAGAGACAGGACTCCTATTCATTTCTGATTTCTGTTTTTCAGTGTTTCAAACTGCCCTTTTCACTTCTAATTGTAGCAACCTTCACACTAGGCAGGGAGCCTCCTGGAGGCACTCAGTTTTATTTGCAGCTCAACGATCTTAACCCTGGATTATTTTGGTAAAGGAGATGTGGCATTCAGTCCTGTACACTCGAAAGTATTGCAGCTCCTTTCCTCGTAGAGACAGAATCATGTCTCTAGAACTTCCTGCTTTTAGGCCCAAGAATATGCCAAGCAGAGAAGGAGGAGTTTTTAGCATTGTTTTAAGTGCAAAGGCCCTTTTATTACAGAAGACCAAGAGTCTGCAATCTAGATCAAGTATGGATATAGAATTATAATTTTGGGGTATTTTTGATCAATGGTGGTAGGTTAAAAATGTCTTTTCTTTAAATAGAATATTTTATGGCCCTGGCTGGGTAGCTCAGTTGGTTTGAACATTTTCACAATACCCCAAGGTTGTGGTTTCTATCTCTGTTCAGGGCACATACAAGAAGCAACCAGTGAATGCATAAATAAGTAGAATAGCAAAATCAATGTTTTTCTCTCAAAAAAAAAAAAAAGTTTAAGTAGAATGTTTTATAGGCCTAACGTAGGTTTAAAATCTTTTTTGTACTCAAAATATACTCTATAAAATCAAATCCACATTGACTAAAATTATTGTATGTTACTTACCTCAAATCAGTCAGTCCTTTCCTCTCCCACTCCCAAGTATTATTTGTGTATTTTGGATATTTGTGAATCTTAAATCTGTTGTGTTTTCCTTCTTCCATTGTCTTTATTTCGAGCTTCTTAGTCAGAATATTGCTTTGGAGTATTTTTGTTAGTAATCAAGGGTGGGCCATACTGCCCGGAGATTTGGGGGGTGAGCTGAGATGTGCCATTGACATACTGTGTGACTTAGGTCACCCACTTCACCTTATTAGAATCTCAGAGAATGGCAAACAGCTAACATTTCTAATCTGTGTCATTCAGCTCTCAGGAAAATAATTGTGAGAGGATTATAAATAAAGATTATAAATCAGCCCCATTTAGCAGATAGAAACCCATAGGAGAGAGTCCCTTTTGAGATGTATGTAGTAGTGAAAAGAGCACCGTGAGAATTTCTTTCCCCCTGCTTCTGCAGAGGCGTATGTTTACACCCTGGGCAGCTAGGTGGGGAAAGGTAGGTTGAAGCAGTTTTATGTTAAAGCATTTTTTTGGAAGGGGCTTGGAAAGAGGAAGACTGTGGTTTTCTTCCCTTCTTCTCATCTGCATTCTGCTTGTAAAATAATCTGCTAGATTAATCCTTTTCTTTATTTTTTTAAACCCTCTTATCTCTCTAAATATGACCGACCTTTCTGCCTCCTAGTCATTTTCTTATCTCCTCCTGAACTGGTATATTTTCTTCCCTGTCGATATAGTGAAAATGAACTAAAGTTCATAAAACTGGGGCCTTGTCAGATGGTGTGCTGCAGGCAAGCTGGACTCCTAGGACATGATTCCCCTTTTAATATCTCACCCAGCCTGGCCAGCTGTGAACTGCCCCCAGCAGAGAGGGAAAGCATTTTGCAAAATCCTTGTCAGGATGTGTGAGGTTACATGTTGAACTGGTTTAATGTGCTTGGAGGTCAGTTGCTAATGGAAACTTAGTAGTCATTAATAGTCATTAAAAGTCTTTGTTAATTACTATGGATTACTATAGTAGGACATGTACAAAAAGCAAGCTAGGGAGCATTTTTCTTTAAAATGTAGAAAACATACAAGTAAATGTCTATGATCACATATCTGTTATGGGCAAGAGTTAGCTGGGGAGTGACCTGACTCACTTTGATAAGTGTAATCATGAGTTTGAAAACGAGGCATTGGCAGCTTATACCCTTTGTTGGGTCAGGCCGATAAAGATGACCGAGTCAAGTTCCTTCCCACTCTTTGATCGTGAACAAATAACCAAGCCGTGTGAGCTGCAAACAGGGAGAACCGAATGCTCTCAAACAACATGGTGTGATGATAAAACCAAATGCGTGTAAATGATGCATATTTGAGGCTTGGTTCTGCAGGGCAATTAGGCAGAAAGGGTAAGCATTTAATCAGTGATTCGGTGGCATTACCAGTACCTAGTTTAATCAACGTATTATAGTCTTCTTTTATTTTGATATTTAAAAGAGACTTGTTTCTCATTGTCTGTATTGAGGGTTTTTACCCAAACCCTTCGGTTTAATCCTAATCTGTGTTGAGCTCATTAACATTTATACACACATTGAAAGACAGAAGTCTGAGCTCATGCTTCCCCGCGTTGAGGTTTCCTCTTGATTTAAGCTACTTTTGGTTCCTCAAGCTTAGGCTCTCCTGTCTTAGACCATATATTTTCTCCTTTCTCCTCACTTTTGTCCATCAACACAGGCCTGTGAGTTTCTTGGGTGATGTGACCATCTGGCTTTCCCAAATGGGTACTTGCAGTAGAAAAACTATTGCCCAAAGCAGTGGTGTCAAGAATAACAGTACCACACTGCTTTCTGGGTTTACAGTTTGGAAAAACCTATGGTCGGCCCGAGGCACGGGGTAAAAAGGGAGGGAGTGGGGAGAATGATCCATGTCCTATCACAGTAGGTCTCGGGGGCAGAGGGATGGGCAGAATTAAAGTTACAGGCTGGAGGAGCTTGGGTCTTCATCATGGGAAAGGAGACCTCCTAGTGTCCTCTCTAAACATTTGCTTTCCTCTCAATTTCTAGTCCAAGCAAAGCAAAGCAAATTCACTTTCTTGATATAAAGCTCAGCATTAAAGACATGTGGCCTTACCCATAAAATCTCCCAGCTCTCTCAGGGACACTTAAGATCCTTTAATGGGGAGAAGATTCTTTTGTGCCATGTAACTGCTGATGTGAGAGAAGCCTTTTTAGATGATGTAGGGTTATTGGACAGCCGGTCAACACAGTATATGACTAACATCAGGCCCTCTCTGGTTTATGGGGAAGGCTAGAGAGGTGGTCCTTAGACTTCAAATTTCATGGCTCAGTAAAACTTCAAAACAGTTTTGAAGACCAAAAGGGTTGCCAGCTTACTAAGTTGCATCAGAAGGGGTGAGGGCGAGGGGCAGAAAACCTACTTCTGTCATGAGCATCATTTCAAGAAATAAAGGACATTTAAACACCCAAACAGCCAGAAGGACAAATTTTCAGAAAAAAGGACAGTTCTTTAAATGGAATATATTTAGCTTTATAAAAAGACATCCTACATCGTCCTAATCTGTCTTTGTCAAGGTAAGGTGCTTGGGTGCCATTGGATTTGAGGGCCCTGGTTTCTGAACAGTGCAGGGGGTGGGGACCAGGGAACAGGAGCTGGGGGCTGAGGAAAATGGATTTATTAACAGTTGACCTCTGGTGCAAACTTTCATATCTTGCCCTGTGAATGGGTCACAGTCAGAATGTTGATTCCAAATATTTAAACCTGAGATATCATACATATTTGTAATATTGTATTGCCAGCTACCTGCTCATTTTTCAGTAATGGGTGGATTAATCTTATAGATTCATCTTTAGGATTTATTATCATTTTGCTGTTTCATAAGTAAGAGAAGTTCTATCATATCAGTAACGTACCAGGAAAGATATTTTTCATTTCAGGAATATACGCCCCTGTCCTCGTGTAACCAAAGGGTATATATATCATCAACAACTCCTTGCCCTTTCACTTTGAATTATATTATGTGCTTAAAAAAAAGGAAGTCATTTGCATTTTCTGACAGTGTGCCACTTGACAGAAGGTTTAAGTGCCTGGAAGAATAGTAATCAGTGGCAAATCAGCTTGCATCTGAAGCGTGGCTGTTCATAATCTATTTGCGGGTAATTGAAAGCTGCTTGTGTTCATTTTATTTACGGGTTTCCAGGTGAATGCCAAACTCCCGATTGGGACCCCAGACTACATGGCCCCGGAAGTGTTGACAGTGATGAATGGGGACGGAAAAGGTGTCTATAGCCTCGACTGTGACTGGTGGTCAGTGGGAGTTATTGCTTATGAGATGGTTTACGGAAGGTCCCCATTCACTGAGGGAACCTCAGCCAGAACCTTCAGTAACATCATGAATTTCCAGGTAAAGAGCTGTTAGTAGATTTTGAAGATTATATTTCATCAAAATATTTAAAGATATGATAAATATATATGTTTTAGTTTTAGCCAAAGGGAAAAAGAGAACTGATTTCACAGACTTTTGTATCTCACCCAATTTATGGAATATTTAATACATATTTTTATATGTATAATACATATTTTATATCCTTAATACATGCATAGTTATTTGTTATTCTTGAGTCTCCTCTTGAGTTAAAGTTTCCCCTTAGATGATTCTTGGGGCTGATTTGTTTCCTTCATTTCAACCCACCTATTCAGTAATGAGTGGATTGCACTAGGTACTGTTAGGTACCAGGTTTACAATGATGAACGAGAGAAAGGCTCTGTGGGCCTTCTGCCTCCATCATCACACAAAAATCAGTACACAGGTATGTGCAAAAGCAGAGTTCAGAGGGAGGACGCGGGGGGAGTGGTGGGGTGGAAGAGATAGGCAGGAAGAAGGGCTCGGCTTGGGGAGGGTGTTCTGGGCAGACAGAACAGTGTGATTTGTTCAGGTGGCTTTAAATAGCTCATCATTGTTGGACAGCCAAGAGCGAGATGGGGATTGGAGCTAGATGAAATGGGAGAGGAGCAGGGGTCAAGTCATGAAAAATATTGAACCCTTGCAAAGAAACTAGGCCTATTGATGTGAACAGGCCGTTTATTTTGGGAGCGTGCCTTTGGTCCAAAGTGAAGAGGGCACACCACTTCCTTCTTTAAAGAAAGAAAGAAACTTGAATATACGAGAAACACTTTCTTAACTTTGGGACATACGGAGTTGAATTTGCTAAGGAAATTATTTTATTTTTTGCAATAGCGATTTTTGAAGTTTCCAGATGACCCCAAAGTTAGCAGTGAATTACTGGATCTGATTCAAAGTTTGTTGTGTGGCCAGAAAGAGAGACTGAAATTTGAAGGCCTTTGCTGCCATCCGTTTTTCTCAAAAATCGACTGGGATAACATTCGTAACTGTAAGTAGAGCCATGTTCCTTCAATTCTGGGGCTGGGATTGAGAAACACTTGAGAACGATCTGAAATTATTGTGGCCCACAGAAGCGGGTATACGTTATAAAAACAAGGGCTTTAATTATCTACAGGAATAGAAAAGGCTAATGATGTACTGCAGCTGTCTTTGAGTAATAATTCCACTTTAAACTTGTTTGCATAAAACTGGGTCATTTATCAAACTCTGTTTATGTGGCCTTTAGAATATTAGCCCTCAGTAAGTTAGAGAGATGGAGTTCGAAGGTGGTCACTTTCTTTGATAGAGTTTCTTCCCAGAGGAAAAGTGGACCTAGGTATGTCATTCACAGGTTAAGAAAAAGGCCAGAGATTAGGCAACATGCCCAGGTTGCTTTGCTAATTGCCAAGCCTGCAGGAAAACCGTAAATGCCTTGCTGTTGTCCATTTGTTTTCCTCTAAAATTTTTGTCTTTGCTCATGAGCATGTAAAATCTATAATGTATGTGCATAGTGGATTCATTCACACTTCGCTTTATAATCAATTAGTGCAAGCTAACTTCTTTAAAAACAAAGACCTGCTTTATTGTCAACAAAATCAGAATGCGTGGTTTTTTACAAATTGGTAATTTTTTTTTAACCTTTTTTTATTGGATGTGTTGTTGATTGAATGTGCTCTAGTGACCTGACCGAATGAGCATAGATTAGAACCAGTAGGAAAGCAGTTGGCCTATTTGAGTGTGTTGCTGATGATGGGAGGTGGGAAAATGGAATCCATTTCTAGGTGTTAAAACTAGGCTTCTAGTTGGAATGGTGGTGTAATGATCACCGCTTGTACCTTCAGCTGGACTGTGTTGGGTTAAGATCCAGTATTGTCCAGTTGAAAGCCATTTTGATGGTTTCTCTAACATCCTGTCAAAATATTTAAGTAGGTTGCACTTCCATAAACCTGTCTTGGCAATTTTTTTTTTTCTGGCAGCCACATTGCTTTATTTTTCTAATCTTTAGGCATCAACCCCCAAAACTCCAAGGCCCCGAGCTTTTAATCAGCAATATATTTTCAGAGCAGTCTTCCTTTTTTGCTTTTAGAAAGACTTGATACAGTTTCTTTTAGTTGCTATTCAAATACTTAATCTTTTCTTGCCTTACCTTTTTATCTCTCATATTCTTCAATAAACAGCTAATTTTTTATGCATGCACTTGCGGATTATGTCTTAACAATATATCTTTACTCACGTCAGTCAGTGAATGGTGATTAGTTTATTTTGTGTTTTGGTAAACCTTGACTTTTTAATATTGTGTGTGTCAGAATTCTCAGATTTTGTTCTAGTCTTTTCCTTTCAGGCTGTTTGCAGGTTTTAGGCCTGTTGGGTTTACAAGTATAACCACTATTCTGTAAATTTTATAGTGTCCGTGGAGGATACATGTTGGTGTAGAATGTGGCCCATGCTGCCCATCATGAGGCCCATCTCTGAAGGTCATGGTTATCTTTGGGAGGAGATGACTTTGTGATGGATTACTAACAGTCTTGGCCAGCTTCACACTTGTTACTGCCGTACTTGACTCTCCATGCCTTCTGTGGCTATCTTAATTTTTCCATATCCTAATAATTACCCACTTAGTTTTTCCTGATCTTTAACACAGCCCTCCTCCCCTCCACATTTGTATAAGGGAATTCTCCTCACCCAACTGAATCGTGATTCATTTTTTTTTTTTTTTTAATTTTTAAAGTAAAAATTATATATATTAAGGTGTACAATATGATTTGATATACATGGTGAAATGATTACTGTAGTCAAGCTAATGAATGTATCTATCTCCTCACAGTTACCTTTTTTCTTTTACTTTTTTGTGTGTGTGTGGAAAGAGCACCTAAACTCTACTCCCTTAGCAAATTTCCAGACTTCGGTATAATACTGTTAACTGTAGTCATTGTGTACATTAGATCTCTAGACTTACTCGTCCTACATAACTCCAGCTTTGTACCTTCTGACCAACGTCTCCCCACTTCCCTCATCTCCCACCCCTAGCAACCAGCCTCCCACTCTCTGTCTCTATGTGTTTGACTTTTTCAGATTCCATGTATAAGTGAGATCATGCAGCTTTTTTCTTTCTGTGCCTGTCTTATTTCCCTTAGCATAGTGTCCTCCAAGTTCATCCACTTTGCAAATGGCAGGATATGTGTGTATCACAGCTCTGTCTCCATTCATCCATTGATGAACACCTGGTGGTTTCCATGTCTTGGTTGTTGTTGACTAATGCTGCCATGAACATGGGAGCGCAGCTATCACTTCGAGATACTGATTTCATTTTCTTTGGGTGTATAACCAAAAGAGAAAAGACTGGGTCATATGGTAGTTCTATTTTTAGTTTTTTTGAGCCACCTCTATACTATTTTCCATAGTGGCTGTACCAGTTTACATTCCCACCAACATTGCACAAGGGTTCCCTCTTCTCCACGTCCTCACCAACACTTACCTCTTTTCTTTTATATAATAGCCATCCTAACAGGTATGAAGTGATATCTCAGTGTGGTTTTGATTTGTATTTCCTTGATGATTAGTGATGTTGAGCACCTTTTCATACACCTGTTGGCTATTTATATGCCTTCTTTAGAAAAATGTCCTTTCAGGTCCTTTGCCCAGAATCCTGGTTCTTAAATCTTGATGGTCTTTATTGACTTCTAACTCCCAGTGTAGTGGCTCTGAAGAGTCATGAAATATGTTGGCTTTCAAATTTTTTTCTTTTAATTTTAAAAAACTTTTTACTTTGGAATAATAGATTTATAGAAAGGTTGCAAAGATAGTACCAAGAGTTCCCACATACCCTTCTCCCGGTTTCCCCTAATGTTAACATCTTACATAACTATGCCACATTTGTCAAAACTCAGATTAATATTGGTGCATTACTGTTAATAAACTTCAGACTTGATTCTGATCTCACCAGTGCGCCCACTTATGTTTCTTTTCTTTTCCAGGAACAGAATCCAGGGTACCATGTTGCAATTAGAGTGTTTGCAGTTGAGGGACTAATCCCATCAACTAATGTAGCTCAGTCAATGGGTGGCATCTTCCTGCCCATTGAGGATTGGTAATGCCTTTTCCTGGAGGTTCCATGGCCTCCCTGACCATGCAAAGAGCCATGGTATTAATTTCACTGTCTCCTAGCAAATTTTCCTGTTTTTCACCAACCTCTGATCCCTGCATATTTGCAATCGATTGAGGGCTTTGTGATTGAAAACATTGCTGAACTCCATGCTGTTTGAGCTGTGTTCTAACTAGGTAACTCTAACAGAAATTATGCCTTTGTTCAGTCCTTTTTTTATAAACACATGTTGAATGACTTTCATCAAAAAACACACTTGAAGTCATTACGTTTCCCGAGTTCATGGTTGTCGCCCAAATTCTTTGTGCGTCCAGACTGTTGAATAGTCCACTTTCCACATACAAGAGTGTTCCTTGATGAAAGCAGCATTACCTTACCCTCTCTGCTGTTTCACCCCTAATTCTTCTTTTTTCTTGTTGTAACTAAAGCAAGGAAGTACTGCTTAACACAGCGGGTAATAATATTCTAAAATCATTATCTCAAGAAGTGGTCTTGGCAGGATATAGAAATGCAATTTAAGAAGGGTCTGGGCAAATTTATGAATGACTGAGTTGGGAATGGCTTCTGAGAAGAACTTGGACAGGTCTTGGCTTTGATACTGAAGTCAGGTGGAGCATCTGTGCCCCATCCTGGGTCCTGCCCCTTAGGGTTGATAAAGGCAACGCCACATGAACCAGGAATCTGACCTGGTTCAGGAATACTCATTCTCTCAGTAAGTCAGAAACTCTGTGATGAGTTACTGCCACACTTGGGCCGTTAGTTGCCCATCACCCTGATGTTTCATTCCCAGCTTTATATAATCAGATGTAAGGTTGGGTTTTCAGCTGCTTATTATTATCATTATTTCAAGGCTGCTTTCCAAGTTCAGTCTGAACTCTCCAATCAGTCCTACTTTTTACCCAAATACTTAGGAGGGTAGGGAATCTTCCCTTAAAAATTATTTTCCTTTCCACATCCAGCCTGAAGCTGTTTGTCCTTGTGTGTACCACCCCCAGATTCATGTTTTCTTCTTATTTAGGACAGGGTTTCTCCATCTTGTCACTATCTACATTTGAGACCAGATAATTCTTTATTTTGGGGGCTGTTGTGTGAACTGTAGGAAGTTTAGCAGCACCTTTGGCCTTTACCCATAGATGTCACCCCTGCAGTTGTGACAACCAAAAATGTCTCCAGATATTTTTTGCCCAGTGTCCCTTGTGGGACACAGTCTCCCCCAGTTGAGAAGTATCGATTTAGAAGAATCAACCGGTTACCAGGAGAGAGAATATTACAGTAGTTGGAATCCCTCAAGATTGCTGTTGGCTGACAAGCAGTGGAACCATCATCTGGGATCAGTAGGACCTTGTTGTGCAGTGTGGGCCATGGACCAGCAGCATCAGCATCAGCATCACCTGGGAGCTTATTAGAGATGCAGAGACTCAGCCCCCACCTACTATGCCAGAGCTGTATTTTAATAAGATCCCCAGGAATCAGATTCCTGTGCATATTAGCGTTTGTGAAGCTTGGCAAGAGGAGAAAATTAGAGTTTTTTGTTCATTTTTGTGGGGTCTTCCTAGATTTGTGCTGTGGGCTCAGGGTAAGGCGAGACTGCTTTTTGGCTAAGAACTTCGATGGGTAGTTGGAACTGCTTAGAAATGCCAAATTTTAGGCTCTGCTTTTGAGGAATTGAAAGCTTTCCTTCAGATGGGCTTTAATTTATATTCTTCATATCTTTCAAGATGGTGGCTTAATTTAACCTCCGCCTGTTGGTAGCAAGTAGTTGGCTGTGCAAAGGCATCTTTATGCCTCCCCACACCCGAGCTTACTGTTATTTTTCTTTAAGGCTGGATTAAGTTTTTTATCATTAACACTCTTTTATGCTTGTATTATACTGCTGTGCCATTTATTGAGCACCTACTATGTGCTAAGGGCTCTGCAAAGTACTTTATGCATGCAGTTGTTTCATTTACACCTCCCCAAGCCTCTGTGAGGCAGGCACAGTTATTAGTCCCACAGTACAGATGAGGACACTGAGGCTAAAGAGATGAAGCCACTTGGTGAAGGTCTCGGAGCCAGGCATTGGCAGCGCCAGAAGTCAAACTCGGGTATCCCCGACTCCAGGTTTTCTTAGTGTTTATTTATTTGAAAAAGTAGTACAGTCCATGGTAAAACATTCGAGTGTCAGGGAAGGTTATACAGTGGAAACTGTCTTCTTCCCAGCACATGCCCAGTGCCTCTCCCTAAAGTGAACCACTGCTGCCAAATTTTTGTATAACTTTCCATAATACTCTCCATTAATAGAAACACCAGCACAGCCTGTACTCCTAACAGCATCGTTATACTGCCTCCCAAGAATTCAGGAGTATTTATTGTCAGGTTATTTTCCTGCATCATTGGAATAAATGAGGGAGAAGTCTTTGCAAAACCCTGCCGCGTTTTGCCACTCTGACCGTTGATTTCAAATGAGGGTGCTCTCTTCTCAAACGAAAACTCCTCTGGTTTTAATATGTATATATTGGTTATTTATTTTAGTGTTCTGCTTTTCATATAGCATTCTCTCAATGGCTTATGCAGTGTGTGTGTGTGTGTGTGTGTGTGTGTGTGTTGGGCCTTATTAAGGTCGTCTATCATTTGAACAGGCTTCTGGCCATGCATCGTTTTGTAAACTATTTGTAAACTAGTTCGAGGAGGGGGTGGATGTACCTCTCTGTTGTCCTTGGGTGGCTCCTTAAGTGCATCTTCCTGTCAGATACCCACCCAGTCACTTGTGGGGCAGGAGGAAGGGAGGAAAAGGAGCTGGAGCTGTTTGGGGAGTTGGTGTGAGGAGGGAGGGTAGAAAGAGGGGGGATGCTATCGTAGTGATGACAGAAACACAACTCACTGGACCAGGAGCATGTGGGCACCACCTGTTAAAACATAAAAAAGGAATAAAAAAGACAGGTAGTCAGTAGCTCTTGTAGTCTTATGGGATGTACAGGTGACTATTGATGTGTCTCTTGGGGGCTGTTCTGTTTTTAGACAGTAAGTCGCTGACAGGAGAAAACAGACTTAAAAGAGCTAAATGCTTATGAATTAGAATTATAGGATTTCTCTCCTCCAGTCTGAATTTAGAAGCGACATCCAGAGATGTTAAACATATGTAACATTTCACTTTATTCTAAGATAAGTTGAAACAGCTTATTTTAACTATAATTGCAGTATCAGAAGGATGAAAATAAATAAGTGTAGAAATCTGGGTGCCAGGAATATCAGGGTAAGGAAATAAGTCAGGGTCAAAGGTGAAAACAAACCAGTTCCTGTCAAGTTGCTAGAAGACAGATTTGGGACTCTCAGGTTTCTAGCAGCCAAAGCAGAAAACAGTATGAACAATTCCAGGAGCCTCAGCTCCACGAGAAAGAAATCCAGAATGGTTTGCTCAGAAAAGATTTGATTATCTGGATACTGAGCCTTGAGGAATTTCATCATTGAGTTCCCCATAAGTGAGCCCTCTTGTGACATGGTGGACCACATCACTCCAGCCTGTGTGCTGGGGATGTCCCTATGATTCTTCTTATAGTGCCTCTTAGTGTAAACCAACAGTACAGTGCTAAATTCCAGTTCAGCAAGTCAATTCTAAATGAGATAAACCAGTGCCTTTCATGGGAGAAGATGGGAAACAGGAAATAGGTTTGTAGAGAAAGGCCATACATTGGAGTCCACAGCCCTTAAATTCTCACTTGCCAGAAAACCTTCCACAACCAAGCAATCATGGAAATGATTTGGCCAAAGATTCAAAATTATATTAAACATCTGGGACTATATTGAGCAGCCAACTTTCTAGTCAGCTCTGTGAAGTGTGGTGATTGCATTTACGTACACATTCAGAGGGCGATGTTTGGATAGAATTAAAGAGGGCGTTTGGCAGGAGTCAAAAGAGATTAAAGCCTGGGACAAAGAACAGCAGGTCCAGGTTGTTTGTGACTGAGGGTTTGGCAGTGGTTTTCAGTGTCTCACTTCAGAGAAAAATCGTGGCCAATTCCTTTGATCCCTGGTGATAGAAAGGAAAGGTCTAGCCCTGGCACTTTGGCTCCTAAGACCAACCCTTCCTGTCCCTCAACATTCTGACTGACAAAGGACTGAGAGCCAGACAGGGACCAAAATATCCTCTTTAAGCAAGGGAAGTGCTTAGCAACCTTTGGTGCAGGGGTCTGTTAAATTTGCCTCTCCTACCGCACAGAAGAGCATGCTGCGCCTTCCCTCGCGGACAGGGAGGCCTCACCACAGTGGGCCTCATGGAAATAAGGAGGACAAGAATGGCCACTTGGTTGAGTGCCTGCCATGGCTGGACATAGGCGGTCAAACAGGGCGTGTTAAGCCCAGTTCTTGCTTTTGCAGCACAGTAGCCCTGTGTTCCAGTAAAACAGCCCGGTGAATGTCCAGCTCCTTCCTGGGGGCAGGAGTGACTTAAAGGGTGAGACTAGATGTGTTTATTCAGCACTTCTACCTCAAGGGTAAAGGTGCCTGGGTAGAAGCCCCTTAGACCAGGAAAGGATTGGGGACAAACTATTTTCCACTCCCAGTTTATTGGGAAATAATGGACATACAGTAAGCACATGTATCTTAAGTGTTCAGTTTAAGTTCGGCATATGTATACACCTGTGAAACCGTCACCACACTCAAGATAATGGACATATCCATCGCTCTGAAGATTTCTTCGTGCCCCTTCGTAACCCTTCCCTACCACCTCCCCCCTCCCTTCCCTTGTCCCTGGACAATGACTGATCTGCCTTCTGTCACTCTAGTTTGTATTTTCTAAACTTTATATAAGTTAAATCATATAATATGGACTTATTTTATCTGGCTTCTTTCATTCAGCGTAATTATTCTGAGCTTCATCCACGTTGTATATCATATTTTATTTCTTTTAATTGCTAAGTAGTACTTCATTGCATGGATATACCACAATTTGTTTATCCAGTTGTCTACTGACAGACATTTGGGTTGTTTCCAGTTTTTAGCTATTTGAAATATAGCTTCTGTGAATGTTTGTGTACAAACCTATGGAACATGCAATCATTTCTCTTGGGTAAGTATCCAGGAGTGAAATCTGATGGCTTTTGGCTGTGGGTAATTCAGGAACAGTTGGGGCCAAGAGCAAGCAGGTTGTAGGAAATGGAAACTGGTGAACCATCTCACTTGCTATTGTTTAAGTACGATCTGGGGGCTTCCACCTGGGCCCTAGACTGGAATATCCAAACCCAACTTTGCAGAGAAAGGCAGTCATGCCTAGCTGCAGTTTGAACAGATTCTGTCTTTTGAGTGTGTTCTAGCCGATGTAGGTATTTCACAGGTCACTGAGTACCTAGACTGAGAGGGAAGGGAAAGACAAAACAAGGCTAAGATGTTCGAAATCTAGTTAAAGTGCCATCAGAATTGAGAGAAAGCATCTCTAAAAGTACAATTCTGTGGGAAAACTTAAGTTGTTAACCAAGAACTTGTTATTAAGTAGCCTAGTAGGAACATGGCTTTTGAGTGTGGCAAGATTCAGATAGAGCACACAGCCCCATCGAGGTCTCTTAGCTGCCACCAGAGAGGAAATCTATTTAGCTGTTGGCAGTCAGACTCTAGCATCCTTGAGATGGATTCACTGAAGCATGCTTCAGCAACTGTAACTTCCTTATTCATTTACTTTGAAGGTACATTGTAAAAATTAATCACCAACCCAATCAGCATTACCCTAAAGTCTTTTTATGACTCTTTTGGGAAGCAACGAGATGGGATAACTTTTAATTTACTTAACTCTATTGGAAACTGGATATGATTTGTCTTCTTTTTGAATTTCTTATGCAATGTGTTATTTGTACGAATTATATCTGAGGGATATTCCTGGAGGGAAGAAAGTAGGGGAAGTGCCCGAGGCTGTAAGGAAGTTAATCTGTTCTCCTGGGCTAAATTACTTATGTATATTTAGTAACCAGCTCTATTTGCCTGTCTCCTAACTTACTCTCTCGGTTCATTCTCCTGAGACCTTTGATCCTGGATTATCTTGCTTTTTCTACGGTAACCCTTTTCTCTTGGAGTGGCTCCCACCAACAGCAGCAAAGAGTTGGTCATTGATATTTTTGAAATTATAACAAACAATACTCTTGCCACATTTTGCCATTTCTTTCTGCAGCCCATCTCCTGCTAACCCACATCCTGTCTTTCTGTTATTGCTTCCAATGTAGAGAATTTGTCACGTTGACTATCGTAGACTTGTCCTTTAGAGGCTTCTAGCATTACGGACCCAATTGTATCAGTCTCAGGGACTGACACCAACCCGGCACTCTAAAACTCTCTCTAATAACCCCTTCTGTCAGTCCAACCCAGGACTCCCCCCTGTCGAGGTTCAGCCAGGATTTCACTTTCACTTACTTTGCAGCCTCATTGCCCACAGCCTCTCGGGCTGCCGGTCTGTGGCTTTTCTAAAGAGCACCCTTCTGCTTTTCAGCCTAGAAGAGACCTTTTAACCAGCTCTTGAGATTCATTCACCTCCGTGACACTTTCCTGCAGGAACACACAAAACTCCGTGTATCCCCAGCCACAAAACTCAGCATATTCTCGACTTTTCACACCTACATCCTGACCTCTAAACAGCATAAATAGCCTCCCCTTCACTTACTTTGTAGTTCTGTGTTTTTAACATAGATGAGTGTGATCAGATTTTAAGGAACTGGAAGATGGCTTGTTTTTTGGTAGTCTTCCATTTTAGATTTGAACATAGAAACTAATTAATCAGTTAAGTAGGTTTTTTTGTTTCCTGTGTTTTTTTAAGGTGTAGGACACCATGGTTGATACAATGAAGTTGCAGGTGTTTTTGATTTAGTATTATTGACTGTCCGCTGTGTTCCAGGCACGGTCCTCATTCATTGTATTTATTTATGTGCCTTTGTCCTTTGCGACACTATGTTGGCCATTACTCATCTTCTACTTCTGTCACACACAACTCGGCACCAATGTCTGTAACCCACAGTGATGATTAAAAGTTATAGGAGTTTTATGAACTATAATATCCAGGCTCAGGTGTTTTTATTTTTATTTATTTATTTTACGTGTCAATTCTTCATGATTAAATTGGGTACTCGGAGTTTCCTAAGGTGGCATATTGCATGATATAACCCATTAGGTGTAAGAAATTGTCCCCCATCTAAGGCTCTTGTTATTTATTCATTCATTTAACAAGCTAGACACTAAACATGGAATCAGGCCAGCCAGGTGCTGCCCTAGGTGTGAGGTGTATAATGGTGGACACAGCACAGTCTTTCCCCTCATGGAGCTTGTGTTCCAGTGTGGAAAGCAGATGATAAACAATGGAACAAAAGTAGAAAATCTTTTGTGTTTTTAAATATTGATGTCTGTTTGGTATCTGAAAAATTAAAGGCAGAAATGAGGTAAATGGAGCTCAGTGGAGCATGTTAGAAAGAAGCAGGGTGAAAGGACAAATCCATTGGGTTCTCCTTTCCTTGTTTTTAGTTTTTGAATATTTTTGAAGGCAATAACATCCCCCCCTCCCCCCCCAAAGCTTCTAATGAGTGTCAGGATTCCAAAAAAGAGAATTTATAGGAAAGAGATTAACTATAGCTGTTAAAATAGCTCTGTTTCTGAAAGCCCTGTTTTGCCATCTATCTTATAACTGGCGGAAAAAACCAACCCTCCAGAACTTATTTGGATAGCCCCTACCCCTAAGGAGAATGTGCCCTGATGTGACCTCAAGCACAGGCTGATGTATTTAAAAATACATAGGGAAATACTGTTTTTCTATTTTTTCTTAGTGGTTTTTGCCAATGAAAAATAGATCTTAATATATGGCTTCTTATTTGTCATTATTGAGTGTGGTGGGTGTGTTGTGGGGGAGATGATGATTTTATAATACTGTATCAGAAAATATTAATATAGGCACTCATTAACATTTTTCAGACAGAACAGTCTCCACTTTTAAAGCCTCTTTATTTAACTCAAACATCAATTAACTTCTTCATGGCCTGTATTATATGCTAGATGTTCTTTTTGCAAGAGGTATTTTCTAGTCTTTTAAATATATGTCTGTTCAGTATTTATTGTGTGCCTACTATGTTTCTAGCACTACTCAATGTTCTCAGATGCAATGTGTACCTCCATCAACATAGACACAGATCCAATGGCCTATTAATACCTTTTTAAAAAATTCCTCACCCTAGGACATGCTTATTGATTTTAGAGAGAGGGGAAGGGATAAATACAGAGAGAGAGAGACAGACAGACATTGATGTGAGAGAGAAACATCTATCCATTGCTTTCCTTTATGTGCCCTGACCGGGGATTGAACCTGTAACCTTTTGGTGTACAGGACTATGCTCCAACCAACTGAGCCACCTGGTCAGGGCTTAATACCTTTTTTAAAGAAAAAATATTACAGTTAATGAGGCTCAAACAAGGGCCATTTTCCATAAGGTACAAGAAAGAGGAGAATTAGTCCCCCAAGATAGATGTGATCACATACTTGGTGGTCTTTAAACTTGGTAGTCTTTATACATAATCCTTTTAAAATGTGGCATCCACATTTTGATGGTCCTCTGCTCTGTTTCTGGTGCTCCAGTTAGATGTGTACTGAACCTTCTCATTCTTTGTCCTTTGACCTCTCATGTCCTTTCTTTGCTTCTGTGTGTTGTATTCTATATGAGCACGTTTCCAGCTGTAGTGTGCTCATGAATCACCTGCATATCTTGATAGCATGCAGGTTCTGATTCCTTGGGCTTGGGGCAGAGCCTGAGATTCTGTATTTCTGTCTAACTCCCGGGTGATGTGGATGCTGCGAGTCTACAGGTTACATTTTGAGAAGCATGGGTCTATGTGATTTCTTCAGATATAACTGCTAGTTCACTAATTTTCTCTTCAGCTGTGTCTAATCTTTTATTTAATGCATCCAGTGAATTTTTAACTTTAAATTCAGTGATAATACTTTTCATTTAAAAAAATCCCACTTGGCTCCTTTCAAATGTGCTTGGTCCTTTTTCAGAGTATTTTGTTGTTTTAATAGAATTTCTACTCATTTACCTTGATCATAAATTAAGATTTTTTTTTTATTACCCATTTTAGATTGTTCTTTTATCTATAGTTTTTGGAGGGCAAATTTTCCCATTTCTTGTATGCTTCGTCACGGTAGTTTGGACAGTCTATTTTTCCTTGTTACGTGTAACTGTTAGTTTTTACTTCTTTATTGTGAACTCATTTTCAGCAGGGATTGTGTGTGTATGTGTGTGCACGCACATGTGCGTGTGTCCTGGGTTGTGAAAGTGTCCCTGCACATGTGTCTGCCAGTTCCCCAAGGACTCGGTGGTACTGGACCAGTATCGATGTTCATTTCTTGCCTTGTAGTTCCCATACCATGCAGGATGCTGTAAAATGCAGACATGCTACCCGGGATTCCAGTTTTAGTAGCCACCTTATGTTCTTTCCCCTAAAGGGCCCTAGTCCAGGGTGAGCACCCTCATCACTTTCAATTTCTAGGTCCCCACTGAGCTTCCCTTTGGCCTGAGGCTGTGGCGCTTGTCCCTGTCCACACGTGATCCTTAGAAGCTCTTCTTTTCAGAGTTTACTGTTGTATTCAATTGACTACCTGTCTGGAGGTTTACATCCCTAGCTTTTAATATGTCCTGTGAATATCTCACCTGTTATCGGCTGGCGTATTTCATGTTGACTTCTTTTTATTGAAGCTTATCTGGCCCCTTTTCTAATCTTGACCACATGGGCTACCTTTGAACATGATGGAGTTTTAAAGAGGAATCTTATTTTGTAGTATGGAATGTCTAAATCATTATTTCACAGACGGTGGCTCCTACCCCTATATTAATCATACCCCTCACTCAGAAATGGAATTCTATTTTAGTCTCCTAAAGATAGATTAGTGTATAGTGTAAAGGGGATTAAATCTCTGTTAGGGATTAAATGATATAATATAATTAACACAAATATCCACATGAGTGTGTCAGTGTCTTGTGCAGGAAAGGAGAATATTTAACATAGGTTCTGCTGTATCTCACTGAACTTCAGTAACTACAGCATCTGTCATAAACATGTATCTCACATGAGCAACAGTAATAGCAGGCAATGTTTATGGGGTATTTACTGTATGCTGAGAACTGTGCAAGCACTTTATACAGATTCTTTCCCTTAAACCTCCCAACAGCCCTTTGAGGAAGTTATCTCTGTATTGAAAGTGAGGCTCAGAGACGTTAAGTGACTTTCCCAATGTCACAGAGCTGTTGAGTGGTAAAGTTTGAACCTACTCAGTCAGATCCCAAAGGATATGCCATTAACCACGATGCTTCCATGCTATTATCATCTGCAAACCTCTCTTCATACTTTTTTTCTGTCTTTATCTGAGCTTCCTTATTTTAGGATGGAAAACTCTTTTTGATTCTTATGAAATGTAATTTCATTAAAAAGATTTTTTTTTTTTTTTTGCTTATAAAAAGGTACTGGGTAATTGAAATCAGATTGGATTTAAGGCTGTGTTGATGGAAGTACACATGGGATGTAGGCTGAAGCATTGAATGTAATTTTTCTTTCCATCAGCTAATTTTTAAAGTATTAAGCTAGTAGATTCCGATACTAACAGGGAAGATTTAAATTCTTTTGAGAGCTCAGAGGTGTTAAATAATTTCCTAGCAGTGCACATTTTACATTTTCAATCTCCCATCTCGTCTCAATGCACCTGGAGCTCTGAGAATGCTCTTTTGCACTTCCTGGGAGCAGCCAGACCCCTCATTCTGGCTTCCCCTTCTCCCTTCTTCACATCCCTTCACCGCTCCATTTACTTCCCAGTGCTGCTTCAGATGTTGTCGTCATTGGGGAACTTTGAAAACAGCCAGAGTCTTTCGAGTCTGTAAGCAGAAAACAAACTGGTGCTCAGGTCTGGCACAAGGCTTTGTCCAGGAAACAAGGAGTTAAACAAGAAGTCTGGACTGTGAAGGGCTGTGACAACTGTCCTAGGGGGCGCTGTAGCAAGCTCCGGCAGTGACTCATGCTGCCCTGTCACTCAGATCAGCATTGGCCCCTGCCACGCAGACGGCCAGGTGGGGTTACAGCCAGAGCATGCACAGAGTGGGGAGCATGAAGCCTGCACTGCGGGGGATGTGATGCCCAGCTTGCCAACTCCCTGGGCTGGGCTACCACAGACGCTTCAGCCTGCAGCCATGGTAACGCTTCTGGCCGGCTACACCTCGGGGACCCCACCACCAAGGGCAGCCTCCTGGTGACGGATGGATGAGTTTCCACCTCCCTGAGTTTAGTAGGTCTGCAGCAAGTGGAGAAAGATGTAAGATGCCCCTAGCCGGGAGTCATGCCTTAATGAGGTAGGACGCCGATGTCCTTCGGTGCATTCACACTGTCAGCGTGCAGGGGTGCTGTAAATCACTAGGAAGAACTTTATTTGGCTGGTGTTTCATTATGCTGATTAAACTGCGGTGGATGGGGGGGCAGGCTTGAGCTGGGGAGAACGGATAGTGAACTAAAAAAAAGTGGTTAATAAGAGCTCCGCGTATGCTCATCTGGATATGAATGAGCTAGACTGCAGTGCTATCCTAACAGGAGTTACATACCTTCCAGATCCTCTTTCCTGTCCTTCCCTCTCATCCTGGTTAATCCATGAAACGTAGAGATTCCACCTTATTTCAATGATTAGCACTACCTATTAATAATGTAGACCTGTCTGGAAGAGGAAATGAATAGGTTTAGGTCATCGGGCATGCTGGCACCAGCCTGCCGATGCTCCGTACAAGCTTTCTGGAAATGTCAGCGACGAGCAACGAGCGGTTTGCTCGCGTGAATTCCCCAAGTGCTTTCTTTCCACCAAGTGACCTGTTTGAGTTCATCCTTCAGTCTGTCCCAGCAGGGAAGGCAGCCTGCCTGCGGGTGGGTGGCCATGTTGGCAGAGGAGGGGTTAATCTCTTGTTGCTGCGAGAGCGGGGCTGGGGCTGCCTGAGCGAGCTGGATTGAAGGCAGGCGCTGCAGTGCCATCGCAAACGCCAGGGAGCGAGGCGGCTTTCTCCGCAACAGTGTTGAATCTGGCTGAATTTTTCTCTCTCCCCCGCCCCTCCTTCTTGTTTTTCTTTAACCAGCTCCTCCCCCCTTCGTTCCCACCCTCAAGTCTGATGATGACACCTCCAATTTTGATGAGCCAGAGAAGAATTCGTGGGTTTCATCCTCTCGGTGCCAGCTGAACCCCTCAGGCTTCTCGGGTGAAGAACTGCCGTTTGTGGGGTTTTCGTATAGCAAGGCACTGGGGATTCTTGGTAGAGCTGAGTAAGTGAGAATTTGACTTTCTGAGGGACCTGCATTGATGCGAGGTGCACAGAGCCCAGAGGTGGTGGTGGGGGTGGTCGGGTGCGGGAGTGCGGTGGAAGGGAGCCGATAACCAGCCTGCATTGGGGAAGCAACTTACCTGTTTGGGCTTTGGAGGGTTGGACTGTTAATATTCTCATTTTGCTGTGCTTAAGGTACCTCTTCCTGTCTGCAGCATCATAATTGTCAATTGGGTACTTTGGGTTAGTTTTTCGGTCTTTGGTCGTCTTTAGAGGGGAGGAGATAGCGGGAAGTATCTAGTAGTGCAGATCCGTGGTGGAAGGAGAAACGTGCAGGGTTAATACAAGCTGTCCATCTGTGTATCTGTCCACCTAGGTATCCATCTCTCTCTCTCAGGCCGGTGGATGAAGGTTGCTATCTTGGCTGTAGGAAAAAACCCTAAAAACTGTGTCTCAAGGTTTCCTCCCGGATTTAGCTAGCTGAGCTTCAAGTGGCTGTACAGGAGCTCTCAGAGAGATGGTGCTCGGCTCTGCTCGAAGTCTCCTAAAAGATCAGGGCGCTGGCAGAGCGCTGGCAGCGAGAGGAAGCCCAGTTACTGTGAGCCATCAGGAGGGAGTGTGATGCAGCCGAGTCACTGATTCCCAGAAACTGGGCTTCACAGGGGAAAAAACCAAAGAAATCAGGAGACTAGAAAATGGAAGTGTAAATTTCACTGTGAACCTCTTGACATGAGAGGTCTTCCTTCATTTTTGAAAAAGCTAATGAAAACGCATTAGCATGGCACTTGGGACTGAGGGTCCTGGCTTCCAGCCTCCTGGAATTTGTCTAAAATGCAGTAGCCTCTGTGGATGCAGGAGCTCAGTGTCTTGCTCCGTTCTCATGGTCTGATGACAGTCTGTGCTCAGAGGCACGAGTTCCCAGGCAGTTCCTAGACGGGCTGTGTTATCCCCCGATGCCCTGGCTCCTTCACTTGGAGGCTCTCAGGGTAATGTTGGGTAGTTAGTTGGTGCCCACTTAGGAGACACGCAGAATTTGATTTTCTCCTTGGCAGCATTCATTCTCAATTTGCTGTGCTTGTAGTTTAGGTATCAATTCCAAGGGACGTCATGTTGGCTCTTGGATGGTGTCTCCCCTTGGGTGCTATTTTGACAGTAATGTTCCTGAAAAGATTTCAGACTATTGTGGGGAATTGGGCATTTGAAATGAGATGGGGTTGAGGGTTGCAATTGAATTTGAGACAGACTTTTATTTAGAAAGATGCTGAGGTAGTTCCTCTTTCCTCCCTGCCTTTGGGGCTAGGTTTAAAATTTGGGGCTGGATTTTGGTAGTAATTGCTGTGCCTTTCTGGCTAATTTTCTCCGCAACCCCAAAGCGATCTGATGATGGGAGGAGAGGCAGAAAGCTAACTAGCTGTTGAATGTGCCATTGGGCGGATTTGAAATGGCCCAGCAGGGCTGCAAGGTTTTGCACTGGCATCGAAGAGCAGGGCAGAAGTGGAGGCCTGATATTGAAGGATGCATGGTTAGTGGGCAGCTTAACCTTGACACATGCAACACACTGAAGGTCACAGATCAGACTGGAAGGAGGTATGTGGAGAGTTCTAGTTCTGGTCAGTAGTGGGCTGGCCAGGTCAGAATGAAAGCTTGCTTAGGGTGCTAATCAGAAATCGAAAAACCCAGAGAGCACTCAAGGGAATTAGATTTCAGGGGCAAAGGCAGACTGATATGGGGGATCTTAGGCACAGCAATTAATCTGAAGCAGGATGTGATTAATTGCTTATTTTTCAGGAAGACCGTAATTGCATCTTTTTGCTTCTCACCGAAAGCTCAGTTAAGGGAGCTCTCTGACAGGGCATCTCAGTGCCGAGGCCCAGGCACTCGATAAATATTTGTTGATTTAATTTACTCGTGATCCTTTCCCCCAAATTGTGTTTATATTGCTCACTGTATCTGAAGATATGCTATCTCACCTTTGGTAGTTCAAAATATATCTCCAGAGCATAAAATGAGCTTCTGTTCAATGCCCCAACAGAATGCTTAATAAGATTCTCCTAAAATAAAAAAAAGTCCATGCAAACAAAACAGTGGATTTCTTATCTGGAAGATGGAATTGTAGTACCTGTCTTTGGGGGAACTTTGATGCCTTTTTCATGCCAATTCAGGTTGGAATCAGAAAGATTTTCTTTCATCTTATGTCTTTTAATATGATCTTGCTGTCGGACTTGGCTCTACTGCCATAGGCAGCCTTACGGGTAAAACCTACAACATCATTTTAGAAATTTACTCCACCTGTTGGATATAGGTGACACCCTGGACATATTGGATTGTTATTCTTTAGGAATTCAATAAAAGGGATGCAGTGATGAAATTACTTAGAGTCCCCTGCAGCTTTGCTGATATATATTTACAAAATTCATTTGAAGGTGGGGGGAGGCATTTTCTGGGGGTACCACCGTCGCCACCAGGGACCTGGTGTTTCTTCCCGAGTCGTCGTCCCCCCCCCCCCCCCCCCGTTTCCAGCTCAGAGGTTTTTATTTACACATATTAATTACCTGTGCTGTTACTCACTCTCACACCAGCAAGGAAATTGCAGATGTTGCTCTACTGTGCTGGGTAAATTGACCCCAGATCTGCTACCACCAAATTGGATGGAATGTTCAGAGGTGCAGCTGAATGAAGGAGGAATTTTCACGGAGACTCTGGCAGTGAAAATGATTTTAATTGTTGTGATTGTTTGTTAGGATCCCTTTTCGGGGCCCTCAGACTGTTTCCAAGCCAGCTGCTGAGCGCACCATTCTTTGAAGGTTTAATAAGGCTCTCGATTTCAGCATTCTGTGTCTGAGTCTTAGTGGGAGTTCCTCGCAGCTCGAGTTGGAGGGAGTAGGAGAGATTCTATAGAACTAGTTTTGGTTGTCTTTGGGTGGGATTATGGGGAAGTCAGGGCTGGAGAGTGGGTGAGTATCCCCTTTTTCTTTTTAACCAACAATAAGCCAAACCAAATCCCCAATCTCTGAATGCCTGGTGGTTCCTGTGAGCTTCTCTTTGCTTAGATTTAACAATAATAGTGTGGTAACAGAAATCAGTGTGTTACAGGCTTCAGAATAAAATGGGTCCCAGCTCTCTTCCCTCCCCTGTCCGCATGAGTACATTTCTCTGGGCCCTTCTTCCTCCGAGATCTGAGGTACAGCCTCATCGAAGCTCTTGCTGAAACTGTGCATTTCTGCAAACTTTCAGTGTCAACTTTAGAAGGAAAAAGACAGTTGTTTTTATATTTTGTGTTAGTTTTACACAGGCCGGTTTTATGCTTTTGGAGAAGTTGGAAATCTTAGGGGAGCAATGGGACCTCAGTGAGACTGGACTCTGGGATGACAGTGTCTGAACAGGCTGTGTTTAGGAAGGGGTTTACCTTTTCTTTTGGCTCAGGGCTTTTTCCTTTCCTTTTTGGTGGATCTGAACATTTCATTTTGGAGCCAGCCATCCAAACACTGTGGGGAATGAAGAATGGTTGCTACCATCGCTTCCCGGATTTTTAGGGAACCAGTTTTCGGTGCCCCTTCCTTGCTCTACTGGGGCTTCTTTGCATGTCAGTTCCCTCACCTGCAAAGTGAGGTAGTAATAATAGCTCCTCTTAGGGCTGTTGGGAGGATTTTATGGCGCATTTAAAGCACTTGATCTAGCACCTGCTGCATGGAAAGATCTCAAAAAAAGTCCTCTTTTATTACTTTTGTTACTACTAATACACTATTGTATATATGCATAGTGTCCTGTTTATGCCAAGAGGATATGGAAGGACTCAGCAATAATTAAATAGTCCAAAGTCATGCCAGACCAAAAACCCAGCTTCCCAGGCCCTGGGAGTTTTCTGCTAGAGAAGCTTAAATGTCCTGACCAACCACAAATTAAAATCCAGTTGCCAAATACCTGTAGGTAGAAGGTAGTTGTTGAGGTGGAGTGGATTGGG
This sequence comes from Miniopterus natalensis, assembly GCF_054644295.1. NCBI lineage: Eukaryota > Metazoa > Chordata > Mammalia > Chiroptera > Miniopteridae > Miniopterus > Miniopterus natalensis. The sequence continues at coordinate 20,723,307 of NC_142100.1, forward strand.
GGATAGAATTAGAAGGTCTAGTTCCAGAACAGATCCCCTTCTATCAAGTTGTACAAATCAAATCATATGTGTGTGAAACAATTCAGGGAACACCAGGCAAACACCTTTGCTGTGGACTATCACTGTACAAATTAGACATCTAACTGTTTCAGAAGAGTCAGGAGAGTGAGGCAAAACCCAGTGTGGGACACTTAGGTCGGCAATGCTAGTTCACAATTCTTGCCAAATTACAGTGATGATCGTCATTGGAATGTCTGTCCATTTCCCCTAGTCAACGGTGATCACAGGGGCAGGGTTGGGTCTTAGTCATCTGCTTTTCCTGGAGCACTGGACATGGTAGACCCTCATTAAAGGTGTTGGAACTGAGTTTATAAGCGTACTAGTGGAAGGTAAAATATTTGGCTTGGTTTTTTAAGGCAGTGATTTGGATGAGTGGAGAGGAATGTAGAGAGAATTTCAGGTGGGCAGAGTGATAACAGCTCATCCTTACAGGGTACTGGCTTTGTACCAGGCTCTGTTCCAAGCATTTTACACAGATTAACTCATTTAAACTGCACAGCAGCCCGCAAAGAAGGTACCATCATTCCCATTTTACAGGTAAGGAACCTGGCCACAGAGAGAGTGAGCAAGTTGCGCAAGGCCACACAGCTTCGACTTGAACTCAGGCAGCATGACTGCAGAGTCTCTTAGCTACTGTGCTGTCCTGCCAAGTATCAGTGCCATAGACAGGAGACATTGGGAAATTTGTGTGAGGTCCCCAGGTTCACAGAAGTGGAGAATGACAAGCATTGGGGTTGGGGCTGGATGGGATGAGAACCAATAGGCAGTGTAAATGCTAATGATTTTGGTTTCAGTCTCGGCAAGTTTATCGAGTAGGTGGACTATGTAGCTCTTGGCTTTTTCTGGTTTCTTCCTCTTCTCATTTAGAGACTTGCCGTGTGTGTGTGTGTGTGTGTGTGTCAACACATGCATATATATACTCTCTCCGTGTGTGTGTGTGTGTGTGTGTGTGTGTGTGTGTGTGTGTGTCAACACATGCATATATATACTCTCTCCCTGAGAGTTCTTATTTGCTAGGGTCTAAGTTTGGTGAGGACAGAGCTGCATTGACCTTGCTTTCCACCATATCTACAGGCTGATTATATACAAGTTGCTCAATAAGCATTCGGTGAATTGATCCAAATCATTTTTATGGCTGCAGCTCTCCGTGTGTTGATGACTCTATGATCCGTGTCTATTCAAATCTACATTTTATTCTTCCAGGCTGCCGCCTGTCATCCATCCGGGGATGGCTTACTCTAGTGGAAGACAGCCTGAACTCTCCAATCAGTCCTACTTCCTTCTTACCCAAATACTTGGAAGGGTAGAGGATCTTCCCTTAAAAATTGTTTTCCATTCCTTGTCCAGCCCAAGGCTGTTTGTCATTGTGGGTACCACCCCCCAGATCCCTATTGCAAAGAGCCTCATCTGTGTTTTGATTTTTTTTTTTCTTTAGTCAACAACAAGAGCAGAATATGCTCTGGTACATGAAGGTCTGCGCCCCCTGTACTTCCCAAATAGGTTAAGAAACTGCAGCTGGCTCCTGCCCATGGTTACTGCCCTCAGGTGCCTTGTGTGGTTTCCATTCTGCCATTAATGGACCAGATGTCTAACGTTCCCCTCTGTTGTGTTGGGTTCTCTCCTCTTGATCATTCCATTTCTTCTTTCTCTTAATCGAGTACATCTGTTCTGCTTGCCTTCTTCTGTTCTCTGTTCAGACCATGCGTGCTTGCCTTGTAGGCCTGGCAGGACCATTCTGCCGCTTTCTCATTTGCCTTAAAGATACCTTTAGGAAATCTAATCCAAACCATCCTAGCCCAATCCCAAAGATTAGGCTCCAGAAGATCTGTCAAGTGCGTTTTCTTTGCTGGCCTATACATGCTAATTTGCACGGTTGCCTTGGATCCCCTAAGAAGACAGTAATTGACTAAATGGTGCTGTATGTTCCCAAGCTGCGTGCCAGTTTGGCAACTCTTCCTTTACCTAAGTGAATTTCTCTCCATTCTCTCTGTTTCACTTATCTCTTGTCTCCTGACCTCACTCACCTTCTTTTCTTGACAAGCTTCCAGAAAGAATAGCCTACACTCAGTGCCCCCCTTCTCAACCTCTGCAACTCTATGGAAATGACTGTCTCAGAAGCTACTGATTCCCCCTAACCACCAAAGCCAGTGGTTTCCGCCTCGCCACGTGATACCATTAATGGCCACATTTGTCTTGAAATGTTCTGTTTTCTTCTGGAAACTTGGTTTTCCTAACTCTCTGCTATTCTCACTTTTTTGTGGCTGTCCCTTTCTGTTCCAGGCCCTTAAAATGTATACACTGTTCCCTGATGTCCTCTCCTCAGTTCCCTTTCTAGCCTGTTCTTGGTGTTCCCATTCAGTTCCTTGACATCAACGCTCCTTGCCCCATGGCCTCCCTCCCAGCCTTGTGTTGATTGTCGCCAGGATATTCTACCAGTTTCTTACCACCTCTGTCTTCTCACTCCCAACAGACTCAGTCACTAAGCCACTAGATGCTAGTTTTGGCTTCCTTATTTCATTTAGGAAACAACCGCTTCCCCTACCATTCTAGGCAAGAAAACTGAGTCATCTTAAACTCTTTTCTGCCTCCCCCACCATCCCAGCAGTTACTAAGACCTCTACGTCGTGCCTCTAGGATGACACTTGCATCTGTGCCGATCTTTCTGTCCTCACATGCCCCCCCCCCCCATTGACACTTTTGCTTGGACTATTGCAGTAGCCTAACTGATTCCTGCCTCCAGTTTTCCTGGCTCTAATCCATTCTCCACAGAAGATGGAATTCTTCCAAATCCTAGGTTGGATGATGTCATTCTCCTGCTCAGACCTTCAGTAGTATTACAGTATGCGTAGCTTTAATGGCCACTCCTGAACTTTCTACTCAAGCCTGGTATGCCAAGACCCCAGCCTGCCTTTCAGTCGAAACTCCTTCTTGTCCCCTGTCTCTAGCCAAGCTGCTCGAGCTCTTCGAGGACAGGGACTGTGTTTTTTACCTTATGCCTTGCCCCTGGCAGGTCTTCAGTGAACATTTGTCAAATTGAATTAGACTAAAGTGGCTGGGGATTATGCCATTTTCTTCTGCACAGATTATTCAACTGCTAATGGAAACTGTCATCTATTGAGTACTTCCTGTGTGCCCAGAACTATGTTGAGTGCCTTACATGCATTATCTCATTAAGTACTAACTCTACGAGGCAGCTGGTGTTATCCCCTTTTATAGATGAGGACACTGAGGCTCAGCAATGTTAAGTTATTTTTCTGAAGTTTTGTAGGTAGTAACAGATCTAAGACTTAGACCCATAGCTGGTTGCCTCCAGGACCACTGTACTATCCTGTCTCTAAGAGTCATGACTGTTAGATTATGAGGAACCCAAGGAGTAACCTAATAATAACAATGGTGAAAGAGCTGACTTTACTGAGAATTCACTATGTACTGGGCGCTATTTTAAATGCTTGACAAGCACTCATTTAATCCCAACAACAACTCATTGTTTTACAGATGAGGAGAGTGGTGATCAAGAAGCTTGGGTTCCTTCTTAAGTTTCACGCACCTTGCACTGGGCAGAGGATGGCCAACTTCTCCAACGTTTAACTTTAGAGCTGATATCAGCACTCTTTATTTTTTGGAATGAACTATAGCATAGGCTTTGGACTCAGAGAGACATGGGCTCAAATCTAAGCTCCACTGTTGGCTAGGTGTGTGAACGAGGCATTTAACCTCTCAGCCACAACTCCCGTATGTATAAGTGGGGTTTATAATAGTGCCTGTCTGTTAGGTTTGTTGTGGGGACAACATGTAGTGCTAGTGCCTGGAGCAGAGTAAGTGTTCATTTCATATTTGCTGTTGTTATTTAGGGGTGAGGTTGGGCCTAAGGGTGCTTTCGGCTCTCTTTTCTTTCCTGCTTCCACTTTATAAAGACATCTTGCTGGTTTCTGCCCATTGAGAGAATCAGACTCCATGTGGGGTGCCTGACAGATGTTGTAATATCTCCATTCAGTTTTTTACTCTGAATGGAGTCTGTCGGTTAAACCTGTACATTCCATAAAACATGCTCGAGGCTTCTAGCAGGATCCACTTCAAGGGGGGTCTAAAACTCAGTGCTAGAGAGGGAGAAAGTACACTGTGCCCAGCCTGGATGTCACTCACTCCGCCCACTTTCCTGTGCTTGAGTGTGGGCAAGTGTGTGTGTGATTGTCACATTGCTGTCCCAGAACTAATGCTGGGCATCTCCTGTTCAGGGGCCGGAAATATTGCTCGTGTCAGCGTGGATTGGAGGCACCTCTTGTTTTGGTTTCCTTTGTCCCACTGTGACCTTTGAACTGAGGCTGCCTGGGGCACAGAAGCTCTTAGCACATCATTCATTCATTCATTCATTCATTCATTCAACAAATATATTGTTCTAGGCTTTGTGGCCTAACTGAAAAAGGCAGACAAGGTTCCCGCCCTCAGGAAGCTAGCATTCTTTTGGGGAGAGACAGGATAAGTAAGCTCATAAACAAAAAAATTCAGATGGTGATAGGGGCTCTGAAGAAATCAGAACCTAGATAAGAAATGAATGGGAATGACCATGTTAGTTCCTGAAGCCAGGACTAGCTGTCCAGTGAACAGGAGTCACGGAATGGCTGGAGCTTCGGGATGCATGGGGAATGTGGTCTGAATGGAAGTCAGTAGGGCTTTGGGTTTGGATTTTGCTATACAGATGGTTTCTGCCTTTTGATGGTTTGGTGGTTTGACTTAGACTTTTCAACTTTATACTGGGGCAAAAGCGATATGCATTCAGTAGATATCATACCTTGAATTTTTATCTTTTCCTGATACAATACTCTTTCATGATGTTGGGTAGTAGCAGCAAACCATAGCTTCCCATTTGCCACTTGGACAGGGGAGTAAACTACATTTAAGGTAGGCGAGGCTAAGCTATGATGTTCAGAAGGTTAAGTGTATTAAATGCATTTTCAACTTGATGGGTTTGTTGGAATGTAACCCCATCACAAGTCAAAGAGCACCTGTAATTGCAATGAGCAGGAAGTCTTTGCAGGATTTTGAATGGGGATGTGTAATATCCGATTCTCATTTTACAAAGGGTCTCTCTGGTGTTGTGTGGTGCATAGTAGGGTGACAAGAGTTAGGTTCAGGGAAGTAACTTAGGTTACTGCAACCATCCAGGCAAGAGGTGGAGGTATGCCAATGAAATTAACCTGCAAAGCTAGGCAGTACCTGGCTTAGAGGTGGGGACTGTATTAGAGATCCCATGAGAGGCTATGCTTTTATTAATAACATTATTTTTAATAAATGATTCTTGGGTTACATATTAATCATTCCAAAGCAAATGCTCTAATTCAACTGGAGGCCACTGCTGGTTGTGTGTGTGTGTGTGTGTGTGTGTGTTTGTAGGGGGTGCTCTAAAGCCAGCTAGACTCTGAAACTCTTGAGAACAGCAGTATTTTCGATATCTCCAAGTGTTCATGATGGACACCACTGTGTATGTTAAAATGGGCTTATAAAGCTGGTTCATAAATTTCAGAATGCTCAATCTTAAAAGCCAGTAAGTATATTTTTGGAGCAGAATGCTGATGATTTTTTTATTTTTTGCACCATGTTACATCTTGCGGTGGCATGTATTTTTAGTGCTGTTGGCCACAATTAAGGTAGGGCCCTCTGCTGAGCTAATTCTGAGTCCCCTGTTTTAGCCTCCAGTATCCATTCTTGGTTAACTCATGCCTATTTGTGATTGCTACATGTGTGATCTGTGAATTGGTGGCATCATCTGCAGTCTTGGGGTCCTCTTCCTAAGGGAATAATAAATGGATGGCTTGATGCTTAAGCACTATCTTAATCATTACAGTAATGATTAGAAAGTACTTAACACATGTACTTGCTTTTAGGATGGAATACAGATTGTATACTCTTTTGATATGAAGTATTTATTCTGTTAATAGCTTTATTAAATAGGGTGTTTTTAGAGTTATGTGGATTATTTATAGACATTGGGAAAACTGCATTTTATCATTTTTACTTAAATGTTGAAGTTCCATGTAAAGCAATTTTTAGGTCGCATCTAACACATTTTTAAAAACATTCTTTCTGCTGTAGCAGTAACAACCAAGCCTGACCTTCCCTGTGTCATATACCATTACCTCTGTTAATACTCGTGGGCCTCTATAATTATAAAGCAGATGTGTATCAGGAAGAGATGTTGATTTCAGAGTAAATTTTTCTAGAAAATAGAAGCTGGAAAAAAAGGAAAACCCAAACTTGTCTTCTTGCTCGCAGAGACAGCACTGCTGTGTGTGGGTGGGTGGCTGCATGCACCCGCTGCTCAGAAGTGCCTTTTCTCTCCATGGGGATAGCTGGCTGTGTATCAGAGATGTGGCCAGGAGGAGTAGGCAAGCAATGTGTGGGCAGGCTGCATGTTCTTTTATTAGCATCTGTATTGTACTGCATCTCATCGAGCCTGGAGCCTGAACCAGCCTAGGCCTCTAAAATCTGTCTTGTTTCCTATTTAATTACCACCCCTGAGCCTCCGAGCAATGGAAGAAGAGTTGTTCTTTGTACGGGGGTTGAGCTGTTTCTGGGGGTGGCTGTGGACTGACCTGGCCTGTGGATGTTCTTTGGTACCCAGGCCATGCTGGGCTCAGGCTTAGAGTTGCCCTTTCAGCACCACATACAGCTGGTCATGGGTAGAAGTTACCTTCCCTCAAGTGATTAATTTTCCTTTCCTCCGTGACCTCGCTCCTATGAACCTCTCTGGTACTTTTCTCGGATTTGTGCAAGGCCTTGCAGCCAAGCAGCAGCAGAGTTGGGATTTGAACCCACAAGCATTGAGTTGCAGAACCCAACTTTGAATTCCCAGCTCTACTGCCCTGCACCTGCACCCGCACCTGCACCCTAATCATCCTCATGTAGGAAATTGTAGAGGCCATAGGGTAAGCTATTCCTGAGCATCAGTGCCACGGGATCATAATACCCACTGCACAGGATCCTTGGGAAGATTCAATGAATTAACCCACAGAGCATCAAGCACAGTGCCTGGCACATAGCAAGTGCTCAATAAATGTGCACTATTGTCAATGATAAAGGTAGTGGCATTAATTCTCTCTTTCCAAAGAATTGAGAAAATGCTTTGGAGAATGGCAGTTTTGTAGTTCTCTTTATATATTCAGAGTCAAAGGAGAAAACATAAGGAAGGTTACATGAAATCCACTGGTGGTAGATTAAAGAGGTAGGAGAAAGCCAAGCAGGGGAAATCTCTAGGATTGGATAAAACATAAAATGGAGAGGTACATACTTCTTTTATATTGGTGGGTACAGGGTGGTAACCTTTAACATTTATAGTAAGTTGAGATGGTGTTCTGGCAACCAGACAGCAGTCATCATAGCTTTTTTTAGATGTGATTTTTATTTCTTAAAAATTGATTTCCTTAGCACCTTTATTCTGAAGAGCTCTTAATTGCTGCACTTAGAACTTCTAAACTGAACAGTGAACACTGGTCAAGCATCAAAATAACAGAAGAATGGGTGAGTTGGACCTCGGTGACGCAGAGAGCTGTTGCTTTGTATCCTGCAAGTGCCAGTGGATGGGGCCGCACATCTCCATTCTGGGCCCTATTAATGAGTGACCTAGAATAGGTTTTCTTTTTTGTTTTGTTTTGTGACTAAGCCATCAGCAATGCACCCACAGCAGCACACTTTAAACATTAAACACTGCTGGAGCCTGCCCTCCATGTGCCATCAAGTTTTGGGAGCCACTTCCCATCCCATCATCATGTACCCATGTAGTCGTTCTTCTAAAGGTGCCGGTTTTGTGCTTGGGCACAAAGAGCTGTGGCCTGTGTTGTCATCTCTGACTCATGTCGATGCGTGTGACTTAGTGACAGGTGGGCGACTCGATTATGGAAGGACCATCAAGTCCATCTGTGGATCATCCCTCCCTCCTTGGGTGGTTCGGGGTCTTCTCTAGCTCACCCCCAGAGTGAAGTCAAGACTAAAGGAAATAGCAAAGGTAACTCAAGTGATGCCAAGCAACCCATTTCATCTCAGATTAAAAGGAAAAAAAGTGTGTGTGTGTGCACGCGCGTGTATGCGCGCACACGTGCACTAGATTTTAGGTTATAAAGCAGGCTAATGTAGAAATTGGTTAAGATTTTTGGCTAAAAGTTAGATTTTAAAAAAAGGATATCTTTCTGGATTTCAGTCCCCGCTGCCTATTTCTGTGAATAAGCAGCATTTGTTTTAATGTGAATAATAGCACAGAGGGAATTCAACCCCCTGAGCTTGACTATTTCAAGCAGCTATTTTAGGCCTGCGAGGCATGTGCTATTTATGACATTGCATGGGTAGTGATGCTAAAAACGACAGTGATAATAGTAAGTGGCTGGCATTTATTGAACCCTCCAGATGGGCCAGGCACTGTGCTAAGGGCATTACATGGACTATCTCATTTAATCCCTGCAGGAACTCTTGAAGTAGGTTGAGAATTGTCCCCATTTTACAGATAAGGAAACCAAAGTTCAGAGAGGTCATGCAGTTAGAGTGGCAGAGTCAGAGTTTGAATAGAGCAGCCTGACTCAGGGTGTTGGCTTGCTTGGCTGCCCTGTAGTGTGTTTGCAGGGAGCTGTTACTGGGGTATGGCAAGACATCACTCCAACCCTTGAGAGGGGAGCTGCATGGAGAGAGGTGTTCTGAGTTGCTGCAGGGCACTGACCTCTTTTAGGCAGGGAAGTAGTTTGGGTAAGCAGAAAGCAGAACTTTCACCTGCTGGTAGGACGTGAATGCTCATTGACAATCAGCTCCTGCAACCCTGTTACCAAGGCAACAAAGATGGGACTGTGGGACAGTGGTGGGCTCTGTCGCACATCCTTCCCTATGTGAGAACCCTTGCCAGTTGTTGCTCTGACCCTGCCCTTCATCCGTCCTAGTGTTCGTGCCTAGGGAGCCAACCACTGTGGGAAGCTGTCCCAGATGGGAGCCGGCATTTCCACCCATAATTAACTGCTTCTAGGGATGAGGCAGTGTGTGTGAGTGATATACAGAGGTGTATCCTTTCTGTGGAGAGAGTATCCTTCTAACCCATTCTCATGAGGTCACACTGCTTTATTTTTGTGATATTTTCCTGAGGGTTATATCAGCTGCATCAAGTCAGTCTCCCTACCCCAGCTCTCTGTTGTGAGACCAACAGAAACCACTTAGTAACTGTCAGGTGGCTTAACCTCTCTGGGTCTCAATTTCCTCATCTATAAAATGAGAATAATACATTTTATCTGCCTCCTAGAGTTGTTGTGGGGAATCAAGAGTTAAAACATGTCTATAGTTAGGACAGAACCAGGCATGTAGTCAGTGCCCAATAAGTATATGAGCTTTCTAAGGCTGCTGTAACAAATCACCACAATTTTAGTGGCTTAAAACAGGACACATTTATTACCTTAGAGTTCTGGAGGTCAGAAATCTGAGATGGGTTTTACTGGGCTGAAATCAAGTTGTAGACAAGATTGCACTCTGGAGCATCTAAGAGAATCGGTGTCTTCCCCCTTTCCAGCTTCTATAGGCCACTTAGATTCCCTGGCTTGTGGCCCCTCCCTCCATCTTCAAATCTCTCTCTCTGACTCTGACCCTACTTCTGTTGTCACATCTCCTTACCTCTTCTGCTTTCATTTTGTAAGAGCCCTTGTGATTACATTGGACCCAACCAGATAACCCACATTAATCTGCCCATCTCAAAATACTTCACTTAATCACGTCTGCAAAGTCTCTTTTGCTATGTCAGGTAACAGATTCACAGGTTCTGGAGATTAAGATGTGGACATCTTGGGGGAGGAGCTCTATTCCACCTACCATGATAGGCCTTAGCAGTTTGTATAAAATGAAACAGAACCAACTGGGTAGCTTGGGGATGGAATAAACAATAATTTGATCAATGCAGTAACTAACAGCATTTATCGGGTACTCGCTGTGTTAGCTCTGTTCTGCCTCAGGACTGGCATCTATTATCCCTCCTCCCTAGAGCTTGTTTCCTTCCAGAGCTTTGGATGGCCTGCACCTTCTCATCCTTCAGGCCCCAGCTCAAATGTCACCTCCTCAGAGAAGCCCTCCTTGATTACTATTGCCTAAAGCAGACCCTTGACCCATATCATATCACAGTGCCCTGTTTCCTTCTTTGACAGAAAGAAGAAGGTTACCATCATCTGTAACCTTTTCGTTTTTGTGTCTGCCCAGTGCATTCTTTCTGCCCCTTGTGGAATGTCAGTTCCCAGAGGGCAGGGACCTTGATGTCTTGTTTACTGCTATTCCAGTGCCTAGTACAGTTTCTGGGACACAGTAGGTGCACAGTACATATCTGCTGAGTAAGTGAATGAAGCCATGTAGGCAGGATGCTGCATTTAATGTTCACACTCTCCTGTGTGGTAGGTTCTTCTGTCATTATTCCACCTAATAGATATGGAAACTGAATCTAAGAGAGTCTCAACTGTGGCTTCAGGTCAGTGGCGACTGAATTTACACCCAGGTCTGCCTGCTTCCGGAATTTTTGCTTCCTTTACCTCCCTGTCTCATGGCCTTGATGTCATTAGAAGCCCTGCTGATGGCCACAGAACTCTGGAAGGTCCATTGTCTATTGCCATAGTTTCTGAATGCAGCTTTTTCGGCCCACCTACTTGCCACCTTGACATTGATTTTCTTCTATCTAGGTCTTTTGTGTCGGGCTTGGACTCCCCTGCCAAGACTAGCTCGATGGAAAAGAAACTTCTCATCAAAAGCAAAGAGCTGCAAGACTCCCAGGACAAGTGTCACAAGGTATTTATTTCCACAGCCGGCCTCTCTCCTTGCTCCAGGATCCTCCTGTCAATATATGCCAAGGGAGCCACCTGGGGCCGCTGCTGGCACTGAGCCACCTGATCCATACAGAGTGAGCGAGGTGCTATCTCCCTCGCTGAAGTGACACCTCCGGCAGCTCAGAGGGAGATGAATTCGGGCCTTGACGTTGCTGTAAATCCTTTAAATCTTAACCAGAGGAGGCCCTGGATTTAAAACGGCCCGTTCCTCAGCATGACCCAGCCAGATGTCTGCTTCTTCCGGCAGGTGGTGTGGGTCGTCACCTGTGGCCGGGATGCATCCCATCTGCTTTGAGTGATGCGAAGTCTCTCTTCCTAGCCTTTTAAAACTCCTGCTTATGTAACTGCGGCCACGGTGTTGATTATGCTCAACGTCTCTTAACACTCACTGTTCCTGCCCAGGGGCAGCTTTCTGGAAGCTCATAAAAGTCACTACTTGCCCGGGACTCCTAAGAGTGCAGGCGAATACATATCTCCTTGCCCTGTCCTGGATTTGTCCTCTAGATCTTTGCAAGGAGATGGGGGGGATCAAGATGGATTTGGGGTAAAATTAAAGTGACGTCTGCAAAAACCAAACCAAACCAAAAAAGCAAACAGGTGAAAAGTGATGATTGTGGCCTTCTTGCTCACTGGGTTAGAGGAGTGACCAAGTGTGAACCGAGACTTGAATGAGAGGAGTGACTTAGCATTGGTGACTATCCCTACGAAGAACCGTGTGCTCCCGGGCGAAGAAACAATGGTACTTCCATCCCTACCTTTGGCGAAATAGCGCCAGCTGAGACCACCAGGTGGTTTCGGAGGCTACTTGAGATTTGCTAGCTCCCCATGAACCTCCACGGGCCCTTTTAACCTGTCGATGTGTTTATTTCAGATGGAGCAGGAAATGACCCGGTTACATCGGAGAGTGTCAGAGGTGGAGGCTGTGCTTAGTCAGAAGGAGGTGGAGCTGAAGGCCTCTGAGACTCAGAGATCCCTCCTGGAACAGGACCTTGCTACCTACATCACAGAATGCAGTGTGAGCCTTCCCCAAAGTCCCCTTCCCTTGGAGGTGGCACTTCCTGTTGTGTGTGTCTCATCCTGTTTCATGACAGTTCCATGAGGCACATCACAGCCAATGGCAGAGAGTAGAGAAAGGCAGAATACAAAAAAGCGAGAATTGGGATTTGCAGAGTAGTGTAAGCCTGGCCAGAGGCCCCAGAGAGAAGTAAGACTGGACTCCAGAAAGTCCAGGTAGGCCACGGAGCTTGGAGATGGGCGTGGTCATTTTTGCAGCCAGTCACAAAGGGTCCTAACTTCTCCCATCCCAACCTCTCTGGTCTAAACCTCCGCCGTGTCTGACATGGTCACCCTCGGGAACCAAACTCGCAAATAAGCACAAGAAAATGTATTTTGAATCTGCCTGAAAATCAGTTTTCCATTTCCTACAACTGGTGTAGCAACAAGAAAGCTCAGCCTTTAAAACCCAGACCCTCTGTCATTATTTATCATGTGGCTTTTTTTTTCTTTCCTTCACAAGAGTAGACTGTCTTCTCCATTGTCTCGTTAAATTTTTCATCCAGGTGTTTTTTTTAATGTGCCCAATTAAACAGTCTTAAGAAGTTGAATCACACATTTTTCAATTTTTGTTTTTTTTTCCTTTCACGAGGGAGAGGAGATCTATAGGACGTGGCTAATTAAGAGTAACTGCTATGTTTCCATTCCAGATTTGGCTGCCTTTCAGTGGCGGGTGAAGCTATTCAGCTGTGTATTACAGATATATATTTCAGTACCACTAAAGCATTGAGGGAATCTTATGGATGAAAGGTATCCAGGAGACATAAGGCAGGAGATGGAAATAGACTGCTCAGAGTCTTAAATGAAGTCATTGCTACTTTGAAAGCGAGCTATATACCCATGAGTCCTTGAGTAATTGATATTGCAGGAAAGACTCTGGCCATCCCAATGGTGGTTATAATGGCTAAGGGATCTTATTAGTGTTTCATCCTAAACATGCAAGTAAGTATCTCCTAGGACAGGTAGATGGTGGTAGAAGACAGCTTGATGTAGTTTCAGATTGGATCACAAGATCATAGGGTTAAGATGATATTTCTTGAACCCAGGGGTTTTTACAGGATGAAAACTGGAATCAACAACCAACTGGAAGTTGTCAACTTTGGTCCGTCACTGGAAACCGTCTTGATGTCTGCGAAGCAGCTTGCAGCTCCTTTAATGAATCTTTTCTAACAGAGCAGGCTCCACAGGGCATCCCTATTAAAATTTTTGCTTTCCGCAGAGTTTAAAGCGAAGTTTGGAGCAAGCACGGATGGAGGTGTCCCAGGAGGATGACAAAGCACTGCAGCTTCTCCATGATATCAGAGAGCAGAGCCGGAAGCTCCAAGAAATCAAAGAACAGGTATGACCGCCTCCTGCCTGGGAGCAGGGTGGCTGCTTGGACCTCTAATTTCAGGAGAGACATGTTGAGAGGCAGAGAGAAGGAAAGAAAAAGGGTTGGGGGGGAGAGATGTAGGTCATTCCCCATATTTATATAAATTGTAGAACGCTTGGTTCTAGCCACTTTGAAATCTGCGTCCCATAATGGCTACTCTTTTCAATTAAAGACGTAGGTTTAGAGCACGGGTGGGGCACCTGTGGCCTATGGGGCAAATCTGGCCTACCACCTGTTTTCCATGATCGTAAGCTAAGAATGGTTTTTGCATTTGTAAGCAGTTGTGGGGAAAAAAAATCAAAAGAAGAATATTTCATGACAGGTGCAAAGTATGTGGAAGTCAGATTTCAGTGTCCACAAGTGAAGTTTTTACTGGAACATAGCCATGCTCATTCATTTTTGTATTGTCCATAGCTGTTACTCTTGCTACAGTGGCACAAAGACCATATGGTCCTCAAAGCTGAAATTGCTTACTATGTAGCCTTTTACAGGAAAAGTTTGTCAACCTCTCTGCTCTAGATCGTTAAAAGAAAAATGGAAGGTTTTTATAGCTTTTCAGTTGCGCTTTAAGTTTTTGAGAGAAGCCAGGATAATTCATAGTAAGTAAAACTTACTATATAAGTAAAACGTAAAGAAATCATCTAGAAGAAGAGTTGGAGCAGGTAAAGACTGAGTGAGATTTAACACAGCAAATCTGAGTGCGGAAAGCCATCCACTGTGTGTTCAGAAAAGAGCACGGAGACCTTTAAAAGGCCCACTCTCTCCCCCCCTTTTAAAAAGGGTTTTCTTTCAAGATGGTTCATTTTTGTTTTAAACTTCGCTTCATTGTTTCCTTTTTAGCATGGATTTTTCTGTCCTTTGAAGAAGCTGTAAATAGAAACTTTCATGAAGAGATGGCAATGAGCAACTGGAGAGCTGAATTATCAGCTGCCAGGCAACTCCCATTCACTTCAGAAAATCCAGTGTAAACACTGATGGAAATGAACATTTTTGTCTCTGGGTAGCACCAGCTTAGCCATCTGGGTGGTGCTAAATATAAGAAACTCCTGCAAATAATCGGGTCCATTCACTATTCTTTAAAGGAAGAAGGATTTTTGGGAGGGTTTCGTTGGCATAATCTGTCACCTTAATATTTAAAAATGGTTGGTTAATACCCTCTTGCTTGTAAGTAAATGTGCATAGGAAGCATAGCAATCTGGGTAGCAGGTTTCTGAACAATAGCAATATTAGAGGTTTTGCAGGCCACTCACAGTTTGAAACCTGCTTTGACAGTTGACTCATTGCCCCTTTTTATCAACATGGTTTTTCATCCTAAAAGTTTCAAGAGGCGGAATTCTTTTTCTCCCATTAGTTCAGTGTGTTTGGAAATTGGCTTTTGGTGGCGTCCTGGGGAAATGAAAGCTGCATTTGGCCACCAGAGGGAGCAGCTGGTGTCCATGAAATTCCCCGGAAACAGAATTAACAGGACATTTTGAAAGGCGGTTGAGTTCAAAGAAATGTCTTTTGTGATTCCTGTCACTGTTGGCAGGCATGCGGAGTTTTAGGTTTTAATGACTGCTAAAAGTTCCAGTGTGGGGAAGAAAACCTCTTCGTTTCAGATTATTTCTCACTGGAAGAAGGATTTATTAAAATGACTTTTGGGAAGTTTTGTGAGAACAGGATGTTTGCAGTCCAGGAAAAAGCATTTCCTGCTTTCAGCAGACTTCTCGTAATTGGTTTGCAGCCTGTTGTTTGCTCTCAGATTTGGCATTCTACCCCCCCACTCTTTATCTCACAAGCTAATTTCTATATAGCTATTTATTTTATAATATTTTGCTTCTACTTAGCTACCCTCTATAGAGTATTTGGACTTGGTTTAAAATAATAATACCTAAGAGTCTCACATGATAGTTTGATTCGTGCACTTTTACTAGCAATCACTGACACCCCCTCCCAGCCCCAGGAAGGGAAACAGAAGTTCAGGAAACATGGAAGGCATTTGTCACTGAATAGGACTACGTCCGACTTCCTTCTCACAAAATTCTGAAGCTCCATCCAGAACACTTACCTTAGACAGGCCTTGAAGGTTGTTGGTGGTCTGCCATCCTTATCCCTCTCAGCTCTAACCTACAATTCAGTCCATGCTGAGACAGGACAGCTCTCTCACCTGTCCTTGGAGACAGACCTGATGATCTTCTCTCAGATTTTTCCTTCAGCAGGCATTTGGTTAGCTGTTGGATTTATGAGATTGCCTTGAAGTCTCCAGCATAGTAACAGCGGCTCAACAAACGAAGTAGAATTCCTGTTGATGCTTGTAGCAGGCTGGGCGCCCCAAGAGCTCAGAGAGCTGACGGAGATGTTGCCTGATTTTTGCCTTCCTCCCCCTGGGTGCTGACAGCTCAGAAAAGAGAGATGTTGGGGGAATGAACAGCCGCTCTGTCCTTGCTCTCGACAAAACACGAAAATTACATTCCCTTCTCGCTAACTTAAGTTCAAGAAAGAAAAGGGAGGTTGGGGATAAGATGCCCAAGATTTCTCCCAGCTCTGCTTCCTCTACAGTTTGATGTTTGTGGGTAGGGCTGATGGTACCTTTAGGTGCCCATAAAATGCTTAATTTTTTTTAATTTAAAAGAAAAAATTGATCTTTTAGGTCAAAAAAACTGTTTTCATAGATAATATTAATGTTTTTGTCTTTATATGAACACAGTTATAAAATATAATTAAAAAAAATTTTTTTGTGGAAGAGGGGGTCCAGGAAGGCACAGTACTCAGAGCCATGACAATTATAATGTGGCCCTGGCCGAGGGGTCTAGAAAAACCCCCAGGAAAGGATGTATCGTTTTACGTAATCAGCTCATGCTCCACTCCGGGAGTTCAAATAATTGTGAGCAGGTTATAAAGGCCTTTGGTTATATAACCTCACGTCAGCCACTTAGTGTGCACCACCGGGAAACCCGGTGCCCCACGGCTTCTAGGCTTGACCTTCAACAACAGCATATTTTTGGGTGAAGTGTAATAAGACTGTGTTCACTCTGGGCTTACTCCTTTTTATTTCCCCTCTACCAGTGATGTAGCGAGAGGTGTGCTTACATGAAAATGACCCAATTTTAATAAGGACATCACTTCCCTTTTAGTGTGCACTGGGGGGATTGCCTGTTACAATAGGCTTAAAGATTTCCTTTATGTGCTATTATTAGAAACAACAACATATCCTCGTTCAATTAATACCTCTTTAATTACTCCTTGGGAGAACGGACCTTAGAGATGTTCGATGTATATTGTAAATGTCAAAGACAGTCCTGATTCAATTCCTTGTTCTTTTCATTTTATATCCCCCCTACCCACCCACCAACCCAAGACATTTTGGATTGTCTAAGTGCTCATTCATAATCCTTATATATATAAGCTTTGATTTTTCTAACAAAGACTATTTTCATACTTTGGCCAAAAGTTTTCAAAACCATTGCCCATTTCTTCCGGTAAATCCCATTTTGAAAAAAAACACAATTCAGATGTTCTGTTTTGATTTTGGAAAAGGTCAGGCTGTTTGGATCACTTTGAAGGGTTTTTGGAGGGAACAAGATGATTCTTTCTTTGGAATTTGTCTCACAGGTTATTGTGACCAGAGCCAGTGTTTTCTGACTCTTGCAAATTTCAGGGTGACTTGCGTTTCAAGAGCAACGTTAAGTTCATCATTCAGTTTTGGGCTCAGAAAAATTAATGGTGAGAATCTGACATGATGAGTTTCACCTTCCAAGATTCTTTCCACTGAGATTTCCAATTACCCTCTTGTGCTGTCTAAAAGGTTAATTTTAAAACTAGTACCATATCTAATTATGTTAGGAGCACATGACTTCTAAAGGACAAATCTATATAAACGATTACCCTTGGAAGAAAGCTACACATAAGCAGTTTGTCGCAGTTGTTTAAAGAACATCTCTTTCAGCTCTCCTGTGTTGCAAATGCCTTAAGGTTCTGCGCTTATTTGTGATAGTATTTGCTCAAAGGATCTTATTATAGGCACATTTTATTCCAAATGGTGTTACTAGTGATACATGTTCCACATTAAAACGGTTTAAAGATTTAATATTCTTTTCTCCCTCCTCCATCCTCCCACGCCTCCCCTTTTGCCCATCTGTCTACTCACCTTCTCTTCTAGGTCTGTTCTCTGCCAGTCTCTCTTCGGTTTTTGTCTTCCCTCTGTGGCCGATACTGTCCATCTCCACTGCCTGCCTTTTCTTTCAGGGGTTCTAACGTTCACCTTTTTCCCGTCATCTGCCCTGTAGGAGTACCAGGCTCAGGTGGAAGAAATGAGGTTAATGATGAATCAGTTGGAAGAGGACCTGGTTTCAGCAAGAAGACGGAGTGATCTGTACGAGTCCGAGCTGAGGGAGTCCCGGCTCGCCGCCGAAGAGTTTAAGCGGAAGGCGACTGAGTGTCAGCATAAACTGTTGAAGGTAGTGGCCACCCACCAGGAGGGTGTTTTGGGGTAGAGTCATGGATGCTCTTATCAAGAATAAAGGGAATACTGGCCTGATGAGTGTACGTTTGGGAAATAATTGGATACCCTGGAAAGTTCCTGGTCTTTATTTATAGAAGATAATCTATTTATCATCATCATTATCATCATTATTTTGGTCACAGAGACCAGGAAAGTACAGGAGGTAGTGTTGTCTAGAAGACTTTTATATTCTTGAGATTCCCGTTATATGTTTTAAATTACAGGCTAAGGATCAAGGGCAGCCTGAAGTGGGAGAATATTCCAGACTCGAGAAGGTATTTTCTATTATTGCTACTGCTCTTCTTGGTAGATAATCTTTTAAAGGTCACTGTCAATGGCCAGTCATTGGTAAGAATATTCTTGCAATGAATAGAGAACTTTCTTCTAGGTTTAATTTGATGGTCAGCCTCTGGGTGACCACTTTCAGCTTCAGCTGTGGTTCTAAAAGGGGTAAAAGACTCCTGCTTCATTTTTCCCTCAGGCACGCTCACAGTGACAAGCAAACCCAGACTCAGTCAAGTATGTGTGAGAATCCTCATTGCCTTTAAGGCGCCGGGCGACTTTGATTCTCCTTCTGCCATTTTGTACGTTGCTGCTTCTGGAGAAATAGCTAACCTTCTGTGGAGGTTTGCGCTGGGACAGTCCAAGTCTTTTCTGATAGGCCACTTGTTTCTCCTCTCCATTAGTAGATACTGGAAAACAAAGCAAAAAGACCCCACAGAACCCTCAAGAAAATAGGACTGTAGTAAATGTAGCAAGACGTTAATACCGATTTGCCTTTTGCTTTATTTCCTGGGATTTTAATTATAGATCAATGCTGAGCAGCAGCTCAAAATTCAGGAGCTCCAAGAGAAGCTGGAGAAGGTAAGCCCAAGGGGATTTTCTTGGGAACTTACCCCCCATTTCCAAATATTTTACCTTGCCTCGCCCTGGAGCATGAAAGATGAAAGACACAGATTTAGTCACCCAGCGCCGAGGAAAATGAAGGGGGAGTGAGCTATTACCTGAAAGTATGAGAGTTCTGAATATACTTTTTCTTTTGAGATGTGTCAGCAGTGTTTATTTTTAAAAACCAAGCTGTGTGAGACTCTCAAGAAAAATTTCTAATTATACTATGACAGAACCCGAGATGCCAACTTCTCTCCCTCTGTGGGGCCAGGCTCCCCATTTTGCACATTTGTAAGGGAAGCATGTGTTGTTCACGACCCAGACCGCTTTCAATCAGAAACTCTGTGGGCAGCGTTGCTGTGCGCTGGAAGGTGGAAGGAGCCGTGGAACTGGCTCATGGTGGGGGGAGGGCCGTGCTTGGTTTACAGTGTCCTGCAAAGTTTGTGCTAGTTGAACCCTGGAAATGCCAGTGAAAGGGCCAGAATGAATGTGGTTCTGAGACATGCCTTGTGGATGTTTAGGAATGTGTTTATTGCCTTAGTTTAATAGAGCCTCCTCTTATTCTTTAAAAAAGGAATTTCAGTGAAAAACACATAGCATTAAATTTACCATCGTAACCATTGAAGTGTATAGTTCAGTAGTGTTAAGTACATTCACGTTGTACAATGGATCTCTATAACTTTTCCATCTTGCAAAACTGAGACTCTATACCTGTCAAACACTAACGCTCCTCTCCTGCCCCCCTGACCTTGGTAACCACCTTTTTATTTCTGTTTCTGTGGTTTTGACTGCTGTAGACACTTCATGTGAGTGGAATAATACAGTATTTATCCTTTTGTGACTGGCTTACTTCACTTAGGATAATGTCCTTGAGTTTAATCCATTTTGTGGCAAGTGTTAGGATTTCCTTGGAATTTCAAGGCTGCATAATATTCCATTGTCTGTATCTACCACGTTTTCTTTTATCTGTTCATCTCTCCCCTTACCTGTTCTTGAGCCACTAATGAAAGCCTTTACTGCCCTCTTTCAGCTAGAAGCTTGTGTAAGGATTCCTATTTTCATCTAGAACTGTGCTCTCCAATAGAAGTGTGATGCAAGCCACAAATGTCAGCCACAGATAAAAGTTAAAATTTTCTTGTAGAAACAGTAGAAAAAGCAAAAAGAAACAGGTGGAATTAGTTGAATGGTATGGTTTATTTAATCCAGTATATCCAATATATTATGGTAGCATGTATCAATATTAAAACATTTACACTATTTCAGTTTTGTTTTTTTAAAATATGTCTTTATTGACTTCAGAGAGAGGAAGGGAGATGGAGAGAGAGATAGAAACATCAGTGATGAGAGAGTCATTGACTGGCTACCTCCTGCATGCCTCCCACCACTGGGGATCGGGCCCGCAACCGGGGCATGTGCTCTGACCAGGAATCGAACCTTGATCTCCTGGATTAAAGGTTGATACTCAACTGCTGAGCTACTCTGGCAGGGCTATTTTAGTTTTTAAATGAACTAAACTTAAATAAAATAAAAAATTTAATTCCCAGTCACACCAGCCACATTCAGGTGGTCAAGGGCCACATGTTGCTGGTGGCTTCCATGTGGACAGTGCTGGTCTTGAAACTGGAGTTTTTTTGCAGTTTCCACTTTAAAATTTTGAGTTTATAGTTTAAAAATTTTTAATTTAAAGTAAGAAAGTGTGAGGTTGTTGCTTTTTAAAACTCAGATCTTTATTATGATGCTATAAGAGCGGCAGATTAGTGAAGAACCAAATAAAAATTAACTTCAAAAGGTGTTATTTTAAAAAACAACAACAGATTTGTGAATTATCATGAGCACTATGGTTGTTGTGCCCTTAGAAAGGTACTTATTTGAAAAATAGTTTAAATTACAGTTTTTGTCTTGTTTTCTTGTAAACATAGTACAGATTCTCCATAGGAAAATTAGCAAGTGAGATAATTAAATAAGGAGAAAATTAATGATCCGATGTAAATCCATTATTACCTGGACAGATAAATTCTTCTAGACTTTCATGTTTGCATCGACTACGTTGCATTGAATCTAAGATGCTAATGGTTTTCACATACACCATTATCTCATATACCCCAAGAAGGAAAAACGCCATCAATTTTCATTGTAGGATGTATTCCAGATTCAGTGATGTTAAAAATGTGTGCATCTTAGAATAGACAAAAGAGAGACTAAAATAAATGTTTATATGTTTTGAAAAATGGACATACTATAAATGCTCAGTGTTTCCTGATTTTTCCCATTTAGAATATTGAATAAACTTGGCCATCCATCTCCTGTTCCTTCTTTCCTGGTAGGCTGTAAAAGCCAGCACGGAGGCCACCGAGCTGCTGCAGAATATCCGCCAGGCGAAGGAGCGGGCTGAGCGCGAGCTGGAGAAGCTGCAGAACCGCGAGGATTCTTCTGAAGGCATCAAAAAGAAACTGGTAGAAGCCGAGGTGAGTAGGGGACTGCCAGCCTGTGGTTGGACTGACCCCAGTCCCAGCGTGGCCACATGGGAGTGACAGTGACCAGACTTTGGCTGTGCCAAGGGAAAGGAACTGCAAAGCCACCCTTTGCTTATATCTGACCAAACCACTTTCCCTTCTGCAAATATCTTTGAAACTCCAGAGGCTTCGAAACATTTTCCCCAGAGGGGAAGAAAGATTTGTCACAGCAGCTTCAAGTTGAAAGATGTTTTGATGAAAGCTTTTCCTTTCTGTTTTCCTCTCACCTGCTCACTCATCTGGGAGGGTTGACTTATGTTTATATAACAGACTGTAACGCCACCCCTGAGTTTTTCTTTTCTTCGCTCTGTATCCTTGTCTTTCCTTGTCTTTTCCCCACAGCATTAATAACATATTAATTTCCAAGGCTTCAGCTACGACCTGTGTGTCGATGACTTCCCAGATTTGTATTTCTGGGTGTCTTCTCTCCCTCAAATTCTTTGTTGTTGTTGTTGTTGAAATCGTTTATATACTTATACAGGAAACACACGAGTGTCTTCTCATTGTCAAAAACTTAAGCAGTAGTACTGAAGAATATAGGATAAAAAGTGACACTTCCCCTTTTCTCCCATCCATCTCCCCTAGCTCCTTGGTGGTTGGTCTACAAAAACGGATGTGCCACAGTTGATTTAGCCATGCCTGTTGCTGGGCCGCCTGCTTTCCCTATCACAGTGCTGGCATGAACCTGTTGGCTTATGTCTCTTCGGGGCCATCCTCACCTGTGTTCCAGGCAGTATTTCCCACTGCTCCCCTGACATCTGGACTGGGTGTCCGAACAGTGCATCAAATCCAGAATGAATGTGGGGTCTTCCCCCACGAACTGAGTTCCCTTCTTAATATCCTCATAGTGGTCAGGGTCAGCATCATTCATCTAGTCACCCAGGCTTGAAACCTTGACATCATATCTGATTCTCCGTGGACCTTGCCATTCAGTGAGTCACTCAGTCCTATAAATACAGCCATCCCGTCTCCTCGGTTCATCCCCTGCTTGCCATTTCTGTAGGCCTCCTCATAGACCAGGCCCTCTTCCTCTGAGCTGAGCAATAGGAATTGTTTTGCCTTCTGCTTCCGGTGTCTCCTTCCTCCCAGCTAGCTCACAGAGTGTAAGACTCGTGGACCTCAGACAGAAGGCTCGTCAGTACCCCGTACCCCATCCCAAACCTTCCCTATATCTTAGGTGTACCCCTGAACCTGGTACATGAAACTCAAAACTATTTGGCCCACCTTTTTTTGAATTTCACCCTTTCTCCTGCTCCCCATCACGCATCTTAAGCTGTAGCTGCTCTAGGCCTCAGCTGGGGCCTGAACTGGGTCTTGACCACCTCCATGTTTCTGCTAACGTGCTTACCTTTGTCTGAGAGGCCTTCCACACCTCCTCTTCTGCCCTCCCCTATCCTGGCCCTCTCCAGAGCTTATGTCTCTGGGACTCTTCCCCTCCCCTGGTGGGTAAACGTCCTCTTTCCTGCCTCCAGCCTCCAGCAGCACTCTGCCTGTTTGCTTTATGGCTCTTCCCCCTTAACCTATATTATGTTTGCCTGTGTTTATCTTATCTTTTGCAAGGGCAGGAATTATGTCGCTTCCTCTCGGTATTTTCCGTGATGCCTAGCGTGTATTCTTTTGCAGATAGTAGGTGCTTGGTAAATATTTGAATGAATGAATGCACTCTTGTAACCTACACAACCGAGTACTTGAATTCTAGAGTCTTCTTTTCTTCGCTGTTGCTGTGGGTGCCTGAGACTTCTCTTCCCGCCTCGAGCGCAGGCATTACGCCCGTGGCGGTTACCCCATTAAAACTCTCTGATTGATTCACGATCTACAGGAACGCCGCCATTCTCTGGAGAACAAGGTAAAGAGGCTAGAGACCATGGAGCGTAGAGAAAGCAGACTGAAGGATGACATCCAGACAAAGTCCCAACAGATCCAGCAGATGGCTGATAAAATTCTGGTGAGCAGGAACCAAAGTTGAAAAGTTAAAAGATAACAGGGCAGAGGTTGCAAAGGGAAGGGGGTAAAAAAGAAGTATTTTAAGCACTGTCCGAGGGGAGGTGTCACCAAGCAGGTGAATTAAGAGAAGTGATCTCAGTGTCTGCCACATCAGAGAACAGTATGAATAACCAAATTTGAGGCATTTCAGCACTGGTAACAGATCCGTAAATATTACTATTTTTTTGCTCTGTTTGCTACTGCCTGACATTTTAAAATATGAACATGCATACTCTCATTTCCGATAGATTTTTCCAGGAGCATTTCTGTCCTTCCTATGAGCAGAGTTTTGTATGGCTGTTAACTTTGCAATGCCAATTAAAAAAACTAGGGCTTTAGACCTTTAAGACCAAAACCAAGATTCTTGCTTTTGGAGAAGAAAAATAAATTAGTCATGCAGAATTGTTTTTCTCAAAGTAGTATTTGTCATAGACCAGTGTCCACCCACTCACCCTCTCTGCTACAGTTGGTTGTTGTTATTGTTTTTTCAATTTCCTTAGATGTAGCAGGTCTTTTTTTAGCTTTATAATCATCATGATTCTGTTTTCAATTCTGGTGACCAATTTAACTTAATCAAGGAAGGCTCGGGCAGTACTCGCAAATGGGTTAAAGTTTTGCCCCTGCCAGGGTGGCATGCAGGTGAACCTTTGAAGGACTCTCCTTGGATCTCAGTCCCAGAGCCAGGAATTTGATGCCACTTAGTGATGACTCGAAGTCTGTTCATAGCTCCCTCCTCCCCCGCCCCAGAAGAGACTCTGGAGTAGTCGGCTGTTTCTCTCTACCATAAGGAGGCGAGGTGGTGAACAGGTCACTTCATCTCTCTCTCTCTGCATCACTTCTGGGAAATGAGTCATATATGAACTCAAGAATAGCCAACTTATAGGCCTATACTTAATACCCAAAAACCCTTTAAAACTTTCCATTTCTGTGTTCATATATATTCATGAGCATATGGATGCTCTTGAGCAAACAGGTGAAAGAGAAATTGGTTAGATTGTTTTGCTTGGACACACAGTCTTCGTATATACGTCTGTATACGCAAAGGCGAATGTGACTGTTGGTCTACCCTTTCTGTTCTCTTTTTCCATCATCAGAGTTTCTCTTGGCGATTGTCAAGTATGTGAATTTTATCGTGAGTAAAATTAGATCCCACCAAGATCCCACCACCACTATCCCTTGCTTTGTGCAAATGAAGTGGTTAAGTCTCTTGTGGTCGCAAAGTGTTTCTCTGTTTACTGGTGATGTGTTCATTCATTCATTCAACAAATATTTAATGAGCTTCTACTATGTGCCAGGCACTGTTCTAGGAGCTGGAAATATAGCAGCGAACCGTAGTGTTTGCATAACAGGACTGAAGAGTTTGATCCAATACATATAGAAAAGATAATGTGTTAAAAAATGACAACAACAACAAAAAATGCCAAACTGCCAAGAAGTCAGATTTTAGAATATCTGCTTTTCCAAAGGTTCACTTGCAATTAATATGTAGGAATATAGAGCTCTGCATTCTTTGATTATATGTTGTAAACTCCCATTCATGTATAGACCAGAAATTTGGTCTTAAAGTTGTCACTCTCAGGTATCTGAGTTTTCAACCTCTTTTAGATTCTGATTTCCATTCCTGTGCAATCTTATGAGGACTGAAAGTACGAAAAGATGATTATCAAGTTATTTATAACGTAAAGAAAAAGTAAACATATTTCTTTGTCCGAATGTATCTTGCCACCTGCTCGAGTTCCTTTGTGCTTGTGACTTCATTTATCGGAAGGTGCATTTTGCTCAAGAACCCTGTGCTTAGGCTGCGAAGTATCTAGGACATGGGCAAAGGTGGTCTTTAATTCCATTTATGTAATGATGATGCTTGGAAACAGATCCCAAAATGTCATTTGCTTTAAAAGATTTGCTATCCTGGTAAGAACTTTCAACGCAAATAATTGGGGTTCTCATTATAGCAAATTCTTTTGCTTTAATAAAAGAAGTCATTGCAGAGGATCATTTAGTACATCAGACCTTTAAATTATGTTTTTATTAATTAAAATCTTGTTCATGTTCAACTTTTCAAGATCACATCTGTTAGATTGCAACAGATCTTGTGTACCTGGTCTTAAAATTGAACACTTCACTGGCCCCTCAAAGCAAAGCCAACGCTTGCAGACTTCAGAATTTCAAAAGCTTAATCAGTAACATTTTATGTGCATGTGAATTTGAAAGTATTTTTTCCCCATTTTATGGACATATCCTGTATACTTTCTTCATTCTTCAAAATTCTCATAATTAATTCCACTTCAAAGAAAAATTTCATAATAGTGTGAAGAGATGAAAACTTGGAGTAATAACCAATAACTTTTTTGTTTATTTTTTTGTTATTTTTGGAGCAATAACCTTTTATATTAGTAATTAGTAATGGGTCTAGATTCATAAGACTTAATGTAGATGCAGATATGATATCTGCATTTAGAGAGTGTTTCAGTGAATTAAATGCTGCCTTTTATAAATCGGTTTATAATACATTGGCAAATGAATTGGTATAATTTTCAAATGAATTACAATTTTGTTTAAAAGCAGACTACTTAATAAAAGAATGCAGAGAACACTAAATTTGAGCTATTTATATTACTCCAAATTCTTTTCACATCTATAATATATATGCATACATATTTACGTCATCATTATCAGTGTGTTTTATGTTCTGCTTTGTTCCCATTAACTTGTATCATATAAACCAGCGATTTTCAACTGGTGCGCTGCAAGAATTTTTAAAACATGTAATACTTGACTATTTAGTCAGAGACACTGACCTCTTTTCTTCTAGGTTGTCAAATAAAAAAAAAGACAAGTCAACACAACAATAGCTGTCCAGTGTGAATGAATCAAAATTACACCTGTTTTTTTGCTTTTTTGTCAGATGGGCAAAATATATTTTTTTTGGTGTGCCACAGAATTTTAGTACTTAGTGTATGTGTGCCCTGAGATGAAAACGGTTGAAAATTGCTGATATAAACATTAGATCATATGAATGTCTCCATTTACATATTCTGCATACCAGCCAGTTGAAGTAATCATTTAAAACTCAAAGTGTTTGAATTGTTACATCAGTTTCCTTCTCAGCTAGGGTTCTTGAGCAATCACTTTGTGATGAGGAAAGTATAAAATATTTTTTTATAATAAATTAATTTTAAATTTAAAATAAATTAAAATTACTTTTCTCATTTAAGGTTTCATAGAAGTGAAAATGGCTCGAGGCTCAAGATAGTGGTCAGGGGCTTTGCACTATACTAAACTTTCAAATGTTGCCTTGTTACTCTTATTTCTCTATGCAGATATGAAGAGCTGACTTTGTTTGACCTGTCACATTGACAGATTTCTGATCCCCGTTCACCAGCTGTGTGTGTATATGTGTATATACTTGCGCTTGGGAAGCCCAGTGCCAAGGCTTGGTAGTGGTTTCCTTTCCAAGAGCCTTAGGGCTAGTGATGAAGGAGCAGATGCCTGTTGCCTATGGTGCCTGTGCCAAAGTCATGTTTCCTGTGAATATCTACATACACTGGCTATGTCCTGCCCTTTGCACACCTGACCGTGTGTTCTTTTGTGTCCAGGAGCTGGAGGAGAAGCACCGGGAGGCCCAGATCTCAGCTCAGCACCTAGAGGTCCACCTGAAACAAAAAGAGCAGCACTATGAGGAAAAAATTAAAGTAAACACACGTTCTTATCTTCCCTGGCATTCCTCCTATAGCACCACGTAACTTCTCTCTCTTCCTGGGCACTGTGGCCCACTTCTTGCTCGACCAAAGGATTCTCTGGGGTATATGCCATCTTCAGGCCATGGTGGAAGGTTTTTGGGTGTTATCTGTGTGGGGGCTTGGATATCAGAGGTTCAAAAATTTTTATTTTAAAAATTAGTTCATTTTGTATCTCAGTTTATTTTTAAAATATTCTTTGACCCACTCGCATTCAGTCCATGATAATTTTGACTTAGATTCACCACATTCTTTGCTTTTAGTTTCCTTCCTCCATCTCAGACCTAGGATCCTTTTTTGGTTTGTTTGTTTAAAGCATATCCTTAAAAACAAGTTTTTCAATTTTTCAATTATTGTTGACATACAGTATTGTATTAGTTTCAGGTGTACAGCATAGTGCTTAGACATTTATATAATTTATGAAATGATCCCTTCAATAAGTCTAAAGTGTATCCTTGAGGAAATTCTTTGGTGAAGTTCTCCTGGTGACAAGCTCTCTGTTCTGTTTGTGTGAAAATGTCTTTATTTCATTCTCATCCTTAAAAGGTATTTTGGCTGGGTATAGAATTCTAGGTTGGCAATTATCATTCCATTGACTTTTGGTTTTTATTACCACTTTTGAGAAGTCAGCTGTTGATCTGTTGCTGTCTTTTAAAGTAATTGATTTCTTAGCCCCTTGACTCTTTTTAAAATTTTGCTTTGTTTTTAATTTTCTGAAGTTTTACTGTGATGTGTGTCTAGGTGTAGATTTATTTTTATGTATCCTGTTTGAGGTATACTGAGCTTTGAATATGTTGGTATTTTTTATCAATTCCAGAAAATTATTGATCATTATATCTCAAATACTGTCTCTTGCCCTTCTCTTTTTCCTTTTTCTTTGAGAATTTGATTAGGCATGTGTTAGATCACCTCCAATCTATCCTTTGTTTATGTTTTTCATTTCTTTATCTGTTAGTGCTACATTCTGGGTGGGCTCTGACATATTTTCTGTTTTATTCTTAGCTGTATAATCTGCTGTTAAACCTACCCACTGAGTTTAAAATTTCAGTTACCGTATTTTTTGTTTCTAGACATTGTATTTGGTTCTTTCCCAAGTTTTCTAGATTTTTAAGACAATTTTTCTATTTCATGCATTCATTTCTAAGCTTATTATTTATTTCTTTAAATGCATTAAACATACTTGTTGTATGATCTGTGTCTGATAATTCCAATATCTGAAGTATCTGAAGGTCTGTTTTTGCTCTGTTGCTGCTCTTGGTTCTTTTTCTTGGTGCCTGTCTCCTTGTGTGCTTCGTGAGCTGCTCATTTTCCTGGCAGAATTATTAATGGGGATTCTTTGAGACCTTGAATGAAAATGTGCCAGCCTTGGAGGCTGGCCCTGTGCTTTGACTTGTCTGTATTCTTATCCTTTGAGGCTATTACAAATAAAAGTTCAGTTTATTTGGTTTAGCAAATGCCTCAAGTTAAAAACTGCTTTGTGCCATTTTTACCTTTCTAAGTTTCTGCTTTGATATGCTTTTGGGAAAATATTTCCTATATTTTATCTAGCTATTTAAGTCATTCTCTGTAGAAGAGGTGGCTTAATTAATCTAACCCACCATATAAAATAATACATTCAACTATTATTTTAATTGTTGAAATTATTATTTCAATTCATTTATTATTAATAAATTCAATGACCAGAAATGGATGCCAGCCTCTCTATTTCCTTTTAAAATTGCATCACATTTTTATTATGATTTTTGGACCTAATCTTCAATTCTTATGTTCTAGAGAATCAGGCATTGGTCAGTATATCTCAAATATTGTTTCTTCCCTTTCCAAATCAGACAGTGAAGAAGGCTTTTAATTTTTGTGATGATGCTGTTATTGATTTGCTTGGTATTCTCAGAGAGTTGACTGATCCTTTTTTGAGAGCTAAGCATGCTTGTGCTCACACAGCATCATCAGCATCACCACCTCGGCACCTTCTTTCGTTAACCCTGGGTGTTACTTTTGGTTATTTTTTTTATTAAAAGGAATATAGGAAAATAACCCAGAAGTAATCTCAAAGTGTTTTAGCATGGCACTTAGTTTAGTGCATTTTAAACTTTATATACCCATCCTTTTGGTTCTGATTCTTACTGGCATCCAGACTTTTATCTTTGGCATAGACTAACTTTCATAAAATTATGAACATGTATAAAGGAGTCTGTCGGCACCTTTATATGATGAGAATAACTCTTTGCAAAATTCATTCTGAGATTTGCGTGATTATGTTGACTTTCCTGTCAAAAAGCCGTGTTCTGTCTTGACTGAGGCTTGTTCCTTGTGGCCCACCCTTACCTCTTACTGGTTTCCATCACTGCCAAAGCTGGGGTCTTTTTTTGAGCAGTGGCATCCTTAAAATGTGCTTCATTGCTTTTGCACCTCGTAAGAAAAGAGCGTACTTGGTCTAGGTATTATGTGGTCTCTGCTGCCTTCTAGATGGAAAGAACTTTGGGGAATGTTAGGGAAAGATGTTTTCTTCTGTCTTCCCTCCTGGAATCTTTATGAAACCATTTCTCTGTAGCCTGTTCTGTTTTGTGTTTCCTGTTCCAGCCTCTGTAAGGCCATTTTAGTTATAATTATGATCATACCCTAGATCCTGTCCTTTTCTTGTTCATAATTTTAGAATCATGCACTGACATCCAAGAGAACGGGCCACTCATCCTATTGCGCTTCTTCCCTCTCCCATGACCCTGCCCTCCACCTTTTGTCCCTCCCCACCAACTCGCCTTCTATTTTTTCCATCAGTTGGTTCTAGTTTAAGGCCCTCTTTGAAATCTGTTCTTTCCTTTCTTGATCATGTGGACCCCCTCCCTGCCAACTGGCTCTTTTATGGACAGTGTTCCCCATGCTCTCTAAAGGTCCCTTCACAATAGACATTGTGGGAAAGACAGATTTCAATCCCATCTGTGACCCCAATTCTCTCAGTTTGCTTTCCAGTATCAAATATAGTTGGTGTCATTCCGAAAAGCAGACTGGATTCTCTCAGACGAGAAACACAGGGCTGTGGTCAAAGGCTTGGGCAAGTTATGATGTCGTCTTTCTTTTCCACTTTTTTGGTGACCAGTAGGGCTTGCGGAACATTAGATCAAGCTGGTGGATGGGGATACCATTACTGTTTTATTTTTTCTTTTTGGAAACTGTAGGTGCTTAGAGCAGCGTTTCTCTTCCCCTAGTAAAGGTTTTTCTTTCCAGTGACTTTTTGTGCAGCTTGATCAGAGGAAAGAACAGAGGAGAGAGGCATTTATTTTTTCTTTCTTCTTTGTTGACTCTCCACCTACGTTACTGGTGGGCAAAATCCTCTTGTCCCTGGCTGTTTCTGAACCTTGGTCACACAGACTTCCTCGGTCTTCAGCTTTCTGTCTCTTCGTTCACAGCCTAGAGATATCTAGATTAATTTCCTATATATTAAGAGCAAGCAGTTCTGAAAACTACTGGTGCATTGTCTACGATAAAGTTATCCCCAGGTAATACCTTCAAATGATAAGATCTGTACAGAGATCATATTTTCTCTCTCATTTTGGAGTTCACCTCCATTTTGGATATATCTCTTGAGTCTTTTTGGCTGCTGATTTTAAAATTTTTTAGTTCAAGTCTGTGGGTTACTTACCATTTCATGGTAAGATTTCTTAACCTCATTTCAGCTGAGAAACAGACTCCCAATCCCTCTCTCTTTGCCCCAGAGTCCTCTCCACTGCTTTTCCCCCTCCTCCCTTTTCTCATTTTTCTCAAGTGCCCTTTGTTAGCCTTCCCTGCTCAGCTTTGCTACTCAGGAGACTAACTTGCTCATTTGTTTCTCATAGGTGTTGGACAGTCAGATAAAGAAGGACCTGGCGGATAAGGAGACCCTGGAGAACATGATGCAGAGACACGAGGAGGAGGCCCACGAGAAAGGCAAGATTCTCAGCGAGCAGAAGGCGGTAGGTATAAGAAAGCACAGAGCTGGTTTTCAAAGGAGGGTCTGTGGACCGTGCCAGGAGTCACACACCTGAGACAAGTCCATTTCAGTGGAGGAATTATTCCTTCTGTTTTACCCGTTGGAGTTTGTTGCTACAGGTGGCTCTCTCTGCAACTTTCCTCTTGTAAAAGCAGTGGAGGTGGCGACTCAGGGTGGCCAATTTCGCCTTTTCATGCTTCTCTAAGAGCTGATCTGTCATCAGCTAGAACATTGTCCTTCAGAATGCTGCCTGTCAGAACGCTCAGTAGCCCTTGGTCTCCCTCATGTGTCTTCTCTTTTTCACTTGTCCATTTCTTTCCTTTCTAATGCAGTGTAAACAGGTATTTCAGAAACTTGCTGCTCATAAGGCTCACCTGTAGTGCTTGTTAATCTGCATATTATCTCAGATCCTACTGAGACTTTCCACATCAGACTCACTAAAGGAGCCTCATGGGAAATTATATTTTTAACCATCACCCCTCCTGGTTTTTATGATTCCTTAAGTTGGGAAACTTTGATGCAGAGAATGTTGGACAGTAGTGGCTGGGTGATAAGGACTCACTCAGAAAAGGACAGCTCCATGGGTGATGAGAAGTATGAACTTGCAGATTCAAGTTCAAGGCTCCTGCAGGCTCAGGTGACACGTAGATGACGGGGATTGAATGAGGCCCGCTTACTTGCAGAATGTCAGGTTCCTGCATAGGTCCTTCTGCCTGTCTTTAACGCAGGCCATTTACCTAATGTGGGGACATGTAATCTCTGCTTTGGTAAAACAACTGAGTGCTATACTTTGAGCAGTAAGATCTGGGATCCTCAGGGTACAGGTTGGTTGAGTGCCTTGTTACCTCTGGTCAGACTGCCTGCGTTTCAGATGAGACCCTTACCCTGGCCCACATGGCCCATGTTATTCTCGTTCTGGGAGAACTGTCTATGCTTGCAGTTTCAAAGGTCCCCTGTGTTTCAGATGATCAATGCTATGGATTCCAAGATCAGATCCCTGGAACAGAGGATTGTGGAGCTGTCAGAAGCCAACAAACTTGCAGCAAACAGCAGTCTTTTTACCCAGAGGAACATGTAAGTATTCAAATTCTAACTGTGTGATTACACTTTGATCTCCTCTCCTGGGGCATAGACTGCATTCCCCTGTCTGGTGGAGCTGGATTAGATTTAATTACTTGTGTAGTTTGGCCCAGCCCCCTACTCCATACTTATGTAATCGTGCCCTCTCTTAAGTGGTCTCATTCCACCGTGTCTTCTCTTTTGAGCTAGGTTTTCTTAAGTGCTTCAAATTGCCATCAGATTATAGAGTGTTTTGCTCTCTCTAATGAGGCTATTTATAGTTTGCTTTTGGAAAGCAGCAGTCCTTGTTCCCAGACTTGCCTCCCGTAATTAGCCAGAGGTGATCTGTGTGTGCCCAATCGGGCCATCTATTTTGCTGTTATTAAGTTAGGCCCTGGGAGAGGAAGTTTGGGGTTTAGTAAGGACTCTCCATGTTCCAGGAGCACTTTGATCTTTAAATTACAATCTCCAGAGTGTGTTTTTTTTCCTTTAGCTAGCTCTTCAGAGAGCTTCTAAAACATTCCCATCTTAGTTTAAACCAGCCTGATAGACTACTTTTTGGTCTTTGTGTCATTCTGGTTTCTGATGCTTCAGAGCAGTCTGGTGGGGAGGTGAGCATGGCTCACAGAGGAGCAGAAGGACTAGCATTCCTTCTTCTCATCGCCCTTTCTTCCCCAGGGCCCACCTGAAAGAGTTGTTAGGGTATTCTTGTATTCTGAGGGGGCCCCTTTCTGCCTCCTATACAGACTCAAAAAAAAAGGGTCTACCAAGAGTGAAATGTTCGTATCTCTTGCACTCCCCTTGACCATACTTAATACCATAGGCGAGGGACTCCGAGCCGTGAGGATTAAATGCGAGGATCATGCACACAAGGCCAGGTCAGGTCAGAGCTAATCTGGGAGTGACCATGGTCCACTTACTATATGAGACACATCTCTTACTCTGTTTCTGTCTGCCCTTCCGAGCGGCCATGCTCACTTCTGACGAGACTGATTTTGCTTGTCCCTCTTACCACCCCCACCAGGAAGGCCCAGGAAGAGATGATTTCAGAACTCAGGCAACAGAAGTTCTACCTGGAGACACAGGCTGGGAAATTGGAGGCCCAGAACCGAAAGCTGGAGGAGCAGTTGGAAAAAATCAGCCACCAAGACCATAGCGACAAGAACCGTCTGCTGGAGCTGGAGACAAGGTTGAGGGAGGTGAGAGTGAGGGCGATCGCCCAGAGGATTTGTTGGAGGACTCGAGGTCCCCCAAACCAGCCAGGTGTCAGATATAAGTCAGTGCTCATGAGAGAGGCATTGTGCATGGAGAAGGGCACAGGAGTCTGGGTTAGACTCCCATCTCCATCTCTGATGAGTTTTCTAACATTGGGCAGGCTGCCTTCCCTCTGTGTGTCAGTTTCCTCATCTGTAAAGCAGCCATGAAAACGCATCTCCCTCCCAGGGTCATGTGGGGCTTATGTAATCGGTGCATCTTCACATGGGGACAGAGTGGTTCCTCCTTCATCTCGATTTATCAAGGGTCACGTGACCCAGCCCATGCACAGAGTTGAGCACAGTGTTGGCTACACAGGATGGCTTAATGACAGTGGCAGATTAAATGACACACCCAAATGTTAGGTTTGTTTGATGGAAGGTGGTTCTCTTCAGAGGTATAAGGAAGCTGGGAAGGACAGCCAGGTTTTTGGGAAGAAAGTACAACCTAGTTGGTTGTAACATGGTAAGATTGATTGAAGTAACAAAGTTACATTCATGTACTTACTCACTATGTATTTATTAAATGCCTGCTGTGTGCCAGTTAGTGGCCTGATAACCAGATGTGACAAGACAGACCCAGTCCCTGATCTTGGGCACTGTCAGCCTAGCAAGCAGGGTTATCTGGCACTTGTAGAGGTGAGACTGTAGTTCCGGAGAGTAGCTGTTGGAAGTGGGACATCAGGCTGGGAGTGGAAATACCGTGCTCAAATGTTTGTGATGGAATTCTTCAAAGAGCAGAAAGTCACTCTTAAGGAAAAGCCTGTTATGCCTGCAGAGGCCTGAGGACTAAACCTTGGGGAATACTCATGCTTAGGCATGTCTTAGTCTTAGTTTATACTGGAGTGTTAAAATGAAGCCAGTTCTCCAAAGGACAGGAGTTGTCAAGGTGTGGACCCTCCATTAGGACCACCTGGTATATCGATTAAAATGCAGATTCCTGGGCATCTTCCTCCCTCAGCCTGTTGGAATGGAATTGGGGTGAGGGGGGGTGGAGAGTAGGGGTTTGCATTTTTAACAGGCACCCCAGGAAATTCTTACACTTCTGGAGTTTGAGAACCATTTTTCTAGGTCATCCAGAAGCCTTAGGTGATGGTTTAACTTTTATCATCCAGGCGATAGTTTTACTCTTCAGTAAGTTTCACCCCCTACCTCCCCCCCCCCCCCCAGGGTCAGCTTTAAGAGTGTGAGTGTAAATAACTCAGGTAGATTTCTTTGAGCATGGGAACATTGGCTGGCTGTCCTGCCTTTTTGTTCCAGAAATGTTTCTCTTACCTCTCCTGCCCTGTGGCTGTCTAACTCATCTGGGCAATTAAAATGCCCCAGGGGAGGTGTGTTGCTTTGTTCTTAAATTAATACAGCTAGTCCCCCAAGGATGGTAGGAGAAATGTAGAATGCTTGTGAGAGGCTCAGGGCTATATTTGCTCTCTTGAGTTTAGGTTTAAATGTAACAAGTCAGGTCCACCTTCTCTTTGCCACCTGCTGCTATTGAGATGGGGGCAGCCTGGGGTTTGATTCACCTTAAAGGGCCCTAGGCTTTCCCCTACCCAGTATGTGCAGTGTTAGCTCTTCTCCAGCAAATCATGTGGAGTCCTGAACGTGCAGGGCTCCTGGGTTCTCCTGTCAGTGTTCACCATCCTCACCCACCTCCGCTTGCCTCGCTGTCACCTGCCTCTCATGGTTTTGCCAAGTGGCATCAGGAATTTCCAGGGCTGCTAGTAGATTCGCAGCCTGCTCTGAGGGCTCGCCTTTTAATAAGGCAAACAGTAAATAGTTGGAGCCAGGCTTCCTGGGTTTGAACCAGCCCCGCCCTTTTTTCAGTGTGACATTTACTCAGTTACTTGATCTCTCTGTGCCACAGTTTGCTAATCTGCAAAATGGAGGTAATCGTAGTACCTCCCCCATTGGGTTGTTATGAAGATGAAAGGAGTTAAAACAGTGCCTGGCTCATTGTAAGTACATCTGCCGCTCTCAAGTCACTGTCATTGCCATCACCATCATCGTCATCCTCACTGGAGAGAGATCACAGCCTTGACTTCAGCTGCCCCTGACTTACCAACCCACACCTTTCTCCAGTTTCTGACCCATCATCCCAGCAGACGTTAGACATCCCTACCTGATGCGTCCCTTGTTGCTCAAGTTCAGCACGTCAAGACTGAATTTCTTTTTTAAAAAATTATCTTTGTCTTTCAGTGCTGCCTTTATTTTTTTAAATATGTCTTTATTGATTTCAGTGAGAGGAAGGGAGAGGGAGAGAGAGAGAGAAACATTAATGGTGAGTCATTGATTGGCTGCCTCCTGCATGCCCGCCACTGGAGTTCGAGCCCACAGCTCGGCATGTGCACTGACTGGGAATTGAACCGCAGTCTCTTGGATCCTAGGTTGATGCTCAGCCGCTGAGCCACTCTGGCCGGACAAGACTGAATTTCTTAACTTTCTCCTCAGACTGGCTATCCTCGCATGTTCTCTGTCCTAACCAATGGTATCACTCTGTGTAATGGACCTGCCCAGAAACGCAGATTTCACCTTTGACTCACCTCTGTCCTTAGTTCCCTGCCCCATTTGAACTAACCACTAAATTCTGTTGGTTCCCTGGGCTCAGTGTGTGGTAAATCTTTCTTCCCTTCACCCATATGGCCTTTGGGACTCTGATGTTACCTTTTCTGGGGAACCTTCTATCCTCTGGAGCTGGATCTGATGTCCCTTTTGTGTCCCCACAGCCTTCCATGTTTAGCCATCACCCTGTGTACCTCTTGGCAGTCCCTGTTGCATAGTGAGCTCTCTGAGGGCAGCAAGCATCTCTTACTTGCTTGGTATTCAATGTCCGACAGAGTCTGGCTCCTGGGACAGCCTTGTCAGTGCTTGTTAGGTCAATAGATGTGCCATGATCTCCCTCATCTCCATGCCTTTGGTTGCCGTGCTTCCCTTGGATGGGATGTTCTTTCTTCTCTAAGCTGCTTGTTGGCTTCCTGTGTTCTCCAACACAGATGCAGGTACCTCTGCTACCCCCAGCTGTGTTTGCATCAGGTCCCTGCATGTCCTGACCCTTGCACTTGACCACAATA
This sequence comes from Miniopterus natalensis, assembly GCF_054644295.1. Classification (NCBI taxonomy): domain Eukaryota; kingdom Metazoa; phylum Chordata; class Mammalia; order Chiroptera; family Miniopteridae; genus Miniopterus; species Miniopterus natalensis. The sequence continues at coordinate 20,759,557 of NC_142100.1, forward strand.
TATGATAATGGGCGGTTTTCATTTTTCTTCTCAACTTGAAGGCAGATATTGCCTTTTATCTCCATTTTCCTTTTTACATAGAAGTTACTAAGTTTTTCGTATATGAATGAATGAAACGCTGAGTAGATAGGTTAGATGGGCAGATAGAAGGAAGATGTTCATGTGACATTAGTACTGGTCACCTAATGGGAACAAGTCAGAGCAAGAATATTTAAAATACACAGAATTCAGTCTGTTCCATTTGTATTCTGATTCAAAGGTATTCCTATTACTAATATGATCTTATTTATATCTGTTTACTTTTTAATGCTTTTCTAATAAGAGCACTTGTTATAATGTCCACTGGAGATTGTTGTGTGGTTTTCCTTTTGAAACCTTCCTGAGCGTTTGAATATTATAAGTAAGGGTTGGTTTTATATACATCCTCTCACATTTGCTTACTCCTGTCGATTTTTGAGACTCATAGAAGTCACACCTGTTTAGTTTTTCCCCCTCAGTCAAGTGCTGAAGAATTTGATTCCATGACCAAGTTTCATACAGACGTTGAACAGCAGGTCACATCCTGGCTTCCTTTACAGTTAAGGTCAACTGAGCATTTCTCTCTGTGTCTCAGGTCAGCCTTGAGCACGAGGAGCAGAAACTGGAGCTAAAGCGCCAGCTCACAGAGCTGCAACTCTCCCTGCAAGAGCGCGAGTCCCAGCTGACGGCCCTGCAGGCTGCCCGGGCGGCCCTGGAGAGCCAGCTCCGCCAGGCTAAGACAGAGCTGGAGGAGACGACTGCAGAGGCAGAAGAGGAGATCCAGGCGCTCACGGTAGGCCTGGGGAGTGGCCCCTCAGATGGCTGCTCACTCTTAGAAATTACAAGAGAGAAAAAAACGATCTATAGAGATGTCGAATGGGCAGAAATTGGCTTACCTAGGCCTCTCCTTCATTGGAATTAGTGTTTGTGATCAGTCGATAATATCTGAGCTTTCCTTAGCATCTCAAAAAGGTCTTCCTTTAGTTATGTATCTTCCCTCTTTTTAAAATAATCATCATTATTTTTTTTCTTTTCTTTTTTTCAATTACAGTTGACATTCAATATTCGTTTCAGGCGTACGCATCGTTATATTTTGAATTTAAGTTTTAGCCAAAGTCTGTTTACTTAGATCCCCCACTTTGATTTTCAATAATCATTAAACAAATAATAATCTTAAACTTAATGGTAGTCTTTCTACCATATTTCTAATTTGTTTGGTTAACCTTATCTATGTTCCTCTTTTTTTAAGTTGTAGATTCTGCTTTGTGTCTTATGTATGCATCTGGTATGATATGGTTTATTTTTTAAACTAGTTTCATTCTTAGAAGTTATGCTCCCTTTGTTGGGTTTGGAGAGCCCATCATCTGAACCCAATTGGGAACATTATTGGACAGTGCCAGGGTCTTTATGGACCAGTCTGGGACACAGGGACTTCCAGGATTCTGGGGCTAACATAGTAACATGTAGAAGGTGCTTGTGATTCCCAGATTTTCCAGGATTTGATGTCAAGTTCAGATACCAACAGCAATCTGAATTTCTGTTGTCTCTATGAGAACTTATTAAACATGGTTGATGCCACAAGCCCCCAATATTTGGTTTGTTTCAAAATGTATTGAAAGCAGTTTAGAAAGATACAAAACAGTGTAACAGGATAAATAAGAAAGAAAAGGCAAAGAGAAAATAAGACTATAGGAGGAAAAAATGGAGTTAGGAATGAAATGAATATTTAAGAGTGAAGGCAAAGGCTGGTACACTTTCTGGAGTTGGCTGGACGGGTAGGAAGACAGCCAGGTAACATTTCTTAGCTGCTAAAGGAGACACTTAAAAATCGAACCAGAATTATATGTAATGCATTGTATGATAATATTTCGTCCCTGTATGAACACCCAACCACTGGAAGAAAGAGGAGACGTAAGTAATTTAATCCACATTTAATGAGTCCTCATGTGTGTCTAGGGCTGTGTCATTAGCCTTTTCTCCCCGGGGTTGGCCTGTAGTCCCTCAAACCCTTTCACATTGGAAGAGAAAGACGTTTCTCTCTCTGCTCAGTTGGAGTTGGGGAGGGCGGTGGCCGAGCATCTTATCCTTCCCTTTGGAAGGAGGAGGGTATAAAATAGAGCCTGTGTCACTGCTGTTTATCTGTGGGGAAATTAGTCTTTAAATCCTGCCTTGCTGCTGGTTGGAATGTGCTGTGTCTAATGGCTGCTGGGAGCCTAGCACAGCAGCAAGTCATGACTTAATTTAGTCAGATGAGCTCACTGCCTCAGAGCATCTTCTCAGAAAAAAGAAAGAGACAGCCTTCCTAGGTCCAGAAACTAGGGCTCTACCAGGCTCACAGATGAAGATGCCATGGAAAACAGGGCTTCTTAAAAGTGATGGCAGAAAACTACCTTCGGCCAGACAGTTGTTTTAGAAGCCCGTCATGCAGGAATCCCAACCCCAGGTCAGTTGGCTTCCGATCAGTTTTGAGGCTATGGGTTTTTGCTCTCCCCGCCTTTTGATTACGTCCTATAAACCTGGTCATGGGCCACATGTGGTTGTTGCCTGAACGGCTCTGTTGACTTTTCTCTGAAGGATGTATTTTCTGAGAGAAAGAGGAAATTGTCACAAATGAAGTGCTCTGATGCCCTCTCTGTCATTGTTTGAGGCCCAAGTTCAGACCCAGCGTAAGCATCCATCAAATTAAATCAGCTAGATCTAAAATTGTCTCCCAGGAGGCTTGTCAGCTTCATAGCAGGCTGTTTTATCAATAAAAGGAAATAGTCAAATGGGCTATTATTGCTTATTTCTAAGAGGCCTCCATCTCTAGCCTGGGAAGGAGTAGTTACCCCATTTGGCCTCAGCCTCTGGGCCAGATTAGATCGCCTGCAGTTAAACTGAAGATCTGCATTGAAGGAGCTTGGCAGGGGCCCCCTGGGAAGCCATCCTTGGTCTTCTGCTTTCTTTTCCCCCACCCCCACTTTATCCATCCTGTCAGTTGCATTTGCGTTGAAATTGACTGGTTGAGATTGAATCAAGGTAGAGACCAATAGGAGAGTCAAATTTAAGCAAAAATCCATACTTTCAAGATGCTTCCATGCTTATTGGTGGAAGAGAGAATTTTCTGCCAGACCTTGAAATTTCAGACTCCATGTAACCCCGCCCTGTAAGGAAGAAGATTTGAGTGTGCACACTTTAGGGCACACAGGTGTGTGACGTGAGGGGGCGTCACTGAATGGTGCCTTGGGGTACAGGTGTGGCGTGAACCCTGCGAACACCAGCAAGGCCTCCAATCATGTTTCGTGTCCCTTCCTTCATGTTCTTTTATTGATTTGGTTAAATGACTGATGCTCAGTAATCAAGAGTCTAAAAAGCTAGAGACAGCAATGAAAGGAATCCTCCCAGCATCGTATGATCACAAGATCCCAAAGTCATCCTCTTTGATTTGTTAAAATTGTTAGTCTCTTTTTTCCCCCCCTTCCCTGTGCTTTAGCCAGGTAGTTTTCAGAAATCATTTGGCTACAACCCACCGAAGAATACATTTTACCTTGCATTTTTATACAAGGGAGCGCATATAGTGTATTTCATGGATTTTAAGGTATCTAAAATCAGGATGCATCTTATAATCATAGCCTGTACATGATTATATAGTCGTATAGCCATAAACATGTCATGGTTTAATTGATAGCACTTTTTTGTTTTGAATGTTACATAAAATTGTGATAGCCTTACAATTGAGAGCAACTTAAACTTGTTGAGTTTTGTTATCTCAAACAAATTTTCTACAGCAGGGCTTCTGTTTTAGAAAAGGTATATTCTGATGCTTTTAATTCTATCCCGTGTAGTCCATTTCATTGGATAAAACAAACCAAAAAACCCCCCAGTTGTCATGCTCTCCATTGGGTCACAGCTTGAAATAAAAAGAACTGCTCTAGCCACTCAGGTCTTGTTTTGTTCATCAGATGCATCAAACCCCTTCTTGCCTCAGGGTTTTTGCACATGCTGTTTCCTCTGCCCTTTTCTGTTCTTTGCGGGGTTGGCTCCTCCTGCTTTAGGTTTCGGTTTAAATGTCACCTCATCAGAGAGGCCTCTTTGACCACCCCAGCCAAGTAAGTTCCTTTCTAACCCCCTTATTCCCTTTTTCTGTTTCCTTTATAGCATTTGTCGCACTTTGTAGTCATGCGCTTATTTATGTTCTAGTTTCCGTCACCAGAATGAAGGGGTAGGCCCTACATGCTCTGTATTACCACAGTGTCTGGCATGTGGTATGCACTCAAAAAATCCTTGTCAACTGAACGAAACAGTTCTGCCTGTATATTTATTTCAGGATCACTCTGGGGTTTCTGAATCTCAGCAGCTTTTGATTTAAAAAAACGTTCCTACTTTGTCCTGGCTGTTGTCCTGTATGTATGTGTCTGTGTGTTTTTGTCTCTCTTGGGAGTAGGCTTGGTGGGGGAGGGTCAGTTAGAGGGAGAGGGAAAGGTTAAGGTTGGGGAATAAGACAAAGGAAGGACAGTAAAAACTTCATGATTTGTTGTATTTTTTTCTTCCACTCATCCCTAGGCATTAATGTTCAAATGTGTTTGTAAAAGGTAGGCATGTGTGGTCTAAGTAGTTCATTGTTGTATGTCAACTGTAATTGAAAAATAAATTACAATTTGTAAAATAGTTGTTACTAACACAGCATCATGTGTTCCTGTAACTTTTGTTTCTGATGTTGGGGATGACTTGATTAATTCTTCGAAAAAGTTGCTGGCACTGCTGCATCAGCATTTTTGGCTTTCTAGGCAAATGCTGTGCTCTTTATTGACCCGTAGCATGTACAATTGTATTCCTCCCTATGGAAAATTTATAATCAACTTCTTACCTTTTAGGCACATAGAGATGAAATCCAGCGCAAATTTGATGCCCTTCGTAACAGCTGTACTGTGAGTATTAACTAAAGATGATTAAAATAGCGTCACATTCAAACAGAAGAAAAACGGGACATCTCTTTGTGATATCAGTGACTAATTTTTGATACAGACTTTCAGCAGTTAATGCTTTCAAACTGATTTGACGTTTCTGAGCCCCAGATAACTTCAGTTTCTTGGGTTTCTGCCTGTTTTAAACATTTAAAACCAGGAGTGATGCACACAATTCTCACTGCACAACCACTAATAGGTTTCAGTGGCTGCAACAAAAGTCCCAAAGCAGCTCCCTGGTCTTCTCCAATGTGGAAGGTTCCCAGGCTAGCCCAAGCCAGAGATTATCCAGGTGGTAAGGGCAGGTATATGTGTGAGGCTTCTCTAGCCTGCTGCTTCTGCAGGGAGGAAAGATCTAGAAATTTTAACTTCCTAACAGGTAAAATCTGGCTCTCTACCATGCAAATTTGAAATCTAGGACTCTTTGGAAGATGTTACTTATATTGAGAAGAAGAAATTCTATGCACAGATAAGCATCATTCATAGATTATGTAATAGGTTAGGGTCATGGAAATGCAAAGTCTATTTTTTGCTCAAAAGGAAGGACTGACATAGGCCTCTTTCAGAAGACAAGGATGTTATCTTTACCCATGGTTCCACTGCCTGCCTTTTTGGTCCTTTCACTGCTTTATTGCTTCCTTAGTCCTCGGTGAGCTAGTCTCCATTTGCATTATTTGAGCCTGTGAATTTCCAGAGTGCCGCCCCCCATACATATTTTATTTTCTTGTAATGGTAATGAACTCATCCTTTCCTCCTTACCAAGAATGGGATATTAAGTCCTGATGCTTCCCCCCCCTTAGTTTAGGTATAAAGTGCGCACAGTAAAGTATATAAACTGTACAGAATTTTACATGTGTAGACAGCTGTGTAGCCACAACATAGATACAGAGCATTTTCCGCCCCCAGAAGGCTCCCTCATGTTCTCATCAGCATCCTCTGCCCAAAGGGTAACCGCTGTTCTGACCTCTGATACCATAGATCAGTTTTGCCTGTTCTTGAACTTCATTTAAATGAAGCTCTTTTGCCCGGCCGGGCGTGGCTCAGCGGTTGAGCGTCGACCTGGGATCCAGGTGATCGGGGTTCGATTCCCGGTCAGGGCACATGCCCGGGTTGTGGGCTCGATCAATGACTCTCTCATCATTGATGTTTCTATCTCTCTCCCTCTCCTTTCCTCTCTCTGAGATCAATAAAGATATATTTAAAAAAAAAAATAAATGAAGCTCTTTTGGGTTTAGCTTTTTTTTTTTTTGACTTAAATTGTCTCTGTGGTTCATCCATGTTGTATCTGTCAAGCATTTGTTCTCTTTCATTATGGTGTGGTGTTTCCAGTGTATGAATAGTTAGTTTATCCATTCTCCTGTCAATGGATATTTGGATTGTTTTTGCTATGAATAAAGCTGTTAGAAAACATTTTTGCACCTGTCCTTGGGTTACTATAAGCACTTATTTCTGATGAACATATACCCAAGAGCGGAATAGCTAGGTCATGAGCTGTGCCTCTTGTTTGACTCTAGTAGGCACCTGGCAGGTGGGTTTTGGTTATTTCCTGATGCTGATGGCTGGATCAGGGTGGGCCCGCCTTAGAAATGTCTGTTGATTTCCTCCATTCTCCTTCCTGTCCTCAAAGAGTTGATGAATTCTGTTACTGTACTCTTTTGTTTTAGTTTCTTTTGCCTTGGTTTCTTATTTTACACAAGAGTTATTTGCTTACATTACATACATAAATGATCACCAAATAAAGTATAGGTCTTTTTATGGCTGTGATATTTTTAGATTACTCTATGTTCCTAAAAGAAACTTGGGTGTATTTTCAATGTGTACATCAGTAATCCTTCATCTGGAGATTTCCTTTCTTCTTCTTTTTTAGTCTTTTTGGCATAAAGATTTTTAATAAGTTTTTTTACAGTTTTATTGAGGTGTAATTGGAGTACAAACCCCTGATGAGTTTTGAGATGTGTGTAACCTGTGAAACCAGCACAACACTCGAAATCATGAACATATCCATCACCCTCAGAAGTTTCCTTGTGCTCCTTTGTCATCCACGCTCCCCCACATTTTTAAAATTGGAAATTTAGTTTTTAATAGAATATGGCAATATGTAGAATGAATTCGGTTCCTTTCTTAACTTATGTAACTTCCAGACTCTCTTTATTCTTCAGATTTGCTTTTTCTGGAACAGTGACTTATAGTCCTTCCTCTACTAACCCCTGGCATTCTGTGGAGAAGCCTCTGGGGACCTCTCCAAGTGGGAGGAGGAACCGCACCCACATTTCTGCTAGAGCAGCTGCGTAGTTTAGGAGTCCAAACGTGCTCTCTGGTGTCAGGCAGACCAGGTTCACATTCTAAATTGGCCTCTTGGTAGCATATATGATGTTGTCCTCCCAAGCCTCTATTTCTTCATCTGTAAAATGGAGATAACATTGTCCTTGATTCCAGTGCATCATTGATTGTTAGACACATAACTTATTTAAAAACTGCTTTTTGGGGGCTGGGTGAGGCAAGGGAGACAGCTGCTTAGTTCCAATATACATTCAAACTTCAGAAACAATAAAACTCAGGAAACACTGAGTCATAGAATCAGAAATTTGGTAACAATACTACCCCATGGGGTTCTTGCAAGAACTAAATGAGATGATGTATCCAAGTGCTTGCACAGGGCCTGGTCCATAGAATGTGCTAAACAGTGTTGGCTACTATTATTTATTATATTGGATTTATGACATGAAAGTAAATCCTTTGTTTAGAAAAGGGTTCTGCTACTTAAAAAAGTTTGAAAGCCAGCCCTTATAGAACAACATTTGGCAGCAATAGTCAATCTCAATTATACTTTCACCAAGTTCAAAGCGACCTCAGTGAGCCCAGTAGATGTTCCTTTCTCGTTGGTGCTGTCCAAATCGTCTCCAGTAGGAAATGTCTTCCTTACTGTTGGGCACTCCTATGTACTAATTCAACTGACAGAAGCATCCAGTTATCAGCTTTTAGAAAGCTCATGAACAGTAAGATTTTCAAGCCCTGACCGTTTCTATATTTCGAAGAGATTTAAAAAAAGGATTTGATTCAATCTGGCACCTAAAACCCTACCTAAGTCTGTTTTGGAGGGGAGTTGGTGGGCAAACATATGACACAGTTTTAATTATGAATCAATCTGTCAGCTATGAGATTAAAAATAAATAATATGCAAATAGCTGCCTTCAAGAAAGAACCAGGCATTAAAATAGGACTTCAGTCCTGTGTCTTTGTAGCCTGATGCTCATTATCTGATGGGTTTCTTCACCTCTAATGGCTATTGAACATTTACTGGTCATGTTCCCTCTGCAGGTCTCCTCACTAGGTGAGAGGTTAATATCTATTTCTCAGAACCATGAGGTTTGCACGAAAGCCTTGAAAAGCTACAGATAACTCCGAATAGAGAATTTTTTTTTTGGACAAACATCATTTTTTTATATCCTGTTTTCTGTTAGAACTGCACCAAGATATCTTATCTGCAAAAACAGTATATAAGAAAGCTCTGGCAGCTCCTGTCTCCCTCATCTGTTTTGCTGTTAAGATGGAACCAGGCTTTCAGTTTATCTTTTTTACCCCCTATTTTTGGAGTGGAAAGGTTAACAGACCCTAATATAATAAAAAGATCATTTGCCCTTGGTGTGGAGAGAATATACCGAAGGCCACAAAGTGGACCCAAGAATTCTCCTTGTGCATTACCTGGTTCAAAATCATCTGTTATTATAAAAGTCTATTATTATAATTTTTTTTAAACCTTGGAGACCATTAATTTACTACTTAGTCTCAAGTCAGTTTAATATCTGCAAACTCAGTTGTGTGTGTATGTGTGTGTAACACTTAATACCACAATTCCAGCAACTTGAAAGAATCACAAGCTACACATGTTACGACTTGGGCAGGAAGAATGTACAGAAAGCCTGAGTGAGTTAAGATGCTTTAATGAGTCCTTGGGTGCTTCACACAAGCACATATTCCTTCTCCTGTCCGTGGGGCAACACAGAGACAGTAACAAAGTCTAGAACGAGTACTCATAAACTGTAAATAGGAATCAGATGTGAGACACCCCCACCCCCCAAAACCAGATCGCAACAGGGAAATAGAAGGACCCTTCCTGCTCCAGTGGTCCCATCTCAATCTAAGTGAGAGTAACAATCTTGGCACCTCATTGACTCTTTTCAAGTGTTTCTTCTGAAGCAATTTGTAATTTAATTTCAGGAGAAAGAGAAGAGGTGGCAAAAATGGATTCATAACAAACTGCATTTCCTTTTCATAAATTTCAAAGGAAGTGGGTACCCAAAGGCTTAAATATGTCTTCAGATGGCAAGGCGGTGATTTTGGCAATGCCTGTATTCCCAGGGGAACAGACTTTCCGTAGTCTCTGCTGCCCAAGAGATACCGTTATAATCTTTACAATGAAGCATCATGTTGGTCATTTTTATCCCTTGTATTTTACATGGTACATTAAAGTGGAATGGTATGCAAGACAGTTCAGAACATTAAAACAGTAGCAACAGAGGGTAGAGAATATACTGTGTATCTCCATGACACAGAAGGAGAAACCAACCCAGCGAAGTTCAGCATTGCTTATTTGGGGTTCCTGAATTCATTTTACTGCATAGCTTTCAGGCCAGTTTGCCTCAGTTTGTTTTTCTTTGGGAAAGAGGCAGAAGGAAGCATCATAGTTAAATAGAGATACCCACAGTCTAGTATGAAAACTATCTTAAGGAGTGTTTACTATATATCAGAAGGTGACCAGCTGAACTCTATCAGACGTTGTTTATTCATTACCTATGGTTTTAGGAGATTTAACTGTGTCACAGAAAGGGTTATACAGGGATCCCTATGAGGCATAAACCTGCAGTGTTTACCAACCCCCCATGAAGGAGCCTCAGGTAAGGAACTGACCAGATAACCTTTATTCCCCCTTCTGTAGCTGACAGCATACTTCAGACCAGTACATTAGGAATTAACATGACTTCTGACATTAAAATTAAAATTCCTAGACCATTTACTACATAAAAGTCCATCAGCTCAGTTAATAAAATGAAAACCTCTGTCTTCTGAGCCACATTGAACAAATGTACTTACTTGATGTTCTTTATTTCTGTGTGCCCGGGAAGATATTTCTTTAATTGCTTATCAGAGGTGGTTAAAATAGGGAATTAGTCATAGAAACAGTGTTAACATAAGTAACTCTACTCTTAGTTTGGAAATTCGAAGCAATTAATAACCATAGGCTTAAAGGCATTTCCTTTTAATTTACATCTTTTTTTGTTACATAAAATTTAATTTACTGCCTCTGTGCCTCATTCCCACTATTATAAGAAAATTGACCTTAAACTTCTGGAGTTTTGTGTGTTAGAGCTGTCTGCAAGTGCTGATACTGAGCCTCAGCAAAGAGACTAGGAAAGCTAAAAGCAGTGAGATTGAAGTCATTCTGCCATTGAGCGGGGAAATAATTTAGCCAAACCTGATTAAAAATCTCTCTCAGTAAAATGACAATTTCATATACACACCTTCCCATTTTTCTGATAGCTAACTGTATAATAAAAACCATTAAGTGGTGCCATAGTACAATATTGTAGTTTTGGGATCACTCTGAGCTTCCCTAAAGTTTCTTTTTCCTTTGTTGCATGAAATTAAATATATTGCCAGAGACAGTATTAAAATAACCCTTAGTGCCCTTCATTCACTCAGTCTTCCTCGATAAGAACTTTATTTTGCTTTCTAAGACTATCTCCAATTCTAATGTCCTGTAGATGGTATTGTGGGCATTTTAGCTTAATCAGCCGATTGTGAGACCAGTCTTCATTCCTTTCCCCAATTTGCTTTTTTCCACGTTATATTATTGTCCATGAACTTTATCTCATTTAGAGTTGCCCCTTATGTATGGCCTTCACTTTTGATTGATTTGCTTTTGCCATGTTTCCCGGATGAATCCTGAGTTAGAAAGAAGCGGAGTTTCCTCTTTCTAGCACAGCGTGGGTCAGTGCTCAGTGGGTGGGCACGGGGGCTTGGGTTCTGCTGGCGCGGGTGGAGTCAGCGCAGCAAACACGGGAGCCACTCATTGATTGTCACTGTCCCACAGCTTCAGAAACCCTCGGCTCCAGAAGCGGTTTCTCATTTACAATCAACTTGCTTGGCGGGTAACCGGATTCCTTTTATCTTTTAGGTAATCACAGACCTGGAGGAGCAGCTGAACCAGCTGACGGAGGATAACGCTGAGCTCAATAACCAAAACTTCTACTTGTCCAAACAACTCGATGAGGCTTCTGGCGCCAACGATGAGATAGTGCAGCTGCGAAGTGAAGTGGACCATCTCCGCCGGGAGATCACGGAGAGAGAGATGCAACTCACCAGCCAGAAGCAAGTAAGGACGGCAACAGTGTCAGAGATCCCTGGTCCCCTCCGGTCAGCGTGAGTGCCTGGTGCATCTCCCAGGGTCCCAAGGCTGAGCCTTGCCAGGAAAGGGCCTCTTTCTCATATTCATGTCTATGTTTCCAAGGCTTGGGGGGGTTTTTAACAATGGCTTTTAAAATTGTGTAGTTCTTTGTTTTGACTTTAAAAAATTAAAAATAGCCCTGGCTGGGTAGCTCAGTTGGTTAGGGCATCATCCTGATAGTCCAAGGTTGGATCTCTGGTCAGGGCACATAAAAGAATCAACTGATAAATGCATAAATAAGTGGAACAACAAATTCATGTTTCTCTCTCTCTCCCTCTCTCTCTCTCCTTCTCTCTGTACCTCTCTCCTCCTCCTCTTCCTCTCTCTCTAAAATCAATTTAAAAAATTTAAAATAAATTAAAAATAAAATACACTGCTCGTGGTCTGTTCCCCCTGGCCTTTCTCTGGGGTGGCGGCAGAAATAGCCCTTCATCCATTCTCGTCCGGTCCCCTTGGTCAGTAGAAGGAAAAGGTAAAAACTGTATTTCTGGCTGTAGTGAGAAACGGGTGCTTTTCTGAAACTGATCAGACAAAGGCCAGATCCAGGAAATCCTCATTTGACACAAGGCACAACTCAGTGGTATGATTTGCAGACGATGGAGGCTCTGAAGACCACGTGCACGATGCTGGAAGAACAGGTCATGGACCTGGAGGCCTTGAACGACGAGCTGCTGGAAAAGGAGCGGCAGTGGGAGGCATGGAGGAGCGTCCTCGGTGACGAGAAGTCCCAGTTTGAGTGTCGGGTTCGAGAGTTGCAGAGGATGCTGGACACCGAGAAGCAGAGCAGGTGGGACTTTCTGTTTGTAGAGAGCTGACAGCAGGTGACTACAGCAGGATCACTGGAGAGTTATGAACCCCGATTGTCCCAGCTTGCCCAGGACTGAGAAGTTTCTTGGGTCAGAAGACTTTCAGTGCTAAAACTGGGAGGCTCTTGGGAAGACCAGGATAGGGTGGTCACCCTAGTTGTAACTGGCCAGTGTCACTTGGATTCTGTGGCATTAGCTGGTGTCCATTTACCCCGTGGAGAGACCTGGGAGTCAGAGCAGGACAGATGTCTCAGTGTTTCATTTGCAGAAGCTCTTTCCTCAGGTTTCATATCATGGCGATCATATAGCAAGACCCATCACCATTTTAATCCTGGTCATGGGCAGTGCTCATCTCCCTTCTACCCTGGGTTACTCAACCTTGGCCCTATTGACAGACTGGGATGGATAACCCTTTGTCATGGAAGCTGCCGTGTACACTTGGATGTTGAGCATGCCCCCTGGTCTGTACCCACTGGATGCCAGTAGCACTCCCCTCCTCAAGTTGTGATGACCAAACATGTCTCCAGACATGGTCCATGACTCCTGCTTTACAAGAATAGTTTAGTTTTTTCTCTCTTGCTAGGAAAATAAGTTCAGGCAGTCTTCTTCCTCTGCTTTCTCACCTTTGTTTCCAGCCCCCCGGCATAGAACCTCTTCCTGCCAGGGTGAGGACAGTGCAGGCTGTGTCCTGCAAAGCTCCTGGCGGTGCTGTTCACACCAAGATAGCACAGATTGCAAGATTTATTAGGATAGTCTCACACACAGCTCATGGCAGGAAAGTGTTTTGCTCTAACAAAATTGCTCTATTACAATGGTTTACCAATAGATGGAAATAAATGGCCTTGAAGAACAGGTGCCTTTTTCCAGTTTACACCAAGGCACCACATACACTAGAGTTAGCCCCATGCCTTCATGCCTGCACAGCTGAATCCTGTCCATCCTTCATAACCTCGCCAACATCACCTTCCTCTGAAACTTACCTTCCTGTGATACTCCTTACGCAAGACAAACTGTACATAGAAATATCTATCATTTAGTTGGACTCTGTCAGACTCATTTTGGTATTTTCACATTTACTTGACCATAGGAGACTCAACTAAATGTGTTGGATGTTATAGTCTATGTTAAGTTAGTTAAACTTGAAAATATTAGAGGCTAAAGATGATAACCCTTAAATTTCAAGAGAAACTGGTAGAAATATCCCATTTTGGACATCCCCCAACTCAGGGTATTTGCTGATGTGAGGGGCTGCTGGTTTAACACCTCCTGTTGTTTCCTTCACAACTCGGTCCCCCGAATCTTCAGGGTATGTTCTGGTTGCATTCACACAGACCCCCTCTCTCTGCCCTTAAGTCCAGCTCCCAGCTGTTTCTGAGTCCTTCAGAGACAGTTTTGGAGGCTGACTTCAGCATTAAGAAATACACAAGCACTCAGGGGAGGTATAATCATGGGGTGTGCTTAGGTAGATATTTTATGTATACTTTCAGGGGCAGTTATAAAGCGTCTCTCCCCACCCCCCACTTTGGTGCTGTGTGGGATACCGAGATGAACATAACCTAATTCTTAATTCCTGTCCTCAAGAGGCTAAGCGTCCAGTGGAGGAGATACACTATGCATTCAAATGTTTATCAGCTAAATAGAGAGCGGGGAGGGCCGGGAAAGAAGTACACTTGTGCTTTAGATACAGAGCCAGGAGAGGTTACTTCTGCAAGGAGAAGCTGGGAAAGACTGTGGAGAGCGTGGCCTTGGAGTGTGTCCTTAGTTGCTGAGGCGGGGTGGGGTTTGCAGGGCAGGGGAGGAGAGCGTTGCCTGTGGAGGAGCTTGCCACACGCCCAGGTGTGCAAGAGGTAAAACAGAGACCTACATGGGGAAGGGAAGTGATTCTTCCAGTTTGTGTGTATTTTTTCTTTTCTCTAACCTTGTTTACAGATACATTCCTCAGATTCAAGTTTTGGTTTCCCGATTAATACACACAACACTGAACGTCTTGTCTTGTATATACTTTAAGGGGAAGAAATGTTTGCTCAAATGGGTCTCCCATGATCCTCTGTACCTGGTCGTCCCTTCACTGGGACCTGATTCCATTTCCACTCCCATGGGAGGGTGTGACAGTTTTGACACATCCCATCAGCCCAGTTGCATTTGGAAAAATGCCCTTTCTGTTCAGTCTTTCCAAGCGAATCCTCACAGGAAATTTACTTTTTAAGAGTATTTTTACCCAAAGCCTTAAGTGGGTCAAACCTTCGCTCTGTAATAAGTCAGGAAGCAAGACATAGTTTGGAACTAGGAGTCAGGGTTGGGCATCTGTCCAGCCCGCAGCCTGTTCAGTTGCTCGTCAGGACTAGAGATCGGCCAGCTTCCTTTCTCCAGATCCATGAGGATGGGGCTTCTGAAAGTGGGCCTGTTTCTTCCACAGGGCAAGAGCCGATCAGCGCATCACCGAGTCACGCCAGGTGGTCGAGCTGGCTGTGAAGGAGCACAAGGCCGAAATTCTCGCGCTGCAGCAGGCTCTCAAAGAGCAGAAGCTGAAAGCTGAGAGCCTCTCTGACAAGGTCAGCGCCCGTCCCGCCTGCCTTTTAGGAAAACATTCTCACTTCCGACTTGTAGAAGGCGTGATTGATAAAAATTCAAAAGCAGTCTACGGTCAGTGTATTTCATAAATAGGCATTTACTCATTCCAGTCAAGTTCCACAGTTACAGATCACCATGGGACACCCTTGGGTGGCAGAAGTGTGGTGGGTGTGGTAGGTACTGGTGTATCTCAGTCAGTCAGTAACTTCTTAACATCTCCCTGTCTGGGCCCCTGAGGTATGAATTTTGGTCTGGGCATACAACTCTCATTTTCTGGCACTTGGTTTCTAGAAGGCTTTATGGATTTAATGTTGAGCATCCTCGGGAGGTGCTTGGTGGCAAGGACTCATGCTCACTCCATCACTGCAATAACAGGCAGCTCTGTCTGTCCGGGTTCCAAGTCCAGGGACATGATAGAATCTGATGACAGTGCAAGTCCTCAGTAGTTCACATTGGAAATATGTGTCCTGTCCACGTAACACTCCTTGTCATATTTACAAAGTGGTAGATCAGTGATTTGGAGATTTTTATCTAATAGTCTTTAAAGAGATTTAAAATAGGTGCTTCATTGTCATAGATAACAAGAGTGAAGATCAGAGAAATTTCGTGTATACTCACAGACACTCTTTCATACACACACAGTCATCTGGATTTTGTATTTTGTATGACTCTGTTATTTCATGATTATAAAAGGAATTACTTGAGGTAATTGTGGAAGACATAGAAACCACAGAAAATAAAAGAAAAAATGACTGTAGTCCATCACCACTATTAAATTGGTGACGTTATTTGTAGCCTTTTCTTTGCATGACATGTTTCTGTGTACACACAGACATTTATAAATTTAGGGTCTTACTATAGAAACAGCTTTACATCTTTTTTAAAAAACAACAACACATAACTAGGGGCTTTTCTTGAGTTATCGAATATTTTTTGAACATGTAGTTCTAAAAACATCAATTCCATGGAGGTACTTACTTTAATCATTCCACTTGTATTGGAAATTTGAGCTCCTTCCAATTCTTTTGTTATTATAAATAACAGTGGTGAACATAAATCTTTATGGACATCCATGATTATTTTCTTACTAGAAATTTATAGAAATACAATGATTAGATTCAAGGCTAGAGCTTGCCACTCAGGAATAATCCTGAGTTCCTGGGCACTGTCTTATTATTTTTGTAACCATGATGAAAATAAAAATATTTAGAGGTAAGTGAACCCTTTTGTGTTTAACTTGAAGAATATTATTTTCTATTTGACCGTTCTTAAAATATTCTGTAGCAAAGTCTTACCCATCCTTTAAGGCTCCAGACATTCTGATACCATCTCTTCTTGATGACTGGTAATTCAGGATGAATTTCTCTTCTTCATACCTCTCATCAAAATTAACATCTTACGAAGCAGTCTCATTACTCATGTATGTGTCTAGTTAAGGGCCACTCTCTGCCTTTGTGACTTGATGTCATGTGCTTGAGAGAGCTTGTCAATCCTTTTATCCTCAAAGCCCCTGAAATTATCCTGGGCAAGTAGTAAGTGTTCAGCATATGAATATTATTTCATTTAGCCACAGCATGTCAGATAAGTAAATCCTTCAGTGCTCATTCTCTTAGAACTCGTCACAGCTCTGTATACGACCCCCCTCACAAATAATTCCTGTCCTCACAGAAATGACCCGCATAAGGCTTGTCTCCGACATAGACTTTTGCGGTACACTTTTAAGACACAGTATTTGTGTTCTGACCTTTAGAACTTGGTTATATTCTTTACATGCAAAGGTTTGTGGATATTTGCAAAAGTTGTTAGCATCCAACATTCCTAAATGTGCTGTCACGGCCAATTTTTCCAAACGTCTAGCTCAGTGACCTGGAGAAGAAACACGCCATGCTCGAAATGAATGCCCGCAGTTTACAGCAGAAGCTGGAGACTGAGCGCGAGCTCAAGCAAAGGCTGCTGGAGGAGGTGAGTGGGACCTGCCGCCCAGAGCAGGGTCCGAGAGGAGAGTCTGCTGCATTTTGGCGGTCGGGGCCAAGTTAGGTGTTCACATTTTGCAACTGGAAGTTCCGAGGAAGAGTAAGGTGGCCACTTCTTACTTTCTTGAAGGTATTTAACGTGTTAAAGTGTCACAAAAGGCCCGAGGGCCTCTGTCATTTGTGTCTCCCCCACACGGTACTTAGTAGAATGTCGAGCCCATGGTGAGTATGTGCCCAGAGGGAGTTTATTCAGTATGTGAGTGCATGAGTGTTGAGTTAAATTGTTCTTAATATTCAAAGTCTATTAAGTTTCCAGGCTGATGGAACATCCATGCAGATTCGCTGGGCACACAGGGCAGAGACTTGATCAGATTATGCTGAGGACCAAGTTTCATGAATACTTTTGAACATTTGGTTAATTCAATTAAAAAATTATGCCCTGCTTTTGAGACACAAAAT
The DNA here is from genome assembly GCF_054644295.1 of Miniopterus natalensis. NCBI lineage: Eukaryota > Metazoa > Chordata > Mammalia > Chiroptera > Miniopteridae > Miniopterus > Miniopterus natalensis. Next base: position 20,776,772 of record NC_142100.1, read on the forward strand.
GAAAAGCTCACATGATCTCTTAAACCCATCCCTTATGCTATTTCCTATACTCGTAGCAGAAATCAGAAAACTGCTAATGAAAGCGGCAGCTGCTTCCCACTCCCAAGCAGAGCCCGGCGTGTTGAATCACTAATGATTCTGCTTTGTTCATTAGAATGGACCAAGCAGTACAAAGATATTTACAGTGAAGTTGGACTCCAAGAGGGTTCTGCTGAACCCACAGTGAGCCTGACACTTCAGTTAACCAGAGTGCCTCTCCTGCTTAATTGAGGTTTTAGCATGTGGTACCCATAGCTGCCAAAGGGCTCTGCTGGTGGAAATAATATTGCTGTGCTGTTAAGTTTGAAAAAATGGGGTGAAAATTTTGCAGGTGAATATGGAGTGTTTGATAGAATAATACTTTAAAAAATATGGGCGGGATTTTGGGAAAGATCAGGAGATGGAGCCGGTGACGGTTGCACAACAAACAATGTGAATGTATTTAGTGCCACTGACCTGCACACTTAAAAATGGTTAAAATGTTAAATTTTATGTGCTATATATTTTGCCCCATGAGAGATCTAAGTAAAATTAATTATATATATGGGTGGGAAGTTTACTAAAGGCAGCACTAAGAACAATATGTAGAAATTTAAAAGTCTACCTGGTGGTCCAATAGAGAGTTGTGGTCTTTTATCTGGAATGAATAGGCAATGTCCCTGCTTTAGGCACATGTTGGAAACAGAAAGAACAGAGATAATCATTGATGTTGCCTGTCCTATTTTCCTTCCGAGGAAGGAGAGCTGGCCTGACAGCTCCATGCTTTGGTCCAAGGTTACCTGGTGAGTCAGTGACAATGCTAGGAATAGAACGCTGGAGTCCTGATTCAGTCCCCCCATTGTCACTTCTAAACCACATGAGAACACTTCCAGTTTCCCAATCTGTACCTCACCGATAGATTTTTGAGCGCAGACACCTGGCTGACATTGAGTTTGAGGCAGATTTCACTGAGAGTTGAAACTTTATCCCTTCATCCCTGCCCGTAGCAGACTTTATTAATGGATCTTTCTCCCAAATATTTCCTCTTGGGCCCTAAATGGCCCCAGAAGCTTTTTCAACAAGTCACTTTACAGCCACTATTAGTGCATTGGAAACATAGCTAAAGCCTTCCTTTCAGTCTAACACAGACCAGGAATAGCCTCCATTTGCCTCTCTCTGGGGAGCAGGTAAATGGTTTTGAAAAACATCTTATTGATCACAAGTGTCATTCTTACTTTTATTCTGTTATGGTAAATAAGCAGCCTGTTTCTTGGAAAGTTAAGGGACGGTTGTTATGTTTATTCTAGAAAAGAATCTTGGTCCTGGCTGTCACCAAACACACTCTTGTTCCCAGAGCTTGTTTCTCTGCTTCCTAGTAATTTATGTTGTCCTAAAATAGTGGGAAGAAACTAAAGAGGGTAATTTGCAGAAGAAATCACTGGTGCTGCGGGGGTTGGATAGATCCCTTGAATAGGTTATCTTAGCTGTTTTCCTTTGGTTTTTTAAACAAAATTTATTTTAGGAGGTTCTGTGGTTCGATTCAGAAATTCCAGGTTGGCTCACAGGCCAGGTGATCTTTGGTTAGTAACAGGACCTCCTGTCTTGTGGAGGATTGATAGGGGAGAGGCTGGTGGAGTAGGTGGGACTGGAAATGCAGATGGGAAAGAAAGGAGAGCACCTGGGCTGGATGGAGGGAAGAAAGAATGACAAAGGAGGTAGAGAGCACTAAAGTTCATTAAGCACCTACTGTATGCTCAGTACTGCACTCAGTATGTCACCCAGTGAGGGGAGATGTTATACCCACTTTCAGATGAAGAAACTGAGGCTCCAAGAGGCAGTATGAGCTGCCCACGTTCATATGACTGATAAGTGTCAATATCAGATTTAAACCAGGGTCTCTCACATTCCAAAGCCCAGGTTCAGTTCCTTATGCTGTGATGCCTCAAGGAATCAGGTACCTCTCAAGAGAAGGGCAGAAAAACAGGCGGTGGGAAGTGAAGAAAGACAGAGAACGTCAGCAGTCTGAGGTCGGCAGTAGCTCTTGGCCTGCGGGGTCTGAGAGCACTGACATTGGCCGGTGTCTGCCGGAAAACCCCCGTGGTGATGTGTTTTACTCTTTAATAACTCTCTGTCCTCAAGTCTGCAAAGGATATAGGCTACCTGGGAAGGGAGTTTTTGGGTCACAGCAAGTGTGGTTAGACTGTAACCCAAGGGTTGGAGGAGATCAAGCAGCATCTTGTCAGGATAGCGGCTCCCTCCTGCTTTTTACACAGGCATTTTAGGAAAGAGCCATAAAACCAGTATCTTTACAGCCTGCCCTATTTTTTAGTTGACTTCCATTGTAAAACTTAGAGATATTTCCAGCACAGAACTATTTCCAATATACTAAATTGAAAATTTTTGGGGGGCCTTACCAACACTTGTACTGAATCTGGGATCTTCCTTTTCCTTCTTCCGCACACTGTAGAAATATCTCCTATGATTGTGGCTACTGTGTGCTTGTAGGGGCCTCTCAGCCTGGGGTCCCTTTAAGTTGGAGGTGATGGGATTCCCCTTTGTTCATTCCCCGTGGCCTGGACAAAGTAATTTCTCCTAATAGCAATTGAGATCTCAAAACCAAAAAGTAAGGACAAACTGGAACTTACTTGTCAAGGCACTAAGTCACACAGCCTTAGAAGTCAACTCGGATGGCTCACACCCTTAAATACCGAAGTAGCCTTCATTGCAGCTCTGACTGGGGAGCCAGACCCAGCAGCCTGAACCTCCCGTTATGGCAGGCACCCTGTGACCTACTGGCCTTCAGAGGTTTCTGTGCAAATTCATTTTAACTGTGCATGCATCATTTTGGAATAGGAGACAGTTGGTAATTCTGGAATGAGATGATTTCAGAAGCTGGACTCTCGGTGCCAGGCCTGAAGTTAGTTTGGTAGTAGGAACAGTATGGGAGCACGTTGTGTTGTGAGTGGCAGCGAGCCTTTCTCCGGCCTTTCTTCCCACTAGCAAGCCAAATTACAGCAGCAGATGGACCTGCAGAAGAATCATATTTTCCGTCTGACTCAAGGGCTGCAAGAAGCTCTAGATCGGGCTGATCTGCTGAAGACAGAGAGGAGTGATCTGGAATATCAGCTAGAAAACATCCAGGTGAGGATTGGCAAAGGGAATGCTCTTCAAAATTGTCTGTAGAGGAAAGCCTGATGGCTGAGAGCCAGTTGGTGACGTGGTCAATATACTTTATGTTGTGCATTATTGTGTATTTTTCCCAGTGTTTCAATACGAACATTTCCAAACATCCCGAGGAGTTGGGAGACTTCTATAACGATTACCCCTGAGATTAAAACTTGCTGTTTTTACTTTTTCACGTCTATCCTTCCGTCAGTGTCCCCCCCCCCCCCCCCCCTGCCGTTTTGGGCATAAGAATAGGACTAAGTACATAAATACTTACTGAGTGTGCTTGTGTTGAATTTTCATATGCTAGTATCCTATCGACTTTATTTTTTATAAAGTGCCAGATTTAAAAGTATACTTTCTGGGTCTGAGGTTGTTTTTGTTTTCATGAATTTCAGGTTCTCTATTCTCATGAAAAGGTGAAAATGGAAGGCACTATTTCTCAACAAACCAAACTCATTGACTTCCTGCAAGCCAAAATGGACCAGCCAGCTAAAAAGAAAAAGGTGGGTCAGGACGTTTGGGAAGTGGGGAGCTGGCATTTTGCCTGGTCGTTATGATTCAGTGACAGCCACAGTGATAGAAAATCCAGGGGATATGGAAGAAAACAAAATGTACATTTTCTTATTTTACTTTGGGTTGAAATGTAGCTTTTCAGATAATCAGAATAGCGCTTAAAGAGAAGATATCATTATCAACTCTGTACTTTATGTTCATGGCCTTTAAAATAATAGTGTCTGTCACTGTTAGGGGAATGACTTTTTTTTTTTTTTTAACCTAAGAAACTGGGGTGGTGATGATAACACAGAGAAAGGTTTATACATAGGTCACTATACAGGACTCCAGAGGGGCTCTCAGCTCAGGTGTATGGGACTCCAGAGGGATTAGCAGGTCACAGGTATGGGACTCCAGGGAGATTACAGGCCATGTATATGGAACTCCAGAGAAGACTAGAAATCACCTGGCCCGGTCCTTTTGATTAGCTCATGAAGTGACTGGGACCCAGATTGCTAAAGTTACCTTCTTAAAGTGCCTGACTGGATAGTTACACCCTCCACCAAGCACTGCTGCTCCATCCCTTTAAAATTGTAGCAGACAAATGAAAAACTAACCCAAAACATCCCCCCCCCCATAAAACTATGGACAGGGTTTCATATAATATAGATGCACACAGAAATATTTTGTTTTTAATTGATTTCAGAGAGGGAGGAAGGGAGAGAGTCAGAGAGAGAAACATTGATGTGAGAGAGATACATTGATTGGTTGCCTCCCCAACACGTCCTGACCGGGACAAACCAGCAACCTAGGTATGTGCCCTGACCGGGAATCAAACCTTTAACCTTCTGGTGCATGGGGGATGCTCCAACCAGCTGAGCCATACCGGCCAGGGTGGGAAGATTTTATTTTTTAATAAGCCCAACACATGCTTCCCTGGACCACTGAATCCCGCCTGTGAGTTTTGGCCAAAGGTGTTCTCAGTTTGCAAAGGCCTGTAAAGAATTTAGTTTCCTTCCAAAGGCGGTCCTACAGCAGAGTAGCAGTGGCAGCATTTCCACAGGCAAGGCCTCTGATGACTGGGGATACTGAGGATTGAAGTGGGCAGTTGGCCTCAATGCTCCCGATGCTGTATTTATAGGAAGGGGATAAGAGCAGCATTCGGAATCAGCCTACTGCTTGGTGGTGGCTGCAGGGGAAGGAGCTTCTTGCATACTGTGTGACTGTGTGTTATGCTTATGATATTTAATCTTTTTTATTTTAGCAGTGGACTATTATCTGATTATGTCATTTGATGTAGTTAGGGTGTTTCCATTTTTTTTTTTTGGTCTCATTTTTTGTTTTCCTTTTTTTCTTCCATGTGCAACACACGTTTCCATTTCCATTTTTTTTGAGTAAGCCCCTTGTTCTGATGTCAGTTTGAGCATTTCATTTTTTTTTTTGCCTCTGTTTTTTGAAACACTCATCTCTGTGTCTTGTAACTAAGCATCATGAGACGAATTCAAGGCAAGAGTGATTTCCGAACCATCTCTCCTGACTCCACCCTCCACTTGCATTTTTTGAGGGTAAAGAATCGGGAAATGGCTCTCCTCCTTGAGGATGCTTAAGGAAGAGGCAGTGGCAATCGAAGCATCTTTAAACCCTCTCGGTGAAAACTTGTGCGCCCTTATTTTTTCCAGCCGGCTGGAACAGGCTGTGACCCATCTCCCCCTCCCCCCCTTCACATGCCATTTTTACTAAATCCGCTTACAGTGAGTATGCTCCTGGCTTTCGTGGTGTGCTCTCCCCGAGTCAGAGTTCCTTTAGCTAGTTTAAAGTGCCAGTTTCCAGGAGTTAGGAGATATCTCTGTTTCCATTGCTAGGGTTTATTTAGTCGACGGAAAGAGGACCCTGCTTTGCCCACACAGGTTCCTCTGCAGTACAATGAGCTGAAGGTGGCTCTGGAGAAGGAGAAAGCTCGCTGTGCAGAGCTGGAGGAAGCCCTTCAGAAGACCCGTATCGAGCTCCGGTCCGCCCGGGAGGAAGGTAGGGGCTCCCAGCCCTCTGTGCAGTGTTAGGCCCGATCTCAAGGAGATTGCTCAAGATTAGCTCAGCATCTGTATTGTTGGCCCATAAGCTTTCAGTACAGACACCTAAAGTCTGAAAATTTCACGGCATCCTTGGCGTTGCCGATTTGGTACAATGCCTGTCCTTTTGGTTTGGGGGTCCTTGAAAGATAGCCCGGGGCAATTCGCTTGGCTTGGGCCTCTCGGTGACTTGGCTAACCATAGGTGTTGGGCTACTCTCTCCCCAGCTGCTCACCGGAAAGCCACAGACCACCCGCACCCATCGACGCCAGCCACTGCGAGGCAGCAGATCGCCATGTCTGCCATCGTGCGGTCACCTGAGCACCAGCCCAGTGCCATGAGCCTGCTCGCCCCGCCGTCCAGCCGCAGAAAGGAGTCTTCAACTCCAGAGGGTACGTTCTCAGGCCGTTGGAGTTTTGTTGACATTTTTTTCATCCAGTAAGAAATTCAGACATATGGTAAAAATGGTAAATAAAAATAATACGGTATAAAGAGTAAGGCTCAGAGCTTCTCCCATCTCCCCAGGCCTAGTTCCCCTGCCAGGAGCCACCCGTTGCATCCCCCAGCGGTAGTTCATGCATGGACGCACAAACGGGGTCTCCTTGTGCTTTCGACTTGTGTTCCCTAATGACTAATGATGTAGAACATGTTTTTATGTGCTTGTTGCCCATTTATTTATCTTCTTTGGAGAGATGCTTATTCAGATCCTTTGCTCATTTTTCAATCGGTTATTTGTCATTTTATTATTGCTTTGTAAGAGTTCTTTATATGGTCTAGCTACAAGTCCCTTGTCAGTGATATGATTTGCAAGTATTTTTTCCTGTTCTGTGGGCTCTCCTTTCACTTTCTTGGCGGTATAATTTGTACCACTCTAATGATTTTTAAAAATTTTTCTCCAGAATTCAGCCGGCGTCTTAAGGAGCGCATGCACCACAATATTCCCCACCGGTTTAATGTGGGACTGAACATGCGAGCCACGAAGTGCGCTGTGTGTCTGGATACTGTGCACTTTGGACGCCAGGCATCTAAATGTCTTGGTAAGAGCAGCAGTGGTATGTTTGCGGTGGGCCCCTATGTGTCTCCACCTAAAAAAAAAAATCTATCTGGCGGAGGCAGTTTTTCTCCGTCCCGTGGAGTATACTCATTTCCAAGCTTCTTGTTTCAGTGGGAGGGTGCTCTTTCTCTCCTGTTAGAGGAGTGAGTTCATACCTCTTCTCAGCTCAGATCTCCAACCTCCTGTGCAAAATGCCTTGGGCTTTGCCAATTTCCAGCCCCCTTTTTATCAGCCTGGTCTCTCCCTACCATTAGGCTTTGTGCTTGCTGGCTCCAACTCGAATGTGCAAATGTGTTCCTTACACATCTGTTTGTGACAGCCTGGGAGAAGCCAGGACAATTGGATTGAGAGCACTTGGCTCTCTCATTTCCTGTCTCTGTAGAGGCCTGGCCTCTGGGAAAGCTTGGGGATTACTTAGATGACACAAGCCAGGCTGAAGGCCTGGCCAGAATTTGGTTGGCGGAGGAGGGGAATGGTCCAGGATCAGTCAAGTGAGTTTTCAGGCTGTTCCTTGCTTTTCCCTAGAATGTCAGGTGATGTGTCATCCCAAGTGCTCCACGTGCTTGCCAGCTACCTGTGGCCTGCCCGCCGAATATGCCACACACTTCACTGAGGCCTTCTGCCGTGACAAAATGAACTCCCCAGGTCTCCAGACCAAGGAGCCCACCAGCGGCTTGCACCTAGAAGGGTGGATGAAGGTGCCCAGGTATCATTGCAGGGTGGCTTGGTGAAGGGTGGCAGAATGTTGCCACCCCAAAATACGCCACTTGGGGGTAAAGATTATTTTGAACTAAAAGCACTTGCAAAACAGCAGGTGCAAGGACATTCTGACCTCCCCTTTCTCTTCCTGAAAGTCAGAGATAAAACTGTGTAAAAGCTGCCCTCCTTGTATCAGGAGGAAAGAAACATTCTTGTCATCAGAGATGGGGAGTCAGGGCTGGCCTTCCTGTACATTCTAGTCACTTTTCCACAATTATTACTCTTTGTTCAACTTAGTAGACAAGCACTTGGGCCTTTGGGGTCTTTATTTTCTTCTGGAGACGGTGATATAAAATACAATTTGTATGCTTTCCTCCTGTTCCTCTGTTTGGTATCAGTTGAACTCCTTTGCCAGCCACAGAACCTAGAGGGGCGAAGGAAGTTTTTCCTCCCATGCACTGGCCACTGCCATTCCAGGTGTTTTTAGAGAATTCTAGTGATAATTTCTCTGGGATCCCCTCCCCACTTCACCCCTTCCTCCTGCCTGATTGTCTTCTGAGTTCGAACATTTTTCTTTTCCATCTCTGTTTTCCCAGGAATAACAAACGAGGACAGCAAGGCTGGGACAGGAAGTACATTGTCCTGGAGGGATCCAAAGTCCTCATCTATGACAACGAAACCAGAGAAGGTAAATTAGTAATTCAGGGGGATTTTATTGCACGTGGTGGACCCAGGGCTCCCAGGCTTGGCGTGAAGGCTTTGTTTTTCGGACTGCGTTGCAAGCCTTCTACGATATTCCATTTTTGAAAATTAAAAACCAAGTGACTTTGCTAAAGGTTATTGGTACGATACTCACGTCTATAGGTCTCCCCTCTGAAGACCCTGCAGGGTGCTGCCCTGAAGATTCCACCTGCTAATACACCTTCCGAGAACTTCTGCCTCAGTCAACTAACCCATAAATCCGCATCGTCATCAGAAATTTGACTGTGCTACTCATCTGACACACTTTATTTTTTTTTATCTTCCCTCTCCGCCTTCTCTGCACATCCCTTCCCTCCTTTGTTCTCGTGTGCCTCTCTTTCCACGCATACTGTCTCTCTCGCCCTCCCCCTCTCTCTCTCTCTCGCTCCCTCTCTCTCTCTTCTTCTCTCTTTCTCTTTTTCTCTGTTCTCCCCTCGTTCTTGTTCCTGTTCTTTTGTTTTTCTTTCTGCCCTTCCTCTTTGCACCAAGCTGGACAGAGGCCTGTGGAAGAATTTGAGCTGTGCCTTCCCGACGGGGACGTATCTATTCATGGCGCCGTTGGTGCTTCTGAACTCGCAAATACAGCCAAAGCAGGTGAGGAGAAGCAGGAGCCTTGCCTCGGAGCTGGGCTGGGCTTGCTGAGTCAGCAAGGGCAGGAGGGGCCCACCGTCCTCAGCTCCCCCCATCTTAGCAATGAGACCTCTGATACCTCCGGGCCATCCCTCCCGGCGGGAGTGGGGGAAATCCACACCCAACCCTGTGCTCTCTGTCGCATCTCCTAGATGTCCCATACATCCTGAAGATGGAATCCCACCCGCACACCACCTGCTGGCCCGGGAGAACCCTCTACTTGCTAGCTCCCAGCTTCCCCGACAAACAGCGCTGGGTCACCGCCTTAGAATCAGTTGTCGCAGGTGGGAGAGTTTCTAGGGAAAAAGCAGAAGCCGATGCTGTAAGTATGACAACGGGTGCTAGAGCTTGTCTTTGAAAAGTGGGCTGGCTTGGTGGGGGTCCCGCTGGCTGTCATGATTTCCCTCGAGCTTCTCTGAGGGATGATGGCTCGATGACCAGGACTTCTGTGGTGACAGAGATACAGGCTCTCAGGTGGCTTGTCTAGTATCATGGGCTCCTCCCACAGCCCTTTAGAGTGGGGGAGTCAGCACTGTTAGCCACCTCTTAGTTCTGGCAACACAGCAGCTAATGGACTTGTAAGGAAATCCTCTCCCTTGTTTACTCTGATGAATTTATTTGGTTTGAAGGCTTGAGTTTCAAGCCCTTCAGCCGTGAAACAGCACAAAAGGCTGCCGGCAGCCATGCCGACTCCAGGCAGGCTTTTCATAACCTTCTCAATCACCTCCACACGATTTGCTCTTCCGTAGGCAGGTTCGAGATCCTACTTATCTTTGAGATGTTAGCAACGTAGGTGTGCCTTGATTGGCAGCAGCCCTCCTGGAACATTCCAGGATATAAACAGGGCTCATTGCTCCCTGGCATTTTCTCCATCAAAGACCAAACAGCTCTTTTCTAACACTTAGCTGCTAATAAACACGTTAAGTGCTAGCAATCGGAAATCCTTACCCATGTGCCTCCTGATAAGGAACTCTGCTCACCGGGTAGACTTGTTTTAATGACCTGTTTCATTGTTACCCACGTGTGCCTTTTACTGAAATCCATGTTAATATGTGTACAATAGGGCCACGACTGCATTCCCTATGAGCTTCTGTCTGCGTGGGTTCAGGTAAAGAGATTCAGAAGCTTGTTGGTTTGCTGCTGATGCTGTGCTTTGCACTTTTGCTGCAGCCTGGAGGGGAAGGAATCTTCCATGTGGCTTATTAACCCTTTGCAGGTGATATCTCTTTAGCTTCAGCTTATTTCCCACCCCAGAATATTTTCTACATTTATTATACTCATCTCTGCGTCCAAGGGGAGTTATAGCTCTGATGCTAATTAACAACCACCCCGGAGATAGCGATAAGATTCATGTCTTGCCTTTTGAGGTCAGATCAAAATATGAGGCAAGCCAAAAGCAGATGTGTGTTTCTGCGTGTTTTCAGTAGTAACTTGCCTTTCTTTGTGGATTAAACTTCTCTGCATTCTTGCTTTTTTGTCTCTCTGGATGTTTTGGCCATGAACAGTTCAATCTCACCAGGCTCTCTTCTTTTTTTTCTTATTTCCTTTTATATATGAAAAGAAATTGCTTGGAAATTCCCTGCTGAAACTGGAAGGTGATGACCGGCTGGACATGAACTGCACACTGCCCTTCAGCGACCAGGTGACGATGTTTTCTGGACACTGTCAGCTGGTGTCTGGCAACAGCCATATGCAGTCAAGAAAGAAAGAGCTGTGCCGGCTTTGCGGCTCTTCCTGTTTGGGGTTGTTATGGTGACGTGATGATACTTATGTTCTACCTTTGGACTTCTGCCCTTGCAGGTGGTGTTGGTGGGCACCGAGGAAGGGCTCTATGCACTGAATGTCTTGAAAAACTCCCTCACCCACGTCCCAGGAATTGGAGCAGTCTTCCAAATTTATATCATCAAGGACCTGGAGAAGCTACTCATGATAGCAGGTGGTAGGCCAAGGACATGGCTCTTTTTCTTCACTTTTAAGGAAAACTATTTGAAAGCCAGATGTCATGCTTGTAAAACCCAAAAGCAGGTGGGAGCAGAAGTAGCTCTTTTCTCTCTGTCCCTTTTTGTGCCCAAGCTGATGGCTCGCTTCATTTTCGGTTCCCTTGGGGTCCAGTGTATCTCACCATGCCAGGTGAAGGGTAGCGAGCCTCAGACTCGTTAAGGTCAGACCTTTGTCCTTGTTGCATTAATACCTCTGTGAGCCACGACCTTCTGAGAGCTTGCCACTCTGCCAGCTTTCTCTCCTGTATCTCTGACTTCTCGGAGACCCTTTGTGTAGATTCACCACTTGTTAAGGTTTTGCAACATTTTCTCTCTCTCTCTCTCCCTATAATACACAGTCAGTTCTTCAGCATATCACCTAAGAATCGGGTATCCTCCACACAACCATGGCAAAATTTTTTTCTCTCTCTCTTTATTGGTGCTACTGTTGTTTGTTTGTTTGTTTATTTGTTTTTTAAGGGAAAACAGTAATTTACTGGCTCAGCGTTGGAAATACCCACAGTTAGGTCTTGTTTTAGGCACAGCTGAATGGATCCAGGGATTGAACAAATATGGTCGGGAGCTGACTTTTGGTCTCTCAGCTCTTTCCCTGCTCTTACTTGCTTTGTTTGTGTGTTTCTTTCTTTCTTCTTGTTGGTTTCCTTCCTTTCCTTCCTCCCTACTTGACTTTATTCTTATTTTTTTAATCCTCACTCTAGGATATTTTTTCCATTACTTTTCCGAGAGAGTGTAAGAGGGAGAGAGAAACCTCGATGTGAAAGAGACACATTGATTAGTTGCCTCCTGCACGCACCCCAACCCCTACAGGGACCGGGGATGGAGCCTGCAACCGAGGTACGTGCCCTTGGCCGGAATTGAACTCGGGACCCTTCTGTCTTTGGGCCAACGCTCTAACCACTGAGCAAAACTGGTTAGGTCTTGACTTTATTCTTTAGAGAAGTTTTAGGTTCATAGCAAAACGGAGCAGAAGGTACAAAGATTTCCCATAGGCTCCCTGCTCCCAACCACACACAGCCTCCCCCACTAGAGGGTACATTGGTTACAATGGATGAACCTGCACTGACACATCATTGTCACCTAAAGTCCATAGTTTACACATGGGTTCACTCTTGGTGTTGTATATTTATGGGTCTGGACACATAGGTTGTGGCACGAATCCTCTTTGATAGCATCATACAGAATAGTTTCACATGGTACAGTTATGAATTTATGGAGTTTAACCCTTGCTGGAATTCAATGCTCTGATATATTGCCCACAGTCAGATTTTATCTGTGCCCCCATCATATCCTTTAGAGTATTTATTGTTCTGTGTAGTGATCCAGTCCAGGATCATACACTGTGTTTAGTCATGTCTCTTTAGTCTCCTTTAACCTGAATGGATCTTTAGCCTTTCTTTTGTCTTTCATAACATTGCCATATTGGACTAGCCCAAGCCTATTGTTTTCTAAAACATCCTCTCGTTCCTAAGGCATTCTTTTTTTGGTGGGGAGCACGTTTGAAAAGTATAGCTCACCTTGTCTGATTTTCTATCTGCAGAATTTTTTTTCTCCCAGAATCTTGACTAAGAGACTAGGTGTTTTCATTTGAGGTCGAAAACTTGGACCTAAACTGTGTTTATGGGAATTTGTGGAAAACAGCCCACTGGGTGGCCTTGCTGGCTTTTGTTTGTGAATAGAATTAGAACTGCCATCCCGAGTCTTTGCTTATTGGCCTCACACTGACTAAGAAGCTATTCCTTTTCTCCTCAGGAGAAGAGCGGGCCCTGTGTCTTGTTGATGTGAAGAAAGTGAAACAGTCCCTGGCACAGTCTCACCTTCCTGCCCAGCCAGACATCTCACCCAACGTTTTCGAAGCTGTCAAGGGCTGCCACTTGTTTGCTGCTGGCAAGGTGAGCTCTCCTCAGCGCCTCAGCTGGCGGAATGTTTAATGAATTTTCAGGCCTTTTTTCCTAATATAAGCATTTTAGGGCTATACATTTTCCTCTAACTACAATTTTGGTTGCACACTGTACATTTTTATTATTCCACATATTTTTAAATTTCTTTCAGTTTTTTTCTTTGAATGATGAGTTACTTAGAAATGTGCATCTTAGTTTCCAAAAATTCCAATAATTCTGATTTTCCTGTGTATTCCTCCCCTACTCCGTCCCATTTCCCTCCACCCACCCTGACAGCCACCTTCATTTCAGGACTGATTTGAGCAATAAGCTTCTTTTCACCCTTGGTGAAATGACAAAGATCTAGGTGTAGGAGGTGAAGTAAGAGAGATTCAGCTGATCTAGAAAGACAAGAGTTTTAATGTAGAACACTATACACAGATCTTAGCTAAGAACTTTTCTTTTTGGACCAAAGTCTTCTCCAGATTCTTATAGCAATGTCTATTGCCTTTCCCCTCCCTGGGGGGATAAGATTCTCAAAAGAATCTGTCTCCAGCAAATGACACATACACACAAAATGTGTGTGGGAGCAGGTGGATTTCCTGAGCCTTTCTCTGCATTTCTGTTAAATCGGTGGTTCTCAGTCAGGGGCGAGTCTGCCCCCCAGGGACTTTGGGCAGTGTCTGGAGGCATTTTTGCATGTCATAACTGGCTATTGCATCTACTAGGTAGGGCCCAGGGTTGCTGCTAAACATCCTGCAATGCACAGAACAGCCCCTCACCACAGGTAACTATCTGGCCCAAAGGCTCAGTGGTGTCGAGGTTGAGAGACCGACCTCTAAATTGATGTGCTTTTCCTAGTTTTGCTTTGAGTCAGTATATACTCCAATGACACTCTTTTTTCTTTTTTTCTTTTTCCTCTCATTGCTTTTCAGATTGAGAACGGGCTGTGCATCTGTGCAGCCATGCCCAGCAAAGTCATCATTCTGCGCTACAATGAGAACCTCAGCAAATACTGCATTCGGAAAGTAAGCCCTGGCGTGGTCTGTCAGCTCTGCCTGTGAGCTGGCAGGCGTGTGTCTGTCAGGGAACAGCATGTCCCTTCACCTGCTGTCCTTTAGCCTGGGTGACCTTGGAGAGAGTGACCTGTCCTTCCTGGGGGAAATTCCAGAGCTGCTAGTAGCTGTAGAGAAACATTTCATCTTGGTGGGCTGTTGTTAGTCTAGTTTGGATTTTTTTTGAGCACCTACTGGTACCAGAGACTGAGCTGCTACTTTATAAACACTTTCTGGAGCAGCTCTGAGAAGCAGGTGTGGCAGTCCCCAGTTTCAGGTGAGGCGATGGATGGAAGCTGGCTGAGGTCCCAAGTCACAAAGTGGAGACCAAAACTGAAATTTGATTTTTCCTGCCATTTCCTTATGTCATGTTGCCTAAAAGTTCCTCACACTTAGTAGGTGATCAGTGAATGTTCAGTGGTCATGATAATGCTGATCAGAGTTTGAACTGTTAGCTTCAGGAGAATTCTCAGAATCATTGCTGCTTTCTAATTTCTCGCCACCATTGTGAATAAGCGTGTCTAGATTATTGAAGCCATTAGGATTGGCCTGAAAACAAGCGGGAGCAATTAGGAGGCAGATAATTCAGGCAGATGACGACAGTGATGATGATGGTAAATATATAGGAAATATAGGTTCAAAGTAGAAACACAGAAGCTTGAGGAAAGAAGGAAGCTAAACCCACTCCCTCCAGCCACGACTTAATAGTTGGTGTCATTTTCCAGGCTTTTTCCTCTGATAAAGAATATTGTATTTTTAAAGCTCTCCTTTGAATGCTATCTTTTCACTGAACTGGTGTTTCTGACCCTTTTGGGGGGGGCGGGGAGCTGTAATTTGGCTTTATTTTCTTAGTCTGGGGTTGCAAAGAATTCAGAGATAACAAAGGGACACGAAAGGATTGAATGTGCTGTGCCCAGTCTATAGCTTAAGTCTGGTGGCGACCCTCCAGGCTCTGTTAGATGCCTAAGGTGAAACAGGAGACAGTGGGGGCCTGGTGGCCTTGGGTGACACTCAGCCTCCTCTCTGCCCTCTGCCTCAGGAGATAGAGACCTCAGAGCCCTGCAGCTGCATCCACTTCACCAACTACAGTGTCCTCATCGGAACCAATAAATTCTACGAAATTGACATGAAGCAGTACACGCTTGAGGGTAGGGCCCCAGTCGCCCCAGCCCACGCCCTGCTCTGGCCCTGCGCCCACTCGAGCCGTCCCTGACCCCGCTTCTGCCTGCCTTTTCAGAATTCCTGGACAAGAATGACCATTCCTTGGCGCCTGCTGTGTTTGCCGCCTCTTCCAACAGCTTCCCTGTCTCGATCATGCAGGTGAACAGCGCAGGGCAGCGGGAGGAGTACCTGCTCTGCTTCCACGGTGAGGGGGGCTTGCTGCTCATTGCTATTTTGAGTGCTGCTGGGCACTCCTGGTGGGGCCAGGAGTCTGAGATTGGGTCCACCAGGGGCTGTGGGTTGGCCGGTGGGACTCTGGGGCAGGGCAGGTCCTACTGGGATTACCGAGAACATCATTCCAGCTGCCTCAAAGGCTCCTCGGGGTCCCCTGTCCTGTCCCCACCAGGGCACTAACCCAACCCAGCACTATTATATTCTGTCCAAAGAGCAGGTAGTTCTTTCCTTCTCTATCCTCGCTTCTTTCTCTCTCTTCCCTTATTTTTTTTTGTCTGTCTTTCCTTCATTTTTTTTTCTCTCTTGATGTTTCTCTTTTCTTTCCAAATCTCTGGGTCTTTCTTTCTCTTCCTTCCTGTCTCTGGCTCTCTGTTTCTCCCTCTTCCTCCCTGTCTTCCCTACCCTTGTCCTCCTTCCACCTCCCTTTCTTTTCCTTTCATTCCCCCCTTTTACTTGAACCCCCTTTTTCTAATAAGTCAGGCTCAACAGGGGTCCTTAGGTTTTAACAGTCCGGTGAAATCTGGCCAGTGGTCCCCTGGGCATGGTTCCTTCTTCCCCTGTCAAAGTGCGTGTTGTTGACACCCCTAGCCTCTGGCTCTGCTGACGCCCCTGGGCTCTGATTCCTTGCAGAATTTGGGGTGTTCGTGGATTCTTACGGAAGACGTAGCCGCACAGACGATCTCAAGTGGAGTCGCTTACCTTTGGCCTTCGGTAAGTGAGGCAAGGTATAGAGGGCTCTTTCGGCCCAGCAGCTGGTGTCCCGGGAAAGAATTGTGGGTGGAATTCTTTTTGGCCTGAGCACTGTGCTCGTGGAGTCCATTGGACAGACACCAAGCCCCACATGTAGTGGTCACCTGAGTACGTGCTCAGGGCAAAGATTCTGGAGGTTGATGAAGAACTGCATCAGCCAAACCCCCCAGCCTTGTGAAGTGTTTGTTAGGTTCTCATGAGATAAAGAAGACCTTTCCCTGTGAGTTCACTTAAATCATTTCAAAGGCAGCAGGGCACAGCTGAACACCTATCAATATTATCAGTTCTAACTGGGGCAGAGCACTTAGGTCCAGGCCATGCTTTTTGTAAGTATAAACAATGCTGTGATGAACATCTTGCACTAATCTTTACACACTTGTCCAGTAGTATCCTATGCTCCTAAGTTCTACAAGTGGAACTACATACATAGTCACACATACACACAAATGTGTACACACTTGTCTGTGTGACTGCTCTGAATTACTATCGAAGCTGAAATACCCTTCAAGGCTTTTTCGTTTATCTTCACTGCATATCAAGTTTCAAAACTGAGTGACTTAATGCAACTTATTGCCCGTGATCTGTGGTTGTCTAGACAGTTCTGCTTCCTGTGGGGTCAGAGGGGTCACAGGGATAACTAGAAATTCCACAGTGACCTCACAGACGTGGGAGCTTGGCTGGGGCTGGTGGCCGGAAGCTGCAGTTCCTCTCCATGTGGGTGGAAGTGGAAGCTGTGAGGCCTTCTGGCTTTTATCATATTCTGCTGGGTAAAACAGGCAGCGGAGCCAGCCCGGAGTCAGGCAGGGAGACCCCCCGGAGGCACACTGTAGCTAACACCAAAGCTAAGTTTACCATGAGTATAGGGGTGATTATCTCCTTTCCCTTTAAGACAGAAAAAAGCTCCGGTCATATCCTAGGGTTTCAGTGACACTGTGATGTTAAGAACAGAAATACCTAATTACCTATGTACCCAGTCTTTTGTTACTTATTTTTTTCAAAATGCTTACAATCAAAAATTTAAAAACATGTACCATGAAAAGTCTCATCCATAGTACCCATCTTCCAAATTCTCCATCCCCACTCCCTCCAGAGAAAAAAAGTTAGTTTCTTATTAGACTAAGCTATTAGTCTTATTAAATTAAGTTAGTTAAAACAAGTTTCTTATCCTTCTAGGGACTTGTGCAAATACAGAGACAAAAAATATACTCTTATATCCCTTTTTGTTATCATTATAGTAGCATACTTTACACATTATTCTGAGTCTTGCTTTATGCACTAAGTAAAACTGCACACCTCAGATTATTTTCCCCGTGTCAGTACATGGAGAGGAGCTTCTTGCATTTTTGTAGCTGTGCAGAGTTCCACAGATGTACCAGAATGTATGTAGCTGGTTGCCTCGCACATACCCTTGAGTTAATTCCCATCTGCTCTGACAACAGGGCAGTGAACACACTCGAGCATGCCTCATTGGGCTGGCATGTGGATATGATTCCTTAGGTGGGATTGCTGGGTCCAAGGGTGCACTGCAGGCAGGTCTTAATTTTGTTTCTTCTAACCCTTCCTCCACACTCCTCCTCCGTGGTGGCCCCGCAGCCTACAGAGAGCCCTATCTGTTTGTGACCCACTTCAACTCGCTCGAAGTGATTGAGATCCAGGCACGCTCCTCCCTGGGGTAAGCAGTGCCCTCCAGGCTCTGAAGAGCCCAGCTGTTGGGATAGGGGTTGAGGTCGGGCGCGTGTTTCTTCCTTTCCCACCTAGCAATGCAGCTAACCTCACTGCCGACTCTCCACAGGACCCCTGCCCGAGCGTATTTGGAAATCCCAAACCCACGCTACCTGGGCCCTGCAATTTCCTCGGGAGCTATTTACCTGGCGTCCTCCTACCAGGATAAACTAAGGATCATTTGCTGCAAAGGAAACCTCGTGAAGGAGTCCGGCACTGACCACCACCGGGGTCCCTCCACCTCCCGCAGGTACCGTGCCTCCTCTTCCTCATTACAGGTGCCAGGTCCTTTCTGCAAAGCAGAAGGAAATCTTGCTAAACAAGCTGGAGGTTTCCCAATATTCAAGCTCAAGCCACTCGTTTCCTTGAGTTGTACAGCATTGACATGACATAGTCACAGTAAGTGCAGAAGAAGTTTTAAATGCCCCCTTAGGAAAGGTGGAAGAAAACGCCTGGCCTTTCCCTGGTGGGTGTTTTCAGTGGCTCTGTTTGGAATGGAGCATGAACTCCTCATTCATTGCTTCAGCAAATATTCTTCCGAGCTCGTTAGGCAGTCATGGGAGGTTCAGTGGTCAATAAACCAGATGCATCTCCTCCCTGACAAAGCCCCAGGGTAGAGACACATTCAGCGGATTCCAGCACAGCCTAGAAGGGTGAGGCTGCCTTCGGGATCATTTACGGTACCGTGGGAGCTCAAAGAAGGGCCCCTGCCTGGACTTGGGGGTTCAGGGAAAATTTCCTGGAAGAAATGAGGTCCTATGTATATTTCCCTCTTTCTTTATATGTTTTGTGATTTTTTTTTTTTTTTAAACCAGGCATCTCAAATAATATAATGTGGTAACTCTGGAAATCTGATCCCCCTCCCTGGGCTTGTTGCTGTTTATTTAGTGACGCCCCCTAGACTAATTCTGTAAAGTTTGTATTCCTTGTTACGGCTGCCATGGAAAGTTCTGGGGATATGGTTTTTCTCATGAGGTAGCTCTGAATCAGGACAAATGAAAACCAGCCCTGAGAACAGTCTTTTCCCAGGAGTAACCAGCCTGGTGAGATGTGGTTTTCTGGGGAGCTTCAGCTCTGCCGGGCTCCCTCTGGTGGCGGCTACGCTGCTGGCTTCCATGCCTCCTGTGGCTACGAGGCTGTTGCTTTCAACATTGCCACAGATCTGGGGAGAAAGCCATGGGAATAGGTGAAGTTAAGTGTCACAAAGCTTGTTCTTCCCGAGATTCAGCTGTTTTTCTTGCATAAACACTCTTCGAATTGTTGCTCGCCTTTGGCTAATTTCTAGAGCTCTGGAAAGTTGATTTTGACCATGTCTGTCGGTGTTCTTGTTGCTTTTATGGAGGAACAGGTTTCCGGAGGTCTCGCTCTGCCACTGGAAGTGCTCTGCCCCTTCCCTTTAACAGGTGGTTGCACACTGTGCATACAGCAAACCTTAGCGTATTGTGGAGATTGCCCGTCGGTGTAAGAAGTATTTTTTCCTTCTTTTTAAAGCCTACATAGCATTCCTTCCCGTGACCTTGACTTACTTAATGGCCCCCTTCTCAGTGGGTGTTTGTTTGGGTTGTTTCCCGTCTGTTGCTATAGTAAATGGTTTTGCGCCTGCGTCATTTTGTCCTTCTGCGTGCTTAGGAATTTCGCTGTATGACAAATTCCTAGAAACGGCTGTGCATGTGTAATTTTGATAGATGTTGCTGAGTTTTCCTCCATGGAGGCTGAACCTTCCATAGCCCCACCAGCATGTGTGGAAGTGGGGCTGGGTACACAGATGAAAAAGGCACTTTTTATTCCGCAGGGATTCTCGGTTTGGTGGAGGGATAGCCTCTAATATTACAAAATGCTTCGATCTTGGAAGAGAGAGCCATCAGTTCAGTACTTCGAGGCGATGTCCAAATGAATAGTCTCTCTTTCTTCTGCTGAAATAGGGGTTAGTCAGAAATGTTTGGTCAGTGTGATTTGAATCCCAGGAACTTGCTGCATAACCAGCAGCTCCTACCCCTTGGCTTGACCTGACCTTAGGAGTGGCTGCTCAAAGAGCTGCAGTCCTCCCCTGGGAATTTCAGATTTTATTTAAGTTGTTCTTATTTTATTTACCTAGACTTCATTTAAGTAGTTCCAAGTCATGCCAAGAACAAATCAAAATACTGTAATTAGATTTTTTTTCTCCATTGCCTCACTAGTTTGATGGCCAGGCATCTTCCTCTTGAGATTCTACAGAGTCTCTGTAATGAGTTATTTTTTCTGTAGTTGAAAATGGTTCCAGTTCTGTGAACACGGGACAGAAATAATGCTGTTGCTTTCCTGCTGCTGCCAGGCATGTCCGGAAAATCGGCAGTTAGTCTTTAGTTGCCTCTTGGCTTATACAGTGGTCTGCTAGCTGCAGACTGCTTTGGTGGGGTCAGAATGTAGAAGTCCGAATTTTGGAGGGATGGGTAGATGTGCTGTTTTTTTCTTTATTGTGTTTTCAATGGAGAAATACATCATCTGTTTACAAAATAGCTCTTGAAAAGTAGAAGGAGTATAGATACTATAAAACAAAGTAAATTCCAGTCTCAAGACACTGTGTACATCATGCAAAAGCAACAGTCCGATATCCAGGTTGTGAAAACTAGAATTAAAAAATTGCTACATAGCTTGGCAAAACTGGGGTGCAGTTACAGAAAATGTTTAATAAACTGAATTTTTACCTCCAACGTGTAAACAAAATGACAAGACTAAATCTGGGCCTGGCGATCTCAGTCTAAATCTTGAAGCTACACTGTGGGCCTGGCCACATCGCCCTGATCTGTTTAGCAGAGCGGGAAATGTAACTCTTTGCAAGAAGCATAAAATTGACGTGAAAGATCATTGTTATTAATGGATACGGAGATGGAAGATCGCCCGCTCGGCCTACAGTGATGGGCGTTTTCCTTCATCCTGTTAGTCTAAGCCGACATCCCCAGTGGCCTTCCTTAAGCCCTCTTCCTCCGGCAGTAAGCTCTCTCTCACTCACTTTATGATGGGCCCCTGCAGACACATTGTATAATTTCTCTTCCATTACAAACAGACTTAATGTAATTCTCCTACTCTGGATTCATTTTGTTATTTGTCTGCTATGTCTTAAAGCCACGTACCTAGAGATGAGTATAAACCTTGATTTCAAGCTGCTGAAATCTGTTACCACGTTCTGTTGCTGCCTACTCAGCACAGGAGCTTCTGGCTTTCTGAGCACTTGTTATCTGGATCTTCTCAGTTAAAGGTTGCACCGGGAAGCACGAGGATGACATGAACTATATACAACAAACTGACCGCTTATAAAATTATCCCCGCTCACCAACCTGTTTCACTGTCGAGCAGGAATTGGCAAACTTTCTCTGTAAAGGTCCAGCCAGAGAGTAAATATTTTCAGCATTGTGGGCCATGTGGTCTCTGTCTCAACTACTCAGCTCTGCTGTAGTGTGAAAGCAGCCATAGATGGTGCATGACCGGATGGGCATGGCTGTGCTCCAGTAAAACTTTATTTATAAAAACAGGCATCTGTCTGGATGTGGCCCTCGGCTTCCTCTAGTCTTTCTCCCCCAGTGGATCAGTGTCTTCACTGCCCAGTTGCTTTTGATTGTGGGCATTGACAAAAGAGATTCTGGTAAAGTTAGACCAATAATTGAAAAGAAAGAAAATTGATAAAATGATAACTGTTCTAAAGAGAAGGATTTAAATTTCAAGGAAAACAATAGGCCTTTGGGAAAACCAATGACTCTCACATATGTTCTAAGAGACGTAAGAGCCAACATCGGTGTAATTAAAGGTGCCAGGTAGCACGTTAGCGTACAATTATGCTGAGAAAATTAGAGCAAAATAAATCAGTATGAGATTCATACTTGGTTCCTTCTTAGACTCAGCATGCAATTGTAATTTAGATTTTTAAAATATCTAGGATAAAATAAATTTATTTTCCTGATTTCTCCTTTTGCTTTAAGCCCCAATCAATGACCACAGGTCTCCAGGTGGATTCAGTATAAAATGTTCCCATTTTAAGTAGGTTGCCTTCTCCCAGCACTCGCTCTGCTCAGATAATGAGGACCCAAGTACCTTTTCTGCTCACGGAGGTGGGAAGGAATTGACTTGGAAGGAAGGCTGCTTTTTAGGTCTATTTCTCGATAGTGTTTCTTCAGAGAGGTGGTTAGGGACATATGGTCAGAAATCTTCATCTGAAACACCCAGGCCAGGACTAGGTGCAGGATCAGATTGGTTGTACAAAAAGGCATCAGTATTTTCTTTTGGGGGGGGGCAGGGGGGGGGCAGTAATTTCAACTGTTTGGTTATTAACCGTCATCACCCTTTGGGGCCAGGGAAATTTTTGAGCCAGCTGCACCGTTTTGATCTGCCCTGCTCAGTTTCCTAAATATATCAGGCCCGATCCCAGCCTGCAGTCCACTAGCTGGGGCTGTCACCCAGCCTGTTTGCGGGTCCTTTCTCTTGTCCGTACAACGCGGGTCCTGCTTGTTCCCAGCTTATAAGTGCTGTTGTGACAGCAAGAGCTGCGCACAGGGCTGGGCACACAGTAGGTGCTCTGACACCAGGAAGCTTGATTTTCTTTTGTCGTCATCTTTGCTTGCTTCTCTGCCCTCTGTACCCCAGTAAAACAGACAAAAAGCCTCAAGAACTCCAGATGGGCCTGTTTCCTCATAATCAGTGGTGGGCTGAGCATGGGGGTTTCTCAGAGAAGGAAAATGCCCCTTTGGGGTTGTGACTCCTCAGCTCCCCCTCCCTGTCCTGTTGCCAGCAGCCCCAACAAGCGAGGCCCACCAACATACAACGAGCACATCACCAAGCGTGTGGCCTCCAGCCCGGCGCCACCGGAAGGCCCCAGCCACCCGCGAGAGCCAAGCACACCCCACCGCTACCGAGAGGGACGGACAGAGCTGCGCAGGGACAAGTCTCCCGGCCGCCCCCTGGAGCGGGAGAAGTCCCCGGGCCGCATGCTCAGCACACGGAGGGAGAGGTCCCCCGGGAGGCTGTTTGAAGACAGCAGCAGGGGCCGGCTGCCTGCGGGAGCCGTGAGGACCCCCCTGTCCCAGGTCAACAAGGTGAGGCACCATCCAGAGGCAGAGGAATGGCCTCGGGAGCTGAGGCCCCTCGGGGCACCTGTTGTAAAAAGGAACTCGGTTACTGTAATTCAGATTTGGTGAGAAGGAAGATGTACTTGATTTCACAAAAGGCTACCTAAGCAATGGATAGTGTGTATGTGCGTGTGTATGTGTGGGCCAGAGAGGATCTGTCCCTTCCTTGGAGGCAACTGGTGTTGGCAGTTTCTGGAGAGAGTCTCTGCGTATAAGCAGACGTGTGTGTGTTCTCTCTTCTTACACACAAACGACATACGACACAAAATGTTCTGTGCCTTACACCTTTTTCAAACACACATGCAAATAAATATACACCTCCATCAAGCATTTTCAGGAAGGCTGCACAGGCACTGGTAGCAGTGGCTGTCTTCTAGAACTTTGAATCTTCCTCACTGCAGCTGATTTCCTGGATCGCATTTTTCTTCTGATACCATCTGCAGGTCACTGTCGCGCCCCTGCCTGTATAGACGGGAGAGAAGCCATCTAAATGTTTGTCTCTTATCTCTCCTGCTTTACTGATAACATGGTGTGTGTATGTAAAACAGTAGGAATACACACATAGCTTTTGGGGACTTTTCCGTGAATTTCAGTCCCTGACGGACTCCAAGCTCTGAGGGTTGGCTCCGCTAGTTGGTGCCACCCTGCCCAGCACTCCGTGTTAACCACCGAGGCGGGACCAGCTGCTGCAAGCTTCCTGTTTGGATTATGCAAAGAGCACAGCACTTTCTGGCCTCTGGTGGCTAAAACCCCTCCCTCTCCTTTTGTTCGCAGGTCTGGGACCAGTCTTCAGTATAAATCTGTCAGAAGAGCCAACTCCTCATCTTAATCTGCAGGAAAACACCAAACACACATGGAACTCTGCTGAAGGGGACCCCAGCGCATCTGCTCAGCTGCCCCACGGCACAGCTGGACCCAGACCCACCTCAGCACGGACACCCCTGCACCAGGAGGTGCGGGGGGCTGAGGCTCTTCGGAGCTGCGGCACCTTCCTGCGGCCATCCTGTCTGCACTTTGTTACTCTTACAAAGCATTCATAAACTTTTGTACCGAGCTCTAGCCTGTACCAGTTCATCAGAGGACACCAACCGGGCACCAACTGCGACGTGGTTAGAACCTATTAATAGCTACTTTAAGATCCTAGGGTTGGTTTTTTGTTTTGTTTTGTTTTTCAGTTTTTTCCTTTTTTTCTTTTTTTTAAAGACAACAGAATTCTTACTAGATTTGAATAGCAATGTATTTCCTGTTGTAGTCATTTTTAGCTAGATCACACCACCAGGTCTTTGCTACTGAAACGTATTATAGAAGAGTCCCTGCCAGTTGGCTAACCTCCTGCACTCACCTAGGTCCATTCTCGCCCTCGCCCATCCTCACAGATGGCCCTGCTTTACCCAGGGTGACATCTTAGCCAAATGTTTACTGTTCTCATTGCCTTTTATGGCCTTGACGACTTCCCCTCCCACCAGCTGAGAATGTATAGAGGTCATCGGGCCTCAGCTCGGAGGCAGTGACTTGGGGCCAAGGGACCTCGAGGAGCTTTTCCTCCCTGCCCCTAGTGTCATCTCCCCAGCCTGCTGTCCCCGCTTTCCATGTAGCTTTGGCCAGGAAAGCATGCAATAGATTCGCTCAGAGCCCAGCACCCATGGGTCTCTGGGCCCAGGAAGGGACTGGGGGCACCCACCTCCTGTCCGTGATGGCACGCTGTTCCCCGCCCTGGGATGGGAAGAGACCCGTCCGGGAGTTCTGCATGGCGGTTCACTGCATGTGCTGCCCCCCGACCTGGCTGCCCCCCTCGGGGTGCTCTGCCGATGTCCTAGCACCATACCATAGTTCCCGCCGAATCGAGACCCTCTTGACGACTTGCCAACTCACTGGCCACACAAGCTGCAGTCTGTAGCACTGAACAAACAAAAACCAAACGCTCAAGCCTTACGACCAGAGAAGGATTTCAGCAAACCACCACCTCACACGTTCACGCTTCCTGCCGACTCCCACGTGGATGACTCTGTTCACACAAAACCCAGCACGGTTCTACCCCACAAAACTGTGACTTCCCCAGCGAGCCTTCCCCTAGGGCTAGACTGAGACCGGGATGCTGGAGAAGGCAGCCGCAGCTCAGCTCCCCCGGCCAGGGTCCGGAAGCCTCCTTAGGCGCAGCGACAGCGCGGCCCACCCTGTTTCCACCCTCTGGCGACCAGTCAGTTCCCAGCGACTGGTAAAAAACCAACTTAGAGGCTTTGCGGTTGGCAAGCTAACTAGCGGCCTTACTTCTGCCTTTAATCTCCCACAAGGCATCTCTCGCTTCGGATTCTCCATGACTCTTAGGCACGCCTCCAACAACCAAGGCACATCCTAGGTAGGCTGACAGTAGACCCTTGTCCACCGCAGCGGGTGGACATGACCGTGTTCCAACCCATGTGTCCACAGTTCAGACCACTTTCCAGATTGCAGCCTGGCCCAAGTCCTGGCTCCTTCCTGCTCGTCTCTTAATCTAAGTGCTTTCTCATCTGAAACACCCATGACCCTCTGTGTTGTCTCACCCTCAGCCAGTGTCATGCTGTTGTGTTTTATGTATCGCTTAGAGTCTTTGGGGTCATCCTGTATCCCCTCCCTCCCCCAGGGCAGATCTGACTGAATGTTTGCTGAAGTTTTGTCTCTTGGTCCACAGCATTTGGAAAGGTCGCTGAAAACTGGTCTTTCAGTCTCGGCATTTCATTAGGATCTCCATGAGAAACGGGCTTCTAGAGTCCCGAACATGTATATCGTGTGTCCCATTTGTGAAATGCTTCCTGCTCTAGAACTAGCTCAAAAGACTGTACATATTTACAAGAAACTTTATATTCGTAAAAAAAAAGAAAAAAAAAAGGAAATTGAATTGGTTTCTACTTTTTTATTGTAAAAGGTGCATTTTTCAACACTTACTTTTGGTTTCAAAGGTGGTAGTTGTGGACAGCCATCTTCCCTGGAGGGTGGGGAGCTCCGTGTGACCACCGAGATGCCAGCAGGAAATATTGTAACTCGAAATTGCAGTCAAAACGCTTATTAGCATCAATAAGATTCTAGGTTTCCAAAAGTACAGGCTTTTTCTTCATTACCTTTTTTATTCAGGACGAGGGAAGGAACAATGCAAGATCTGCCTTGAGAGGAATGAACTTTGCTGTTGAACAATAGTGAAATAAAGCAATGATCTACAATGTTTGCTCTGGTGCAGTGACCTTTTTTATTTCTCGAGTGAGACCATAAAAATCCTAAGTATGGCGAGTGCCAGCTTAGGCCTGTTATCCTGGCTTTTGCTCTGGGGTGGTGGGAGCCACATACAGGCTGGGGCACGCTGCTTTCCCGGAATCGAGACTGGTGACGTTCTCTTCTGACAGTGGGACATTGCCAATGTTCGGTCAGTACTTTCAGTGAACCATGAAGTGGTTTGTTAAGGTCACTTTATTGGGCTGCAGGACTGGAAAGCTTAAGCAGCTGGGCCATTTCGAAAGGATTACTCGAGGGCGGATTACCCAGCTCACCTAGGATGCAGCCCATTGGGGAAACAGTCACCTTAAAATGTCTCTTGTCCCATATAAGGCCATGGGGATTTAAAGATGTAGATTTCCTTGGAGGGAGGGGCTCAAGGTCATTTAAAATGTAAATATTTCTGTTTTTAACGAGATGAATTTTTATAGTCTACAAGGAAATTTTTTTCTATGATTTTTTTTTTTTTTTTTTTTTTTTAGTTCATTAATAAAACTTCACCTGATCCACACAAAAACATCACTTTTGGCAGTTGGTGATTTCCTCATGGTTCCTGTTGCTTTTAGTCTTTGGTTTTTATTTTCCAATGAAGTAACCTGACCACAGTTAAAATCTGACTTACAGGGTCGTATCTCACATGGCTTGTGACAAGAACTATAGTTGTAATTCTGTTCCTCTTTCTTATTTTACTGTTGGGGATAAAAATCTGCCCAAGGTCACAACTGTAGTAATGAAAAAAAAAATTCAGAAGATGAGCCAGTGAAATGTTGGAACCTTTCTCTCCTCAATAATACTAGAAAAAGTCCATTAAATACCAACCAGCCATTTCAGTTATTGTTCTGAGGGTTCTTGTGAGCCACAGAATACTTCATAAGTAAATGTGGTTTGTTCCTAAAGGGGTCTGACCGAAAGGTTCTTTAGACCCTAAGGAATGACCTCAAAGAAACAACCGATCGCCCTGGCCGGTTTGGCTCAGTGGCTGAGCATCGACCTGGGATCCAGGAGATCGCGGTTTGATTTCAGTCAGGGCACGTGCCTGGGTTTTGGGCTTGATCCCAGCAGGGGGCGCGCAGGAGGCAGCTGATCAATGACTCATCGATGTTTCCATCTCCCTCTCCCTTCTGCTCTCTGAAATCAATACAGACATTTAAAAAAAACACAAAAAATCGACCAATGAACCACACCATATTCCTGTGCCTCAAGCACAAAATTAGACGATACGTTTCTGCCCTTACAGCTTAATTTTCACAAGACTGGAGTCCGGCTGCATAGCAATTTTCATAACCATGAAACTTCAGGATTTGGAGACCTGGGCCAAAAAGGGATGGTTTGCTTAATGGGACTGAACAGCCAGCTTGTCTTCAGACCTGGGTCTCTTGAATGGTTTGCCCGAGGAAACATTCACTTGGATTTCACTCTAAAGCACTCACGCCAGGCCCACAGGGGTGGGGACTAGCTAAGCTTTCAGCCTCGTAACAGATAAATCAGCCTGTTCCAGGGGCTCTAAAATAGGGGTGACTTTGCTCCCCTCCCCTGAGGGCATTTGACGATGTCTGGAGACATTTTTGGTTGTTATCTAAAGGGTAGAGGCCAGGAATGCTGCTAAAAGTCCTACAATGCCCAGGACAGCCTCCCCCCCACACCCACCAAAGAATTATCGGGCCCAAAATGTCAACAGTGGCAAGGTTGAGAACCTTGGCCTGTTCCAGTCAGGTTTCTTTCATGGTAGTTTAAATATTGACTATAATGTCTGAGGCGTGGCGACAGTGGCTCTAGGCACACAGTGTTTATATATGAGAAAAACAGTTGATCACCTCCCTGATCAAATGTCGAAGCTTTATTTTCCCGAAGCTGGGAGGGTGCGGGCCGTGGAAATACGGTACCGCAGTGATCGCTTGGCTCTCCCTCGAGTCCATCAATGATTAATGGAACTGCCCGGAAGGGGTTGTTAGCTGTAGAGGAAAGAGCCTTGAAAGTGACTTTACTACTAGACACAGCTCGGGCTGCATTTCAGAAACGCGCAGGGGAGAGTAAGTTGACCCTGGGTGCGCGCAGCTGGAGCTGTCTCCTGTTCGCACTTGCTGTTGAGTTTTCCAGATGAGATGGGTGAATTCACCCCAGGAGGTTAGGAAAGGGAGCGGGATGGCCCGCAGCCTCATCCAGGCAAAGGCCCCTTAGCTGTGTTTAGGACAAAAAATATGAGGTGGCTGTGGGAGGTGACCCTGTTGGCGGAGCGCCAGGTTCATCCCAGGGACCTGGCCGGCCGCCGAGCTTGGGCTCTGGCTGCTGCAGCTTTTAGGATGCTAAGGGTCTGGCTTACAGCAGGGACGACTCAGGATGGCCCTTGCGGATGTTTTCATAATTAGCTGGAATGACTTGGGTTTTAGGAGAAAAGCATGTATGGTGCTTTCTGTTTTCTCCTGAAGACAATGACAGTTGGCGTTGCAGGGCGGGAGGCTGTAGTTTCTTTACTGATTTGCTGATCAAGGGAGGGACTAAGCAGGGACCACTTAGAAGCTGGAAGGCCCCGGGGAGCCTCAGTCTTCACGAATTCAAACCATCTGCAAACATTGGTGGGGGGAGGGTCAGGTGTCAGAACGGAGCGCAGCCTGGGAGATGAATCAGTGCTCGTCTGGAGGCAGCCGAGCTAAACAAAATGAAATGTTGCTTTTCTCTGAAATGGTGGACTCTCTGACCTCAGCTGTGGACGGCATCACTTTGATGTTCTGGGTTTCGGCCTTGGCCTCTGGAGCCGTGGAGCTCTCCTGAGCTTGACGTGCCGGCGCTTTTTCTGGCCCCTTAACTTCCCGTGCGCGCCCATGTCTATCCCATTCATGCGTTAAAGGCTTTGTGGCTCCCAGTGTGAAATGAAATGAACTCCAGGGACCATCTAGTGCTAGTCCAACCCCTCTCATTGGTTCAGGGGAAGAAATCAGACTAAGAGCGGTCATGCAATTTGCCCAAGGTCACCCAGCTAGTCAGCAACTGAACCGGACATCCCTGATCCCAGCCGTGTCCACACTCTGGGAGGGGATGCTGTGGTCCAGGAGGGAGGGCAGTGGCCTTGCCTGGGCCCTTTGATCTCTCGCGTCAGTATGTTGATATGTGGCTCTACTTACCCTGCAACACCCTTTTACATGTTAGTCATATAAAGGCCTTACCTTTGACTCCATAAATTCATTTGTATGTAAACTTCCGGAGGGGGAAATAGATCTTCATTCATCAGCAATTTCAGCTTCACCCATGTAACCAGTCCTCGCCCATAGGGGTCGGCTAACAGAGAAAACGTGAGTCCTGGCCACCTCGGTTCTACACGTGGCTTTGCCCGTGATTTGGGGAAAGCAGGGTGTCCTTTTCTGCATCCGTGAAACAATCTCCGTTGCCTCTTGGGTATAAAGTCTTCCGCTGCGAGCAATCTCCTGGACCACAGGGGACTTCCTTCTGTGCTGCTTTTTAAAGAAAATGAAGTCGTTTAAATACACAGACAGCTGTAGCCAATGCTGACGCCGCTCCTCGAGTTCTGTGGTTGGAGCCCGTGCTCCCCCTTTGCAGTCATCTCTGCTGGGTCCCCCGTCGCCCCCGGGCTGCAGAGGACAATTACCGGGTTTGCTGGCTTCAAATTAGTTTTTATATTGGATTTTCAGGTTGGCTTCTCCTGAATTTTGTGGGTAGAGCCAATTTTCAGGCCGCATTTCCCAACTTCTCGGTTTCCTGCTGCAGCCCGCGGCCCATGGCTTCCTGAGCCCTGGCTCTGGTCAGCAGCTGGATGCTCTAATCCCACTCGCGAAGGGCAGTGCTGGGAAGCCCCACTCATGCGGACGCTTCCTGCCCACGTGTGGGTTCAGGCCCCGGCCCTGGACGCCCACCGCTGGGTCCTGGCCCCACCACCCACCTCCAGTCCCCACCATGGGCCTAGGGGCTGTGCTCACAGCTCACCAAACACAGCAGTGGTTCCTTCGTTTCTGGTGCTTGACTCTACCCTTTATACTTTTGAGGTTAGCTATAGATTTTCAATTGTATTTTAAAAATATTTTATCCAGATTTGGAAAGAGGATTTTTGCGTTTCTTTACCTTTCATAATCCTTACAGTCCCTAAAATCAAGTGTTCCCACATCACTTGGGCTTTTACTATTTATTTACTTTTAAAATGTGTTTGATTTTAGAAACAGCTGAGAGAACCATTGATCAGCTGCTTCCTGCCGCCCCCTACAGGGGATCGAGCCCGCAACCCGGGCATGTACCCTGACCAGGAATTGAACCCGTGACTTCTTGGTGCATGGGACAGTGCTCAGCCAACCAAGCTGGGCTTTTAGGGTGAGATGGCTGGTTACCCAGCTAGGAATGCTTCCTAAGCTACTCTCCCTCAAGGGGACCAGATGTCCCAGAGGTTCCCTTTTCTCTGAAATTCACTGAAATGTTCCCTGACAGCAGGGAAGAAAGGCTTATGAAAAGGATACCTGTAACCTCCCATCTTTGGGGAAAAAGGGACAGAACCCCTTTTAGCTGATGAGAACAGCTCTGACTCCAGGATGTCCTGGTGGCTTCCAAGCAGCACCCTTGTGGTGCCTGATGAGTGAGAGGAAGCGAAACCTCTGACCTGGGGACACTGCCCACGTGCCTACCCAGTGACGCTCCCGCAGCCTCTCCTCAGCTTCCCCTCGCGACTGAGTTGTTCAAAGGGGCTCGATTTCCAGGCCCCTTCATAGCTTTTGAAATTGTGTGCAGAATGGGGGTCAGGGACTGGAGCCTCACCCCAGTGTGCGACACGATGGCACCATTTCCACCGTGTGCCAAGACACGAAAGCAATCAAAAAGCATGGCACTGAGTAAATGCCTGGGAGAGTCAGGCTCTGTTCCAAACAACTGAAAACAGCTTTCTCCAAGCATCTGTCTGTTATCTTTACAAAACTTTATTGAAACCTGTACGTCAAGGTGATGACAACTCAGTGTTTCGAAAACAGTAACAAAAAAGGGTGTCCTGGACTCGGTTTACCGAACAAGTGCTGGAAGCCAGGGAGCTCGTCCCTCCGTCTCCCAGCAGGAACACAGGGCGTAACGACAGCTTCTGCTGATCTGGGGATAAGAACCTGCGCTACTGAGAACATCTGCGGCACCTCCCTGGAAACCAAGCCGAGCGTAAAGAGGTCCACTTTGGTCCAAAGGTCCTCCTGACACGAACTGAGAAGGCTGCTGTTGAGTTCTCAGTTCCGTCCAGAATAAGCAACAGTAACTGCGACAGCCTTCTGAGGGGTGGGGACAGAAGTCCTGAGCAAGGTGGCATAGGCTAGGGTAGGGTGTTTCTCCCAAGTTTCCATGGTAACACTGTCACCTCGTTCCGAAGAGAACAGAAAGCTGGACAACCCTCCCGCTAACAGCAGTCAGTCCTCAGATCGTCCAGCTTAATGGAGAAATCCGGCAGCGGTTTTCAAAGTCTGTTTTGAGAACAGATTATTGCTGAGCATGGTTTGTTCACACGATCTACATTCTAGCTGGGTGACTAGAAAATGGCCCGAAGGCTGTATAGTCAGCCACTTCTGGTTAAAAAACAAAAAAATAAACAAAAAAACCAACAAAACTTAGTGCATGTAAGTGTAAATAACAATTGTAAAACTTCACCTGAAATTAGGGAGGTTCTAATTTCTATAGAAATTACACCTCTGGAGCAGAGAACGGGAGACAGAATTGCTTTGATTTTGGAGGACGGGCGACACCAACATTGTACCTGTTGTTAGCACCAGAGCCAGGCCTCAACAGGGACAAGTCGGTGGCCTTAAAAACGCACATACAATTAGAAATTGCATGTGGCCTTGGTTCCTGCTCCCCAGATTTATGCTGCCAAAGTGGCTAGTGTTTATTTTTGGCTTAAGAAAAACCTCCGTGACCAGTTCGGCGGGTGTGTGTTTACACCGCAGTTCTCGTGCCCTGTGGTGGGGCCGCGGGCCTTCTGTCCATCACTCCTGGAAGTTCCCGCCACTGGGTGTTGAGACTGGCACCGCCCGAGGCGCTTTGGGAGCTGCTGTACCCGGAGCGGACCTCCAGGCAGGACAGGGCAGGTGTGAAATGTCAGCGTGAAAAGGGAAAGTGAGTCTGCTCCCTCGGTGGGGAGCGCGCAGCCTGCAGCGCAGCGCCGCCGGGCCCCCGGCCCCCGCTCCTCATATAGGCTTGTACAGCAGGGTGGTCACGTACTTCTTCTTGTACCGGTGCGTCGCGCTGAGCACCATCACTCCATCCTGAGGGACAGGGCGGGAATGATCAAATGAGGGCTCCCGGGCCCGCTTTCAGGACCGGAGCCCGGGGTCTGCACCAGGTCCTGGAAGCTGCCGTTAGGTCAGAGCTGCAGGCAATTGGGTCGCTAGGGGGCCCCAGGGCGCTCTGGGAATCAGCCCTCAGCAGGGAGCACGTCATTACCTTGATAGAAAGTGCGTAGAGGTGGTTCAACATGACGTGGTTGGGCTCGGGGAGCAAGGCCGGATCACACTGGGAGGGAACACAAGCAGACGTGAGCATGAGGATTTGGAAATCAAGAAGACGGCCCCCCTTTATTTCACAGCACCGGGAGCAAAGGGAAGGAGGCGGCCTCTCACGCCCCCTCTTCCTAAGTCAGGCAGCAAAAGGGCTTGCGAGGGGGTCATGCCTCAGGCTTCAGCTGAGGGGCGCTCCCTGCATGTCTGCTGGGCTCCCTGGTGTGCTGCTCAGGCTTTACCTTGGCCTCTATCAAGTGTAGCCCCCGGCTCTGTCCTCTTATTGAAGGAGGGGCAGGAAGAAAGAGCTGTCCAGTGAGTGCGCTTTTAGAGAAAGCAGGATACAGTCTATACCAAAGGCTCCTGAGCAGTGGGTTGCAAACTCATGTCTGTAAGACTCAGACAGGGAGCCTGAAGAATGAAACGGAGAACTGGGGGGAGGGGTAGAGCACTATTACTCCACGGAAGCTCACACAGGACTGGCACTTAACGTTGCCACACCTTCCAATTTTTTAAGAGAAACCAGAAATCTGGATGGTTTTTCCCCAACGTACCACTCCCCAATTTTATAAATGCTAATTTCAAGAGAGAAACAGTGCAGGGCGAAAGCCGGCTCAGCTGCCAGACGTGTGCTCAGGCACTCTCCATATGGGGAGACCTGCTCCGAGAGCGGCGGGTCTCTCTCTGGGTGACAAAGCGCAGCCAGTGTAGGGGACACCTGCATGTGTGCTTTCAGCTCCCCGTCTCAGCACATGTGTACCCACTTCACGTGGAGTCCAGAGCCACAGCTCCGTGCCCTCTCCACCTTATAAACAGGGCCTTTTAGGTGGCGGCTTGGATAAACTTGAAGAGCATCTAGACTCTCAAGATTAGGTCATGAACTCTAGAGCAGGGAACAGGGCAACCTGGATTAAATGAATGGAAAATTAACCACCAGGGGATACCGGCGTGTTCTTCAGGGCCCTGGAGGATCCACACTTCTTTTTGCCAGTAATATCAACCTTCCAGAGGAAGTGTGTTACCCAGATACCCCAAATTTTGATCCAAGAACAATGGTGTTTCTGAAAGCAATTTGGTGATTGAAACTAGATTCTACAATTTGGGGGCCAAAGGGGAAATTCCATTATGTAGCTTACTGAGAAAGGCTGGTTTACATATCTTGTCATGAAATTTAAAAGGAGTGAAATGCAAGAAGAAAAGCTCAGAAAGGCTTTGTTGGCCAGAGAAACAGCACCCACACTTGAGAATATCTTGCCAGTAGCCCGTTCCCAGGGCAGAGGCAGACCCAGCGATTAACACTGATGGGTGGGCAACGCTGGGCTTTTTCACCAGCTGCTCTGCGAGAGGTGGACAGAGAAGGGGCTGCTGAGCATGACCATGGAGGACGGTCCAGGCAGACGCCTGTGCACTCACAGAGATGCCTGTGTCCTTGTTCAGGATGACCTGGAGCAGATGTGGGGGGAGAATGGGTGGCGCTTTGAACCGCTCCTCTGGTTTTGAGACGTAGGGCTCCTGGTGATAGGGTCCTGGCGGGGAACTGGACAGCTCTGTTGGGAGATGGTGACAGGACATTTACTGTGAAAATGAGTTGAGGAGCAGTCTCACCTAATTTAGGGCACTGTCTGGTGTTGCTTGTCTCTTGTTTCCTCAATACTTATTTACATTCTCTTGCAAAATATATAGGCCCCAGGGGTGAAGAGCAGAGGTAGTGAGAAAACCCTTCCGGAATTTGGGTGACTGGCATAAAATTCAGCAGCTAACTTAGGTGACCTGGCAGAAGACAGCAGATGTGGCAAAGCCAGTGAGTCTGGGTGAGAACAGCAAGAAAGCTGTTCACAGTGACCTAACAGGCCATGCCACTGCCCAGCAATGCTTCTCGCTTTGGGCCGCGCTGGCCAATACTGCAGAGAAGCTTCAGGCATCAAGTGAGGCTTAAGCGGCTCAGCACAAGTTACAAGCACCACCAGCCAGAACAAAAACAGAAGACAAAGCAGCCTGTTTACACAGAGGCAATAGTAAAAACTGATTATATGAGGCACTGGCACATTGCAAATCAAAATGAAACTAAACTGAAAACCCGATCTCTAAAGGCACTCAACTCTATCACTCTCAGGTTCCTTTCAAATTCCTGCTTGAGTGTCTCAATTATACAGACATATTAAGAAGCTTCTAGAAGAGAGGTGTTTTATAAGGTTAGAAGCAGCTCACTCAGTGATGTCTGGCCAGCTTTGAGGGGCTGAGCTGCTATTCAAAGGATTCCTGGGAGGGGGCTGGTTGCCTGATCCCTGGTCTGTCTGTCTGGAATAGACCTGAGCAGCCTGGCTCTGCCAGTTCCCTCACTGTCACTTTCTAGGGCACAGGCTCCCTTCATGCGACCCAATCAGATCACAGCAGGAAACGGAGAAAAGCATTAAGTGCAGAAACCTGAGCCATTAGCAAATATAGATGTAAAGAAATTGAGTGTGTAAATACAAGAAGTCTACAGAGGGCCTGAAGGGGTTTACCCCGGCGAGGGGTCAGTTTTCTGTCCCAGGTGATCTAAGCTGCGGAAATGTGACTAAAAGCCTCAGTTTGTGGCCTGAAATTACATTTATCAGTAAGCAGGGGATATTTGGGCATTTCCTCCATCCCCTAATTCCCACCTGTCTGAAAAAGAAATAAATGGCTTCTCTAAAAGATTAGGTAGCTAACCAGATAGAAGAATGGGATTTTCAGGTTCCTACTTCCTACTCAACAACAGCCTGGCTTGTCAGCCACACCAAGCCCACCATGGCTAGTTTACCACTGTGTGTGTGTGTGTGTACACCCAGGAATTGTTTAAACGCTGCAGGAACTGTTTAAACGCTGCAATGCAGTTACTGTTGATACTTTAGGTGACAACATATCCTTCCTTCTGAAGGATGTATGAACTGTATGTATTATGTTTCCAGGCAGCTTCTTCCTGTGGGTTTAGGTGGAAAGCTGTTTATTGAAAACTCTATGATTGGGTGGCTCTTAAAAGATGGGAAAGTTCTACTAGACTGTGTACCGAGCAGGCTGTGCTATGTAGCCCGCTTCCTGTGGTGAGCCTCCTGCGCCCGACAAGGTGCTAATGTGCCACACAAGTGACGGCCAAGGTCATGGAGGTGTCCATTTATCACGTGTCAGGCTGAGACTCTCCAGGCACCCTGGGTTGTGAGCAGTCAGGGAGCTGGCAGGCTTCCCCGGCACTGGCTCATTGCTGACCCAAGGCAGCACTCTCGGGCCTCTTGGGTCCTGCCCCTGGCATGAGACCAAGCTCTGGTTCCGTTTCAATTGTCCGCTCTCTGTGGCCAAACAGACCTACTGAATCCTGGAGATGCGCCCCCAAAATGACCTACTGCTCCCTCAGGGCTAGATTTCAGCAACCTGACCCCACAGAGTTAGGAATTCGTTTTGTGGCTCTTTAGGGAGCTACAAGCATCCACCTGATTGGGCAGCTTGACTCAAGAGTGAGAGGAGAGAGAAACCGAGGATTTCTGGACTGCACAGCCCCCACCTGCGTACATGTGGTATAAAATAACTGCATTCATACCAGACACATCGGAGCACTTTTGGGAATCCACCATTAAAGCATCAAATACTTCAAAGTCAGTTTTCTTCACTTGAATGATGTTGTTAACTGTGCCAAGCTGGCTGGTTACTATTGGCTGGGAAGAGACAGACAGGCAGAAATCATAATGTGGACGGTCTCTGGGGTTATTCTTTAGAGGATCTAGAATTCCTGGCTGGAAGGAATTCCTGGCTCAGCTCCTGGCTAGCTAACCTGCTCTTCCTGGTCACGTATCCCCATAGTCTGACAGCGCTGTTTTCTAGCTCAGCCACACACAGGAATTTTTACCAGCAGGACAAAGGGACCTGGCAACAATCTATAAGGGAAGGCGATTCCTTTGGATTGTGTGGCAGCCAGAGGACTGCGGGCAAGAGGGAGAGAGTACCTCGGAAGGGTCATGTGTCCACTGACCATCCACAAAGAACTTGTACTGATGCTCTCCTTCTGGCAGGTCCAGGATGGCGACAAAGTTGTTATGGCTGCCAGGAGAAGGAAGCAGAGGTTTTCAGCTGGGTGGGCGGCCTTCTTAGCTTACTTACAAGACCAACCACAGAACAAAACCTTTCCATGTAAAACCAAGACTTCAACTGCAGGAGTATAAACATTTTAAACCAATTCAGACAACTTGATGCAATGATCGTAATCTAGAAAATGGACAAGGAAGCAGGAATGCAACGTTTTCCTGAAAACTCGCTTTGCTCAGAAGGTCGGCTAACAGGCACTTGTCCCTTCTCAACTTGCATGCAAAACACCTGGCAGCCTGGACGCTGAGGACGGCGACACGAGAGAAACACGCTGCTGCCAAGTTTTACCCTTTGTCGGTTTGCCTTGGGCAGGAAAGGGGAGCAATTTAATAGGATGCAACCAGGTCTCTAAAGAAATGTAACTGCTAAAAAGGTTCCAGAAAATCTCTTTCATTTGACTGTTTTGTTCCCCTGCCTTGAAGTGACTTATAACTGTGCCCAGCGGCTCTTCCTACACTAACATCACCCCTGGAAAAGCAGGTGCTTCCCTGACAATAACCAGGCCTGGACCAGCAGGGCAAGATTTCTCCCTCTGCTTCATCAAGAGTACCCCCTACAGAAGATGCTTTTCACTGACACTTGGAGATAGAAGTCCATGCTAGGGTTCCTGATGAACTATTTTACTGTAGTCTTGCTAATGATGCTACGTAACATGTACCTTTCAAACAAAATACAAAGAGACTCAAAGGTAGAAGGAACCGCAGTGATCATCTGATCCAACAGTCCTTTTTTACAGATGGGAACACTGAGGCTCAGGTGTTAATGACAGGTTAGAGCAGCCAATGTGATCTCCAGTCCCTGCCCAGTGTTTTCTCTACAGCTCTAGGAACAGATTTCTCTTTCCAAAAGAGAAGTCCTGCCTGAACTAACACATAGCTGAATATCTGAAGTGGAAAAAATACTCGTAACTGCGTGTGCTCTAAACCTAGACTACTTGGGTGTGAGAGATGAACCCTGTGAATTATTAAGCCAGATTATTTTTCCATTCAGCATCCATATCATAAAAACATCCCTTTCTACTCACCCGGCCAAGATCATTTAGAAACAAGAGTGCCCCTGGATTGAGATAATATGTGAATACTCCCAGGCAATTACCTTCTTGTGAGCGGAAGTTTACTCCAGTTGTTGAAGGACCCAGATAAGTACACTTCCTTTCCGCCCCCTGTCCATCGGAAGACAGTTGGCCGAGCCTGGGCAGAAGCTTTATCATTCACTTCCAGATCGTGCTGCCAGGCCAGGAATTCCTCTTTCTCCGGAGCCTAGAAACAGACCAACGTATTCAGGGACAGGCCGTCATTAGTGAGCCCCCTACACAGGCAGTTACCCTGATATTGACAATTCATTCTAAAGAAGCAGCTGTTACTACCTAAGTTCATGTTCAGGCTCATTAACCGACTAGTCGTAGGTCCGTTTCCCCACTGGCAAAATGGAGAGAGTAAAAATAACAACTTAAGGCTGTTGTGAAGACTGAGAGTATCTATGCAAAACACTGTGCATAGTGTCTGACACAGAATAAGTGCTTAAAAATTATTAGCTACTATTATTGCTGTTATTAAAGAGGGCTACATTAATATTCTAGGAGAAATGCTAAAACCCATTTGGAAGAAGGCTCCAATGAATTCAAGACTAGCTTAATAAAGGTCATTTTCCTCCCATAATTAAGCACGATTTGAAGTACATGAAAATTTATGAGGAACAATTACAGAGTTGTCAACTTGAAAACTGGCAAATCCAGATTCTGAGAAGGGAATACTACATTCGCCGAGAGCCATCCAGACACTGGGGAGGAAAAGGTCAAAGACCAACCCTCATTTTGGTCAACAGTAACTCCTAGTATGGGAAGCGACGTTCAACAGGGGTTTCCAGAGAGAAACAAGCGCGTCCGACTCTGAGTGAAATACATGTGGTTTTGGATCTGTTACAAGTTTCCTAGTCAGAAGCCAAAGACTTTAAAAGAACAGGAGTTCCAAGCTGGAAGAGACCCTTAAAGGTGGTCAAATAGGCTTTTAGCACCTTCGATTCAAATATTGACCTGAGCATGTCCTAAAAGACGCCTGCATTCTTTGAGCTTAACAAGATCTACAAATTAAAGAGCAAGACTGGAGACACTTTCTGCTAAGGATGTGATAACCAGCCACAGCCAAAATGGTGTATTAGTGTAGTTAAAAGAATCCATGACTTTCTTTCTTTCTTTTTTTTTTTGCTATCTGGGGCAATCCAGGTTCTGCTTCATTATTTCAGTAACTTCTGAGGAAACGATAATGGACACTATTCAACACCATTCTCCACAGATCATCTGTAACGCTAAACATTTCTCTTAGAAGGTCTGGAAGAGCAACAAAACAAACACTTCTTGAAGAAAGTAGTTTGATTCTTATGTCTTAAAGAGCCACCCTTGGGCCAAAATTATTACCAGGGGAAGGGATGTCAAGTTGACGGAGAACCCGAATTTCAAAGGTCACTTTGCAAGGAGCTTCTCAGGAATGCAACATATTCGGAAAGCAAGTTCAAATCGCAGGATGGAAGGCCAAGTAAAAGCAGACTCAAACAAGACAAGAGCCAAGTGAGAATATAAGGTAACAATGTGATCACCCAGCCCAACATCCGAGGAAAAATATGAGTCAAGATGGAATGAGTCACCAGGCAATTAGCCTAATAAACAGTGATGATCAATATACAAGTGGAGGCCAACAGAGAATATGTTGGGCTGAGGGGTGAGTGGCTAGGCACCTTCATTTCCCCTAAACCTACTTTGTCACACTCTCCTTAAGGAATTAGTTTTTTTGTGTTTTTTTTTTTAGGATATACCACTTGTCTCAGCTGCCAGAATCACTAAGTGTCCTTGGACCAGTCCTTGCAGCTGGAAACAGGCCACCTGAGGTGGGTAACAGGAACGTGGCTGAAACGGGAGTCAAGAATCATCTCCAGACGTCCTGATAAATGAAAGCCGACTGCAGCAGGATGCCCATGTTTGGTCTGCAAAAATATTTGCTTTGGCCTGTTTAAAACATTGTCATAATTAAACAACGGGGGAGAGAAGAGGCGCTGCAGCTGGCTGCGCCCTTCAGACGGACACTCGGCTCACCCGCAGGCCCGCAGAAGTGGAATTCCTTGTCTGTGCCCACTCTGGGTAAGCAGGGTGAGCCAAACGTTTTAGGCAGGACCAGACACCTCTGGCAGCTGTTCAGACTCGGCTTTCGGCTTAACTGCGCGCTCTGGTTCATCTCCAAAATTGATAATAAACCGCAAAACCAACTATGACAAAAAGTGCCAGTCTTCCTACCGGGGAGGGAAGATTTCTCAGGGAATTTAATTAGCATACCTAAGAGAAAAGCAGAGACGGGGGGTTGGGGGGGTGGGTTCAGTGACTACTTAGCTCGGGGATCTTAATTAAGAATGTGAAACTCGGTCCCACGGCCGGCCGCTCTCTCTCCTTAATGATGGTAAATGAAGCGAGTTCCTCCTCCCTCGGGGTGACTTTCTCCTGATGGTAATTAGACACTGGTTCCCCGACTGCTAAGAGGGCTCCTACAGGCCCGTCCGGCTTGGGGGCGCAGCGGGTGAAGTATCACCTCCCTCCCACTTCCGAGGATGAGCTTTCGGGGGGCTGTGGCGGGCGACCTCGTCGACCTCAACATTAGTGAAGGGAGTCGGATTCCCCCTCCTTCCCTCACCTTGATTTCCTCGGAGTGGAAGAGGTCGGCGTCCTCGGGGCTGTCCATCAGGATCTTGGGCCTGTCCCCATCCTTGGAGCCCCCCGAGCTGTCCCTTCGGGGCGCCTTATGGCCGCCCTGTCGCTCCAGCGCGGCGCGCTCGCTGCTCGTGTTGCCCATGGCGGGGGGGTCTGCGGGGACACCGGGGAGCCCGGGCCGGCCTAGGCCTCACTCCAGGGAAGGGACAGGGGGCTCCGATAATCCGGGGGGGAGGAGGGCGGCCCCAGGACCCGAGGAAAGAGTCGGAGCGCCGGGTACCGCACCCCTCGGGCTCAGGTTCCGGGCAGGGATCCGGTTTGAGTCGGCTCAGCAGGCCCGGCGAGGTTTCACGATCGCGCTTCCCCAGCTCAGGCAGC
This sequence comes from Miniopterus natalensis, assembly GCF_054644295.1. Taxonomy (NCBI): domain Eukaryota; kingdom Metazoa; phylum Chordata; class Mammalia; order Chiroptera; family Miniopteridae; genus Miniopterus; species Miniopterus natalensis. The sequence continues at coordinate 20,817,403 of NC_142100.1, forward strand.
GACGGCGCGAACCCGAGGAGCGCGAAGATAACCCGACACACACTCCCGACAACTCCCCCCAACCTCCTAGCAACTTCCGCTTCCGGTACTTCCGCGAGTCTTCGGGGCCCACAGGGTGGGGCGGGGCGGGGCGGGGCGGGGCGGGGCGGGGCGGGGCGGGGCGGGGCGGGGAGGGCTGGGGCCCCTGCAGCGCGCGCGAGGCTAACTCTTCCGTACTTCCGCTTCCGGTCGGGCTCGGCGCGGTCGCAGGCGCCCTGGGGCGGTCTCCCTGGGCTTCCGAGCGCGCAGTCGCAGTCGAGCGCTCCGGGGGCGCCGGGCGAGGCTGCTGACGGCCGGCAGGGGGCGCCGCGGCGCGCGGACAGTGTGGCCCGCCCTCCCCGCGCGGGGTGAGTGATGCCCTTAGATACTTGGGGTAACTTCTCTCCCTTCCCGCCGATTCTACACGCTGCAGCCCGAGGGCTCGTGGCAGAGGGACCCCTGTTCCAAAACGGAGAGACCCCTGTTCCGAAAGCCCTGCAACGCGCAGGCTCTCACGCCCTTGAGTGCCCCAGAATCACCTAGAACGCCTGTTGAAAATGCAGATTCCCCGGCCCTGGCCCCCAGAAACTGTGATGCCTCCAAGCTCTGGAGCGGAGCGTGCATTTTAGTAAGTGCACCCCCCAAGGGATTCTCATGCAGGTAGCCTTGCAGGGGATTGAGTTAAATGACAGACCGTGAGATTTCTAGAAATTTCTCACATCTAGTAGCTGGGGGTGGGGTTGTGTGTAAAATGTTGGAGTTGTTAGTGTATTTTTTTTTTTTTTAATTGAGTGCACAGCCTTTTGATAGATAATTTTGCAGTCACTTTGGACACATCCTTCTGCATAAAATGCATTTATTAACGCTTGTCGTTTGCTGTGGCCAGCACTTCAGCAAGGAGTGTGTGCTCCTGTGGTTACTAAAATATTCTAATCTCACTGGCAGTCAGTCACTGTCATGGGTTCCTTGTGTGTGAATTTTGTTTTGGTTTTTGCATGTATCTCCAAACACTTTGCATTTGCTGGGCCTGGTCATGCATTTTGTCCACTGAACAAACATTTACTTAGGACCTACAATGTGCCAGCCGTTGTGGTAGGTAAACGGGAGACACAGATGCTTATGGTCTCCTGGAGGGGACTCCCGCAGTATCTAGCAAAATAAAAAATTCACCTTCGTTTTGGCGCACAGTTTTGCTTCCAGAAACTTGTACAGGAATACACACCTGAAAATTATATGCAAGCATGTTCACTGTCTCATTGTTTCTAATTCCATGATGCACATTTTAATCTCTATGAAACTGGGCGCTTCATATAGTCAGTGGAATCTCAGATTTGATGAAATAAGGAAATGAAAAACTGCAAAATGCTAAAAAGCTTGTCAGTAGGAGAATGACAAAATGAAGTAAATACATTCATTGGCTGGAATAATGGGCAACCTCTAAAAAGGAGGAAAGAGCCCAGCGGCGTGGCTCACTGGCTGAGCGTCGACCTAGGATCCAGGAGATCCTGGTTCGATTCCTGGTCAGGGCACATGCCCGGGGCACATGCCTGGGTTGTGGGCTCAATCCCCAGTCGGGGGGCGTGCAGGGGGCAGCTGATCAATGACTCTCTCTAATCATTGATGTTTCTATTTCTCCCTCTCCCTTCCTTCCTCTGAAATCAATTAAAAAACATATATATAAAAAAAAAAAAAGAGGAAAGAGAAGTGCATGAATACAATGGAGATGTGTCTGTGACATTTCAAATCCCAAAAGCAAGTGGCAGAACAACAGAGGTTAAGAGCATGAGCTCGGAAGTCAGCCTGCCTGGGTTCAAATTCTGGCTCTACCACTTAGTAACTGTCACCTTGTTTTTCTCTTTTGGGAAATGGGGAACAAAAATAACACTTCCCGTGTAGGCTTGTTTTGTGAATTAGTTGAGAACATGCACAAAAGTGCCTAGCAATAGCACCTGACTCTTAGTAAACATTGAATGAACATTAGCATTTTTACTGGCATCATTATGCTTGGAAATGGAAAGTTCTGGAAAGATATACAACACGCTATGAATAGTGGTCTCCTCTGGGAACAGGAGTGGGATTGGACAAAGAAGCAGACAGAAAGAGGGCTTTCACTCTTTTGTTTATTGTTTGAAATTTTTTCTGCCTTGAGGATGTACTACTTTTATCACTTAAAAAGAATTTTTAAAAGACAAAATAGGTAAGACTTGGTTCCAACCCCAAAGTGATCCATAGTGTAGAGGTGGAAACTGATACACAGAGAGGCAGTAATGCAGGTAGGCAAGTGGTTCTGCAGGAGCCCAGAAGGGACTCAGGCCAGGCCAGCGGATAACCCAGTATACCTCCTTTGGTTTTTCTTGCTACAACAGTCGGTGAGGAAGCCTTGGACATGAAGACGTTGAGCTTTGGGTTACCTCCAAAACAACTTGAGAGAGAGGAGGAACACACGAGGCGTGGACCCCTAATCGGAGCTATGCAGGCGCTTTCATGCACGGACACGGTTTCAAGGCTTCTGCTCTGGCTCAGATAAGATTAGTGGGATCCTGTGGATGCTTTCGGTGGTTTTCAACCACTGAGACAGCTCAGTAACTGGGGCTGTGCAGGCGTGTCCTGGACAGGGCTGCCTGTCCTAGGAGGCAGTGGGTCCTGAGATTGCACCTGCCTGGAGGAATGGGTGCCTTTTCCTAATTTGTATAAATACACCACAAGGACTAGCAGTGGCCCTGGCATTGATTTAAAAGAAAACCTGGGACTGGTTCTAGGACAAGTGGTAGAGGTGTATAGTTTACCCCTTTCCAACTTATTTTATACACGATGTCTTGCAGGATGACCCTTCCACCCTGACACAGGTCACCCGGCCCATCAGGACCTGGGGTCATGACACTTGTTCTAGTTAACATTTACTTTTTTAGAGGCCTTCAGTTTTCTAACTCATTTCTTTATCAATAAATATATATGGCACAACTATCTGCCAGGCATCATGGTCGACCTGGGGACTGAATGAATGATGGGGAAAACCAGACCCACGCTCTGTGCTCTTAGTGCTGATGATCCAGTAGGGAAGAGATACATTAATCAGACAATCACCCAGTAGTCACATGTGACAAATGTTAGGAAGGAGAAATGTGACCTAGTGAGAGGGACATGACCTAGTCAGGAGGTCAGGGAAGGCATATATATATTATATATATAATTTAATTCTCACCAGAGGATATGTTTTTCTTCATTCCAGAGAGGAAGGGAGGGAGAGAGAAACATCGATGCGAGAGAAACACATCGATTGGGGTCAGGGCCGGGGATTGAGGGTGCAGCTGAGATATGTGCCTTTAGTCGGAATCGAACCCGGGACCCTTCAGTTCGCAGGCCAGTGCTCTAACCACTGAGCAAAACCGGCTAGGGCAGCTCATGTTCTTAAACAACAGGAATGCAGCTGTTTTTTTCTTCTGTGGATATCAATTATTATACATGGAAAATAAATTTTATTATTTTTTAAAAAATATATCTTTATTGATTTCAGAGAGAGGAAAGGAGAGGGAGAGATAGAAACATCAATGATGAGAGATAGAGTCATTGGCTGACTGCAGCCCACAACCCGGGCATGTGCCCTGACCGGGAATCGAACCCTGATCGCCTGGATCCTAGGTCGATGCTCAACTGCTGAGCCACGCCCGGCCGGGCGAAAATAAATTTTAGACATAGAAGTTGAGACCTTAAATATATAACAAGATTCCCAATAGAAAATGTGTTGTAATTAATACAAATCTGTCCCCAAAGTTCTGCCCACACAAATTTATGTCAAGCTTGCAACTAATTAGGGAAAATGGGGAAACAGGCAGGTAAGTCATTTCATTCTGTTTTTTGTAAAAAAAAAAAAAAAGTACTGTTATTTTTTTTTTCTTAGCTATGAACTAAACTATGAGGGTTGGTTTATGATTTATGGGAGTTAGTCGAATGTAGTGATTAAGAACATGAATTTTAGAATCAAACTGCCCGGGCTCCAATCTTAACAGTGTAGAGTTGGGTGACCTTGAATGAGTAATTGAACTTCTCTGTGCCTCAGTTTCCTTAGTGGAAAATATGAATTAATAGTAGTGTTTGTATCTAGGTTGTTAATGATAATTGAGTGACAGTACATTTTAAGGGCTTACTTAGCATGATACTCAGCAGATAGCAAGCCATATGTTTGCCATAATATTATTTTTATAGTTTTTTAAAAAGAAAATGATTAAGCAACTTTTTGGGGGCAAAATAGCTAAGTTTAGAATTGAGAATATAGAGACTTCAGAATAAGCCCCACTGAGCCAGCCTTTGTCTCCCAGTCACTGGGAATTTTACTGTCTTACCTACTTTTGGTGTTTTTCTGAAGAACAGAGCTGTGAATAATTGTACCTACCTTGCTTTTGAGAATTTTAAGGCCAGAGCTAAGTCTGAGAGTGAGCTAGCCTGAAAATTACCTTGGAAACCAGCCAAAAAATCTGGTTCAAAAGCAGCAGACTGTACTTTAGTGCTTTGAACTGGTGACTACTGGCAGGTACTGTCCTGGTGGGGAGTCGAGGCCTTGGAGCCAGCCTACCCAGGTTCAAATAATAACTTTCTAGTTGTGGCCATTGGGCAAGTTACTCGACCGTCCCATGCCTCAGTTTCCCCATTTATCAAAAGCAAACAGTAGCCCGAGCCGGTTTGGCTCAGTGGTTAGAGTGTCGGCCCGCGGACTGAAGAGTCCTGGGTTCGATTCCTGCCAAGGGCATGTACCTCGGTTGCAGGCTTCATCCCAGGCCCCGGTCGCGGTGTGTGCGGGAGGCAATCGATCAATGTGTCTCTCTCACATCGATGTTTCTCTCTCTCCCTTAGAACGGTGCCAGGCGCAGTATGATCCTTTAAAAGCTTAGTCTCCGTGTCTGCTTTTCTGGTGAGGTGGTTACTCCAGAAACTGGTTTCTTTTCTCTATCAGACACACCCCAAAGGTCTTTTCTCTGTCACTTCCACTAGGGGGCAGTCCAGCCCCGAAGGAAGCCCTGGGGAAAGGCCACCCACACAAGCTGAAGTTTATTTGGGTCCATATTTTCTCGAAATCACTTTTGGGCATAACATGCATTTTCATAATTTTCTTTTTCTAAACTGTCATGATAAGCAATACAAAAATAAGTGAGACTGTTTTGGGACAGGACTTCGAACCAAGTCCTTGGTTAATCACATGTTCCTTCAAAAATCAGGTTTAAAGTTGCCCAATAAGAATATAAAAATAAAGCCAAGGTGATAAAGCAATATTTGGTTCCGTTCTCTTTTTCCACCACTCCCTGCATTTACACCTTTATTCATTATATATTTATTCATTCTTCTAGTCAACACGTAATGGCCCAAAACCTTCCATATGCCAAGGGACCAGGTGTGCAGAGGTGAGAGCTGTGAGTGTGACTCCTACTCTCAGAGGGGTCGACAGAGTGCTGGGTAGACGGGTAGGAAATGATCATTACACAGTCATTGCCATTGTGGGGAGACCTTGGAGTAAACTGCAGGGCTGTGAGAGCATGCCGAAAGGAGACCCTGATATCCCGAGGAGAAGGCTTCCCTGAAGAAGAGGCATTTAATCCGAGGCAAGGGAGTGGACGTTAGCTAGGGGGAGGGCATATGGGAGAAGAGCCTTCGACTCATTCGAGAAACACGTGTGGAGCACCCGCCGTGTGCTGCTTCCTTCTCTAGGTGCAGAGGAAATGAAACGGGGTGATGTGACGGCGAGGGACTCGGGGTGGGGTGGCTGCCTTAGGTGAGAAGCTGAGACCTGGAGGAAGAGGAAGAGCCAGCTATGTGAAAATGTGGGAAACTGTTCTGGGCCGAGGAAATAGCACATGCAAAGGCCCTGAGGCAGGAATGATCTTGGCATGTTTGGGGACCAGCAGGAAGGCCAGTGTGTGGCTACAGCAGAGTGAGGGAAGGTGAGTGGTAGGAGACGAGCCCTGAAAGGAATGCAACCCCGCCTGCTTCTAGATTTTGGCCCATTTCAGACTTTCGACCTCCCAGACTGTAACATAATAAGCAGGGGCTGTTTTCAGTCACTAAGTTTGTAGTATTACAGCATCCGCTGGAAATGAATGAACAGTGAGACCTAGAAGAAAGCTACTGCGATGGTTTTAAAGAGCTTTGGTGCTGGCTCAGGAACTATTTATTTACCTTACCTACAAGGCATTGGCATCTGTGATAGGTCCTCTTTCCTGCCGGTCACCAGGCCATCTGTCACCTCTACAGAGGCAGGATTTGGCCTTTCTGGAGTTCCTGTCCCTATACTCACTCGGAAGCACAACTAGTCCCCGTACACGGGATTCCCTGTCACCTGGCCAATCAACAGTTGGTGACAGTGCCAGGAGCAGACAGCTTTGGAAAACTAAATGCCAGAGCACCTCAGCAAGCGTACTCTCGGGATAAATGCTGGGACTGGGCCCTTGCAGATGTGATCTGGCCGCTGCAGGTACCCAGGTGAAATCACATGCCTGACACAAAACATGCTCAAGGGCCACTTTGTACCCACCCCTCCTGACCCCTGATAAAAAAATCTCTGTTGGAACACATCATAAATAAATCAGACTCCACTGGAAAGGGGATTCCTTCTTTCTGAGGCTTTTCCAGGGCTGATGGGTGATGCTTGGGTAATCCTTACGCCTCTCTCTGTATTTGTCAAAATCCCAATCCCAAGAGTCTTGGTTTAGAGACCTATTTTTATAGGGTAACTCCCCAGGCTCAAATATGCAACATCCACGAGGATTTTTGTAGGCTTGGTAATAGCCAATGAATGTGGATGATGTCTTAAAATATATATATTTTTTGTAATCAGCGGCCTAAAACTGTTTCTTATATTTAGAAGCCTGGGTCTAAGGTTACGTATCAAGATACATGTAGAACACTGTTTTGCTGAAGGCAGCTGTCCTGGTGCAGGCCAAAGATAATTTGCTGATACAGGAGCTGAGGCCAGCGATTTTATGTCTGCATCTGCTTCTGCCCGTAACTCGTGGGCAAAGACAGGGCGGCATCCAGAGCGGTGGCCATATCAGCCTCAGCAGTGCACAGAGCGGTGGGACAGGGACATCCGCTCCCCGAGGCTTCCCCTCTGGGGATCAGCCAGTCCTTCCGCCTGCAAAGTGATTGCAAGAGACTGTGCAGGCCTCTGTCTTAGCCCTTTCAGGTTTCCTCCTAATTTTGTGTGTACCTGTTCCCCTGCTAGATGGTGAATCCTTCCCAGGGGTCTCTCTTTGTCATCTTGGCACCGCCAAAGCCTTAGCCCAGTTTCTGGGGTCGAGCAGGGGCTCTGTAAATAATGACCGACTGAGGACATGGACAGGGGTGACAACAGAGTGGAGAAAGTGAAAAGTTATTAGATTACTTTTGTCCTGCTTGTGGTAGGCATAGGAAGAGGCAGGAAGCTTAATGCAGACAGTGGTTTTTTTCCTGCTCAGCATCGGTCTCTCCTTCTGGTAAAAGCACTTTGGTTTTCCTTTGGGAAACCACCCTTCCCACACCCTCAATCCATAAAGTTTGGGTGGAGCTGACCTCACCCTGAGCTCCACTGGCTGACTTGTGCCCCAGGCCTGGCTAAAGAGGGAGCCACACACCCCTGGCCGCTGCAGCAATTTGTGTTGGAAGGGTGGCCGCACCTGTTTGTTAATGGCTGCTGTCCATTCTGATGGGCTGGTTCCAGTTCCCAATCAATTGTACATTATTTCAAATTGAATTTTTTTTTCTTTTTTTTTTTTTTTCCCCCTGTAGCTATTAGAGAAGAGGCACAGATAGGGTGAAGTTCTTAATAATGGCTGAGCACCAAGATCCAGCCATGCCTGAAGCTGTCCCTGGAATGTTCAGTTTATAGCCAGTAAACTCTACTTTTTGCTCTACCCAAATTAAAAAAATTTTTTTTTTTTGTCACTGACTGCTGGAAGAGTCCTCTGGCTGATGCACTTGGTCAGTCCTTTTTCTAACAGTGCTTTTTGGAGTGAAGTAGGGGCTTCTCAGCCTTGCAGGGGCCCTGGAGAAGACCATCACCCCCAATTTTTGTCACCAGGGCCTGAAAGCTATCTGCCAGGCCCTGGGGGCCCAACAAAAGTCAGACCCCTTCTTGATCCCAGGGATCTCACTTAGTGACTTTATTGGATCCCCATTTTCAATGCCTCCTAGAAGGGCACTTCAGGCCCTAAGTTAGTTCCAAGTTGATGCCTTCCTAGCCCCACCCCTGGCCTCTCTGTGGTCTTCCCTACAGGCTGAGGCTGCTATCCATCCATGAGCCCATTTTGGGTATGGGAGTCTCTAGAAGGTTGGGAATCCCCCCCGCCCCCAAACACAATTTACACACCATGGTAAACAGGCTTACTTAAAACCATTTTTATTCTGCCTCTCAGCAACACTTTGTATTTGATTTGGGTAAAAGATCAGGGAGCCAAACACAAACAAACAAAAACCACGATGTCAGAAACAGAAATGAGGGTCCAATCTACTGGAATGGCCCTAGGACCTCTGTGCTGAGGATTCTTAGCCCCGATTCAGTGTCCTCCTTGGACAGGTGCTGGCTCATGACAGACAACTGGGCAAAGTGACAGGTAGAATCTGATGTCCATCAACGTCTATTTTTTTTTTTTACAAGGGTCCAGGATTTTAACAATGCCTAAGATTCATAATAATCTAAGAACAAGCACTTAGAATTTCCCTCCAGCTATTATGGCAATTAACTCGCTTAACGACATTGAGGTAAGTAGGCAGGCGGTGTTATCCCCATTTTCCAGATGCAGTAGCTTCACAGAGAGGCTGAGAAACTTGCTCACATCAATCTGCATAGTCAGTGGCAAACATGGAACCCAGGCGTTCTGACTCTCAGCCTCATGTTCATTCATTTAGAATAAGCAGCCTCTTCTCTTGCTTTAGGAAAGTTCATTATCACCGTGGCTCCAATATTAGTTCTTAACTTACTTTTGTCATATACACGTGTCACCTGTTGTGTTAGTCACTTGATATTTTCTTAGAGTCCACTTACTTTTTTTAAGTCAACTTATTTGAACAGAAACCATATATCAAATCCCTAAGAGGAAACCATAAATGGAAGGTAATTAATAAAGAAATACAATGACTGTCTGGCCGACATGGCTCAGCGGTTGAGCATAGACTTATGAACCAGGAGGTCATGGTTTGACTCCAGGTAAGGGCACATCCCTGGTTTCGGGCTCGATCCCCGATCCCCATTCCCCAGTAGGGGGCATGCAGGAGGCAGCCAATCAATGACTTTTCTCTCATCATTGATGTTCTCTCTCTCCCTCTCCATTCCTCTCTCTGAAATCAATAAAAACATATTAAAAAACCAAAAACAAATACAATGACAATGACACCATGTATTAAATTCTATCTAGACAGAAGACTTTGAACCTGAGGCCTGCTCTTTCTTTACCGAGCCCGGAGAAGAGCCAGCGTATCAGAAAGGTGTTAAGGACCCATGAGCCCTAAACAGAGATTGGAAAAGAACAGAAAAGGGAAAATGTTCTTTGTGAGTCGGCGCCATTTACTGTCGTGTTTGTAAACAACTTAGAAATTGTGTGCCACCAGTGGTGTGCCTCGCACTCTGAGAGACACTGGGCTGGAGTGTTCCGGCAGGCAGAATAATAGCATCGTGAACCCATACAATCACACCTAAAGGGTTTACATTTGAGAGGAAAGAAATTTAATGGGTTGCATTTCCCGGTGGCACCCAGGAAAATCAAAGATCTTGCCTGAGACTTGCTTAAAAAAAAAAAAGAGTTTGAAAAAAGCACATTCCATAAACACAGCCAGTTTATTCCCAAGACTGGGATGGGGAAGGTGCTCCTGGAATTGACCATAAGCATGTTCTCATCTGTTGGGGTGGAAAGTGAGGTTGAGGTCAAGTTGACCAACGGTGGGTGCAAGCAAGGGAGTGGGGGGGCCTTGAGGAGACGTGGGCCAAGACAAAAGGCCAGAAGGCCCCTGTGTTTGTGTCTTTGATGAGGGAGGAGCTACTGAAGATGGAAGTGAAGCCACAACATATAAAAATCAAAGGAAAAAATGCACAAATTCAGCTCTATTAGACCGCGTTAAACATGCCGCAAACATTTGTACTTGACATTGCAAATACCATCATCCATTGCTCTTCCTAGAACCTCCCTCTCCTCCCCCAAATCTGGACACTTTCCCTGACCTCCACTTAAAAGTAATGAGATTTCCTGAGGCTCGTCTCTGGAGAAGAGCAATGGACACAATGGCTTTTGCTAAACTGAAACAGCGACACTTGGTTTTTAAAAAACAATCAATAGCTGGCTGACCTGGCTGTGCTGCTTGGTTTTCCTACATTTTGGACTTTTTTTAAAAAAAAGTTCGTTTGCCAGGGACCTGCCTCTGGAGAGTCCTGGAGGAAAAGATCTCATAGTCGGAAGCCAAGGATCCATTCCTCAGAAGCTCCTTCGGGGGTGTGGGTGAGGTCCGGCCTGCGTGCTCGCCGCCCGCCGGCGGCTCAGGCTCTGCGTGGTGCAAACAGACAGTGAGAGGGGCGCGGGCCGGCCCGGCCTCGCCGGCCTCCCCTTGCCCACGGCGCCCCTCTGATGGGCGCGTGGTGACGCAGGCCAGCACAGCTGCATCCTTCGGGGTCTAAACACTTGGGAGAAATAGATTGTGTTTGCAAATGTATTTTATTTTACACGTGGCACATGCAAAAAGAAAACCACCAAACCTAAACGATACAGTTACAGCGAAACGCCTGGTGAGCATTTCTGAGTTTCATTCTCAAGGGTTAGCAGCACTGTTAGCGTTTGGCATGCTGCTCCCAGGCATTTTTTTCCCCTCTGCATTTAAATCCATAAACATGCACTTAGAAATGCATCTTGTGGGTGTGTTTACATAAATGGGGTCATGCTATATCTGGGTATCTGTGTGTAACTTATTCATTTATCCGGTAAGTGTTTACGTGCCAGGCCCTGCCCTAGGTGCTGTGATAATACCGGCACCCAACAGTTACAGAGTGAGGACCGTGGGCCGGGCACTGTGCTTTATACAGTTTAATCTCCACAGCCCTATGAGATGGGTACTGTTTTATCCCCACTTCATAGATGAGAGAACTGAGGCACAGATTGGTTAGAAGGGCACACGGCTACTTCGAGGCAGCACTTGGATATAAACCCCAGAAGCCTAGTTTCAGAGTAAGCACCCCGAAGTGTTATAATCTGTTATTATGGGCAATGATGGAAATGAGGATGTTCCCGGAGTTTTCATTCCAGCAGGAGGAGACACCATGATAATATAGATTCTATGTAATTTATGCAGACTTATGTATTACATGATATGATTATGTATTACATATAAGTTATAAATTTATATACAGTTTATAAATATATAAATATATATGAAATGGTATAGTAAATATATAAGTAACTTATATATGTAATTTCTGAGGGGGTGATACTAGGAAGAAAAGTAAAGTTGGATAGGGGACAGAGGGACAGAGGGACAGAGGGTGGGCTCCGGGTGCTGTTTGAGCGAAGTTGGTCAGGGGTACCCTCTCTGTGAAGGTAACATGAGCAAAGCATCTGAAGGAGAGGTGGGAACGAGTCATGCGGAGTTCGGGAGGGAGGAAATCCTAGGCAGAAGGACCGGCATGTGCAAAGGCCCTGTGGCGGGAGCATATTTGTGTGGCTCAACGATGAGGGGAATTCAGTGTCCCTGAAGTGGAAGAGAGAGGGGAGCGTGCTGGGAAACAGGATGGAGAAGCAGCAGTCAGCTCACGTGGGCCTTAAGGCCAAGCAAGGGAGAGACTTTCATGTTTGAACCCCAGTGTGTATTTCATCCTGCAGAGAAACCACTGCCTATTTAACCAGTTTCCCACCGATAGACATTTAGGTTGTTTCAAGGTTTCTGCTATTTCAAACGCAGCTGCAGTGAACGTCACTGCACAGCCTTGGTTCTGGCCCTGCCTGCACATCAGAGTCATCCGAGAGCCCCGACGCCTCCCAAGGTCCGGCCCTGTCGCTGGAGATTCTAATCTAACTGGTCCAGGGTGGGCTCCGGGCGATGGCATTTTTCAAAACTCCCCAGGCGATTCTAATGTGTAGCTAAGGAGAAAGGGCTGCTATTTAATGCCTTTTTGTGCACCTGTATGGATACTGAGACGTAGACTGGCTGGGTGGGAGAGCACATGGACTTTAAAAGTTTAACGGGTACATCCAAATTAACCGCCCCAAGTCTGTACCAATTTACTCTTCCACCAGCAGCAGAGCATCCAGTTCTTCACAGTCTCGCCAACCTCAGTATTATCCATCTTTTTAATTGTTCCAACCTGGCAGACAAAGGCAAGAGAGTATTTCATTGCTGCTTTAGTTTCTGTTTCCCTGGTTACCAGTGAGGCCCAACATCTTTTTCATGTTTATTCTGATTTCTTTGTCCAATGTCCACCTGTTTGCATCCTTTTGAAAGCACAGATCTTTCCACTGGTGGTGGCAACCTAGGTGTGACTTGTGTTTACCTCAATTTATCGAAGCCAATAAAGAGAGGCCCTTCTGACCTCTGGGCTTGGTGGGCTGTAAAGTCTGGTTTCCCAGCCCCTCCACGGAAGCCCTCGCTGCCTGTTGAGATTGTTACAGAAGAGCCTCCGGTGGGTCCATCTCCTGGGCAGTAACCTGACTTCCCTCCTTGGCCCAGAGGTAGATCTAACACATTCGGATTATGAGTTTGCCGATGTAAAGAAAACTGACCTCTGGGTGAATGGCTGGCAGCGGGAGGTGCGTTCTTTGCATTGGGAGGGAGGAAGTGTGCGAGGGTTTGGCAGCGACCATTCTCCTGACCTCCTGTACCTGGATTCCTGGGTGGGAGCGGGAGCTGGAAAATGCTCATTCTTGGGCCTCACTTTTGACATAGCGAGTTGGATGCCAACTTCTCCTCAACCTCCCCAGGGAACTCAGGCAGCCCGAAGTTTGGGAACCTCTGCTTTGTAATCTCGTATTGCCATTCTGTTCCTTCCACGGCTGGGAAATTGTATTTCAAAGGCTGACTGAGAAATTGGCCTTGTTGTTGGTCTTAATGGAAGACAGAATTGATTCCATTCTCTAGTTTCTTGCTCTCTCTTACATGCACACACACAGAAAAGCCTTTCAATGGGAGTTTCTTCGTGGTTTCTAACTGATGTTCTTTGATAACATGGAGGGAAAGGTATCTACCTAAAAGGAACCTGACCCTACAGATACGGAAGTAAATTCTATCCTTACTCTAGAGATAGGGAAACTGAGGCACGGAGTTTAATAACTTGCCAGGGTGGTCTGTGTGACAGAGCTAGGATTTGAATCGGTTCTGGAGGAAGCCACAGGGTGAGTGCCACCCCTGGCCTTTGTTACTGAGAGCACTAGAAGGCACACGCTGGCTTCGAGGCCGTGTGGTGCTGCGCACAGTTAAGAACACAGCTTCCAGAGCCAGATATCCCAGGTTTAAACCCTGCCTTGACCACTCACTGGCTGTGAGACATCAGGCAACTCTTTGTTTTCTTGACTTCTCCTGGCCTCAGTTTCTTCATCTGTGAAATAGGGGTAATAGTGCCTCATAGGGTTGCTCTGAGGAGTCAATGAGGATTAGTTCACGTAAGGGCGTGGAGCAGTACCCGGTATATGGTAAGTTCTGTGTCAGGGTCAGCCACTCCTATTGTATAACCCACTTAGCTCACGCACGGATCTGGGCAGTGTGTGTTTTCAGAGGGCCGTAGGAGTTGGGCCAACACTTGGCTTTGTTCCCCTGGAACGCTCTCCTTTGAATTTGGCTCATGAGTTCAAGGCCTTGAACTCCATTTAGTGGCATCTTAAATTCTCAGGTCTCCTCCTAGTCAGGATGATGACAACAGTAGTAACAGGATTCATAAATAGTGTGCATTTTTTGTGCGCCAACTAGGAAACAGACACCGAGCTGTACACATTTTGTGGGTCATCTAATACACCTCCACAATTGCTCTGTTAAAGGGGTACTACTATCATTCCCATTATACAGAGGAAGAAACTGAGGTTGAGGGACATCAGCCTGATGGTCTCACAGTAAGTAAGGGGCAGAGGGGGGACTTGCACCAGGAAGTCTTGGTGCCGAACCTGCGCTACTAACCCCACACTCTACAGCCCCAGGCTCTGCCCCGCACACCTTCACGGAGGGTGAAGCTGGGTGTGTTCAGATCTGTTCTCCAACTGTCTTCACCTTCACAGGACATCATCATCAGTTGGCAATCTTGCAGGCAAGAAACCTTGAGATTCCACTATTCTTCCCTTTGTGACATTTTCTGTTTTGACATCTCCTACATCCTGTTGCCCCGATGGCTCCTGGATCTGGCTTGTCCCATTGGAAGTTGGCCTACTGTGACATCCACTATGCTGTTCATTGCCAAGGTTGGGCTGGCTCATCCGGCAGGCTAAAGGGTGTTGCCTTCCTCCCTCACCCACCCATTGATTCCTTCCTGAGATCAAGCTAAAGACGCTGACCTCAGCTGGTGGGAAATGGTACAGGAATAACTTGCTGTTCTGGCAGAAAAGCTAGAGGATTTCTCAGAGTTCTTATCTGCCTTTCCAGGAGTTGTACAGGGAGACAGAGATGGATCCGGGCCTCTCATTTCTGAGTCTTGGTTGTCCATCACATGACTTTACCCTCTGTCAAACCTCTGATGGAAGATGTCATTGATTCTAGCAGATGGAGCCCATCTCAGCTGGTCGGAGAAACCAGAATAAATTTGTACAAATCCAGAGAGAAACATCAACAGCATCCATCTCCTTATGAGATGAGAGCTCGTTGGCGATACCAAAACTATGCGGTGACTCTTCTGCCCTTTAAGAACAGTGAGGCTAGTTGAGTGCAGAACCATGCAGGAAATCATTGAGCAGATCCGACAGTAAGGCAGGACAAGTAATAATCCTAAATATCCCATTTACTCTCCCAGGTTCCCACTTTGTCACAGTTAGGTGGAACTGTGTGATTCATTTTAGCCAGTAAATTGTGAGCTTAAGTGACATATGTTACTCCAGGGCCAAGCCAGCGAAAACCCACATGCGATTGATTCTCTGGTTTTCTCTCCCCTGTGTTAGCCTGAGGAGGCCTCATATTCTAGATCAGAGGTTGGAAGACCATGGTCCACAGGCTAACAACCTGTTTTTTTGTAAATAAAGTTTTATTGACCACAGCTATGCCCATTCATTCACGTATGGTATATAACTGCTTTTGTGCTAAAGTAGCAGAGTTACGTAGTTGCGACTGAGATAGTGATAGAGACTATATGTCCTCCAAGGCCTGAAATATTTACTGTCTGATCCTTTATAGGGAAAGTTTGTTGACCTCTGTTCTAAATAGAGCAGCTACAATATGATGGAGCTTCAGGAAGCATGGGGCCCTGAATGCCTATGTGGAGGAGAGACCCTTCACAGACCTCTGTGGCCCATGTAACCACAGTGAAGAAAAAAATGAAAATGTTTTTGTTTGGGATTGTCTGTTACCAGAGTATAAACCAGCCTAGCCTAACATATCCCAATGGGCATTCAAGAACAGGCATTTTACACTGGGAGGGATTCAAAAAAGCCTACTTACTTCCTTGTGAAGTGAACTGCACAAGAAATACCGATGATGAGAAGGCCGATAATGATGGAGGCAATGGCCACCCACTTGGCATTCCTCCCAAGCCGCCTGGATCCTTCGACATCTCCATTGTTGTAGCTGTTCAGAGACTGGGGGACACAAGGGAAGAGTGAGTGATGACAGACAACCCACAAGGAAACACATGTGCTTCTCGAGCTGATCTGAGCAGGCAACACATAATCACCTCCTCCAGGAAGACTTCCCTGAACTCCCAGGCTGTGTTAACTTCCCCTTCTGTATTTCCTGATTACTTCCAGCTTAGTATTTACCATAGTATATTAAGATGATTGATTTTGCCTTTCCCATTAAATGCTATGTGGGCAGGGACCATTACCTGTTCAGCATAGTATACCAGAGCCCAGTTTAACATCTGACATGGAGAAGATGCTTGATAAAAATTTGTACAATGAAAGGATTAACAGGCATACTGTTGAATCTGCTAGAACAGGGGTTTGCAAACTGTGGCCCATGGGCCACATTCGGCCTGCTGTTTTGTAAATAAAGTTTTATTGGCACACAGCCACACTCATTTGTTTACTATTGTCTGTGGCTGCTTTTGTGCTTCAATGACAGTGTTGGGTAGCTGGGACAGAGACTCTAAGGCCTGCAAGGCCTAAAATATTTATTTGGTCCATGATGGAAAAAGTTTTCCTACTGCTGCACTAGAAGGTTGATCCATGAGGTCAGGGACTTTGGTTGAACGGTCCACCTCTGTGCCTAAGCCCAGCTGTCATCCACCTGGTACCCACTCATAGGGCTTTGCCGGATGTTAAAATATGAAGATGTTTCTGTACTGGCTGGTGGATAGCAGCTACCCATCCCAGTGCCCCAGCCATCTTGGCCCCTCCTCTGAATTCCCCCAGACTTCACTGCCATCCAGCAATTTAAGGGTTACCACTGGGCCCAGCAAGGCATCCTTTCTGATTCTTTGCGCCTGCCAAACTTGTTAAATTATTTTAAATATTGCCTTTGTTGCTAGTACTTTGAGCAGTGTCTGGCATATTGTAGGAGCTCAAGAAATATTGGCTGAATGAACATGTCTGTTCCCCTATAGCACGTGAGGCATCTTGCGGTTGACCTAGAATCTAGCTCAGTTCCAGGCGAAGTAGGGGTGCCCAGAGAATGCTTGCTGCCAAGCTGAAGGCCAGAGCCCCTTCCTCCCTCTTATAATAAGCCTCTACCATAACTCCCACTGCTGAGAATCCCTGCAGAGTTGTGCTTCAGTCCAAAGACTGGAACTATGCATCCATAAGTTACGGACACAGGGACTTGCTCAGTGCTGCGAATTGTAGGAACCCCAGGTCTTCATCCTGAATCACAGCACTTGAGTAACAATCACTGCTCTTCCTGGACTCTTGGGGTGGGGGAGGGTTAGGCATATGCAGTCAGTTATAAGCCAGAGAAACACCCAGTCTTCCACAGAGCTTTCTGCTTCCACAGCCTTCCATTAATTCTTGGATCCAGGCCACCTTAGTCAGCAACAGGCCAGGGGACTCAGCAATGAAGAAGACTAGCTGTCAGCCAGCCCTCTGTGGGAATGGGGCAGCCAGGACCTACAGGGATGCCAGGGACTGCTGGCGTGGCGATTTTCAGATGTCTGAGTCCTGAACTCTGGAGTTCTCTTTAGAAACACCTGGTTATTATTATTATTAATTATTATTATTTTCATACAGACACCTGGGCCCTGTTCTGGAAAGATCCTGATTTAACTGGTGCGGGGACCAGACATCAGTTAAAAAAAAGTCATGACCCTGACCAGTGTGACTTGGCTGAGCATTATTCTGTGCACCGAAAGGTTGCTGGTTCCATTCCTGGTCAGGCCACATGCCCAGGGATGCGTACGGGACGCAACCAATTGACGTTTCTATCTCTCTCTCTCTCTCTCTCCCCCTCTTCTCCCTTCTTCTCTCTTTAAAAATCATATTTTTTAAAAACTGTGGCAAAATACACATAACATAAAATGTACCATTTTAACTCTTTTTGAGTGGGTACAAAAAATATATATATTTTTCCGATGCGCTTCGAAAGCAAACTATCCCATCGGCTATGGCAGAACTGGAAAGAAACAGGATGGCTCCGATATTTAAAATTGATAGGATCTCGTTGATTCCTTTACAAACTACCCATGTGATCTGTGAACATGTAAAACCTTTGAACGCTGCAGAAACATATACAGTAACTAGTAGGCGCCTCTCCCAACCCCGGTTCCCAGAGATAACCACTGTTAACCGTGTGTTCGAGTGTTTCCTCCCACGAATAATATGAAAGGAAAGCTGACACCTTCTCTTGCTTCACTATGATTGAGCACGTTGTGTGTGTGTCACGGTCAGAAGGACACAGCACTTTGCACCCTGAGATAAGCAGGGATAGCAGGGCCTGTCTGTCTAGCCTGCAACCCTCCAGGATTAAAACCACGTATTTCCCGTAAGTCTTGGCAAAGACAAGCTCATCCCTGCCCTTTGCGCTTAAACATAAGTCGCTTTCTTTGTGGATACTGTAATCTTTTAAGAAAGATATTGTTTTGCCTTTTTAAAAAAATAAATCATGAACAGACTAACGTAAAACTCAGTAACCTTGGCAGTTTTGCATCCGTTTCTTTTAAATAGTTGGGTTGTGCTTTTTATTTGGCTGGCTGGTTGTTTTGAAGCTGGACTCCTTTGCATTTCAAGTAAGTGTTTTTCTTTCCTAAGTGCTTCAGCCTCCGAGTCTTCCTTTGACAAAAGAATAATGATAACGATGACATTTACTGAGCATTTATTAGGTGCCAGGCACTGTGTTTTCAAGGATCTCATTAGTCCTCATAGCAACCTTGTAAGGCCAGTGCTTTATTGTTTCCATTTTACTGATGGGAAAACTGAGGTACAGAGAAGTTAAAGAGATTCGCTCCAAAGTCACATGGGTAGTTTGGTAAAGTATGTGTGTGTGTTTCTATACATATACACTCAGAGTTCTTTGTTAGTTTTATTCCAAAAATATGAATAATATCATACTATATTTTTTCTGCAACTTGCATTTTTCCACTTAATAGAGAGTGGGCATCTTTCCAAGCCGGTGCCTCCGGGTCTGTCGCATTCCTGTTTTCTCTCTCCAGCTAGGATTTAAAATAACGAGTTCTATCGAAACACTTCCTAATGTTGCATCATCCTTGCATTCTTGGGGGGAAATCTTAATTTGTCACGCCCATTTTGGGGGGATACTTTTTTGTTTTCAAACAGCTTCTAACTTAACAGCAAAGTTGCAACTGTAGTTGTCGCATTCTTTCTAATGGCTTTGTAGTAGTGACTGCAATGGTCACCCCTTACCGATGGACATTTGTTATTTATAGTTTGTGGCAGTTACATAAGAGGCCGCAGCGGGCATCTTTGTTCGTATATTTTTGTGCACATTTGAGCCTCTCCTTTGGATGGAGCCCTAGGAATTGGATTGCACAACCGCCCTTATTTTAGGGTGCTAGATGGCACATCCCTGTCCCTGTTCGCTGTGCAAAGTATGTCAAAAAGAAGGACCTTTCGTTTCTTTCCAGTGTTTATTTTCCTTGGCGAGGCAAAGGAACCTCTCAGAGTGTAGGACAAATGGGCTCTCATCGCACATTTTATAAGACACCCAAGAGTCCCCATCAATAGCTTTTCCCTTTTCTCTGGGCCTGGGCTTACACTGGAAAAATATAACAGTCATTACAAAAGCCGATAATTAGAGCTTCCGTGTCCTGGCCAGCTGCCTCGAGCCAGCGAAGGTCACGCTTCGACAGAAAAGTGGACAGGTTTCTGTCTCCTGTAAGAAATACCAATGGTGTCACGATCGCTGCACCTGGTTATTTCAAGTCCGTTTGTACAGCCCTTCCCTGGATGGACAGATGATACTAAAAATAAAAAATAAAAAGACAAAGGCAAGTTGGCCGGGAGCCAGAAATGAGGGTGACTGTCTGCGCCCAGCCTCGAGCAGGCTGCAGCACCCCGCGGCGGGACTGTGTCCTGAGGCCGGGCGCCCGAGCCCCCCGGCTCCTGTCGGCAGGGCCAGGCCGCTCCCGGCATCCGCGTTTCCAAGAAGGAGAGACCCAGAGTCCCCCCAGACGTTCCCATCACTGGAGCTGAACAGCGGGGGGCCTAACGTCCTAGGAATTTGCAACATTTTACACCCAGTGATAAAACTGTTCGGTTCTCCCGAGCCAGAAAAAATATGGAATATGCTTCCTCCTTTCCCTCTGCTCTTTTGAGCAGGACTCTTGCTGCATCCCACGTGGTGCCGGACGAGAAAGTGTGGTCTGTGGGGTGGGGCTGCCAGGTGCAGACCTGAGATGAAACTCTCCAAAGTTATACTTTTGATATTGCCCTGTGCGGGTGGCTTCCAACCCTGGCTGCACCTTAGAATTACCTGGAGGGGCTTAGAAACATTCCTGTGCCTAGCCCCATCCCTGACCAATTGAACCGGGATCTCTGGGGATGGCACTCCAGCATCAGCATTTTTAAAAATCTGATCCCAGGTTGAGAAGAACTGAAAACTGTTGTCCTGGATAGACAGCTATTCATTCATTCATTCATTCATTCATTCATTCATTCATTCATTCATTCATTCATTCAAAACTATTCCTTGAATACTAACTCTTTGCCAGGCCCTGCAGGTGTTAACAGCAGACTAGACTTTTGTGTGAGCAGCTGAGAAATACCTCCTAGAAATAAAGAAAGGACTTCGGCCAGGAGTTGACTTTAGCAGGGGCGGAGATGAGAACCAGTGAAACCCGGCCTGTCGTCTATTAATATAAGCCCCCTATAAACGCACAGGCCGTTAATGCCTAGGGAAACTGGGACCCAGACAAAAACAGGCCCTGTTTCTTCAGTGACCACATTAGCTTAGAGTAATTGTTCTAGTTTGGACTGAGGGCAGAAGTAAAAGGAAACCAAGAATTTGTGCTAAATATGGTAGCGGGTTGGCCTGAGCCCAGGGCAAAAGTAATGGTCTGTTAAGAATGCCTGTGTGACACTCCACTAGGTAACAGCCTTAGCTTTCTATTTTGTGGCCTGTTCTGGGATTCCTTCCTGGGGCAGTTAAATCCATTTTAAGTAGATGTCATAGATGTCACAGCCTTGGCCCTAGAACACACCAAGCTCATTCCACCCCAGGGCCTTTGCACGTCCTGGCTCCGCCCAGATCTTCCCGTGGCCGGCTTGTTCTCTTCCTTCATCCTTTGCCAATCAGTTTCTAAAGCAGGGTCTCTTCTCTACCACCTGCCCCCACTAGTCCTCTCTCCTACTTCTCTGTTTACTCTTTTCACGTGCTTATCACCCTTTTGAAAGGATCCTGTTTATGTGCTAGCCTGTGTCTGCTCTGTCTTCCTCCACTCGTACATACGTTCCCAGAGAGCTGGGACCAGCCTCCTTTGACAAGCAGGGGAGGCTGTGGTTGTCCTGGGCTGCCCTGGAGGTGTGGGTAAGTCTGCCCAGCTTCAGGGGAGAATGTATCCCTTTGGCTGTCGATCTGAAGCCACACTCTCCAAAGAACGCATCCGTTGGTTCCCTGTGTCATTTCTTAATGGGTTCAGAATTCGGGAGGGGAAGAACAGTGGTTAACTCCCGACGCACCAGGTAGACTGCTTCTAACTGGGAACCAGTTAGCTCACAGATGCCCCAACTGTGAGCTGTATAAAGCTGGCATTTATCTACAGGATTGCCACAGTGTCGGGCACCTAGTAAGTGTTCAGAAATGGTTGAATGAATGATTGAATGAATGAATGAATGTGGGAGAACCCCCCCCCCCCTGCTTTCTACCCTTGAGAAGTGGCGGCAGAACATTTCCCAGGGGCTGCTTCTTTGTGTTGCTTTAAAGCTCTCTTCCCTCCTCTGAATCCCCCCTCCCAGCTTTTCTCTTTGAACCTCAGAGCTCACTGCCACCCAGCCAGCTTTCCACAATGGCGGCAGGAGCCAGGGCGGCCGCGGGTGGGAGAGGCGGCTGGTGACTCAGGCTTTCTCTGTCGGGCACCAAGAGGTCGCCGGCTGGATTCCCGGTCGGGGCACCTGCCTGGGCTGCAGGCTCCGTCGCCAGTGGAGGGCGTGCAGGAGGCAGCCGATCCACGCTTCTCCCTCTCGTTGTTTCTCTCTCTCTCCGTCTCCCTTCCTCTCTCTCTAAAACCAATACAAATGTATTTTTTTAAAAAGAATGTGGAATCTCATTGCACATACAACTTTATATCGTCCTTTCCCCCCGTACTTGATCTTTTACTTTAAACATTTCCCTGCATCATAACAATTCTTCAAAAGCATGCTTTAATAGTTATGTAACATTCCATGTTATACATGGATAGAACTTATTTAGCCAATCTATGTTGGAATCAATATTTATATCCATCTCTCATTTTTCACATTTAAGCCACAAAAGAATAACAAATATGAATTAAGCAGTTACTGTGTGCCGGGCACCATGCTTCATGTTTATTAACCTATTTTATAATTCACTTTGTAATTAATGCTAGGATGAACATCTAATATGTAATGTTATGTCTCTCCATTTGGTTAATTAAAAAAAAATCTTTATTGATTTCAGAGAGGGGAAGGAAGAGGGAGAGAGATAGAAACATCAATGATGAGAGGGTCATTGATCGGCTGCCTCCTGCATGCCCCCGACTGGGAATTGAGCCCGCAACCCTGCATGTGCTCTGACCAGGAATCGAACTGCGATCTCCTGGATCCTAGGTCAAAGCTCAACATCTGAGCCATGCCCATCCGGGCTCCATTTGGTTAATTTTTTAAAAAAATTTAATTTTTTGGTGATCTTGCATGTTTCCTAGGTTTATTTCTGGTATTATTAAAATTTTTGTTTACTATTGCCAATATGCCCATATTTTGATGTATTAGGTTGTCAATACTGAAATCCTAATTTTAGCGTGTGTTCCCTTTTCTTCAAAACATCTCTTCTGCCTTTCAAAGTCATCTTTATCACCCCTTTATCTCTGGTACATATTTGGCCAGTGGGACATAAGTGAGGTTTTCTCTCTTTCTCTGTGTGTGTGTCCCTCTCTCTGCCTCTCTTTCTCTCCCTTTCACACGCAGACACACACACTCACACGCCTGTGCAGGCGCACATCAACGCCTCAACATAGTCGGAGAGACTTCTGTCCAGCTGTAAGGAATCTCTTTCTATAGATCAATACTGTCTTACTTCCCAAACTCCTAGATAGCAGGCTTCCTCAAAATAGCTTGATGGATGTGGGCACTTAGTAAATATCTGGTGGTAACGTCCCAGCTTTCAGATGGCTTTGACATTCCTTGTTTAGATTTTGCTTGCTTATTTCTGTGCCCAAAGGTAGTGCTGGGAATTCACAGACGGGGCTTGCCGATCACAACGTGCATTTTCCTGGTCATCACCATGCTTGTCTGCCTCCTTCTTGGGCTTCTGGGCTGTTTCTCTCCATAAATATCTTCAAGGACAAAGTAATATTGTCCTTTTGCCTGTCTATCACCAAAGCCAAAAAGCCAGAGAGGAATTCTGCTTGATTGAGAGTATTCTATGAGGCATCTTATATGGATGGGGCAGGTCTGTTAAAACATTTTGCTGACCAGTCACGAGTTAACTCGTGTCTGCACTTACATGACTGTAAGTCATTTTAAGGTCTGGAAGCAATGTAGAGTTTTAAAAAGCGCTCTGGATGGTTTTCTTAGTTATCTTTGCTTAGGCTAGATCTGCGTGCAGAATGGGGTGCCATTTTCAAGTTCACATGCCGTGCAGCATGGACCAGCAGTGCCCCAGCCTGGCGGGGAGGGGGTGATTTCTGGAGATACGTGTCCCTGAAATTGGTAACAGGTTAAGCGCACTTTCAATAAATAGACACCCAATACATGGAGAAGCAAAGACTTTCGTGTTCCTGCCCCTGGCAATGCTCGACCCACCGACGCTCCAATGCAACAGGCGGTAATGCAGGTTGTATGCGCCACCTCACAACCCCCAGGAGGGGGGTGGTGGAAAGACCACAGACACCCACAGCTTGAAGAACACTCTTCTCAGGAAACTTGCCAAGCCCAGCTCTGCACTATTTCAATGGGGACATGCTTCCAGGGCCTAGAGGGAGTGCATGGGGAGGGTGTAGGGAGCTCTTTTTAGAATTTAGGTTTCACTTGCTTGATGTTCTGTTTATTGTCATATGTGACATGAGCTGTTTCCAGGCTCCAAATCTATCCATTGGTCTGACAATTACTGCACGTACCTAGCACAGTATGGGCATGGTTCATCCCCGCAACAGGTTTGCTCAGCTTAACAACTTCCCCATTCCCACTTTCCAGATGAAGAAACCAAGGCTTCGAAAAGGTATGAAACTTGCTCAGAGTCCGCTTTCTGACTCTAGGGTCTGTGTTCTGGCAATAGAACTGTCATCTGCTATAAAATGATTTTGAAAGGGTTTGGGGGAGGGAATGGGGGGTTGGTGAGGGGGTCAGAAGAAGAGGCTTCTCTTTGAAGCATATACAAATCTTGTCCCCCAGGACCCACCAAGTGACATCATTAGTATTCAACCTGTCCCCACCGGCTAGAGTTGGAGTGATAGCTGATCTTGGATCAGTGGGGGCGGGCAGGGGTGGGGAGGCTTTGCAGGCAGTTTTCTTTTGGCGCTGGGAAAGAAGCGAATTGGCTGCTGATTTCATTAATAAACCAGGGTAGTGTGTGGGCACCAGCCCCAGCCAGGGAGCCGGCTGCTGTCTGGAGGATTTGGCTGCTGCATTCTCCTCAGCTTCTCTGCAAAAAACAAACCAACTCCAAACCGGATATCCTGGGAGAGGAAGGGAGGAAACTGGCAGGGGTCCTAAGGAACCAGATAAGGTGGCTTCCCAGGCTTGGGTATGGGGCAAAGCAGACATCCTGTCCATTAACACCATCCACCCATCCACCCATCCACCCATCCACCCATCCATCCATCCATCCATCCATCCATCCATCCATCCATCCATTTCCTATTTACTGAGTGTCCACCACCTGGCAGAATCTATTCTAGGAGAAGTAGCCACAAACAACAGGACAAATACCCCTGCCCTCAGGAGGGGGACGCAGACAGTAAGCATATTGATAAGGGAAGTAAGGGGTCAGATGGATGAAGTGCTTTGGGCAAAAAGCCGCAGGGAAGGGTGCAGAGAGCTTGTGGAGGGGGTGATTTTAAACTGATCCAAAAAGGCCTCAGGGAGTGTGACGGTTGATCTAATGACACCTTGCTGGACACTGTTTCAAGCGCTTTTCCAATACAACACCCCCTCAAACCCTGCTGTGATTACACCCATTTCACAGACAAAGGGGCTGAGGTTGAGAGAGACGCAGTGATTTTCAGGGACTTCACAGCTGGCACGTGGTGGAACCGATCTGCTCGGAGCTGAACCCGGCCCCCCCCCCCAAGTCTGTGGCCGGGGAGTTCCGTCGCCCAGCTGCAGAGGCGGTGGGCCGGCTGGGGAGGGAGATCGCTGCTAGGGTTGTCCCGGGACAGCGCCGGTCGGGACCTCACCCCGCCGCCACCCGCTGGCCAGCTGCTGCAGTCAATAAGGCGCGTCGCCCTCGCCCTCCTGGTGGGGTTCGCCCGGGAGTTCCTCCCAAGGCTGAGCGGGGCCGCGGAGCCGAGCTGCGGGCGGGAGGACGCGAGGCGCCCGCCGTCGGTCCCCGGGAGAGGCGCGCAGTGCGGGAGGCCGGCGCGCAAAGGGAGCGCGGAGTCCCCCGCGCATTCCCGGGAGCGCCCCGGGCCCAGGACAGGGCGGTGCAGGGGCGCCGGGCAGCCCCGGGTGGGGGTGGGAGAAGGGAACGCCGAGACGGGCGGGGACGCGAGCCTTGCGCAGCAAATGAGCGAGAACTACGACGAGCTGGGGTCGAGAGAGTAGAAGAGAAGCGAGCGCGCACCCCGGGGAGGCCCGGAGAGAGAGCGGGCGCGCACCCCGGGGAGGCCCGGAGAGACAGCGGGCGCGCTGGAACGACGGGCCAAGGGGGTGCCGGGAGAGCCACGGGAGGGCGCTGGCCCGGGAAGGAGCTAGAAGGAGCTGCTGTCCCAGAGAGGGCAAACCAAAGCGTGGGGCTCGGCGTCAAGGAGAGGGCGTCGGGAGTCGCTCGGGGACCGTCCGGGGTGGCCGAGGCGGCGCCCTGCGCGCAGCAGGGAGCAGGGCCGTCTGCAGGGAGGAGCCCGTCCGGCGGGCTGCGGAGCCCGGCGCCGCGCTGCAGGGGGGCGCGTAGCGCAGGCGCGCCAGGGGCCCGGCGCGCGCTCGGCCGCCTAGGTGGCGCACATCGAGGTTCCCGAGAAGCGAGTTGGGGAGAGCCCGACCGGAGCCCACATAGGTCGGAGGAGGCAGGGAGAGAAGCCGCCAAGTCCATGGCAGAACTTTTCTCCGGGTTGGAGAGAGTGCACCCTGGGCGCTGGAAGGCGGTGCAAAGCCGGCCTGGGGAGGTTGGTGATGGCTGAGCACCACTAGGAGCGCAGAGAAGGCCCCAATGGTCCAGGGGAGAGTTCCGAGAGCCCGAGAAAGGTGAGGCAGAGGCGCAGAGGGAAAAAAACACACACAAAAAACCTGGGGCGCGCTCGCGCCCGCGGGGGCCGTGAGGGAGGGAGCCGTGGAGAGCGCACTGGGTGCTGGGGGGGGGGCGGCGCAGCGCCACCCGTGTCCCCTCCCCGGCCACTCCTGATCCTGACCCACTCACCATGATGGAGAAGACGAAAGCCACGATGTTGATGGGGTACGCAGGGCAAAAGCAGGAGACGATGGTGAGCCACAGGTAGTTCTTGGGCATGGGCACGTCCTCCTCGGTCTTGTCATCCTGGGTGTGGGCCTCGGGACTGCAGTCCAAAGCCGCCTTGCAGTCCGAGTTGGGGGCGTACTGAGACATGGGCGAGGTCGGCGGCGCGGGGCGGGCGGAGGAGCGCGCGCGGTCGGCGCCGTGTGGGACTCTGGCCGCCGGCTCCGGGCGAGCCTCTGAAAAGCCAGCGGAGCGAGGCTCACGGGAGACGTGACCTCACCCCCTCCTGCGTCCGACGCTGGCACCCGCCCGGGCTCAGGGACCCGGGCCAAGAGCCTCGGCACCAGAGGGAGGGAGAGGGAGCGAGGGAGTGAGGGGAGGCGGCGGGGAGGAGAGGGAGCCCGCCTGCCCGAGGCGCAGAGACGCGCTCCTCGACCACACACCCGGAGACCCTCGACGGACGCGCAGGCTGGGTGTGAGAAGTCCCAACACAAAGGAGTTTCAGAGAAGTAGGGAGCAAAGCGCCTTTGAATTGCCAACTGGCCAGCCCCCCTGGCCTAAGACAGGAGCCTGTTTTTCTGTGGGGTTTTTTCAGCAGCTGAACTTGACTACATTTAAACAGCACAAGAGGCCACTCAACCCCATCCAGTTGGCAACACAGTTACTACATCTAGACTCCAGCAGTTTATTGGCTGGATCCTGAGACGTTTAAGTTGCTTGCCCTGACCCAGTCCCTTCCACTCAGACCTTGAACATTGAGCCCCAGTAATTCCCCCTCCCCCCAGGTGGTCAGGGAACAAGGTGCCCAGCTCAGGGCCCAACTCTTTCTACGTTGCCCAGGGACCTCCGAAGACTGGAGTCCAGTATAGCGAGGCAGTGGGTGCCACCCTCCGCTTTTTGCCAAGTGTGGGAACCAGGAATCCTCCTCTCCACCCTTCCAGCTGCAGGGCCCCTGGAGAGAGAGGCAGGTAGCTCTGGCTGGTGGGAGCAGCCCAGGTGCGTAACTGGGCTGGGAGAAGAGAAAGGGATCCACGGCGAAGACAGCAATTCATGCAAGTGGGGTAGGGACTGGAACTGAGTCTTTGGACCCAGACAGAGCTGGGAAATTGTCACATCTGAGTTGAATGACCTCAGGAAAGTCCCTTGTCCGTCCTGAGCTCCAATTTCTTCATATGTAAAAAGGGGACTAATAAGAGTCTTGGCCCTGTAGGGACCTTGTGAAGACTGTGAGATTGCATCTCAAATCAGGTAAATCTAAGTGCTCAATAAAGCTTGCCTATTAGGACACTTCCCCGTAAATATAGGTATGAGTACTTGAGATGCAATAGCCACCTTGCAGACATTTCACCAAAAATCCAGATATGCTGCGTTGGCCGGGCCACAGAGAAACGCAAACAGTTTTATTATGCACAGTCTCAAAAATAGATGCTCACATCGAGCGCATTAATCATCTGCTTGGCTTTCTCAGGAGATGAGCGGATTGTCTGGGATGCCTCACTTATCCTATGGGGCCATGTTTAGTTAGTTATCTGCCTCCTCCACTGGACTGCAACTCCCTGAGAGAGCGGACAGCTTTGCTGTCTTTGTGTCACCACCTGGCACATTGCCTGGGACAAAGTATGTGCATAGGATAGCTTGCTGGGTGACCACATAAGGATGAAACAGTACCTTCTCCACTATGCCATCTCCCCCATTTTGGTTGGTTAATCAAGTGGGAATAAACCAAAGAATTAGATTCATCTATTGAGTTCTCAACCAAGCCTTTGTATTGGCTGTTCCCTCTGCCTGGAATGCTGTTCCCTCCAGACTGTCACATGGCTGCTGCTCCCTATTTCTCAGCTGTCAGCTCAAATATCACTTCCTCAGAGAGAGAGATCTTCTCTTTAGATATATCTAGTGTAGCTCCCCATAATTATTCTATATTTTCCCAGCTTCTTTGTGTGTGGCATGTATCACTATGGAACTTTGTTTATTTGTTCACTGGCTGTGAGTCAGTGAGTTCTGTAACCTTTTCAGAGATGTATCTCTAGCACTTAGAATTGTCCTGGTACAAGGTAGGAATGCAAGAAATAGTTCTTGGATGGATGGATCAGAATTACCTGGGAGTATGGAAGAAATGATTTCCACATCTTGACCAAGACCTATTTGAATTATAGCTTTGAATTATAGCTTTGAATTATAGTACCCCAGAAATCTGTAGTTTTAATTCCTGAGAAGTCAGTAGTTTTAGAACACTCCCCAGTGGTTCTGACGCAACTGAGCATATTCTCAAATCTCAAACTGTCTGTGGTTCTTAGGACATAGCTTTGGATCTTTAGTTTGGACATCCCTTCCGTCGCCTCATGTTCAGCATGTCAGAGGTGAAAGTGTCTTCTCCAGAGACCTGCTTCTCAAGGCTTGGTCCTTGGCGACTGGGTCCTGCCCGTTTTTTTACAACCGTGTCTCCCGTCCATCATTGTCGAATCAATAAACTGTGCATTTAGTCCCCAGCTTAGGAGGTTGGAGGCATGATTCTTCCCTTTCCTTGGGCCTCTACTTGAAGGATCCATCATACCCTGTTCATTCCGCCTCAGCATGACGCCTCGCTCCATCCCTTCTCTCTGTTCCCCACGGCCTGTGTTCCTATTGCCGATCTTGTCAACAGTGAAAAAGCTCAATGTGTGCTGTCGATGAGTCTTATTTGGAACCTGAGGCGGGTGAATTGGGTTGGCTAAGCCCAAGGCTTGGGTACCAAATGGAGTTTTGCTATTTTAAAATCACCAACTATATCATATTGTCTACTCCAAACCACTGTGTCATCCGGGAAATAAAAAGAATGGATTCCACAAAGCCCATGTTCTCTGCCAGGAAAACACCTACTCAGTACCAGTCCAACAATCCAGAATCACCAAACATTTATTGATTACTTACTGTGTGCACTCAATGCATTATTTCCTAGATGCATCATCTCATTTAATTCCTACAGTACCCTTTGTGAGGAAGGTGGAGATATTTCCTTTTTACAGATGAGGAAACCTAGGATCAGAGAGGCGAAGGGTCTTCTATAAGGTATTTTACACAAGAAAAGTGGAGGTGCCAGGATCTGAACCAGGTCTAAGCTGCTCGTTCAGCTAGCAGGTCCAGTCAAGAGAGCTAGATGGACATCTCTGAAGTTTGCTGGAGATATTATATCCTGCCCAGGGAAGATGGATTAATAGCTTGTTGACTGGTCTAAAAAGTAGCAGAGAAATCGTAATCACTTGAAACATTTACAATTAAATGGGAAAGAAAGTGCCCCCACCAGAAAGTGTAATACATATGGCGCTGGTTCTTGAGGGATGCATTAGGCCACTCAGTAGGGGCTTGCAGCTCCAATTTCCCGAGCTTCACTCGTTTTCTCTTGAGAGGTCAGTTTATTGCTCTTGAAAGAACCCTACTGGCTGATTGCTTTCATAATGGGCCAATACCTTCCCCCTTGAAAGTGAGAAGAGAAAGTGACTTCCTAATGGCCAGTCTAGGAGAGGCAAAGACTTACTGGAGCTTTCTGGGTCCTGATGTAGCAACGAACCTTTTTTAACCTTTGAAAAAAGTTTTATTTCCAAATGGAAAAGTAATACATACTCATTGAGCCGTTTATGCTTGGAAGAAAAGCATAAATAAGGAGAGATATCACCTGTATTCCACCATCCGATGGTAATCGCTATAAAAAATAAGGGGTTACTTTCTTTCTGTCCTTTCTATGTGTGTCTACTTTTCTTCAACACAATGAGGTTCTGTACAGTTTTGTTTCCTGCTTTTATCACTCAGTGTTATATGACTATTAATATATTTTTTTGCAGATGTTCTCATGGTCTGCATAATTTCCCGTTGACTAGATGGGTTGTTATTTATATAACCATTCCCTGATCGTTAGGTATTTAGGTGGTTTCTAGTGTCTTCTGTTGTTGTTGTTATTAAGAAAAAATGCTGCCGTGGACATTTTTTGCGCCCAGTTATCTGTATTTGTGATCATTTCTCTGTGACTCATGATCTTATGGGGTAGATGCCTGCCTTTGAAACGGCAGAGAAAACTCAGACTGGCATTGGCTGGTTGAGAAGTTGTATTATAAGATAGATGCCAAAGGTAATGGAGGCCAAGGGGACAGTCCCAGAATCAATGGGAATGAGATGGATTTGAAGAACAACTTCTCAATGCTGCGTGGATCCCCAAATCTATAATCTTCAATGGGGTGATGTTGGATCTATGAGCCTGTGCTGGAAATCTATGCTTTTCGATCTTAGCTATGTCTAGGATTCCAAAATTGAAGGAGGGAGGGTGGGTGGAAGGGGTGGGGTGGGGGGAATGCTGAGATTCTGCTGATCTGTGAAAATGCAAGAGAAAGATTCCAGATCTTTAGGAATGGTAAAAGATCCAGGGCATCGGCTGCCAAATTTCGCATTAGTCTCAAGTAGCAGCCGTTAGCAGCCATAAAGTAACTGCTATGGTCTCGGGGGTTTGCTACGAAAGAACAGTACCTCTTTGGCTAATATTATTAGCAAACCATTTACCTTTCCAGTTTCCAACAACACTGATCCTCTCACCGGGGGGGGGGGGAGTTTATTTTGAAGTGTAAATTCTGACACATGCTACCACACGGATGAACCTGGAACACATTGTGCTAAGCGAAATAAGCCAGACACAAAAGGGCAAATGTTGTATGAATCAAAGTTATATGGAGTACCTAAAATGGGAAGATCGATAGAAACAAAAAGTAGACTAGAAATTACCAGGTGCTGGGGCGGGTGGGAGAAATGGGGAGTTAACATTGAATGGGTACAGAGTAGAGTTTCTGTTCGGGTTGATGAAGAGTTTTGGAAATAGTGGTGATGGTTATACAACACTGGGAACGTTACCGAGCTGTACACTAAACAACAATCCCATTCTCTTGGTTCAGTCTTTACCCCTTTCGTTTTATAGATGTGTACAGGAAATCAAGAGGGTAAGTGGCTTCCCTAAGGGTACACAGCCCCCATGACCACAGCCCAAGCTCCATAACTCTCACGCCAGTGTTTCCATTTGTCCCTCTTTTACCTCTATTCCTTGCCAGCTCGAAACCCTTTCTTTTTACTTTCTCTACCCCCCACCCCACTATTTCACATCCACTTTCCTCTAATCAGTTTCTCAAGGACGGCGCTGTCGATGTTTAGGGCAGGAGAATTCTTTATTGTAGAGAAACCGTCCTGTGCATTGTAGGATGTTGCGCAGCGTCCCTGGCCTCCACCCACTAGATGCCAGTAGCACCCTTACCCCTTGTTGTGACGACCCAAAATGCCTCCAGATATTGCCCAATGTCTCCTGGGGGGGGGGGGGAAGGGGGAGGCAGAGTCACTCCAGTTGGCCATTACTGCTCTGAAGCAGTTTTTCTTTTAATTTAAATTTTTTTATTGATTGATTTTAGAGAGAGAGGGAGAGGGAGAGAAACATTGATTTCTTGCTCCGCTTATTTCTGCACTCATTGGTTAATTCTTGTATGTACCCTGACCAGGGATTGAACCCACAACCTTGGTGTATTGGGATGACGCTCTAACCAACTGAGCTACCCAGCCAGGGCCTAAAGCAGTTAAAAAAAATATTATTTCTACAAGCTCAGGTGCTGCTGGTGCTACTGGCTTGGTAAGCACACTTGAATAACACTGCTCTAAACTACACAGCCCAGTAAGGTAACCATTCTCCCCTCCATTTTTGGAGACTGTAGATATCACCCTTGTCATGTAAAATAACATTTCACTCAGTACAGTATCGGCTATAAATTAAACCAGGTCTCCTATGTAGAAGATGGGGATCCCAGCATTAAATTTTCAGAAGCAAAATGTACTTTTGAGGAAGGGACCACACATAAGACAGCGTCACTTCCTACACTTGGCAAATTAGAAACCCACTGACTACATTAAAAGGAGTGCTTATGGAAACCAATCATTTCATTATTTGTATTAATTTGAAAAAAAAAAATTAATGAGCCTTGCCTAAATATGTAGCAAGCACAGTGTGAGGAAAGTTTGTAGCATGGGTACAGCTGGCGTGACTAACTCCTGGACGTGTTGCTGCAATCCACGCCAGGGCCGGGGTGAGCTCAGGCTCCGCCAGGCCGCAGAATGACCGATTTTAATTGCTCAGAGAGCTTCCTGGGAGGGCCGCACATTAGCGCGGGTTTGGAGGCAGCTCGGAGTAGAAGCAGGAAGGGCTGTAATGCTGCCCTAAATGTCTGCAATTATACACGAAGGGGTGGGCTTTCCATCGCAACCCGGCAAGAAAGCTCTTCTTGGGCTCCTGGGAGATTTTCACACATTAGGGATGAACTTTTTGGGATCGTTTTGGCCAGTGAAGATACAACGTGTTCCTGGTACAGGAAGAAATCTTGGTTCTTTTGACTCAAGAGTGGAAGTGGGTTTTTAGAAATTTAGACCTAAGAGGATTTGACTTTGGGCGGTGGGCACACATGCAGGGCACAGATGAATTATAGAATTGTACACTCGAAACCTGTGCAATCTCATTAACCAATGTCGCCGCCATAAATTTAATTTAAAAAAGAAAAGAAAATTGAGGACCGCAGTGAGCAGAGCGCATATTGGGCCTTTTTCTCTCTCTACTTTCTCTTTCCATCCCTTTGACCTCTTTGCAGAGGGGATACAATGACACCAACATACTTTGTTTTTCGTTTCTATGATTTCTGTTGGCTCGTTTTCTTTGCAAAAACAGAGCAAAGCAGCAGAGTCCCAGGAAATGGGATGTGAAGTTGTATATCAGCTATCAGAATTTTCAACCATTTGGCATTGGGTGACCGCCGTGATTAACCATTTTTAAGTGTGTGGCGCAGTTGTATGAAGTATAATCACATTGTTGTGCAACTGATCTCCAGAACTTTTCCATCTTGTGAATCTGAAACTGTCTCCATTAAACAGTAACTCCCCACTTTCCCTCCCCCCGGCCCCTGGCAGCAGCCATCGGACTCCCTGTTTGTATGAGTTTGACTACTCTAGATGCTTCATAGAAGTGAAATCATACAGTGTTTGTCTTTTTGTCTTATTTCACTTAAATGTAATGTCTTCAAGGTTCATCCATGTTGTAGCATGTGTCAGAATTTCCTTCCTTTTTAAGGCTGAATAATATTCCCTTGTATGGATATACCACACGTTGTTGATCCATTTATGTACCGATGGACACTCGGGTTGCTTCCACCTTTGACTTGTTGTGAATATGCTGCTACGCAGGTGGGTTCAGTTTTTCCACATCCTAACCAATACTTGTTGTTTTTGGTTTCTTTTGACTGTAGCCATCCTAAGGGGTGTAAGTTTTTCTCATGTGCCCAGCACTGTGCAGTGAACAGGCTTAGAGCTTGTGGGTATAAAACACATACAAATAACTAGTTGTGCAAGTTGCTCCAAAGGAGAAGTTACAGGGCTGGGGTGAAGGGCTTGACTACTCCCTGAAGGAGGGGCATCTCTGAAAGACATGGTAGCTCACGCCCGTGCGTCCTTTTTGAGTGGGAACGTTTCACGCTTCTCCTTTACGAGGCTTCTGGGGAGGTAACCTTTTGGCCACTCAGTTTACAGAGACCCATGGGTCCTTTTTGGGCACACAACAGGTTTTGGGGCCGGGACTTGCCAGACGTCTTCAAAGGTCTTTAAGAGATCTTACTCTCGCCAACGGTTTTCCATCAATAAATGGCAATACTTTCTGCCCAGCTGCCTGTTAAATTGGTCTCTGCCCCTGCAGAGAGTCACTCTTAGCCAAATGTTCCCCTGTTGGAAAGGATGCTCTGGGTGACCCAAGGCCACAGCCTGGTTTTCTGTGATCCCATTTGCCAATTTGTGACCAGAAGTTGGGATGTCACGGGTGCAGGGGAGATCATGGTAACCGGGGCCAGGAGAGGTGGTGGGATGCTGTTGAGTCTGGGTGCATTTTTTGTAACTGGAAGACTCTGATTTTCTTTTATAAAGTGGCAGGATTGGACTTGATGATCCCTTCTTGCTTGGAATTTGGTGAGTTTGAGAGGAGGTGGCTGGGGCAGCTGTTTCAATACTTTGAAAAACATTTTTAAAAATTTTTTAAATTGATTTTAGAGGGAGGAAGGGAGAGGGAGAGAGAGAGATAAAAACATCAATGATGAGAGAGAGTCATTGATTGGCTGCCTCTTGCACGGCCCCCTACTGGGGATTGAGCCCCAAATCCGGGCATGTGCCCTGACTGGGAATTGAACTGGTGACCTCTCGGTGCATGGGAGATTGCTCAACCAACTGAGCCACGCTGGCCAGGGCTGTTTTAACACTTTCTTTAATAAGAGGCGGATATAAGGGATGATTTTCACAGGGTGACACCAACCAGAGTTATGCTGAATCCTTGGAAAAGTAGCTGCAATCCTACTCTTCTACCCCACCGAGAGGGTCCACCAGAAAGCTAAATTATAAGGGTAATATCATGAGAGTGAAGCATACATAACAAGTACCCAATGTTTAGCACATTCTCAAGATCATATGCTATTTCAAGTTATTGTTACGTATATTTTAGTCTCAACCTACAATCTAGACAGACTACAACCCAAGGGCTAAACCCAGCCTGCCACCTGTTGGAGTATAACCTGTGAGCTAAGAGTGGTTTTTGCATTTTTAAGTGGTTGAAAATCACAGAAGAATGTTCTGTGTCTTGTGAAACTGTTTGCAATTCAAATTTCAGTGTCCGTCAGTAAAGCTTGATTGGAACACAGCGATGCCAGTTTTCTTGTCATCTGTGACGCTTTCATGCCTTTAGTGGAGACAGATACTCTGTGACCCACCAAGCCTAAAATATTTACTATCTGGCCATTTACAGAAAAAAAAGTTTGCTGACAATTTCACAGACTGTGATCTCTATTGGAATCAGCTCCATATGTGTATATATTTGTTGACTTTGTCTTATCTGTGATGTTCAAGACCACATCCATCTTGCTCACCATTGTCTTTCTAGATCTCATCGATGTTTCTCTCTCTCTCCCTCTCCCTTTCTCTCTCTCTGAAAGTCAATAAAAACATATTAAAAATAAAATAAAATAGGGGTTTGTCTTCCCCTTTAAGCCTCCAAGATATTATATGTATCAGGGTTCAGCTTCATAGCACAAATGAGTGAATGAATGATTGAGTATATGGTAAAATATGATTATCTGATTTTATATGGCTTGTATAATGTACATAGTGTATAGTACTATATAGATATATGCGCTTTTCTCTATGAAGCATGTCATAGTAAACATTTACTATATATAATAAGTTACATACTAAATTACTATAAATATTAAATTATTTTTTTAGTTTTAATTATTTAATTTATTGATCGGTTGATTTGGTTTTAGAGAGAGGAAGGGGGAGAGAGAAACATCGATGTGTTGTTCCACTTATATATGCATTCATTGGTTGATTATTTATTTATTTTTAATTTATCTTTATTGTTGAGAGTATTACAGGTGTCCCATTCCCCCCCCCAATTGACCCCCTCCACTTTGCTCCCACCCCCTCCCCAGGCCTTCACCCTGTTATTGACTGTGTCCATGGGTTATTCGTATATGCATATAGCTTCTTTGGTTAATCTCTTCCCACCCTCCACCCCCTTCCCTCTTTCCTCTGAAATATGATCGTCTGTTGCATGAGTCAGTGTCTCTGGATCTATTTAGTTTGTCAGATTCTTTTGTTCATTAGCTTCTTCTTAAAGAAGACCCTTCAACTTTTCCTGCAGTGATGGTCTGGTGGTGATGAACTCCTTTAGCTTTTTCTTATCTGTGAAGCTCTTTATCGGACCTTCAGTTCTAAATGGTAGTTTTGCTGGGTAGAGCAATCTTGGTTGTAGTTCCATGTTTTTCATCACTTTGAATATTTCTTGCCACTCCCTTCTGGCCTGCAAGGTTTCTGTTGAGAAATCAGCTGATAGTCATATGGGTGCTCCCTGTAGGTAACTAACTGTTTTTCTCTTGCTGCTTTTAAGATTTTCTCTTTGTCTTTAACCTTTGGCATTTTAATTCTGATGTGTCTTGCTGTGGGCCTCTTTGGGTTCCTCATGTTTGGAACCCTCTGTGATTCCTGGACTTGTAAGTCTATTTCTTTCCCCAAATAGGGGAAGTTTTCTGTCATTATTTTTTCAAATAGGTTTTCAATTTCTTGGTCTCTTTCTTCCCCTTCTGGCACCACAATAATATAAATGTTGGGCCTCTTGAAGTTGCCGCAGAGGCTCCTTATACTATTTTCATATTTCTGGATTCTTTTTTCTTTTTGCTCTTCTGGTTGGGTGTTTTTTGTTTCCTCATGTTCCAAATTGCTGATTTGATTCTCAGCATTCTCTACTCTACTGCTGATTCCCTGTAAATTATTCTTCATTTCAGTTTGTGTAGCTTTCATTTCAAATTGGTACTTTATTATGTTATCGATTTTCTCAGTTATTTCCCTAATAGTATGCTTAAACATCCTTATAAACAAAATTCTGAACTCTGTATCTGTTAGGTTGCTTGGCTCTATTTCATTTAGTTCCTCTTCTAGAGATTTCTTCTGTTCCTTCCTTTGTGACATGCTTCTTTGCCTCCACATTTTGGCTGCTTCCAGGTGTTTGTTTCTATATATTAGGTAGAGCTGCTATGTTTCCTGGAATTTGTAGAGTGGCTTTGTGTAGTAGGTGTCCTGTAGGGTCCAGTGGCTCAGCCTCCCCAGTCTCCTGAGCTGGGCCTTCCAGGTGCTCCCCTGTGTGGGCTGTGTGCACTGTCCTGTTGCAGTTGAGCCTTGGTTGCTGTTGGCTTCCCTGGGAGGACTTGACCCCCCGGCCAGTCAGCTGTGAGACCAGCTGGTGTGCTGGAGACACCCCTATGGAGCAGGATTTACTTCAGTGGAGCTTTGGTGTTGACCAAGTGCGCCCCTTGAGTGTGTCACTCGTGGATGTGGTAGGGTTGTAATCCAGCGTGGTTGAGTCTGACCACCGGGTGCACTGTCTCTGGGGCCTCCTGGGAGGTGCACAGTCAGCCTGTGCCAGTGCCCTGCCCAGGGCCCCCCAGCATGAGCTGCACAGCAAACCGTAGTTGGCTGCTCCTTGTGCTGGGCTTGGAGGTGTCCAGGAGAGGCCGAGCTATGAGCCAATGCAGCTGCCGCTAGTGCCAGGCCTGGGGCCAGTTATCAAGCTGTATGGGGTCTGCTGCTGCTTGTTTGAGGGATTTTAAGAAAGTCCTAAGCATGGGGCTCGAGAGGCCACTTGCACAGAAAAGCCCCTGGAAATGGCCTGGATGAGCTGCAGGTGGGGAGGGGCGGGGCCTCCGGGAATCACGGGGCGGGGCCAAGGGTGAGAGTCAGGTGCTGGCGATTCCAATATGGCGCCTGCCTGCCGGCGGTATGGGGGAGGACTCGCCAAGGGAGCCATGGCCTCCGCCAGCCCTTCTGCCTGGGAGGAAGCCGCCCTCCGCCTCTCGCCCGGATCTCAGGCAGGTTAGTTCCCCCGAGTGTCCCGGGTCCTTTCAGGCTGCCCCCGGCGCTGGGCTCAGAGGGAGCGTCCGAGGGAGTCCGTGCCGGGCCCTTTAGAGGAGCTGCCGGGGCTCCCGCAGCCTCCGCGACCCTCAGGGACAGTCCCCGCTGGTTTCACAGCCCGGAGTTGTGGGGACGTCGCTTCCCAGCCCTGGAGCCCTGGGCTGGGGGCCTGCTGTGGGGCTGGGACCCTCCCTCCTCTGGGAAACCCCCGCCACCGAGATTCCCTCCCGGGTTTCAACTGCGGCACCGGGGGTGGGCCTGCGACCGAGTCTCCGCCATCCAGCCCCAGCCGCCGGCGTCTCTGCCCCTCCTCCCGGTCTCAATGCTCCGTCAGCTCCCTGGTTGTGGGGCTTCTGTTCAGCCAGGTCTCAGGAGGCCCTGAGTGCTGGTGGTTCTGCATTTTAGTTGTCATTTTGATGTGGTTGCGGGAGGCGGCGGGTACGCGGTTACCTGCGCCGGCGCCATCTTGTTTCTCTCTCCATTGGTTGGTTCTTGTATTTGCCCTGACTGGGGATCGAACCCACAACCTTGGCACTTTGGGGCGATGCTTTAACCAGTGGAGATACCCGGCCAGGGCTAAATATTAAATTATTTTAAAGCTTCGGTACTTTATTGTTAGTGACCTCATAGGGATGCTGCCCTGGGGGTGGTTAGTCTCCGGTTCAGAACAGACGGAACCCGGAAGCAGGTGCTCACGCCCCAAACTGTCAGCTGAATCTCCAAGTGGGCTGCTTGGCCTCGCCCCCTGCCTGCCCACAGCCTGGGTTCCCGCTCCAGCT
The DNA here is from genome assembly GCF_054644295.1 of Miniopterus natalensis. Lineage (NCBI taxonomy): Eukaryota > Metazoa > Chordata > Mammalia > Chiroptera > Miniopteridae > Miniopterus > Miniopterus natalensis. The sequence goes on from NC_142100.1 coordinate 20,855,979, forward strand.
TCCCATAAGCCCCGGCCTTCAGTAATGATCTCCATAGTCCCCAGGGTTGGGGACAGAGGAGGTGAGGGGGTGAGGACAGGACCAGCGTGGGTCTAGATCGGTGACATCATCTTACTGGAGACATTCTTGCAAGTGTGCGCCCGGCTGGCGGCAGGCCATTCTGGGCTCCCGAGTCCGTGGGGGTGTCAGGGTGTTAATAACGTCACCTGTGCCGAGTGGCACAGATGGATGAAGAGGCCACCCGCGAAGCAGGAGGAAGGCGAGGGTGGCGTGGGGTGGGCTCACGGGCTGAGCAGAGAGCTTCGATGTCGTGCTCGTGGCGTCTGGTTAGCTGCTGGCTGCGAGGTCCTCCTGGGGACCACAGCCACGATGAGAGAACCGGTGGCGTTGGTGATAGTGCTGGCGGTGGTGAGAAGGATGCCTGTTTCTGTCTCTCTTCTTTGCTATTTGTTTCTTATGATGAAACTCCTAAATTCATTGCACACATTAAAAAAAAAAATGTAGCTGAGAAGGGAAATAGTTGGATCCAATCACTGAGAGATTTCATAAAAAAAAAAAAATTAAAATCTATGGAGCATCTCCTAAAGCTGTGTTCTAGATTCTGGGAAGAGAGGGGTCATGGGACAGACTTCCTCCTTCCTGGAACTTACAAACAGGTGAACAAACAAATCAGACATTTCCAGAAAGTGATGAGAGCCATGGAGAAAACAGAGCATGGAATGACTTGGTAGGAGGATAGTTTAGCAAGAGATGATTTATTATTCACATTTCTGTGTGCGCGCGTTTCAAGGTCTTTCCCCCTCGTATCTGGCCTTTTCCTTCCCTGCTGATCTAATGATGTATCATCTATCTAAAAATGGGATCATGATGCACATTCTGTGTTGTAACCTTATTTTGTCCACTGAGTATACTGTGAATATCTTTCGGTTTCATTATTTATTCATCTGCATCTTTATTTTATGGGTGCAGAGCAATTTATCATGTGGGCTGTACCACACTTGTATGTCCCTTACGATTGCACGTAGGTTACTTAGGCTGCTTCCAGTGTGTTGAAGGGCCGATGCCTTGGGAGTCTGTCCTTTCATCATCATCATCGCCACCTCCCTGGCTCAAGCTTGCTTGCACCGTCCCTCACCGGGACCATTGCAATAGCCTCCTAACAAATCCTCAGGCTCCATCTTACACTCTTCTGGCCAGATTTTACGTTTCTGATCATGTCACTCTTGTGCTCCCAAACTGTCGCTGGCTCCCTAGTGCCTACACAATAACACCTGAACACTTTAGCTTTATCACTTTTGGGTTGGGCATCAGTAAAACTGGATGGCTTGAATAAGTATGTGAAAAGACGCTCAACGTTCTTAGTCATTAAGGCAATGCGAATCCAAAACTACAATGAGGTACCACTTCACACTTACTGGGTACTAGGATGGAGATATATATGTCTCACCAAATATATATATTTTTATATGTACATATATAATAGGATATATAATATATATAAAATGGAGTATATACACACACAAACACACGCATATCTATCTATATATAGATATAGATTTATACATAATGGAGCATTGTAAGTGTTGGCAAGGATGCGGAAAAATTAGAACCCTCATACGTTGTGGGAATATAAAATGGTGCAGTCTTTGTTGAAAGCAGTTTGGCAGTTCCTCAAAAAGCTAAGCTTAGAAAAACTGTACAACCAAGTGAGGTCACTTCTAGGTCTACACTGAAAAGAATCGAAAACAGGGACTTGAACGGGGGGGGGGGGGGGGGGGGGGACGACACACAGGGGGACGGGGGGATGGGACGATGGGACGACACTTGTGTGCCAGTGTTCACTGCGGCGTTACTCACAGTGGCCAAAAGATGGAGCAAGTCAGGCGTCCATCAGCAAATGAACACACAAAATGTGACCTGATGGAATATTATCCAGCCGTGCAAAGGGGTGAAGCTCTGGTCCATGCTGCGCCATGGATGAACGGCGACAACATTACTTAAGTGGTGTAAGCCAGACACAAAAGGACGAATACGTGATTCCAGGTGTACGGAGCGTGTAGACGAGGCGAGGTCACGGAGCCAGGAAGCGGAGTGGAGGTTACCGCCTTCGAGGGAACAAGGAGTTGCTGCTTGCCGGGTAGAAAAGTTTCTGGAGTGGTGATGTTGCACAGCGGTGTGAATATCATTAATGCCAATGAATTGTAGACCTCAACATGGTTAAAATGGTGAGTTTTATGCTGTGTATATTTGACCACAATAAAAGCCAAACCAGCCCTGGCCTGGTAGCTCAGTTGGTTAGAGCGGCATTCTGATACATCAAGGTTGTGGGTTCGATCCCCTGTCAGGGCACATTACAAGAATCAACCAATGAATGCATCAATAAGCGGAACAACAAATCTCCCTCTCCTCCCCCCTTTCCCGTCCCCTCTCTCTGTCTTATCTGCCCCCTCGCCCTAAAATCAATAAATAAAAACTAAAAAAAACAACTGGATGGCTTGTCGATCCTGCCTCCATGCCTTTGCTCACGTGGTTTGCTCTTCCTGGTGCCCAGCTTTCTTACATTTCTGCCTATTGAAATCCAAGGCCCATCTCACAAGCCACCTCCTTTCCCTGATGACTTTTCTAACTCGCTGTCCCTCCATCTGTTCCCCAGTTGACGTGATCTTTAATTTGTTTGTGCTCTCAGAGTACTTTATATGTTCCGTTTGCGCCGTTTCCTTGCCTTAAGTCCCTAGTAGGTTGTAAGTTCTTCAGGCACCGGGACCCACCTTACCTCATTTATCTTTACATTATTCATTTGGCAGATGTTTACTGAGCCCATTATGGGCCGGCTTGCAACCTAGCGCCAGCATACCATAAAAGTCCAATTAATGCGAAACCGAATTGAAATGCCCGAGGAATTTCAGAGCGGCTAACCTTAAGGAGGGGCCACTTTACGCCCGACTTAAAAGCCTTGCTGGCTTTCGTTCTTGGAAGCACTGGGCTCTGATAGGTTGTTGTTTCCTTCTTCTGGGAACATATATCACCCATCTTTTGGGAAAACGTTTTCCCTTTCCCTTCCCCCAACTCCAGTTCCTGTGATTTGAGAAATCTGCCGTGCTTCTTACATTTTGCTCTCTTGGTCCCTGTTGACTGATTCAAAGTGGACAACTGACCCAAGCTGGGCCAATCAGAGCTTTTCCCTGGGATTTTTGAAAGGGGAACAGAGGAAGAGAGAGCCTGGAGGAGGCCAGGGTGTGTATTGCCGTCTGTATAAGAAGCCGGTGTGCAAAAGGATAGGGTTTGGCTGGTGCACAAAGAGGAGAGTGGAGGCAGAAAGAAAGAGCCTCTGGTTCCAGTTGCATCAAAGATCCAGACCTATCTGTCCATCCCATAGCTTGCTCTGTCTGCCTTCCACTGTCCGGCTGAAAGGTACAACCTTCCAGGTATAAGACGAACAAGTCCTGGGAATGTAATACACAAACAGCGTGGTGACTAGTTCACGATACTGTGGTGTATCCAGCAGTCCCCCCTTATCTGTGGTTTTTCTTTCCACGGTTTCAGTTACCTGAGGTCAACGGCCGTCTGAAAATATTAAATGGAAGATTCCTAACGTAAACATTCGTAAGTTTTAAATTGTGCGCCGTTCTGAGTAGCGCGATGAGCTCTCGCACCGTCCCGTCCCGCCTGGGTGTGAATCCTCCCCTTGCCCGCTGCGTCCACGCTGTAGACGTGCCCCGCCCGTTGGCCGCTTAGCTGCCGCCTGGGCTATCAGATGGACTGTCGCGGTATCACAGTGCTTGTGTTCAGGTAATTTTTATTCTCCTTAATAACGGCCCCAAAGTGCAAGAATAGTGATGCTGGCCATTCAGACATGCCGGAGAGAAGTGTAAACTTTACCGTAGTGTGTAGGAAAAAGCAGAAAACATGAAGATTCGGCACCATCTGGGGTTTTGGGCACACACTGGGGGTCTTAGAACGCATCCTCCGCAGATGAGGGGGGACTACTCTAGTTTCAAGTTGCTAAGAGATATCTTTTTTTTTTTTAATCCTTACCGAAGGGTATGTTTTTATTGATTAGAGAGAGAGAGACAATGATGTGAGAGAGAAACATTGATTGGTGAGAGTAGATCTTCAAAGCTCTTATCACAAGAAAAAAAATTGTAACTACGTATGGTGACAGATGTTAACTAGACTAGATGTTAACTAGTGAAGGTTCCAGGATCAGTCCACATCTGCATTACTTTTCATGCTTGAGACATACTTAACGATAGTCACTAAGACTGTGACACGTTTGCAGGGTGACACATGATTATTAGACTTAGTGCGGTGATCCCATTGTAAGGTATATAAAAACGTAGGATCATTCTGTTGTACACCTAAAACTAACGCAACATTGCATATCACCTCTACTTAAATAAAAAAGATAGCTATAAATATACATTCCAATATTCTACTCTTTATTGGATCATCTTGTGCACCGCCCCCCACCCCCTCTTTGGAGACCATGGAGCTAAGAAATTCACTTACCCAGCACCACTTTGCACTGTAGTAGGTACACAGGAGTTGGCTCTGATGACAGTCCCCACCTGACATTTATTTCATGCTCTTTTAAATCCAAATGGGCACTTTCACACCTGCTGCAAAGCTGAGTGATAAAACATCTGTGTTCTTAGTCTTTCCCTTTTCTCTTGATTGATGAGGTGGGTTTCACTCGGGATTTTCTCTTAGCTTTACCTGCATGATGTACCTGGTGATAGTCTCTCCCCCTCCTGTCCCACTAGCCCCGTGAGAGGATGGGCACTTCCTCGGGAGCATCTGGGATTTGGCTACAACTGTCCACAATTCCTCTTCTCTCTCCTGTTGTATTAATTAGGAACCTTTTTGTGGCAAGAGCAGGAAACCCAACTGAATCTGACTGAAGCAGGAAAAAGAATTGGTTAGCCCCCATGACTAGACAGGGTGAACATCTGGCTGCATCCAGGTGCTCAAAACGATGTCACTGAGATTTATCATCTCCCTCACTGCAGTTTTTTGACCAGGTTGTCCTCCCTTCATTGGCAGTGGCTCTGTGTGTGGTGGCTCCCAGAAGCAATAGCTCATTTTATCCTTACGGTCAACAATTCCAAAAGAAAGTTTCTTCTCATCAGTTCCAACAGAAAAGTTCAGGGATGGGCTTTTATTGGATTACCTTGGGTAATCCAATGGGCTTTTATTGGATTACCTTGGATTACCTGAACCATTGGCTGCGGTCAGGTAAATGCAATGCTTGGATTGGCCAGGCCTTGGCCGCATGACCACGCCTAGCACTGGGGTCGAAGCACTGCCCCGTCCACAATGCAAGGGAGCCGGGGGGCGGAGGGGGGGCTGTAACCCAAAGAGGAGTGGGGTGCGAAAGCACAAGCTCCACCCACCTTCCCCACCTTTGAATGAGGACTTTCCTCCACAGAGGCTCAACCACAGTGTCAGAAAAACAAGAGCCTTCAGCCTGGGTTGCAGCTTTCTCCTTGCGGTGCAGTTATGACGCTGACCCCCCAGGTACTGCGTGCTCCCTTCCTTCTTGGTAGAAGGTTCCGTGCTGCTGGCAAGCGTGATGGGAGCATAGTAGGAATACGGACCGCTAGGTGGTGCTAGAGCCCTGAGAAATAGTCTTGGAAAGTGGCAAGCGGGAAGGTGGAGGAAGTCCTGTGATTTGGGCATCCCCCCCCCCCAACTTGAGACAGACAGACAGACGCCCCATTCTAGACTTGGCTCTGCCACTTACTGGCTATGTGACCGTTGGCAAATGACCTTAAGTTTTGGTATCCTTGCTTGTAAAATGGCGATGGCGGCAAAGCCTGCCTCAGAGGGATGCTGTGAGCATCGCCTACGACGCTGCCCGAGTGCCGTCGAATCTGCACACTGTGGAGTGCAGTCGGATCGAAGTTAATGACGGTGCCAGGAAGCCCGGCCAGTTAGCTGTTCCTTGGGCATGGTTCCAAAAGCAAGATAACTTCCGTGACCTTGTCTCGCCGCACAGTGAGAGCCGAGGGTCAGTAGGGGAAGGGAGGGAGTTCAGAGTCAGCTGGACATGAGTGTTTTAAAACGCCACTTGGAGCCTCCGTGTCATCGCAGTCAAGCAGGTGGGCCCTGCCTGCCTTGCAGAATCGTGAGGATATATGTGCCGGGCATTTTGCAGCGTCTGGGACGAGGCAGCCCCTCAATCAAGGCTAGATGGCGATGGGGCTGCCGGTTGCTTTTTGTGATTCTGTCCTCTGGGCCCCCCCTCTCCTCTCCTGGCCTCTCCTCCCACTTTCTGCTTTAACCCTCGCGGCCCAGGGAGTACTGATGTCATGCCTCTGTCTCCAGTGCAGCCCTCTCTCCTGAGTTTGATTCCTTCCCTCGACTGCCCCTCACGCATCTCTCACTCCACATGCTCGAAACACAACCCCTCACCTTCTCATTCCAAACTTTTCCTCCCTCTCCTCCACCCAGTGGTCCAAGCTGGAAAACTGAACATGATTCCGGACACTCCTGCCCTCTGCCCGCTTTTACCCACCACACCAAGCTCTGCTGGTTCTACCTTTTAAATATCCTTTCAAGGTCTCCCCGTCCCCACTGCCGTTGCTCTCCTCATGGTCACTGCCACAGCCTCATCTTAGCTCCCTGCTCCTTGCCTTGCATTCACATAGTAGCCGTTGTTTTGTGTGTGTGTGTGTGTGTGAATGCAAATATGATTATTCCCCTGCTCTAAATCCTTCCATGGCTCCCTATTGCCAGTAAGTTGGTCTAAACCTCATAAGATGGCCTAGAAGGCATCTAAACACCTTCTACTTCCTTCCCCAGCCTCCTTCCTACCCTTCCCTACCCTGCACTGCCCACCCGACCTCATGGGCCAGACAGACTCATGCTTACTTCCTCAAATGACATCCGAGTTTCTTTTTGCCTCTCGGCCTTTGCGCATGATGCTCTATCTGGAACATTCTCCCCTCCCTCCTTTTCCATTTACCCTTCTCTCCTTGGCTCCTAGTCAGCTTCCAGGTATCATCACCCTCCATCTGCTACACATCCGCCCACCCATCTGCCCACCCACCCATCCATCCGTGGCTGTATATATAATGTTAAGAAATGGTGTGAAATAGGGATAAGTCCGTATCTATGTAACCGAGTTATCGTGAGATTTCAATGATATTAGGAGGCAATATTATTCACCGGGCACTGGGCCGGATGCGTAACAAGCTCGATAGGTGGCAACTGTTGTCGTCTTGCGAGTGTCTGAACAGCATGCCCGCATTCCCCAGCTCCAGCTCTTTCCCGGCCAGGCATCAAACATTCAGCTTAATTTTATTATCCGGGGTTGGAGGAGGAGAAATACAGCGCAGGAATTTGGAGAGGGAGTGGTGGGAGTCAGGCTGGACCAGGGAGGAACAGGGACTGGAGGTGGAGCCTGGGGCGTGAGGGTGAGGGGGGTTTCTACCTGGGAGCGTCTCCCTTTAGCATGTGGCCAGAAGCGTCTCCAGATGACCCTGCTATTGCACCGGCATCTGTGAGCGTAGGCAAGAAGCAGGAGCCCAGTGTCAATGACGAGGGCTCCTCCACGGGGACAGCTGGTCGACCCCGGCCCCGACTATATCTGGGCACTCTGGGGCCGTAAGGGGATGTTGATCCGGTTTTGCAGCCAGTTGATATAGTCCTCTTGAGGCATATGGATAATGTGTTCTCGCACAAACTGCAGGGCAAACACAGCGGCAGCCTCAGACTTGGTCTGAAAGCCGGGCTCTTTGCTCTCCCCCCCCCCCCCCCCGCTCCCACCCCAGATCCTGGAATATTTGTGATTGAGGTTGGCGGTCCCAGGATGCCAGCGACCAGGCATTCGTGGTGCCTGGAGCATCGTGCTGGGGGTGGTTCTCTCTAGGAAAAGATCCCTGTCTAGCATCCTAGGCTCATTTTAAGCCCCTTCTATTGACCCAAAGAAATTCGGGGACATCAGGAAAACCCAGCTGTCCACATTTTTCTTTCTTTTCTACTCCTTAATATCTTAAAAAAAAAAAAAAAAAGTCATTTGTCCTTTAAATTTCTTTTGGCGTGTAGACCCCTTTGAGAATTGATGACAGTTATGGGCTGGCCTCCAGGAAAGGGTTAAGACACAGAATGTAGTTTCAGATAGACTCTAGATTAAGATGCCCACTATTCAGGTTCTCAGAAGTTCTGGGACGTTTTCACCGGGGGAGGAACATGCTGTTTTACTAGCCGGGGTCGTGAACTCACCTCAGAGAATGGGGGGAGCCTCGCTATCCCCTCTCTTCTCTTACCCATTCAGAGATTGTCCCACAACTGACTGGTTAAAGGTGGACTCCGTAACTGGCAAGTGGAGGTTGGTGGGACAGTTGCCCTAGAGTTGGTTTTGGAGTAGGCAGCTGGAGTCTTTCCTGGAAGAACCCCCTTGCTCGCTTTCTTTTAAACCCATCGACTGCCAGTGAGTTCCCCCGACAATTCCTGCTCTGCTCTGCTTTGGGGCCTTTGCACGTGCTCTCCCCCTTCCTGCCCTGCCCTGTCTCCTTCTCTTCATGGTGCTGTCTTTTCAGCATTCAGGTCTCAGCTTAAAAGCCACCTTCCCCCGTCGCCCTGGTTGAGATAGGTCCCCTTTACCTTTTACCTTGAACAAGTGCCCCTCAAACTTTATGGTGCAGGAAAGTCACCTGGGATGCGTTGGTGGATATGGTTTGGAACCTGAGGTTATGCATTTCTAACAGGCACCCAGGGGAGGTCATGCTGTTGGTCCGTGGGCCACAATTTTGGTAGCCAGCCTTAGAGGGCTCCTTGTTATGGTCACCAGGTATTTCATTCACTCGTCCGTCTATTTCTATCTCTCTAAGGCCTCCATGTTTCTTTCTGTTTTAAAAATATGTTTTTATCGATTTCAGAGAGAGGAAGGGAGAGGGAGAGAGAGAGATGGAAACATCAATGATGAGAGATAGTCAGCGATCGCCTGCCTCCTGCACATCTCCACTGTTCATAGATTGATGCTCAACCACTGAGCCACGCCGGCCGGGCAAGGCCTCCTGGTTTCTAGGGGGCACCATTTACAAAGAACATACTGTCCCCTGGAGTTGAACAACCAAGGTCATGTGACCATCCCTCTTCTGTTAGATGATACGCTCTGTGAAGGTAGAGATCTTTGTCTTCTAAACAGTGCCCGGGTGTTGAGAGGTGGTGGGATGTGGGTGCCAGGGGCATGGTGAGGGGAAAGGACATGGCGGTTACCTCGACAGCCGCAGCGACGTCTGGGGAGCAGAGTTCCCAGGTCCTCAGATCCTGCAGCACCTTCAGGAGGACGTGGGGCCTGATCCTCAGGTCCAGGTTTTCTCCGTACTTCTGCAGTTTTGCCAGGATCTTTTTGGCGGGGCGGAAGTTCTTCAGATCTTCAGGGAGTTTGGACAGAAGATCAAAGTACCTTCCATTTCAAGAAAAGAGGGCCAATTAGGAAGCTGCTGGGAGGTGGGTCTGGGCACCTCGGGCCCTCCATCTCCACTCTCTTTCTACCTCTCTTGTGATGCCTCCAGGGCAGCATCCGTTTTTACCTGGGGGCCTTTCCTCCTCCCTAAACGTAAGGGGCCCACCACCGATCAGGTAAGTCTTTCATTTTTAAGGGCAGTAAAGGCTGGAGCGTGACTTGCAGCTCATTAGGAAAACAAATTAGGGATGCATTTATGATTTTTCTAGCCTGCAGACAATGTGAAAAGCTTACAAGAAAGGAAGGGACACGGAGATTTTGAAGCTTCCCTTTTGAGAGTTAATCAGGCCAGGAGGACATGGACACATCTGTGGGGAACTCTCCAGAAAGCAGGAGGTCCTCACACACAGAATGTAGGAGGAGGAAGGGGGTAGGGGAGTAAAAAGGCGGAGGAAGTGTGTGTTTTTCCCATGTCTCTGTAGCGCGTAAGCTTGGGCCACAGCTCTTGTGCGTTTCGGTGGGTTCTGATGCTGTGACAGAGCGTGAGGTTTGCTTGGTAATCCACGGTGGGAGCAAGGTAGACTCTACTCCGGAGGTGGTTCGGGTGTGATCAGGGTTTAAGGTGTGTCTTTTAAAAAAGAGGGGTGGTGGCATCTCTTAAAAAAAAAAAAAGTTTCCCCTCCCCCTGAAATATACGTACCCACTGTGGAAAAATTTGAAGAAGAAATGTGGTTATCCATCATCGCACATTTCGGGCTCCTGATACTGTTTTATATTCTAAGATCCATGATTATATATGTTTGTGTCTCTTTGTAAGCTCACGTCCCACATTATTAAAATCATGGAAGGGAATTTTGGGCTCATTTTTAGACTCACCTTACTCTTAGAGCTCGATTTACTACTCCCCCTGCCAGGATTAGGTTCGTAAAAGCACAGTCCACCTGACTCCAATTCTGTGTTGCTGAGGAGCCTAGAGACTGGGGTCAGGCAGGGGTTTAAATCCTAACCGTTCCTTGTTTGTAAAGTGGGGATTGATATGTACCCTTTACCTATCAGGACTTTTGTGGGGAATAAAATAGGTAAGTTATGAACGTTGCTTAGGGTGGTGTCTGCCACATCCAGGAACCACTCAGTTCATGTTGCTTTTGGCTGTACTTACAGTATCACCTGGGGCACAGTGTTCCTAGCACGTGCCCGCCTGCTTTTGTATCCTGAAGGGGTTAAATTGTTTGGGGAATAGTGGTCGCCCAGCAGACCTCTGACTCTGGATGTTTTCAGGTTGTTCTGCCTCGTGAGCCTGTCCCATCGGGGCTGGCGAGCTAGTCTTTATTTGCAAGTCTGAATCAAACAGAAGATAAATGTGGAGAACTGAGCTGGCTGGCTGGCCTGTGCCTCAGGAACTGAGGGAGTCTTGCCTGATTGTGCTCTGGACGTAGCCTGTTTGGGGGGTGGAGGGGGGAGGTCCTATTGCTGGCGGAGGACAGTCTTGGAGGGATGCCTCCCTATGTCTCGAGGGCGAACGGGAGCAAATGTGATTTTGTGACCACAGCCCGCCCTGCCTCCCCTCCAAGGACCGGCTCATCTGGCTCTCAGGGTACTTACCAGTGGTCGGCGATTTCTTCCGCGTCTCCTTTTACCATGGCGACTCTGTGTCTCATTTTTGCTATGTCCTTTTGAAAATTCGAAACAAGGACAAAAGAATGGAACTTCTGGAGGCCTCTCTCTTCCTGGCGCCTGCGTCACAGGTTGTAGGAGAAAGAGGGGGAAGGGTCAGACCCCCGGCTCCTTTAAACCATCCTAGCGGCCCCTTGAGATCGGACTCGAAACACCTTTCCTTCCTGAGGTTCCCCTAACCCGGCCGCTGTTGAATGGACGGTCTGGCTTTGGTGACGGAGGTGACACAGCTCTCTCCATGGTCCTGAAATGCTCTTGCTAAATCCAGTAACTTTTTTTTTTTTTTTAAATCAGCCTTGCCCCGCCAGGCGTGGCTCAGTGGCTGAGCATCGACCTAGGATCCAGGAGATTGGGGTTCAATTCCCGGGTTGCGGGTTGCAGCCGATCAATGACTCTCTCATCACTGATGTTTCTCTCTCTCTCCCCCTCTCCCTTCCTCTCTCTGAAATCAATAAAGATATAGTTTAAAAAATTAAATAAATAAAAAATAAATCAGCCTTATTCTCTCCCTGCTCTTGATTGTATTTGCACAGATTCCTCACCTGTGAAGTGAAGGGTAATAATGGTTCCTAGCTCTCAGAGGTGAAGACTAAGTAGCAGAATGTGTTTAAAGTGCTGAACTTAGTGCCCACCTGCCACACAGTAGGAGTTTAACTCACGTTGGTTCCTCTCTTCTCCACTCCCCTTATAATTTTGTGCATGTGTCTTATCTCTCCAAAGAGACTTTATGTTATAAATATGACTGTGCCATTCACCGATACTGTATATGTTTCAGTGGCTTCCCATTTTACTCAGAATAAAGCCCTCTTGAGTAACTTGCCCTCTGAGGCTCTGGATTATTCAGGACCTACAACATTTTCCAGCTTTATCCCTACCTTTCCCATCTCTTCTCTCCCAGAATTTTATGATAAGTCTCTGAGATAAAGTTCAACCTCCACAGCCGGGCGAGTAAGGCCTTTTATGATCTGGCCTCTGTCTATCTCTGATCACCTTGTAAGCAACCCAAGTCCCAGCCACACCTGGCTACTGGCAGTTCCTGGCCCAGTGGGCCCCTTCTGGCTTCTGGGACTTGGCTGTTCTTTCCTCTGGAACTCCCTGGCCTCCTCCGTTTTCCTGTGTGACTCTGGGATTGAATTCCTTCGCTTTTATCGCTTAACTCCTGGGTGACCTTCGACAGGAGACATCTCTGGGCCCACTTTTCTCATCTATAAAATGGGTCTAATAATAGTACCTACCCCATAGGATGGTTGTGAGAACTCAGCGGTAAGTAAACACAAGGCTCTTACACCCGTGACTGCTGTACAGTAAGTGCCCTGGAAATATCACCTGTTTTTATTAAGCTGAAAACGTTGTTTCCTCCAGGAAGACCTTCTGGTTGCTGCTGCAGGCCGGGCGGGACACCCTCCTCCTGCGTTGCCTTAGCCCCCTGCTCACTTCCCCTTTGCCCTCATTACCCTGTGTGGTAACAGCCTGTCTACTTGTCTGTCTCCCTCACGAGACTGGGGGCTCCCAGAAGGCGGGTGCGGATCACCTCTGACCCCGTGGCCCAGAGCAGCCAGTCCATCCACGCTGAGAGGGTGAGAGAGCGAAGGGTCGCCATGCAACTCATGTTGAATGGACAAGTTCACTGGCGTGAACGGCCCCTGCAGTCAAGGGACAGGCTGGGACGGGAGGCAGTAACTGGGTTGTCAGAATAGAAAAGTTTCCAGGGGCCCCCTGGTGCTCTTGAAATCCAGATACAAATTTTAATTATGATGTTTGTGGTTGTGCCTGGTGCAGCTGTCACCTGCCACTTCTCTGCCCTCTTCAAATTCCCTGAGTCCCTTTCAGCCTCAGGACTCTGGATGCACTTTTCCTGTTGCCTGGAATGTACATCTGCCCTCTCACCACCCCACCAGCTCCTCCTCATCCTTCAGGGCTCAGCCTTAGAGTCACCTCCTTGGAGAGGCCTTCCTGGATTACCCGACCTAAATGAGGTCCCCACGGTTTCTCCCCCTCTCAGAGCACCCTGTTCTTTCCCTGTACGGCAGTGATCGTAATCTGTACCTATGTATTTATTCAGTTATTTTTGTTCCTGCCCATATTTTTCAGGAGAGACTCTAAGCTCCCCGAGGGCAGAGAGCACGTCCTTCCTGTCCCCTGCCGTAGCCTCGGCACCAGCACCTGGCATCGGGTGGGCACAGAGTAGGTGCCAATTGAGTGTGTCCTTTGAGTGAATGCATCTGTGTGTGCCCTTACTTCATGAGGATTTCCATCTTGTCCTGCAGACAGAAGCCGGCCTCCTGGGCCACACTGTAGAACTTGGCCCTCATGGTGGTACACACGTTGGTCTTGCAGTGGATGAGGTCACGGTAGGTGCGGCTGTGGGCACAGACAAGAAGGGCTTGGGGGATCAGGCCCAAGAGACCGACCCGTGAGGCTGGCCTCTCTGGGCCCCAAGGTGCTTTGCAGTGGGGATTCCCTGGACCCACCTGGGCTCTCTGGGCTCACCTGGAGCCTCCCCCAGCATCCCCCGCTCCCCCCCCCCCCCCCAGATGTAGGAAGGACAGATCTTCCCAGCGGTATCAGGCTGGTGGTGCAGGCCTTCTGAAATGAGCCCACAGTGACACATCTGGCTAGTTGAGCCCAGCAAATGTGAAGGACCACGAGATAAAGATGGAGTTTGGAGCTGGGAAGTCCAGGCTCAGACTCCAGTGCCACGTTTGTTAGCTGTGTGGGTCGGGCGGGACGTTTCACTGGCCGAGTGTCAGTCTGCTCCTCTGTAGAATGGGATGGTGTCGCCGCTTCATAGGATTGCTTTTGATGAATAAGTGAGATAGTGAATATGGAAGGCTTTGCCCAGGGCCTGGCACAGAGGCTGGATCTGTTGCCATGGCCTGTGTCGGTGCTCAGCGTCTTGACCTTGAGCCCCTTGCCCTGGGAGCCCCTGGTCCTTCAGCAGTGTCTATGGCTCCAGGGGGCCTGGTCTGCACTGGGTTATTTCCCCGGGAAGGTAGAGGGTCTGGTCACCACCGCCCCTCTGGCCCTCCTGGCTTACCTTTTCATCTTCTGGATTGGTTGGCTGTGGCTTTCTCCACTTGTGCTGCTGGACCTCTCGCTGAAACACAGAGGGACAGTTTCAAGTTGCCTAGTGCCTGTTTTTCACACAAAGGGCACTTTCAGGGTCCCCTTGACACCTGCCGGCCCCCAGGATTCAGGTAAGGGAGGTGGTTCCAGTGAAGTCGCCAGTTATAGAACTCGGTGTGTATTTTCCCCATCTCTTTGCCTTTACCCCGTTCCTGGGGTGTCCTTGTTCCCTCCCCCATTACTCAAATCCTACAGTGTTTCCTGGTCTACAGCAGGTTCTACTTGCGCCGCCTCCTCTGGTCCAGCGTTGACTTTTGGTCTCTGCCTATTGGCAGGATGACATACTTTCTGGATCCCAGCTTCTTTTGAATAAAACAGGTCTCTCTACCTAGAGGATAGGTTCATTGTAGATACTTCCTTCCTCCTGTCTACACCCATGAGCTCGTAACCCAGAGCTGAGGGAGGACTTGGTGATGGGATGGTCGAGTCCTGCTCGTCTGTCAAGTTGTCTTGGGTGCTCCTGACCCCAGGCTGACTGACTCTTCCTTTACTTTAAGGATTCTCTTCTCTAAATTGGACCCTTGGGCTGAACATCTATTTCACTTGACTTTGGAGGCAGGCAGAGCTGGGTGCAGAGCCCAACCCTGGTCTTTGGGCAGGGAACTCCACTCTGGATCGTCAGCGTCTTCATCTGTGACCAGTCAACTCCTCACACCATCTGACCAGTTTTCACGTGGGTCTAGCACCTTCTCTCTCACCCTGTCTCCCTCTGTTTCTTCCAAATGCCTCAAAATCTGACTGGACTGCTTTATCTGTGTGGTTTTAGAGGGTAAGACTTTTTCCCCTCCCTTTGATGGGTGGCTAACCCTTTCCTTTTGGCCTTGTGACATCCAGGACTTCTTTAAGGAGGAAGGCTGGTGCTGTTCCAGACCCCTCTCCATAGGAAAGGTCCTGGCCTTTCCTGCTGTTCCCAGAGGCTCATGGGAACAGACCATGAGGTCTTAGGCCTGGCAGGTGATGGAGCAAATGCTTATCCCACTCAGCTGGGAGGCAGAGCCCCAGTGCTGATACCCAGAAGGCCTTGTGTTGGATTCTAACCAGCTACCTCAACCCCTGCAGATGAATCTTTGGGGGAGTGTGTTGGCTTTGACCTTCCTCATGCAGATGGCTTCCTTCTTTTCTAGACCTGACACCATGACTCAGGGAGGAGTTGGGAGGTGAGGGAAATAGTGTTATTAGCTGTGGTAAACAAACAAACAGATATAAACAACAAAAGATCCCTTGGCCTGTCTCAGTCTTCCTTCCCTTGTCTCTCGTTGACTTTTGGCCATACTGGTCTTTGCTCAGTGCCTCTAAGTTGCTTCCTGTCTCAGGCCCTTTGCACATGCTATTTCCTCTGCTTGGAACACTATTCCCACCTTTCCCACTCACAGGCTAGATTGTTCTTTTTTATTTCAGGTCTCCTCTTAAATGTCAAAGTCAGTCTTGGTTAGGACCCTGATGCTCGACGTTCACCCATAGTCCTGATTACAGGGCTGACTCGGGGGGGTTATCTGATAAATGCATGATTGGCCCATTAGACCAGCAGTTCTTAACCGTGGGCAGAATTCAAGGAGTCCGCGCATGCGGTTGGAAAGAAAGTTACACCTTTGCTTTAGCCGTTCGCAGGAATGGAAATCACAGGCGTCTGCACATCACAATTGCAACGGTGGGAGCTATTTTGAAAAATCATTTGCCCTTGACACTAATCCAAAATTATGGCCGTTCCTGGAGCTGCCGCCGAGTCTTGTTACGTGGTGTGTTTGTTGAAGATGCTCACAGATTTACTACATCCAGATATGGCTGTAATATCGTAGTCCTTCTTACTATAGATTTCTTTGTAAACCTTGGTAATTTACAGTTTGCATTTGAAAGCATTTTTCTGAAAGGATCCATAGGCTTCCTTGGACTGTCAAAGGGTTTATGGCACAAAAAAAGTGATGACCCCTGTCCAGACAGAGATTCATCAGGGCAGGCTGCGACGGTCTTGTTTGCTGCTGAATCCCCCCAAAACCTAGCACAGTCCCTGGCACGTAGTGGGCTCATTGAATATTCTTGAGACGAATGAATGACATGGGGACAGATCTCCTCTGCTCCGTTACAACTAACCCAATAAAGAGGAAAGGACTAGTTCTGCAACGTGCCCTCCCTTCTTTATCCCTACATACCGGTGAGTGTCAGCTGTGTGGCTGGTTAGTGTACAGTCGCTGGGGAGAAAGGCCTGGGTACTCGCCCCCCAGCCTCAGGAGTTAAGGGGCTTATTTCTAGTGAGGAAGGAAAAAGCCACCCATCCCCATCCCCCTTTCCACGGTCTGGTGAGGAGCCTGTCTGTACACAGCCCCTGGAACTGCGGGGTGCCTCCCGCCTACCTGCTGTGGGCCCCAGGCCTTCCTACCTGGATTTGTAGGTGGTCTGCGTGTCTTTATAGGTAGAATCGCTCTTGATCTGTCTCACCATCGACAAGATACTGCAAAGCAAGACGAGTCTCTTAATAAGGTACCAGACCTATGGTGCTCCTCAGGCGGTTACTCTCTGTGGGGGGACAAGTCATTCTCTTTCTAGAGCAGGGCTACTGAGACTCTCCCAGGCACAGGAATTGCCTGGAGAGATTGCTGAGAATACATATTCCTGGGTCATCTCTTGGGGATTTGGATACATCAGGCCTAGGGTGGGTGGGGCCCAACCCTAAAAGCTGCATTTAAAACCACATGTGCACACACATGCACATACACACGCACACGCATGAGCACATGCACACTTGCATACACATGCGCGCTTCTGCTGCACATGTGCAGGGAGCACACTTTGAAACCTTAGAGTTTCTCAGCATATTGTGAAGAAATGCCCACCGAAGTGCTTATTACAAAATACGTTTTTTTCCGGAGTTTCCGACCCCTTGAGTCTGGGGTGGGGACCAGAAATTTGTATTTTTCACGAGCACCCCAGCTGATTCTGATCTTTGGGGACCTGTGGAAAACACTGCTAGAGGAATTTACGAAAAGGCTGTCTTCCTAGATGATGATGTCATCTGAATGCTTGTGCCCCTCCACCTCCGGTTCATACCTTGAAATCCCAACCCTCAAGGTGATGGTTAGGAGGTGGGGCCTTTGGGAGGTAATTGGATCGTGAGGGTGGAGCCCTCATCCATGGGGTTAGTGCCCTTCATAAGAGGCCCCAAAGAGCTAGCTTGTCCCTTCCTCCTTGTGAGGTTACAGTGAGAAGACAGCTGTCTGTGAGGCAGAGGGCCCTTACCGGACACCAGATCTGCCGGCACCTTGATCTCAGATTTCCAGCCTCCAAAACTGTGAGATAGAAATGCCTGTTGTTTATAAATGACCCAGTTTATGGTATTTGTTACAGTGGCCCAGACAACTAAGACAGATGACAGAAGGAGCTCTGGCCTTGAGGCTGGGGACTGGGTAGTTGGCTTTTAGGGGTTCCTAAAAACCCCAGAATTCTTTGTCAGCCTCGACGGGAGCAGATTTGGTGCCTAAAGTGAGAAGGGAATCTAGCTTCTGAAGTGAGGAGGGCGAAAGAAAACCTGCAGCTCCTCCTGTCCCTGCAGCTCCGGGGAGAGCCTTCAACGCCCACCCGCTGCCTTGGTGAGAGATGGGGGAGAATTTCCTCCCGGAGGGTGAGGGTGGGAGATTTCAACAGGCTCTTGCTCTGTAACCATGGTTATGTTATCATTAAAGCGAATGCAGAGGTCACATGGTGAGGTTTGTGCGGACCAGGTCCTTGCATGGTTTTGTCTTTGACGACCTCATGCGAGTCGCTCATCACCATTCCTCCACGACTGGGAGACGGAGCGATGCAAATGGGTAATAAACCTGTCTCATTGGGGTGCTGCGAGGACTGTGGGACACTGTGTGTGTGAAATAAAAGTCACGGCCGTCACCACCACTACGACCACACCTGCCATTTGTTGAGTGCTTACAACAATACCAGGCACATTCTAATATGTTAAATATCTCACTGAATGCTTAAAACGACTCATTGGGGTAGACATTACCGCCGTAACAATGATAACAATACTTTACCAGGATAATAGCATTTAACTCTCACTGCAACCCTTTGGGATAGGTTGTCGGTGAGCCTCATTCTACAGAATCGGAATAAGGCTCAGAGAGGTGAAGCAACTTGCTCAACATCACACAGCAGTGAAATGCTGAGAATGGAAATTGACCCTCGTCTGTTTGGTCCCAAGGCCAACGCTTTGATGCTGCTCCATTTCATTTTATGGATGAGAAAACGGAACTTTAGAGAAAGGCTGAGGAACTTGTTCAAAGGCATCAGAGTTTGAACCCAAGGCAGTTCCGACTCCAAAGCCAGTGTTCACACTGTGAGTTCTTACAAAGGGAGGAGCCTTAAGGAGCTGATCGTCATTACTTTCTGTGCCTCTTGCTGATGAATCAGGCACAGCAGTCAGGGGCCAGTGTCGTCTCCGAGTGCCTGCGAGGGCCACGCCTCGGAGCCCCGATGCCAGTTGGGGCAGTAGCAGGGAAATTCATCATTACAAGCAGAGGTGAGGGTGCTCGGCGAACTCTAATTATGGTAATAACAATAACCACTAAGTCATATCCGGCATCTCAGTAGGCTCAAGGTGGTGATGAACCTCTCCTGGTGCCTCATTTATTTTCAGCCAGTGCTTTGCTTATTTGGAGGAACCCACACTTGGGAAGGGAGCTCCAGCTCTAGCCCGTCTGCTCTCCAAGGCTTTTAGAGGCCAGAAGCTCTGTGGATGAAGCTTTCCACCAGAAGGAAGACATTTCAGGTTTAAGTCTGACACCTGGAGCCAATCACATTGGTCACCAGCCTGAAATGTCAAAGGAGTCTTGTGGCTCCCGGGATAGACACGAGAATCCTGGAGGTAGCTTCCACGGTCTCAGACAGACTTATGTCTCTTCACATCCATTTTGGCTGCATTTTAGTTCTTTGAAGGTGCCATGGTCTCTCTTGAACATGTTTGTGTATGTATATGTGCTGGCTGTAATGCTCTCCCTTCCCCCTATCCCCACCTCCTTTTCATGCTTCATTCGAAAATCTCAGCTTAATGTTTCTTTCTTGGAGGAACCTTCTCTGATCCCCAGACCAGATCGGATACCTGTAGTATTTACTCTCACAGGTCTGAGCTTTCCTGCCAGAACACCTCCCTCTGTAATGAGTACAGAGCCCATACACTTTCATAGTCACTAACAGAATGGATGGATAGAGAACGGTTTTTGGAAATAGATCTGGATTCAAGTTGTGGTCTTACATTCATTAGCTCGGTGACCTCCAACAAGTCACTTTACTTCTCTGGGCCTCATTTCCTCATTTGTAAAACAAAGATGATAGTATGGACCTCCTAGGGTGGTTGTGAGAACCTGGAGAGATGATATATGTGAGAAAAGAACATCGCTCAGTGCTTACACCAGAGAAAACACTCGGTAACTGGGAAAGGCTATTGTCAATGGTACCGTGGTTATTCTGATACCCTTTATTTGCCCCAGGAGTCCAGAGAACATACCTGGGTGCGCTTTTTTGCGTCTCACTATCCTTCATGACCGTCCTCCGGGCCTCTTCCCGAACCATCTCCAGGAGCTTCTGCAGATCTGATGGAACATAAGAGGTCACTCACTATCTGGAGGACTCTCTTGAGACTGGATTGTGCAGGACAGGGCCCAGCCCCCAGCCTAACGTGGTATGAATATAACAATAACCATACATTTTTAAGAAGAAAACCGGGTCCCATTACTCCTGTACCGAAACCTTCCAGAGACTTCCTGTTGCACTTGGAATAATTCTGAAGTCCTTACCTTGCCCCTGCAAAGGCTGTTTAGGCTCTGGCCCCTGCCTCCCTCCCTGGCTTCATATCTTCAGGTCTCAGCTCAAACGTCAGGGTTGAGAGAGGCCTCCCTTAACCACCCAGCTAAACTAGCCCCATTCCCACCATTAGTCTCTTTCTAGCTCGATATCTCGTTTTATTCTTTTTGACCATGTATTATCTGCATTTATCTTGCTATTTATGGTTTTCTTGTTTATTGTCTGCTTTTTCCTTCCAAAATGTGAGCTTAGGGAGGGCAGGTACTGTAATTCTCCATAGCTAATCGATAGATACGTGTAGAATGAAAGAAGGTTTAAGAGATCCGTAAGAGTCACGCATCTGCTGATGGCTTATCTTAGCTCCACTTCAGGTGATACTCCTGTTCTGTAAACAGCTCTTCAGGGATTGGACCTTTTTTGGTCCCTTGTTGACAAGGGAGATGTTAGGAATCATGGGTGGTTGTTCCTCTGAGTCCTGGCCACTCACTGAACTTTTGCACATTTCTAGCTTTGATGGCCCCAGTTGGGCTTTCTGGTCTACCTTGACCTCTTGTCCAACCTACTTGAATCAACACTACACTCAATCCTTGTCAGCCCAGCCCAGCCCGGCCCGGCCCGGCCCGGCCTGGCCCGGCTTTGGCCCAGCTTTGGCCCAGCTTGGGTGCCACTGAGGGGACATGGCAGATGTGGCCATGGCAGGAACGTGTCCCATGCAGCCGCCTCTCACGCCCCCTGTTTCCCTTTCTTCCTTCTGCCTTCTCCATCTTTCCGTATAAATCCTTCTTTTCACTTCCCTGTCTCCTTGAGGCTCAGGCCAGAAAGTCCTGAGAGTGAACTTTTTACATGACATATGGGGTCCACTCATAGCTGCCTCTGGTGGGGGCCCGCAGGCTCCCCCGAAGGAGTCTGCAGAACTGTGTATTTGTGCATGTTTGAATTTCTCTTCTGGAGAGAGGACCTGTCACTTTCAATAGAGTTTCTAAACAACCCGTGTCTCCAAAATGATGAACCACGGAAAAGGTGTGCTCCAGAGTGGGGATCACAGGGTGGTAAAACTCCCGTGTAGAAAACATTCAGGAGAGGCAAATCCTTAGAGACAGAAAGTAGGTTTGTGGTTGCCGGGGGCTGAGGGTGGGTGGGATAGGAGAGGGTCTGCCAATGGATATGAGGTTTTCTTTTGGGTTGATTGAAATGTTCTAAAGTTAAATCGCGGTTACCCAACTCTGTAAATTTACTAAAAATCATTGAATTGTATCCTTAAAATGAGTGAATTTTAGGGTGTGTAGAATTATACCTCAAAATCTGTTAAAATAGATAATGAATTTCAAAAGTTAGTATGAAAAAATATAAAATAGTTCATTAATAATATTTGTATTCTGATTACAAGTTGAAATGATAATGTTTTGTATAAACTGGGCTCAATGAAATGCATTATTAACGTGGTAAACAGAGAAATTGATGACCATTGGCTGTCTCCCAAGGAGTGGTAGCTCAGAGTAACCCAGGTTATAGGGTATATTTCTGATCTCCTTTGGAGTAAAGCAAAGGGGTCCAAGGAAATAGAACAGGGCCAGGGGCCCCTGTGTCTCTCTAATTGAGTCGGGGCAGAAGTGGGGCAGGAGGCGGTCTTGATGTCCGGCTTCAGGGCGAAGCGTCAGGGCAGATGGGCCAAATCTCAGGCAGGACTTACTGATGTGGAGAGGTTCTTCGTCTGGCTTGGTTGAAGACGATTCAGTGTCCTCGACGTCCTTGCTGCCTGTGGCCTGGATGACCACGGTGGGCGGCTCCTCTGAGCCAGGGTTCATGGAGAGCATGCTGTTCTGGGGAGAGGAGCCCGCGCTGGCCCGGGACAGGCTGAGTGTGGAGCCTCGCCGGCTTGGTTTGCGGCTCGCGGTGCGTAGTGTAGGAATTTTGAATTTCTTGGTCTGAAGGAGAGAGAAGATAGAGGGCTTTTAGAAAGGAAGAAGGAAGGACAGAAGGGTGGGAAGAGGTAAAGAAAGAGGGAGGGAGGCAGGGAGGGAGGGAGGGAGGGAGGAGGGAGAAAAAGTGAAAACCTGGTCCTGAATGTGAATTCCTTTTGGCTCTTCCCAAACACTAGGAGATACACGGCCAGCCTGAAGTGACCCTCTGTCACAAACTGAGATAATTTAAGAATGTGTGCTATTTGAGGTAAAGGGGACGAGACTTTTCTATTCACTGAGCTCCGTGGTTGCCCAGGCCATTGCCACAGGGAGCCAGACCTGTGTTCCCACGGCCTTGCCATGGCCTAGAATGGTTTTCGGCTTTTCTGGAGTGAGTGGTCATCAGAACTGATTTTTAGCCTGTGGGAGAGGATGGGTGGCTCTAATTTCTACATGTTGGTTTTGACCCCAAATTGCACCTATCACACTTAATTGTTCACCAGGTTGACGCCTGGGCCTCAGGAATGAAGATATGTATTAATGTGTGTGTTTTTTTCCACCCCAAAGAACACCAGACAGAAAATTCTAAGCCTGACGTTTTTGTAGGGGGAAGCAGATGTGGCTGGTGCATTGGCACTCTTGTCGCGGGGGGAAGACCTGTGGTTGTGATGGGCAGGAAAGTCTAGATGACAAGTCTCAGAAGCTCTGGGTAGGTAGGGAAAGTCCTGCGAGGGGAATGTGGATTTTTGGAAGGAATGGAGTCAGAGAGGTCTGGTTATGTGTGTATGTGTCCGTGCTTGTGTGTATGTTTGTGTGTTTGTTTATGGGTTTGTGTGTGTGTGTGCGTGTTTGTGTGTATTTGTGTGTGTGTGCTTGTGTGGGTGTGTGGTAGTGTCTGTGTCTGTGTGTTTATGTGTGCTTTTATGTGTGTGTGTGTACACACACGCTCTTGGTGTTCCTTCAGAATGCACTGTGTGAAGTCATGTCCTCATTTCACTCAGGACCCAAGTCCCCGAGAGGCTCCTGACTTGCCCAAGGTCACGCATCCAGCAGGACCCATTTCGGGGAGTCCACTGTATGTGATCAGAAGTAATTTTTTGATTGGCCACCTTGTGGCCGAGTGTGGGCGGAACTGCCCTGCATTGGAAGAGGGAGGGACAAACGATGGGATGCTTCAGAATGTGACAGACGGGGGAACTGGAATTTGAACTGGGTTTACCCCGATCTCCAAGGGAGCACGCGGGTTACAGAATGACTGTGATAAAGGAAAAACCAACGCCAGAAGTTGGCATGTTCTCTCCTTGTATAAATTAGGAGCTTGATACAGCGGCCCCTTTGTCTTGACATTGGTCAAGAGCTTGCTAGACTGACGAGAACCCCCTGCTCCCTGCCACCCTGGGGAGAGATGATGTCCGAGCTCAAGGATATTACATAGAGAAGCTGCCTCCTTCCATTGCCTTTGGCGCAATGTGAATTTCCGACTCTAGAAACCAGGTGCTTGAGGTCAGTGTCAGTTTTGAAGGCTGGACAGATTGTGTCGAGGGGGCAGCCTGGAGTCTTGCAATGAGCACTGGACTCAGAGCCCGGGGACCTCAGGGGTGAGGCCTGGAGCAAGTTGCTCTGCCTTGCCTCAGTTTCATCATCTATAAAACAAAGAGGAGGGACTGGGATGATCTGAGAAGAGCTTTTTGTATCCAGAGTTCGGTGTGCATCTTCCATGAGCTAGGGTTTCATTTTGTGCTTCTGAAGTTGCCATTAATTAAAATTCAATTAACGACCTCAGTCAGGAAATCCACAGTGAAGGGCTGACACTTCTGATTAATTGAGAGTGGCAGAAAAGTAAAACGGGGAAGGGGGAAATGTGACAAGCAGTTTCAGCATCCCCCTTGCCCTTTATTGAACTGACTCTCTCTGAATTGACTTAAATCCCCAATGCTTCTCTATTTTTTAAAAGAATATTTCACTCAAGAGCTGTGTTAACCAGCTGCTGTGTTCCACCTCAGTAGGGACTGCAATGATTCCTTATACTTTTTGAGAAGTAGGGGCTCCAAACTATCAGCCCCAGGGGAAACATTTAGCTGCCCAGAATTATACAAATTGAGGAGAATTTTATATGAAAACTGAGGCTCTTGGTCTCTCTTGAAACTGATAAGCCTTGGGTTTTCATTCTGACATGGCAAAATGAGCTAATGCTGAGCAGAGGTTCTTTCCTTTAGCTGTGTAGTATTCCTGTTTGCCACAGACCTCACCACACCCTGTTGCCTTACTCAGCCTTATTTTTTTATTTATTTACTCATTTTGCCAGGCTCTTATGAACACTGCCTTGGCACTGTCAAGCTCTACACATACAGAAGAATATCACTGCTGTGTGGGTTGATTAGAACCTCTCTTTCACAGTGCTCATTTTGCAGGTGGAGAAACTGAGGTCAGGAGAGATGAAAGGATTTGTCCCATGCGATGCAGCAGACTGAGCCGTGGTGGCTGAGCTAGGTCTCCTGACTCCTAATTTAGTGCTTCCCCCATCCTCAGAGTGGACCACATTGCAGCACAGAGTTTGACCCCACAGGCTTCCCTGGGGGAATTCAATTTTGTGAGAGTTTAAGTGTGGAGATTCGCTCTCCCTTCCTCCAATTTCCGTTGTGTATAATCCCGAAGGACATCTTTTAAAGGTTTGTGGCTCCTGCTGCTTTTTCTGTGCATCTCTGGAGACGGATGCACACGATATCTCCATAGCAACTTCCTGTGATAAAAACCAGTGTTCCTACTTCTCAGAGCTATGAGCACCCTGATGAAATAGCAAGAACATGCCGAAACTCTTCATGAGGGGCAGTTATAGTCATGGTACCATGGAGAACATGCATCCGAAAGCCCAGTGTTTAGTAAACAGTGTTTAATAAACAGACCAGGATTGACTCTTGGCTCTGCCGTGACCCAGCTGTGTGACCTTGTGCAAGTCACTTAACGTCCCTGAGCCCCAGCTTCCTCCTCTCCCATCTGGGGGTCAGAATGCTGCCTCATGGGATTGCTAAGAGGACAGGCTAGCTTCCTTAGCACACAACCTGGTCCATTGCAGTTATGTTAACAAGTGGCTTCTAAAAATTATATAACCAGAGGAATGCCCAGCACTTGGGCATTTTCAAGTGAGTTTGTGTGTTGTCTCCTGGGATCCTTTACTGATGTTGCGAAGTAGCCGGGGGTGAGCATCACACCCGTTTCATGGGTAAGGGGAAAGGTTCCGCCAACGCTCTAGTCATATGCTCTCTCGCCCACCTTCACATGTCTAAAGATCACCTGCCATTATTGTTATTTTGTTGAGTAGATGAATTTGGGAGATTGGGGGCTGAGAATAGTTTTCTGCGAAAAGAGTCGACCTCTTGATGTTCTCTTAATAAGCACGTTCTAGTTCATAGAAAGCCATGTCTGTCCAATCTTATTTTCTGACTGTGTGTGTGTGTGAGAGAGAGAGAGAGAAAGAGGGAAATCGAGAGGGAGGTGACTGTTACTGATTAAAAATATAGAGTGAGGTGGGCCCATTTCCTTCTGGTGACATCTGTTAAGGAGCGCCTCGGCCGTCCCTCCCCTCCTCTGTGAAGAGATGTCCAGCCAAATGTCATTTCTCCTCTAATCCCCAGATAACTACCCAAGAGCAGGTGGTTCTGACTCCCCTCCCCTCAGAGAACCCACCAGAAAAAAAGAGAAATCCCGTGAGAGAAAAGACTGCCAAGGACGCCACCGGCACACGCCGGGGCTGGTAGTCAGGCGGCAAGTCAAGACCTGTCTGTTACCTTGGGCGCCGTGATGAAGTGCTCCCACCTCTGTCCCATGGACTTGTCCTTAATGATCTTTTTTATCGTGCTCTTGCTTCCACCTGGGTCCCTGAGTGAGAAACAGCTTAATGAGTTTTCCGTTTCCAGAGTCTTGGTTTATTACAAGTTCTTTTAAGAAATGCAATAAGCAGACGATGGCTGGTGGCTGGTCTCAGATATGATCTTTTTTACCCTGTCCTGTACCCGTGAAGAAGTGGGAGGGACAGTTCTCCATAGCTGGTCTTGCGAGTGAAAATCAAGGTTAGCAGAGACCCCCGCTCACTGGGGGTGGGGATGCGTGGGGTGGGAGCGGTTCCGAGGGAGGTGGAATATATTTGCATGCATTCTGCATCTGCTTGCATTTTGGACTCCCGTCCTCTCAGACTCCAGGGCAGGTCTGCGCTTGCTCCGGGGGAGTGAAATGAAAAGCGTGTTCATTTCGGAATCTCTGCCCACTCTGATGCCTGAGGGTCCCACCATCAGGGACACTTCTCAGTAACACAGAGAGAGCTTTGCTGGGTGGGGGCTGGGGGGAGCGTGGGGGTGGATTGCACAGTGAAAATCACTGGCTTGGAGTTTATTGAGCAAAAGTTCTGTACGATATTATAGGCAAGACGCTTCTGTGCATTCTCACTAAATCGCTGCAACGAAACCTTGTGATATAGTCATTACCATCCCTTCTTACAGATGAGAAAACAAACCGGAAGGGGTCTTAAGTTGCTCTTACCATGGGCCTCTCCAGGGCCCTGCACCGAACTTTGTATTGTAATTTTGTATTCTGTTTCTTAAAGCTCCCCCCTCTCCCAGTTAAATAAACTTTAGGTCCTGCAAAACCTGGCTCCTCCCCTCGTGGGTTGGGGGATTTTCTGGGTATGCGACCAATCGAAGCCCCAGCAGGCTCTGTTGGTGACATGCCCACAATCCCTTATCTGAAACCCGTGGAACCAGATGTGAGACCAGATTCAGAGTTTTGGCATCTTGGAAAGGAGCGAAGCAGCACGTGTCACGTGCTAATATCATCACTCCAGAGGGGCCTGAGGTGGCATGCTGCAAGTCAAACATGGTGATATTTCTGCAGTGATGTATATGAATATTCACACTGGGGGGTGTGTGTGTAAATAAAGGCTATAAATTGCTTCAAGTTTTTACCATCAAATAATTGGGTTCATCGCAGATTTTGCTGCCAAATGGGTTTCGGGGAAACTGAGTTTTCAGAGCCTTTTGGACGTTGGACTTGTGGCTGTGCCGCAGTGGCTCTCTGATGAGCAAGCTGAAGACTCCTGTGTGCTCTCTCAACTACCCCGCCTATCTGTTGGTTGGTTGATTGATCTATCGAATTCTTCCTTCCTTCCTTCCTTCCTTCCTTCCTTCCTTCCTTCCTTCCTTCCTTCCTTCCTTCCTTCCTTCCTTCCTTCCTTCCTTCCTTCCTTCCATCCATCCATCCCTTTATCCCCCTTTTCTCGGCAGAAAGGACTGTAGATGGCTGGGATCCTTTCAGTCCTTTGGCTGCTGTCACCTAGCATAGACGAGGAACCTGAGGAAATGATAGGGCCAGACCAGTTTGATGGGGGGAGGCACCGTCGGGGGCCTAGAGTTATCAGGGGCTGCAGAGAGCCATTGGTGGGGGAGGATGCTCAGATACAGGAGGCAAAACGTGATCAAGACCAACCTTACTTAGGACTGGCATGGGGGTCTGAGCCGCAGGATCGAAGGCCTTTACCAGCCCGGATGGGGAGGGGGGGTGTGCCCTTCACTGGCAGAGCCTTGCCGAGCACCTGCCAGCTCACAGCTGCAAAGCAAACAATGCACCCAGACCCCAAGGTGGGAGTCGGGCTGGGGAAGGCGGGGTGAGCATGCGCCTCCAAGGTTTTTGTAAAGACTTTATGTTTGATTACACAATAAAAAGCCCTCTGAATAATTAACAGTGAAGCTCATTTAATGTCGGTTCTGCCTGCCTCTCCCCCTGAGTAATCGAATTAAGGAATATTTAAAATCCAGCCAGAGGAAGGAGCAGCAGTACTTCAGTCCTATAAGCAATATTTAAACTAGCATCACTCCTGAAGTTTGATTGAAGGCTCACCAACTGGAGGCTTGAGCAAGTCGTCTTTGGAGGTTTCAAGACCGCAGGGCCTTTTGTTTCCCCCCCTTTGCTAACACAGCCCCTGCTGTGCCTGTCATCTCCTTCCTGAAGTTCAAAAGCGGCCCCCCTTCCCCTTTTAAAATTAAATCTGGTCCAAGCCAAGCTTTCAGAAACCTTAAATGTCCTGGCCTGATCTGGAGGATGGGGGTTTTCTGTTAACAGCGACTTCCAAGATGACCCGAAATCTGGGACAACTTCAGCCGGCTGGCGGAATGAGCTGAACACGCAGCAGGCTTCTTAGAGATCTTAAAAAGCCCAGCGTCCGAGCTCTGGCAAAGCCGTTGATGAAGAAAGGGTCTGGTTAGACAGAATCCATCTCTCTGTTTCATTTTCAGCAGCAAGTAAACCAAAAGGGAAGATCAGTAGCAGGAGGGAAAGAAATAAATAGCCCGAGCCTCGTCCGCAGCGGGCTGACTGCACACCTTTCGAAGGACAGAGCAAGTTGCTGCCCCTCCCATAGCTTGGTGGGTTGGTTATTACGTAGTTCACCAGGGTCCCAGGTCTCCAGGCTCCTACGAGTCAGGTGTAGCACCGTGACTGGCTTTGCTCAAAAATGCGCGAGTGAGCCCAGCCGGCGTGGCTCAGCGGTTGGGCATTGACCTAGGATCCAGGAGATCGTGGTGTGATTCCCGGTCAGGGCACATGCCCGGGTTTCCCGCTCGATCCCCAGTCGGGGGCGTGCAGGAGGCAGCCCATCAATGACTTTCTCATCATTGATGTTTCTATTTCTCTCTCCCTCTCCCTTTCTCTCTCTGAAATCAGTAAAGATATATTTCAAAACACACACACAAAGCGGCGTCCCTTTTCTGCTGCACGGGTGGTGGAAGCTCGCGTTGAGGTGGACCTCCTACCAGCCTGGTCCTTGAGTGTCTGATGAGCAGAGAGCCCCCTGTTGATGACATGTAGGGTGAGCAAAAAATAGAGCTTGCGTTGTGTGAAGCTGCCGAGATTTTGGGGATTGTTCATTACGGCAGCTTAACCCAGTTTACCTAATCCATGCCCCTGATTTACTGTCTGTGACATCAGGCAAGCCCCTCCGACCATCGGACCCAGGAGAGTGGTGTATCTTGGTGGCTTAGGAATCGGGCGGACTGGCTGTTGGAGGCATCCGCCTGCCCCCAGTGCTTCCTAGATGTGTGTTTGTGTTAAGTTATTGAGCCTCTCTGAGCCTCAGTTTCCTCATCTGTAAAATGGGGGTGGGGATATTAGCTATGTTGTGGAGATGCAATGGAATAAGGCTTGTGAAGATGAAACACCACAAATAGGGATTAGGTGTTAAAGAGAAGAAAGATGCCCTTCTCCTTTCTTGCTAACTAGAAAGATACTTTCTGGCACTTTCCAGGGAACTTAGTTCCCCTGCCCCACCCCCCACCCACAGATTCCTAAATTTTTAAAAAATCAATCTCAGACAGTGGTGCGCTGGGGTTGGCCCACACTGGCTCACAAGAACTGAGCGTGCGCATCTCTTCCCAGCTGCAGGTTCGATGATGTCATGTTGCTAAGCCTGGAATCAGCCACAGCCTGACCATGTCCACCGTGGGCATTGGCCAGACTATAACTTATAGCTTCTCCCGCTGGGAGAACTGGCTATTAACCCTTTACCTGCATACACTGACCCCGAACTAGAATCACCATCGGGAGCAAATGGTTCTCTAGAAAAAAGAAGAAACCCCAAGGAGAACTCTGACTTCCTTTGGGAATCTTGGCTGTCAGGGCCTGGCTGACGCTCTGGTTCAGGTTCTGCCCTGAGACCTCATAGTGGAACCTGTATAACTAACTCTCATTGTGACCCCAGTCTGGGCACATTTCTAAAACCAGTCAAAGGAGATAAAGACGGCCCTTTCTGTCATTATGTTCTTTCCTCAGTTTGGAAGAACAGGCGCTCAGATGTCAGAAGCAAAACGTTGCCGCTGGCCGCTTGCTCGGGGAAATGAAATGCTATTAGAAGCCCATTGGCCGAGGGCCCTTTTTCTTAGAATCCAAGCAATCAACTGTGAAAAAAATTTAAATGTTGCTTTGACCTGGAAATTCGATTTCTCAGAATTTAGCCAACAGAAATATTTCCAACTGGGCTTAAAGTATATGCATGAGGATTCTCTGTGCAGTCCTGTTTGAAATGCAGAACTTTGAGAGCCATCAATAGAGAAATGGGTATCTAAATTATGGTCCATCCACACCATAGAACAGGAGTATTCTCTTAAAGGGATGTGGAAAGTGTTAAAAAATGTGAAAACTTTGTATATACCATCATGGAAAGATGTCCATGAGACATCGTAAAAGGGGGTGGGGGGGCACGTAGAGAACAAACGGCATGTGTAATGTGATCCCACTTCTGTAAAAAAATTTATGTATCTGTATATATATTTATAAGGGGGAGGCATTAGAAGGACGCACCTCAGACCTTCGGAAGGAATTTCCTCCAGGGAGGGGAATGAATTGGGGGTTGGTAAAGGCTTTCATACTTTATATACTTTGGAATTTTTGGAAAAATTGTAATAGGAATAAATTATATTTATTTATTACTTGGGCACTTTTGTTTTAAAAAAACCCACGTTGTGGTAATTGTTTTTAGGCGGTGGTTTTCAAACAAATTCTGTGAGCAACAGAGGTATTTTGAAAATAACTAGGGTGCCTTGGTGGGAGTGGGAGGGGTCCCAGGTCTCCAAGACCCACCCAAAACAACAAACGTAGGGGAAGGACAAATAGGTGTTTCCTCCCCCAGGGTCTGGTCTGTTGCTGGTTGCAGCTGGTGGCAGAGCTGAGACCTACTTCGTATTCCAGCAGGTGATCAAGGGCTTCATGGTGTGGTGGGTGTGGTCGATAGTCAGGGCCTCCAGGAGCCAGTGGAGGGCACACAGCTGGCGGAAGAGGGATTCCCTGCAAAGACAGAGAGGGGGAGCACAGCGGGATCCTGTCAGAATAACATTCCTCACAGTTGTGGCAACAGAGACAGAGCTGTGCTGGTTCCCAGTTAGAGGTGTTGCCCTGCTCTGGGCACAAGTATTTCTCATGCAGCAGCTCATTCAACGTTTGCAATGGCCCCATTTTACAGATGAGGAGCCCGAGGCTCAGAGGAATTAAGGAATTTGTGCCAGGTCACTGGGCTAGTAGGTGGCAGAGCCATGATTTGACATAAGATGACCCTGTGCCAGTGACAGTGCAGGGGTCCCACAGCTGGAGGTCTCGACTCGGGGGAATGAGGGGATTGAAGGAAATTAACATCCTACAGGTATCCAATTGTTCACCTGATAAGAGTACAGTAAACACACTAAGAGTGTTGATGAAGTCTCGAAACGCAGGGAAACTAGCGTATTTACTATATTTCTCGCCCTCCCCCAGATTAACAATTGGTCCCTTGCTTTAAATGTGTATATAAATCCTTTGCCTGAATATTGAAGAAAGGAAAACTTTTGAACATACTACTTGAAAATGCATCTGAAACATTGTTTAAAAATATGTCTAAGCTATATTTTGATTTCGGGGGGGCATCTCGTGTTACAGTGAGCCAGGCATTGACTAAGGCACTTTACACGTGTTATTTATTTCTCTCAGCAGCCTGCTGGGTATGAATCATTATGCACGCTTTAGAGAAGAGGAAACAGGCTCAGAGAGGTACAGTGACTTTGCTCTAGGTCACACAGCTTCTTGGTGACAGAGATGAGATGCGACTATCTCATTTCATGCTCCCAACATCCCCATAGGGAGGGTACTGGGATTACGGCCTCCTCGTGGACCAGGGACTTGAGGCTCAGAGAGGGAGAGCCAGTTGCCCGAGGTCACACTCAGATTTGACTTCAAGGATTAGTGAGGATTTGAACTCGAGCCTGTTTAACCCCTGAGGCCGTGCTTTCTCACTACACCTCTCTGAGCTTCTGCTTTCTCATCTGCAGAGAGGGGACAACCACACACCAACACAAGAGGACTGAAGGAGATTCACTGCCTACAGAGTGCTCAGTGCGCCGTTGTTACTGTGCATACGTAGGGCCCAAACGATATTTGAGAAACGAGTGGACAGTGGACAGAGAAGTCTAGAATTCATTGCACTGTGTTCATTGCCCCTGGGTCAGTGTCTGGAGACATTTTTTGGTCGTCACAACTCGGGGTTGGGTGCTACTGACCCCTAGTGGGTAGGTGCTGCCAAACACCCTACAGCAAAGGACAGTCCTTCACAACAAAGAATTACTCGTGCCCCGATGTCCGATTGAGAAACCCTGCCCTGAAGTCAAAAGCTTCCATGTCTGTGCCTGAAATCTTCCCACTGAAAAGTGCTGACTAGCAGAAGAGAAAGAGTTGGGCTTGAAGCTCTCTGGCGTAGACCCAAGGGGAGCAAGATGCCAAGGTTTCAGAGAGCCGGAGTGTTCTTCGGGGGGCTCATTAGCCGGGTACGCCGAGCGCTGATGAGTTCACGCCTTGGGTCAGGGGACCCGGGGCTTCTCTGGGAAATAGCTCTGCGCTCGAGCCTTGGGGAGAACCTGTCCCCCGAGCCGTGGCTGCAATGTTGTCGCACACCCTCGGTGAGGGCTGTAGACAGATTTTTTATGAGGCTTCGCAAACCATTTGACATTTAGAGCGTCTGGCTCGGTAAGGAACGGAATGACTCCGTCCCGGCTGATTTGCCACTTAGCTCTAAACCACCGAGTCTGCTCTCTGTTGTTTTTATTTGCCAAATAGTGTTGTAGGCTCCAGGCTCCATGTCCCTTTCAGGAGGGCAAAGGAAAGGCTGGCTGAGTCAGAGGCAACGCTGTACTTACACGTGAGCCTCGCGTAGCAGGGGCGAAATGATGCAGTTGTGCTTGGGGGTGAAGGGGCGAGGTATGACTCCGGCCCCCGCCTTCTTAACCTTCTCATCATCGTAGGTGCTGAAGGACCGGCAGGAAGAGAGAAACAGAGCGGACAGTGAGCAGCGGTTTCAAACGCCTCTCGCCAGGGGTTATTTGGCAAATATGATTGGGCATATAGAACCCTCATCTCTCCAGCCATAATTATCGCCTGGCATATAGTTGGCGCCCAGTCACATTTGCGCATATTCCAGTGGAGGGGCAAAGGGGATGAATAGGTAAATTGTGTGGTGTACTAGTATACCATTGGATCTGTTTTCTTAAAGGGTCACACAAATCTTTCTGACGTTGTAGGACATACGGTATATGTCACAACTACTTAGTAGCATGGAAGCAGTCATGCCATTGCCCGTATGGAAACACTATATAATGGCAGTGTTCCAATAAAACTTTATTTACAAAATCAGCCTGGGGGCCGGGTTTGGCCAGCTTGGCCTCCCTGCCCCATTCTAGATAGTGATAAATGCTATGGGGAGAAAAAAAAGCAGACCAAGGGGGTTTGGAAGGGCTGGGAGCTCTGGGAGTTGCAATTTTAAGGAGGGTGATAGGGAAGGTGTCACCGAGAAGGTGACATTTGATAAAAATCTGCAGAGGGTAAAGGAGTGAGCCATTCAGATGTCTAGGGGCAGAGCATCCTGGACAGAGGGAATAGCGTGTGCAAATGTCCTGAGGTGCACCTGTGTTATAGAGACAGCAAGGAGGCCAGTGTGGCTGGAGTGGACTGAGCGATAGAGAGAGAAGAGAGAGGAGGGTGGAGAGAGAAGTGGGGGCTTGGGGACTGTTGCAAGGGCGTTGGCCTTTTCTCTGAATTAACGTAAAGGATTTTGAGCTGAGA
The DNA here is from genome assembly GCF_054644295.1 of Miniopterus natalensis. Classification (NCBI taxonomy): domain Eukaryota; kingdom Metazoa; phylum Chordata; class Mammalia; order Chiroptera; family Miniopteridae; genus Miniopterus; species Miniopterus natalensis. The sequence continues at coordinate 20,889,495 of NC_142100.1, forward strand.
GAATACATGATCTGACTTGCATCTGAGAAGGATCCCGTTGGCTGGTGTTTTGAGAATGTCCTACAGTGGGGGCAGAGGAGGCTGTGGGGGTACATATTAGGAATTTACCTTCCTCTTGGGAATTCGAGGACAATTCTGGGGTCACAGAGTTAACGGGAAAAAATGGGACCAGAATCTAGGTCACCTGATTTCCATTTCCAAGGGCTTTTTATTGAACCCTAGAGCTGAGGAAGCCACAAGCAAATACCTTGGCAGTGCCAAGTTTTTGTTTTTTGATGTCTTTCCATTTATTCAGATCTTTGTTAACTTCTTTCAATGTCGTCCTGTAGTTTTCAGTGTACAGGTTTTACACTTTTAAAAAAATACATATTTTTATTGATTTCAGAGTGAGAGGAAGGGAGAGGGAGAGAGATAGAAACATTGATGATGAGAGAGAGAGTCACTGATCGGCTATCTCCTGCACACCCCCTGCTGGGGATCGAGCCTGCAACTGGGGCATGTGCCTGACCAGGAATGGAACCGCGATCTCCTGGATCCTAGGTTGATGCTTAACCTCTGAGCCATGCCGGCTGGACAATTTTACACTTTAAAAAATTGAATTTATTGGGGTGGTTTTGGTTAATAAAATTATATAGTTTTCAGGTGTGCATCATCTGTAGATTGTGTTGTGTGTTCACCACCTTCCATCACCATTTATCCCCCCCCAACTATGGCAGTGCCCAATCTTACTGGCTCTCAACTCTTACCCCCAGGGGTTTAGAATATGTAGAAATTAACCCAGCCTTTACACTCCTTAACCTCTGGTTTTACGTCTTCTCTCAACCACCGTAAGACACATTTTACCCCTTGTGTTTTCTCCAACTTTTCAGCTTAATTTCCAGCTGAAAAACGAGTTTGTTGAGCACAGTGGGGAAGACTGCTGGCAGGCAGAAACCTTTGGGGACGTGCTTGAGTTTCTTTTTTCCCTGCATAGTTTGCCAGACTTAAAACTTTTGTCTAAAAGAACTTATCCCATGGTCTTAGATCTGGACGGGAGAAGCATAATCCCCTTTGCTTTTATAATGCACAAGATCAAATACCTTGTTTAAAAAAAGTATTTAAGAAAGGACACTTGTACTTCTGATACTTCTGTGATTGGAATTATAGAAGCATTGCTCTTAGATGTGAGATGCTTTCAAGCCTGGACATTAAGATTATTAGCCATAAATCTGAGGATCAAATTCTCTTTATTGCATAATAGCAGCTAACAGCCACTGAGCACGTCTCATATGCCAGGCTCTGTGCTAAGCGCTATTTCACTTAATCCTCAGAATTAACTTGGGAGTTTGGGATCATCCATATGGGTGAAGAAAAGAGAGGTTCAGCAACCTGCCCAAGGCGAAACAGTTGTATGGAGGAAGCCAGGACTTGAACCCAGTCCTGTGCTCTTAACCACTACTCTGTACTGGTCAGGATACTCTATCAATGCTATTTTACAACCCCTGCTCCCCGACCTGATTTGATGGCCACATTGCAGTAATGGCCTCATTATAGTTTAATAATCGGCCTTGTACAGCTCATAGAATTCACCAGATAAGACATACCCAGACCAGTGTCTACAAGAGGAGCCACCTCATGCATATTTAAACTTATTAAACTTTAAATAAACCACATCTTTCACACAGAAACATGGATCGGAGAGGGGAGCACTGTTTTGTGACCGTGGATTAAAAGCCCCATCCAGACAAGGGGAACGTTACAAGTGAACAATTTAAGCAGGCACAGGAGGATCTTTAACAGACACCGCCCCCTCCCAGCGCCTGTTCACTCGCCCGTTAATCTGAGCACAGCTCCTGCAAAAAAGAGCTGGGTCCATTCCTTCTCTTTTGAGCTCTCGGGACCCTCACAGAGAGAGTAAGGGCCCCCTGACCATTGAGTGCCCTTCTCTGTATCCCATGCCCCTTCGAGGTTCCACGAGGACACTTCATGGTGGCCCACCGAGTGGCTGGATGAAGGTGGCTCAGGTCATGATGTGCCTGTGTAGCTCTTGGAATTAGATACGAGGACAGACACATGTAGGAGAAAATATTCCACCGAGTGCCAGAGGGCGAGGCTGGAAAGTCAGGCTGGACCAGGCTAAACGTAGTCATTAGACACTGGCCAGAGAAGGGGCTCCCGTCTGAGCCAGCTCCCATCCCTCAACCCAGCCAGGCAGCGTTCGCTGTCCGAGGCCCTTCCCAAGACCATGGGCCACGGCCACGGTGTCTACTTACGCCAGAATGATATCCCTGTAGTGGATTTCTGAGACCTTTTTGGCCGGTTGGAATTTATGTCTTTCTTCTTCTTTCAGTTTCTGAAGTTGCTGTTGGCTTTTTTTCCAGGCACTCTCCTCCCTCAGCATGGTAAAATACCCACGGCCTATTTTCACAGATTGAATCAGGAAGCTAGACGGGGGGAACGCAGAGACATGAGTTGACCATTAAGAAAAATACAGTCTTGTCCTGGCTGGTGTGGCTCGGTTGGGCAGCATCCCGGGCACTGGAAGGTTGCTGGTTCGATTCCCGGTAGGGGTCACGTGGGAGGCAGAGAGTAGGTTCGGGGTTGAGGACACCCATCGCGTGTGACGATGGCCTCGCATGGCACTGGGAGGGGCTCCAGGGATGCTGAGCAGACCCAGCCAGCTTTGTGAGCCTTGGGCTCCGATCTCAGCTTGTAACTGGACAAAAGCCTCCACCGTCCGCTGCAGAACTTGTAACCAACTGGATCTTGAAATATATGTGTTATAGATGGAATTGTGTCCCCCCAAATTCATAGGTTTAAATCTTAACCCCCCAGTGTGTCCGAACGTGACCTTATTTGGAAATAGGGTCGCTGCAGAGGTAATTTGTTAAGATGAGGTCGTACTGGAGTAGGGTTGACCCCTAGTTCAATAGGACAGGTGTCCTTATAAGAAGGGAGAAATCTGGACACAGACATGCATGCAAAGAGGATGCCATGTGAAGATAAAGGCAGAGATGGGGTGATGCTTCTGTAGGCCGGGGGATGCCAGAGATCGCAAACAAAGCACCAGAAGCCAGGGAAAAGTCTTGGAACAAATTCCCACAGCTCTCAGAAGACATCAACCCTCCTGACACCTTGATCTTGGGCTTCTAGCATCCAAAATTATTGTGAGACAGTACATTTCCATTGTTTAAGCCACCTGACCAGCAGTACTTTGTTATGGCAGCCATGTGACAAGAACGCAGTACGATCGAATGCGTAGGCCCACACTCATGGAACAGCCTAACCCATTTTATTTTCTTTAATGTTAACAGCATCTTTATTAATTAATTTTATAATGAGTGGCAGGCTGATGGTCTGTGTCACAGGGGGGCTTGGATACTATGTCCCAGGCCCTGGGGCAGACACCTGTTACATGTCAGACTCTGTGTTAGGCACATACTATGTTTCACGTTCTGTTTAAGGCACTGGCATTGCAATGGTGAACATATCCTCCAAGAATTCGTATCTTAGTTATATATATTTTTTGTAGTAATCAGGAGATTGGTAAGAGATTTTTTTTAAAACTTATTTATGCCCTTATTCCAAAAGGCATTAGAGGCAGAAAAAAAAAAAAAAAAGGCAGGAAAAACAAAAAAACAGAGTCAGGTGAGACAGTATAAAAACCCATGCCACATGACCTAGTGTACAAATTTGGCCCTGAGCGTCCTAGGGGCCAATGCAAAGAGGGAAACAATCCCTCACGTGATTCCTAATGACCGTAAGGTTTTTCAAAAGCAGTTCAGGTGATGCCTCGCTATTCCTGGTGCTGAAACTAGGAAGAGGTTTCTCTCGACCTTTACAGGGAGGACACTGTGAAAAGTCAAGTGTGCAACAAACCCCGAGGTGCAAATGGAGTGATGAATGCCTGTCTTGGCAGTTAACTCACAGAGAGGGATTGGGGGGTGGGGGGGGGGGTGGTTGTCAGTGTTGGCCAATTTGAAGAAATCTAGCAAGTTTTTTGGTGGAATTGCAGCCCCTTTTGAACCAAGGCAGCCAGACTCCCAGCTGCCAGACTTCTGGAAAGTCCTGGGTGAGAGATGAATAGAGTTGCGGGGAAGGTCTGGACCCTCATGCCACACACATGACTCTATTCTGGGAACTTCAGGCTGCAGGAGACCGATTTAAAAATGCTTAATATTTTAGCAAATGCCCATTTAATTCCCTTGTATGTTCCCTACATTTTCTTCATCGTTATTGCTGATTACCGGGCTATTTGTGTGAAGGGAGCTATTTGCAGGGAAGAGCGGTTTTTGCCTTTAAATCCACTCGCTTGCGTCTCGCGCGGCACTGCTTCCCCTGATGGAAAACTCCCCTGGCTACCATGGCAGGAGGAAGGGTGGGGAGTAAGATAATTAACTGCATCAGGCAAGCGGAGGGAAAGGCGGATTCGAAAATGGAAAGTTTCCTCTCCCCAGTGCAGCGTCCTCTTAGCCAATGCATGGGGGTGGGCCTTTATTTTTAAGGGACATATGTTCTCTGTACGGAGTCTGTGTGTGAGCTGGTGAATGAAAAATGCTCCCTTGGGCGATGGGATACGCTCAGCAGGGCTTGGCTGAGACAGACCAAAGGGACGGGAGTGAAGCAGCCCGGGTTTCACTCCCAAGCGCCTTCAGACTTGAGGGCAGGTGTCTGCAGTGGTAGGGCTTGGGGAGCAGCCTCTGGATGGCGTCTCTACCCTGCCTCTCTCTGGACCACAACCTCTTCATCCTCCAGTAGGGAAAATATTAGTTCTTGCTTCAAAGGGCTGCTGGGAGGGTTAAATGAGATGGATTTTGACATCGAGAGCTTCGTATGGTGCCTACTACGTAGGATTCAGTGATTGGGAGCTATTATTATTGTCAGTTTACGCAAGGTTCCTGAGAGGTTGGTGTGATTTACAGGTGCGAAGGCAGGGGAGAGGTTAAGTAAATGATGGGGGTCATAGAGCTGGAAAAGGGCAAAGCAGGGATTGGAAGCCAGTAGGGCTGATTTCACAATTTCTCTCTCAAGCAAGTAACCCACATACACATTGAAGTTTGAGTTGCACTGGTCTAGCCGCTCTTTCCTCTCTACTTAAAACTAAAAACAAACAAAACTCCAGAAAAATCTTCAAACTGGCTTTATCAGAAGTTCGATTCCCTTGCTACAAGTTGGAAATAAAACTCTGAACACAGGCTAGCCATCAGCTCATCTGAGAAAGTTCTTTAAGCCCATCCGTAGGAGACAGTCTCATCCTTGAGTGCACTCTGCTCGCCGTAATTGTCCCACTACCTGAATCAGCCTCCATCCGTAGGGCCCTGCAGGACACTAGGACTGAACGTCATCTAAGACACAGTCCTAGCTATCTTCACGGGGGCCTTGCAGGAAGCTGCAGAGTATTGGAGGGTTTGGAGGCCACGAAGGGAACTTAAGTTCAACCTTTCTATTATGGGAGGCATGGGATTAACCACTACAAATCGCTTTATTAAAAAGCAGCAGCCCAAATGTACACACACGCACCCCCCCCCACACACACCTTTTAATGGGATTATGGCTCTGCATCCAGCTGGTTTTCACTCACATTTTCTGTCTCTGCCTTTGAGAAATATGGGGCCATAAGGCCAGGAGTGCTTCGACAGGGAAGGCAGAATGACATTTAGATGAACAAACACTCCTAGCAACCTGATTTCAGGGATGTCCTGCTCTTAACAGAGGGGAATTGCCTACACGGGAAATTTTCACTTAACAAATTTTACTGTTTTGAAATGATAGCCAATAATTCAGTTGCTCCCCAGTTTGTGGAGGCTAGCAGCTTGGAGAACCCACTTCATCAGGCTGGCTCCCCAACCTTGCTTTGTCAGCCCACCCAGAGGGATTGATTTCAGAGAAGAGAGGGCCACCAGGGTGTACCGGAGGCGTTGGAAACACTACCCTTAAATTCTTGAATTTTCAGTCGACCCATACAACAGGCAAATTAATAACGCAGCTCCAGTTCAGGCTGGCACCAAGCAAATATTTTCGCATTTAAATCCCCGCATTAGAATGCCCTGTTTATACAATAACTTAATAAATCTAGCCCGGCTGCCAAACTGACAAGAAGGTGAGAATCATTCATTAAAATGCAAATGCAATTGAGGTGAAATTTGGAATACATTTATTACAGTAATTGAACTTCAGTCAACTGTAGTCACAACACAGATTTTGAACTGCCTTTCAGACAAAAGGACGCGCTGTATTGTTCCCCCCACCAGCCACAAGTTAATATCTTTGTCAGCATGCAAATTAGTCATTTCCAAAGTGCTAATGATCTGCAGTGGAGATCTCACTCTTTATAGGACAGGCTTGCTAGAGATAAAGGTCAGTTGCATACACAAAAGATTGCTCTGGTATCATATTGTGTATATAGCAAATTGATTGCAAACATATTCTGAGTGCTTATTGCAGCCACATTCTTATTAAATCACATCAGAACATCCCTTTAGCATCCCTAGGTCATTTGCTAATTGTAATGCCCAACAGTGGGAGCTTTGCCGAGTCAGGATTTTACCTCACAGATCACAAGTTCAAGACGGATTTGTCTCCTTCCTGAATGACTCAGCCCAAAGAGAAAGAGTCTGTTCATGGTTTCCTTTTTATCATAAATCAGGTGAAGGAAAGATGCTATGGGAACTGTGATAAAGGCTCAGGAAACTTGACTTTAGCTGCTCCACTTTTATTCTTTCTGGCTCCTTTGCAAAACTCATATGGGTGTTTCTGAAGTCTGGGCAGACATGTACCCGGCAGATGCTGTTTGAGTTGGAAGAAGGCACAACCTAGAGAGTTGCTTCAGCTAAGGATGTCACTCTAGGGTGGCCCAAAATAATTTGTCTCACCTGTAAAATGAGAGGTTACTTTTGTTCCCTTTACGCCCCCCTTCATGTTTATTCATCGATCATGAGCCATGTCAACTCTACATCCTAAATGTCACCTGACTGCCTTCCTGTTGCCACCACCCTGGCTGGAAACTATCATGGTTGTTTCTGTTACTCTTAAGTGGCTTCCTACCTGGTCTTTCTCCTTCCTAATCCATTGTCCTCTTGGCTGCCACAGGGCTCTTTTCTAAAATTGGGATCTCATCATTTCCATCAGAGGGCTCCAGACCCTCAGTGACTTCCCACTGTTCTCAGGATAATGTCCAGGCTCCTTCCCATGGCAGCGAGGTCCTCTAAGATCTGGGCTTTATATCTAACCTCTTACCCAGCCATTTGCTTGAGTCTCTGCCAAGAGAAGTAGGTCTGGGAGAGTCTCCACTGAGGGTGCCAGGGGCAGCTAGGAAATAGGTAACAGGTATGTGTGAGCCTGCCAGGAGTGAGGGCTGGGAGAGCAGAGGTTCTGGAGCTGTGAAGAGATCTGTTCTATCTGGGATGGGGGGAGCAGGTGCGTGCACAGTGACTTGAGTGACTCACTGAGCTAGGCTTTCTCTGTTTGTTATCCTCATGAATTCTCAACATCCCTGCGGATTAGGTACTGCTATCCCCACTTGACTGATTAGCAGACTAAGGCTTGGAGAGGTCAAGTCGTCTGAGCATGGGGTTAATAATCGGTGGAACTGGAATCTAACCCCAGGTGGTCGGATTCCAAAGTGTTACATGAGAAAAATGCACTGGTTTTGGCAAAGGTCTGTTCTAGTTTTAACTAGTCACTGTTTCCTTGTCACTCAATGTCCATGATTTTGGGTGAGTCATGCGCTTTCCTCATCTGTAAAATTGGGATAAATTTGTGGCCATCCTAGGATATTGTGGGAATCATATGAGAGGCTTGGTTCCTGGCACAGTGGAGGTATGCGACAAATGGTAACAGTGATCATCGCAGACATCACCACCACCAGCATCAGAGCCATGAATGACTGCTGTTACAACTTTCTGGCTTTGCCTACAGCCAGGACGGTGGTTTGGCTCTAAGCCCTGCAGGCTTCTGGGAAGTGGCACTTGGTTCAAGTGGCGAGCTTAGGAAGAGGTTCTCTTCTCTGAGGGTGATGGCCAAAACAGTCTAATTAGACCGCAATTATTTTGGGATTTGGTAAATTGCATCACTCAGTAATTCATAAAGGTTTGTGAATCTACCGTCTGTGGTGGTGGTAGGATAAATGCTTGGTTATCATGTACATGATGAAATTTATTAAGCTGAAGGGCCAGGGAATTAACCTCTGCTTCACTGAATAAGAAATTACATGCAGAAAACGTCTAATTATTATTTTAAGTGGTTTTCTTTTCTGAGTTCTTCTTTGATTTAATCTCTAGCTCAGGTTTTCACTAAAGAAAATGAAGAAAGGGGGGAAAGGAGGAGGAGGGAAAAGGGGGGTAAGAATCTAGGGAACCGCGTCAGAGCCTGGTGATGTTTCAGAGGGAGACATGGCTGATAATGGGGAATTATATGGGTTTAGGAAAAAGTGGAACGTACATTTATGCCACTTAGACCACCCGCCAAGTTCTAATTCTAACTCCACCAACAACTGGCTGTGTGATTTAGGCAGGATAATTAACCATTCTGTTCTATTAAGTAGGAATAACAGTCACCACCACCACCACCACCATTACAGCTAGAAGATGAATAATTACCATGTGGCAGTAACTGTGAAACAATCTTTGTAGCTACTGATCTCTAACTTAAAGTAATCCTCAAGGCAGCTATTAGTAGTACTATTAGCTCATTTCACAGCGAGGGAACTGAAGCCCAGAGAGGTTCAGTGACTTAGGCAAGGTTGCCCAGATGGGGCAGAGTCTGGACTGGTGGCCGGGCCTGAGCCTGTCTTCCTCATCGGTTCTTTAAGATAATATTGTCTTATCTGACTTGTTGTGAACGGTGAAAAATGAGGAAATAGACGTGAATGCATTTAAAAAATACGTCGTGCAAACATAAAGTACAGTTCTAAACGGGATATTCAAAACTGCTTCGTAGAGAGGAAGGATTGGTCCTTGGCTGCTGATCAGTTATTGCTCGTTGCCCGGGCGACAATTGGAAAAGTGAGCCCTCTCATCCGTGCAGGGTACACACACAGGTGAGCAGGTGGTGAGTGAAAAACTAACATGCAAAAGAGCTGTATTTCTCTCTCTGCAAAGCAGCTTTAGAGTCTGGGCTACAGAGATCTCTAGAAATTAAATTCCTCAAAGGCAGACCCCATGTTGTACTCACCACTTCTGTCCCCTCCCCATTTGGGGCCATATAGTGGGGACCTAATATCTATTTTTTATCATCAATTTAAGAAAATGGTGAGTTGATTTAATGAAGGGAGAAAAGAAACCCAAGAAGGATTATGTTGATTATTTGATCTCCCGTGGAAGGTCAGTTCTCTTCTTAAATGTATCTCTAAAATTAGAGATCATGTCTTCGGGCAACATTTCTCATGATTCGCCATTGTACTGTCATGAGTGTTTAATGTAAATCTCTCTCTTGCTTGCCAATCCCGTTTCCATGTATCCTGCCTCATTTTGACGGCAACTCATTTAGTGTCTTCTTTCCTGACATCTCTATTGGACACTGACCATGTACAAGGTACTATGTGAGGCTGAGAAGAGATGTAAAATTTAAAAGATTCTTTGCTTTCAGAGAATTTGTATTCTGGTTGGTATCTGGGGGCCAGAGCCCTCCACTCCGTGGCTCAGTGTTGGGATCCTTTGTTCTGACCTGAGAGAGAAGCTCGACTGAGCATTTTGGAGGTGAGAAGGCCCTTGGGGAAAGTCCTGAGTCCCTGGATTGCGAGTGAGGAAACTGAGGCCCAGAGGGGAGAGATGACACATAGCAAACCAGAGGCAGACCCAAGACAGTAATGGGGTCTCCAGATTCCCAGTCCAATGCTCTCTCTTCTGAACCTTCTGCCACTCAAGGGGGTTTGGAGTTCAAAAATCTTGGCCCTGGAATTACCCAGACGTTTTTGTGTCTTAGCTCTGCTCTCCTGCATTTTTGGCCCTCCCTGATGCCCCAGAGTCACCGTCCTGAATGGGAAGGTGCACGTCTTGTGAAAAGTGCACCACTCGCTGTCGAAGTCCTCCGGTGTCTCCCCTCCACCCATGCAGGCTCCACCCTGCTGTGTCTTAGGGCTCTGCCCCTGCGTGGGGCATCAAGTGTTTTCTGTCGTGGCTGCCATGCTGTAAAATCAGGCTGCCGCCGTCTCCCCGGATAGCCCTCACTCCCTCTTCCCTGGCCTCCCTGCCCGGACCTCTTTTCCCCTTCCGATCTGTCCATCGCCTCCGAACTCCCGGTGCAGCCTGCGGGGCTCTGCGTGAGCTGGATTTGGCCCATCTCCATAGCCTTTTCTTCACCCCGCGATGTCCTAGCCGAGCCGAGGATTCCGCTGCATCACCACGGGCTCCCTCATCTCAGTGGCCTTGCTGGCGATGCTGCTGGCCTGGAATGTTCTCTTCTCCTTCACCAGCTCACTTCTTCTATTCATCCTTCAGAACTTGCTCAGACTTGAACCCCAACCCACACCTGAAGTTACCTCTGCTTTTCCCAGGCTGGATTCAGGACCCCTGGCCGGTGCCACCCTGAAATACCCGTTGACTTGCCCGGCTGTGAATTCCATTCTCCCACCTCCACCCCCAGCCCGAGCTCCTGGAGGGTCAGGAACAAGTTCTGCATCTTTCCTGGGACCCCAGAGCCGGCACATCAGGGAGTCCTCAGAAAATATTTATCGCGTGATAACTAAGCCATTCGAAATCCTTGCATTTCAGGCCCTAACTAAGTGCATGCTACTTTGGAGTGCGTGAGAGTGACTCTGCCACCTACTTCGATGTAGTGGTTTCTGTTCTCTGGATGGAGCAGGTGGATAGCGCTTTCTTCTCAGAAGCTGAGTCATATCCTAACAGGCTAGAGATAAATGGTTGCTCATGAAACACATTTTTTCAACTGGGAACTAGAATACAGCTTGTTCTGGAAGAAGTGATCAAAGGAAGCAGGCTCCATGTCTGCCTCTTAGGAAGGTTCTTTCTCTAGCTCGTAATTCGGTCTCTGACCTGCCTTATGCCAAATGACTACAAGTGGTGTTCAGACCCCCGAAGGGAGCGTTTAATACCAGGTGACACAGTAGGCACGCGTGGTGCTTTGATTGCTGGTCCGATCTCCTGGACTTTGCAAGCGTTTATGTGACCTCTCTGTCTACACCCTCCCACCCTCATTCACACACGGTCCTGCCCCCCACAAAAACCCCCTCAGACCTTGCAAACATCCTGAAATGCAAACATTGTGACCGTGACCTAAAATGGCCTTTTTGGCAGAGGTTGCTGACCAAGGCCGCCATCCGCACTGGCTTCTGGGTGCCCCGGCCCACGGCTACTGTTTAATTAATGCGAGTCAGCATTTGTGTGTGAGGACTGCGTCTCTCCCAAAACCTGCCCCGAGTGTCAACCAGCAGTTCTGTGCGCATCCCAATTAGGGTGATTTCTGGAAGGCAGCGGAAGCCCACCGCAGCTCCGGTTTCCAGGCAACTGTGAGCAGGAGTCCTGAGCTCGCTGGAAAGGGAATGCTGGCAAGTCTGCCTTGCGAAGGAGTCTAATGCGCCCCTTCCCGCTCCCCTCCCCTCCCCACCCCACCCCGCTTCTGGTCGAATTACCCCATCTTACTTGGTAGCAAATTATGGCTTGGAGTGCGGGGGTGCAGAAGCAGCTAAATAGCCTTAAGGCAAATGCCCTGGGGAGGACTCAGGCTTATAAAATCATCCTGATGATAGTCTCTACTTACAGAGCACTTTCTCTGTTACCAGGGCCCTCGTGCCCCACCAGCGTTATTTCATTTAATCCCTGCGATAGACCAACAAGGCAGGTATGACAGTTTCAAAGATGGGGAAACTGAGGCCCACACAGTTGCAGCCACTCGCCTCAAGTCGCCAAGTGAGACGGTGGGGAGGCCAGCGGTTGCCCTCGGGTCTGTCTGAACCCAGGAGCCACTGTCTTAACTGCTGTCCCCTTCTGCCACCTGTCAGCACGCAGACAGATGCCGCCCGAGAGGACAGAGGCAGTTCAGAGGCAGGTCAGCAGTCAGTTTTCAGTTCTGAGCTAAACTGATTGAGGTGTGTGTTTTTTTTTAAAGAATGCAAAGCCCACCACCCTGTAATCCCCGTCATTACCTATTGTGCTTAGTGACTAAATGGAATGAATGGGAGGATTATTCTTCACGGACCTGCCAGTGCGGACATAAAAAATGCATTAGCGGAGAGAGAGGCTTTTGCTGGAGCGCGCCGACAATTTGCAGAGCGCTCCTGGCTTGTGATTTCAAGACAGACAACAGACAGCGGAGTGAGGCCCGAGACCACCAGCCTGCGATCTTTTGACCCGTGTTCTTCAGCTTGATTGACGGCGGTGGGGAGGACTTGCGGGGCACCCAGAGCCCCTCAGGAGTTGGCAGTGGCGTTTCCACTGGGTGTCAGCACAGGGGAAATCAGAAGGGTCCGAGATGCGGTGCAGTTGGAGGATGGGGTGCTGTCAAAGGCTTCCTTTCTGAATTCACAACTTGGGTCTCGCCTGTCATCATGAGAAGATGCTTCTGATGGCCTCCTGAACGTGGGGCGGTCGTCTGTTATTGTTTGTCCTTGGCGTGGCACGTTCAGACAGGTCCTAGGAGATGGGCAACCTCTGCCCGGGACTGCCGGCCAGCTCCCTCCCATCCCCCCAGGGTCTGCTGTGCTGTAGCAGTCGGAAACTATTCTTACCTGTCTGGTCCCCCAGATTAAGCAAGCATCCCCCATCTTCCTCTCTCATTTGAGATGTACTCACATCAATTCCTAGCCTGGTGCCTGACCCAGAGCAGGAACTTGGTAAAAAGGTGTCTATAGTCACCCAGCCTTCCAGGTCCCATCCTGACCATGATGGTATGCAGACTTTTTCTGCCTGGGATGCCTTCCCCCAACTCCCTACATGCCTTTTACCTGGTCACTTCCTATTCACTTTTCTAGGCCAAACAGGTGCAAACTAGAGGGGTGTTGCTAGTAAAAGGTAAATGAGCCTAAACACACGCCTTTTGAGGCTGTATCTAGTTTGCGAACCATGACAGACACTCTTGCCGATAATTTGGCCTGTGAGTTTTCTCTCTCCCCTACCCAGACCCTCCCTAGAGCTCTTTAAGCTCTTCTTTTTATTTGTGTAGCTACCACTAAAGGGCTGCTCAATTGTACAACCCCAGGGCAGACAGAGTTTGGGGGTCAGGAAATTCTGACTTGGTGCTGCTGTATGAGGCCTGTGGGTCCTACTTGAAGAAAATGCATGGCCTGGCCCTTCAGCACATCTGACTGTGTGGGTTTAGCTTTAGGAATCATCTCGAATCGGATTAGCTCCAAACAACAGCTTCCTGGCAGAATGTGGGTGCAAAGTTAAAGAATCCAATTAGAAGACCAAACCTCAGGGAACTTGCTGAAATACAATATAAGTCTAGAGGACTTTGGTTAAAAGTTGAGAAGTTTAAAGCTGCATGCCTTAGGAATTTATCCTAAGGAACTAAAGTATATAATGATGTAACTACAAAGATGTCCATCTAAGTGTTGTTTATTTAACAGAAGAAATTGAAAACAACCAAGAAGTCAGTGATAGGAAATTGGTTAGATAAATTATGCCACATTTTTACAATGGAATATTATACAACCATTAAGATGGATGTTATGCTTGAGAGGCTATTGGATGTTGAAGAATTATTGCTATTTTTAGATGTGATATTATCGTGGTCATGGTTTTTAAAAAGAATCCTTCTCTAGGTAGTTGTTTAAATATTTGCAGATACAATGATAAATGCTTCAAAATAGTGGGGGAAGATGCTGTGTAAATGAAACAAGATTGGCTATGAGTTGATACTGATCTCAGTAATGGGTGCATAGAGAGGTTCATTACATTAGTCTGTCTGCCTTTATAGATAACTGAACATTTTCATACTGAAAAGTTTTAAAAGTGAAGTTGTAGATGTGTATTTATTGACATGGAAGATGTTCATAATCTATCGCTAAATAAAAACCAGGGTACCAAATGGTATACGCAGAATGGATATTTTGGTTAAAAAATACATGTATATACAGAAACATACTGAAAACTGATACGCCAAAATATAAGTAAGGATTATTGCTGGGTGATGTAATTGTGTGTGGTTCTCTATTATTTGTATCTATTTATCTGTATTTTCTAGTTTTTCACGATTGTTTTATTTGTGTATTTTTGAAAGTTCTTTGAAATATAGTTTGGAAACTGAGCATATGCAGACTCTGTGAGCCAACAGTTCCACTTTTAGGTATGCTCCCACCAGAAGCGCATACATATGTTCAGCAAAGAAAACACGTCCAGGAATGTCCATAGCAGCTCTATTCGTAATAGCCCCAAAGTGGAAACAATCCAAGTGTCCATTAACACTGGAATGGATATGTTGTGCTATCTTCACACAGTGGAAACTATAAAGAGACTGAGAAAGAACAAACTTTCACTGTCTAAGACAGTATGAGTCTCAGAAACGCAATTGTTGAGTGAAAAAAAAGCCAACTGTACAATCTCACATATTTTAAGTTCAAAACAGGACAAACTAACCTAAGTCTTAGCAATCAGGACAGTGATTTTCTTTGGGGTGAGGTAGTGACCGGAAGGGGACTTGAGGTGTTTTTTTTGTGGGGGAGGTAGAGGGCTTGGTCATGTTCCCTTTCTTGATGTCGGTGTGGGTTACGTGGGTGTGTTCATTTTTGTGAAAAATCTGTTGAGCTGTGTGCCTAATGATTTGTGTGCTTTCCTGTGCTATGTTATATTTCAATAAAAAAGTTCAAAAAAATTACAGGGCTTAATGCATGCAGCGCCTGCACTAAGTGGTGGATTAGTGCTTTATTGTTCAGCCTGTGGTTACAACCATTAGAGTAATGGCTTGTTGAACAATCCCAATAGGAAGAGATTTAAAATTAATATGGAAATCCAGCACTAACAGCTGCATTTGCTCAGACTTCACTTATGAACTTGACTTTCCCCTCCGGCGCCCCCCCCCCGCCCCCCATTTACTCCAGCTGTGCCGAAAACATTTGCCTTCCACGGTTCAGAATCTGGGATCCGGTGTGACGTGCTGTGTATGGCCCCGTGATTGGAGACAGGGAGAAACCCATGTAAAATGGTTACGGTCACTGGGGAACACGAATGATGTAATACACACAGCTACCATGCCCTGAGCACTGACCACAGGTGAGGCACTGTTCTGAGTGCTTTATGTGTATTAATTCATTTAATCCTCACAGTAGCGCCCTGCGCGAAGGAGAGAGTGTTTTTGTAATTCCCCACTTTGGGGATCAGAGAAATTAGGCAGGTCGTTCACCTCTATGTTGGCTTGTAAGTGGTGGAGCTGGGGTTTGAACCCAAGCAGTCTGGCTCCAAGCCTGTATGAGCTCCTGGGGCAGAAGCCAGGCCTGTGCTTGCTGCTCTGAGCTAGGTTCCTTCCTGGCCTAGCCCGGCCACATGATTTTTTCAAGGGCGCATCTAGTCACTTTCCCTCCTCTCCCCTCAGCCTGATGCTTAGAAAATGCCAGAGGAATTCTGAAGCATGCATGCGTTTGTTCATTCAACAGATACTCATTAATCGCCCAGTTTGTTATATCCCACGCCATAGATGAAGACACCGAGGCCTATAGAAGTGAATGGGTTTGCGCCATGGCCACCCAGCTAATAACGGGTAGAGTTGGGACTTGAACCCACAGCTCCCTCCACAGTCAGTGAATTTTCAACAGTACTATGTGAGCCCTCCAAGCCCGGCTATAAGACTGAGCTCACTACCTGTCATCTGGGAAAGAATCTCAGAAAACAAAGTTTGGTGTAGACCCTGATGTGACAAAAGGCTCAGGGGTTCAAGATATTTTGATGCTTAACTTTGAGTACATGATCTTCTAGTTAAATTCTTTATTATGTGGGCTCCTCGGAGGTAGCCCTGGCCATAAAAAAAGGATTAAAAGGATATTTGCCTTCAGCGGAGACTGATGCAAGAAAAGCAGAGAAAACTTGCCCTAGAATTATGGTTACCTAGGGGTGGAAAAGACACAGGAAGACACCAGAAACAGAGAAAAAAATGGGCAGGACACCCGGGTCACATTCAAGATGATAAAAATGCAATTAACTTGAGCCAGGCTCCTCCAGCCCTCAGCAATGACCTACCCTTTGGGTGTGTGGCTGTGTTTATCAGTTCTGGGCTAAGGCCATGGGGCAGAGCATTTGCTTTTATTAATGTCTGCCTGCTGGCTGCGGGGTGTGGGGGTGATGTGATGTTGGGGGGGGGGCTCTAAGGTCTTCTTTGAATGATTTATAAAGTGCAACTCAGAAGCCTTCACTTTGCCTGCATCCAGGGTATTGACCGGTCTATAAATCCATGATCATAAACGTTCTGGGGCTTTGAGGCAGGTCTCAAGTCCAGGGGAGGGGGCGGTGGGAAGAATCAGGCTTGAACTTCTAAATGAGCAAGTTCTGGGTTACAGGCTACGGCTGTGGAGGTCCTGGGTGCCCAATGATGAAATGGAGGAGCTACTGAGGACAGTCCATAAACGTCTGAGGTCAACGACAATTTTCCCAATTGTTTAAATTCACAAATTAAAATCAGCCTCATTCGTAAAGGGATTTGGGTGAGGGCCATTTCTCCAGCTGGCCTCTTATACCTTATGATATAGCACACATCTTTGTCTCTCATTTACGGGAATCTTGTCTGCTTTGTCCACTGCCGTGTCTCCAGCATATAAGGTGACGCCTGGTGTACACCTGGCGGTGCCTGGGACTCAGTAAACTTTTGTCAAGGAAAAGGAATGAGCACAGAACACTTAAGGAGGCATCGGCAAGTACCTAACCTCATGTAAAGGAAATACCTTCCTCCCTTGCTGGAGCCCGCCTTTGTTCTTTCTAATTGCCTCGCTTCACCTGTCTATCGAATGTCACCAGAAAGCAAAGCCTCAGGCCCCAGAAACACTTGCATAACCTATACGGTCCTGGGGCCCGCTGGGGGAGGGGGCTTCATCATCACTGTTTATTTGCAGTTGCCTGCACCTAACTAAACATCGCCACGGGCAAATTATGGCTGCGAGTTTAACTTTTCAGTTGTTTTAGCTGCAGAGGTGTTTCTTTTCCTTAAAACACTCCCCATAAAGAGCACCCGCAGCTCGGGAGGAAGGTGCGCTGCTGGCTCCAGCAGTCAGCCGGGCCCAAGAACTGGGCATGCGCAGGTGCCCCGTTGCCAACCTGCGTGAGGAGAGAGTCGGCGGGGAAGGGCGTCGCGTGCTGCTTGGTGCCACCGAGCATCTGGTGGGGCAGGCGAAGAGGAGAGCAGCTGGATTTTTATTCTTTTTAGCATCGCGCTAAATTGGCCATGAAACCAGGGATGGAGCGGTTGCACTGTAAGAGGGCTGAAGTATTAAATAAAAGTCTAGCAGATAGTCAAGGTGTTTGGCTGGATTTTAATGGGAGACGAAGCAGATTTGAAAAACATTAGGTGGAAAAGACAACATCTTCTTCGCTAATAATTTGCCTCATTTAATCCCGGGAGATGGGGCTGTGCAGTTCGCATCTCTTTGCAAGAGGCGATTCCCGCTGGAAAACAGGGCGTTTCCTTGGGGAGGGGAATCGTCCGTTCCCTAAATGTCAGTGGGATGCAGGATAGTGGCCGGGTGGAACGTTTTATTGTTGATTCGTGTTTTCTTGCTTGTGGCTGTTCTGTCTGGCTTTTCCCGCATTTTCCTTCCTGTCGAGACCTTGGGCAGGCTAACCTGTTCGATGCGGATGCTAAATTCGAGCTAGTTTCAGAGCCACCGTTAATGTGTCTGGCGGGAGAGGCAGGCTCAGCTGGCCGGCTCAAGGATGGCAGAAGAGCCATGGTCTTTATCACCTTTTAATCAAGCCCCTCTGTTATACTGGGTTAGTGGGACGTTCAGCCTTGGTTATACTGGGGTGGGGGGGGTGCGTTCCCAGGGATGTTTAACAGCCATGTCTCCAAGGGGGTTGGGGACGAGTAAGCCCTGATTTGTAGGGTTTGCCGATTTCTGTGGCATAAATATTCCCTCTGTGGCTGATTTTGAGCTGCGGATGTGATGTCAGTGAATGTGCAGCTGGGAAGAGATTTGCGGCAGGCCCCCCACCCCCCTTTGTACTAATCCCACCAGACAGATACTATAACCAAAAGGAATGTCAAGAGCATAGATAGCAATAGAGAGAGAGGAAGGGAGAGAGACAGAAACATTGATGAGAGAGAGATCGAGCCCACAACCCGGGCATGTGTCCTGACCGGGAATCGAACCAGTGACCACTTGGTTCATGGGTCAATGCTCAACCACTGAGCCACCCCGGCCGGGCTCCTCTTCTTATAAGGACACCAGGCCTATTGGATTAGGGCCCTAATGTTATGACCTCATTTAACCTTAATGATCCTGTCTTCAAATACAGTCACATTGGGGGTTGTGTCTTCAACATACGAATTTGAGAAGGGACACAATTCAGTTCATAACAACTATCGAGCACTTGAGGTGTGTTTGGCCCAAAGCAATACACACTCTAAGGGTAAAATATACTTGGATTTTTCATCACCACTTTTCATCATGTATTCAAAGCAGAATATAAAGTTTCTCATGAACTACTCTTTTTCTATGGGTTACCCGTTGAGTGACGATACCTTGGGTATATTGGGTTAAGTAAAATACATTATTAGAATGACTTTCACCAGTTCCATTTGCCTTTTTTAAAATTTAAATTTTTTTCTAAAATTTAAAATTTAAATTTTTTTCAAAAATTTAAAACGCCACGCATGGCTCGCAGTATGTTTCTGCTGGACAGTGGGTGGCCAGAGACTCCCGAGGAGCTGACACGGCCACTCCTCCTGTGGTCGGTGGGGAGCTGCCATTCTCTGGGGCCATGCCCCGACCCCTTTCCTTCTCCCCACCTTCTTTGCCGACACCTCCCCGCCTCCTCTTGGGCTCAGTCATCCAGTTCCCTCAAGTTGCGCTGGGGGACAGGTCAAGGGTGGGGATGCAGGTGGGCAGTGGAGAGGGAGGAGCTTCCAGATGGCAGAGGTGAAGAAAGGAAATGTCTCGCTGTGATTTTCACAGGGATCTGGCTCCAGGTGAGAGACACGTAAGATAAGCAGACCTTCCACGCTGCCTGGGTTGCCCCCCTGAGCATGTCCTTGTGCGTGTTGGGCTAAGAGAGTCTCTGTCTCTTACTCTGCCTTGAGTTGCTTTGCCTAAGGCCCCCCTTTACGATCCCACCGTGGATCATTCCAGCTCCCAGGGAGGAGTTAAGGGGAGAGGAGAACACACCCCATTCATTCCCCAGGGATGAGTCAGGTATAGTCCTAGACCTGAAAGTGCTCACACTGTCACGGAGGAAGGGATCGGCGGGCTAGGGAAGGACAGGAATGGCACTGTAGTCAAGGCCATACAGGGGGACTTGAATGCCTTATTTCACCGGGTCCTTCTAACGGCCCGTATTATATTCATCTCACAGGTAAGGGCAGAGAGATTCCGGGAGGTTAAGGAACTCCTCCAGTGTCACCAGCTGGCAGGTTGCAGGGCCAGTATTGAGCCCGAGCCTACCTGACCCTCGCTTACCATGCTATAGACCTGGCGTGAAAAGGAAAGATTTTTGGAGCATATGGGAACTCCCTTGAGTTGGATTCAGGTCTGGGAAGGAAAGGAGAGGGAATTCTAGGCCAACCAGGAAACGGATCCTTACAGGGTTACCCTCCTGTAAGTCTGTGAAATGTTCAGGGTTGGGGTGGGGCACTGGGACCCGGCAAGGACTTGTAGGCACCACCCTGCAGCCTGATCACCCCTGCCAGGCTGTCTGTGGGTTATTCCATGCTGGGCTCACCCACCGGCTTCGCATAAGGTCTTTCTTGAGGTTTACTATTTCCTTCTCCATATACTTGATGTTGTTCCCTTGCTTCTCCGGGACCTGATGGGAAGCCAAGAAGTGAAAGAAAAAGGTGTTAGTACAACTGTTACAAGTGGGACCAGGCTCACGTGAGCATCTGAGGCGTCTTGATCAGGTTAGAGGGGTTCGGGGCAGCCCAACGTCTTTCTCTACACCAGAGGGGGGCCGTGGGGAACAGTGGAAATAGCAAGGGCTTCGGAGACAGGCAGACCTGAGCTCTGATCCTGGAACACTTGGATTTTTTTTTTTTAAATAAAAGGAAATGCCAGAAAATTATGGGGAAACGGGTGCTTTCAGAGGAAGCTGGTGGGAGGATGCTGTGTGATGAGTTTTCCGAAGGGCAGTTCGTCGATGCATAGTAAACACTGTACAAGTGCGCCTGCCCCTGGATCTAACAGCTGTCCTGTTGTCCAGCATCCTATGGGGACATCCCTGCGTGGGCACAGAGGTTCATCCACAGATTTGCTTGTAAGAGCAAACTCTTGGAAGCACCTGGGCATCGGAAACAATCTTAACACTGCATCTGAACAATAGAACACTGTGCGGCAATTAAACATAATGAGGCAAGTGCACTTATCTATATAAACAGAGATGTTTGGGTTTTTGAGTGGGAAGACGTGTCACAAAGTAATATGCATCATGTGATTCTGTTTTCGTGGGGTTTTTTTGAAAAATGATCTATGCAGATGTACACGTATTGAAAGATACAGAAAGCCAAGCCCCACAATGCGGTGATTCTCTCTGGGGATGGGATTATGGAAAATTGTACTTCTTTCTTTTTGCTTATGTGAGTTTCCTCTCGCTCTGCAACAAGCATTAGTCAGTTCTATAATGAACAAAGAGAAATGATTTAAAAAAAATAAATGGCCAGGTGAAGTTTGACAGAGGCTGGTCTCAAGTACTGTACTGAGGATGTTGGTGGTCAAAGAGCGAGGACCGGTCAAGTGCTCGCTAACAGAGATCATAATATGGACACGTGGGGGGAGGCGGGGTGTCCTCCCCGCAGCTGTCAGCGCTCACTTTCTCTGACAGTGAAACTGGGCTGCGGGCACCTGCTTCTCTGGGCCTTTTAAGTGGAAGGTGAGGCGTGTAGCTGTATTGAAGTTGGATGATGTTTGTGGCAGGGTGGTGGACAGAGCTCGGAGTGGAGGGAAGGCACTGTGTGATTCTCAGCCATTTTACTCCTGGGTCACCCAGTCCTGCGCATGGCAGCTCAGATTAAGGGGGGAGAGTCTGTGGCAGTTCCCCAGAGCACTTATAATCGCAGCTCCTTCTCACCCACTAAGTATATAGATAACCAAAAAAAAAAAAAAAGTATCTGGGATAGCCTTGAATACGCTCAACTGGATATGAAACAATGAAATCATTTATAAGCTTTATCTCTTTTGCTATTATTAGAAATGACACGGGTAATATATCTTGCTCATCTCAATACACCAAGGTGTTTCAACGTGGCTGGAAATTGATGGCAGGCCTATCAGTTTTTATCTTGAGGGATGGATGGAATGGGTAGAGAGACAGACCTCCTAGGAGGCATGTAAGGATCTCCAGGAGTACTTTTAAAAAGTTCTGTGCAATAGACATTTGCTTTTCTCATGCCCCCAATATCCCTTCACCCTCCTTCTTGATACCAGCTCCTTGGTTAGACCTTCCTGCACCTTGGGAGATACTCATGGGACCAGCAGCAGGTGTACCATGGGGTCCCTAATGGCTGAACTCAAGCAGCAGAGCCCACCCTTCATCACAGGGACTGGTCTGGGGATGGTCCTGTGACCCAGTTTGGGCTAATAAAAGGTGCAAGCTGGCATTTGCCAGGGGCTTCTAGGAAGCACGATTCCTAGATCTTTTAAGGAACCATAGGCAGAGACGTTCTCTTTCCCCACTGACGATGAACAGAGGAGCAGACATTCATGGAAGTTGCTGGCAGCTATTTTGTGACCATGAGGCAGGCCATCCTCCAGCTGCAAAAGACGTGGGGAAAGGCAGAGAGGAGAATCAAAGAAAAAGTTGTCGCGTGGTGCCTTGGTCTTTGAAATATGTCCCCCGCTGTGCCGAGGCAGTTGACAGATCAAGAATTATTTGAAACTAATCCTCTCGGGACATCAAAGTAAGATGACCCCTATCCTGGTGCATTTCGTAGTGAAGGCAGTGAGACTGGCCATGTTGACGTCCAACACGTCCGCTCAGGCTGCCTCTCTTTCTCATTCTCTTAAAGCGCCCCATTCACTCTTTCTTTCAGGACCAAAGCAACTTTCTTAAAAGATATTGTGAATGAAACCTTACTTATAAATAAAGGAAAACCAAACACCCCCAGATTTCCCCACCAGATCATTTGGAAAGACGTGATCAAAACCCCGCGTGATGTCACAGTTGTGGGCCCGTCACTCTCCTCGTGAAGAAACTGCGACACTGCACATATTTCAAGCACCCCCGCCCCCCCAAATCCCACCTAATTTTAGTTGCCTGTGCACCAGGAATTCACGCTGTTGAAACAGAATGAATTTGTATTGACCGGCATTGGTACCGAACAGTTTATAGCAGCAAAGCCTAATTGTGTCCTCGACTTGACCCAAAACTTTAGCAGGACAAGAGCCTCCCCACAAGTCCCACAACTCTGTCCACATTTCAATGGGTTCTCAGGACACCAGTTTCATTATTATCACTGTTTAATTGCAATTATAAAAAGCCAGCGGGAATCACCGGCCTTGAGTGAGGCTCGTCTGCTAGTCAGGGATTTACAAACACCGTTTGGTAGTAACACAAGTCAAAGTGTACAGAGCACCCAAGAATCCCTTTCCCTGCCACCTTGCTGGATGCCAGTTTCACCGTGTGTACGACAAGCCTTGGAAATACATTTCCTTTGACTGGAGCAAGTGCACTGCGATTCAAGGAAATTATGCAGCGAGGATGGAAAGGCATCCGCGAGGATGTCTGTCGCAGCAATGCGAATAACTGAAAAACACCTAAATGTTCAGCAAGAGACATTGGGGGACAAATCCAGGTCACCGCAGACAGTGGCATATGATACATTTGAATTTGGTGCTGCTATTTAATGTGGCTATTGACGTACATGTTACCAAATATAAAGAACTTAGATCATAGAGAGTTTTAAGATTTATATTTATAAAAACCTACAGCCCGGCCAGTGTGGTGGCTCAGTGGTTGAGAGTCAACGTATGAACCAGGAGGTCGCGGTTGGATGTCCCATCAGGGTACATGCCTGGGCTCGGTACCCAAGTAGGAGGTGTGCAGGAGGCAGTTGATCAATGACTCTTATCATTGATGTTTCTATCTCTCTCTCTCTCTCTCTTCCTCTTTCTGAAATCAATATAAATATATTTTTAAAAATCTATAGAAATTTCTAAAACTTTATGTAACCTGATACAAATTATGTTTTAAACTACTGATATATGCCAAAGTATATGTATAATTATATAACAAGCTGGAAATACAACAAATTGTCAGTAGCGATATTATCTCAGGGCGTTTGAATTATACGTAAATAATAATTTTTAATTTGGGGTATCTTTTTTCCTAATTTTAAAATAACTTACATATATTACTTCTGTAGTAAAATAATAGTGTTTTCCGTGTTTATAAAGCAATTCTAACTAATTCTGCCAATATAAGCAGAATGTAACTTTTCAATGCTGTTTTAAATTGAGCAATCTAAATGTCTGGAATGATGTAAGTTAATAGTTTATTTTAATACACTGTATTAAATACACTGCAGGGCCTAGGCAGGGAATCAAAACTCATGCGGGTAGTTCAATAGAGGGAATTAAAATAGAGGAGCAGCTCTGAAGGAGTTGGAAGAGCTGAAACGCCAAGTTAGGGGGATGGCAAGACAAACTAGGTGTTAGCAAAGAAGGAAGGTTCTGCCCCCTCCCGGGAAGCCAGCTTGCAAGGGTGCCTGGGAAATGCAGTTTACAGGGACCAGCCCCCTGTGGGGGGCAGGACATGGAAATGAAGGTCAAAGACAAATGACTGTGGTTACAGTTGACGTTTACGCAGACTCCTCGGCTTCAGGTGGTGGCCCTTTGGGACTATCAAGCTGGTTCTCCCTTTAATCAAGGACACCTTTGCAGATGCTAACTTAGTACGTTCCTTGTCTTTTGATCCTAAGCCTGAGATTGCCAGAATTTCCCACGGCTTAGATGCATATCCAGAATTTTTTCTCCCTCCCGTCAAAATCAGTAACAAATCCCACGTGTCTAGGAATCCCTACCCCTCCCACTTCTGCCAGCTTCTTTGCAGGGAAGTGTTGCACATCGCAGATCTTTGTACATGATCTCCTCTCGCATCAGAACTTGTGTGTTCTATGTCTCACGCCCTTTAGGTCCTTCCCACTGATAAACAGCCTGGTGCTAAATATTTCCCTCCCTACTGGCACTGATGAATGTGTCTCCCTACCCAGGTGACACATTTGCAGTCAACTCTACATTTTAAGATTGTATTCTGGTTATGAAACTAACTAATGAAGCATGGTAGAAAATCAAGAAAAGGTAAAAAATTAGGAGAAAAATAAAAGCCAAGTATAACCGCGTCACCATCTCCTTGGGTGTCCTTTGTCTCGCTCTGTGTGACTACTCCAGGACGGGTTTCCTAAAAGCCATCATAGTGCAGTTGACTTTAGTTTTCTGTCCCTGCTTCCCTTGGGAGTGCCGTTGGCCTTAAGAGCCCTCCGTTTTCCCAATGCTTTGCAAAGCGTGGGGGATGCCTCCATTTTTTTGATTCCTGAAAACAAAGTCGAATCTCCGTCCTGTCTACCTTTTTCCTACAGCAGGTGTCCTTTCGTTGACCGATCTGTCAGTGGGCCTATGAGAGAAATGCCAAGCAATGCTCTGTCATGAGCCAGGGAAAAAGCTGATATATGTGTGTGAGGGCAGGGAGAGCACAGACTCATAGTAAAGATAGGTGGGGATTTTTTTTGGGTAGGTATACTCACATTTAACATTCATGTGCTGGGCCCTGGCCGGTGTGGCTCAGTGGTTTAGAGCATCGGCCCGCACACTGAGGACCACAGGTTCGATTCTCGGTCAAGGGCACTTACCTGGGTTGCGTGTTTGAACCAGGCTCCGGTCAGGGCATGTGCAGGAGGCAACTGATCGATGTGTCTCTCTCACATTGATGTTTCTCTCTTTCTGTCTCCCTCCCTTCTACTCTCTCTAAAAATCAATGTAAACAACAAAATTCATTCATATTATGGAACTGTTTAAGTAATAGTATCTGGAGGTGATTTGGTGTAATGAGACAGCTGAGGAGTGGGAGGTGGCAGGAACACAGGGAAAGAGCTTTGCTGTCCGAAAGATTCAGGTTGGCATCCTGGCCCTGTCACTTAGGTGTTGAGTCATCGCGGGCAAGTTACATACCTTCCCTGAGTCTGTTTCCCCATCTGTGAAATGGAGCTAAGGCTGTCCTACCAATAACATTACTGTTCTTCTATGTGCCATACACAATCCTAAGTGCATGATTCCATTTAGACTTTGCCGTGTTCTTGTTTCCATTTTATAGAGGAGGAGCCTGAGGCTCCAAAAGGTGGAACTGACCTGCTATTCAGAGGCTGAGTCAGGATCCGAACTCAAGTTCAAGTGGCGTCAAGCAGGTGTTCTTAATTCTACAGGCCCATCTGCCCCCACCATCTTGCATAGCGCAGGCTAAATAAGGGAAAGCAGTCGCTAGTCATTAATTTACAGATGTTACCTCCAAAGCTTGCCTGCTTGATTTTGTTAGAGTTCATCACAGACATTTTTATCTGACAGAAAGTCAGGATGATTTGTCGGAGGTCACGGCTGGAAAGCCAATCTCTTAAATACCTGCCGTTTTCTTTTACGAAAGAATGTTCCCAGCCCATCTTTGTGATTTCTTGTAATATGATCGAGCCCTAGAATCAGATTGAGATGGAAATGAATTCCTGCTAGATGTACCTGGGCTGATACAGACATCAGGGGAATGAACAGCTGGGCTGCTCTGTTGAGGGGCGTGGGGGGAGGGAGAGCATTTGGGAGAGAGCATTGAGGAGCAGACACCGTTCAGGCTCATTGTGGAGGAGCTGTAAAGAGCAGGGTGGAGAGTGGGGCAGGACCCCCGGCGAGAATGGACGCAAGAGCCTGAAGAGCTGGCACACCGGTATTTAAGCTATTCTTGGTTTTATGGTGGTGACGGGCGCATTCCTTTGGGGGCAATGAAGGTTTTTTTGTTGTAAGGATATATTTAGAGAGGACCTGGGACGAGTGACCTCACTCACATGCAGACCCTTCAAGCTGAAATATGATGAAGTGTGCTAATGAATTCGTTTTTCTTTTTAACCCTCACCTGGGGATATGTTTTTATTGATTTTAGAGAGAGAGGAAGGGAAAGGGGGAGAGAGAGAGAGAGAGAGAGAGAAAGATCGAGGTGAGAGGGAAACATGGATTGGTTGCCTCCCGCACACCCAGTCTCCTTGTATTTAGAACTTGGGTCCTCAACTCTTAAGCCTCCCAGAAAATACAGCTTTTTTCCAGTCCTTCCCGTCAGAGGGAAGGACATTATTCCATCGGTTGTTTCTTAGATCCTTCCTGTTTCCTAAGGTGGTGGCTGGTTTGCTGAGCAGGAAGATGGGTGAGAGGCACAGAGAGAGGCCGAGTGGTCCCAGTTAACAAAGGCGACTCAGATATTACGGGGTTGGGCAGGGAGCCTTGGGGTGGGCGGGGAGGGAGGAACTGGCATTCGGGGTGGTGTGTGCTCAAGTTTAAAGGACTGTTTTATTGGTTGTTTCTTCCTTGGGAGGCAATGTAACCCTCCCCTGTCTCTTTTCCCGGCAACTTCCAGTAAAACCTGCATTACGCACTGGCATTTTTGGAGTGGGAATTGTGCTTTGAAAGGCTTGGCAAGGTGTGAGCCAGAGGTGGGGCGACAGACGCAGGGGAAGAACAGGATATGGATTCAGTCCCGGCCTCTTGCCCCACTAGCTGTGTGACATCAGGTCAGTCACTTTCTCTATACCTCAGGGCTCCCACCTGGCGCCGGCCCAGTCCTCGCCTAACAGCTGGGAGGGTGCTAAGTAAGAGGCAGGCCTGATGCACAGGGCTTTGTGAACCGAACACGCCGAGGAAATGTCACTGTCATTGTCACTATGTCACGAGTCTCTGGAGTTTTCACAAAATGGAATCACAAATTATAAATGAAAAGTGTAACGCGAATGAGATTATGAAAATGTTACCAAAGTAAACAAATTAAGGGCAGATGAAGGCTGTCAACCGCCCCTGGAGTCAGCGGTGGTAACGACGCAGAATAACAGGAGGTGGCGCTAGATGCCATAGCTTTCAATCAAGTCCCTGTTTGCCGCCTCTCTCGATGGAAATGGAAATTCGTTTCCAGCCTCAAGGAGCCCCACCCTTAGCTCTGGGATTCAGCAGCAGCCAGTGTGCTATCCACCGAGTTAAAATCAAAAGAGAGAGAGAGACTTTAATCAAATACATTAATCTCATAAGCTCCTTTGAAAGATTGATATTCGAGGCCAGCAGCCCAGCTGTTGGGCACCACTAGCCGATGGGAATCCACATGGGCCGCTGCTCGTAGTCCTGGAGGAGCTTCAGGACGCCCGCCCCAGGAGGTAACACCCACCTTGCCAACAGTACTTCTGGTTAATAACCATGACAGTGCCTGAATTTTCAGCACCTTCCATGTGTCTAGAGATGCGCTAGGCTAGAGATGGCCAACGGACTCCAACTTTGGGTGCCTGCTTCCGTCCGCCCACCAGTCGCAGTGGCTGTCTGGAGCTCCCTTGCAGTCCAGTCTCATCAGAAAAAGAGTTCTTGGACTGATTAGCAATGTCTGCCATGGTCTGGGGAAGGAAAAGCAGCGTCATGACTTACCCCTACCAATCCCGTGCTGGGCACTTCCCCTGCTTTTTCTCATTGAATCCTCGTGGCAGTATTGCTTGTGCCTCGGTTTCCCCTACGTAACAATATATCTGGGAGAGAGTCAGAGTGGTGTGGGTGCATAAGGAAGCCAGAGCAAGGATGATACCAAGCTCTGGAGTCTCTGGAGCTGGAGCTGGGAGCATCCAGTGTTTTCCTGTCCCACTTACACCTCCCCCCAACCTGGATGGGACATTCATGCCCAGGGCAGTCAGACTATTCCCCTGCATGGCCCTGGAGCTCCCCTCGGTGTCCTGCACTGGCCCCCGGGGCATGATGGTGACTGGCTTGGCACCTCTCATCATAAGCTGGGGCGTGTGGGGCGTGTTCCCAGCTGTTCTCAGAGTGCTGCTTCCAGTTATTGTGTTCTGGACAAATACATCTCATGCCGCAAAGCCTTCCTCTTGACGGAGGATTTTTACAAACAAGAAGCAGAACTGCTGCTGTGACGCTTGTCACCATTTCTCCGTCCCTGGAGGAAGGACGAGCTCCCGGTGCCTGGACTCACTCCTCCGGCATCCTGGCTTCCGCCTCGGGGTCAGTGGAGAGGGCACAGGGGCCGAGGTTCGAGCAGCAAGGCCCTGCTTGCCTTCCCAAGGTTAAAAGAAAACCAGGCAGCTTCCATTAAACATGTTTTTGTTGCTGCACTCAGCTTGCCTCTTTATGATGTTTCATAGCGGTATTTTTAACATAAAGTTCAAACCACTGATTTAGGCAGCTATTATGCGTACACTGTAAATTGCGTGTTTTCTCTCTTCTCTAAATTCTAGGCTTGCGATGAGTGTGAGCGGGGAGTGTGACCTTGTCACACCGTGTCTTTGGTCTCTGGCACAATACCAGACACCTCTAGTTGATTTTTTTTTTTTTTTTAACTTTTAGATTCAACTCATAGATAAAGCCGGGAAAACGGAATCACGGGTCCAGAGCAGAATGTGGGTGGTTCTCAATCTTGACGGTGCAAAAGTAGTAGAAAGGGACACACGGAGAATTAATGAGGAAGCTAATCCCTTCTACAAAGTGAGATACTCTCTCTAAATGAGTGGGGCAAGAAATCCAAGTGTAACACAGATGTTATTTTTTTAAGACTTTTTTTTTTTTTTTTTTACAGCAGCGTTAGGTTCACAGCAAAACTGAGCAGAAGGTGGATTTCCGATATGCCCCCGACCTCCACACGCAGCCAGCCTCCCCCCACTACCAACACCCGGCACCAGAGTGGCCCATTGGTTACAATGGGTGAACCTACCCTGACGCATCGTTGTCACCCAGAGTCCATGGTTTACATTAGGGTTCACTCTCCGTGTGCATCCTGTGGGTTTGGGCAGATGTATAATGACACGTGTCCATCGTGTCATACAGAAGTGTTTCAGTGTCCTTGTAAGATACTTTCAAAAGTTATTAACCAGTAGAGGGAGGAACTTCTGGCTTGGGTGGGGATGGGAGTTTGGGGTGGGGAGCATGTAAGGATACAAAGACGCCAGACCCTGCCACCTTTCAGAGCAGACAGTCATTAAAGTCTTAAATGTAGAAAGTGAGAAATCCAGGTAAAACTTAAATAATTTGGAGACGTGGGTCACTGGAAGAACCACTGAACAGTGTTCGAAGTGGCTGACTGGGGAATGGCGAGGAAGAGGGTCTCCTTCTCGTGGGTAGAAGACTTTCCTGGCTGGTTTTTCTTTTTAACCTGTATGTTTTACGTGAACTTTAAAAAAAAAAAAAGGGAATCACAGAGTGTGAGGGCTCTAGTTGGAATTAAAATACACAGCCCCGCTTTCTTCCCATGAAAATTAACAAGCATAAATATCCATTCTCATTTCAGAGTCAAGACAAAAATTAATTTGGAAAAGAAAATACAGCCGGGGAGCAGAGCGATCAACCTCAGGAAATTCAGGGAAATGTAATTGAGTAAGAATTATCTCTTTAATTACTTCTGACCAAATCAATAACAACGCTAGACGAGAAACCGCGGTCGCCACCAACGAGCGTCAAGTTGCTGAGAAACTAATTGGGGCTCCGGCTTGTTTGGAAAAAGCAAAACCTCCCTCCTCCTCCTGGTTAGTAAACGCGGTTCTCGGGGTGAGGGGAGCTGGGAGAGGACTTGGCCGGCGGCGTGGGGTGAAGATTGATTAATAAGCTAGGCTTGCTTACTAGTTTCCAGCGTGACAGCCAGCCTGAACAGAGAGCCCTTGTTCAAAGGAAGCATGGGTGCCCTGGGTGGCACCAAATGTTCATTTTCATGTTTTCCTGGGGCTGAGCATGGGAGAAGCCAGCAAATTTGAGGGAGGCGAGCCAGACACCCCAAGGGTAGGTGAGCGAGCGCTTGTGTTTTCGGAGTTCAGGGTTCTGTGCCGGAACTTCAGAGATTTCTGTAAAACTATCTTGGATGTGCCTTTGGTGGGGAGGTGGGATAACCCTTGGCCCCAAGGGTCCCCTGCTGGGACATGGTACTTGGGCTGGGTTAAGATCCTTTCTAGAGCTGAGAGCCAGGTGTGCCTTGTTTTGCCCAACCTCGTGTGGGCCTACCTACACCTACCTGTCTCCATTAACGTTGGGGTCTCTTGACAATCGTTAGGGTCGTCTCACTTCCTCTCACACTTTGGGCCTTGCTCCTGCCCCTTGGGCTTGACAATGACTCATGCCCGCCGTCCAGGGCATATTGCATATTCTTTCATTCAAAAAAGGCTGACTGATCCCATCTGAGGGTGCCAGCCCCGTGCTAGGGATATCCACACCTTCCCAAAGCTCCCTCTCAGAGTCTCACGGGGGTAGTCAGACAGGAGGCAAATTACCATATGTTGGCTGCGGTGGCAGTGGGCCTGGGGGCTGTGGGCACGTCTAACCAAGCCAGGGCAGAGGGCCAGTCAGGGATGAAGGAAGGGACTCTGTGTCTGAGCAGAGCCTTGAAGGACTGGGAGGCGTCTAAAGGAGGAGGAAGGAAGATGGTGTTGCAGGCAGAAGTAATGGCCTGTGCAAAGATCCGGAGGCGATCGTAAACTTGAGACTGAGGTGGTTCAGTCCGAGTGGAGCACAGGGATGGGGCAAGGGTGGGGGATTGGTGAGGAGGGAGAGGCAGGTATCATAGGCTGAAGCTGGATCTACCTACCGACTCTTGTTTACCTGAGACCATTTTCGCTTTTGCTTAGGCTGCGCTGAATTGGGCTGTCCTATCATTTGCAATGATTGTGATTTTCGTTAGCGCATTGCAAGTATTTTGTCTAGAGGACCCCAAACTATATCCGAGGGGAGTTATACTATTCCCTAGTGGCTAAACCGAAACCCGTGGGAGGTCATTCATTCTAGAGGTGTCAGAGATCATCAGAATTGGGCAATTGCCCAACACCCCCCCCCCCCAATCACATGATACGTATACGAAAACGGCCGACATTTAGTGAGTGCCTCCTAAGTGCCAGGTGCCGTTGTAGGCGTTTTACATGAATTAACTCATTTCACCCTTGCAACACATTTTGTAGGATAGGACTGTTGTTAACTTCATTTCACAGATAGAAAATGGAGTTAGAGAGGTTAGTTACATTGCCCCAGTTATATGACAAGCAGGGGACAGACATAGAGTCCAAATCCAAACTGCAGTTGGGTTCCAAAGTCCGTACTCTCCCTGCTCCGTGAACAAATGAGCAACGCAGATACCAGAGAGGCTGTGAATTTCCCTAAGGTCACACAGTAAAGCAACAGAAGGCTCAGGACAAACACACACAGGCCCTCACCAGCATGCCTGATACAGTAACTCAGGGGCCAGGGGATAAGATTTGGAGCCACACAGACCTGAGTTCACTGGCCAGGGTCTTTGGCAAATAAATACAACCCCTCTTCGAGCTTCAGTTTCCTCATGCTCAGAGCCTACATCCTAGGGTTGTGATGGAGATTCAGCGTGCTAACAAGTGTCGGGTCTCAGGACAGAGCTGGCTTACGGGGTCTCTTAACTCTCAGTAAATGCTAGTCGTTAAGGTAATTGTTATAATTAATAAGCTGTGCTGTTAATGAAGGTGTAAAATGCAGGTGATCTGCCACATGACCATGGGCAAGGCACTGAATTACAGTGGCCGTGGTCCCATCAGTAAAATAGGGTTATTATCGGCCCTTCCTTCATGACACCAGAGCATTACGAGGATTAATTAGAAGTTTTATAATGTGCGGTGCACTTTGATGCTCTATAAACATGGAGCTGTGATGGTTGAATATTTATATAATCCCTGTTCCTGAAGATCTTGAATTGCTTTAATGATGTTACCAAAAAAAAAAAAAAAAAAAAAATCCCAGCGTTCCAAAGGCGTATAAATCCGAGTTGGGTAAAAAAAGCCTGGGCTTTTATTATCTGCCAGCTCCACAGGGGTGGGCGTCTGGGCATCAGTGGGCTGAATGCAGTGCCAAAGTCGTGGGAATGTGGAGGGAGGTGCTGAGATTATGGGGCTCTCTCTTCCTTTAGATTTGAGCTCCTTCAGGGCTAAGACTGAGTCTTGTCCTCGAGTGGACCACCAGCACGGAGCACAGAGCTAGTTGTGCAGCAGGCACAGGATACATGCTTGAGAAGGGAAGGGTGGATGGATGGACGGAAAAACGGACGGACGGACGGACGGATGGATGGATGGATGGATGGACAGATGGATGGATGGATGGATGGATGGATGGATGGATGGATGGACGGACAGGTGGATGGACAGATGGATGGGTGGATGGAATTGTTAACTTCTTGATGATAGGAGATTAGATGGTTATGGCTCCAAATACTTGGGCCAAAGTAGATGGGGAGTCACCTCAGGTATTGGAGAAAAAGCCACTTAAGCAGTATGACAAATTAGAAACATATTTGGCATTGGGCAGACATGGGTTACCAGCTATGTGACCTTGGACTTGAACTGTTTAAGCCCAAGGTGCTTAGGGCTGTTCAGTACTGTTTGCAAGAGAAGGTGTGTGCGGGCACTCTCACTCTCATCCTCAAGGTGCTTGTTAGTGTCTGGTGGCTTCATTGTACCCCAGCCTTTTCTCACCCGGCCCACATCTCTGAGGGCAGATCCAATAAACGAGCCCCTTTTTTCCTGCTGGATCCCTTGGCTGAAAATGTCACACAGGAGCAGGAAGCCACAGACTGATGTTTCTCTCCTCTGGAGACGACTTGCTCAGGTGTGAACTCAGGTACCATGTTGAAGGGTCTTCTCTAAACCTTTGGGAGAAGATCTAGAGCAAAACTTCTCCGAGGGCCAGCTGATGAGTCACGTTTGTTCTGTGTTTTTTTGGGGTACATTCCAAATGTCATTTACTGCAGCCACATTTTAAAAATATCAACATTCTCCTGGTTAATGCAGGTACAAATCTCCGGGATGTGCATTTTTAAACCTGCGGTGTAGGCGGGGACTCAAACAAAATAAACACTGCACAGGAACGGTGAAGGCAGAACAAGGGACCATTCGGGAGAGAGGGAATGACTGCAGGGACTATAAAGACAGAAATGTGCTGTGGAACCCTGCAGTGCGACTGTAGATTGCACTCCCCCTCCTCCCTGCCAAAGGCGAACTTGAACCATATTTCCTGCACTCTGAGCCCAATCTTTGAAATGGCTCAGATCTCGTTTTAACGAATACACATGATTGAGTTTGTCTAACTAGAGGTTTAACGGCCTGTAAAATGTTTCATGAGCACCTGGCAACGCTCAGAACTTTTATATGGCACCTGCACTTCACAGCACGAGGTGCGACTTGGCTCTATTTAGGAGACGAAGTCTAGTGTTTGGAAGAGACAAACTTTGCACAGATTTGCAGCCCGTGTATTGCTCTAACTGAGCATCATCAAATAGCTCGGCCTATGGCGTTCACTTGTTGGTTGGTTGATTGATAGGTTTATCGGATAAATATTTGTCGAGCACCGCCACTGGGTGCGAGGCCCTCTGCTAGGGTGCTTGGTATTAGGGATGGCAATTATAACATCAGTTGTACTTTACTGAGTGTTTGCGTAGGTACCCTATGTTGGCATGAGCTCTCTTATCCAGTTTCGCCACAATCTACGAGGTCAATATTACCGTTATCATCACCATTTTGCAGAGGAGAAAGCCAGCCATGTGCGCTCAATCCCAAATTCCCAGGGAAGAACTGACTGAGGAGTAGGGGTGGAACTGTTATGTGGTTCAAAGCTGGCTGCAGTGCAGAAGGCAGTTCTCAAAAGAGCATGGTCTCCAGGGGCAGTCACCTTCTTCCAGGTCTGCTGGTCTGCAGAGAGGGGATGTGGGAGGGATGAAGGCCTGGGAGGAGACCAAGGATGTGCCAGGGCCTGGGAATTTGGGATTGAGCACACATGGCTGGCTTTCTCCTCTGCTCTTAGCAGCCTCCACTGCACCTTCTACCGCTGAACTCCACAGGGCACCCCAGTTCTTAGGATAAATTCCCCCCCCTTTCAATCAAGCTTCTCTGAAACCTTTTGTGTTACTCATCACCAAGAGGGCTTGGGTTGGCTGATCTTGAAATCACAGGTCTCTGAGCATTTCCAGGGCCCTGTCCTGAGTTTTGGCCTCTGCCCTTTGCAATCTTGTGTCCTGCGGTAGAGCCAAGCAGTGGAGAGCACAGGTAGGTGTCTTGAGCACTCAGTCGTGCCGAGCAACCCACGGGCACGCTGCAGGACCAGCATCCGTGGAATCGGTGCGTAAAAACTAGATTTGTTATTTTTTACGGCTGCCCAGAATTCGGTGGTGTCACGGAACCATCGTTCATGTCACTCGGTCCCTACTGATGGTGACTCCTCACGTCTTGTTATTACATGCAAGGCTACAGTAAAATACTTGTACGTTGTTTCCTTGGACACGTGAGCCCCTTTTTTTCTATATGGGAGAGACAATTTTATCAGTTAGGATACTTTGAGCTCCAAGTAAAAGAAGACCCAATGGCTAAACAACCAGGGCTTGGTTTCCTCATGCTAATGAGAGCCTAATGTAGGTCAGGTCCAAAGATAGTTATGCACCGACTCCACCATGCAGGGATCTCCGGGGCGTATTCTTAAGTTTAAAAAAGCTGTGAAATAATACATGTGGTTGAACCCCATTTATGACAGCCAAAATCACTCTCAAAGTATGTGTAAAGGCTCATATATATATACACATATTCATACCTATAGAGAAAGGGGATGGGAGGAGCTGCATAAAAGTATGTAACTGCAGAGACAGGAGATGGACAGGAACTGATAGTCAAAGAAACGTGTTTTTTGTTTTCTTTTTAAATGCATGTACAGCAGTTGCCCTTTTGGCAACATGAACAGGTTTCATTTACAACTTTTGTCATTAAAAATAATGGACAGGAAACATCTCACATGCTCGTTACAGAAAAATCTAGCAAGTGCTAGAAGGTGCAGATTGTAAGTTTCAGACAGTGAGAGCCAGGGGTCTTTTATTTATTTTTAACGACCGTTCCCAGCTTCCTGGACACAAAGAGGAAGGTCTTCTCGGGCCCTCAAACGTTTGTCTTGTGTGTGGTGCAGTTACCGGGGCGCAGAGCTCAGTGTTTCTCATCAGAAGCTGCTTGTCTGGGAGGCAGTGTCGTTTCCCCTTCACCTGCCCGAACAGAGCTTCGTGGGCAGCGGGTGCGCAGAATGGAAGGGCTGCATTATTTGAACGAGAGCGCGCGCAGGTGGATGGGGTGATTCCAGAGAATTCCGTATTGAAAGGTCTGCCCCGTGTCTCCCAACACCAGCTCTTTTCCCTCAACTATTTGGCACCATGCAAACTTGACCTTCCAGCAGGGAGGGGCTTCTGCAGTGATGCTCAGAGGGACAGCAGTGGCAGAGAGGTGGGCGCAGGCTGGGTCGTAATTGCCTCCCTGTGCTCGCCTACGTGTGCCCGGCTCTCATTCCTGGGTTAGGGACCATTCGTCTCAGGGCTTCTGTCGTGCGGCCGTTAAATCATTGTTGTCTTGGACAGTGTCATTTCTGTCAGACCCCAGAGGGAGACTAGGGCACGGTCTCTGGGACTAGAACGCTGCCACCTGGTCGTTATGCCCGACGGCTCTTGAACGGCGGCCCTGGGAGACGCACGCCTTTGCTGAGGCTGCACAGTGATGTCTCCCCGGACTGAAGGGCCCCGTTGCGCTGGGTGCCCCCCCTCTTCAGAGCAAGCTCATCTTCCCGAGGGAGCCCCTGCCAGCTCTCATTTAGGGAAAGAGGCCTGGAGAACAGGTGCAAAGAAAAGGTGACAGGTAGAAGAAATGGGTTTCTGACGATCAGGAAGGATGCTTCTCTAAGAGCATCACCTACTCTTTTTCTCTCCAGCAGGAGAGAAAAGCAGAACTTTTCCAGACAGGGTCTAATTGTCACCTGGAACAAATGGTTGAGAACAGCATGATTCAGGGGCTGCTGACCACGGAAAGATGGGGTGGGAAGGATGGTCCCAGAGACCAGTTTCCAATACCATACCCCTGCCAAGGAGTCGGGGTGGTGCCATAAATAAAAACATCAGAGTGGGGTGATAGAGAATGCAAGGCAAGGAGAGACCATGGGGATCCTGTCCACGTTTGATTTCTCATTGATCCAGGGTACCTCTGGGGTCCTCTGCCTTCCTATTAGCTCTGCTGCCACCGAGGGCCACAGGATGAGCAGGTGACGGTTGACCCACATGCGCAGCTTTCCCAAACCTTTAGGCTTGGCCATGACGATGACATGATACAAACAGGACTGATAAGGGGCTCTGAGGAGGTCCAGATGGGGTGATAGCCCAGAACCAGCCCCTCTGGAGCCCCCCCAAACCTCACAGGCAGGATGGGCCCTCGGCCGAAGTTAAGTCACTGGTGGGAGCCGCCTGGCGCTGGCCGGGGATGGCGTGGCTGTCTTCTCCCGGCTCCGGCTCCCTGAACTGTAATGAGCAATTTGTCTTTCAGCCTTGATGGGCTGTCAGCCACTCTGAGTATTAATTTCTTCTCGAGCTGTCTTATGTTGCAGCCAGCAGAAGGGCGAAAAATGGGGTGGAAATCGCCGGACGCAGAAACCCATCACCCGGCCGCTTTTATTAGCGGTGAAGCAGTGGTGAGAGATGAGGCCCGGGCTGCGCCCCTGTTCTTTTTTTCTCAAAGCAGATGCCGAACCCCTAACGAAGCATCTTTCATTTTCATTCTGCGGCCAGGCGTTTGACACCTTTCTCTCATAACTCTCCCTCATTTGCAAGCGATCTTTGTCTCTTTAAAGAGGCCAGGCAGAGAGATTACAGAGAAACCCACAGGCACCCCAGGTCTTCTCACCTGCCTATAAAACAGTCGCCCATCTCATGCATGTGCTCCCTTGTACGGCTCTTGTCGTTTTTAGGTTGTGTTTTATTTGGGGATCTGAGGTTAGCAGAAATGGAAATGCAGTCATCCAACTCAAGCGAAAAATAAAAAAAGCAATCTAATGGCCGGAAAGCTCAGCTACCTGCTCTGTCTCTTGGGCTCTTCAGAAAGGCATAGGCTCAGGCCTGCTGTTTCTGCATGTCTAGTTCCTTCTCTCTGCATCCTGGCTCCTTCTGTTCCCTTACAGAGCCCATAACAGCTGTGCCAACTTGGTGCTCCCGACCGTGGAGATTAGTGGATACTCAGTGGCTATCTGGATCAGTGTCCAGAGTCCAAATTCCCAGATAAGAGAGACTGATGGGCGTAGCCTGGATCAGGTGCTTTTTTCTGGCCCAATCATGTGTGGCTTGGAGGGTGGGACTCTGGTTGTCTCTATAACTCAGACACAGGGAACGTGTGGCCGGAGCCAGGAAGACTTCTCTAGAACTTCCAGAAAGGGATGCTCTGGTGGCAAAAGCAGATCTGGATTTCAATTCCTCTCCACCCAACCACTTTTAGACCTGTACCCTTTGATAGATTAATTTCTCTTAAGCCTTCATGTCTTCATCGGGCACATGGAGGTGGTAAGGTTGACCCTACAGTGTTCTGGGGTGGTTTGAATGGGTCGACCCATTTCTAAATGCAGGTGAATGTGTCTGGCATATGGTAAATGCCCAGAAATGGCACACACTATGTCCTGTGGCCTACCTCCAACTTCAGCCGCTGTGCTGGGAACAGTTCCTGTGTACTATGGCACTACCCCACCTCCAGCACCCGCGTCTCCTTCTTATATCTTTCTCCAGGCAGGCACAGCGCACAAGTCTGCAGGAGTTAACACCTCTGGGGCAGCCCCCAGCCGATGGGGGTAAACACTCTACCTTCTCACTCTGTGGTAGTTTCCCAGCAGGCTTGCACCCTCGTTGGCCCACAACAGTAATGGGGGCCATGATGCACCTCCTCTCTCTCTCTCTTCCCACTCCTTCATTCCTGTTTCCTGGATCACCTCCCACATAAACTCCCAGCACTCAAATCCTGGTTGTAGGCTTTGCTTTTGCAGAGACAGGAATTAAAGCAAATGGTAAGTTGGCTCATTGACCTACGAGAAGGGTCTGGTGCAGTCCCAATTCCGAGCCGCACCTGGAAGCAGAACTTCAAGAGCATTCGAGTGACCGCCAGGGTAGGGTGTGACTGTCCACTTGTCCACTTTGTGCACATCTGTATTTAACCCCACCTGCAGCTGTGCTTTGTATCGATGCAAGATGTTCAGACTCCTTCCTGCTTAACTTTTAAGTTATGACCCCCCCTCTAGTAGCTTCCCTGGGTCAGTTCACACCAGTCGTCACCTTTCAAGGTCTAGCATCTCCCACATGTCAGTCAGCATCTGCATCTGGATACAGCTGAATTACTGTGCATTACCATGGCCATTGAACCTTCACCCGACCTGTTTGCATGTCTCACTGTACGTCCGAGTGTCACTGAGGGCCCACTATGTGCCAGGCATCGTATGATTGTTAGAGTGTCGGTTTCACAGATTTGCGGTGGGGAGGAAGTGAGATGCTGACCCACCTCTGCCACGCTGTCCTGTGCTTTCTCTTTAGTCCTGTAATCAACAAAGCCCAGAGCAGTGCTGTGGGCCCCGTGGGCCCCCAGTCAATCCTCACTGATGATAGTAGGGCTGCCAGTGGGTCCAGGTGTAAGCCCTGGCCATTCTTCAGCCCAGCCCGGTCCTCCCTCCACCTCCCCGGGTACCCAGGCCACGAAGCATCTGGGCGACCTCCACCTGGAAAATGCTGTTCTATATATCATCACTTAAGCTTAATTGCAAGTGGCTTGGAGGACACCCCGCATGGGGCGATTTTACACAGGCCTATTATGTTGGCATATGCGTTTCATGATCTGTGGCCATCCGCAGGCACAGCTATTTTTAGCTCCCTAGCAAAGGTTTGGGCCAGCTCTTGTTATGGTTTTGTTTTGTTTTGTTTTCTCCTCTTCAGTGCCGGAATTGGCCACTATATGGTATGACCTTGCCAGGCCAAGCTGGGGGTTTCCAGAATGAACAGAGAACTGCTGGATAAAGTAGGTCGCCTGATGGCTGTGCCTCCTGGTCCCAGACCCACCAGGATGTGTTGGCTCTGGGCTGAGCATTAATTGATACCGACATCTTAGATTAGTGGCTTGTCATCAAGGACAGAGGGAGGATTTCATCCTTGGGCCCTGCTCTCTGCGCATGTCCAGCAAGCCCACTGACAAGCCTGTGTCAAGCTGGGCCCGTGCATAGGGCTTTGCCTGTGATGTTGTCTAGGCCTGCGCCTTGGGGATTTGGCAAATGATATTAATTTCAGCAATGCATTGCCACTTGTTGGAGGGAGATAAAATTTCAGCCATATCCTGGGAAGCAGGTGCAGTATTTGCTATGAGCACGGACAGACCTGGGTTCAAATCCCATCTCTGACACTTACTAGCTCTATGACCAGTTACTGAACCTTTCTGAGCCTCAGTTTTTGTGTCTATAAAGTGGGACCAATACCACCACCTCTTACAGGGTTGTTTTAAAGATTCATTGAGGTACTTAGCACAGTGCCTGGCAGGCAGTAGGGACTTCTTTATACTCTTTGGCAAAGCGTTTAAGAGCCCGTGTTCACAGTTAGTTACAGCTGCTGGAGAACATGTGTAGAGGTAAAATGGAAAGACTTGGAACCAAATTGCCTGGGTTGGATTCCAAGTTTTCCCATTTACTAGTTGTGCACAAAAAGGGGGAGGGGGCGCTTTGGAAGGAGTCACACTAATGAGCTAGTGACTCCTACTTCTGGGGTAAGAACTGGTTTGGGATGATGGTCGAAGGTATTTCAACCTTATTGGTAATATCGTGACTGTTTACAAGGTTCTTACGTTTATGCTATTATTTGTGCATGTAAGACACTGAGAATGAAAAGGAAACAGAACCGGTTGTTTGAGTTTCCAGGATTTTCCTGGGCCACATAGACGAGGCTTTATGATATTTGGGAAATCATTCTGCTTCTACTTCTCTGTCTCCTGTGACTTGGGTTGAATATTGAGGGGACAGCTTCCACCCTGTAGTCTGGCGGCAGCCTGCAGATACTCTCGGGCCCAGAGCACGGGAACATCTTTCTCTAGCCTCAAGTCCTTGCAGCTACAGAACACCCCCCCCCCATATTCTGAAATGGGGAAGTCACCCCCAGCCACTGGAACCCCGTTGCCTGCAGAGTGGCCCTGCTATTGGGGATACACGGGGGAAATTGCTTGAAGGAGAGGAGCCGCAGGAGGATTGATAATGGGCCCAACAAAGCCAGCATCCTGACGTGGCTTCTGCCTCATACTTCGGTCAGTCCCCTGAGTTAAGAACAAAGCATCGGAGCTGAGGACACTCGCTGCCTGGACAGCCCCAGCCAGTGACAGAGCACTGTGAGGGCCCTGGGGCCTGGCCGTTTCTGCCCAACGTGGGACTCCGGCAGTGGGTGGCCTGTGCTCTGGAGCTGCGGCAGGGCCTGGCTGGCCGAGACCCTCTCAGAGCTGCGCTGCGGTCTGAGGCTCTTTGTGCTCAACCCCCTTCCTCCCTTCTCTCCCAGGTGTCGGACCTCACCGCGCATGCTGTGAAGGCTGTCCCTGCTCACCCCCCCCCCGCCCCCAGCTTTTAAACTCTCAAGCTCATTAACCAGCAGACCTCTTGCCCTTATAACTGTCTCGACAATGGGGATCGTTGCTGCTTCCCAGTGGACCCACATGGACATGGCTCCCCAGGTTCCTCTGGCCACAGGGAGCCGGTTTCTTTATGCTGCTTTATTGGATACCTGCAGGTACCCCGGGAGAGGCAGGACACGGGGAAGCAAGGTGGTTGGGGAAGAGCCCCCGTGGTGTAAGGCAGCTTGGGAGGCCCCCGTCTTCAGCTTGGAGAGGGGACCCTCCGCTCAGCTCCACTGGGGTGGCAGCCCGTGGGATTCCATGAAGGGGGCCGTGCTTCCTTAATTATTCACGACATACCCGGAGGATATGTGTCCGGCACAGGGATCTGGGCTGGGGGGGGGGGGTTCGGGGCCGGCTTACGACACAGTCACACTTCTTGGCATAGTGTGACCTTTCCATCTGATTACCACTGTGCTCTTTTCACCAAAGGAAAGCCAGGAGAAGAGGTATTTTTAGGAGACAATAGGCTAGTTAATTAGGCATCTCTCCATCCCTCAGACTTTACTTGAAGAGCTCTGAGGGAGGGGGTGGCCAGTGCAGGAAGGAGCTGGGGGCTTGATTCATTTCAAAACAGCGGTCCCTGGGCCTTCTGGGCAGCCGCCTCCCCTCCACCCCCCGCCCCTGCGCTGCATTCTGTGGGCACCAGGAGTATACATGAAATTCTAATGACATCAGAGCCGCTCCCCTGCACAGCTCCACTGCTGCCCACTCTGCTGAAAAATGTCTTTGTCGTGTGCAGGGAGCGGGTCAGGTCAAGGAAGGACACAGGTTCCCCCATCCCTGGGCCCACACCCCGTGACTCTGAGAAAATCAAAAACAGCCTGCGGTGAGCTGCCCACGGAGAGCTCGAGGTCCCACGTGAATAAGCATGTCGTGAGTGGTTTGGGAGCACGCTTCCCATGGAAGTGCCTTAGCTCTCATAAGCAGGGCTGGTCTGATGAAAACCCCCATCTGCTGACGAGGGAACCGAGGCTCAGAGAGGTTAAGTAACTTGCTCAGGGTCACAGAACTGCTGGTGGGGTTGAAGGGGATTGGAACCCAGCTTTGCATTGTGGGCAAGAACCACAGTTGCTTATTGAGTGGAGATTACGTGCTAGGCATTTTTAAAATCCTCATCTGAGGATATGTTTTTTAGAGAGAGAGAGAGAGAGAGAGAGAGAGAGAGAGAGAGAGGTGTGGGGGGAGAGAGAAACATCGATGTGAGAAAAAAACATTGGTCAGTTGCCTCCCATACATGCCCTAACCAGGGATCAAACCCACAACCTAGGTATGTGCCTTGATGGGGAATTGATACAGGACCTTTTGGTGCATGGAATGATGCTCCAACCACTGAGCCGCCCATCCAGGGCTGTGCCAGGCATTTCATGACTGGAAAGGAATTGGAGGTGTAGTCTGAGCTCCCCATTTAGCGTTGGGGAGTTAAAGTTGCTCTGGGGTTGGGTCAAGGTCAGTCACCCTCCCCCCGCCACTCTACAACTTAAACCTGACATCTTCCTGTCTGCCCACTTCCAAGTTTTCCAAAGTTCACATACAGTCATCATCATCTATTGTGGAATCCACGCACCACTCTTTTACTATGAATGTTTTTCTTTACAGTGACGCTAAACCCAAAACCATACCTACTTTAGTTTCTTCCTACCCATGACACTATGCCTTTGAGGTGCTCATTAGTTTTCCTAATGCACTGTCAAAATTGTCGTATAATTATGAACATATAAAATCATCCTGTTTACCACTGGTGGCTTGTACAGCAGACTCTAGGCAATGTGGCCTGGGTGTCGTGCGAAATCTGTATCATGCCTGCTGACAAGGCGGCAGGGTCCGAGCGCCAAGGTGTCTCTCCGAGTGGAGATTCTTTGACGGATGCTCAAGACTTTCAGGAAGAAGGTTAGGACCAAGGCACTGCCTCACTTCCATGGTGTGGAGGGTTCTCCATTAGATCTCTAAGGTTTTGCCAGAAAATGGTCCCTTGATGTATGCTCTTCTAGAACCCTGGAGGTTATGGCAATGGGAGGATGTCTCCTAGTGACCATATTCATTATGCGTGAGCTCTAAACCTCCCAACCTCTTGCAAGATTGACATTATACCCCAACCTCACAGAGGAGAACTCAGAGAGGCACAGTGGCACAGCTAGCAAGGCGAGGAGCCCAGCTTCCAGCCAGGCTGGCCCAGCATCAAAACCCAGACTCTTAAATGGGATGCTTAGCTGCCATCCTGGCCCCTGGCCTGATGTCATTTCCCGCCTTGGATCATCAGACCTGGGAAGGTCCCTGGGTGGGGTCATCACAGGCACATTTCAGAAGTGGGTGCAGTGCTGTGGCTGTTGGGACCCTCCCAGAGACAGGGAGGTGGGGATCTGGCCAGGTTCTGCAGGAGGGAGAGGAGAATTCCAAGGCAGCCTTTTTCTTGAGGTCTGGAGACAAATCTACTTTTGAAGAGATGAATGACCTTGGGGATGCTGGGGTTTGCTTTAGAAAATTTAAGTGGCAGCTTAGGAGAGCTGCTGAGATTCTGACAGTGGGAAAAACCAAGGCTGAGAAAAGTCAAGTGTCTTGACCAAGATTTTATAGCT
This sequence comes from Miniopterus natalensis, assembly GCF_054644295.1. Lineage (NCBI taxonomy): Eukaryota > Metazoa > Chordata > Mammalia > Chiroptera > Miniopteridae > Miniopterus > Miniopterus natalensis. The sequence continues at coordinate 20,932,808 of NC_142100.1, forward strand.
TGAACCCAGGTCTGACCAGGCAGATGTTTTCCTGACATATAGGTCACTTAGTCATTCATTCATTCATTCATTCATTCATTCATTCATTCATTCATTCATTCATTCATTTCACAACTGTTTATTGAGTCACTGCTCTGTTCAGACCTTCGGAATAGGTTGGGAACTATATTCGAGTTTTGGGCTCTGGAGAGAAATCCCTGGAATTTTCTTGATTTAAGTCCCTCCACCCTCTGCTCCCACTGAACACAGGTATCCCTGGGAGGGGGGTGTCTTGCATTTTTTGTTAATTATCTCAAGTATCTATTTTGCTGATATATAGACACAACCTAGTGATCTTCCTCTCCTAGAGAAGGAATCAATTCTCCAGTGACAGCTGCTTAATGAAGAAACATGAGCATGTTTCAAGAAATGGAATCGGGTAGGGAGAGTCAAAGCGCCCAACCTCTAGGTGCTAGGGCTCTCGCTGGTCAGAGAGCTGCCCACGTACTTTCAACCAAACAGTTGGGATGCGAGTGTTTTGGCGGATGCCCCAACCACCCAGCCTCATGTTATTAGTATTACCCATGTCCCAGGCTGATGGTGGGATGTCAAAGACATTGCTGAGATGGGCAGGGAGGAGCAGAATGCTCCACCCATGTGGCCCCTTCAAATAGACTTCGGAACCTCAAGTGCAGTTTTAAGGAGCCGTGTTGAAAAGAACCTTCTGTCACTCATCCAACTGTGACGTGTGTTTGGGATTGTTGTCTTGTAAATGAGGTACAAGGTGTCACATTTGCAACAGACTACTTATCTCAACCCAATGCGATATCTTGGATCCATTCCCAAGCCTCAGTGACCATGGCAATTCATTACTATGACAACTTAAACCGTGGTCGCGGACACAGAGCGCGCACCAACTGCCTGATGTTTGGCAACTTGGCCAAGAGCTTCACAACAATGCGTGATTGCATTTAATACGCTTTTCTTAATACATTATGGATACTGTGGGTTGGAGAGAAATTGAACTTCAAACATGGATTGTGTTGTTTGGCACCTATCTAAGGGTAGGGGTGGGGCAGGTTTCCGCAGGTTCAGGCAGGTTCGGACAGGTTGAGTGGTCACGGTTTCTGATGGGGTCTCGAGGCTGGGTCTCGGCTGGACTTGCCTGGTGTTTGAGAGAGAAAGGTGTGTAAAAAAGTGTAGAAGCCCTTAGCTGACTTGACTCATTTGTACCTCCTGCCTAGACCTGGAAGGCGTTTAAATTTGACATCCCTGCTTTCAGGAAGTGGGTCAGGAGGCAGAAGTCTGCACAACAGCAGCGCTTATTCATGCCCTAGGCAGACCTCTGGATGCCGGTTCATTCATTCATTCATTCATTCATTCATTCATTCATTCGACAACCATTTACTGGCACCTACTCTATGCACCAGGGAGGGAGAGGACAATAGTAATTAACACTGGGTGATATCACTACTTGCTTCAGGCACTGACCCACTTATCCTCACTAAGACTCCCTCAAGTAAACACTAGTATTGTCCCCTTTAATGGATGGGGTACTGAGGCTCAGAGAGGCAAAGTAACTTGCCTGTGGTTGCACAGCTGTTGAGCCCAGGTTCTTAACCACCACACATCACTTCCTCTGGCAAGACTGATTCCGGGGGAGCTTACATTAGCTTTCGAGGACTCCTCTGCCGCCCTCTGGATCTCCCCTGCTCTGCAGGTTTGAGAAATACAGTGTGACGGATGCCAGTAAAACTGGACAGCTCCTCCCGCCTGCTAAGGAATGCCATTGGTCAACCCCCTGTTTGTCATTTTCACCCCTTTCTGGACTATTTACAGGGAGACTGCTGGGCTGTGCATCATAAATCTTTTTAGCACCTTCCCTGCTGTCTTTCCAAATATGGCAACTTCTCAGGCCTGGATTTAGCGTCTGTTCCCCCCCGTGGAGGCGAGAAAGGCCCCATATAAGGCCATGCTCGTGTAGTTTCCATCTCCTTGCACAGATCTGCCTGCCTGGTTGCGTCTCTGGGGGCCCTCATGGTGCAGCCGTGGCGAGCCCCATGGGCTGGGAAGTCAGTGTGTGCCCCGAGGGGCCGACTCTTCGCCCTCCCCGGTTCTTCCCCTGTCCCCAGAGAGAACAGGCTTTGTCTTCTCCTCCCTCCCTCTTTCCTTTCTCCTCTCGGGATGTAAATTAGGAAAAGCAACACAGAGGGAGAGGAGAGAACAGCGGAGTGACCGGGTATGACAATAAAATGGCAAGTAAGCGAGGTCGGCTCAGAGGAGGAACAGGTGCCGCCCGGCCACGCTGATGGAGCGCAGGGCGTCTCCATGGAAACCCAAGTTGGGCGCAGGTAGGACCTCTTGTTAATTACACGGGAACCCCGGGTGCCCTGGCCGCCGCTGACCACACACTGGATTTCAGGCAGCAGATTCTCTCATGATCGCAAACTCTCGAGCTCAGAAATCCGAAGGCGTAATTCTTTACTGGTTGGCATTGAGTTATGTCCTGTGCCCCCAGCCCTGGCCGCCCCAGTCTGTCCCCTCAGTCCCCCTGGATCTCCACACGACCCAGCAGCAAAAGGGTTAACAGATGGCCAGAGTCCCTGCCCCAGTGATTGCTAAACATTTTAATACCCTTTACGCATCCTCAGCTATTACTACGAGATGGGAAAAGGGAGGCTCGGGCAGTTAACGCTGGGCTGCACAGCTAGAAAGTGGCAGGTTTGGGGTTCGAACCCGGGCAGTCTTGCTCTAGAGCTCTCTCCCCTCCCCCCTCTCCTCCCCTCTCTCCCTTTTCTTTAGCATCTTCGCCGTGATATACCTTGCGATTCGCATGCCATGTAATTCACCCATTTAAAGTGTACAATTCAGTGGTTTTTAGTATATTCACAGATGTGTGCAGCCATCACCGCAGTCAATTTTAAAACATTTTCAGTAGCTCAAAAAGAAACTCTTTAACTATCAACCCATTATCCCACAGTCTCCCCCAGCCCCTGGAGTCTAGTCTTCTTCCTGCCTCTATCGATTTGCCCGCCTGGACATTTCATGTAAATAGAATGATGTGGCATGTGTCCTTTGGGGTCTGGCTTCTTTCCCTGAGCAGACTGGTTCCAAGGCTCATCTGTGGTGTAGCATGCGTCAGGACTTCACTCCTTTTCATGGTCGAGTAATATTCCACGGCATGGATGTGCCACGTCTTTTTTACCCATGTCTCTGCAGATGGACATTGGGGCAGAGCCCACATGTTGACCTCTACATCAGAGAAGCTCACTGAAGGTCACAGTCAAGGGCAAACTTGGGACGCAGACCCAGGTCGGCTTCCTTGGTTCATGCACCCAGACACTGCTATGGATCTCTCGCTCCATATTGTTTGGGGAAGATGTGAAGCTCCTGTAGGGCAAACACAGTTTAGGGGACTCTGGGGATGTAGGGTGTGGGATTGGCATGTAGGAAATGAAAGCTATGAGTGACCATGGAGGAACCAGGGAAAAGAGAGACTTGAGGGCTCTTTCTGGAGAGGTAGAGGCTCTTGCACAAAAGGGGAGCGATGGACTGACTTCAGAGGGTGGGGCTGTGCGCCTCTGCCAAGTTTCTTAACCTCTCTGTGCTTATTTGTTCTTATGTAATAGGGTAATTATAACAGTACTTTCCCTGCAGGGTTGTTTGGAGGCTAAATGAGCTCATTCTTGTATAAGTAGTTGGACTGGTACCTGGCCCACCGTGAGCACAGTGGGCGTGTTTGCTATTACTTCTCTTATTACCTAGGAAGTATTTCCCGGGGTGGCTCACCTTGATCCCACAGATACACAGAGGAGGGTCCCTGGAGACTATATTTGGCTAAGAGACCCTCACAGCCCCACTGTCCTTGCTTCAGACCTCAGTTTTCCTGTATATAACATTAGGACAGTGGGCACATTCTCTGCCAGTGAACTGCATGCATGTTCTCCGAAACAGTGAGCAGAGAAAGCATCTCGGGGCTTTCATATTTGGAGCCATCTGCATGTAACTTGTTCCCTTTTATGGCGATGTTAAGTTTCTATCTTACTACTTGGATTTCCCCATGGAGCACCCCCACCCCTGCACCCTGTGTGCGCGCACACACACACACACACACACACACACCCGTTCCCAGAGCGCAGTTTCTCTGTCGGCACGGGAGTGGGGTTTCTCAGGACCTCCAGTCGGGGAGAGTTTGTCATCCTGTGCCCTACCTTGTCACTGCCCTGATCCCTCTGCCCTACGACGTGTGGGTGTAGGATAGAGCAAAGGTTAAAACCAAGGGCTTCCTGGACCAAGTCACCGAACCCCTTTATCTCCAGTTTTCTGATCCCCGTAATGGTGATAATAAGGTCATCTCCCGCCTGTGTTTGTTTGAGGATGAAATGGGTGAGTTCATGTAAAGCAATCGGCCTGTAGTAGGTAAGCTCTCAGTGCATCTTAGCTGCTACTGTTACTGTGAGGCCAGGACCCCCCCCCCCCCCCCCCCCCCCCCCCGGCGGGAGGCCCGGGCCTTTTAAACAGTGTGATCTCGGCCGCAGTACCCTTCCCTTAGTAAGCAGACTGGGGTGCCTGCAATTTGTGAGTTTACTGGAGAGAGACCGGCTCTGATCTCCGTTGGCTGTTAGGCGCCTGCCTGTGTGTCTCCCATCAAAGTGAGCCTCTGCCGGCATTCCAATCACATCCCCCAGTTAATGCCACATATTTCTGTGGAAAGGGAAACAAATTACATGCAGACAGCGTCGGCCGTGAAAGCTCCCAGCCACGCTTTTCATTGTTCAGGCGGCGTTCTCTGCTCACTGCTTCCCAGAACAGGAAGTTAATTGGCAGGGCCATTTATCTCACTTTGGTTAACCGGTAGATCCTCTCTGCCCTTTAGTTTGTAAACAACTCCCGGTATTGCTCTGATCCCACTTTCTTCCAGCTCTTGCCTCTGACCACAGAACACACACGCGCGCGCACACACACACACACGCGCACGCACGCACGCGTGCACGCAGGCACCGTGTACATTCGTATAATGTGGCGTAGTGAGGGCAGAATGGGTAGGATTTGATCAGTTTGGAAGTGGTGTCTCTTTACTTTCATTTTTAAGCAATTAAGTAAGTACAAGTGAGGAAATACAAACAATATGCTAAAGTGTTTCCTTTGCTCAGACGTGTATTCATTCAATAAATAGGTGTATTTTTTTTGAATGTCCATTACATGCCAGGGACGTGTTGACCCTCCTCTCATCTGTCCCTTTCTCTCCACCTCCCCTGGAGTCAGTCTAACCAGGGGTGGCCTAGGGTCAGGGAGGAAGCAGGAGCTTAGGATCCAGACAGAACTGGGTTCAAATCTTGATTTGCCACTCATGGCGTCGCCTGGGACACGTGATCCTACCCCCTGAGTCTCAGGCTCCTCGCTGGTAAAATGGAGCCTAATGTACTTCTCATGGTTGTTCTGAGGATTAAGTGAAATAATATATTTTTAAGCTACCACAGCATCCCTCTCGCTGTGTAGATGTTCGACGATGCGCTGGTTTTTGTCAGCCTCCCATGCCCACTGGGTTTTCCGTTACCCCCGGAGCTGGCCTCAGTCTTCGCTGTGTTCACACCTGGTCATCCTTGCTTCTAATCCCAAATGCTTTTCCAGGGAGCTTCTCCCGAAGCCCCGGACTAACCGAGATGCTCCTGCCGTCTGCTCCCGTGACCGGCCGTGCCGGGGACTGTGCTCTGCCCACCAGGATGCGCGTCAGTCACAAGACGCACCAGCAAACTTCTCAGAGCAGTTCAGGTATTAAAAAGGAAGAGAAGCTGGAGCCAACCCAAATGTCCATTGACAGCTGAATGGATAAACGTTCATATAGTCATACGATGGAACACAATTCGACACGAGACAGGACTGACTACTGGTCGGTATAGCCAAGAGCATGGATGAGTCTCAAAAACATGCTGAGCGGAAGAAGCCAGAGACAGAAGAGTGGGCCCTGCACGAATCCACGTACAGGTTTCTGTGACTCTGGGCGCCAGATCTTCATCTTCAGGGTTCTTCAGAACTGGGGAATCTGCTGGCCTGCATTGCTCTGCCTCCTGAACCCTAGAGAGGAACTCTTTGGCGTCGGCCCCATCGGCCTGAAATCCACCTCTGCGTGAAAACAAAGACGATGTCTGGGCGCTTTGTGGCGCTGGTTAAATCCGCTGCAAAGCATGCTGGTAAGTTCACGCTTTCCACACGCTGCAGCTGTGCCATTTCTGCCTTGAACCCGCTGGGCCTTTGTGGCATCGACTCTTTTATTTTTTATCCATTTGAAGCCAATACTATGCTTTGCTGAGAACCAGGCTTTGTCAAATGAAGACATAAGCTGCAACACCATTGCCTGGTCTATATTAGTGAACCGTAACTCGATATCAAGTTCATTATCAAAACAAACCCCGCCATTTGCCTGAAGCCCTGGGATCTGTGTCCAGCTGGAAAGAAAGCCTCCCTTTTCTTTGTTAAAGCAGAAAGGCGAGGCTTCGGAAAAGTGGCAATTTATGCTGCAAAACCCTGACATGCCCTTAACCGAAACCGCGTGAATTGCGGGTCGGTCCCGCCACTTGCAGTGGAGCCACCCTCATGTTCATCTGCTTTCGGTTTCAAACATTACCTGGGCCACTCTGTTATCAATCTTGTCTAACGATCTGTTTAGCCAAAGTGCGAAATTGCGGACCGGGCTCCCTGACAATCCGGGGCAGACAAAAGAACAGTGATGATTCTGTGGGTCTTGGGGACTGGAGGGCCGGCTGAGCACTTGGTCTGAAAGGCTGTCCTGGTGGCCCCGCCGTCTAGGGCGTTTCTTTTCTCTTTTGAAACAGGTGAAATTGTTAGGATAATTAAAGAAGCTAAAAGGAAATATAGGAAGAGGTAGGGGGTGGAGAGAGACCTGGAGAAGGGCAGGAAGGAGGGAGAGTGAGAGAAAGGAGGGGGGAGAGAGGGGAGGGGAGGTTGAAAGTGCTTCTGATTTTTCATGAATCAGGGCTGGCTGCCTAGGGGGGTGTCTGACCTCTGGCCACCATCCCCACCCCTTCATTAAGGCCCCCACCATGGATTAAACGCAGGTCTTTTATGGGGCCAGAAGTGGCTGTCTTCCGTCACAGGCGGACAAGGGACAATGGGGTTTGGCTTCCTTCCGCGTCAGTTTGTAGTAGGACCCTGTTCTTATATCAGAGAGGAAGAAAAGGGGACACTTTGTTTCATGAGTAGCCGTGAGATGGCTGATTGGATGGGACTTCTGTGGACAGTGTGACATCCTCCCCAGAGCACCCCTGTAATTTCCCATGAGCTCCGAAGGCTTTGGCAGCGAGCAGGACCCAGCCGTAGGAGCGCGATCTGGAACTGCATTTGGACACTTGGGAGTGAAGCCAGGTCTCCATGGGGCTCATATTAGCAGCTCTGGGGGTATCACGCCGAGGGGAGGGAAATGGGTCTTTGGGGCCAGACCAGCCGGGTTTTTGAGTCTCGGCTTCTCCATCACACAAATCACTTTTGGTCTCTGAGCGTCGGTCTTCTTCTCTGTAAAGCGGAGGTGATAACACCTCCCTTACAGGGTAAGGCCTCAAGGTAATGTTTGTAGGTCACCTGGCGCACTGAACCCTCCGTAAGTGGTAGGGAAACAAGACAGTAAACGGGTAGGATAGTATAGACTGAGGAGCCAGGGTTCCGCAGGCATCAAACTCCAGGTAGCTCTAAGAGAATGGGCCCTCCCACCCCGATTCTTACCACCTATAGAATATACAGTTGTTCGTATGGAGAAAAGACAAGTAATACAAATAAATAAGTAATAAATAATAATGCAGGAATAAACTGTAAACCTACTTTTGCCAACCCCTGTGTGTGTGTGTGTGTGTGTAGTGTGTGTGTAGTGTGTGTGTGTGTGTGTGTATATATATATAGAACCCTACTGTTGGCATTACACATGACAGAGCTTGGGGAAGGGGGGTCGGGATGTACATAAAACACTAAAAAAGGTGGAACACCAGGAATCATAAGTCAACCTCAGTTATTACGCTGAATCCAGCCTCTCCGGATATTATCTCGACTCTTCACAAAATTCAGTTACAGGTGAGAAAGCTCAGCCCCAGAAAAGTGGAGGCGCAGGCCAGCGGCAGCAGGACCCCGGAGCGATCCGTGGCCCAGGTGCTGAGTCAATCAGCCCTGATGTGTAGACAGTTTAAATCTCATGCCCTGGAGCCGCAGGGAAAGGGATATTTATTGGTTTGGGGGAGAAAGGGTAAAGGCGTGGCTATTTTGGGGTTCCAGAATCGTCCAGGCTGCGGACCCTGGTTTCTACGAACCTTGCGGCGGCACCACGCTCCCCACGCCTATCATTCCTCCTTCCCCTCCCAGGGTGCCAGGTTCGAGTTCTCTCACATTCCTTGCTACCTGTCAGTTAGGCATGGCTTCCTGTGTTTTGAAAGGCATCTTTTAAAAGGTCAAAAATACCAGAGAAGCAGTTTGATTAGTTGAGAATGAAATCAGCTAATAAGCAACAGCAACAGAGGCGACAGTCATGTGCTAATTGCCTTTTGGGCATTTTCTTCAAGGGCTCTTGGCAATGCAACATTTTAGTCTTGTTACCCTTTTGGCTGCCTTTCCCCTGAATGCATAAAAAATGATCAGCATCAGAGTTATCATCTCTGGAAATGTCAGTGTTTAAATGTTGTCATCTTGATATTTGGGAGCCAGTGGCTTCCCTCCCCAAGTGGAAATGTGAAGAGATAGCACTTCCTGTGTGCCAGGGGCTGAGCTTGGCATTACCTCAGTGATCCTCCCAACAGCCGCCCTTCGAAACAGGAACTCATTTCTGTATGGGAGGTAGGGAAACCGAGGCACAGAGAGTAACCTGCCCAAGGCCAAGTACTGGGATGGTATCCGTAGTTATGGAGCACCCAGCATGTGCTGGGGATGTACCTGTGATCAAAACATTCGTGGCTCTTGTCCAAATGGAATTTATAGTTGCCTCACCCTGTGCATAGAGCTGTCCTTGGTCCTGAGAATAAATTTCTACCTAGTGCCAGGCCCTGTAGTAGGCTCTGGGGATAGAATCATGAGTAAGGCATGATGGTCCTCTCCCTCAAGGAGCTCCAAACTTAGTGGTAGAATCAGACAAATAGGTGATTATGATGCAGGGTAATATATATATATATATTTTTCTGTAGAAAATAAAATGTTTAGAATGGGTCAGAGCCTGGATTCAGACTGAATTCACTTAACTAGATCTTTGCCCAAATTACTCAACCCAATTAAGCTGTTTATGATGATCCACATCTCAGCCAGCAACTCATTGCTCATTAGCTGGGCCTGTCTTCCTCTCCGTTTTAAGCTAGCATGTCTTGGCAGTGTACTGACCCAGGATCAAAATATGCCTTTCTTAGAAATGACTTTGATTAGAAATGGCTTATCAATCTTCATTGAAATGAGCATAATTTAGAAAGATGAGTTTAAACCACATACAGCGTTTTCCCCACCCCCACCATCCTTAGCTGTGTTTCTCTTCCAGAAAAGCTCCCTAGCATATTTTACCAAGAGCTCAGGAAAATCCAAATGTCCTTGTCTGTGGTCACGGGCACAGTCACATTCTTGTTTGCATTGCCTACAGCTAAAATTGGCACTTTCTTTTTTTTTTACTGCTAGAGAGTTTCAGATATACTCTTTAAAATCTCACCCATGGATGCCCCTTTTAGAGAGAGACTTGTCTATCTCCCCTTCTTACTGCAGCCAACCCAGCTGATCTTAAGATCACAGAGGCTCTGTCTAGTTGGTTGGTCCTGGATTCAAATCCCATATCCATCACCTACTTATCTGGGTTTCTCTGGGCAGGTTAAAAAACAAAACAAACCCCTCTCCAAGACTCAGATTGCTCATCTCTATAAAGAGGGCCAATGACAGCACCCGCCCCACAAGACCGAGGAGTTGATTTTGATAATATTTATAAATCACATGAGGCACAGCAGCCATTATCTATCTGGTCTCTAGAGTCACAGGGCAAGGAGGGAGCCAGGTTGGATTCCCTGGTTCTGCAGGTGAACACGAAGTGAACCAGAGAAGTTAAGTGACTTGTCCAAAGTCATACAGCTAGGTAGCCAGAGAGCTGGGGTTAGGCTGGTGAGGGACAGGCTGGCCCCTCCACCGTTTGGAGCTCCGGAAACACCTCGTCGTGGAAAAGGGGCTGATAGAAATAGAGACAGAGCATTCTAGAAGAAAGCGGGTGAAGGGCATGGCATAGTCAAGACCCAGTTTGGCTTCCGAGTAGACCAAGTAATGAGGAATGAGAATCCAAAAGTTGGCAGGGACCAGATCATGCAGAGCCTCTTAAACCTCATTAAGGACATTACCCTTCATTGTGAGGGCAGTGGAGGGCCGCTTAATTGTTTTAAGCAGGGGAATGACACTGTCGTGCTTGCATTGAAAGACAATGGGTTGGAAGAAGGTCAGAGTGAGGGCAAAGAGGACAGTTAGGGGGCAGGTGGAATAGTCCAGGCTGCAGATGATGGTGCCCCAGGCCGGGCAGTGACCTTGGGGAAGGAGGCAGTGTCCACAGAACACTGATTGGACATAAGGGGTGATGGCGAAGGCGGGGTCAAGGGGAAGCTCGGGTTGCTGCCTGAATATTTGGGTACACAGTTGCATTATTTATTTATATGGGGAACGTCTCACCGTCAGATCAGCATTCAACTAGGGGAAGGTGTCCAGGACTTAGTAGTCCTCCACTGCTGTGGTTCTCTCCCGGGGATGATCTTGCCCCCAGAGGACATACTATCTGGACACATTGTTAGTTGTCACAGATGGAGATGCTGCTGACATCTAGTGGATAGAGGCCAGGGATGCTGCTCGACAGGGATGCGATGCACAGCACAGCCTGTTGGCCCCAAATGTCAGCAGTGCCAAGGCTGTTGAACCCCTGCTCTGCTGAAATGCAAGGCCTTTGGTTACTGAGAGCTGTAGTGGGAATTCATCGAGCAAAGTCCTCCGTAATCTGACAACCCCACGGGGTAGAAAAACGTGGGCAACTTTGTGTGTGGAGAGAAAGCGTTTTAGATTGATCTGGAGCTCTGTAGGGGAGCATTTTGTCAGACAGGGTATTTATTATTTGCCATCTCGATTCATGGTTATTTATGAATTTTCTCTCCAAAGGAACTGTGGGTTCCGTGGGAGAAGACCCCAGGTCTATTCATCTTAGTGCCCCCCAACATCCATCTTTGTAGCTGTTCAATATAGACCTCAGAAGGTGGCCCTGACTGTGTACCAGGCTACAATGGGCATTATTTGCTGTCACTTCTGCCACTGAGTGTACTACAGCCCACCATGGACCCCTTGAATCCCCTGAGAACCCTCAACCCATTCCAGAAACCATCACAGCTATATAGGGTGTCCCCCCAAAATATACACACACTTTAACAGCTGATAGCTCAATTGATGTTTCTTTCTTTTCAAATCTAACCCATTGGAATTAATAATGGCAGCCAGATGTGTATACATTTTTGGGGGACACCCTGTATAATCTCCCCACTTTGTGAAATCCTGAATCCCCAAGGTTGCTTCCAGGCTTGCAGATCACTAGACATGCGACTACTCTTCAAGTTATTAAATAAAACTGCCGATTGCATAAATTCCAATTTAGGCAGAAACACATTAGATTGAAATTGAGCCCCGCCAGAAGTTTTCTCAGCAGAGTCGGAAAACGGGAATTTTAGAAGGGAAAATGCCACCATCTCAGGATAGACTGTATCCCATTACCGGCGATGATGGTTTTGAATTTAGCTGTCGGAAAGATCGAGAAAAATATGTTGGTTTATTCAGTCCAAGAAGGGTTTAATTGGCTTCTGTCAGATTTTATGAAAGTGCTACTTGCTGCTGAACCCCACGCGGATTCTGTCGCTTTTGAATTTAACAGCTGACGGCTGGGTCTTTGGCGGTTGGGGAAATGCTGAAAGCAGGTCAAGAGCAGGTCTCTTGCCGTCGTTGTGCAAAAGCTCGTCTAACCCGACTTTCCTCAGCCCCCCCCCTCCCCGGCCCCCGCAAGGAGTGGATGGAAACAGATAGAGAATAAAGGTGGGGCACCTTCTTCATGTTATTTCCTTTAAGTATATGTTTTTCAGAGTTTCCAGAAGGCGGTTACATGTGCTTGTCTTTTAAAATTTTTTTTCCACTGCAGTATCCCCAACACGTGAAATCATGCTTGACACATTCTTTGAGCTCAGTAAATACAGGGCAGGGTAAAAGTAGGTTTACAGTTGTGAGTACTCCTGTCTTGTCACTTATTAATGATTGTATTACTTTCCATACGAACAGCTGTAAACCTACTTTTGGGGTCACTTCTCGTGCTCTCACACTCACCTTTGCTTCCGAAACAGGGGCTACCTGGCTCATCCTTTCTCTCGTAGGAGGGGGGGAGTGCAGTCCCAGAGGGGGCTCCTCTGGATGAAACCCACTCCTGTGTAGCGTTGTGAGATGAAAGGACACACACGAAGACCGCATCTTGCAGAGTGAGCTCACCATGAGCGGTGCATAAAGGTGTGTTAATCCTTAGAAACGAGAAGCTCAGGAACACTTGGGACTCCCACGTAAGCATGGCCGAATTTCAGGCTCCCTTTTGTGCACTGACACCCCCCCCAAAAAATCCTGTCGTCCTTCCGGGGGCAGGATTTTGGGTGAACCACAGTGGGCCAGTATGGCCTTTGACCCTCTCCCCCACTGTTCACCTACCTTGGCCAATCGATGGTGATATCAGGGTTTGTGGATACAATAACAGACACACTTTACAAAGACATAACCGGCCTACCCAGTTATGATCATTTAAAAACAGAAACACTTGACTCCGGTCATTAAATCAACAACAGTATTTCATGTCACTTATATACATTATCAAGTAGTTAGCATCATGCTAAACAATTTCCATATCTTACTTCACTTAATCCTCACACTGTTTCTGCTGAGTTGAGGTTCCTGCACTCACTTCTCAAACACGAAAATAAAGGCTCGGGATGCTAAGCAACTCGTCTAATGTCAGGAACAGAGTTAGGCTTCAAAACCCAAAGTCTGGCACTCTGCGCTCTCCCCGTAAGAGAGAGGATGCGTGGGTACCTCGAGCCCAGTGGATCTCTGAAAATAATTTCTGCAACGGCAAACCTGCAATTCATCTTAATTTTTCCCCTGATGTTCTACAGTGTCACTGCCGATTTATCCCATCACTTTGGAATTAACGGCTAATAGGATGGCCTAGCTCACCGTTCTGGCTGCCGTCTCATTCTGTAGGAGAAACCAACCGTTGATAGCAACAGGGGCGTGTCTCCACACTGCAGTCACACCACGACTCTTCCCCCGCCCCTTGTTGGTCGGGAGGCTAATTCTTACTTCACTTGGTCTTGAAAACATGTTTGGTTTCAGCAGAGAGGGGGAGACTTACCTGTGCTGGATGTTCTGAGGCATAAAAGGGCCAGAGGGCCCTTGAGTTGGGGGAACTCTGCATCTTCTTGGTGGTTGCTGCCTTGGTCATTTTGGAAATCCTTCAGGCTTAGCCTGTGTCCCCAAGGGAAGAGTTTTTCCAGAATCTTCTACCGCAGCAGCCACGGGTGTGAGACGCGCCAGCAATTTCACCCTGACTCCCAACTGCCAACTACAGACTCCAAAGAGGTTTCTGACCCAGGTGTAATGGAAACCAAGTCATGAGGGTTTCCCACCAACAGGGTGAGGAAGTCCAGCCGGAGCGGGTGAAGAAAGCCTGGAATTCTTCACTTGTTTAGAAAGTTACAAACTTTTATGAGCTTTCCCTCTCCCTGACAAGGAGTATTTTTCTCTCTTATAAACAAAAATAAAATATGAACTAAAAAAATAAAACTCCACTGATAAAGTCCGAGGGGGGCCCATGGAGGGGCCCCCGGATCCCCATTTTAAGGCGGCCCCAGCCTGCAACTCAGGTTCCCCGGTACCAGGGAGAGAAACCGCCAGGGGCAAACTGCGAGGCTGGGCCCGCGCGGTTGCCTGGCAACGGGACGCCGAAGCGGGCTTCCTCATTGGCTGGGACTGGTGGGGGCGTGGTTGCGAACTCTGGCTGCTGGGATGCTGGCTGGGAGCAGGTGGCTGGCTAGGGAGCCTCCCCTTAGGCCTGAGGACCTCGACCCTTCTGTCTGTCTAACTACAAGCAACTAATTCCCTTCCAACTCTGTCCTGCCCTGCTACTAACCCCCTAGTGATTTCCTGTGTCTTGGGTTGGGAAGCTAGGTGTGTGCCTTTAGCCTCGCAATTACCTTAACCTGAGGTTCCCATCTCTCTTCTCTATCCACCTGACAAACTCCTACTCATCCTTCAAAACCTACACACACACACATAGACATGTATGTCTGTATCACATTTATTGAGTGCTTAGAAAGTACTAGACACTGCTCTGTTTTACATATATTAACTCAATCCTCACAAAACGTCTTTAAGGAAGGTATTTTTATGACTCTGTTTAACAGACTGGAAACTGAGGCACAGACAGATTGAATGACATGCTTAAGGCTCCCCCTCCCCCCACCTGAGGTACCTGAGCTGGGATCCAAAGCCAGACCTGTTTGATTTCTAAAACCCAAGCTCTTAACCACCTAACTGCACGACTCCAGATAAGATGCCTTGTTTTGCTGAGATTTGGCTCCCATAGCTTTGAAATGGGGAAAACAACTTTACCCCAGGTTGTTGAGGATTAAGACAGATAACGTATGTAAAGGCTGAATACACGAGGAATCCAAGTTAAGTGGCAGCTATCATTATCTTCTGACACCCCATCCCCATGAAGAATTAGTCATTTTTACAGTGTTCATTTCATAGCAGATATTAATACTAATATTTATCGATCACTCGCTCTGTGCCAGGTGCTCTACTAAGCGCTTTATATACATTAATTTATTTAGTCCTTCCAATAACCCTGTGGGATAGGTTGCCAGCTTGCAGAAGATTTACTACATGTGATCATTTGCATGCTTTATCCTTGGCATTATTTCACACTGGATCAATCTAACTCATATTTTACCCCTCCACCTTGAACTGCTGAGGATTATGATGTCATCATGGCCACACGGTGACCTCACCTTCTCTTTAGAAGGCCGCCTGCTGCAAGATGATCCTCCACAGAATACAAAATGCCTACCCACACAGCTCCAGAGGCGGACACTTGGAAGTCATTATTTTCCTGCCTTTGTCTGAAGACCGAGTCTGACCTTCCCTTTCACGGGAAGTTTTGCTCCTTCCCGCTTCCTTCGTGGGCAGCATTAGCAATCAGCAAACGTTTCCAGAAGGATGCAGATAAGCTGAATCATGTTCAGAAGATGGGGCTGGGGCGAGAAGCGATAAGAAAACAAGAGGATAGGACATGTTTTGCCTGGAGCAGAACAGACAGAGGGTTGTATTTGCATGGCCTTGAGGGATGGGCTTGGGGAAGAGGGACTCAGCTAGTTTGATGTTCAACCAAATAGGATCACATTCTGACGTACTGCGGGGTTAAGGCTTCAACATATGAATTTGGGGGAGACGTAGATCAACCCATAACACTGAGCTATCAAAGCTCATAGCACACACAGTGTTAGATAGAACTCACTTTATTTCCCTCAAAGATTTCAAATATCCCCACCTTCTGTGAATTTTCTGTGGCATCATGGGGTACCTTGGTGCATAGTTTGGGAACCACAGGGCTATAAGAATGTTTTCTGTCTTTAGGCTGAGCAGCCTGGACATTTAAGAAGTTAAAAACCATGGGAGTAGACTAATGGGAGTGTGTGGATAGATTTCTCACCTCCTCGCCCCTCGGGCAGGACATTTCTGGAGCGTGTCCTATATTCCCTCAGAGGTCCCCTTCAGGACTGACTTAGAGATAGCCCTGTTGGCCGCTCACCAATGACCCAGCATTGACTTCTTCCCTTTTCCTGTTTTGCCTCCCCCCTCCCCTTCTGGTCCTGCCTGGGTGGCCTCCTAAATAAACCACTTAAACCCAACATGTTGTCCCTGGGTCTGCTTCTGGGGAACCCAACCTAGGTCAGTGTTGAGTGGAACAACCAGGAGGTCAGACTTGAGCCAGATCCTGAAGTTTCCCCGTCCCTCCTCTTGTTGCGTGAACTTGCCGCCGCCTTTGACTCCCTGGCCCGTGATCACCGCCTCACCCACCGCTGCTCTCATGGTCTCTCAAGGAGCGTCTGGCTGTTGGTCTCATCCCTTCAACACTGAAAGGGCAACACGTTCTCAGCTAGGCAAACACAGCCCCCCAACGGCGAAACATTTGACAACTAAGAGGCAAAGTGATTGTTTAATTCTTAATTCCTGGTTGATTTATGCAAAATATAGACCGAGAGACATGAAATGACAGGCATCCTCTCCTCCTAATTTGCCGAAACGCAAGGCATCCGGAAGCATTTGAAATAGATGTGTCACGTAGAAGAGCGTTTTTGGAATGTGTCGGACACCAGCTGGGGTAGCTGAAGTGAAATCTCAAAATCTGCTCAACACAGCAAGTTTCAGTCAATAATACATATGTTTGGCATTAAAAACCTATTGGAAAAGTCATCATTTAAAAAAATATCTTTGAAAGACTTTTCTGGGTGGCATCCAGCACCCAGAGCACTCCTTCTGGGTATTTTTACTGAGATGTCAGTATTGAATTTACAAATTGTGGAGCCCAGGGCAAGAGTAAAACTTGGGGCTCCCCTGGCACCTGGTAGTAGCTGGCAGTCTGCTGATGAATCACTGCCCAGATGAAATAACGCTGTGGAGTGTGTGTGTGCACCACCTCCTGGGGTTCCTGTACCTCCTCAGATTAAAGAGTAGTCACTGATTGCTTCCTTGCCTCTTGGGGGCTCTGTGGTTCCATCTCACGGTCCTACCCCATCCTCCTAACCACACCCCAAGAGGGGGAGGTGAATATGGATTTTTGTAAACAAAGAGAAGGATATGTAATGCTAACATCTGGCTCTTCCTCTTTGTCTCTTTCCTTTGGTCCAGGAAGGAGTGGGCTTCCAGGAATGTTCTTAGTGAATTCTCCCCCTGGAAATCTAGGATGCGGTCCAAGTGATTTTCATCAATGATGCTTTCCATTTTCACATGCTTTAGTCACAGCGTGCCTGGCTGCAGGACAGATTGGAGAGAGGGAATTATTCTTCCCATTTTACAAAGGTGGGAATGGAAGCTCTTGGGATTTAGCAATGTGTTCATGGTAGAGGTTGCCCGAGAACCCAGGTTTTATGATTCCAAATCTCCTATGAGATTTGGCAGTCTCTCATAGGCTTGATGGTCTTGCACTTAAAGGGGTGTGTGTGTGTGTGTGTGTGTGTGTGTGTGTGTGTGTGTGTGTACGACAGGTTATCTGTGCAAACCCTGCCAAGACAATTGGGATTTCCAAGCCATCTGGAAGACTTTGTCTTCTCTAGCCTTCTCAGGGGGAGCTCTTGCTTTAACGGCCACATAAGACATCTCAATCCCCAATCGCAGGCAGGAAAACAGTTCCTTGCCAGTATTCCCATGGATTTCCAAGTAGTTCATCGTTTCCTATTCAGTACATGCTCTGGCCTGCCTCCCACCTGTGTAGGTAGAATCATGGCCTCCCAAAGGATACATTCAAGTCCTAAACTCTGGTGCCTGTGAATGTGACCTCATTTGGGAGGAGTGTCTTGGCACATATTATCAAGTTAGGATGAAGTCATGCTGGATTGGGGGGGGCCTAGTCCCATGACTGCTGTCCTTAAAAGAAGATTGAAATTTGCAAATAGAGATGGAAGACACACAAAGAGAACGACACGTGACGACAGGCAGGGACTGGGGTGATGCATCTACATGCCAAGGAATGCCAGGGACTGTCAGCAACAGCTGGAAGCTAGGAGAGAGAGGGCCTCAGAGAGGGCATGTCCTTGCCAATGCTGTGATTTTGAACTTCCAACTTCCAGAACTGTAAGCAAATACATTTCTGTTGTTTTAATCCCCCTAGTCAATCGGAATTTGTTACAGCAGCACCAGGAAACAAACACACCACCCATCTTGCTCCAGCTCCATTTCCCTCCCCACCCCAACTGGGATAATAGAAGAACACAGCAGTACAGCTCCTCGGAGTCAGCAGCTTAAAATTAAACATTAGGCATCAGTGAATTTTCAATTAAATACAGATAAAGTTCCCAGGTGAGTCTAACACACAGGTAGGAACCCCTGCCACACATCCTGGTTGTGAGCTGCTTTTTCACATAATCATAAATAAATATCCTTCCATTTCTATAGATGCATTTTTAAACATGGTTTTTAAATGAGTGCTCACCAAAATGGAGTTCCGATTTTTATGGCTGTCCAATAGCTTGTCCAACCAGTTCCTTAGTTTTGAACGGGAACCAGTGTATGCTAGTCCTGGCTCTACAGTCGGGTTGTTTCATTTGGGTGGGACAATGTTTTCTTGGTTGCAGAGACCTGAAATCAACTTTAGCTGACTCTCCACCCCTCACAGTGGGGACCTAGCACCAGGGGGAACATAGCCAAGGCCTCGTGTAGTGGACATTGGCTGTCTTTGCCTGTCCAGAATCTGCACTTCCAGGGGGGAACGAGCCCCACCCTGCTCCCATCACGGGGGTGAGCTGATCTCCATGCCTGGCCGATAGAGAACCCCATTTCCACCTGGCCATAGTGATTGGACCAGAGGTAAGAATGTCAGCCAAACTGGGCCCGTCAGAATCGATTCCAGGAAAGGGGACTTCCTTTCAGGTCATGGAGCTAGAAGGGTGGGAATTGGGCTCCGTCCACAAGGAAAAGCCTCTCTGTAAGATAAAGGAACTGAGGCCAAAACAGTTTCGGCCTTTGATCTCAAGCAGCTCAAAGAGAGAGATTGAATTCTGGTGAAGTTTGTGTGTGTGCCCGGATCCAAGTGGGCTTGAGGCCAGCGCCATCCGTAAAACTCCACTTATTTGAGTGCACGGATAACACTGTGGTGTTGTGGCTGTGGCCGTTGTTATTGTTTGTGAGTTGGCCTGAGCTCGTATTTTGTCACCTGCGTTGAAGAGTTGACTAGTTTAATTCTTTCCTTACCTGAAGGGTTATTTCCTGCCCCAGTCTCCCGAACAAGGTGTATCTATCATATGTTAACTTTTTATTAGAGAGAGAGAGAAGAGGGGAGTTAGAGCTAGGGAAGGACACGTCACCTTGCGCTGGGGAGGAACTGGGAACAGGAAAGTGTAGGAGTCAGGACCCAGCAGGGCACAGATGTCAGACTCAAATTACGGTGACACGAGGAGGGTTTATTTACGAAGGGGCCATCGACACAGGTGTGGGTAGAGCGGAACAGAGGAGGGAATGTGCAGTAGCCAAGGGCTGGAATCGATGAAGCCGGGACCGTTTCTATGGGCTGAGAGGAGGGCGTGGTTACCAGCCCTTAAAGGACAGAGGCCATGTCTTGAAGGCGTCCTTGAGAGGAGCAGCGATTCGCAGTTGAGGGGTACAGCCCGTCTGCGGCAGCCTTGCAGGAAGGATGCCCTAAACACACCCTGGTTCTTTGCTCTGCCGGTGCCTCCCATGGGCTCAGCCCGCCTACAGGTCAGCGGCTCGGGAGCCTGTTGGTGCAACAGAGGTAGAAAGTGGGTGGGGGCGGGGGAGATGGGCAAGCAGAGGGTGCCCAGCATCAGGCATAACTTCCTTTTTACCCTGGAGAGCCTTCTGTCCTGTTTGAGTTCCTTTTCTAACCGATGTGCATGCATTACTTTAAAAATACACAAATAGAAGTAAATGTCAGTTCTTTCCCCCCCGCTTTGCACATAGAAGCAACGAGAAAGCGTTGTCTCGGAAAAGGAAAGAGCCAAGCTCGAGCATGCGCGACGGTGGCTGCCAGGCTGATCACCACGCAGACAAGGTTGCAATGTCCATTTATTTGTGTTTATCTGACCCCAGATGCAGCGCTCCCCCATCCTGCCCCCCCCGCCCACTCTCTTGAAAAGTGACAGCTAAGAATTTACTCTGCCACCATCGTCTCCTCTTTCTCTCCCTCCTTCCTCTCCTACCGGCCCCCATCGCTGTCCCCCCTATAATTTCTTTTATACAGCTTGTCATTTTGAACTCACAGTTCGGCTAACCATCTGGGAGGCAATTTTCCCAATCTTGCCGTCTTTCAGGCGTTGTTGTTTAGACAGTCTGGATGGGGTGGCCCAATTTCTCAATTTCCTGACAGTGTCTCCCTTGAAGAGACTCGGCCGGCATCCTTCGTCTCTGGTTTTGCCCTCTGTGTCCTGTTCAAGGACAGCCTCAGAAGCACGCGGCGGATTCCTGCCTGGCAGTCACCGGCCCCTGCCACTTTGGTAGAAGCGCTCTCTCTCTCCTCTCTCTCTCTCTCTCTCTCTCAGCTTCAGTGACGCTTCTTTCTCAATCACATACGCTCCTTCAAACAGGTGTGGAGGTGTATGACATTTGGAATGTATAATAGCTGCGTTCTGGCTCCTACCCCCGTAAGACAGTAGCTACGAGAAAAAAAGGAGCTCACTGATGTGGAAAATGCACTCAGAGAATTAGCATATCTCCTGGCCCAAGCCCCCCACCCCGCCCCACCCAGCCCCACAGTTTTACTCTGTTTGCTGATTTTTCCAAGTTTTGTCTGCAAACTTCTTTCTCCCACTGCAGAATCGGGAAATTAAAACAAGCCAAGACGGCACTGCTCCTACATTTGGGTATATTTCTTTTAGATCTCTTCGAGAGGGTTTTTAGAGGTGTACTCACCTTTCCAAATAAAAATAAGCTGGAAGAAATCTCTGACTGTAGAAGCAACATGTCTGTTTATAAAACGTAGATAACACAAAAAGCATACACATGAAAATAAAAAACCATCGTCTCTCCAGCCAGGGATGATAATTTAGCCTTTTCGTATACAGAACTTTCATATTTTGTCTCTAGACACAGCGATAGCTTATGCCTTCTGTGTTTTGACAAAAGTTAGATCACATTAAATATACTAATTTTTAACGTATTGACATCTCCCCGTTAGTGAGCGCTGATTTACACCCTTGGTGTTCACATTTTTGGTCCCACAGTGAAACATACATTTTAAACTCTGATCCACTGCAGCATGTGTACAGCGCCTCTGTATTTATAATTGAAATGAAAGTTTCGTGAACCACTACTCACCTCTATTATGAATGATGTACTCTGTTATTTTCTATTTCGTTCGCTTTCATTTTTTAAAAACACTGGTTATGCCTCCGTAAATTGATTTCCAGGCCCACTAATGGGTTGTGACTTGCATTTTGAAAAACATTCTCCTAGGCCCCCATTTTAATGGCTTTATTGTAATTTGAATTCTAGCGTTTTAAAGTGGCAGGAATCACAGAGGGGGTCTCGTCCAGCCTCTTCATTTTACATGCAGGGGTGTGAAAACTGTATTTTGTCAATAGCTGGTACAAGAATTCCCCACAGGAAGGGAATTTGCTTTGGGGCGATATCTTTGTAACTGCTTGTGGAGGGTTGGGGTGCTGCAGGGGATGTAGCTGAACCGCTCCACCTAAGGAATAAATAGGAGTTTGGAGTGTAGCACATCAGCCACATGGCAGAGGGGCCCAGGCCTGAGTTAACAGGACAAACAGCTTCTAGAAACAAGCACATCTTATATTGAATTTATCTTATTTACATTGCTATGCTGTAAATTCATCCACCCTCTCAAGTGTTCACCAAGGTTTAATATTAGGTCTCTTTCAAGAGCAAGTGATAGAAATAAAACTCAAGTTGGATTAAGAAAAAAATAAGCTAGGACTGTTTATGAAATTAAATAAATACACCAAGCATGACTGGGTCCCAGGACCTTAAATAAGGTCATTGACATCTGGTGTCTTTATAGCTATTTTCTTTCTTTTCTGTTTTTGTTTTTTTGGTTCACTCTCATCGATTGATTCCCAATAGTTTCCCCCCCAAAAAAGACTCAGGATGAATTCTCATTTGATTGACAAGGATCATATGACCATCTTGGAACCAACCACGGTGGCCAGGTTTCCCCCACCGGGGGACAGGGGCACGTTTCACAGATCCATCTTGCTTGTCACTTCAGCCGGCCAGGGTCCCTGGACCACCGCTCCCTGCCCCCCACGAGGCGCTGCTCTCTCTGCTTCAGCTCCTTCCCTTCTGCTCCAGCAGCCGCTGTGCCCTGTGCCCTGCCCTCCAGCGAGGCACAGACCTGCCCACCCACCGTGGCAGCAGGGACCAGGCTGCAGCGTTTATGCCGACTGATGGGCTCTTCCAGGATGGTAGAAGGGGAGCAGGTGCAAAGTGTGGCTTCTGACTTCGAAGGGAGGTAACGTGCTTGGGGACCCAGGGACCCAGCATTTACAGAGCTTCCTCCACCTTGGCAGCACCTGCAGTGCTGGGGCTTTGCCTGCCTGGGGAAGCTGGCACCCGGTGCCTGCTGCCCAGTCTCTCTGCATCCTCATGTCTGACCTCATTTCGGGATGTCTGTCAGTGGTTAATTCCCACTTCCTTCCGGGAAGACCTGGCCCTGTCATCAGGGAGATGGCGTCGCCCTATGGCCATCTGTATTATTCAAAGAAACAGAACCAATCGCATCTGTTTATTTATTGTAAGAAATTCCTGCAAAGCCTCTGCCTTCCCATCTGCAGAATGGGGACATTGATAATGCTCACATCACTGAGTGGAGGAGAGGAATGGCAGTGATGTCGGGAAAGGACATGATGGGGAACAGGTTAAACCGTAGGCGCTCAGCCTCTGGAAGCTTTTAATGTTGTTATGGTACCTTTTTCCTAGACTGGGGCTAAGAGACATGAGAGAGGGGTCAGGGTGACATTCCCACATTCTGGCCCACATGCGCCTTCA
This sequence comes from Miniopterus natalensis, assembly GCF_054644295.1. Taxonomy (NCBI): domain Eukaryota; kingdom Metazoa; phylum Chordata; class Mammalia; order Chiroptera; family Miniopteridae; genus Miniopterus; species Miniopterus natalensis. The sequence goes on from NC_142100.1 coordinate 20,955,599, forward strand.
GGACCAGACTCTCTGGAAAGGAATTTCCCCAAGGTCCATTTTCTGCCTCCAGTTGGATGGTTAAATCTGGAAGATCTAGAACGAGACTGTGCAATGAGGTAGCCATCACCACATGCGAGAGAAGCCAAGACATAGAGAGAGAGATTGATCCCAATGACTTGCTTACGGCCCCTGAGCTGACCATGCCTGAAGGTGGCTTTCACGGCTGACTTTTCAGTTCCTGGGGCCAATAGAGTCCCTTTGTGGCTGAATGCCATTTTGCTGGGAGGTTAAGTGATTTGTAACCGAAAGCATGCTAAGCAGTGTGATTTTTACCTTAGCCCTTCCAAGTGGCCTGTGGTAGGAAACTTTCACCCAGGGGAAAGAGAATTTCTTTCAGGCTTCCTGCATTGTCTCAAAAGGGCCTGGTTTAAAACCCCAATGGAGAGGCTCATAATTGGCTCATGAGAGCAAGGAGCCAATGAACAACTCAGGCAGGCGAAACTCTTGGGGCTTTATAATTATGTGCAAAGACCTGGGATTTCTGTAAGGCAGGGGTCATTGAATTAAAATTCTCGGCGGAGCTGAGGGCTTCTGAATGCCTGTTTCTCATAATCTTGTTTATATCCTGGGATAAACAAATCTGTCCTCTGTCCTGTGCTATTCAACTCTCAGCACTGTTTGCAGTTAAAGGGGTGGAGGGTGGAGAAATGAAGGCGTTCTTTAATTGGGCTGTGTCCTGGGTGACGTGAAGTCAGAAAAAAAATCCCTCTGGGCACGAGTTGGGGGTGGCCTGCTCTGCCCTGGGAAATGGTGATAAAGCCCTGGGCAGCTGGCGCGCCGTGGCAGAGAGGTGGAAATCCATCGTCATTAGTGTGATGGATGGGCTCGGGCGGGACCTCTGCGGGCCTGTGCCAGGGTCCTCCGGAGACGCAGAAGAGAGCCAGAGTGTACGCCTGGCCTCAGTAGCCCACTCACGTCGGGAGGTGGGATGTTACTCCTAGTAGAATTACTCCTCGCCGGCACTTCCCTTCAGCCGCGTCTCAGGGAGGTGGGAGGCATGACAATCTCGGTCAGAGGACCCTCGCTTACCACGCGGTGTGATAGAAGGAGGTTAATGAACACAGACAGGGTGGGGCAAAATAATCCCATATTATTGACGTAACCGATGGCCTGCTTTTGGATGAAGACCTGGCGTTGCACAGAGAGGCTGAGTAACTTGCCGGAGGTCCCCCAGCGGGGTCGATGACGCTGACATTCACAGCCACGCCAACCTGACCACAAAGCTGTGCTCACGCTGACTGCATGACGCCTCTCGTACCCTTGTGTAGCTCGGCTCTTCTATCGCTTTTTTAATTCTCTAAGTCTTGTGCTCCCTCTGAGTGGCAGAATCTTATCACTAAAATGTTGCTAACAACACTTGTATGTAGCAGGTGCTCGGATGCAAGCAACAGAAATAAGCACCATGGAGGGTTCTGGAAGGCTATTGGGGTCTGGTCTCTTTTGATTCTGCGGTGGGAACGGGTCTAGCTCCCACCAAGAATCTCCCAGTGAAGGATTTTCCTACAGGAAGCGTGCTCAGAGGCTGAATAGCCCAAATCCCCCCCTCCCACCCCCTCCCCGAACTCTCTAAATAGGGCTGGGTAGTGATGGATGCTTTCGGCACCAGGCCTGACACACAGTAAGTGCCCAGTGAACTGCGATTATTATTATTATTATTATTAATGTCCAGGAAGAGGCAGCTCAGCCCTTCTCCCCGCCCGTTGTATAAATTCCGGGCCACCTTTCCTGCGGGATGATTTAGATGTCCTTGGTGAGCAGAGACATAAACCAAGCGAACATATCCTCCAGACGGAAGGATGCTGGCATGTCTTCAGATTGGTCACTAAAGCGTGCCCTAAATTGGGAAGAAATCAGAACAGATTGCATCTAATTTCTCACTGTTCCAAGCAAGAAATTACCTTTTTAAGGGAAACACCGTGACTTGCAAGGTGCTTGCAAACAGAGTTCTTGTGAAGTGTCTTGGTGTGGGTTTGGCTTGGCTTTCTCTGTTAGATTGTCTGTCCCCATGGGGTTAGCTGGGTTTCCAGAGAAAAGAGGCACAAAGAACCCACTTTTCTCATTTCCTCCTCATGCTATTAGGAGCCTGGGGAGCCCCGCTCTTTTCAGAGGTGGCTGAGTGGGTTATGATGGTGGAAGTGTGGGCTTTGGAGCCAGACAGACATGGGTTCCAGCCCTGACTGTACTGTTTCCTGCTGTATAGCCTTGGACAAGTCACTTGGCCTCTGTGGACCTCTGTTTTCTCATGTTGAAAATGGGATGATCATTATTTGCTTCCTAGAGAGTGTAGTGCCCTGACGTTGCTGTTGCTTTTACTCAGGGCTGCTGCTGGCCCATGTGACACCTTGGTCTGAACTAGAAAAAGGCATCCCTTCTTCCCACAGATGTGTCTGGGGCCAGGGTGCATGGCTTGCTGAGCAGATCACAGGCAGGATTGTATTCCCTGTCTAGCTCCTCAGCTGGCACCCTTGGGCAGGATGCAGTCTGCACAACTATTAACAGTGACCTTGTTTTTATCTGTCTATTAAACTTTTTAAAAAATATTTTTTTATTGATTTCAGAGAGAGGAAGGGAGAGGGAGAGAGAGAGAAACATCAATGATGAAAGAGAGTCTTCCATCGGCTGCCTCCTGCACGTGCCCTGCCGAGGATTGAGCCTGAAACTCAGGCATGTGCCCCAACTGGGAATCAAATCGTTATCTCCCAGATCCTAGTTGATGCTCAACCACTGAGCCATGCCAGCCAGGCCCTATTAAGCTTTTTAAACCTTTCTCCTAAGAACAGACCCAGGCTTGGCCAAAAGGATGCGACTACAACCCAGTTCCGGCCAAATTATCTGGCAACAAACATCAATTGGTCCAAGGAATGGGCATGTGACCCAAACGGTCCAATCAGAGTTTTTCCCTGGGACTGATATACACATGTTGGGAGAAAGCAACACTTTATATCCTTTGGGAGAATGGCAGCCACGTTCCTCTTCATATGGAATTGGCCTGTTTGTAGCAGGCCATGTGATCAACAGGCAAAGACAAGCAGAGAGAAGTAAAAATGAGAGATGGGGAGAGGAAGTTTCTGGAGCCAGTCACAGGGGTTGGTTTCTGAAACATTTCCTGTGATTTTAGGCACTAACTCAGTTACATGAGCCCAACTGATTCCCTTTTTGCTTAAGCTAGTGTGAGTTGGTTGTCTGACACTTGTAGCCAAAACTGTCCTGATAACTGGGGAGTGGCTAGAAGATGGATTATGTATGGAAAACTCCTAGCTTGTAGGGCACTCCATAAATAATAGCTGTTGTTACTGCCATGTCGTAGCACATGGAATTCCACCATTTCTCTTCTTTGCAGTGAAGAGAGAAAGTGCTTTATTAGATTTGGGATGTCAGATATGTCACCAGCCCCTGGCAGACAACAGTCATTCATTAGCGGAAAACATTAATTGATAAGGCTATGGTGTTTTTCAGTTGGCGTTGTTTGTTTTGTTTTAGTTTAGTCTGGGAATGGTCTTAGAGTCCTTCCTAACAGGTGTGAGAGGCAGCTACGACTTAATCATTTGGAAATGAAACAGGAGATGAAACCAAACACTTTGATTTGGGGCAATTTGTGACAAGATCTGTTGCAAGTCTTTTTGTAAGCCTGTAACTCACAGGAGCCGGCCAACAGAGGTGAGAAAATGTTGCTTTAAATGAATGCCAGGAAATAAGAGCCTCAGAATAGCATCACAGAAGCCTAAATGGCTAATGAAGTTTGGCAGGAGGCCCTAGTGAGCCTGTGTCGGGCACCTAGGTGCGCACAGGCGAGTAAATTCCCAAAGACAATAGAAAAGATGAGCTCGCCCCTGCCATTGCATCCGGGATAAAGCTCACTTCCTGGTGATCTTTTGGGGATGGGGGAGAGTGTCTTGATGAATTTTCCAGCCAGAGGAAGACTTTGTGGCGGAATAGAAAAAAAATAGATAAATGTGACCAAAACAAAATAGGACACGCCAGATTTTCCTGCCCATCTTGGGGAAGTCCACGATCTGTCATTTTCTTTCAGGTTTTCTCATGTGTTTTCACCATAGTGAGTTGTAGAGTTTTGATTGGGTGTTTGGTAAAGGGTCATTTTTCACCAAATCATCCCCTAGAGAAGCACTTGTTTGTGTAGAATGACCCCAGTCATTTTGGGGACAAAATGACTATCCCCAAGTAAGCCTTTAGTAACTTCTCTAAATTATCCATCACTCCCTATATATGCTGATTGTTTTTCACACACGACATCTTTAAGTCTTACAACAGAAATAGCATTTTGCCCCCATTTTACAGATGAAGAAATCGAGATTAAGAGAGGTTGCTATGGGGATGAGCCAGGGTTTGAAGGCAAGTCTTTCACATGCCAACGTTGATGCTATTTCTGCTGCCATGTGCACAGGGCTTATATTTTTCTTTTAAAAAAATTGCAAAAGTGCCCTGTCTGGGTGGCTCAGTTGGTTGAGTATCATTCTGTGCACCAAAAGGTTGGGGGTTCGATTCCTGGTTAGGGTATGTACTCAGGTTGTGGGTTCTATCTCCAGTCGGGGCACACATGGGAGGCAACCGATTGATGTTTCTCTCTCTCCTCTCTCCCTCGCGTCTCTCTCAAAAAAACCAGTAGAAACATATCCTCAGGCGGGGATTCAAATATAAATTACAAAAGTCACACAAAAAGTAAGGATGTAAATAAAGTTAACAAAACCGACCCTAATTAACTAGTTCTTCCCATCCCATTTCCCAGAGGTAACCTCTAGGACCAGCCAGGTGGAGGGAGGGTGTCCTTCAAGATCACGGATAGTGCCACAAACACTACATATGTATCCTAGGAAAGTGAGAAAATGCAGATAAGCAAAAAAATGGATAGAGTGCCACAGCTCCGAGATAGCGGGGGACGTGCTGATGTATTTCCTTCCTTTCCTGCGTGCATGTGAGTTTTAAGAAGAAACACTGATTGACTGCCATCCTGGGACCAGCCCTGTGAGAAAAACAGCTGAGTGGGGCCTAGCCCCGGCCTCTGGAAGCAACAGGGGGAGTAACTTGACTTCTCCGGTCACTCATCCATCCTCAGAGCAACCCTGTGAGAGACGATGGTTTCATTGGCTCCATTTTGCAGATGGAACAACCAAGGCTCAGATAAATTCCTCAGTAGAAAACTGACTTGGAAGAAACTGGCTTGAAACAAAAGATGCGGCTCTTCTCTTTGGCAATTTGGAAGTGTGTGGAAATGTTGGGGTTGCCCCACTGGGAACTGCAACGCCAAATGTTAACTTTGGCTTGAAAGCTGACGTCTCATGCCAGGTTACTTTCCCCAGCACCTATGAGAGCCCAGCAGAATGAGAGCCCGAGGAGACTGCCGAAGGGACAAGATCTTATCTGATCGTGACAAAGTTCTTTTCAGCCCCGGCAGTGTCTACAGACAGTGTAACGCAGGATTTGTGCCCCGAATGGGAAGTGTCTCCAGTCGATAAATGATCTGGCCATTTTGGCACTAAATTCTGTGCGGGAACCACAGCTGTCTGCACATAACTGGAAGGAAATGAGAAGATGTCAGAGGAAAATAATGATGAGGATGGTTAAGAAAAAGAAAGAGGCGCGAGGTGGAGTCGGCCGCCCCCCGGACAACAAACCGAGACGTAATTGCAATTTCAGCCCCTCCCGGGGATGGAGGATGCGCACCTGAGCACAGCACGGGCCGGACTCCTGCAACTCGCACCCTCTGAGCAGGGAGCGCAGGGGTCTGGGTCTGCGGGACTCCGGGGGCGCATCTGTAGTTCTCTGGCACTCGAGATGCACCCTCCAGTTATCCAGCAAGGACGTTTGTGCCGACCTTGGTTCTCTGTGGTCCAGCACCCCAGACTGCAGATGAGGGCGACCAGTCTGCCTGTGTCCAAGGCACCCAGAAGTGCAGCCCCCAGCCAGTGACTGCTGGGAGCTGCTCTGCTCTGTATCAGTTTCCAGATCCCTCACTCCTGTGCTGGGATATCTCTGAGGAATGTGTTTCTGCGCAGTTTCCCAGAGATCCCGGGGGATGATTTCTGGTGCCCACAGTGGCCTGAGAGTGATAATAAACCCTTCATTGGCATCTTTCTCTTCTCTGCGTCATTCTCTCCCCCTTCTCCGCCCTCCCATCATCTCCCAAATAAACTACTGGCGTTCAAATTCTATCTCAAGGTCCCTTCTGGTGGAACCCAAACCAAGACCGAGTCCTGTTACATACGCAAAACTTCTAGTCCTTTGCACAGCCCTGATCCTCTGCAAATTTTGCAATATGGGTGTCTCCTTTTCTCCACCGAGGAAGCAGAAGGCCCGAGGGGGGAAATGGCTTAACCATCGAGCATGGTAGGACTGGGACTCAATCTCAGGTCCATATTTCTCCAAAAATCTGCCCTTTCTCCCACACTACCCTGCAACCCAGCAGCTGTCAGCTGATCCCTCCAGCCAGCAAAACACAATCTTTTAAGTGGCCACCCCCAGCCTCCCAGGACGTTCAACCTAAGACGTTCTTGATGTTCACGACCTCAGTTCTGAATCACTTGCCCAGTGCCATTTTCTCCCCACATCATCCGCTCTGAATCCTCCCAGCTTCTAGCCTCAACTCGCCCTCTGGCCTCAGCGCTGGGTGCTGTCTCCCTGGCCCTTGACCTTGGCCCACCATCTAGCCCCATTGCTTGGACTCCTCTTGAGAAATGCTCTTTCCTGTTGGACTGAGCCCCAGGTCGTGGCCGTGGCGCTATCTGCTACGCTCTGGTTGGTTCGTGTCCTGGCTGTCCCCCGTCTCTCTGCCTTAACAATCCATACCCTTGGCTGGAGCAGAATGAATTGTTACCCGGTACTCAGAATTTGAAAGCGCCCCCTGAATGTCGTGCCCACGAGCCCAGCAAACCAGAGTGCTTATCAGGAGAACTCGGGCGCCGCTGCTGGGAATCGGCTAAGTGGGAAGGTTTTAATTGTTCCCAGGCTTGTCGCATCCACCTCATTTCCTCTAACGAGCACGCACAGAGCAACGCGGAGAGGCGCGGGATTGGATGGCAATTCAATGCCTCATAATGCCAGATGAATTGCGGCGCCCGCTTCCCAGTATTGCATTTGCGGATGTCTGGGAGACGGTCTCCATGGATGCTAATTCAATTACGCTGCAACAGAGGAGGAAATTGTCGGCCAAATGGCTGCCACGCTGCCAGGCTGCACCTTGCCCGTGTCCCCAGTGCCCGTTCCTGCTGAGTCAGCAGCAGACGGCCACTTCGAGCCCGAGAATGACCGGGGGCTGTGTTCGGCTTGGTGTACGGCTCTTTGCTTCTGCAGGCAGACTTCCCGTCCTAGACTTCCAAATCGAGAAAATATTTTTTGGTTCATGTTTCCCTTGTTTCTCTTTTCTCCCGAAACGCCTCTTGTTACTGACTCATCCATTCATTCAACAGCACCGTGCAAAAATATGTGACACATTTGAAAAGAGTATGTATTATTCAACCAGTAAATCTTGATGGAACACCAGCTGTGTGCCAGGCGCTATCCTGAGCCCTGATAACACCTCGGGAAACAGAATGGGTGAGATCCAAGCCTTTGGAAGTTTGCAATCCTGGCCCGCATTCTAAGGAGGTCAGATTATCGGGTCGTCTCCAGTCCTTTGCTTTCTGGAATCTGGATAATGGGTGGATACGAAAACTCAAAATAGACAGAAGGGATTATAAGAGAAATTTTAAGTTAATTAGGAGAGAACTAGCTGCACAGGAAGAGAAAGACAGAACCCGAAACAGCTGGCAGAGTTAGGTTTGGAGATGTGGGGAGTTTACGAAAGAGAGGAAAGGCATTTGGCTGGAGTGGGCCGTGGGAACAGTAATGGGGAGAAAAAAGTGAATTTCAAGTTTAGCTCTGTTTTATGAGTGGAATGCCTCTAGACTCTGTGATTATTTTTTAAGCGACGTCCGAAAATGCAGTTTTAAAACGGCTTTATTATTGTTATTATTTTAAATATGTTTTTATTGATTTTAGGGACAGAGGAAGGGAGAGGGAGAGAGAGAAATATCGATCGGCTCCTCCTGCACACCCCCTACTGGGGATCGAACACGAAACCCTGGCATGTGCCCTGACTGGGAATCGAACCGGCGACTTTTCAGTGCATGGGATGAAGCTCAAGCAACTGAGCCACACTGGCCAGGGCAAAATCGCTTTATTTTTTTAAAAAAGAATCAATCCGTGAACGAGTATTTATTGAGTGCTTACTATGTTCCAAGTGCAAGACAGATGCCGTCTTTGCCTCATTGGGCTTATGGTTCTGAGGGAAAAGACAGATGGAGCACGTGATAGGTACAGAGAGGGATAAAAGTTCGCCTGGGAAGACAGAGAAGGCTGCACGGAGCAAATTAGATTTATGCTGAGCCCGGAAGGATTGGGAGTTTGTCGGCAAAAAGAGGGGGTGGGGTGCATGAAGGGTTTCGACAGCTTTGGAGAAGGTTTCGTGGAATGAAAGAATGCATTTCCCTTGGCCATAGCTGTCGCATCCAAAGAAATAATTCTGGGAACTCCTCCACCAGACTCTTCTCAAGGCCTCGTTTCCAGAAAGCAAGTAAGATCGAGTGTTCTCAGAATTTGAAAGCGTGGGCATGGACCTGTCTCTCTCACTCCTCTGCAGGTCCCTCCACTGGCGTCGCCATTGTCAGGGGATGAGAGCTGAGCTAAAACTGAGGGTGGCTGGGGTCGTGGAGTAAAATTGCTCTTCAGGCAGGTTGTCTGGCTGTTAGAACTGGGGTTTTTTTGGTACAGGGGTCTGTGTGATAGCGACTTTAGGCACCTACTGTGTACCCAGTTCTGTGCCCCGTAGTAGGAAACCAAAGTGAATAGTAGGTGTGGTTCAGTTTTTGCGAATGTCAGGTATAAAGGCTTTCACGAGGAGGAGAGATGGTTAAGTGTGGCTCAGTTGGTTGGGCGTCGTTCCGTGCACCGAAAAGTAGCCAGTTTGATTCCCAGTCGGGGGCACCTGCTCGGGCTGCGGGCTCGATCCCAACAGGGGACGTGCAGGAGGCAGCCGATCTATGTTTCTCTCTCCCTTTCCCTTCCTCTCTCTCTAAAAATCAATGAAAAATCTTTAAAAAAACAAAAGAAAAAAGGCATTCACAGTATCGTCATGTCCTAGGGGCTATGACAGCGTCAATTTTTCGTTTGCTCCCAGAGTCCTTTGGGAAGGTCAAACAGACATGAGGTGGAGCATTGGCTGTATCCAATAATAGCGGCGTGACTTTAGACAAGTGAGTTCTCCCACATCTGCGTTTTCTCATCGGTAAAAATGATGATGGGAGCATCAGGCCTCGAAGGACGGTAGCAAGGATTAGAGTCACCGTCCGAGGAGCGGCGAGCAAGCAGCCTCATTCATTCATTTCTCCACCGCCCGCCGGCAAAGCCGCGGGGCCCGAAGCTCCCTCTGGCCCTGGGTGAAACCTTGAGCAGCCTCCATCCCTTTGCTGGTCATTCTGGATAATAAAACACCCTGCGGTCATTTCTACTCACGGAGCAGTTCTATCGCAGTGATTAAAATGCCCGCTCGGAGGGAATGATTACAACCCAGGGTTTTTTTTTAAAATGAAAGGTTCTTACAAACAAACCAGCTGTAAAAGAGACCTTCCTGAAATAACTGGAGAAATGTGAACATTGGCCAGACAGTAGGTGAAACGGAGGCGTTCTTGCAAACCATGGGAAGGTAAATAGGGTATGTGGAGCCTCGTGCTGAATTACTATCGATGAGATAACGTGAGGCCTGAGGTTTGCTGCTCAATAACTAGTGGCTTGCGGAGAAAGGGTTGGGACACAAGTGAAACAAGAATGGCCATGTTTCTTTTATTATTCCCCCTGCTTTTATAAATGGTTGAAAACTTCTACAATGAAACATTTGAAAAAGCTATTAAAGCAACGCCTCCAGGTAACCACATGTGACCGGCAGGTTGTATAGCACAGAAGACTAGAGGGTTATTGCTCACGTCATAGACATTATAAATCTATGTATTTATTATAGCAAATCTTTGGCCAGTAGAAGTGGTGTGTTGCTCTCAAGTCAGGATGGAGTCTGTTTCCCGCGCCTTGGGTTTCGGCTAACCTTATCATTGCTCCAACCAATAGACTGCAGCAGAAGTAACATACATTTCCTGAGCCTGGGATCAAGAGGCCCTGTGTGATTTTGGCCTTTCTCTTGGCACCTTCTGGCTGCCCTGTGAACAATCCCGTGAGTAGGATGAGAGACCCTGTGGAGAAGAGCTGAGTCAGCCCAGTTGTCCAGGGCATGTGACAAAACCCAACTTAGATCAGTGAAGCCACCTACCTGACCAGAGGCGTGTATGAACCCCACTGAACTAAGCTCAGCTGATCCGATATGCCTGGCTGGCCCATTGACTTGTGATTAAAAACAATCGTTATTTTATGCCACAGAGGTTTTGTGCTTGTTTGTTACGCGGCATGATGGTGGCAGGTGATAGCTGATACAGTCTTATGGGCATAGCTAATGAGGGAGGTGTTTTTGAGCAGAGGGCCCTTTCAGATTCCACCTGACAAAGTTGGCTGCCAGCTTGGCCTTGTCTTCTGTGCACATCTCTCTCGGAGGAAGGCTGTTTTCCTCCATTAAGCATTCTCAGCTTCCATGCAGATAGATTCCTCCCGGGCTTGTCAAAACTTTCCAGATTACAGCCCGGCAAACAGGGCTCCCTTTGGCAGCTTGTTAGGGTAATTGAAATGTGGGTGGAAGCTCATTAAGCTCCCCTTTCGTCAACATCCTTCCTTCCAGGCCGGGGGAAGCTGTGAGTTCTGTCGCATCCCATCAGCACCGCGTCTGGGTGGTTTCCACACCTTCCCGGGAGAATGAAACGCGCGGGGCTCACTTTCAGGGGGACGTGCGTTTTATTTCCACAGAGAGGCGCATGTTTATGGAAATTGAAAGACACGTAGGCATCTGACAGGGCTGGGTGAGGAGAAGGAAATGAGAAGACCTAAAATGCTTTGTAAGTAAAAGGAATCAAGCAGGTTGCTATGGCACATAATAAAAACCTGGCATGTGACGTGTTCTCCGCACAACCCCATCCCCCTTCTATTCCCTCCTGCTGGGCCCCCTACAAACCCCCTCTTTATAGAGAGGACTGGGGAGTCAAAAAGACTTTTGTTCCCACCCTGACTGGGGATACTAACAGTAGCTCCCATGTGGGGCCGTTGTGACAGTTACATAAAGCAGAGAAGATAAACACATAGAAAGTGACCTGCTACGGAAGAAAAATGCTAGGTTTCCGATGTTGCTGTTTCTTTTCGTTTCACCTGTGGCTCTGTTTTCTGTTCAGGTGTTTGTGTAGAGTGGGGGATAGTGAAGGACCAGAGGAGGCCTCATGGCACCGTAGAACCAAAACCACGCCGGTCCAGCTCTGACTCCGCCACAGAATCACTTCACCACTTGTTCAAAGCCACGTACAGTTCAGGCCCTCGTATCCACTGCGTAGCGTCACTGCGACACCGGGCTGGGGCTGCCAGCAAAGAAAGTGTGGGCACAGCAACCAAACAGACCCGTCATTAAATGCTTTATAGCAGCAAACGCCATATGCTTGTGCAAATCAATCAGCAACAATTAGTTTAACCAAATTTAACAACACGAAACCTGCCTCCTATGATTGTTTTCAATACAAGATAAATGCTCAGTGATGCCTAGCACGTGGTGGCGCTTAATAATAATAGCTAATAATAACGAAAAATAACTAAAGCTTGCTGAGCACGTCCCACGTTCCAGGGCTTTCCATGCATTAGCTCATTTAATATTCTTGTCAACTCTGTGAGGTGGTTACTGTTTATTGTTCCATTTTATTGCCCCATTTTACAGCTCGGGGAACTGAGGGGCAGAGAGGTGAAGCAGAGAGGTCCAAGGTCAAGCGTCCAGTATAAAGGCTAGTCTCTCTTTGGCCTGGACACATTCTCTGGAGGAGGGCAGAACGGAGGGACCACACCCATCTCTCCTAAGCCTGAGCTTGCTGGCTTCAGGCTTGGGGAGTTTCTGGCTCTCCCTGGCATTTGTAAGAAGCTACTCTTGTGGCCCGTTGGTCACTCTTGAAGGGCTTGCTGTCGTGATCTTCAACGGCAGAGGAAATGGTACTTCTCCGACATTGTTTCTAAAGGGGCATTGTGTTTTAGCAACTGTCAGGAGAAAATCCTCCAAGGAGGATTATTTAAAATAATTGTGCTCTGATGAATTAAACCTGGGGTTGGTTAGGGTTCATCACACTAGTCAACCCTGTTCTGTTGGCTGTTTGTGGCTGGAAATCTTTACTTTGTAGAGAGCGAGAGACATCAATGTGTTGTTCCACTTATCGATGTGCTCACTGGTTGACTCTCATATGTGCCCTGACCGGGGATCGAACCCACAATCTTGGCATATCGGGACGACACTGTAACCCACGGAGCTACCCGGCCAGGGCTGTGGCTGGAAATCCGTATTGAGAAGGATTTCGGCAAAGATCAATGTGTTTGATTAGCAGTGTCTGCTGTGGGCTAGGGAAGGGGCGTGTAGGCAGGTATGGCACGTGTCACCCCGACCCTGCATTATTTACGTGCTTGGAGTGGCCCTCTAGGAGGGCAGTCACACTTCGCTTTGTGGAAGTTTTGGGGAGCACCTCATGGCGCCTCCACAGAGTGTGCACAATTACATATTTGCACCAAGAGATGTCGTTTTATGCGTCTTACCCACACTCAGATTTGTCATTGAACCGCCACCGTGTGACAAGCCTTCCTCTAGATCTATTCCTTTCACCCTCCTACTGGGTAGGAATTATTATCTTCATTATCTAGACGGGAAACAAAGGTTCAGAGAGGTGAGCTAACTTGCTCAAAGCCGCCCAGCACCTAGAGCAGTGTCTGACATCTAGTGGGCAACTGATACGTTATATGTTGATCGATCAGCTACTAAACCATTTAGGCTGTAGATTTTCGGTTTTGAGACGGATGCTGAATCCTTGGCACAGTAGATGTCTCCAAAGAGGGCCCAGAGCTGTGCTGGGTGCCATGCGAATGCAGAAATAGGATGAACCTCAATGCTTAAGGAATCCGCAGTCTTGCTCGCTTTCCTCCCCTCCGCCTCTCTGAGAGAGTTCCAAACCTTCTGGAAAGCGAAAGAAATGCTCGCCGCCTTTTATTTGGCTACAAAGCACGAAATGGTAAATTGCCTTTACGTCTTAAATTGCCGGCACCGTCAGATTCGCTATGAATCTGAGCGCATCTTTTTGGGGTAATAGCCATTTTTATGCTGCTAATCTTGAAAAGGAAATACGGCTCAGAGAGCGGGCTGATGAGCTCGGGAGCAGTCCCGAGACTGATGTGGTCTAGAGAAAGCCGCCAAGTCTCTCTGGGCCTGTTTCCTGCCTACAGAATTGTATTCAATCTGTGTCTCAGTAACCACATCAGGGGAGAGTGAAGAAAACCTAATAAGGAATCTCAAGGCAAATTCAAAGTGTTTACAACAACCAAAGTAATGAGAATGCTGCGTGAGAAATTCCCTTTTTTTGTTGGCAGTAAGTCGCATCTATTTGCTCAGTTCTCAAAGCTCTTTCAAATCTCATGTCTCACGCGATTGTCCCAGTAAACCTGGAGGCTGGTGAGAGGGTGGAAACCGAGGACCAGGGAAGTGAGGCGATTTGCTGAAGGTCACACAGCTTAAAAAGGGGCAGGTCTCCAGCACGCATCTGGCCGGGTCCCAGGTGCATCACTTGCTCAAGGTCACCAGCTTATAAATGGAGCCTGTCGGGCTCCAATGCACATAGTTTCCATCTTGTTCTCCCGCTCAGAATATCTGCTTCGCCTTAGCAACAAGGCCAAGGCCAACCCCACTGAAAAGCAGAGGTCTCGAGGGTTGGAAGGGCCTACATATCATCACATCCAGCCTGGCCTTCCGGTGACCCCGGAGGAAGAATCTGGCTGGGACCTCAATGTCCCTGTTCTCAGCCAGCTCTGTCCTCTGGGAAAGCGGTGAGTTTGCAGCTCCCCAGCCCTGTCTCTGACTTTGGACACGAGGACACAGCAGTGATACCGACTTTGCACAGCTGTGAAACCAGACCCCCCACCTGTGGCTTCCTGGGGGATCCTAGGCAAGTGGCGTCACCTCTGGAAGCCTTAGTCTATTTACCCGTGAAGTGGAGTTAAAGATGCCCATCTTTATGGGGTTTTTACAAGGTTAGAAATAATATTTGCCAAATGCCCGGCACAGACTAGGCCCTCATCATTTAGAGGCTTTTTAAAATTCATTCTAAAAATATAGAGGTGATAATACACTAGTGACATAGGCTGGGCAGTTATGCATGTATTTCGGAGCCCTGAGGAAAAGCACTTCACGTTTCCTTTGCCAAATTAAAGTCAATTCCACCTTAAAATTCCCCTCTGCAAACGCTGGGAAAGATGGTATTTAATTGATCTTAACACACTCAGCCTCTCAGGCAGGCTCTTTCCAGCTCTTGTTCATCACTGCTGATTACTGGAGCTATTTTTATGTAAACAGAAAATGGCTCCTGCATCTTAGTAGACCCATCCACCCTCCCACTCCCTGATTTTCCTCTCCTCCTGGAGCAGCCCAGCCACCGAGAGGCTAATCAGCTGAAGGTCTAGGCGTCTGAGGAGACTCGAGGATCCCAAGAGGCTGAGATGGGGTGGCAGACCCCGGCGGAGGCTGCTGGGAAAGGGGCAGAATTCTGCACCTTCTGTTTTCCTGCAGCCACCACCCATTTCTCCACATGCCACCTGTCACACCTATCCCGAAAGACTCTCTTTTTCAAAGGTAGCAGCCCTGTGTCCCTCCACTGACTTTCTGACTTTCTTTTTCTTCTTGCTAACTCTCCCCTGAAGATATTTTTTCCATTGATTTTTAGAGAGAGTGGAAGGGAGAGGGGCGGGGGAGAGAGAGAAAAACATCGTTGTGAGAGAGACACATCAACTGGTTGCCCCCCGCACACGCCCCCGACGGGGCCCAGGGATCAACCTGCAACCCAGGTACTTGCCCTTGACCGGGAATCAAACCCGGGACCCTTGGGTGCACGCAGGCCGACGCTCTAACCACTGAGCCACTCCGGCCAGGGCCACTGCCCCTGACTTTCTGTTGTGTAGCTCCAGAGGTTCATCCTGAAATAAGTGAGTCTGTGTGTGTGGATGACATCCAGGGAATGCGTTCCTTCTGAGGCAGCTGCCTGGGCGCACACAGTATCGGGACTTCTGGTTTTAATCGTGGTCCCGTGGTCCTTCATCTTAAAGGCCCCGAGGAGTTTTAAGAGGAGGTGAAGGAAATCACCAAATTTGTGTTGTCTGAGGCTCGCTCTGGCTGCCAGGCGGAGAGGGGACAAATGGAGGCAGGAAGTCGAGGAGGTTGTCACAATCATCCCAGAGCCCGGGGCCTGGACTAGGGTGGCGGTCCAGCTGCAGGAAGCTGCTCCAGGCCTCTGCAGCCTTCTGTGCTTACTCTGGGCAGTGTCCCCTGGCCTGCCCCTTAGATGGTCTGCAGACTGTTCGCCTGTGCTCTGGTGGCCTCCTGCACCCTCTGATGACTTCTTGCGTCTCTCAGCCTCAGGGTGTCCTTAACAGTGGGAATTTTTAACCACAACCCAAGCTTATTACAAAAGGAAATTGGATATCATGACCAGAAATTAAAAAAAACAGAGTCACACACTGTAATTAGAAGGTGACGACAATATGAACCCAATGGAAGTAATCAAATGTTATTGACTATTGGGAATCGGGAGAGTCCCTTCGCCTAAACTTTCAGTTTGCTCAACTACAGAGTGGGATTTGGCCAGAACAGTGTGGTAGGGGTCTAGGGGTTGTGCATTTTGTGCAAAGGGGATAATTTGCAGTTCTACACACAGTCGTCGTTAAATAACAATAAATTGCTTGATGATTAATTGATCCCTTTTTTCCCCCTCAATTTCCTTTTAATCTATTTAAACTCTGCCAGGAGAAAGTCTCAGTTTTGGTGCTAACGTGTCTTTAACACCTTTTGAACACTTGCTAATTTCCCCTTTCACAAAAGACAGAGTCCTCCACAGAGTCGGAGCCTTGATGAAGTCGCAGTACTCGGAATTTAGCAACAATTTATCGTTTTGTTGTATTTATTTAATAATTACTTTCTACTCATGTAAAGTGGTACTAGTTTTCCACTTATAGTGGTGTTATAGAAGATTCCTGTTGAAATAGTTTAAGTTCTGTTAAGTGAATCAATTTAAAAATATTAAAAGAAAAATGGATAGACGGGAGGCAAAATTGGCAAAGATTGTGAAATTAGCAGATATTGTAATACAGAGAATGCAGGCTGTCTCTCCAGGGAGAACCTTAAAGATCTCTCTTTTTTAATTTCAAAGTTAGTAATTTGCAAATAAATTGCAAATATCTGTGCTTTAAATGTTATCGTAAAATTACATAGGATCCTTGAAGCGAGCTGGGTACTATCTGTGAATGCTTCCAGCTCTACCAGCCACCCATCCCTCAGTGGACTCATTTCACCATCTCTTTTGTGAGAAGTTCTCTTCTTAGAATTAGCACAGTGCTCAGGACACAGTAGGTGCTTAATAATTGCCTGTTGAGAAACATGCATGAACCAAAGAAACTAAAAGGAAACTTTCGGTTACTAGGGACAGAAAATCTGCATCAGACTGAATTCACAAAAAAGATAAGTGTTGAGAAATAAGGTGGGTTGTGGCATGTTTTGGTTCAGAGGTTCATGATGTCATCTGGGTTATGATTTCATTTCGCTACAATTTTCTCAGATCTGCCATCTGCCTCCTGGTAGCAAAATTCACTCCTGCAGAACCAGGCCCACACCCACACCCCACACCCCACAAATCCAGGGAAAGAGAGTTGCTCCCCCCGCCATTCCAAGGAAATGTTTTGAGATTCACTCCAGTGGGCCGATGGGACCACTCTGGGTCCCATACCAACCCTGGAATCAGTCATAGAAATTAGAGGGACAAATGCACTCATTGGCTTCTCCCAGTCAGATGCTCCATGCCTGCAGCCAGGGATGGTGTCATCTTCCCCAGACCCAGGTGGGTTCCCAGATGGGAATTAAGAGCTATTGGGAAGTAGTGAGGGGAGGAAACATACTGAGACAACATGGACCTATGAGGACTGCCCACTCCATCCATGAATGGCAGAAAACGTTGGTAGAAGCTACCCTGGTTCATGAATGGTTTGTTATTTGCCCTGATGAGATAACACTAGGAATCAAGGGTGTTTGCAAATTTATAGAGTGATTTAACATTTCTACGGCATCCAAGTGTGTGGTAAGTAGGCTCGACTTGTTGAACAGAGTCTAGACCACAAATACTGGTTTATGAAGATCGGGGGAAATAATTGGTTTTTCATGATAATTTGAGAAATACTGGATTAGAAGCTGTGCCTTGCAGGTTGCCCACTGTTAGCAGGTCGGAAATTCTAAGCTGAAATTTCTAAGATTCATGTGATACTGCTGGGTGCAGGGCGTTGGGAAATCTGAGCGTGCACTGGCCTGAGGATGTTCTGAGCATCTTGTTTTGTAAAGTCAGCGTTTATGGGCTTTGCTAAAGGTCATGAGAGAGGAATCTGTCCCAGTTTTGAAATTTTCTTAGTGGAAAATTAGAAAAGAGGCTTCGTAATTCCAATTTTTCACTAATATAAGCAATATGAGAATTTAAGGAAGGGAAAAGAAAGGGCAAGAAAGAAAGGGGGGAGAGAGAGCAAGACGGGGTGCGGGGAGGGAGAAAGGAAAAACCAAAGGAGGAAGGAAGGAAAGAAGGACAGAAGGAAGGAATAGATTACATGATGCATTTGAGCATGTGGAAAAATTGTACTAAGATTTTTGTATTATAGTTGTAGGTTTTAGAATAAACTAATAGTAGGTGCATAGTAAATAAAAACAAGAGGCAATTATCATCTCTAGGAAAAACAAAAAGTTATAAAAAAAAGGACATGTAATCATTGTACAATACTTAGCTAAGGAATTAACATTATTTACACGGTACATGGTTTTAAGAATGTTAACACTAAAATTGGTTTAAACAAAGAAATTGAGATATTATATGAAAGAATGTGAAAGATAGAGACACACAGACAGATAGATAGGAGAGAGACTGACTTGGGGGGAGGTCCTGATGTAAGAGAATTAAAATTCCATAATAGAAATATAATAGATAATGCTTATCACCGATAACCCAATAAATAGCAGTATTCATATGTTATTTAAAATATGGAGATAAAGGCCAGAAAAGACAGCCCAAAGTATTGAACATAGTTACCTCGGTGGAACGGGACTGAGGAGTGATGTTGGAGGAAGTAAGGGGACTGCTGAAATTTTGTTATAAATGTTATAATCCAATTGTTTTTAAAAACTATGTACATGTATTATTTTGTCCAAATAAAGATTAATTTAATGTTTAACTATCCCCTCCAGCTGCTGTGTGAACCACAGACTCTAGGGGAGGAAATGGGAGCAGGGAAACCAATACTATCATTATGAGTATTTCACTTGGTCAATAAAAACGGATCATCTCTCAGCTCTAGTTTTCGCTGTTGCTGTCGTGGTACTTTGTAGCTTTGTTACTTGACCAGGGTGTGGAAATGACAGGATTTATTAACCTGCTTTGTTAGCGGGCTTGCTGTTTCGCCCCCCGGCCCCGTCCGGGAGCCTGCCGTTGCGGAGCTGTCTTCTCTGTCACACTCCTCTCCCTTTCCGCAGAGATGCCCTGTACCGTGAACAGGACACATTGAAATTCCAGTCGTGTCTCTCCTCCGTTCAGTCTGATTTTCAGAAATTACAGTAAATCAGTGGCACTGAAAATTGGCCAATTTTTTTCCGGGGGTGTTGGCTTGGCTTGATGAGAGAGTAAAAACAAATGGAGTTTTATAAATGTAACTAATCAGGAAGTTAAAGAGAGGTTAAACCTAATGGATTAATCAGGTTCCTCTGGGAAGTGGAAGGGAAGGTGGGAGGGAGGCAAGCAGGAAGCGATGGGGCAGGCTTTTGTCCAGACGGATTTAATAAGCCCTGCACTGGAGTGAGCTTTTTGAGTGTCTGGGGCTTTTTTTTCTCTCTGTCTCTGTCCACCCTTTCTTGTTAGAGACCAGCGAGCCACACAAGGGTAGCTGTCTGGTGTGCAGAGCCGAGAAAAGATTTCAGCTTGGGTTTCTGATTCTGTCATTTACTAGTCATGTGACCTTAGAGACAGTCTTTGGCCTTTGAGCTGATGTTAGGCTCATCTGTAAAATGGGGTGGCCATTCCAATATTTACCCGCATGATAAGGCTTGTGAAGGTCAACAGGAGTGATAGATTAGCATGTCAGAGGTAGAGGTGGGGATGGAGAGGGAAGATTGTCCAGCACCCACAAGGGCCTCAGGAGGCTCTCTTTTCCAAACAAGGGCTGGCCAGCTGGCGTCGGTACAGATGCAGAGGCCTGGGTGTCCGTTTTCACTCAGGCTCCTCACATTGGACTCACACTGATGAGGGTTGGGTTGTCGTCAGTACCAGCGAATATAAGGATTCTTAACAGAGTTATTAATTATATACATTTCTGTTTAGAGGAGAATAATACTTTTAGCCCCATTAAACACCATTATCAATGCGTGATCTAATAATTTCAACATAATGAAACTAATATATTTCACAGCAATGGGAGGAAATATTCCACATCTGCTACAAATTGGATTATTCTTGGCTTGGAAGTCCTTGATGCGATGACGATAGTTGTTCTGATTTTTATCACATCTAGTTGGGAGACTGTTTTACAGTGTACATATCATTTTCACATTCCTTTTTATCTTGTTTCATTCTTCCAGAAATTTGGAGAGGGAGCAGGGTAGAGTGTAGTTGAGAATATTTTGGGTAGAGAAAACAGAGTGTAGTTGAGAATATTTTGGGTAGAGAAAACAGAGTGTAGTTGAGAATATTTTGGTTGTAAGCAACGGAAAACTCAACCTACACTAGCTTAAGGAAATAAATAAATCAGGGAGGGGCGGGGGTAAGATTGCTGGTTCTCATAACTGAATTGCCCTGGGATATTCTGACTCAGGAGTGGTTTGATCCAGGGGTTCATGCTGTCTTGTAGGTTCTGGCTTTGTTTCTGGGTGATTCTCTCTACTGCTTTGTTGGCTTCTTCCTGAGATTGATTCTTAGTGGCCTCTTTTTCTCATATCCACACATCACAATGCCCAAAAGGGAGACGAATGAGCTCTCTTGGCAGGTCTCATGAAGGGCAGAACCCTTGTCTGTCTCAGAATCCTCTGCTCATATCTCATTGGTGTGAACCGGGGCAGGTGCACATCCCTCAACCAATCGCAGTGGCTGATGGATATATGCACTTATTAGTTTAAGCCAATCAGGGACCACCCTAGAGCTGAGGGTGGGATGAACACTGAGAACAACAGAGCTGAAGATGGGGGTAGAGGGTGGAGGTACCCACAGGAAAATGTGAATGAGCGCTCTTGGGGGGGAAGGGGGAAGTGATATGGAGAAACAACCTAAAGTGTCCATTGCACAGTGATTTGAAGAGGTTAAGAGGCATTGGCAAAGTTGCACAGACTCTTAGGGACCAAGATAAAAATTCAGAATTTTGTCTCAAATCTTGTACCATAAACACCAGGCTTCTCTAGAAACCTGAAGAATTTCCCCCACGACCCTTCAAAGTTATCCACCAGCTCTGTTCTTAGAAAAATACTGGAAAACACATGAGCATCATTCTGAGCCAGGAACTTTATGTCCACGAACATTCAAAACATAGAGCCCAAATTCCGGACACTAAAGGAAGTGAGATCGCACTTGACATTGTCCTGAGTGGATAGGAATTCCCTCTGATGTTATCACAGGAAGTAGCTGGAGGGAAGCACGTTTCATGGTCCCACACCCTTCTAAGTCAAGGTGACTTAGAAGTCAATCAGCAATCACCTCCCCGATTAGACTGCTTTTTCTAGGATTCCCATTCACTTTAATGGGAACTGGCCAACAATAATACATGTAGCCCCCTACGAGGTAGGTAACATTAGTATCTCTATTTTGCAAAAGAGGACACTGACCCAAAAAGCTATAGTAGCTCCTTCAAAGTGACTCCATTGTAAATCTTCAACAGGCACCCAACACAAGGACACATCTTGGTTTCATTTGGAAGCACGTGGAAGCCGGTAGATTGCACAAACGGACATCAGTGGTCCATTCCCTGTTGCCCATGACTCAGACCCGGGAATAAAAGCCTTGATTGAAAGGCTTGTCCAGCAACACAGCTTGAACGGGGCCACCTGCTCAGGACACAGAAAGTTCCGACAGGAAACATCTGCCTTATAAACACCGGTGCTTCTGTTGATGGAAACGTACAAGCGGAAGAGCTATTCTTTCGAGCTCAGGGGAGATTCTGAGTTGAGCTTATGGTCTTATCAGCCACGTCCTGCAGAGCTGGAAATGGGAGAGCCTAGGTGGCTTCCCAACTGGGACCATCTTGGTCATAACAACAATCAATTACTGATAAATATTCTTCATGAAGAAACTTGGAGGAGTCCCTGGGGGTGTTTTGTCAAATGGATCATTGAATTGCTTCTAGGAGGGGAGCACTTTGAGTGGTGGTCTCTAGGTAAACAATGTAGAAAAGCCAGACCCGCTGGGCATGTGTGTGCGTATGTGTGCGCGCGCATACACTGAATCATATCATAGGAAGACTGTTCATGTCGTGTAAGAATTTCTCACAAGACTCTGCCAAACCCCGACTTTCCCCCAGGATACTTCAAATAGAATTTGGGTAACAAAATCAACTTGGATTGATTTATCTGCAGACTTTCAGTAATACACACACTGTGTGAACTTAGGTCTTCCTTCCTTCCTTCCTTCTCTTCTTGTCTCACTTCCTTTCCCCCTCCTTTCTTTTCCATCCTTTCATTGAACAAGCTTTAGTTGAGCACCTGTTACAGGCTAGATGTGTTCTGGGTGGTCAGAGATGAATAAACAGAGCCTGGGAGTGGGGATGGGTGGACATCAGGAGCACTGGTTTTCAAGAGCAATTTCTCCCTTCCCACTGGGGAGGGGGCGCTACTGACATCTAGTGGCTGGAGGCCAGGGACGTTGCTTGCCATCTTCCAATGCACAGGACAGTCCCACAAGGACTTACCTGGCCTAAAATGTCAATGGGGCCGAGGTTGGGAAATGTGATCTATAATATGGTAGAAATAATTGGACTCCACTGTGTTCTGGTGGCTCTGTCACTGGCCGACGACCTCAAGTACGTTCCTCCACCTCTTTGAGCTTCAGTTTACCATCTATCAGAGGGGACAGAAATAGTCCCCTCTTTGTAACGACTGAAGGGAGTTTGGGCATGAATCATGCCGTTTAGTACCTGTCACACAGCGGGTCCCAAGAGACAAATAGCCACTTGGCTTTTCTAAACCCAGGCTTCTGTCGTCCGAAATCTCCCCGTGGGTCCCCACGAAAGGAATTCCAAAGCTAGCATTTTTTCTAAGAGGAAACCCAAAGGGACTGTCACGCTTTTTCCCCTTCGTGGAATGTCCTGAAATGTACTGATTTGTACATTCAATGGTTGGATACCCCCCACCCACCCCCTAGACTATAAACTCCACGAGGGCAGGGGCGGTGTCTTCTCTTGTTCTTTGCTGTGTTTCCACTCCCCAGTCCAGTGTTGGGCCAGATGGTACCTGTTTCGTAATTGCAGCCAGACTGCCGGAGTTGAAATCCTGGCTTCTCCACACACTAGCTATGTGACCTTGAGCAAGTTATTTCACCTTTCTGTGCCTTGTTTTCCTCCTCTACAAAGTGGGGAACAGTACCCACCACAAAGCATTGTGGTGCAGGCTAAGTAAGCTGCTCTATGTGTCTAGGGCCTGGCACCTGGTTAATGCTCATAAGGATTAACTGTTATCCCCATCATGGTGTTGCTCGTTTTGAATCAATGCCACTCTGCCTCAGATGCCAGCACACAGGGGTGGGCCTGCCCCGCCTTTGGGGAGCATTCGTTCCCGTGAATCACTTGGAGAAAGATCCGAGTTTGCAGAGAAGCCGGCAGCTCGTCTTAAGTGGAAAAGTCGAAGCCAAAGTGTTTCCCTGCGGGAGGGCCACGGGAGGGCCCCTGGAGTCACAAACATCTCTTCCTTCTCACCTGGAAAAAATGAGAATTGATTTGAAGCTCGTGTCTCCTGAAAAGGTCTGCCGGGGCCAGAGCATGTTGTCAAGGATGCTTTTGGTCTTAGGTGCTGGGAGGAAGCTATTCACAGTGATCTGCTTTCTCAGGGAGTGAGGCAGACCCAGTGGAGACAGAGTGGGGGACCTGCAGGACCGACTGCTCCCCTGGGTAGCTGGAAGAGAGGAAAATCAGGGGGCTGATAGGAACCGAGAAACGGGGAGAGAAGGCCCCGTTAGAACCAATCAGGGAGGAAGGTGGGGCTGGGAAAGGGTGCAAGAGATGAGAGAGAATCAGAGAGGGAGGAAGAGAGGTTTGGAGTCTAGGAGACTGAGAACAACAGCAAGGATGACAATAATAATAGCTTCCACTCATAAGTGTCTACTGCGTGCCAGCCTCTTTACAGACCTTAGCTCATCGAATGCTCATGATGACCCTGTAAACATAACCCATGAGTGTCAACCTGATTAAAAAAAAGGTCATACTTTCTGTATGTATTCATTCATTCATTCATTCATTCATTCATTCATTCATTCATTCATTCAAGAATGTTTACCGAGCACCCAGCATACGGCAGGCGCTGTTCCAGGCACTGGGGTTACGGCAGAAAAGCAGACAGACTGTAAGACCGTGCTTCCCGCACATGAAGCTGACATTTTCATGGGCTGAGGGTCGACCGACAGTAACAAGTAAACATGTACACCCGACGCGTCAGATGGTGAGGGGGGCTATGAGAAAGCAAAGCGTGGGCTCAGGCTGGTGCGTGTGGGGCGGGCGGGGGGTTCAGTTTTAAGAAGTGCAGTCAGGAAAAGCCTCCCTGGAAAGGTGACATTTGAACAAGACCTGGAAAAGGCAAAAAGTGAGCCATGTACCTCGTCTGGAGACGAGCGTAACAGGAAGAGAGGACAGCAGGTGCCAAGGCTCTGAGGCAGGAGCATGTCTGGTGTGTGTGTAACAAAAAGGAGGCCGGTATCCAGGGGCGGAGTGATTGATGGGGGGGGAAAGAGGGGGTGTTGGGCCACGTGGGCCTCATGGCCATTGTAGGGACTCTGGCTTTTATTCTGAGTGAAATGGCGATGCATCGCAGAATCTCGTGCAGGAAAGTAATTCGATCTGACGTGGGTTGTAAAAATTCCTCTGGGCCTTGTGTTGAGAAGAGTCTGTTGGGGCCAGTCAGGAGGCTTCTGCAAGGATCCCGGTGACAGACGATGGCAGCTCAGTCCAGGTGTTCACAGCGGGGCTGGTGAGCGGGGTGGGGTTCTACATCCAACTTGCGTTAGCCTGAGTCCCAACCTACCTATGCCAAATAGAAAGCCCCCGTCCCGCCCCAGCGTGTGTCTTCCGGCTCTCACCTGTGCCCCGAAGACAAAAGGGCAGATGCCCTTACCACATGGCATCGGGCTGGTCCTGTGTCCTATTCTGACTCCGCATGTCCTTAGCCACTGAATCCCCTGGGAGTAGTGACATGGTCACCACTGTGCTCATTAGGAGAACACCAGCGTCCATGCCACCTGAAAATAAGAGGCTAGAGTGAGAGGCAACAGGTATTTATTTGAGACCCAAAAGAACAGCTACTCTAGAAGCGCTGATCCAGGCAGAACCCCAACTAGTGTTCCATAGAAAAGAAGAGAGCTGAGTTTTTAGAGTAAAGCCTATTCTTGAGAAGAATCGGCCTTGCATGTTTAGCCTCTGGATTGGCCCATGAAGGAGATACTCCAGATGTCCAGGGATCTGGCTCTGGGACATTCTTTCCTAGATTCTTCAGATGGCTATCTGTGGAATTTATGGGCCTCCAGGCATTGACGCACAACTGCAAAGTTCACAAATTGAAGTCCTCGGGCCAGTCAAAGTAAAATAAAACGATTTCTCCCTGTTTCAGTCCACTCTGATTTATGGAGTTTTTTAGCTTGACCATAGTGACTCCGTTTTGTTTCTTCACTCCTTCCTCACCAAGGGGTCACCCCCTGGTGCTCCCAAAGCTTCTGGGCTTGGGGATGCCAGGATGGTCCCTCGGGCCATGCAGTGGTGAGGGGGCAAGGCCACTGAGCTTCAGAGCTGTTTGCTTGTGCCCCAAGCAGCAGAGGCTTTCGTCAGTGTGTCCTTCAGCTTCTGGCCCTCACTCTCTCTGCCTGAAGAGCTCATTCTGAGCCTGAGCCCCTTCATCTGTGGAACAGAGATAATAGCACATCTCATAGAGGTGTTGTGAGGTGTATAAAAGAAAATACGGCCCGGCCGGGCGTGGCTCAGCGATTGAGCGTCAACCTGGGATCCAGGCGATCGGGGTTCGATTCCCGGTCAGGGCACATACCCGGGTTGTGGGCTCGATCAATGACTCCTCATTGATGTTTCTCTCTCTCTCTCTCTCTCTCTCTCTCTCTCTCTCTCCCTCTCCTTTCCTCTCTCTGAAATCAATAAAGATATATTAAATATATATATATATGGGAAGGGCCTGGCATTGTGTCTGTTTATAGCGGCCACTCCAAAACATCAGATCCTTCTCAACTCCTCATAAAAACGTATCGACAAAGTGACGATTTCCCCTCTTTCTCAGTATGCAGAAGGTTAACCGAGAACCCCAGGCTGCCAGCATTTCTCTGATCTTGGCACTAATTATGTACAGAAATCATTTTGCCTCTGCCGCCTATAATGGAAACGACTGTAGAGAAATGGAATTTGTCATGCAACGTGTTATGAGAGTGGGGTGGTTGTTTTTTTTCAAGACTCCCTCGATTTCCCCTACTTTTCTTCATTTCCCCCTCTCCTTGCCCGATAATCAAACACAAAAGTTATATTAACCTCCCAACCACTTCAATTAAAATGCTCATCCAGAATTTGAAAACAATTAAAAAACCCATTATCTCAGATTTAATGTTCTCTGATTCCGCGTCTATTTTCTGCCGCGGCGTTGACGGCAGGTAACATTATCACAGTAGGTGCCTCCTCGCAAGCGATGTCTCATCCTCCGCCGCCGGTCCTGCGGCTGCTCTCCCGGCACCCGCCTGATTAAAACTGCACACGCCCTGGTGTACTTTTGTCATGTCCAAATGCGTCGAGGTAATTGATTGTTTTAATGAGCTCTCCATCTGTCTCAGTTTCTTCTTCCTCCACTCGGCAGTGGGACTCGGAGGGAGGAAAGAACAGACTCTAGTCTTGGGAGCTCATGGACTCGAAGAGGGGAGGGTCTCTGGCTCTAGATCTGCTTGCTGCCCGAGGATCCTGCGTTCCCCGAGGAATTAGCAATGGTTTTCCCCAAGAAGAGCATGCTGGGAAGGGTGTCAGGTGCTGTGGGGGCCCCGAAGAACACGAGACCCCTCAAGTTAGCTCAGGAGAAGGGCTCTTCATTCGCTCATTGTGACTTCAGTGGGGCCAGCCAACACACATTGAGTGCCTGTTGTATACCAGCACACCACCATGCATTTCCAAACAGTGACGGTTTGGTCCCCGAGATGTGGTAAAATCAAATCAAACACATTCATGCATTACTGGTGGCGACGTACATCTTTGCAACCTTCCTGGAGTGTAATTTAACAATATCTTTCAAAAGATTTAAGAGATGTGCATGCCCAGTCACCCAGCAATCAGCCTTCTCGTTGTTTATTATAAAGAGATAATCATGAGGGTAAAGATTTTACTTCAGCTGTGTTCTTTGCAACATTATTTATAAAAGCAAAGGGGGGGGAATAAAACCCTTGAAAAGCCCAATTGTCCAATGACAAGGAATTTCATAAATTAAAGATGGCATATCCTTAGAATGGAATGCTATGAAATAATTTTAAAGCATATTAGAGAAGAATATTGAATGGGGGAAAGGCTATGATATGTGGTTGCGTGAAAGAAACGAAATAGTATGATCACAGGTTTATGGGAAAATATTTTTATGGCTATAAGTGCATGGGAAAGACTGAAAAAAAATGTGATGCTTTGAGATGAGAATCAGGTTGTTTTTATATTTCTCTCTGATCTTCTGATTTTTTTTTACCCAATGATAATGCATTGCTTTTTTTGTTCAGAAAAGGAAAAGTTACTTCCAGGGATACCTGTCAACTATAGCCAGAAAGGGAATGGAAACAGCGGGAATGAAAGCAGCTCGGGAACTAGCTGGGTTCTCTCCCGGCACGGCCTCTGCTCTGCAGGTTCCCTCTGTGCTGCTTCTATTCGCTGTGCCTTCTGCTGTCCGCGGTTCTGCTTCCTCAAAACCTCTTCCTGTTCCTGGCCCATCAGAGCCTCCCTGGCCAGAAGTCAGTGTCATGACCCAGCCACTTCAATGCCAACGTCTGACTATTTCAGGCCCTGGGAACACCTTAGTTCAGATTTCCAGGGGAGAGGCTATGACTGGTCGAGCCCATCTCTTTCCCCAGGTTAAGGCCTGTATCACCAGCCCGTCCATAAGCGGCTGCCCTTGGATCAGGTGCAATCAGGTAGATTCGGTCCAATCAGGTGTGTGCCGATCAACAGTGAGCCAAGATCAAGGTAGCCTGGGCCCACCCCTTAACCAGGGGATGGGGGTGAGAGAGTTCCCTTTATGAGGTGGTATGGCTGGGTGGTCACAGTGATAGACACCTTCCGCACAACAGTCCAGTAAGATAATTTGCATAATTCAGGGCCCACATGTCCACATGGGGACAGATTCTATGTCTTTGTTCTCTGCTTTGATCAAATAAGTCAGCCATTGTTGATCCTCACTGGTCTTTGGGCCGATATCCTAACTCACATAATTTGAGGGGGTGGAGGTGTTGGCCTAAGAAGCACAGATATCTGAAGCACAGATGTCCAGGCCATAGATGCAGCCAGGGGACTGTGATGCTCCAACACCTTTCAGGCCTATGTCACGTGGAGAGAGAGCAGGAAAGGAACAGATTTTTAAATAAAAATAAGGGCTATAGTCATAAGAAGGGTAATGGCTACTGTGATGACCATGACAATGCACGTGTCAGATCTCTGCAGGAGGCGCAATGGATCTAGGGGCTCAGGTCCCATGCTCTGAAATCCATCACTGTGTTTCTACAGGGGTCACACTTCTCTTGGGCTGCTCCCAGCCAGGGGCTGAGTGCAGAAGGAATATTCATGCCCCAGAGACACAGGACATCCCATGACAGGTAATTTTGGCTCACAGACTCCCTAGTGGCCTTGCTGAATGGCTTGAGATCAGACTTGCATCAAGGTGGCAGCTCCCCCAGCCTCTCCCAGGTCCCTCCCTCTCCATCTCTCACAGGCATTTCCCCTAATACACCTCTCACACATGTAACCCCATTTTAGCATCTGCTGCTTGGAAGATCCAAATTAACACAGATGTGAGGGAGGCAACCAACAAATCTCCACCTTTAATAAAGAGTTCGAGGGTTTGCCAAATACACTCTCACCCCATATCTCATTTGACTTGTGGCTTTGGTGAGAGAAAGTGCTAGGGACAGAAATACCTTGAAGTTGATGTAATAATATTGACTTATTGGTTGATAACCTTGCCTTCTATTTGCCAGGCACTCAGTGATTTACAAAGCTCTTTAAGGTACATAACTTTTTCCAGCCTTCACAAAAATGCAGCAAGGCAGGTGGAGCTATTTGATGTCAGTTGTAAGGAGACTGATAACCAGAAAGGTTAAAATGAATTGTTTAAAGTCCCATAGATTCATGTCACTGCTGTGCCTAAAAATTTCAATGACTCCTCATTGCCTTCAAGATATTAATGTGATGCAAAAGGGCCCTGTGATCTGGCACTAGACATATTGAGCTTTGTTAAGTGTTCCAATAAGACCCCATACTATTTGGCCTCCCAGCCTTTGTACATGCTGTTCCCTCTTCCTAAAACACCCTTCCCATACTCTCTGCTGGTATCACCTACTCATCCATCCACTTCCTTCCTATAAGAAGCTATTTTTAAGACTGGTTCATGTGCTACTTTGGGCCCCCCAGCTTTCTGTACTTATCCATTTCATGGCTCATTGCAAACTATATTGTAACTTACACTGTAGTTGTCCGTCCTCACAACTTCACTAAGGAGGGATGATTGTCATCGGTTTACAGGTGAAGAAACAGAGTTAGGGACATGGAGATTCATCAGGAGTCTCCAGAGAAACAGAACCAATAGGATGTATATATCATAAGAAATTGGCTCACACAATTATGGAGGCTGAGAAGTCCCTTGATTTGTAGTTGGCAAGCTAGAGACTTTCAAAGCTCTTTTTGGACAAGACAGCCATGGGGTGGTGACACCTGCATGATCCAGCTGGAGTTTCTGCATTTCTTGAGGATATACCAGGTGCCAGGCTCTATGCTTGGCATTGGACTTATATCCCCATGACCTTGTACTGCCCTTGTCTTCAGCTGACTGGATATTTGTTGAGTGAATGAATCACATTTGCCAGAGCAGATAACTCGCTTGTTGTGGGATTCAAACCCAGTACTGTGTGACTCCACGGACAGTGCTCCTTACTGTGCACCATCCTTCTTGAAAAGGAGGGCTTGTTTTTCCAAGTCCTGATTTCTTAGCTGCCACCTCCCACCCCATTGCCCTTCCTGAGTATGACTTTGGCCCCTTAGGGAGCTGCAGTCTGGGCAGTGCCTGTGAGCAGGTCTAGGAACATAGACTCTCAGCTCCCCAGGAGCATACCTGGCAAGGAGGCATGATCCTGTTGCCAGAGCAGATTTCCCAGCTCCCCAGGGTGCTGCTGAACAGGCAGGTAGCAGACCTTGGGTGCTAGAGCCTAACCATGCACCTTGCAGATCGGCTGGCATCTGATCACGCCTTTTCTTTCCCAGTTTCCCCAGATGCACAGGGTTGGCAGGGTCTGCAATGCCAAATGGTAGTTTTGTTGAGGGGATTTGTATTCTTTCTTTTCATTTCTCTCTTTAAATCTCAGCAGCAGCTGCTCCTCTGTCCATGGCAGATTCCAAGTGTCTCAGACAGGTGTCAATATTGACAGAAGAGGCCCCACGGCCCAGCAGGGGATGCCGTTTCAGAAGAGGAGCTGAACAAACTCATTAGGATGGCTTCTCAGCATCCTTTGCCAGCCCCAATTACTTGTCTCTGAGCAACATGAATGTGGATCAGTGAGAGGAAAGAGTCTCACCTGGGTTTGTTTTTTAAAACAGACAGCATAGAGTAGGATTTTAAGGTCACTAGTTTTGCAGCCAGAGAGTTGGCTTCTAATCCTGTCTCTGCCCTTTGCTACCCATGTGACCTTGAGGAAGGGCATTCAGCACTCTGAACCTCAGTTTCCTTATCTGTGAAATGGGCATCGTGATAATCAATACTTCAGAGGTGTGCTATTATGATCACATGACAATGCATTTAGCACAGGGCCTGGGACACTGTAAGTGTTCAATAAAAGCAGAAGTTCCTGGTGTCTCATCCAAAAGTGGTCACATCCAGAGGACTGGCCTCTTTCCTAAGAGTGAGGAAACCTTTCCCAAAATTCTCCCTGCAGATTTCTTCTTACAGTTCATTGGCCAGATTTGGGTCACATGCTCACTCCTAAACTAGTCACTTCCTAGGCACATATAATCTCTGTGACTGGCTTAGACCAGTGAGTGGTTCATTAGACAGAATCAGGTCACATGACCACTCCTGATTGGCATCCAATCAAAGATTACCAAGCGTGCAAACAAACATGGAAATATAACCCATAATGAGGAGACATATCAATCAATTGAAACCAGCCCAGAACAGACACAGAATTAGAATTAGCTAATAAGGACATTAGAACAGTTATTCTAACTATACTCCATAAGTAGAAAATGTTAGGTAGTGATACGAGAGACATAAAAAAGACCCAAACTGAACTTCTGGTGATGAAAGCTGCATGTGTGAGATAAAAAATACACTGAATGGGATTAATAATCATTATAGATACTGCCAAAGAAAAGATTAGTGAACTTGAAGATTTAGTAATAGGAACTACACAAGGCATAACACAGAGAGAAAAAAGAATTTTTTTAAAAAAGGACAGAGTCAGTGAGCTATGGGACATCAAGTAGTATAAAATATGTGTAACTGGATTCCCTGAGGGAGAGGTGAGAAAGGTGGGATTGAAAAATATTTGAAGAATGGCTGAAATTTTACCATACTGGATTAAAAGCTTTGGTATCAAGAAGATCCTGGTTTGAGCCTGGCCATGCCACTTACCATCTGTGTACCTGGGCATATTACTCACCTGCCTTGGGCTTGATTGGTAAATCCACCAAGTAACCTACCTTCTCATAGAGTTACTGTGAGGCTCACAGGAAATGCTGTTATAAAGCACTTGGCATAGTGCCTGATATGGATCTGCTATTATTTTTATTAGAATCTTTTCTGGCTCTGGCCTTCCGTGGTTTGCAGAGATGTCAATGTTGACCCTTTGGTTTATTGATAGGGTGCTTATGATATCCCAGGTTCTGTGCTAATTGTTTTATTTGTATAAACTTACTATATCCTTACACTAGCCTCTGAGGAATGTATGTATTTTACACTTCTCCGCATTTTATAGATGATAAAACTGAGGCACATAGGATTCAGTGGCTTTGCCCAAGACCACAGCTGGTGAAGGCAATGCTGGAATTTGAACTCCCGAACTCTGCTAACTTCTGGAAGGCTCGGATTATATCTTGCCCAGCCTCCTTGTTTTAGAGTTCATGAAACTGAGGCCCAGAGAGGCTTAGGGTCTGGCCAGAGGCAGCACAGTAAATCAATAGCAGAGCCAGGGCAAAACCCTGGTGCCTAGCCCAGAGCTGTTTTCATTGCTCTGCAGCACTTCTCCAATAGCACTACGATTGCCAAAGCTTTTTAGTCAATGTGTTTGCCAACACATGCAACCAATTTTTTGAGCCCAGACAGGTCCTTGAACCACGGGGTAATTTGGACTTATGTGTGGACTTGGCTCTGAAGGCAATGGGAAGTTATCGATGAGTTTTAAGCAGGGCGGCGTCATGATCTTCTCTGTGCTTTAGAAAGACCATCCTGTCTGCTGTATGGAGAAGACTGTGGGGGAGAGGGGGAGGTGAGGGGTGCTGGAAGCTCAGAGCAGCAGCTGTTCAACTAGTCTGCACAAGGACCCCTGGTGAGAAATCCAGGCTTGATGGAGGAGGCCTAGGATGGGGTGGTATCGCGAGGCCTGATGGAGATCTGGTCCCTGTTTCACCTTCCCTGGCCTTTTGCCTCAAGGCACGTGGTCATGTGGAAAGCCTGTTACCATCCCACCAGGAGAAGCCTCCCCTTGTTAAAATTCTGGGCCGTGGTGTCTCCTATTAAAGCTGATATGAAGCCATAAAGTGTAATATGTTATGACACCATAAAATGCAATGTAATTGCTACAAAACCATAAAATGTAATATAACAGGCACAGTGTCCATTACACCACTTCACAGTTGAAACAGCTCACTTCCACTCTGCCCTTAGACAAACAAATAATTCCCACTCATCGCTACCTCCGGCCGTCAGTCAGAAAGCGACTGTGGACTAGAGATGGGAGAGAGCAAAGAGGATCCCACCAGGATGAGCTGGAACCCGTATCTGTCTTTTCCTGGGACCCATGTCCATCTCTCGTTGCCTCCAGACTTCAAAGATGTTGTGATTTGCATCCAGACCTGGGATTGGAGAGGGAGAAAGAGGAGATCCAGCAGGAGAGGGAGGAGCCAGGGACCCGTCTGCTACCCACCAGCCCCCAACAAGGTGAGCCACCAGATCCGCGCCAATGGGTGTGAGTTTCAGCCTGAACTTCCAGAGCAGGCGGCCAGGGAAGCGTGGTTGGCAGCTGGAGTTTGAAAGCAGACAAGAACAGAATGGGCCTCCCAGGGTCCACCTGCACAGCCCAGCTGCCTGGGTGTCTGTGGTGCCTGAGTGTGTGTGCGTGAGAAAGAGCCATGTGGACGCATAGCCACGTGGATGCATAGCTATGGGTGCCCATTGTGTAAACATTTGTGTTCGAGTAAGTGGGAGAGGAAATCGAAAACCCCAGGAGCAAACTCGAAGGTGTTCTCAGGCCAGAGGAAAATATATTTTCTCTTGCATTTCGCCTCCCCTCCCTTCTGCTTATTGAGGGTATTTTTTTAGGGAAGGGAAAACACCAACACATTTACTGTGAGACAGATGAAAGGAAAACTGTGATTTTGAAATTTCTGCTGGATCTTAGGGTTAAGATGAAGACCTGGGCTAGATGCCTTTTTCCTTCCTGAGGATACACCACCAAGAATTTTGAGTAATGCTAAGGAAAATCCTGGAGCTTGTCTGCAATGGAGATGGAAAAAAATATTCATTTGCTTAACAAAATAAAATTTTGTAGCTGTCCTCTGGCATGGGGAAGTTGGCAAAATGTGTACATCAGGGGTGGTGCCAATACACAAACAGAAAAGGCATCTGGCAGGGACCTCAGGGGAAAGACAGAGATCCCTGCAGGTCTTAGTTAAGGAGCTTTAAGGATGGAGGTGGCTGAGTATTGCATTTTTGGTTGTTTCCTATTGCACACTGTGCTGTAATTCACTCCCAATATCACTAAATCTCCCATAAAAGTCTGTGTATTAGTTGAGGTAAAGGTTAAGCTGCTGTAACAAAGAAGCCCAAATGCAGCGGATTAAAGAAGACAAGTTTATTTCTTATTTGTGAAACAGTCCCGAGGTGAACTGGTTCGGAAGATGCCGGGCTTTGCCCCACACCCTCCTTCGGGGGCCTGGGTTTCTTCCCTCACACTGCGTCTCCGTGGTGCAGCTGCATCCAAGCCCATCCCTGGGCTTTTGTATAAAGGGGAAGGGAGAAAAAGAGCACCATGTACAGTTTTCTTTTAAGCAAATGTAGCAATGCTAAACGCGGTGCTTTTGCTCTCATTCCATTGGTTAAAACATAGTCACATGGTCCCATCTGGCCCCAGGAGTGGCTGGGAAATGTAGTCCTCAGCCAAGGAGCCCCGAGCTCAGCTATTACGATGGCAGCATCTGTCACAGTCTTAGACCCGGCCTGAGCCACCTCAGTTTCTCCCTTGGATTATTTGTGATGGCCTCCAAGCTGTGATGCAATTCCAATTTAATGATCAGTGAACTCCCACAGTATGACACTGATGCGTTGTTATACTTTTTAAAAACCTCTGACTGTTTCCTCTGTCTTTCCAAAGATCTCCCCCCAACAAGCGGTAAGGAAAGAGAGGAAAGAACTCTCCATTTGGATCTTGAAATGCACACGCATGCAATTTATGGACATGCACCACTACCAGCCAAACCATGGGGAGCCGTTCATTCAGAAATGATGGGTCTAGAGCTTTATCCTGAGAAAGAAAGCATGACTGAGGGCAGGTGTTTAGTCACTAGGATGCTTATCTCAGCTTTGCTTTTAAAAATTTTAAAAATTAGAAAGAATTTACATGCACACCAATAGGAATTATAAGGCACCCATATAAAGAAATAGCAGAGTAGACAGGCGTTAAAAATGAAGTGATGCTTATCGGGGTGGAAAGATACTCATGTTATAGAATAAAAGGAGTATATAACCTAAACTTGATAATTTTTTTGGTAAACTAATAGCAGTAATAATAATAATGTCTATATCTATTCAACATATGAATGTTGAATGGAAACAAATGAAATATAATGGTAGTTATCTGCTTCTCTGTGTAGGGGGGATGTGCCCGATTTTTGTTTTCTTCTGAGTTTCTGAGTCTCCTTCAATAAAATATTTTTATGTAGTTAGAAAATAATAAGATTAAAGGGGTGGTGGTGAAGGAATTGATGTAGACCCTGTGGGAGAAATGAAGACAAGCCACCCGCTTAGGCGTCCTCTGTGGTGTTTTCTGTGGCCCATAGGCTCCTGCTCTTGTAATGACTTTGCTGCAAAATAAACAACGACATTCTAATCATAGTACCAATAAAAGTATTTCGGTGGCAGATATTTTCAGCTCAATAAACTAAGCCCCGGCAGTAGTGGAACCTGCGGGGGAGTGTTTGCGATTGTGTGGGAAGTCGGGAAGGCTTTGCCGAGTGTGTAAATATTTGCTGCTTGGGTGAATGCTTTTGTCTTTTGTCTTTACTCTATGCATTGTAGGAGGGAGGAAACTTTGTTTTCACTACCAGCCATTTCTTTCTCAGAGCAGGGAGGTGGTGATAACTGGAAATGAAATAGCTCTGTTATGGAATGAAGGTTTGCATCCCCCCCAAATTCTTATGTTGGGAAGCCCTAACCCCTAGTGTGGCTGCCTTTGGAGATGGGCCCTCTAAGGAATAATTAAAGTTAAATGAGGTCATAAGGATGAGACCCTGATCCTATAGGATTAGTGTCCTTATAAACTCATACACACTCTCTCTCTCTCTGCACACGCGTCAAGGAAAGGCCATGGAAGGACATAGTGAGAAGGCAGCTGTCTGCAAGTCAGGGGGAGAGAGAGATCTCACCAGGAACCAAATCAGTGGCACCTTGATCTTGGACATCCCAGCCTCCAGAACTGTGAGAAATAAATATCTGTTGTTCACACCACCTACACTGGGACAACAGAACATGGCCGGATTCTCAGGGCTGCTTCTGAGTCTGTTGTGATGTCATAGGTCATGTAGACTCCAGAACATTCCTCGTTATGCACATGTAAGTATTATTATAAAAAATAGTTTGGATCTGATGGAACCCTGGAAAGTGCTGGGGGCCCCCTGGCATCCCTGGACCTTACTTTGAGAACCATAGATCTAGTCCACCTCTACAATTTTATATTTTACAGATGAGGACACTAAGGCTAGAGAAATGGAGGGACTTACCCAAAAGCAGAAGCAAATTTTTCAAATAAACAATAATGATAATAAAAGTTACCACATACCAAGTTCTTACTATGTGCCAGGCACTAAGCTCTTTAAGTGATTATCTCATGGAATCTTCCACGTGACTCTCTAGAATTGGACCTATTTTGAGCCTTGTTTACAGAAGAGGAAACTAAAGATCAGAGAGGTTATGCCAGTTGCCCAAGGTCACACAGCTGGCTGGTGGCAGGACTGGGATTCCAGCCCAGAGTCTGTGTTTCAGTTTTGGCTCTTAGTCCATTATTCACATCCCATAACTAAGTGCTTGCGAGTTGAAAAGAATGAAGAGGATCGGCTCCTCTCAAAATGTGGGCTGGCCTCAGAGCCCAGAGAGAATGAGGGTGTGCCAAGGGGTCAAGGGCAGAGCTGGAGGGTCAGGGCTCTGGTCAAAGTTGGAGGGGAATCTTGGTGGACTCTGGATGTCTTCTCCAGCAGACTTGGAGGGACTTTGCTCAATCTACCAAAAATCAAATCCATAATACTTGGTTCCCTGAAAAATAAAATTGCTGATGACCACTTGCTCCAATTAGTCAAATTTGCCAATTTTCCAAACCTTAATCAGGGCAATTCTTATCAAATATAGTTAATGAATGTGAATATACTCCTCTTGAATACAGTCAAAGGCTACATTTTTACACATATGCTACTTTAATTTGCTGGAGGATAACATTCAATGAATTTATACTTCTTGAATACTCTTACCCCCAAATTTATTCAAGATATTTTAATTATATTCAAGACTCTGGTTAAGATATTCAAGAATATATTCTTCGTTAGAAGCTCGTCATAAGAAAGCTAAACAGCTCCCATGATATTTAGCTTTAGACAAATTGAGCTGAAAATTGTGCAGAGAAGATATTCACTGAGTGTGTTCAAGACCAATTTATTAAGAAGACGACCACATTCGTATTCATCGAAAATATTCAAGAAAGCTAGTCTTGCCCTGGCCGGTGTGGCTCAGTTGGTTGGGCACCGTCTGAAAGGTTGCCATCTGAAAGGTTGCCGGTCAATCCCTGGCCAGGGCACATGCCTGGGTTACGGGCCCGATTCCCAGCAGGGGGCGTGCAGGAGGCAGCCGATCCGGGTTCACTCTCACCTCAATGTTTCTCTCTCTCTAAAAAAATCAATAAAAATTAAAAAAAGAAAAGAAAGCTAGTCTTCAAGATATTTTTGGCAAATTTAACAAGCTAGTGTATTCACAGCCTGGCTTCCAGCCAGGTATCGGCCTCTCACTTCTGCGGGAGAAATGGGGTTCAACAGGTCCTATTAGGAGGCCATGAGCTGCATCTGGACCCTCAGAGAATAAGAAAACATTGTGTCCCCAGGCGCCACCTGGACCCTTTGGTCACCTCCATGAGAGGAAAAAACATAGAAGAGAAAAGGGAGAGGTCGGCTCATGTTGGCTGCCAAACCACTGACTCATTTCCAGTGGTTATGGAAATGATCCCCTTTCACTAATAAGGACACGGAGGCTCAGGCAGGTGAAGTGACTTGCCCAAGATCATTTCGTTAATTAAGGGCAGAGTAGGAATTTGAACCCAAGCAGAGAGGGGTTCAGACTTAGGCAGAGAGGGACTCGAAGCCAGGCAGTAGGTTTCAGAACCTTGACCCCTGAACTGTCCATTGTCCCACGAACATGGCCTTCTAGGAGCGTCACTGATTCAGTGAACAAAGAAACGAACGTTGAGGTGGAGGCTGAGTGGATGGGGCTCTGGAGTGAAGGAATTCGGGAGCTACAGGGGGATTTGATGGCACATCCATTTGGATATTAGAGGAACTGGGCAAAGCAGAAAAGGAAACCGTGAGTCACAGGCCAGGCCCCTCCTCCTGTCTCGATGCCCTCTGGTCACAAACATAATGGAAATTCTGGCTCTCTGGCTGTCTGTTTGTTCTGTAGTCGTGTGACTCCTTGGAGCTCAGATCCGGCTGTGTTTATTCCCCGAAACGAAGCACAGGGAACGGTGAACAATGCCTGCGCCGTTTCCCCGAAACCTTCTAGAAGTTTCCAGCGTCGGGAAGCATTCGCTTCATTCTTTCTTTTGA
Organism: Miniopterus natalensis; assembly: GCF_054644295.1. NCBI lineage: Eukaryota > Metazoa > Chordata > Mammalia > Chiroptera > Miniopteridae > Miniopterus > Miniopterus natalensis. The sequence continues at coordinate 20,993,558 of NC_142100.1, forward strand.
CGAAAAATCCCAACTTTTACTTTGTTCTTTATTTCCCAAGATACAAACCACACGTACATTGCTGATAAATTAGAAAATACATAGAAGCTAAAATAATAATATAAAATCCACCAATCTATCTTCCTTCCCCTACTCAAAAAAAACCACCATTCTTAATAGTGGGTATATATTCCCCCCCCCAGGGCTTTGGTTTTTATGCAGTTTTAAAATGGGATCATGTCGCACCTGCTATTTTGGGTCCTGCTGCCTTTAATTTATTATAACCCTATCCACGAAGGCAACATCACGTCATTTTTATTATTGCCGATGTCTGATTGTTAATGATTTATTCCATGACCCCCCAAAAAGTGAGAGACGAGAAGTGCTTTGGGGCTACCTGGGGTGTCGGCTGCGGGGCCAGGGGTCCTGGGACAGGACTGAGCAGGGCTCGGCGGGCAGGTATCTCTGGCGGGGTCGCCTTCTGCCTGCCCCCAGCCAGTGAGGGCTCAGGAGACTTCTGATGGCAAACATGTGGGGACAGCTCACGATCAGGTTCCGTCAGCGGCCTGAGGCTGTGGGCAGGTCCCCTCGCCTTAGTGGGGCTGTTTTGAGAATTGTGCGAGATAAGCCCTGTAGGGGCCCACGCGGTGCCTCCTCCTGCCCCTCCACTCCGTTTATTTAACTCTGACACCCCCACAGACGCGGGAGGGCTCTGTATACTCCCCCAAGGATGATGGATTTTAGTAGCTTTGTTTCACCAAGACAATAGCGGCTTCAAATACCATATGATTTCCCTTGTACGTAGAATCTAAGGAACAATATAAAGGAACAAACAGAACAGAAATTGACTCAGAAATGGACACAGAGAACAGACTGATGATACCTAGAGGGGAGGGGAGTTGGGGGGCTGTGTGAGAAAGGGGAAGGGATTGAGAAATACAGATGGGTGGTTACGAAATAGTCACGGGGATGTAAAGTACAGCACAGGGAATATAGTCAATAATACTGTGATAACTATGTCTGGGGCCAGGTGGGTACTGGAGGTATCAGGAGGAACAGTTTGTAAAGTATATGATTGTCTAACCACGATGCTGTACACCTGAAACTAATATAGAATAATATTGAATGTCAACTGTAATTGAAAAAATTTTTTAAATTAAAAAAATGGTGTAAAAAAATGTTCTGAACCACTTCTTAAACATTAGTCGATTTCCCCTGTTTTCTCAGCATCATTTTTTAAAAATCAGATGTTTTAGAAAACATTAAACTGGACAAATTAAATCATTCTTTATGTGTATATACATACAGGTGCCCCCAAAAATGTATACACACTTTGTATAATTATTCATTCCATTGGGTTAAATCTGGAAAGAAAGAAACAGCAATTGAGTTACCAGATGTTAAAGCGTGTATACATTTTTTGGGACACCCTGTATGTTTTCTTTATATATATATATAAAGACAATAGTGTTTTGGCAGCGCACAGCAGAACTTGGCAGGACAGTGTGACCAGGCTCCTCTGAGTGGCAGGAACTTGGCTCTGAGGTCCCGGTGCCCTGGACCTCAGTGTCTTTCCCTCTCCCAGGGCTGGCTTTGCCAGGTCCTACTGCTCGGTCTCCCTTCACCATCCCCAGCTCGCCCCCCCTCCCCCCAGTCCCACCACAAACAGGAGAGGGTGGTGTGGTGGAGTTAATGCCAGAGATGGTGCAAGGTTGGTGAACCCTTGGGAGGTGACCCGGGCCACCTTTTTAAAATGTTATTTAATGCCCGAGAATAACGATAAAGAATAGGCGTGCTCGAAAGGGTCCTATTTCTTTGCAACAGAGACTCCTCAATAATATTTTCTTTTTAGCCAGTTAGTGAGATCATGTGTAGTAAAAAAAACCTCAGCATCGTGCCTGGTGCATAGTTAGCACTCGATGTGTGCTGTCGCTTTGATTATGATTCGTTTAAAAGGCACAGAAAGCACTGGGACCCCACAGTTGGGCACCGTGGGAAGTCTGAGCTGAACCCCGTTCCTGCCCTGAGACCCTCTCTCCACCCCCTGCCACCCCCACCCGGGAACCAGCCCCAGGCAGAGTACATGCTGGGGAATATGTTCATGCCCCTCCTGGCCTGGAGACAGCCAGGGTGTCACCAGGCAGATAAATGCCTTCATCTTCTCCGGCTGAAATTGGCACGTCCGGCGTGGGGCTCCGATGATTTGTCTATCGGTGACAGTTCTGCTTTGGGCCAGAAGTGCCCTGCTTTGCTGAACGGTTCATTCATTTGTCTTCGCTGGCAATGCAGGCCCGTGGGATCCCCACGCCAGCTCCCGCCGATGCCGCATTCCTTCTGCGTCCCGCTGCGCACACCCAGGGGCTGGCACCGGGGGGTGGGGGGCGTGTTTGCCTTCCCACCTTCAGAAGCAGCCCCTCGGCTCTGCTTCCGCTGGGGAGGCAGCTGGAGGTGATCATGGAGTTTGTGTGTGTGTGTGGGGGGGGGGGGCGTATGTGGCATTAAAAACCACTCTGGGCTCAAATGCTGACCCCGCTGCTTGACAGTTGCGTGGCCTCGAGCAAATGCCTGACCTGCCTGATCCCTGAATTCTGTTCCCAGGGAGGAGCAGCGCCTGTTTCCTGCTCTCGCTTGAGGACAGCGTCGGTAGAGCACCCGGCACAGTAAAGCGAGCCTGACACAGGTAGGAAGCCTTTCATTTAAGGCTGCCATTATTCATATTCTCATTATTAATTCCCCAGGGCTCAGAGCAGGTCCCCGGAGAAAAAGGGGTTTCCTCTGAGGCTCATGAAATGCGAAAGCTGGACACAACCTATGGAAATAGCCAGATGGTTCCAAGCTGTGACTCCCCAACACTTCCATGCTGTGCGATCCCAAGGCAAGTTCCTTCACTCTTCTGAGCCTCGGCTTCCTCATCTGTAAAATGGGAATGATAAAGTGAGATCTGCCGTGGAGAGTGTCTGGCCTCGAGAGCACTCGGTGGAGATCAGTTGTTTCCCACCCCACGTGGCTCACACGAGACTTTCCGACTTACAAAGGGTAGTGACAGTCATCTGGTACGATTCCCACCGTCACAGGGATAGATCATAATTCCTGATTCAAGAGTAGGGAAACGGGGGCCCAGAGAGGTTCAGCAACTCATCCGAACTCATGTTCATTCATTTAACCAGCATTTACTGGGTGCCTGCTGCACACCAGTCACTGCTTCAGGTGCTTCAGATATATCAATGAACAAAACAAGCAAAAAACCAAAAAAAACCAACCCCAAAAACCCTGTCTTCGTAGAGCTTATGTTCCAGAGATGGGACTCAGTGAAAACAATCAATAGGTCAACTACATGTATGTAGTATGTCAGAAAGTGACAAACGCTTGGAGCCACTACATCCTGACAAGGGGGATCTGGAATGATGGGTGAGGGAGAGGCAGGGTGCGGTTTTAAAGAGGGCGTTTCGGATGAGCAAATGCCTGACCTTCCTGATCCCTAGATAACTAGATAAGCTGAGCAAACACTTCGAGGAGATAAGGGGACCAGCCATGCAAATGTCTGGGGAGCAGAGCATTCAGCATGTGCAAAGGCCCTGAGTTCTTGAGACAGCGGGAGTGACGTGGAGAGAGCTGGAAGGAACGAGGTAGGAGGGGCTCAGGGGGAATGGAGTGTGTGTGGAGAGACAATCCTTTTGGACTTTGTAGCCATAATAAGGACGGAAGCTTTTACTCTGAATGGACTGAGGAACCATTGGGGGGTTTGAATAAAGTTGTGCCGACATCTTGAGTAGTATTTTTTCCAGGGATCGCTCTGGCTTTTGCAGTCTAATTGACGGGTAGGGTTTCCATCAGCAGATGACTGGATAAGCAAAATGTGGTCCAGCTATTCAATGGGATATTATTCAGCCATAACAAGGAATGAACTTCTGATATATGCTACAACATGGGTGCCCCCTGTAGATATCATGTCAAATAAAAGCAGCCAGACACAAAAGGACAGATGTTGTATGGTTTTAGTTACGTGAAAAATCTAGAGTGGACACATGCATAGAGACAGAAGTAGAGTGGAGGTTACCAGGTGCTGGGGAGAGGGAGGGATGGGGGTGGAATTATTGCTGAACACCTAGAATTTCTGTTTGGGGTGAGGAGAAAGTTTTGGAAATAGATAGTGATGATGGTTGCACAGCCGTGAATATAATTAATGCCACTAACTCGGGTGCACTTGTAAAAATGGTTAAAATGGCAAAATTTCTTATGTGCGTTACTACAGTTTTTTAAAACATTTAGAAATCGACAAGGCTGGAAACAGCCTATGCTGGAAGAGGCTCGGATCAAGGTGGAGGCAGGGGAGGGGGTCAGAGGGGCTAAGGATTTCCTGATGAACTGTAGGCAGAGCTAGTAATTCTCAGGGCCAGGCGTGGAACCTGCGTCTCCTGAACCTTCCCCAGGATGCCGGGACCACACAGTGAATGTTTTGTGCTCATGTAGGTGATCAGCCTCCCAGTGTTTCCCGCGCCTGGTGGCCCTGGCAGGCCTGGGTGTTGGATCCTCTGGCTCGTTAGGGGCACATGGTGCTAACTACCTAGAGGGGAGGTTCTGGGCTAGAGCCCGTGGACGTCAGCACTCCCCCTCCCTGCACCCCACATCCGGGCCTTGCAAATCCAGTCCTGCCCCGGCAGCTCGGCCTCTGTTTGTTGCATCACTCTGGTTGTCTGGGAGATGCGTTCCAAGGTCACGAGCCCAGATTAGGAACTGGGTGGAGCAAAGTGGAACAGATGAGCTCAGGGACAACACCGTTGCTGTTTGCACGGTGGGCCTTAGTAACCAGCCCGAGAGAGACTGACCGAAATCTTGATCCTTCTAATTCAGGCACCATGGACAGAGGGAGCCCTGGAGGATGTTGTATAAGGCCAGGGGCTCACACAGACCCGGGTTCAAATCCCAGCTCTGCCTCCTACTTTCGATGTGACCTTGGTCAGTCGGGCTCCCTTCTCTGATTTCCCCATTTCCTTCCATGGGATGACGTTACCCACTCCTGGACTTGTTGGAAGGGTTGAGCGATAAACAGATGAAGGGATGTTATAGTCACGATGGCTAGACAAACAGGAGGACCCATAGGACAGAGGACATCAGAGAAGATGACAGTGCCCGGTGACAGGCCTCAGAGGAGAGAGACATCTGGGGGAGCTCTGGGCACCCTTGGGGACAGGTACGTGTGCTGATGCCACGTACTTCAGTGGGGAGAAGGAACCGTTTGCAGGGAGAGAGGTTGGATTCTGTTTTGCACGTGTGGACTTTGAGAAGCTCTTGGGTGGAAATGTAAAGGTATTTGGGGCTCGGGAGAGCCGATCTGGGCAGGAAAGAGGGGTTGGGTGTGTGGCAGAGAGACGGCTGGTGCGGCTGTGGGGGGTGCACACTGATCCCAGGAGAAGCATAGGGGGCTCCGGGCAGCATCCCCAAGCGCCACGGCCTCTATGGGATGCGCCCAGGAGACGGGAACAAGGGAGAGGTGGGAGGACTGCCCAGGGTCCCAGGAGGAGTTCCTGGTTGGGCTGGATTTGAACTCAGGTGTCTCTCTGTCTCTCTCTCCCCTTGTGTCCTTTGTGAAAGGCATAGACTCCACCTAACTCAAGAGGAAGAGGGTGTGGGGCAGCTCAGATCACTGAGAGGAAAGCTAAGCCCTGGACCAGGGAGGGCTGGAGTGGAGCTGCTCTGGGGACCTGGGAGCGAGGAAGATGGGCCTCTCTTCAGGACACTGTCACCGCTCCAGCTGTTTCCCATCCTCCAGTCTCTTTATAAAAGGTTCACAGTCCCCTGCGAGGGGGCCTGACTGGCTTAGCGTGGGCCAGGTGCCACCGCCCACTGCTGGTGACAGAGGGACAAGGCCCTTTGATGGAAATTCCCAGGGGAACCGCACATAATGGTGAGGATATTGAGGGGCTGTGACCAGAGGAAAGAGACACGGATGCCACCAGGTAGAGGCCACAGGGGTGCACCTCCCATCCCCAGGCCTGCACAGGGCCCTCTGGAGCTCCTGAAAGTGGGTTGAAAGGCATTCCCTGGGGGAGGTAAGACCTGAGCGTGAATGAAGGTGGTTGGGCAGCCTGGTTCATTCGCCACCGCCCACGTGCACCTGGCAGGATCCCAAAGGGATGCCACAGAAGGCGGGACTGGGTAGCTTTAAGGAGAGGAGGAAGGACACGACCGGACCTCGGCCGTTCCGGCTAATTAGAGATGAGGGCGGGTGGAGGGAGGTCCATCTACACTGCCAAAGCGTTTTTTGTACGCCAGGAGTTGCTCTAAGTAGTTTACATTCTTAACTCGTTTATTCCTCGCCACAAATGGACAAGGCACTCTGTCATCACCCCTGTGCTCTTGCCAAGGAGCCTGAGGCCCAGAGAGGTTAGGAAATTTGCCCGGGGTCACCCAGCTAATAAATGATGGAGGAGAATTGAAACCAGGGCCGTCCAGCTCCAGCCTGTGTGCATAACTAGGACCCTACACAGCCACACAAATGCCGTGTTTTGGCTGGGGACTGAAATTTGCATCAAGTAATATATCACATCGAGCGTCCCTTATGAGAATCTAATCTTAGATTTAACAACCAGGTTGACTTTTCCCGTCTTAAAGGCAAACACAGTCTCCATGCCGAATATTTGAAAACCCCAAAAACGCACGAAGAAAAACAGTGGCACCTTGAAACAACTCAAATATAAATGCAAAGTTGTATTTCTCTTAAATGGGGTATCCTACCTATTAATTATTTGAAGCCAGCTTTTCCCATGTGCTGTTTTTGTGACAATAAATCATCTTCAGGGACACGACGGTTCCTGACTGCATAATTTTCCCCACTGTATGGGTGGACAGACCATTACTTGTCCAACTAACCCCTGTAATTGAGTCATTTTGTCATCTCCAATGATCCGTGAGCATAGATGCAGCAGGCATGGCTGGTGGTCTGCTCAGATCCCTTTTCAGTTTCTGTGCATCCTTCCTGGCTCCTGGGTCCTCTTGTTTCCAGGGGTTTGCACCTGTGACTCTTTTTTGCAGGACGGCCCTGGGACTACCAGAGCCACTTTGCTCACAGGGTTGAAGAGCTTGATGATGGAGTTTAGATCCCCCAGTTCTGTCCCTAGGGCAGACCTTAGCCCAGGAGTGTCAGTGTGGGAGTCCTCAAGGCCAGCTCCCTTGACTCAGAATAAATTCTGATCCCCTCTGAACTCCTCTGTGGCAAGGCTGTCCAGTAGCCGGTAGCAGAAGGGTGTCATGCCATGTTCAAAGCTAGACCACAAAAGACGCATTGGGCTCCTGCCTCGCGCCCTCTCTCAGATCACGTGCTCTGGGGGAAGCCGGCTGCCATGTCAGAGGGACACCCAAGCAGACCTGTGGGAGGCCCAATGGTGAGGGAGTGAGGCCTCCAGCCAACAGCCGTGAGAGTGAGTTCAGAAGCAGAGCCTTCAGATGAGGACAGCTCCGGCTGACACTGTCACTCAACTTAAAGAGACACTCAAACCAGCACTACCCAGCTAAGCCTCGGCTGAATTCCGGAGCCTCAGGGACTGTGATGATAACCGTTCATTGTCACATCAAATGTATCGATATCGTTATCTCGAATATTGCCATATTTATTGTTAGCCACTCGGTTTTAGGCTAATCCATTAGGCAGCAAGAGCTACCAGCCGGATCCGAGTCTCGGAGGTTCGAAATGCACGTCACCAGACTGAAGGTGAATGTCTCAGTGTTTCTAACCCAGCACGTCCCCAAATCATTTGGCTGCGGGACCCACCCCACTCCCTTTCCTTTTGATGGAACTCATTTCGGGGAAGGGCTGATCTAGCATGAAATTCGGACACGCCCAGAGATTCTCAGTATCTGTCGCTTCTGCTGAGACCGTTTTTGTCCCCTGACAGCAGTGTCTGTGCTGGCTTAGATCCGAGGCTCGCGAGGGCGTGTTTGTGCCCACGCAGCTATTGGCAGGGAGCTCTGTCATCCTGTCTGCTGTGGATTGTATAAGCTGTCACCGCCAGAACCCAAACGAGCCGGCCTGTCAGGCAGCGCTGATGGGACACAGACAGGCGGAGGGAAAACGAAATCATCCCCTGATAACAGGTCATAGGCAAGGCTTCCAAGACAGCCGGTCCTCGCCTTTCCTCTGCCCTCGCTGCCAGGATGGCGATAATTACAAAGCAATTGTCCCTTTTAGTTTACGAACTTTTGCATGTCTTCCCAGCCCCCCTCTGGGGGATGGATATTCAGGGTGGCGATGAATGGTTCCCATTTTACAGATGAAGCAAGTGAGGCTCTGAGTACGGACTAACGTTCCGTAAGACATCCATCTACGGAGCCCATGAGTTTTTCTCTGCGCCAGCAACTCTTGACCCCCCGCCCCCACCTGCTCGCTGGTGAGCACAGTGGTCTGGAACCAGCCCCTCCATTTGGAGCTGGCTCAGCTACTCCGCCACCTCCCGGCTGTGGGAATGGGGGCTCATTTCTGGATCCCTGCGGGTTGGCTTCAGATGAAGTGGGAAGATAGATGTGAAGACCGTAGACAGGGCCTTGGAGCTAATAAACATTTAATAATGTCATTATTATTAATACTCATCCTCCGGGTTTCAACATCATTTCTTCCTAGAAGCCATTAGGAACTACTCCCGCCCCAACCAGGCTGTGTCCACGCCGCCTCTGGGCTCTTCCTGTGCAGCCCCCCACCCCTCACCCCCTGCCCCTGCCGAATTCTCCGGTGGTTTCTAACCCTGGCTACAGATTAGAATCCTCTGGGCAGCTTTTAAAACTATCCAGGCCCCGGCCCCACCCCAATAATATTTCCCCACCCTTACTTTCCTCTTGAGCCAGTGATGGGTGCTGGGGGCTAGGTGTCTGGGCCCCTCAACACCTCCACTGGGGACGACATTGGGGGCACCTTCGAGGCTCAGGCAATGCGATTTATCAAGTGGCACTGAAGTATTTCAATATTGGGACACCTGGCACCATCGTACCGTTGAATTGGTGCCCAGCACGGGCACTGGGTAGATATCCACTAAATTGCTGAATCGGGGGCTGGTCTTGGCGTCTCCTCCCCATATCTCAGTTATCCTTGGAGACCCGCCATGGCAGTGCTGTTCCGCGTGGCTGCCCTTCCCTTTCCCAACATCTAGCCCACATCTGCTCATACCCAGGAGGCCTCGGAGCTGCGGTTGACCTCGCCGCAGATGCGGTGATTCAGCCAGCCTTCAGCAGACAGAGCAGAGCCCCCAGCAGGGAAATGAGGCCAAGGCCGGGTCTCAAGCCTCCTGAGCCGCCCGCCCCTTCTGACAACTCCCAGGCCCAGGACATTGGGGCGGGAGGGACCTTCCCGGCAGCCCCAGCCCCTCCAGCTCCAGGTGTTGGCTCATTTAAGAGACAGGATTGATTTTCACATTATGATGCACAACTCGTGAGGCACCGAGGGGAGGAGGTGGGGGAGAAGCCAGCCACTGATTCCCGGAATTTATTTCGAGACACATTAATTTGTTTCTTCCCTTCAAGGTCAAATCAAGTCATCTCCATATAGCACCACTAGCAGCCCCTGGCTGGCGGCGGGCAGTTGGGAGGAGGCAGAGGTGGGTTGCAAATCAGACTTCCCGGGGAGCTGGTCAAGGGAGTGGGGTAGCGGGTTCCGCGGATCCCGTCTCGGCATTATCATGGAAGTGAGAGCTATTCTTCTGTCATTTCACTGAAGATCTCCTGGGAAGGGCCAAGTCATCTATTTTGATGACAAAGCTTGTATCCTTAAGCTGGAAGCTCTCCAAACTGAAATGAGCCGAGTTCCTGGGGTTTGAGATCACGCCTTGGCTTAATTTCCCAGGGTGACTCACACCATTCATTCATTCATTCATTCATCCATCCATTCATTCAATACGTATTTATTCATGATGCATTAGACATCACCCTCAGCATAGAAGACACAGCTGTTGGACAAGAGAGAAAAACAGAGCCCCCTCCCTTTTGGAGCTGACTTCCAGGGTGTGTCTATGGATGCGACGTGTGTTGAGGGCAGCTTAGATTTTAATGTGCAGGCGTGTTTGCAACCAAGCGGGCACAGTTCTGGGACGTGCTTTGGAGCCGATGCAGCAGCGTGATGTATCTCATAGTCAGTGACCAGATGGCGGCTATTGCGAGGCCTCTCTGGGGAGGTGGAGTTCGAGGAGAAACCTGAAGAAATGGTGTAAAAAGGAGGTGGCTGAGCTGGGGGCAGAGGATTCGTGACCGAAGGGATGGAAGGTGCAAAGGCCCTGGGGCGAGGGTGAGCATCATGTGTTTGAGGGACAGAAAGGAGTCTTGTGTGTAATGAACAAGAGAGGGGGCCACGGGAGGTGGATCTGGGAGGCGGTGGGGCCGGAAGGTGCGGGACTTTGAAGGCATTGGGAAGAAGTTTGGATTTTATTTGTTCAGCGCATTCATCATGCATCCTGTGGGGACAAAATGATGCCTTCTGTGTAGTAGGAACCGTGTTAGGAGTTAGAGGTACACTGGAGACAAACACAATGTGGTCCCTGCCCTTCAGAGACCTGTGATCTGCCAAGGGAACAGTCCAGCCATCTGGTGAAGCCTCGACCTCTTGAGATATTTAAATAAAACAGCCACACCCTCCATCCAGTGCCCTGGCCAGGAGGTCAAGATGTCCCAGGAGGTTCATTCTCATGGTCCCTTCTCCCTTCAGCTTTCTGCCCGTGGAGAAGTCTCCTCTCCATTCTCGTTGCTCTGGGTTGTCCCCAGGCCCCCCAAAGTTTGCACTGGCGTATGAATTTCATACCACAACGCAAAGAATTGAGCATCGAACATCATGCAACATGTTTTAGGTTCTGGGTCCACCCACCACCTAGCATTCCCCACTGGCCACCTCTCGCTGCAGGGCAGCCCTCACCACCCCTAGCCTTAGAGACCCCGCTCGGGAAAATCCGCGTGGTCCTCCATGCCCTTGGCCTTGCCACAGCTGACAGGTGGGCTCCCCACTCTACCCACTTGGGGTCCCACCATTCAGTGGCCCTGCACTGGTGCAATACCAGCTTTGTTTTCCTCCTCTCACGGGCTCTCAGAGCCCAACGAAACTGCAACCCGACACCCAGCACAGGGCCTCCTAAGGGTAGGTACCCAGTAAATATTTGTTGAGCAAATGTCAAATAGCGAGGGATTTTCCCCTTGGCTGGAATGACTGACTCCTCCTTCCATCCTTGAAAGCAGAGCCGCTAGGGTTGGCTTGGGTTTTTATGACTGTTATTATTTATTCTTTTAAAAAAATTGATTTTAGAGAGAAAGAGAGATCAATTTGTTCCACTTACCTACGCATTCAGTGGTTGATTCTTGTATGCGCCCTGCCCGGGGATTGAACCTTCAACCCTGGTGTATTGGGACAGTGCTCTAACCAGCTCAGCTACCTGCAGGGCCTATTGTTTATTCTGCCACAAATACCCAGGCTGTCATGGGGTGTACTGTGCTAGGACAGGGGTAAAGGGGGGCCTCTAGACAGCCTGGTGGGAGTCCCAACTGGGACCCATGGACAAAAAAGGGGTTTATGGAAAATAACCCCACAGGGTGATCTTATTGTAAATTCCTAACTGGGCGGGTCTCTGTGGGTGTCGTAACTTTTTTAGTAAAAGGTTTTTCTTTGCCTTAAGCCCTGTCCATTGTTTTCCCGAGCGCAGGTGGACAAACCTTTGAAATAAGCAAAACCACCCTCATAATCTTGTTAACTCTCCTGTAATCCAACCTGCACCCTGCTTCCTCGGCCTCCAGGCCGTCTCCCTTCTGGTCCCTCCTTAATTTCAACCCCCCAAAGAAGCTGCAAAACTGTCATTCTCTGGAGCATTTGCGGCATAAGTCCTGCTCAGTTTCGGCTCCAATAAACTCTGACAAAAATTCTCCGCAGGGTCGGACGTTCTTACGGTGACAGACCCTAAAGAATGAACCACTGCAGGGGTTGGAAAGTCACGCTGGAGCCGGGACGGTGTGTCCCGAGCTCGGTAACAGGAGGGCTTGTCTGGCTGCAGGAACAGAGGGCAATGAGGTGGGGCTGGAGGGCGAGGGTGCGGGGCCGGGTAGGGTGGAGAGAGGTAACCTGAGCCTCACAAAGAAACTCCACTCAACCCTCTGAACAATGGGGACTGTCAGAGGATTTTAACCGGGACATACCTTTCCCCTTGGCTCATGTGTTTTCCTCTGCCTGTGAGGCCCGTCCCCACCCCGTCCCTGTTTGCTCAAGTCCTACAACCCTGTGGGTCTTCAGACCTGGCAGGAGTAACCCCTCCTCTGTAAGCCACTCCTGACACCGCCCCCCCAGCCCTTGCAAAGCCCCAACTGGAAATAATGATGGGGAACTCAAGAAGTTAAAGTTTTTAGCTTTAGAGGTATAGTTAATAGGCTTGGTAATTGATGCACGTAGAAAACTATTGTCCCGGGACTGGAATGGATGACTGGACCTGCCCTGACTCCAGGAGACCCTCAAGCAGTTGGACCTTTGTGCCCCAGGGGGACTGCAAGCCTCCAAGACCGTGTCTGAGCCACTGTGCTCCAGGGAGAGAGCATTGGGGATGCTTGGGAAATCGCCGGACTGCAGCTTTTATCTGATTAACCTCCTTTCTCCTGAATTCCAAACACTTCACCTACTTCTCTTTATAAAAAAGGTCAGCTTGAGGTGAGAGGTGAGAGGGTCCTTGTAGGGCACACAACCTGCCGTCTTCTCAGATCGCCCACCATCTGAATAAAGGGCCCGTAAAGGCTCGATCTTTGTCTCTCCTCACTGGTTCTGGTAGTGGCTGGCCGCAGGAACGCGGACTTCTCCCGTCTCAGTGGCACCTCTCTTCTGGTCCCCCACGTTGGATGGACTCTCGGAGGCATGTTTACATTTGCTTTGTTGGGAGAAAGGCAGACTGGGCAATGAAGAGTTAATAATGAAGATCCTGGGGTCAGCCTGCCTGGGCCTGTGGCTTACCAGGCCTGTGACTGGGGACAGTAAACTCAACCCTCCCTCGTCTGTTTCCTTATCTGTAAAATAGAGATAAGAGTTGACCCAGCCTCATAGAGTGGCGGGGTCATCGAGTCTATTACAGACATAAAGCTCTTAGCACAGTGTCTGGCACATAGTAAGGATTTGGGGGGCCCTGGCGTTCTCTTATCGGCCTGCCTCTGGCCTGTGAGCCTCTAGCAGGCAGGGATTGTGGCTCATTGGTCGCTATAGCTTTGGCTCCCAGCCCAGGACCCGGCAGAGCAGGTGCTCAGGAAACATTCGCTGACTCCTGCTGACTTTGGGGGTGCTCTTGACAAGCAGCCAGCAGCTCCTCATGAACTCTTCCAAAAGCCAACATCTAGGTTCGAGTTCTGCTGTCTCCGCGTGACTTACCGAAGCCGCCTCTTGTCTCTCAGCCTCAGCTTCTGTATTGTAAAATTAGTATCTACTTCCTAAGGTGATGTGGGATTAAATGGAATTGTCCCCAGGGGTGGAGCCTGTGACCCAGGCCTGGCCAATCCAAGCACTGATTTCGTGGGCTGTAGCTTAAAGGCGGTCATGTGATGCCCAAGCTGGGCTAATAAGAATGACCCTGGGTATATGGCCAAAACTATGGGAAGACACTGGCTTTTCCCCGCTGGGGACCGGAATGTGGAAGGATGTGGGCTGTAGAGATTGTAGTCTTCTTGTGACCACATGAGAGGACATGGGGACATGGGGGGGGGGCGAAGAACAGGGGAGGCAGGGGACAGCGGGGAGACTGGGAATGGAGCCAACACCTCAGGACCAAGAGATGGAGAGAAACTGAGTTCTGCTGACATCACTGGAAGCCTGAGAGGAACTTTCATCCTGGACTTCTCAGCCATGTGTACCAGTAAATACCCCTCTTTAAATCAGTTTGAGTTGGGCTTCCTGAGCCCTGGACACGGTTCTGTGCCCCTGGCAGCGTCGGTCTGTTGACTGCCCTCACAGCTGCTATGCCCCTTTCCTCCTTCCTAACAGAATCTTGTTTTGTTCAGGCAGCAGTGTTCCTGGCCTCAGAGGACAAGTCAATATTGACCTAAGCCTATCACGGCCATCTCTGTCCCTTTTGCCAGGGATTGGCTTCAGGATACACATAGGACCCAGTTTGGGTCAATGAGATAAAACTGGTCTGCTGAGAGCTCCCAGCAGAGATCTTGAACTGATAAAAGGGACTGATGAGAGGACCCTTTTACCCCTGCCTTCTCTTCCTGTACATTGTCACAGGAAGATGCGATGAGATGCTCGGAGCTGCTGCAGCCATCTTGCAAACATGAGGATAGACTCGGTAGACTTGTCAGAGATGGCAGAGGAAAAAGATGGGAATACTGCGGGTTTTTGGTGGCATAACAACTGAAAAAATAATCGTGAGATCACTTATATGTACACTTCTTGTGAAGTTAGACAATAGATGTTTATGTCATTTAAACCACTGTTTTTTGGGCATTGTTATTTGCAGCCACGAGCATTCCCGATTCATATTGAAAATATGCATGGTGTAGCATTTAATTCCTCAACCAAAAGAAGCACACGAGGCTAAGAACATCAGCTCCTTTATTATTATTATTATTTATGTTATTTTCCCCTAAAGAACAGCACAATTCAAATAACAATGACACACACGTCCCACCCATATACATAATACCACTATCCTGCCTGCCAGGCTGTCTGGCCTTTGCTTGGTTCCTGGTGGAGCTGTCTGGAGACAGCCCCCTCTGTAAAAACCCCAGTGAGGACACAGGAGACACCAGAAAGGGGGGTCTTTAGCCAGAGGACAAACTGAGGGGCTTCCAGAGTCCTTGGGGATTGCCAGCTTGGGAACTAGAGATGCCTGGGTGGAGGGCAGAAGGCACTGTTTGTTTTCATGAAGTGACTGTTGGGTAAATCCCACTTGGGATTGAAGACCTATCTATCACCCTTTGTAGGCCAGGGCTGCAGAAACATGGGGGGGGGGGGGGGGGAGTGAGCTCATGGGCTCCATCAATCAACCAAGGGGCAGGCACGGACATTGGGAGCCCAGAATAGGAATCTGGGTGATGCGAGGTCCCCAGAGAAAAGCAACCCTTGCATTAGTTGCAAGGTAAGATGCAATGTGAAATGCTATGTCCCCTTTTAGATGCTTTGCAACTGTTGAACGTACAACATTTTTTTTATCAAGATAGAAAAGGTAAAGAAAGAAAAACTCCCAGCATTTTGGCCGAATGCAACCGAGCATGACTTGCCAATTGCGCCCCCCTGGTGCAAAAACCTAGTACTACACTATCTAGGGACTAGTCAAATTACCTTCACCCCCAACATTTTAGTTGGACTAAATCTATGAGTTCAGCTAAAGTAATATATAATGTACCCTGGAATCAGAGAAGCCCTGGGGGTTGGGGTGGGGTGGGGGTGACAAGGATGGGCCAAGACTGGGGTCTCAAGTACAGGTGACCTCCTGGCCGTCTTGGGGAAGCTCGTTGTTGAAGCTGCTCTCTCCAAACGGTGAGTAAGGGGGCACCTGTGGAGCTTCGATGATCAACAGGCCCTCTGGGGAAAGCGAGGCAAATACTGTTGCAGGATCCACCTCTGCAGGAAGCCTAGGAGAAGCACAAGATTTTACTCATTTATTATTTTCATACAGCCTAAACATTCTTTTATTCCTTTGGAAGAAAATATTTTTGATAAGCGCTTAGGCTTTGGGGATATAAATGCTGGGTTTGAATCCCGGCTCTGCCTCTTCCTAGCTGTGGGCGTGATCTCGGGAAGGTTACTCAATTATCCCGAGCTTGCTGTCTCTTCTGCAAAACGGAGATCATAATATTAAACGCATACCATATTTGGAGCTTTAAAGTTCTTTGCAAAGAATCTGAGCATGCTTTGCAAATGGTAATATGCTGCTCCCACAGTAACTTACAAGGGAGCTGTGGCCCACGTGTTTGATCCTAGGTTGAGGTCTCCACTTAGCACCCACAACTGACCAGCTGCCGGCAGGCATGGCCACCACTACCGTCCCCTTACAGAGCCTAAGGTGGGACTCACAGCAGGTGGCGCTTTTTTATCTTGCACGTGCCCTACGGGTGGAATTAATGGTGGAATTAGGCAACTTGGCAGATAAAGGCAGCCAGGCTGGCTACATGGCTAGACTTCAGATGCCAACATCCTCTGTGAGGTTCAGCATGAGCTGTGATTTGGGGCACATCTTCAGTATTTTGCAGTAGGTGATCACTGTTTTGTTCCCCAAACACGTGTATAGGCATTGCCTGGTGAGAGCTTTACAGTGGGCCTAGAATGGTTAATAGGAATTAATATGCCTGTTGCATAGAACATTGAATGGAGACTCGGGGAAATTAAATGACAGGCTCAGTGAGCGAGCGAGCACCAAAGATGAGGTTTATGAACCCAAATCCAGTGTCAGTTCTGAAGCTATTTTTGTGAGTTTGGGAGTGTTTGGGGTGAACGAGTCTATCTGGGACATAGTTTCTCAACAAACTATGGAATTGTGAGAACATGTAATGACCTCTTTGGGGTGTCATTATTAATAAAAACAACAAAAACGAGGGCCTCTGAGCATTTTCTGTGTGCCAGGTACTTCACCTGAGTCATCTCCGTGAGTTGTTAACAGTAGACCCACCAGGTCAGTAACTAGCCCTAATTCACAGATGAAGAGATGGAGGTCAGAGAGGTGAAGTGATTTGCCCAAGGTCACACAGCTCATAAGCGGCAGATGGGAATGGAATTGGAATCCTGGTCCCTGAGCTCACAGTCGCCCACTGAGATGCTCTCCTTGCCTCTCTGGCAGCAGGCTTTTGAAAAAAAAGGACGGGGGGGGTGGGCTACAAGGTTCAATCGCCACAGAGCATTCCTGGCCCAAGCTGGCTCTGCCTGTTGTAAAAGCAAAGTCACAACCGGTCTTGATGAAAGAACAGAGAGGTGAGGCAAGCCCATTCCCGGGCCTGGGCAGGACCCTTCCTGGAGGGGCTGGGGAGTGTTTTGCTGTGAACAGCAACCTGTAGCCCCCTGAGCCGCATCTACCCAGGAGACGCCTGCCTGCCAACTTGGAGCCACGGACATTAACAGGGGGCCTGCTGGGAAGGAGGGAAGGGACAGAGGGAACCTGGGCAGCTGCCAAGTCAAGCTTCTGAAGCAGAGACAAGGCCAAAAGTTTGGACCTCCCCCTGGCTGCTGGGGATGGGCCAACTCTGCTTAACCGTTCACATGCCAACCCATGGGCATCTGGTACAGTGCGGCAGGGTAGCCGTGGTCCAGAGCCTGGGCATGGCAGGCAGGCAAACCTGAGTTCAAATTAAGACTCTTCCTGATTGTGTGACCTTGAGCTAGTGATCTCACCTCGCTGAGCCTATTTCCTCCTAAGAAAAGGGGTAATAAAAGCATCTGCCTCTTAGGGTGATGTGAGAATTGCGTGCCTGGCGTATGTACAGAAAGCGGTCACTAAGTGTTGGCTTCTGCGTTGCTATGAAGCCATGGGCCCTACAGGTGGGCGCCTCACAGCCATGGCTATTTCGGCACGAATTGCCGTATCATTGAACCCTGGGATGTCAGCGCCCCAAAGAATATTCATGATGGTCCAGGATAACGCTCTCAGTTTACACCTGGGGAAACTGAGGCCCAGAAGTGGGAACAGACTCTGTCAAGGTCTCTGACCAGGTGACCTGGTTTGGAGATTTTAATAAGGTTAGTTCCCATGGACCGAGCCCTGAGTCTGTACCCTGTGCTAAGTGCTTCACACACACCCTCCCATGACCCATCACCACCCATCCATGGGAAATGTGGGAACAGCAGCTCAGTTTCCATGGAACCAGGACTCCCTGCACCCAGGGCGGCGATGAAAAGATTTAACAACAGGCAGCTGGATGCTGACCAACCAGAATGGATGGATTCAGCCATGGCGACGGGGAGGTCCTAGGGACCCTTTAGTTGCTGGGATGTGGGGGACTTTGGAGGGTCCTGGGACAGGATCAGGATGGGTGGTTGGCTGCTGAGGACACTTTGGGGGGACGTTGCTCAGGGCAAAGGCTAGTGCAATACGGTAACAACTAGCCCCGCTCAGCTGCTGGGCCCAGCTGAATAGCAGCCCTGCCTCCGGCAGCTTTAGGCTTTTCTATCTGGCAAGGAACTCCCAGCAAGCTGTTTCCCCGGAGGCCCAGAGAAGGAGAAGTCCCCGACGATGGCCATCTCTGTAAGATGATTAGTCGGCTGCCTTCTTCCCAGCTCGGTCCCTTTCACAGCTCGGCCCTGCCTGTGACTCCATCCTGACACCTTGTTTGCGCCTCTGGAAAGAAACATCAGCTCCCTCCCTCTCCTTTGCCCTCTCTTTCCCCTCTGGGATCTGGCTGTACCACCGGGAGGTGTGGGTCCTGGGGATGGCAGGCCAGCCAGTGGGCGCCAAGGGAAGCAGTGTGGCGTTTGCCTTATCGGGAGGTGTCCACAGCTTTCAGGAGCCAGAGGCACCGGCGGAGCAGGAACGGACACGTGGGGGGAGATAGGGGACTGCAGAGCCCCGGCGCCCACAGCGGCCTCCTGCGGGCTGTCAGCCAGAGCTGGGCTGGGGCTCAGATGCGGGCACAGCGACAACAGCAACACCCAGTCGCCGCCCAGGAGGCCCTGCTGCGTCCGATCACTGCGCACGACCTCACTGTATTTTCAGGCGGTGAGTTCACAAGGCGGAGTTCAGGGATCTATTTGGGGCTGTTCTAAATTCTAACTCTGAGGACCTCGGCTGTGTCCTTTCAGCTGTGGGAGACTCAGTTTCTCCACCCTGCAGGGAGGGTGCCGTCTCTTCCCTCGGCACACCCTCGCTGCAAAGGCTAAATGCAACCATGATGGACAGAGACTTTGGGCCAGAAGTACACGTAGTGGGGTGATGCTGCTTCGAGACAAGGTGCGTCCGTGGGGCACCGGGCTCTCACTGCCCCTCCTTCCCGCAGGGGTTGCCAGTAGGGCCTCCGCGTGGCTTGGACCCATCAGCTGGGCCTGCTGGCTTCACCAGGCTGCTCACATGATTCCTTTGCTGTGACATTTTTTCCCCTTCAGGGTGAGGGTTCAATTCCCTGCCCCAGGGGTAGGGGGAGGTGAGGGGTGTCTTATAGGAGAGATGCCCAAGAGGGTACAGACCCCCAGATCTGCGGTCCCAGGCACCTCCCCCGCCCCCTACTCCCACCCGGAAATCCACCCCCCGGGGTTACTTACTGGATTTTCTTTGTGAAGTTCTTGGACACGATGCCGCCTTCATGCTGCTTCTCTTCATGTTTGCCTGGAGGGAGAGGAATGCCACCCGTCAGGGTCTGAGTCCCTCGGGCCTCCACCGATGAGGACCCAGGCTCGCGTGGGAACCCTGGCCCCGTCCCTGCCTCATTGGGTGGCTTCCGGCTTGATCTCGAGGCTCCAGCTGTCTGAGCCTCGGGTCCCTCCCCTGAACCCACCTCCCAGGCTGTTGAGAGGATGAACTAAGACAGTGGACAGGACAGGAGGCCTTGACCGCAGTTTGTAGACAATTACTTGTTCGTCTTAGGAAACTGGGCCACGTGGTGCATTGTCTCTTCTAAGTCTTGCCTTGGCCACCACTTGCTCCCCTCAGCAGCCTGGAGAACCCCGAGGCTCGCATCCCAGAGAGGGTGAGAGGAAAGCAATAGGACTAGTTTGCCACCCAGCCGGCTTCACAACTCACGGAGCCCTTTTCCGACTCCGTGGATGGGGTCCTTCCTCCCTTGGTTACTGATGTGGAAACTGAGGCCCAGTGCTGGGCCCAAGGCCACCCAGCCGGTGCATGGCAGCCCTGGGCTCTGAACCAGCTGTGTCGGAATCTCAGCCAAGTGCTGGGGTCCCATGCGTCTGTGCCCGTGCCAGCTTCCAGTTAGTTCCCAGAGTCATCTTACCTGTACCTGGTACTGAGGGGACCACCTGGAAATAATGCTTTAATCTGCTAACGAAAACCACCCAGATTCCCCAAAGAGGGCTCTCCTTAGGAAGTGGCATTAGGCACCATGGGTGGGAAATTACACACACACACACACACACCCTACAAGGAAGGTGGTTTGTTTGTTTTTTCCTTAGGAAGGAAAAATGTGAAATTATGAGGAGGCCTGAGCCCGAACTGGCTCTCACCTTGAAATTTAATAACAAATTCTGGGCCTCACGGCCCTTCTCCTTTCTTATTTTTTTAAATGGAGAGTGTCTCTCATTTCTTTTTAAACAAAGAATTAGTGCCCAGCAGAGGCACTCACCTTCTCACTTGGGGGGGCCACATTCCAGGGCCAGGAACCCTCATTTACACAGCGACGCCCTTCTGAGGGGCTTGGGAATCTGGACTGTGAATAACCTTGTGGGATATAGTGATTTTGTGCGGTCTAGGTTTTGAAAAACTGACAACTTATAGGTGATTACATTATTAATTGCTTTTTTATTATTCATTACCCCTTTCTTAATTACTTTTTCCTGATTACAAGATAATGCATGTGTGTGTGAGAAAATGTAGAAAATAAAGGAAAAAATCCATTAAAACCACCCCTGATCCCACTGCCCTGAGAAAACCACTGACACTTTTTTATATGTCCCAGACTTTTCTTTCTGTTACTTAGAAATGCATAGATGTTATATAGTATAGATGTACATCATATAGTTTATCAACTGGGATCACAGTGGACGGCACACTTGAAACCTGTTTTCATGTCTTGCTAACACATTATGATTCTTTTTCTGTGTCACGGCCAATACCCTTGGACACGATTTTTAACGGCGTTCGCTGCAGGGATGTATAAGGTCATGCAGCCAGTCCCCAGCTTTTGGGCACCGAGACAGCTCCTGACATTGGAAAGAATCTCACTGCACTGAACATTCTTGCGGCTCGATCTTTTCACCCGGCCCGATGGCTTCTTTAGGATAAATTCCAAGTTCTAGAATTTCCAAGCTGGATCTGTACCGCTAACCGCCCAGCTGGGCCGAGAGGGTGCGTTCATAGGAAACCGTTTTGAAACTGGAGTGTTGGGCTAGCAGAGCGTGCTATTCCCTGAATGTGCTGATGCTCCGGGACTTTATTCTGACCTGCCAAGCCCATGGCCACCAACTGCCCAGCTCTAACACCGGCGTGTGGCCAGAGGAGTGCTGTGCGCTTCCTGGTCCCCTCCCCGAAGCCTGGGCCTCTGGAGGCCTGCTTCCCTTGGGGACAGGCCAGTGCCTCTGACTCAGCCCTTCTGCACACTGGCATCCTGGAAATAATAGCAAACTCATACAGCCCTTTCTTGGTGTCAGCCACTGTCCTAAGCACCTTACCGATATCAACACCTTTCATTTTCCCAACGGCCTTCCAAAGCAAGTCCTTTTATTCTTACTATTTTGTGGTTAGGGAACAGAAGTTCAGAGAGGTTAAGTGATATGCCCAAGGTCACACAGCTTGGGAGAGCTGGGCAGGTGCGTGGGTTCCGGACTTGAGTCCCTGCTCTGACACTTGCTGGCCTATCTCTACTTTCCTCCGAGCCTCAGTTTATTGCTCTCTAAAATGGGGGTGACAACAACGTCCTAATTAGTGGGTTACTGGGAGGAGCACGTGAGAGCGAGTCACAGAATTGCTTTGTAAGTTGTAAAAATACTGTGTGAAGATAGACACTGGCAGCTTATTTTGATGTTTGGGGACAGGACTGCTCTCAGAAACTCCCCCTCCCTGTCCATGCTCCAAAAATCAGGGGGAGCCGGGGGAGGGGGTTCATCTGGTTGAAAGAAGGTGTTAGGAGTAGCTTAATTTGCATATCACTTGACTATTTAGTAGGGGCAGTTGAAGGATTTTTAATTTCTTATTTTGCTTTGCTGTTTACATTTTCTACGTGGAAATAATTTGATTTTTGTAAACACAAAAATGTAATTATTGTGATTAAAGAAAAAAAAAAAGACAGAACTCATCTGAAGGCCGGGGACGCTAGAGGCCCCTGGCAGCCTGAGAGAAATGTAGGCATCAGCACTCCGGGGACAGCCATTGGCCCAGCTAAAGAAAGAAGCGCTGTTACCAGGGGAGGCAGAGGCCCTGGGATTGAGGAGAAGGGGTGGGCATAAGGTCTCGGGGGGTTTTCCAGTCCCTTCCCTGGCCAGTGGCCCAGGAAGGGAATGTTTTTTGGCTGGTGGCTGCAGGGTGGGGGGTGGGAGTGTGTGAGGCACGAAGGAAATCTTCTAGTCCAAACACTTCCCTGGAACCCGACACTCACATGTGCTCAGATAAGGCAAGGCCACCTCTCAGAGATTCAGAAACCGCATTAGCAAACTCAAGGCTCTGATAAGCTCCATGGCGAGCAGACCTGGTTATAATTTTGTTTCATCTGGCACCTTCTGGAATTCTGGACCCTGTCTCCATCCATTTCTCAGATGCCTAGTGACAGCTGAAAGCACACTGCTTGGCAAAGACTGACCCAGTCCACCTTCTCATAGGCCAGTGGCAAAGCCGAGGGTTGGAGGTGGTAGGTAGGATTTGCCCAGGGCCACACATGGAACTGGGAACTGACTCAATTGGCTTGGCTTTGAATTTCAGACATTGCCATGGAGAAGTGGGTGATCTGAGGCAAGTTCCTCTCTCTGGGCTTCTGTTTCATCATCTGTAAAATGGGTGTAACAAACCTACCCATATTTCCTTATAAGTCCATGTGAGGAACCAGTGAGCCAGCCTACGTAGGGATTTAGCATGGGGCCCCACAAGGTGCGTGGGGGAGAACAGGTTTGTCATTATGTGATGCAGGACGGGAGACTGGCCTTCTGACTTCCTTTGAAAGTTGCATTTTAGATGGAGCCTCTGCTGTCAGTCTGATTTTTCAAACCTCTTTTATGAGAGGCTCTGTATGTCCTCTCAGGATCTGGATTCCATCAAGCCGAGGTTGCTAAGTGCACACCCGTGAGAATTTTACAACCTGAAAAGGCTTTGTCTGTCCTTGTCTTAAGTTCCCCAATGACCCCATTTTACAGATGTGGAAACTGAGGCTCCATAAGGCATTCAAAGCCTCTGGATTAGCGAGGTACTTGGCTGGGGTCTCAGCTTGGAGCTGCCAGGAGGGTGGAGGAAAAGCCCCTAGGCTGGACAGGATTCACCTGGAAGGGCCACAGGCCATGGGGGACCCTCCAACCTGGGGTGGAAAACTCTGGAACCCTAATTAAAACAAAGACAGAGAGAGTGGGGATGACAACCACTCTGTTTCCAGAGCACCATCATTAGCTCCATTTACAGACACTCTGCATTCATTACATATTGTCTGCATATATTGAATCGTCCCTACAGCCTTATAGGATAGATATTATTATGATCCCCATTCTGCAGACGAGGAAACTGAGGCTCAGAATGGTGAAAAGACTTTCTTATCCACATTTGTCCAGAGCATGACCAGCAGAGCCAGGATTTGAACCCAGGTCTCAAAGACCATCTACCATTTATGATTTGTTGGGGCTTTACTGTGCGCGGCCGACATTTTAACAGCATCGGCTTCAGTAACGATACTGAGCCCGTTGTGTTTCAGGCACTCTACCCACACCTGGGACCTGTCACCTCATCTAATGCAATAATCCCCATACTGTTGGAGCCCTTTGAACCCCAATTTCCAGATTAGGAAACAAAGCCGAGAGCCCTTAAGCCCTTTGCACAACCTGCTTGTGGGTGGTGGAGGCAGTTGCGGAACTCTGGCCCGGTTCCCGCATTGCGGAGCCCTGGCCGACCCCCTCCGCCAGCACGTGGCCCCAGCCTGACTCCGGCGGCCACACCCGCCAGAACCTCTGGTGTTTAGATTTCCCATCTGCCAGGCTTTGAAGCTCCCCCTGAACGCCGCCCTGCCGGGGCCTGTCCCTGCCCAGCCTAGCCTGTGTTTGCCGTGGCTTTTATTGATTTTCTGGCCGGCAGAGCCTGCTGGGGAACATGCTCGTTTTAATGGAGCTTTAATTGCGAGGGAAGCGACAGAGCTTCCCCTCCCTCCGCTGCGCAGCCTCACGGGGGCCGAGACCGCATCCAGCCTCCTGTCTCCCGGAGCCGTGGGCAGGCCCAGACTCTTCCTGCTGCTGACTCACAGCATGACCTTGGACGAATCCCGCTGGGTCTCGGCCGCAGCTTTGAAATGGGACTCGGCACCTCTGCCTCTCAGGGCTCGAGAGAGGAGTATTTGGGGGAAGGAATATGAGTTTTCGCCCAGCCCTTCCCACCCAGTAGGTGTGTAAATGGCCAGTTCTCTTCCGGCCTCCAATTCCCGGACGGCCTGGATTTGAGTCTTTGGTGGCCTTGGGAGAGTCACCTTTGCCTCCCTGTGCCTCAGTTTCCTCATTTGTAAAAGGGGGAGACCAACAGGACCCCTGTCCTCTGGTCGCATTACCTGAGATGCTACGGAGGAAGCGCTCAGTGCGGGTCTAGCAGACTGAGCTCCGTCAAGGTTACCAGTCAGTGTGGTTAAAATGGCCATTAAGCCTCAGTTTCCTTGTCTGGGATGAGGGGAGCGTTTCCCTGGAGACCTGGGCTGGTTATTAACACTAGCAACACTCCGCGTGAAACACGCCCTTCTAAGCTATGTTGTGATGCTGGGGTGCAAGGAACCCCACTTCCCCTTCTATGCCTGTTCGCTCCTTCCTATGAAATTCCCCCTCCCAGCACCCGACGTGGTTTCATTTCCCTGCCTGCTCTCTGATGGACACAGCGGCCCAAGGCCCCGCAGCTGGGCCAGGGGGAGATCTCTCCTGAAGCCGGGAGAGGAGGGCTCTTCCCTGGAGGTAACTTCTCTGGACTGCATTCCTGAGCCCTGAAGTCACCTGTGTCCTGCTGTCACAGCTCTCCCTCTAAGGAGAAGTCCTCTTGGCTATTCCCAGGCTGAGGCCTGCAACCATCCCCTCCACCCCCGCCCCTCCTGTCTCCCTCCTGATCCCCACTCACCAGACACCTCCACGTATCTGTCCTTGGTCTTCACCATCAGCTCCTCTGGCTTAAAGCTGTGCACGTTGACACACACTTTCCAGGGCTCCCCAGGGAAGGGTGGGGGGCTCCTGCCGTCAGCAGGTACCCCAAACCTGCCCGTGGCAGTCGGCACCCGGGGCACCGTGCCTGGCCTCAGGGGTCCCGGCCAGGGCGAGGAGAGCCGAGGCAGGGCCCAGTCGGGCCAAGAGGCAGTCAAGTCGTCGGGGAAGGGGTCCATGCCAAAGCCATCGTCCAGCAGGCGGGAGGAGAGCGGCGAGTCTCGGAAAGGGTCTCGGCGCAGGCGGCTTGGGTAGTGGCAGGGGAAGGGCATCTGACCATCTGCCATGGTGGATGCCGAGCTGGAGTGCAAACGGAGGCTCAGAGAGAGGGAGCCACCTGCCCAAGGTCACACAGCAAGGTGATGTGGGCGGGCTAGCCTTCCAGGCTTATTCTTCAGCTTCAAGAACAGCTAAACCATCCACTGCTGAGGCTGGGGGCACACACCAGGCTGGGGTCCGGACCCCCAAAGACACTGCAGCCTGCAGGGGCGACTGGAGGCTGGTCTTGCAGATTCCCAGAGAGCCAGCCCCTGTCCACACTGCCTCAGCAGAGATCCGCCAGCCTCTGTCCTCTCAGGCTGTCCAGGCTCAAAGCCAGAGACGCCAAGGTCTAGAGTGGAGCCAGGAGCTTAATAACCCTGGGGACGCAGGCCTAGAAACTTCTCCTGGCTTCTGGGCTGGGAGCCTTTTATTTATAGCTGCTAGGGGCTGGAGGCGGGTTTTGCAAGTGCCTCCCGTCACTGGAGTATTCGGAGGTGATGAACTAGCCCCAGAGATCCGTGGAGGGCTGGCCGGGCTCCCAGGGGCCTGGGAGGGGCCTTCAGGCCAGTTCCGCCCGCCTCGGGGACAGTCTCTCCGCCCCCAGCTCGGCTCTGCCCCGCCCTCCCCGGAGCCGCCCTCCCGGAGCGGGGCACTCAGACCTGGCTATTAATATCCCTCTGCCTGGCCCGAGGCTCAGGTCACCCTCTGCAAATACTTTCCCCAGAGCCTGCTGCATCCTGCCTCCCCCCTGGGGACCTGCAGAAGGGGATGAGAGATCCGGGGGCCCAGTGGATTGAAGGCAGATGGCCCTGGGCTGGAGTCCCCACCTACAAGCCCTGGAGCCTGCCTTCAGCGTCTGCCGAGGGCCGTCACGTTCCCGGGCATCTCTGAGCTGCCAGTTTTCCCACCTGTAAAATGGACCTAACAGCAGCCCGCTCGTGGGTGTGGCGCGAGGAAACCACGCTTAGCAGACGGGCGTGTTGTCCTCTCCGTGTTGAGCTCTCAGTCACACTGCGCCCGCCT
Source organism: Miniopterus natalensis (assembly GCF_054644295.1). Lineage (NCBI taxonomy): Eukaryota > Metazoa > Chordata > Mammalia > Chiroptera > Miniopteridae > Miniopterus > Miniopterus natalensis. The sequence continues at coordinate 21,019,758 of NC_142100.1, forward strand.
TGTGCCCGGCCCTGTTCTAAGTGCTCCGCAAACATGAATCTGCTTTCCCCTCGCCGACAGCCCTGAGACCTAAGGAACGAGCACTACCCCCCTTTACTGATGAGGAAAGTGCCATAGGACGTGGCAACTAACAGTGGCTTCTGTCATTTTTATTGACTGTTAATAATGATCCTTATCAACAGGTGTGGTGTCGGGCCTGAAACGTGAGGCCCAGAGAGGACCTGTTCCCTCAGCTCTCGTGGCTGGCGATTGACTTTACAAATCCTCCTTTGACCAGAAGGGTCCTTGAGCTTGGGGTCCCGTCTTTGATCTGCCCCCAACAGGTGGGCAATCTGAGGCGGGCCATTCCCTCTGCGGGCTCCTGGGTCTCAGCCCTGCCTTCCCCGTGGGGTGGGATGGGGTGGGGTGGGGGTGCTAAGGAATTCAATGAGTCATTGGCTGAGAAATCGTTCTGATGTTAAGCAGCGCCTGCATGAGGCAGTTTGCTAAAAATACTGATATGAAGAGTACCAACACTCACCATCCCGTAGTGCCTCTGTGTACCTACCACTCGAGAGCAACTGCAGATATTGCCTCATGAAGCCCTCACAGCAACAAGGGGGTGTTGCCACCGCCCCAGTTTTGCAGGTGAGGAAACAGAGGCACAGGGTTAGGCCCGTGCACAGGGCTATGGGGCGGCAGGGCCTGGGAGGGGATCTAGGTTGTTCTGAATCTCTGATCGGTGCTGAGCTGACTGACCCAGACCCCCACCCTCCTCACCCTCCAGCCAAGAGAGGGAGACTGAGCCCCCTGCCCTGTGCTGCCACATCTGAGTGACTGGGTCCCCACTTGACTAGGGGTGAGATCATCAGGCTAGAAGCTTCAGGCTGACGTCACAGCTGGGCACAGAGGCCTCAGCTCTCTCTGTAATTACTGCAGGGGCGAGGCTGGCTGGTTTCGAGCCAGGATGGGGAGGGTGACTGCGTGACCCAGAGGGGAAAGCTGCCTGGCCTGGGACCTGGGTTGGGGCCGGGGGGGGGGGGGGCTCTGTGTGGGTGGGATGGGGTGGGGGAGGCTGGGCCCCGTGGATTTGCTGTGGATTTGAGTGGGTGGTGTGTTTATGTTGGGACTGTGTTTATTTATGGGCAAGTCTGCAGGTGGAATTGTTTTGAAAGACCCTCCCTCCCCTTCCTCTCCAGGCCTCCCTTCCTCAGCCCCACAGAGCCTGGGGGAGAGTAGGGACACAACCACTTTCTCATTTCGAGGGTGCCTGCAGCATCGGGGCCCTGGGGAGGGAAGAGAGGGTGAGCAGCTAGAACACACGTGTGCATCGTTAGCGTTTATCTGGCACTTCCCCTGGGCCAGGCTCTATTCTAAGCACTTTAAATTTATGTATTTAACTCATCTAACCCTTCCCATGACTCTGCAAGGAAGGGACTGTTGTTATCCCCACTTTACAGATGAGGAAACTGAGGCACAGTGAGATGACGTGACTTCCCCAGTTGAGTGGCAGAGCTGGGATTTGAACCTAGGCCTTTTGGCTCTTGAGTCCTGCTGTACCACCTCCCATTTACTGAGCACTGACTGTACCAGGCCCTGTGCTCAGCACTTTTATTTATGACCTCACTGAATTCTCATAGTTCAGAGAGGTAAAGCCACCTACCCTGGGCCACACAGCGGGCTGAGGATTGGAACCTGAGCCAGTGGGACTTGGGAGCCCACAGTAGCAACCAGAACAGGACTCTATGTCCAGGTCTTGTCCAGGGACCCTTCTATGCGCCTCCTGTCTCGGTCCCCATTGGACACTCGCTGCATTTTGGGGTCAGGCCAGCCTTCTGTTTTGGGAAGCTGAGCAGGGAGGCAGCTGCCATCCTGCTGACCCAGCCACCTGGAGAGGAGTCAGCTAACCCACGAGGAAAATGGTCAGTAAACTCCCTGGGCTGTCACCAGGTGAAAATACAGGGCCAGGCCCCGGAGAGGCCAGGGAGGGAGGAGCCTCTGGGCCGGTTCTCTTCCGGAAGGAAAGACCCTTGGGAGGGTGTGGGGGATGCTAGACCCCAGGTCCTGGAACTTGGAGCCTTCACACAGGAAGGACCACAATTAACCCTCAAACAGACAACCCAGGGCGAGGGTGACATCACCCTGCATTCCAGAAATTGGGGCCCAGGGAGGAGCAGCCTGAACTCACACAGGTAGGGCCAGGCAGGACAAAGACACGGGTGTGTGGGCTTGAGACCCTGTGCTGCGGCCTCCCACGGCAGTGAGACACCCACGCTCCCTCCCTCGCCGGGCTCCCGCCTTCGCGGGCCCAGCCACAGGGGTCCGGGTCTGGAAGGGCTGGGCGGAGGGCCTCTGAGACCCCCTTGAAGGTGCGGTTTTCTGCATGGATTTTTGCCTAATGTTTCATCTACAATCCCAGGGGCTTGGAACGCTCTTTCTGGGCGTGGGGACAAATCCTGGTGGCTCCCCACATTTGCTCAGACTCTGGGTCTTGGAAGACCCATCTCCGAGTTCCCTCTCTTGGACACCCCCAGAGCCAGTGCATCCTTCCTTTTCTCAGACCCCCCCACAGGTGACACTCGGGGACTTTCCAGCACACTGGCCTCCACGAGGGCAGAATTCTTGGGTGTCCTGTTTGCAGCAGCAGCCCCCCCACCCCGTGCCTAGAAGGGTGCCTGGCGCCTTGCAGAGCTCAGCACGTCCTGGCCGAGTAGATGTTGTATTAACAACCCAGCGTCCGAGTTACCTCGAGCACGCGTGATGGACTCCACACGCAGCAACGCCCCGGAATATTAACTGAAATCTCCGGAGCACTTGGGAGGTGCCAGACCCCAAGCCAAATGCTTTCCAAGCGTGTTTTTATTTAATTCACATCAGCCCCCACCTGCGCGGCCGAGGTTCCTAGTGTAACCCTCCCAGCGCCCCTGCTGGCCCACCGCGGACACGGGTGGGAAGAAACCTGTGTTCTTGGAAGTGGGAATTCCCGACTGACTTGGGGCTGAGGCGCAGCCTGGACTATTTCGATTAACTATCTATCTCTGTCCTTTTGTGCTTGTTGGTGTTGCGTCAAAAGGACTTTCTCAGCTGCCATCCTTCTGGGGTTCAGCCATCTGCCTCCGTCTCTGCCAGGAGACGGGCTGGGGAAGGGGCGCCTCTTTCACACGGTTTGGGACATTTAAGTGCCATCCTGAGGCACTTAGGCAGCCGGTGGCCTGGAGACCTTTGGGGGAGGGACAGCTGGAACATGTGTCATCTTGACTGTCCCTTTCTCTGAGGTCAGCAGAGCTGGTTCAACCAGTTGGTGATGGTGACACCAGGCACCTGCTTTGGAAATAGTTTTTTGATTGTTTGTTTGTTTGTTTTGTTTTGAGGCCTGGGGATGACAGCTTGCTCGTAGTTGAGCAGGTTCAGCCTGAGAGGGTTCTCACAGTTGGTGCTGGGGGGAGGAGGGGCGGGGGAGCTGGGAGGTTGTATGGAGATGGCCAAGGGGAGAGATACACAGACAAGGTGGTCCGTTTTGGGGGCTGTGTTCGTTTCACCCTGAATATAAGATTAGCTTTAGCTGTGAATCACAGAGGGTCAAAATAACAGTGGCTGAAACGAGAGAAGTTTCTTTCTCACTCATGGTCAAGTCCAGAGACACGCTGTCTGGTGCTGATGTGGGGCACCTGCTCCGCAAGTCTAGAGACAGAGACCCTCCCGTCTCTCTGACTGTTTGGTCTGTATGGGGTCCATTCCCAAAGTCACCTCGTGGACCAGAGAGCCGCTCGAGTTCCAGCCATCACGTCCACATTCCACCCAGCAAGAAGGAAAGAGAAAGAAAGAAAGAAAGAAAGAAAGAAAGAAAGAAAGAAAGAAAGAAAGAAAGAAAGAGAGAGAGAGAGAGAGAGAGAGAGAGAGAGAGAAAGAAAGAAAGAAAGAAAGAAGAAAGAAAGAAAGAAAGAAAGAAAGAAAGAAAGAAAGAAAGAAAGAAAGAAAGAGAAAACTAAAAAAAAAATCAATAGAAATTTCTGAAAGCTACTACACAGAATTTCTGCCTGTATCTCATTGGCCAGTGTTAGTCACATGGCCACACTTAGTTGCAAGGGAGGCTGGGAAATGTAGTCTTTACTCTGGGTGGCTATGAACCCAGTTAAAAATCTAGGGGTTTGATAACTGCGGATGAAAGGGCGACGGCTACTGGGAGGCAGTGAAACTGCCATATCCTGAGAGTCAAGACGTTTTGCAGAGGATTCCAAGTTGGGTTCCTTTGGGAAGCTGGTGGGAAATATGTACTTTCCTGCACCAAAAGGCTGATATTTTTATGCATAAAAACTTAGTGGGAGGTCATGGGTTTCCTTAGGTTAAGATTACTTCACCCAGAAATAGAGTTGGAGGTGAGAGAAACTGGGGAAAAAACTGTGTGTGGGGTCGGGGTGGGGGCTTCGTGAGCAAACATGAGTATATTTGATGTGGTTGGTGTTGTTTATTTTGGTTTTAGATTCAAGAGTAGATTGCAAAAGGGACCATTGTTACACCTTGAGAAGTCATTTGACAAATTCCATTGGCGATGGGGGAAAACAAAGAAGAGTTGCCCTGCGATTGGCCCACAGGTTAGTCACCGCTCTAGAGAGGTGTAGAGCCGGGACTCCGAGGGTGTGGAAACGCCTGAACCCACGCCTTCCCGCTAGGGAACTGGCGTCAGAGCTAGTCTGGTGGAAAGTGTTGACGAATGTTGGGGTGGGGCTACACGTGCGGAGCCCCCCCAGTTCTTAGAAGACTCTGGATTCTTCTGAGTGGAGGAGGTACTTCTGGAGGGCACAGCTGGGAGGGACTCTCTTGAGAATTTGGTGTTTGACCTTTTGCTCAGATGACCTGGACCCTCCCAAAAGCTTGTCATGAGCTCACCTGGGCAACAGAGACACCCCCCCCCCATCCCTATTTGTTTTTAGTATCAGTAACGATGATAATAACTGAGTCAGGCACTGGGCCAAGCGCTTCGGCTCTACTAATTTTCATGGCACCCTCATTATGAAAGATGAAGAACCCGAAGCTCAGAGAGGTTAAGCCACTTACACAAAGATACACAGCTAGGCAGTAGCAGAGTCAGGCTCAAACCCAGGTTTTTCTGACTCCCATTTATTTAAAAAACCATGTTATTCCCATAATTTCGGGATATAAGCCTCAGAGCTTCCCACGGTGCTGGACTGGCGGCAGGTGCTCGCAGCTGTCTGTCTTAGCTGCCTTCTCTCACTCCCGGGGGAAGGGGGGGACACCGCCCCCGGAGGGAAGATCGTGAGAGACCCTTAGACTCCCTGTGTGGGACATGTCACTGTTTTGCCAGAGGCCTCGTAGCCACCCCCTTTACCCCCCACATAAGGTAAAACCTAACCACTCAAAAACCCATGGGACCTGGAAGGGAGCCCAGCAGACAGATTCAGTCATCTTAGGCTGCTGGGCAGGGGTGGCACTCACGCCCTGCTGGGCATGCAGGGCTCGGGAGGGACAGGCAGAGGAGGCTCGGTCGTCTTGGAGACGGGCAGGAAACAAACACACCGGTTACACATGGTAATGAGCGCCACGGCCGGAACGCGTGGGACGGTGGGAGAAGGAGGCCTGACTTTAGGCAAATGGGGGCCGTCCCTCTGGTCCTGTACGCTCACAGTCGCCCCTCCCTGGGGTCCCTTCTAGTCCCTCCTCTTTCCTGAGCCCCCTTCCCTGGCCTGAGCCACTCTCCTCACTCCCCAAGCGTGAGCCTAGACGTCCGTTTGTCTGCGATGCTGTCCTCGAACCTCCGAGGCTGTCTTAGGTGTCCCTTTGGCCTCACCTCCATCCTAGCATCCAGCTATGCCGCTGGCTGTGTGACCAGCCTGTCTGAGCCTCAGTTTCTGCCTCTGTATAATAGGCATAAAAATAGGACCTGCCTCATAAGGGTGTTGTGAGGACGGAATAATGTAGTTTATGTTAATATATGCGAAGCCCTTGGAACCAAGTGCAGCGCAGAGCAAGCCCTGCATTGTGTTGGGTGCTGTTGTTACTGGTGTTATCATCACCATGACGACAGCTGGTAGCCCTTCGTAGGACAGCAGATGACATTTTAGATGCCATCGAATTCAGTAGTTCTCAATCCTGGCTTCATATTACTAGGACCTTTAAAAGCACCCCTAGCAATTCTTTCTCTTTGGGTGGGGTGGGATCCAGGCATGGGTGGCTTTGGTTCTAACGTATATTCAGGGTTGAGAACCGCTGGCCTAAGAACTTCTTTTTTTAAAAAAATATATCTTTATTGATTTCAGAGAGAGGAAGGGAGAGTGTGAGAGAGAGAGAAACATCAATGATGAGTCATTGATCAGCTGCCTCCTGCACCCCCCACACTGGGGATCGAGGCCACAACCCAGGACCAGGAATCAAACCGTGATCTCCTGGATCCTAGGTCAGTGCTCAATTGCTGAGCCACACCGGGCCGGGCCCGAAGAACCTCGTTTAACAGGCGGCGGAACCGGGTCCCAGAGAGGGCTGGGTTTGCTTAGGTCACAAAGCAAGCCGGGGCGGGAGGCTGGGCCCCGGCCTCCCTGGAAGTTTTGCTCTCTCCCCACCCCCCCTTGTCTGATTGCCTTCACCCGGGAAGGGCTGTGTGCGCCCCTGGGGTTGCGGAAAGGGAGGTGCTGGCTGCAGGCTGCCCGCCTGGCTGAGGGAGCGACATCTCCGGGACCTGGTCCCCCTTCCTGGCAGCCGGGACCCTGGAGGCTGGGCGGGGGTGGGGCACCTGTTGCGAGCAGTCACTGGAGGGCCGGGCACATGGATTCCTGTAACTGGGAGCCAGGGCAGGAAATAGAAGCGTGAAGTCCTCCGAGAGTCAGGGAGGGGTGGCTGGCGTCACAGGGACAACCTCCTGGCAGCCACGGGGTTTTCTGGTAAAAGGTGTTGGGGGCGCTTTTGGAGGACTGGCTGCCAGTGGATGGACTCACACCCTCGGGGAGAGCGCCGCAGCAGGACCGGCCTGGAGCCCGCGGACCTGGGTTCAAATATCCACTAGCTGTGTGGTCTTCCGTGAGCCTCAACATTCTGCTCCGTCAAATGGGACTAAATGAGGCTATGAAAATGAAATAAGTTAATGTATGAAAAGGATTTGCTTGGCACATGCTGATTGATCCGTAAAAGGTGGTGGTTGTTACTGTGTTATTACTGTTCTCAGAAGAGGACATGGTTGTTGCCTTACCCCTGTTGGGAAGAAAGAAATCAGTGTGTGTGTGTGTGTGTGTCTGTGAGACAGTGGGGGATAGCACTGGATTTATCCCAGGGAGGGTTTCCCATCCCAGTCATTCCCAAGAGAGACTTCCAGAGGGGCAGGATGCAAGGGGAAGGGGGGGGAGGGTGGCAGTGAGACCTGTTTTATTTGCTCTTTTCCCCCCAACTCATAACCCACTCCCAGGTATGGACAAGAGCGTGCAATACACAAGGGGTTAAAATCACCTCCCCATAGCCCCGGGGCTGGGGCTGGGGGTGAGGGTGGGCCCAGGAACATCCTCCTGTCTGGCCCCTGAGATGATATATATTATCTGTGTGTGTGTGTATAATATTTTTGACCCACATAGTGTTTGGGAAAAAAATGAGTTACAAACATTTTAAAAGTCAGGGTATTTTTATCTAAAAACTCCGGTTTTCTTGAGAAAGGGGGAGGTTTCTCCATGGCAGTGGGAACTGGGCTCCCCAGTTCCCCACAGTAACCCGGTTCACTTCCCTCACCTGCCTACCTCCTGCCCCCTGCGGGTGTTTTCAACCCCTGCTCTCAGGGCAACAGCTTTTCAGCTGGACACTGAGACCATCTCCGGAAGCCTTCACAGGGCCTTGCAGGGCCCCCTGTTCCTAGTTGGCCACTTTGGGCCGTGTTCATGACCCTGCTTCCATGCATCAGTCTCGGTGTAGGCGACAGTGGCCATGCCCCCTAAATGTCACTGAGTGTGTTCTGCGCCCCATTTTTTTTTTTTTTTCAGAGCCGCCATTCCAGTTAGTTCCCACCAAAGCTCAGGGAGGGAACTGCTGCTGTCCCCATGTACAGATGAGCAACCAAGTCCCAACAGGGTGTCATCCCTGCTCAGTGCCACCCAACTGTTGACATTAGGCTCTAGATTTAGATCTGGTCTTTGGACCCCCAAATCTGTACCTTACACTGCATTTTCTCTTGACCCTCCAGGCCTTGGAGAAAGTTCTACCGAAGAGAACTGGCTACTCATTGCATGAACTGAGATGCCGTGGAGCAGACCTGCCGGAAGCACAGGGTCTGGCGTCTGGTGGCCTGGATCCTGGCATCGACCACGAGGCCTTGGGCAGGTGACTTTGCTTTTCTGGGCCCTGGTTTCCTTCTTTGTAGGAGGAGACCCTAATACCCGCCTCACAGGGTTGTGGTGAGGACAAACATAATGCTTGCAGATGCCTCGGAGAAGGCTCCCGGGGCACTCCACGGACATTATGAATACACAGGGAGTCCCCCCAAAATGTACATGCGCTTTAACAGCTGATAACTCGCTTATTTTCACTCCTTTTCAGGTTTGACTGATTTGAAATACTGGGTGAAGCCAGACTAAGCTTTGAACAAAGAAAGTTTATCCTAAAGTGTCACTAGACTTTCTTATGGGGGACACATAAAAGATAAAGCTTACTGTACAAAACCGGCACCAGCCTACGAATTGAGGGCGCACAGATACCGAACGACGTGACTCTTGGTGTCTGCGATTCCGCTGCTTCGCGTCATCAGCAGGGCCTGGACCGGGACAGTCATCAGTTTGAAAACAGGCGTTGACCAAAAAATTATTCATTTCTATAGTCTTTGAAAGTTTGAAAATGGGCTGTATGTTAATAAACGCCGACTTTATAATCAAAGTGTGTATACATTTTGGGGGGACACCCTGTATGTGAAACAAAAACACCTACAGGTTTGTTCTGAAGGTTAAAGAAATGAGCAAGGTGACGACGTGTGGCACCCAGCGGAGGTGGTGTCTCCTGCCACTGCCCCCCTCTGCCTCCCCGCATTATACAGAGGACGCTGGGCCGGTAGAGAACACCATACCATGGGACCTTTTTATTAGGACAGACACGTGTTTCGTACAGGCTGGAAAATCAGAAACCCTGGGAAACTTATGCTCAGCTGAGCACACCAGAAATCAAACAAGTGTGGCCACTGCGTCCCTGGGTAGGCGACAGGGTCCCAGGATGCTGGGGGACACAGGAGCTCCTCCCTCCAAAGTGGGTGTTCCGGGCAGAGGCTGGCTGCTCAGGCTGAGCCGGGCTGGTGGTGGGTCCCCTGGTCGGGGGTTTTCCAGACGGGCCTCCCAGCCCCCCACGTGGAGAAATGGCCTTGGGGCTCGCCAAGGCTCCTGGGCCTACGTGGTAGATTCTTCTAATCCTTGGCCACTGACTGCTCGAGGAAACAGCCGAGAACTGGGAGAGAAACGGCACAGCCCAAACAGAGTCCTCGTAGCATAGGCCTCGTAGCATAGTGCGAGAAAGCACTCCCGAGAGTGGGGCGAGGGCTCAGACAGGCCTGAGCCCAGGGGACCTTGCGCATGTCAGTTTCCCCTTCCCGGGCCTCAGTGTTCTCATCTGAGAAATGGCAATATGACCTGTATCACCAGTTTGTTTGAGCAACTGTACAAAATATGGCCTGACACAATAAACAGTGGCACAGCAAAGTCATTCTGGTCTTTTATGACCCTGGATGGCTGGGTTTGGAGAGAAGTTCAAGCTAAATATTGAGGGCTTTAATCCAGGTCACAGAGTTATCAAGGTGGCAGCACCAGGATGTCCCCCTTAGATGTCTGCAGGACTCAGCTACTGTGACCTCCCCCTGCAAATAAAGTCCATTTTATTTCCTGTGTTTTATTTCCTGCCTTGGGAGACACCCTTCAACCTAGAGACACAAGGGAATCTGAATCTGACAGTTTGGAGCTGGGGCATCAGGGTTAGAACCCCCTCTTGCCCACCCTGCCAAGAACACTTAGGCTGAACCCCATTCTACAGATGGTAAGACTGAGGCCCGAGATCCACTCCATTCGATCCAGACAGACACACACAGGCACGAGACCCACAAAGGAATGCTGTCCCAGTCTCTTTGGCTTGGCTCGTTAAAAGATGAGGCATAGCTTTTTTCGGCCAGAGAAGAGGGATTACAATCTTCTTTCTCTCTCACTTTTTTTTTCCCCCAAGGAGTTGTGACTTTTTAATAGAAGTTGGTTCGTGTGCAGGCATTTTATTCCTCAATTAATTTCCATCTAAATGAGGTTTTCCCGGAGTTAACCAGTGTTTCAGTTCCATTTGAGCTTAATTTGTATGACTGAAGCCTCCGTTTCTGCCAATTCCAATTTGCTCGGTGATTCTAACTCTCATTACCTGGGCGATCACGCTCCTGCTGCAGACGGCCACACCAGGAGCCGGGAGATGGGCCGATTTCCAATCGCAATTCAGGGGAAAGGGGGTCCCTCTCCTCTCCCAGGACCACTCAATAAATAGGAAATAAATTATTAAATAAGCCATGTTCTGGTGGGGGATCCCCATCCATGGTATTTACAATGCAAAACAACCACCACTAAAACAAAAACAAAAACAACCCTCGAAAAATAAAAACAAACAAACAAACAAAAAACAGCCACAGACGGGAGGTGACAACTCCAGCAGTCTCATTTCCACTGGTGCGGACTTTAACAAAGCGCGGCTTGATGACTGCTTAGCATCGTTCCTCAGCTCCACTCCGTTGGCCCATGCGGGAGGGGGCCAAGGTGTTTTAAGGAATCCTGTGGGTTTTTAATTTTTTATATGAAATTTTATATTCAGCTGGACAAAAAAGCAGGATACATGCACGCGAGACTACTTTGGATACTCGGGGGGAAAAGAGCCCAGCAGAGAACATTTCCAAGAGAAATGTCCCAGGCTCTTTTCCGTTTTTTCTAAGTCTCGGTGAACTCGCTCTGTCTTTGAAGAATTGCCCAGGTCTCGGGCGAACATGTGCGATTGTATCTCAAAACCGCCTCCACTTCTCAAAGGTGGAAACTTTGGCCCAGAGACCGGGCGCGATTGGCCCAGGCGCACCCGATCCGTGAGCACCTGCGGCGGGAAGGGGAGGGAAGGGGAGGGAAGGGGCTGTGCGCTCGACCTCAAGTCACGTCCCCTTCCCTCTTCCCCTTCGGGCTTTTAGGTGAAGTTCTCATCGAGAGCAGGTTGCAGGCCATCTGTCTCCTTCCCCGGAAGCAGAAAGTAACGAGGGTAGGCAGAGAAATAGTGATGCCAGGGGTTGGGGGCTCTGGTCCAGCAAGGTTACCAGTGCCCCAACAAGAGTCTTATTTTTGGAGAAAATAAGAAAATGTGAAGGAAATTAGAGAAACACACCAAGTGAGAGAGAGGGACAAAGGTTTCCCCCAGGAGGCATTTAAGCAGCCTGCCTGCAAACCTTCCCCAGGCCAGAGGGGATTCCCTTGCTTGGGCTAAGGCAGGGTGAAGTCACATTGCCAGGGAAACAGCCAGGGCTGTTGCAGAAGTCTCACCAAACCCAAAGCTGGGCCAGGCAAGCCGGCCATTTCAAGGCAAGGGGTAGCGGCTTTGGAAAGGACAGGAGCCGTCTCCAGCCACCAACCACCGCTAGTGGGTCAGAGAAGCCTCTGGTCCTGGTTCCCAAGGATGGGTTCTGAAATGACCTTCTTTGGGGGAACCTCCAGTTGCCCCCTTTACACCCCCCACTAATTTCAGAAATAGCTTTGTTCTCTCTCTCCTGATAGAACAGCAGCAGATCCCAGAAAAAGACTTTTGCTTTGGGTTTGCGTGTCTCTCCCAGGATGACTGATACCTGGTCACAAGGCAGCCTGTGGACCCACTGCAGAGAACAGAGCAGCATCTCAGGGGTGGGGAGAAACGAGCCCCAGGGGTCAGAAGCCTGAGTAACGTACAGGAAACCAGCCAGGCATGCCCGGAAATGCTGACCCATGCTACCCACAAATACACGAAAATACCGAAAATACGCCCTGGAGTAGGGGTGGGATTGAGACATGCGTCTTCCCTGCTCTGTCACAACTCCGGCCTCACACGGTCTGAGCGCCTCGCTGACTCCAACTGCCATCCCAGTGTTGGACCCCGGGTCACCTGCAACCGCTGTGGCCACTCAGACACAGGCAGCTACTTGAGTAAGTGCTAACGGAAGCCTCAGCAGTCCATCCAGAGGCGGCACACCTGTCTCCCGCTGGGCCCAAAGGACTTGCACGATAACTTCAGGCTCCAACCCCCACGTAAGCTGTGACTCCAGTGTCATCAATTCAGCTCCTAAGCTCATAAGCTTCTTGGCCATTGTAATGTTCCTGATACCTAGTGAGGCAGCTGGTGGGCAGGGGGCTGAAGCACAGGCCTGAACCTCATTGACCCTGGGCTGAGGAATGAACCTGGGGGCTTGAAGTGCACTGGGGCCACCTCCAGGATGTCCTGGGGCTTAGAGCTCGGTGGCTCCCACCTTCAGGGCAAAGGCCAACAGCACCACCCACATCCCATCTCTCAAATCCCATCCATAGAGACGCGAGGGGAAAAAGGGAGATGCACAGAAATAACCTAGAAGACCCTCCCTCCGTCTTCCCCAAACACACATACAAACACACACAAGCACACACACAGCCTCTCCATATAAATAAATAAATAGCTGAATACTGCTAATGGTGACCCAGAGAGAGATCTCATCACATAAATAAATAAATAAACATAAATACGTAAAATAAATAAGCAGTTTGCTAGCAGCCGCAGGCAGAATGGTGCCCTAGGGCCGCCTGAATGAAGGCAGTCTGAACCGGAGGCTCCTGGGCCTCTCGCTTCTGTCCTAAGGAGGTTCCGTGGCTCCGGGAAGCCTTAGTCTCCACGGAGGGAGAAGAGTCCAGCCGGGGCACCTGGCCGGGAAGAGGGTTATTTACATTTGCTGTACAAGCCCTCCCCGGGGCACCTGCCCCTGTCCCAGGCACCTGCCATCCAGCCTTCCGTGGTGACAGCATTGGCATCCGTGTCTTGGCGGGCGGGGTCCAGGTCTGGGCCAGAGGGCGTCATGGGGAGGCCAGGTCCTGGACAACCTCGCTCCGCTCTCCTGGTGGAGGAAGGACTTTTGGGGGTGGTTCCAGGGCAGTTTCTGGCCCCACAGGCAGATGTGATGGGAACGATTAGGGAGGGGAGGGTCGCTGCTTCCAGAAAAAATGATTTTTCCCCCCCAAATGTTTTCCCTGCGGTGTGAGGGATAAAGAATGTTTGATCCCTGCTTCCCCAAAGCCCCAGTATCCAGAGCTGGGACCTGTCCCCTCTCACTCTCTCCATGTCCTGTCCCACTGCTGTTGCCACCACAAACTTGAAACTCACCCACGAGGCTCCAGAAAGCCAGTCAGCTGGTGAGGGGGATGCCCAGGAGTTATTTTAAGGATCGTCTCTCTCACACCCCTGTTCTCAGTGCCTTCTGTGGATGGAGCAGCTGCTGGTGTTTGTGTTAGAGATCAACTTACCCCCACGGCCCAGCCCTGGGCAGGGGGAGGTGGGCTGAGGGCAGCAATGAGGTGGGGCTTCCCCGAGCTGACAAGGAACTTCAGAAGCCAGTGGGAGCCCAAGCCATGGGGCATCCGACACCCCCAGACTCTCTGGATTTGAGTCCTTTCCCCCAAACCTGAGCGGCTATGCCCCATCCTGGCAAAATTCCTGAGAGGCAAAGGGGGTGACTTAGGCTGAGGGTAGGTGCTCAGCCGCACTGGGTAGGATCCAGGGTGTGGCAGCCTGGGTGGTGGGGAGGGGGCAGGCAGGCGCCAACCAGAGGGTAAGGCCAGACGGGCTGGCGCTGGGGACTGGCAGCTGGCCATGGCACCGGGGAATGTTCAGCAGATGGTCCCGTGGAATTAAGTTGGTGCCAGCTAGCGGGGCTGAGACAGATTTGGGAAGTGGGGCTGTGGACCATGCTGTCCCGACTGTCCACGGTGTCCTTTCTCAGTGAGGTTGCAGGGTCCCTGTGAACAGCCAAGAGGCATTTCGGGTAAGCCACGTGGTGGCCTCTCCATTGCTAGAACCTACTGGGCTCCTTTTCCTGACCATGTTGGGGTCCGGGGAGCAGCGGACTGACCCTCTTCCTCTGTGTTTCTACGTTCATGGTCAGAGGACCCTACTGCCAACGGAAATGTCCTTGTCCCCTGCTCATATACGTCCCCTCTTGTAGGACTCAAAAGCCTTCTAGCCTTTGCTGTGGCCTGTTTGGAGGTGAAAGGCCTGAGCCCCCTCCTGGAGCTGAACTGTCCTTGGCCTCCTCTCCCCTACCCCCCACCCCCACGCGGGTCCGCAGGTGCAGCCAGGAGGCTGAGTGCGCAGGGGGCAGGTGCGATGAGTTAGCCCTGGCCTTCCCGAGGCGTCCCGGGAACCATCTCTGCGTTTTCCTGGCCAGGCCCCATTGCTTCTTAAAAAACACTTGAAGGTTTTTGTGCCAACAGAGGGTGGTTCTCTCCATAGGCCCAGGCCTGAGTTGAGCCCCAGGGTGGTGCTGGTGGAGGCTCCCAGCAGCTCATTAACATAGGAGCCGAGGCCCCCATGCCCCCTTTTGGCTCTCCCCAGGAGAGCCCCCAATGTCTGTCACCAAGGAGAAGGCAGGGTGGGCAGGGGGCGGGGCGGGCTGGCCCCGGGACCGCGCCCGCCCCCCGCAGGCAGCTGGCTCCGCGGGGGGCGCTGCTTAGCGCCTGGTGCTGGAGTAACTGTCGGCCGAGCTGTAGCTTCGGCTCCGGCTCCGACTCCGACTCCGGCTGCGGCTCCGGCTCCGGCTCCGGGAGCCCAGGCTGGGGCTGCGGGAGCTGGAGCTGCTGCTCGTGCGGGTCCTGCTCCGGCTGCGGCTGCGGCTGCGGCTCCGGCTGCGGCTGCGGCTGCGACTCCGGCTGCGGGAGTAGCTGCGGCTGGGCGAGCGGCTGCTGCTGCTGCTGCACCAGGAGGAGGCGCTGCTGAGCCCGCTGGGCGAGGAGGGGCTGGGCCGGTAGTAGGGGATGGGGCGTTTGCGGGCGCTGCGGAGACGGGGGGCGGCGTGAGGGCCCGGCTCCTCCCAGCCTCCGCCCCGGGGGCCCGGCCGGGTCCCAGGGAGAGGAGGCGGGGTCCTTCCACTCCCCGGGCCCTTAGGAGAAGCGGCTTCCCCGAGAGTCAAGGAGACAAACCTAGTGCTGACAAGTCTCGGAAAAGTGATAATTTCCTTTTTCTTTTTTTCACGCAGCGGGCCCGGGGCTCAGAGCCGCCAGCTGGCCGCGGAATCCACATTCTGCTTAAATCCGAGTTTTGTTATTTTTATTTTTTAGAACCTTCTACTCGTGGCGGGGGAGGCTGATTTTTCCATTTACTGCCGTGTCCCAAGCCTCCTTCTGAAATAAACGTATGCGCCTCTAACAAGGGGCAAATCTATTTAAAGGAAACTAAGTAAACACTAGAACGCTGAAAAAGCAGGCGAGGCAAAAGCGGTGGGCGACTGGAGACTGGGGAACACTGGGCCCCGAGGTCCTCAGGACGGACCATTCGGGGCTGGGGCGGAGGAAGCCCGAGTCTGGAAAGGCCACCTCTCTGTCAGCCCGCCTCTAAGTGGGCCCCAAGGGCACCTTCGGTCAGGGCAGTGGGTGCAGGCGGCCCTTCCTGAGCGCCAGGGAGAGGGCGACGCCGTGACCCCATCTTACTGTTTGGGGCACGAGTTCGAATTCGGTTTCCTCCCCCAGGCCGCCTCCAGGGAGGAGGCCCCGGGCAGCAGGACCCTGCCCCCTGCCCTGCGGCCTCGGCAGAGTCCCAGGAAGAGCCCAAGCGCGCGCTCAGGGGCCAGTTTCACGGCAGCGCCCGGCCAATCTCCCGGCTTCGCGGCCTGGGACACGGCGCGCACTCAGGCCTCGGGCTTCCCTCCCAGGGCTTTCTCTTCGGGCCTTACCTGCCACAGGTAACCCTGCCTACGCCTAGGTTCCGGGGCGGAGGCCCGTCTCCAAAGCCCAAACCCATTCGCAGGCCCGGCCCCACTGCTCTGGCCCCCATTCCCTGGCCCGACCTTACTCTCCTCCCCAGCCTCGCCTCCAGGGGGTCCCAGTTCCAAACTCTGGCCACGCCCTAGGCCCCACCCCTTCTTAGCCCCGCCCCTCCCTTCCCAGGCCCCGCCCCTCCCTTCCCAGGCTCCGCCCCCGCCAGGAGCCGCAGGGCGGGCGGGGGTGCTGACTTGGCCCCTAGGTTTTGAATGGAAACGTAATTTCGGTGGCTGGGAGTTTGGGGGCGGGGTGGCCCCTGAGCTCCCGCACTTCCGTAATCCAGCCGCAGGGGGGCGCGGGGAGAGCCTGGGGCCGGGACGGCCGGGGACGCGGCGGGGTGCGGCGGCCCTGCGGGCGCCTCACCTGGTTATTCTCCGCGCCTCCAGGTGGCTCGGCGAGTCTCTCCGGCGCTTCCTCATGGGCGAGTAGGACCTTCGCCTCCGACGCGCCCGCTCGCGCTCCCGCTGCTGCGAGTCCTTCTCACTGTACTTGGGGTCCCGCTCCCTGAAGGGGTGCGGGCGGATTACTGGGGAGCTGGGGCTGGCCCGGCTTACAGTGCGGGGGGGGGGAGGGGCGCTCATCCACTGGGGCAGGCGACGGGGTCTGCAGGGCTGTGGGGTGGGGCCGGGCGTGAGCAGGGCGTCAGCCTTGGAGGGTGGGCGATACAGGGGTGCGGGTGCTGCACGGGTGCGTAAGAATTGGGGGCTCAGTATAGGGATGAGGGGTGGTATGGGGTGTGGGAAACGTGGGGATGTGAATTCTGGGGTGTGGCCGTGGAAGCGTTTGGGTGGGGTACATTAGGACGCAAGGGGCTTAGGGACCAGCCGCAGAGGTGAGTCTGGGGGGCGGGGCCTCCTCCGAGGGGCGGGGCCTCCTCCGAGGGGGCGGGGCCGGTACCTGCCCGGGCTGTAGCGCGAGTAGCTGGGGCTGCGGCGGGCTCGGGAGCATCTGCTGGGCGGGCTCCTCTTGCCGGACTTGGAGGAGTAGCTGGGAGAGCGCGAGTAGGACCTGGAGGGGAGGAGAAGCCTGCTGCGCTCCGCCGGGGTTGCCCTGCATGTGTAGCTGGGCTCCAGGCTTCTTTCTGGAGGCCAGGCAGAGGAAGCAGGCCCTTGGAGACTGCAGTGCCCTCCCTTCCAGGCGGGTAATAATAATATGGGCAACTTCCTCTTACTGAGTTCTCACTATCATGGCCACTTATTAGCTGCGCGATTTCTCTTCTCTGGGCCTCTGTTTTCTCATCACTGAAATGGGGTCTTGTGTCTGTGCATTATTATTTGACATGAGAAAATCAAGAAGTTACCCATCACTATTGTAACTGGTACAATGCTAGAACACGGACAATCCTTCTTCCTGTATCCACACCCCTTGCAACTGGATTGGTCTTTGTGACTTGCCAAGGTTAACAGAATGGCAGAGGGAGTGTCACGTCCATTTCAAGCCTAGGCCTCAAGAGGCCCAGCACACTGCTGCTCTCACTCTTGGAACCTGGCCATCACCACGGAAAGAATCCCAGACAAGGCTGCTGGAGGTTGAGAGACCACCTGGAGCAAACCAACCAGCCGCCAGCGGATCCACCAGCTGATAGGAAGACACGTACATGAGCCCAAGAGAGATGAGAAGGACCACGTAGTTGAGCCCAGCCCAAATTGCTGGTCCATACAATCAAAAATTAAATAAATACTTGTTGAAGGATGCTAAGCTTCGGGGTAATTTTTTTATGCAGCAGAAGCTAATTGACACACATGAGCTCATCCTCATGCCAGTAACAATAATAACTAATATTTATTACGTTCCAAGCTTTGCTCTAAGTGCCTTGTAGTTCTCAGAACAATCCCTCGGGGTAAATATTGCTACTGTTTTCATTTTGCAGAGGAGGAAACTGAGGCCCAGGGAGATGAATGGAGGCCCAAGGCTGCCAGCTGGTTTTGGGTGAACAGGCATTCCCCTCTCCCACGGGTCCAAGGACACCTCTGGCTGCCTTATCAGCTGGCTAAGGAGGAAATGCTCAGAGCCAAGGCCAACGCTGCACTCACCTTTTCCCAGAGGAGGTGGAGCGGCTCCGGGAGTACCTGGGGGAGGGCCTGGGGTTCGGGGATCGGGAGGAGTGGCTGGAGGTACGGGTGCTGTCGTAGGAGGAGCTGCGGGAGCACCCTCTCACGGGGGAGCTGCGGGCTGTGGGTGGGACCGAACCTGACTTCTTCACCTGGGCGCATTCCAGGCATGGCGACTGAAGTGCTCTGCGGGGGGGACAGCAGAACCTGTGTTAGTGCTGGCCAGCCTGGGGCAGCTCCGGCTGATTCTCACCTCTCTGCCTTTGCCTACACTGTGGTGCTCTCTGAACCCCCTTTCCACCTTTTTCCATCCCACCTCTGGGAAGTGACCCCAAGCCACTGATGTTGGAGGAGTAGAGACAGAATGGGACACATCCCGGGGTGGGGGGTAGGGGTAATTCAGAGAATTTTGGGCCGTTGGGCAAGGGCACAATGTTAAATAACATCACATCACCTCCTGGGAGATCTACTCTCTTTCGAGTCTCTCCCGGTCCTTTGATTACACTAATGGGAAAGGCCTGGTTGGGTGCTGCTGGGAGTTTATACCACCTCTCAGGTCTTTGCAGTCTCCCAAAGAGAGGAGAGCAGGCCTGGGGCTCAGAGCCTTGGGCAGGCCACATAACTAACTAGAAATAAACACACCATTTAATCATATGTGTTTTTACGGGTGCCTTCTATTTTGGACAAGTGATGCTAATTTCCTATTTAAGATAGTACTGTAAGTGTCCTTATATAAACAGTGAGTAGTGCACAGGCAGGGTAAAAATCAAGAAGGTGACGTGTAGTTGGGTTAAGTTTGGGAAACTGTAGTGTAGCCATTTTGAACTTGGGAGAATTGAGACCCCAGAGGATAGAGGCTTGTTCAAAATCACCCAAAGGACAGCGTCCTGTCTTGTATTCTCGCCCTTCACAGAGCCATGTCGGGCTCCTGCTGGGCTCTCAGACAGGATGTGCATTTGTATTGGGCCAAGGGGTCAAGTTCAAATCACGTTAGTATGGTTTCGAGGTTGGGGACCTGGCCTCTGCTCATCCCTCCAGGCTCAGCTCTTGGCACGTTCCTCTCTTGACTCTGGTCCTAGTAGACTGTGTGTTCCTCCTGGAATGTCCCTGTCCCCTCCCTCTGTCCAGGCCTCAGAACATTCCCATTGCCTGGAACCCGCTTCCCTCCGCTCTTCACCTGAAAACTCCTACTCGTGGTCCAGGCTTTAGTTTGACCTCGCCTTTTCCGGGAAGCCTCCCCTGACACCCTCCTAAGTCTGTTGGGTGACCTCCAATGTGTTCCCTCAGCCCCCAACAGTGTCCTGATACCTCTGTCCTGGACCATCAACAAATAGCTGTCGAGCAAACACTTGGAGATTCTTCGTGTCCTGGGCCCTTCACAAGCATCATCTTATTTAGTCCAACAGCCTCCTGAAGCCGGCACCACCGTTACCTTGTTCACAGAGAGGGCTCGAGGCCACCCAGACTCCCAAGCCTGGATCTGTCCGGCTCCGAAGCCCGTGCCCCTGCGCCCTCGCCAGGCCCCTCCCTTCACTGATGGTTCCCCTGATTTAGAGCTGGTGCTCGGCGCACTCGGCCCTCTGCTCAGGGCAGACATGACATGAATAGATGTGGATTTAACGATCATTTCTATTTTAAAGTGAAAGGCGGGGGCTACATCACTTAGTCTGGCTGTCCACGTCGATCAGATTAAGCAGGTAACTGCTAGACGCTGCTCGGGCTTTAGCTCCAGTTCTGGGGACAGATCTGTGTTTGGATCCGGGTGTTGGCCCTCATTAACCATGCTTCTTAACTACTCTGGGCCTCAGTTTCCCCATCAGCTAAAAAGTGAAGGAAGACGATTCATGGAAAGCACTTGGCATAGAGCCTCGCACAGAGTTAAGGGCTCCATACATATTAGTAGCCATTATTATTATTATTATTATTGCTGCTATTGTTATTATCGCTATTCTTGGTTTTTCTTGCATAAGAGCGGCATATCAGTAGACACGTGTCCTCACCCCCACCCCCATCTGGGAATGTCACTGCTTGTTCTCAGAGACACTGACATTTGCGCAGGCCCAGCCAAGCTTGGGCGTGAACTGAGGTCAGGGATGTCCTGAGGCAGGCAAACCAGAGGCCAGATCTATGTGTGGATGCCAGGCGGAGTGTCCAGGACTGAAGTGGCTATGTGTTGGGGACAAAGAGTGCTCTGTCCTTAAAGACGGCTTCACCACCTAGACTTTGGCCACTGTGAACAAAAGCAGACCTCTGTCTGATAAGAACTCAGCATCCCCTGGGCCAGAGTGATGGGTCTGGGGAGGGCAAATGACCCAAGCTGGCCAAGCAGAACCAATGAACACCCACCCTGATGTTTTGTTGAAATTTGAGTGAAAGAAGCATTTTCCTCCCATTGGCTGGCTGAACTGATGGAATGTTAGCTGGATGGCATATTTGTCAGCGCTTTGGGAGGGTCTGCTTGAGAATGAAGCCGAGAGAGAGGGAAGCAGAGCTGGGAGATGTAATGGAAAGACAGATTCTCAAGGATGTATTTTTGAGCCCCTGGATCCAGCCGTACCTGAAGCTGAATATCCTTGGAATTTTCAAAAATTATGCCAGTTCGAGTTGATTTTTTCCCCTCTTGCAAATAAAAAGACTCCTGGGTCGGAGCCCAGTGGGTGGGAGACTGAGATGGAGAAGCTAAGGTGGGACCCCTTCCTCCAGGCCAGGCCCACTGACCTTGACTCTCTGGCCCTGCTGGTGGGGGAGAGATTCTCCAAAGCCGTCCCCTTGTTCTGGGGTGAGGAGGTGGTGAAGGAGTTCCCTGAATCAGAGGTGTTGCCGCTGTGGAGGTCCCGGCTCTTGCTGAGTTCCCCACCGGGGCTCTCCTTCTGCCCCCCAGACCTGCTGGAGCCGAGCTGCGTGGAGGGCGGCGAGGAGGTGTCGTTGCCTGAGTCGTACTCCTGGGAGCGTCCTCGGGAGGTGGCTCGCGGGCTGGCTGTTTTGGTAAAGAGGTCGGCGGCAGACCCCGCCCCAGGGATCTGAAAGAAAAACACCCGTTGGATGCTGCTGAGCGTGGGCCTGGGACTGCGTCTAAATAACCTAGAAATGTTTACCGTCATGATGCACTGTAACCAAAGGAAAGAGAGAGAGAGGGGAGGAAAGGAGAGACGCCAAAAACAAAAGCACAAACTCCTGAAAGAATACCACAGAAAGGAGATTTTCTTTTCTTTTCTTTTCTTTTTTTTTTTTTTTTTTTAAACCCCCGCTAAGATAACTGGAAGATTTAGGAATCATGCAGAGAAAAGGCATGCGATCCAGATAAACAAAAGAAAAAAAGAAATTATACAAAATTCAATTTCTAATGAATTAACTCAAACCAAAGAGGCAACTTAATAGAAGGGGGGGTGGGGTGGGGCATAAACACCCTTAACCTAAAACAATAATAAAAATAAAGGAAGGGGGAGAAGAAAAAGAAATGGGGCTATGGGCCTGAAAAAAACCAAACAAACACATATCTTGGAACTTAAAAAAAAAAAAAGAGATAAAGCCAAAAATTTTAAGTTCAACCAAATTCTCAATGAATTGGACTATTTTAAAAAATAAATAAATAAAAAGTTGCTTGAGTAGAGCCCTAAAACAAGTATCACATGGGGAAAAGGAATGAAATAAGGATGAGCTTTTTTTAATAAAAAAAATATATATATATAAAGTCAAGGTCACAAAATGACATTTTAGTCGTTTTCAATTAAAGGGGGGAAAAGAGGGGGTGGGCACACACAAAAAAAAATGGGCATCAAATAGTCTGACTGCAAACAAACAAACAAAAAGCTCTCTACGGACATCTGTGCGCTTCCTTTCCCCCGGAGAAGGTGCCTAAGGCTCTGGAGTGGCTGCTAATAAATCCCCTGGTGTCCTGCGGATTTGATCCACTTACCAAGCAAGAACTCCTCCTTTAGTGGGTGGGTAAGGTGTAAGAGAAAGGGAAGAGCGGGCAACGTGAGTCCATCGTTAGAGACGCAAATGACAAGAAAAAACACACACCTCTCTGCACACCCTCGCGCTCGGCCCTGAACTTCCAGCCGCGGCTCCTCCGAGTTCTGGGCGGGTGGGGCTGGGGGGGTCGCTGCTGTTTGGTCTCCTCCTAAGGGGATCTCGTGCCATCACCGCTAACCTGGTGTCAGTCCCTTAAGGCCCGAGTTGGATGGAGAAACCCTTGCTGGAAATGCCAATGGGGGGGTGGGGTGGGGAGAGGTTTTGTCTGCCTGGGTGTGGAGATCAAGGTGACACGGGGAGGGGAGGGGAGGGGAGGGGAGGGGAGGGCGAGCTCTCAACAAAGGGCTCTGGGAGGGGGCTGGGAGCTTGGGCTTTGGGGTGACCGGGAGTGAGGAGGGCTTCCCAGAATCCTGCTTCGAGCTGACCTAGGACAGGTGGAGGAGGGAAGGAGGTGAGGCAGAGCTGGCCCTTGGGAAGGCTGCGGCCTGTTTAGAAGCACAGGGGGTGGTTTTTCTCTAAATGCTCGGACGAGTCTCACGGCTGGGGTGACACTGGGTTCGGCTCGGGCCCCTGCCAGCAGTACCGTGCTTATCTAGCTGTGGGCATCCTCCAGCGATAACTACCCCATGGGATCAAGAGGCGCTACCTGGAAACCACCTCCCTGGGACTACTCTCCGGGCACCTGACACCCCAGGATTCAGTTCAAATGAGCCCCTCCAGGGTCTCTGCAGGCTCATCCCTGGACCTATCTATTCCCCTGGGGCGAGACCACGCATCAAGTGTGCACACCCCTAGCTCCAAGGGTGGCCCTCTGGACAGACTTTGGGTGTTCAGACTGAGGTGTCTGCATGCACGGGCGGGAGGCCCATCGCGGTGTTGGCTGGTGTAAAAGGCGGGACGACAGAGGGCAGGGCCGGGCCCCCAGGGCAGGTTTCCCCCACACTGCCTGGCATTCTGAAGGGTCTGAGATTCTAAACTTAAATCCAACTTCTCAGATGATTTTGAAGGTCTGCTTGCCAAGATAGGAGCACATGGTTCACTGCAGTCTGCTGGCTTGATTTATAGACATTTGGATGTACAGTATGTGGGCTTCCTTTAGACGCCTGCCCCGAGCCCCTCAGATATCAGGGTAGGTCTCACCATCGAGAGCCTGTCTGCTCCCCGCTTTATCTCACGCACTGTGGGCCGAAAGGAGGGGGACTTTTGACTTTCTGAACCGACAGTTCTGCCTTCTCAGCAGTGGGTCATGAGAGTGAGACACAGAAACACCAGAGCTGGAATAACAGATAACTGACAGCTCAGGATGTCAGCTCCTGGACGAGCAGGAAGGACATCCCTGTGGACTCCCAGGAGGAGTCTCCCAGGAGGCTTTGTGCACAGACAAGGGGATGGTCCAGCTTTCCCAAGTTCTGCCCAGCACAGCTGCTGCTTTACCTGCTTGGGGTCCTGGCTGGCTTTGCCCTGGGAGAAGGGACCTCAAAATAAGGTTGTTCGGGGGGAGTTCTCTAGCGCCAGGCAGCTTGACCCTGGGACCGGAGCTCTCCGGCTGGGGTGTGGTCCAGGGATGGGCTCAGAGAATCTTTGCCTTAGAGACGGTGAATGTCTGGTGGCCAGGATATTGCAAGGGAACCAGGCAAGCCCTCCTTGGAGGGAACCGGCTCAAGGGAAGGGGCCGTGAGGACAATGGTTTGCCTTATCTCACGGCTCGCTGCCCAGGGGCATCCAGGCCGGGCCTTTTTCTCCCCAGGTACTTGTTCCCTGCCTTGGCTACTCATTTCAAATTATTTGCTCTTGTGCATCGTGGGTTCCCGCGGACAAAGATTTCACAAGCCTGAGGCCCCTTAGGGCTGTTGCATATAGAAAGTGACATTTTCTCCCCTACCCCCTGAGCTCACAGGGACACTTTCAGAGTGTCCCTACCTGATCACAACCACGGTCCACATGTAACTGGTGTGTTGAGAGCTGAGAATTCTACATGGCATTGTGCTTTTCCATTACCACCAGAAAATAGAGACACAGGTACTACTGAAGTGTTCTCATTGGGTTGCCCCAGGTGCCTGAAAATACCAACCTCTCCTGCTTGTTTAAAAGTCCCATTTCTGGGGATGCATCTCTTTAGCATGGATGACAATGTCCTTTACAACCCCACCCTGTGTACTTAACAAGCCTCATCTCTTCTGCACACCCCCACCCTGGCCCCCACACCCTTAAGCTGATCGGTTAGAGTTTTCTTGGTTCTGCCACCACTCCTCAACCCCAGGCCATTTGCATGTGCCATTTCCTCTGCCTAGAACACTCTTCCCCTCTTTCTCACTTCTTATGGCTAAATTTATTCATTCTCCAGTTTACATAACATCTCCTCTAGAACGCCTTCTCTGATCCCAAGGTCAGGATAGCACAAAACTCTCTACTTCATTCATTCAGTCTTTCATTCATTCACTCATTCAACAATGAGTGGCTTCTGTGTGCCACGGCACTGTTACTCAGCCAGGTAAATGCTTGTTTTATTGCCTGTCTCTCTACCTGGGTGGGAGCTTGTTGAAGGCAGAGGCCATACACGACTGGTTCAGTGTTATACCCAAGTACCCACCAGTGCTTGTCACAGAGTAGGTACTCAGTAAATCTTGCCAAATGAACAAAGCTGCTCCATAGGCCTTTGGAAGCCTAAGCTTGGATGCCTGGGCCCGTCCTGACTGAATTCACTGGCAGAAATGGTTTGGCGATCAGGCCCTCGTGGGGTCCAACTGGGTGGCTGCCAGCTTTGGGAATCTGATGGAGTTTTAAAGAGGAACTGGCTTCCATCATATTCCAGACAGTTCTAGGAAAGTAGGTGGGCCATTGGTTGAAGGTTGGGGTCTGGACACTGGCTCAGGGCTGGGTGTGTGAGCTAGACAGAACCTCTAGAATCAAGTTTTAGGTCCAGAGAGAAGGAGTTCTCCCTGCTCATCCTTCTGGCCGCCCTCAGACTTGGGACCCCCTGAGAGAGCCCCCAGGGGTCCCCTTCCTTCCTTTCCCATCCTCTGCTATCTTGAAGGTCAAGCTAAAAGATGCACTGGGTCTGGCCTTTTGCCCACAACAGGGCTGCTGGCCCCACACAGTGTCTGGGTATAAACAGGCAATCCTCCTGGGCCAGAAGTTATAAGAAGGCGCCTCCCCTCTGGCCAGACAACTTAGGAAAAAAATATACCTTTCTCTGGGCTGAGGCATCCCCAGGCCAGTCGTCACAAGTGGCCTGGTGAATGCAGGATGGGGGTGTTAACTCCAAGGTACAGGGCCCACCAGCTCATATAACACCCCTGGCGGGTACCGAACATATAATTCTTCTCGCTCTATTTGACCTGCCTAGATTGGAGCATAGCCTTGGGGAGGGGGTGGGGGTGGGATGGGGGAGGGAGTAGACGGTGCCCTGCAGACATTGACTCCTGCTCCTTTCAGCTGAAATTTATTTGGTTCTGTCTGTACATGTCTTGATGGGCTCTGTCTATATTTCCAGGGGACGGGGGCATTTTAATAAATTCGTTAGTGATGTCTGGACAGTTTAATGGCCTCTTAGCCTCAGACTCCACCTTCTCCAGAGCTTCCTGCTCACCCCACACAGAGAGGAGGAAAGATACAATTGAAGGGAGCCAGAGACAGAATGTGTGTGTGTGGGGGGGGAGGTGACAGCCATGAGGATGCACAGGACACCAAGTCACGGACGTTGTGACAAGCAGACAACAGAGGCCTCTGTCTCTTGCCTCTGCCTTCCCATCTCTGAGGGTCTCCTTCCTAGCCAGGCACCCACTCCAGCATGTAAGACGCAAACAGTGGCCCATTCAACGCCGATGCAATGGGGCAGCTCCCCCCTGCTCCCCCTGTCTCATTTGCTTAACAGGCCCCTCCAAATTCACCTCTGCAGAGCTCCCCTACATGCACTGGGGACCCCTCTTCCAGGCGGGCAATCGCTCTCTGTCCCTTATTCCCGGCCTGGTTGCAAAACGGTGCCCCAGATCCTGGCTAGGAGTCACCAAGACGCCCTGCTGCCCAGTAACAGTGTCCTCAGGGTACCGGGGGCCCCCACTGAAGACGGGAACCCTCACATCCGGGCTCTCGTCTTTGGTCCACTCTGACCCCTTCCTCCACCTCGGCCCGGCCCTTCCTCTCACGGCCCCCAAAGGCCCGCCTTTGGGTCTCGGCATGAACATTCAGCCCTGTAAGATCTGCGTGATCGCCAGGTGAAATAGCACTGATCCTACTTTGGATTCTCCCAGGGACTGAGACAGGAATTTGAGTGCTCGTAGTTTATCCCAGAGGGCATGTCCCTAGGGGAGACAGGGGAGAGAAGGACCCCGGAGATAAGTGATCAACCCGGCTGCCCCAGCGGGCGGCTGGAGGACACTGGAGCTGGCGCAGGACCGACTCCAGGGTCCGCCTTGACCTGGGAGGGAGTGTGGTATTGACACATCAGTTCCCCACCTTGGGGGGGGGAGGTGGGTGGCTGAAGCTTGCACCCCCTGCTGTCAGTTCTCTAGTTTGTCCAGACTGCCTCATGGCCAAGCAATGTGGTCTTTGATGACCAGAGGACATCACCTGGACGCTGGAAGGTGGCCGTGAGCCCTGAAGTGGGGATGGTGGAGGGATGCAAACGGACACCCCCCCAAACCGCCCCTGGAAAATTAGGCTCTGTTTTAGACATGCCTTTGGTATGTTCGACAGCCAATCTGAATTAACTGACGGCACTGTAAAATGGGGGTGTGTGTCTCACTTAACAACCCCGTTTTGGTTTGTGTTGAAAAACCTAAGATCTTGCAACATTGGGACACACTCCTGCTTGGCTGTCATCAA
The DNA here is from genome assembly GCF_054644295.1 of Miniopterus natalensis. Taxonomy (NCBI): domain Eukaryota; kingdom Metazoa; phylum Chordata; class Mammalia; order Chiroptera; family Miniopteridae; genus Miniopterus; species Miniopterus natalensis. The sequence goes on from NC_142100.1 coordinate 21,046,582, forward strand.
CTGGAGTCGTGGCAGCTGTCCGTTTGCGACAGGGCGTGAGCTCTCCAGGCCCCGAGCCCCACAAGGTCCCTGTCGCTTGTATCTATTAGCTGCCTGGCCCCTGAGACATCAGAGTCTGTGGCCCCCTGTTGTAAGTGTCTGCTGTTCCCCTGATCACTCCAAACGCAAGAGACACAGTGTGTCCTGCGTGGTTCACCTCGCCCCTCGGGGCTCTAAGGGCTGTCCCAGCCTCCCCATCTCAACACTTCCTTCCCTCTCGGCCTCTGTTCGTGAAAGGAACCAGGGGACAGAGCCATTAGCCATATCCAGCCCCCGGGGCTTTCTCAGCTCTCACTTTCAGGTCAGGATTGCCAAGCCCAGACTTTGTTTTTAAAGGACAAACCGCACTGCACCAAGGCCTGGCGGCTGGGCGAGAGCAAACAAGTGCTCCCGCTTTACTGCTCCACCCGCCGCGGCGAATCCGTTTCCCGCTTTTGCCCTCAGAAACTTGCCTCCTCTCCTTGCTCCTTAATATACTCGGCGTTACCACTTGAGTGTTTCTAATAAGTAATTAAATCCCCCCGCCACAAACCCCAGCTCCCGGCACGTCGCCGGGAGTCTCGCTCAGCCCTCCGGGGAAGCCGGCACTGTTATTTATTGTTTTTGTCTCAAATCATTATTTAATCAAGAACGGGGGGGAAAAAAGACAACCTCTCACTTACACTTTAAAATTTAATTTCAGCTGAATTCTGAGATCAAGAGGCAGCACAGCCTAATAGGTTACAAAAATACAATCAAGAAGAGAATTCCAATTAAGCCGAACAAGTCCATTTACTGAGCTTCGAATGGCCCCATGGAGAGAGACGGCTATAAATTTTTTTCCTTCCCTGCCATGCGGGGGGGGGGACTGGAAATTCTCACGTGGATCCGGAGCTGCGTGGCAGAGCTTTTAGCTGGAGGGTTCTGGTTGCTTCTTTTTAAAAAATCCTTTTGTTGCACAAAAGGCATTACGTTTATTTTGCTCGGTGCTGTTCATGTTCCTTTGCAAACTAATTAGGAAGCCGGCGAAAGGATGGCTTCACTGACCTGTTGGGAGTTCATTGGAGAAGAGCAGGGCCCGGAGAAGGACAGGGGACCTGCTGGGGATCGCGGGAAGACAACCCAGTCCTTCAGGGCCGGAGGCATCTCACGGGCTGTGTGCTGCATTTGACCTTGGGCCCAGGCAGACGGTCTGGCCTCCTCCTGTCCTTCCCTCCAGCAGGTGGCCCATGAGGACTCCTGGCTTTGGCTTCTCCATTTCTCAGAAGCCCCTCTTGCTGGCCCCCCAGCCCAGGGCTTCTCCAAAATCCCAGCACGGATGCAGTTAGACAGATTTCTCACCAGCCCCAATTGAAAGGAGAGAGATACGTCCAATGCCAGGCACTGGGTGAACAACTGTGAACAAGACAGGCAAGGTTCCTGCCCTCTTGCAGCTTCAGTCTGTGTGAAAAATAGTCCAGTGCTTGGGACATAACACTCAGTGTACAATAGTTGCTCGGGTTATTATTTGTTGTCAGAGCGGCTCTATTAAACTTACTCCAGATAAACCCAGACATGATGTTTCAAAAAGTTTAATCATATCCAGGACCTCTGGTCCTTCTTCTGTGGTCCTACTCCACACGGCATCTGCTTCCATCGCCATCAGGGGTGGCATTCAAAATATTCAACAGTTGGTTGAGCCTGGGCACTGCCCCTTCCGAAGGCAGCTGGCCTCGGTACTGAAGGGCTGTCAGGTATCACTCTTCAGTTGCTGGACTGAGCGAAGGTCCAGAAAGCGCCAGGGGAGAAAAGAGATGGCTTCGTTGACTGGGGGTGGGGTGGTGACGGGGTCTATTTATCAACTGATGTGCAGGTATTTGAACAGTTTAACGACCGAGGAGGCGCGGCGCTCACCCCCTCAGTCTCAGCCCTGACTACCACACTTCTCTCGCTGTGTTGCAGGCCCATGCTCGCTACCAGGCTGCCAGCTCTGGGGTTCAGGAGTGTTTTATCCCTCCCTGTCTCCCTGAAGCCTTGAACGAGATGGTCGAGTGGAGACGAGGAGCGTGAGGGAGGCTGTGAAGGGTCCCTAAATCGTCTCCTTGGGACCCTCCATTTGGATTTGAGCTCAGACCCAGCAAGAGGGCTTCAGGTTATCTTCAGCTCACCAAGTAGCACTGCAATGAGACGCGACCCCAGATTTGCATATTCATATATGCAAATACGCCCCTTGATGGGCCGCGGCTGCCCTTGGTTTTTTAAAGAGCTGTGCGTTGGAAACGCCTGCAACGGAGTGTGGCGGGAACGGTGGCGTAGCAGACACTTCACGCTCAGGCTCCCGGCGTCTCCAGGCCGCGGGGCGTCTGGTCCTGGAATTCCGCCTCCATTCCCACTCCAGTCTTCGTCTCCTGCCCCCCGGCTCCCTCGGCTCCCCTTCAGTTTCTCAGTGAGTTGCCGCCTTCTCTGCCCTGCCCTCACCCGGACCCTGGCTCCCGTCCCGGCCTGCTCACCTTCAACCCCATCTCCGCATCTCGGCATTCATCGCTGCATTTTCTCTTATACAGACTTCTCCTTGCGCTGGATCCCGAGACCGGTGTCAGAGCTGACCCTTCAGAGATGCGCAGCAGACAACTGGGCGATCGGAGCGAACGACTGAACAGGTGGCCAGTGACAGCGACGTTGATGTTCTCTCTAACGGAGAGCTCAGGAAAATCTTGGGGCCAGAGCTCTTGGAAAACCTTGGGTCCCACCCGGCACCCTCTCTCGTCTCTGCCTTTGCAGGACAGAAGATGAGACGGGGTCGAGAGTGGAGGGCACTCGGAGGACCAGAACTGGGGGGCATCGGGTGTCCCCAGAAGTCGGGCAACCGTGAGCGGGGTGGTGCCGGCCATACGGGCTGCAGCCGCCATCTAGGATGGAAGGAAACCAAAGGCAGGGAAGCAGGGGCCTGGGCTCTAAGCCCCAACTCATCCGCCGTCTAGCGGGGCCTAGAGCCACACCAACGTTCCTATGACGACCGTTGCCGCTACCACTGTTGCTACTGTTTCTGTCTCCACGGTTACTACGACGGCTGCCACATCATCAGCATCAACATAGCAGCGCCTGCCACGTGCCAGCTGCACTCGAAGGTGTTTCCTTGCACCGAGTCATTGACCCTCATAACACACCTCTCAGGGGGCAGGTCTCATATTATCCGAGTTTTGCAGGTTTAGAGGAAACGGAGGCCCAGCAAGTGTATGGAACTTGCTCGAGGTCCTCCGGCGGGTAGGGGCAGAGCCAGAGTCGGGGATGTTGTCATGGTAACACCCGCTGAGACCCGCTGAGTTCTGCCCCTTGCCAAGCGCCGGGACCGGCGGCTCCCGCTCCTTTGCTTTCGTCCTAACAACGAGGCTTTTGAGGAACAGACTTATTGTCTTTTCTTTAACAGATGCGGAAACGGTGGCTCAGAGCCAGCTCTGACCACACGATCATAACCCCACGTGGGTTTTTTCAACAGCTCTGACTTGCCATGGCTCGTGGAAGCCGTGTATCTTCTGAGTCTCGGTTTCTTTTCTTGGAATCAGGGGATTGAGTCAGCTGAGCCCTCAAGGTCTCTGCCTTCTAGACACGGCTGAGCTTTCAGCTCTCCTGAGGAGGGCTGGGTCCACGGGGGACATCACGGCTTCAAACCTACAGCCAATCTTGTACCTCACTAGCTGATTCGGGAGGATCGCTTCCCCCCCCCCAACATCTGGACAGACCTGCCCTGTTAGGAAACCCTCCCAGGCAGGTGAGGAAACATAACCAGTTGCTCCCAATGGCACTTTTTCATGAGGGTCAGTGGGGCCACCAAATGGGCTGCCACAAATACAATGACCAGGGAGACTGGGCGGCTTTCCTGGACCTAAAAGCATCCTTCCATCTCTTTTTGCTTGTATTTTAAATTTATTTCTACCTTTGCAACAATGTGTCTGGGAGACAAGTGAGATTATCATACCCATTTTCCAGGTGAGAAAACCGAGGCTGGAAGGGATCAAGGAACCGTCCAGCCAAGCCAAGTCTTGAACCCAGTCTTGGAACCCCTACATACTGGGAAGGCCTTTCGGAGGACATTGGGGGATGGGAGAATGCAGGTGGGCGTTTTCCATCTGCTGATCCTCAGCACCACAGGCTTCTACACAGAGGAGGGGCCGGGCAGGGTTGTGGATGGTCCAGGGAGAGACAGAGGATTTGGGCAAAATTGAGTCTCAGTGATTCAGGGCGCCTGGGCTGGTAAAGAAGGGTTTCGGCATGCACGGCGGAGCTCAGCTACTGTGTCAACCAGACCCAGCGAGGGCTTGTCATCGCCTCTCTTCACTGACCCCCCAAAGCACCTCTTTCCCCTCCTTCTGCCTCATCTCTTCTAAGGGAGCAGCGATCTGGAGTTTTCAGATTTGCTCGTAGCTGGAGGAGACGGGTCCCTTTCTACCAGTCAGGCTCAACTGTAGGCCACACAGGGTTGAATCTCCTCTTGTTTGTCTGTCTGTCTCTTTAGCATCTACAAAAGGCCATCACATACTTATTACATATCCCCAAACACCCCCTACGGAAGTGGTATTAGTTCAAGTTTACCCGTGAGAAAGCTAAGTTTCAATGAGTTTAGGTGACTTTCCCAAAGCCACACAGCTAGGAGGTGGCAACGCTGGGACCTGAGTTCAGATTGAACTGCAAACCCCTTGCCCAGGAAGCTTTGTGGTGTCAACTGTCTGAAGTCAGGTTCCAGCTCCTCACTGCTGGCCCCAGGGAAGGTGACATCAGTCCATTAGCTTTTGCTCTGCTCTGTGGTTTTTACCCAGACCTCAACCTCTCTGAGCCTTGTTTCTTTTTTGGTCCCATCAGTGGAAGGGACTAGGGAGAGCAGCTGTGCCCTCAAACCCCTGAGACCTTTGTGGACACATGACAGGACACAGGTCCTATGCGTTTAAGGCCATGATAATAAAGGTGAAGCCACGTCCCAGCTGGCAGTCAAGGCTGCAGCTGGCTGGCATCAGATGTGGATTCATTGAAAAGCTGGAGTGCCCCTGGTACCTCGAACCCCCCTCTGTTCCCTCCTCCCCCATGTGCCTCCTACAGTGCCTCACACATGCTTTCCTGAAGATGACACTCTGAGACCAATATGTATTTTTCAACATCCCCTGGGTATTTTCATTTGTCTAACCACCCGGCCCCAGCCCCAGACCCTCAAGCCGAGTGCTGCCAAAGGCTGGCGAATGACCATGGGGTTCATCAGCAGTGAGGTCTGAAACTAGTGGGGTATTTGCCCAAAACTGAATTAAAATGTGTTGAACACTGCCCTGAACTTGTGCCTTCACGTCCCCCCTGCCCCCCACCAGGTGTCGTGGCCGAGGCTGGCCGGGAGGCCGCGAGGAATACTTACTACACCCCTGGCCGACAGGAGGCTGAGCATCTGGAGGGGCTGGCTGGGCGGGTGGCCGGACCGGGCCTCGGGGCTGGCCTTGCCCAGGGTCTTGGAGCAGCGGCGGGAGTGCCTTTGGCGAGACTTCCGCCCTTCCTCGGGGGACCGGCCGCGGTGCCTGGGGCGGGGGAGAGAGGCCTGAGGGTCTGTTGAAGGGGGTTTGGCAGACCGCGGTTGAGGGCCGCACAGGACCCGAGGGCTGCAGAGGGTTTGGGTGGGTTTGCGTGAGCTCCGTGGGCATCCGCCCATCGCCCGCCCACCCGCCCCGTCATTCATTCTTTCACTGTCTCACGTGCTCAGCTGACAAATGCTTAGTCACGCACCTGACACTGCGTCAGGGGCTGGGGATGCAGCTATGGAGACAGGGAAGGTCCCTACCCTGATCTGGTTCAATGCCCTTCACACATCTGTGTGGTTGTCTGTCTGTCTGTGTCTGTATGTGACTGTGTATGTCTGGGCGCGTCTGTCTGTGTTTTCATGTTTGTCTATAAACACAACCGCAGATTTCTGTGTGTCTTTGTGTATGTGATTCAACCATCTGGGAAACAGAGGCATCTTATTAACTGTCACTCAGAACTTTTTTTGGGGAAAAAAAAAACCTCACAAAAGTGACAGAGATGCCTTCTGCAAGCCTGTTGGATCTAGACCTGGCTGCCCTGCCTGCAGTGGAGACCAGAGGACTTTCTGGCTCTTCAGAAGGGGCGTATGTGGACTCTGGCGGCCCCTTAGCTCTGAGCCGCAGTAGTAGTAAAACGAAACCCTCTCGATCGGCACGACACCCGTAAAAGCCTCTTAAAGGGCCTTCGCAGTGCGCTGAGGTCGCAGAGGGCGGGCTCTGGGCAGCGCTGCGGGAGGAGGCGGTCTGGGCGAGGGGTTACCTGCTCTCACAGCTGGAGGACCGAGACTCCGAGCTCTGGGACCGCGAGGGGCAGTGGTGATGGCGGTGGCGGTGAGACTTTCGGGGCCGGCTTCGCGATCTTGGGGGTCAGGGGGTGAGAAGGAGAGAGTCAGAGGAGAGAGAGAGACTGATTGGTTGATTCTGATGTTGTGACACGCATTGTCCTCTGTTGGAGTCCCTCCCAAAGTTATGCATCTCCCTCCACCTCACCGGCCACAACACCCTTGCTCCCCACGTGGGTATCTGGGGTCTCTAACCAGCCGTGCTGAACACGAGTGAGCAGAAAGGGGGTCCTCTGGAGGAGGCGGCCTAGATGGCTCAACCCGCACCTGCTGGAAGCTGGAAGACCACACCCTGGGCAAGAACATCCCTTCCACATGTCACCTCTCCCTCTCCTAAGGCAGCAGGAGTCTCCATCTCAGACAGCTTCTTGTGCCAGTCAGGTACCATAATGGTACCGAAATATCAGCTGAAAGGCTTGAGTTAAAGAAAGGAGTGGCTTTGCCTCCAGAATACTGGCGTGGCACTGGGCTTTTTAATTTTTCAAGTGAATGTAGAAATACAGATTTTTTTTTTTTTTTTTAATGTAAAAGATTCCTATTTTAAATGGAGGCTCATTTTTTAAAAACAATGACACCGTTTGGGGCAAGCAAAACACATTTGCAGAATAAATGAGGCCTTTGGGCTGCCAATTTGTAACCTCAGACCTGGAAAATTAAGTCCAGATTCTTCCCATGGAGTCAAAAGCCCGCTTTCAGAATGAGTGGCAAACATCATCAACAATGAAAATGACAATAATCACGACCGCTGCCACTAAAATTGGTTCTTTACCAGTTACTTCAGCTCCCTTTCAGCAATAGCAATGACTCAGAAGTAGAAGGGGCAGTGGTCACCGAGGACATACAAGGAATGTCAGTGGCTTGGGCCAAGCCGGGAAGATAGTGGGAGTTAGAGATGACTTTGTTGGTTATCCCAACAAAGGACTCAGGGATTCTTGTAATGTGATCATCAGACCATTGCCCTCCTGTCAAGTCCAAACTCTGACCTTGAATCCCAGCCACCTTCAGGAGTCACCCCGTCTAGCTCTCCAGCCTCCTTGCATGATAGCTCCTGGCCTGGCCGGCTCAAACAGCATCGAAATGCTTGTATTCTCGTTCATGCATTTCCCAGTTCACAATGTCCTTGTGTTGGTGATAAGGATGACAGGTGACCCATAGCTAACACACACTGTGTGCCTGGCATTGTGTTCTAAGCGTTTTCCTTAAACGGACTCAACCACTCCTCACAACAGCCTATGGAGTAGGTTCTCTAGTACACCCATTTCACAGATGAGGAAACCAAGGCACAGAAAGTCTACAGAACTTGCCTAACCTGCAACCTAGAACAGTTCCGCCTCCATTCTCACCCTAACCCAGACACCCCCTCCTGCAGGAAGCCTCCCCTCCCCTCATCACCATGCTCTCTTTCCAGCACCAGGGCTCCCACTGCCCCCTGGACTTCTGTCTGCCACCACTGTGCTTCGACCTGTCCCTGCCCATCTCCTGGGCCCCTCTGCACCGTGAGCTTCTCGAGGCCAAAAGAACAGCTGGCTGACCTCTGTCCTGGGCCCGGCACAGGGCCTGCCACGTGTCAGGGCCTCACTAAGGGATGTTGAATAAAAGGTGGCGAACTCACACCAGGGGTCACTTGTTGAAAAGCAGCCGGATATGGGACTTGGCAAGAGTGACCGCCCCTGATCTCAGGGCACCTTGCTTCTCTTGCTCTTGACTTCAGCTTTTACAACCTTTCTTACGTCCTGCTAGCGATTTCCAGGGCTCATCTAACTCTTGGCACCGGGGAGGGCGGCCACCTTGCTGCCCTCGGGCCGTCAGCCCTGGTCTCAGCGGATCCCTCCCAGTGCTCTTAGGGTCTGGGCCCAGCCCCTGGCTCTGGGGTGTCTGCGCTGCAGGACTCGGAGAATACGCTCTCCGTCTGCGCTTGGCAGGAAAGCACATGCAGTACCTATGACCAACAATCCCTCTTGACTTGAGCAACAAGCAGAGGGTGGGGAAGTTCTTCCCTGAGCTAACCCAAAGCTCTAACGCTTCCTTCTGGAGCTTTCCCCGGGCACCGTGGTGGTGGCTGAAATGCCCTCCTTTGCACTGACCTTGGGTGAAGTGACCCTTCGGAGCAGCAAAGCCGAGCGCCCTCCCTCTGTGCCCTGCCTTTCATCCCACTGCCTTTGATCCTCCTTTTAGAAGCTTCTTGGCAGGAGATAAAATATTAGTTGATTGGAAAACGCACGCGCTACTGTTTGCAGGGTATAAAGTAGGTGGGCTGTAACCAAATTTACTTTTAATTTGGCTGGGAAGTGAACTCCACAGGAAGCACTGACTGATTTGAATTTCTACCACCGGCTATAAACCTTGAACCAGCTGGGGCCCCGAGACGGGGCAGGAGCTCAATGACATCTCCGTGCCCCGAGCGGCAGCAGCCAGGCTCAGACTCGAGTGCACACTCATGCACGTGCATGCACGTGGCCTCGCCCCTTTAGCCCCTTGTGCACACAGCACACGCGTGTGCACACAGCACACGCATGTGCACAGGTGAAAACCACCCTACCCCCCCCCCCGAGTGGGTGATGTACACAGACACACGGGCAGTGCACCCTCGGTGTGCACAATTCACACACAGCGGCAGACAGTGCACCTACGATGCACACTGGACACGCTCATGCTCACGTAAGCACGGGCACACATGATGCGTTCGTGTGAACACAACTATAACACACACACTGTGTACCCATACCGCATACATTTGTACACATGGTTCGCACAAGTGTTTTCACGATAGAAAAGTGTACACATTTACAAACAATGTGTACGCTACACATATGTAAACTAGATAAAAATAAATACACAAAACATGCACGGAAACACAGAATTCACACACAGTGGGCACGTCGGGCACACAAATGCACACCCTTCACTTTCATGCACACACAAACACACATGCACACTCACGCATCATATACGCCACCGTGTGCACTCGGAGCAGGTCCACACACGGCTCTGTCGCCCCCTGTCCTCTCCCCGTTCCAGCTCATCAGGCAGCTGTCACACTCTGGCTGCCTCCCCAGGCCCCTGCCTCCCCGGGCGGAGAGATCATTCCCGGAGGCCTCTACTTACTGCTTTTTGTGCCTCTTCTCTTCCCTTCTCTTGCTTTTGGGGCTGGAGGAGCTAAATGAGAAATGAATGGCCGATTAATTGACAGATGCAAAATTCCCGTTAAAAGTAAACATAAACAAGTAGTTAAAATGCTCAACACACAGGGGCCGTGGGATGCAGGCTGTCTGGGGACAGACACCCGTTGTCTCCAAGACCAGAGCAGTCAGTGCCGACTTTTTCACCAGGAGGTTCAGCCAGAGGCACTGGCCCCCACGCACAGGGAATGGGGTGCGGGAGATGCTGGGGTCAGCACTGGCAGCTTCATAATAACAGCAGTAATGAAGGTAATAATAATATCTGCCATTTTCCGGGGCTTTATTGTAGAGCGGACGTCCTGCTAAATACTTTTTGTCAATAATCTTATTTTATTTCCCCTGAAACCTATGGGTAGAGGCACAAATTGAGTAAGGACTCATTTTACAGATGTGGAAACTGAGCCTCAGATGAGCCAAAAAGCTTGCCCGGGATCACGCAGGTGAGCGGGGCTGTGGCCACAGCCCAGGGTCCCCAGAGCCCATGCCCTTGGCTGCGGTTCAAGCCGGTTCCGAGAGAAGAGATGGACTATTCAAGGAGACACCCTGAAGCCGCAGGAAGCCTGGCAGACGCTGAAATGTTCTGCCCGAGACTATTCAAGCACCTGGGGTTTATTGTTTTGTTTTGATTTTAAGCCAGAGGGCTTGGGGAGTGGACAGCTGAGGCCCCGGCGGGTGAACGCTGCTCGGTAGTTCAGATCAGACTGGCTTCAGGGACCCGCCGGGAATGCAGGCCTGGCCTAGTCCCGGGAACAGGAGGATTGTTTTTGTCCCACTGAACTCGGACCCGGACATTAGCCGCGGGGTCTGTCTCCACTTTGGAGACTCAGCCCGGGCAGTGGGAGGGCCCAGGACCTCACTGAAAGCTCCAAGTTCGTGTCCCGGCCCCACTGCAGTTGCTGTGTGGCATCAGGCAAGTTACCCGCCTTCTCGGAGACCCAGTTTTCTTGACTGTGACATTGGGCCACCGCTCAGCGTTTTCAGTGCAGTGGGACTCGGCCTCTGCCGCTCGGCCGGGGTCTGGGAAGGCTTTGGTGGGGCGTCTGGGGCTGCTCTTTCTCTACGTGCCCCACCCCAAGGTTTCAATCGGTGCCAAAACAAACAGGCTGAGGCAGGGGTGGAGACACTCTCCAGAGAGGGGCGCCTGAGGCCTGGTTCAGGAGCAACCGCCTTGCCTGGTGGAAGCTGAAAGCTGCCTTGGAGCCTGCAGGGCGACCAGGCCAGGCCTCCATTTGGGAGGAAACAGCACGGGAGGATGGTGAGGGTGAGCCCGAGAGCGGGCCTGGGGCCCCCGGCTCAGAAGGCAGGGGTGGGAGCAAGCAGCGGGAGGGGACAAGCCTCTTACCTGTGCCTTCTCTTCTTGGAGAACGGCCTGGTTGAAGGGGAAAAGGGAAGGGAGGCAGGGAAGAAAATTAAAACAGGTGAGTTTGAGGTTTCTTTTCCTGAGATTAACATATCAGTGGGACTTGGGGGTCAGGACATCCGGCGAATCTTCCTCCACACGGGTGACACTGTCTGCACTTGGAAGTCCCAGATCAAAACCTCCCAGTGCTTCTGTCTTCCCCCAAATCGTCAATAAGCCCGTCTGTGTTGAGGCCGGGCGAGGCTGGGTGAGGGTGATGTAGGAGAAGGCCCTCTGCCTCCTCCCCTACGCCCAGCCTCCCTCGCATCTGTCTCTCCCTAGCTGGGGACTCGTCACTGTCATCATCATCATCATCACGGGACAGCCAGCTTCTCGCTGCGTGCCAGGCTCCGTGCCACGCATCTCTCACACGCTCTTGTTCAACCTTTCCCCCAAACCCCCTTGTGACAACCATGTCACAAGGCACTGAAGCTCAGAGAAGATAGGTAAGTTGCCCGAGGTCACACAGCTTTCACCCGAGTAACTCCCGCTCATTCTTCGGGGCGCCTCCTCTCCACTCTCACAAGCTCCGAGGGAGCTTAGTCCAGACCTCGGCATATAACTACCCATCTCCGCAGCTAGAATGTGAGCAGCTTGAGGGCCGAGTCACTGTTCTGTTCTCGGGGTCCAGAATCCTCATTCATGAAACATAACAGGTATTCAATCAACAGATGTAAAAAATGGAAATTTTTAAAGCCCTGAAGCCTTTTTAATTGATAGAAAAAAAAAAAAAATCTCAATGCACCCTCCAGCCTTAGCTCCCATCTCCAAAAAAGTCAACCATCACCAAGCAAACATTCTGAGAACCTGGAGAAGCTGGGCCAGCAGTGGGGAGGGTGGTGCTCGGTCGGGAAGGGTTTGGGGGGCACCCGCCCCAGCTTCTCCTAATCTCGGGCTCGATGGCCCTTCCCACTAACCCTCCGGGCCCTGGGCTGGTGCAGCGGCGGCAAAGCCTGTCTCTAACCTGGCACAGTCTCTCTCACAGGGGGAGACCCGTGAGTGAGGAGCCACGTGGCTTCCAGGACCCAGACAGGGAAAAGTCGCCCAGACTGGGACAGATTATCCAGCGCAGGGGACAAGATGGTCTCCGGGCCGGGCGGCCACGGTTCCCAGCACCAGATGAACAGCGTTTCACGCGCGGGTCTGCCCAGGTCCTGCCCAGCTGACCCCTGAACAACACGGGTTTGAACTTCACAGGCCCACGTATACGTGGGATCTTCAACAAACGCGTGCGGTGCCGTAAATGCATTTTCTCTTTCTTGTGATGTTCTTAACGCCACTTCCTTTTCTCTAGCTTGCAGTATTGTAAGAATACAGGATATAATACGTAGAACATACAAAATATGTGTTAATCGATTATGTTATTGGTAAGGCCTCTAGTCATTGGTAGACTATTAGTAGTTAAGTTTTGGGGGAGTCAGGCGTTATAGATGAGTTTTTAACTCTGGGGGGGAAGGGCCAGTGCCCCTAACCTCCACATTGTTCAAGGTCAACTGTATTAAACACAAACTCAGCATCGATTGGAGCGTCTGGGCAGGTGGTGGACATAACCGGGGAAATCAAACTGAGTTGAGACCATTCTGGCAACAGGGCTGAGATGGGACCACACCCCTGAACTGGGGCAACTTTGAACCAGGGGTGACATGCCGGGGGGGGGGGGGAAACGCAATGAACTCTTACGTTCTGTTCTGTTGTGATTAATTGCACAAGTAATCCACCACTGAGGTAGGGAAATCGGGAGGTACATAAGCAAAAAGAAAATATAAACCCCTCTTTTCCTATTGTCCACAGTCCACTACAGCCAATAACTCACACGGGAGCCTCAGCCTCCCTGCCCCCAGGCTCCGTGGGACCGGGAACTGCGTATCCTGCCTGGGGCCCATCAGGGTGCTAGACCCTCAGGCGGCTGGTCCCCAGACACCCGTCTCCTTACCACCCAGCCCCCCTCTGGCCTAAGTGAGCTTCAGTGGGCCTCTGGTCCTCACAGCTACCGTCCCATGTGGTACAAGATACAAAACAAAACAAAAAACAAAAACAATTCACAGATAAATATTTTACATAAATGAAATGCTTCCACATGACCTCTTGGTGCCATCCACTCTCGCCCCCACCCCACCCCACCCCACCCCACCCCACCCCACCCCACCCCACCCCACCCCACCCCACCCTGGGCATCCCTGTTCGCAGAGGAGGAAGGACAATACCTGTGTCGCTTGTGTTTCTTGGAACTTTTCTTTTTCTTTTTCTTGACAGGTGATGGGCTATATGACGGGGACCTGTGGGGGAGGGAGACGCTCTTCAGAGGGAGGTTCTTAAAGGCCGGGTTTGGTTTCATAAAGACCCTTCTCCAGCCCCGATGGAGGTCTCAGCTCTTTCAGGGACACTCACAGAGTGATACCCAGACTGATAATAGCTTGTATCAGTTTGAAATGTCAGACTGAGGTTCAGGTGACCCGAGTCCCAATCTCAACTCTACCACCAATTCATGAAGTCACCTTGGGTAGGTCGCTGCTCTCTCTGAGTTCCCCGCCGACAAAATGCCAAGGTGGGAAAAGATTAGGAGTTTCAGACTCAATGCGAACAGGGGGGCTGTCAGGTAGCATAAATGGATGAAGCAGCCTGGGTGTAAGACAGTAAGGGGTGGTGGGGACTGTGGTCAACCAGACAGCACCTGATGCTTCTTGCATCGGCCGAGGGTCCCGTGTGGGAATGCAGGCCTGGACCTCCAGAAAATCTCCTTTTCTAAGCCACTTGCCCCAATTCCACCTCTCATGCTACAATGGCTGGAATTCAGGGTCTTCACACACATTCCCGCTTGGGTCCTCTTAGAACAAGGCTAAAGGGGTGTCCTGGAAACAAGGCCCCAAAAAACCTGGAGGCGGGACCTGTCATTCAGACACTCCTCTCTGCTGCCCCCTGCAGGCTTCTTCAAACACTGCCTCCCGGCCTTTGTGTTTCTCAACTGGCCCTTCTAAGGTCTGGAGCACTGGATATACTTTTAGTCTAATCAGTGGCGGCTTAGAAGAAATTCTGGAAATCTTTTTAAGTACAAAAAAAAAAAATTTAAAAGAAATTGTACATAGAGGGGGAAAATAGAGTACAAAAGAGTCCATAGCTGGCAAAAATATAAAATCCATTATCCTTGGCTTAAACGTGCTAGGTGGGTGTGGTGGAACCAACTGAGGAGCCTGGAATCCCACCCCTGTAGGTTCTGTCACCCTCTCTCTGTGCCTTTCTTTTCTCATCTCTAAAATGGGGACAATAATGCTTGCCGGGTAGATTGTGGTCATGGGTAAAAGAGATCGTGGAGGAGGGCACAGTGCTTAGCACAGCCCTCCACACAGAGACAGTTCTCAAAAACACACACAAAAAAACAATATTCATGGTCATGACTACGCTTCTGATTAACTGGTCATTTACTGTGTGTCAGACACTACGACAGCTTCTTCCACATCTGTTTTTTCATCTAATTCATAGAAAAATCCCAAGAGGTAGGTATCATTACCATTTTGTAGAAGTGGAAACAGAGAAGCGAAGTGACTTGCCCAAGGTCACACAGCTAATTAAGAGGCAGAGAGGGGAACTGAACCCAAGGGGTCACTGCCTGACTCCAAAACCCCTTTTACCCCGGTTTGGTGCCTTCCTTTGGGGGCCTCACCTCCTTCGCTTCTTCCGGGTGGATTTCTTCTTTTTTTTCTTCCCCCTGGAGGAAGGTGGTGGCGTCCAATCTTTGTCGCGGGAGGCACTGTGGGGAGCACGAAGGCTGGGGTTAGCAGACTCAGGGCTCCCCAAGCCCCCAGTCAGGGCTGTCGCCGCCATGGAAGAAGGACCCAGAGCGAGTCCCTAATGGCCACCTCATGGACAAATTTGGTCACACTTCAGACTAAGTGCCTCAAATAAGGAGCTAATGCCGACCTAATGAGACAGACGCTGCACGTTACCCAAACACCAATTGATTATTTAAAGCAGAATTATAGAGGTTAACTGCTCCTTAATAGATTTATTATCGGATTTGCAAATGGTTCACCTTGGTAAATAAATTGCTTTTTAAATCATGAATCGGCAGTTTGGCCCCTTCCCTCCCCAATACGTCTTGTCCATATAGTTCCTGCTGGAAATGTAATCGGAGGCCTATATGTTAAGTGGCAGTTGATTATTAATAGTATATTTGCTGAGGTCTGATGTAATGAGATACATATCTTCCATCGCCTTGCAGAACCTCAGAACCCTCCACTCTTCAGGAATAATTATTTCCCATTCAATTAAATTCTAATGCTCAGGCTGCAGTTAAATGAAGTCGAGTTATCTCCTATTATAATTGGGGCAGGCTCCAGGGATATTTTAAAAACACTATCCCATGGCAAGGGGCGGTGGTTGGGGCTGAGAAACTGCTTGGAAATTGAAACACGCCAATCCCGTTGGACTACGGCGAGAAAATGTAATATTAATAAGAATATTATTGTCATTATTAGCCATAACACAACTACAGTTTATTCACTTATTACGTGCCAAGCGTTTTATATACTTGGATGCTTGCAAAACGCATTGGTGGGGGGCTGATTTTTTTTTTTAATCCTTACCTGAGGATATTCTCTCCATTGCTTTTCAGAGAGAGTGGAGGGAGAGAGAGAGAAACATCGATGTGAGAGAGACACATGGATCGGTCGCCTCCAGCACGCGCCCCGACCCGGGCCGGGGATGGAGCCTGCAGCAGGGCACGTGCCCTCGGCGGGAATCGAACCCGACCCTTCCGTCTGCAGGCCGGCGCTCTGACCACTGAGCCCTCGGGCCAGGGCGGGCGGGGAGTGTGGGGGAGCCTGGTTTTAATCGCCTCATTTTACAGGTGAGGAAAATGAGGCTCCGCAACTTGACGGGGCGGCCCGCAGCTGCAGAGAATTGACCAGCGTCCGGCCGGGAACTGACAAGGTCGGTGCGGTTCCCGCCCCGAGCGCTTTCCCACAAAGCCAGCTGCCTTCTCCAATCTGGTTCCGTGCCATGCTTTTGGAAATCACCCAGCTCTTTACAGAACATCATAAATGCTGCCATGTTGAATTCCATTCCAAGAATCTTGGTCATTTTGGTGAGTTGGGAAAAACCCCCGATAAAGTGGTGACAACATATGCTAAGGTCCCTGCATCACCAGTATAGAAACCATGGAGCTAGAGCCAGAACACTTGCAAGAGAGTCGCTTTTAGCAGGTTAAACATAAATGTCATAGGGATTAAGTACTCAGCTACTTCTTAAAAAAGAAAAGTTTTTATTGATTTTAGAGAGAGGAAAGAAGAGGGAGAGAGAGAAACATCAGTGATGAGTCATTGATCGGCTGCCTCCTGCACGCCCCCTGCTGGGCTGGGGATCGAGCCCGCAACCTGGGCCTATGCCCTGACCGGCAATCGAACCATGACCTCCTGGTTCATAAGTCGATGCTCAACTGCTGAGCCACACCGGCTGGATGTACTCAGCTACTTAACTACACTTACACGTTAGAAAGCACAGAGGATACCACGCATTTCCGGGAAGCAGACAGGCCACCTCCAAATTTTTCCTTCAACAAGTGCCTGACGCAGAGGAAGAGCCTAATACATATTTGGTGAGTGACCAAAGGAGGAATGAATGGATGACATAATTTAGCCGCTGGTTAAATCATCTTGTTTTACATAAACATTTCCCAGTATAACAGCTGCCAGGCCTTGAGGGAAAAATCCCCCAAAATATCTAAGAGGGGAATAAAACAGGAGGCCTGTGTCCAAAGTGTGTTGCAAGGGATGCAGGCGCTCACTCACACCATGTGTCCTAGTCCGGCACAGAGCGAGTTCTCAGTAAGTGCAGTTTCTCTTATCATAAGGATCATGACCATTATTGTCGCTATTAATTTTCTTACCATTATTACTGTGGCTTTAATCACATCAGAGAGAGTGGGTTACAGACAGGAGAAGAGGGGAAGGGGCCCAGACGCTCTACAGTCGAAGTGACAACACGGCATCACTTTTCAGGTTTTCACGCCCAGAACCCGCTTTTCTGGCTCCATGAGACTCCGGCTCAAGTTTGAAGCATCCCTGGTATCCTAGGCCCACTGTCAGGATCGGCGCGGCGCGTGCCCGGTCTGATTTAACCCTCACCTGACTTTGAGAATTAGACCTCAATATTCCCATTGTACAATTGTAAAAACTGAGGCCCAGGGAGGAAAACTAACCTGCCCAAGGTCACTCAGTTAGTAAGTGGTAGCTAGCTCCCCTTTGACCGTCTGGGAGACAATTGCAAGTAAGGAAATTCCCTTTTTCCTCCCTTCTCTCTCCATTACCCTCAGTCTGTTATGGAAACAACCTTTATCCTGTTTCTGGGAGTGAATTCCCCAGATCTGATGTTGAACTTCACTTCTCCAAGCTGACAGGACTTAAGTGTTTCTCTCTCATTGAAATCACAGCCTAACTAAAGCCCGTAGCCAAGACGGCAGCCTGGGTGGAGTAGCAAACTTCATCTACAAAGGCCACTCTGGCTTCCCAAGCCACTTCTTAAAAATCCAGGTTCTTAACTAGAGGTCCTCGTTCATCAGCCTCAGGGGCCTACGAATCCTTTAAACTGGCATCCTCCACTTGAACTTCCTCGCTGGGCTGGAGAGAGGAGCCGGGGTAGCATCTCACCTGCGAGCTCTGGCGGGACTGAGCTCCCGGCAGGCCTTGTCTCTCTCCCAGCTGTTGGTGCCTGAGGCCTCAGGGGCCAGATGCTGGCTCAGCTTTCCAGAGGGTCCATCCTGAGCTAGAACCCTGGGGTTGCTCTGGGGTTCTGTCCTATAGGGGCAGAAATAAAGAAGACAAGTGTTAGAGTATGTCAGAGACCCTCAGTGTTCATCAACCTTCACAGACATCCTAGTATTTCTCAGCTTCCCTTGCAGTTAGGTTGGGGCCCACCAGCGAGTGCCCCTCCCTGCGCCCCTGCCTGCAGATTCCAGATTCCAGGTCCAGCATCGATCCGAAACGTCAGCGTTTCTCAGGCACCCAGCTCATCAAGATTGGTTTTATGACTCGGGATGAATGCATCTGATAAGCCCCTTGCTTCCCCGGGCTGCCAGGAGAGCGGGCCAAGCCCAGTCAATATTGAAGGAAGGACAGCAAAAACACATCCATCTCTGTCAGCTGCTTACGGTGCATCTTTAGAAGTGGAGCTGGGAGATGCTGCAAGCCCAGGAGGAATGAACATTCTAGTCAGGGCTTCCCAGCCCTCCTCGCTGCCAACTCCATGCTTCCAGAACTCCCCTCCATCCTGCCCAGTTTCAATTTTCCCTACACCTCCCTGCCCCCTCCTCCTACTCTGAGGGTCTCATTTCCACGCCTTTGCCCAGGCCAGTCTATCCATGTGGAACGCTGTCCTGGCTCTTCTCAGACAGCACAAGGTTTGTAATGTCTGCCAAGCCCCCAGCAAGGCATGCCTCCTCCCATACTAGTCCTGGCCCAGGCTGACCTGCATTCATGAACTTGAATGCCCTGGGTGTCTGCAATGTGCCTAGGCCAGCTCAAAGTGCGGGGAAGACCTTTCTGAGGAAGCAACAGGGGAGCGGAGAGGGGAAGGATTAGGGGCTAGCCTCGTCGTTTGTGACGGTTTTAAAATGTGTTCACAGATTCTTTGACACTCCTGCCATCAAGAGATGGAGCCTAATTTCCTTCCCCTGAATACTGGATGGGCTTAGGGACTCACTTTTAATGAATACAATAAATTATGGAGAGTAGACTAAATTAGTAGAAGTGATAAAGTGTGACTTCCGAGTCTAGGTCGAAGAGGCAGCTCCTGCCTCGCTCTCTTGAACTGACCACCCAAGGGAAGCTGGCTGCATGGAGGGCCCAATGTGGAGGAGAGCCGAGGCCTCCTGCCGACAGCCGGCACCAACCAGCCGGGTGAGCCGGCCACCTTGGAAGTGGATCCAGCCCCAGTCCAGCCTTTGGATGAGACTGCAGCCCTGGGCGACATCTGACCACAATCACATGAGAGATGGTGAGCCAGCCACCCAGCCAAACTCCTGACTCACAGGAGCCGAGACATAATAACTGTTCATTGTTGTTTTACACCACAAAGATTTGGAGTAATTTGTTGCCCGGTCATATATGACTTCTACACAGGCATGTGCAGGAAGCCAGACATGTGCTCCTGGCAGAAGGAACAGCAAGTTCAAAGGCCCTTGGCAGACGCAAGGAACAGCAAACAAGGGCAAGAGTGATACGGGGCAAGATCAGAGATCAGGCCTTTGCAAGTCCGAGGAAGAACTCTGAGCCCTCTGGGACTGGGATGGGAAGCCTATTGGACAGGAGAGTGGCACGGTCTCCTTTCAAGGTGTTCCAACACTTTGCTTTTCAGCTTTCTTAAAACTGAGAGAGACCCCGGGAGCACGTAGGGTGGGGTTTCCCAAATCTGGCAGTCATTAGAGGCCCCACGGAGCTTTAAAAAAGTCCAGATTCCTTGTTCCCATCTTCGCTGTAATAAATCAGTCTCAAAGGGGTGAGACATGGAACCTGTATCTTAAAGAAACATCCCGTATTGGATCATGAATAAAATACGAATTGGTTACCAGAACTAAAAGGCTCCGCATGATCTGGCCTCTGCCCTGCTGCAAACCCTACCTCCTACCCCTCTCCCTGTCCCTTACTCTCCGCTCTAGCCACATGGCCTCCCTGCTGTTCCTCAAATGGGACAGGGCCTTTACTCAGGGCCTTTGCTCCTTCTGTTCCCTCCACCTGGCATGCTGTTCCTCCAGCTCTCTGCATGGCTGGCTCCTTCCCTGACCCTCATGTAACCTCGTCTTTTTACCTGCCCCATCACTGTGCCTTCCTTTCGAGCACTTGTTACTATTTGAAATGACTGCTTTATGTGTTTCTTTTTTATGTGTCGATCTTCTGGGCTAGGTGAGCTTCAGGAGAGTGGGAACTAGTTTCTTTTCTCACCACTGAATCCTCAGGGATATAGGGCCTGACAGAGTGTGCCCTTTTGCTCAATAGCCATTTGTTGAATGAATGAATGAATGAATGAATGAATGAATGGTCAGATGAATTCTGATGATGTGAGAACCATGGATCAGATTCAACCTCTCCTTACATATAAAGAAGCAGAGGCCCAGGGAGAAGGAGCAGTCTGAGGTCTCACAGCACGTCATCAGACTAGGACCTGAGCCCCATCCGCCCCCCTGTGCAGCCTCACCCATCTCCCTTCCCTGCCTCCAGCTCTGCATCCTTGCAGGGTTTTAAGAAAAACTCTGTGCTCCGTCTTTGCTGAGGAGGATCGGCAGCTGCCCCGTTTTTTACCGCACAGCCCTTCGATGTGGCATTAAAGAAATACTTGAAAGAAGGCAAGATCTTCCGGGGCCAGCTGAAACAGTGAAGTCAAGGGCTGCATGCTCCACTTCACAGAGGGAGGGAGGGAGCCCTGAGTGCCGCGTTCCACAGGCCTCCCCACTCCGCTCCTCCGCTCCCGCTAATCAGAGACCCGGAGCTTAGTTGCTGCTCTCTGTAGTCATGGCAACCAGCAGATTTACAGCCTCTGATAAGAGCTGGGGCTGAACTTTCTGCAAAACTCTCCGAGGATGCCTAACTCCCCAGCCGCTTCCCCTGGTTTTCTCTCCCAACAAAGTGCTTATTCAGCCCAGGGCTGGGCACAGGTTCTGGTGCCCTCAGCACTAAATTGAGTTGAACACCGTTTGGGGAATCTGAGATGAACAATGTTGCAGGGGAGCAGGAAGGGCCCCCAGCCCCAGCCCACCTCTGACAGAGTGGGGAAACTGAGGCTGGGAGAAGCAAGGGGACTTGCTCAAGGCTGCATGATGGGCGACTTATGTTAGAGCTGCAGCTGGGACCCTGGCCTTTTGACTCCCAGTCAAGGGCTCTTTCCACGTCACTTTGTCACAGCAGCCGCTGGCACGCGTCAAGAGCCTGCTCCGGGTCATACCCTGAGGTCAGCACTTCTCATGCGTATCTCATTGAAGTTTCCAAAGACACCCAGGAGTAACCGTGGACATCCCCACTACACAGATGGAGAAACTGAGACCCAGAAGAGTAAGTGGCAAGGACACCCTGCCCCGTGTGTTTATAAGAATTAACTGAGGATGAAGGAGAGCAATTTGGAAAACACTTGGAAAATGTAAGGAAATAGTGAGTGGGGGTGAAATTACCCTGCAAGACCGGGACTTGCCCTGTGTGTTTGGAGAAGGGGCTGTAACTCACGGTTTGGCCCGAATCTCATACTCCACACACAGGAGTGGCGCTTGGTCCTTAGGTTTGGGACATCCCTGACGCTTAATACCTCCATCCCACCAATACCTTCTCCTGGGGGTGCAGCATTTGCTAATCCAGGGTCTCACCTGATGCTGGCAACCCTCTGTAAGTCACTCAGTTTGGCGAACTTATGCCACAGGCATCTCACACCTTCACGTGCAGGTGACTCACCTGGGGAATCCTGATAGCATGCAGGTGCTGACTCAGCAGGTCTGGGTTAAGGCCTGAGCTTCTGCATTTCTAACCAACTCCCAGATGCTGCTGCTGGTCCCTGGACCACACTTTGAGTAGCCAGATTATAGATTTTTACAAAGGATGCGACCCCGAGGGCTGGCCTGGCCAGACAAGCACAGCCCTCTAACATGCTCTCTCTGCAGGCCATTGATGAGAGTGGTTCAGTTCAGTTCTCAGGGCTGAGAGGGTGAGTGTGTGAACAGGGGTGTGTGGGGGGGGGTGGTGGTGAGGGGGGAGTAAACACTGTTGTATATAAAAAATTGCCCAGTTCTCAAGTTTAGGTCAAAGGACAAAAAGAATCATATGAAGAAAAACAAGCTCAGCATTTTTCACCCAGCTCGGCCCAGCGGGTCAGGCCCCCAACCTGCCTGGGCTTTGCACTCTCATCTGGAACACATCCACCCGCCGCCCTCCGATCAACCCCAAATCCACCCCGTCATTTCTCCCTGCACAGGCTGGCCGGTCGATGGCCTACGTGCCCAGTGAGGGGTCAAACTGCTGAGAGGGAGGCGGCGCCGGATTCTTGGGCCTGCCTGAAACGCAGGCTGCCCCAGCTTGGGAACTGGCTGGATTCCAAAATGCTGCAGTTTTCCACTTGAACGAGTTGTAGACGATGATGCCGAGAAGGTGCCCAGGTCCCTGCGTCTCACTGACCCGAGTTCAAGCCCTGATTCTGCCAAGCTGTGTCACCGTGGGCAAGAGTAACATCTCTCGCTGCAGCCCAGGGCGCCCTCAGGACCTTTGTATTAGTTGGAATTGCAGACAGGGTTTAGATTCCTCCAGGGAGGGCGAGTTGCTGACTATATTTTCTTGGTGTGGGAAAAACTGTGCAACGTGAGTCCCTTTCGGGCACCATTGCAGCCGCTACCGGAGGGCACAGAGCAAACCAGATCTGCTGGGAGCGGGGCAGAAGCCCCCAGTCTGATGGGAAGCCTTGTGCCCGGGGTAAGAGGAGCCTTGGTTCAAGAGCTGAGAGTGTAACGACCAGTCCCAAAAGTGTTGCCAGGGACCATTCACTTGTCCCTCATTCAGTCACCGATTCAACAAATATTTACTGAGCACCTACTATGTGTGGGCACTGTCCTAGGCACTGGACAAACAGCAGAGAACAAAACAGGAAAAAATCTCTGCCTGGTGGAGCTTGCATTTTACTGGGATGGGCAGGGGGAGGAGGGGAGCAGCAAATTCACACAATTAAGTGGTGAACTTATAAATTATTGTAAGGCGATGAGTGCTGTAGAGGAAAGAAATGAAGCAGGATTAGGGAGACTGGAAATGCTGTTGGAGGTGGGCTGCAATTTTAAGTGGGGTGATCAGAGAAGGCATAGGGGAGAAGGTAACATTTTGAGCAGAACTTGAAGGTGATGAGAGAGTGAGCCTCGTGCATGCCTGGGAGGTGAGCATAACAGGCATATAGGGCACAGCCAACGCAAAGGCCCTGGGGTAGGGACATACTAGATGCACTGAGGCTAGAACAGAGGGCGCAAAGGGGAGAACAGTAGGGTGTGATGTCACAGAGGTGATGAGGGACCAGATCATGGACCGTCTAGTAGGCAAGAAATGGGCTTTTTCTCGGAATGAGATGAGAAGCCATTGCAGGATCCTGAGCAGAGGGGAGATATAATCTAGCCCAGGTTTTAAAGGGTCTCTCTGGCAGCTTGCTGAGTGTAGACGGCCAGGGAGCTGGATTAAATGCAGGAAGACCCAGGGAGGAGATTATTTATTGCAACAACTCGCAGGAGAGAAGCCAGGGTTCGGATCAGTGTTATCGCTGCCGTAGTGGTGAGAAGCGGTTCAGATTCTGGATGCATACTGAAGTTGGAATCAACAGAGTTTGCTCGTGGGTTGGATATGGAGTGTGAAAGAGAGGGGTCGGGGGTGACGGATGCCTAGGTTTTTGGTCTGAGCTGGGAGGGTGAAGCTGCCAATTAGTGAGCCTGGGTCAGCTGCCGGTGGTGGTCTGGAGCTCAGTTTGGGACATGTTCGTTTTGAGATGCCAGTTAGACATCCATGTGGAGATAGGTGGCAGGTAGGCAGTTGGGTCCGTGAGACTGGAATTCAGAGAAGAATTTAGCACTGGGGAAATGCATCTCAGAGGTAGATTTAGCATTTAGACAATATGTAGCACCAGGGGAGTGGATCTTCGGGGAAGGAGGCTGGAGCACCGGGCTAGAGTGAGGTGGGACGCTGGAGAGGTAGGTAAGCCCTGATGGCATCGTACCAGTGGGATTCGGGGATAACAAGATGACTCAGAGGTGTCCCAGCCACTGGGCTGGCTTTGAAAACGTAACTCGTCGGTGTCTGACTCCTCCCATCCATTCATTCAGATGCAGTGATTCGTTTATGGCCTGCCCGTTCACTCGCCCATTCCTTCGTCAGCTGTTCATTTGCTCACTCATTGTTCATTCACCCGCTCCTCTGCTAGGTGACCTTGGGCAAGTCTCTTTCCCTGTCTGGTGAAGCCACAGCCGGATGCACCTCGCAGGGCTGCTGTGAGAATGAACTGACATGACGCGCGTCCGGCGTTCAGATGGCGTCTGGCACGTGGCAGCACTTTCAATGTCCACGCTTTCCAGGAACGGGTCACATTGCTCTCCGGCCTCACTTGCGAAGCTTGCCCCTGTGGACCCACAGGCTGCTGATTCCGATCCCCTTTCTGCAAACAGCCAAGGCAAGGGATTCTGGGAAGGGGGAGGGCCGGGGGGTTGGAGTGCCCTTGAAGGTTCCAGGAGCTCCTGCCCACCCTGGGGCCTTGGCTGCCCACTGCCAGGCTGAGTGGCTACTTCTGAGGCTACAATGGTCCTTTCCCATTCCGTGCCGTGTCCCGGCTTCTTTCTCTCTCTCAATAGCCCAGGGATGAGATGTCTCCTCCTGTCCTCCCACAGTCACCCACTGGGCCCTTTCATCAGCCAGGGAGGGGGACTTCTGAGAATATGGCACAGTGGGGGCTTCGTGTTCTTGCAGACACACACACACACACACGCCTCCTTATCTAGGCTGAAGTTTGGGAGAAAATTCCTAACAAGCAGAGGGAGAGCTGCCGCTCACATCTGTAGAGAAGACAGAAGAGACAAGCCACAAATCTCGGTGGCGGGCGGCGAGCTCCTGAGGTCTGGGCTCGTTAGTTTTAAAATAACACGGCAGGGAAGTGAGATAAAGGGCTTCTTCTGGGAAGCAGGCAGACACCTCTCCTCACACGGTTGAACCAGCGAGGGGGCCCGTCCCTCCTCCCGAGTTACGGAAACAGAGCTTGCCGGCTGGGCCAGCGGCTGCACTGCCAGACCGCAGGGCCAGAGCTTGTCAGAGCCGGGCCAGCCCTCGGAGGACACTGAACTCAAGCCTAGAGAAGCTGAGGTCCAGAGAGGTCAAGGGCCACGCTCAAGGGCACTTGGCAAGTTAGGGGCTGAGCAGGGACCACCACTCGGTCCTCCTGCAGCTACAGAAGGTTGCTATTGGACAGATCCTAGTGGCAGCTATTGGACAGATCCGAGGCTGGTATGAGTGTTGGCTGCAAATGCCTCATAGGTGCCCCCTTCCAGAAGGTTCTGTCCACCTCTAGGTCTGGGAGAGGGAAGGCAGCCCATAGCCAATGAGCAATTGACAGAGGCTCACAAAAGACCTGCCCCCTTGCCTCGAGGTAGGACTAGCTCTACGGTTCAATTCACACTCCAGAGGTCCCCACTCCAGCGAAACTACATCTGTCCTTGGCTTTCCGCTCCTGCCCTGGCTTCCTCACTCCGCTTCTCCAGAGACCAGGCCCTCAACGAGTCCCGTGCACCCAAACCCGTCTCGGGCATTATGGCTCATGAATTCCAC
This sequence comes from Miniopterus natalensis, assembly GCF_054644295.1. Classification (NCBI taxonomy): domain Eukaryota; kingdom Metazoa; phylum Chordata; class Mammalia; order Chiroptera; family Miniopteridae; genus Miniopterus; species Miniopterus natalensis. The sequence goes on from NC_142100.1 coordinate 21,071,854, forward strand.
CAAAGACACGGACCCAGACCAAGGTTTTCTCAATCAAACTACTAAATGCAGAACAACAGTTAAGTACTGTCTGTCCGGAGTCAGGCGGACATGGGTTTGAATCTCTGCTTTGCTGCTTCTGGACTGTGTTGACTCACAGAGGCTGCTTGGTGTCATCAGGCCTTAGGTTTCCTACCTGAGGCTGTGAAATGTTAGTATCCCCTGCCTCAAGGTAACTCTAAAATGCTTAGCGCGTTTCCTGGGGAACACAGTAAGAGCTCAGTATGTGTTATCCGATGGTGATTGATCATGATGACGGTGGAGGTGGCAGGAGGAACGCAGAGTTTGGTCCATCGCAGCTCCACCAATCAGCAGCGAGCCCTCAGAAGTCTCCGCCTCTGCAGCTCCAGCACCAATCCCCAGCGAGTTCTCAAATCGCACCCTTTCCATTCACCCCCCTCGGGCTTGTCCCAGGGGCCCCATCTTTTGCCATTACCATTCTTCTCTGACAAAGGACGCCCCGTGGGAGAGAGGGATCTCTGGAGAGAGCAGATGTCTGGCTGTACACGCAGGGAGCGCTTCTCAATGCCAACCCCGGGCATCCAGCTGTCCCACCTGTAGGAAATGGCTCCTCCGGAGTAATTCTAATTAAGGAGCTGAAGGGAAAGGTCTGTCCCTCCACTGGGACTTTCATCTGCCTTTTAAAAGTCAAACCTATTAACCGCGGGATTGTGGGTTGATTAGAGAGCTCCATCTTTATTAGGCATCCAGCTACGTGACCGTCTCCCACCAACTCTGATGGGTTCCCCTTGGCTCCAAGAGGACTTGGGGAGGGGGTTATGGCAGGCACAGCCCAGGGGGTGTCAGGACAGCCGCTGCCTACCACATGGGCAGAGGTCTCTTTAAGATCCTTGGTTTCTCTGTTGACAACGGGCAGCAACTGAACAGCCAGGAGCCACCAGGAGCTTGGGCACGAGGCAGGCCGGAGGGCAAATGCCAGTTCTGCCGTTTTGAAGCTGAGATCTTGGACAAGTCACTTCATCTCTCTTCTGCAGAATGGGGTTCATGATAGTGTCCAGCCCGCAGAGATGATGCTAGTAAAGTGCTTAACACCATTCCTGGTGCAGTAAGCATTTAATGAACGCTGGCTGTCACGGTCATTGTAATTATTCATGGCAAATATGCTTTAGATCGGAAGCTCCCAACTTGGCTGTCTTTGCTCAAGCTCATCCCTCTGTTCTCAGGGTCCTCCGTTCCCTTCTCAGTCAGGAGAAGCTTCACACATCTTCCACGGCTCAGCTCAACCACCACACCAGCCCTTTCTGACCCCACCGCCCCTCTCCCCATGGGAATGAATTCTTTGCTCCAACAGCTCTTGGTAAATCCCTCCGGGATGCTGCAGCGTGAACTTGAGCGAGGTCCCTCATCTATCTGAGCCTCAGTTTTCTCATTTTTAAAATGGGTATAATACCTTTATGCATTCAGGTGGTTGTGGGACATATATACTTATTAAACTAAGCACGATGTCTTCTTATTATAATTGCAACTACTATTGAAAGAGGGTTGGTAGCTCCCGTGTGACTAAGGATTTCTGCTTGGTAAGGAGACCTATGAATGATCCTTTCCCAGTCATCTCTGAGGAGGGCATTGCTTCCAATTTGCCTGGAACATCTGGAGACCCCATAGACAGGGGATTGGGCCTAGTGACCTCTGGAGAGCTTGTCCAATTCCTAGATTTTTGTGAGTCACGCTCTTCTCTAGGTCGAAGTCATCCCCATCTTTTTTAATCTTTCTGAACACATCGGGGGTGGTGCAGTAGGGCCCAGAACCGAACACATGGCTCATAAGCCCCCAATTTAAGGATGAGAGTTGTCACCTCCAAACACAGCTTCTGAGCTCACAGGCTGAAGCATGGGGACGCCGACTCCCTCACCTCGCTGTGTTAGAGTAAAGGGATCTCACATTTATCGAGCACCTGCAATGTGCCAAATACCTCATCAGACATTTAAAACCCATTATTTCATTTCGGTCCCATAATAAGCCCTTGAAATGGGTATTGCAAGGGTTGATGAGAAGATGGGGCTCAGAGAGGTGTAGTGATTTGCTTAAGGACACAGAGCGAACAAGTGAGGGTGCCCAGAGTTCTTAAGGAACTGTGGCTGCATGTCCCTGGCCCCCAGACTGTGTCTCCGCGGGGTGTGGTGTGACTGTGTCCCTTCCTCCTGCTAACCACGTCCCCGCGTCCCCGCGCTGCCCGGTGTTCCGCCCTCCCTGTGTCCTCGCCTGCGCGGCTCCCCGGCTGCCTCCCGGCTGCCTGCCGTCTGCACAGTCTATTGACCAGGACGATCAATCAGCCGGCTCGCTCCGACAGCTCAAAAGCACCCCACCGGCCGACTTTCCCCCAGCGCCTCTGCGCAGACCGTGAAACCTCACTAATTTGGAATTTGCAAGGCTTTCTGGCACAGGATCTGCATCGCTCATTCCCGGGAAGCAAAAGTTTGGATGAAACGTCGCCACGTGAACCCCTGGGGGCTTCTGAGCAAGGTCCTGGCGGCCAGAGCGCCCCGTTTCTACTCTTTCCTCTTTGTTCCTTACCCCGGTTTCTTCCACCTGCATCCATTCCTATGTCGGATGATAACTGACAGAGCCATTATAAATGCTAATACAACCACTAATAATAGCAGTGGCCATTCGAGGAGGACCAGCTCTGCGCTGAGCACCCTTCTGAGTTTTGCAGTTGTTTGTTCCAATGATCTTCACCACAGTGATCACCCTCACTTCACCAATGAGGAAACTGAGGCAAGAAGAGGTCCTGCTAACAGGTGGTGGAGATGGAATTTGAACCCAGACCGTCTGCCTCCGGAATCCGTGTCCTACACCATGGTGCCTCTTGGACTGGGCACCGTGGGGGCCATGTATGGATCCTCTGAACCCCAACTGTGGCTCTCATGACTTCAGGGCCCATGGCCCTGGCTCATCTGTCCAGGTGTGTCATTCTCTGTGCCACCAAAGCACCTGAAGTTCTCACAGGGCCCTGAACAGCCCTGGCAGCTTGGCTCAAGGCATTCTCCCTGACAGACGCAGCACAGCTTGACCTTAAGGACGAGGCCTGGAGCTGGGCTGCCGGTTCGAACCCTGGTCCTGCTGCTCTGTGACCTTGGGCAGCTGACTTCACCTCTCTGGGCCTACATGTGGATAACAGCAGTGCCTACCTCACAGAGTTATTTCAGGGATTAATAGGGAGTATATGTAAAGCTCTTGGAACGGTGCCTGATGCATAGTAATTGCTCTGTTTACTAATTAAGAAATGGCATCGCTTGTCTTACTTCCTACTTTCTTTCTCTCCCTCCCCAGGCACTTCTCGAGCTTGTGCTCTGCTAAGACTGAGTATAAAGACTGGGCAGCTAAGTTCCTCCGGTCGAACACTTCGTCCCATAAAGCTCCCAGAGGAGGGCTGACCTGCTCCAGGTCACGCAGCTGGGGAGTGCCAGGGTAGCAAGCAGAACCCGGGGCCCTGGCATCTGGGCTCCAGGCTGCTCTGACGGGGCTCCTCCTGGAAACCGCGCCCCAGCCAGGGCTGCAGGAGGTGGGGGTGGGACCGGCGCAAGGATGGGGAGGCCCGGCTGGGCTGGGCGTTCAGGGCCGAAGGAGGGAAGCCTTCATCCCGCCACAGCTCCGGGGCTGAATCACCAGCCAGGGTGTTTGGCTCAGCATTTCAAACGCATCCTGATGCGCTGGAACAGTCTCAGGAAGAAAAGAGGATTTGCCTTTTGTTGCAATTTTAAAAGAAAGGGGAGAAGTAGCAAACACATTCTCCCTCCCGCCAGAGAGCAGCCCATCGGAGATCAATCAACTGTTTCCAGCCAGGGCCCCTGCAGGTCCGCATTTCCTCAGTTCCATCAGCGGAGAGGAAGGCGGAGAGATGGAGGAAGGGGTGACGAGGCTGGGGCGGTGGAGGTGCTGGAATTATCTCGGCGGGTGCAGGGAGGGGCTCCCCCGTCTGCCTTCACACCTAACAAAGCCAGGAGGAGTGGGGACAGAGACCCGGGCTTCCTTTCTTGCGGGAGGGTCTTGGCGTTTGTTCAGAGGAGCTGCAGACCCCTCCAGAGACCCCCACAGGCGTTCTGCCCACTCTTAACAAGCCCCGTGGAATAACAAGACTGATCCTGGCGCCTACAAGCCACCACCAGATGAGCATTTGGGGGCGGTTTCCAATGAAAATAAACGTATAAATACATGCGTCTTCATCATCTCTGTTGATAGCAGCTGAACCTTGTAGTAACCTTGGAGTTGTCCTTGACTTCGCTCCCAAACTAATGGTCTGACCTATCGGCAAATCTGGATGCCACCTTCAAAATACGCCTAAAATCCAATCACTTCTCTCCTCCCATGTGGCTACCACCCTGGTTCGGGTCCCCATCATCTCTCACCTACATTACTGCAGGGACTAACAGGCCTTTCTGCTCCTGCCCTTGCCCTCCTGCAAAGTATTCCCCGGCAGGCAGCGGGAGGGATCCTGTTAAAACTCAAGCCAAATCATGGCACTCCTCTCTTCAGAGCCCTCCAATGGCTTCCCTAAAGCCACACTAATCACCAGGCCCACACAATCTGGCCCCTGTTCCTACCCTTTTCTCCTGCTCTCTCTACTTCTGCCCCACTGGCCTTTCTGCTGTTTCTCTGACATGCCAATTATAATCCTACCTCAGGACCTTTGCACATGCCATCTCCACTGCTTGAAACAGCCTTCCTCCTGATATTCTCAATATCCACATGACTTCCTCCCTCATCTTCTTCAAATCCTTGCTCCAATGTCACATTCTCAGTGACATCTCTTCCCCAACACCTTATGTAAACCTTATTTAAAGTCACCACCCCTTTCTGTAGTATGTTATCTCTTCCTGCTTTATTTCCCTCTACAGTATTTATTGCCTTGCAATATAATATAACCACTTACTACATGTTTTTGGATTTTTTGTTGTTGATTATATGAGTCCCCCTACAACACACACACACTAGAACCTACATTCACGAGGGCAGGATTTATTATTATTGTTTTTTTGGTCTCTTTTGTTCATAGCTGTTTCTCCAGACTCTTGAATAGTGCCTGCTCCACAGTAAAAGCCCAATTAACATTTGTTAAATGAACAGGTGAGCGGATTCCAGGTTCCTCCTGCTGCAGAGTCCTTTACCCTGCACTGTGCTCTGATATGCTTCCCTGAGCAGGAAAGAAAGGTGTGGAATTAGGTTGCGTGCTGAGAGTGTTAACATCGTGTGACCTTGGGCCTATGTATGGGGTGCAGGGTATTGTGCATGTTCAACATCTGTTATACGTCTGGACTGTTTCAGGGGGGAATGTTGAGAACAAGAGGACTAATGTGCAGACTTAGGGCACTGTACAGCTCTTCACTGCTGTGTGGTTTTGAAGAAGTCGCCTGCCCTCTCTGAGTCTCAATGGGATCGTCATTGCACCAAGAGCACTTTGGTTCAGGTCTTGATCCTGCCTCCACTAGTTGAGAGGCCTCGACTAAAGAATTTAATTTCAAAACCTCTGTTTCCTCATGTCCTACAGGGGGAGGCAGAGGCCACTGGGTAGGAGGGACAGGACACATGAGTGTGAGCTTTGGAACTGAGATCGAGACTTGAATGGTGGCTCAGCTACTCCCTAGCTGTGAATTTCCCATCCTTTACCTTAAATGAGAATAACTTAATCCCACAGAAATGTTGTGAGGATTAAATGGGTTACTGGGTAGATAATGATATGCTAAAAATAATACATAAGTCATATCTGTAGTACTTATATTCCAGTCATCGTTCTAAGTTTTTATACGGTTTTACAACTCACTTCATCATCATCAGAATACCGTAAGGACAACACTATAATTCCTACTATTTTAAAGATGAGGAAACTGAGGCACAGAGGGGTGAAATAATTCACCCCGGGTCACACAGCAGAGCCAGGTTTCAAAGGTCTAAAACCAGCCCTTCCTCCCTCTTTAGCCCGAGCCTCCTGACACCTCTCACACCAGCTAACAGAGGTAGGGGCTTTAGGACCAAGGGACACCCCACATTTCCCGGGCACGGTCCTATATCTTTAAGCACCAGAGTATCTCCTGCACATCTTGAGTGGAGAGGGACTCCAGGTAGCTGAATTTGGGTTGATTAAATCAAGGAGGAAAATCAATTAAATTTAAATAAAGAAAAAAGATTGGAAATCAGGCACAATGCCTTCTTAATTATCGCGCCTAATCACTGGCTGGGAAAAACAACACAAGCCCAGCGCCTGGCTGGCAGCTCGGAAAGGGCCTTGCTGGCTGAAAGGAGAGGCTCCTAATGAAACGCCCATTACCCTGCTTGACTGGTAATCGACGAGGCGCGGCCCACGGTGCAAGGCCGCGACAGCCGCAGCTTTTTAAGGATGTGACAACGCAGGACGCCTTGGGGCTTACCGAGGGGTCGCTGGCCCCAGGGCCCCCTTTCCTTGCCCTACAACTCGCAGTGGTCCTGACAAAGACCGTGCCGACCAGGCAGGGCTGCGTGTGCGACGCAGCAGGTCAATGTGATTACGCGGCTTTTCCCTGCACAGCTCAGAGTTGTTGCGAACACACGGGGCCGGGGAAGATCGCCCGCAATCAGCGAGCAAACGCCTCAACGAAATCACTCTGCTGAGTGTCCCGGCTGCTCAGATCATGGATTACAGCCTTCGAATTGGTCTCCCTGTCTCCCATCTCTCCCCTCCCAGTCATTCTCCTCCGTGGCAGCTCGGGCCGCTTTATAAAGCACACCTCACCGAGCAGTTCCCTGGATTAAATCCCTGCATTGGATTCTTGTTGAGATGAGAGTGGTGCAGGCTCCCGACTGTGGCTCAGGAGGCCGGACGTGATCTGGTCCCAGCCCACCACTTCTCCAGTCCCTGCACATCCTTTGTTCCCAGGATACCAGCCCAATGGAGTTCCCCCCAACCTTTCAAGTACTCTTGATTTCATGCCTTTGCATATGCAGTTCCCTCTGCCTGGAACACCCTTCCCTCCCTCCCCGCCTGACTGACACCCCCTGACGTCACTCCTCCTGAACCACACCCTCACCTGGCTGGGTTTGAAGCCACTCTTCTATGCATTCAGAATAGCTATGCTTCCTCCTGTTGTGGCACACAATACCTGAAATAATTGTCTGTGAGCTCAATGAGGGCAGGGTTTTAATTCTGCTGGGGTTTTTGTTGTTGTTGTTATTGTTTGGTCCCCAAAACCTTGAAGGCATCAAAAACGCCATCTCTCATCTGGGATGCTTTCTTGACTATGAGGGAGTGGGATAAGGTCAACCGTTTGCTTGTTTTCCTGGCCCTTTTAGGAGGTGAACAGCAGTGGCTAGAGCTCTTGGGGACACCAGTGATTCAGTTATTCAGTCACTCAGACAACTGGCCCCCACTTATGGTGTACCTGCAATTGCTCAGCATGGAGCTGGGTCCCTGAGCGTCAGAGAGCTGACAGAGGTGAGATCTTTCCCTGCAACATCTCATAGCTCTGCACCCAGGTGTGCAAATGCACGCTCATAATACCAGGACAGAAGGGATGGACAGATTCCCTCAACAGCTCCTACAGAGGACTAGACTGAGGCCCAGAGAAGCGCTATGGCTTCCTCAAAGTCACCAATGTGATAGCCGGCAGGCGTATGAGTAATGTACATCCCACCTGCCTCCCCTCAAGATCCCCAGGTCCTCTCTAGGTGGGGGAGAATCTTCAGAGCCACCAAATAAGCCAGATCCAGGGAGTTGTTCCTCAGATGGACAAGCCAGAGTGCAGGTGGGAGCAGGCGAGGTTTACAGTGGCACTGGGGTTAGAGTTAGTGAGAGACACAGTGACTCCGAGAAGTGAGGGTCTAGAGACCAAGAGCCCAAACACTGGGTATCTGCTACCGGCCCACCTTCTGGCGTCAGAGAGGGGAAGTTCTCCTAAGTCACTTATTGTCTGTAGTTTGTGGAAGGCAAGAGTTGACTTCATTCATTCATCCAGCTACTCATTCATTCATTCAGCTACTCATTCATTCATTGATTAAACAAATAATTATGGGGTGTCTACTATGTGCCAGGTAGTGTGTTAAGAGCTTTGCAGACATCTTCTCATTTCATACACAACCCTTGAATTAAAGCTGATCTTAAGGTATTGTTATAATTATTCCCACTTTGCCAATATGAGACCTGGAGTCAGAAAGAAGTCAGAACTTTCCCAGGTAGTTATAATGAACCATAATGATCCTAATTAACATTTGTGGATCATTTGTTACATGGCTGGCCTTGTGCTAAGCTAATATGTTGAATTTAACCCTCACAACAAAGTTTCGGGCTAAGTGCCATTAATATCCCATTTTACAGATGAGGTGATCGGTATTTCAAAAGGTAAAGTAACTTCCCAGAGTCAATAGCTGGTCCGTGATGGAGCCAGAATCTTATCTGCTTGATTCCCAAGTCCAGTATTTCTCAACGTGGCCCATGGGTCATCTATACCAGCATCACCAGGGACATTTGTGTAAAATGCAGAATCCGAGGAAAAGGCGCAGGGGTTGGCACTTTATACAAAGTTCCCAGGAGATTCTTACATTCACTAAAGTCTGAGAATGCTGTTGCTGCTCATCAGGTAGGAGCCCAGCCGCTTTTCAACAGGAAAGGAAATATTCCATTCAACTCTCTCACCCATTTGACTTGGAAAACCATAACGAAGGGAAAAAAATCTGCGGACCTCCCCTCGGGCCCAGGAGGGCCGCGGGAGATGTGAGATGAAGACGGCAGAGGCGTTTTGATGCTGATACTCCAGCAGATGTGTTTACGCAAGTCGGTTTGATTACGGGCTCTAAAAATACCCCCTTTAAATTTAGGGGCCCAGAATATTTCCTGGTGCTTTTACCAAAAAGCGGCTTTTCAAAAATTTTAATTCATTCCTAACCGCCACCTCCTTCAACCAGTTATTAGTATTGATGCTGGAGTCCCAGAGGTTGTTGTTGAGAATTATAATAGCAAATCACGGAGACATTTTTCTCTGATTACACAGATTCTCAGCCCGCGCGGTTCTGTCTCCCCACCAGCCGTCCCTCTGAATCAGCAAAGTGCCAGCTGCACTCTCCTACTTCCTTGGGGTGGCTCAATACCAGACAACGTCCCAAAATAAATCTTCCATCAGCCGGACCAGCCCCCACTCCCTTCCTCCCATCCTGTCTTATTATGTTTGTGTACTTTACATCTTTGAGTCATCCTGTGAAGACCTGGAGGCTCAAAGACTTAACTCACAGGTGAGAAAACAGAGGCACACAGAGAGAAAGGGGTATAACCGGCCTGACAGTGACAAAGGATGTGAGCGGTGGGGCTGATCCCGAGCCCGTGAGTCCAGGGGTCTTCTGTGACACCAGGCTGCCTCCCCTGGACTTCTGATCTCCACCACTTACCGGCTTGTGACCTTACTGAACCTCTCTGAGCCTCGGTTTTCACATCTGTAAAATGGGGATAATAATACTCACCTTCCAGGACTATTGTGAGCATTAAGTGACCCATGCAAAGCACTAAGCACAGCGGCTGATACGTAGTAAGCCCTCAGTAAATGGCAGATTATCATCATCATCATCACCATCACCTAGCCCACAACATGTCAATCAATGACTAGTTTTTAATATCAGAAAATTTTGACCATTTTTTTATACTGCTCACTTTTTTTTTTTAATTGAGAAGAAACAGTGTCTGGCAAGAAACATAGTAGGTGTTCCATACATATCTGTTGGATATTTTATGAATGAATAAAAAAATGGTCCAAAATCACTAATCTCATTCGAGGTTTTGACCAACTAAACGTTTATTTCAGTTGGAGATTAGGGGTGATGGCAACTGGCTAACCGCTCACACAGCCCATCCACCCACAGGCCTAAAGGCCTGGCCACTCTCACTGCTCGTCCGTTTAAGACTCACTCCCCCCCCTCCCCCCCCCCCAGTCTTCCTCAATCCCACCTTCCTCTGAATTGTTCCCACACTACTTGGCTTTAGAAAAATTTTTTTTCCTTCATCCCATACGGGAGACGATTGTTCTCAAGCCAGGACCGCAACCCTCCTTGGGGTTGGTGGGTCACATTGAGGGGGTGAACTAGTTGCCTTATTTGTAGGACTATTTAGGGCTTTTAAAACACCCGCTAGGCCTCTAGACCAGTGGTTTCCCATAAGGGTCATCAGGGGAACTTTTAAAAAATGCTATTGTCTGGGACCAGCTCAGACCCATTAAACAGAATCTCTAGGGCAGGGGCCTGGGCACTGATATTTTTTTAAAAGCACCTCCTTCCGCCCAACCAGCGTGGCAAAGAGGTTGAGCATTGGCCTACGATCCAGGAGATGGGGGTTCGATTCCCGGGCATGTGGGCTCGATCCCCAGCTGGGGGCATGCAGGAGGCAGCCGACCAATGACTCATCATTGATGTTTGTCTCTCTCTCCCTCTCCCTTCCTCTCTCTAAAATCAATAAAGATACATTAAAAAAAAAAAAAAAAAAAAAAAAGCCCCACCTTCCTCCCAGGAATTTATTCTAATAGAGTCACAGCGATAACTACTGCTCTAGAGCATTTCAAGTTTATGTATCTGACTTTCTCGCCCGCCTGCCTGGGAGCCCATTGGGAGCAGGTCTTGCTCACCTCTGCACCCACAGCTTCTACACAAAGATTAACAGGCACTAAATAAGTGTTCACCTAATTGAGTGCGCTCTTTCGTATTAAACGCCACGGCCCTTGATGGCCCGTGAAGACGGTGCTTCTGAGCTGTTTAATCTCTGAGTCCGTTTCCCCAGCTCTACACTGAGGGTGAGAATAACCCATTTCCTAGACCTGTTTACGGTGAGCGTGGAAGGAGATCATGTGGCAAAGGGGTCTGGGGCGTCAGAAATGTCCACAAAATGTGCTTTTTTTTTCTGTTTCTTTTCCCTTTACTAGGTCCCATGCAGGCAGGCAGAGGAAAGGAAGGCGAGAAGCATGCTTAACCTTAGCGGGACACGCACCTAATCCCCGAGTTGCCACGCCTCGCCATCCCGCCACCGCCGCCTGCAGCAGCATGAACCATGGGCCCAAACTCTGTGCAGCCTTTTTATTTTTTAGAGAGACAGAGGAAGGGAGAGAGAGAGTGGGACACTGATGTAAGAGTGAAACATCGATCGGCCGCCAGGGGTAGGGCCTGCAACCTAGGCATGTGCCTAACCGGGAATCGAATCGAACCGGCAATCTTGCGGCGCAGGGATGACGCCCAGCCCACTGAGCCACACCGGCCACACATTCTCTTTTTGAAAGGACTTTACATTATTTCCATTAAGCCAGTGACAACCCTATAAGGTAGGTATTATGATCCCAGTTTTCAGATGACAAAGAGGAGGCTCCAAGAGGTGACAGAACTTCTCCAAGTCACACATCAGTTCAGGAGCAATGGGACTTATCAGGTAGGTGAGGAGGGGCGGCTGTCACAGAGCCTGAGGGGCAGCCGACCTACAGGTAGGCCCCCGTCCTCTCACCTTCCTTCCCTACCTGCTCCCCAGGCAGCCTTTTGCCCTGGCACACTGAGTCCCCAACTCACATTTGAGGGAAACAGAAGCAGGTGAGGCAGAGAGGGGAGACACATCCCCCCAAGGCTGTTAGGGAAGGGAGGGCGAAGCTGTTCGTCTGCGCTGATTGATGTGGCGCTTGGGGATCTGAATTCTCTGATGTAATTACACTGTGTGCTCCTTGCGATAAGGAGATTAATCAGTCCATTACGCAGGGGCTGCTTCGCCCACAGATGGAGGTAATTGAATGGAGACGTTGGACATCGCCAGGTCCCAGCCAGCCAGCCGGCCAGTCTGCTCTGGTTACAGGCAGGTGGCCGGCCCCTGGGCCGCGAGGCCATCGCTTCCATTGTTACTACCATGTACTAGCTTGTTTTGGATCCCCTTGTGGCTCAAGGCACACTGCATATATTATCTCACCTAATCCTCACCATGGACCTGTGAGTCGGCCACTGTTCCTGGCCCCATTATACAGAAGGAATAATGGAGACTCAGCTACTTGAAGACATTTTCCCAAGAGCCACAAGAGCTAGTCAAAGTCTGGATTTGAATCCAGCACAGGCGGATGCAAAAGCGCCCACAATTATTAAACTGCCTCCAAAAGAGAAGAAAGAAAAGAGATGGGGTCAACGGCTCACAGCCAGCTGGTCCGCTCTCTGGTGATCTGAGCGAACAGGTGAGACGAGAGGCGTTGTTTTGCTTGAGCTGCATGTTCCCTTGCGAACGCTCAGACTCACTGCTGATGTTTCAAAATCGGGCCTTTCGTGCACACAGTTTAGTTTTAAGAAAGATTAGATTGGAGACGAGGGACCTGCATTGCTCTCCCAAGGCAGCCGTCAGTGGGATCTAGGTGGCAGTGGCCCCCAACTCATCTGAGTCCCCACCTGGCTCACTTCACTCATTTATGGTCCCTATGACCCTGGTAGGTATTTAATTTCCTGAGTCCCTGGTTGAGAGGCTAGTTTCTCCTGCTCTCCTCTAAAGTGGGGATGTACAGAGCTAGCCACCGCTGGGGCCGGCCTGCCAGGCGGCCACGACCAAGGTGATAGTTGCTAACCTGATTCCAGGCGCCTTCTAAGAAATGAACTGGCTTCTGTAAGGCCAGCGCAGAAAACCGAGGTATATCCTTTCCTCTTCCAGGCAGGACGCAGGAGGGTGGACATACCCCTCACGGGCTAGTGGTGCTTGGGGACTGCCCCCTGGGGCAGCACCTGCATTCTCATTTCCCTTGTAGGTGAGATACAACCAGCCACCCACTTTCCCTTTTCTCACCCGGGACTCTTGGTTCCCAGGCTCCAAAATGCAGACTCAGCCATGGTCAGGTTTTGGGGAGTGCCATTAGGCCGATGCTGTGGCCTCCGGCAGCTGGGATTATATTTCAGCATCAAAATGCATGGTTCCCAATGTGTGTCCACAGTCCCGTGCTGATTGGGCTGCTTCCCAATCACAGAAAGCGGTTTCTGTAAATGCAGGTTCCTGGGTGCCCACCCTTGGGGACTTTGATCCAATAGGTCCTGGTGGAGGAGGGGTGGACTCCAGTATCTCTATTTATAGAAAGCCCTCCAGGCCTCGATCCCCGTGCCCAGCCGGCGGTGGGAACCACAGATAACAGGCTAAACCACCCACTTTGTTCCACCTGCTCTGCCTGCGTTTCTTTAAGTGTTGACTTCCCTATTAGGGGCTCTCCCGTTTCTATTTTCACCTCACCTTGAACTCCCCCAAGGATATCTTCCTGAGCCTGACGGCTTTCGCTCATTTTCTCCCTCAGCCAACTGAATGATATCCTTTGAGCTTAGCTCAGACCCCCGACGCCCAGTACCTCAGTGCTACACAGGCAGGGAAAAAACACACCCCACCACGGGATCCTGGGGGAGACGCACTGGCCTCCCGCACCCTGAGCCCCGCACCGAGGTTTCTCCCAGGCTCCTTCGCCCACCCATCCCCTTCCTCTCCGTTTCTACGCATCGCCTTCCTTTCAGGATCAATTAACAGGAACAAGAGCGGGTTTATCTCTGGGCTTTGGTAACCTATCAGCTGTCGCCAGGACCTCCGTGGCAGGTACTTGGAAGGAGCAGGTCCTGGGCCGCCGCGGTAGGTGCCGCCTGGCACGCTGAGTGTGGATTACCGCGCCCGGGGCCCCCCGCAGATGGGAGATAACCATCTAAAACTCCCGAAGCCATGGAAACAGCAGCTCTTAAGGTGATTTTGCACGCACACAAGAGGGGGAGAAGGGGTTTGGGTGAGGGCGCCTGTCCCCTCTGCGGCTACCCAGGCTTTCTCTGTGCCTGTCTCGGGGGCCAGTTTCGAAAGGGTAGGAAAGGAGACAGGTGGGAAGAGGGCTTGGCTGTGGGGTAAGCGGTCTGCACAAAGTTTGCACAAAGTCTGCTTTTTCTTTCTTTCTGTCCTCCAGCAAGCAGGCTGGGCCATAGTAGTGATCATGGTGGTCATGGTGGTCATGGTGGTCATGACAGTCACAGGTACCCAGCGTGTGCCACAGGCTGGCTCCAGGGGGCACTGTTCTGCGTGCTCTAATTGCATTTGATCCCTGCCACAGCTGTGACATACGTCCACCATGGTGGGGTTGCAGGTGAAAAAACTCGAGGCCTGGGGAAGTTCAGAGACTTGCCCAAGCTCATGCAGCCAGGAGGAGGAGGAGCCAGGCACCGCCTACTCTGAATCTGTCATCTGATGCTTAAAGGCCAGGTTGTGTGGCTATGTCCTGGGCTCTGTCCCCACTTGAACATCCCCAGTGGACCTGTAGTTTGTGACTATCTGCTAGACAGGTGTGTGCAGCCAGCCATTTGAAGAACTTGCAATGAAGCTGGGCAGGTCAGATTTAATAAAAACAGACCATTGGCTCTAACATTGCCAGGAGCTGCGCTGAGAGCTTTATGAGTACTATCTCGATTAATCCCCCCAGCTACTCTATTACCCCCGTTTTACAGGTAAGGTTCAGAGAAATTAAATCATATGCTCCAGGTCATATAGGGTGTGGGTAGAGACCTGTTGGCTTCTAGAGCCCCAAGCTCTGACCCAATAGATTCACAAAAAGGTCTTATGGGGGTAAAGAGATAGATCATGATAAAAAGCCCAGGGTGCCCAGGTCTTATTTGTACAAATGTTCATTGAGCACCTACTATGTGCCAGGCACAATACCAGGCACTGGGGATAGGTTGTTGAGAAAAACAGATACGGTTTCTGCCCTCGTGGAGGTTACAGTTCAGTGGAAGATGCAAAAGGTATACAATTAGGCAGAGCTTGGAGGAAAGGAAAGAGTATGAGGGGGGCATGCAACGGAGGGCGGCTGGAACAGAAAGGAGCGCGCGAGGGAAGGGCGAGATGAGACTAGAAGGGCAGGCGGGGGCTGACTTTGCAGAGTCTGAGAGGCATGGGTGGGCGTTTGGGCTTTATTCTGAGAACAGGGGGCAGCTCTTGTGGTCAGGCCCACTCTTTGGAAACACCCCTCTGGCTCCAGCACAGGGATGGAAGCATGAAGGCGCATGTATGTAGCACGTAAGAGCCGTGTGCAGTGGGGGCCAGGGCCAGCGGTGGGAAGCAGGCAGGAGGCCCGTGCGGGGATTCTGACAGGAGAGGAGGGCAGGTTGAGTAAGGGGGGGCTGTGTAACTCGTTCCCTAAACCCAGTCGGTGCTGCCTGTCGTGAGCAGCATCGCGTGGAGGGGTGTGGATGACTTCATAGAAACACCTCCCTGATCTAAGGAAGCAACACCTCTAGACTAGAGCAGTGGTTCTCCAACTGGAGTGTGCCTCGGAAACACCTGGGGGGCTTTTCATAGCACAGCTTGCTGGGCCTCCCTCCCAGACGGTCTGATTAGTTCCTCTGGGCTGCGGCCCAAGAATTTGCATCTCTAAACAGCTCCCAGGTGATGCCGCTTCTGCTGGTGCAGGGACCATGCTCTGAGAACCAGGAGCGCCGCGTAAAAGGCACCCGATCTGCGGCTACGTTCTCTGGAGCTGAATCCAGCATCTGCCCCTATTTAACCCGGGTAGAACCTGATCACCTCTCCAGCGCTCAGCTTTGATCATCTGTAAAATGAGACCAGTAACATCGACACTGTGAGTTAGCTGTGTATTTGTAGTAAATCAGATAAAAGGCTTATCATTATAGTACTTGGCACATGAGAGGCTCAATAAATAATAGTCATTATTGTTATTACCCAGAGAAAAAGCTAAAACCAGCACTTAGCCAATAACACATTCGGACTGAGACTGAAAAATGGTATCCTCGATGAGCACCCAAAGCCTGGGGTCACTGAAGTGACGAGTAGCTAATACTGGTGAATCATGACAAAAATTTGGTAACACACATGGAGGGGTTACCCTCGGTTAAGCGAGACTCAAAGGCAGACAGGAATCAGAGGGTGTTTCTTCACGGCTGCTAAATCAGATTGTCTACTTATCCATTCATTAGGTGGGAAACCCCTTCATTCATTCATTCATCCTCAATTTTTCCATCCATCCATCCATCCATCCATCCATCCATCCATCCATCCATCCATCCATCCATCATCCATTTATCCAACCACTTATCCACAGAGTTTTCTAAACCCCTACTTTGGGTGAAAAACTGTCCTGGGTACTATCAGTGGAATGGATCTAGCATTTGCGCCCTTCTGGAAATTCAACTGGTTCATCTTTCCATGGTTCATCCCGGAGACCTGACTCGCCCAGGGCAGCCTACGCCCTAGAGGAGGCGGCCGGGGAGCAACAAAGAGCAACGTGTCCTCAACCAAGAAGCCCAAAGGAGAGAGGCGGTTAAGAGCTGAGGCTCTGCAGAGAGGCGGGTCTGAGGGAGATAGATTCCTGAGAGCTGGCCCAACCGTCACCACTGGAGTGGCCTTGGATGAGTAACCTACTTTGCGAACCTCGATTTTCTTCTCTAGAAAAATGGGGATGTTGATAGTACCCATCTCGTGGGGGTGGTGGTGAGATCATGCATAATATATACAAAGAGGCTGGCACGATTCCTGGTATATATTAATTAAATGCGAAACAAATCCTAGCTATTATTGTTAGCTGTGTAGCGGGGTTCATGAGGGTCGGCGGGGCAATTTGCTTGGATCAATGTCTTCATTATCGGCTGAAGCCAAACCTTTCTTAGGGTTTCCACTGAGAATATAAACCCCCCCAAATGAGAGAATGGCCTTTTTCCTCCCTTCTCCACAGATCTCTGCCAAATAAGTCAGTGTCTGGCTTGAGAAGCAAAGAAGAGAAGCACCTACCAGTATAATTCCGATATTCGGAGTACTTTCTGCAGTTCCAAAGCACGTTTATGCCTTTCCTCTCATTTTATCCTGGTAAAACCCTAAGCTTTCAACAAGCAAGGTTTCCTTAGTCTCGTTTTCTGAAGCAGGAAACAGGCCCAGGGAGGTTGAGCAGCTTGCCTAAGGTCACACAGCAAGTTAACAGCAGGGGTGGGGCTAGTTTTCTTATATGTTTCTTTTCACTATATCACAAGACAACCTAAGCTCAATTTCTTGGTTTCCCCCCTTTTAATAAAAAGGAAACCAGAGAACTTTGGCTGACTCCTCTGGTACTTTATACTCAAATGCCATCACTGGGGGGGGGGGGGGGGGGGGGTAATATGCCTGCATTTTGGGCTATTGTGAATTATTAATGACAATCTCTTTAGTGTGTCAATTCTATTCCTTTGTTCAAAACATTCTGTTTGGCATTGGCAACAGCACTGAAATAAATAGTTTATTTGCCAATAACATGGCTTGTTAAATTTTAATCAAATAGAGTATTGTAAGCACGCAGTTATTTGGGATATACCCCTTGGGAGTGAGAGAGATCGCTTTAGAAATGAATTAATAACGGAGCCTTTGGAAGCGAACATGAAATGGCCAATGGGGCCTTGATGTGGATTATCCCGATTTGAGCTGTAAATCAATAGAGCTGGTCTCTCCCCACTCCCATTAAAATTTCCTTGCTAATTATTTTCAGAGGATAATAAGAACCACCAGATGTAAGGGTATTGTTTTGCTTTGTTTTCTTTTGAAGAGCACGAGCTCGTCTGATGATGCTTTAAGCAGGGAGCCCCCGTGTCATCACCTGTTAAATCCTGGGGACCTGACCGGCGGAGGAAGGGGCACTCTTTTTCCAGGCACATCCCGTCCCCCTGGATCCAGGTGTGATGCCGTGACTTGCTTTGGCCACGGAAGTGCAAAAGAGGTCGGTGCATCTTCCTGCGCCCCCTGCCCTAGCGAGCGCACACATGCCAGGCGGCGGGGGTCCGTTCAGTCTGGGCTCTGGAGCGAGGGCAACACCGAGCAGACTCCCATCAAGCGCAGGCGGGCGAGCAGTGTGAGCGTGAAAGGAAGCCTCTGCAGAGTCCCTGAGGTTTGGGGAGTGCTGCTCCGGTGGCACGCAGTTGCTACCAAGCCTGTCCTTACGGTCGGATACGGGGTGAAGCACCGTGCACATGGTGCCCTGGGAATCCCATGCGTGTGTGGCCGAGACAGCGAACCCAGGACTTCTGGTTCTCTGCGGAAAGAGGCTAGTGGCTGACCCATCTCTACACAGCCCCTGCCTGGCAGACTACCGGCTCTTTAGTGGATACCAGGGATGTTTTCTGAATGAACGATTTAGAAATACGACAGCGTGATCTCGGGGGTTCAATGGCCAATGTGACGATGGTGAGGATAATGATGGTGGCGGCAGCTACCTTACTGGTGGAACTCACGCTAAACGAGCCGACGGGGCGCACTCGCTCAGTCCTCACAGAAACCCCCGTAAATATTAAAGCTGTTTTCACTTTGCACGTGAGAGGGCCAGAGATGCGAGCCAACTGACCAGCGCCGTTAACTGTGGCCGAGCCAGGATTCAAACTCACATGCATTTACCCCGCGCGTTCTCAGTGAAGGTGGGAGAGATCTGATGCTGCGGACGCTGTGCAAGGCACAGGGCCGTCTCCCGAACAGAGAATCATCCAGCCCCGAGCGCCTCGAATGCCAAGAGGCCTTGAGGCAGCCCTGCGATGCTCTTAACCCATAAATTACACCGTCTCTGGGCACATCAATCTTTTCAGAAATGAGGGAGACCAAAGCATCAAGATTTCCACCCCATCCTCCTGGAAGATTTATTGGAAATAAATAAACGTGTTTCCGAATCGATCGCGTTATAAAACATAGGCCGACACACAACTTTTCAGGGGCGCACACATTTCCCATAAGGTGGGGGCCCCCTGAAAGGCGCTGTGACTAGGAGGTTGCGCAGGTAGTTTCACGGGTTCCCCGGGCCTGAGGCGGCTTAGCCAGCGCCCGCTGTCCTTGGTGCTGAGTCACCGGCCGGCTCTCAGGGACAGGAACCAGCAAAGCCCCGGGGCTGGGCGCACGCGGGGCTGCTGCACCTTTTCTTTTCCAGCCTCCCGGCCTCAAGGACACTCCGAACCCACCTTTGGGACGCGTTAATTAACATGCCGGAAACGCTGCCATTTTTTGAGTCCATCTCGAAGGATTTTCGTTCCGGGGCCTGACAAGGTGGCCATTGTTTTCCTTCCATTATTCATCCCTTCAACCTTCAAGGACTTTTCCGCCACTGAGCACACAGCCCGCCACACATGCTGATGCGCGCGCACACACACACACACACACACACACACGCTCCACATTAAGAGGCGCAGGAGGGAGCAGGCGAGCTCAGATGAGACTGAGAGGTGGGGTGTCCCGAGGAGGAGCTGAGGGAGTGGGATGATGGAGTGCAGAGCTTCATTCTCAGGGAACACTAGCCGGCGGCCAGGACTTGGTTGGCAAGTGAGAGCCATGATCTTCCCTCCCACTTCGGGCGAGGAGCTAAGGTGGATAAGATGTTTGATAAGAACAGGAGTGAGCTCCTCTCACCCCAAACACGTGTCTCTGGATGTCCTTATGTCCTCCCGGAGGCTGGAAGACCTGGAGCGTGAGGTGTGGAGGACCCAGCACACAGGAGTAATTCTCCAAGGGTAGGATGGGATGGGAAGCTGAGTGCCACGGAGCTGAAGTCCCTGTCCTCATTCCTGGGCTCCTCCGGACCATACCTGGGAGGGCTGCTTGTCCAAGAAGTTAACGGAGATGCATGAAAGAAGGCCACCGATTCCCAGTCCGCCAACTCGGACCTCACCTCCTTAGTTGCCACTGAAACCCGGTTTCAGCGGAACCAGGTCCTAAGATGAAGCACCTTAGGGCCTGGCATATTCTACCTTGTGTGGGCTCCAGAAAATACAAGCACTAAGTCTGCTGTGTGCGTGTGCGTGTGTGTGTGTGTCTGTACCAGACCCAGACGCAGTTAGCTGCAGAACATTCATGGAGATCTGACCCCTGTAAAGGACATTGGGGTACAGAAAGATCCTCAGGGAGCCTGGGTATAGGGATGAGGGCATGGGAGTGCACACATATGTATTCACCGTGTTGTGAGCTACGCATGGATGCATGTGAAAATGCCCAGGAGTGTTCGACGGTGGCCCTGGTTATGCCGGCACTTAAACAAGGCTGAGCTATTATCAAAGGGGAGGGAGCATCCAGCAGACTGTTTTGGAGCCGTGATGCATGTGGCTATTCTGGGCCTGGTGGGAGGGAGGCAGGGAGGGGGGCTGGCCGGAAGAGCAGAGTTATTTCAGGACATCGCAGTCGGCAATTTGTAGCCTGAGTGTACAGCGCAAATCTGGACAGACGGGAGGGGCCACGGACCCTGAACTCCTGGGAGCCAAAGGACATCCCTAGATGGCCCCAGAAGAGATGTGCTTCTGTTGCAGGGCAGCATGGATGGCACAGGCCTGGGAGGCACACAGGCTGAGCTGATGCCTGCTGTGTGGCCGTGGGGAGGTGCCCACTGATCTAGGCATGTTGCCAAGTACCTTACATACATTAGCTCATGCATCCTCCCAACAGCCTTATGACATAGCCCCCGTGTTCCCATTTTACAGATGAGGAAACTGAAGCTCAGAGGGTAAAACCAAGATTTGCACTCAGGTCTCCAAATCTCAAACTGTCGGTCCTGTGTTCTTCTCCCTGCCTCTGATTACTGACAATGAAGCAGGGCTGTTGGGACAACTAAATGGGACGGTAGGTGCAAAATACCCAGCACGCTTTTGCCATGTGGTATCTTGGCATATAGACATCTTGGTAGGATATCGCTTGATTTCATGAGCGCTCTTTGAAACTGCTTATTTGAAAGTACACAGGAAATGTGTGGCACTTTATTCTTGTGGGGAGATAAAGGCAGGTCTTAAAAATCCAGCAGGGACTGGTTAAATTGGGATTTTGAGAGGGGTATTAGCTCTTTGGGAAAAAACACTTT
Source organism: Miniopterus natalensis (assembly GCF_054644295.1). Lineage (NCBI taxonomy): Eukaryota > Metazoa > Chordata > Mammalia > Chiroptera > Miniopteridae > Miniopterus > Miniopterus natalensis. The sequence goes on from NC_142100.1 coordinate 21,092,673, forward strand.
GGACTTCAGTATTTTTTATAGGAACCTCGGAGAGTAAAAAGCGGCAATGTTAATTACGCTGATAAATCACACCATTGCATGTGCTCTGCTCTTTAAAACAGTCTTGCGAAGTGTGATGGCAAGAAGTCACTGTCCCGTGTAACAACTGAAGACACTGAGACACATTAAGGTTTATGGGGTCGTCCAAGGTCACAGAACAAACCAGCGGGACAGAAGCGATGAAACCCCAGCCTGCTCCTTCGGGTGCTGGCCCCCAGCCCATGAATCTTCTCAATGAAGATTGAAAGTAAGATCTCACAGGGGGTGTAATTGTCCCTGCTGAGCGTCTGTTCTCTGCTATTATGATGTGAGCAGCAGATTCTTCTCTGAGGGGTCCATTCCCTTCTCTCCTCAGTCCATCTGTTTCAGGCAAAAGTGCCCTCACCCGAGCTCCAAGGATGGGCACGTGATCCAGTCCTGGCACCACACGTCCCTGGGCCACAGCGACTGGTTCCTAAGCAGGCACCTGCGCAAGTCAGGCCAATCGAGCCAATGAGACTCCATTCTGGGACTTTTATTAAAACTATTTGGAAGGGACCTCCTTTGCTGGAGGTGGCTAAAGACGATAAGATGAAAGCTTGGAGCTCTTGTCACCCTACGAGAAGATATTGCCTAAGAAATGAATAGGGGGGACATCATCGTTTAGCTCCTGGATCCAGCTAGACCTGAAGCTATTCAACATTTTGGTTATGAAAACCAATACATTCTCTTTATTACTGGAGCCACCTTGGTGTGGTTTATGTCCCTTGTTACCAAAGGACTACTAACTAATGCAATCAATCAGTCTCATTATCAACAAGGGAAAACTTGACTGTAGTCCTATAAAATGTAGGAGTCTCTGGTACGAACAAGAGTAGCTGAGAGCATGTACGCGAGCTGCCTGGGTCTGAGGACAGCCCCTGCTGCTCTCTCCTGAGCGGCTTTCATAAGGTATGTTAGCTCCCCGTGCCTCGTCTGTAAAGCAGGGCACATCCCCTCCCTCACAGAGTCACTGGGAATGTTAAATGAGATATTATGTGGCTAGTGCTTAGAATGGAACCTGGCGCAGAGTGAGGATGCCGACCCTTGAGCAATGTGGGGGTTAGCTAGGGGCACCAACCACCCCGCAGTTGAAAACCCACATATAACTGCAGTCGGTCCGCGTGTGAGCTCCTCCCCCCCAGCTGACCCTTGGACAATGCAGGTTTCAACTGTGCGCGCCGCTGGGGGAAAAAATCTGGGTATATGTGGACCTGCGCAGTTCAACCCCGTGTTGTCCAAGGGTCAGTGGTACTTGGTAAATGTTTCTGTTGGAAAGCTGATGAGAAAGAAATTGTTTTATCCCAACCTGGGACCCTCAGAGGCACCCTGTGGAAAAGTTGATGTTATTAGTCACAAAATAAGCACAATGGTTTTTCAACTTCTGAGCCCCCACTATCTGTCCTATATGATTATTTCACATGAGCCATATAAGATGGGTAATTTACTATCCCCATTTCATTGGCCATAAAACAAAGCTGTGCTCAAGACAATACAGACGGGGCGAGACAGAGCCGCCACTCAACACAGGCTCGCTTCCTCCACAGCCCTGTGACCCTCAAAGGCCGTGTCCTAAGCCTCAGCTGCTCGCAGACAACCGACTGTGATTCCTGCCCATTTATGCACCTGTTTCCCGGAGGAGCATTTGCTTAATATAATTCCTGAAACTGACTTGCTTTTTGACTTACTGTGTTTAGTTAAAAATCAGAAACCTCACATCGCGGCTGTAAATGGGAAAATAGGTGTCCTGTTCCGAAACAGCAGACAGCTTTAAAAATAGATGCGATGAAAAGAGAGGAACATAATGAAATTCCAGCTATGCCCTGCGACCTGCCCCAGGCTCCGGGCCTGACACCTGCTCCCTGTTCTGTTAAGAAAGGAAGATTAGCACGTGCTGAGAGGTGTGAAAAACACAGTGGCCCCGGGCTGAGACAACGCTGAGGACGACCGAGGGACAGAAAGCGAGTAAAAGGGCCAATTGCTTTCTCACCCTGTTATGTCATGCTGTGTCCACCGGCCACCTAAAATAGCCAAATAATCATGTGGATCCAAAACTTGGGAAAACTCAGCATCCTGCCCTCCAATTTCTCTGTTCCCTATGGGCCCCCCTTTCTAGACTCTGCCAGGCCCTCTCTCTGTCTCTCAGCAGTTGGCCGTTCTAGGTGATCTCTTAGTTAGTACAAGATTGGAATTAAGCTAAAAAAAAAAAGTCTTCAATTCACAAGGGTCTTTCCCCCGGTGAGTCTTGGAGACAGTGGGTTGCTCGCCGACATAAACATCTACCCGACTGCCACCGGACAGACACACAGACCCTGCCCCCCGCTTTCGGATGAGTCAGCACCCACCCACTGCCACCGGGAGCGACTCTATCTGCACCAGGAGAGCGCCACGGTTGCCACGGCGACACCTTCTAAATGAGGCCGGTGATGCAGTTCTCCTGGGGAATGTGGTGTCCAACAGGTGACTGGGGCGCACGTACCTGACTCGGGCTCTTGGGGAGAAAGACTTAACATGGACTCACAGACAGACTCCCAAGAATCACTGAAAGGGAAATGGAGCAAGTGAAAGAAAGGCCTGCCAAGCTCTGAAATGTACGCTCCAGCAGTATGGCCCTGGGTAAGTCACTTAGCCCAGATCCAGGCACATAAATGACTCCCCCTGCCCTGGCTGGTGTGGCTCAGTTGGCCAAGCAGCGTCCCATTCGCCGGTATAATTCCCGGTCAGGGCATATGCCCGGGCGGCTGATTGATCTCATCAATGTTTCTCTCTCATCGATGTGCCTCTCTCTCTTCCTCTCCCTTCCCCCACCTCTAAAAATCAATAAAAAACATATTTAAAAAAATAGAGTATTCATATTTAAGAAGTTTTAAAAAACAAAACAAAAAAACAAATTACTCTCCCCAAACACCCAGACCTGCCCACGGTCACATAGATATTAAGTACCGACAGACGCAAGGGACAGAGGAACTGTTTGATGTTTCGTTCCATGCCTGACTATGCTGTAAAGCAACATTTACCAGGATGTGTTCCTTTGGACACTGGCTTTGCAATACATTAAGAATTGCTTGCTCTTCTATCATAGTGTGGGGGCGGAACCATGTACTCTAATGGGATTGAGAAACACTAGGCTAAACAAAGACAACCAGGTTTTGCTGCTGCGGGACTTATCAGAGCCTTTAACATGTTAAATGCAATGTGAGGGTCCAGGAAGGGATGTGTTATGCAGGCTTTCTCAAAAACTTGGGGCCGTAGAGCCTTGTTTGTGGTCGGGTGGGCGGATGCTCCATGGAGCACTTTGGGAAACACAGCTCTGTGGAGCAACCTCAGTCAGGATACCTTCAATGAGGGGAAGCTCACTCTTTCCACTTTCAGGAAACTGATGGTTAGAAAAATCTTTTGGAACTGAGAAAAACAGCCTCTCTGTCACCTGCACCCTTGAGTTCCATTTCTGCTCCCTTTTGAGACACACAGTATCTCTGACACTTGCCGCCCCCCCCCCGCCCTCCGTAAAGTGGCAATGATGCCAGCCCTGATTACCTCCCAGAGTGGGGGGAATTGCACAGGATGACTCAGCTTTGCAAACTGTCACGTGCTGCAGATATCTGAGCTGTCAGCCACAAAGTAGCATCACACTCTCATGTAAAGACAAGTTGCTTCAGGCAGCAGCCCTCCTAGAGACAGAGAATTCAGAACAGCACCTCTCAACCTCCGCCCTGTGGTTTGGGGAGACGTGCTGTCCTGGGCACTATACGATGTTGAGCACTTTACCCACTAGATCCCAGGAGCAACCCCGAGTTGTGACAACAACCACCAAAAAACATGTCCAAACATTCCCAAATGTCCCTTGGGGGTTAAAATTGCTCTCTGTGATGACAGAGATGTTCTGTGTCTTGTATCTGTGTTTTCCAATATGGTATACGAACACACGTGGGTACTGAACACTTGAAATGTGGCTAGGACGACTGAGGACATGGGTTTTTAATTTTAATAATAAATGAATAATACAGGTAATCATACAATTTAACTTCATTTAATTTAAATCTACATAGCCAGAGCTGGTGAGTGGCTTCCATATTGGACAGTGCAGTTTGAGGCCCACCTACGTATCCCACAAGTATTTGTTGAGCACCTACTCTGTGCCCACCACGATGCCACATCCTGGATATATGGTGATAAATGACAGACATGATTCCTGTTCTCACCAACCTAGTAGACACCAGCAAGTAAACAAGACGCTATGTGCTCAGGCTCGCATGCCAAAGGACACCTCCCCTACAGGCTTGTCACGGCCTAAGCCCCGCTGCTGCACTCCACTGAATTACAAGGTCTCCCAAAGACACATGTTATCCCAAGAGGAAAATTTATTAATGCCCACCGATGTGCCAGAATGGTGTTTTTTTAAATGTGATCAGCTACACTGAACAACCCCCCCGGAGCTCCTTGGGAGCAGGGCCCTGTCTCGCTGTCATTACCAAAGCCTGGCATGGTGCCTGGCACACGTGGGCAGTCAGCAAATACTCCTTGAAAGGAGATCCGGGGCAGGTCCAGAACAGACTGTGAAAGATGGAGAAGGTTCTGAAAACCACGTCACGTCGAGGACTTGCTCAGCGCAGTATCCCAGACCCTGGCACAGGGCATGTGCTTGATAAACATTTGTTGACAAGGGGGGGGGGGGAGGCGTACACAGACCGCACCAAAAACGGTTCCTTCCTGGCCCTGTGTCCTGCGTCAACAACATCACTGATCTTTAGAGGCCTTTTTTCCCTGTGCTCCGAGGGGGCAGGGGCAGCTCTGTGGCAGAACATGGGGTGTCGACGTGGCCGATGGGTCGTGAGACAGATTTGATTCAGTCGTTAGTGTTCCCCAGAGAAAAGGCTGAGATGACACCTGCTGTGTCTGAGCCCAGCGCCATCTGACCACCTTCATTTCTTTGGCCTGCTGTTCAGTGTTTAGAGTGTTGGGGTGCACGAGACCCGCCCTTAGTCGGCGGCACAAGTGGTCAGGAGAGAACTGGACTTCAAAGGGCCCCTCGTGGAGGGTGCTGAGGGAGCATCGTGGCGGCTTTCCCGAGGGAAACTGGGTCTCATCGGCGGTGGTGATACCCATTAGCAAATTCCTGGGGGCACCGAACCCTCGCAGCCTTCCACGGGGGCGTGAAAAAGACGGTAAAAGAAGAGATGTGGAGCACGAATCCAGGGCGCCTCGATATTGTCTAATAAGGGGTAACGGAACCCACAGAAATAATGAAGAGAACTTGGCCGAGTTGAAGAATCGCTTCTGTCGGCAAATCAAACAGACTTAGCGAGTTCCGGTTACAAATAATGAGAAAAGACAAACCTCTAGAAATCTTGGTAAACGCCTGGAATTTCAAGGACAAAGAAGCAAGTCTACAAGCAAGACGGGCAGAGAGGCTAGTTATTGGTTCAGGCACCGGGTTTGGGCATAGCAGAGACGGGGCGGGGCCCCCCTTCATCACACCGATCAAAGTGCACGGCCCATAGTAGCTGCTCAATAAAAGTTTGCAGAGCGCGTGGGTAAATGGACCTAGTAGTAGTTCTAACTCCTGCCCGTGTTGTCGCTCCGATAGTATTCCAGCCACAGTCACACCTCGCTGACCCGCTGGACCAGCAGGGACTATGACTCCGTGGAGGAAACTGAGATTCGGCCAGATGCATTTCCATGCCTTCCTTCTTCTCTTGTGAAGTGAATGTGCTTACGGGGGTTTCACCACGTGTCCGAGCAACACAGACACTATAAGCCAGCTGTCCCCCGTGGTGACCACAGCCTGGGAGGCCAAGTGATACCCATGGGCCACACATGTAAATAAACCAGCGGTGTTGACCCATAAAGAAATTCCATGTGCTGACGTGGCCCTTGGCAACGAAAGCCTGGCTCAGGCAGATCTATTTTCCTTGGGGGGTGGGGTGGGGTGGGGTAATTTGTCACCTGGCCTGTAAAGCGATGGGAAGGCACGCAGACACCTATAAAAAATTCAACAGCAATCCGGTCCTCCTCCTGAAGGCTGAGTGGTGCCCAGTTGCTCCCCTTGTCTCCCAATTTCCCCTCCAGCCCCACGTACAAGGCCTTCACAATCTGTTTTGCATTCTGGACAGGAAAATCTATTTTCTGATAATAGCCCTTAACTCCTGGAGTATTTTCCTCCTCACATGGTATGGCATTTTGCAGTCTGAGATCTCTCTCTCCCTCTCCCTCCCCCCCCTCTGTCTCCCTCTCCCTCTCTCTGTCTCCCTCCCTCTGTTCTTCCATCCCTCCCTTTCCCGTTTCTACCACTATTCTCTCAATCCCACCTGAGCAAGGGAAGCCAAACACCAGTGACCTGGGGGGAAGCCCCAAGAACTGGGGGGAGAGAGGAGAAGCTGCTTCTTGTTTTCACCAGCAGGGGGCGGGAATGCCTGCCTTGCTTTCAATAACCCCTGTTGCTCCCATCAGAACCCATTTCTAAGACCAAAAAGAAAAATCCTTTGGGTGCCCTGTTTCCCCAGAAGAGTGGGTGGCAGAGTGAAGGGGACTAGCAGGGAGCTCACCCAGAACAGCACCCTTAGCATCATCAAGTTCCTCAAATAGCCCTGGAGGACCTGGGACCATCCTAGGACCCTGCCGGCCGCTGGCCACAGCAGTGGGAGGTCTCACAGGGCACGAGTGGGCACACAGAGCGCTGCGTGGGCCCATTCTCCTTTCTGTCCCGTGTTTTCTTCCTTCCCCCCCTCCTTGCCTTCCTGCCCTTAACTGCGTCTTTCCCCCTTCCCTTCACCCTTAACCTTGAACAACGACTCCCTTGGGCGCTACTCAGAATCAAACTGGCAATCCAGAACTCCCCAAGGGTGTCACCCACCTCCCGCTCCTTGTGGTCCCCAAACTGACATGGAGATGACAAACAAGACTACAAACAAGACACTCTGTTTGTGCTGGAAGCCGAGGGCGGGCCACTCTCCCAAGCCAGAGCATCGGCAGGCACTGTGCGGGGTTGACAGGGGAGCGTGGAAGGAGGCCCACGCCCCGCAGCAAGGCTCCTGTCAGAACAAAGGGCCTGGAGGCGAATGGAAGGGACCTGGCAGGAACCCACAAACACCTGGCTGGGAGCCAGGGTGGGCCGTCAAGTCCTCAGGGGACAGCTCTGGAAGCCAGCAGTATCTCTGGAAATGGAAGGGGAGCCAATGGCCACAACAAGTGGCACCAGGCCGCTGTGGCGCCGGTTCACACTTGGAGCGTGAAGAAAGGCAGAGCGCGGCTGGGATCTTGCTGACCGAGGGCCGGGCCCCTCCTGGCCCCCCCCAGACAAACACAAACACGGTCCCGCGGGCACACGGCCCTGCCAAAGAGCTTTCGGCTCTGCCACCTCTCTTATCTCTCCAAGCAGCTGAGTCTATGAAAAGGAAAATTACAATAAATTCACCGTTTTCCTTTCATGTGGCTTGAAACACCCAATCAAAGGTCTACTCAGCGCCCCTTAGGACCCACAGGGCTTCCGATTCACGGCGACCTTGGGCCTCGCTCCGCAAGCCTGAGCCAGCAGAGCAAAGCTGGGCCCGCGCAAGCAGCTCGAAGGCGAGGAGCGCGCGGATAAAGGGCGAGTGGCCACCGAGAGAAAGTTCAGAGGTCCTCTCGGTGACATGAAAGAAGGCGTTGCCTCTGTGTGGCCGGAAGGGATCATCAGAGGGGGTGCCTATGAAATTGGAAGGTGCGGCGGAAATGAAAACCGCGTTGGCTGAATGAAAAATCAAATTGCAATAGGAGCGTCGCACAGTCCCTTGCATATTAGAGGGGAGCAAATGAAAAATGTAAAGAGAAGCTCGAGAAAAATCTCCCCGAATTCAGAAATGGGTAAATGAAAAAGGAAAAAGAAAAGACGTAGCGAACAGCCCCATGGCGTCTGTTACTGTAGAGTGAAAAGGGGCGAGAGCACCAAGAGGCAACGAGGGAAACCTCGCTGGGCTGAGTACTCGCTTCCCTCTGCCAACCAGACTTAGCAAGTTGGGGGGGGGGGGGAGAAGAGACAAGCACCCAGCTCTCAGGGTGAAAGTTTTTCAGTTTCAATGATAAAGAAGCAATTCTAAACGCAAAGCAGGGAAGAAAGGTTAATATTCCAAAACCAAAAAACCAGGCGGCTGCAAACTTCTCTACAACATGGAAAACAATAAACAATGAAGATCTGAGGGGGGAAGATCGTGATCCAAGAAAAACAGTAACTAAAATGTGCAGGACGAACAGTCAATAAAACCCTTATTATGTTAAAACAGCGAGCAGCCTTTTATTTTAAAAATGGGCAAAAATATGAATTGGCAGTTTACAAAAGAAGAAATGCAATGACTTGTTTGGTAAATGGAAAAAATTAGTTCTTGAAAAATACAAATAAAGACAGAATACCATCTTTTCCCTATCAGATTGAAAAGATTTATTTATTTGTTTGTTGATTTGAGAGAGAGGGACGGAGGGAGAGAAACACTGATTTATTGTTACATTTATTGATGCATTTATTGATTGATTTTTGTATGTGCCCTTACTGGGGATCGAACCCACAACCTTGGTGTATGGGGATGATGCTCTAACCAACTGAGCTTCCAGGCCAGGGATTGAAAAGATTTTTAAAACAATAAAAATAGGCAGCCTTGGAGAGACTGAAGACAGCTACAATTGGGAGACAAAGGTAGACAACCATTTCAGGGAACAAATCATCAGTAAATCTCAGAGCTCTAAAAATGGTTCATAGCATTTCACCTGGCAATTCCCCTTCTAGAACGTGCTGGACAGATTCTAAGGTGACCTCCAGGGATCCCCGCCTTTCGGTGTTCACACCCTAGTGTAACCCCCTCCCTTCGAGGGAGGGCGGGACTTGTGACTTGCTTCTGACCAACAGAGTGTGGCAAAACTGATGGGGCGTCAATTTTGTAATTAAGTCACAAACGATTGTAACTCCCGTGCGCTAACGGACTCTTTCCCTTGCTGGCTTTGATGAAGGCAGCTGCCATGCTAGGAGCCATTCTGTGGAGAAGCCCACCTGGCAAGGAACTGAAGGACGTTTCAGGTTCAACAACTAACACGGAACTGAATCCTGCCCACGGCCACCGAAATGAACTTGAAGGCAGGTCTTGCCCCCAACTGACCCTTCGGATGAAACCTCAGCTCTGGTCCGCATCGAGATGGCAGTCTTGTGAGCGATTATGAAGCGGAGGATCCAGCTAAGCTGGATCCGTGCAAACTGTGAGCTAAAAATGGGTGCTGTTCACGAGGCTAAGTTTGTGTTGTGTTCTTTGCTACGCACCAGTATATCACTAGGGCCTGAGGACTCACCAAAAGGAAATAATCACGGTGACTGCAAGGATCTGAGCACAGCGTTCAATGCAAACTTTTTATAATTTAGAACATCTGGAAACAGTCTAAATGTCAATGAATATCAGGCTGGAGAAATCAAGGATAATACAGGTGCACCATATGAAACTGTCATTTTTGTAGGTTAAAAAAGGTTGAAGATCACGAATTCTATATGTTTCAACCTGACGTAGTCATACCATAGAGACATTAAAATAGTATTCATGGAAAATAGTCTTCCTATGGAGGAAAATCTCATAAAAATTACATGATATACTGTTAAGTGAGAAAAAAGTTTCGAAAGCTGTGAAAATATGATTTTCACTTTGCAACAGAAGAGATACGCATATGCACAGACAAAAGACTGCAGGTGTATCAATAAAAAATTAATAGCATTTATCCTTAAATTATAGGATTTTGGTTTTCTTTTTTTCCTGTGCTTTCCACAATGGACATATATTATTTCTTATAGCCAGAAAGCAAGGCTAATTAATACAAGGCAACAAGGGAATAAACTCCTAAGCCAGAACTAAACTTTCTGCTTAGAACACGGTCCCCTGTTTCTTAGACATTGTCCTGCCTGATTTCCCGGGCTTACGGATTCACTGGAGGTGCATTTATACGTGTCCTATGATACCATTAACAGCTCTGCTGGATTAGCTGGCTGTTTTCTGGAAACCTGTCATCCCTCCCTGGTGGAGAGGTTCTTTCTCATCCTATGGCATACCCTAGGTTTTTTTAATTGCTTGTTACAAATCCCTCGGTTTCTGACATTTCATGATGCTGGGCAGTAGAGGGAATTTGGAGGAAAACATATGTTCTGAAAGAATGTGGAAACTCACTGTGTATTTTTCTCTCGTGTTTCAGTTACCTCTGCCCTTCTGTCGCTGCTTGGTTTCATCTGTTACCCAGCTAATGACCCCATTAGAGAGCTGAAACGCTCCCCAGCTTAGTCGTGAATGGCTGACGGATTTTTCTCTCCCAGACCTCAGAGAGGCCTCGGGACAGCTGTGTGGGTCCCTGAGGGATGGGCCATTACCCAGGAGGTCGTCCTCACTGAGAAACACCTCCCCTGCATCGGAATGCACTCCTGCGAGGTTTACCCGGCACAGCCTGCTCACTGTGTCCCTGACTGGGTCATGTCTGCATTTAACTCAAGGCTCCCACTCCCTGGAGGGGAAAAGGCTCGGAGTGAGGTGATGTTGACCTATTTGGGCAAGTTTCATTACAATCAAAGCATATGTTATCACTGCAGGAAGAAAGAGAGTGTATGGAAGGGTAAGTTGGTGACGACCCACACTTTCTCTCTAACAAACAACTTAAAATACGTCAACTTCAGAATGAAGACCAAGTTGTGACAGGATGGATTTTGGCCGACCATGAAGACAAGAATGATCTGCCAGGTTCCTGAGGCCACCCCTGGCGCATGGTGGGCTCCTAATGGATGGTTGTCAAATGAATGACTCAATGACTAGATTAATGGATGGCATCAAGACTTACTAGCATGTTCTTTCTTAGTATGGAATTTCCACCTGTTGGTCCAACTTGTAATCTTGGCAATCACATGGAATAAACCTTTCCTCTTTTGCATATAGTTTTTGAAATGTTTGCTCCCAACACTTGAGCCTCTGTGTCTTCTTTGATTGTCTCCTTGAGGCTTAACAATTTCAGTGCCTTCAATCCCAGAATATTATTTTTCACTCAGTGACAAAGGAGAAACCGCTGTCCTTGTCCTTTGCTTTGATTAAGAAAATTAGAGCGGGAATGAGGGAGGAGGTTCTGGTGGGAGTATATTCAAGCCATGTTCTTTGTTCTCACATGAAGGAATGAATGGGAATGATGTAATACCTACCTATCCCCTCTCACAAGAAAAGGTAGTGTGAGTTGTTCACCTTTGGGTGTGGGGCATCGTGTTTTTCTCACCTGTATTTACCTTTTCCAGTGGTGGTCTCCTTAATCAGTCCCTTCCTGCCTCTGAGATCCCTGAAATTTTCCTAATCCAGGACACGTATTCTGCCCAGGCCTCCCTTTTCTGGAGCAACCCTGACTTTGTGTTCTCATCACAATCCTTCCCACTAGATAGAAATCCAAGGCAGGAGTGTTTGCACAGCTACCACGTGGCAAGCCCAGTGTTCTTTTGGTGCATGTCTATAGTCAGGGATGGACAATTTAAATTCCTTTTACTTCAAGGTCTCCTCTCCCTCCCAGGAAGCCTTCCCTAAGCATCCCCACAATCTTCTTCCCTTGTGAATTTGTGATACAGTAAGGGCATCATCAACGTTCATAGATCTGACTCTCATTGCTCCATATATTAATATCATACAGGGTAAGATCTCTAGCTTTGTAATTATCAGGTGATTTGAGTTGAAATCAGAGGAAAATTGTCATTTGCAAAGGGAAATGATCTTGTAGGAAGACCTGGCATTGTGATGACATTTATTTATCTATAAAACAGGGATGATGCCTTGTGGGTTTAGAAACAGAAAACCCAGACTCAAATTAGTACATGATCTTAATTCCAGGAAGCCCAGTGGTTGGGTGAACTCTGGGGGCGGTTTATTCAGTGACTCAGTGCTGTTATTTGGAGCCCAGGTTCTTTCCATCTTTTTGCTCTACCATCCTTGATGGGAGGGCTGTGCTCTCAGGCTGCCCTGTCATTGATTTCAAGTTGGCTGGCAGTCCCAGATGTCATACCCAGACACCAAAATGTCCCAAGAAGGAAAGAAAAAACAAAAACCATCTCTAAATGTTAGTCCTTCTTAAGAAGGAGAAATCTTTCCCCAAAGCTCCCCAGCAGACTTCTCTTTATATCTTCTTGGCAGAGATTGGGTCACATGCCCATTCCTAAAACAACTGCAGGAGAGAGTATGAGATTTCTACCACTAGCTTGTGGATGGATTGGAGGTTCACCAAGGCTACTACCCAGAACCAAATTTACAGGGTTGTTGTGGCAATTAAATGGCATCATTGTGCGACCCACCATATCTAGCACACAAATGACACTTGATAGGTGTTTCATCATCCTGTCTCTTCCTCTTCGAGTCCTTTTTTCACCTCCCACATACAACCACCAAGTTCTAAACACTGTGCTTCTTTATATAATTTCAGCTTGTCCATATCTCCATGGATCCCATCACCCCCAAGACTAGGTCAATAGCACATCTTTTCTGAAGCTCTGCAACAGCTTCCCTCCACAACTTTTTTTAAATTAAAAAAACATTATTATCGATCTCTTCCTAACCATCTTCTCCACGGTCACTAGGATGATTTTTTTTTTTAAATAACACAGATTGCTTAAAACCTTCTGTGGCTTCCCATTCTCCCTAGAATAAAATCAAACCAAGATGTAGTGGTCATGAGAATGTATCTCCCAGGCCTTCAACCACAGGGAACATCCTTGGCCCAAGGCCTCTGGTGCTGAGCTCTGACCTTTGTGGAAGGTCATAATTCCCACAGCTGCTTCGTCAATGGCTGGGTGGCCAGGATACTAAGGCAGGGACACACTGCACTCCTCTGATGGCCGACCTTGGCTTGAGGGCTCCCCAAAGACCTTACCAAAGCTTCCTTGGACTGCACGGCAGGCTAGAATGCTTCTACTCAACCTTTCTTCCATTTCCCCTTTGTTTCCATGTCTGATGCTTTACCAGCCTTCCCTACCCACCCAACCCACCACAGTTTATCTCTCAGGCAGTTCCCTTAGTAAAATCCTTATGCATATAATCCTATCCTGGCATCTGCTTTTAGGAGGACCTGGACTCATGGAATTAACACCTCTGTGATCTAGATTCCAGCCTCATCTCTCACTGCTCACCCCTCACACTAGACACTCCAACCACCCTGGACTACAGACAGCTCCCTCTGACTCCCTGGTCTTTGCACATGCTACTCCTTTGCCCCAGGACCACCACGGCCACTCCTACACTCCCTGTTTGGCTAAAGTCTTAGTGCAAGTGTTATTTCTCCTGGAAATCTTTACCCTTTGTTCCCCTGCACCCACCCACACACACACACACACACACACAGCTACATGCCTTTGCTCTATTTCCCCAGACCCCCTAAAAGCACCCTTCAGTTCACGTTTTCATTTTGGGCTTAGGTGCCTCCCCACATAGAATGTGAGCTCTGTGTGGGGCAGGACACATTCTCTCGCTCTTCCTGTTTGTCCAGTCCCCAGAACAGGACGTGACTCACAATAAGTGCTTATCGGCAAGGGACCCCTTCTCATCCTATGGCTGCGATACACGGCTGGGGAGGCAGAGAGAGTCCCCGAGAGAGCCCCGAAGGACTCGCAGGGTATGCCCCCACCCCCCAGCATCAGCCTGGTTTGGATGTCGAGGGATCAGAAAAGATCTTGAGGCCCCAAGATCCAGCTTAGAGCCCTGGCCAGCCTGTCTGTCCCCCTCGCTTCAATGAGAGAGCAGGTCTTAGCCCCAGGGAGGCTCAGTTTAAATGCACGTCAATCATGCTCTGGCCAATCCTGGATTAAAAGATCAAAGCTGACAAGCTGCCTGTTGGAGGAGGGGGCCAGCCAGGACTCATAAGGAAACGTGTGGAGTAGAAAATGCACAAAGCAGGGGAAGAGCAGGGCTTCTGTGCAACCCACGAAATGCGAGGCGGCACCCAGCCTAGGGGCGTTGTAGGGGCTGAAACCCCCGCCCACACTCCCTCCACCAGCCTGCGTGCCCTGCTGGCAGGCTGCATCAGCCCGAGTTCAACCACCCAGAGAGGGCACCTTTGGTAACTGCACAGAGATGCAATGAGCCTGCAGCAACTCTGAGCAAGGAGGGGCCAGCTCCAGGAAAGAACTGGGGCAGGAAACCAGCAGAGTCGGGCTCTGGCCCTCGTTAGCCTCTACCACGCGGGGTGACAATAGGCAGACCACCTCCTTCTCTGGCCTTCGGGTACTGTATTTGAGCCCCCAGTAGACCAGGCACTGGAAATATAGCCGAGGAAAGACAGAAAGACAAACAGTCCCCTTGAAATGCACAAATAGATGGAGAAAAACAGACATTGAGCAAATAATCACATAAATACATCAAAACAACCGTGATAAGTAGGAGCGGGGGAAGTCTAGAGGCCCATGAAAGAGAATTATAGGGAGGGTTTCATTTGCAAAAAGAAAAGGGATTGTTATGGAGGAAGCGGAAGTAGGATTTAACTAGAATGTGGAGGGGGTAAGATTTTTTGCCGGGGAACAGCACTGATCTACGCAACAACTATTGACCGAAGCACCTATTTTGTGTTGGGTCTGGAGCAATGAAGACAGGGAAAGAAGTCCAGGGAGGTAGGAGCAAAGAGATGAGAGGGAAAGTGGAATGAGCTTATGTGGAAGGTGGCGGTAGAGGCCAGATCACTGAGGCCCCTGGGTGGCAAGGTAAGGACTCTGGGAATTACGCAAAGATGATGGAAGGTCTTAAGCAGCTGTGTCAGGTGATCTGATCTGCATGTTGAGATCACACTGGCTGCTTTCAGGGACCAGAGCCTGGTGTGCACTGTGCGTTCAGTGCCTGTGGGCAACTGTTGGGATGATGCTAAGGGCTTCTCTAGCTCCGACAAGACGCAGCAAGTGGCCCTTGGCCATGCGACCTGAGACCTGTGACCTCTTCTTTTATCATCTGGCTCTCAACTGGGACTTTTGCAAAGGCATCCAGTTGCTTTTCACTTTGTGATCCAACAGTGCATCCTGGTTAAGCAGAATCCTGATTCTGCTCAGGCATTTGGGCTGGGGAAAAACAGTATGCCTCATTAGGGGAGCCTGGGCCCTCCTGCAGGACCGCAGAGCGCGTCTCGATTGATCAAAGCCAATCGTGGAAAGTCCACTCTCCTCACCTGTGACTGGCCTGGGTACAAGCATGTGATATAATCCTGGGAGGCCAGAGGGAAGGCTTCCTTTGTTCCTAAAGTAGGACATGAGAAAGGATGCTGCGTCTCATTGTGTCCGCATGCAATGGCTGGAGAGGCTGCAGCCTTCTTGCAGTGGTGAGGGGAAACATCTTTAGCACCATGAGAATGACAGAGTCAACCCTGAGGTCTAGGTGAGCTGCCAAACTAACCAACGTTCCCTCAGGACTTCTGTTAAGTGGGAGAGAATATACTTCCATTATTATTTAAGCCGCTTTCCACTGTGTTTTCTGGGACCTGCAGCTGACATCTTAATCGGTACAGGTTCTCCGGGCCTCAGTCTGAGATGTATATAATAACGCTTTACACATTTCACGGCCCCTCTGCCAACATTACGTAGGCTCTGGCTAGCAACTGAGTCCCGTGATTTCGGAAAAAGCCCTTTCTCGCTGGTGGCTCCAAAATAAAACCCTCTTTATTTCCCCAGCCCTTTCCTTCCGTGCTCTCCATATAAAGCCTTTCACCAGCTCCCGCCTGCGGTCGCCACCACAAGGACTCTCATCTGTTTCGGGCTATTCGTGGCGCTTTCCGAGGCCTGTCGAACACACCTGAGCGGTGCTCTCAGGACGGCCTTCCCGGGCCGCACCTTTCCAGCGCCAACAGCCGCTCTCGCCCTCTCCACGCAGCTCTTCTCCTTTTCAGGTTTCCTCCCCGGCCCTGCTGGAAATGGATCATTCAACCCAGACTGTGCTGATAAGACCAATAGCTCTTGCCCGCCTGGGGCCGCTGGGTTTACCAGCACTTCCACTAAAGCATCTTCTACGAGGATTTAATTTAGATATTTAGACAACAGATTTTTATCTGCCACGCTGGCCGCTTTGCCTCGGAGGCGGATCAATGGGCTATTTAATCGGGAGGTAGGGGAGAGGGTCTGCTTACGTGGGGTGCAGGGGATACAATAAGACAGGCTGAGAGTCAAGACTCTCATCCCAGGGAACCGACTCACTGTGACCTTGAGAATGTCACCCCCACCCTGAGCCTCAGGGTCCCAGCACTAAATTGAAGGGGTGTGCACCGAATCGGAGAGGGGCTGACCTAGCCCAGCGTCCATCCTGAGCGCCATCAACCTCAACGGTGCCAGTTGCTACCTGAAGTCCACCCAGAGGAAGGGGTTCCCTTCCCTAATTCAACGTGTCTTGAGGTTAAGCAGAACCCTGGTGCTGCTGTTGTATGCGCATGATTTTTCTGGGAAAAGTGTCCATGGCTTTTCCACCTCTCAAAGTGTCCCTGTCCCCATGAAGGACTCCAAACCATCGGTTTCCCAGGTCTCTCCCGCCCCTTGCTTCCCTGCATTCTGGGAGTTTGTTGGTATTTCCTTTCTCCTTCTGATACCTGCCTCCTGGACCTGAAGTAACCAAATAATCACAGAGCCCCTGCTCCTACGAGGAAATAGCTGGAGAGGGATGGCTGGGGGCGACAGTGGCTTTTCCCGTGAAGCAGTTTGGCCCCAGGGAGACAGAGGCAGACCTTTCACAGGCCGAGGGAAAGGAGCTGTAACGAGGGGGGGGGGGGGGGCAAACAAATGAGTAAAATGTTATTTGGGGAGGTAGCAGGGGGAAAGCCAGCTGCCGCCGGTGAAAGCAAGAAACTGCTGCAGTTTGGGGTGTGGGGTTGATAGCCAAAAAAAAAAAAAAAATTAAAACACACACACACAAAAAAAACCCCAAAGCAGCTGAGGTGGGTGGGTGGTGGGAAGCTGCTTAGGAGAATTCCAGTCCCCGGAGACTCTGGGGACTACCCGAGTCCCTTCTTCCCCCAGCTGATCGGAGGCCAGGAGACAGTAGGCTCTGAGCGCAGCCCCCGTGCAGAGCGCCCATTATTTCAGCTCGGGGATGGTCAACGGGTCTTGGCTCTTCGATTGGGGCTTGGTTTTTCACCTTCCAGAAAGGATTTTTGTGCTCAACTTTTTAATTTTTATTTTAAAGCCTCCATTCAATATTTAAGGAGCGGCCCCTGGAGCATTTAAATTAGGATTTGATTTCTGTACAGCTGATTTGCACGTCAGGCCCTCTCTTCAAGGGATGTGGAATTTGGGGCAGGAGACTAGTTCCTCAGCTGTGGGGAGCAGACCTGGAAGACGATGGAGATCTGGGGGCTGCATCTGGCCCCTCGAAGCAGTGGGCTCTGGGAGATTTCCCTGTGATTAACCCTTCCTACCCGAGCTCCACTGAGTAAGTGTTGGGTTCTTGCAATCAAACCATCCTAAAGGAGGCACACAAGCTCCAGCCACCACTGGGGGTGACAGCAGGACAGGCGCTCTAAAATCTGCAGTGGGGTCCTCGGCTCCTGGGGGCTTGAAAGCAGGTGTGCCTACTTTAAATAAGCGCAGGATACGGAAATTCCAAATTACAATGAAGCAAATTAGGGTAATTCTTTCCATTATTCTGAGTGTTGGCCACAGGGCTCTTTTTCACCCTCCGCCCTCAGACACATGGGTCCCAGAGGGGCCCCGCACCTCCTCGCTTCCTGTGCCTTCCTAAATTTAAAACTTGCAGGGTTCCCGTAGGCCATATGCTACCTCGTGTCTGGTCTTTAAAAACACGGAGTGGCATTTTGGAAAGCGGGACCAGCCTGCCAACTGTAGCTTGGATCTGGGAAGGAGCCGGATGGATGCTCTTTGCAGATGGTTTTTCTTTCCTCTGAACACATGCCCTCGTTTGAACCCGGGTCCAGCAGGAGAGATGGGAGCCTCGTACCTGTTCTGATGCTCGGCCTCCATCTGTTACCTCGAGTCATTCCCGGTGCAGAGAGGAAATGGGGGAGGGAGACACAATTTCGCTTCACACCCTGTCCCTTCCCCACAAGCTACCTACCATATTCCTCTTCTCTGAATGTCTATCTGCATCAGAAACGAACGGCCAAAGAAGTTCAAGAGGCCGCACACATGACAGATGGAAGAATCGTTTCCTTAATATGCAAAAGGCTCTCACAGATTGAAAAAGATAAAAAACACAAACGGACCAATTCCATTGAACGGATGAAGGACACGAAGAGGTAAAGCGATCCCGAAAAAATCCAAAAAAGCCAACAACTATGCCGAGCTGTGGGCCTTCACTCATTACTAAAGAAAGGGAAATTTGACAAGAATATACTGCTTTCTAGAATGACACAAATGAGAGAGCTTGGTCGTGCCCTATCTTGTAAAGGTCAGGGGAAAGGACTCTCGTACCCTGGGGAGGGAGGGTGCAAACTCTGCAAGGGCAACCGGGCAATTTCTCCTCCAAGAATTTCTAACAACTCCACTTCTAGGAATTTCACCTACATACACACACAGGGTAGGGGGAAGTAGGTTCACAGTTGTATGTGAAACACAGAGTCTATCCTTATATTATTATTTATTAATTATTGTATTATTTCCCACTTTGGTATACTTCTGTGGTGCTTTTGATAAACTCTTACCATGTGTTGCTTTTACGTTAAAACTTGTTTAAAATAATATTTAGCAGAAGGCAGATGACTCAGTGCTGTGTTACACTGGGTCAACTCCTCAACCTCTCTGGGCCTGATTTTCTCATCACTGACTGGAGACGCTAAGGGTTTGGTGGTGGTGGTGTCGTTGTTGAAGCTCTTTACGCTGCTGGAGGGGCAAATGGGTCCAGAAACGCAAACGGCTCGGCTGTTTGGCTCCCAAATGTGTTTTGTTTGTAAGTCATGTGTAAAACATCAATCTGATGTTCTTCGAGCTCGTGTCCCTTAGTTAAGGGGATGATAATGCTGCTTGCCCACCACGAGGGCGGGTCTGGAGGTGTTTGAGGGCGACCCAATTCTCACCTAGCCTTCTGTTAATTCCACCCGTAGCCTCCCAATGCTGGCAGTGAACAGCATTGCCTCCCGGCTGATGTAAAATACCTGTTCTTGCCCGCCTTCCCCGACGTGGACGAGGCCACTGCATCAGCCTCTGTCCTGGGCGGGAGTAAATAGAGACTCAGTAAATGGCAACAGAGGAAATCACAGAGCAGGCCCGGGGTCACCAGGAGAGACAAGAAAACAGACCTGCCGCAAAGCACCTAGGCGAGAGGCAGCTGCCAGACTACGGGGAGCTTTGCGGGGTCTTCGCAGAGAAACCGCAGAGAGCCAGGGTTTAAGTAGCAACCACGGAGGCCGCAGTGGTTGAAGGAAGAAGTGGGGGGAGTGAGCAGCAGCAGGCATCTTGGGGGAGTCCCCCGGTTGATAAAATGGGGGTGACAGACAAGTCAAAAAAACAGTAAGAATACAAGAAAACTGTGTCCTTAAGATCGCTGCCAGTTTGCCCTTCGTTTCCAAAGTGGGAAAGGCTGATGGCGGCAGAGAGGATGGGTAGCGAGCGGTCCAGGGAAAGGTTTGTCTCCGAGGAATGTCGCTAAGTCAGGGATGTCCTCCTGGGAATGATGTCATGGGAACCCCGATGAGAAGACACGTCCCCAGCTCCGATGCCAGGCGATGGTGGAGAACTGGAGCTCCCCGTGGGGGGACTCTGTGTTTGATTGATCTCCATCCAAAGGAAGCGGCCCATGTGGTGAGCACGTGGGAAATGCCTGCTGCACAAACCAAGGGTGCCCGTTCCCTTCAGGGCGGACAGCTGGCCTTCCGGGCGAGTGAGGCAGGGAAACCCCGGCCCTCCTCCCCGTGTCAATACTACTGGCTCATATCAGGACACTGGCTAATGTACGAGTTACAAACATTGCCACCAAAAGCATCCTAGCGACCGTTTACTGAGCAGGTAACCGTGTCAGGCCACGGCTGAGTGCTCTGTTATTTATGGAATCCTCCAGTGTAACCTGGGGGGGTATGACCAGCATCCCCCTTTTACAGATGAGGAAGGAGCTCAGGAAGGGGAAGCGGCCTGCCCAAGGGTGCGCAGGTTGGGATTTGAAACGGGATCTGTCAATGCGCCTTTTGCACCAAGATGCCCAAGACTGACAGGGGCCCGCCTGCAGGAGGCGCTGGTCTCCCTACTTTACAGGCCAGAGGCTGAGGCTGATCACATGCTCTGTCCCCTGCAACTCTGCCCCTCCCTAATCCCAGGGGAAGGCAGCAGGTGCTACTTCGGAGTCTTCCACCTAATCTTTTTTTTTTTTAAGTAATGTTTACATACATGACTCATACAGGGAGACTCTTGTAATTTATGAAACCATGGTCGTTAAATTCGTAGGCCACAGAGGTAAAGCTGAGCATCCGCCCACCCCGCTCTCCTTCAGCAAACGTGAGAGCATATGGGCATGGTTGTGACACGCAGGAGCAAGGGAACTAAGGAAAGAAAGGGAAAACGTTCTGACCTGAGCCGAAGAGGCAGCGTCTGAAAAAGTTGCTTGAAGCAATTAGTACTTGGGTCCTACTCACAGTTTTTGTTTATTAGTCGGTTTTCTTGGTCCTTGTCTATACCTCCCCCACACCCCAAGCTGTCGCAGGGTCTGGTATACAGTAGGTACTCAATAAATATTTGCTCTTTGCATGAATGGTCTCACTTGATTCAACCCAGTGAGGCGCTATTACTGTTCTATACAGAGGAACCAAAGCTCAGAGAGGTGAAGTAGTTGGCTGGAGGTCACACAGCCCGCAGGGAGCAGAGGCCGGTTAGACCCCAGTCGTAGAGAGTCCAGAATCTGGCTCTAGACACCCTGACGGCTGAGAGAGAGCTGGTCACGCAGAGCAGGTGGATTCAGGGTAGGAGAAGAAAACTGTAACTTTTCCAAATCTTCCCTTCAGCCGCTGGATCTGAGATCTGGCTCCTTGAGGCTGGGAGAGCTGTGACTTCCCTGTCATTCCTCCCCCCTAGTCTCTTATTTAATTGTCCTCTCCTAGCCTGCCCCCTCCCCCACTGAGTCCAGTCCCCTGGGGCTGCCCAAGATGACACTGGGTTGGACAATGGAAGTTCCCCTCCCGTTAGCATCTCGCTCCTGCGCCCTCCCAGCAGCTGTTGGGCAGGAGTGGCCTGAGGGCTGGCCCCACAAAAGCTTCACAAGCAACTGTGTCTACAACCTGTGTGTGTGTGTGTGTGTGTGTGTGTGTGTACACGGCCAGCATGCGCCTGGTCTCACCCCCGCCCCCTTGGGCGGGGCTCGGATTCATTACAGATTTTTCTCGGTGGTGCTGAGAGGAGGGAGGGGAAGGGGACCAGATGGCAGACAGGCGGGTGGCGGTAGGCCCTGCCTCCGCCGCCTCCTCTCACCGAGCAGATGCCCTAGGAACAAGGGCCCGGAGGCAGAGGCAGGATTAGAGGGGGAAACTCCGTATCAATTAGTGTCAAAGGCCCTGAAAGCTGGTGGGGGAGGGGCAGCCAGTTGGCTCGGCTAAGGAGGGGGAGGGGAGAGACCACTGATGGGGGGGCCAAGGCCAGCACACAAGGGGTTAACATGAATCTTCCCAGGGAGTTGGGAGGGAGGAAAAGACATAGCCTTAGAAATCATCAAGGGCAGCACCCTGCTTTCAAATGGGTAAACTGAGGCCAAGGAAGGAGAAGGGATTTGCTGGAAGTCTTACAGCCTCAGGACTGGGCTAATACTACTATCAGAGCTCTAATATTATTAGCTATTAGGTAACATTAGATACTATTAGATACTAGGTAATGCTAATGGATGTTGGATAATATTACTAATAATATTAGTATTCTTATAAGTAATAATACCAACAATTTTAACAGCGATGGAATAGTATTAGCCTCATTGCCGAGCACCCAACATATTAGGCAGATGGTTTTTTATCTAATTTAATCTCCCCAATGGCCTGATAAGCTAGGTCTTAAGAGCCTTGGTTTTATAGATGAAGAAATTAAGGCTCTGGAGGGCAGTGAGGCTGCTCACAGTCACACAGCCAATAGAGCCGGGCCTGAGTCTAACCCAGAACTGAGCCAACCAACCAACCAACAAACCAATCAACCAACCAACCAACCAACCAACCAACCAACCAACCAACCAACCAACAGCAAGGCTGGTCAGGATTCCTCGTTGGACTGAGGCTGGGTCTATGCTGGTTTAGAGCAGTAGCGCTCTTAACCCCTCACTTCTTTTACCCTAAAAAAGAGACCTGAATTTCAAGCCCCAAGACCAAATTTCAAGTTCAAGCTTAGTGTACAAGCTGTGTGACCTCGGGCAAGTCACTGAGCCTCTCTGAACTTGTTTACTCCTCTGTCCTGTGATGTCATCCGACAATAGAGGATGGGTACGTTTCTTTTGATAAGCGCCTATACTGGGATACTATGTAGGCATTAACAATGACAAGGTGGACAGATATTTGCTGATACGGGAAGATACTCAGGCTGTATTGTTAAGTTAAGGGGGGAACGTCTGAAATTAAAAAAATATATATGCCCAAAATATTCACAGTGGTTGTTATCCTGTGCCGTGATTTTGTGTGTGTGTCTGTCAATATTTACAAAAACCAGTATTAATACAAGTGACAAATATTTACAGGGTGTTTCTGACATCAGTCTTGCCCAGCCCTGAGTGTTACGAAGGCCCCAAGAGTCCGGCCCTGCAAACTACAAAGTGCCCCCCACACTCAAGGGCTGGTCTGTGTCTTGGGGTGGCGAAGATGGGAGCCAGGGTCTCATACACAGCTCTGCGAGAGGCCCGGCACTCCCGTAGCTCTAGGCAAAGGCATAAAGAGCCAGCATCTGCGGGCTGCCGGGGAGGGAAGGGTTAATGTGGAAATCCATAAAGCTGACCCTGGGGCGGCCCAGTTAGGAGACCATCTGCCAGCAGGCCAGCAGCTGCCAATCCCAGGCAGGCCCTGCCTCCTCCCAGGCTCCTCCCAGCCCACCACCCGCTCTGGGAGCAGCCCAGATGCCCGCGCCTGGCCTCTGTCCCCAGCCGGGGATCCTGCCAGGCACGATCGACAGACGCTTCGCCCCCCCCAGCAGCAGCTTTGGCACCGAGGCAATAAAGGTCACCAACTTTCTCACTTACGGTCTCATCTGACCAATAGATGCAGCGGCGTGTTTCCCATTGGAGAGCTGAGCAAACTGAGTCTCAGAGGAGCCAAATGACTTGGGCAAGGACGCAAATTCTCCTTGGGAGACAGCCCAGGCTCCGGGGGGAAGCAGCGAGCCCAGGTGCCCTGGCAGTCCCCCACGGGCACTGACCCCTCGGAGCAAGTGCCTCTTTTTGTACCCCGTCACCACCCCGTACTCCAGGGGCCAAGACTGGTTCTGTCCTGGGAGACCAAGGGACAGGACAGAGAAGAGTTAACTGGAGGGGCAGGTGGCGGAGGGACAGGATCCTCCCTGGAACCTGCCCAAATGTGACACTGAGCAGCTCAGGACTGGCGGCCAAAGGAGGCAGAGAGAGACCCCAAAGCTCCCAGAACAGATGGGCCAGCTGGGGCACGAGAGGGGCAAAATGGTGTCATAATCGTAAGGTGTCGAATTCCTCTGGTGCGCTCCCCGTTTCCACAGCCCGTTCGAGTCCATTATCTTGCTGGAGTCTCAGCGCCTCTGGACAGCAGAGGGCCAGGGACTGGGAGACCCATCTGGCAAGAGGAGGCCACTGAACTCAGAGAGGTGGAGAGGTTTGCCCAAGGTCACACAGCTCGTGTGCTGTCAGGACAGCCAGAAAAAGGGGATCAGTTCTCCTGAATACTAATCCATTCGATCTTCCAATTCCCAGCCCGGGAGCTTGGGGTGAGGAGATATATATATATATATATATATATATATATATATATATATATGCAATAAAATAGCAATAACAATAATAAAACCAACACGTGTTGGTCCCTTACAACATGCCAGGCACTGCTTTAAGCACTAAATGTGTATCATCTCACTTAATTCCCACTTTGGCCCTACATGAGGTAGGTATTACCATCGGCACCGATTTAACAGGAGATAGAGACAGGCTCACATGAATGAGTGAAATCACTTGCTCAGGGACACCATTATAAAGCAGTGGAGCCACGATTCAAACACAGCCCTGGCTGGTTTGGCTCAGTGGTTAGAGCATGGGTCCAAGGACTGAAGGGTCCTGGGTTCGATTCTGGCCAAGGGCTCATCTCTGGCCCCGGTCAGGGTGCATGCGGGAGGCAACCAATGGATGTGTCTCTCTCACGTCAATGTTTCTCTCTCACATCAATGTTTTTCTCTCTCTCTCCCTTCCACTCTCTCTGAAAAGCAATGGAAAAAATATCCTCAGGTGAGAATTTAAAAAAAAAAAAAAGACTGAAACATAGATCTCCCTGTCCCTCCACCACCAGAGGAGCGATTCCCAATCATCGCTGCCCATTAGAATCACCGGAGAGTTTAAAAAAATAACATCTTCTGCCCATGAGGAGGGCTTCCACCCGGGGCTCTGCTGGCACTGTCGTCGTCTTAGCCACATCTAGACAGCCACGCATACAAGATGTCTCATTTTTAGTTGGTGACCTCCCCTCATGACCTCTGCCAGCTTGCCTACTGAACAGTCCCAGACCCTTGAGGGAAAGCAAGTAGGGGAAATGGGAACGGAAAATACGTAGAAAATTGCCCTCATTTTTGATAGTCAGCGATTTTCGCAGCTGCTGACTTCAGTCTTTTGGGCGCGGCCCTGAGAGGATGGAGGAGCGCGGATGCCGCAGAACCCGGGGGGCTGGGGCTCAGGGCCAGCTGGGGGCTAGGAGGGCACAGAGCCATGCGGCTAGGGCTGGGCTTGGATGACACTATTGTTGGGGGGTGAGGAGAGACAGCACTTACCCCTCCCTGGTCCTCGACCATAGGCTGTACCCCAAGCCTGACAAGAAAGGACCTTCGGGGCACCACATTTTATGTGTGGAAGTGCGTGGAGAGGGAAGAACAGTGGTTCCCCCTTCCCTTACAGTTATCACCGCACAGCTCAAAGGCACGAACAGACGTAAAGGATTTGGGAAAGTGAAAAACACTATGCAGGTGCAAACTATTACTTGATAAATTAACTAGCTGATTGGCAAGGAGGTGGGATGGCACAGAGTTCTGGAATCAGATAGGACTGGGTTTGATGATGTTTTGACCTCTCTGAGCCTCAGTTTCCCCATCTGCAAAGTAGAAGTCAGCACACTCCCGCTCCGAGGGCACTGCGAGGCTTTAGCGAGTCAGTGCACACGAAATGCTTAGCATGACGGCCGGCTTGGCTTACGTTGCGGTCACTGTCGCTGTTCCTCTTGCTATTATTATTATAAATAACTCAATTAGTCTTAGTTTTCTCATCTGTGAAATGGAAAAAGACAGTCTACCCAGCTCACAGTGATTTCATTTTCTGGAGTTCTTTAAAAATGCAATATGCCAACTCTGCGTGTAAGATGAATCGCCCCCCCCCCTCACTAGGCACAGCTGGGAAAGGATGCAGTAAGGGGAGATGGGGCTCCCCGAGGCCGCCCCTCCTCGCTGGCTCCCCCTCCCACGTGGCATTCAGGTCCCCGGGCAGGAGGCAGCTGGCTGCTCCGTCCTGGCTCTGGGTTCCAGAGCCCCTGCAGCCATGGGCTCCTGCAGCCTCCCAGCGTCCTGCTGGCAGAGCAGAGCCAGAAACAGCTCCCTCGGTGCAGGACACCCGCTTCCTCTCCTCCCCCCGCCTCAGCTGCCTGGCTTGCCTGAGGAGATCATCCGACGTGTCCGCTGAGCTTGGCAATCTGGGGAGCCGGCAGCGGGCAGGCTGGTCCTGGGGCCCTGCCTTCACCAACGTGGTCTGTGCCTTGTCGTCTGAATCCCACCCGGCAGCCAAGTCCTCTCCCGCTGGTTGACTCAACAAATATCTATCGTGTACTAGCTTGTGCCAAGCACTGGGCTAGACTGCTTTCCGATTATATGTGCGCAGCCAAATCTTACTGGCTAAACCACTCCTCCCAGGGGATCGAGCACCGTGCCTGTTCCTAGTTCTAAGTAAATACACATCGGGCATCACTTGTGTCCTGGGCCCTGCCCTAGTTGCTGGACCTACGGAGATAAACAAGACAAAAAGCCCTCCGGCCAAATATATACATTCCCACGCTAATTAAAAGGTTCCGGGGATTGCTATTCTATTGACATTTCTATCCGTCAACCTAATGGTTTATGTATTTAACAGTAGTTATCAGAGCTGATTAGCCACCGACCAGCTTCTTTCGCCTGGGGCAAGTGACTCCGCCTTTCTGAGGTTCTGGTTTTTTTTACCTGAAAAATGAGCAGGCGCCCTGTGATGAACATGAGTTGAAATGATGGATGTGAAGAGCCTGGCACCAGGAGCATGGTGAGTGTTCGATGGCTGGTGCTTGATCTGATTGACCCCAAAGCAAAAGATAAAGGTAGAGCCTCCATTCCGCCGCCTCCTTTCCTGCACCAGTGGCAGACATCACTAATCGATCGGCGATCGGCGCGCTCCTTGCTCCTGATCTCAGATACAGCCCCAGGAGCCACCTCCGCTTCAGGCAGCTGCTGCTAGTAGAAGCTGTTGACACTGTGGAACTTTTTATCCACTTGGTTGTGTGCGTCTGTGGTTTGGTTGACACTCTATGGAGAATCTCTCTTTCCTCTCTGAACTTGGTTCCTGGGTGCTGAGGGTCACTTCCTTAGAGACTGAACCCCATGGGCACAGGCCGGTGCCTGCAGGTGCTGTCCATTAAATGCAGGTGCCGACTGGCATTCTTCGGAGCAGCAACTTTGGCTCCCATATTGTGCTGAACTGCTGATTGATCTTGGGCAAGTCACGCATTCTCCCTGGACAACTGTGATTATTTTTTTTTCCTCACGTGTGTTAGTCAGACGTGGTGGTGGAGATCTGGGCTGCGGGAGCCCTACAAGCCTGGGTTCTGCATCCAGTGCACTTCCTGGCTGTGTTACCTTGGAGAAGTCACACAACCTTCCTGAACCTCAGCTTCTTTGTCTATTAACTGGAGAGGGGAACGGTACCCATCACAAAAGCTGAAGGGGCTTAAAGGAGAGGTTGTGTGTGCCATGGGGTGATACTTTGATATTCATTCACGTGACGTGTTTCCTCCCAGTATTTCCCCCTTTTTCTTAACCATTTAAGCAGACCCTGGGCTCTACTCTCATTGCCTCGGCGGGGGTGGGGCATGTGTCAGGACTGAACATGGGAGGACTATGAGAGTGTTTTTAGCTTCTGCGTTTTGGAAAAGTCAAAGCGTTTAGGAGAAGGGGACTTATGGATGAGAGAGAAATACAAAGGAAGAAAAATTTCTCTAGAGCAGAAGCAGATTGCCTCTGGACTGGGGAGACGAGGGGAAGAGAAAGCAGAAGGGAAGGAGGAATGATGGGTGTCACCATGGTAACACGTGTGAACCAACGGCCAATAGCCAGAGCTCTGCCATGCTGGGCAACCTTGGGCAAGTAAAATAACCTCTCTGGGCCGTGTTCTCCCTTACAATGTAAGGCTGTTTTTAATCACCCTATAAGATAGAGCAAGGAAGTGGCAAATCCTGCTGCTTAACAAATACCTGTTCTCCCAGCCCCTCCCTCAACACCAACGCTCTGGCCCCTGGTCCCCTGCATCGCCCTCTTTGAGTTTAGCTCCGCTCAAGGAAACATGTGGCTCACTACCAGCATCTCTTATCTCCCTGTCTTGAAGGTTTATCCCTCTTCATAGGTGGCTCGATAATCTTCTTGCTGGAAGAGCACTTGTGGCATGAAAGCCATTTCCTGCTGGCTGGTTCTTCTGAGTGGCTGCCCAGTGTAGGAGGGAACCATCGCTACCCTGGGCAACGCCTCACCCACCCCCGAGGTCAGCCGCGCTGCCAGCCGGACCCTCCCCCGCTACCTGAGCCCGGCCTCCACGGAAGGGATCATCTAAAAACTTGAAGGCAGGAGGACAGTTAGGCCGCACCTGTGACACCTTATGTGCCGTGTCTTGCCCCTGAGGAAGAAAGTGCTGGGTCACAGAAGGCTGTGGCGGCAAACACACGCAGGCTGCAATCCTAACTCGGCCCCTACAAGATGAGGACCTTGGCCGAGCTGCTTGACCCCTCTGAACCTCGCCCCCACCGTGTACAAAACGGGGACAGTGGTACCTACGGCCTAGCTGGGGTGGACACAATGAAATAATATCTACACACTGCCACAGAGCGTGGCTGTTGAACAGGAGATAGCTACGGCTGCACGGCCTCACAACTAACTAGTGTGACCTTGGGCACCTGACCTGCTCACACTCCGATTCTCTGTCACGGTGTTCACTCCTGCCCCGCGTGCTAAGCGCTACTTATGTATAGACATGCGTCCCCTCCGCGACTGTAAGCAACCTGAGAGCAGAGGGAATTTTGTTCAGTGTTGCGCTTTGTGTATAATAGAAGCTCAGTGCCGAGCGAAGATGTGAATGAAGGAAGGGAGATGCAATCCCTCGGCACAGGCTAAAAAATAAAGGATCGTGGCAACTGTGATCCTTTGTTTCTGATAGGAATGGATGTGTAGGGTCATTTAAATCTCCAGAGCAAAAAGGCCTCAGCGCAGAACACCAAGCCTAAGGGGCCTAGCTTCTTCGGGACCACGAGGTTTTAGGTGTCTGGAAAGAACTAAGATCGGGAGGCCAAATTCAACCAGGTTTTCTGGCTCTCAGGCCTTGGAAAAGAAAATATCTGAGCTGCTATTTCTTACCCTCTATGAAATGAAATGAAGAAACCCTTACGTTACCATAAATATAGGGGAATAGTGAAGACACAAAGTAGATGCTCAATAAATGTCTGTTGGGTGGGTTGGTAAATGACAGAAGAAAATAGCTGGAGAATGGACACATGGGTGGTTGGAAGAATGAATGAATGAATGAATGAATGAATGAATGAATGAATGAATGAATGAATGCAAGCCTCCTTGATCAATGGGTGGATGGACGGATCGATGGCTAGGTAGTGAGTGGATGGACGGAGTAGATGATGCTGAATGTGTGGTGAGCGGGCGGACGGGTGGATCCAGCAAGCAGGCAGCATCGAGCCTGTGCAGAATGACCTTGATTTTGTAATGGCTGCGCCTAACTGGGTCAGCCTGGGGTAGGTATTGCAATGAGAAGCCCAAATTGTTCACTCAGGGAAGGTTCAGTCTCCTCCTTTCCCTCTCTTCCCAGGGAAACTTGCTTCCAGGGGGGCTGCCACATGCACGTGGCATCAAACTCCGTCGGTGAGTGTGCTCACCCCGAAATAAAACAGCTGGGCAGTGCCAGGGGACACACGTCCTGAGCCGCTTTCTCTCTTGGGCATCACTGCGGCACTGGGCGGAGCAGAACGGAGCCACATCCTGAGACATGGTACCAGCTTGTCAAGAACGTCCCTGTTCCCACAGGGTGCCCCTCGTTTCCACAGGGTGCCCCTCGTTTCCACAGGGTGCCCCTCGTTTCTACAGGGTGCCTCTCGTTTCCACAGGGTGCCTCTCGTTTCCACAGGGTGCTCCTTGTTTCCACAGGGTGCTCCTTGCTTTTCTAATCTTTCCTTCCTGTGCCAGGGGATTGGCGGAGCAGATGTTCCCACCCGGTGGAGGATACAAATTCTCTCTTAGTATTTCTCAGCTGTGTACTTTTAGGCAGGTTACTTACCCTCTCTGATCCTTCATTTTCTCATCTACAAAATGAAGAAGCTGTGTTTGTGTTCCTCAAAGGTCCCCTCTGGCTAAATGCCACAGTGAGTGATGCCAGTTTGTAAGAACCTAACCATTGGAAGGTGCCTTTATGAGAATGGTTTCCTGCTGGAGACAAATGTCCCACAGTAAATGGTGGCCCTGAGCCATCCCGCACCACTGCCCAGATTCCTACTTCCTGTGAGAGTAGGCCCGGCCCGAGTCACCTGCCACCTGGCCATGGGAGCGAGGCTGGCCAGACAAAAGCCTCCTTATCAGCTGGAAGCTCTGAAATATGATCCCAGAAACAGCCAGAGCTGCTCACCTGCTCTGCGAGGCACGGGCCGGGTACAGATGGGCACCTCTTCAGGGTCCCCAGATCAGGCTTTGGGCAGCATGTGCCACAGGAGGTCTTTATGGGGCAGGGTGCCGTATCTCACAGTGGGGGTGGGGAGCAAGAGAGCGGTGACTAGTCACCTGATCACGGCGGGGAAGTTCAAACACAAACCCTGACGGTGGGCAAATACCACTTTCCCGAACACAGAGCTCACCCAGGCTGGCTCAGGCTAGAGACCTTGGGCAATCCCCCACCTTTGTGGGTCTCAGTTTCCCTAGCCAAGAAATGAGGAGCTGAGTTAGATTACTGGGCCCTAAAGATCCTTTGATCTCATGTCTCTCAGGAAGAGAGTTTGAGAAGGAAACCCCCACATAAGTGTATTTACTTATAAATCATATATACACACTGCTGTTCCAAAACATGTATATGATAAAACACATCCCTCACCCTTCCACATGTAAAATGAAGAGATCGGGTGACCTCTAAACCCTTTAGCTCTAAATTCTGATGCTGCACCTCTGTGCGTCTCTGAATTTCCTCATTGGTACCTGCATGCCCTCATAATTATTCATTCAACAAATATTTAAAGATCTCCAACCATGGGCCACTGTCCTAGGTGCTGAGATACAGCTGAGACAGACATAGTCTCTACCCTCAGTAGTTCAAACAGTTCTCAAAGGAAATAACATCGCTGTTTTCAAATATTGGCCATTTCAGACTATCAGGCATGAAAGTGATGTGATGAAGGGAAAGTGTGAAAATTCATGCATCCAACCAACATCTGTTTGGCTCTCTGCTATGTATCAGGTGAGAGAGAGACACCAAAATGCACACAGACTGTCTCTGTCCTCATGAAGCTCATGGTCTATTAGGAGAGGTACGCTTTAATCAACTATCCCGCAATCAATATAAAATTATGTGTCGAGAACCAAGAGGGGCACTACAGTGCTAAAAAAGTCTGTAATGTGGGGCGTGACCTAGTCTGGAGCACTATGTATGGAAGGATTCCCTAAGAAAACAGCATTGAGCTGAGATTTTAAAGGGCAATAGGTGTCAAATTAGGCACCAAGGAAGAGGGGAGCTTTCCTGGCAGCATGTGCAAAGGCCCTGAGGCAGGAAGGTCATGGAAAGTTTGAGTAACTAAAAGGAGTAGGATGCAGCAGGAGGAGAGGGAGTGAGGGGCAGTATTTTAGGAATGAGTACGGAATCAGATAATAGATGAAACGTGCCGAGCACAGGGCTGGGCACACAGTAACAGAAGGAGCTCAGCATACACGTTCCCACCATGAGTGAGCGCACACGCACCATGAACGCGCACACTTCAGGCCCAGATGGCGCCTCTCCTCCCGCAGGAGTGTGACTGTCTTGTAAAATTCCAGCTCACTTGCGTAAGCTTAACTTTTAATGAAGCCAAAGAACAGTGATCCGGTGTTTCTGCTCAGCGAAGCTGTCAGCAGGATGTAAGCCCTGGGAATCCGGCAACTAGGGGATTCTCCTGATGAGAAACATTTGCGTCCAGAGGATCTTAATATTTGTTTTGAACAGATACATGTAGACACGAATTACTTAATGACTGTTTTAGGGTTCGGCATTGTTCCTGTATTTGGTTTGGCTTTGTCTCTATGACATCTTAATTCTGTGTTTTATTTCACGGAGCTCCGCACACAGGCTGTGGCATATGGGAGCTCCCTCAGCGAAATCGCGGATGGAGTGGGGGCGGGGAGAGCGAGCAGCCTGTATGCAGCGGAGGGGGCCGCTGGGCGACAGGGACGGCCTAGGTTTGTGCGCGCTGAGTATGAGAGATACATCAAACCCTCGCCGTCATGGGAACAAGATTTGCCACTGCCATTTGGAAGTCTAAACAGTGTCTTTTTCAATTTCCTAATCTGATTGATCACAATCAGAGAGACTGTAAATTTCATGCTTGTCCATAGCACACGGAAGGCCCAGCTAGGCATCGACACTGCTACTCAAAGTCGTCCCTGGCTGCACTGGAGTCGGGAGAGAGGAGCCGAGAGGAGCAGAGCAGACCCAGGACCCTGACTGAGAGGGCAGGAGCCCCACGGCGACCCCCCCACCCCCCCCCCCGTCTCTTCCCAGTCTAGGAGCTACGGACCCAGGAGGTCCTTAACTGGCTTACAAGGTGCTGCTTCCTCTGTTTGCTGCCTACGTCTCTTCTGGGGAGTCCCCTCCTGTCTTCCCCTTGCTCACTCGGCTCCAGCCACATGGGCTTTCTTGCTGTTCCGCAAACACACCCAGCTTGCTTCTACCCCAGGGCCTTGGCACTTGCTGTTCCCTCTGTCTCAAACACTCCCCTTCCCCCCCAGTTATCCTCATGGCTTGCTCCTTCCCCTCCCCCCAGGTCCCTGACCCCTCCACCCAACACTGAGGCCCTGCCCTCTCCCTCCATCCCTTCCCCCGTCTTGATTCCTCTCTAAGGCCCTTACTGCCGCCTGACCTAGTGTGTCGGTGTTTCTTCACTTATCCCTCTCCCTGCACTAGAGCGGGAGCCTCACGTCGGTTCACTGCTACATGGAATAGGAGCCCGATAACACTGGTGAACGAATGCAAGCACGACTTCATTTTTCTAGCCTTAGGCAGCTTCGTCCCCATGAGGCATTCGTTCCTCAGTGGTTTGGCTGCGACGCGTGTGGGCTCACTCTGGTCCCCTCCACCATCGGCGGTTGCTCCAGGAATGCAGACTGAATTTCGCTTTAGCCAGAGCTGGACCTTGAAGGACAAGAAACCCAATGGCCCAACACCAGGCTCTGCATCCCTGAGCCCGTGATGGGAAGTTGGGAATTTTAGAGTACCTGGGCTGTCCCCTCCCACCGCCCTCCTTCATTAGCACTGATTACGGGTCCCCAGCAGGTAAGGTCCCCCCAAGGGCATGCGACCTTCCTTGAGACTCTACTGGGGATAAAGGCCTTTTTCATTCTCAGCACCCTTCGCATTTCTAGGTAAAACTGATGAAATAAACAAATCATTGCCATGGTACAGATCAGATAACTAAGGAAACTGTGATTATAAGCAAGCGACCCCGTGCCTCAGAGGGTTGCCCTCTCCCCTGGCTTCCCACACCCCCTTTCTTTATTCCTACCTACACTCTGCGGTGCTCCAGGCGGCCAGCCCCGTGTCACACAGACGCGTGTTTGTGAATACCCTTCCAGGGCCCTCAAAGGGAGACACTGCGTTCCATTCCTCTTTTCCTCCCTGACGGGCCTGGCACGTTGTACGAACGAAAACCAAAATTTATTATTAATAGCAAGAGCTGACACTGACGGAGTCTTTCCTGTGTGCCAAACAGCACTTTCCAGAAAGCAGTTCATTCAGTCCTCACAACAGCCCTGGGAGGTGGCTACTATTATTAGCCCCATTGTGTGGATGGAGAAACCGAGGTGTAGAATGTCAAGTTGCTGGCCCAAAGTCACACAGCCAGTAAGCGTTTGCAAACAGTGAGAGGGAACATTTCTTTTGATCAGATTTTTCCCAACAGCTCTACACATCCCCAGTGGCTCTTTGGGGAATGTGAAAATCATGTTCCCAAATGAATGCAGAGCAATGGGGTGGGCAGGTGGTAAGGCCAAGGGACCCCAGCTGTCACCACCAGGCAACCCCAGCCCAGGGGGTGAGGGGTGTGGCAGTCTCTCTGGCTGCATCTCATCAGGTGGCTCATGTCATAGTAACGAGACTGCCATTTTTGGGGCGGGGGTCTTGATCTGTGCCGGGCGCTGGGCTGTGCTCTTTCTATGAATTACCTCACTCATGCCTCACTACAACCCCATCTGCTGAGTATTTCACATGGGGAAAGTGGGGCACGGAGCAGTGAAGTGACTAGCAGATCCCGAAGGTAGGGAAGGGCAAGGCAGAATTTCGGTCCAGGGGGTCCTGATTTCCGAGCTCAAGCCTTTGACCATTTTGTTTTCTCCACCTCAGAAACACCCCCTCACACCTCCGAGCAAATCTCAGCATCAAGCAATTAAAGAGCTCTGGCTTTGTTGAGCCCCTGCAAATTCTTCCACCTCCCAGGAAAGTACAATCTGAAAGAGAGAATATTTTTTAAGATTCACTGTGCCCCTGCAGCCTGCCTGAGGTGCTCACAAAGCAGAAGGCACACGACCCAGGCTTCTTTCCTCATTAAGGGAGCTGGGCTTTTAGGGCCATTCCCCCTTCTGGGTGGCTTGGAGTGCGGGGCGGCGGGGGAGGGGAGTTCATGGAGACTCACATAGGCCTAGACAGCACTTCCAGGTGGCATTGAGTCCAACCACCTGCCTTTGTACCAGCCGACATATCTAATCTCCCAGACAGACAGACAGACAGACATCTCTATCTGGGGAGCTTCACTCCGATGCTAGGGAGAGTGGAGTCTGTTTGCGGGGTGTGTGTCTCTGGATTGCGCTGATCAGATTCCCAGGGTGTCAGGACTGGGAGTGGCGCTGGGAGAGAGCTGCTGGGCTGCTGGATTTGCACCGTGTACTCACTCAATGAACACATCCGACTGTCACTGACATGTCCCGCGGCCCGGGGCTCTCAAATAGCTCGCTGCCCAGTGAACATGCCAGCCGTGTGGGACGTGATCCCCTCCCGACCCCTGCACGCCACTTGACAGGTTTCACCTTTCAGAAGGAGAGAGGCCAGACCGAAACCGTATCACGCCCTTCCCAGAGAAAAGCCTCACTGGCCGCCAGGGCGAGCTTTCTCCGTGACCCTGGCTCTTAACCACAGGCTGTCAGGAAATCACTCCCAGCAGCCCCTCACTGGGCTCCCGGGGGCAGAGTCAGCACAAATTGATCTCTTGGCACGAAGGGGAGTCTTGAATTAAATGGTTCAAAGGCATTTTTCCCGACTTACAATTTGGCCATCTTTCCCTTTCTGCGGTAAAATCTGCAACAGTTTGGGATTTATGATCCTTTGGACAGGGACTGGGCTGAAGTCTGCTTCTGGACCATTCTGAATGGAAAGGCTTTTCGAAGAAAATTAATAATTTGCCAAAAAAATTGTAAAGGGAATGCTTATTCTATTTTAATGAGGGGGGCCTTCTCTAGGCCTTTACTATTGCGCTTTGTATCCACAAACAATTGATATGCTAATCACAAATGATGTTTACATGCTCATTAAGTCCTCAGCTACTACTGGGCCACATGATTATGATTATTACGGTCTGAGCAGGCCTCAAACACTAGGCTTTCCGCTTGGAGTCTAAACTTCTTGGGTACAAACTTTTCTGGACTAAGCAATTAGCAAAGATAATGAATTAATTCCAGGGAAAATGACTATACTTCTTTGGCAGGGACAGAAAGGAAGGGGGGGGGGGGCTCTTACACTCCAAGGATCTTGTTGACTCACACTGGTCGCTTTCAGCTGGTATAGGGTGAGGTTTGAACGTGATGACCCTACCTCCTGGTTTGCCTGGGTAGTTCCTATTATGCCTCCCACCCTGGGCGAACTGCTCACAGCAACCCCTTCCTATCCCCCGTGCTAGGAACCCCAAATTACATAGTTTGCTCTGGATTTAACGGAACTAGGGATTAACATTGTGATTTTTTTTTTTCCCCCCAAGGAGTTTGAGGCTTCTCTAGACTGGCAGCTGCTGGTCATCTCTGCACAAACCTGAAGGATACTCTGTAAAGCTGTCGTACCAATCCTTGCTGAATCCAGATCATTCTTCAACTGAGTCAGATCAGAACGCAGCCCACCTGCCCTTAGGGAGGGAAATCACGGGAACACTCCCCCCCTTGGGGTCTGTTAATTCCATCTCAATGTAGTTGCCCGCCAGGAGTTGAAATCCCACTATTTTTACTGTCAGCATTAATGAGGGAGGGGGGAGAGAAATGGATGGGCGCGAAGAGCACAGTACTGGAAGGAACTGTTGATTTCCTTGGGCCGACATAGCTCCGAGCTGTTTGTGTCAGAGGCAGTGTCTATTAAGCAATCGCTGTGGGGAGTGCTGTACCTGCCTCAGTCCTCATAACCCACTGCCCAAGACGGCTACGGTTACTATTTCTATTCTCAAGCTGACAAAACAGGCTCAGCATGGTAGAGCCACTTGTCCCGGACGCTCAGCTGAACGGTGGAACCAGGGTAGGAATCCAGGTTTGTCTGCAGCTCGGGTCTGAACTCGTCACCACTATGATGTACGGCCTCCCGCTCGGTTATACTGTCCTGACATTTGAGTCAGACATCTGCTGGCAATCTGATACATTATAAAGCTACTGCTTCATCAAGTATGCCGCTCGGGGGGAGCGGAGGGGAGAGGGGAATAGGGGATGCTTTGCCTGGAGTGCTTGTATGATGTATGCATATTGCTAAGGAACCAACGAATTGAATGTAAGTGTCTATCCTGGTACTAAATTATCTTCGGAGATAGACTTAAAATATCCTGGGGAAGTTCATTCGGGGGGTAGCCCTCATCTATAAACAAATACGACGTGTGTAACCAACAGAGCTGGCTGGTGGTTCACCCGCCTCCTCCCCCATCTCCCCGCAGACAGCGACAGGAGCTGATCTGCTGACTGTGAACGGGGCTTGACTCATGGAACTAAACAACATTTCTGATGAGACCAAGTCCCCGGGCTGCCTCCGGCGGAAGCTGCTGGGGCCCAGCCGATGCGACACCCATGCCTCTGTCCCTCTCAGTCCCAAGAACTCTGATTTAGAAACGTGGCACTTTCACCCTTAGGTGAGCATAGGGCGGTAAAGAGGTGGACACTGACCACCCCTGGGTGTGGCTGGCTGGGGTGACGAGGGACATGATTCGGGTTTGACAGACAGTCTGTCAGAACACAACTCAAACCCAGCCCTTCCCGAAGGCTTGAACACAAATGCTTGCTGCTCACTCCCCGCCCGAAACCAGGAGTAACATCAGCCGTAAAGCCGGAGTGTGTTCTACGGGGAGGCCGCACCTGTCATAGAAGTATTGGAGGGGGTCCTTCCCGCAAGACGAACGCGAGGGGCTTACGGCTCAGACTTTCACCTCAGGGGTGGAGACTCAGAACATTAAAAGGCACGGGGGGGGGGGGAGCGGGAAATAATCCCTGTGTGGGGAGGGTTGGCTGCTGTGAGATTCTCAGATGGATGAGACTGGGGTTGATACAAAGATACGAAAAGCATGAGAGTTGGGAGACCTCGTGGGCAATTTGTGGGACTGAAAATACAACCAAGAAAAGAGCATGTCAGTAACAGACCAGCAGGCACAGGGTGAGGGCATCACCAAGCCAGGCGGACATTAGGCAAGCTTTTCAGAACGAAAATACCACCAGGAATCTGCTCCCCCGTCCCTGGACCCCTGAAATATACAGGTGACCCTGGATGAAATGCCACACTTCTGGCTTCCCGTGAAGATTGCCTCTAGTCCCTTCGACAAGGGCATATTTTTTGGCCAATGCAGCACCTGATCTGCCAACAGTAGGTGCACTCACTCCAAAGGTGGACCGGATGGCAGGAACCCAAGAAAATAAAACTGCTGACGTCAAAACTCTCTACAAAGAGCCTCCTTCCAAGCAGAGAAACATCAGCTTTGGATGGCACTGGTGTTATGGTTTCCCTCTCCGGCCTGTGCCACAGGGTGAACCCTCTTTCCCATCCACAGATACTGGCCGCCTGCTACATCCTGCTGGCCCATCACCCCGTCCGCCCATTCCCAACGCGGGGCACCCATTTTTCTAAAGACCCAGCTGAGCCGGGTCCCTATCAGACCTCGAAAAGTTCCCCAGGCTGAGGAACTTCGATTTCAGGGAGGCTTCCCTGTCAGCCCTCCGCCCCGCAGCGGCTGGAAAGTTCGGATTCAGTTGTCGCAGGAGGGGCATTCTTTCTGGAGCACTTTCCCAGCATATTTTCAATGTGCTCCCTAATGTTGCCTGCCGGGGTTAACAAACCCTCCAAGTGGTCTCCCCTGGGCCACTTCTTTCTTTGTCTCCCACCAAACCACTCACCCAACTCCAGCAAATTATCAGTTTTCCTACTGCCTCAATTTTCCCTGACAGGGGGCACAGCCTTCTCCCCTTTCATTCTCAAACTCCTCTAGATCAAGCGATTCATGAAAAGAAGAGCTGGGTTTCCTCTACCCTGGAACGCTTCTGGTTTTGCTCAGCCTTCCCTCCGTTCACCCCACATCCCCTTCTGCCTCTTTCCGCATCCCCGGTCATTTCTTCCCTTACCTACTCCCCCCCGCATCACACCAGGTCCACCAGCACCGCCTAAGGACCTCTCCTCCTGCCCGAGTTCAAAGCAATCCGGTCCTTTTTTGAAAAACGGGGTAAAACTCTTCCAAGATCATCTCCGTGATCTCGGGAGGCCCCTCCCTGACTCCTCAGCTCAGTTCCTGGTTTTGGATGCTGGGGAGGAGAGGCTTCAGCAGCAACAGCAGCCAGAAAGGCAGGGAGCAGGGTGCTGTTTGGGGTGCATCTGAGGGAACAGCATATGGGCGGGCGGCTTTTGTCCAAACCTTCAGAGCTCGCTAGTTTCTGAGCTGAGCGAAGTGTGTCACTATCTGGGAGCACTGCTCAAGCAGGGCCAGCCCGCATCTGCTCCTTTTTTGTACACCTCTGGCCACCTCAAATCCACCATGTTCCCCCCACCACCACCCACCCCGGGCTCTGAGCTCTGCGACACCAAGAAAAGTTTCTCAGTCAAGTCGTATCCCACCTGCACCGCCCACCCTAAGCAAGCGAAATCGCTTGAACAGAAGCTGCCAGGTCAGCACAGCGCCGTGCTGCTCCTCGCTCAAGACTCTCTGTCCCTTCTCACCAGCCTCCACCTCCTACAAGCAATTGGTTCCCGTGTGCCAGCCACACGGAGAGAGCGAGCGCGCGCGAGCAGTGACAGCAAAAGGCAGGCACCCCGTCCGGCCCAGCTGTCTGCATCCACCCTTCAGGGCTCTGGGGCACAGGCCAGAAAACGGGGAGCATCAGGGTCTCCCCTCTTAAGAAGGAGGTCATTACCTTGGCAGCGGCTTGCGGGCTGTGATGCTGGCGACAATGATGCTCTCAGGACGTGGGGTGGCCACAGCCTTAAAGGTTCCTCGCCAGAACTTCTCAAAGAGCTGCTTCTCGCCTTGCTGAACGCTCGCCATGGCCCACGCGGAGGGCCCGGCCGCCCGGGCCGCTGTCCGAAGTGCTGAAACGTGGATTCCAAACCGGGGCGCACCCGGCACCGCGCGCACCGTCCGCGCGCCGCGCAGAGCGATGGGGTGGGAGAGATCGGGGTTCAGGGCGGGGGGATGGGGAGCCTCGTTGCCCCTGGCTTTCTTCGGCTCCTGGGCGGGCTCTGGGCTGCGCTCGGAGCCGGCGGAGCTTCCGCGCCCCGGGTTAGGGGAGGGGGCGCCGGCAGAGAAGCGGCGGCGCGGTGGTCGGCGCGCGGTGCGGTGCGGGGCGCGCGCGGGCGAGCTCGGGCGCGCCCGGGTTTTGTCTCGCTCGCCGCGTGACGTCGGAGGAGGAGGCTGGTCGCGCGAGCTGCGCTTTCCTCCCCCTTCCCCGTCTCTCCTCCCCCGGCTCAGCCTCCCGCCGCCATCTGCATAACAAAAGCCCGCAGGTCCTGGGAAGAGAAAGGGCGGGGCGTGCGCCTGTCACTCGGGCCCCCCGCCCTCCCCGCGGCGACAGAGTTGCTGCGCTGACCGGAGGAGAAGCCACCCGGCGCCCACCCGGAACCGAACCGGGCCCGCAGATCCTGCGGCCCAGCCCTCGCTCCTCCCCCACTGTCGCGGGCCTTCGCTCCACCCGTTCTTGGGCGTGATCCGAACCCGGCGGCCTCCCTTCCAGCCCCTTCGAAAGTCTTTTAGCGGATCTCTTATTGAAGGGGGGGGGCAGTAAAAACTTAACCTCTCTGCCCAAGCCAACCTCTGCCTCCCCCCCGCCCCCCACACACACTTCTGGGAGTGACTGTCTAGGCCAGAAAAGGGGGTCCCCGCGTTCCTCTTTGCGCCCTGAGCGCCTCGAGATCCCCACCACCCCAAAAGTGCCATTTGATGGACAATCCGTCACCGGCTCGGCCTCTCGCCATCTGCCGAGCCGGGCCCCCGCCCGCAGAGGGGCGCAGCGTTACATCTGTGCCTGCGGCGCTTTTGTGCCTCACAGCAGCCAGCCGCCCGGCGTCCCCGCTGCCAGACGCATCCACGGGAGAGAGTAACCCCACCCACCCCGCCCCGCCCCATCCCACCCACTCCTGGGGAATTCGGCCATAGCCACTTTTCTTAACACAGCTTGTCTCGGGAGAGCCTTTCCGGGGAGGGATTTGAGGGGGAAATCTGACGGTTATGGGGGATAGGTACTTTTCGGGCTCGCTCTCCATGTTCTACCCCTTCTCAGTACAACCCTAATCCCAGAAAGTGGGAGCTTAGAACCACAAATACACCCTAGAGGGGCAGAGGGTTTGGGCAGAAGAATTTCTCTACTTTCACCCACAGGGTTTTCAGTAAGAGAAGCAGGTAATCGCAGGACCCTTTAGGCCGTCTCTCCCTCGGAGCCCTTTAGCCTCAGCAGAGCTGCTGTTCCCACTCCCCGGGCTGCAGGCTCCTGGGAAGAAAGCTCGCCGAGTCGTAAAGGCCTCCGAGCGCCTGGCACCGGGTCCCCGCGGAATGCACCCATGCCCTTGCTGATGCTGAGGGCGGTGGGGACCAGGGAACCCCTGCAGCAACGCGAACTTCGGGAATTCTTTGAAAGTGAACAGGAGGGGAACACAGAGAGATGGGGGAGCAGGAAAAAGGACCGTGGGGTAACGGGGTACTGGTTCAGAAGCGCATATAGCCTGGATATCTGTACGTGTATTTGGGTATTTGTGTGCCTGCTTCAGCGAGTGCCTGGGAGCGCTGCTGCTCTGCAGTGACCCCTTCTGGTCAGCAACTAGAGATGCACGTGCTGGCTTCTTAAAAGTGGGTTGCGGCTGCCAGGAGGTGGGGTTAGTTAGGGCTGAGGAGCTGGGAGGTAAAGGAAAGCAGAGACTGGGCTCCACCTCCTCCCCTCCTGCCTCTCAAAAATCCCCACTACCCCTCACTCTCAGGCCCTGTTTCCCACCCAGATGTTGTCATTTTAAACACCTTTGAAAGCCGGCTCCTTAAGTCGCCTGGGATGTTTAAAATCATCTTTCGTCATGATATTTGGGGTGGGAACTGAGTCGCCTGCATGGAAGAGGTAGCTGGGACCCTACCCCCAAAATATCAATTAACATTTCCCAGCCTGCCTGCAGTGATTCTGTAGGGAGCAAAGGAAGTCTGTGAAAAATACAGCTTCTGTTTTTTGCTTGGGGGATGGAGGTCCCTAGGATAGCAGGCATTCCTGCGGGGAGTGGGGGGGGGGGGGGACTGTGTAAAAACTATCAGATACCCAGGAATGCATGGTGTTGAAACTTCTAAATTGGGGGTCTCGAGTAATAAATTCAGGGCCTCAAAGCCAGACTTCTTGGGTTCAAATCCCAGCTCTGCCATTTCTTAACTGCGATCTTGGAGGAGTGACATCATTTGTCTGTGCCCCTGTTTCTTCATCAGTAATATAAAGATTCCATAAAAATTGAGCATCTTGTGTTTAAGTGGACTAGCTGTAAGGATGAAAGGAATTACTGCATGCACAGGTCACAGAACAGTGCTTGGAACATAGTTCAGTTATTATATAAGAGCACGGCCTCTGGGGTCAGACAGAACAAGGGTATGAAACCCAGTTCCTCCCCTTTTTAGCTGGATGACCTTGGGCTAGTTATTAACCTCTGCCTCAGTCTCCCCATCTGCATATTGGAGACATCAGTGCACATTTCGTATGGCTGTTGTGAAGATAAAATGAAATATTGCCTTTAAAGGACTCTGCACAGCGTCTGGTTCGTAGCGAATGCCCGTTAAATGCTAGCGATTATTGCCGATGCTGTTGGGGTCATCACCTGTCAGTATGTTAAGTTAGGCCATAGTTGGTTCAGTAATCATTAGTTGATGCCTAAATTTGGTCAGGCACAGTCCTGGGCATGGAGGATCCAGTGATAAACAAGATACGGTCCCTTCCCTGAAGGGGTTCACAGTCTAATTCACCTTCCAGGTCCCCACTGCCTAACACTTGTGCCCTTTCCACCTTATCAAGCTTGGAATGCCAACTCCAACCAACTGGCAGTGGCGATCTAAAGATTGTGTTGAGAAGGATTCTGAGGCCACATCC
Organism: Miniopterus natalensis; assembly: GCF_054644295.1. Lineage (NCBI taxonomy): Eukaryota > Metazoa > Chordata > Mammalia > Chiroptera > Miniopteridae > Miniopterus > Miniopterus natalensis. The sequence goes on from NC_142100.1 coordinate 21,134,872, forward strand.
CAGAAAGAGTGCCGGGGTGGAATAGCAATATCTGCCACTGACACAGCTTTTTTTAGTGTAACTTCATTATCATTTTATCACTAGACAAAAGTAACAATAATTCCTTGATATCATCAAATAGCCAATGTTTGGGGGGGTTTTGTGTTTTTTAAAAATATATTTTTATTGATTTCAGAGAGAAAGGAAGGGAGAGGGAGAGAGAGAGAAACATCAATGATGAGTCATTGATCGGCTGCCTCCTGCACACCCCCTGCTGGGGATGGAGCCTGAAACCCGGGCATGTGCCCTGACTGGGAATCGAACCGGGATCTCCTGGATCCTAGGTTGTTGCTCAGTTGCTGAGCAACGCTGGCCAGGCTCCAATGATTTTAAGTGTTTTTTTTGTTTTTGTTTTTAATTGTGTGTTGTTTTGTTCATTTGAATTGGGATTCAAATAAGGCCCATTCAATGTGGTTGGCTGATAGGCCCCCTTAAGTACCCTTTAATCTCTAAGTTCCCACACACATCTATACACAGATGCCACCTCTCTTTCTTCTTTACTTTTGATTAGAAACTTGCTCGCTTGTCTAGCACAGTTTCCCATTACCCGTATTTTCCTGATTGCATACCTGTCGCATCAATAACGTGCTTCTCTGCACCCTCAATTTCCTGTTAAGAAACGGTAAAGATCTAGAAGTTTAATCAGATTTAAGTTCAAAAGAAAATCCACCAGGAGCTTAATAATGTATGAGTTTTTCTTTTCTTGTGATGCTCGCTGACACTGACGATCTCTGCCTAATTTATTAATTTATTAGAGGTCGCAGAATGGTGGTGTGCTAACCCATCATTCATTTTTCATGGATTAGCTGGAACACGTCTACAGAGAACTATCCCCTCACCAAGTATTTGGGCAACTCGGGGTTCGATTAGTATAGAAAAAGCAGAATAAAAACTTAATCCTTTCCCTTTATTTACTAGTTTAAAAATATCCAGATGGTGTACTAACATCCTTACCGGGTACTGCTGAGTGCTTTTTTAATCTTTCTGATAAATGTAGATGAAATATATTTGATGTGCTTCAATTAATTGTTAGTATTCTTTCTATAAAGTATGTTTTTATTGATTTCTTTAGAGAGAGAAGAAGGGAGAGGGAGAGAGAGAGAAACATCAATGAGAGAGAAACAGCAATCAGCACACCCCCTACTGGGGATCAAGCCCGAAACCGGGGCATGTGCCCTGACCGGGCATCGAACCAGTGACCTCCTGGTCCATGGGTCGACGCTCAACCAACTGAGCCACACAGGCAGGGCGGCATTCTTATTAACGCTAAAACCGTCCCACGTTAAGCCAGGACAGCCTGTTCAACTGATTCCTGAGGCCTTTGACTCAACCACGGAAGCCTCTGATGACTTTCTTACGTTCTGATATGTCAAGATGTTCCAAGCTCAACTTACAAATTTCCTGCCCAGACCTGGAATGCAGCCATTTCCCCAAACAACACTGGTTCCCTTTAGTGGGTGCCGGGGTTGCTCATCTCTCCTGGGTTAATGTTTCTAGGTCTTTTTAAAGTAGAGACTCTAGGAAATTTTATTTGAAGACAAAAGCATCCCTCCTCCACCAGTCAGGGCTCACCTTGCTCTCTGTGTGTGTGTGTGTGTGTGTGTGTGTGCGTGTGTGTGTGTTGTATGTCTGCATCGCTTCTAGCGCCTTCCTGCTTTTAACGATACGATACGCTGCAACTTCTGAATGTGGCTACTCTGTCTCGTCTGTCACTCCTTTTCTACCAGGAGGAATACAGAATTCTCTCCTGGAATGCTTTGAAGCAGAAGACAGAGACAACCGACCTTTGGTTTTGGGGGGGGGAAGGGGGAGAGATCACAAAAGAGAAAACCAGAGCTGCGCACATGTCTGTGGACACCGCAGACCTTCTGCAGCCAGGGGCTTTGGGGACAGCTCTGCGCAGCAGCACCTCCGTCATTCCTCACTCCCGGATGGGACGCTGCCAAAATAATTACTGAACGAATCGATCGATAGGCAGTGTTGCGATGTGACCGAGGCTGCTATGCATCATTCTCCTCCTGGAGACTGGGTTTGCCTTACAGGCAGGCTCGATTCCACACAGGCTCCTGACAGCCCCAAAGTGCAGAGTATCTTACACCTTCCCCCTGACTCCTGGCGGCAGTCCTTCGAAACAGGCTCTGTCGGAAGTGAAGGGACTGTCTGAGATGATACAGCCAGAACGTCCAAGGTACATTTCCCCGTTACTTTTCTTTGAGATTAAAATTAATGTGGCATAGAATTTTGTCTTTAGAAAAGCGAGAAATGATATTTAAAAAAAAAAAAATCCCTTCTAACTAGACTTCTTGGAGACTTCCTGAGGTCTATTTATTCAGGACTTTGAGCAACAAGCTTTTGACTCCCAGCCCCATCTCCTTCAAGGGACCTGTAGATGCACTTGGGCAACACACAGAGGGTGTGAAGGGCCAGCAATCCTGTCCTCACTGAACTAGGGCAACTCTTATTCCTGACTCAGGCCTCAGTTTCCCCATCAGAGGCAGCCCACAGGATGAATCTGGCCTACAGATGTGTTCTGTTTGATGCCCACAATGTCCTTAAACACAGAGAAGTTGAGTAAGTACAGTTAAAGGCTAATGCCCCTCTTTTTGCCACAGACCCTACCACTCCTAATTGCCTCTCATCCAGCCTTCCTTGGGCATATACATATCCCCCCTTATCTCTATGCCACTTCCTGGGATTGAGCATCTCTAAGGACCCTCCAAGGGGCGGCACTCTGCAGTGTTTCTTTGTTTAGAATATTCGTAATGGTAATTTTAATAATAGCAGAAACTAGCATGTGTTGAGCTCTTGCTATCAGCCTTGCATGGGATTTAGCATTTCACACACACCGTGCTCCCTCCTCATAGTGATCCAAGGCAGAAGCTCTTACTATCACCCTCCCCTTGCATATGAGAAAACTGAGGCTCAACAGAGAGAAAGAGCCTTGCCCAAGGTCACCCAGGTGGTAGTAATTCAAAGAAGAGCTGGGATTTAGATCTAGGTGTTTCTGAGCCCAGGGCGTCCACATGATCTGAAGGAGGCCAGAGATCATATTCAATGGACCACTTAATATGGCCCCCAAATCACGGAGAGTGTCGCTGAGCCTCAGAAAAGTCATTCAAGCCACGTGCCCTTTTTTCTCATTATTTACAAAATGCACTGGGCACAGATTCATGTGCAAGGGGTTGTACCAAGTGCTGAGGTTAAAAAGGGAGACAATATCTCTGCCTTTGACAGGCTTACCGTCTAGGGGGTCGGGGCGGGGGGGGGGGGGGAGACAAGTAGACAGGCAGTGACTCTGCACCGTGACCTGCGATACTAAGGGCTAAGCTCAGAGGGCTGGCGATGCTCACAGAAGGAGCACTGTTCTCCGCTGGGAGAACCCAGAGAAAACGAGATTGAAGTGTGAGTGATCCAGGCCCGGGGGCAGGAAGGAGAGGACACTTCAGGGAGAGGGCTCTCAGGGACAAAGACCCAGAAGTGAGAGGGAACTTGGCGCTTAGCCGTGGTTCTCAGAGAGGCGTCCAGGCCACCTCCTGCAGCATCTCCTGGGAAACCGTTAGAAATGCAAGTTCTCAGGCCCCGCCCTAGACTTCTGACCCCTCCTAAGTCAGAAATGAACATTCCTAGATGTTGGGTTTCCGCCAACAAGTGTAACTTTTAAAATAAAAATAAATGAAATAAATGGAGGCTGTGAGATTTCTTCCTGTCAAGTGTAGACAGTTTTTGAAAGTCTCAATTACCATAAATTATCATGATCATTGCAAAAAAAAAAAAAAAGGAAGTACATTTTATACCCAAAATGTAGGAAGGAGAAAGACATGATCTCAGAATAAAGAATTTGCTCCGAAATTGACTAAATCTCGCTTGCTGAACGTTTCACAACATTGTCCATATTGTTTGCTTTCCCTCGTTTTGCCACAGTTGGTGGGAAAGACCCCATCAGACCGGCACCGAGCACTTTGGAGCGCAGCCCTGGCTACGACACCCCCCCCCCCCCGAGGGGGGCGGCGTGGGAACTGAACGAGTGTATTTAAAATAAGCAGCAAAATCAGTGGCTTCTTTCCCAGCTGGAAAGTCCAAGTTAAGTTCACAGAATCACTAACCTTCCAGATCCACCTGTCCAATCCCCCTACTTTATTATTATTATCATTTTGCGTTTTTTATTGTGGTAAAATAGACACAACCTAAAATTTACCATTGTAACCATTCTTAAGCCTACAGGTCAGTGGCGTTAAGTACACTCACAATGGGGTACAACTCTCACCACTACCCATTTCCAGAGCTTTTCCATCATCCTGAACTGACACCCTAACTCCCCTCGCCCCCATTTCCTGCGCTTGGTAACCCGGGTTCTACTTTCTCAGAGGAAGCAGGGGCTGAGCCGAGAGGCGACAGTCAGCAAGCTGTCCAGGAGAGCAGGTGGGAGCCCAGAGGGTCCTGGGCCGAGGGAAGGACGCGGGCTGATGCGGGGACGCAGGAAAGCGCAGAGCCTCTTCCGAAGCACTGGGGGCGGTCAGAGGGGAGGGGACGCCGCGGGGCGTAAATGTCACACTGAGATGCCAGTGCTTCCTTTTGAAGCCGGGGGTCTGGGGGCCTGGTGAAACCTCTGAAGCTCTTTGAAAAGGCTGTGCTCACATGTTTACGTGCATCATCCTGGGATGAAACTATCGCGTTTCCATCAAAACATCCAAAGGGCTCCAGATCCCCGGCTGGGTAAGGATCTCGGGGAGCTGCGGGCAGGCTCGCAGCCGCCCCCTCGTTAGGGCTGGCTCTGTGCAGGCCAGGGAGCGTCAGACACTGGGTGGCAGGCCCAGCGATGGGGAAGGAACAGGCCAGCCTGTCCTTTCTTCCCCCTCGAACCTCCGGGCGTCAGTTCTCTCTGCCTGGGGCCCTCTTTCCCACCCTCGCTGCCACCCACAGCTCACCTAGTTAATTCTAGTTCGTGCTTCAGAGCTCAACTCAAAACCATGCCCCTTGGGTGCAGCCCCCCACTTCCCCAGTGAGGTCCGGGCCCACTGCACACACCCTTAGCTCCTTTGAAACAATCGCCACGCATCGTAACTGCATGATGGGCAGTGTCGGCCCCCTCCTGTCTACGACAGTGAACGCTCTGTTGGAAGATACCATCCGTCACCTTCATAGTTATAATGTCAGCACCCTGAGCAGGTCCGGGCACACAGTGGGGACTCAATGAGCATGACTATTTCACCGAATGAGTGGGTTCATTACCACCGGAGTCCTTTCCCCTCTCATGCCTAACCCGAACCCCATCCAACTCTTTTTTTAAGAATATGTTTTTATTGATTTCAGAGAGAGGAAGGGAGAGGGAGAGAGAGAGAGAAACATCCATGAGGAGAGAGAGTCGGCTGCCTCCTGCACGCCCCCTGCTGGGGATCCAGCCCACAACCCCGGCATGTGCCCTGACCGGGAATCGAACCCCGATCTCCTGGATCATAGGTCGAAGCTCAACCGCTGAGCCATGCCCAGCCGGGCTTCATTTTGTATGTTAAGCTCTGACCCTTGCAGACCATAGCATGGAGGGGAAGAATTGCATCTATCATCTCAGGCAGATTTCCGAAGCCTGCCTCCGTAGCTTCCTAGGGATGTTTTTAATCGATTAGTGAGCAGAGGCGGCCTGGGGTTGAGAATCCAGGCACCTTCCCAGAGCAGTCATCCAGCTCCACCACTGGCCAGCGCCACACGTCACGCACACCTGTATTTTGAAAATCCCGGGATCTATTTTCTAATGAGCAAGTTGCCTGGGTCAGAGGCTTTGCAGAAAGATGGTAGAACAAAACCAGAAAGGGACTATGTAGGACAGCATTAGGTTTCACTGGCCCCGAACGTGGGATGATGCATCTTTAACCAACAGGGAATTTTTCCCGTGTCTTTTCCACGCTGTGAGCATTTTCCCTTCAGACTGTCTTCTTCTGTAGAGCCGATGGAACAGGAAAGAAGGAAAGGAAACCACTCTTTTTCATGTCTTCAAAGGCAACCCAAATTTGATGGCTTCCGTGAATGGCTCTAGATAAAGACTCCACTTCAGTCGGCTTTCTGTGATGAAACAACCCTCTTGTTTGTCGAATGGCAGGGAGCAGAAAAGAAAGGGAAGCTCTTGTCGCTGTTAAGTGCTCGGAAAGTGGGCTCCCGCCCAGTTCCCACTAGTGGGGGGGGCCGATCCCCACAAAGGAATTGTCAGGATGGGAGGCAATGCAGAGGCCTAGCTGCCTAGAAGAGGAGAGAGAATGGGCCTGAGGTGGGAGGCCCTAAGAAGCCCTCATAGGACTGTGGAATTCTGAAGTTAAGAAGAAGGTCTGAGCCTGGCCTGTGTGGCTCAGCGGTTGAGCATCGACCTCTGATCGGGGTTCGATTCCCGGTCAAGGCACTTGCCCGGGTTGCGGGCTCGATCCCCAGTGGGGGGCGTGCAGGAGGCAGCCGACCAATGACTCTCTCATCATTGATGTTTCTCTCTCTCTCTCTGCCTTCCTCTCTCTGAAATCAATAAAAACATATTTAAAAAACAAAAACTTGTCATTTATACAATAATTTTTTTAAAAGCATTTATTTGACAAAATAGAGAACTTGCAGCCTGTGTGTTGAGATGCATCAATATCTCTATGTCTTTTTCCATCTCAACAAGGAAGTCTGAAGTGCATTCATTGAAAATGCACTAGCACTTGAAATTCAAACGTACGAGAACCACCACTTTATGAGACAATAAGAGTAAAAAGCAGAACTGGAGAGAATGGAACCCACAAGGGGTAAGTTTTGATGGGAGGAAGTGGAGAGGAAAGAACCACAGCCTAGGACAGGGCCAGGGAGGCACAGTTTTGATCTGAATAAAAATGCTTAAGGTGTTCGGAGGAGCAAAATGATAGATGGGGGCTGAAGCCAAGCAAATTTCCCCTACTTTCTAGCTTACCTAGGATGTAACCCCCATCCCAGAATTCAGGATCTTAATTTACTCAAGTCTAAGGCCCTCCCGATGGTCCTGCCCCCAATGGCCCAGATCAACAACCTCCTTCAACCAATAACAATGCGGAACAAGGAAGGGTGTCCATCCCATTGACCTGCAAGGCCCCCCTGCCTTTGGATTCCTAGCCAGGCCACCGCCCTCTGAATGAGAGCTGCTGTGCCAGTGCCCCCGGCAAATTCTGGGAACTTGCCCTCGCCTTGGCCTCACGATTACATTTCTGAAACAACAGTTCCTTAAACCTCTGTAGCTCCATTGACCATGATTCCAGGCATTGTCAGGCGATTCCTCAGTCCTGTCCCCCTCTGCCCCTTTCCTTTTTGTCCTGTCCTAGATGGACACATCTGTCACTTTAAAGTCCCCATTGCTCATCTGTCATGGTCCGAAACCAGCAAGGGACCAGGGGAAAAAAGCCAAATAAATGTTTTGCCACTAAAAGGAAGACGTCGATGTTTTTTAACTTCTTCATCACTCAGGGTATCGTGTCCCTCACCCCCTAAATAATAATCATAATAACAATAACAGCAGCAGCTCTGCCATATAGCAGCATATTGTCACATGGCAGGCATCACGCTAAGCACTTTACAGCGTGATTTCATTTCATCTTCACAAGCCCAAGGGGGAGATGTTACCATGCTGCAGATGAAGAAACTGAGGCTCAGAGAACTTGAACCACTTGCCCAGGGAGCTTTGCACAGCTGAAGGAGCTGAGCAATGGAAAGCCAGTGTTTCTGACTCCAAATTTCTGTGCTTCACCTTACTTAACTAATCCTGCCTCCACTCAAGCACCTTCGAAGACGCCTAGCGGTCCATGTTGTAAAATGATCTATGGAAGAGGCCCATATGGCAAAGAGTCAAAGAAGGCTTCTTCTGGCCAACAGCTCATGAAGGAGTGAAGTCTCAGTCCAACAATCCACAAGGACCCGAATCCTGCCCAGTGAATTCTCATAACATCCCTATGAAATGGGCAATCTCCATTTATCGGTGAGGACACTGAGGTTCAGAATGTAGAAGTGACTTGTTCAAGGTCACGGAGCAAGTCACCGGCTGAGCTGGGGTCTGAATATTGATCTGTCTGACCCTAGCACGCCTCTCTCAAGCACCCACTGCTTGTGTCATACCTGCGATGGGCAACTCAAAAGGGAGAGGATTCCAGTTCCTATCGGATAGGACAAGCCTCTAACAGCCTATGGGCCCACACGCTCCTCTCAGAGTCTGGTATGGAAACAAAGAAAAGAGGCTGGGCCAGTCAGGCTCTCTGTCTGTCCTGGAGCAGTGGATTAGGGCACAGGCCTAGGTTCAAATCCCACTTCCTCCACTTACTAGCCGTGTCACCTTGGGCAAGGTATTTAACATCTCCGAGCTTCAGTTTTCGCATCAGTAAAACAGAGAGATGACGATGGCACCTGAGTCATAGCGTCAATGTGCCCATCACAAAGAACATAAGCAGTGAGGGTGAAAGAAGGCCATGGAGCTGAAGGGCCTGGATGTAAGTCTGTCTGTCTTAAAACCTAGGAAAAGGGAACCCGAAAAAGAGAGAGGCAGGGGGCAGGTGGCCCTGTACATACACTTTCCGCAGATTCTGATGACTTTGGAGTTCTGATTCTCTATCTTTAAAACCAGTGTTCCATTTTCTGGTCTTTTTGGCGGGGGAGAAGGGACTGCAGGAGGAGGGACATTTATTCCCGACTCCTTCTGTCTCCCTACAGGGGGGAGTGACACTCCTGGCTCCTGCCCCACCTGCCTGGTGCGTCTGCAGGAAGGACCTGACCGCGCTCAGCTGACCTGCCTGCAGAAAAGGCGCACCCTGGGCCTCGCAGAGCAGGCTTGTCCCTTCCGTTTGCCTGGAGTTGGGATTGGAGGTAAGTTCAATTCAGAAGAGTATTAGCAAGCTGTGTCCTCCAGAAGAGTTTTGTGTGTGTGTTTTTAAAATCGGTAATAAAACTGGCACTTTGAGCTCCATCTCACTGACTTTCGTGTCTCCTGCGATTAGTTTCGTGCCACCTTGAACAGGTTCACTCCTCTCTTTTGATGATGCTCATTTCCAACCCGTCATTAAGTCTTCTTGTCACGGTTCCAGATGGCTATCCTAAGCAAACTTTCTGCAAAGATAGCTCTTCCTTTGGCTTTCTGCTCCCCTGATATTCTGGCTCCCCTCCCACCCAGGTCCTGAATCAGGGAGCAATTTGGCAGGTTCGCTTTATACCCGTGCCTTACCCTCTGCCAACCTTGCAGACGCCTCGGCTCATCCAAGTGTTTCCCAATTATTTCTTGGCTGATAACTATCCTAGCAATCTCTTTATGTCGGGTGTATGTTCCAACTTCTCCACTTTGTCTTTCTCATCGAATCCTTAAAATAAAAAGCTTGGTAACGCTGGCATTTTTGAATCATTAATTTCAAGCGTGTCTTCTTTTAGTAGCTATTCTACATTCCCCACCGAGAACTCTCTATTCTCCTTGGTGCATTTGAGAACCTCCATTTAATTTCCTTTCCCATTACTGAGCTAGGACCAACTTGGACTAACTTATTCCAATAATGTCCTTGCAGAAGCATCAGTAGACAGTTATCAGTGTGGAGGTTCCCAGGTGTCGATTGCTGGCACGGGAGCCCTCAAAACACCTCTTCCAAGGGCTTGCTGCTCCTCTGTCTGTTCTGAAATACTTTCCAAGAATTGCTTTTTCTGAGCTCATCAGAGGTAGGCAAAATTCACCAGAAGGGCACTAATGATGGGCATGTTTACTGAGAGAGGAAGGGGAGCTGATGAAGAGGCCGTCTACCATAGACTCATATGAAAGGTTTTCTTTTCTCCCTACAGATAAGCTCTCTTGTCACCAGCAGAGATTTCCCTATGGGATTAGGGCAGAAAGTGGGGGGCAGGTCCATAGTCTGATACCCAATAGTGCTGCCCAGTGATGATAGAAATGTGTAATTGTCTGTGCTGTGGAAATAATAGCTACAAACTACATGAAATGTGGCTAGTGTTTGACTACGAAGCTGAAGTTTTTTATTTTATTTAATTTTAGTTAATTTAATTTAAATATAAATAGCCAGGTGTGACTAGTGGCTACTATATTCAACAGTGCAGTTCTACCAGATGTTACTCTGGGGTTATAGGGACTTTTCCCTTTTACAGTAACTACAGTTTTTGGTGAGTAAATAAGAGCTGTTAGTCAGTTTCCAAACACATCTAAGACCAACAGAAGAGAAAAAATAATAATCTTTCCCCAGTGAAAGACTTCCCAACCCCCTATCACTTCCAACGTAATACCACAACCACCCGCATCGTAAGCCCGTGGACACGGGGTGGGAGTTGAGGGGTGAATGGGTGAATTTACGGAGGGTGAGAGATGTGTGAACAAAAGCGAGGAAGTAAATCAGTTGGCCCCTGGGGCCTTCGCCCTGGGATCTGCAACCTTTGCCCTGAGAGCCCGTTCTCCCGCCCGCTGCTTGGGAGCGTTTGGGACCTTGTGATAGAAACACCGAAGGGTCTGGGCTTCATCAAATCTGTTGGGGCTGAAGTCCCTCCCCCACGTCAGCATCTGTCATCAGAAAAGATCTCCGTGTGGCATAGTTTGTACGTATCTATCAAGCCCTTCTAAGACAAACGGAGGGAAAGCTACCAGTCGCTGTTTGCCGAAAGACATAGAGGAGACTTAATTCTCAAGCAGTTACGGCCTCAGGTTCTGTGTCTAGCTTCACACAGATCACGCTGGGAGAGGGGTATTGAGATGCCAATTCCAGGGTCTTGCACCCAGACACTTGGATTCTCAGACCATTTGGAGGTGGGGCCAGGGAACCCACTTTTGTAGATATACAAGCTGTTTTACTTATACGACTCCTTTAGTTCAGTCAGCTAGCAGCTGGTGAGGTTTGTCGGACAAGTCCCACCTCTTGGGAGGCGTGAAGATCACTGTAAGTTTGGGTGGTCAGGGAAGGCTTCTCAGAGGAAGAGAAAGCCAGCCCTCTGCTGGATTTTGAGGTATCTAGGTGGGGGTTGTGGGAGGGGGTTAATTCATTCAACTTATTCACGTGCCAGATACTTACTGAAGACCTACTGTGTGCTAGCTTTGGCCTAGGTGCCAAGAATAGAAGAGCGAACAAACTAGATCCTCCTAGATTTAGCTGGGGAAGGCAGGCAATAAACAAAACGTGTCGGCAAAATACTCAGCTCATAAGATGGTGAGAAGCCCTCGAAGAGAAAAACAAAGCAGAGACCTAATCCAGCGTGACTGGTGTTCTAACAAGAAGAGGAACCCAAGACACAGCCTGAGGGAGACACCAGACACGTGCACGCACCTAGAGAAGGGGGTCACCCTCAAGCAGAGGCGGGAGGTCTCAGAAAGGGCCGCGCCTGCTGACCTTGCTCTTGGACTTCTAGCCCCAGAACGGTGAGAACATAAATTTCCGTTGTTGACGCCACCCAGGCTGCTTTACTATAGCAGCCCAAGCAAACCAACATAGCATCCCCGAAACAGGTGTTCACAGTTCAGAGACAGGGAGGAAAATTAAACAGGCAATTGTAACACAAACATATCTCCGCCAACAGAGATACCCGCGTTTGAATGAATCATTGCTCTCTCATTAATCCAACACATATTTGTTGAGCGCCTACTATATTTCTGGCTCTGCACTAGACACTGGGGATAAAACGATAGGTAAGTAGATATATGCATCCCCTTTATTGATTTTTAGAGAGAGAAAGGGAGAGGGAGAGACAGAAACATCATCGATCAGCTGCCTCCTGCACACCACTTACCAGGGCATGTGCCCTGACGGGGGATCGAACTGGCAACCTTTTGGTGCCTGGGATTATGCCCAACCAACTGAGCCACACCGGCCAGGGCTATCCATGGCCTTTAGAAGCTCACAAGGTCCTCTACTCCTCCCTGTAGGTTTGACTGTTCTCTACCCAGACTCAAAGGAGGGGGTGCAGTATTGTGTGGTAGATGTGCTCATGGACGGTGGGACCGGGGAGTCCTGGGTTTGGGCCTGTGGTCTCCCAGTAATGGGCTGTGTGGCCTGGGGCAAGCTCTGTAACCTCTCTGGGCCTCGGTTTCCCTCTAAAAGGCAACAACGACACCCAGGGACGATGGTTGTGAGAATTAAACAAAATCACGGCCATAAATCAGAGTAAGTGCTTCGTGGATGTCTGCTGTGGTGATCGCCGCAGCCTCTGAAGCAGACCCAATCAGATGATAATAAATATTATCGCTAATATGGAGCGCTTTCTCCAGACCAGAGAACTCTCGGTAATTTGCATATATTATCATCTTATATCTATGAAGCATCTTCCCTGCCGCCCCAGCCTCTCCTAGTTTCATTTTCTGGCTTCTCCTTTTTCGACTTTGTGTTTTATCGCTCTCACGAAAGAGCTTCAGACCTGAGATAGTCTGAGAGAAGCCAGAGCCCTGCTGGGAAACGAACTTTCTCCCGATAGTTCCCTGTCTCTCCAGTTTGCACACGGCCCCGACAAGCTGGGACACGTGTCCGGAGGGACTGGGTGCCGCAGGGCTCCCTGCTACAGCCGAGTCGCCGACAACATGATTGACTGCAGGTCCCCATCAAGGAGGTGCAGTTGTCTCTGTATATGTCATTCCTGGTGGGGTTCTGTAGCGACATTTCCTCCAGCCGCTTCCCTTCCTGGGGACCAGAGCCGGGAGACAGCAAGGAGCTGTTATCATGGAAACCACGTCTCCCCCGGGGCCCCAAGGGGCACTTCTGGAAATGGTTTGGAATTTGATCACAGTCTTCGAGCGTAAGAACCGTGGTTAAAAGCTGTTATTTCCTCGCGCCTGATAAACGGTTGTTGAGAGGCTGCCAGTTCTGGTTTCGCTGGGGGAGACTGGATCGGGGAGGACATGGGTCGGGGGAATGGGAAGAGATGACAGGATGGGGGTTCCGGGGCCTCAGGCCTGCAGAGCAAACTGCGCCGATGACTTGGAGATGGCGTTGCCTGAGCTGTCAAGAGCGAGACTGTGGAAGGGACAGAGATTAGACGGGGTGAGTCGTACGTGACTCACCCTCTCCGGGCGGAAAGGAGGCTCAGCTTTAATGAAGGAACTGAAACATCTGGATACAAGTCATCAGCTCTGAGGGTCTTGGGGAAAAAAAAATTCCAGATGCAGCAGTTGCCAACTCAAATACCTAGAGACACCATTAAGCGGAGGTGAAACGAGCGTGGTGGGGTGTCAGGGGGAACACACCCCATCTAAGAGGAGGTGGCGGCTGCCAGCTCCAGCTACTTGCTGCCCGGTGGGTCTACAGCTACGGCGCTGGGCCAATTAAGCACTTTTCCCAGAAAAAAAAGCTCCAAATCTGGGACTTTAGGTAAACTCTCCTGACATTTAAATGCAAGCTATGGGGTCGAGCACTTTAAAATCACATTGCAGGCCAAACAACGCACGTCTGAAGGTCAAATCCAGTCGGCTCATTTCAGTTCGAAAAACTGCGCTAAAGCCTTAAAGAGAAGCTCAGGATTCCAGAGGCGGAGGGGAATTTTAATATATCATCAATTACCACAGAGGGAAGAACCACAGTCAAAGGAACAGCTATGATTTATTCAGTGCTTACCTGCGCTGAGCAATTTGTTTATATTACTCCATTGAGTCCTCGACACAACCCCGGGGGGTGGGGGTGGGGGTCCAGGAATTTTTACCCCAACGTAGGAGGCTCACGAGTTTTTAGTCCCTTGTCCCAGGTCACATGTTGATCCACAGGGGTCTCCTGCCAAGCGGAACACAGCACCCCGGACGCCTACAAAGGGCGTATTCCTTCTTTCGCTTCGCTGTGCATGTTAGGCTTGTTCTGATGCGGTGGGTTTTAACCAGGGGGGCAGTTTTGCCTCCTAGGGGACATCTGACAATGTCTCTAGGCATTTTTAGTTGTCGCAACCGGGAGGGGGGGGCAGGGCGCTACTGGCGTCTGGTGGGTAGGGAGCAGGGGGTGCCACCAAGCATCCTACAGTGCACAGGACAGCCCCCCGTGGCAGAGAACCGTCTGGCCTGAGGGTCAACAGTGCCAAGGTTGAGAAACCCTTATCTCACAGGATTAGGGGGACGAGATGAAGGCCGGGGGCTCCTCAGGAGCTGAGTTGGAGCAGCTCTTTGATGGAGAACCTGCGCGACGCACCAGGTGTTGTAGGCCTCACGGCCGCACCAGCACCTCATGACAGCCCAGCAGCATATCCGCCTGTCGCCGTTTTAGACACGAGGAAACTGAGGCCCAGAGAAAGAAAGGGGTTTCCCCTCAGGCATCGGTCCTTCCAAAAATCCAGCAGAATAGGCGCCCTCTGTGTGCGCCTCCGTTTTTACAGTTGGGGGACAGAGATTCAGAGAAGTGGAAGCATGTGACCAAAGTCCCCAGGATTGGAACCCAGGCATTTATGACTCTGAACCCTGTGCTCTCGAGCATCCCACCGGCCTGCATCCCACGGTGCGTATCCCGTGAGCTCCCCATCTTGAGGGAATCGGGGCTGCACAAGAAGCTGGCGCTCTAAGGCAGAGCTCAGGCGCGCTCACCACGGGCTGCATGCGACACGAGATGGAAGCGATCGGGTCGCGGGGAAGGTGAAGGGCTACGAGACAGGAGCCGGCAAACTGCGGCCTTGGGCCGGAGCCAGCCTGCTGCCAGTTTCCGCGAAGTTTTCTTGGCGCACAGCCATGCCCATTGTCCACACCGTGCTTATGGCTGCTTTTGAGTCGAAAGGTTGCTACAGGCTCCACCTGGCCTATAAAGCCAAAGAAACTGACTACACAGCTCTTTACAGGGAACGCCGACCGACCCCTTGCTTTAGGGAGAAGAGAGAGCTGACCGATACTGAAAATCACCCACCCTCCCCGCTTCTCTCCAGATCCCTCGGCGACTGACTGTTTCTCGCAAACGCTGGGGTGAGGACCCCGGGAGAAGATGCCGGCAGTAATGACATTAACAAAGTCCAGCCCAGCTGGGCCTGGCTCAGTGGCTGAGCATCGACCTAGGATCCAGGCGATCAGGGTTCGATTCCCGGTCAGGGCACATGCCCGGGTTGACGCGTGACAGATAATAAGAAGTCCGTATCTCATCTGGGTCTCCATCCCTGGCACAGAGCTCCCGCCCTAAACCCTGGGGATTTTCTAAGCAATGAGAGGATATACAGGTGTCTTTTTATGTCGATGAGGTGACTTCTGGGAAGCCCGCAGGTAACCTAAGGATGGGGGCTGACTGCCGGGGAACCAACCACTGGGATGAGAGGGTTGGAACTTTCACTCCCACTCACCCAACACCACCGCCCCCCAACCTCCCTGGAGGGGGAGGGGCTGGAGATGGCGTTGAATCACCGACGGCTGATGATTTACTCAATCGCACCTATGTATTGAAGCCTCTATAAAAGCCCAAAAGGATGGGTTCAGAGACCTTCCGGGTTGGTGAATGCGCGGAGGGGCTGGGAGACGAGGGGCCCCTGGAACGGGCACCGAAGCTCTGGGCCCTTTGCACACACCTGCCCTGTGCGGCTCTTCCTGAGTCCTAGTCTTTTGCAACAAACCGGTGATCTGGCAAGTAACATGTCTGAGTTCTGTGAGCTGCTCTAGCAAATTAATTGAACCCAAAGGGAGGGTCGCTGAAACCTCTGATCCATGGCCAGTCATTCAGAACCACACGTGGCCGCCTGGACTTGCGACTGGCGTCTGAAGTGGAGGCCGTCTTGTGAGACTGACCCCTGGACCCATGGGATCGAGTCTAGGTGGTGTCAGAACTGAGCTGATTGGAGAACGCCCAGCTGGTGTCTGAGAATTGCTTGGTGGGGTGTGGGGGGGGGGCGGGGGGACACACTGGAATTGGTGTCAGAACTGTAGCCAGCAAGAAGCTCCTGCTGGGCCCAGAGAGGCTGGGAGCTCTTTTCGGGACCAGCGTGTCTGTCTCAGGCGGCACCCAGCAAGCCCCGGATCTCAGTGGGCTGCAAAGCAGCTCACTTATCCTGCTGCTTCCAGACAGGTTCCAATGCCTCCCACCCCAGGGCTCCTGCGGCTGACATTTACCCAGCACTTTACAATCTCCCTTGGTTAATCCAGCATGTTCCCTGGTCACTTCCCATTAAGCTGAGCGTGGCCTCCTTTTCACTTGTCCTGAATTAAAGTGTCACTTTTCCCAGCAAGGGGCTGCAGGTGGAAAGCACAAGCACAAAGCTGGGAAGGCAGGGAGGGAGAAGGGGACAGCTCCCCCCCCCCCCCCCGTCACCTCCCGCACCCCCCTTCCCGGAACCACAATGACACTGCCACTCACCACCCCCTCCCACCGTCGAGTTAAACAAAAGTTAAGTCCCAGTACATCAGGGATTCGTCAGAGCTGAGGGTATTTGGCTCAGCTGGTGCAGGAAAATATTCAACAACAGCAGTTGGACCTGTAAATGTCTCTCTTGGTGTTCCCAGGCTGGCCAATTATCCCAGCTGTGCCACCGAAGCCCACCCGGGATGCTTTGGAGAGAACTAGCTCACAGCAGACATGCTGCTCTGACTCCAGCTGTCCCCAGTCAAGGGCCCCAGAGCCCTGGCTTGATCTCGGGCCGTAAAAGCCAATTGCGTCCCCGAGGCATTCAGTGACTGAGAAATTGCTACCTCAGCAGTGGTGAGATGGTTACCAGCCCTCCCTTCAGCTACAAATCCCAGAGCAAGAGAAAAAGAGGCTGCGTTTTTTCGTAAGGTTCGTGGAAAGGATCTGGGTTTAAATCACCCGGCTCTGTCTCTTCCCAGCTATGGGATTCTGAGCAAGGGACTGAGCATCTCGGAGCCTGTGTTTCTTGTCCCGAAGGATGGGCTGTCGTCAGGATGTCTTCATGATGCAATTAAATGGCGCAATATATTTTTAAATTGTGGTAAAACAGACATAAAATTAGCCACCGTAACCATTTACAAGCCCACAGTTCAGTGGCATTAAGTACATTCACCTGGTGGGGCAACCATCACGAACCCTTTTCATCTTGCAAAACTGAAGCTCGGCTCATTCAACAACTCCCCGTTGTCCCTTCCACAGCTTCCTGTCTGCTTTCTGTCTCTGTGCATTCGACTAGTCTAGGCAGCTCATATAAGCGGAACCATACGGTGTTTACCCCTTTGTGACAGGCTTATTTCATTTAGAATAACGTCCTTGAGGTTCTTCGATGTTGTAGCATGTGCCAGAATTTCCTTCCTCTCTGAGGCTGAATAATATTCCATTGCACGTACACAAAACCCCGCATTTGTCTGTCCATCCATCCAAGGGTGGGCACTTCTGTTTCTTCTCCATTTTCGCTCTTGTGACTGATGCTGCTGTGAACATGGTTGTAAAAATACCTTTCAAGTCCCTGCTTTCAATTCTTTTGGGAACAGACTTGCTGGCTCATATGGTAACTCTATTTTTAATTATTTGAGGAACTGCCACGCTGTTTTTCTTAGCAGCTGCACCGCTTTACATTCCCACCAGCAGTGCGCAAGGGCTCCAATGTCTCCACATCCTCGCCAATACTTGTTATTTTTTTTTTATAGTAGCCGACCTAATAGAAGTGAGGTGGTAGCTCACTGTGGTTGGACTTGAGCACCTTTTCATAAGCTTGCTGGCCACATATAACACATTTCACTGGGGCCTGGAGCAGGTTGGGAGCTAAGACCTGCTGCCCATCATGACGGATTCGGTGAGACGTGAGTCATGGCTCTGGCTGAGTCTTTCTTGCAGGTCTGAATGGCTCTGGGGCTCAGAGTCATTCAGAGGGAGGAAGCTGATGCTTTCCCAGCCTGTTCTTTTAGACTGTGGGAAGTCACTTCATTTCTCTGGGACTCATCAAAAATGCTCTGAAGACGCACAAAATAAATTCAAAACAACCTTATAGATGGTGAAAAGATCACTGTACCAGGAGTTATACAGACCTGGGCTTTTGTCCTGCTGTGCCATTTATTAGCTTTGCTATTTTGGCCAAGTCTTTTATTTCAGGTTCTAGCATAAATAAAGCATTCCGTGGATATTTATTAAGTAGATGAACGAATGAATGAATGAATGATCTTTTTCTTATCAGCCAAATTATACCTATTCCTGGAATATTCTATCAACTAATAGAATGTGTTTGCAGAATGCTGTGCAGTTTTGAAAAGTACTTGGGATGCTGTATGGCTGAGTGGTTTAGAGTATATATTTGCATATTTACAAGTACACAAATCTCGGTTTGAATCCCAGTTCTGCCAATGCTATCTGGTGATATTAGACAAGTTGTGTAATCTTCCAAGCCTTGGTTGCTCTGATTTTCATATGGGGATGATAGGAATTCTCACTGTGCTAGCCAGACTTCAAGATAGCTCCCCCTGATCCTTGCTCCTGACATCCAAATTCTTACACAGTCCCTATGGAAAATGAGTGAGACTGACTTACACAACCAATAAGACATTGCTGAGTCCTTGTGTGACTTCTGAGCCTGCCGTAAAGGACATTTCTGCCTCTGCCTTGGAGGCTCAGTCTCTCTCGGCTCCATCTCTCTTGGATCAGTCAGTGATGGGGAAGCCAGCCATCATGTTGTGAGGATACTCAAGCTGTCCTGAGAAAAGAGGTCCACATGGCAAGGAACTGAGGCTTCCTGCCAGCAGCCAACTTGCTAGTCTTGTAAGTGAAACACCTTGCACAAGGATCCCCCAGCCCCCATCAAACCTTCAGATGAGACCACAGTCTAATAAAACACCCTGAACTAGAACCGCTCAGCTAAATCACTCCCAAATTCCTGACCATCAGAAACTGTGTTTGAGGGAGTAAATGTTTATTGCTGTTTTAAGATGCTAAGTTCCAGGGTGATTTGTTACATAGCAATGGATACTTACTGCACTCACCTCACAGGGCCACAGTGAACTTTAAATGCATGCAAGAGATTTGCCTTGCACAGTGCCTGGCCCATAATAACAGCTCAGGAAATATCACTCATTGTTACTTTTGGCCATAAAAAGAAATGATTTGCTCTTTGCTCCCATTCAAGGACTCAGGAGGAATGTGTCTATAAAAATATGCTCTGGAAGAGGCATCAATGAATTACTTAAAGCACAGATGAGGCAGGGCCAAGAATATAACCTTTCTGTTATCCAAGCTAAACAAGAGGGGAGATAAGGCAAATAAAAGTGTAAAAGGCTGAAAGTTTAAGTAAGCCAATGGCCGGGGCAGTGAGGCCCCATTGGAATACAAACTATGAAGACTAGTATACTCAGAGCACTGTATAAACAGACATGTTATTATGGCTCCCTGCACTTTATAAAGTCTATGGAATTATCTCTTTTAATCCTCACAATAAGCCCTGCAGGATGGTTATTCTTATGCCCATTTTATGGATAGGCCAACTGAGACTCAGAGGGCTGAGGCAACTGTCCCAGGAATATATAATCATCAGATGCTAGTGATGGGTTTCAGAACCAGGCCTTCAGTCTGCCTGACTTGGACTGAGCCCAGAGATCATTCCATGATGCCAGGCTTCAGTCTCTTCCTCTCTCTGAGCCTCAATTTCATTAAATGTAGAGTTTGGAAGAAACCAGGGTCATATGTTCAGAAGCTTAATGCACAAGGCAGTTTACTTAATTGAGAAAAGCAGGTCCATAGAGAGTGATTTTTCTACTCTAAGGAAAACAGAAACACATGTGCAACAATGGGCATCAGAGTTGGGAAGGCAATAGGGACTGGTGAGGACTGTGGCAAATTGAAGAGCATATGACCTTTATTGCATGGATTTTCTCCTTAGCACTAGCCAGGTGTTGTTGCCATGCAGGAATATAAGCCCAGGGATTATCTACTAAAACAGAAGCCAAATCTGTATTTTATATAAATTCTCCTAAGTTTAAAAGTTGGCTCAAAGAAAATAAAATGAAACAAAACACTACATGAGTCAAACACGAGCATCTACAAGCCAATTCAACTTATTCAGTGACCCCTGCACTAGGGAATTTGCAAGGTCCCTTCCTGCTCCAAGACAGGCTGTCTCTATCAGTCCTCAGCATGCACTGTTTGTTTACACGGGAGCCTGGGCAGCCTCATAAATATTCAAAACAGGTCCTCATGTGCTGATGTGAGCTGTGTCCTCAAATAAATTTCAGACTCTCTGAGGGCAGGGACCAGGTCTTCGGTTCCCTGTGGGTCTCTGTCTCTGACTCTCCCAGTATGCGGTGTATCCCCTCAAGGGGAGCACTCATCCACAGCAGGGACAGAGGGTCGGGCTGAATGATTTTCCCCAGGCAGTGGCCTCAAGAGCTGAGAGTCTCACATCATTAGGGGCCTGAGCTCTGGATCTTAACAGGGCAGCTTCCATTACTCCCGGTGTTCCAAGCAAGTGAGGCGAGGGAATCAAGGTTAATGACTTCCACTTACATCGTGTCTGCCAGATTTACAAACGACACTTCCATGTCCTTTGGGGATCCTGCCTGCTGCTGGGCAGATGTGGCTGCTTGTGCAGAAGGAAGTGACTTCCTCCAAGTCATCCCCTATCAACAGGCAGGTTCCTCTGGGTGTTCCCTCCTTGGAGGCCCTAATCCATCACGTCTATGGCTTGGGATGACATCGTGCCTAATAGCATGGTGGTTCTGGAGCCACCCTTCCCGGGTTCAAATCCCAGCTCCTCCGCTTACGAAGGAATGAAACTGGAATTGCTTTCTGGTCACCGCTGTGCCCGTAACAGTGAAGAGTCTGTGTTTAAAAATATAACTATGTCCCCTGCCTTCCAGGAGACAGAACAAAAAGAAGCTGCAAAGGTTTAATAGATACCAGAAATTATGGTCCACGGCAGCAAATGATCATTAGCAAATGAGTTAAGGGCACAGAGGAGGAGGGAAAGAGCACAGCAGTGAGACTCACGCAGGAGGGTTCAGGCTTTAAAAATGGCTGGAGCTGGAAGAGGGGCGGGCACCTTCTGGGGGGCAGAGGGGCACTGAGCAAACATGCTCTGTGCGCCCCCACTGAGGGCAAGATCGAACAGTGGGCGGAAGCGCAGGCTTTGGAGACAGACCTGGGTTTGAACCCTGAATTTAACACGGTGGAAAGTGACAGAGACCCAGCTTCACTGGTTCAAGCAAAAAGGGGCTTTACCGGTTCACAGAAGAGGGGGTCGTTCGCAGAGCAGAGGGCAATGATTAGGGCAGCTCCTGGGACCTGAGAAACGGAAGGCCGCTGGAATTACCCGACGCCGTCCGTGTCGTCTTAGCTCTTTCCCGCCCAGCATCACACTTTCCCGCAAGCACACAGGTTCGTGTAATTCTGAATCCTAGGACTGTATGCACTTTAGGTTAACTGGATCCAGGATTTCAAATTATACCATCTAGTTACTTCCTCTCCCCCCCTCCCCCTCCTCTCCCTTCCTCGGTCCCTCTCTCATCTATTTGAACATCTCTTCTCCGTCTGGCTTCATTATTAGGCTTTTGCACTTGACAGCAACATGGCTCCTTAGGCGTCTCAAGCTTACAATCTGACGCTTTTTCTACAGAAAAAGGAAATCTTTCCCCCCAATTTACCTATCTTGGGTCATGAACCCACGTCTGATTCGATCTCTGTGTTGAGCAGGATGAAGTAATCTGATTGGACAGGTGAAAATAAACTAAGCAAGGAAGATGGGGGGAAAGTGTTTCCCAAAAAGGAAAGCTGTGATGGTGACCAAAAAAAAAAAAAAGTGTATCTACGCTGAATATTAGCATTTTATCACTGGGTTAGTGTACTTTAAGAAATGCTGATTTTGTACAAACTCCGTCTCAGCAGAGGAAAAGGAAATCGCCGTCCTGAGCTACTATTTTTGAGTATCTGTTACGTGCCTGTTACTGCCCGTGGAACTTGGATATGAAAATGAATGAGCTGCAGTCGTCGTCTTCCAGAAACCCACAGTCTGGGATGCAAAGATCAGAGGCAGGCAGTGAACGGGCAAGGACAAGTGATCTTCTGGGTATCACAGCAGAGGTACGAGTGAACTGCCACGGGGACACGGAGGGGACACCGGACTGTTCTGCCTTGGGGATGCTGGAAACGCCTCGTAGGGGAGGAGACACTCGTGTTGAGTGTGGAAAGGGCAGGTTCCCCTGGCACCGACAACAGCCCGTGAAAGCTTCTGCAGTCGGGGAGCTCGTGGCTTAACTTGGGGGTAAATGGGAGCTGTGTGACCCTGATGTAGCCTCCGTGGTAGGCAGGACACGGGGTTGAAGAACACTGGAGCTAGGCGACTCCTGACTCACAAGTCTTCTCTTTCTCCAGTGTCCTTCCTGAGAGCTTTCTTCACAAATAAAACAAAAAAAAAACACCCGAAAACCTATGGATGCCGTTGATTTGTTTCTACCCAGTAAGCTTCCTCTAATGCCTTTCTCCAGGCCCATAGCGCTTATTATATAACCAGGGCTGAGCCGGCCATGTGCCATATATTCCTGGGCTGTGTGACCCAGACACAGCCGACCAGTGTCTTACCTTGCTTTCTTATAGAGACATATTTGGGAAACCTTGATATTTCTTTTCTATTGTGGGTAAGCAGCTGGAGATGTGAATCTGGGAACTGCCCAGGATCCTTCTGTGTTCCATGCTTTTTTGTTGTTTAAATGGCCCCTTGCCCTCCAAAACGGTCACTTTCTCCAACATTTCACCCGCATGTTGCAAAACCTCCCCTGACCATTCTGAAAATGGGCAGGAAGCTTAAATTATATGGAAGGAAGCGGTACCAACCAGTAAGTACAATTTGGGAGCGTTGCTTCATGATTCTGTACAGCTCCTTCTCAGGGCTGTGACCCCTTTGAGGCTCTGGTGTCGAAATGTGTTGACCCAGTTCTGTTTCCTTGAGTCAAGCCTTGTCCCCTCTCCTTTCAAGACCCATCTAACTTGGATGCCTGCCTCTATTTTTCCCTCTACCTTCAATCCACTCTTCACGTTGCATTGAGGAAGCTTTGGGAGCCCAAATCTGACCATGTGACTGTCGCTAAAAGCAAGGTGTATCACCTGGGGAGGTGAGGGGGAAGGGTCCTAGTTCCTCAAGTTAGCCTGTTACAGTAAGACCCTCCAAAGTTTGGCTTCTGCCCATGTTCACAATATGACCTCTACCAATGTCGGTCAGCTTCCATTTCTCTGCATATACTATCCTCAGAGCCTCTTTTGCTCTTGGGAAAATCCCATCCATTCTTTAAAACGCAGCTCAGGTATCTTCATTACTTCTACACCGGGTACCCCCATCACATTTCATTCTGCTTTGTGGTTATACACTTGGGTGTCTATTACTCCATGAGATCAAAGGCCCGATCTTTTTTTCACACCTCACCTCCAATCCATAGGCAAATCGCATCAGCTCTACCTTTAAAATACATGAATATATTCCAAATCCAACCACCTGCTATCACCACCACACCACATACTACCTTGCTCTGAGCCACCGCCATTTCTTGTTTGCACTGTTAAGTTAGCCTTCTGCTGGGTCTCCCTTGGTTCTGTCCCCTGGCCACCTTTCAGTCCACTGTCAAGACGGCAGCCAGAATGAGCCTTTAAAAACTGGAAGTCAATTCTTGTTGGTCTTCTGTTCAAAGCCTTAAATTGGGTATCTCGTTCACTTTGAAAAAAAAATGTAAGTCCCTACGATGGCTTACAGGGCTCTCCATGACTTGGCCCCTGTCCCTGCCTGACATCATCTTCTAGTCTCCTCCCAGCTCATGTCACACCAGCCCCGGGTGTCCTCTCTGCAGTCCCTCAGGCACACCAGGCCTGCTGCCACCTCACAGAAGACACCGTATCCTTCCCTCTGCATGGACTGTTCTTTCTCAGGCTTGCACCCTTGCCTCCTTCAGGTCTCTTCTCAAACATCACTCTCTGTCAGACCTTTCCAGATCCTCTGTTTTAAATGACAGCTCCTCCCTCAACACACTCTACCGTCCTTTAGTATATTCTTAATGTTGTACCATGATACCATATGTTTTACTTGCTTATTTGTTTTATTTATGGTGTGTCTCCTGAGTAGTCTTCCTGACATCATCAAAAGATAAGTCCCCTAGTGATAAGGAATTTTGAGTGTTCTGCTCACTGATCTATTTCCAGGGCTTAAAACAGTGCGTGGTGCATAGCAGACGTCCAATAAATAAATATTTGTCAAGTAAGTGAATAAACCAATGAATGGGTAAATTATTTAAATGCCAACTGCCTAACATACAGTAGGCACTCAGTACAATTTACTGAGTAAATTATTTAACTAATGAAGGCTAAGTGAGGGTTTTTTCCCTGGCATTTTCATTGTTTCTCTGTCCCTGCCTCCAGCTTCCTAATCAAATGCTAATGGACTTTTTTTGTTTGTCTGTTTTTGTTTTCACCAGTCCTGATGTGATTCCTTAAATATCTCCTCCTGTAGTAAGAACAGAGTCAATCAATGAGCAGTTGACAATGAAGGAGCAGTCCTATCCCAACCAACAAAGCCCAGCTCCATTCCGAAGAGCCTGTCGTTCCTAATGACAAAAAGCCAAGCAATGACACAATTCTTTACCCTGAGTTTCCAAAATATTGCTCTGAACGTTCATCTGCATGCAAAACTAACTAAACCCCGTGGATTCTAGGATTCTATAAAAAGGGATAGATGGAGTGAAATTGATATTGAAATCATCATGAGAGCCCTCAAAGCACATGGGAAATATATTTGAAGGCAAAGAGATTTCCATACAAATAGAAAAATGCACAAAATACGTCTCCATTCAACCTCTATGAGACCCACGGAGAACTTGGCATTAAAGAGTAATAATTAGCATGAACACAGACCTTAATAGTTTGCAATAAACTTTCATGTGTACAATTTCATCCGGGTTTCCTAACTACCCTGCAAAGAAGGGAGTGTTATTATCTCGTTGTGGTAGGCTATATCACGGCTCCAAGTTGTTTGCTGCCCTGCCTACCAGAGGACCACGTGACCCTGCTCATTGCCATGTGATTTGCACGGCCTGCCTGCGGGGGAAGGGTGACATCTCAGCCCCCATGGCAAGCGGAATGTGAGCACAAGTGAATGAGTACAGGGGACCTCTGAGCAAAAGCTTCAGAGACGCTGCATGACAACCATCACTCCTTATGCCCTACGCACAGAACCAAGACAGTAAGTGGATGTTTCTTCACCTTGGATCTCAGAATGGAGAATCTACATGGACCAGAGCCACAGACCCATAGCTGAGAGCCGACCACAGCAAAACCACAATGAGTGATAAACAGACCTCTGTTGCTGTAAGCCACCAAGATTCGGGGTTGGGGGCTGTTTGTTACTGCAGCAACTAATTTAAGCTGACTAATACATCCATTTTACAGATGAAGCATCTAAGACTTAAAAAGATCAGAGACTTTCTCAAAGGCACTCATTCAATAAGTAGCAGAGCCAGAACTCAAACTCAGGATGTCTTTCTCCCTCAGACCATGGTCATTCTACAAGATCATTCTAACTAAAGACCACGTCTCCTTCTCACATCTCCTGGAGTAACCTGGGAAGCTGAGCAGTGTCAGACTCCGAGATGGTGTGTTCTTCACTGATGAGGGCCTCTTCCTGCCTGAGCCCCTGCCAAGTCGGTAAAGGGCTCTGACTCTCAGTTATTTAGGAAAACAGAGTTGGCTCAATATAGCTGTTTTCATCAACTGGTCCCTGGAACCCATCCCAGTCCAGGGTAAAATATGAAGTTTAATCACAGTGGGAATTCAGCCAACACCACCAAGCTCCATTGACTGCTTCTCTTGTTTTCTCTCAGGACTCAATTGATTTTCAGAAGCCCTTGGATGGGCCTGAAAGGGCTCTGGGGGGACAGGATCAGAATGTTAGCTTTATTAGGTCCTTCATTCTTCTGGATCTTCCCTGATGTTCCTCTCAAGAAAAAGAGGGGCATCTGGGGATCTAGGCAGGCTTGGCTCTGAGCTAATATTCCTGAACATTCACACCCTACACATATACAGGGTAGGGTAAAAGTAGGTTTACAGTTGTTTGTGTGGAAAATAATGCAATAGTCAATAAACAATAATACAAAAATAAACTCTGTGTTTTGCATACTCACAGCTGTAGACCTACTTTTGCCCCACCTTGAACAATTTGTTCCTTTGGGGCACAGTTCAGAGCAGAAACATTTAATTCCCAGGAGCTAAAATCTGGACCATAAAAGGAAATGGCCCATGTCACCCAGGCAACCTGACTGTCCAGCAACGTTTCCAAGAATTCTATGAAACAAATGTCTTTGGGCACCGCTAATACAGAGTACAGGCTGGCTGTGCCTGGAGCCTGCCCGTGAGGAGAGAAAGGCAGAAGTTATCTCAGATGTCCCAGCACCTTTATATTAGAACCCAGGGCCATGCACAAGAAAATGCAGGAGAAAATCAGCTAAGTCTGGGCACGGTTATTAATCGGGAGATATGTAGGGATACGCAATGAGAGTTTTATCTATTTATCAAGTATTTGCTATGTGCCAGACACTTTTCTAATCACTTTAAATATTGGCTTATGTAATGCTTGCAACAATCCTCTGAGATAGAAACTCTGACCCATATTTTACAGGTGAAGAAACTGAGGCACAGGGAGGTTAAATAACTTATCCAGGGCTTAAGAGCTAGAAATGGAAAAGGCAGGATTTGGACCCAGGAAGTCAGACTCCAGAGACCATACTCTTGACCTCTATGCTGTCATGTTTCTCAGGTGTCATGGGAGAGTCAGCTCTTAGCAAAACTAAAACTGACCAAATGTCTCTGGCAATGGTATGCTTGAGAAACTATACCAGTTGTGACTTCACTCAGAATGAGAGGACAAAGACCTCGTCTCCCAAGATGGAAGTTGAACGCAAGAGGCTTTTTTCACATTTAATGTCCGTGGGAAACTTCTAGGGTGAGGTCCCAATATGCAGAAAGAGAGCTGCTCTTTGCATCACTGTCTCCACAGCACCGAATGCAGTGCCTGAGCCAGAGAAGGCCCAGTAAGTATTTGTTAGAGGGGAAAAGGGAGGGATGGAGTGAGGGGAAAGGGAGAGAGAGAAAGAGGGAGAAAGGAGCTTATGATTCCACCTGATTCCACTAGTTTCCAGAGTCAGGAATAGCCCTCTCTTGTTAACCTCCATTTGGAAAGCAATTTAACTCCCTGACATTAAAAATTGAAATATAAACAGCCCAGCGCCGGATTTAATGGACAATTAAAAGTTAAATTAACAGCCAGTAAGTGATGAGCTAATTTTGTTATTGTAACCACATTAGCTTCATATTTGGAGGAATATAAAAAGGGGGAAATAGACCCTTTAAAATGAAACAACAGCAACAACAAACGTAGGCGAGGAAAGATTCACTCTTTGCAGCCACTTGCCCCAAAACTCAGTTGTCTTGATACTCACGCAGAAATGTTTAGATGCCAAAGTAATGAGAATTAATGGCCTGGCAGGAAGAAAAAGAATACTGATGTAATATTTTATTGCAAGATGCAGGGCAAACAGCTGAGTAGAGCAGCCTGGGTCGCCTCACGCCACACAGATCGGCAGCCTCTGGAATGACCTAGGGTTTTCTTTCTCCCCTTCAAATGCATGGATCTGCCAGAGTGCTAATTGCGGGTCTTGGGTTCAACACCCTCTGTTGGGATCCATATGCTGGGCTTCCAGAGAGCAGGTAAGTGGAAAAGAGCCCCGGGAAGCTGTTTCAGGTCCCAGGAGAACACTCAGCTGCCTGCGGGGCAGGAAAGGCGCACGAAGTCCCGGAGTTCACCTTTCCCTCCCCCACCTACTTTGTTGGGTGCCTACGGCCTTACTTCCCCCAGAGGCCTATTGCCCTCAAAGCTCTTGTTGCTTTATTTTCATTGCATTTTAATGCATCTTTCCTTCCTGCTGGTCTACAAGGTGTGACTGAGTTTGGCCTGTGGACCAGAGTTTTCTAAACCCCTACTAAACAAAACCCTGTGTTGCCTGAACGATACACCCCTTCCCACAGCTGCGACCCATTCAGAGTCCCGAGAGCTCTAAGGAAGACAAAGCTGTGCGAGTCAAGAAACATTTAGATATTACATTAACCTTGTGATGCTTGGCTGACTGGACCATAGGAGGAGACCACTCACCGTCCCCATCCTGACTTGGAAATGGATCGTTTCACACAGAGAATAGATTTCCTCCAAAGCCTCTCAGTACTCCAGCTGCCCGTCACTATAACAACCCCACGCTCTACGGCGAAAAAGGTGAAGCGATGACAAGTAAGGAAACACTTCAGGCCTTGACGTCTTTGGATGCAAGTTTTGACATTTCGAGGCACGGTACTAATGGACCAGCCGTCGGTATCATCAGCCACTCTGAGCTTCTTGGACCCTCCTACAATGGTAAGTGTAGGTATCTGTGTTTCCCTAAAGGCCCGGGGCCATGGGCCAAGCATCTTGAACTACTTAGAGTATATATACACGTATCTATACATACCAAGAGAAAACTCAGCCTCTGTCAGGAGAGGTAAAAATGTAGAATCAGAGAGAATAGATGCACTAAAGAATCATCTGAGAAAAGCGAATAGAGACCACTGTGTCAAGACCAGGCAAGCCAGCTTTATGCCGATTCCTGGGGGGCAGAGAGAGAGGCAGCCGGCATCGGGTTCACGTTTTTGCTGCTCGTGGGAAGGATGCATTCCAATTCTGTTTGAACGTTAGTCCTTCCCGTTGATGTTATACCTTTTCTACCATCAAGGTCCACTGGGATTAGAGGGATAAAGGCAGATCTCTGAGTCGGGCACAGGTCCTCCCCACTTTATCTGGGTCCCTGTGAGATCACAGAAACTATATACCGGTCTCTGCCCTCAGTTCCTGGCACAGGGCTCCTGAACCCCCTTTATAACTTCCTTAAGTGATTAAGAGCACTAGGAGCATCTTCTGTCCCAATAGTTGGTCTCCTGAAACCCATGTCATTTCCTGGGTGACAGGAGTCTCTTTACTTCTAACGAGGTGACTCTGGGAGGGCTCCTGGGTGGCTCCTCCCCCTCAGCAGTGTCTGCTGCCCTTAGCGATCCCCGTGTGGAAACACACTCAGAAGTCATAACCGTCCTGGGGGGGAGGGGGGAATGGAACACTTTTGCCATCGTCGCTGTTTTTGACAGCATGGCCGAATGGCATTTTCCTTTGCCTGCCGCCGGCATGTGCCAAGCAGATAACTGGAGGCGGAGGCCCCTCTCTCCACTTTGGAGCCCCCTCGCGTCGCGCACCGCCCTGCCCTAAATTGCTCCTACCCCTTTTCATCTCCTATGGCGTCTTACCGCCTCCGCTACACGGCGGTATTAATTTGATTTATGTCCCAGCCGCCCCACCTGAGGCTCGGGAAGATGGCTCCCCTCCGATCGCTTCCATCAGCAGCCTAAGTGGAAGGTAATAAAGGCCCATACGTGGCTCAGGCTTTCAATTTCAATTGGAAATTGAAACTGTGCAATATGATTAAAGTTTAATCTGCATCATCAGTAAACATGTGTGCTACGGCATCGTGGGCCGTTGCACCTCCTGGTCTCAGGCCTGGGTTTGATGAGAGCGTGCCCGCCGTCTCTTGTCTAAATGATGTGTTTACCGAGGCGGGGGTTGCACAGGCCGGCCTCCGTGCATGGGCGTGCGGGGAGTTGATATATTTGTATAAAACAGGAAAATCGGTCTGTTTGGCAGGAAGAGGCTCTACATGCTCAGATGAAACTGGACTGGATCGAGGGCTCTGTAAAGATTTGCTAAGGGTGCGATGGTTTTTCAGGGAGTGCTAAGATTCATGGATTCGTTCATTCATTCATGAAGTATTGAATGCCTACCGGGTGTCAGGCACGCGCTGGGTCCCGGGGTCGTAACGGTGAAGGGAGAAAACAGACCCCGTTTCTGTTCCCCCCGGAGCTTACAGTGATGCTTTAGAGGGATGTCAGCCAAGTAATCAGGCAATTAAATGTAAAACTGGTCCTCAGTGAAGTGCTCAAAATGAAGAGGTTTACAATAATGCTCTGGGTGCTGTAGAGGGGGAGATGCGGCCTGTTCTGGGAGGTCAGGGAGAGCTTCCTGGAGGTGGCGATAACTGAGTGAGTCATGTGGGGGTTAACTTGGAGGTGGGGGTGGGGACAGGGCTTGGGAGATGGTACAGACACAAGAGTGATCCAGCCACCGGAGGCCATATGTGCGAAGGCTGGGGAGCAGGAGGAAGCAGGGCAGATGGGAGGGGAGGTTGGAAGGAGGCAGAGGGGCTGGAGCAGAGACAGGAGGAAGCTCAGGATGAGCCTGGAAAGGATTAAAATGTGGAAGCACCCGGAACGTAGCCGATGTCCCCGGTTCTCATTGGGAGGTGGGGGACCAATGGGAGCCTGGGAGCCGTACGGACCCCGCAGGGGAACGTCAGATTGGCCCCGCTCTCCATTTCCTGCGCATCTAAATCAGGATGATTTGCTGTTGGTGGCGAATTCGGCCCTGGGACCAGGGATCTGAGACTGGCGATAAAACCGTCAGCCAAGATTTGCTAGCATCCCCTCTTCACCCCCTGGTCTCCCATTAAAAATGATTTATCATTAGGATGAAACATGGGAAAACAAACGTGATTAAAATTTTCCTGTATTAAGCACCTGTGTGGCGATGGCAGGCCCGCGCTGAGCTCCCCAAGAAGACTCTGATCCGTCCATCTGGGGGGCGGGGGGGGATGAGCGGCTGGCAGGGTCAGGAAGCAGAGAGAGTCCGGGTTTGTTCCCCTGCACCTCCCGCCCCCCCGGCTGACTTGGTCCCGTGGACTCGGTCACACTCGGGTGTAGCTCAGCAGGAAGCAAAGGCAGCTGGGATCACCCCAGCATCGGGAAGGCGAGAGGGCACGGGGAGGGGAACGGGCTCCACCCTCCCACTCTGCCTCCCCAGGGGTCAGACACATCTCCCGTGAATGACAGGGACGTGAGAGGTCTGTCAAAAAATCCACGCGGTCAGTTACACAGGTTGGGAGACGCGCCGCGCAGCTTCTAGGCCTCTCAGGAACCTTCAGGTTCCTTAAGTCTGCGGTGGGGCCTCTGCAGGGACACCCGAGGCTCTTCGCCCTGCCCTGTAGCAGCCGCGCCCCTGGCACTGTGACCGCAGCTCCTCTCACCGAGACCAGGGGCTCCTCCCCTGGGCCGGTCCTGAGACTTGGCTGGGCTGACGAACGCAGCAGAAGCCAGCGTGTGCCAGGTCCGGGGTTAAAGCTCAAGAGATTTTGCACATGTCCACCCTCCTTCTTGTAACAAGCACGGGTTACTCTACTGAGTGACAAAAGACACATGGCCCAGTCATAACACCCACTCTGACTCCGGGACCTTTCAGGAGATGTGTCTCCCAGAAGACAAACGTGGCGGGACTCCATGGACGGATGAAGGGGGTGTGCGTGCATAGATGGTCCTTGGAGCAGCAGGAATACAAGTAGACGGGGTTATTTTAAACGCCGATGCTGACAATCAGGAACATGGGCCCCGCATCGGCCTTGCGGAGACTCGGAGCTGTAGATAAAATCGCATCTTTAATCTACTCCCTCGGGAAGATTAGGGTGGAACGGAAGGGTCTGACATCGACTCTCTTCGACGTGAGTTACCAACCATAAACTGATCACAGAATGGGACCTGGGACACATAAGAAGAAATGCTGGGAGTGCTTCCCGAACCGGGAGCCAGTGCCTACAGCAGAGCTCTCTCCTCCTCAAATTGGTCACCTTCCCGGATCTCTTAACATCGTCAGAATTATTGTTACAAGGCCCTTCCTTCATCTTCCGGCTCCTGCGCGCCCTCCCCTTCCTGAACTCTGCCCTCCAGGTGCCGTCACACACCTTGGGGACACTGGGCGAGCTCCTCCCACAAGGTTTTCGCAGATAAATCATCTTCAGCTGGGACATTCTTGTCTCTTCTCTCTTCCTAGCTAACTCCGACGCATCCTTAAGGTCTCGGCTTAGCTGTCCCCTCCCCCTAGAATCTGTGTCCGGGGACCCTTGGACAGTGCTGTTTCAGCAGGTGGAAAACTCCTGGGCATTTTCTATGTGTCACTGTTTTTTCCCCCTTGAAGATACGGAGCTGGATGAATTGTCACTGGGGGATCGTAACGCCATAAGGCTTGGGCCATTCCAGGCCCGTGGGATAATTTCCATGAGTTACAACAAAGGGAAGAAACAAAATCATGAGCCTTTAAATCCATTTTGCTTTAGGTCACAAAAAAGTCTGCATGCTCGCTAGCTAGTTATTTCTATCACAGTATATGGGAGACCGGCCCCTCGGTGTCCAAATAGAAAATAAAAAATTGTAACTGGATGTCATCACTGTCAGCCATCCTGGGTACAAAGTAGAGGGCAGGTCACCCCTCCTAGGGAAGGAACATGAAGAGGTGACCAGGTTGTGGTCAAGGAGCTTCACCTGGATGGACCTGGTTCTGACCCATTTTCCTGACCCCAAGGCAGGAGAGGGGAGAGGGGGGAGCTTTCATTCCAGTTAGAGCCTTAAAGTCATTTGAGAAGAGAGCCCCATGAGGAACCAGTGGGGTGATGGCTGATGATTTCTTAGTGATGCCACGCATAGAAAATAACGGGGGTTGTCGAGGGGAAAAGAAAAGCTATATGGATTGCTTTCCGTTCCTTGGAGCTCTGAACCTTTCGCTGCCTGCTTTATGAAAAAGAGGCAATTAATGACTGCGCAACCGACAAGAAGACAGGTGTCCAACCTGCTCTTTGAGTAAGATCACTCCTAACAGGATTTTTGCTAGTCCTACCAAGGACAGGTGTGGGGCTCCCCCCCCCCCCCCCCCCCCCGGCCCCAGACCTCGTGGAAGCTACAGGAAGACCCCCTCCGGTGTCTGTTTGCATCTTCCTCTCCACTGCCACATCAGGAGCTTCCTGAGGACATGAACTGTGTCTTGTTCACGTCAGTGTTGGCTGGTTCTCAGAATTTATGAGGATGTTAACCTGCGAGTCACACTCACGGGCTGGTCCAGGATTCCTTCAGCCACCACAGAGCTAAGCGCCCAGGGAGGATCTGACCACCAGTTTGGTTCGGGCCAAGATCCCGGATCAACCAGTGACCAGTTTTGGTCTCACCACCTCAAATCACGCCAGCAAATGGCCCTCCGATGCATCGGCTTGTGGTTTCCTGGGGAGCAAAGGATCCAAGCTGGCAGTTCACCTGCCTTAGCGTCCGAATTCCAGCCCTGTCACTTACTTGGGAAAGTTAGCCATCCTCTTTGTGTCTCAGTTTCTCCATCTATATAACACGGGGACAATAACAGTACCTCCTCTGTAGAGTGGTGTAAGAAATTTTAAAAAACCACATATGGTCTTTGGCGTACATGGTAGACCTAGAGGAGTCTGCTGTGATGACAATGAAAACGATCGCTTGGATGATGACACCATCAGTGACACAATGATACGGCGCCTGTCCCGTCCTCGGAGAGCGTTAACTGGCCGGGAAACATTCCAAGCAGGGTGAAGAATGGGCATCGGGCGCCCAGTACAGGCTGAAACGTGATTGGCACGCGTTGGGCCGGCTGGCAGGATGTTCCTGTCCTTGTTTAGGTCCCCTCTCTCTTGTCTTGCAGCGTCCGTATCAGCCGCTGAATTGCTATGCACAAGCGTTTCCCGTTGACGGGGAAGCCAGAGGAACCGCAATCTTACGGCCCCGATATTAGTTCGGTTGCTCCGAGTCTTGCTGGCGTGATGGATGGGAGCTTTATTGCAGACGTAAAAACCTGCTTTCCCTTCTCCCCGTGTTGGCACATCGACATTCTGGTCTTTGCACGACACGTCCTGGCGCACAGGAGATAGTGGAGCTCTAATGTGCTGGATGGCCCCGCGTCAAAGCTGGTCAGTGCGCCATCACCATCGGCTCGGATGAGAGAAACGACGGGGCCAGCGACACACACACACTCCCACCACTTAGTAAATACAGAGAGCTCCCGGAGCCAGATGTATCTGCCAGGGTGACTCCAATTCTGCCAGCGTTTACTGAGCACCTGTAGGGGTCAGTACAGTGCCCCTCGTGCCTGTGTAGGTGTGAAATAAATTCTTGGTAGAGGAATGAATGGATGAATGGAAGGCTGTATATTGTGAAACCACCGAGGACTCCATAATGCTTCCTCTCTTGGAACCTGAATTTTCAGAAAGCAATCAAATCTGAAAAAAAAAAATTGGCTAGAAGAGATGAATATATCTTTTTGGGCAAAACCCCAAAGACATTAGTCCACTGCTGCCAATGTGACAAATGCATAAGCCCAGGGGAGGGGACAATGGCTTGGCTGCTACAAGAGGAAAATCCACAAAAAAGATTGAATTTCAAGGAGAGAGTGTTGGATCACGCAGATGTGTTGATAGTGGCCTTCGGTTTAGCCGATGTGCTTCAAATACCTGATGTCGTGCTATTCGGCGGTGATTGCATTCACGCAGGAGTTAGGAGCCCGGGACTTGTTAGTCGAGGGCAGGGGAGACAGATAGATCCTAGGCACCGTGCCTGGAGGCCCTGCCAGTCTTCCTCGCTGCTACATCCCAGCAGCTAACACAGTGCCTGATACATAGCAGATGCTTAAAATATAGAGGAATGGATGAATGAAGATATCTGTAAGTATATATTACCTATGCCTATTATGTTATAACATGTTTTCTGCCTTACTGCAAAAGTAAGACATAATGTATAATTTGTATCTAGTGTATCTGTGTTACTTTCATGGTTCTAGAAGATAACATTTAGTCTATAGTGTTTAGTCTATAATCTATAGTTGAAGGTGCCATAATGCAGGAGAGATTAAACTGCGGGCGGTCAGAAGACAAGAGAGATGCCTTCCAACCCAGGGAAGCTGGGAGACACGTCACGGAGGAAGAGGCATCGCCTATGGATCTTAAAGCAAAGGCGGATCCAGGCTGTTCGGACATTGCCCAGTCCAGGCTGAGAAAACAGGAGGAACGTTTCAGCAAAACACAGATTCAGAACAATGTTTCTCCGAGTATGTCCTCAGGAAGCATTTTCACAAAACCACCTGAAAATGACCATCCCTAGAAGCTACTGGGTCAAAAATCTCTGTTGATGAGGCTCATGAATCTGAACTCCAGCAGACTCTCTAATGAGCCACATTTTGGAAGCCGTTTTTAAAAAGCACCAGCACCCCTAATCCTCTCAACCATCCAAAAAGGTAGGCATGATTATCTTCAATTTATGGCTAGGAACGTGGAGGTTCAGAGGGGTATAGTGACCTGCCCAAGGCCACCGGGCCTTTATGTAAGAGCTGTGATTCAAACCCAGAACATAGGGCATCAAACCTTCCGTCTTCCCCACCACCTGTCAGGGGGTCCCTGAAGGCAAGGCTGCAGGACAGGGTGTGTTCTGATAATCAGAGTAGTAGAGACGGATAGAGACAGTGACACTGTTTTGTATCTTTTAGAAGAAAGAAAGGACGTGCCAGCTCTCTGGTGGCCGCAGACTTTATCAGGAGGCCCTGATTAATGAGCCAAGCCCTGGACTCCGCTTCCCGATACGAGCCCGTTAGATCGCCGATACCGTGCTATCCTGCGCTCCGGAAGAAGCGTCGGCTCTACCCTGCTTTGGATCAGACTCATCTCTGTTGTTAAATAAAAAGGTCAATAGATACATGTATCCAGTGGAGTAAGCAGCGGAGATGAAGTTTAAAGCTACTGTTAAACAATGATTTGCGTTCACACTGGATGTGCCCTGTGTGGCTGGACATTTCATTTGTGGTCAGCTAGACATCGAGGGTTAAAATATCCACGGGCAGAAGTCCAAAAAGGCTAACCTTCCTTACTGTTCAAAAGCCCCACTTGCCTCCCAACCCTACCTGGCTGCCCAGTAAGTCCGTGGAGGGGAGATGGTGAGTCAGAGGTCTGGCTTGCTCCCTCCCTTCCCCCAGTTCCCTGCTCAAATGTCACCTCTCTGACCACCTACTGGGAACAGCATGGCCTCATCCCACCTCCCTGGCCTTCTACACCCCCTTACCTTTCTCTGTCCTGAGCGCAGGCCATTACCAAGTCCACACCTTAAATGGCAAAAACCTGAAAGACCTCGATCTTTTGCAAATGTCTTACGGAAGCCTCTAGCTAAGAAACAACACATTTGTGTGGGGAGGTGAAAAATCTGCAGTGACCTCAGCATCGAGAATGCTCACAATTGAAGCAATCTAGAGAATTGTGCTGAGATTGCAAAGCCAGGAGGCCAAGGGGAAGAGGCCATGAGAGCTTTATATTCATAGAGAACCCCAGAGCCAGTCTGGACACCACAGGAAAGGAAAAAGAGAGCCTCTGAGCAGGGAAGAAAAACATGTGGAGGCCTTTTATTGCTTTTGTTCAACTCTAATTACAAAAATCATAAACACGGGCAAAAATCCCCCATAATTAACCACCCAGAGATAACAACTTTTAATATTTAGCTGCGTGCCCTTTTGGTACTGAAGGAGGTGGGCTGGAGGCCACACTTGTTACGTAATAGCCAGCCTTCCTCACTTGGCAACGCAACACAATTATATTCCCAGCCCCGGGCTGGCAGGAGCCTACGATCTGGGTGGGGATGAGTCAGTTAGATTCTCCCCCTTAGATGGTCATGTTGACTCAGGGGCCACTGCGAAGGCAGAAGCCACAGGGAGCAAAAGATGGAACAGCTGCACAAACGTAATGTAGAAAAGGTATTATAATAATAATAACAGCAGCCAACACTCGACACAGAAGTACATGCAGTATTACCTCCCCTGCTGGGGCTGAGGCACAGAGAAGTGGAGTAATCCGCCCGAAGTCACACAGCAAGCACCTGGAGGAGCCTGTTTGCAGCCAGCGTCCTGCTAGTTCCTGCAATCTCCCTGCCTCTCCTAAAGCCCACGGTTGTGCTGTCTCTGGATTCCCACGAGGCCTTCCCGCCTCTCACAGCAAAGCCTCGACTGCCCCCGAGCTAGCTGGAGTGGGTCCCTGTCAACTTCCATCAGACGAAGCCTGACTCTAGCACTGCCCTCACCTGTGACATCAACGTGCCTCTAGCCCGGGCCTGGATTTCCGAAAAAACAACACTCCCGTCCACCATTCTGCCTGCCTGCCTGGAAGTCGGCAAGGGTAGGCACACACATTTCCTGGGGGGCCAAGGATGATGCATGAGGATTAACTATACGAGACCCATTATCAATCACTGAATATACATCACCTGTCCTTAATAGTTTCCTTATTTAGGTCCACCTTTGCTTTATTTGACGTAAAAGAAAATTGATCAGGACTCTCACGCTTTCACTCGTGACCTTCCACGAAATCACCCAATCTCCCAGAGAAGACCCTAAGCTTCAAGGGTGGAGTTTCCCTGCCACTGAAATTTTCAGGGCAGTCACACAAGGCCTGCGGGGGGCTGGCCTTGCTCATCCGTCTCAAAGCCCATCAGCTGCCTTTCAGGTGGTGTTTTCTCCTGACCTTTGATGTTCTGTGTGTCCAGGGCTGGATGACCTAGGTGAGGACTTCCTGCCGGGCGGGGAGAGAAGGGAAGGGAAGGGAAGGGAGGAAACAACACATAGGCATAATCCAGGAGGTGACAGGAGATGGGGGGGGCGGGCAGAAAACATTCTTTTCTTCCTTTTGTCTCCAAAGCCAGGTGACAGAGAGTGGAAAAGGGAAATGTAGATCAAAAAGTAATTTTCCCTTACAAGCTGCGGGGAGGCCGGGGGCTGGGGAGGTAGCCTGCCCTGGGGAGCTGAGCACGCCTGCGTGGTCTCATGGGTGGCTCCGCACAAAAGCGGCGGTTATATTAAAGGTCACGTGGAGCCAGCAGGAGAAGGGTTGACGGCAGCAATGAAGGGGGGCACGAGGAAGGCCGTCATGGGGGGGCGGGGGCTGGCTCTGATTAAGAAGTTGTCCCAAGGGGGGCAGAGGCTAGTCATTCAAGCCAGCAGGTGATGCCTCTGACACCCACCCGGGACCCCTTGGGCTGGAAAATGCTGCCTTTTGTCTCCGAGGCCCAAGAATTTCCTGGGTCCCATGCAAAGATCAATGGCGAATCAATAAAACACTGGCTTGTATGAGAAACAATTACCAGCAAGCCAGAGAAACAGCACTGGGAGACCTCAGCTCCTGTCTCCCTGCCAGTGGGTGGGAAGGTTGCCAAACTCTCAGGGATCAGGTAGCTGGAGAATGACCTAAGCTCCCAGGTCAGGCTAATTCATCATCATCATCATCATCATCAGTTACTTCTATACAGCTCGTGATCTTATTAAATTCTCTCAACAAGCTACACACAAGTGCTGTTATTACTCCCATTTTACAGTTGGAAACACTGAGGCTCAGAGAGGTTAAGTCGCCAGCCCAATAGCACTTCCAGGGATGAGCAGAGTCAGGGCATAACCCCAATCTGTCTGACTCCAAAGCCTGTGCTCTAAACCATGATACTTAACCAATATAACCACATGATTATTGAGGGCCTACTATGCGCAGGGCCATGAACGCTTTGGTGGGGTTTGGGCAACTCATTCCTTCTCTCGGGGCCTCAACGTCCTCATCTGTCGCGTGGAGAGTTATCATCTAGGAGTGAGGTTCTGGGTATCAAGTGATACTGTTGGCATTCATTTGGAGATCCAAGTCAACATCCACTTGGAAAACGGAAAGGAACTCAGTGTGTGTAAGAAGTCATCCCTCTCCACCCAGTCAGAGTCCCAAACTGAGATGAGGTCAGGCTATTGGGTTTGCCACTGAGCCTGGAGTGGAAAACAAAACATGAAGGCCACAGGGTGGGAAAATGGGGATGGAAAATTACAGCTAACCCAACAATAACCAAATACATACAGCATTAAATAATAGGCAAGGCTCAAACCATGAGGCCTCTGACCCTTGCCTGTTATAGCCCTCACTAGGGTTGCTAGTAAGGCTGGCTGGCTGCCTAGGAAGGTTGAGAAGTATCCACCTCAGCAGAGCCCAGGTCTGCAGAAAAAAAAACTGTTTCCCCCTGAACAATGGAAGAAAGTACCTTAGGAGGTAAAGAGGTGGTAGAGCGAGAGTTGGGGAAAGTGTGTGTGTGTGTGTGTCCGCATGCACGCACGCCTGCTCATAACGATCTTTAACATTAGAAAGCTCTAAAACTTTTATTTATTTTGGCTTTTAAATATACCTTTAATGCCATTTTAATCATTTCTTCCTGACCCAGTAACATCTATGAGACTTGATCTTGCAAACAACGGCTTTGTCAGGGACAACAGGTGCCCAAGTCACTGCCCTTCAGCTCACCCTTGGCCGTGGCCTCAGTGGCCCGGGCACACTGACACCACTCAGCTACGAGCACCTGCCCAGAACCCAGGACCTCTCTGCCTTCTGACTTAATGCTTTTTCTAAAGCTCAGAAACCTGCTCAGCCTCAGGCAGCTGCATCCCCGACAGTGCAGGGCAGTTAACACCCTCAGGTCAACCCTCAGATGGGCTACAGAGCCAGTGAACAAATACCTCAGCTTCCCTGCCTCCGAGTCAAATAGAGGCTTCTGGGAGGCAGTCTGCACACCTCTCAGATGCCTCGTGGAGTCGAGCCCCACTGCCTGCAGCAACAGCCTGTAAATAATGGATTCCTCATTGACGTCTCACTGTTTCCTGACTTCAGTCTCCCTGCTCCCTTACTTCTGTCTCCTGGAATCAGCTCCTAGATGAACAACCTG
This sequence comes from Miniopterus natalensis, assembly GCF_054644295.1. NCBI lineage: Eukaryota > Metazoa > Chordata > Mammalia > Chiroptera > Miniopteridae > Miniopterus > Miniopterus natalensis. The sequence goes on from NC_142100.1 coordinate 21,174,417, forward strand.
CCCCCAAGTATATAAGTCAGGGTTCGGCTTTGGAGGAATCCAAAAGAAGACCCCCAAGCACGTGTCCTTTAGGAATATCGCTTCCACGGCAGGTGCATCAGTCAGGTGCATCGAACGATCAAAGAAGCAGGCCCACTGGGAGGTGGATGCGTATTTTAAAGAATCCGTCCCAGGCCTGTGACCTTACTCAGTTGCGATTGATTAAAGTCTCTGTGAGGCTGTGGCTGTCTTTGCATCCGATGCTAGCGTTTGAAATCTGCAGGGCAGGCGGTCCCGAAGGGCAAATGGATGTGAAGTGGGGGAGAGCAGGGACAAGCTGGAATCTGTGAGCACAAACTAGAGTCCGCAAGGACCTTGATGGTGTGGGCGCCCTTCACCAAACACACACCTGGCCTGGGAGTCAGTGGACCTGAAGGGGGGCCCATGGGAAGCTGGCCCCACACAATGAGGTGAACCCGAAAGAATATGTGTGAGCTACAAAAGTGCCTTAGCTTGACCTACAGAACGGGAAAAAAAAAAAAAAAAAAAAAAGGCTGCTGCTTCACTTCAGCTTTTCAAGTCTCTCCCAGAAAGCACAGCAGGGAGGGCATCCTGGGAAACACAGCTCGGCCAGCTGAGTAGGCACTTTACAAAGCCACCGCAGCGGGTGAAGGGTTCCTGCATTGGAAAGCATCAGAACTGGGCCAGGCTTGACCTCAGGACCAGTTGTGTTTGGACATGTCTCGCAATGACTTGCAAACGTTGTAAAAGCAGCCTCCTCTTAGATGCGGGCGGAGCTGCTGCGGTCAGTGGAGCGGGGCACTGCACACCTCCAGAGGGCTCCATCTGAATGGGGTATGACTTGGACGGCACCCCTTGGAGCTGGGCCCTCCGTGAAAAGCGACCACACCCACCCACAAGACCTTCGGCTGGCGACAAGAGGGAGGCATGTCCTAGAATAGACTCCCAGCCCATCTGGAGCACCCATGTTGATTTGGGGGGTGGGCTTATCTTGGCCAACAATGAGAGTGTCGTTACGCATAAGGCCAGAAAGGAGGCGCCAGGATTAAGAGGGGACAGCCAGGTGGGTCCCTGGAGTAATGGCAGTACAAGAGGGCAAGAGGTGAAGTCCGAAGAGGTTGCCTAAGACAGCAGGGAGAAGCGGCACCTGGCTCTGAAACCGGGTAGGGAGCCGAGCCCAGGGGAGCAGAGGCGCAGGGGGGTACTCCCTGAGGGGAGGCTCCAATTTGTTCCAGGAATTGTTGTCTGGACTGGATCAGGCCACCTGGGTCCGGGCGCACTCACATTAACTTCAGCCACGGAGGACCTCAGTGTGGACGTGTCTAAGGGCTCTGGAAATGCCGGAGTCGAGACAGAAAGATAGGGCTGGATTTGTAACTGGTGCCCACTTGTGGTTTGCTCTTGCCCAACATCCATTCTCTCTTGTTCTAACATCATAGCAATTTCCTTCGTGGAATAACTCTCCTCCGGGCTTAGGCAACAAGCCACCCAACTCAAGATAAGGAAACTGAGACTGGCAGACAGGTGAAGTGACTGGCCCGGTGTCACACAGCATGGTGAAGCCCGATTAAAACACACGATGCTCTGGGAGTCCACCGCCAAACAATGGTGTGGGGACCCCAGATTGCAGGGCTGGGGCAGCTTTGGGTTGCAATTCAAACAGAAACGGAAATTTGTTTTCTCACCTGTGTTCACTCTCTGTTCAGAGAGTCAACACCTGCACAGCACAAGCAGGGAGAGAACTTAAGCTCATCAAATCGCTAATTCTCGCCCTCCTGGGCTGCCCCCCACGTGGCCTGCAGTCAGCACACCCGTTACCTACTGCATCTAATTTTATGCCACGCCACAATTTATTTCTGAAATTCCTTTCCTTGTTGGATAACGGCCGCTCTGGAAAAGCTCCATTGATTTCTTGATGGCAGGTTTACCGGGGCTGAGTCAGCCCAGCCCTCCACCAACTGGAGTCTCCATTCAGATCTTTATCTCGTCGATTCCCAGCTTGAAAGACTACATTTAGTTAAGGCCGTAGGGATGGGTCCTAAGGGCTGCATTCATACTTCTGATGAAGCAAAATTAGAAACTGCTTTAGGTTTTAACAACCACTGTGTTCACTGTGCTGATTTATACATACACAGAGGAGACAGGACGAAAATGGAGGTGATGTTGGTATTGCAGCCTCAGGACGTGCAGGGCAGAAAACAGACGGAAAACCTGAACTTTGACCTGATGCTGACCTTGTGCACCTATGCTAAAGTGCTCAGCACCCCCAAATTGGGGGGAAATATCCTCTGTTTTCCTTAGGACACCACAGACTCGTCAATAACATGGATAGTCTTCAGTAGAAAAATACTTGAGAACAGATGATCATTACCCATGTGACTCCAGGCCCTGCCTTCAGACACAACGGGGTCCTCAAATCTTGCTTCCTCGCCTGGGCGGTGGGGCTCAGCAGTTGAGCATCGACCTACAATCAGGGAGATCTCGGTTCGATTCTTGGTCAGGGCTCAATCCCCAGCGGGAGGTGTGCGGGAGGCAGCCGATCAATGACTCTCTCTCATCATTGATGTTTCTCTCTCCCTCTCCCTTCCTCTCATATATTAAAATAAATAAATAAATACATACATACATACATACATACATACATACATAAATACATAAATAAAAATCTCGCTTCCTCCAAGAATCTCTCCATCGTATTTCATTGCTTTCTTCATTCAGAAAACATTCATCGAGCAGGTACTGGAGACGTGAATTAGTTCGCCCACACTTATACTGTCTGTTTAGCCAACCCGCCCATACCTCCTGTGCTCGGCAATTTGTTTGGTCCATCTGACATGCTCATGGTCTACCTTTTTGGGGGGTTTTTCCTGCTCCAGCCATTGCTGCAGCAAATCACCTGCTCACAGGTGCACACCTTGCTTTAGCTGCACCACGTACCTCTTGCTTTCTGCTCTAGGGTTTGACCTCAGAGGCATTCTGGTGCACGTACAACACTGAAAATGAGATGGAGGTAACACCCCTTGGGCAAGCCATGTGCCCATGGAGCAGGGAAAGCCAGTTTGCGAAGCGGAAAGAGACATCCTGAAGCCTTGGAAAGACACAGAGGAAAGCTGCTGGGTTCCTGGGTATTTACTACTTTTGTTTGTTTGTTTGTTTGTTTGAGTTCCTTGCCAGCCTGGCTCCCCTTCCCATCCTCGGGTCCTCTGACCCTTTTGGCCTCTCAATCAATTCTTTTTTCTGCTTTTACTAGTTGGAGCGGGATTCTGTTACTTGCAACCAAAGAGTCTCTAAATCAGAACATGTTCTTAACACGGCCATGCTCCGTGCTCGGCTCCGGGTGTGCAATGAGCAACAAGGCACAGCCCCTGCCTCCAGGGAGGCTTAACACCTCACCGCCTGGCAGAAAATCAGGTAACATCGCACATTTCCTACGCCTCCAGAGAGCTAATCTTTTTCACCTGAGACCTTGTATATTACCCCAAATAATTAACGAATCCGTTCACATAACTGCAAGTAGATGTGTTAAAAAACAACAAGGTAAGGACATTCCAGGCAGAGGGGAAGGGACTCGCAAAGGCCCTGAGGCAGGAATGGATGAAGGCATAAACAAATGACTGGACTCCAAGTAAGACACCTCTCCCTGACCCCTGAGTCTCGTCTGTGACTCTCAGGTCTCTAGCTGCACAGTGAGTTGGATTTAATTACTTTGGGGGAAGGCAATCAGCTGTTTTTATAAGCTCCCGAGCAATTCTGATGCACAGAGAAGGTGGAAAATGACTGGGTTAGGTGGACATTGAGGTGGCAGAACTGACATAAAAAGGAAGCGAGTGTGATAGGGAAATGTGATGACAGGGTAGCTCCCAAACCTTGGATCGATTCCTTGGTTCCTTTGACCATAGTCCATTTCCAGGCGACAGTCTCCCCAATAGTTAGGTGCCTCCGTTGGGCGTCCCTTTGTCACAGAATTGATTGCCCTATGTTTTATCTGTATTTACATATGTCTCCCTCAGTAGTCTGGGGACAATCTGAGTCTGTGCCATACTCACTGTTTCATTCAACAAATATCTACCGATCTCTGTGACGCACGCTGCTGTAGGCGCTGGGGACGTAACAGTGGAGAAAGGCGGGCCTGCTCTCAGGGAGCGCACGTCACCGAGGCCGGAGGGGACGCAATAACCTCGTAAAGTACACAGTGTGTCGGCCAGTGATAAGTGCTCTCGTGTGATGGGGAGCCGAGGGAAGCCGCTGTGTGGTTTTAAATAGAGGGATGAAATGACCTCACTTTTAAAAGCATCATCCCAGACTCTGGGTTAAGAAGAGAGCGTGAGGAGGCAGGTGCCAGAAGGGCATGTCATGGGGCTGTGTCAATTAACCACGTGACACGTGACGGTGGTTTGGATGACATGGTAGCAACGGAGACAGTGAGAAGTGGTTGGATTTTGGAGATGTTTTTTAATAGCTTTAAGATGGAACTGGCATTCAATGAAACCGCAAATAAACTTGAAAATACACCTTTATCAGCTTTGCCATATGTATACACCTGTGAAATCATCGCCGCAATCAAGGTAATGAACCCACTTGCCCCCCCACAGAGTCTCCTCGTGCCCCCTGGTAACCCCTCCTGCCCCCCCCATCCTGGGCGACCACGGATATGCTCTGTGTCACTATATAAATTTTCTGAAATGTTACAGTAATGGCATCTTGCGGTGTTCCTTTCTGTCTGGCTTCTTTCACTCAGCATAATTATTTTACGATGCACTCACACTGCTGTGTGTACCAACGGCGCACCGCTTTTTATTTGTGAATAGTGCCCCATTGTGTGGAAGTGCCACAGCTTGCCCGTCCAGTGACCTGCTCCTGGACATCGGGGTTATTCTCCTGATTCTGGTAATATGTTAAAGGCAGAGCTGAAAGAATTTGCTGGTGGATAGGCTGCGACATATTATAGAAAGAGCAGTCACCGACAGGCCCGGCCTCCTCACCTGAACTGGGAAGACAAAGTTGCCGGGTGCCGAGATGGGGAACAGGCAGGGCTAGGGTGGTGGGAAACCTCTAACTCCCAGTGCACGGCCTGGCACGTAGTAGGAGCTCAATAACTGTTTGTTGAAGAAAGTCCTAGAATAAAAGGAAGAAGTGTACATTCGGTGCGGGATGCTGGTCATTCAAACCCCAAGAGTCAAGCCGAGCGACACGTTCTCTCCCTTACGGCGCTCCCAGCTCGCTCCTGAAGCCCGGGCAGCCCGATCACGATCACGCAGGGTCCTTGGGCACAGAGGGAGTGGGAGGCAGATTCAATTAGAGCAGGATCGAGGCTCTCCGACGGCTTCGGGGCTGGGAAGCATTGTTTTCTCCCCAGCATGGGGCTGAATGCACAACTGTCCTCTTTGGTTTCTGAACAATAAGCTTCCAAATTACTCTCCGCCTGGCGGACCCACTTGAGATCCACGAGCCACTCTGAAGTCTCCTCCCTCTCTCCCACTTGCCCTGTACTTGAAATGTGCCTCATTGACTCTTCACCGGGGCTGAGCCCTGGTGTGAACTGTTATTAAAAGCGGCAAAATTTTTAATGGCCCAAGGATAATGACAGAGCCATCCATAAAAAAATAAATACAAACAGCCCATTAACATAAAGGAGGGAGGGCGGGCCGGCTTCACAGATGCTCAAATACTCAAAGAAATGGAAATTCCTACAGTCTTGAGAGGACTTCTTTTGCCTATCAAATTGGTGTGATTCAAACAAATGCAAATAAGCTAGCGGGCGTGTGAGAACACAGGCGGGACAGTGCTTTGCCGGTGGGAGTACAAATTGGTACAAGCACTCTGGAGGGAGCTTAAAAAAGGGCTCATAGTCTTTGATCCAAAAGTTCTGCGTCTAGGGGTCTGTCCTGGGCACCTGGTTGTGTGTCTGTGGGGATATCCGTCACACCGTTACCTGTAATAGAACCAGTACCAACAGCCTTGATGTGTCAAGGAACTGGACACTGCCCATAACGGAAGAAGAGAGAAACGCATCGTGTATATTCACACGTCGAATTACGCAGCAGTGAAAATGAACAGGCCGGTAACACACGCAACAACGTGGGCGGATGTTTCAAAGATAACATTAAATGAAAGAAGGCAAACCAGGCAAACTTAAACTAGATTGTTCAGGGATGTAACTATAAGTAGTAATGAGGCTCTAAGAAAAGGCAACAGATAGTTAGCTCCCGGGAGGAGGGAGGGGGTGCGCACAGGGGGCTCCTGGAGCCTGGCGATGTTTTACGTCTTGCCCTGAGTGGCAATTACGTGGGCACTGAAATTGATATCGTTCGTTAGCTGTCTTTTCCCAACCTTGGTCATTTTACCACCCACCAAGATCAGGACATGAAATTCTTTCCTTCAAAATTTACGATGGACCCACAACTCAGAGCCGTTCGGCCATTTGTATCTCAAGGTTCTAACATGATTGGCATGAATAATTTGTCCTTAAGATTTTTGCTCTTCGACCATCAGAAGATCTAGATGCTGAATGGGCCCGACTTTGATAGGATTGGCCCGGAAGATAACAGGGAAGCCCCATCTCCAAATTTGCTGAAATTCAGCATCTGAGAGAGAGAGAAAGAGAGGGAGAGAGAGAGAAATAGCCAATATAGCTTGCTGAAGTTCTGCTCTTTAAGCTAATTAGTTAAATAAAAATGTGCCCGAGTTTGGGGAAGGGGTGGAAGAGAGGAGGCGAATGCCAGAGAAACAGGGGATCACAGATCCAGCCCTGATACACGGAGCTCTGCTAAGTGCTAACTGAGCACTGTCTTTGACATTGAGGTGGCATGAGAAGCGAGGCCGTTCGGCCTTCAGAGACTCACAGGGCGAGCGAGGGTGAAATCAGTCCCTTTGGGGGAGCGAGAGAAAAGCCTGGAGAGAAAGGACACGAGGGTAGGTGTTCCTTCCCTGAGCCACTATTTCTATTCTAGCCCAGTTCAACAAGGGTCAGAGAGCCCCTGGTACCCAGAGTGAAGGAGCCGCTTCCTTCTTCCCAGCAGGCCGAAGGTCAAGCGCGTGTCAGTGCTTCTAGAGCCTTCTGCTGGGAGGCAACAACCCCGCCAGCCAGTCCAGGGGAACAATCGGGCTCTCTCTTGTCAAGAGGATGTGCAATCCCAAGCACTCTCCAGGTCGGAGACGCTCTGCACCTCTTTCAGAAGCTAGCGCCGTTCATTGTGATTATCATTAATTAAAACAAGAGCAGCGGCAGCCACAGTGAGGATGATCATTATGAAATTCACCGAGGGCTCAAGTGTCAGATGCTTAACTTGCATTACTGCATTTTCTCCCAGAACAAAATAGGCAGTGTTTGAAGGTATTATTAACTCCCATTCCACTAATGAGGAAACGGAGGAAGGGAGAAGTTAAGTGGCTTGGCCAAGGTCACACGGCTGGTGGGTGGCCAAGTTTGTGTTAAAACCAGGACCAGGTACGAGATACCACGTGGCTGCCGCCGCGGGGCAGGTCCATCCTTCACGGGGGAGCCCTGTTCTGCTCACCCCAGAAGCACTGGTCTGTGAGTGAGGGGATCTCCACACAGAGCGGGGAGTGCAAAGGGGCCGAACTGGAGTGATGTTAAATTATTTTGGTGACCTCTTCTCTGACAATGATTGTGAGACTTAAGGGGTTGGCTAAGCATCTTGAGATCCTTGAGATGGGTACCTGACTGCATTCCCGGTGCAACTGTGATTTATACAGCAGTCTCCACCCTCTCTTCCATGGTGGCCAGGGTCCTGTGCATTGAAATTGCTGGGGATAGCGGGGGTGGAAGGGAAGATCTTGGGCTCCATCAGGTAACCAGAGAAGGGGTGCGCGTGCGAAAGGCAACCAACTGCTGTGCCTCTCTCACACGGATGTTCCTCCCCCCCCACACACACACATTCCTCTCCCTCTGAAAAGCAATGGAAAAAATATTCTCAGGTGAGAATTAAAAAAAAAGAAAAAAGCTTTAATTAGCATCTTCATAATTTCAACAAAAACAAACTCCAAATAGGCGCAGGTGTTGTCCAAGGTACTGAACACAAATAACACAGGAGCCCTGCCCCAAGGAATCTAAGTCCAAGAGGGGAGCAGACTCAAACAGTGCTATGTGCAAAAAATTGTGGCTGGAGGAAGCCCAGGAGGCTGAAGAGGACAAGTCTCAGGAAAAGCTCTGCAGAGGAAGGTCCCTAAGACCTGAATCCTGAGGCTGTCAAATCACATCGGTGATGTGGGCCCTGGGAGAGAAAACCATTGATCACCCATATGAAAAAGAGCAATTTTGGGAAGGGCTAGGAGTCCATTCTCATGTGTATTCATGCTGATGACACTGAAAATTGATTGAGCACTTACTACATGCCAACATACTTGACTCCCCTTTAGAATCACAGCAAACATGCAAGGCAGGTCCCAGATGATCACCCCAACTGACCGATGAGGAAACGGCCTGGAGAGTGACTTGCTCAAGGTGGCAAAGCAGAAAAAGGCAAGGCCAGGGCTAACACCTGAGCAGGTAACCCCAGTGTGCTTGCTCTTAGTCGCTGCTCTATTCTCCGTCTCGCACCAAATCACTGAAGAGTTTGGGAAGAAGGTGAAGACGCTAGAGAAGGAATGGGGTACAGGCCGGGGGATCCTGGGAGCGTGGCTCTATGTGCACAATCCCGACGAGCCTGTGAGGCAGGTGCAGTTACCGTTCCATTTTATAGAGAAGGACCCTGAGGCCCCCAGTGGTGAGCGGATGTCCTTCTCAACAGCCGCATCCACGTAAGCTCCAGTTCTGGGTCCCCACCGCCCAGGCCCCCGATCGCCTGCTCCGGAAGCTGGAACCCCCCCTTGCTCCCAGGCCTCTGCGGGGAAGCCTTCGCTGCTGCCGGCCTAGCTGATGAGCCATCTCGTCTCTGCCCGGGAAATGCAGCAGCCATGCACCAGCAGCCCCGAGCCCCGGAGGAGGCGAGGCCGCTGATGATATGAGTCTGTTCTGGTGTCTGCCCAGACTCCAGCAGACAGATGGGGACGAGACGGGAATCCCAAATCCAAATCACTGAGTGTGGTGCCCAAAAGTTGACATTTCTGAAAAGTGGTGATGGGGGCCTGGCTCTGGGAAGAGAGCACAGGAAAGGGGTGCGGGAGGGCAGGAGAGCTGGCAGTGGGACACAGGGGAAGAGTCCATCCTTTTGTCTCTCAAGGCAAAAGTCAGAGATGAGCGGCCGCTGACCTAGGTTTAAGTCTGAGGAAGGGCTGGCATGAAGAGTCAGCTTTGTAGATGGGAGGAGCCCAGAGTCCAGGCAGAGAACACGGGGTGTGAAGCCTTACCCTTCCTCCTGGGTAAGCACCAGGGCTTGTACTAACGTGACTCTTTTCATAATTAATTGGCTCAATCCTCAAAACAGTCCCATGAGCTAAAGGTCTCCATCATTTCCATTTTACAGATGAGGCAACTGAGACTCAGTGGCAACTCGAGTTGGAAGAGAGAGGGCTTGAACCCCAACATATGCCCTTAGCTACGATTTCATGCAGCCACAAGGGAAAAGACGTCATTGCAGCAGCTGCCCCTTACTGAGCACATATCATCCCACGTGCTCTCATTAATCCTCCCAGAGCTGGTCTCATCGGCCCCATTTTACAGATGCGGCAACTCTGGAGATCGGCAGCGATGTGCTCGTGGTCCTGCGGCAGCCGGGATTCCACCCAGGTCAGGCTGACTTGGAGCCCATGGGCGTGGCCACCACACTTGGTTCCCTGTCTGGGGAATCACGAAGACCACCCGGGAGAGTGCTAAACAGCTGGACATCCTGATTCCCATCTTGGAGCTGGGCTGGAGCCTGCCCTGGGAATGCGTATGCTTGAAATACAACCTCGGTGGCTCTAATTATGTCAGTTGCCAAAAGCAACACGTTAGAATTGCACGAAATAACAAAGGAATGTTAGGAAACCTTAAAGTGCTAGAAAAATGCTGTAATGTGTGATTATAACTCTGACATATTCATTATTATCATTAATGAGGAACCGCTGTAAATGTTGGCGCATCGGTAAACGTATGCTAAGTTCTAACGAGCATAATGGTGGGAGATGGGAGACACGGTGACTGACCTCAAGAAGCTAGAAGTCCAGTAACGGAGATAAAGGGTAGGTTGTTGGGGGGTTGGTTTTTGTTTTTCAGGAGTGTGTTGCTAGGAGAGTGTGTCAAGAAAGAACAAGAGAACCCAGGCTACTGTCAGCTCGTAAAGGCAGTGGGCTTCCAGTCACCCAGTGCAGAGCCGGAGGATGCTAACTTGGGGGATCCCGAACCCACACCATCAGGGTGAGGAAGGGTGGGGATATTCTAACCAGAGCGAGGAGCGGCTATAGTAGGCTATGAGCTTAGCATCTAGGCACGGAGGTGGGGGATTCTGTCCGAAAACAGGACAGACAACATTAATGATTTACTAGCTCCTGACAGTGTAGAAATCACCCAATTGTCATCAAGATAGACAAGAAAAACAAACACTCCAAGCGAGTTAGAATTAACTCAAATCTAAGTAATGTACATAAGTAATGAGGTTTCCATGAACTAGTGTCAGGGTTAGGGTTAGGGTTAGGGTTAGGGTTAGGGTTAGGGTTAGGGTTAGGGTTAGGGTTAGGGTTAGGGTTAGGGCTGTGCTTGGCTAGTGTTCTAACAGGAGAGTCAGAATTCCCATGAAAGGGGAAAGAAACGAGTGGAGTGTGGTGCGATTGCAGCAGGCGTGATTTAAGCCGAACTCCTGGAACGATTCTATTTAGAGAGACTGCTGCTCCTACCAATAGCATTTCCATGACCCTTGTCCTAACTGGAGCAACTGGCTCCTTCTCAGTTCAGCTGTCTGCTCTGAATCCCAACTGATATCTAAAAAAAGGAAAGGACAGCCCAGCCAATGTGGCTTAGTGGTTGAATGGTGACCTATGACCCAGGAGATTGCAGTTTGATTCCCGGTCAGGGGACATGCCTGGGTTGTAGGCTCGGATCCCTAGTAGGGGACGCGCAGGAGACAGCCAATCCAGGTTGATGTTTCTCTCTCCCTCTGCCTCCCTCTCGCTGTAAAATTTTTTTTTAAAAAGGAAAGGACAGAAGACTCTAGAAGGCCCACTTGGAAACAATCCTGTGCTGAGTGTTTTCTCTAGCGTGATCTCATTTAATCCTAACAATGCTGTAAAGTGAGATTATTTAAAATTGTTCCCATTTCCCATCTGAGACAACCAAGGTTCAGAGCCCACTTGAAACTCTGTCAGCTGAATTCCCAAACCTGGCTGGCACCCGGGACCACCTGGGGACCTTTGCGGAATGTCCGCCCTGGAAGACTTTGATTCTGAGGCGGCCTGGGGAAAATGCATTTTTAATAGGACCTCAAGCAATTACGATGCAACTAGTCTGTGGCTTGACTTGCTTTGGGATAACGGATTAAGATGTCGCTGTCTTCTGGAGCAGATCAGAGAGATCCTGCTTCCCATATCTTTTCGAGACTAACTGCTTCTTATTTTCTTCATGTCCTTGACACCCTGCCCAACACCTGCCAAAAAGCAAGGGCTTAATAAGAGTTATCGACGCACTAAATGAATTGAGAAATGGGTGGGGGATGGATGGAGGCATGCGTGCCTGCAGGGAGGGAGGGAGGAAGGAGGTAGAAGGTGGGGTAGGGATGGGAAGAGAAGGGAGGGAGACATCAAGCCGGGGGTTCCTAGGGCTTGGCATTTACCCACAAACTGGCATCGAGTCCTCAGGAGCATGTTTTAAATGTCACAGATATAAAATAAGGGGCACTATCTTAGCCAGTAAGCAATCCAAGACGAGATGTCTGTATTTACAGGATGCACTGAAGCCCTTGCCGACGACTGGACGGCACAGGCAGGGGCTGGGGCGAGGGGAGGGGAGCCTGTGCCGCGCACGAGAGGGGGACGGACAGTTGGCGCTGTGCCTCCCCGTGTGACTACTCCCCAGGCCTGGGCATTAACCTACAGCCACGGCCTCTGCAGAGAACAGGCCCCTCTGGGCTCATTTTACCCAACTGAACAAAACTGCCCATCTCTCCTCTCCTCCCACTGTCCTTCCTGACCTGCCTTCCTTTCTGTCTTGTTCGGTGGGGTCTCAGAACCTTCTTCGGAAGGCTCTATGCTCCCCACCTCCCCCTTTCTCTAGAGGTAAAGTTGGGGACCACTCTCTCATCAAGACCCAACCTGCCACCCTGAAGAGTATATATAGACCCAGCGTTCACCGCAACCGCGAATGAGCGGTCTTCACACTACCGTGCCCTCCAGCCCCCCTGGGGCCCAAGCTACCCTTCTCCGCACCCCTCACCGAAGGGTCATTTTCCCTCCCAGTCCTTCAGTAGCATCCACACACTGATGATTCTGAAAATTATATCTATCTCAACTCCTCCCCCGACCTCCAGACTCGTATGGTTAGGATCTCCACTTGGGACGCGAGCAGGGGTCCCGAACTAGTATCTAAAACCAAACCTCTGACCCTCACCCGCTGTCCTCCCACGTCTTCCCCGCCTCGCTTGTGGCACCACCATTTGCCAAGTTGCTCAGTCATTCTCGACCGCTTCTCTCTCTCGCTCCCAGAGTCGGTCAGTCCTCAGCAAGTGCTGAGAGCTCAGCCTCCGAGATATCTCGAACCCGGCCCCTTCTCACAGCCCCCCTGCTACTACCGTGGTCCAGGCAGGAGACGGAGCCAAGTGAAAGCCCCACTGTTTCCCTTTCCCGTCACGTCAGATCCAGATTCCCAACTACGCCCCATAACCCGCCCGAACACCCCAACACACACACACGCACGTGACTGAACAGCCTTCATTTAAGTTCTGATCATTTATTTTCCTTTTACAAATAAAAGTGCGCCTGAGAGCCTGTGATGTTTTGCCCAGACCGAGCTGGAGCCGCAGCCCGAGGATGACGGCAGGCAGGAAGGCCCGGCTCATTACTCTTGCCTAATGTCCCCGACCGCAGTCTTAGGGAGGTGGGCTCATTGGGCAGCCGCCGAACGAGACCCATTAGGCTGCCTCCCCCAACAGGCGCCTCAGTTTCCCCGTCTATAAAATCAGGCGGACAGACCAGAGCAGGGAAGCGGACAGGCATGTATGTCACACACGTGAATTTACACTGTCCCGTTCTTGGAAGCTCAGGAGAAATCAGTGCTCATAGAAATAGAGGCCAAAATTGATCTTTCCTCCCGATTCTCTCCCCTTACCCTCCTTCTCTCATTCTGTTCTCTCTCTCTCTCTCTCACACACACACTTATACACATACAGCCTTCAATTCTCAGAACATCATTGCGGTATGTGTTTTGGGGGGAACTGGGGTTTCCCCCCAAATGCCAGAAAACAAAGAGAGATTATTGGGTACAATTAATTGTTCAAACTGCCAGGGATTTGAAAGTACAGGGAGTAAACAGATGCTGCTCCGAGCTCTGTGCTCATTAACTCAGAGAAAGGATTCATTTCCTATGCATGATTAACTCCCCATCGTCGGTGATTTACACAGCAGCTGATCAAACGGGAATTCATTATTCCACAGACAGAGTGTCTGGGTACTAGGCATTCGGCTTCCTTGCGACGGCTCGATCCCCTCAGTTCCTGGGGTGTCTGTGGTTATTGCCTTGACCCAGGAAGATGCTGTTGGTCTCTGGCCCGGTTCTCCCAAGGGCTCTGAAAAGAGCCGTAATCAAGAGCTGCACAGAGTGAGCCATAAGACCTCTGTGACTGGAAGGAACCCAGAATCTGGCCACCTTTGGTCTCCATTATGTCTTGCCATTGCTTAAAGGGACACCTGTACTTTGGGATATAAAACCAAGCCTGGCAGGGCTCGTGTTCAGCAGAGAAAGCTCCCAGGACCAAAACAAGGATTCAGCCTCACAGAGTTCAAGATCAACATTGTAGAGTTCAAGCGTTTATTGAGCACCTACTATGACACTGCAAATTGAGAATGTGGTAGTCTCTTCTCCCTGTTTTGGATGGACAGTGTCTTCCTGGAAAGCTAAATGAGCACCTTCCGCTGAGCTGGCAGGTAAAAATCCAAGGGGCTCTACACTGCCCTTGCCTTTCAGAAAAGGTTAATTCTAATGCAGTGTCTTTCTTTAACCATCGGTGGTACAGAGACCAAAGGATCAGGGACCAAGTGTATTCCAGAGAAAGAGAAGGGTCTATGCCCTTCATGATGTCCAATCAAATCGCCTTAGATCAGACACCATGAGCCGGGCTTTGTCAGGGAGCGGGTGCTGAATCAGACGCATTGCCCATGAGAAGCTCGGGCTAGGAGTGGCGATGAGGTAGGGATATGAATTAGAATACAAAGTTTCCAAAGACCCCTCTCTAACCCAGAGCTCATCTGTGATGAATTCTTTACCAGGACTCAGAATCAAGAGAAAAATAGAAACCATCTCTGTATGAATTTTTTTTTATAGAACTAAATTTATTTCATCATTAAAATAGCTCCGTATTTTGAAATAATGATCTTCCTTTCCTTTTTGTCTTTTTATGGTTAAATAAGTTTCTTTTATGAAATGATGGTGCTGATAAAACTCGTTTGTTTCAAGGTCTTCTTGGCAAAGTGAAAAGCTGCCAAATCTATATCAGAACACACACACACACCTTGTTTTTAAACGTTATTGGCTCATGAAATCTCTAAAGCAGGCACCCACGGCTATAAATAGAGGCAGTACAGATAAAGCTCTATGGGAGCTCGGCAAGGAGGGCGAGATGTCTTCTCACTTGGGCGAAATGAAGAAAGGCTTCAAAGAGTTGACATTTGGGCCGAGACTTTATAGATGGGTGGACTTTGTGTACTAGAGTTTCAAAAGGTAGATTCAAAAGGGCTTTCCAGGCAGAGGACACAGCCAGACAGAGGCGCACAGGTGAGAACGGAAGCCCAGAAAAAGTCATGCTGTAGAAACAGCGAAGGCCTAGTTTAACCAGAGTAGTGGATTCCACCCGCGGACCACCGCCTCCTAGAGGGCTGCAGAGGTATCTGCCAGTTTTCATACCCATTTGCCAATGTCTCACCCCTTAATGCAACTACTTATCACATGTCTGAAGATCAATCTTTTCAGAAGCATTACTGAACTCATAGATGAATTTATCAACAAATAGTTTCTCAAGCAAAATATACCAAAATATAAACTGTTATTTTGGAAATCCATGAATTTTTTTTTTTTTTAATGTCATAAACTCTTCTTTTACTTAACATGCTGACGTGTCCAGCTGGCCCCAGGTGTGTGGTGGGTGGGTGGGGTTTTTTGTTTTTGGGGGGTTTTTTTGGTGTTCAAGTTTAAGGAAGAGAGATCATGGTTCTTTTGTTTAGCATGCATGTTTTGTTTTCCACCTTAATTAACTAGGTCTTTAAAAATGGAAATGAAAGCCTTCTCTGACAGCCGTATTTATCTCGTCGAAGGATAGATAAATAATTCTTCAGTGAAATGTTGCTGGCCTATTAGTGCACGTCCTCACGCATGGCTCCTGCCACGTCCTCTGCTGCACAAGGTCCTTTCCCCAAGCACAAGGACCTTGATGGAGACAGCGGTTCAAACCCCCCAGAGGAGCTGCCTTCAGCTCATTCCACCTCCCCAGTGACTCATCAGGAGTCAGGCAGATTCAAAGTACCCACCATGACTTTAATAATAAAAATGGTGTCATCTTTAATATATGCTCCGTTTTTTAGCAAGGTTTGGGCCATTTTAAATGTACCTCTGAGTTCCTCTTCCTTCCTCCTGCCACTTTCCACTTCTCATGCCCACCCCGCTCTGAAGACCGGTGGTCAATTACGTGGGTTTCACTGAGCAAGATCTCCTAGGGCAGCGAATTCAATTTATTTCCATCTGTTTTAGTTTTCTCTTGGAATGCCTTTTTAAAATTGGCAAGAAGCACTTTAGGCCTCCTAAGGATTGCTCACTCAACATGTTCCTAACATTTTTAATAAGAATGTGTGGTGAGGGGAGGGAGGGTGCCCACCACCGTGTCTTCTAAGTGCTCAGAATAATTGACGAGATCTGGAACTGCTGTAGAAACCCAAAGAATCAAGCCTCAGCTCCGTCAGAGTCAAAGGGTAAATATCTTGACACTCCAAACCTTCCCCGAAGGAAGGGGGGTAAGAGAGCGAGGGTGACACACACTGGCCATCTACAAGAAAAGGGGGGTGTGGTGGGCATAGCCACAGGCAGTGGGGGGGGAAATAAGGACAAACCTACCTGCTTTGCATAGGCTGTTCCTTCTGCCTGGAATGTCCTCTCTCTTTCTCCAACTACTGAACTCTTATTCATGCTTCAAAACCCAGTTTAAATGTCATCAACTCTAAGGTTTACATGAGCTTCCCCAGGCCCCCAATACATTCATTGCTTTCTGCGGAAGTAGAGTACAATCCACTCTCGGGGTTGTAAAACAGCAGATAATTAAGAGCTAATTCCTTTGCAAGACGACCCAGGATAAATTCTCACTCCACTGCTCACTGGCTGTGTGACCTTGTGCGAGTCACTCAACTTCTCTGAGCCTCATTTGCCTCATCTGTAAAATGCTAACACACACTTAGCGCTATGCCGGGACCACAATAAATGCTCAATAAAATGGTATCAGATTTCCTCATTGCTATAATCATTGTCATGCCCTCCTCTGAATTCCCGCAAGCACCATTTTCCTATTGTCCATTCCATTAATTTGCTATTTACCCTGCATGGCCTTGTTTTGTTAATTAACGTCGCGTGTGTGCAGATCTCCTTCCCTTAACTACACTGCAAGGTCCCCGGGGAGGGGAAATGCGTCTTATACTTTTGTATCCCACACAGCTCTGAGAACAGCGCCAAACACGTGACGCAGCTCAAATATTTGCAGAATGAATTCTTAAAGCTTTGGCTATAAGAACAGGTGCTTTCTTTGCTTGGCAACAGAACAAACAGCCTTTTGTATTTACATTCTTGTTTCTGGGGCTAATTGATGCGGGTCTTACGATCATAAAAACCCTCTGACCTGTCTCCTAATGATGGCAGGAGCCATCAATTAAACAAGCCATTAGATGTATCAACAATCTATTAATCCGCTCTTCGTGGAGGGACGTTGGTTGATTTTCAGGCTGTCTGGCTGCACAGTGGAATTGGATCCAACTGAAATATTAAGTTTGGTTTCTAGCTCTGCATCAGCCCTGCTTACTCTATAAAATGAGGATTGGATGATAATGTAGGTAAAACAAATACAGAGATAGGGGAAGATATGCAGATCGGTTCTAACCCAGTTCCCGGCATAATGTAAATCTTTAATGTGTGTGACTCTAAAAATCCGGTGGGGGGAGTAGAGTTGGAGAGGAGAAAGCAGGTCCATCCTAGCCCTGGCTCTGCCATCGTAGCCCTCTGATCTCTAGTTTTCTCATAAGCAAATGGGGATAAACGTATCTTCCTTGCAGGGTTATTTCGAGGATTAAATGAGATTCGGCCAGGTTCCTGACCCACAGAAAACACGAGGCACTGAATGCTTGTTTTAAGCTGCAGAGCGGCGGGGTGGTGTGTTCCGCAGCAGTGAATGACCCTCTGCGGTTACCACCCCTGTGACCTCGGCGTTCCCTTTTCACATTTTCCATCTTCCAGTAAGGGCTTACCCAGCTCCCTATCAAATTCTCTCAGTTCAATTAACTGATATGATTTCTACTTTCCTGATTAAGACACCGAGTGACTCAAGGGACATAAGATGACATCTGAGGGCAAGCGGGAGTTAACTAGACAAAGAGGATGTTTCAGGAAGAGGCAACAACCATTCCCTCATTCGCGTGCCAGGCCAGGCGCTCTGAATGAAGTTATGAATGACAGTGAGGCCCTATCGCCATGAAGGTTGCCCCGGCACGTGCAGAACAAGGCAGCAAGGAGACAAAGCCAAGACCTCACAGGCGGCCCACACGCTAGGCTTCCTCACAAGGGACGCAGGCGACCCGCTGAGGCCAGAGCGCTTTCCTTGCGTCCTTAATCTAGGTGCCCGACGAGTAACCGCCTCCCAGCTTCAGCATCTCCTGGGTAAAGCAAGGACCGCAGCCTCTCCCCTCCCCGGGCGGCAGCATTGATCACTTGAGGCTTGGGGGCCTAAAGCAGCTTTGTCTCGGAGACGGAGCTCTACAAGTGCTGAGACATCGCAGTCCTGCTTTAACAACGCAAACTCTCAACTCGGAAGGACCCCAGTCCCCCATCTGCCCCGCGGCCAGCGGCCCTCTGCTGGCCTGGAGCTGGCTGGGGCCTGGGCGGAGAGCATTAACCACCGAGCCTGTTGCTCCTGGCCCCAGCCAGCGGGTTGCCGGTCATTGATAAAAAAACAAGCTGTAATACAAAGAGCAACCTCCCCGCGGCCACCGGCTCCATAAATCATCAGCTACCAAGGGCTATTGAATTACCTTTGGAAGATGGATGACACCAAGCTGGAAGGCTGCTTGATAAGGTTTCCCTTTGAATAATTCCGTGCAGAAAGCTGGGTTTGAGAAATGGGGTCTTTCCGCCAGCTCAGCCCCTTCCACGCCGTCTCCGCCGGGTGCTTTCGAGATAAACACGTTTCCTTATGGGCTGCCACGGCGTCCGTGATGAAGGAGGAAAACTTATTGCCAGGCCCCGGGCAAGCATCTACTCCTGTCCAAGGCACAAGAGAAGGCTTTGTCTTATTATTGTTACTCACTGTTTATATACTAACTTATTAATAACAGCTCTCATTTATTAGGCATGTTCCACGTGCCAGGCAACGTGCAGAGCATTTGAGTGCATTAAATCCTTAAACGACCCTACGAGGCAGGTCCTACTGCACTCTCCATCTGGTTGATGGGAAAACTACAGCTCCGAGAGGTGACATGACTTCTCAAGGTGACACGGCTAGTAAGCGTTGGAGCTGGGACTCAGATTCATGCTTTTAACAGGAGCCAGCAAACTTTTTCTGTAAAGGGCCCGACGGTAAATATTTTAGGCTTTGTAGGCCATACGTTCTCTGTTGCAACGCTCACCTCTGTCCTAACAGCGCAAAAGCAGATGACACATAAACAAATGGGTGTGGCTGTGTTCTGTTAAAACTTTATTTACACAAACAGGCAGAGGGATCGAATCTTCCACCTAACAATTCTCTTCTTTATTTTCTGGAAGGGTTTGTGTAATCTGGGCATTATTTTATCCTTAAACATTTGATAAAATGTGCCTGTAGTTGTTGGGGAGGGGAGACAAGGAGAGGTTTTAAATTGTAAATTCTTTTTTTTTTTTTTTAATACAGATACAAAGCTATTTAGGTCTTTCTATTTCTTATTCTGCTAATTTTGGTATGTTATATTCTTCAGGGAAGTTGTATATTTCATCTAAGTTGTCAAATTTAACCAGTTAACTTAATGGTAAAGAAACGAAAGCTTAGATGTGACAATTGACATGCCCAGGCCACATACTAAATGACAGACCAAGTACAAGAACTCCGGTCTTCAGAGGCTCAGCCGATTGCTCTCAATCTGCCAACATCAAGACTTACCCTCCTTCCAAAAGCCCGAGGAAACTGCCTAAGGATCTTTCCGAAAATGACATACACTAGCATTTTAAATGCCCACATGCCACTATCTGGCATGATCTGGTGACTCAGAGAGAAAGAGCTGTCCAGGGTGAAAATCACCTTCATCAGCACCTATCTGGAGCCTCACATTTTAGCAGTCTTACCTGCTGAAGCCTAGGCTTTTTGAGAAAATGGATGGCTAGCGAGAAAGAGAAACCTGCTCCGTTTAGGTTGTCCTGGGAAGCACCCCAGGCTGCCCCTTGCCCTGGAGCACCCAGTTCACGCAAGGAGCCAGGCTGTCCACGCAGGTACTCCCCCCTGACTCCAGGCCTGGCCATTAGAAGATGAAGTCCCCGGGGGACTTCTTGGCCTGGCCTGACCTACTTAGCTGTGACATGCCTGACGAGACTCAGAGTGGAGCTAATGGGGGTGGACAAGAGGGCGGGCTTAGGGTGGCCCGAGGGAGATGAGCTCACAAGACTTGGCTCGAAATGCTCCTGGGGGAAGGTCTCTCCAGAAGAGATGCATCGGTTAAATCTGGCCACGTCAGAAAGTTCAGTGATAGCCTGTGCATGCATGAGCTAGTCCAGACCCCACAGCACGGCCTCCAGGGCTCTGCGCGGTCTGACTACTGCGCGCTTCTCTCTCTGCCTTTGTCCCCAGCCACTGTCTTCTCTGAGTGAGACCGATCTCCTTTTACTTCCAAAACGGCAACACGCTCTCCCTTCCCGCAGGGCCTTTGCATAGGCTGGTCCCTTTGCCTCAACTCTTTTCTCCCCCTATTTTCACTTGGCTTATCGCGCTTATGACTACACACTATATTATTCAAAGTATGTGAAAATGTGGGAAAGGCAAAACTACGGAGACAGTTAAAAGATCAGTGGTTGCCAGGGAGGAGGAAGAGATGAGGAGACAGAGCACAGAGGACGTTAGGGCAGGGAACCCATTCCCCATGACAGTGTAATGATGGGCCCATGTCACTATCCATCCATCCAAAACCACGGAATGGACAACACCAAGAGTGCGCATTAATGTAAACTGGGGACTTTGGGTGATGATGGTGTGTCAGTGCAGATCTGATTGTAACAAGTGTCCCACCCGGGGGGGCAGGGGTGGCCCTAAAGGGGGAGACTGTGTGTGTGTGAAGACAGGGGTATATGGGAACCCTTTGAACTCCCTGCTCACTTTTTCTATGAACCTAAAACTGCTCTAAAAATTAAAATCGATTAAAAAGAAAAAGAAATGTCTGCTGTCTTCTCCTCTCTGTCCTTCCTGCCTCAGCACAGCAGGGGGGAGAAGAGGGGAGTACAGGGTTGTCAGAGACAGGCCAGGTCCATCTCCTAAGTCCAGCCAGTGCTGGGAAACAAAAGGGGGAATCTGAATAAAATAAAAGACTGAAGTTGAAAAGTGGCCTGGCGACCAGGGGATTGAAAAGTTATAGAACCAAACTGACTTCACAGGTAGCGGGAAGGTGGGGCGGGGGTGGGAGGCGGAATGCATTCTCCGCATGGTAGTTACTGGGGAAAATGAAACAATTTCGTGTTTATTCCTCAAAGAAAGGAGACGTCTCGATAAAGCAGGCTCCCGTGGCGACTTCTGAGATATTTTACAAATCAGATGAATCCCCCCTTGTTTCGACGCCTGATGTTTACCCTTCTATATGCACACTTGCGCGGGCACGCCTGCACACACGCACACACGGAGAAAGGCCCTGCGTCTGGCAACATCCCAAAGCACGTTCTGGTCTTGTTGGCGGAACGCGGGGGAATTTAACAAGAAGATCCTCTGGCTCCGCCGAGAAGCAGAGTATCAGTAGCAATCGCATTTACAAAATTTCACACTTCTGTTCCATTTTGTGTCAGGAGTGTTGGAATACTTGGCAGACTTTAATTCATGAGCGTGTGCACACACTCGCCACCCGTGAGAGGAGCTGCAACTGTGAGATGCCCCAGCCCAAGCCTGACACAGTGTAATAAGATCCCAGGACACCTGTCAGACAGACCCACGGTCCTGTCTCAATCATTCTTGTACCGTGTCAAGCAACTGCTCCACAAGGACGGCGACAAGTCCCCTCCGGGCTCTGCGTGTCGCCGGTGGCCAGCGGGGCTGCCGTATTGGCTCTTTAGGCTTTCTCCAAAGCGGTCACTTCACTTCGACTTGAGTCTCATCTCATAGCTTCTTGGGATGAACCGCAAGACTGGCCAGGCCCCTAGAGCAAAGTTTTCTAATAGCACACGATCATGACCCCATCTGCGATAGCCTTCCTTTCCCCTTCCCCACGAAGCACAGTTGTCCTCTTCATTCAAAACTTGGCCAACTGCTGGGAAAAATGCCCTGATTCTTATCACTTTCAGGGGACCAGAGAGACAGAGATGGAAACGGGCAAAGGGGGGACTCACTCACATGCCACGTTCCCCGCTATAGACCTTTGCAAGAGCTGCTCCCTCTGCCTGGAACGCCTGCACCCCCACTCTCCCCTCCTCGCTTAATTCCAGCATCTCCTTGAGGTCACAGCGTAGGTCATTTCTCCAGGTCTCGTTAGATGTTCTCACAGAAGCAAGTTCTCTTGACCTCCACTTTTTGTTCACTTTATAACAATTTACATATTTGATCCGGGGGTTATTTGATTACGGCCTGCCTCCCCTTCTGAACTCTTAGTTCCATGAGGGCGTGGGCTATGGCTCATTTTGCTTCCGGACTTCAACACATTGCTTAGCACATAGGAGAGACTCAACTATTTCAAGGAATAAACCAACTAATACTATTTTACTGAGAAATGCAAACTCATTCAATAAACATTTGTTGAATAAATTAGCCAATATCCTTCAAACCAGCATAATATTAGTACCGACCTAATCGTACCTACCTAATAAAGTCATCAGGAGAATTACATTGTTAAAGTAAATAAAGTTATTCCGTGCCTGGCACATAATACGCACTCAATAAATTAGTTAATCTTATTATTTTAGCGTGTTATCTCTGTAATAGGGAGATATTTTGAATTATTACCTAAAGTGGGATTTCTTCTTTCCTTTTTCTGGTAACTCAGCCCTTCTTTCAGTCTTTCTTTTTCTTTTCTTTTTTTTTTCCCTTCATTTTTCAGATGTGGAAACAGAGGCTCAAAGAGACCCTATACTGCACAGCTGGTAAATGGGACTTTGGATTCCAGTCCTCATCTCTGACTCCAAAACAGTCGTGTTCAACCCACTTTTTCTCCAACCATCTACCAGTGGTCAAATGAACAGGCTAATAAAGCTTCGACTTGATTCGTTTTGAAAGATCAACTTTTTTACATGTCTCCTGGAGAGGAGGCATCATTTTACTGAAACGATAATAACCCCATGCCTGGCTAAGAACATTCTCCTTTCTATTACAGCAAAGACGATGGTGTACCCATGCATTCATTCTCGGAAACAATTGTCTCTCTGCTTAGTTTGGGCTGTAGCTGGCCAGAAGTTGCTGCCTCAGCCAATATTACTTAAAGATGGTGATTTTTTCCCCCCATTTTGTTTTAGTCCCACGAAGTGTTATTTTAAAAGCGAATAGGAGGCCCCATTTGAAAAATCGATTACATATTTCCATTTTAATGTAAACATTTAGTGTCCAACACTCTCTGCCTGGCCAACTCATTAGCATCTGAATGCAAAGCACTGTGGCAAACATTTATTTCAAAACCTTTCCCTTTTTTTCCCCCAGAGAAAGCAAATACAGCAAAATCTACACCATGGGAGATAGTAAACCAAATACAACAATCAAGACGAGGGGTGGGGAGTGAACTTTCAGAAGAAATGGGAAAACACAAGGTAACTTTAAATCCATCTTCTCCCCCCGGGGAGCTGCTGAGGTGTTTATTTGGATTTTTAGATAATCGTTCAAGCTCTGTTTTGCGAATATACTTCCAAAAGAGAATAATGATAAATAAATAAAGGGGTTTTATGATGGTCAATTTGGGCCCTAAATGACTAGGTTTCCCTTTTCTCTATCTTAAGTCATGACTCCCTCTGATGTTGCTACAAAAGGCCCGTTGGCTGAAATCTGCAGGGTGGGAAGGGAAAGTGCTGTCGGAAGCTCAATGCTGGGTTGAAATCCTTCCCACCCTGGTGAGCTGGTGCTGTTTCCGAAGCCAAAGAAGCAGCCTGAACCCTTCCTGAGAAACGTTCAGCCGGCCTGAGCGTCCACCCGGCACGCCGGGTGCAATGGAGGCAATTTAGGCTGAGTGCAGAAAGTGCTCCATTTCAGGCTGAAATCACACCGAAGACGCCTGACAAAAGCTACATTCAACACCACGGCCCCTTCTATGCATTGTCTGCCTTTATTACCCAGGATTCCAAAAGCACTTGGCCGAGCTAAATAGGAGCCCGGAAGGAGAAACAATAGCAAAGGACTGCTGAGGACACAAAGCTGGAATCACAAAGAGGGGCGCAGCCAGGGATGTCAGCTGAGCTCCCAAAATAGATGCCTTAATGAGCAAGAGGGAGGCTGAGTTTCTCCAGAAAAACAGGCAGATTCAACCAGGTAAGAACTAGATCATCCCCCTCGCATGATGGGCGCGCCTTGGTTCAGCGCCTTTGGAGGGCTGTTTGGCGGTACTTACTAGAACTAAACAAATGCCCAGCCCCTAGGATACAGATGTTTCTCTTCCTGACACCCAGCCTGGAGAAAAATGCAGATACATGCAATGCATGCAGGGAGGGATACACGGAGGTACTCGAGTCTGAGCTGCTTGTAAGAGCCAAAAGGTGGGAAATGACCTAATACCCACCTATGGGGAATGGTGACAGGGGAATACTTTGCAGCAGCAAAGGGGCCATGCCCTAAGCAGGACAGATAACAATATCCACACACACCTTTCCAAGAGCTGAGACGTCCCAGAGCCCTCCTACGTGCCTCACACACGTTGGACTATTTCATCCTTGTAACAGTCCTTGAGGGGGTTCTCTATGCTCACAGAGCAACTGAGGCACCGAGATGCTATAGACAACCTGCCCAGGATCACGAAAGTACACAGGGCATTTAAACTCAGGCCATCTAGCTCCAAAAGTCACATTGCTTCTTGAGGAATTTTAAAAACTTACTCTTGCCCTTTGAGGGAAAAAAAGCAAGTTGCCCATGGCCTCCCATCCCCTGAATGGTACTGAAAGGACTTGGCCAACCGCCTGCCTCTCACTCACTCACTCACTCACTCACTCACTCACTCACTCCTTCTGCTTCCTAGCCTCACCATTCCCTCACATTATTATTTCATTTAGATATGTTCATTTATCAGGTCAGGTTACAATCGAGTCTGTAGTCCTGAGGGCCTTCTAGTCTTTTAAGATGTGCCCTGCCCCAAACCAGAAGTGGGAGGGGGAAGTACATGAGATGATTAAAAGCATGGATTTGGGAGCCTGGCACATCTCGGTTTAAATCTGTGCCCCACCTGTGTCCTTGGGCAGGTGACTTCACCGTGGTGAGCCTCATTGCCCTGATCTGTAAAATGGGGATGCTGCGTTCCTGCCTCAAGGGTCGTGAGGATAATGTATGGGTGGTGTTTAGCATAGATCTTGATGTGTACTCAGAGGGGGGAAAAAAATCACATTTTCTTATTTCTTCCTTCTTGGGGAGACACCTCACTCTGCCCAAAGGAGGAAGGTAGCAAGTTCAGTTTAATGTGCAACATTTACGGGCCACATTAGACCAGAGGCATCTGTCACTCGGGGACTCCCCTTCCTGGTGGCATGCTGGTTTCCATTTGGGGAGCTCTCCCATTGCGAATGGTCATGGATGAGGCCCGTAGTCACTCGGGAAGCTGTAAGAGAGAAAGAGAATTGTGTGGGTCCCTCGAGTCCCACGCTTTCTCCAGGGGCTTGGAATCTTGAGGGAGTGACTGAAAGATGGAGAGATGATTGATGGTGTGAACCAGACAACTTCTGCTGCTGGACGTTCGCTATACTTCCTGGTGCTTACTGGTCCTCGAGCCCACCATTCATTCCATGCACCCCCATTTGGTTGAAGAAAGCCAGAACTGGGCTTCTGTCCCTTGCCACCAAGAATGCTGTCTGACACATCTGTTGCACACAAGAGACTGTGCTCAAGTTGTCCACAGCCTTGCAGGGAAGTCCCTTGCCCTCTCATTAGGTGCCTGGTTATGGAGTATCCTGCCTCCCCACATCCCAAAAAAGGCAACATCTGATTAGAAATGAGATGGAGGGGCGGGGGGCAGGAGAGTAACGACTGAGCCAATGGTTTCTGACTCCTCCGCATACTACAACCCCATTCGGGGGACTGGAGACCATACCCAAGCTTAATCTTGCCGCCTATTTAGAAGCCTGGCTAATTAATGGCTGTAAAAGCAGTTTGGACTTTGCAAGCCTTCTCTAATGTGCCTCATTTAGACATAATGGGCTCAAGATTGCCTCTGGCATCCTCAGGAAAATTAAAAATCCAGTAGGCAGCGGAATTGCCTCTACGTGGGTTTCCTATTACTTTTTATTTTTACTATGATTGCAAATAGCGGCCTTGCTAATGGCACCTTGGACAAGAAAGCCTTTCCCGGGAAGGCCTAGCTGTTTCCCCACGTCCACAGCATGATTTATTGATCCGTTAGCCAGTGGTGTGCTGGCTCCTTGCACAGGATGTCACTTAACTCTTGCCAAACAGAGGGGAGTTGGAGGGCTGCTGAACACATGGAGTCGTTCCTGATGTGGGGCCGCCAGAAACAGAGACACCTCTCATTACCCTCCGGCTGGCCAACACAAGTCCTCATCGGTGTTTGCCTAATCCTTGGCTGCAGACAAGCAGGTGTCTGGCGTGCATGGGCTGAGCGAGATTGGGCATTCTGGGCGTCTGGGCTGGCATGCAGTGTGGAAAGATGGCAGTGTATAAACCGGGCAGAGGAGGCGTGACTAATAATAATAACAGTAATAACTCTACTCATCGGGAGCCTGAGCTGCAAATAGAGTACCCTACCAAGTAGAACAGAAAAAAAATTGTAATGATGTCAAAAAGTTTTTGGCATCTCCAGTGGGTGTCAAGGAGTCATGATCGGGAATTAGATGGCCTGGAATGAAATCCAAGTTCACCACTTCAGCGAAGACAACTGCTACGACTAGTCACTATGGACACCTCAGTTAATACTAGTGACTTTGGATTTGAAACACCAAGCCACTGCCACTGCGGCCCCTAAAAAGCTGGGTGTGTCTGCCACCTGCTCATTCGACATTGCTCGCCTCCAAATTGAAGTTTTGCGCAGGTGAGTGACATTGGCAGCAGGAGGTCACCGGCATACTGAGGGCAGCGGGCATGGCCTGCCCCGGTGCAAAGAGTCAAAGAGTGCTTGTTTAATACAGAATTCAAAAGCAAATGACAGGCGAAAACTGAATGCAATTACTTTGCTTTATATTCTTACCATAATTCTAAACCATGTCAAAGATGTAACCTACATCCAGGTGGGGCCAACCAGGCTGCCCTCTCCTCCTTGGTAGGTCACTGGATTAGTTCACATCCCTGTGCCCGCTACAAAGGAGAGGTGCCCCTGCCAATGGGAACGATAATAGAACCCACCTCATAGGGTTGTTGTGAGGCAAAAAATGAATCAATGCTGTAAAGATGTCATTTCTCCTCGAATGGATCTAGAGAGTATAATCCCAATCAAAATCCCAGCAAGTTGTGTGGGGTTTTTGGTGGATATTTACAAGGGAATTCTAAAATATGTGTCAAAAATTAAAGAGCCAATTTTATCACAAAGAAGAACAAAGTCAGATGAATTTCACTACTGGATATGAGGAGTGATTATTAAGCCAGAGTAATTAATGGAGCATACTTTGATACAAGAAAGATAAGCAGACCAGCAGAATAGCATAGAGAGCCTGGAAACAAATCAACACGTACAAAGACACTTGATTTATAACAAAGGCGTCACTGGAGAGCAATCGGAGAGACAGTGACTTGTTCAATAAATGGTGCTAGCTCAATTGGCGGACCATGTGGAAAAATCTGAATCTTGGTCTCTACCTCGTATTACACACAAAAATCAATTCCAGGTGGGTTATAGAGCTAAAGGTGAAAGGAAAAATATGGTAAAGCATCAGAAAGACAACGCAGGAGAGTGTCTTGAGCTTGAGATATGCAAAGACGTCCCAAACGAGACAGGAAGGAGCTGCGATGATGGTGCCCCGTTGTGCAGCTGGTTCAGAGCAAGGGGACCCCACAAATCACAGTCCTTATCTAAGTCACATCCCTTCAAGTCTCGCTGCCTTGGAACCTTCGTAAACCTCAGAATGTTGAGTCCTAAGTATTCCAGAGGCGGAGGGAATTTCCCATGAGGCTCATCATGAGAAGCATCTGCATGGAGGCTGCTTTACAGAGGCAGTGACTCTGGTGTCACAGACGGTGGTTGTTTCCTATGTGCCAGGCACCGAGCAAAGAGCTTAGAAATCATTTCTTTTCTTTATCTGTATTTCAGCCAGCGGTTGATGCCTGAGAGTTAGTCACCATGGAAACCACAACACAAGAAAATCTATCTTCCACTCTCTCTCCACCACCCCATCCTGTAATATCTGCACGCTTTAATTTACAAAATTAAGGCGCACAGAATCAATCACGAGATTGAAGTTCAAATGAGTGCTTCCTGCTGCCTTGTTTCGTTCCGTTTTCAGGAAACCTCAGCATCAAGTTGAGGTCTTCAACTTTTAAAAATACATCCCCATGCATTTCCTCATAGAATCTCTAATGAAATAGCTACAGCTATCATGGTCATTCCAATTTCCCAAGTGGGTAAACTGAGGCACACACAAAAAGAACCTACTGGGGTCTGGAACCAACATGGCAAGCCACATCCAGATGAGCGGGAGGTGGCAGTCAGCTTTGCAGAGGCCTGCTCAGGTGAAGGAGCGAGTTGCCGTATCTGGGGTCGCCTCCTCATAGATAAGTAACTGCAGGTGGTGAGGCAGGGATGTGTCAGCCTTCACGTCATGTGGCCTATTCCAGAACGTCACCTCACTCCTAACCTGGTCCTCTTGGACTCCGACAAGCAGCCTCATGGCTTGAAGCACAGCGGAATTTAAGATCCACTCTGCTAACCAACAAGGCCACTCCATTCAATGTCTGACCTTCCAGTGACTCTGAGAGAGTTAATCCCTCTTATCTGATTATTCATGGGGTTCACATCTTAGACCAGACACCATCTCTGCAGGGCTGGTTGGAAGATCCATGACCTCGCTAAATCCCACTTGGCGATACTCGGAGGGGCCTTGGAGTTCATCTGGTGAAATCCTCCCTGGTGCACGAGCTATTAAGGACTCTAGGGTTACAGGATGCTCACTTCAGGCAAAAATTACAGAACTCGTGGTAAAGGGAAGTGTTTTCGATTGTCTTATCTTTACTTATATGAAACTCCTATAATCAAATAAAAGGACTGAACTATCTCAGGGGCACGGAGAGACGAGAAACTCAAGGTACAAGAGCGTTGCTTAGCTGGATCTCAGATACCACAGACGTGAATTAAATGTGAATCGTTTTATGAGTTATGTGTATTTTCCATAACAGGGGAGACAGGTTCCTATAGCAGCAGGTTAAAACCCTCTAAGCAAGAAAGTTGCAAAAAGGGTGGTAGCATTTAAAGCAATTAGCGAAGCCACCCAATC
This sequence comes from Miniopterus natalensis, assembly GCF_054644295.1. NCBI lineage: Eukaryota > Metazoa > Chordata > Mammalia > Chiroptera > Miniopteridae > Miniopterus > Miniopterus natalensis. Next base: position 21,203,518 of record NC_142100.1, read on the forward strand.
AACAAAAGGACAGTTTTCAGACAAACACCTGGCTATCAAGGCTCTTTGTGAGACCTCCTGGGGGCCTTATAAAATCAGGCCTCTAATTCAAAAGCTGCCTCCTCGCCTTAGTTCACTTTCAATCCTGTTTGACTATGAGGCTTCCTTATGGTTAATATTGGGTCCCTGAGGACTTAATTTGGAAATCTTCCTCAACAGAGAATACCAGTCCCAGGAGACTGCTACAAAGATTAAACAAGATAATAGAGATATTCGTCGCAACAAAGACCACAGAACATGTAATGTAAGGTTCAGAATAATATTGCTACGTAGTAAAGACAAATTCCTTTTACTCCCTCCTCACTTTTAGGAAGGAACTTCTAAGTCAGAAATGGCAGCTGTTACGGGCTGAATGTTTGTGACCCCAAACTCATATGTTGAAATCCTAACCTCCAAGGTGATGGATGATATTAGGAGGAGCAGCCTTTTGGGCAGAACCCTCCTGAATGGCATTACTTCCCAGGGAGCTCCCTGCCCCCTCCTGTCACCTGAGGACACAGCAGGAAGTCAGCCACCTATGACCCAAGAAGTGGGCTCTCACCAGACACCGACTCTGCTGGCCCCCGATCTTGGACTTCCCGGCCTCCAGAACTGTGAGAAATAAATGTTTATTGTCCAGGCCACACAGTCTATGGTATTCTTTCTACAGCAGCCCAAATGGACTAAGACGGCAACCCTATACATGTTTCATTTGCTGTATGCAATGACTTTTTTAAAGTTTTAAATTAGGTTCTAATTTAAACATGAACAGAGACGCTCTAGAAACACAGACCAGGATGCCTCCTCCGGGCATGAGTTTGAGAGCCTAGGACCTAATAATGTTCTTTCTCATCAACTCTTGTCTCCTGGGCCTACTTTCCCGGGCGCTAATGTATCTTCTCAGGCTCAGGGAGTGAGCAGGTAAAGAGTTTGTTGAAAGCTCTGATGTCACCATGAATTATGAGTGGAGAAAACTGCCTGTGATTCCTGGCCAGGGGCTGGCTGCATGCAGTGACAAAAGATGTCATACATCTTCCTTATGGCTTGCTTAGTCAACCACCACCCAGCCAGAGATCTGCTTTCAGAGTCAACATGTTTTATTTAATTTGGTGAATCCCTACTAAGCTCGGCGCCATGTTCTATCTCATGGAACACAAAAATTGGCAAGCCAGAGATCTCATCTGGTTAACCCCTGTTCACCACCTAAGTCTTAGTATTAATGTCCCCTCCTGCAGAAAGCCCTCCCTGATGCCTCCAACTGGGTGAGACTTCTAGGTGTACACTCCTGAACTTTTCCTTTGTCACATTTCATTTGGTCAATCTCTTTCTCTATCCCCCTTTTCTGAGTTAGCTATGATGTCCTCTTCATTGTTGTATCTCCAGTTCCTAACACAATGCCTGACATCCACTGGGACCTTAACAATATGCTGAAGGAAAAAAAGAAAGAATGAACGAATGAATGAAGATTTGATGTTTATGCAATAAATTATGGTAGCAGTGAGAACTGGGAAAAATGTATTCACTGGTTAAGTGGTCATATGTTAAACATTTTCAGTACCACCCCTGAATCTAGGGGAGTTAAATGTCCAGTGTATTAATAGCTATAATTAATTAAGAGCTCTAATGATTACAGGCAGATAATTAAAGTATTTTCCACTCAAAGGGGCAGCTGTATCCCTGGAGGAATTCTGGTATGAAGTTCCTTATAGAATTTAAGCTCCCGGAACACTGTAGGTGCTCAATCCATTGCATTTGTCATGAGTGCTGAGATTTATAATATTGCATCTGTTATCTTCGCTGCTCTGTTCTCAGCACAGAACGCAATACACAGTGGTGTTTAATAAATACTGGGTGAGTCAATTAATTAATGATAAGTTAGTTAATGCAGTAGAATGAATTGGAGTGGGATGGAGTGGAGTGGAGTGGAGTGGAGTGGAGTGGAGTGGAGTGGAGTGGAGTGGAGTGGAGTGGAATAGAATGGAGTGGAATAGAATGGAGTGGAGTGGAATAGAATGGAACAGAGTGGAGTGGAGTGGAATAGAATGGAACAGAGTGGAGTGGAGTGGAATGGAGTGGAGTGGAATAGAATGGAACAGAGTGGAGTGGAGTGGAATAGAATGGGATAGAGTGGAGTGGAATGGAGTGGAGTGGAATGGAATAGAGTGGAATAGAATGGAGTGGAATAGAATAGAATGGAATAGGGTGGAGTGGAATGAAATAGAGTGGAGTGAAGTGGAGTGGAGTGGAAGAGAATGGAATGGAGTGGAATGGAATGGAGTGGAGTGGAGTGGAGTGGAGTGGAGTGGAGTAGACGGAGTGGAGTGGGGTGGGGTGGAATGCAGTGGAATGGAATGAAAAGAAAATATCCCTGTGCAATAGTCATGTGTTCCTGTGTGTGTGAGGACATGAGTGCACACGTGCACGTGTTTGTGTGGGCATGCCATGTACTGGTTGTGATACAAAATGTATTTCTTATCAAGGATTGCATCCGAAGATTTGACCCTGGCTCCAGCCCATTCCCTGCGCGCACAGCCCATGGAGCAATGCACACCCGCACCAAAAGGCACCTTGGCTGTTCATTTGTACGGAGCCTCCTGTGCTGTCAACAACTTAATTGATCCAGAAGACGAGCTGGCCTGCAGCTACGGAACAAGCAAGGTCTTCTGTGTTAATTGAGACGTTTACTTTTAGCAAGGTAGGAACCCCGTGTGTGTTGCATTTTAATGAGTGTTTACTTTTTTGCTTTGTTTAGTCATCCTGGTCTCAGGTTTGTAGAAGAACCCCCAGGCCCAGCTAAGGACATCTCTCTGGGTCCAGACACACCAGATAAGAGAGAGGCTGGTGGTTCCCTCTCAAAAAAGTGCCAAGCTCCTCAAAAGTAGAATTATTGGGGTCAGACAGACTACACCCAATCCTGATGCTGTTACCTCCCAACTGTGTGACTCTGGACAAGTGAAACCTCCTCTGAGCCTCAGTTTCCCCATTTTCAAAAAGAGGTAATGATAGTGCCAACCTCATCAGATTGTCATGGGTTAATAATGACAGTCTATACCTAACACCGTGCTTATACTGACTATGCCTATTAACCCAGGTAACCTGCACTACAGTTCTGACAGATGAAGATCTATGTACCCCATTTTACAGATGAGGAAACGAAGGCCAAAGAGGTTCCATAACTTGCCCAAGGTTACCTAGCTAGTAAATGTTGAGGGCTGGGCTTCCCACTTACTCTCCCTGCTCAGTTTTAACAATAGCTGCTTAATGGAAAAAATAAAATAAAATGGAAGCCACTAAAGAAGAAGATCTAAGAGGGTATGGGAATCTTTAAGACTACTAATCGAGAATCTCAGATTCTCTCTCCAGGCACATAGTGGGATTACTCTCCTCTACCCTGTTGAATTTAGGTACGTGTGTTTGCTTGCTTTAGCTAATGAGTGGAAGTGATGTGTGCCACTTCTGGGCGAAAGGTTTAAAAGAGGGCATGCAGTTCAGCATGTTCTCTACTTCGTGCTGTGCTGCTCATGAAAACATGTCAACACGGAGCCAGCATTGACCTGCTTTCCTGAGAAACTGGGGCGAGCAAAGGCTTCCCTGCCAGCATGCCTTTGCCACACTGCAGGGATGAGAAATCAAGTTTTCCTGATTTGGGGTTATCTGTTACTATAGCAACACCTAGCCCATTGACTGACACAGGCCCTTCCCAGTCTGGCCTAGTGTAGCACTGATTTCTTGAACTCTGTGTGTCCGATTAAGTGCTAACCGCTTTACTACTTTAAATCCTTGAACCCTGACCACAACCCCAGACAGAAATCCTATTAGCATACCCACTTACAGATGAGGAAACTGGGGCTCTAAGAGGTTAATTGCCCAAGTTCATCCAGCTAGTAAGTGGCATGGTCAGGATCCAAACTGAGACCAATAATGAAAATTGCCTCTACCTCCAATGGGAGGTGAACACAGTCATGTGCTGGAGCCAGATTATACCAGCTCTTAAGAGCTGATTGTGGGCATCTATTCCCAAGGTTCCGTTCAGTGATGTCACACTGGTAGTTTGAAATATGCCATGGTGGAGGTGTTTACACCATAGAAATTGGCAAATGCTACAAACCAGGGCTTTTCTTTTTGGATTGAAGTGTCCATTTACACTATAATTGGACCCATATGATCAGAGCCAGCCATGCTGAGTTCTAATCCACTGAACTTGCCCAGGGAATTGCCCAGAAGCTCACCCAGGGCCCCTTGGGATTTCCCAAAGTATTTTTAGTTGATGAGACAGAACCTGCAGTGAGACTAGTACAAGGCAGGGGAATCACAAGTTGAGCTGTTAAGAGCAAGAGAGAAGGCGCTCTGCAGGGTGGCTAAAAAATAGGCTGTGAGAGCAAGAGGAAGAGAAGCATCCAGATGGGGAGAGAAAGGCCTTTCGGTCAGGAGCCCAGAGTCTTTCATCTGTGGAGCACACATTTTGTTAGCTTTGCATGACTCATGAAACACAAGAACATCCCGAGGACAGCTGAAGTTCAGGGCAGAAGATCAAGTTGACAAGATTGGCCCTGGGATACAAGCAGGAAGCGGGGTGGGGGTTGGCCGCAGGAACTGACCTATATTTCTCTCTGTTTACGCTGCAGCACGAGTTGTCTGTGCCCATCATCCGTCACCCCAACTAGGCTTTGCCCACAGCCTAGTGTTGGGGGTGGGGCTTTGGAGCATGGACCAAGGATGGCTACTGTGCTTGGAGATGTGGCCACATATCCAGACCACTGTATGCATTCTTGTGATGACGACAATAGTTGCTCTGCCACTTACAAGTGAGGTGACCTTGGGCAAGTGATTTTACCTCTCTTAGCCTCAGTTTGTTATTCTGTAAAGTGGGGCTAAGAGCTCCTAATTCACAGGGCTGTAGTGCACAGTGCCTGACACATAGTGCTTTAGTCAGTGGTGGCCACCAACTGACTAAAGAAGAATAATAGGAATAATAATTGCGATATTTAACAGTGCCCAATATGGTTTTGAGAGATTTAAAAATAAATCCTTTAATCCTCACAGCAAGCATATGAGAATGGTCCTGTTATTGCCCCCATTTTCCAGATGAGGAAATTCAGGCAGGAGAGGGAGTGTCTTGATTGAGGCCTTTCTCACCTCCTCCTGGCAAGGTCAGCCTGGGGGTGGCCCAGGAGCAGGGCCCCAACCAGGGAGGAAATATCACGCCTCCTGTAGGTGCTAAACTAAAATTCTGATGCGAGGAGGAGCCCCTCCCGCAGAGAGCTGCCCTCCAAGCCTGCAGACCTGTCCAGGCTGATGGTCGTTACCACCGCATCTCTCCCCGGCTTACGCCCGGAGCCCGCATGAAACCTTGACGTTCCTTGGGTGGCCCACCAGATCTGTGGCATTGCGCAATTGCAGAAAGTAGTCAATGAGGTTTGATTTTCCCTCCACAACCACCCCACCGCCGCAGCAGGCCTGTGAGAAGGCAGATAAACTGTGAGAACGAGTTACTGCCCGGTTCCATCCTGCCGCCTTCTTCCCGGGTTACAAGCAACAGACGCTGGCGGCTGAGTGTGTGGCGTGATTTATACGTGAGCTGATGCTGATGAACCAACTACAACCGCTCTTGGGAAAATCCAGCAGAGCCATAACATGGTCTTAGGTTTCAAAGCGGTAACCGGCAAGATGTTCCTCAAATGCTTCCTGATTTGTGTCTGCCCCTTCCTGCCCCTTGGACCGAAGTTTCTTACAGGGTGGCCATTTTTAGTCATCGCTAAGGGTACTAGTGGAAAAGGCAGCCCCATGGCCCCATCTCAAACCTACTCCATTGGCCTCTGCTGGGCAGGGCCCTGTCATCAGGATTTTTAGCCGAGTTTCCTGGGAGGGATGTTAGACCATCACAATTTGAAAGGCTGTACCCAACATCTCACTCTCCTTCCAGGCCTCCCTGACTCCACTTCCCCTACCCATTCTACTCTTAACCGCAGCTGGGGTGATCCTTCTAGAAGACAAATCTGAAGCCGTCCCCCTCCCCCAGTTAAAACTGTCCAATGGCTTCCCAGTGTCCTTACGACAGAGCCCGAATATTTTAGCTCTTCGATGATCTCCAGCCTTGACTGCCAGCTCTCACCACCACTCCACACACTCCTGCACCCCACCATGGGGGACTCAACCTGCACGCCACTCATGCTTCTACGCCTCTTCCGGAATGCCTCTGCCCACTGCTCCCCAGCCCTACCTGCCTCTCCAGGTCCCACTCATCCCTCAGACACCCCTGGACTCACCTGCACTTGGCCTTCCTTGGTCTCCCAGCTAAGTCACCCCTTCTGATCCCGTTATCTCTCTCGCATAGCACGTCTCAAGATATGTAGTAACTGGCAGGTTAGGTGCCTATCCCCCAGCCCCTATGCATCTCTGGGGAACAGAGGTCGTATCATTTTCACGGCTGTATCCTCTTAACTCTTCCCACCTTCCGTAGCTCCCTCATCAATAACAACTTTCTTGAACACTGCCCCATTGGGTCAGGGCTGTGACCTTGGCAAAGGAGGTGACAGTTTGCAAACTCTTTCAATAAGCATGAGCTCCTCACAGCAGCCTTGGGAGACAGGCAAGGTGAATCCTGGTATCCCCGTGACGGAAGTGAGTGTGTTTATGTGCAGAACTCAGGGTGCTGTCCTGTCAACACCCTGTTTGCACAGTCGTTGCCGAAGAGTTGGCCACAAGTAGCCGGTCATGCTTCACGCTAGGAGCCTCCCCACTGGCCACAGCTGATTAGACCAGGACCATACACTTGATTTCCGTGAGCCAATTGGGGACTCCTTTGAGAATTCGAATTGAAAGAGAGAATTTCCTTGAAGGTCATTTCTGGCATTTTTTAATCCTGTGAGTTGAGCCACTAGCTGGTCTCAGAAAGAGAGAAATAACAGGAATGGCATTCTTGGCTTCTGAACCCTGTTCAGGGGCCCGATGGAGTCTATTGTAAGAACCAGCTCTGAGTCCTGCCCTTAGTCTCAAGAGTCCCTTCTCTGTCCTTTCGATAAACCTCCCATCTTCCTAAAGGTCACTGGAGTAGGTTTCTGCTCTTGTAAGTAAGTGAGCCTGACCCAGGCAGGGATGAAGTGGAAGGAAGAACACAGAGCTGGGATATGAAGGTCGTGGGGGCTTTGCCATGAGTGGGGGTGTGACCCCAGGCAAAGCACTCCCTCCCTCAGAACCTCAGCTTCCACTCCTCCAGTGGAAGGAGTGATGAAACCTGCCCTGTAGGATCGAATGAGCAACAGACGTCAAAGCATTTTAGAGCTTTTTACAGGAAGTGACTTGGCCAACCGTGTCATAACGGTGGGAGATTCAAGCATCATGGTGGGCGGCCAATGAGAGAGTTACTAGGGAGGGACCCAGTGCTGTTTCACCAGAGTCACCTGGTACAAACAGCTCCGAGGAGTGGAGCTGCCTGTGGACGCTTCCTGGAGATGGAGGAAGGACCCAGAGGCCCTATCCAGAGGTCACCAGCTTGCAAGAGACACCAGCCTGGGGAGGAAGCCCCAGTCACTCCAAGGGGGCCAAGGAGCATGTCCTTCTGGCTCCATCACAGCATCAGCTTCTCTCTAGATCTGTGAGCTCCAAGGATAGCAATGGTGTCTGTCTTGCTAGATGGTGTCTGTCTTTCTAACAGCCCTATCCCCAGGGGACACAGGGCCTGGCTCCCAGCAGGTACTCCTGGTGAATGAATATCTCTGTTTCTCTGCCTGTCTCTCTCTCAGTTTTAATGTCTCTGCTTCTCGAAGTCTTTTTCTGCGTGCTGCCTCTTTCTGCCTCTCCCCTGACCTACCTTCTCTCCTCTCTCCCTTCCCCTCTCTCCCCTGCCTCCCCCTGTCCTCCGTGCCTGCCTGGGTGTCTCCCTCCTTCCCCCCGAGCCTCCCTACCTCACCCTGTGTACACTCGTACCTGCCCCGGACCATCCCTCACACCATCTCCCTTTGTCTTGGTCCCTCTCCCGTTGCCTGGTAACCACATTCCCTACCAGCCCCATGGAAACCATAGCAACAGACAGCCAGACAACACAGCCATTCATCTCCCCTTTGTCCCTCGCATTGCACGTGGACGCTCCAATTACAGGTACTCGCAGGCGATGCCTTTGTCCGAGGCCCGTTCACAGCCCAGCCGGCTCCCTCGCCCAGAAGACGCTGGTGCCACAGCACAAAGCGCCTTTGAGCCTCCCCCCTGCGACCCCAGGCCCTGCTCAAGGACAAAGACTCAGGCGCTCCACACAAGGGCAGTGGGGATGGAGGAAAAGGAGCGGGGAGCACCCAGTAGATGGACCGACAGACATACTGACCCAACAGGCCCTAGAAGAGAAGCTAGGAGCCAGAAGGCTTGGGGGGGGGGGGTGGCCCTGGCTCCCTCACTCATCTCTCCGTTTCCCCAGTGCGTAGGTCATCCTCAAGTCACAGGACCTTGGCACTTTCTGTTCCCTTTAGCCCAGAATGCCCTTGTCATAACTTGATTATATCTGCAAAGAATCTATTTCCAAATAAGTCACATTCCGAGGTTCTGAGTGAACATGAATTTGGAAGTGGAGCACTATCTAGCCTGCTCTGGATTTATAAGCTCCGTGACCTCAGCAAAGGCAGTCACTTTGCTCACCACTCTGTCCCCCACCCCAGTGCCTAGTACAGTGTGTGCACCTGCCATTTCCCTGCGAACCCCTTTCTTTCTCCTGACTTCACTGGCTGGGTCCCCTTATCTTCAGGTTCCTCCCAGGTGAATGTCCCTTTTGAGGAAGACTCCTTTGACCTTGGGGCTGTGTTAGGGACCCTCTTTTGGTTTCCAAGGCATCCTCCCTTTATCGCTTGGTGCCTGTTTGTGTCTCTTTCCTCTGAACTGTGTGTTCCCTGCTGGTAAGAACTGAGTCTAGTTCAATGTTGTATCATCGCGGTTTACCACAGAGCCAGTCTCTCAGCAAGAGCTCCACAAGTATGTATTGAAGTGAAATTATATATGCAACAGTATCGTCACAGACTTCTTCAACTGAAACACAGCAACATCAATGATATTATTATTATTTGTTATGTAACTGAGACCTCAGTCCCATGGAAAGCCTGGTTTAGAGAAGGCTAGTGGGTACTTATTCCTAGGACTCAAATAACCACAAAGTTTTAAGACCTGGCAATGGCTAAAACGTTGGTACCATTAACACAAATCCAGAGGACCAACAGGGTGGACCGATGCTTATCAAACATTCATGTGCACACGAGCCACCTGGCACTTGGGGAAAACGCACACCTGATTCCGCTTGTCTCCGGCAGGACCTGAGATTCTGCATCCACAGATTCTCAGGTGAGGCCGATGCGGCTGGCCCTGGAGCAAACTTGAGAAGCAAGGGGGCAGCTGACGTGAGTGGCAGGTCAAAGATGAGTTAGATTTGGAAATTCTGACTTGGGTTTGCTGAAGTGTTTGGCTGAAATGAGTATTTCAGTGAGGCAGTGATAAACACAGGCCCGGGCCTTGCAGAGACAAAATCGGGGGCTTCCAGCATGGCCCATCACATAGGGTGTTGGTGAGCTTATGCAAGGACAAGGAAAGAAACGAAAGATATTAGGGGAATGCCCACATCTGGGGGAAGGAAAAAGAGAGAAGTAGAGAAGGAGACATTGGAGAGAAGAGACACCGGAAAAGTGCAGCCACAGGACAGCCAATGCTGCAGAGGGTATGGACAATGAACCAATGGATTTTATAACCTTGAAGGTCACTGGTGACCTTCCGATAAAGGTTTTACTAGAGGCCAGGGTGTGTGTAGCTGCCACTTGATCGCTTCCCCATATGCCCCTGGCTCACCTGAATTCACCTATAGCTGTAGCCAACAGTCCCCCCGAGCACAAGCTTTCCACCTGGAGCACCTGTGTCTGTCTGTCCTCTCAGCCTGAGGACTCCCTCCAGCAACAGGAAAGCTTGAGTGGCCTCAAGTAGGCTCAACCTGGCTATGTAGGGGAGTTAACACTCGGGGGGGGGGGGCGGAACGAAGGGGGCAGCTCTGAACCAATCCAGTGTGGGACTGGACAGATAAACATCCCAGTTCCTCAGTTGTCTAGGGGCAGGGTTCTGAGGCATGGTTTCCTAGTAGAATAAAGCTCCAGTTGGCCACAGGAGTGATCCCCTCAATAACACACCTTCTCTTGGCTTTTCTCCCTTCCCTAGTTCACTTTTCCATTCCCTCATTCATGCTTCCTGAGGTCCCCTCTATAATAAATTATTTACACCCATGTCCTTGTCTCATGGTCAGCTTGGGAGAGCAGTGGGGGCAACTCACACTAAGACAGTTAGTAGCCATACTGCAAGGTCAATGACAAAGAACAGGTGTATTCACTGAGAAATGGAAGGAGTTTTAAGCCAGTCTTACAAATAGCCCCCCTCATCCACAAGCCCAGGCAAGTATGGGCTGAGCCAGGCAGGTCATCTAGTGATTAGATTCACTGATTTCTCATGGATAAGGGAAAGCTTTGATTGGCAGGTCCACATGAGCACCCGCCCCTCACTTGCCAGCATCACCACCACCACGATCCACTTTAACACTTGTCCACACACAAAAGACCAGACATTGTCCCAGGAATGGGCAGAGCTTGAGGAAGAGTCAGGTCAAGTTTGCCTTGCTCAGTTCACATTTGGAGCGAGTCTCTGGGTGCAGCTGAGGTTGCTGCTATATATAACACACAAGCACAGCTAATAAAACTGATTGTAAAGCACTGTGCAGATGTAAAGTGCCACATAAATGCTAAATAAGAAAATTCATCTTAGCTACCAAGGACTCACATTGTGAGCCTGGAGGGGAAGGGGAGTCTTTGCCAACTCCCACTCCCATGCTCTGCCTTCACGAACCCCTCACCAACAAATGTACACGCACTCCTGAGCAGCAGGTGGGGTCTCACACATGCACCGCCACCCCAACCAATGCATATTGCACACAACCCACACACATACCCCACATGCACACCACTCCACACACACACACACACACACACACACACACACACACACACACACAGAACTGCATGGGCTCTAATCCCCACTCTGCTACCAATTAGCCATGTGCCCTTGGGCAAGTCTGCGGACCCTTCTGAGCCTTGGGGTTTTTTGTCTGTACAATAGGGTGGGTGATGATAATCCAGGGTCATTTCGAGGCTACAGTGAGACGATAAAACTCAAAGCGTTTTGCTAATACAAAAGCCTGAGGTGTCACTGGATATTAGTACTGTAGCTGATATTACAGACTCAGCAGGGCCAGGAGAGGCCTGGGGCATCCGGGGGGCCCAGAGCTTGCCCTTGTTCCCAGTGATGGACTCGAGGAAGGAGCAGCTGCACACGCTCAGATAAGGCCGCATTTGCATTCCCCCAGCCTCTCCTGCCCAGCGCTCTGCAAGCTGCGCCAGCCGGCAGCCCTTCCCAGGGGCAGAGGGCCAGCAGTGAGCCTCGGCTGGAGGGAAGGACGCAGGGATGGGGGCCGAGAGGGGGCTGCTGGCCCCCCCACACCATGGGAGCCCTACCAGGGAATGTCATACACCAGTGACAAATAATATCCCAGCTGTGATAGTCTGAGTCTTCTGGGTGGCCAGACCCTTCTGGCTTCTCACTCAACCCTTGTAACAAACTCTATAAAATAGACTTAAGCCCTATTTTATGCATGAGGGAGCTGAAGCTCGGAGAAGTTAACAAACATCCAAGTTTAAACAGCCCAGGAGCGGAACGGCCAGGCCTGCCGGACTCCAAAGCCATGGGCATAACCGCAGCGCTGTGGCCACGGGAATGAGAAGCCCTCACGCTGCGTGGAAAGGAGACAAAGCGGGAAGAGCTCTGGGAAGAGCTGGACTCTGTGTTCGTGGCCTTGGCCTCGTGGAGCTCACCGCCCAGCCTGTGCCTGAGGCAGACTCCAGCACTTCCTACGGTTCGCGTTTGACATCCTGGAGGTTCTCTGAACTTTCCATCTCCTTCTGTGTCAGCTTTCTCAGGAGGGGTGCTCGGGAAAGACAGTGCTGCTCTGAAAATCGCTCCAGGACAGTGGAGAAGGCACCCTTCACTAAGAGTCCGGGGCGCAGTGGGGCAAACGACAAGCAGCATTTGGGAGTGGGCAGGTTACTCTCTGCTTGTGACCTCCCCCAGCCAGGTCCATTCTCTGCCCCGTTCTGTGCCTCGAGAGGGGCGGACTCGTTAGACAGCATCAGTGGGCCCCTTGTCCTCTAGCTTCCCAGTGCGTTTGGCAGAGGCTGGAAAGCTAGAAGGAAGACCTGGAGGTATTTCTCCCTGTCTCTCCCCACTCCCTCCCTGCCTCAGTGCTGAGGTTCTGGCTGTGGCCAAGTCCCTCTGTGACCACAGCTCCCTCTGGCACCCCGTCCTCGGCTCCACCTCTCACCAGCACCTGGTAACCCCCTTCCTCTCCTTGGATATTCAAGCCTAGGGTGGTAACTGCTCCCAGCTCTGGCTAGTCTCTGGGAGTCTCAACATCCCTCATCTGCCCTCCAAACCTTGCCCACCTCTCTGTGTAGTCCTTCCCTTAAATCTCCTTCAGATTCCCAGCTCTCTGTTCCCTCGTGGGGCCCTGAGTATTAGGGTGTGCGTTGTGGGGGAGGCCAGACAGTAATATGTAATCGAGGAGTTGGGCTGCCTTGGCTCAGCTAAACTGCCAGTGGGAGGAGCCTTAAGGAGCTGCCAGGGGTAGAGAAGCACCGCTAGCATTTCTCATCTTAGGATGCGTTTTGACATCTGCTGGGTCATTCCATTCTCACAATCAACCTGTTGGGCACACGGGACAAGGATTCCCCAGCTTCTCTTTCTTTAGACAAAACTAAGGACGCAAAGCAGTAAAGATACTTGCCGAGGTCACACAGGTAGCTCAGGTGGAGCCGGGATGCTGACCGACAAAGCCTGGGCTCCAACGCTTATGCTCACTCCGCTAGAATGTGCTGTTCGGCTCGGGATGACAATTTGAGAGGGGAGTGACTTGCCCGAGGTCACGCAGCAAGACAGGGCTGCTGGGATTGAACTCTACCAACTCCTTGCTGCATCCCGGCAGCCCCCAGGCTTGCTCTTCTCTATCTCCTCTTCCCTTCCTGGCTGTTCTCCCCTCTGGGGGCTTCTCCGTCTCAGGTTCCTCCTCTAGAAATACCTAGAACCGAGAGATGCCTCCCGCCCCACGGTCCCCTTGGAGAGAAATGAAGAAGGGGAGGCTAGTGAGCGGGGGGAAAGCCATCAGGGCCTTATTTGCAGGAGCTGGTTACAGCACCGTTTCCTGGACTCTTGGCAGCATCCGCCTGCTCCTGCCTGCGGAATGGAGGCGGAACAGCTGTGTGCACATCTGCCAGAGGAATTTTAAAGAGCAGAGATGATGCTATTTTTCTACCAGCAGAAGCAGCAGCAGGGCGAGAGCTTGAAGCTCATCTTGGGTTCATTTTCTCCCTGTCTGAGGTGTATGTCTTTAGAACAGCTGTGCACACAAAGCAAAGCCAGGCTGGGAGGCAAGGAGGCCTCTGAAGCAATTGCAGGAGCCCCCTGGTCAAATTCATGTGAATGGCCTATTCACAGAGGTTCTTATAAACAGAAAATCACAGCTGAGACTCACCGTGTGTGCCAGGCACTGTGCTGAGTCGTGCATTTTTATATCAATATTTATAGAAGTATTTTTATATATTCATATATATATATAGCATATATACTAATTTAACCCCCAAATATATATAATTTACAAAGATCTCTATGCTACAGCTACTATTACTATCATCAGTAGTTCTCAAATTTTGGTGTGCACAGGAATCACTCAGGGCATTGTTTAAAAATCAGATTCCTGGGCTCCTGCCCTCTGAGGCCAGGAGGGCTAGAGAGCCCAGAAATCTACATTTTCATATGCCCTGCTTGATTCTTGCACAGGTGGGTGATAGACCACTCTCTGAGAAACAGATGCATTCATTCACAACTTTACAGGGTAAAAAAAAATTACATGTCAATATATCTGGGATAGGCATAGGGGAGATGAGCAGAAGTGATTATAATGCTGGTTACATTACCTGAACGCCAGCCATGTTCCAGACACCTTGCCAAATGCCTTACGTTCACTAATGCTTACTTATTGCAACAGCCCCCTAAGTCAGGAGATATTATTGCCTCCATGTTACAGATAAGGACACTGGAGTCCTCAGAGGAGAAGTGACTCAGACAGTGAGTAGAGGAAGTGATCAGATTGGAATATAGGTCTTTCTGATTCCAGGCATTGTGACCTTAACCAGGGAAGCATAGATCCTACCTTTGTGAACTCCCAGGTAAGTCAAAGAGCCAAACTGGGAACCTAAGCAGTCATAGCAACACAGTAGAAAATAAAAAGAACCAGAGAGCAACATCTATCCATCTATCTATATGTCCATCCACATATCTATTAGAGGGAGAGAGCTGCGAAGTTAGTAGACAAGGTAAATCGCTCCCTGTCAAAGGAAAACCTGGTAGGCTTTCTAAGGGAGGTGATAGTTACGTAGGGCCATTTTTAAGAGTAGGATTTGAACACAGTAGTGATGGAAGTTGGAGGAAAGGAAATTCCAGGAAGAGGGAACATCATACGCAAAATCACTGATGTGAGAAAGAACAGGGATTGACGGGAGACATGAGCAATACCACCTGGTTGGTGGAAACTACCAGCAAATCTGAATAGCTCACTCCCTCATCTCTCTCAAGCGTTTATTCCAATGTTGTCATCTCCAGAAGGCCTTAGCTGGCCACCTATTTACAATTGCAATGAAAAGTCTGCCTTCCCTGTTCCATTACCCTGCTTTGTTTTTTTCCTAATCACGTCTCAATTTCTAATAATATAATTTGTCTGTTTCTTAAGAACTTCTTGTCTGACTCCATCCACTAGAACATAGGCTCCAAGAGGGCAGGGATTTCTGCCAGTTCTGTTTACTGTTGAGTCCCTGGAGTCTATAAGAGGGCCTCGGATGCAGTAGGTGCTCGATAAATATCTGTTCAAGTTTGAATGAAGGAAACAAGGAGGGGCATCCAAGGGAAGAGAGGGCTCGGAGATTCAGCACCTAGGACAGAGACCCACTGTCCATTATCTGACACTCAGGACAGAGGTCTAAGTGAGCGCCTTCCTTTCCTCCTCCCTCCCTCCCTCCTCCCCTTTAACTCTCCACTCATGATTCTAATGTACGTCCAGATGACACACTACGCTACAAACAGCTGTGGCAGTCCGCTCACGACACCCCTGCTGCCGAAATCAGGCAGGTTTCCAGGATCCTGATGCTCCAACCGGCCTAGTGACAAAAACGATGTCCCAAGTCTGGGGGACGCAGGCAGCGGTCTCCCATTAAGCCCACTGGGGCGAGGCGATTCCTAAATCAACCCCCCGCCTCAGGACAGCCTTCTGAGTCCCTTCTCCACCAAAACATCTTCGACAGATCCTATTGGCCCCCCTCCTCCTTTCTGATGAGTCCTCAGAGGCTCCAGCAGGCCTGCTCTGATTCAGACCGATCAGCTTGGGGCTGCCTTCCCTTCCGCCAGCACCCTCCTGTGCTTCCCCAAGTTAATCGGGGGGAGAAAGATGAGTGATGGCGCCCTGTGTAACCTAATTAAGATAAAAGCTCCCGCTGATCTCCCTGTCAGAGGGACAAAAGATGTTGCCAGCAGTAACTCCTGGTGCCGACACGTCGGATACGTGCAGCCCCCTGGAGGAGCCAAGGGGCTTAGTGGCCACCTTCAGAACCGAAGACTTCCAGTTGCACAAGCCCCCATGGCCTGGGCAGCTGCGGAGGGTGCAGCAGGTAATTCCTGAACCCCAAGCTTGCTGAAAACTCTTGAGTCTCTCTATTCAGAATCTGGCTACTCCTCCCCACCCCTAGCTGGTCCAAGCCCCCATCATGCCTCACCTGGATTTCTGCGGTAGCCTCCTCGCCGGTCTCAATTCCTTCCTTGCTCCTCTATCGCCATTCTCAATATAACAACATTGTCATATGGTTGTGTTCCTTTTTTTTTTTTTTTAAGTATTTTTATTGATTTCTGAGAGAGGAAGGGAGAGAGAGAGAGATATAGAAACATCAATGATGAGAGTCATTGATCGGCTGCCTCCTGCACGCCCCCTGCTGGGGATCGAGCCCAGAACCCGGGCATGTGCCCTGACCGGGAATCGAACCGCGACCTCCTGGATCCTAGGTCGATGCTCAACCCCTGAGCCACGCCGGCTGGGCTGGTTGTGTTCCTTTTAAAACAAATTGATGTGGCAAATATTTCTTGAATAAAGGAATGAATCAATGAATGGGTTGTGTTGCAGGGCCTCCAGCTAAGACCCCTCCACCTCTCATCTCCTGTCCATCTGACCAAGGACCAAAATGATGAACCGTGGGCACTGAGTCCTAACTTTGCGCATGTGGCTGCTTCCCAAAGTTTTCAAGATTTTTTCCTCTGTGATGCCTCATTTTATACCCTCCCCCATAACAACCCTTGAGTTTGTCGAAATGAACATGGAACGGAATTGAGTGTGGCTGTGACTTTGGGACAGTCTCCCATTCTGAGGGACAATTTCTTGATCTATGAAATTAAAGGGTTAAGCCAAATTTAAGATCTAAGATTCCCTTCTGGTGCTAACATTTTATGATTCCAACACCCATCCAGGTAGGAAGTGGGGGGGGGGGGGGGGGACAACAAGAGGGCCAAATTTTACCCATCACAAATTTCCCAGTGCTTCCCCAAATCTCACGGGTGGCTCTCTGGGTACAGTTATTGCTGCTAATAATAACTGCTGCTTCACTGTATGTACATCATGTCTTTGAGACTATTCAAGGAACTCTCCACACATGATCTTATTTATTCCTCACAACAGCCTGTACGCCTGGGCTTGATATATCATTTATAAATGCCTTCAGCTGCCAGTAATAGGAATCCTGACTACCTAAGGCTTAAGCCATAAGGACATTCTTTTTTTAAAAAAAGAGCTTTTTAAAAAAATTACAGTTGACATTCAATATTATTCTAGATTAGTTTCAGGTGTACAGCATCGTGGTTAGACAATCATATACTTTACAAAGTGAGCCCCCTGATATTTCCAGTACCCACCTGGCCCCAGACATAGTTATCACAGTATTATTGACTATATTCCCTGTGCTGTACTTTACATCCCCGTGACTATTCTGTAACTATCAATTTGTATTTCTTCCCCCCGCCCCCGCCAGCCCCCCAGTTTCTGGAATGTGCATCTCAGTTTGTCTTTTTTTTTTTTTTAATTGAGTTTATCGTGGTTACACTGGCTAACAAAACCATACAGGTTTCGACTGTACAACTCAACAAAACATCGTCTGCATGCACACTGCATTGTGCACCCATCGCCCAGAGTCTCTTTCTGTCCCTGTTTACCCCGATTTGCCCTCTACCACTTCTCCCACCCCCTTTCCCTCTGGCAATCACCATAGTATTGTCTGTGTCTATAATCTATACTTTTTGCTTAATCCCTTGGCTTTTTTCAGCCAGCCCCTCAACCCCCCTCCCCTCTGGCAGCTGTCAGTCTGTTCTATGTATCTGTGCTTCTGTTTATTTTGTTAAATTATTTTGTTCATTACATTCTACATATAAGTGAGAGCATATGGCATTTGTCTTTCTCTGACTGGCTTATTTCACTTAGCATCATACTCTCCGGGTCCATCTATGTTGTTGCAAAAGGTAAGATTTTCCTTCTTTTTTTGTAATCCTCACCTGAGGATATTTTTTCCATTGCTTTTCAGAGAGACTAAGAGGGAGGGAGGGAGAGAGAGAGAGAGGCCCTAACCACTGAGCCAAACTGGCCAGGCAAGATTTCCTTCTTTTTTCGAGGCTGCATACTACTTCACGCATAACTGTCCCACAGCTTTTTTATCCGCCCATCTATTGATGCACACCTGGGCTGTTTCTGTATCTTGGCTGTTGTAATAACCTGCAATGGACATAGGGGCACATATATATTTTTGATCAGTGTTTCGGGTTTCTTCAGATATATTCCCAGAAGTGGAATCACTGGGTCGTAGGGCAGTTTCATTTTTAGTTTTCTGAGGTAACTCCATACGGTTTTCCACAGTGGCTGTGGTTTCACTGATCTTTTGTATATGTTTTTTAGTCTCTGTGTCATTTATTTCCACTCTGATCTTTATTATTTCCTTCCTCCTACTTCCTCTGGGCATTGCTTACTGTTCTTCCTCCAGTTCTTTTAGGTGGAGCATTAGATTGAGATTTTTCTTGCTTTTTGAGGCAGGCCTGCAGCGCTGTGAACTTCCCTCAGGACTGCTTTCGCTCTGCCCATAGGTCTGGGATTGTTGTGTGTTCATTTTCACCTGTCTCCAGGTAACTTCTGATTTCTTCCTTGATCTCACTGGTAACCCGTTCATTGTTTAATAACATGGGATTTAGACTCCATGTGTTTGAGTGTTTCTGAGGGTTTTTTTTTTATTGCAGTTGATTTCTAGTTTCATACCACTGTGGTCAGAGAAGTTGCTTTATATGATTTCGATCTTCTTGAATTTATGAAGACTAATCTTGTATCCTAGCATGTGGTCTACCCTAGAATGTTCCATGTGCACTTGAGAAAAATCTATCTTCTGTTGCTTTGGGCTGAAATGTTCTGTGAGTATCAGTTAAATTAATCTGATGTAGTGTGTTGTTTAAGGTCGCTGTTTCCTTGTTGATTTTTTGTCTGGAAGATCTAGCCAGTTATGTCGGTGGGATGTTAAAATCCTCAACTATGACTGTATTGCTGTCGATCTATCCCTTAATGTCCACCAAGATTTTCTTTACATATTTAGGTGCTCCTATGTTGGGTGCACCCAACATAAGGGTTATATCCCCTCCCATCTGGCAACCCTTAGTTTGTTCTCTGTCTATGGTCATTCCTGGACCACGTGTCAAGGGGCCCTTCATAGCATAATCACTCTTTCCCACGAAGGCCGACGGTGACAGGCCTTTCAATGAAGGATAATGGTGTTTTGCATTCAAATAAACTCAGCCAGTAGCCACCACAAAGACAAGTGAATCAGAAGGGGAGGAAGAGCCCGGCCGGGTGTGGCTCAGCAGTTGAGCATTGACCTAGGATCCAGGCGATCGGGGTTCGATTCCCGGCCAGGGCCCAGGCCCGGGTTGCGGGCTCTATCCATCACCCAATCAGGGGCGTGCAGGAGGCAGCCGGTCAATGACTCGCTCACCATTGATGTTTCTCTCTCTCTCCTCTCCCTTCCTCTCTCTGAAATCAATAAAGATATATTTGAAAAATTAAAAAATTAAAAGAAGGGGAGGGAGAACTGTCAGGCCTGGGAAGAAACCAGGCTACGATGTGGAGCACCAGGGACCCTCACGATTGTCGCCACCAGGGCAGGCACCTCCTCAGCCTCTCTGGCAGAGACGGAGACTGTGCGGAGCATTTCCATCACCACGGGGAGTTCTAGCGGCAGCCCTGGGACAGAGTGAGGGTGGAGGAGGGCTAAGTTTCCCAAAAGAAAATCAAGATGCTGGGCTGTGAAAAGTTGTGGAGGGATGTTGGGGAAGCAAAGCAGATGCCCACTGTGAGTCATCCTTAATTTGAGAGCTGCAGATACAGAGACTGAAGAAAGCTATAGACTTCCTCCCCGGGGGAGAGTGGGGGCAAAACTGCAAACAGTTACATAAACAGAGTTCTGCTTAGGGTTTCCCAGGGGTCAGAGGCTCCCCGAAGCCAGGCAGCGAGCAATGGCCTGGGTTCAGAATGCCTCGGTGTTCAGGGAAACTTTAGCAAGACAGTGGGGGCTGGAGGAAATGACTTTTAAAGGCTTTCCTGCCTGAGTGCTGTCTCCAGAGCTTCCTTTTACTCTTCACCACAATGCCCTTAGTCTGGGAGCAGGAAGAATTTGTCTCTACTCCTAATTATCGGGTAAGACACAGACGATGCAAATATTATGCTAAATGAGACCCCTTAAAATAGCAGAGAGCAAACCAGCACAGAAGATGCCTTGTCATTTGCAATTTGCAAACGAGTTGGATGCCATTCTCCATTCTCTCCCCACTTCCCACCCCTGGTGTTGATGTTAATCTGAATTCCTGGAGGAGTCACCTTCCCCCCTGAAAGGTGTCCCTTGAGGGGAAGAGGGGAGGAAATGGGGGTTTGGAAATGCAGCTTGATTGTCTACATCTGATTAGTAATTATCTGCCAAGAGTCGCTCTGGAGAGAAACACTGTCACCCTCTGATGAGGGAAAGGTTTTGAGAGGCAGATCTGCCAGGTGGAGGGTGGGGTAGGAAGGTGATGAAAAGAGGAGGGGGGTGGTAACAGATATGCAACTGGGGGATTGCTGCTAGTTGGGCTGGGGACTGGCAGGCAGATTATTCCACCCTTTGCCAGTGTTTCCACTCCACCCTTCATCATGGGTGACCTTGACTTTGGTGTGGCTTACATTGTGTGCTTCAGTTTCCTTATCTGTAAAATGGGAATAAAGCTGCTACTTGCTTGTTAGAGCTGCTTGGAAGATTGAATAAATTCTTATTATAGTTCATGCATCAAAACAAGCTCCAGTTCAGCCTCTGATTGGCAGGACATTGGTTGGGACTCCACAAGACCTCAAGAAGGCCACCGTGGTCTCTGCCAACATGACTATAGACCCATATCCTTTAAAAATAGAGCATGATAGTCTATAACCAACTTCCAACGACTTGTGTCACCAGAAAGAAATGTCGGTGTGGGCAATCCTAGCCAAAACTAACCAAAGATAGCATATTTGGTGCTAGCTGTTTTCATGAGCTCCCTCACCATAGGTGAAGTATGAAAAAAGAGATTCAACTTACCCAGCATTCTCAGTTGTTCTAAATGCAAACAAGATACTGGAAGGAAAGACCCCCATGAAGCCCCCTCCCAAAGGTGGCTGGATGGCACAGTACCCTCCCTACTCCTCAAAACTCGGAACATGTGACCCAGCCTACACATTGCTGGGTGACCTTGGGTAATTGGCCTAACCTCTCTGATCCTCAGTTTCTTCGTGAGTAAAATGGAAATCAGAGAACCAGGCTCCTGTACTGCTTTTTCTTCCTCTGCATTTTCTTTTCTTCTCCAAATGGCTTTGATCACAGCTCTTCTTTGCCTTTCTGAAGAGCATGCCCAACTCCCCCCCAGAGCATACAGGTCCCTTCACATTCCCCAAAGATCTGCCTAGCCTCATCACATCATTTTCTGCTCCAAGAAGAAAGAGGTCCATTGTGTGTTCGGGAAATGGGGGGAGTAGTTAGACTTTGCATTACTACGGATTTGTACTGGTTACATCAGCACCTACAATGACTTCCCCACTGTGGAAAGAAAGGGGCAAAAGCAGTGGTCCTCAGCCACAACTGCCCATTGCACTCATCAGGGGAGATTTAAAATATTGATGCCCAGGCTCAACTCCCTTCCCCGAGATTCTAATTTAATTCATTTGGATGTGGCCTAAGCACTGGGTTTTGTTTTTTTTAACCTAGGTGATTCTAATTTGCAGTTATGTTTGAGGACCATTAAGCTAGAGAAACTAGAGCTAATGAATGATCTCCAGTAATAGGGTAAAGTCTTAAATCAATATTTTTAAACTTTATCATACGAAAAATAATGATATTTTGACCACAATTTAAAAAACACACTCTTTTTTGCTCCTCCCAAAATCATAAGTCAAATCACGAAGCCAACCAAGTTCTTAAAAAGAAACTGCAATAAATATGGAAGACCAAGGAGAAAGTATGTATTCCCCCAATTACCTCCAGACAAATTTTAAAACTCTGTTGTATGTAAAGAGCTCTTGCAAATCAAGAAGAAATATAAATGAAAACTAAAACTCCAATGAAAGAAAACAAACCAAGGACATGAAAAACAGTTCTCAGTAGAATAAATACATGTCTAACAAGCTTATGAATTTTTTTAAAAAAACCTCAGCCTTTTCAGCAATCAAAAAATGCAAATGAAAACAATAAGCCTTTGCCTGTTAAACCCATTAAGTTAGCAAAGACAAGAAGAAAAACCTCTCTGCTGGCCAGAGCAAAGGAAGCACTCTCAAACACTGCTGGTGGGATTGCAAATTAGCCCAACCTTTCTGGAAAGCAATTTGGCAGGACAATCCCAATTATGTTAAAAATATATACGTGTGTGTACATTTTTAAGCCTGTGAAAAAATACTGGGGGGATATAAAACAAATGTTAACAGCGAGTTTCTTTCTATAATAAGATCAGGGTGAATTTTTATTTCTTCTTTATATTTGTCTGTCTTCTCCAAATTTCCACAGTGAACATGAATTGCTTTCATAATGAGGAAAAAAAAAGAAAAACAATGAAAAGAGATGCGTTTCTTAAAAACCTCGTTATGTTCTTTTGAAATGTGTTGTTGCCGTTTCTTTCCAGGATGCTTGGCTTTGCAGTGCTAAGCTCTTTCTGAAGGGTCTGTACTCCGTCCTGAGAGAGCTGTCGAGGGAAAAGAACTGGTGATTTGCGTCTGTCTAGCAGAAAAGAAAGCCACCTGCCCTGCGCTCAGCAGGCCTGTGGAGGTATTTTGTCTCGGCCTCTTCTGGGCAGTGTGACCTCGAGTGCATTATTCAAACTCTCTGCGGGCTGGATTCCATATAGGAGGACATATCATCATTCCCACCTCATAGGGTTAAATGAGAGGGTCAAGTGCCCGGGACAGTGCCAGCTGCACAGGAGGTGCTCAATGAATGGTTACTCGGACAGATGGCAGAGAAAAAGTGCAGAATCCTCACAACTGGGAAGCCGTGAAAAGTTGACATAAGTGGAGCCATTTTAATACGGAGCCAGAGCAGTCATTCCAGAGCAACTGTCTTATACTTCTTGCTCTTGACGCTTCGGAATGTTTGAACTGGGAGAAATAACTATGGGCTGGGCCAATCCAACTTTGTCTTGCAAAACAGCTGTTTGCAAAACTCTCAGGAAAGCAGACATCCTGATCAAGGGGACTGATGATTATGGATTCTCTGTCTGAAGATAAAATCAGTAACCAGCCGTGTACAGCTTGTTGGCACCAATAAAAATCTCTTTTCTTCCATTCATGTAATAATTCCCTTTCTTTTCTCATAAAAGCTCCTGGCCCTCACGCTGCGATAGGAACATTGTTTGGGTTTCTGCCTGAATCTGTGCTTCCAGAATTGCAATTCAGTTTGGTCCCAAATAAACTCTGTTGCTCTCATTTTGGCTTTTTTATTTTCCCCACTTGAAGAAAATTACCCTGATATGTACACCTCATGTCATTCATTATTCCCATTTACAGGGGGCTTTGGAGGCTCTTAGGAAGGTAGATTATTTTGCTCAGGATGCTCCCAGGGGTTCAAAATTAGGGGCCAGAGCCAAGCTTTCTTTACTCTTGGGATAATGCTCCACTGCTGATTTCCTGGCTCAGAATGACATGCCGCCCACCTTCCGACATCTCCCCAGACCAATGACAATATCTCCTCCTACCTTCCACCGACATGATCTTCTAGTGTTCAATGAAGAACATCGGTAATGGGAAAACTGAAAGGTCTCTAAAAGCCTGTGAGTCCCTGAGGACAGGAACCATGTCCGTTTCCCATTCTGTATTCCTAGTTCTTTTGTTTGAGTCAGAGTTGAGCTACAACTGGAAAGGAAATGGGGGGATTCAAATGGTCCCTGACCCCTGGCTTATTGGCCAGTCCACACAGGTGACATAATTCTTCCTCCAACTGCTCTAAAGCAGAACGGAGAGATAAAGTCAGCTATCGTGTCAACAGCCACTGGATGAATAGGGGCAGACGGTGTGGAGCTGTGTAGGTCACTGTGAGGACTTTGCCTTTTGGTTGGAGGGCAGAGATTTTGCCTTTTTGTTCACTGATGTATCTGTAACACATAGAATGTTGCCTGGCACATAGTAGGTACTCAATAAACAGTGGTTTAAAACAATACAGTGCAGCAAACAAGAATCCCTGCCATAGAAAGATATTTGTGATACACATGCTGCTTAGTTTTTTGTTGTTGTTTTTTAAAGATTAGAAAAGAGTATAAAACTGGGTAATCACAAACTGTTCGCAGTGGTTGGTTTGGGGCAGTAAATTTGGGGCTCGTTTTATTGTGTGTGTTTTTCTGATTTTCTAACTATTTCTAAAAAAGAGCTTGTGATATTTGTATGAGAAAGGAAAAACAAAACAAATGAGTCGATTGGGTGATGGAGTGGGAAGGAAGAAAGGAAGGAGCTAGGAAGAGGAAAGATTAATTCAGGCTGCAGAAATCCAGTCTGTGCACACCCTCCATACCCTTTCCTCCACCCCTTACACACACACACACACACACACTGGGAAGCCCTCCTTCCCTTCCTTGGCCTGCCCTTGGCCTAGTCCCAGCTCTCTCTGCTCTTGGCAGTGTCTTCACATCCTCCAGGAAGCCAATGCCCAGTAGCCCCTCCTGCCCGGGCCACAATGGGAGACGCATTCAGACTGAAAACAAAGGCAATTAGCAGGGGCCTGCTGCCTGGCTCCTCTAATTGCCCACACTCCTGGAAAGAAAGAAATGATGGCTCTTTCCGAGGAAAATAAAAACATCTCAGCCATGAGCCCCGCGTGGATGCAGAGCAGGCCTCCCTGAGGAGTGCCCAGGAGCTGCTAGAGATGGAAATCATGTGACCAGGCGGGCCACTGCCCCATGAGGCTAGCTGCCCGGAATAAACCCTTGGCTGACTCTCGGGGGACTGACCATGAACCTCTAAAGTGAAATCAGGCCTCTACAAAGAACTATGTTCAAATCCCATCTCTACCGTTCACTGGCTGGGTGGCCTTGAGCAAATTACACTGCCTCTCTGAGCCTCATTATATAATAGGAGCAGTGATAGCATCAATCTCTGAGAGTTACTATGGGGACTAAGGGAGAAAAGTGCCCAATAAAAGCTGATTGTTGTTAAGTACCAGCATCCTTTCCCTCCGCCCGTGCGGCCTTCCCCTGCCCCATCTACAGCCCACTAATCCCACTCATCCTACAAGACAAGGTGCTTCTCTGGCCGTGCCGGGCTGAACGGGGTGCTCCTGCCAGTTTATACACTACTTGCCTGAATAAAGCAGGGCCCGCTGGATGTCAGTGATAGGGTAAGTTTGGAGAGGTCAAGGAAAAAGAGGGCAATCCAGGCAGGGGGCAGGACACAGGCAATGGCATGGGAGTTGGAATATCAAGCCTTAGGAGACTGTCTTCGCCTGTCCCGGCTGCTATAATAAACACCGTAGACTGGGTGGCTTCAACAACAGACATTGATTTCTCCCAGGTCCGGAGGCTCGGCCGTCCAAGGTCAAAGTGTTGGTAGACTCAGTTCCTGGTGAGGATTCTCTGCCTGGCTTGCAGATGGCTCCGTTCTCGCTGTGTCCTCATGTGGCAGAGAGGGGATGAACTCCTGTCTCTTCCTCTTCTTACAAGGACACCAATCCCATCGTGGGGGCTCGAGGCTCATGACCCCACCTAAACTCAGTTACCTTGCAAGGAAGGGCCCTACCTCAAAAACATCACAGTGGGGGTTAGAGCTTCAACACAGGGATCTGGGCAGGAAGGGGAGAGAGATCGTCCGTCATAGAGACCTAGGTGGCAGGCAAGGGGAGCAGAAACAGAGACCATGATTTTGCAGGTAGCTTACATTTTTGGCAGATCCTGTTTTCCCTCTAGGTCATTGTGGCTTTAATTCTCACTCAGATAGGGGCACCCAAACCTGGTCTTGCAAAACAAATAGCTGCTGAGGTTTCCTTTCACAATTCAGAATCCTGGGCTCTACCCCAGATACACTAAAGCAAAATCTCCTGGGACAAAGCCAGGAAATCTGGATTGTTTTTTTCTTCTTCATTTCCTCACGTGATGGTTTTCGATTGAGGTAAAATTCACATAACATAAAATTAACCATTTTAAAGGTGGCACTTAGTATATTCACAGTGTAAGGCAAACACCACTTCTATCTAGTTCCAAAACATATTCATCATCCCAAAAGGAAAGTCCTTATGCATTAAAAGGAAACCCCTCCCCAGCCCCTAGTAACCACTAATGTGCTTTCTGTCTCTATGGATTTGCCTATTCTGGATGTTGCAGAGAAATGGAATCCTACAATATGAATCCTTTTGTGCCTGGCTTCTTTCACTCAGCATAATGTTTTCAAGGTTCGCCCACGTTGTAGCATATGTCACTACTTCATTCCTTTTTATGGCTGAATAATATCGCACTGTGTGGATAGACCACATCTTGTTTATCCACTCGCCAGCTGATGGACGCTTGGGTTGTTTTCACTTTCCGGCTATTCTGAATACTGCTGTCCCGAAGCGACTGCGATTTCACCGATTGGAAGAGTTGCCATTTGAGCACCGGTACTGAGGTGACAATCACTTTTAAAACACCAACACAAAGTTCTTGAACTTGTGCATGTCTCAGAATCAGCTGCGGAGCTCTAACAATACAGATGCCGGAGCCCCACCTCCAGATGTTCTGATTCAGCAGATTGGGTAGGGCCTGGGCATCTCCAGTTTAAATGAGGCCCCCTCCGTGCAGCCCCCGAAATTCTGATGCAAGAGGCCTACCCACCATTCTATAAAAAATGGTGATTTAAAAGAAGGTCATCCGTGGTTGCTTGAATTATAGGTAATTTTTCCTCGTTTTATAACACTTGCCAGTATCTGGTACATGTGCAATAGTGAGCATGTTTTACTTTTATGTTCAGAATTATTTTAATGAATAAAAAAGGGAAAAGGCCCTAATGCCTCGCCTGATTCCCAGCCTCAGCATCTCCCCAGCCCCCACCAGCTAAGACTTCGAGACCCCACTCGTGAGCTCCCCCGAGCCTAGCTCTTTCCGAAACACACACACACACACACACACACACACACACACACACACACACACACACACGACGCCAACATCTGATTTCTATGCACCGGCCACTTTCGCCTACGGCGTGTCATACAATTTGCTTACTTACTGTGCGCTCTTTGGAGCATCTGCAGAAATCAAAGCTGGGGGCTGGATCTCTGTTTTCCCACAGATAATCATGTTCTCCTACCACCTAAGCTAACAGATTGAGGCTCTCGGGCATTTATGAGTGGTGTCTTTAATACAGCTCTGGAATATCTGCCCTATAAATTCTTAAGAACAGACTTATAGATTGCCTATTACCAGTATTATGGGCTATTAATAAATCAGTTACAGCCACGTATTTTTTTTTTTTTTAAATTGCATTTTTCCCCGTTTGTGTTCACATTTGAAAGCAGCTAAAAATTGGTGAGAGACAGAACACCCGCGCTGGATTGAGGGCTGCGATTTTCTAAAGAGAGATGGCCAGGGAACGGAGTTGACAGCTACGGCTGGGAAGGCAAACAGTTTGGCCAAAGGAAAAAAAGGGGAGCGAAGGGCCCCCACCAGCTGGGCGTTGCTGCGACATTACAGAGACACAATCCATCTCTGAGGGCCTCAGGCAGCAAGACTGAGCCCGCTAGTGTCCCGGGATTTCTCTGCTATAAATCCCCCACCGTATTTCTCGGCTCAGGCTGCTCTGTGTTAACTTTGCGTTTAATGATATGCTGCCTGGCATGGACGGTAACCTGAGCATTGAGGAATTCTCCAGCTGGTCCTAGGACTCCATGGCCTCTTCCCCTGGCAGGGGGAGGAATTCTGATCCCCTTCAAGGCTCCAGGGCCAATCTAGAAGCTGGGGAGTCCCCGGGGGGGGACACATCTCATTCCTATTTGGCACAGTGGGCAGCTGCTGGGTTTTCCACCACCACTGCCAGAGCCCGGCTGTCCAGCTGTGGGACTCGAGCTCCCTTGACTGGCACTAACCTCCCCAATGCTGCACGCAATTTGCCCCACACCCTGCCCTACAGGAGGACCCCACAGCACTGGTACTTGGGACCACAGTGTTGTAGCCCTTCACATTTTTAAAAATATGTTTTTATTGATTTTAAAGAGAGAGGAAGGGAGAGGGGGGGAAAGAGAGAAACATCGATTGGCCGCCTCCTGCATGCCTCCTACTGGAAATCGAGCCCACAGCCCAGGCACATGCCCTCAACCCTATCAGATTGGGTGCCGCTTGGGGGCAGTCCCTACACATCCTGTCCCAAATTCCAGCCAGAATAGGGCAACAAAGTGACATTTAACCAGGAGACAGGAGAGCCTGAGAACCCTTAGGGGTGTCCCCAAGTTCCCCTGATCCAGGCAACTTCAGTGGAATCAGAACCTTCCCCAGTGGAACCACTCCTTGGCTGAAGAAATTGCCTTCAGTTCCTGATGAAATGCCCTTTCAGAGGAGAGCTCCTCATAAGAGTTTGCAAAGTTCACTTATCAAATGGGCTCATTTACTGATTCACTCAAGGTCACTGATGCCCAAAGGTGTGCAGGTCTGGGGATACCTTGTGACGAGAGTGTCCCCTTGGAGAGCAGCAGGCAGAGTTCCACAGAATGAGGGACAGAGGATGGGAATGGGTGACAGGTGATCTGCTAACCTGGTCACGGGCTCCAAGAGTGGGGAGTGGGGGTGGGGGGTGGTCTGAGGCATTAAGGAGGCACCAAAGGGTTGCGGGTACGAAAAACAGAAAGCCAGAGAAGGAGAACTCAATGATTTTGCCCAAGGCCAGCACTGTCCCTGAGATGACTTTGTCTTCCAGCCTCTGTCACATCCTCTGTCCTATTTATTTGAAGATAAGTTCTGGGGTTTAAAACCGGAGGCTTTCAATTTATGTAAATATAAAATCCTCGCTGGTGAGATTGCTCGGCACAATGAAAAGGCTGGACTGGAAGCCAGGAAATTGGCTCTAGCTCTAGCTCTAGCTTGTGACTACGTGACAATGGATCTGCTGCCTCGCCTCTCAGGGCCTCAGTTTCCCCATGTGCAATCGGGCCACACGAGAGACAGTAAGAGGAGTGATGTACTTGTGGTGAATCCCAAAGCCTTGGCCTCAGTAATGAGGCAGGTTAGTAAGAAGCTAGGAAAACTGCTTGACAAGGGGAATGAGGAAACTGAGGCAGATAGCTAATCAAACGACCGAGCAACTTACAGTCGGCTAATAAATCGCAAGATCTTACCTTCCCTAATCAAGGACACATAGGAGCAAATGGTTTACACATTCCAGGCCGTGCCAGGGCAGAACCGCCTCGGTCCCGCTCCCTCCCCGGTGACATTCCTGGAAGGTGAAAATGACCAGAGAATCACCCTGATCCCTCTATATGCTCATCTGGTGCAGCACACGCCGGGAAAGCTGATGACCATTCTGATTGAGGCCTCCTCTAAAACCCACCTTTAGAAAACAGAAAAAATCCCTTAAGACAAAGAATCCAGTGCGCGCGCTCCCCCGGGCCCGTGTGTTCTCCGCCCTTCCTTTCTCAGGCGTGCATCTTTGCCCGCTTTCTCCTAAGCTCTGAGGGTTCCGACGAGACTTGCAACAAGGACAGCGGTGGGCCGCGGCTCCCCCAGCACTAATTTGACCTCTAGAACCTGGGCTCTTAACTATTACCCACCCTTCACTTTCCTGAGCCTCAGCTGCCTATCTGTAAAATGAGACAGCAGAAGGCAGTGTTGTAAAGGAGGTAAGGTCACAGGCTTTGAATAAGTCAGAGTGACTTCAGTTCAAATCCGGCCTCCACCCCTTGGTGCTGTGTGACTTGAGCAAGTCGCTACACCTCTCTGAGTCTCAATATCTCTCTTCTTCAGTAAATGGTGACAATAAGAAGACCTAGCATAAGGATTAAACATCAGGTAAAGCTATTGGCACACTGCCTGGCACAGAGCAGGCAGGGCTCGGTGGTTGAGATATCTCATCTCTGCCTTCCAGCACTGGCTTTCCGTGACATTGGTGACTGGCTGGATACCACTGCAGAAATACCCAACATCTTACCCTGGGGCAGAAGTACTGTTGTGGCTTCCTACGTACAGAAGACAAATTTATTCAGAAGTCTTTCACCTGAAACCAACTATTGTTAAAAACAACCATTTACAACTTTGTTTACTCTGGGCAAGGATCAGAGCTGGGCATCCAGCCCCTTCCTGCCGCAGGTAATGGAGGAGAGAGAGGGAATCAACCTGGGGGGGGGCTTCAGCAGACTCCACAACTAAACTAAAGAAAACACCTGAAAATGGGAGGGAAAGGGGGAGGCGTGGAAATTGTAAGAAGCAGGTTCCAAGGAGGTTGTATAAAAACAATGAAATCGTAAGATTTTCCGCGACAGATTTCATCAGTATCGCCTGGGTGCATTCTATTAAACCTCATTTATTAAATCGTGAGGAACATAATTTAGATATAAGATCCCGGACAAACAGGTGGCAAAGTAGCTGATTCCGGATGCATCGACGCCCCTTCCCCGCCATGCATGCAAAACAGGCTGGCGTTTTTCATTTCAATGGTCTCAGGGGGCTGTCTCCCTCTACAGTTTGCGTGGGGGAAGGAGATAGTGGGATGCGGGGTGGGTGGGCTCCCCGCTATCCTCTGCAGGCTTTCTCCCCCTCAGCAGCCAGTGGGAGCTGTTTACTTTCTGCCCTGCAGCATAACCGGCTCTGAAGTTGACCGGACATGCCGCTGCGTTCTGTTCTGGGATTTGTGGGGTAAGTAGGCATGTGGGTGCCAAACCCTGGTGAGCTCATCTATACTCAGTCTATAGATTCAAATGCTAATCCCTTCCAGAAACACCGTCACAGACACAACAAGCAATAACGCTTTACCCTCCATCTGGGCGTCCCTTAGCCCAGCCTAGGTGACCCACACAATTAACAACTACAGTATACTTGATAATGTACCTTTGAGGAGCTGCCTTCCCTTTCTTGTCTCACTCCCCCACTCCCTCGCCTTGCACTCAAATCCTTGTCTCAGGGGCTGCTTCTGGGGGGATCCAAATTAAGACAAATTGCACCTGCTACCTGTGAGATCTTGAGCGTGTTTCTTAAATACTCTGTGCCTCAGTTTCCTCAGCTGTAAATGGGAATCATTTTACTTATGAAATTGTATTAAGAGAATGACATGAGCTAAGTTGAGCTTGGAAAGCGGCTTGATATATAGAAAGCGCTGTAAATCATACATCTTGTTATCCTCAAGGTCTAGCAAAGGACCCAGCATACGCTAGGGCTTCAAAAAATGTTCGCTGGTTGAAGCGTATTGTGTCTCTGGGGATGAGGAAGGCTGCATGTCAAACCTGTTCCTTCCATGTTACTTAGGGTCCTCTGGTTGCCAAGAAAACACACACAAGCTAACACAAACAAGGACGCCTGTTTCAAGGATGTGCCTGCAGGAACTGACAGGCATCTCGGGAAACTGCAGAACCACCAGCCAGCCAGACCCTACAAGGCAGGAGCACAGCCAGGAGCATGAAGACAGCTCCGAGTCCGATTCCGATTCTGAGAAGCGGGCCTAGCGACTGGGTTCCCTTGTCAACCTCACCCCACCCCCACCCCCGCCAGCGACAGGAAGCTTTGGTTTCTTCCCTCTGGTGATCTATGGCTAACCCAACTCATCTACTCTCTCTGGACTGCCACTCTTTGCACAACTTTCTGGTCCCACTGAGATCTCTGAGTTTCCAGTCACATTTCTTATCCCACATCCTGCTCCTGGTGGGTTCTGATCCAGCTGAGAAATGGTCAGAGGAGTCAAATCAAGGTGTAGGTATCAGCTTCAGAGGTGGTGAAGCTGGGTTGGAGAGCAAAGCGTAGACTTGTGGTAAGAAGCTAGAATTCCACTCCTCCCCAAGTCCAGACCTTGGGATGTCCCTGAGCAAAGACTATGGGCTCCTCTGCCAGCCTGCCCTACACCTGCTGAGTAAGAAGAGACCCGAGGGGCGATGGACAGTGGGTCACCTCACTGCACAGAAACAGCAGGCGAGACAGACGCTCCTTACAGCAGCGCAACTCTGAATCCAGAGCTTGAGGAAGCGACTGAGCCGACCACGCTCAGTCCTTCCCCAGGCTCACCGCAGATCATCTACCCGCTCACTCTGGGTAACAAGGGAGAAGGAAGGGTGGACTGAGCCCTCCCCAGCACCTCCAGAGATAGAAGTTGTTATTTTAGCAGGCCATGGGAGACTAGACAGGAGAGGGGAGTTTTTTCCTCCTGCAGCTACGAACTGACCAAGGTTGCCCACGTCTCTAGTTCAAATTCTCAAGAGAAAGCACCTGATTGGCCCCGGGACTCACCTTCATCTCTGTTTGAACAGAGTCTTCAGAAGACGCCAGCTCCTAGGCCACACTGGCCAGCCCACCCCTCAGTGAAACCCGAAACGACCCTGTTGATTTATATGTTTATTGTCTGCTCCCATCTCTCCTAGAATGTTCCTGAGGGACCCAAACCTTGTCTGTTTTGGTCATTTTTTTATCCCCAGCGCCTAGAATGGTACATGGCTCAAGGTATGAGCTGTATAAATACTTACTGAGCACATGCTTGAAGGAATGACTGATGCAATGAATAAATGAGTGAATGAACTAACCTAACAGTTGATAAAAGCTCTATCTACATCCCTGGAGCCTCTCCCCCATCACCCAGAAAACTCAGCTCCAACGTGCTCAGCCCACCAGGCAAAGTCCAGCAGCACAGGAGACTCCACTTATCTAGAAGGCCTGAACGGGCTTCTACTGTTATGGCAGCGTGCCCCGATCCCCATCAAAGCAGCTTAGCCAAACATTCCTTCCAACCGTGTACCGGAGTATTTCTGAGAGACGTGCTGGCCAACATGATTTTCTCCATCTTATTTTATTTCCAGTGATGTTTCAGCCCTTCTTGAAGCTGGACCACCGCCCTGATTGCCTGCTTTTAGTCCAACTCTGTCTGCAGCAGTGCTCTTGACAAATGCGTTTTCCCACAGACAATAACGTCTCCCTCCAACGCCCTCAACAGGGCGCTATTCAACAGAAACCTAAACCCAGCACGCTAGTGGAAACAGCTCTTGCAAATAATCTTTTAAAGGGTTTCTAAGTACCCAGTTCCTAATAAACTGATGCGAATTAGTGACCCTTAGGAGGCTTCTAAATACCCACGATGTCCCTGGCCTCGCTACTCTTGTACCCAGGGTGGAGTAGGGATGAGTTCACAGAAAATAGAAAGCACCGGGACAAATCGGACCCAAGCTTCATCACTGCGGAGCCTGGCACAGTGTTAGAAGAGGGCAGTGCCCTGGAGAGCTCTGAAGAGTGGGGACAGTGTTGCCGAGAGAGAGAGATGGGGGTGCCGCAAATGAAGGGACTTGGTCCTGTCTCCCTGAGCCTTGGTCAGAGGGCCTGGGGGACTTAAGGAATGAGCTGCACTCATAAATAATGAAGACCTACAGGGCTGTTGTGCAGATCAGAAATAACATGTAGGAAGTGCCAGCACATAGCTGGAGCTCAATAAATTGTAAATGTTGCTATGATGAAAATCACACATTGGTGCCTGTGACGGCAGAAATCCAGAGACAGAGGCTTCTCAGCCCAGGACTAGGGGTATCTTGGCACCAAAGGGCTCTGTGCACTCAGCCAAAGTGGAGGCTTTGGAGCTGAGAGCTTTGCAGCTTTTACGGACCTCTAAGACAAAAAGGGTCAACTTGGGATGGCCCTAAATGAGCTGACTGGTTGAGAGGCCTCCTCTCAAGGCAGCTGATATCAAGGTGAACCTCTCCAAACCTGTGAGTCTACCCTGGGCCAGCCTTTCTTTGTATCCCTCTTCAAACTCACAGTGCCCTCCCCATCTCTTCCCACCACCCTGTCCTCTGATTTTCAGTCTTAGGCTCACCTCCTCCAGGAAGCCTTCCCAGGCTTTCACAAGCTACACACTCTTTTTCCCATCTCTGTATCCCTATGACACTCATAGTCTGCAGCCAACCATTTAGCCCCCATTTTTTTATAATTACACCTGACTGGTTGCAGGTATGTGAGAACTTGGAACCCCTTTGAGGCCTGAGACTCTGACTCATAGGTCCCATGTTTCCCCCATAGACACGCTGCCTAGTCCAGTGCTTTCCACACTGTCATATGCACACAAACCCCCTGGAGATCATGTGAGAATGTAGGTTCTGATTCGTAGGTCTGGGGTGGGGCCTTAGACTCTGCATTTCTAACAAGCTTCCAAGTGGTGTTGATGCCACTTTGAGTAGCAAGGATCTAGAGCATCTTGCACAATACTGTTTCCTCAAGCTTTTAATGTGTTACATACAGTAAACCCCTTTATCGGCAGACGCCTAAAACCGCAGATAGTACCAAACCCAAAACATACACTACGTTTTTTTCCTATACATACATACCTATGATAGAGTTTAATTTATAAATTAGGCACACTAAG
This sequence comes from Miniopterus natalensis, assembly GCF_054644295.1. Taxonomy (NCBI): domain Eukaryota; kingdom Metazoa; phylum Chordata; class Mammalia; order Chiroptera; family Miniopteridae; genus Miniopterus; species Miniopterus natalensis. The sequence continues at coordinate 21,237,743 of NC_142100.1, forward strand.
AGATTAACAACAACTATCATAAAACAGAACAATTAAAACAATGCACTGTAATAAAAGTTATGCCTTAAGTACCCAGCCATATGATACATGCACAGAAAGTGTTTGTTTAATGAATGGATGAGTGTGTGAAATAAATGAATGGCAGAATAAATGTTTGCCCATGATTCTGCATTCCTGTATGCTGGCTTTCGGTACTTAAATGGCATGGTTTTCTCTCCGGGCTGCCGCTGTGGGAGAGGATTTGAGAAAGCCGGGGACCCTTCCTGTCAATCACGACGACGGCACAATTCTGATCACCTGCAACGGTGAAGGATGCCAGAGGCCGTCCCTACCGTAGGAAGGTGCTAGGCTGGGATGAAAACCTGGGAGAATGAAGAGCTTTTCTCAATTTGGAGACATCACGACTAGAAACCCAGCTTTCCTCAAGCTACTTGCCTTGCCCAAAGCACTCTGCTCACCACCCTCCTCCTTGCCCTGTGTTGTGAGAAGATGAAACTCAGTCACCTAAGATCTCTCGTGGCCCCGGACAACTGAAAGCAAAAGGAGACGCAGACAAAAGGATGGATTTATCGACCCTCCTCCTGTGCTTCAGGGACCACTACATTTGGCTAATTTAGGAAGTATATCGACATAAGAGATACCCATCTACACGGGATCAATTAGGAACAAAACTGTGTCATGAAACAAGGGCCCATGGTGACTAAGGTGACCTATGGCCTCCTCCTGAGAGAGGGTCCTTCATAAGCATCAAGGGTCTTAGCATAAATGCCAACAACAAATTCCTAACGTAAATAATGCCACTCACTTAGAGCAGACATCACTAATGGGTCACAGCACACCTTCCTGCCCCCAGATGCAGCTCCCGACGCCTCCCATCCCGTCGACGGAAGGGTCCCTGCGCGCTGACGGGGTGCCAGGCTGGACTGCGCTCACCCTGCAGCCCGGGCCTAGACGTGCACGCGACCTGTGCGGTCGTCACGATCGTAAGCGTCCCCTCACCTGGTGCCTCTTTTTGTCCCTAACAACAGGATCTCAACAGCATCCTACTAGCATCATTTCGGAGCAGACCGTCGGCATCTTATCACATTACCTCCTCTCTCTAGGGTTCGCTTACTTTTCTGAATTGCACTTTGGTGGGACATACTATAAAGCAGTCACAGTAAATTGTGCTTTCTGTAAGAACATTGTTTTTTGTTTGTTTTTGGGGTTTTTTAAAAATTGATTTCGGAGAAAGGGAGGGAGAGGGAGAGGGAGAGGGAGAGGGAGAGGGAGAGGGAGAGGGAGAGGGAGAGGGAGAGGGAGAGGGAGAGGGAGAGGGAGAGGGAGAGGGAGAGGGAGAGGGAGAGGGAGAGGGAGAGGGAGAGGGAGAGGGAGAGGGAGAGGGAGAGGGAGAGGGAGAGGGAGAGGGAGAGGGAGAGGGAGAGGGAGAGGGAGAGGGAGAGGGAGAGGGAGAGGGAGAGGGAGAGGGAGAGGGAGAGAGGGAGAGAGAAACATCAATGATGAAAGAGAGTCATTGATTGGTGGCCTCCTGCACACCCCCTGCTGGGGATGGAGCCTGCAACCTGGGCCTGTGCCCTGACGGGGAATGGAACTGTGACCTCCTGGTTCATAGGTCGATGCTCAACCCCTGAGCCACACCGGCCGGGCAAGAACATTGCTGTGGATATCGTTCATTACTGTACACAGTGCCTTCTCTTGGAGGCTCCAGGAGGGAAAGAAAAAAAAAAAAAGCCTCTTGATCTTAGAATCTATAACGGATCCCTCTCCTGAGCCACCACCGTATTTTTGCTGCACGAGTCCTATGCACTCCGTCACTGACACGGCTCCCTCTTTGCACTGGCTGCCCAAAGCTTACCGACCAAGGTAGCACTGTTTGCTATGTGATTCATCCACAAATCTCTTTCCTGAATCCACCTTTATTTTCCTGGGTTGTTTCCCTCCTTTGTCTTATCTTCACTTTTGTTTATTTTATTCTGCTGCATTTCCTAAGCCCCCTTGAATATTGTTGGGGATAAGCTTGGTATAAATAAGCAAGTAACAACAACAAAAAACCCCCACTAAGATTCTGATGAATGTGAGGTATCATCCAGGCTCTTTACTATCCAATTCGTGTGCAAATGTTGGGGGTGGAGTTGCACCAGATTACGTTTAATGGGAGAGGGGAGTGCATAAGACCTTGTTTCTCTCTAAGCACCTACCCTCGTTCCTCTTATTCTGAGGGGCTGAGAAAGGGGTGTGTGTGTGTGTCCTTGCTTCCCTGCTCTATATTTGCTCTCATAGACCTGCAATCACCTTATAGCAACCTAAATCAGCTTGCCAAGGGGCACATGGTTTAACTTTATGACCAAATGCCCAGGGGTAAGTTAGTACTTGAAGCATCGAGATGAAAGAGCAGGTACTCGAATCACCCCCCCCCCCACACACACACACACACAGTCACAGCCCACACTACTTGCCCAGGCCACTTAGTATTTGAAGATAAACACAGGAACTTGGAAGCTGTACCTACCTGTGGTTAAATCCCATCCTGCCATTCAAGAATGTGTTTACCTAACCTCTTTTCCTAAGCCTGTTTCCTTTTCTGTAAAAGGCCTACTCTCTGAGGTTGGTGGAGGCTTCAGTGAGATCATATATAAAAAGCATTTAGCACAATGCCTGGCACAAGGTGAGTGCTTAATAAGCGATAGCTATTCCTTTATAGCTTTTATTTTCCTTGTCTCCCTTAACCTTATAAACTGTAGGCTCCAATTCACTATACCTGGTGGAGGTAGAGAGTAATTTGATGTATTACAGCCTTACCAGCATCTAGCGCAGGGTCAAATATATAGCAGGTATTTAATACCTGGTTGCTGAATATCTGGAAGAATGCGCCCCTGGACACATTTACGATCAACACAATTACCACACAGTGCAATATTTCATTATGCTGTACTACTTCCTCCTTCCTAGAATGGTCTCTCTTCAATTTGCACCAATTACTTTCATAGCGCCCTCTGCTAACCGGCAGTAGCAGCAAATAACTTCCCAAAGTCAGCATGAGATTTGCTCTGAAGGAAAGGAAAGGAAGAAAAGGGACACGTGCTGAGTGCCCACTATGTGCCAGCTGATGTCTTGGACACGTCCATCATCTGTGCATGAAACTGTGTGGTCAGTGAGCGAAGAGCCACACCAGCCCCCATCAGGTCAGTCCCCCCGTGTGTAAATTCTCCAGTCCGAGCCACCTACAATCTATATTCATTTCCAGGTCAAATGAAATGACAAGAGGATTAAAAATGTGCCTCCAAAACCCATAGACAGAGCCCAGGAAGCCATCAACAGGGACAGTCCTGGTTAATTTCAAGATGCCAAACAGCCAGCTTTCCATCAATTTCCAGGACTCATTCCCCCCCCCCCTTCATTCTCAGAATTGATGTTTATGTTTCCACCAGGATAGAGACCAATTCTCCTTGGCATCCTCCGTCAGAGAGAATCAGAAATTTTCCACCTGGGATGCTACAAATTGCATTTCTCAACACAGTTCTGGAATACGGGATATGAGCGGCATAGCTAATGCGGAGTGATCAAAACTCAGGTGTTCTAACTTTATAACCATCATCGTCAGGCAGGCGAAGTTTCACCAGCGGATGCAGTCTGCTGTCCTCCAAGATTCAATGAGCAAGAGCACGTCAACCTGGAAGCGGCTCCTGGGGAAAACTGCAGCTGAATAAAGGCTCTGCCAGTACCACGCAGGTGACTTCAGGAGCATCGCTGACACATGCACAGCGCTATATGTCAATTATGACTCTGTAACAAGTTAAAAAGGTAGACAGCTGTTGCTGCTATCCTGATTAAATATTTGCTAAGTAAATAATTGCTCTTTTGACAGATCTTTTATTTTTATGGCTTTTCTTGCCTGGGATAATACATCTCTGCTCCCTCCATTGACTTCATGAGGACAAAAGAAGTTCTCATCCAGAGAAACACATTTCACTGTTAAAAACAAAAGCAAACCAACCAACCAACCTCCTACTGCAAGAATGGATACGTGGAGATGTAAGGTCTGGTTAAATACTCCCTACACTGAGGTCCCACAGAAGCCCTCAAGCCCAAGAGCACCCTTTGCCTTAAAGTAAGAGCTCTTAGTAGGGTTGGTGTTGCCCCCATGGAGAGATCTGGAAATGTGTGTGTGTGTGTGTAGCATCAATTGTCACTACTCTTGGGAGTGTGACACATTCACATTAATGTCCTGACAGACACTTACATCCTTAAAAATTAAATCTGCTATAATCATCCGAACCTGACTCTAACTCCTTTGCACATGTCAATAAAGAATTATTTTCTGCCTGGCCTCAGTATACATTGACTTTTAAAGGACTACAACTACTGGGTTAATTGAGTAAATGTTGCTTTGTTCAGAACGCTCGCTAGTGAAAGTTGTGCATCATTTCAGAAAACCGGGTCATTGTCGGCCGCCCTGTGCGTGGTATTTTTGCGAGGTGACACAACACATCTGTACGACTTTGTCTTCGTAGCTGCGACAGTCACAGTGATTATATATAGAAGCAATTATCTGGCTATATCATTATGTTTTATAGTAGAGTCATATCCAAGCATTTACATATTGAAATATACACTGTCTTATTATAGCTACTTTCGCTTTTTTCTCTGTTATAATACTGTTAGGACATTAGATTGATTTTTTTTAAAGTTATATGCATAGATAGATTCTATTATCTGTGAAATTCATTTCTGGAGAGTTCAGAGGCTGTTGTAAAATTTTTTCCTTTTATAAAAGGGAACACTGAGTCTCACTGAGGACTAATGTCGTCTACATGCTACTATGGAGGCTTTGGAAAGCACGCCCTGTGGATTTGGGCAGGGTCAGAGCTGGGATTTACAGACTTCCACCTGTAGAGGCTGAGTAGCCCTCCTCCCTCCAGGTATTTATTTACAACCAACCGAAATACGAGACTGAGGAAAAAACTTGAACCCTATCCATAATTGCAATTTATACATGTTCTAACAATAGAAGCAGCAATGGAAGCCCCGTTGTAGGGAGGGGCGGCTCGGGTCCTGAGGGAAAGTTCATCACAGAAGGAGACAGACAGAGGGCAGAGGGCAGGGGGAGGTCCGGGGAACATGCAGCAGGTAGAACACAGCACAACCCAAACGGAGACCCTCTGTGTCTTTGCAGAAGAAAATCGCACCCTCTCTTCTCTGCTTCTCCATCCACTGACTGGCTCACTCCGCGTTGGAGCCTGGGCTGGGGAGACAGAGACTGATACTGAATGGGCAATGCCAGAGATCATCTCCAAAGAAGGGAGGAGGGGAACATGTTATGGAGAGTCATACATGGATAAATTGTTTTCTCTGCTTTTTCTGTAAGGCACCTTTCCTTTGCTAATTTGGTCATTTGACAGATATTTATTTGTTCTGGGCACAGTTCTTGGCACAAGGATATGCGAATGGGAATGCTTGGTTCCTACTCTTAGGATTTCACCTTCCAACCCACTTTCCAAGACAGAGGATGCCTCCGGTCACCCAGGCCCCGGGCCAGGAGCAGATGCTCAGCCCTCCAGAAAGCTCTCCTACAGTGGCTGAGCATAGGATTCCACCCTGACGACTATTTCCAGCCTCCCCATAACGGTCTGGGAAAATGAAGACACTCAGTTGACAGTGGCCTTGGCAGAGCCAGAGAGGGATCGCAACACATTTATCACCAGCTGGGGAGCTGCTGTTCAGCCTCACTGACCTGTAAAACCCACACTAGACTCAGGGCTGGCTCTTCCCTGTCTGAATTTGATTTAGACCCCAGTAAAGGCCCCCAAGGCCTGATACTGACAAATCATTTCTCAGGACTGTTCTACTTAATGTGGACATTTGAAGAGCACTAGAAGCCAGGGGGGAGAGCCATAAGGGGGACACAAGGCTCCCTACCCCCCAATGCCTCCTCAATTTGGCATTTCTCACTCATATACTCACCACATTTGGATTATTAGGCCAAAATCTGTCTCCTCCATGGAATGTAAGCTCTGGGAGGGCAGGGACTATATCTGACCCATTCGCGGCCGCACCCCCAGCATCAAGCCTATCTCATAACATATCTTGAAAACAAAAGTGTGACAATAATAATATTTAGTCAACATTTTCTGTTGTTCAAAACACATCCAGTCTATGGTATTTGTTATGGCAGCCCTAGCTAAGGAAGACATCACCTTTCTCTCCTTCTGCCCCTTCTCCCAACGAAAACAGGGAATCAGCAAAGGGAAAACGTGGGAGCTGAGTTTCCCTAGCATGAAGGCTGGGCCGCCAGCTAGAAATGGCCTCTCAGAAATGCACATGGCCCAAAGGAGTGAAATGCTGAAATGGCAAAGGTTTTGAATTCAAATGCAGGGGCCAGGCAGGGGGCAGAATTAAGGAAAGGAGGCTGGATGTGTACAGAAGGAAGAGGTGGGAACTGAGAGCCCCTCATAAAAGGCACAGCCACATCTCCCCATCAGGCGACTGTGACACAGATGGACAAGTCGTGTGTTGGCAGATTGAGCCCTTTCATTTTATCATTTTTAAAAATAAACTCATACTCTGCATTTTCAGGTGAAATCTCCAGACTTGTAAACAATACACACTTGCACAGTCCAAACCAAGCACATGTATGGGCTATTTCTAGACTCAGGGCAGCCAGTTTGTGGGAAAGCCATATAGAATCCATATGGGAGGGATGAAGGGAGGGGAACAGAAAGAGGACACTCTACGGAGTCAAAGACCTGGGTTCATAAAAGTGCCACCTTCCCTCCAACCCACGCACCTGCAGCCACTGGGAGGGGGAGCCTTTTTCTAATTTTCACAAAGGCACTGTAGGGGCTCATGGGGGCTCTGAGTTCACCTCCCATGGATCGTCTCAGCCCTTCCATGTTCAAGGTCAAGGTCGAGCCCACTGGGATTATAGACAGGAAATGGTCCACAATGACAGTCTCAGGAGACGCCTTTGTCATAAGATGTGCCATTCCCACTGGAAGCTCGTTGGCCCCCCTCCCTGTGTCCGTCTCTAACCCATCAGGAGGGATTTGATAATCAGATTCCAGGGACTTCAAGATTTATGTCAAGGGGCCTCGATTTATTGAATGAATGCTGCTGAGCAGAACTGTGGCTGTTAAACAACAGTGTGTAGATCTGGATTTTACAGCAATGTAACTAATAAGGCTATTAACACAAACTGGGCCTGCCGCTGGCATTTATAACACCATAAATCCCTCTTCCCACGGGAAGTATGGGTGGGGTGGCAGGCACTCCGAGTCCACTGCCTTTTCCGGGCTGCCCTGCTCAAGGCTTGGCGAGGAGGAGGTGTCGCCCAATAAGGGGACTCGTCGGAAGGAAGGAGGGAGAGAACTGAGCCTGGGCTGATCCTCGGCACTCAGCCTTCCCATCAGCTGGAAATGCTGGCCATTCCCATGAGCAGGTATAGATTTTTAAAAAATTACTGTTTATGTATTTACTCCTCACTTGTGAAGCACTTACCATGTGCCAAGCCCTTTGCAAATGCAGTGACTAGGAATTTCCCAGCCCCTTCTCAGGAATGAAAAAGTGTGTGTGCGTGTGTGTGTGTGTGTGTGTGCACGCTCTCCCACTGAACTTAATTTCTTCTCGAGCCTCCCAAACTCTCTGAAGCAGAACATTGCCTCTTGTCACTTCAAGCTAAACTCAATCATGTTACTGATTTTTATTTTTCTCATCGACTTCAGGTTAAACCAAGTCAGATTTTGGATTTTTCTCACTTTTCCTCTCAGTGGGGGACATGTCAACCTCAGGGCGGGGGGGCGGGTGTTTGTGCAAATGTCTCCATGCCATCGGTGGGAAGGGGTGGCCAGGTCTGTATTTTTATCTGTATGTGTCCTCTACTGGAATCCACTGAGATGGTACCTGTGCCACAGTGTCACCCTCCATACTGGGATGGGACACACCCCATCGAGTCCTCACAGCCTCTGCTGCAGTACCTGCGTCTGGGTCAGGGGAAGCCTCGCAGAAGTACTGCCTCCCTCTCTCCCTCCCTCTCCCCTAATCTCCAAGTCCCACATAGGGGCCAAGGACCATGACACTCCAGGGCCACTGGAAAGACACATATACATGCCATGTTCTTCTATAGCATCATTCTGAAGTCTCCAACAAAAGCCATGATAAGGCTCGGCTGGCGTTGCTAAGCGGTTGCCCATAGACCTATTATCCAGAAGATCTCTGTTCGATTCCTGGTCAGGGCACATGCCCGGGTTGTGGGCTCGACCCCAGTCGGGGGTGTGCAGGAGGCAGCCGATCAGTGACTCTCATCATTGATGCTTCTGTCTCTCTCTCTTCCTCTCCCTTCCTCTCTGAAATCAATAAAGATTTTTATTTTTTTTAAAAGCCATCATATGTGTATGCTACATTCTGTAGACGGGGTCCTGAATGTCAAACCCTTAGCTAGTTCAGTATTATAAAAAGTGGTGTCGTGAACATCAGCATTGCATCTCTGGACACATTGGTGACGACTTCCTGAGGACAGATTCCTAGGCATGAAACCACGGTGTTAGGGGCTGTGCGTATATACAAGGCTGGGGAGGTGCTTTATCAAGTCCCTTTCTATAAGGTTTGTGTGAATTTACCCTCCCACGCCACTGTAGAAGACTGCCTGCTTCTTGACATTTGCACCCTCACTGGGGGCTGTCGTTTTATCTTTCAACCTGAGAGATGAGAAATGATGTTTCAAGGATACTTTAATTTGTGATTTTTATTACGAGTGAGATGAGATCAATCACCTATTGAGTAACCGCTCTGACTTCAGCGAAGAGAAGGTGAGCTGGGAGGAGTGGTGAGTTACACACAGCAAGTTACTTATCAACACAAGGACCATCCTGCAGAAGACGGCCACCCAGGGGGCAGCGCGAACTGATACAGAAGTAAGTGCTGGGGGGGGGGTCAAGGCTGAGCTGGGGGAAGGGTTCAGCATCTGTCCCGGCGCTGGGAGGGAGGCCTTGAGGAGGAGGCGAGACCCGAGCCCTGAACATCAGGAGGGTGCCCCTCGCCTCACTCTGCTCCTTTCAGCTGCTCAAATGCTCCGACGTCCTCCCCGCCTCCCAGGCTTCGCACCTGCTGGCTCCTCCGCCTCACCTTCGGGGTACATCTTAAACATCTCACCCCAAACTCGTCTTGGGTTATGTGCTCCCCCCACCGTGCTCTGTGCTTTAAAATACATATTGTGATCATAATTAACTAACTGTGCTTGCAATTATTCATGTAACGTCCCTGAACTGTAAGCTCTGAGAGCCTGGGCTGTATCCGTCCTGCTCATCTGTGGGTTTCCAAGACCCACCACGGAACCTGGGACACGAGAGGGTTGCTACGATTCAACTCCTGTCTCCCAGCTCCAAACCCACCTTCCTTACTCTGCTTTGTGCTGCTGCTGCTGGGTCTGGAAACTATATTTGTCCTTTGTCAGCTAGACTCCTTTATGGTTTTATCAATAGGGGCAAACACAAAGGCTGGAGGAGGGAGAAGGGACCCGCTCCTTCTCCCAGGTGGCATCCGATCCCTTTAAGCACCTCCCCAGCGAAACAATGCCTTCCAACCTCCCCATTCCCTACCTCACCCCCAACTTTGGCTGGTGGTTTCAGTCTCCAGTTGCTTCCAGCACCCCCAGAATCAGCCCACGTGTGCCCTTTCACAGACACCAGCACATGCCCGGGGTGCCCCCTCATCAGAGGTCGACGCCCCAGACCCACAGGCCCCTCCTCCCAGCTCTGGGCTGTGACAGGCGCCTGCTCTTCCTTCCGTTCCCCCAGTTACCGGGGCAGCATCTGCAGCCCCCAGTTGTGACATCTGGGCCGTCTCACTGCCCTGCCCTTCCTTTCCCATCCTCCCTAATCTGAACATCCACCCCTACTTTAAGCTGTCTGTGTGGCTTCTCGCTTCCTCAGTGGACCCTGATGAGATATTAGCCATTCAATTCACATTTCACGGAAGCCGGGGACAAGCCTGTGTTTAGGAAACGGCATGAACGACTCACATGGACGCCGTGTGATGGAGCGTCCACTATGTGACTGGCATCATGTGAGGTGCCGGAGGCCCAGAGATGAAACAGGCCAAGCCGGGAGTGCCCCAGGCACCTTCAGATAGCGAGCAGAACCCCCTTTCTCCAACCCCCATATCTAGATCGAAAGCCTCTTACAGGGAAGCAACTGAAGCTAAAGACCCCTCCTGCTCTCCGCACTTCGCGGTATTTTTCAGTGGGTCTCAGCATACTGGGAAGAATATTTTTTTCCCACCACCATCATCAAATTTATTATTCCAACAGCACTAGCTGGAGGTTGCCCATGGTGACATTGCACAAGATTTCGTGCCTTCTAGCTTCTGTCCAAACAGAAATGTCTACCTGCTTGTAAGAATTCTTTAGTGTGCAGGGCTGACTTTGCAAGAAGTTTAGCATTTGGGGGCCCCTCGTCTAGATGCTCACTCCCCTCCTCCAGTCATTTTGTCAGCCCCAGATGCCCCCCACACGTTGACAAATGTCACTTTGGCGATGTCCGCCCTTCCTGACTACTACAAAGTCACCCGTGGAGGAGATCCCCCCCAGGGGATGAAAAGTTTGCTAATTATTTCTGACATTATCAGCCCCGGCGGAGACACCTTTAATAAGTGTAGAAGCTGGTGTAGCTCTGAATGAGGTCTGCAAATTAACCAAGACAACCAGCGAAATGAAACCCAACAGAGGGCGTGACAGGGCGGCAGGCAGGTAGGGTGGCGCGAGGAGGAAGAAGGCAGCCGGGAACCTAATTAGCCAGGACTGCTCCTACCTGAGCCGCCCTGCTCCCGGCTGCCTCCTGACTCGGGACATGTTGAAAATGAAATCATCAGGAAGCAGCACACCCAGGCCCTGGTTAGAAATGGGTCCCCAGGGGGCTTGACTGGGGGAAGAGAAATGGGGAGAAGAAGGGGCGTGGAACAAGAGAAAAAGAGATGTTGGGGGGCAGTTGACTGTTGGGTTCCCCACACATATGGCACCATACAAGACGGGGTATGTTTGAAGGAACTGAGGTCTTCTCCATGTCGCTCCCTTTCTTTGATTCCACCCCTGGTGACCTGCAGAGCACCAGTTCTCAACAAAGCAGGCTGGCAGACTCTAACGTACAGAAATTGATAATGAAGTGTGCTCCAAGTAACCCCATTGTGGTTAAAAGTTATTAACAACAGTTTCAAAAATACCAAAGTTTGCCTGGCTGTGGCTCAGCAGTTGAGCATCGACGTAGGATCCAGGGGATCGAGGTTCAATTCCCGGGCAGGGCACATGCCCGGGTTGTGGGCTCGATCCCCAGCAGGGGGCATGCAGGAGGCAGCCGATCAATGAGGACTCTCGCATCATTGATGTTTCTCTCTCTCTCCTCCCTTCCTCTCTCTAAAATCAATAAAGATATATTTAAAAACAAAAAAACCACAAAGTTTGCCCTGGCCAGGTGGCTCAGCTGGTTGTAGCATTGTCCCATACACCAAAAGGTTGTGGGTTCGATCCCCAGTCAGGGCGTGTACAGGAGGCAACCAATTGATGTTTCTTTCTCACATCAATGCTTCTCTCTCTCTCTCCCTCTCTTTATTTCTGTTCCTCTCTAAAAATAAATAATAAAATCAATCAATCAATCAATAATAACAAACCAGACTTTGAGAGCCTCAATGTCTTTGATCCTCTGGAGCTTCCCTGCCTAGAGATGTCTTGATAACTCTGCTGACCATACATCCTAGTCAGCTCAGGCCTTCAGAACAAATTGCCATTGTCTGGGTGGCTTAAACAATATGAATTTATTTCTCACAGGTCTGGGGGCTGGAAGTTCGATATCAGAGCCCTCCTCTAGATTGCAGAAGGCCAGACTTCTCCATGTATCCTTACATGATGAAAAAAAGAGAGCTAGCTAGCTCTCTGGCCTCTTCTTATAAGGGCACTAGTCCTATTTGTGAGGGTTCCACCCTCATGACCTAATCACCTCCCCCAAACCCCCACCTCCAAATACCATCACAGTGGGGATCATATTTCAACCTATGAATTTTCTTGGCAGTCGAGAAGGACACAAACATTCAGTCCATAACAATTCTGGTTTGACTGAACTGTTCCAGTTAACATTTGTGCCAGGGTACTGTCTGATTTAGCATTTGTCCTGAACAAAAGTTTCCTGGTTTGAATGATAAATTATATGGTCTCCCTGCTGGTAATAAATGGCCTTATTATTTAAGTCACTTGGAGTTATCTTTATCCTATGCAGTCAAAATAGTCTAATTAATACAGGACTAGAGAGAGGTACAAAGGATGTGTGTGTGCACATGTGTGCATATTTACACGTACACACAAGCACACGCATGACTATACTAAAGCTAGAATGAATGCTTCATGTAACCTCTACTTAAAATTTTCCATGCTTTATCTTCTTTCCTCTTTAGTAAACATCATTATGAAAAAAAAAGTGAGAGAGAAACAAACAGTGACATTATAATCTGAGAATTCATCTTCTCCCACGTGTCTCATGAATTTTTAAGGCAGAGCCTGTGTGCCTACCCTAGCCCCACACACTATATTTTCATATTGTCTCAGGCAGCAAAACCCTGATCCCTCTCGATGCATGTAGCTCTTTAATTTTCCCCAAAGTTGTAAATCCACTGTCAGGAAACGCATCTACCAGCCCTTGTTCTCGCTCTCTCCTTCATCTGTCCTTCCTCAGTCGCTCCATTAATGGCTTCAATTTGCCAGTTGCCCTCTCCCCTTACGCTGCAATCAGCAAGGTAGGGCCGACTTGGCCATTGTCACCGAGAAAACTGAGAAGTCTGCTGATGTAGTGTGTCAAACAAGTACTCTATTAGCTTTTCTATCTATCATCTGGTAAGCCCCATCCATTAGCTTGGCTGATGTGAGACAAGGTTTCAAGGGAAACCTAGCAGGCAGACACTCTCAGTTAAGACAGAAGTGAGTGAGAACACTCAATGCCTGCCCAGCCCAGCCTAGAAATGGGCCTTTCGGATAATTCAGTCCCCCCACCCCCATAATGAGTTCCCCTCAGAGCCCCCAGGGTCCAATCAGCTGACTTTCATCAAAGATCCCCTAGTCCTGTTCTAATAATATTAAACTTCGAAGGTAGGGGTTAGAACTTCAATCTCCTTTTCTCCTAAGAATCTCTGAGGTTTGTGTGCGAATTTATCCGACTCCTCCCCGTAAGTCATCGAGGTCCATATAAATAAAGAATATAGGCAGGAAAAGCCTTACTCTATCCTGAAACATACCTGCCACGTTCTTCCCCTGAAACAATGGGCACATACTCGCTTGGCATCCACATAACCTACTCAAAGCTTCCACCTCTAGAAATAAAAGCAGCTGGTTTTTGAGTTTACCAAGTCATCACACCATCGTTGTTATGAATTCCATTGACCATATTGACAAAGATGAGAAATAAAATAAGGATTGAGTGGAATGAAGTGACATGTTTCACCATCCAAATTAGAATGTGCCTTGGGGGCCTGCCCTAGAAAGCAGTTGGTAGAAAGAATTGAGTAGAATGGAAAGTCCCTGAGGCTCCCAAGGGGATGGCTTCTCACTTGTGAGAAGACCTTACATAGTAGCTGGTGGTGGCAGTCGTGGCTGTGGTAGGAGTGGGTGTGATGGGGGCGACGGCGGTGGTGCTAACAGGTAAACAGAGTTAGACCCACTCATCAGCCCAATCCTGACCTCTCAATTCACAAGGCTGAATTAATGTGACAGTGATGGGCCATTAATATTTACTAGGATTTAATATTTTATAGCCAGTTGCTCACTCCAGGAATGGACTGAAAGTAGAGAAGTCAGCTGTCATCAGGGGAAACAAGCAACTCAAAGCAACAAGAGAGAAGGGAAGCGATCAGGGGGCGGAGGGGTGATCAGAGCAATGAGTGGAGAACAGACGATACCACAATGGGAGCTGAGGGTCTCGGGAGCACCTGCCTTCATGGGCTCTACACCTTGGGACAGAAGCAACACCAGGACATTTGGTCAACCGTTCTTCCCCTCCTATTTCTCTTCTTTCTAGAATGTTCTGCCTCTGTCAACTCGCCTCTCTCTCCTTCCACAGGGGGCAGGAAAGGTGGAGGATGTACCCTTTTATACCTGGAAAGCCAACAGGCAGACTTCGGGTGGTAAATCAAGTTGGGCCAAGGCTACCAGGCAAGGCCAGGACTAGCATCTCGTAATCAGCTGCCCTTGAGATACCTCCTTTCTGGGAAAGGTGAACCCAACTAAGTACCACAGTTTTCCCCAAGGAGTATTTGGAGAAATTATCTGTAAACTGGACTGGTAGTTCTGTGAGGGCAGGGACCAGATCTATCTTGATCACTAATGTTTCCCAAGAATTGGAAAAATGCCTACAATATGGTCGGAGCTCAACAACTTTTGAAAGATGGTGAACAAGTGAATGGGTAGTTGTATTGAAAAAGATTCCACAGTCAAGCAGTTGTGAGAAGCATGCAGATCTAGCCCTCTCCTGGAGAATTACAATGTAATATTGAAGAATTTGTCTAATTCTGTTTGTCACAGGAGCTCTTGTTTATTTGAACACTTCCCCCACCTCTTCTGGAATGCCCTAACTCGACTTCTATGAGACATGCTTTGGAAAATGCTGACATGTGGCATCACAGCGTAGTGGCAAAAGCAAGACAACTACAGTCAAACAAACCAAGGTTCAAGTCCCAACTGTAACGCTTCTGGGTTGCTCAATCTCTCTGGGCCTCAGTTTCCTCATTTGTGATACATGTACTAAAACAACACCTCCTTTATGTACCTCGTGGGGGTTGTTATGAGAATTTAATGGAATACTACACACACACGGGAAGTAAACCACTGGCACACGTGGTTGTTGCTGTTTCTAAAAGCCAGAGTCACGTCAAGCTGATACTGCCCAAAGCTATTTCCATTTCAGTTTCAAATCCTGCGAAATATGTGCCAAGGTCTGATGTCTGGCAGCTTTTTGCAACTTGAAGGTAAATTTCCAGGTACAGGTGAATCTTACTATCATAGAAAAGTAATACCAGAGGCTTTTTTAAGGCCACTTGAAATGCTGCCATAGGCACTGGTCATTTATGATACCTTTCATCCCTTGTCACTTCCCTCTATTTGCAGGCTGGAAAGCCAAATACTGAATTTCCAGATTCCCTTGAAGATAGGGGGTTGTGGCCTATGAATAAAGGAAGACATCTTCAGTGCGGCTTCTGGGAAGGGCTTTGATTGTCTGGTTTACTAGAGAGCGAGACAAGACTAGCACAGCCTTCTCCCCACTCACTCTTTGAAATGAGTGCAGATGTGAAGGCTGGAACAGCAATGGTCACTTTGCAACCTTGAGGGAAAATACAAGAGAATTACAGAGGCATCACCCTGAAATTACTGAGCCAATGTGCCAGAGCCAGAACCATCTTCCCTCAACTTCATGTTATTTTAAAAAATTAAAAAATAAATCACTGTATCAGCTTTATGCTACTTGCAGCTGAATAATACCCTACTCCATGAAAACAGTGGGAAATGGGGTTTGATTAGGACTTTATCTTTAAAATCAAACTTGAAATTAGGAAAATATGTTTCTATCTAACATTAAAACAAATTTAGGTTATAATTAAGTGGCTCTCTAATTCTATGCTGTAATTCTTAGAACCAAGAATGTATCATTGGTGTATTTGGTACAGAGCATAATTCTTCTAACCACATTATATCCCAGTAAAACATGGAGACGCTTCTCCTCATATTTGGTCTTTACGGCAAGTTCATTAGGAAGAGCGTCATCAATTTTCCCACGAGTCTCTTTTAATCTTCTGCCATTGTCACCCCTCCTCTTTGCAGCTCCTGATTGTGGGGTCATCTTTTGTGGATTTTTCTCTCCTGTAATTGCCTGGCTCTGCCAGGTGCTCAGTTGTCAAGGGCTTCGCGTGAGATTTGGCCTGTTCGCCAGCATCCCTGTCATCAGCTCTGTGGAATCCGCTCTTAGACAAGATGTGCAGCTACACATTTTATTTCCTTAACACGGTTGGAGGTTTACAACACCTGGTCATTGAGGAAGAGGCTGACTGAGACACTGACAAGAGGGTGAGGACAGGCTAGCGTTGAGGGAAGAGAAATATCTGTGTGTGGACGCATTTCTTAAGTGGACAATCCATTAGGGAATATTTTCAGGCATTAATGGCACTTAAAGTCTATGGCTGATGTGCACCTTGATGTAGCCATAAAGGCAACAGGTTGGGAGTCAGGAGACCTGTACTCCGGCTCCATCTCTGTCCCTGATTTGCTGTGTAGCATTGGGCAAGTCATTTCCCCTCACCAGGACTCAGTTTCCTCAGCTGCACTTCTGAAGAGTCTACTGTCCTGCAAACAACTGACAATGAGTAGGGGGTGGCAAGCGTGAGTCCTAAAGCTAAGAACCTCTGGAGAAGGAGACAGGAACCCCTGGAAAAGAAGGGCCTTTGCTAAATCTGACGCAGGGCTACACATTTTCATTTGGGGGATGAGTTAGATCTCTTAGCAGCAGAGAAACTAATTACATTTAATAAGAGACAAGGCTACTAAATGAAAATACACGCGAAATATCAGATTGCTGAAGATGAACACATGTTCCGGTCTGCCCGCGTAATGAAACAAGGTCCCCCATTTATCCAGAAGCCTGTGACCTAGATGGAGTGACTGGAATAAGCAGTTTATTCATCCAGGATAAGTAAGGATTTCATCCCACAGGAATACAAGCCCAATTTAGAAACAAAGTCTGTGTGCGTGGAACAAGGCCAACCTTAGCCCACCACCTACTCTAAGTCTTAGTGCTCATCAAGTCCCCGGTACTTAAAATTGTTCCCTATTCCGCCCTCGTCATTCACTTTTCCAATCCTTTCACTTTGTACTTCAGCATCAAGGGATTGAATATTTTCAATATTAAATATTCCATTTACACGGGGCTCTTTCTCACTTCCGTGGTTGCATTTCCTCCGTACTTCTCAGAATTCTCTTTCCTGCCTTCCACCCTACCCTGAAGCTGAACTATTTTATAGTTCCCTGAGCACGTCCCCTCCAGCCTCTTTATTTTGGCAAATGTGTGCCCTCTTCCAGGGATACTTTAACAATTACGATGCATTTGACTACAATGAACAGAGTACTCAGCTGAAAATAACTTAAACAATAAAAAACTTAAAATAGTTTGTTCAATGGCTCAACATCCTCAGGCTAGACAGCCCCTTCCCACCCCTACCCCACCTCAGGGTGACAAAATGGCTGCCACAGCTCCAGGCATCACAATTCTCATAACAGCATCCAAAGACATTCAAAAGAGAACTTTATCTTCTCGACTTTCTTTTTAAGGAGAAGGAAAACTTTCTCATAGGCTCCTGCCCCCAGCAGAATTTCCCTCAAATTCCCCTGGCCAGAAAAATTCTTAAACTTCCCAGGAATAGAACTTATAAGGCACTTACCCTCTGCTCCACTCCTAAATGTCGCTAGATCTTCCCCTACCCTCACCTCTCAGTTTGATTTTCATCTAGCAGCATATGCTGAATATTACTAAGTGCCGGGCACTCTAAAATCATTATCTTATTAAGCCCTTAGATCAACTCTGTGAGGTAAGCATTGTCATCCCCATTTTACAGTCGAGACCTGGGCCCAGAAAGGTTAAGCAACTTGCCCGAGGATGCACAGCTAGAAGGAGGTAGAGCCAGGATTCAAAGTCAAGTATGTCCAACTCCAAAGCCCAAGCTCTCAGCCACTCATGGTTCTTTTCACTCCTGTCTCCTCTTGACATTCTTTGCCCCTCAATGGCTCCTTCTCTTTACAGAGTAGAAGTCTCCCTGCCTAATGGACCCTTTCTCTCTGCTGAGCCACATTTTCAGACCTTCCCTATAATTAAAGAAAAATGAGAGCCATTTCCCTTCACCCTGTTCTCTCCTCAATCTATCAAACTTCCCAAAAGCACCTCTTCATCCTTACTGATTCCACATCCTCGGCGGACATGGGCTCTCCGCTTCATCTAGCATCCTTCCCCCCCTCCCCACCAAAATGCTCTGCGCAAGGTCATCAACAGTAGCCAGTCCAACGGCTTCTCTCCATGCTCCCTCCTCCTGGACCTGATGGCTGGGCAGGGTAACTGCGCAGCTGCCAGGGCTCCAGTCTATCTATGACTCTAAAACATCACTGGAAACGTAACAAATAAAGGAAATTGTGTTTACCTCTCAGAGATAGTACCCTGTGCAGTTGGAAAGTCGGCTTTGGTAAGTTGGGGCGGGGGGGGGGGGGGGGGGGGCGGGGGGGGGCTGTAAGATATCCCCAAGAGGCATACTGAGTAACAACAAATGCTTTCCCGCGCGTGTTGGTCTCTAACTGCAGGGCTTTTGTTTTGCTGAGGGTGGAATGCAAGCCTAGCGCAGAGCTGACTGCTTGGGTCAACGGAGGATAGGCCTTTGCCCATGCAGTGCTCAGGCTGCCCTCCAAATTAATGCCAAGCAAATACTTAAAGAGGATCAGTTTGAAGGGTGCAAATTTATTAACCTACTCAAGGGCCCACATTTCTCAGTCCAGATCTATCTGCTGTATGTAACCTGACTGATTCCTTTCCTCCTCTCCTTGATATCTGGCATGCTTTCTTCTGAGACCCAGCATCCCATTGGTTCATCCTTTCAACCCCCCCCCCCCTTTCATTGGTTCCTCTGTCTCTTCTTACCCAGGCTCTGACTTCAGACTCCTCTCTCTACATCTTCTCCCTCCTCAATCTCAATCTTTCCCAGGTGTATCAGTTATCTACTGCTGCATAACAAAGTACCCCCCAAACCATAGTAGCTGAAAACAGCAAACATTTGTTATCTCACAGTTTCTCCTGGTCAGGAATCCAGGAGTGGCTTGGCAGCTGATTCTGCCTCAAGGTCCCTTATGAGGCTGCAGTCAAGGTGTTGGCCAGGGCTGCAGTCACCTCAATTTCAAGGCGTGACTGGGGGAGAATCCACGCCCAAGCTCACTCATGTGGCTGTGGACAGACCTCAATTCTTTGTCATGTGTGCCTCTCCACAGGGCTACATCGCAACATAACAGGTGGCTTCCCACTCATAACAAGGGTGAGTGATCCCAGAGAAAGCACCCGAGATGGAAGCCACAGTCTTTTTACGACCTAATCTCAGAAGTGACATCCCATCACTTCTGCCATATTTTATACATTAGAATCAAGTCAATAGTCCCATCTACACAGGACATGCATATCATGGGGCCATCTCAGGAGCTATATACCACCCAGGACTCTCCCATCAACTTTAAGGAGAGCCCACTTCTGTCATGACGCTTTCACCTCTCCGAGTCATTCCATGTGGACATGGGGGGTGGTTGGCTCTTCATATTCTGCTTCATGTAAAACCAACTTTTTTATGTTCCCTTAAGGCAGTCCAATTTGCCTCCCTTGTTCCACTGATGGCACTACTGTTCTCTAGTCCCTGGAGATTTAGGCTTCTGAGCCATCCTTTATTCTTTAATTCAACAAAAATCCTCAGGTTGCCATTTGCTGAGCCCCTGATATGTTCCAGGCTCTTTCACAGACATTATCCTATTTAATTTTTGCAGCACTGTAAGGTAGACATTATCACCCCCGTTTTGCAGGTGAATGAACTCATTTTTCTTTCAAAGGAGAGAAGATTTCCTGAAGTTGGGTCCTGGTCTATGTGCTGAGAAACATCAATGAACAATACAGGTACAGTCCCTTGAGGAGCTGATAACTTTTCAGAGGAGAATTTTCCTGTGTGAAATAGCCTGTGGCTGACAGCATATGTTGTATACAGTTAACAACTAGGGCTTAGAATAAAACAGACCTCAACCAGGCCGGATATGGCTCAGTGGTTGAGCATCCACCTAGGATCCAGGAGATCGCGGTTCAGTTCCAGGTCAGGGCACATGCCCGGGTTTTGGGCTCAATCCCCAGTTGGGGGCGTGTAGGAGGCAGCTAATCAATGATGACTTTCTCATCACTGATGTTTCTATCTCTCTCTATCCTTCTCCCTTCCTCTCTCTGAAATCAGTAAAGATATATTGAAAGGGGAAAAAAAGCAGACTTCAGTTCAAATCCCAGTTTAGATATTTGCCAGATAGGTGACCTTGGGCAAGTTAGTAAATAGTTCCAGGACTCAACTTCCTTCTGTATCAAAACAATAGTGTAGCTACTCTGACTATTAAATGAGATAATTCAAGTAATCCACTTGGCACAGGGCCTAGCACAACAGGATTCACGAAAAGGGAGGTTTTGATGGTGACATGACAAACGATGGTGACAATGGTGATGATAGTGATAATTCACAATAACAATAATCACTAACATTTGTGAAGAGCCACTATGCACCAGTTTTCCAAGCACTGCACATGCAATCACCCAATCATCAAAGCAACTCTAAGAATGAGACATATGATGATGTCCATTTTATTTCTGAGGAAACTAAGGCACAGAGAGGTTAAGTAACCTGACCAAGGATATGAAGCCTGCAAAGGGCAGAAACAGAATTTGAACCCAGGTAGACTAGGCTCAGGGCCAAGAACTTGATAGAAATTTTAGAAGTAGAGATGCCTAAAGAACCCAGTGCTTGAGAACCATAGTGGGGGGGGGGTTTCGTGTGTGAGTGTCCGTGTGCATGACTATGTACATGCATCTCTGTGCGTGTGTGCATGTGTGAGTGACTCCGTAGGTCGGATTTCATGTGTGGCTGTACACGTGTGTTGGACTGTGTGTGTGTTCATGCTCAGAGAGGAAGAAGTTTACATCCTAGGTCACAGTTTGCGCGCTCTTCGCATTCGGGTGTGTAGCCTTTGATTGCAGAAATCCTTGCTTGCCTGTTTTTCTCAGAACTCCTCTCCTTTTTCTAGAGCAAGATCCCCACGTACAGTTAAGGCGATGATGAAAAAGCCCCCACTGGCAAAGCGGAACTTGCCTCTTAAGGGCACATGAAAAGAACTGTGAAACTCACTTAAACCTTTCCTACTGATAAATTATAGGGAGATTTCCTCGGTAAAGAAGACAAATGAACTATACAGTATTTCATTCCAATGCACTCTTCTCCTTCACTCGATATATTTCTACAATATTATTAGATAAAGAATAGCTCTATGGGAGGCAGGCTCTCAGGATGGCCTGCCAGTGTCCCCCTCCGCCACCCCCAGACTCAGTGTCTCCGTCAAATGGCTTGACAATTTGTATACCCCTCTCCCATCAAGGATGTCTTCATTTGGAAAAGATCAGCTCTAGTATCAACAAAACTCACCTGCCATGTCCCTCCCTCTTTCCTTCCTCTGTATCTAACCTTAGGTTTCCCCCCTTCCCTCCCATTTCTAACTCTCTCCCTCTTCCTCCCTGTTCCTTCTATTTCCCATCCTTACTCATAAATTTAGGAAGCAGAAGTGGTTAGGGGGCAGGGAATTGGTGTCAGACTCATTGATGTCAGATCATTACATTCATCTGCCTTCTACCACCGACGACGTGACCTTGAGCAAGTGGTTTAACCTCTTAGCGTCTCGGGCCCTTCATCTGAAAAATGAGGGCTACCGTGAGGATTAAATGAAATATGTAAGTAAGGTACTTAGACTAGTGCTTGACACATGGTAAGCACTAAAGATGTATTAGAAGTAACTATTAAATTCATAATGAACCATAATGGGGACTCAAAAAAGTTCCTGATGGAATGGTCATGCATCTGTTAAGAGCAGGCCGCTGACGAAGGAAGCGGGGTTGCCGGATCGCGCGCTAGTTCTGTTTTGAATTCGAGGAATCTCCGTATTGTTTTTCCATACTGGCTGCACCAATTTACACTCCTACCAACAGAGCACAAGGGTTCCCTTTTCTCCACTCACCAATACCTGTATCTTTTGCCTTTTTGATAACAGCCATCCTGACAGGCATGTGGGCTGATGCCTCACTGCAGTTTTGATCTGCCTCTCTCTGAGAATTATCTTGTTGAGCATCTTCCCATCTACCTGTCGGTCATCTGTGTGTCTCCTCTGGAGAAGTGCCTACTCAAGTCTTTCGCCCATTTTAAAATCCAGTTACTTATTTATTTCGATGGAGAAATATGGTATACACATTTATATATACAAAGGAATATTATTCAGCCATTTGCAACAACAGGGATGAACCTGGTGGACATGATGCTGAGTGAAATAAGCCAGTGGCAGAAGGACAAATATTTACATGGTCCCCCTTACAGGTATTAAAAGAGTCAAGCTCATAGAAACACAGAGCAGAATGGTGGTGGCCGGGAGCTTGGGAGAGGGGGAAATGGGGAGTTGCTATTCGACGTTATGGGTATAAACCTCCAGTTATTCGAGATGAATAAGTTCTAGAAATCTGCACAGCACTGTCCCCATAATTAAGAAGGCTGTAGTGCGCACTTAAAAATTAGTTGAGAGTAGCTCTTTCGTTGTGTTCCTAACACAATATTTCAAAAGCCTCTTTTATTAGTTTTTTAAATTTTAGTTTTCAATTACAGTTGACAATATTATTTTGTATTGGTTTCAGGTGTACAGCATAGTGGTTAGATAATCATATATTTTACAAAGTGATCCCCCTGATAATTCTAGTGCCCACTTGGCACCATACACAGTTATTACAATATTATTGACTATATTCCCCTATTCTGTACTTTATATCTCTGTGACTATTCTGTAACTACTCAATCCCTTCACCTTTTTCACCCAGTCCCTTGCCCGGACTTAACTGGCTTACCTCATTAAAACATGTGGAGAGTATTCACCCATTACACAGACAAGGAAACTGAGGCTCAAAGAGGTTAACTTACCAAAGATGACATAGAAATTGAGTTGCAGAGTGGAGCCTAAGAGTACAGAGCATCTGGGACAGCCAAACCCTTTCTTCTATGTCTTTTTTTTTTTAACTTATCTTTATTGTTGAAAGTATTATAGATGTCCTCCTTTTTTTCCCCATTGCCCCCCCCCTCCCCCAGGCCTTCACCACACTATTGTCTGTGTCCATAGGTTATGCATATCTTTTTTCTTTAAAAAAAAAGTTTTTTATTGATTTCAGAGAGAAGGGAGAGGGAGAGAGATAGAAACATCAATGATGAGAGAGTCATTGATCAGCTGCCTCCTGCAGGCCCCCCCACTGGGGATCGAGCCCACAATCCGGGCATGTGCCCTGATCAGGAATCGATCCGTGCCCTCCTGGATCCTAGGTCGATGCTCAGCCTCTGAGCCACACTGGCCAGGCTGTGCATATCTTTTTGAAGGGTCCTCCCTCTCTGACGTGTCCCTCTAGTGAGCACACCCCCTCCAGGGACTTGTTCCTTGGAGGCTGCTCTGAAGATATTTTAGCAATAATCCTGTCCTTGAGAGATGACTTTGCCTTAACATGCATCTTCCTGATGGAGTCCTTTGATTCCACCCCTGCCTCAAGCCGGCTTAATTGCCGAGACTGTGGGGGGAATCTCACCACCTCCTCAGTTCACCCAGCAGGATCCAGACCCTTAACAAGGCAACTTTCTGACAAAGTATGTTATGTGGCCACTGACAAAACTTTCCTAGAAGGGGATTGGAGGGGGGGATTAAAAGAATGGAGAGGGAAGACAAAGAGATTTCTTTTCATTGATTTCTCTGCCAATGAGAAGTCTTTAAAAATCACTTTTTAGCTGCAGCCCTCAGATGCATCAGCTGTTAGGCTGAGGGAGGGAGAGAAAAAATCAAACTCTGAATCAGATCAAACTGTGATCTTTCATTCGTCTGAACAGGCAGCAAACTCGGTAAACAGATAGAAATTCAAACTAAGGGAAGAAGGAGCTATCTGAGGTGGGGTTGGCCTCGGGCAAAATCGTGAGGCTGGCAAAGTCTGACTTCAGAACCCCGCCGTGCGCCCCCCTCCCCGCCCCAGGCGGAACCTGCCTTGAGCTAGGAGAGGAAAAGAGAAACTTGGCATTGCCTCCCTCTCAGTGTCACCTTCTGCTTCCTGGTAGACCTCCTGTCACTTGTCCCATCCAGCCTTGGCGTCATCTGTCCCATTACTATTCTCTGCTGCTAGCAGCCAAGCCCCAGGAGGTGCTGATAGTTAAAGCAACTGTTAATTAACTGATAATAAAAATCTAAGCTGTAGGTTTCCCCTCCCCACCAACCCAAGGATAGTTGAGATTTGAGAAAGGTTCTTGGAGAGCCCAAAGTCTTCAAGATGTAGACTTTGATGGTGGGCTAGTAGGCGATGTGTTGATTGCGGGGTTTGATGGATGCTGGGAGGCGCTGCCAAGCTCCCCCTTCAGAAATGAAGGATCTGTCACCCTTGCTGCTGAAGAACTTTTAAAAGAGCGCGCTTTGCAATCTGCCCCTTTCACGGATTGCCTCAGCTGAAGAGAGCTACCTCACCCAAGGTCATGCCCAAGGTCAAGTGCCCTTCCTGGGCAGCCGGCAATGACTGATTAACAGAGAGTAAGCAGGCCCAGCCTTCTTGCTGAGACAGCCCCAGAGACAAGTTTGGGAAATCATCCCATCTTCAGAACTCCCGCTAAGGTTGGCTGAGGTTCCTGTTGAGACTAAATTACAGCTCGATTTCCTTCTCTTTGCAATGCTGCTCCCTTCCCTCCTCCCCACAGGTATCGATCCCGAGAGCTCTCCCTAATAAAGCTCCTGCATGCCAATGGATACCAGTTGTGGGGGTGTTATGGAGGGTGTAAAGAGGGAACTAAAACTAAATCCCTACTTCATCATTTTACCTGTAACCACCATATAATTCAACCCAGCCTTTGGTGAATTCCCCCATCATGGATCTAAGTGACTTACTGATAGTCCTAAGGGGTAAAATCCACGTAACAGCATAGAGAATGTGTGGTCCCTGCCCTCAAATAACAGCCCTGCTCAATTTGGGCGGCCACTCTCCCCAGCCCACATGTTTTTTTCCCTTTCCTGCCCTTTCTGTTGTAGCACAAAGCCGCTCTATCCCAAAGGCTTCCCGTGTCTTTTTAACTCTGCAATCACCCAGCAGTTGGAAAGACCTATTAATATTTTAGCTCAATCTTCAATTGCAGGGCCACGATCCTCACTGAACACAAACTATCTGTCTACCAAAAAAATGCACCCAAGTGTCTCAAAAATGCCCTTTGGGCTACAAAATGAGACGGTACTTCAGGACCTGGGAGAGCACCCTCCCAACACCCAAGTCAACACAAAATCGATTTCTCCAGGACCTCTTCCAACCTCGCAGGACTGAGGGTACAGGAAGAGTGGTTCCCCGAAAGGAAAACAGGTCCTGTGACCAGAGGAAGAGGGAGCAGGTGGTGGACGGACAAAAATAAAGATGTCTATCATACCAAGGGCCACGTTATGACTTCTATGGGTCTTACGCGTTTCTGTCTTCCTCCACTAAAAAATACACACACACACACCACATTTAAAATTATATTTTACCATAAAGATAAACATAACCCAGGCCAGATTATATTCGTGTTTTCTTCTGACTTTAGAAGAAATTTTAACACTTTTGTCGACTGTAGGCACTGCACCTACTGTGCCGATGGATAAATCAGTCTTGACAACGCCTCCTCTCAGAAGGAAACCTTTCGAACAGAAACTTGTGCTCCTGTGCTGCCTTCCACTCCATCCTCATGAGCTCTCATGAGGAGGGGCAGCCAATTTTCCTGACAACCAACCTGGAGAAAAGGCGGCCGAGGAAATGATGGGCTTCTTCATAAGCTTAATCTTGCTGAAGGGGTTTACCTGCCGGAATGCCTTCATCTGCTTCCCGAGTTCACATTCATTAACTGCCCAGGCCCTGAACGCTGCTGACAGCCCCCTCCGCAAATCCCTCGCCTGCCATAACCCAAGTTATACTCGTGGCTATTGTTTTTAGGATTACACAAAGTCAGTAACCTTTTACTTTCTTCCCTCCATAGATTGAAGAGAGGTGAACCGAGGGGATGTTTTCACGAAGGAAAAAAACAGAGAGGCACGCTGAAAATGACCCTGAATGCTTTGAGCCCAGAAGTCCAAAAGGAACTTTCTGAGGTTATCTGGGAATGCTCTTGTCTCTAGTAATTCACCCTAAATCACTCTGGGCAGAGGGTCACTTGTCAGCTTGGTGTGGTGCACACATTCCCATCTGTCAGCCACGGTGGCTTTTCCATATTTGTGTATCAACTATAGTATTATTTATTAAGCTTTTGTTTACTTTAAACCAATGCACTCTTTTCCACATAAACTCACTGTAAGCAACACCATCCATGAGCTCAAAAGTCTGATATACCAGTTATATTTTTCCTGATATTAAAGCTACTCAGATAGAAAATATGTATAGATGCACATCCTAAAACCTTTATGAGTGCCCCCAGTCACATGTATACGCCTGGTAGGATACCTGCCACTAATTAGCTGTGTGACTTTAACAAGTGGCTTACCCTCTCTGAGCGTCGGTTTGCTGGCCCAGCTGCCCTCTAGAGGTCTATGATCCTGATATTTGAGGGATGTGTTTAGGCAGCTGAATTTTGCAAGATTGTATCCCACTTCCCCACACACATCTTTTCTAATTTTTAACTTTCTGAGTATTAATTTTTTAATGAGGAACAGCTTATATAAACTTTGAAAATAAAATATATCTTGAATTACTCTTTCTCCCGAATTCTCTGTATTCCAAATCTATTGGACTTTCTCCCCCCAGGATTTCTGTCCCCCCCCAAGTTCCTTCAAAACTCCAGAGGTTTTGCACTTGCTGTTCTCTCTGGAGGTAATGCTCTTCCCACGAGAATTAACACTTATCCTTCATATCTCAGCTCAAATGTTCCTTGCTTGGGGACGCCTTCCCAACCTCTTACCACCACTTCTACTATAAGTGAGGTCTTCCTATTAAATGCTTCCATATCATTCTGTTTCTCCAGGTGTAATTTTTTTTTTTTTTTTTTTTTAATTTGGGGAATCGTTGTATTTTACTTCCTTCCCACAGTGTTTCCAGAAATTTCTATAGTGCCTGGCACACAGTAGGCACTCAGTTTGTTGAATGAATGAAATTTCCAGGAGGTAATTTCATATAAATCCACATTGCTTTTGGTAACCTATTCCAGGGTGTCGCAACCTTCTCAGCCACAAAAAAATGTGCTTGACATCTCACCTAAATTCTTCCTTACTCTCGGCAGAGAAAACATTTTACTAATCGAGTTATACCTGAACGCTGCCATCTTCGAGCGCCAAGGAGAAATTACAAGCTGCTTCTCTGAAGGAGCCCTGGGACTTCCTTCCCCCCCCCCACGCGAGGCAAAAGCCTAATGTTCTCCGCGAGTGTTAATACTGAATGAAGCTTCCTGTTACCTGGTTCAATGCAATTATCTACAAAGCTGGTCAAAAAACGCTCAGCCAGAGGTGGTTTAGGAACAAAGGGGAAGAGAGAACATGATTTGAGCAGCAAGGAGGCAAGCAAAATCCATCATGGTTAATTATTTGCTCTTAATTGTCAGGAAATGAAGGATGGGTAGAAGGGGGTTTAAATGGAATAATACGGAAAGTGTTCTTCTACCCAAACACTGTAACCAAATTTGCAAGTGAGACTTTTCACATCCACGGGTTGTTAATTATCTAAACACGGGTCCCTTGGAGCTGCCTGAGTGAAGATTAATTAGTTTTTGAAGTAATAGCTAAATTGATGCAGGGAAGGAGTTCAGACTCCAAAATAATGGCTGAAAATTAGCCGTCCTCTTTCTTCATTTCTCTTCGCTGCGTTCCTAGAGGACATTTATCTCTGCTGCTTTTGCAGAGGGGGCTCGTTAATCAACCGGGCAGATGGGCCTTCCCAAGTCTGTGACGCGGGAGGAAAACGCAGCCCCGCACAGCACTCGGGAGAGGAGCCGGGGCTCTGCGCAGCCTTCCCCCCAGGCCGGTCAGGGCCAGGCGCGCCCCTGGCGATCCGAGCGCCACAGGGCACCACCGGCTCTCCCAGGGCTGCAGCTCTAAAACTATGCCCTTCATCCGAAGAGTGTGGCTGTAAAGCCCGTAAACAACTGAGCACAGCCCGTGAACCCGTATCCCAAACCCAGGAGACCACCCGAGCAGGCTTTCCTGGGGGCAGGGGCTGGAATCGCCTCCGCATCATAACCCTACGCCAGCGTCCACAGGCTACTCCAGTGGGTGCCAGGAGTTCCTTCCCGATTCTCGGGATCGAGGCCCCTGGAGGCATTAGCCAACTTGAAAGCCCCTTCGCCTTGGACCGTCATTCTCTGTGTCCTGTGCCCACTGGATCCTCGGCTTCTTAAAGACATTGCTCAGTCTTCTGCGCTCAGTTTCCAGGGCAGTTTTTCTGCCATTTGGGCCCTGCTTTTGTTCCATTGTTGGGCTGGAGGTTGGAGCATAAAGAGGGAGGCCCAGATCCTTCGGGAAGGAGGGGAGAGGTACACACCCTGGCCTCTCCCATGACTTATCAAAAAGGCAATCCGATCTATCACACCGCCAAGATTAATCCCCATACGGCCTCCGCTATGCATCAGTATGCTAAAGGAACATCTACCCCCACTGTTCTTCTAGCCTTGGTACAGGCCACGGGAAGGTGCGGGTGGAGGGCGAAAAGTGTGTCCCTCCCCTCCTCCACCATAATAATCGTCACACTGTATTTTGATTAGTTTTATACAATCTGCTTCTCCTAGGAGACTGGGAGCTCCCTGAGGGCACCAACTATGTTTTATTTTTCTACACATCTAAGTGTCCTCAAGGCACTAGCAGAGGGATGGGGGTGGGTGCCATATGGTGATGTGCTCCACTGGAATAAAAGCTGCTGCCACGGGCAAAAAAAGAGCATTTTAAACCAAATCCACGTTTGCCTCCAACAGATTGCATCTGCCCAACGCTCTGTTCAGTTGTATTTATGCGACAGAAGACAAAAGGCACCAAATGGGAGTTTGGGCAACAGAAAGCTCGGGCCGGTCAGAACGATGGGTCTGCATGCAGCTCAATTGGAAGCTTTGGGTGCTCGCCCTGCCTTTGGCGTGCAGAATAATGTATGTTAATTGTAGGAGATTCTGAAAATGCAAGGAAGCATAAATAATTTTTTTAAATGCATGTGATACCAATGCCTAGGAATAAACACCATAACTCTTTCCATGATGGACCAGTCCTGGCCCTGGTCTCGGACAGTGCTTGGCTGGATCTTCTTGTTAATTCGACTCTGCTCCATGCAGTTTCTGCCAGGTCCTCTCCTCAATGCCCCTCCCATGCCCGTGGCCACCTCCGCTTCCCTCCAGCCACAGTGACTCTCATCTCTGGTGGACAGCAGGCAATGTCCCCTGCTCCTTTCTCCATTCCATGTCACATGCATGGTTATGGCATAAACTCCACACCCTCCCTTTCAATTATCGCGAGACTGTTTTGTAAACCCCCAAATGTGTTACTATGTTCCTGTTATGTCCACTCTAATTCTCCTCGAGGCCAAGTAAATGCCTCTGACTAATTAGGGAAGCATGTGTTCTAGGAAAGAGAGAAAATAAAATACCACACACACACACACACACACACACGTTTCTGCATTTCATCAAGTCTAAGATGCTGGTAATTACAAGGCACGGCATTTTTAAAATGTCTGTTGAAGCAGTGCACACGTAAAATGTATAAAACATAACTGTAAACCTGGTGAATAGTTACCAAGCGAGCACCTGTGTGGCCATCAGCTAGGTCAAGAAACACAGTGATGTCAGCCTTTCAAAGGTCCCCTCTCACGGTCCCCCGTCCTCTCAGAAGATAGCACCCGCCTTGACTCATTACACTGTATCTTGGTTGTGCCTGGTTTTCGGTACTTTATGTAAATAGCATCGTGCATTATATATCCCTTTGCTTATGACTTCTATCATTCAACATTATATTTGTGACATTCGTCCTTCACTTGCCACTATTTTATGTAGCCCTAAAAAAGAAAAAAACACTACCAAGTAAACTATGGCACAAAGCTTTCGTATCACTTAACCTTTTTTTTACGTTATACCTATTTAAAGAGTTCTTTTAGACTTACCCAGACTTTTATTACCATTATTTTCATACAGCTCTCTGGGCTGACTCACCTCTTCAGTTTGGCTTCTCCATTCTCTGCTTCTCTGTATAACCTACACCATGTATGAAATTCCCTTAGTAGTAAAACCTCAGAAGGTTTCCGTTTGTCTGATCAGAGCCCTGACCCATACGCCCCAAGTCTCTGCAACCTCGTGCTAGGGGAGGTAGCCAGGTATTAAGGGAAAGAAGCACAGGGGATCGGCCTTTGTTGAGTCTAAAGGGCTGGGGGGCTGAATTGGACACTGAGCCTGTTTGCTCAGCAGGAAACCAGAGCTTCACATACACATTCCAGGGGACTACGACTGCCACCAAGGAGACTTAATCCCTCCAAGCAGACAGGGAATCTCGCCAGTAGCAGTGCCCGCCCTCTGGTACTGGACTGTTGCGGGGCAGAAGGGGAAGGTAAGCAAATGCGTGGTAGAAATCAAAATGGCAGGGGGTGGGGGGGCTGCTTGACCCTAGAGGCCCGTCAGTCTAACCTGGGAAAGGGACCACTGGCCAGGGGATGGACCCATCAGAAACCCATGAAAGCTTGGGAAGTTGATTGGCTATTTTGAAAAAGCTCCTGGTTTTTCCCAAGCCCATAAAAGAACACAATTTCCACCGGCAACACTTGTACAGTCTCTTGCCCTGCTTGCTGAGCCTAACCTTTCCTCCAAGACTGTGAGCCGAGTGTAACCTCCCCAATGTGATCTCTATTGTCAAGTCCTTTCACTCGGGTTGCAGTAACAGCTTGCTTCCCCTGGCCCAAGGTTTGGGGAAATGTCTTCATTATTATTTTTATGAGTGGTAATAATAGAGCTAGTATTTATTGAGCAGTTACTATATGCAAAGCACTACACATGCTTCATCTCATTTACTTTGCAATGTAACTTTATCACTTGGTACTACTATCCCCATTTGGCAGATGACAAACTTGAGACTCAGGGACCAAGGTGATGCCTTCAGGAAGGGCAAGCCCAAGCTGGTGTGACTCCATGCTCTTAACTGTCCCACTCTACTGCCTGGGAATCCAGTCCCGTTCCCCCCTTCACGCTGTCTCCTGACTATGCCCTCAGAGCCAATGCCCGGTTCTCTGGGAAGCTTTGAGAGCCTTCAGAAGCTGGCGTGTGCATTCTCTGGAGGGGTCTTTGAGTGTTTGGGCCAGCAGGCTGCACCTTGCGGCTGCTTCCAAGGTGGTATATGCGTGCATGGGGAGTGACCTTGAAATCTGACATGAAGTCGCTCTGTGTCAGCTGCCACTGCAGTGAGAAGCCGGCCACACAGCTCTGCAGGGGACCAGGGGAGACGTGAAAGGCACACCGAGTTGGGCTGAAGGAGGTGTCATTAATCAGGCGGAGGGGCCATCAGCACCAAGGGAGTGTCTGCTCAACAAAATGGGAAGCGTGACCCGATCGGCACTGTGAGGAGACCTCCTGATGTACGTGACCTTAGAAAAGCCCATTTTAGAGCAAAAATAAGTAATGAAATGAGGTCGACACCCATCTCTTCATCATGCTTGTGTGTTTCTGGGGAAACTGCAGCTAATGGAGCGCTGCTTGACGCTGAGCTTCACAATCAGATGCACAGAGAGGTGCCTCCACAGGGGTTCCGATCAGACCTCAGCCCTGTCAGCCACCAGCCGCCAGCCTCACAGATCCAGCTGTTTAACATTTGCAAACCAATATCTATGTTTTAACATGGCCCAAGCATCAGGTACTGGACAGAGGGCCATGCAGGGATGAAACTGACACAGTTTGATTTGACCAAGTTCCCTGATGCGGGCAGTGGTGGAGAAGCAAAGGCAAGGTGCCCTGGGGAGCAGACAGGGTACATATCTGGCGGTTTCCTTTCTGGGACTCCCCACATCAAATACCCAATGCTAACAGGACACTGCTGCGGTACCACAGGAAGGCGCACCTCCAAAGTCCCATTCATTCGTTCATTCACTATTTAACAAGTATTTACTGAGCATCTACTCAGTAGGATAATCCCAGACATCCTCCATTAGGGAAGACCTTCCCCATATTCTGTCCCGTTCCCTCAAGACCTTGCTTTCTGGTCACTTGTTTCATTCTGCCCAAGAAGTATTAATTGAGCACCTACTCTGTGCCAGGCACTACAGTTGAATATACAGCAGTGACCAAGACAGATGCAGACACTGACATATGGTGGAAAGAGTAACGGATTTAGAGGCAAGAGATTGACTTTGAACAAGATGGTGAACTCCTCAGAACATCTCTCCCATGTAATAAGACAGGATGATCCAACCCACTTCACAGAGACATTATGAATCTCAGAGATAAAGAGAGTGAAAATGACTCATTACATCTACAAAAACCTTATTTCTAAATAAGGTCACATTCTGAGGTTCTGAGTAGATATAAATTTGGGGGGACACTAACCCACTAAATTATACTGTATTATCAATTAATTAGTATTTTTAAGGTTTGACTATATGTTTGTGATTCTTATTCATCAACCACCCTATAAACTCTTTAAGATCAGGAAGCCTGGAAAGTATTTTCTCGGGTTTCCATTTTCACCAACATGTAAATATCTGTTGAATGAATGAATGAACAAATGAACAAACTAAGGAGTAATGATAGGGGGTTGCAAACTCAAGGGCCAGGCTGGGAAAAGAAATGATGGCAAGAGAGGGCGTGATGGGGTGAACTGGAGGGCGTTGTTACTCAATTCCAGCCAACTCTCGCCATTCTGGAATCAAGCTCAGAGTTACCAGACCTTTTAATCTTTCAATAGAAGCAGAAAATGTGGCTTTTTATGTGAAATCTTTCAAGTTTTAAGTGCCGGCAATCGAAATACACTGGAGAGCTGAATCTGGCACACAGACCAACAGTTTATAACCTCTACGTAAGACCTGAGGAGTGGCTCTGATGGTGTCATTTCAGACAGGCCAATGATAAAGACATCTTTGAGATGGCTGGCCTTGCAGTGTCTCTCCTCTGCCTACATGCGGGTTGGGTATTTGTGGAGCCCTGCAAAGATTTGCAAGGGGAGGGTTCCTCATCAATTCATGCATTCAAGAAAGATTTATTGAACCTCTACTCTGTGTGACGCTATGTGTAGGCTGAGCACACACACGAGGCCAACACAGACATAATGCCTCCCCTCAAGGAGCCTGGAGAGGGAGAGAGACACTAAACTGATCATTATCTGAATAACTCCTTAATCATAACTATAGTGAAGCGAAAAGAAGACGGGCAATATTTTCCTCTCTCCGTTTTTCGGTGATTTTTGTTTTGTTCGTTTGAGAATAGAGCTATGTGGCCTGAGTCACTTTGAAAACCTGCAGAACCCAAACAAGAGGACAGAATTCTTTAAAAAGTGAATGGGAATTAGTAACCACAGCTACACTTAGTGGACGTCGACTATGTAGGCATCACTGTGCCAGACACGTCAGATGCGTTTTCTTTCACTTTCAGGACAATTCTGCAGGGTAAATATTATATCCACTTTCTAAAGAAAAAACACTAAGGCTGAGGGAGGTTAAGTAAATCACTCTGGATTAGGACACAGCATTTCTGTTTACATTCCACTGGCTACAAGTCAGTCACATGGTGACGCCTATCGCACGGGAGGCTGGGAAATGTAGTCCGTCTGGGTGTCTCCGAAGAAAGGAACCTCGTTTGGTGATCAGCTAGGACCCCTGCCACAGGGCTTCCCGTTTATTCGGGTTGTTATCTTTTGGGTACTTGCAAAAGTTCACCCAAGCTTCCCTTCCCTTCTGGTGTGTTCAAGGAGCTTTGATTCGTGTAACTTACAGTTTTATATTTATAGTACTAGCTATTTCAAGTCTGTGTAACTGCTTCGCACTCTGATTATCTTGCATGCTTTGCAGAGGCCGGAGGCTTGGGGAAAGACATGCTTTCTTTTCCATGGATTAGAAATGAATACAGCCCTCTAAGCAATCTTGCCAAGGACTAAGAAAATGATATAAAGAATGAAAAGCTTTCAAAAGGAAGGTATTACTCACATAGTCATCCAGGGCTAGGTGTGCGAAGGAGATATGAAAAAACCATAAGCCAATTTCAAGCAAATGTCATTCAAGACTCTTAAGAGGTTCCCTCTTCTTGAGTGTCCCTTTATGACACATTGAAAATTTTAGGGTACATCAATAACTATCATGATCTGCCATTTCCCTTAAAAACCCTCCTTGTGAAATTCCAAGTTGCTAACCCTAAAACAGTATCTTCTAGAAGATGGTATTGAGTGTGTCTGGGTTTATTTTATGTTGCCCTTTCTATAAAGAACTCTTGCCCTATTTACTACCAGCAAAGGGTACTCAGCGAAAGTGTCCCAGGCAGGAGTATCCTGCCCCCATTTAGTAAATAAATTGTCTATAGCCTTAAATGCATGCCCTGCAAGGGGATTTACTCAAACTGTGTTTTATGGAATACTCTTCTTGTGTGTTAATAACTGTTCGGAAAGAAAATGAGAAGCAAAGAAGGGACTCTGGAGGAAAAACAAGGTGAACAAATTGGGTTAAAGAAATATAAAGAGGTTTCTTTCCTGCAGGACTTTCAGAACTCTGTGTGCTAATTCTGGATTGAATATTGAAGAGAGAGCACAGGTTGACTGGAGACAGACACAGCTGCTATCCTTTCAAATGGACATAAGACGCCTACAGGGAGTGAGCATGCCTCGTATTTACATATACGCATATGTCATTCTTCTGAGTTCGAAAAGCAAAGGCTACTGCTCAGCTCAAAATATTCCTCGATGGGATTTGGATACATTCCCTGATCTCCCCAGTGTAAGTCAAGGGTATGGAAAAAACTTCTTCATTCAAATTAAGAACAGAAGCACTGGGGTCAAAAGATCTGGGTTCAAAACCTTACTCTTCCACTCACTAGCTATGCAACCTTGGATAAGTTAACTAATCTCTCTGAGTACTATTTCTTGATTCTCCATTTCCATGGGTTATTATCGTATATTTCCCAGATTTATATGGCATGGAAACCTTTTAACACAAAATAGCCATTAGCATCTCAAGGAATACTGAAGAACCAAGCCACTTTTTTTTTTTCTTTCAGGCAGGGAGTTCTTGTCACAGCAGCCCTAATGGAATTCCCTCTTCTCTTCTTGCATAAATCACAACTATAATATATCACCTTTGACATCCGACTCTGATTTCTTTAGGGGACTGCACTTTATAGATGCACACACGAAGCAACCTGAGTGCCGCACTCTTCCAGAATTCTGTGATTTTTTTGTTTCCAATCTCTTAGTTTTTGTCCCCCAAATTGACAGCATTTCTTAGCAATTCATCTTTTCAAAGCATTGAACTTAGTGTTCATGGAAATCACTCTTCTCTTTAAACTCTTGTATTCTGTCTGTGACTTGTAATACTTAATTAAAATCTACACTGATAATAGAGCAGAAGGTAGGAGCCATGATCTTCCCCCAGATGTCTGTCTGCCTGACTTGCTCCCTCATCTCCTTCCTGGGGCAAGTCCTAAGTTCCTGGCCCTATGAAGGTGGTAAAAATGCCACTTAGCCTCTTTGTCTCTCATCACACTTGGAATTGTCAAATGCTGGTCTCAACTCCTTAAACCTCCAGCTGTGGAGCTGCCAGTGCTGATCTATGTTTGCAGAGGTTTAAACACATGGGCAGACATGGTGAGGAGAACTTATATCCAGAAAATGGGCGGGGACAGAGACTCTACTCCTTTATTCACTTCCAAATTGTTTGGTTGTTCTTATAAAACCAGATTGTTTAGTATTTGCAGAGTGCCTGACGTGCATCATCTCATGTAACCTTCTTAGCATCCCTACTAAGTAGGTTCCACCTTAATCCCCAGTTTGCCTGTGAGGAAATGAAAACATAGACGAAGTAACTTGTCCATGTTCCCAAAACCAAGAAGCGATGGAACCAGACCTTGAACTCAGGCAGCCAGCTGGTTCCAAAGCTGCCAGTGTCTAACCACCGCACACAGAGCCACCCATCATGACTCCTGTCGAAAGCACTGAATTAGTTTTGTAATGTAAAAACATGGTGCAACATGAACATAAAATAATATTTTAAATAATATATATTTTATATATCAAAAATATATATTAAAAGAGTCTCACGTCCAACACTGTAGGGCACTATCTCTACTGGCTAAAGCTGCCTCCAGCCCACACCAGAGAGAAACAGGGCTCCACTGGCCCCTCCTCATTTCCCTCCCTGGCCTTTTCACGCTCTCCTGCACAGAGGAAAAATGACCTGGGGTCTGTTCTCAGATGTGTCTAGGGGCCAGACTACTGCCTGAGCCACATCGGTCTGCCTGTTGTTACCATGTCAACTCGGTCCTTTGTCCACGGCATGGTGACCAACTCCCATTACTCACTCTGTCCTTTCCTGTCCAGCTGTGCCAATAAAATGATTTATCAACAGGAGCTCAGGACAAGCTGCCAGGCTCTGGGCAGAGGAAGAAGATACGGGAATTTATTTTTATGAAATAAAGGCCTGATCCCAAAGGACACGTCACAATCTCAAATGCCTTTCCCACAGCTCTGGGTATTGCATTCATTCACTCATTCATTCATTCATTCATTCAACAAATATTTACTAAGGACTAGAGCTGAGTCAGTCCTATGGGACTCGGTAGTGAGCAAAAGAGGGACAATCTCTGCCCTTCTGGAGTCACAGACCTGGGGGAAGGCAGACTCAGAACAAGTTACTTACAGGTGCATTTAAGTAAGCAGGTGATGTTATCAAGGCAAGAGGCAGGGGCCTCAACTGGCCCGGGGGAGAGAGAAGGCCTCTCTAAGGATGTGATTCATGAGCACTGAAGGGAGCAAGGCTGCTGATGACCAGAGTATTGAGGGGCCAACAGACACAGGTGCCCATGACCCTTGGATCTCTGTACTTAAAGTGGTACCCCCACACTTATGTAAAACTCATATTCATTCTCATTCATAGTCTCTCCCTCTCTCTCTCTGAAAAACTCTCCCCAACCTGGCCTCTACTCAGAGGTGGGAGGAGGGGAACTAGGTCTGGCTAATGTTGATTTCCTAAACCTTTCTGTCTCAAGCCAGATCAATACTTTGCATTAAAAATGTGATAAATCACCACCCTTATTATCAATGCCTATTCTGCCACCTGTTCCAGGGAAGTGATTAATGCTGCTCACTAATATTTCCAGTTATCCTTCTTTCAGTGGCTCCTCCACTCTTGATTTAGACATAGTCACATGACCTGCCTTGGCCAGTAAAATGGGAGCAGGAGTGAAGCATGTCACTTCTGGATGGAAGCATTTCAGAGCTATAAACAATTCTCTCCGACTTCTCCTGCAACAATCATGGGAGCATGTTAGCTCCTGTTGATATGGGAGATGATTCATGGTATCAAAGCAGACTGAAATGCTGCATGCATCACAGAAGGCAATTGCCCTGGAGCATCGCCAAGACTGCAGCAGACTTTGCCTTGAATGCAAGATAAACTTCTACTGTGAACCCACTGGTTGTCTGTTATAGCAGCCTAGCAATGCCTGTCCTGACTAATATACCATGTTTCCAACCCAAACAGCGGATGGTGAAAGTGAAAACAAAAAGCACTCACTAGCTAATATCTCAGCAGGTCATCTGTTCAGGGAAGATTGTGCCCATTCTCCAGGCTTCAAATGATGGCGGCCTGGTTTGTAGAAGTGGTGGCCTCAAAAATGACAGAAGTGGACAGAATGGCTATGCAGGGAAAAGAGACAGGTCTTGGAGACAGATCAGACTGGGAGGATGAGAAGACAGATGTGTCAGGTGATGCCCTGGTCTCTGGCTTAGGGAATTAGGGAAATGGCAGATCCATTAAATGAGATACAGAGCACTGACGAAGCATCTCCCTCTCCTAAGAGTTCTGAACACGCCAGGTTACAACAACTGGGACAGGCAGCCTTTACTTGGGTGAACTCCTGATTTCAGTTTGCAAGTCTGAGGACGGGCTTCCTCAGTTACATGGTAGATGCTCCAGAGCAACAGCCAAGAGGACTCTGCTATAATCACTCCCATTTATAATCATCAGGAAAGTACCAAACTACCAGGAAAAACACTGTACTCCAGAAACCACTGGTATTTGAGCAGCTGCCAGAGCTGCCAGTGCTGAGGGTTTGATGGATGGAGAAGGCTGAGAAGAGAGTCTGATTTAATTGTTCATTGTATCGACTAATTACATGGCGTTCATTCATCAACACGACATGGAGAGAGGGAGAAAGTCCCAGTCCAGGCCTGGCCTTGTGGTCAGTGCTGCAGAGACAAAAGTGAATAAGCTACTGTGGTTTCATGAGGCAGGTTATGGTCTAGTTACAGGAGGTATCTCAACAGGCTTTGTCCTGGAGTGTCTTCCCCAGAGCCATGGGGTCCCACAGTCCTGCTGTCAAGTCCTCCTCTGCATACTGCTGTGTGATGTTGGGCACCCAAACAACCTCTCTGAGAGCTGCTGTCTTTAGATGATGATGATGATGATGATGATGACAGTATCTACTTCCCAGGGCTGCTTTGAGTCTTACATAAGCCAATTCCTGCAGAAACTCTTAGTCTCTTCTGGGAGAGACAAACTTGATAGATTTCCTCCCTGACTGGTCCAAATATGTTGAAAGGGGATTTAGACAACTGACAAAGAGTTGAGGGCTGAGTTAGTGGAAAGCATGTAGATAACAAAGCCAAGGGGAAAACAAGGCAATTATTAACTTCAGAGAGAGCAAAAGGTGTTGCAGGAGGGGAAAGTAATCTGAGTGGATGGCAGCCTCGGCAGCTCACATTTACAGTTAGGGTAATATGAACATGAGTATTGAGTAAAGGCAGGCACAGGTGGGAGCGGAAAGAGGAGAGCCAACTCCTCATCTGCCCCCAAGAGAAGCCAAGGGATAAAGTCAAGAATGGAGTCATCAAGAAGTCACAACACATGCAGACTATTTAGAGACATGTAGGTAAATAAAATAACCCCCACGAAAGGGGGAAAGTGGTTGCTTCTGGGAGGGGGAAGGGAGGTATAATAACCTTTGCACAAGTACTTGAATCTAAACCAGGGTTTCTCAACCTTAGCACCCCAGACGTGTGGGACCAGATCATTCTTTGTGTCGGGAGATGTTCTATGCACTGTAAGATGCTTAGCAGCATCCCTGGTCCCTGCCCACAGGATGCCAGTAGCAAACGACCCCCCGCCAACCCCAGCTGTGTGACCAGACATTTCCAAATGTCCCCTGGGGGAAAAAGCATGTCCCCTCCCCTGTTGAGAACCACTGATCTAAATTAAGTATGTGTATAACTTTACTTTTTAAAATTCCTTTATCAAAATGCTTAGTGCGGTGGCCAATATAAAATGTCCATTCATGTACCATCTGGATTTGCCTTATACCATTGTGTTCCTGCAAAATACATACAGCCTTTTGGGAAACCTTCAAACAGCCCCACAAGGAAGGCAGATCAGGTGAGGCTGCCTCCTTTTTATGGAGGAAGAAACTGAGGTTCTGAGCGGTGCCGTGACCTGCCCAGGCTCACACGGGCAGAAGGTGTTGCAGGAGGGGAAAGTAATCTGAGTGGACAGCAGCCTCATCAGCTCACACCAAGCTGCTGGAACACGGCCCTCTGGCTCCATCTCTTGCCTCTATCATTTTCCAAACTGGACACAGATTCTACCTTGAGGAAGAGTTTAAACCTACAACTCATCTGATTCCCTGTGGGGCTGGCCTGCTCATCCACATGCGACCACCAGGCATGGGCTGGTGGCATCTCTCAGCTTCCTTGGACAGCAGGAAGCATTGTAATTGGCTGCCCTGTTGCTTTTGTCCCCCTGCCCCGGCTGAGTCACTGCCAGAGATAAACTGGCTGATATTTCAGCTGCGGAGATAGCATCTCCCCACCATCCCCCCTTAATAAGCTTCCAGTCACTGGAGATGGGGAAAACCTTATCTTCTTCTGCAGATGCGCCTACCTGCTTCCCAGCCCCTCCCACAGTTGTGTTTCCAGTGAACAGAATTCCACTCACTTGCTCAAGATTAAAAACAAAACATCCCCCTCAGGGATGGGGTCTTATTTGACATCAGAATGTATCCTTCTGATGTGGAATATCGAGGGCTGATCTTTGTACTGAGTAACTAATTGGGAAATATAGAGCTCAGAGAGGTCAAGTGACTTGCCTAAGGTTGTACGGCATAGGTGGAGAATGACCTTGAATTAAGGTAGGCGGGATAACCAGGGGATCAAAGTCCCAAGAGAGACTCAGGTATGAATTTGGGCTACTTTGCTAACTGCACTGCTCTTGAACAAGCCACTGAACATTTTCTGGGCCTCTGCTTCATCACCTGTAAAATGGGAGTAATAATAGAAGTAGCTATCACCAGGGTTATTATGAAGCTTAAATGAGCTGATATATTTATAGCATATTTAGCACAGTGTTTGGCACACAGTAGACATTCAATAAATGGTATCATTACTATTACTGTTATTCTTTGGAGAAGAAACTCAGTGTACCCCTTACTCTAGGAAACTCCTAAGGTAAATTTGGTAGGTGTGGCTAACAAAAGAGGACATGTACCAGGGTCATTTCTTGTTGCTCAAGGTGTGGCCTGTGCACCAGCAGCAGCATTACTGGGAACCTGTTGGAAATACAGAGTCACTGGCCCCACCCCAGACCTGCTGAATCAGAGCCTGCACTTCAATGAGATCCCCAAGAGATTCGTGTGCACCTTACAGTTTGAGAAGCACTGGTCTAGAGCAATTTTTCTCAACTTTCCCTGTGCACTGGGGTCACCTGTGGGAATTTTTAAAAAATTCAGATGCCTCAGCCCCACTCCCACAGATTTTGATCCATAGATTTGGAGTAGGCTCCCCAGGTGATTCTAATGCATAACAAGGTGTGCATCCCAGGAACAGTGGGGGCTGGCTTGCTTTGGAGTTGGATGGAACTAAGTTTGAAGCTAAGGCCTTTCCAATTCCTAGCTGTGTGACCTTAGGCAAGTTGCTTAACTTCTCTGTTTCTCAATTTCTCCATTGTAACATGGTAAGACCAATCCTTCTTTCTCCCTCTCTGGGTTGTTACAAGAATGGAATTAACACTGACTATGCACAAAAGCCTGACAACACGTTATTGCTAAATGTGAGTACATTCACCCTCTAGTGTGAATCGCCCTGGGCTGAGCCCAGAGATGAGATGATATTATTGTTATCAATATTAATGTGATGAGTAGCAGTGGCACTGTCTTCAAATAGGAAGGATTAGAAACTCACTGTGACATAGACATCTGCGTTGATGCAGGACATGGATTGAGAAGGCAGCCCCGGCAAGGTCAAGGAAATAACAATCCTTGCTGCCACTTATGAAGCACTCACCGTGCACTCAGAGCACTTAGCCGCTCATTTAGAGGAGGCTCGCCAAAGCCCGAAGCTTGGCGGACCACCAGGTAACAGATGTGGAAATGTGTACACGATGGGAAAACACTGCCAGGACTCAGGGGGTTCTTGGCAACAGTGACAGCAGTGGGTCTGGGGGCCAAAGAGTGACTCAGGGCCAATGCCAGAGCCCCAGGTCCCTCACCTGTAGAATAAAGGAAGGTGCTTCCTGGTCCTGCCTGTTTCCCAGGTCTCCTGTGAGAACCAAGGGAATTAACCAAGTGGAACTGTTTCTTAAACCTTCAGTGCTGCTGACATGATACTGGAATTCTATGATTATACAGACACTGTGGATGCCACACAACCTGACCGGAGTGAAGACCTCAGTTCATGCCAGGGATGACTCTGTGGCCTACACAGTCCCAAGAGATGGGATTCCCCAGGAGTATGGAAAATCTCCAGCAAGAGGTCCAGAACGGTGAGCTTGGGCTCCCCTACCCCTGCCAGCTGAACCAGGAGGGCTTGGGCTGGCGAGAAAATAGCCCAACTCCATCCAAGGGGGCTAATATCTGCCTCCCAAAGAGTCTCATGAGAACTAGAAAAACTAAAGCAGCCAGGAACTCCACTCCTTCTGCCTATTTTTAGATCGAGCAGCCTGTACTGAGTTCCATGTTGCATCAAAATGGCTACAGATTGGAGCCCAGCTGCTCAGAGATGCCTCCAGAAAGGTCCTCAAGAACCAACGGAAGACAGACTCAAAGGTGCTTGTGTTCTTGCTCCGAGATGTGTGTCTTCTGTGTCTCTTTTTAAAATAGTTTTTAAGAAAAAAAAATTAAAAAGCATCAAGAAGAAAACTAAATTACATATATATGTACACGTACATGTGTGTACACAGGCACAAACACACTAAAAAATGGGGTCCATTCTAACTGTCTTCTTTCGCTTAATAACTGATCTTTTTTTTTCAATCCACACCTGAAGACATTTGCTCTTCAGAGAGAGTGGAAGGGGAAGAGAGAGAGAGAAACATCGATGTGAGAGAGATGCACAGATTGGTTGCCTCCCACACACACCCAAGACCAGGGCCAGGGATCGAGCCTGCAACCGAGGTAAATGTTTTGGCCAGAAAGGAACCCAGGACCCTTCAGTCCGCAGGCTGATGCTCTAACCACTAAGCCAAACCAACCAGGGCTAATAACTGATCTTGACTCTCTTCCAGTTTCATTAAGTAAACTTCAAGTATATCTGTTAAAATAGTCAATAAAGCTAGAATCCATTTGCTGCACACGGTTCTAAGCATTTCTCATGTCTTCTTGCCTTTAATCCTCTGTTTTCTCTCCCTGAACACACCATGTGCCATTTGTGGGAGCTGACCTAGGAGAAGGGATGAACAGGCCTCCCCTGCTCTCCTAGGGTAAAGCATTCCTATGAAACCTTTTGTAAGCCAAACCGGCGCACAGGTAAGAAGCAATTACCACTTATTTACATGGAAAACTTTCTGAGCTTCATCAGACCCCCCAAATAACCTACCAATTCATACCAAATACCACACAAACCTAAAATAACACTGACTTACAGAGAGGACAAGCAGTGCCGATCCTGCTGCTCGGGGCGCGGGCTGCCTCTGTAGCTGGCTCGCTGCAGAGCAAAAGCCGATCACTGTTTTCGCTTTTTGCCCGTTTTCGTGTAGGTAAAAACCCTTTTCCGATTTCTTTTGGTTAGTGAAACAGGGACTGATGAAGGTCTTTCATAAAAACGAAGTTGTGTAACGTGAACTTTTGAAGAGCAGGGGGTACCGGTACCTGATGTGCCTTCTCCTCAGTGCTAGACCACAAGCCCCACACCTTGCTCATCTCCATGGCCCTCCAAGCCCCAGGGGTGGGGCAGGCACCTGCGTTGGAAAGAGGTCCCATCCTTACAGTACAGCAAAGGACCCATTCTCCCCTCCCAGCCTTTGCATGTGCTGTTCCTCTGCCTAGATCCCTCTTACCCCACTTCAGCTTTCACATCACCATCATCACCTCCTCCAGGAGGCCTTCCTTGCTCCTCCAGGTGGACCTGGATGCCTTCTCAGCACCTCCACAGCCACATCTTTACCCCCAACATGACACTGACCACAGTACATTGTACCACATTTCATCAAATCTAAGACAGCATCATTATTTTGTGTAACCCTGACAGGTGGCCCTTACCCAGCCAGGCCTGCTTTCCAGGAAAGCCAAGGAGCCCAAACCAGCTCCTCCCTCTCAGGGGGAATGTGTCATGTGCTACAGCGCCCACCCTTCAAGCTGTCAGACAGGATGGGCAGAGCCCAGTGGGTGCACGCTGCTTCCCCCAAATGAATAAATCATTACAGGGGAGCGTTACGCGTCCCACCAGCATCCATAAGGACCTGAATTATATATAACAAGGCTGCAAAGGCAATTTATCCCTGGCACGTGCAAGTTGTAAAATGGGACTTCGCGGGCGCCCGAGACAATTTTCAGATATTGCCTTTTTTATCAAAGCGATAAGGCCCACCAAAGGGACACCCTGCTCCGAGGGTGTGGGGACACCTTAATCAGGTTTATTTATTATCTGAGGAGAGAAATCTCATTCTCCCTCCCAGTCTGCCACCTCCTCCACCCACAGCATCGGTGTGGCTGCCTCTCAGCTCAGGGGCTCTGGGATACCGGGATGCTGCCAAAAGCACCCACCTTCCTAGTGGGAACCATCTGCGGGAGCTGGGGGTGAGACCAGGTGTGCTCCACATCCCTGGAGGGTGAGGACGGGGGTTGGAAAGAAGGGATTGCAAGAGGACATGGTATGGTAGCAAGAGCCCTAAACCAGAGTTCAGGAGTCCCACCTTTGCCCCTGATTACGGGTGGGGAAACTGAGGCACTGAAAGGTTAAGTAAAAGGGAGAGAGGAGATGAAATGACAACCCAGGTAGGTTCGACTGATGTATATTACGTGCTCACTGTGTGCCCGCACTAGGGATTCATGGTAGAGACGTCCCTACATAAGTGACTTCGGACTGCCTCTGCATCCGCATTTCCAACACCTGCCTTCCATCCCGGGGCTTCAGCCCACCAGACAGCCCCGCTAACGATGCTCAAATGTGCCAAGTGCATTCCTTTCCCGCGACTTTTGTACTTGCTGTTCCTACTGCCCGCAACACTGTTCCTCCAGATCTTTGCATAGCTGGCTGCCTCACCTCCCGGTCTGGGCTCAAATGCTTCCTTCTCAGAGAGGCCTTCCCTGAACATCTTCTCCAACTGGCGAGCCCCTCCCTCCCCATGCCGCGGCGCTCCAGCGGCACTGCAGCA
This sequence comes from Miniopterus natalensis, assembly GCF_054644295.1. NCBI lineage: Eukaryota > Metazoa > Chordata > Mammalia > Chiroptera > Miniopteridae > Miniopterus > Miniopterus natalensis. The sequence continues at coordinate 21,282,355 of NC_142100.1, forward strand.
TGTTGGGTTCTCCTGAAGCAAGCAGAGGTGCTGTGTGTGGTGTAGGGGGAAGCGGGATGGGGCAAAATAAACTGCAGGATGGGGAAGATAAACTGTAACGCGAGTTTGACAAGGCCTAACCCAACTCAGGGAAGAGCTCTGCGAGCAAGATGTCCTGAGTCGGGCTGAAATGGCAGGGTCTTTGTACCCCTTCCTCACGGATCCCTGGATGTAGGTTACCCTGGGAAAGGTGTGAGCTTGAGCAAGGCGACTCCCTGCAGCTCGGGCAGACCTTGAAGGGGCCAACAGGAGGGGGCTGTCTGCTGGCACACTCTCCACAGCCGAACACCAAGTCCTTTCCGACAGGGGATGTGGGTGGCGGGCTGACTCCATGTCTGAACACCCCATTATCCTGCTTAAATTTCTTCCCAGCACTTACCACCCACCCAACATCCTGGACACCTATGTGCTTATTTACTGTCTTTCCGTGCAAGTGGACTGTGGGGTTTTCTAGAATATAGGCAATGACTGCCTTGTTCTCACTGCCCAGGACAGTGCTTGGCACCTGGCAGATACCCAGGGAAAAATGTGCTCAGTGACCTTTTCCAGCCGACTTATTTCACTTAGCATGATACTCTCAAGGTCCATCCATGACTCATATATGGAATATAAAACAGCAACGAAAGAACAAACAAAATTCGCAGACACAGACAACAGAATGGAGGTTACCAGAGGCTGGAAGGGGGGTGGGGGGATGAAGAGGGCCAAGGAGGTTACGTATATGGTGACGGAAGGAGACTAGGCTTTGGGTGGTGAGCACACAACGCAGTATACAGATGACGTGTTATAGAATTGTACCCCTGAAACTTACATAATGTTATTAACCAATGTCACCCCAATGAATTTAAATATTTTTAATTTGCTCAATGAACCAGTAAACGAATGAGTGCCCTCCATAGCTCCTAACTTAACTGGGGGACTGACCGGTGAACAGACAATTACATTTCAGGATGGTGAACGCTGTCAAAGGAGTGACGAGTGGTCTCTCGCCCGGCCTGGGGTGGGAGTGTCTGTCTGCCTAAGTCCACTGCCATTCCCACTACAGAGGGACAGGACCTGCCTCCATTGTACTCAGATGGCCACTCCATCATTTGATATGTCGTGCACGGCCACCGAGCCATTTCATGCTGTTATATACTGCCTCTCCAACCAGGTTATCACTTCTCTGAGCCCAGGGAGCACATCTTACATTGCTTTTCTTTATCCCTCTCAACACAAGTGTGGTGTCTTGTGCACCACTGGCACTCAGTGAATAATTACTGAACATAGGAACAGGGTCTTTACGGATGAAGGCAGCATGGTCGTGGGTGACCAGATTTTCTGACCTCCAGTTGGGATACAAGGTCTGTAAAAATAAAAATGGCTATCACTCAGTGAGCACCGGCACCTGCCAGGTGCTGTGCCAAGCACTTTGCATCAATTCTCGTGGCAGCCTTGCAAGGTAGAGGCCGGAATATTGACTCCATTTCACAGAGGAGGAAACTGAGGCTCAGAGAGGGGAAAACATTTGCCCAAGGTCATACAGTCATTATGGGGCAGAGCAGAGAGACAAGCCTGATTTGATGTTCATGACCACTGCGCTGTCTTTTGAGGTTAATGTGACAGGTTGTTAAATCAGGATGGAATCACAAAATCTGGGACATGAGGTCAAATATCTCCATAAGCCTGACCTCACCAGGGTTTCTGTGTACTCAGGATGGCAGGGGCAGGAAACATGGCCACTCAGCCCTATCCAATCTCATCTCAGCCATAATCCCCAATGTCTCCTCTCAGCCACCAGAAGAAAGAAATCAGCAAGCTGTCTCCCAAAAAGATTAATGTGACAACATCAAGGCTGGGTGATTGTGCTCAGATCGCTACAAGCATGGAAACCTGGATTTCTCAACACACTGAGAACAGCATCATCTCTCAGGGTTAGACTCACAGCCACACTTGGGAAACCAATGTATAAACCAGGTGAAAATGATTCATTTGCAAAAAGAAGTCACTATGGTAGAGACTGGTTCAGAAAGTCTACACAATCAGTACTTTCTCTCCTGGTAAGAAGACCAGCCTGGGGAAATAAATAATAATCTGGTTTCCTAACTAATGAAATTGGGACAAAGAGAGATGGATGTATTCATTTAATATCTAGTGGCAGCAGACTGAAAAGACTGGGAGCAAGCATCTCATGGAAGAGAGTTCAGAAGGGATCATCTCATCACAAGTCAAGTGGCCAAATGGAAGTTGTAGATCTTCTGCAGCCCAGCCTTGGAAATTATGCAGCATTATTTCCTCTTCACTCTGTTTTTCAAAGTAAGTCACAGGTTGAGCCCCAGTTCAAGAGGGTTGTTGAGAGAATCTGATGGGATTACAGCTAGAAAAGTATCTTGAAATGGTTTTAAGAGGGATTGTTATCATACTCAAATAAGCATGTTGTGCCAGTTATGGCTCTTTTGGTAACAAGAGACATAAACCCAATTCACACTAGCTTAAGCAAAAGGGAGAGACGCTGGCTGGCAGTCTAAGACAGTCTTGCCACTCTCAGGCATGGCAGGATCCAGCAACTTGAACATCATCAGCAGGACCTATTTTCTCTCCTTAGTTCTGATCTCCTCCAGGTTGCTTCATGTCTCAACAGGATGACTGCAAACAGCTTCAGATTCACTTCCTGCTGGGCTCTCTTTCCTTAACTCTTTAAACAAAAGTACTTCTCCTGACTGTTAATGGCCCAAGTTGGGTAATATGCCCATCCCTTGACCAACCCTTAAGGTCAAAGGCACGGTCATGAGCTTATTGGCCAGGCCTGGGACTCATGATGACCCTAGATCTAAGGAGAGCATCAGTTCAACCCAAATTACATGGATTGAGAAAAACTGGGGTACTATTACCAGAAGAAGGGTGAGTAGCTTCCCCGTGTGTGACATGGTAGAAGCGCATTTGGTGAGGACTCTGTAGCCTGAGTTACCCTCTTGGTCCTGCAGGATTAATCACTCTTGCTCCAGAAGCTTGCACCTGGCCCATCGTGATCTCCATGTTGTGTTTATCAGCATGATATCTGATCAGATTCCATACAGATTCCTGAGAGTGAGTTGGTTGGTCCAGCTCATGTCCTTTTTATAAAGTCTAGGCCTTTGGACAGCCTATGGCATAGCTGCCCTTACATCATGGCCACCCCTGGTCCAATAACTATGGCTGAGAAGGGGAGACACATGGTATAAAACATGGATGTCTTGGGAGGTACGCCATGAATGAGCAGAGAACGCAGATATGGGGAGAGAAGCAGAGAAATGGAGTGATCTCGGCCACAAGTCAATGGGGGAGACTGTGCAGCTCCACAGGAGAATGAAGGAGGGACTTCCCTCCTGGGTACATTTCCATCTCTGATTGCACCAGTCCTGGTGGAAGACATTTAAAGTAACTCACTTAACACTGAGCCCAATTTTCAGGGCAAATCAATGGGGAGAAAAAGGGTTTGACTTGGAACTTCATCTTCGAAAATGAAACTAAAGCTTATCAACATAAAATTTAGGTCACCATTTCAGCTATGCACGAATTCTTAGGAAGAGCGAAAAATGAATTAAGTAGTAAAATGAATTAAGTAGTAAATTTTTTGGTGTAATTTTTCTGACAAAATCCTTCACTTTAGGTTTGCCTTTCAAAATAGCCTGATAGCAAAAAGGTCATTAAAAAAACATTCTAGGGCTCCACCAATTTTTCCTAAGGTCCTCTTAAATCTTTTGATATTTAAATCTTTCTTTTGAAGTGCTCACCGTGTCATTTTTTGGTCATTTTATTTTCTCCAACTGTTAATTCTTTGGGGAGGTGATAAAAATTTTGCAAAACTGGTGTGACAGAGCCACAGACCCATCACGACAGTCACCGCGACAGCCAGCGTGCCTGAAGCTTGGATTCAGGTGAATATCAGTACTGACTGTTCTGAGACCACTAGGTTCTCATAGGTCCTCTGTGATTTTTCTGTTCTTCACATGTTTCAACACCACTTTCATCAACTTCATGGAATCTTGCATCTTGGGAACAATTTTCAATCAAACATTTGCAGCTGGAATATTTGTATATGCACCAGGGTCAGACAGTGGGTGAGAGACAGATTCTCTTTACAGGACTTATTGGTCCATTCGAGGACATGTGGGCATTCAGAATTCAGGAGATCTTTCAGAGAGATGAAGCCACAAGGAAGTTGACATGGTAAACAAAAAACCAACCAAACAAACAGAAGGATTCATGCTGTTGTTAAACAGAAAGGATTGCTTAATCGTTAACATTTTTAATAACTGAAGTTGTGTAATTATTGAAAACATTTGACAATAACTTTGGCTTCTCCATACAACTTCATCACCTCAAGGACTCCAGTGATAAATATTTAATATCAAGGACCTCTGGAATTTTGTTCGTGAGCTAGTTGAATGGATTGCCCTTTCTTACAACCAATGAGTCTTGCCAAAGACAAGCAGGGTTTATGCGTAAGGTCTCCAGGAATATCGGACCTACTTGGAAAAAATATGATAGCCATGTATGGTGCTGATAGCTTCTGCATTTGTTTCCCAAGTGAAAATATTCAAATGTGAGCTCACATGGTTCAAACTAGGAGTCCTGTTTATAAACATTCAGGGCAGGTCCCCAGCTCAGCTGTGGATTTCACCACCCTGATTCAGATAAATGTGAAGCTTGAATTGATGAATTTCTCCATCCTGTCTTCTTGCCAAGGCTTTGGAGTTCAATCCTCTGACTTAGGAGTCAAGGCTGGAGTGGTTACAGGTCGCTGGGGATCCCCACCCCCAGCTTTGAGGAATGACAGCAGTTCGTTCGGATTCTGCAATACTAATTAACTCGGATCGGTCAAAGGCTTGCCTAGATCAGAAACAGTTCTGAAAAGGAACTTATGAATTCTGCAGACTGTGAATTTTCCTTAATTAGCATATTAATGTGTCTCAGAGCTTTTTCAATCTTGGGAATAGAAAAGCAAGAGCATCTAAAACTAGCAGTCATTAGCTCTGAAAAGGGTCCAGTGGTAAAAGCTGGGGTTCTGTAGCCAGATAGATATGGATGTAAATCTTGGCTCTGCTGCTGACTACATGATCTTGGGTAAGTCAATTTGTGTGTACCTCAGTTTTCTCATCTGTGAATGACTTTCACACCAGTTTAGACAGTTTCGGATCATCTTAAGCTCAATTACAGCTAAACCAATAACATACCACAAACATCATTATTGGAAAATCACCGAGCAGGCCCGCTAATTGTATTTGCAGTTTTTTCATTGTATTAGTAAAGCCATAAGTGCAGCAAGCTCTTCCCAGGGGATAGCCATTCATGGGGCCAAATTTCCTGGGATGAGGCTTTCACATCACAGCAGTTTGGAACTAATGTGTCTCAGGAAATAAACTGTCAGATCAATAACACTGGCAACCAGAAAATATCTGGAACAAATAGCAGAGCAGCTCCTGCGACAGAGACCAATGTGATCCTTACCTGACCCTTGGTGGCTGTTGTAACTGGGGAAGCTTAGGGGTTAGTTTGGAGATACTAATCGCATTACCTGGCAAGGCACAAAGAAGCCTCATTGCATTACTCTGTGACTCTTTCCTAGGAAGCTCAACATATTGTCACTAATATGAAAAAAGCAAGTAACATTTACTACACTTCTCCTGTGCTCCAGGCTTGATGCCTTGAGCAGTGTATGCAGAAATAAGCAGTCTTTACGGAAGTCCATAAAGTTCAAATTTGGGATCTGAAACTTCCTAGGGCAAGTTTTGTTGCTTCTCTGAGTCTCAATTTCCAAATCTGTACAATGAGAATAATAATATCTAATTTCCAGGGGTGTTTTGATGATTGAAGAGAAAGTATGTAAAGTGCCTAGTTTAGTGCATGGTACATAGTAGGTGCTCAATAAATAAGAGCTGTTGCAATGACTTTAAGCACATCTTTTTTATTAAAGTTAACAAATGTTCAGGAAACAAGTTAACGTTTTCCCCTCAACTGGGCCATTTGAGGGGGGAAAAGTTTACACACCAAACTAAGTTAGCCCACATAATCCTTCCACCCAAAGAGAAAAGGCATGTCATTTTGTTTTTCAACAGAAAGAACTTGTCAGCTTCTCTTCTTTATCCTCCCCCCCCGGAAAAGCTCTTGATGTAACCTAGAATTCTATGAGTATCAGCTAAAGACTGAAAAGTTAATAAAGAAAGTAGGGCCCTGTCCAGTGTTGCGCAGTGGTTAGACCACTGGCCCGTGCACCAAAGGGTCACTGGTTCGATTCCCGGTCAAGGGCATGTACGTGGGTTGTAGGTTTGATCCCCAGCCCTGGTTGGCAGGGCACGTTCAGGAGGCGACCAATCGATGTGTCTCTCTCACATTGATGTTTCTCTCTCTCTCAATCCTCCTCTTCCAATCTCTCTGAAAAGCAATGGAAAAAAAATATCCTCGGAGGAGGATTTAAAAAAAAAAAAAGTAGTAGGCGCATAAAGACCTAACCAACACAATCGATTTGACCTGTTCGAATGAGAACGTTTAGCGACGGACTGGGCGCAGCTAAAGAAAAAAAGGAGGATTAGTAAAACAGGAGATAAATCGGTAGAAACCGCCCTCTGCCCCCAAGGACGGCATAATGCACATGCTTTCAAATTTAAACAAACTTCAAGAACTACTATGATTTAGTACACATATTCGGACTACAACGCAATTATGCTAGAAACCAATAATAAGATAACTAAATATCTTTTAAAACTCACTTGGAAATTAAGAAGAAATCACAAAGGAAACTGGGAATATTTTGAACTGAATGACAATAAGCCATATCAAAAAGTGTGGTAAGAAGGTAAAGCTCTGATTAGACAAACTTACAGCTTAAAATGGGTGTATTCGAAAAGAAGAGCAGATGGAAATCAGTAATAGAAATATCCATTACAGAAAGTTAGAAAGAGAGCAAGAAATCAAACTCAAAGAAAGTATAAGGAAGGAAATAATAAAGATAAAAGCAAAAATCAATGGACTAGAAAGCAAACTTGCAATGGAGAAAATCAGCAAAGCCCAAAATTGGTTTTTTGAAAAGGCTAATAAAATTGGTAAGTGCCAAGCAAGATCTTGTGGGCATTTTAAAGATGCTAACAATATTATAACAACTTCATGCCAATAGAATTTGACAATTTAGATGAAATGTACAAACTAGAAAAATACACCTTACCAAAATTGGAACAAATAAAATATCTGAATACATCCGTATCTATTAAAGAAAGAGAATACGTAATTAATATTCCCATAAAGAAATTTCCAGGCCCGGATATCTTCACTGGTGAATTCTCCCAAGTACTTAAAAAAAGAAATGATACTGAGCTTACACAACTTTTACTAGAAAATATGAAAAGATGAAACACTTCTCAATTCATTTTTTGAGGTCAGCATAACCTTGATACAAACACCCAGGTATGAAAACTCACAAGAAAATTACAGAAAAAGAAAATTATAGTCCGATCTCTCTCACAGGCCCAGATGCAAAGCTCCTAAGAAAAATATTATCAAATCAAATGCAGTAATACATAAAAAGGATATTATATCATGGACAAATACGGTTTATTCCGAGAGTTCAACTTTGGTTTCACATTTGAAAAGAAATCACTGTAATTCTCCACATTAGTGGAATAAAGGGCCAAAGAGGGGGAGCACAGAATCATCTGAATAGATGGAGAAAATCATCTGAAAGTCAAATACCTATTTATGGTTTAATTTTAGCAAACTAAAACATTTTTATAAAGAGCAGCTAAAAACCCCCCACAAAACTAAAGCCAATGAATACTGGAGGCTGGGAATGAATTACGGGTACCTATTATCACCACATCTACCCACACATCCGAAGTCCTGCTGCTCAGCCCTCCCGCTCTAACTTCCTTCTCCAGCGGTTGGCAGGCCACTCCTACAGGTCCGCCAGTCTCGAAAGTTACATACTGCATGATTCTGTTTACATGGCATTCTCAAAACAAAAACAAAAACGCAGAAAACTATAGGATAAATAGATGAGCGGTGGCCAAGGGGTTAGTGTTGGTTCGAAAGTTGGACCGCATACACAGAGGCAAGGAGAGACCAAAGAAAGAGGCAGACCACTCCTGACTGGTAGGTGGCAGGCTACATAGGAGGCCTGCCTAGGGTGACTGCAAGACCAATACAACCCTTCCTGCTGTTCCTTGAACCCACCTAGATCATTCCCATCTCAGGTTCTACACTTGCTATTTCCTACACTTGAAACACAGTTCCTCCAGATCTACACATGTGGCCCTTCTAGTGGTTTTAGAAGCCTGGATAAGGCCCCAGGAAGACTTTAGTGGAAACACCTGCCTTAAATGGTAGACACAAAGAGAGAAAGTTACTGTCTCAACAGCAGATGCTCCCAAAACAAGGCAGCCTCACCTGAGTATAAGAAAAATAGAGATTTAGCAAAGAGGAAAAGGGGCTTGTTTGGGTTCTAATCAAGGAGTGGATGATCTTTATCTAAAATTTAATTATCTTAAAACTAGATGCTACCTCTTCCTGTTCCAAGAAACACATTTGAAAGGCCCAGTGCAGGGGAGCAGTGAATTAATACCAATAGCATGAGGCATTTTTACCTTGCTTTTGATCTGTGGCTCTGGAGGCAGTTTATAAATATTAGTTAATTAAGCCACCCAACAGCTTTGCAAGGAATAGATTGTCTCCATCCTTCAGATGGATGAAACCACCCTTATTGGAAGACACTGCTAATCCATTATCCTAGGACCAGCCTTGGCAATTCTCACAGATGAATCGACGCCAGTGTTGGGGAGGCAGGACTAGCTTGCTCTCTGCATTTATTTATTCGTGTAGTCATTCATTCATTCAGCGGGCACTTCCGGAGGGCCAATTGTGGGCCCTGGGATTGGTGCGGAAATGCTAGCCTTTGAAGACAGAGATTGTGCCTGGCTCGCTGCATGCTGACTTTTAAATGAAATAAACATAGATGAGTGAGACACAATCCCTGCTAAATGCACGCAGCCTGTGAGGAAGGAGGGAGAGAGGGGCCCCTGCTTCTGGCCTCACTCCCCTCCCTTAATAACTTCGAGTTCCTCTGTGCCAGGCCCTAGGCTAAGTGTTTTAGGCACATTAACTCATTTAATCCCAAGAACAACCTTAAGAGGCTGGGAGTAGATGATCTTTTATTTCCGTTGGAGAGAGGAAGACACTAAGACTTAAAGAAGTATTGATGGGAGACACTAGAGAACGGTGATTTCAAAACGCGGACTCTGGCCCTGGCCGGTGTGGCTCAGTTGGTTGGAGCATCATCCTGTATACTGAAAGGTTTCAGGTTCAATCCCCGGTCAGGGCTCCTGCAGGAGGCAACCGATCTCACATAAGTCTCTCTCTCTCTCTCTCTCTCTCTCTCTCTCTTCCTTCCCCTTTCCCCTCTCTTTAAAAATCAATAAGCATGTCTTAGGGTGGGATTTAAAAAACGTGGACTCTGGAGGCCAGCAGTCCCTGGTGGGACTCCCAGCTCTGCCCCTCATTAGGCTCATGATTTAGGGCAAGTTTTTTAACCTCTCTTAACCCTTGACATCCTTATCTGTAAGATGACCCACCCTAAGAAGATTCCTTTGAGGATGAAATGAGACCATGTAGGGCTGGCACTAAGAGCAGTACCTGGCACACACCACGTGCACAATAAATGCCATATATTGTCACTACGGCATCTACCCAAGGCCATGCCAGGTGGGGAAACCGACGTTCAAACCCAGGTCTGTTAAATGCTGTTATCTCCCCACCACAGCTTACAACTCAGCTGCTTCTCTTCTTGGTAAATGATCCCAATAATGATCCCAGGATCATCCATAAAATCCCATCTTCAACAGGCAGCTCCTCCTAGACTCTCACACCTTCTCCTCTGGCAATGCCCCTTCTGCTGTTCTCATTTCTCTGACCCAGTAGACATCAGCACCATTTCCCCCTAAGTGCATGAGGTATTCACAATCTGCCAAATAGCACCACCCCCCGCCCCATATCCAACTCACCTATGAAAACATGGATCTAGGTTTGAAACTTAACCGCTCTACATATTTGCTAGGGGTAATGATAGCACCTGTTTCTCAGGGTTGTCTCAAGGAGTGTATGCAATAAATCAGGAACAGGGCTTGGCACTGGATGAATATTAATTTGTAGTGACTAGTTCTTGACTAGTTGTTCTACACCAGGGGTAATTTTGTCCCCTAGGGAGGGTTGCCAGATTTGGGGGGGGGGGGACAGAGGATGCCTAGTATAAACAATAAATGATGTTTTAATATAAGTATATCCCATGAAATATTTGAAATATATTTATGCTAAAAAATTATCTGAAGTTCATATTTAACTGGGCCCTATGTTTTATCTTCCAACCCTGTCCCCAGGAGATATTTGGCAATGTCTGGAGGCATTTTTGGTCACTACAACTGGTGGTGGGTGCTACTGGCATCTAGTGGGTAGAGGCCAGAGATGCTACTAAACATCCTTCAAGGCATGGGCCTAAAAATGCCCCCCATGACAAAGACTTATCTAACCCTGAGTGTGAATAGTGCTGAGGTTGAGAAATAAGCAATATAATCATGATAATATTGAGAGGAAAGGGTTCCATGGGCAGGGTATTATACCCCTACAGTAGGTTGAATTTTGCGTCCCCCCATAAGATATGTCCAAGTCCTAAAATCCCCATACCTGTGGATGTGGACTTATTTGGAAATTGGGTCTTTGCAGAAGGAACTAAGGGATCTCCAGATGAGATCATCCTGGATTTGAGGTGGGCCTACATCCAATGACTGCTGTCTTTATAAGAGAAAAAAGAGGAGATTTGAGACACAGAGAAAAGGCCATGTGAAGACAGAGGCAGATATTGGAGCAATGAAGCCCCGCACCAAAGGAATGCCAAGGGTGGCCAGCACACAGCAGGAGAGAGGCCTGCAAAAGGTTCACACTCAGAGTCTCCAGAGAAGACAAATCCTACGACACCTCCATTTCAGACTTGGGGCCTTCAGAACTGTGCAAGAATACATTCCTGTGGTCTTAAGCCACCAAGTTTTCAGTAATTTATTATGGCAGCCCCTAGGAAATTAGCACAACCCCCTACAAATTTCAACCCAAGAACCTTTTTTTTTTAAATTTTAATTATTGCAAAGTGCCTCAAGCCTATAAAAAGGGATAGAGACTAATATAATGAGCACCGTGGACCCATCACCCATCTCGGGAAATGAAGCTTTAAATATATACACACTAATGAAGCCCCAAGGCCACCCCTATCCCAGCCTACCCCCTCCCCAAAGAGGCAGCCACTCTCCTGAACTTGGTGTTAATCATTCCTTTATGAGTTTTTATACCTTTAGTATGTATGTGCAAATTCCTGTGTAACAACTAGAAATGTCTGCCTGTTTCTAAACTGTATACGAATGGTATCCTCTAACATGTATTCTTCAACTTATGTTTTTACTTAATGTTGTTTTTCAGATACATGTTGATTCATGGAGTTCAAGTTCATTTATTTTCACTGTTCCACTGTGTGCATACATCACAAATGTACTGATACATTCTCCTGTGGACAGACCTATTGGGTTGCTGTTCCTTTAGTTTTATTTGGCTTTTTCCAATATTTCTGTTATTACAAACAATGCATCAGCGAGCCTTCCCGTTTCCTGGTCTGTGTGTATCAGAATTTCTCTAGGGTTCTGTTTCTCAAAGGTGGCTGGAGGCCCACTGGTAAATAATGAAATCATTTCAGTGGCTTTGTGGTCAACAACTCCTTTTTTTCTCTTTTTTTTATTTCTCCCCAAAGAGAAGAAAAACTATTAGAGCACATCATATAGCGAGGGTAAGTATTGCTTCATAAAATTTTTGTTTCAATTATAGATAAGTGTATACTGGGTCTCAATCTAGAATGTATTTCTTCCTGGCAGTCAGAGGAGAAAGGAAGTTTAGGAAACAGTTCCCGCAGGCCCGTGGTCTGAGAATCAGCAGCACCCGTGGAGCTGGCCAGAAATACGGATCTCCTGAACCTGAGCCTGCATTTTAATAAGACCTCCAGGTTCATCGGCCCGTTGAAGCCTGAGACGCGGTTCTCTGGGGATATACCAACAAACGGAACTGCTGGGTCACAGAATGTCACCCGTGTTTAGTTAGCTTTACTGCATATTGCAAAAATGCCACCCAAAATGTTGATGCCAAGAAACTCCTTTAAAGAGCCGCTTTTCATGTGAGAGTTCATGGTAAGATCTCATTTCATCAAAGAATTCTGCAGTTATAAATTTAAAATAATTTTTAAAAAAAAATCATAGTCCTCCTTTACTGCGGGCCTGCAACATCCTCCTTCTCCATCCGCCCCGGCCTCCTCTGAGGACAGAGCCTGGTATAAACAAGGCCCCTGTCCGGGAGAGCAGGGCTCCACCTGCAGACAGGCAAGGGACGGCTGCTACCACAGGGGGCCACCCCAGGGGTTTACACACCTTGTCCTGGAGGGAGACCCGCCGCGGGAGAGCACAACGGGCTCCCCTGGCAGAGCCTGGCGTTCCCTGGGCTAAAGGGGGTGCCGCAGCCCTTTCCAGTGAAGCTGTCCCTGTTCCCTGACTAGAGCAGCCCACCCCCGATGCGAAGTTTCATTTGATTTTTTCACTCGAGTAACCAAAGCGTTTCTGATGCATTGCTTTCCGTGAGGTCCTGGCACTGCATCCGCTGACCGATTCTCCCACTTCCTTTTCCGGAGGTTTCGGTACCCGCCTCACTTCCCTGCAGCCACTTCCCAATGCAGGGTCCCTGTAAGGATGCACCTCTGCCACTGCTTCCTGAGAGTCTGCATAGGCCTGGCGCTGTGCTGGGGACTTACGCACATACACACGCGCAACACACTATCATCTCCATTTTATGGCTGAGATCATCGTTCCAAGATGCACATTGTCACACTGATGAAACGGGAGTGGGTCCTGGAGTCAATGGCATCTCGTGTGACCAGGAGCAGTTGTGATGTAACAGACGTCCCCTGCAGATGGGCGAACTTGGCCGGTTTTCCTGGTGGTCTGAGCAAGCAGACAACTGCACCTTCTCAGCACTGCAGTCAGCCGACTGCATCGGTTCCTACGGCCGCTGGCTGTGATGACATGAGATGATGCTCGTGGGGCACTGAGCACAGAGCCTGGCACATAGCAAGCGCTCAATAAGTGACTCGTATTTTATCATCCCTGGCCTGAACTACCTCATCAGCCTCAGAATAATTAGAGGAGCAGCCATGACCCTGAGGACAAAGCTGCTGGCTTGGCCTGACACATCCACTTAGTTCCCCGTCGCTGCCACTCGGCTCCCTCTGCAGAAAGCCCCAGCGCCAGATGGTTTGGGAAAATGGGACAGACGAAAGCTGGTGCAGCGAAGGTGGTAGGTGCTCCTGATGGATAGAGAGGCCAGTGGAGGGGTGACAGGTGGGTAGAGAGGAGACAGTTAGAGAGTCAGTGAGCTCAAGGGACTTCTGAACCTCAGGACCTGCAGCTGCTGGACAGTCAGCCTTGGCATGAGTAGGCACCCAGGGCTCCCTTGGTCCAGTGACCTCATGCCAGCCTCATCCATCTAGTGGAAGACGGAGGTGACCCTGCTGGCTTCTCTGCAGCCTGTGCCCTCTGTGAATCACCTCCTCGCTGGATTCTGCAGAGTGAGGTCTCAGCACGCTGCTGAGGGCTATAAGGGACACTGTGACAATGGCTACAGTCAGTGGTAGTGAGTGTGGCAGGAAAACAGGGGAGGCAGGGGGGCTGTTTCTTGGTTTCTCCTCCTCAATCCTGACCATCTCAGCACCTTCACTTCTCACTGGGGCCTGTTCTTTCCCTTTCCATTGCCTCCTCTCCTTTAACTTCTCCTTCATCTCCTTCTGTTCCAAAACGCTGTGATTTTCCCCAACACAATGGGCACCAGATCCGCTTTTGTACCCCTGAGCTTCTGTGTACTTTGCTGCCAAAGCCTCACACCTATGACCTTCTTCAGAGCACTGTCCTTGAGCTGCTGTTGCTGTGTCCCCCGTTTGAAGACCCAGACGTCCCTGGGAATTCATATACCCCAGGAAGCCCATTGCCAGTGACCAGTTTGTGGATACAAATGCCCAGTTCCTATGCCTCAAGGTAGGACACACTCTGGGGTGTAATTTACACTCCAGAGCTCCCCACAGGAGCAGGCTGTGGCTGGGACTCCACCTGCATCACACCCTGATTTGGCTTCCTCCCCTTTCCTTAGTTGCGTCCCCGCACTCCCTTACTAGTGTCTCCCATAAGCATTTTCTAATAAGCTACTTGCACACAAATCCTCATTTCTAGGTTCCTGGGAAAACCAGCCTAAATGCACCTGTCCAGCATCCACTCCCCTTTTCTAGTAAAAGAACCTAGATTTTTCTTTGGAGAAACTGCCCTCTCCCGTTCTTAGTCCCTGTGGTTTGTTTAAAGCTAATGATCCCACCACCCCCTAGCATGAGGGAGGGACATGCCCCACACATGGACAGTCAGTGATTGGTTCAAGGATGGGACATGACCCTAGATGGTCCAATGAGACTCAAGGCCATGGATTTTGCTGTAACTACAGGAAAAAAGACCTTGTTCCACTGGGTTTGTGGGTAGCATGTAAGTCTTGACCTACTGGGGGCCATCTTGCCACCAGGAGGAGAGGGCCTTCCTAGGAGCGAAGCCAACAGGAATGAAAGTAGAGCTGAGAGGAGTATGAAGAGGGACCAGGTCATGACATCATACGAGCCCCTGGATCCAGTTGTACCTGAAGACCTAACCCATGGATCTTAAGTTTTTTGATACTGGAGAATCTCAATCAGCACCTATCTGCATTAGTAATAACATCCACTTGCTGGCACCAACAGGTGCCAGGCACTGTGCTAAATACTTTCTAAATATCACTTTTAATCATCACAGGAACACTGCAGACCTTACAATTTCCCATTTGAAGAAGCAAAAACAAGTCCAGAGAGGTAAATCAACTGTCCCAAAGTCACACAACTGTCACATGGCAGAGCTGAGACTTGAATCCAGATCCCCACAATCTCTGCCAAGTAAGTCCTCAAGCAGCACTTTTTGACGTAACTCAATTCAACTTTCCAGCCTCCCCAAAAGAGCCAACGTGTGGGACATAAATATAGTAAGTTTAAAGCCTAACAGTGCAGGCCACCATCTTCATAGAACTATGCCAGTGACACTGAACTCGGCACAGCCTTCTATCCCCCAAAACATCTCTCCAAACACTCCTCGCAGGACTCACATGTCTGCCCTGGAGGCTGATCCACTCCTTGACTCCCAGATGCTTTTTGCTCCCAACACCCCTATAAAATAGGAATTGTTATTATTCTCATTCTTCAGATGAGGACACTGGGGCTCAAGGAAGTGGAGTCTCTTGTTCCAGATCACACAAGGGCTTTAGTTGACATCAAGACTCTAGAGAAAAGAGACTCAGTGGGCCTGTGTCTTCATCCATTCGTGCTCACGGAAAAAGGAGCAGTCAATGCGTGGTGAATGCATGTATGAATGAAGGAGAGAACAAGTGAATGAGCGATGGGGATGGCGGGGAAAGCAAACAAGTAGTTTCCTACTTTCAATATTATTTTAGAAGGTAAGAGATGGTCATGGCTGAGGAGAAGTAATCCTTCTATAGTTTCTTCACATGACGCCCGAAGGAAAGGGACAGGGAGGGGGCTGGCTTGGTCGGGAATCAAGAAAATTAAGACCCAACTGTGCTTTATTTCCCCAACATCCCATTTAGTGATTCAATGGGGAAACCAAAGGTAAGTCCGGGGTCAAATACACAGTCTACCAATTATTAAGCTGTGTGACCTTGAACAGTCACTTGGCCTCTCTGAGCCTTTTTTCTCATCCATGGAAAAGGAAAATTCACAGATGCACCTCCCGGGTTAATAAAATGAGCTGCACATAGTAGGCATTCATGAAGCACCAGCTCCCTTTAGCAGTTTTCTGTACTCTCTCATGGCTCAGTTCCCCATAGTTAAGACAGAGATGCTATAACCCTTTCCGTTTGAAGAGAACTGAAGAGTTGCGGAAACCCTTTCGCTCGATAGCCATCAGCTGCCTCCCTGGGAACCGGAGGCTTAAACGGGACATTGCAAATGAAATGCTTTGAAGGCCTCAGAAGAAAAGGGGCGAAAAAAAACCCAGAGGGTTATTATTAGACAGGGAAACGAGAGAGCGGGAGCCCACACACGCCTCTCTTATAATCAAACTGACATTGAGGTTTACAGTGCATTGAACACTGCGTTCCAGTCTGGGGAGCTAAAAATGGAAACCTGTGAAAGCGGCAGCTGGGTTAAAAAGGGAGCAGGCCTGGTGTGCGCCGAGCGGGTTCCCGCAGGCCAGAGAGCAGAAAGGACGCCAGGCCGTTGCTACCGGAGCGGAGGTGGCAGCAGCAGCCCCTGTGCAGGCTGGGACACACACTCCACCTGCTGCAGACCTCCAAATAGGTCTGAGACCCCATGACCTCACAGGACTCTTGGGCACAGCCAAGCTAGGGATACAGCCTATCCTTGGCAAAATATTCACTGTTCTGGGCCTCAGTTTCCCCATCTGTAAAGTGGAGATATTATGAGGGTTGTCATGAGGATTTAATTAGTTAATACATGAAAGCACCTCCCAGAGTGCCTGGTGTACAGTAAGCTTGAAACAGCTGTTAGCTTATGTTACTGTGGGCCTTTTCTATCCTACCTCTTAGCTTTCACCTATGGTGCGTTCCCCACCTGGATCAACCCCTCTCATCATTCTCACTTATTTCCTCTAAGTTAAATCCTATCTATCCTATGTTCAAATTCCATTTTCTGGTAAAACCACACCTTCTAGGAGATTCATTCATTCATTCATTGGGTATCTACGGGGTGCCAGGAGCTGTCCTGGGTGCTGAGTCTATAGCCAAGAACAAAACAGACAAAAGTCCCTGCCCTCACAAATTTCCATTTTAATGCATAGTTATAGTATAGTTTTTCTATTATAATAATATAACTACATAACCTTTTAAAAAATGTTTTTATTGATTTTAGAGCGAGAGGAAGGGAGAGGGATAGAGAGAGAGAAGCATCAATGAGAGAGAAATACCATCAATCGGCTGCCTCCTGCACACCCCCTACTGGGGATCAAGCCCGCAACCCAGGCACGTGCCCTGACTGGAATTGAACCAGTGACCCCTTGGTTCATGTGTTGATGCTCAATCACTTAGCCTTATGTTTCAGGTTGTCCCACAGCTCCCTTAAACTGTCCTCCTGATTTTTTGTGGTGTTTTATTGTTGTTTCTTTAATCCTCACCTGAGGATATTTTTTCCATTGCTTTTCAGATAGAGTAGAAGGGAGACAGAGAAACAGCGAAGTGAGACAGGCACATCAATTGGTTGCATCCCACAAGCCCCAACTTGGGCCAGGAATCGAGCCTACAACCGAGGTATGTGCCCTTGGCCGGAACTGAACCTGGGACCCTTCAGTCTGCGGGCTGACGATCTAACCACTGAGCCAAACCAGCTAGGGCCCTCCTGTTTTTCAACTGATTTTTCTTTTTGGTTCTCGGAGTGATTTTTTTCTACCCTGTCTTCTAATTTGCTGATCAGATCCTCAGCATCTGCTAATGTGCTGTTTATTCTTTCCAATTTTTTTTTATTTCTACTATGTCATTCTTAATTTCCTTCATAATTTCTGTATCTTTTCTCATGCTGTTGAGCATCCTTATGATCAGTAGTCTGAACTCTATATCTGATAGATTGCTTATCTCCATTTAACTCTTCTAGAGACTTCTTTTGTTCTTTCACTTGGGGCTTGTTCTTTGTCTCCCCATTTTGGCTGCCTATTTGGATTTGTTTCTATGTACTAGGTAGATATGCTAGGTCTCCCAGTCTTTTGGATGGTCTCTGGTGCAGACCAATGTCAGACGCTGTTTGTGACTGGCCTTGAGTACCCTGTTTGAAGCTTTCCACACTCCACAGCTTGTGATTCCCATTGTTGGGGCTGGGTGTGTTTGGACAGGACCAAGGTCTGCTTTTCCCAGCCCTGGGTCCAGAAGCAAATCAGGCAAAGACTCAAAACACCCAGAGGCTGATTGTTATTCAGTCTCTTAATGAGCCTCAGGCTGCAGAGACTCCACAGGGTGGGGCAATTGCTTCCCCATCAGGCAAAAGCTGCTTGGATGGTAATCATCTGCCAGAGAAAGATGTCCTCTGCTGTATGGAGGACTGACTCAGCACAAATCCAGATGGCTGCCCTCTGAGCTCTATCCTCAAGACAGCAGCCCTGGATTCTCCTCACACAGCTCTTATTCACCTCTGCCCTCCCTCCGCCAGAGCCCAAGGTGAGTGGCTGCACAGGAAACTTTGTGCATTGGCCCCTTAAGAGGGTGCCTGCATTTCCAGCCATCTCTCCCTGGCAGACAGAAACCCCGCTGCTTTTCACAGCCAGATGTTATGTGGGCACCTTTCTCAGTTCTGGTGCTCTGGGCTGGGGAGCGCAGCTTGGGGTTTAGGCCCAGAGTTCTCAGTGGGAACCCCCCCACACACAGCTGAGTTATCCCTCTAGACCTTCAGCTGCTGCGTATGGGAGTCCCCCCAGCCCTCCAGTGTCCCTGCGCTTTCTACTAGTCTCTGTGCTGTCTCCACGTTTTGTCTTTGGTTAGGAGGGTGCTGTCCAGCTAGTCTTCAGTTGCAGTTTATTATTCAGGATGGTTTTTCTATATTTTAATTGTAATTCCAGCTTGGTCCTGGGAGAGTGTCAGTGTAGCCTCCACTCAGTCTGCTGCCATCTTGGGATCTCCCTACATAACATTTTTTAAGCACGTCCTTGTACTTCTTAAAATCAGCTCCCATACTATAAGAATGTTTCAAATATGCAAGTCTTCCTGCAAAACAGGCTGCTGAACTGTTCTAGGGCTGGGACGATCCCATCCCTCTCCCCTGGAGCACTCAGCTGGTCACACTTCTGGAGAGGAAAAAAAAAAAATCAAGCTGCCTTGAATTGAGAAACCAGGCCACCCACCCCTATCTCCCATTTCTCTCCCCACTTCTCCCAGGAACACCAGATCATGTTTAAATAATCCTTTGTACAAGCCTGCCCCTCTGCCTGCATGTCCCCGTTATTCTGAACCTCAGCTGACATTTCAGCAGCCTGCTCAGCCCTGTCCAGCTCTCTCTCCCCTGCCAGGGGCAAGAGGCTGTTTACAGAGCCTGGCTGTGCCTGGCACAGGTGTGTGTCCTCTGATGGATCAGGCCCTGGGGAATCTGAAGGCAGATGTTCTAAATGAACAGCACCCGACTGCCAGTAATCATCTTGGCCTTTTCTAACTCACCCCACAGCTCTTGGGAAAAGGAGTCTGCAGCGAGACTTGGCTCCTGCCGGAGGGGAGGCTGGGAGGTCCACGGTCTACTGATGGATGCAAAGGGTACCAGAGGCAATGAACCTCAAGGGGACATTCTTCATCCTTCACACAGTGTGGCAGAAGCTGTGCAATGGCCTGGGCGTCAGATCAGGTTTCCCAGCTAAGACGGTGGCCACTGACCATGGAAAAATCATTACCCTTCCTGAACCTCACTCCCTGTTCCGTAAAATGGAGGCCAAAAGAACTCCATCCTGATCTTACTGGTTGCCCTGAGAGGAAATGAAATAACGGTTGAGGTAGTCTTTTGTAATCAATGTTTACTGTGTAACCAGTACTCCGCCTGTGGCTGCAGGGCCTAGAAACCACAGTTGTGAGAACGGTGGGAAAAGAATAGTGTGCTTCAGCTTCTCCATCTGCAGCATGGGCTTACCAGGAGAACTTTCTTCGGAGATTTGTTGTGAAATAAGTGAATGAGGTCAATAAGAAACAGGTTTAGGGAAGGACTCGGTGCGGTGGCGAACCATCCTGGTGTGTCCACATCTGGCCTGAGGGGTTTCTCAGGATGGAAAATCCCCAGCACACCGGGATGAGCTGGTCACGCCAGGATTCAGTGAGTTAATGCGTTGACTGGTAAATGCAGTGTCTGGCATCTAGGAAGATCCAATAGCATTAATCAGCTCAGTGAGTAAGGCTGATGATCGAACCACGGAGCTGAGAACCACACCTGGAAGGGGTTAAACCCCTCTACACCATGATTCTCAATCCTGCCTGCAGGTTGGAATCGCCCAGGGTGCTTTTTAAAGCTCTCCATGAAGGGCCCCGGCCCCACTCCGAGGCTAATGGAATCAGAAGCCCTGGTGTGGAGCCTGGCATTATTTTTAGGAATGCCATGCAGGGACCTAATGTTCAGGCAGGGATGAGGACCCCCTGCTGTAAAACAAAGCAGGCTCCCACCCAAGGGAAGAGAGTCCTCACACCCCTACTGGGTGACTTTCAGGAGCCAGTCATTTAACCAAGGCTGTTATGAGGATTAGAGGAGAGAAGGTATCACAGAAGAAGCAGCTCAATAAAGAGTAGGCTTATGTTACTCGTTAATCAGCATAACATGAGGGTTAAGAGCACAGACTCTGGAGCCTGCCTGGATTCCAATCCCAGCCCTGCTACTTCCTAAGGGTGTGGATTTGAGAAAGCCACTCACCTCTCAGTGCCTCAGTGTCCTCATCTATAAAATAAGGACATTAATATCTGCCTTGTCCTACAATGCAAGCTACAATACAAGTTCTCTAAGGACAGGTAAGCATACCAAATATTCCATGTGCTCCCTCCACATTTCTCAGCCTCCTTTGCAGCTAATTGGGGACATGTGACTAATTCTGGTTCATAGGTTGAGGTACAGAAGTGATATACGTCACTTTGGGGTTGAAGCAGAGAAAAACTGGCACAGTAATTTTCCAGTTATCAATTCCCCTACTGCAGTGATTGCCAATGTCCCATCAGCCTGGGTCCCTGAGTCACTGTATGGAGGAACACCTTCTGTTGATCCACAATGGATGTGCAGTATGGGGGGGGGGGGGCACAAAAACCTTTGCAAAGCATCTGGGATTTCAAAGTTAACTTGTTACTGCAGCACAACCTAGCCTATCCTGACCAAGACTCCACTATATTCCCAGGATTCACATAGTGTTGGGCACATAGAAAATGCTCCATAAATATTTATTGAGTGAATGAATGAATGAGCCTCTGAAACAACAGGTAGAAGTTAGAATACATGATATTTCCTAAATCAGTGAAAAGGGGACAGATCTCTACTACCAAAAAAAGACTAGGCCACTAGTTAGTTCCAAAAGTAAAATACCAGCATCCCTCTCACCCAGGACAGAAGCTAGAAATGCAAGCTCTTTGACCTTGAAGTTGCTGTGTTCTGAGTCATTGTCATGTTGTTGCAGGTCACAGAAACACTCAGTAAAGCTGAGGACGATTAGGTACTCAACAAAGTGATAAAATCCACTACAACCAGAGCCATTAGTCACAGGGCATTATTCGGAAATTGTCGCAATTTATAATACTTATGAATTGATCTCCAGGAACCTATAAACACTGCTCATCAATATAACTCATTGACATTTATGAGTCTGTTTAGTTGGCTGATACATTCAGGCTGACGTCACTGTGGTCTTGAAAAACACAAGAACCTATGCATGCTGGGGCCCCTGGCCGCGGTGTTGGCATTCTGAAAATTCCACTGGATAGGACAAGGAGTTGAGTGAAAGCAGTATATTTAAGGAGTGGAGGAAACAGCAGTATAGAAGCAAGGAAGATATAGAGTAAGTAATGGGTGTGCTGTAGACTCAAGGAGTCTACAATCTAGAGGAGGCCCAGTCAATCCCAATAGAGTGATGTGGTTATAACAGGGTCTTTGACACAATAATGGAAAGGCATCTCACTCAGTCTAGTTTTACTCAGAAGAAAGGAATTTTCCAGAAATATTTGGCAAATGAATGACCCTGACAATCCCTTTAAATGTTGGAAGTCTTAAGATCTAAACTTCAGCGCTTTTGGTTAAAACAGCTAGCAGAGTGATTTTTAACAACGGTATATTTGGCCAAGGGCTGGCACCATTCTTGAGTTGCTTGGGTGCAGAATGGCAACATTTTGTGTCCAACAGGGCCTGGGAGAGGAGTTTGGTTTGGGGACTAAACAGACCTCTATACCCCTCACCACTAGCCCTTCATCTCAAGACTTGCCCCCCCAACCCACAAGTCTCAGAAGACAGTGACCCCCACAGGACACCCACATGAACCTACAGATGATGTCTCATTGCCAGCTCAGCTGAAACGCATTTCTCCGGATCACACAGAGATGGTCCTGGCTCTCGTCAGCACAGCTCTCACTTGAGCTGCAGATGGCAAATGGAATGCTCATCCCCGCCCCTTGCTCCCTGGCCCGGCTGCTTCCACATTCCTTGACGATAATGCTGGTTCCGACGCCGGCACTGAAGCCAACCATCGCTCGGCACAGCAGGGTGGGCAAGGCAGAAGGAAAACTGGCAAGGTAGGAAATGGGGGCTATTTATTTTATGCTGGCCCCAGCAGCCTGCAAAGTAATGGGAAGAGTGGGCAGCAAGGCCACAGCAGATGACAGGTAAGGGGTGGCAAGCAGGGGACACAGGGAAATTACAGCCCCACTTGCCAAGACTCAGAGACACCTGCGTCTAATTTAGCATAAGGAGGATATTATGGAAAAGGGCTGCCACCTTCCCCAGATGCAGACTCTCACTAAATCTGCTCTCCTAAACCTCTCTCCGGCTTGCTCTCCAACCCCACCCCACCTGCTCTAAGCCACCATCATCTCTTGCTTGGAGAGCTGTGCCTGCCTCCCAAATTCATTCTCTCTGTATTTGCTCTTCAGCCACAACAGTTCATTCTCCCCCACAATGACCACAGCGATCTTTCTAGGTTGTGGGTCTGATTATGCCTCGCTTCGGCTCCCCTAAGGATGGAGGCCGAAATCCTTCACAACAGCTCCTAAGGGCCTTCACAAGCTGATCCTCGCCGGCCTGAGCCCAGCAGCCTTTCCAGCACCACTCGATGGCTTGCTGTGAAAACTGCCTTAGAAGTTTGCTTTTTATTGATTTCTGTTCTATGTGCATTTTTACCACCTCAGCATCAGCCAATAATTGGAGGGGGAGGGTGATGAAGGAGGTGGGGAGACAGGGTAGGCCTGGAAACAACAAGGGCATGATCTTAAAAGAAACTGTGATTTGAATTGAGTAAAAATTGGTTTCGTGCTATCGCTGAAGCCACTGCGTTTGCAATTCGGGACCTGATGCCCCTGTATCAGGCCAAACACAGCCACTGTTTTCTGATCAAATCTCCTTCCCTGGAAGACACCATTAAAAATTTCTCTGTAACGAATCAGGCAATTTAAGCTCCTCTAAAAGACCCATGTCACTGAACGAGTTCACAGAGGACTCCAACCCCAATCCAGTCGGAAAAAAGCAATGCATCACTACAGTTGCAGGGGACCAGGTAATAAGAGAAAGTCACAAAAGGCCTTTGTGGAGCCAAAGGAAACATAAAGGTAGTGAGATGCCATCAGTGCCTCTCCCCTACTCAAAGCCCCTGCTGCCCTGCTTGCCTCATGATATGCCCAGCCATTAGGAAAAAGACAGGCATACTGGAGGGTGACATGCTGAAATTCTGGGCACACTGATAACTTACTTCCCTGAATGCCACTGAGAAACACCATCTAAAACAGTAAGGAAATGTATCATCTCATCCAACAAGAAGTCCACATGTAAGGAGGGTTTCAGGTCTGGTTGACTCAGCTACTCAACTACGTTTCAGATCTTTGCTGTCCCTTTGCTCTGCCATCCACGGTACAGACTCCCTCCCGTCACTGCTACCTAACTCAGTGGGTTCACTGCTTGCAAAGTGTTCTATCCAAAAACCAGAAGTGACTGTTGTGAGGTAGTTTTACTCACTTGCAGCAACTAAAGGAGACAGGGGACTCACATCCAAAGTTCTGTCTCCCTGAAGGGAGGCTTAACCATCGCTTACATACACTATTTAGTCAATTACACATTGATTAGTTCTTTGCAGTTGGCTATACTTACTCTGGTTGAGTTCCTGTCAAACTCATCCTGTATACAGCTGCATCTGCAAAATACTGTGCTACACTTTAATGTTTAGTAAGATAGCATTTAGTAAGGACCTCCCAGACCTTGAGATCCTTGGCCTATCTAACATCAGGGTTTTAAGATGGCTGTGGGTGGCACGTGATGCTAATGTTTTCTTGCTTAAGTCTAAGAGGAGGGAGACAAAACCTCTCTCAAATTGTGGACCATAATAAGACCTTCCCGTTAGTCTATTTGGACCAGCTAAAGTCACACGACCAATAACAGCCATCAGGGAAACGCACCCCCAGGGACATTTGGCAATGTCTGGAAACATCTTCAGTTGTCACACTGGGGATGGGATGCTACTGGCATCTAATGGGGAGAGGCCAAGGGTGCTGCTAAACATATGAACACACAGAACTCCCTACAACAAAGAATTAACTGGTCCAAAATGTCAATAGTCCTGAGACAATGAGGTGAATCTAAATCAGGGTTGGCAAACTACAACCCATGGGCCATATTTATCCTACTGCCCGATTTTATAAATAAAGTTTTTTGGAATACAGCCACACTCATTCACTTACACATTGCCTGTGGCTGCTTTCCTGCTACAACAGGGAGCTGTCTAATGGCTAGCTGTGATAGAGACCATACGTCCCCTAAAGCTAAAAATATTTACTTTCCTACTTTTTTCTGAACAAGTTCGCTGAGCCCTAATCTAGATCTTCCCTGAAAGCTGGGAATAGGAGAATATGGAAACAAAATTAGGGGGGACAAGTACAATTGCTCTTGGGACGTGATAAACAGTAACCGCCACCAAGGTAAGTCCACTTCTGGAGGTCACTCTGCAGGGCGCAGCTCTCGGGAGCTTTCCTGATGAAAATTTTACTCCCCATAAAGGACTTACTGCGAAAACTACAGACTTAGGCCTTCCGCAGTTTTAAAGCTGGTGGGAGGTATGAAGCATCCAACCCCCTACCACCACCAAAAAAATAAATTAAAAAATCAAGGTTTTCCCCATTCAGCTCCTACCACAGAGAGAAATGATCGTCACAGAGTTGTGAGTTCTAAGCCCGCAAAAACCTCTGAGTCAGGCTTGATGCGGGCTCTGCAACAGACCAAAGCCATGCTGAAATCAAGGGAGAGGGAGTTACCCAGCAGAGAGAATCATGGGGCAGATGACAGAAGCATCTCCAGAAAAAAATAGCCACTTTTAGACAACAACGCTGTCCCCTTATGCCCTGGGGTCCTGTGACATTTCACCACATCTGTTCAGTAAGGTCCTTTTCCGGCAACAAGTCTAAGTGGGTTTCTGGTCCTTGGAACCAAAAGACTCCTGAAGAAGATGAGACACCTCCCCAACCCCACAGTCATTGGACACCCTTTCCAGACCCCTCTTCTCATTGCCACAAGGGCAGAATAAATATCTTTATAAAGGGGCTGACTCCTTCCTGCTCCCCTTCAATCCCAATCACCCAGAGATGCCCGAACCACTTGGCAGGAAGTTGACAGAACATTCAAGGCTTAAAAACTAAGAAACCCAGGAGGGAAAATGGTACCTGACTTTTCATAGCTATTTAAAGGTTTCTTTTATTAGCAACTATAAATGGTTACTGGATTTGTCAAATGTAAGTCAGTATTAACTCTTAAAACGGACTAAGAAAGGAAGAAACTTTAAGTGGGAAAAATCCATGGCCATTTCTTTCCCACGTGGGACGATAATGTTTCATCTTCCTGCTCACTCAGCCTAGTCCTTATCAGAAGCCCACCACTAACTGCCCTGTTCCAATTACTTCCCTATTTGATATTTTAATTGAATGAGAGCCATCATCTCCTGGCCAGTATTCATTCCCCATCTGCTGCTTCTCCATGTGTTTTTGTTGTTGTTGTTGTTTTCTGGGAGCACCTGGAGCAACACTCCTCCCAAGAGACAAAATCTACTCTCTCTCTTTCTCTGGAATAGATTCTCTTTCCTGAAGTCAGAACCATTTGCCTCCTGGAGGAAAATCTGTCTGGGAGGTGTCCCTCGGGGGCCACCATCTAGGTCTCCGGGCAGCCCTTATGGGGTGGAGAACAGCAGAGCTAAGCTTTTTGCCTCCCAGTTTCCAACCCACCCTCCTCAGACAGAGGCTTTGGACAAGGGGCCCCTCCTTTGGAAACACCATCAAGGCAAGCTCAATGGAATGACGACTGAGTTAAACCCACTTCTTCCCAAGGGAGATCACAGAGAAACCAAGCACTTCGTGTGAACATACTCAGTACAGGCGCCCTAAGTGCTGTATCTACAGATGGAGATGAGGAAAGCACAGGCCACACCCTCAGAGAAGCCAGTCTTGAACAAAGCTCTCAGTATCACGACCCACATTTGTAATCTGAAAGTTTCCAGTGGCCACATTAAAGTAAGTACATAGAAACAGGTTCCACTAGGCACTTCACAGACATTACTTTCTAATTTAATCCATACGACAAGCATATGAACCGAGAACTTTTATTGTCTCATTTTACAGATGGTAACACTGAGGACCAGAGAGGTTAAAATTCTGCTCAGGGTCTCACTCTGGTAAGTGGCACAGGGAAATTTAAACCAGACGATTTATTGCGAAGCCTATGCTCTTGGCATACGGGATTGGTGTAGAGAAGTTATTTTAAAAGGTTGGGTAGGTGGGGTCCCTTTCAAAGGAAGACGCCTTTTTTCTTTCCATCTTTCATCTATTTCTGGCTTCTAAATTCAGATGCTGAAAAATCTGTTTTTCTTTCCCTGTGGGAAACATGTCACACCCAGACATTAAATTCAGGCCTAACCAAATACGCTTTTATCAATGTCACAAACTGGCTTTTGTTGGCCCTTGTCTGCAAAATACTTTCCTACCAACCATGCATTTGTTTGTACTGTCTAGCAGAGGCCCAGGTAGGTGGAGCAACTAGCTAAGGGTCACACAGCCCCTGATAGGTCAAAATTAGAATCCCTTTCTGAGTCCCAAGGACAGTCCTCTCTGATCTACACAACCTCCCAGAGAAGGTGCCTTTCCCCTCGATAGACAAAGGATTAATACAGAACATCTTCAGGCATTCATTTATTGAGCATCTATTATGTGTCCAGCACTGGGCTGGATGCTGAGGTTAAAGAGAAAAAAGATCCTCACACTCAGAGAACTCACATACTCTCAGAGGCAACAGACACAGAGTGGACAATAACAGTACCATGTGATGAAAAAAATGATAGGGAAACGGTGGGAACCCAGGGGCAAAGCCCACAACCCTGCCCAGAGCAGGGTTGGAGGGCGCACTGAATGGAGAAGGTAATAGTAAAGGAAAACTTCATGGAGGAAGTGACCTCTGAACTGAGTCTTGAAGAATGAGAGTAAAAGGCAGGAGACAGGAGGTCAGCATAACATGAAGCTGGAGAGGCAGGCAGGGCCAGACTGTGAAAGGCCTTGAGCACCAGTAAGGAGTTTGGACATTTTCTTGAAGACAATGACAGATTGTGCCTCAGTTTCCACATCCAAAATGGGAAACAATCATATCTACCTCAAAGGATTATTGTGAGATTAAAGTGCTTAATATGCCCCTGCCTGGGTAGCTCAGTTGGTTAAAGCATCACCCCATACGCCAAGGTTGCAGGTTCAATCCCTGGTCAGGGTGCATATAAGAATCAACCAATGAGTGTATAAATAAGTGGAACAACACATCGATGTTTCTCTCTCTCTCTCTTTCTCCCTCTTTCCAAAAAAAAATAAAAATTAAGTGCTTAGCATAATGGCTGGTGCATATTAATGCTCAATAATTATAATTATTGGAAGGTTTTAAAGTAACTGACATTATAATCCTAATTACTGTTAATATGACAACTACCATTAATTAAACACACCTATTTACACTTCGAGTGAGTCACTACTTCACTTCTCGGCATTTGTCGCTCCCTGAAACTGCATCATGTATTTATTGAATTAGGCAGTCACTGCCTCTCTTTCCCACTAGAATGAGAGCTCCACAAGGGCAGGACCTGCTTGTCTTGTCCCTAGTGCCTACAGTGGAGACTGAGACATGCAGTACTAGCTCCACAAACCGTTGGTGGATGAACAAAGGACGATCCCATTCGCAACAGTCCAGAGAAATAAATTGTACCTTGATTTTGCAGATGGGGAAACTAACATGTAGAAAGATCAGCCAGGCTGCCTTGTGGACAGAAGATGCAAAATGGGAAGGGCTGGAGGCAAGGAGACCAGTGGAAAGGTTATTACAGGCATGAAGGGGGAAAGAAAACACGGTTGGATGGAAGTTACTAGATCAGAGAGATGTTAAGAAGGTAGGTGAGTAGGTGGGTGGATGGGTGGATAAGTGGATACGTGAGTGAATGGATGGGTGGGCAAACTGAGAAATGGATAGGTACAGGGGTGGGGTGGTTACGGATGGGTGAACAGACCGACCTTCGGAGGCCCCTAACACCTTTGCGTGAGGCATTTTATACACAGAATAAAAATTTTTACTAACAGTAACCAGAATGGATATCAAAACATTGTCCAGATGATGAGAGCAAAGTATATCTGAGATTCAGGAAGTATAACAATCCTCTCCAATACGCCTTCATACCAATTCTGTCCAAAACTCATGCGCTCAATTACTCCTCCCTTTACCCCTCCAAGACAAATAAGGTATTAATTGGCCCTTAACTGTCATTCCTTTAGCTGATTTCCAAATCCACAGCATGGAGGCTTTAAATTATTCTGTACCTAACCTGGTTAAGCAGTATCTGGGTCCAGCTAGGAGGATCTTATTGTCAGGGAAACAGAGTTGGTCTGACCTGCAAAAGCTCCCACAGATGCTGCCGCTATTCCAGGGAGAGTGTTAAAGGCAACTCAGAACGGCTTTGAAGGATGATTCCTGCCCGGTCAAGTTCAAACAGACATCCAGTCATAAAAATTCCCAGGTGGGTCACTTTTCCTTATTAAAGGCAACACACGGACAGAAGGGAGTCTGATCTGTTCCTTTCCTTCAGCCCCCTCCATCCCACCTTTTCTCTGTCTTGAAAGTGCACGCACACACACATGCACGCACACACTCACTGCCATGTTCAGGACTAGAGTACACGAAATATATTAATATAACTTAAGGGGAAGCCCCCCTGCAAAACAGCACCTTCCCCGTGAAATTCACCCATGAGCAATACATTCTTTTGTGATAAACGTTACCCTCTTACGACCCGATGATCTCTTTCTAAATAATACTCAAGGATTCCACAGGTTGGACTAGCAGGAGTCAATATATCCCCATGGGAACTTCCCCTAGTCTGTAACTGTTCAGATTACTCAGTATATTAGTCTGCTGAAGTTGCCATAACAAAGTACCACAGACCAGGAGGCATAAACAATAGAAATGTATTTTGTCATACTTCTGGAGGCTACAAGTCCAAACTCAAGGTCTTCCCTTTGTACCTGTGTCCTAATCTCTTCTTGTAAAGACACCAGTCATACTGGATTAGAACTCATCCCAATGACCTCATTTAACCTCAATTACCTTTGTAAAGATCCTGTCTCCTAACACAGTCACATTATGTGGTACTAAGGGTTACGACTGTGACATATAAATTTGGGGGGGGTGCACAATTCAGCCCATGACACCCAGGGACATTAAGAAGTTCAAAGAAGAATCTTGTCCAACATCCACACCTCAGGGAGACAGAAATAGAAAGAAGTATTTCTTGTGATTCAGAGTGTGAGTGTGACCTGGTACCAAGTAAGGGAGTTTAGGAAGGCTAGCGGGCAAGTTTTAAGAAAGAACCTAATTAAAACAAAAAAAAACACACAACACACTCCTCAGCCAGCAGAGAAATTAGAGGGTATTTGAATGACAGTCTTCCCTTTACAAAATGGCTCACCATGGAGACCCTTTAAACCGAGAGCCCTCCTACTGAATAAGTGCCTAATACAATCGTTAACTACCTGACAGCGAACCTGGGGCCTCTGGGAAAGAGAGGAGCAGGAAACGAGGAATCTTAAAGCCAAGCCCTGGCCCATTAAAGGCCAATTCGAAATGAAGATTTCAGAAAGTCTGAAAGTATAATTTCAGTGAATGGGCTAAGTCAGCTCCTGTGAATAACTCTTCCACTTGGACAGTGTTCCTCAGGAACACCCTACTCTACAGCCATTAAAAAGGGTGTTTTAGAAGAATATTTAAAGACATTGGAAACGTCTCAAAGGCAGGTGGCAAATCAGCATGTACAGCATGACTCCAATTTCAGATTTTAAAAAGGAAATTCTATACACAGGTTAAAAAAAAAGACCGAGAGTCTACGTTAAAATGTTAACAGCAGTTACATTTAGGTGGCGGGTTAGATGGTTGGTTTTTATTTTCTCCCTCATTCTTGCCTGTATTTTCCCAAGTTTCTAATTATTTTTTAAGCAATGAAGGAAATTAAAGTGTGTTTTTATCATAAGAATTCATTGAAAGTCTACTGCAAATTATACCAGTTACTTATTGACTAAAAAACATAAAGTAGGAAATCTCTTACTAGAAGGGCCAACTCTCTTATTTGAAAAATGATGATATAATGATAGTTAACATTTGTAACCACTTATTATGTGTCAGGCACTGTGCTCAGCACTTTATATCATCATGTCATTGACACTGTCTCATCACAACCACCCTATGAGATGGGTATTTTTATGCCCTTCCCCAATTTTCCAAATGAAGTAACTGGGGTGCAGAGCAATGACATAGCCTGTTCAAAGTCACTAGCTGGCAGGTAACAGAGAATCCAGGTCTCCGGGTTTCTAAATCAGGGCTCTCTCTTCTCCATAGCATTGGGTTTCTACAGATGCCCTAGTTTATGGGCTGAAAACATCCCATAATTACTCCATAAATAAGCCATCGAACTCACGTATTGCTTGCATTTAACTTATTATTTAGCATTTAAAGGACACATTACATTGAGCAAGAACCATCAATCTTTCACATAACGCTCCAGTTATTAACTTGGTAATTATAATCCACAGTCGCAAAGCTGATCATGCTTGTCGTTTCCATGGTGCCAGATCCCCTTCTAAAAAGGAAAACTCATCAATTATCTCTGACCTGCTCACTGTAAATTCACACCCTCCCAGAGTACTAGCACTTACCCTGGTGGTCAGGAAGTTTAATAGTAATTGCAGAGCTCCTACACCTAAGGAATAGAATGGTGTCCGTTTATAATCCCCTTTAACATGGTATCAGAATATCATTTAGCCATTCTTTAATGTTAATAGATCTCCTTTTTAAAAAGCACTCACTCTGTGTGTGCCAAGACCTGAGCTAACTGCTTTGTTTACAGGAGGAATAGTAGAAGCCAGTGTTATTAATCTTATCAAACTCAATGCCTCCTTGTATCAGTCAGTTACTGTGTGTAACAAACAATCTCAAAAAAATCTCAACGATCTATAAGAACAAAACTACTTATTTTTTAACTTATGAGTCCACAGATGGCTGTGGTTCTGCTGAGCTCATTTGGGACTCCGTTAGCTTGACGCCAGGTTTCAGGCCAAGTTCAGCTCTGTTCCAAGAGTCTCCCCATTCTCCTCAGACCAACAGCCACTGGAGGTATGTTTCTCTCATAGCAAATGGCAGAAGCACAAGATGACTAGTGAGAAGACAGGCCTTTTGAGGACCAGGTTCAGAACTGACACATTCCCACTTCTGTTGACATTTCATTGGCCAAAGCAAGTCCCATGGCCATGCCCAAAGGTTCAGTGCAGTCACACAGAGCCTGACCCACAGTGGATGGTAAAAAGTCACCAAAGGAAGGGATGAATGGATGGACAAGAGTTGGAAATAACTGTGAAGTTTGGGAACATAATTTCCAGCTTCCAGTTTGGGCATATGAAAAGCTGCAATGGAGTATTTATGCTTATCAGCATGCTCTCAACCACTATACTGTATAGTCTTTCAAAAACACAAAACAAAACTAAGGTGTGCTCACAGCAGTTAACATTCTAAACGGACTACAGCCATCAGCATCAATCTTACACAGACTTGCCCTGACAAGCAAGGGGTTTTTTTTATCCATTCGTGTCAACATTTACAGAGCAAAATGAAAGAGCAGGCACTGATGAGAAAAAGAATGGGACGCCCTGGCCAGTGTGGCTAAGTTGGTTGGGTGTCATCCCGTGCACTGAAAGGCTGCTGGTTTGATTCCTGGTCAGGGCACATGCTTGGGTTGCAGGCTCAATCCCCAGTGGTGGGTGTGCAGGAGGCAGCCAATCAATGTTTCCCTCTCACATCAATGTTTCTCTTTCTCTCTCTCCTTCTCCTTTCCTCTCTCTCTAAAAATAAAAATAAAGTCAAAGATTTAAAAAATAAGAATGAGGTAACAGGAGAAAGAAAAGCAGAGAGAAGCAGAATGCCTACCTAGTACAGTGTATGATGCTAGTGGACCCTCGATCATTATTTGCTCAATAAGTGGGTAACTGAATGAATGAATGTCTGAATGAATGAATGAATGTGCCTAATCGCCTTTTCTGCCCCCATTTCAAACTTCAATTCAAGTCAGATAATTTCCAGAGATGAAGTTATTATCTCTGTTCATTTCTGAAGCCAACAGCTTCCTTAGGAGGAGTTTTGAAAATACCACATTTTCCCATGTTAGACAAATCATAAATATCTCAAATTCTGGTGCTCTGCTGCTTACTTAGATTCTCTGAGCCTCATTTTTCTCCTAGGTGGTCCCTAAGAATCCACACAGAGTAGATATATAATATTATGAATGGTTTATATGCATGAGAGTAGGCTCATATTTATACAATATAGCCAGTGCCCAATTTGTTAGTTCTGTTCATTCCAACTTTGTCATTATTATTACATAGCATAATATTGTATATTGGTGACTCTTTTACTTCTATATAGTACTCAAGAGTTTGTAAAACGTTGTAATACCAGGGCTACAATTCATGTATCACTTATGCACTCTCTCATAGATCCTTACAATTCAATGAGTAGATATTACTAACCTGTATCAGTCACATATTACCCCCAATAATGCTGTGTAACAACCAACCACAAAAACCCCAGGACATGTAGCAATAAACATTTATGTGGGGTTCAGCTGACTTGGACTAGGCTTGTGTGACTTTGTCACCTTGCTCACGTGTCTGTGGTTAACTGCGAGCTATCTAGATAGTTCTACTGATCTTGGCTAGACTCACTCTCATGCCTGGGGTTTGGCTGGCAGTTGGCTAATCTAGGATGGCCTTAGCTGGGACTCCTGAGATGACTTGGCTCCTCAATACTGGCTTCTCATCTTCTAGCAGGCCAGCCTGGGACTTTTCCCATGGCAACTGCCAGAGAAACTAGAGTGAAAGTAGAAATACACACATTTGCACACTTCTGCTTGCATCACATTGGCCAAAGCAAGTCACAAGGCCATCATAGATTCAAAGGATGGGTAAAAACACCCCATGTCTTTTATGATAGAATCTGCAAAGGGAACGGGTACAGGAAGGGTGTTATGAGTTGAACTGTGTCTCCCCAAAACCCATATGTTGAAGTTTTAACCCTCAATATCTCAGAATATGACATTATTTGGAGATAGGTTCTTATAGAGGTAACAAGTTAAAATGAGGTCATCAGGGTGGGCACTAACCCAACAGGACTAGCATTCTTACATGAAGGAGAAATTTGGACAGAGAAGTGCACACAGGGAGGATGATGTGAAGACATAGGGAGAAGACTGCCACCTACAAGCCAAGGAGAGCGGTGCACAGAACAGATTCTCCCTTACAGCCCTTGAAAAGAATCCACTGTGTAAACACCTTCATCTAGAACTTTTAGCCTCCAGAACTGTAAGACAACCAATTGTTGTTGTTTAAGCTACCCAGTTTGTGACACTGTTAAGGCAGCCATAGCAAACTAACACAAGGCGTAAAGAATTAAGCAGTAATGCGATCAATTGTCAATACCCTATTTGACAATGGAGAAACTGAGCCTCCAAGAGTCCAGTCAATGTATCACTCAAGAGGCATCAGAGCTGGGAGTGGCATGCGGGTGTCTTTTATCAGATTTCCTCATACCTGCCCCTAAGACAGTTCGGTTCACAATCCTTTGTCTTTTCCTAGGTGGTTTCCAACAGGGAGGCATTGGTACATGCAAGACACTGTTCATGCCCAACTAGGCAAGGCTGTGCGTGTTGCTTCCAAGCCTCTGTTTTACAGTCCTTAATGATCTAGTAATTGTGTTTATGGCTTCCCAATGAAGTGTGCAGAGCTCTGATAGCTGGGACTGGTTTCTTGAGGGCCTTTATTTGATCTGAGACTGTGCAGAGCTTTGGATAGATTTAAAAAAGAAAAAGAAAAAAAAAGGTGTGTGAGGCAAAGAGGAGAAAATTCAGGTCCAATACTTTCAAAATGGTTTTCAGCTAACCACTCTACACATTTGAGCCACCAATTACATTTGCATTGAACATAATTATTTAGGATAACTCTGAAGCCACTAAAATGATTTCTTGGACAGAATTAAAGTGAATGGAAAAGAATTAGTTCATTGACTCATATACTAGTCAAGGTTCTCCAGACAAATAAAACCAATAGATGCCCGGCCAGGCGTGGCTCAGCGGTTGAGCGTCGACCTAGGATCCAGGTGATCGGGGTTCAATTCCCGGTCAGGGCACATGCCCGGGGTGTGGGCTCGATCAATGACTCTCTCATCATTGATGTTTCTATCTCTCTCTCTCTCCCTCTCCTTTCCTCTCTCTGAAATCAATAAAGATATATATTTTAAAAAAATCTATATTTAAAAAAATTTAAAAAAAAATAAAACCAATAGATGATGATAGATAGATGATAGAGATAGATAGATAGATAGATAGATAGATAGATAGATAGATAGATAGATAGATAGAGATAGATAGATAGATAGATAGATAGATAGATAGATAGATGATAGATAGATAAAGAGATCTGTTATAGGTGTTGGATCACATGATTATGGAAGCTGAGAAGTCCCATGATCTGTCATTTAGAAGCTGGAGACCCAGGAAAGCCAGTGGTGTAATGAAAGGCCCCAGAGCCAGAGAGCTGATGGTACAGATTCCAGCCCAGGTCCAAAGGTCTCAAAACCAGGAGTGAGATCAATGCCCCAACTCAAATGGACAGACAGAGTTAATTCAACCTTTCTCCACTTTTATCCCACGTAGGCCCTCAACAGATTGGATAATGTCCACCCACACTGGTGAGGGCCAACTGCTTTATTCAGTTCGCCCATTCAAATGCTATTGTCTTCCAGAAACGAGCCCCACCCCCAGAAATAGTACTTAACCAGCTATCTGGGCATCCCATGGCCCAGTCAAGTTGAAACATACAATTAACCATCACAACACATTACACAAATATTTATTGAGTACATACTATGCGCCAAGCACATGCCTATAGGCCCTGGAATGCAGATGTGAGGCACCACCCACACACACAAGAAGCTCATTATCTCATGTTCATTCAGTATTCACTCACAAAATATTAATTTTGAGCACTTACTGAGTGTTCATTGCTGTGCGAGTCACTGAGGACCCTGCGGCGAACAAGACAGACGCGGACCCTGCCTGGTAGAGTTTACAGGTGAGCCAGGGAGACAGGTATTGGATAACTCATGGCAAAATTAAGCAATCACAACTGTAATGAGCGCTGCAAAGGAAAAGCGCAAGTTGTTAAGAACTGTGTAACAAAAAGACCTATCTATTTATTTTGGGGGACAGGATTAGAAAGACTATCTTTAGGAAATGAGGTTTAAGGTAAGATCTGAAGGATCAGTAGGGATTAGCCAGGCAAAGACAGTGGATGCTTCCTTCTGAGAAAGAGAAAAGCCCCACCCTGACATCCATGAGCTGGCCTGGTACTTACTATCAGCTTGGCCTTGATGTTGCTAGAAGCTGACCTGCTGGTACTCACAGCTAGGGCTTGATGTTCACTGGAAAAAAACAATTGCAACATCAGACCAGGCCACTCTGAGACCACAATGGGGCAAGATAGTAACGAGCATATCTGGATGCAGATAAATTATGAAAACTGTTCAAACCACCCAATGACCCAAATTCCTCTACCCTGTCCAACTAAGCATCACTCTAATCTTTTCTCCTCTCAGGTGAGATTTATTAAGATGCCCAATCATAGAAGTCCTCCCACTTCCTGCCAGTATCCAATCCCAAGCAAAGCCCCAGTTCCTTAAACCCTCCCCCAAGTCACCAAACCTAAGCCCAAATCCTATACTAAGTCCTTTCTAGCACCCTCTTCTTATTAAGATGCTCCATGGTTCCCTTCTGCATGTCCCCTCTCACTGCAATGAATAATAATCCAAAATTGTTCAACTGCAAGTGTGTTCCTGGGGGTCTTTAGCTGAAGGGCCCTGACATTTGGTAAATGCTTTGAAGAGAACTGAGGAACCCAAACCATCCTCCAAAAACACTTCCACATTCAAAGAGGCAAGACAGATTATTATTTGGATGTTTAATTAATATTTATCACAGCTAATGTATTAGTTTTATGGTAAATT
Source organism: Miniopterus natalensis (assembly GCF_054644295.1). NCBI lineage: Eukaryota > Metazoa > Chordata > Mammalia > Chiroptera > Miniopteridae > Miniopterus > Miniopterus natalensis. Next base: position 21,318,857 of record NC_142100.1, read on the forward strand.
TAAGATGGAATTGTGTTTTTATGTGCTGTATATACACTTTCACAGTACATTGAGAACCTTTTATAATTAATGTGTCTTATATATCTTTATTTCCATTAGAGACATAGTTGATTATGCTAAATCATTATGAAGGCTTAGAATTCTCACAGCTCTGCTCTTGGCACATCTCCGGTTGTTTCTTTTCTTCCCAGTCCCAACCTGTGTTACTGATTGGGGGGGGGGGACACATTCACAGTGACCTTTGGCCTTTGGCACCTTGACCTTAATTTGACCAAAGCATAAGTTATTAACCTCTCCTAAAAACCTAGCTATCTGGCAATTTAGGAGAATTTATTAAAATTTAAAATGTGCTTAACCTTTCACCAGCAATTCCACCCTGAAAATTTTACCCTATAAATTCATTGGCATAAAAATCCAAAGATGTAAAAAAAAAAAATGTTGTTGATAAGAATAACAAAAACTAGAAACTACCCAAATTCCCATCAATAGTTAGCTGGCTAAATGAATCTTTATACATCCATACAGAATAATACTATGTAGCTATTAAGAATGATGTAAATATAAATGAATTGGTTCAGAAAAAAGTATATAATATGTTATGGAGAACAATTGCAGAACAATATAATCCATGACTAATACACACACAAACGCTTTTATAAAAACATATTTTTATACCATAGATAAAAGTGGGTTACTTCTTGTGATCGGGGTTAGAGGATTTTACTACATCTACCATGTTCAAAAATCATGTTGTATTGCTTTTACTTCTAAAAAAACTTTTTAAAAATTTTGTCCCATTTGCTGATCTCTTCCCAACAGTCACCTACTACCAAATCCCCATCCTGGATCTTACATTCCTTTCCCTCCTCTCTCCCTTGCCGCTACCTCCGGTCATATGCTGAGCCAAACTTCAGTACCTCTAACGCAGCTGGAACTTAACTCTGAGTGAAAGAGGGAGCCAATGAAAGGTTTTAAGCAGGAGGGTGATAAGATCCAATTTACATTTGCTCCATGGGGATATTCAAAACACTTAGCAGGCTGGAAGTCTTGGCACTGACCCATCAGAATGGATTCCCAGAGTCCTGGAGCCACCTGCTCTTCTAGGAGTTTACCCATTGACTGCTGGAGGTCTGAAGTGCCCCGGGGAAGAGGCTGGTGCTGACTAGGGGACAGGAGGCTTGGGACAGTGGCTTTTTATCACTATATAGTATTAATTTGCCACTGCATTAATTATATTCATAAATATCTAAAAATAGATACATGAGAAAGATGACAGAAATATACACCAGCAAAAGTTGTCCTTTTAGATGACAGGATTAGTGGTTTAGTTCGGAAGAATTTTAATGTTTTAACAATCAGTATGGCCATCCCGGGGCCTAACAGTTAAATATATGTGCTAATGTCTGCACAGAACAATAAGCCAGGATACTATTATGAAAGAGTAACCGGTGTTCTTTTCTCCCATCACCAGTGTGTCCTGTTCTCCCATGACCATTCTCTATTTAAGGGGTCAGGCCATGGTCAGACCATGAAAGCAGAAAAAAGGCTTTTAAGTTTCAAAAGCCTGAACCTTGAAGGGACTTAAGGCAGAGGAAAATAAACACAAAGAGGCAGATTCAGGTTCTCTGCTTTCAAGACGAGATAAAAGAGGAGGGGAGGAGGGGAGAGCTTGGGCACTGGGGAGTACCTGCCCCCAGCCACAAGAGGGCGCTATCAACACAACCCTCAGTTGGAAATCTGAGTGCCAGGGGTCTTTGCTCAGTGCTTCAACCAAGAAGGCGCTAAGAACCTGGGAAAAGGGAACTGGCTAGGACCCGGACACATGAAACAGTCTTAAAGAGGACTGCCTGCCTCCCCCTACACACATCCCCAACACACGTTATTTAAACCTCCGAGGACTGAAAAAAGAAAGAGCCCGGCTCTCAGAACCCAGCTGTAAGAGACAATTCTTGGGACGATTCGGGAATTTTGAATATGGACTAGATAGATTTTAGATAATGTTATGAAATTATTGTTCTTAACTATGATAATGGTATTGCAATTATGTAGGAGAAAGTCCTTTTCTTGAGGAAAATGCAGCCTGAACTATTAAGAGCTAAAATACCATGATTTCTGCAACTTACTTTCAAATAATTCAGCGGGGGAAACATATGGGTACATAAGACAGAGAGAAAGCAAATTTATCAAAATGTTAATGACTGATCTAGAGGGGAATATATGGGTGTTCACTGTACTACTGTTTCAACTCTTCATAGGTCTTAATTTTTAAATAATATATAAACTTTTAAATAAAGTTTTAATAATAAAATGCATAAAATCCCAAGGAAAAATATTGGTCCTATAATGTTAATTTAAAACGCTTTAAGCAGCATAAAGAATGGTTTGCCTTAAGTATATTCATAAATCTGTAAAAACTCATATGAGAAAGATGAAGGAAGTACAAGTCATCATTGTTGAATTAGAATGGTGGGATTATCTGTGGCATTTTCCTCTATGTTTCATCCTTCTGTGCTTTTATAATATTAAAAAGTACTTTTAGATATTACCTTTAAAAAAAGATGGGTTAAACTAAACTAAGTTATAGAAAAATTAAACTAAGTTATAGAAAAGTAAGAAAGCATTTCAAAGAGGTCAGGACTGCAACAGCCACTGGATGGAGGGGTGCTACAGCCCAGACCTCAGCCCCTGCTGGCCCTGGCAGAGTGCAGCCACTGGCACCATTGGTGGCCTCTGGAAACCCACTGGGGCCCCTGCCATTTCCAGAATACTATTTCAAATACTATTTCAGAATACTATTTCCAGAATACTATCTCACTCATGCATCTGATGGGCCAAGTCTAGGTCACATGCTCACACCTGAACTGCAAAGGATACTGAGAAGGCAATTAACTCATCTTTGGAGTTCCCCTAGTGGGAGGAGAGTCCCTCCCTCCCCCCCACAAGACTCATATAATGGGAAATTTCCCAAAGACAGGATGGAGGTTCTAACATTGGGGAACCAAAAAATGATGTCACCACACAGCTGTTCTTGCCACAACAATTTTTTAAAAATATGTTTTTATTGATTTTTTTAGAGACAGAAGGAGGGAGAGGGAGAGAGAGAAACATCAATGAGAGAGAAACATCGCTTGGCTGCCTCCTGCATGCCCCCCATTGGTGATCGAGCCCGCAACCTGGGCATGTGCCCCGACCGGGAATTGAACCGATGACCTCTCGGTGCATGGACTGACGCTCAATCCACTGAGCCATACCAGTCAGGCTTGCCACAAGCACAGTATAAGAGAAAACAGGACCAAAGTTTTGCCCTCAAGGAGCAACTTATTCTTTTTTGTTACCTCCTTGTCCTTGGCAGGGAGGAAACACTCATTAAATATTTGCTAAATAAATAAAAATAAATCATCTGCCCTGGACAAATCCAACAACCCTTTTGCGGGCAGGGACCTCGACAAAATAACTCTCCAGAACCTTCTGGCAAGAGGATTCTTGGAATTTATGATCTCGCCTCAGAATGGCTGAGCCTCATAGTGATCTGCCAGAGAGATTGTCCATGAACCAGAAGCTAGAATAAAACTGTCCGCCAGTACATTAGCGCTAAGCCTTCCCCAAACCCAGAATTTAATTTTGAAAATGGATCCGCCTAGAAAACCAGTTCAAATCAAGTCTACATCCAAACATCTAAAACAAATGGACAAGAATGGAATTTGTTCTGAGTCCCCGCTTAAGGTTGAATTTTCTTATCTTTTAAACAAAAAGCCCAGTGTCATTAGTTTTGGCCATACACTGGCCTGTGGTGCCATGCTGGGCTATGTCACAGCACACATCGGCAATAATTTTATAAATGTGTTCTCCCCAGCTGCCTACCTCAGAGCTTGAATCGATTTCCAGTCAAACTTTGCACATTTCATGCCAAAAGGCTGCAGAGGGGATACTAAGGGTTAGTGTGAAATCACTTTTTCTGCAGATCTTTAAACATAGCTAAGAATCATCTTTCCTTTCAATGGTTCTGGTCTCAGTTTAACTAGATGCAGACTTGCTAAGATTCTGTGCAGTCTCTGGACTTTGGATTCATTCATTCACTCAACAAATTTGCATAGGCTGCTTATTATAGGCCAGGAACCGTGCGGGATGCTGGGGATACAAGAGTGACCAGAAAAGATTTGGTCCTTGAATTTCTGGCACTGAAATTCTAGGTGGAAACCCATAAATGCATAAGCAATTACAAAATGGGAAAGGTATAGGGGGGACAGGGTGCTACATGTAAGAATAATAGTGTATCTAATTTGGATTGCATTGAATAGAGTAAGAGAATGCTTTCCTGGGGAAATGACATTTAGGCTGCAACCTACACATTGAATAGTTTTTGGGCTTAGTTATGTCTGCCCCCTGAAATCCATATGTTAAAGACCTAACCCCCAGGACCTCAGAATGTGACTATATTTGGAGAAAGGGTCTTTAAAGAAGTAGTTAGGTCAAAATGAAGTCACCTCGGTGAATCCTAATCCAGTATAACTGGTGTCGTTATAAGAGGAAATTTAGACACACACACACAGAGGGAAGACCATGTGAGGACACAGGGAGAAGGTGGCCATCTGGAAGCCAAGGAGGAAGGCCTCAAAGGAAACCAATCTGCCAACACGTCTATGCTTTTAAGCTACCATTTGTTGGTTCCTACTATGTGCCAGGCGTAAGTTAAATAAACTGAAGATGTCTGGTCTTTATAGACCCCATGTCAATTCCAGGCCAATAGCACCTAAGATGGGCAGGGGCTGGAACAGCAGGACAGGAGGAGGGGAAGGGGCTGGAAGGAGAGGGAGATGGTTGAAGGAGCAGATTGGCATGTTCAGACTCATTTTGCCAACGTTTATTTCAATCTGGCTGCGTTTCTTCAAGCTTCAAACTGAACAAGCTCGAAATCATAACAATTCCCATGGCTGCTCTCTGTGCTCAGCCCCTTTACCTAAATAAAGGTGCTTCTACAATATCGAGGACCTCTCATCACTAAGATGATTGTGGCTCTTCAGAGGAAGACATGCCAGGTAACAGGCAACACAAAATTACAGACTGACATTCTCTAAAACCCCTTTGAGATTCTGATAAACATTATATTGTGTCCTCTCCAAAAAAAAATAATATTCACGCCATAGACACAAAGCTTTGCATACAATGTCAGTAAGGTGGGGGTTGCAATCCCTTTAAAAAAGATGCAAGAACCTTCCATTAAAATCCCTAGGTTTAAGGATTCTCTTCACACAGATCCTTGTGTACCAACACGCATGTGCACGCGCACGAACACACACACACACACAGAGCATCATCCATCATTTATTCTCTCTAGATCCAGAGCAGAATAAATTAACATTTTCCTGGCAGCAAAGTGGAGACATGTTTTGTCTAGAGATTACACAGATTAAATCATCAAGTGCCATAATCCACCTCCCCATAAGGCCGAAAGATCGACAAGAAAATTTGAATATAGCTGTCTAAGCCCAGCAGGAAGCTATAAATTCACATCTCAGGAGCACCCTGGCCCACTGAAAAGCCCACGTGCTTCAGCTGTCCTCCTGGGAAAAGCACTCCTCTGATCTGATTGACATTGTTCAGAGGAAAACACATCTTCTGCAGAAAGTGATAGCTTTTTTTGTTGTTGTTTTTAACTGTGTAGTCAGAGAGACCAAAGTTGTCTGGGAGCCAAGAACAACTTCATTTCTCCTTTATTACTCTTTAAGTAAATACTCGAAATGGGATTTTTACCCCCAAATTAAGCATTTTGGCTTTAAACCTCAGCAAAAAAACAGAGTCCAGCGGTTAAAAGCATGGGACCCATGTGGAATCTGACTACCTGGGTTTGGTTGGATACTGGCTCCTCTGAGCCTCAGGATATTTGCATATATAATAGGGCAATATGAGCACCTACTTTGTACGGTGGTTGTGAGGGTGAAATGAGATGATTTCTGTAAAGATCTCAGCACAGTGCCTGGTACGTGGTGAGTACTCCAAGGAACCTACACCTCTAACGTGGATGTCTTAGAACTCTGCAGACTCGAACCGTAACAGCCAGAACACAGAGTGCCCGGATCCCACCTACTCCTTCCCCTCAGACGTTCTATCATATGCCGCAGCATCTGAGTAATGCATGGCACCAAACGCTGCCAGACGTGGCAAATGTTTATGAGCTTAACTCATCTGGCGTTTTCTGTTTTGTTTTTTTTTAATGTGGAAAAAAAATAAAGATAAAATGTGCTGTTTAAATGAGATTTAAGCATAGTTTGATGGCATTAATTACATTCACGTCATGCAACCATCACAACCTAGTTCCAAAATTTGTCATCACCCCAAATTGAAACTCTGTACCCGTTCAACAGTTACTTGCCCTTTTCCCTTCTCCTGGCTCCTAGTAACCTCTACTCTACTTTCTGTTTCTATGAATTTTCCTATTTTAGATATTTATGTAAGTGGAAACATGTAATACTTGTCCTTTTGTGTCTGGCTTATTTCACTTAGCATGTTTTCAAGGTTCATCCATACTGTAGCATGTATCAGAACGTCATTCCTTTTTATAGCTGAATAGTATTCCGTTGCATGTAGAGACCACTTTTTACTTATCCGTTCATCTGTCAATGGCCACATGGGTTGCTCCCACCTTTTGGTTACTGTAAATGCTGCTGCTGGTGTGAACATTAATATACAAATACCTGTCTGAGTCCCTGCTTTCAGTTCTTTGCTGTATAGGATTAGGAATGAAATTACAGGATCATATGGGAATTGTTTGACGTTTTAAAGAAACATCAAACTGCTTTCCGCAGAGGCCATACAATTTTACATTCCCAGCAGCAATGTACAGAGTTCCAATTCCTTTTTTTAAAATATGTTTTTATTGATTTTTTTTTTTTTTTAGAGAGGAAGAGTGAGGGAGAGACAGAAACATCAATTGGCTGCCTCCCGCATGCACCCTGACCAAGGATAGAGCCCACAACCTGGGCATGCACCCTCCCCAGAAATCAAACCTGCGACCTTTCAGTGCACAGGATGACGCTCAACCAACTGAGCCACACCGGCCAGGGCCAGAGTGCCAATTTCTCCACATCTTCTCTATTTCATGTTTTCTTTAACTCAGTTTTTTAATGATATCTCAACACTGTCTCAACAATTTAGCAAACTTAGTGTTCTAAAATAGTTGAGAAGTACGTAGTTCTGATTTAGTGGTTCTCTAGAGACTATGTTACACCCCTAAGGAACAATGACTGGGGTGATGACTGGGGACAGGGTGCTACTGGCATCTAGTGGGTAGAGGCCAGGGATGCTGCTCAGCATCCTACACGCATGGGACCAAGAATTACGTCCTAAAATATCAATAATGCCAAGGTTGGGAAACCATGTTCTAGTTTAAAAGTTAGCCCATAGGCCAGTCTTCAAACTAGGTTCTGTAGTCACAGCATTCCAGAGGAAATTTGGGGCTGTCGTAAGGGAAAATATGGGGCATCTCCACGTGTAACGGAATGCCAAGTGAAAAGAAGCTTAAAAAATAATGACATCTCAAATTTTTTTGAAGTCTACAAATAATGAGGCTTAGTAGTTCAATGATGCCATCAAGGACACAGGCTTTTTTTCCCATCTCTCTGCTTTACCACCCTTGGCATGCTGGCTCCTATCCTCAGACTTGTCTCCTCATGGCCTCAAGCCGATTGCTGCAGATCCAGCCATCACATCCTCAAATGGCCATGTACAAAATCAGGAAAGGGTAGTTTACTTCTTTGTACCCAAGAGGAAAATCTATCCCAGAATCCAGGTAGCAAACTTCCCTCTGGGTTTCATTCATCAGGGTTGTGTCACCTGCACATTCTCTTTGTCACTGGCAATGAGAATAAAATCACTATGTTAAATTTAGGCGCATCAGCCCTGGCTGGGTGGCTCAGTTAGTTGGAGCATCATCCCATACATACACCAAAGGAGTATGTTCGATTCCTGGTCAGGGCACATACCTAGGTTGTGGGTTTGATTCCCAGCTGGGGTGTGTATGGGAGGCAACAGATCAATCTCTCTCTCTCTCTCTCAAATCAAAACATATCCTCGGGTGAGGAGTCCCCCCCATCATGGAAGGATGCAATATAAGCAGGAAGGGTAATGGAGGCTGGATCTACAAAATCAGCAAATGCACTCTACATAGATACATGGGAAAAAAGTACGTATTTTTTGTCTCTAGGTAAACTGGATATTAAAAAAATGCATCCATTCATTCCACAAACATTTGTTGAATACAAACCATGTATTAAACACAATGCACTGGCAAAGTAAGATAGTCTCTTCTACAAAGGAAGCTAATCCTCTGCCACTAACCCACTGTGCGACCCTGAATGGGCTCCTCAACCTCTCAGATTCTCCTACTTATTATCTATAACAGGAAAGTGTTAGAGTGTTCAATTTGTGAGTTCCTTTCCAATTCTGTATTCAATTCATTCCTTGACTTCCTTCCTGCAAACTGCTTTGAATATTATTTTTTCTAGATGCTACCAATCAGATCCACTTGATTCTACTTGCATGGTTGGTTGCTCACCACAGAGGACCAAATGAAAAAGTAATGAAATTAACTCAGAGACCCTCTGTGACTGAGCAACAGAACTTAGGCATCCAGAGTTCACTGACTCTTGCAGCCAGACACCTTGTGGGTAACCGAGCTGAGGAAGACCAGTGGAGAAAGAGGGGTCTAGATACAGTGGAGAAGGGAAGCCTACCACTGGGGAGGAAGCTCTGGATCACAGACATTGCTCTTCCCCAGCTCCCAGCTCCAGCCTGGACGAGCTACTTCCAACCCAAGACTACAAGGGTGCTCGGCAAAAACTCATTGGTGCCTTCTGCAGATTGCAAGCTAAAATTAGCAGTGGGTGCGAAGCTGCCTTGTTCAGAGTGATTGCAGGGCCCTGGAGGTGCTGGCTTCTGCTGATTACTCATGATGCTGGCTTGCTGGTGCTCAAAATGTTTAGTGACCCTTAAAGGACAGATTATTGTAGCTAAGCCCAAATGAATATGTCTACTCTAACAACCCTTTATTCTTTGCCCAAAGTGACGAGCTGACAGCCCTCACATGAGGAGTCATGCAGGCTGGGCACTGCACAACTTGAGGGGCACCATGCATGTTACAGTCAATGGAAGCCTAGGTAAGTGGCACCCTCTAGAGTATGTAGTGACCAACCTATGCAACCGAGACTAAGGAGAAAAGGCTGTCATCACAGCAATCCAGCGTTTTTCAACTAACATGTGATTTTTATAATGACTATATACTGAAGTGCTATTTTGGATATATTAGGTAAAATGAAATATACTATTCATTTCATCTATTTCTCTACCTTTTTTTTTTTACTTTTTTATTCCTCACTCAAAGATATTTTTTCCATTGCTTTCCAGAGAGAGTGGAAGCGGGGGGAGGAGAGAGAGAGAGAAACCATTGATGTGAGACACATCAATTGGTTGCCTCCCATGCGCTTCCGACTGGGGCTGGGGATCGAGCCTGCAACCTAGGTATGTGTCCTGACCGGCAATCAAACTCGCAACTTTTTAGTGCACGGGAAGATGCTCCAACCCATGAAGCCACCCGGCCAGGGCTGTGGAAGTACATTTTGAATTGCATTGTGTGTATGTGTATTGGGAGCTGGGGGAGGATGCTACATCTGGTTCTCTTATTTCACTCATTCCCCTGGTGAACAAAGCAGACAGGGGGAGGTAAGGCAGCCTATTTCAGAAAGCCCAAACAAAGCGCACTTTCCAGAAAGGGATCAACCGCTCTACCCTTTTCCCATTAGCAAAGCGCTTTTTGTGACTGAGATGAACAATTGTAAATGTCACCACAGGAGGGCAAGCATCTATTCTATGAGTGTTACTGACCACTCACTAGGTACCAGGCAGTATTGAAACAGCAGTGCAGAAAGCAAAGAGCAAATGTTTTGCAGCTTTCAGGAAGAAACACCACCTGCCACCACTCAGTCCTTTAAAATAGCAGTAAATAAGCTCAAAAAGTACACGAAGGAAATAATTAAAAATGTCCTGAAGACGACATTCTGGTAGAGTTAACCGTTCCTTTATAGAAAGGAATGACATCTATTTAAAAAACAAGAATCCAGGTTAGTGTGCTATTAAGTTCGAGAAATCAACTACACAAGCTCTGAAACCCTATGAATTTAAACCAAAACTCAGGACAATCATAGCAGATGAGATAAAAACAAAATTGCTAAAGTGATTTTAGGCCACAAAAGCCAAAATTCTACTGTAGTCTGTTCTGCATGGACCATGCCTAGGTCAATTTTGGGTAATGTGAATTAAAGCATGTTCATCTGAGAATTGTGATAAAACACACAAGCAGAAATGGCTCCTATGTCTCATGTGGTGTGTCCACCCCGCCCCCCCCCCCCCAAATCAATTGCAAGTGGCTGCAAGGAGCACCATGTGGAAAAGGATTCTGAGACCTCACATCTGGGTCTACAGAATGAGGGCCATGATTGATTAGTAATGTCTGCCATGGGTACAAGCCGGGGAAATAGTGATGACTGTGCGGAGCAATCGCCACCTCTAAAACCATACCACACGAGGATAGATGGGTAGTACACAGATGGAATTTGTTACCTTCTCCTAAGTTGTATAACCCAAAATATAATTCTCTTCAAGATGGCAAGATAATACTAAATATTAATCTGATCTTGCTAATGGACACGACATAGCCAAACTAGTTCTTATTACAGTGGGCAGCAGGGGGTTGGGCTAAAACACTCCTGAATATTCTTCCCAGCCTGGCATGAGACTCTGATTCCCCAAGATGCCTCATTGTACTGTCACAGCTGCGTTCCAGGTGGCTTAGTCTTCCCAACAGCTTTGCTTTGAAGGCATCATGAATATTTAAACATACTTTAGGCTAAACATTTTTCATGCTTCTCAGTTCACCCACAGTCCAAAGGTGGGTTTTGTTTGGCAAGAAGGCTCATTTTTGGGATATGGGTGTGTGAGCATATATGCATATAAACCCTTAGGCATTGTGTTATAGATGCACACTCAGACCTTCAAGGTGCGTGTATATAAATTCCTCCTCTTAAATGCTGACACTCAGCTCTGAAGCCAAAGCCTGCAGCTAAAGGCCACTGACATCTTCAGGCACAAACAAGCAGCTTTGCAATAAGTAAGGATGTACTAATTATTTGGAAATGATCTACTGATGTTCCCACTGCAGTTATTCATAGACTGTGACCTTAGAACCACAGTGACTGTGAGATACCAATACCCCCCCCACACACACACACACCCCATTGTCTCGTTGAGCAAGAGGTTGATGGAGTCACAAAAAGTCCTAGAGAGAGGCAGAGGCAGGCAAAGCACAAGGGGTTAAAGTACAGAGGGCTGGTAAAATACACATATCTGCTTTTCTGTTTTCCATGAAATCCCACTGAAACAACTATAAATGTATTTGTTTTAGTTTGGTTTTTGTTTTAGGACTTAAACCCACCAGAATGTAGAAGGTATGTAAGGAAAAACCAAGTTGTAGAAGCTGAATGTAGAGGGGAAAAAAACACAACACAATCTTAAGCCAAGCTGTGAATCACTAATTAGCAGCATAATCAGAAATAAAGGTATGTCAGGAAATGAAGGTGAAGGCAGTGGGACTGGTTGAAATTCAGTTTAAGAAGCTGCCAGTTCCCTAGATCTGCTTCCCTACTTCATGCAGCAAGACTGCCCAGATCCCAACCTGGCAAGAGACTGGAGATTTCCCCTCCAGAGAAGGTAAAGCAAAGGGTCTCTGGATTAAGGGGTGGGGGGAGGGGGATAAAAAAAAGAAAAGAAAATAGCTCTTCAAAAAATTCTGAGAATTAAAGATGTAGTTCAAGCAGCCAAACTATCAATGGGGGCAGCAACCAGTCCAGAGTGGACCAGGTCAGAGGTCCCAGGGAGGAGACTTTCACAGAGTGCTGAAGTCAATGGAATGCCTGGTGCGGCTGAATGTCTTAGGGGGGGATTTAGACATGTGGTGGAGAGTTTGAGCTCGAATTCCTAATAAGTACACAGAAATCCAAGCAAACAACAAAAATGAGAAAAAACACAAGATAATTATTAACTCCTGGGGGAAATGCTGTCAAGGAAAGAAAAGGCAATCATAGTTTATAGCGTGGCTCAGCTGTCACTAGTGTTTACATAATCATAACAATGTAAACATTCAACACTGACCTAATCAAAATGAAATAAGGGTGTTGGGGGAGTAGAGAATGACTTCCAGTGGGAATTCATAGAAATGGCAAGAACTGGACTATCTAGCATTAGCAATAAGTAGTTATAGATAGAAGTTCAATACCAAAATAATCAGCTAAAAGAGGTGAAATGGTTGCTTCTGGAAGGGGAAATGGGAAAGCAAGGGATGACTATACTTTGTGGCCAGCTTTGTAGAATCCTTTGACTTTCTAAATTATACATGACTTTGACCTTAGGAGATTAATATGCTGCAATGAGAAATGATGAGACAATAGCCAACCATTCATTCATTCATTAAGCATTTAATGTGTTACAATATACCAGTCCCTGGGGATTGGGGGGTGGGGCAGATCTACTGCCGCTCCTCCCAGGCTAAGTTCAGTGGGTTTCTCAACACAGCCAGCAGGGCAGCAATTCAAACCCTTCTCTAGTGAGGTATTAATAAAGACAGATGCCTGGACATCTGCTGGTCTTGAATTTCAAGGTCTGTAGCTGGTGGCTTCTGTTGGTTTGCCCTGGGCAGGGGTAGTGTTGAAACGTTGCCATGGGCTTAGCCTCAAGGCATGATGAGACCTCAGCAGGTGGGGCAAACAACTCCTGAAGTAACACTAGCCTCTAACATGGGCAGCCCTAAGGCTTGTTTCAAGCATGAGATTCATTGTTCTGGCTGCTTTGCTTACATGACCTTATTTAATCCTCACAATAAACCTCTTGGTGGCTACTATTATTAACTCCACTTTCAGGATGAGAAAACTGGAGCCCAGAGAGGTTACAAGACTTGCTTAAGACCACACAGCTTGGAAGCTGCAGAATTTGAATTCAAACCCAAGTCATTAATCCATGCCATTCAGCCTCAAGACCGGAATTCTCAACCATTGGATTAACAGTTGCAAAACCTGGATGCTAGCTCTTGCTTCACCATTAACCAGTTGTGATTAAGGGCAAGTCCCTTCCCTTTTCAGTGTGTTTCATATCTGAAAAAATGAAGAGGGTTGGCTTAGCTGATAACTAAGCATCTTTTATACTCTGGTAGTCTATGTTAGGGTGGGAGAAGCCAATGGGAAAAGGAAATGTTAATGTGGTGCAGTGATGAACGCTCTTTCCTCCTCTGAGCCTCAATGTCCTCATCTGTGAAATGGGAATCATTAAAAACCACATAAGGTTGTTGAGTGTGTTAAGATAATATACAAATGAAAAGTACTTAGCACTCACCCAGACACATAGTAGGTGCTTAATAAACATCAGCCCTCATTCATTCTTATTATTAATATGCTTCCAGAGCCCGACTATACATGGGTTCCTGAAGGCTTCTGGGAAGGTCAAAGTACTACGTTTGTGGAAAGAAGGTGGCTCAATGCAGAAGAAAGAGAGTCAAACAAAATTACTAACAGGAATGTGTGCCGTTGCCCTTTATTGGTTTTACATACGAGTTAGTTTACGAATACTTTCAGGAGCATGTAAGTGTGAAATTGGAAAGCGTCACTGCAGGACTGCCACGAGCCACCACACTGGTGATATAAAAGGAAAAGGGAAAGAAAGGAGAACGGCAGAAAGGAAAGGAAGGTGAGCCCAAGGTGTGCAAGGACAAAAGACACCGGGCTGGGGAACAAACTGATTTTAACGTTCAAAGCTCATTCATCCACATTTATGGTTGAACACATGCTCTTATTTGACTTTGTAAACATGCCCTCCATTCTCCCGCCTCTGTGCTTTCACTCAATGCATGTCCTCTGTGCGAAACTGCCATTCCTAGCTAGGGACACTGCTCACGGCCCAGGTGGCTTTCAGGCCAAGTTGGAATTTTATTTTCTTTGAGAAGAAATTGTAAAGCATTCGTGGTTAATAAAAACATAGACTTTGGGTCAGCAAGACCTGCCTGGGCAAACTTGAGGGAAGTTCCTTAACCTCTCTAAACCTCAGTTTCCCAGGCTGTAACATGCAAATATGAAATCACAACCTTCAGGTTTACAATAAATAATAGAGGTCGTGCACGTGCAGTGCTTAACCATCCGCTCAATAAACATCCGTTGCTATTTTCTCCATCGCCCACATTCCAGTCCCACTTTCTCCATGCCTTGAGTGTAGCTCCTTATTACACTGAACTAGAATTACTGCCTATCCCCACTGTCCTGGAGGGAAAGAACCATGCTTTTATTTATCTCTGAATCTCCGAAAAGAGCCGAGAACACTAACATGCAATGAGTGCTCAATAAATGTCATTTTGCACTAACACTATTTGACAACTAACACTTACAGAGCACTTACTATGACTAGGCACAGTGCTGAGCTCTAGGTTTCATAGAATTAAGTCTTGGGTTGATTATATTATTAAGTCAGCCTTGAATTTGGGAGTATTAGAACTCTTTTCAGATTTTTGTGAAAAATTGAGAGGATAGAAGGGTTTAGTAGCGCCCAACTTATACAAAGTACTCAACAAAAGGCAGATACTAAAGTCAAGGGCAAGCCCCACTTGCCTTGATGACCAACAGGAGGGTGAGGGGATTGACCTGAGCCTGTTTTGCCCTCCCCCATTTGGCCACATCCTTGGCTGCCAGCTCTCTCATCCCCTAGCCGACACCAGGGACTTGGCTCTTCTGGAACAACTACGGAAGGAGGAAGGACCCAAGACCTCAAGAGCTTGAAGGTTAAGGTGATTAAAACAAGAGAAAGGCAGTCAGACTAGCAGTTACCCTAGCGAGGAGAAGTAACCCAAAGGAAGCTGATGATAGCTGATGATGCTATTTCTTGACCTAGGTGCTGGTTACACGGATGCGTTCACTTTGAGAAAACTCAACAACTTCCACAATTAAGAACTGTGCACTTTGCTGTAAGAATGTTATTACAATAAATTTTTTTTAAAATAGTGAACCCCTCTCCATTGTTCAAAGCAAAATAACCAGCCCTTTCCAATGGGTGTGCCACAACTGGGGTACAAGTACAAGTCAGTCACCTGGGGCAGCAAGCAGCCTCATCAGTTTACCCCAAGGGAGCTATAGAAATACGATGGTTTTTGGTAAGAGTGGGAGACACTGCTCTAGAGTACCATTCGAACAACACCCTCCTCAATCACACAAGTTTACCTCAAGGTTCCTCCTGTTATGTGTCGTTGAGTCGGCCAGACTTCAGGTGACCCAATGAATGAGTGATGTTCACAGTGTCCTGTCCCCAACAGCCCTGCTCAGCTCCTGCAGACTCGTAACAATGGCTTCCTTTATGGAGTCAGTCCATCTCATATTTGGTCTTCCTCTTCTCCTGCTGCTTTCTATTTTGCCCAGCACTACTGTCTTTTCGAAAGAACTCTGCCTTCTCACGATGTGCCCAAAGTCGGACAGCTTCAGTTTTGTCACTTTTGCCTCCAGTGATGTCTCAGGCTTAATTAGCGCTACACCCCACTCGCTCATCTTTCTGGCAGTCCAGGTACTCATCGAGCTCTCCGCCAACACCATATTTCAAATGAATCCATTTTTTCCCTATCAGCCTTCTTTCTTCACCGCCCAGCTTTCACATCCGCATGTAGTAATAGGGAATACAAGGCTTCCTATCTAAGGTTAATTTTACTTACTCAATTTTTCATCAGATTCTTTTACCCTCTCCAACAAGGAGAGAGTACACTTAATTTAAGGGTCAACACCCCTTGACTACCCTTTACAATGAACCAGAGAGTTAGTCTTTGACATCATTCCTATTCTTACTCTTTATAATGAGAAAATGTCTAATACATCCCTCCCTCCTCCCCAGCTTCCCTCCCCATAGTCAATGGAGGAAAAACCAAAAATAAATTTCAATCATTTATCAAGTCAATGGATATAACACAAACTACATGCTGGTTTTCTCTTTGAAAGTTTATTGTTATTAAAAAAAAAAAAAAAAAAAAGCCTATACTTTTTACATTTTACATTCACCTCTCAGAACATTTAATGGTACCAGTTAATGATATTATTGTATAAAAAGCCCACCAGCTGCTTGAAATGGCTGCAAATTATTTTTACCATGTTCTGGTATTAAAGTGGTTTGAACTCTTTGGAAAAATTGGTGTAACATTAAGTAAGTACCGATATTTCAAATTCCCAAATTAGAAACAAGATTTTTAAATCTGGAGGAAACTTAGTAAAATTCAAGGCTAAAGGGAAATGTTAATAGAAAAACAAAACAATAATATTGTAAAAAATAGGATTTTCCCAAGTTAGATATAAAAAAAAAAAAATTACAACCAACCCTCCCCCATATTCCTTAGAAAAAGTCACTCAATACTGAACACAGGGTCTCCCACCCAAATACAAGTAGCCTGATTTTCAGATCAGCCTCTGGGATTTTACACTGGCCCTAATTAGAAGTTTTTTTAAAAAAAACTAAGTTACATTAGGTAGTTAAACATCCATAAATACTGGTATCTGAACAAATAAAAATATCCTGGCTTTGGTATGGCTACAGAAATATGGAAACTGTTCAAGAGGACACTGGCCTAGGGAGAGGAGTTGGAGAAATACACAAAACCGCCAAGAGGAGGTAAAATAAATATTGGGACACGTAGGTAGCAAATACTGTGTACTTGAGGCAGATGCCTGGAGCCGAACACACGCATAGGTTCTTGATCAGAATTGTCTGAACCAACCTTTATCAAAGTATCACTTGCAGAAAGTAGTTTGAATTTGGGAATTCATCTGCTGCCCTGGATCTAGTGAGAGACAGACCTTTAAAATAAGAATGGCCCCCCCGGGCTAAAAGCCAGCCGCCAGCCCCCTCTTATTCTAGCAGTCACAAAGTCTGTTACCCTCTCATTCACTCTGCCCATCACAAAAGCTCCTCCATCTCCTAACAACGGGCCTTTCCCACCCACCGGTCACTACAGGGGGGCCTGAGTGGTTGAAATGCTGACTTTTCATTCTTGGAGTAACTAAATTAAAAATTAATAAATCTTCTGGGATCAGGAACACATTTTACTGTGCTGTCTCATGTCTAGGGCACTATCTTCCGTTTTCACTAGATCATGATTTTGAGAGTTGTGAGGACACTGAGGCACAGAAGGCAGTGATGGGGCGGAGACCATGCCTAATGGTGGCCTCGAACGCCCTCAAATTCACAGAAGAGAAAAGGCCAAAGTGCCCAGACCCTGGTCTTCAAATAAAGTTACTTCACCAAAGCACAAAGGTGCCAGTAGCCAAGGCAAGGAAAAAAAGGCCACTTGCTGCTCAGTGCTGAGCCCCCAACAGTTATCAATACAATCCTTTCCCCAGAAAACAAATGCTGGTGTACTGTTAGGAAGACAAGTTAACACAATCATTTAAATAAATAAAAAAACCTTCAATGGCAACACACACTAAATGTATCTAAGTAATTCCACCACAGGGCACTAGATAACCAAAAGCTACCTGCTATTACAGGATGTTACACACACCACAATGACAGTTCAAGCAAGAGAGATCTCCCGAACAGAAAAAGGCCGCCAAGCAGCAGCAAAAACATCTTAACAATGAAGGTCTGGGGACAGAGAAAAAACACAAAAAGCCCAGGCAACTTTTGATGAACAGCATTATTTATCCTGTCTTTAAATGAGCCTCAACCAGAAAAAAAAGAAAAAGAAAAAATAGATTACAAATTGAAACAAAAATATATCTGTACAAGTCTCCAAGTCAGTAAGGTTTGGTCTCTGTTGAAGCCAGGACTTTGCAGAAGGTGATTTACTTGTCATCACAGCCCCAACTTGCATTGGGGTGTGTAAATCAAGAGACAACACAAAGAGAATCGCTTGAGACCAAAGGAGTTACTTGCAAAAGTTTCCTAGGACGTGTCAAAGTCTACTGATTGCCCATAGAAATGCTTACACGTGCTCTAACCCCCAAAACTTCATAAACATTGTAAGGTGGCAACTAGAATATTAAAAACCCCATCACCCAATAAGTTGTATCTCTAGTTTAGGAGTGAGGGAAAGGGAGCAGGGAGTGCAGGGGAGGCTGTTTCATCAGGATTCATCAGGAAGAGTGTAGGTTTAGTGGCAGCCACGGCAGAGCCTTCTCTGTCTTTGGCCTGGGCCAGACCTCCTGGGAGATCTCCTGGAGGCTGCGAGAGCCGACAAGGTTCCATGGGTTTGGAATGGCCAATGTGCAATAACAGCATCAGTGAAGAGTGCAATTTGAATCATGAGTGAGAGTCTGTAGATAACTGGTTATTGCACTATCAATCTCACCTCCCCACCCTCAATAGATAACCCAGATAATGAGCTCATGGCAGGTACCACTTCACCCACTCGGGAGCTGGGAAAATGAATTGCAAACGAAACCATCTGAAATGACCACTTCTTGTTTCCAGTTCGAGCTAAAATAAAACAACTGTGTGTGAATAAACCACTTGCATTAAATAACATTTAAAATATGGTACCTTCAACACATTGTGAATATGAGCCACTTCCTCCCCGCAGCCCCAATTACTTCAGTGCACGTAGTCCCCCAGGCAAATTTTTCTGTCGTTCAACCAGTGGAGTGGATGGCATACTCCGCCAGATGTTACACAAGGCATTTATTTCTCTGAGAAGGCTGAGAGCCAGGAGAATTAATCTCCTTCTGCTAGGACCTCTGCCCCAAGCTTCTGGGGAAATACCGAATTGGGCTTGACAAGGGGAGTAGCTACATGATCCACTAATCAGATTCAAAACATGAAAATCCACTGGAGAGTGTATCCCCCCTTCCTGCTCCTCTTCATGGTAAAAAGACCTGAAGACAATTAATAAAAAGAAATGTCCCTTCAAACTCAAAGGAAGCTTGGAAAAAAAACACACACAAAACAAAAAAAAATAAACAAATAAGTAAATTAAACTCCCAATACTCCTGAAAGTAAAATCGTCTCATGGTGACTGGTTGGAAGAAGTCGAGGCAGTAAAGAATGAAACAAAGATGGAAGCGACTGGCCACGAAAGTGCCTTGCAGAATCCACAAGAGTGTTCTCCATTGTCCAAGGCCAAGGAGCAATTCCCAAGTTAAAAACTTTCTATTAAGAAGAAAACAAAACAAAACCAAAAACCAAAAACCACTCCAGAAAAAGGGTCAAGGGAAGTAGAGCACTGTAGAAAGTCAAGCCGCTGACCTCCGGCGGATCACAAAGAGCCCACGCTGAAGCTGGCCCAAGTAAATCCTCATCTTGGTGCTGTCGCTGGTCTTTCTCACCCAGATCTGCAGGGGACAAGGAAAGGGAACAAGATGAGAGAGGCTGAGACTGAGGAGTCAATCTTCCAGAGAGTCAAAATAGCTGCATAAATTAGGTGTGGGCAGAAAACCGGCAACCTCTTCCTGTCCACTTGCAGGGCCTCTAAAAGCACCTCCTTGCTCTGGCCCTCCTACAGGCAAGCCTCAGTGTAGACAGAAGGCACCAGCCCGTGAACTCATTTCTCCCAGCCATCTCTCTTACACCTTTGATTAAGAAAATAGAAAGCACAATGATACTGTGTTCCTCTGACACACTAAGGCGTCTCCCCTCCAGGAAACATGTCTCAGTGTAGTGACCTCGTTGACACTATTATGTCAAAGGGTGATAATCTTCAACAGAGAAATAGAAAAATCTAACTTGCATTTCTATTTTCCTGAAAAATCCTGAAGTGTCAGAGACAATAAAGCACTAGATCTGAAGTTAGGTTTATGTACTAGGAGGCCATACATGCTCTGTACAATAGCCCATATGGCCAGGAGCAAAACTCCATTGTGAAATCACAACCCCTCTTGCTGAGGAGCAGCAGGTGTCTCTATTAGATCCCCTGTTCTGGTTTTGACTGGCTTGAGATGACATACAGATCCTGAATCCAGAGTAAAATGACATTCATTTATCTGGAAAGCTCTCCCTAACTTCCAAGTAAACAATCATTTTGCAAACTAGTCACATTTAAGGGCATTTTCAATTCAGGAAGCTGGTAGAATAGAAGAGGCTTAAGTTATTTCATAATCCAGTTTCATTAGATTGCTGTGCACTGGCACAAATAAGTTACAGAAGGTAGACACATAAAAATCAATTTTGCTGCAAACATTTGTGGACTGATAAAAGATTGATCCAATCCAGCTATTAAAGTTTTAAACTTTTAAAACTACTAACAATACAGGTTACACGTTGCCGACACCCTTCTAACGAAGGGCCCGTAGGAGAACTCACAAGCCAGTCATATCATCCTACAGTGGTGACTAGAGGAGACCAACACCTAGTGGCACGAGCCTCGTAGCTCATTGTTCAGAGGCACAACAGGACATGTCAGATTGGAAATGGCAGCAGGCAAGTAGTATTTATGGGTCAGATCAGGCCAGCACTCATTTATTTAGCACTTACTGTGTGCCAGACCCTGTGCCAGGTGCCTCAATACAACCTCACAGCATGAAACAAATCTATTAGTACACGTGAAAGTTCTAGAGAAAGAACAGAACGAAGATGCAGTATGATCTACAGGAAGGCTCCATTCTCAGTAAATGGTTTCCTTAAAAAAGCAGCAGGATTTGAAAGCATAGAAATCACACAGACTTGCCTTCCTTCTTTCCTGTTGTATAGCTAGTGGTTCTCAACTCAGTTACTGTACAGAGTTCACAGATACTACAAGGACTACACAAATCCATCTATATTGCAGTTAAGCAAAGTAAGGGATTTTCCAGGGTGATTTTGCCTATGTGCAATTTCTGCCTGAAAACACTGACTTTAGGCTCTAACCCACAAAGAACACACAATTCCTCTGTACTTTTTTAGTGGCCCTCACAATGCAGGTTGTCACCTTCTGCCTTCCTAAAGGGTGAGGGAGTTTGGAACCTACCTCATTAGCTCCGACAGAGCTGATTACACAGCTCAGTTTCTGGTTGTCCTTGGACTCCAGATAGATGGCTTGGCTCTTGTGGTACCTGCCAAAAACAGGACACAAGTTTATTATTTGAACCACTTTACTGAAGTATGATTGAAATGTAAAAAGCTGCATGTTTAATGTATATGACTCTATGAATTTGGGGATAAGTATACACCTGTGAAACCATACCACCATCAAGGCTACAGAAACACAGGGGTGGGCAAAAGTAGGTTTACAATTGTGAGTACATGAAACAGTTTACTCTTGTATTATTACTTATTCATTATTCTATTATTTATTATTAATTTGCTTTTGTCCACCCCTGTATATATCACTTCCCAAAGTTTCCTCCTGTCCTCTTTATTATGATTATTGTTTTTTTGTGGGTTTTTAAGAAGAACACTCAACATAAGATCTACTCACTTAAAAAAATGTTATGTATACAATACAGTATTGTTAAAGGCACAGATTTTTTTAGGAAAAAAGGAAGGAAAGAAGGGAAGGAAAAAAGAAAAGATCACCACAACACAAAATGTAAATTAAAAGAGTCTTAATTGATATTTGAGGAAGAGTCTGGATTTCAGGTTTAATTTAAAGGCGTCTATCCTTGGATTAGATGATCATCTCCTAATCTTCTAAATCTAATTTATATTCCTCTGCAGAGGGGGGAAGGGGATGCCAAGAAAAGGGCTAGGAAATTAACTCTATATTTACTTTTTTATTTGTACTATATGACCCATATCAAAAAGTAAATTATAATTTTTCAAGCAAAACTTGTTTATACCCCAAAATACCGAAGAAGGCTAGGTAGACAAAACAAATAGATGGACTTGAACAATTGCTCTGTTATTTATTTTCTACTTGTCCAAATAAGTCATCAACAAGAAGGAAGGCCAAATTCAGCCCTTACTTTGGTCACTCATTCAACAAATACTCATTAATCACTTATTGTGTGCCATTGACTGTGCTGGAGGTTGGAGGCAGAAGAGTGAATAAGGCCACATGGTCCCTGCTGTCACAAAACTTCAAATACAGCGACAGCGAAGGAGATGAAATAATCACACCTGGTAAGCAGTAACTAGGTGAAGTTCTGAGTATCCTAAGGTGCAACAGAATATCTAATGTAGCCTGGTCAGTCAGAAGAGCTGCTATGAATGGAGTAGACACAACAGACACTCTCCTTTCAGCTCCTATGTCTATTCTCTTGACCTATAGTGCAGGACCACCTTCAACTTCTACAAGTTCAGGAATAAGACTGAGCATGAAAGTGAGGAAGCCAGGGAAAAAGCCCAAATGGGACAATAATAGCTGCCACAGGATGAAGGAGCAGCTGCTGGGTTGTTACAAGGGCAGCTAAGCTGCTGCTGGCAGCCTTGGCTTGGGCCAGCCTCTGTTCAGTCAACAACATAACCTTTGGTTCATTATGGCTGCACAGATCTGGCTTAACTCATGTAAACTCCACCAAAACCAAAATGCATCTCCCAGCAAAGCAACGCACCTTATCATTTCCGTGAGAGAAGGAAGCAGGCTGCTCTGCCGGTATAATGAATAACCTACTGCCAAGACATTACCTACAGTAAAGGATGCGCCTCACTCCTACGGTCAGCTTTTCCCATTCTAGGCTCTAAGCACTCTTTAATCTGCTACTTAGGAGCTGAAAACTCAGGTTTCCAAGTCAACTGACTTTCCGAAAACACTATTAGAAGAAATCAAATCATAAATGCAATTAGAACAGTGAGACTGGTTTAGATCCAGTTTCAATGCGGCTTTTGGCCAGAGATTAGTTGGTAAACTGAGTTAGGGGACCTTCATTATGCCGAATCTGTAATACTGTCAGGTTTGACTTGCACAGCGCACGAGGAAAGGATGAATTAGTTCACAGCAAAACTCAAACTCGAGTTTCCCTCCCACATCTAACCCAACTGTCTCGTGTAAATGGTCAGAATACAAATATAGAGGGAAGAACATTTACAGTTATTCTATAGAGACTGTGATTTATCAGAGATAAAAAACACAAAACAACAGGCAACTAGCCTCAAGTCACTCTGATACTACTTTCTAAATAGTTTAATACGGGAGGTCATGGATGTGGTGCAGAAATATATGGCTAGTGTGGAAACATGCTCAATATACTGCTAAACAGAGAAAAAAAAAAACACATGTCCATATGTTTCTGTGTTTGTAACAAAACACATGCACGTTACATGTGCATCATACACAGAAAAAACTGGGTAAATTTATATGTTAAAATATTAAAATTTTATAAAAATATAAAATGTAAATTAAGAATGGTATTCCTTTTATTGCACAGCTTTCTTTTTTCCAGAATAAACAAGTATTACTTACATTAAAAAGTAAATAATATTTTCTTAAATCATGGTACGAGACAATACCTAAGTAAGAAAGATGAGGTAAAAACTTAATGTCACAAATTTCATCCCAGTGCCTGTTAAAGACAATAGTTAACTCTGGGAAACTATTCAAACAATTCTCGTGAGATGTGCTGCATTTTCCTTCAGATGTGCTCAGAGGCCAAGCCCTAACCACCTGACTAGCTTGAAAGTGAACACCAGCAGTAAACACTGCAAGCCAGTCCATTGCCCCTGTGCCATGGTCTGGGAATTAAGCACCTGGCCACCTCCTCAATGTGCCTGTTCTGGGATCACCAAATGAATGGTAGTGGCTTGAATGTCCACCATTGGTCACCATTTGTTCCACTGGAGAGCTGGCCAGCATGTTTCCCAAAGCAGCCCACTTCCAGCCTAACTAATTCCCATCTCTTCCTGAAGCCGAGTCTCTGGGACCTCCAGGGGATACTCATGTGCCACACAATGGTCCAGGAACCATTATCCCTGGATATCTAATCTATTAAATTGTCTGAATTCTTGGGGGGGGGGGGGGGGGCGCCTCAGTGCTCACATACGAAGTGTTTTTAAGATGAAACCAAAAAGTACATTATATCCTTAAAATACAATTTACTTTCCAATTTCTAAAGACTAATAAAAAAATGCAGGAAGAAATTCAAAATAGACATAAAAATGTTAAAAAGCAACATCAATTGAGCTAAATTAGTAAAAATGTACATTATTACTTTTCTGCCAATTAACCCATTTTACAAGCTACAACTCATCTCTGCTGAAAAAATATTTTAAACAGCCTCAGAGGACAAGCCCCAAATGTCAAGCTAACTTTATCACTTTATTACTAATGGAAATTCTGACCTGGGAATCCCTACAATTAAGCTCTTAGAGCTTTGCCTCTACTATTAAACCCAGTGAACTAGCATCACCACTACTCTTATGGAAGAAAGCAATTTCTTTAGAAGGTGGGTCAAAAAGTGGGGCAGGGAGGGGTAGAATTAATTTAATTTTGTACCCTACTGGGAATCTTAATATTGTTTCACTTCAAAAGAAAAAACCATGTCACAGCTATAGTACCTCAAAGAGTCCCAATTCTAGTTGTAAATATTCACTGTTTTGAGTTAAGTCTTTTGTGTCAGTTGAAGGCTGGAGGGTTAAATCCACTGAAGCAAGTGGGTGACTTCATTTCTGATTCACATTAGCAGCCCCAGATTTAATGTGAGGAGAGACTAAAGTCTGCCAGCGCCATCAGTTAGTTATTTTAAAGTATCAGCTACTTTCACAGTACTTCCTAAGAAGGGTCATTAGTCCAAATTGAAATGTGAGGAAAACTTGCAGCAGGATATAAACTGCCTTAAATGCAGTACTAAGACCAAGGCAAAGGGAAGATGCTTATCTTTCAAAACGAAATGTAGCTTGATAAGTGTTCTCGCCAAGATGGGAAGCCTGAACCACACTCATTTTGCTGAAGTCATTTAAAACTCAATGACACATGTTTTGCCAGAAATACTGTTTCGCCAAAATACTCCACACCACTGGAAAGAACATTAAAGCAGTTCAGTTCACCTCTCAGCCACAGGACAAGAATGCTGAAAGAGAAGGAAAAATGACAGCCTCTATCTGACAAGGACACAAACGGCAAACACCAGAGCCTGGTGAGACAGGAGAGGCTGGTTCTGTACTAGTAAACGTGGCAGCCAGGACTCCCATGAACACCTCCCAAATACGGAAGGGAGGGACCTGCTGAAAGAACAAATGTGACATGAACTTTGACTGCCAAGGCCAAAGAAGAGAAACACACAGAATACAGAAGAAAACAACAGTTTCAACATTTAACAGTAGAATAAAGGCAGCTTTAAATTCACTGAAAAAGTAAAATGCTCCCAAAGACCTTATTTTCAAAATTTCTGGTGCCACCGCGAGAAAGACAGTGCAATTCCTTCAAAATGCTTACGAGGTCTAACGCAGCAAAACTAACCACTCTGCTTAAATCCTGAAACACCAGTCACAGTGGATCCTTTCTTCAGAAAAACAAGAATTTCATTTTACAGCATTTTTCACCCTCAAGACATCTCATAAAGTCAAAGGATTAAGCCTTAGAAACGAAATATCTAAAGCAACACAATTACGAAAAGAACATTATTTGAAAGATCGTGTGGCTTTAGGACTCACAGATCCATAAAAATGTTATTGATAAACCTCATCATTTCTGAAAACATTTCTTATGTGTGGGCTAGATCTTTAAAGGTTATTTGGTTTTCACTATTGAAACATTTTTCATCTTATTTTGCCCCCAGTGTGTTGAGCTGTTAGGGCCTGCCACCTAGTGGTGGTATGTTCTGATAAACAATATTAAGATACAAGACTGCCAAAGAATAGCCAAATGAGAAGGGCAGAAAGGCACTAAGATCAGGCTTACAGACAGAGCAAGCTTTCATCATCCACTGGGTAATACCCAGTATAACCTAGTAAGTGGAACTGATTTATCTCAGGCATGACCAGATCACTAAGCATTTCTGCCAAGTTCAGGAGCACAATGTTATAAGGTAACTAACACACACAATGTTGGGGATTTTTCTTTAAGTGCAAAAAATTCTAAAATGCCATTACTCAAACCTTCCATTAAATAAATATACTGAAACTCAAAGGTCATTATATAGCCATTATAAATAGAGTAAACAATAACCCAGAAAAGCATTCTGCTATAACCAAGTAGAAAGGCAGAAGAATGCAAAGAGGTGTCCACTGTGACATAATTAACTAAGACTGTGCGACATACGGACAATGAATAAAGGAATATGTCAGAATTAAAAGAGCTGTGAAAGGGAAACAAGATCCGGGGTGACTGGACCTAGCAGAATGCCTAGTTACAGAACAGACAGTAAATGTTTGCTGAATGAGTAAATGTATGAGCTTTTAAGGTTCTTTCATACTATTTTGCCTTTTCCTTCCCAATGAAAATACTGGTTGTCTGAAGGTTTCAACCCATCTTTAATCTACACTGGTAATGTTTTACGACATAATTCCCCCAACTATGTTTCCTGGAAACATTCATGAACTGGATGACCCACTTGAAAGGGTCCCTCACCAAATAACACCTGATAACATCTTAGAACTTCACAGTGCACATGAGCATGTCAGTGGATCCAAAGAGCTACAACGAAAATCCCATTTATCTGAATTAACATGGTCATCCCCCAAACTCATCTGACCACAAAATCCTTTTTTCCGAAGAATACCTATTAATTTTAGCACCCAGGGGCAGAGTTAAGAGAAGACAGAGGAAGACAAACCCTGGCTCCAGTCTACAGGGCATCACAAAAGATGTAAGCCTGTAAATTGTAATATAGTAGCAGCAGCATGGAGAGAGAAAGGAGGGCCGCCATCAGAAAAACACAATTTGGAAAAAAATGGCCTTTAAAGATCTTACAACTATCATCAACCAAATGACTCTTGATACAAGTTTAAATATTAATGCATGGTTAGTACTATGTAAGTTTAGCAGCAGCTGTGCTCTGAAACAACTACAGACAGGCCCAGCTCTCTTTCCAAGTGGTTCTTTTGAGACTCTTAAGAGTAATCTGTGTTTTCCCACAACATACCATCTTTTATCATAGTACAATTTGCCATCTTCTATCCGGGCTTCAAATCTCTGGGCTGGAGACTCAGCTGGTGTGGCAGGCAAGTGTTCAGGAGAGGATGGAGATGCTGGAGGAAGCAAAGAAATATCTGAATGACTAGGCATGTAATGAAACATGTGCGTCTACCATCTAACATGCTTTAATTGAAATGCTATCGAAAGATGCTAATAATCATAATCATCCTTACAGTTGTAATAAATGGGAATCCAATAAAATTCTTGTATAGTACATCTAATGATCTTCAAAGCAAACCTGTGAGGTAGGCAAGGAGATTAACCTCACTGAAGAGGGGAGAAACCTGAGGCTCAGACAGGCTAAGGGATTTGCCCAAGGTCACTTAGAATAGAACTAAAATCCCAGTGACCCACCAGAAGCCCCAAAGGGCAAAAATTAGGTAAATCTCTGTAAAATTTATATAAAATAAAATTCCTATAAATATTTATTACTAGGTGGAGCAGGCTATTGGGTGTGTATAGAGTCAAGCTAATGCAGTGCTAGTAACTACGGTGGGGTGAAAGGATCTAAATTCACACACTTACTCGAATAACCCCTTCCCCATCAGGCCTTCAGAAACTCAGACCCTATGTGGACCACAGCAGCCCTCAGGAGGAAATGATTGAAAGAAAGAATCTTGTTTCCTTCCCCAAGACACAGTGAGCAGAGGGATGTGTGAGTAATCATAGTACTTAAAACAAAACAACACAAGCCCGGCTGGGCGTGGCTCAGCGGTTGAGCGTCGACTGTCGACCTGGGATCCAGGGGATCGGGGTTCGATTCCCGGTCAGGGCACATGCCCGGGTTGCGGGCTCGATCAATGACTCTCTCATCATTGATGTTTCTGTCTCTCTCTCTCCCTCTCCTTTCCTCTCTCTGAAATCAACAAAGATATATTTAAAAAACAAACAAACAAACACAAATGCCTTGCCAACACAAATTCCATCTAGCAGCCTAGCACTGACTCTCAAGTGGGGCTCTAGAAGGAATCACCATGAACACTGGGCTGGCCTCCTCTATAAGCTGGGACTGGGAGCAGCCTGCAAGTCCTTGGCCAGAGCCACACCATGAAAGACCACTGCAACAGCAGCACCTAGTACTTAACTCCATAAAGCGAGTAATACTGACAAATCCTTCTGGTTTCATTTTCAGAAAAGAATGTGAACTTAAATTTTATGGCTTATGCCCACACAGAAAGGAAATCTTTACCAGTCAATCAATCAAATGTCTATTTTACAATAAACAGGAAAAGACAAAAATAACTTTAACATAGCAGGGTTAAAAAAAAAAAAAATCAGGCAAGGGTGCACTTAGGGTTCCCTTCAGCTTTCCTGATTCTCCTACTAAATGTCACGGTGCCAGGTATATAAAAGAATTCACACCCCCATCTTAGACAAATGATGAACACTTTGTTTTTGAAAATGGCAACAATTCCCTGCCAGGAATTCGCATGCTTCTCCAAAAACACAATAAAAAATTGCACAAGTACCAATAACGTCATGCACTTACCTGGTCTCTTGGGTGACTTAAGCTGTAGAAAGAACAACAAAAAATCTTAGAGAAAATCACTTCAGATGCAACTTACGGTGTCAAAGGTATAAAACTGATTTAACAAGTAACATGTGAGCAAAGTAAAGCTGAAAACCATATCACGCCTAAGCTTTCAAATAAATCAAAAAAATCAAACTGTACCTTATTTAACGTTCTCAGATCCTCCATGATCTGTTCATCCGTTAACAAATAGTTTAGCTGGGGTGTTGAGAGTTAAAGAAATGAGTCTGAAAAGCACGGTTTCCAGACAAACAGAATTCAACAAAATGGTACCAGTATTTTAGAATTTACAAAGTGTGCTTATGTTACATGACATTTTTACAACAGTTTGTCTCTTGGAAGTTTTGGACTCTACTACTAAATGTCAGGGTGCCAGGTATATAAAAGAATTCACCCCCACCCCCCATCTTACAAACTTCAAGATGCAAAGGTGGAATGAGCATCAATAGGTAACTATAATAGTTGTGAGCATAGCACACAATGAAAGAACTTCATCCTGAACTTATGAAGTG
This sequence comes from Miniopterus natalensis, assembly GCF_054644295.1. Lineage (NCBI taxonomy): Eukaryota > Metazoa > Chordata > Mammalia > Chiroptera > Miniopteridae > Miniopterus > Miniopterus natalensis. Next base: position 21,347,934 of record NC_142100.1, read on the forward strand.
CTTTTGTTCCAAAGATTTGAAGATTTCCACATACATACATGGGGTTAATCTTCCCTAGTAACTTAGATCCTCAGTTGTGAAGAGAAAGGGACCTGAAGTTATGCCCTTTCCTGGTGGCAGACAAACAACTGGACCATTTTGTGAAAATGGCTATTAGATCCTCAATACTTCCCCATATGTCATCTTCCCATTCCCATTTCTTTTATTAAAGAGGCTTCTTTATGTCTGACTGAAATTTCATTTGCTTTAAGAAGTTTGTAATCCAGGGATACACATAACCGAGGTAGAAAAGGCAGATATCACTGTACTCATTTTGCAGGTGAAAAAAAATTAAGGTACATGAAATTTTCAGTTGCCCCTGAATCTCCAAGTGAGTATTAAAACCAGGTTGAACTGCCAACACAAAGTACCCTTCCAAAGACTGCTCTGTCAAAATCCCTCCCACAAAAAGCAGTAGCAACTGAGGAATCCAATCATAAAATGGCCAAGTCCGCCTTTCCAATCAAAGAGGACTACTTTCTGTAGGACAATAGCCATGTGTATTTTATCAACTGATTAATCCTTTAAGCAAAGGGTTCAATTCAATAGTCTTAAGGGGAAAAAAGTGATCAAGGCTTCATGCAAATGGATATCAGGAGCAGGTTTTCTCCTCTTGTCTGGAATGGGGACAGGATCATTTGGTCGCCTCCGCAACTTTCTGGTCATGATGGGTTTCACTTCCATAGAATCTGTGGCAAGAATGAATGGGTGAATCTATCCAAACCCCACTGAAGTCAGCGAGAATTTCTGTAAAGTAAGAATACCTGCCCTGTAACCCACTGGTATAAGACTCTTTTAGAGGCCAGTGGCATCTGTGCCAACAATTTTATGAGATCTTCATTTACAAACACGGACTCTTTATTTAATAACCTTTTGTAGCTACTTGACTATCAAGAATGATACAATGAAGGCTCATCATAAAGGCTTCTTTTCATTCTTCTTGACCTCTCTGCAGTCTAACACTGGTTGTCAGCTCCCCTCACCTTAAAATCTCTCCTACCCAGCCATTGCCACACAAATCTCTCCTTCTCTCCTGACCTGCCCCTTAGAAACTGGTGATCTCTGGAGTCCAGTCAGTCTCAGCCTGTATCCCAATGAATCTCTGATCATCAACTCCAGGTCCACCTACCCTTCTGAATGGCCACCAATAGCCTACATAACGATACATTCTTCAAACCAATTCATCTCTTCTTGTTTCACCTCCCAAGGCTGCCTCCTTTCCTGTGTCTCAGGGGCGTCACATCTATCCATCCTACCAAGCCAGAACAAAATCTATCTGTGACTTGTCTTCCTTCATCCAAGCATCAAATCCACCAGATAATGGCAGTTCTGCTTTTTAACTATCTCTCAACTCTAACCCCTCATCATATCCTCACCTCCCTCAAAGTGATCTTCCTAAGACACAAATCAGGTCATTTTGCACCTCACTCAAATATTTCAATGGCTCACTGCTCTCTACAAAATAAAGGCCAAGCCTCACTTCTGGTCCTCCTCACTTCTTTATTCGCACAGACCCTGTGTGTGAGCTTTTAGCTATTTTGTTACCCAAAGGCACTGTACTTTTTATGCCTTTAAGACTTTGCACCCTGTCCTCTCTGCCTAGCGTCCTGTTTTCTGCCCAGTAAACTCCTACGCAACATGCCCCTCTGACCAATTCCATTGACAGTAATCAGAACATTTGTACAAACCTCTACTGCCAAGCGCCATAAAGTATGAGACATTTCCCCCAACAGATGCTTGAATTCCACCCCAGCGTGGAATCTGCCCCCACCCCAGTCTGATGATGAGATAAAGTTAACTCGAGATTATGCACACTGTCAACAGGATAGACAGGAAAGCCTTGCAGAATTCTCATGTAACCCTCCCACTACAGCAAACCATGGGATATGAGTATATAATACACACGCATACAAAGTCAAATGATGCTTCTGCATGCTGCTCTTAAGATATGGGCGAACGATTTTTTCCTCCCAAGAAGAAATGGAGGTAAAGTAATAAGAACCACAGACCTAATGAATATTGATAAAAGCGTACTTGGAAGTGGGGATAAAAGGAAGGACAAACATACAGGCACCTTTGGGGAAAAGGTATGTGGGGGGGGTTCTCCCTAAAAGAAATCTCTTACCCTATGCCAAGATGCCACCCTTCTCCAGTTACTTACTGACCGGTGGGTCTGAATCCCTGCTGTGGCTATGTGACCTAAGGCAGGCTACATAAATACTCTGTCTCGTTTCCTTGTGTATGAAATGAACTATCAATAAAACTGCCTTCACAGGGTGTTGTGAGGATTATGTGAGATGATATGTGTAAAGCCCTCTGTACAGTGCCTGCCATAACGAGAGTTCAATCAATGCTAGTTTTTATTACTGTATTTTCAGCCAGGAAAAAACTATACAAAGATCTTTTTTAAAAAGTCAAGGTGCATACAGCTGAAAAAGAAGTTACAGACTTGAAGGCAACTGAAGTCAATTGTGAGGCTTTGCAACATTCAGACCTAACTTAGAAAACGGTAAAAAGGGAGCTCACTCAACCCTAAAGAGCACCAGAGAAAAAGCATCTAGCTTGTGAACATCAAGGCATGTTCTGTCCACTACAGAGAGTGGCCAAGTGTGCCCTTCCCCATGGCTACCATACCTGGGGGGTGGGGAGGGGGGGGTAATACATTGAGCCAGATATTATATAAAAATGATAGAGCTGCCTATTTTGATATTATATTTTGAAAAAGAACTCCTATTTTGGTATTATAATTACTCATGGCTACAGCTATGAATTCAGTACCTTCTGAAAGAAACTAACAGCCTTTTTACTGAGGTCATGAGTAGCTTCAACAGGGGCCTGAGTTTTAGAGAATGCCCCTGGTGGACCAAGAATTTACAAAAGAAAATGAAGTGACAGTTAAGGGTCTGTTGGAAGAATGGAGAAAAGGCAGCTATTCTGAATACCGGAAGAGGAAAAATGAATTAAAAATGATAAAGCTCCCCACATTTTCAAGCTCGTTAAATTCCCTTTAATTATTTGGGTTATTTATTATCTTGGCCTCAACTACAGAGAAAACACACACACTCAGGTAATTCTACCTATAACCTCACTGCTCTAAGTGTGCTCCGACCAGCAGCAGCAGCAGCAGCAGCAACTGCCGCCACCGCCCCTAGGAGATGCTTAGAAATGCAGGCTCATGGGCGGCACTCCAGACCCCCTGAACCATAATCTGTGTTTTATCAAGGCCCCCAAGTAAATCATACACATTCAAGATGGGGGAGCATGACCTAAACTTATCCTAGGTTCTTTACTGCCAATACACCTTTCCATATGCACAATCCAGCTGTCCTCATAAGTTCTCCACAAGAGGTTAGGGAAGTGAAGAGAACCTCCCAAATTCCCATGGAGGTCTGTAAACGCTTTAAGTCCTGTGCAGACAAAGCAGGTCACTGGATCCACCCATTTCTAATGGGTTATTTGGACTAAGCTTCTCATCAGTCTTACTTCATTTTGGTTTTCAGGAGATCTTCATGCTGAACCAGGAGATTTTAAGAAATCTCTTTTCTGGGCAGAGCTGGGCAACACTGCTGCTGGGCATCAATCCACAAAGGTGAAATAAGTCACTCAGTGAGAGGAAGGAAATCAGGCCTTTAATCCAACACCATAGCAGCACCATCTGTGGAAATGCTAATTATCCTTCTAGCTCCAGTGCCTTTTCTTTCAACACTCTATCATTACCTTGGCAATGTCTCCATACCAAGAGTACCAACAAATGGCTTGAGGAAGGCCATCGGTACCTTTAATGCCCATGGCTAGCTTCGAGCACTTCTGTCATCTATTTTACTGCGTTACAAATGATTTCCCCCAGTTTATCTTTTCTACTCTGGCAGGTTCCGCCTTAAGTCACTGAGAATGCCTCCTGTCCCAGTTAAGGTTCTGGCTGTAAAACTGCCTGGCCAAACAATGTCTATCGCTTGTCAATAATTAGGATGCCAAATCACAGGTAAGGTGATGATATCCTTCCCTGCAGATGGAGAGGGAACAGCTATAAAGGACAATTATTTCCCACTAGCCTAATGAAGGCTCCCGAACATCTGGTGGCTCTAGCAGAGAGTGATGAGGCGTCAATGCCAGTCACAGTCACCATCCGAGAAAATGGTGTGCAGGTCAGAAAACAGGCAGGAAGGCTGGCACCAAACTAGGTACCACAGTGCTCACAGTCTAATTAAAAAAGCATTGCAACAAGAACAAGATGGTGCTGTCTGAAGATGCTACTTTAGCATCCATCCTCACTCAAAAAACGTTCCCGAGCTGCTTTCAGAGGTCTTCAAGGGATTCACTCCTTTTGCCACGTCTCTCAATGAGGAAACTATCAGAGGAGAGATTTTTCAAGGGTGAAACTCCCACTTTAGACACAACCACATTCTCATCAGGGTATCATGGGGTTGGAGCTAGAAGTTTATGTCAATTGGGAGGCCAATTTCCGTCACTGGTTCACAGCACCGGAAATACGGATGGGGAAACAAAGCTCTTAACTGTTACTTTTAGTTTCAAGGTCAACCCCAAGGACTTACATAAAAGCAATGCGTTTGCTAAGGGACCCCTACTAAAATCAGGCATGCCAGCGCCCCAGTACCTTCAGAATATGATTAAATTTGGGGGTGTGCTGAGACCTCCCACTTCATATCCAAGTGACCAACTCACCACTGACTTTCCTTGTGGTATTTGCTGATGAAAATTTTGCCAAGTTCCACAATAGCTAATTCAAGCTAATTCCTGCCCTGTATCCATCTAGGACTCATCAGTCTATATATGGCAACAGAAGAGTCAGCCCATATTGCTTCTATCCTCAAACCTGCTGAGTTTCCATATGCAGATTACTAAATCCTAGAAGACAAGGGAGGGACTGGCTCTGAGTCGATGTAACTTGCTACCTTTACAGGAAAGTAGTTCAGTTTAGCTACCCTTGCTGAAATCGTATCAGGTCTTTCTAAAATGTTCACAGTAAGGCCTGGGAGAAGGGATATAATAGCATAGGTGGTAGGGCCAAAAGCCTCTGTTCTCACATCTAGGTCAAAAGAAGACAAGGTCTTTTCTGTAATTAAGGCAGACTGAAAAAGAAAGAAGCAGAGGAACTCAGGTACCTAAGTAATCTGTGAACATAACCAAGACACGAATGGCAGCTGACCCAAGAATTACATTAAATAAAGCATAAGCCAGAGGTTGCAGTTACTACTAAAGGTTGAATATCCAATTCATTGAATACTTGTTACGTTCAGAGCACTGTGCTAGCCACAATTGTGAGACAGGGTATGATCAGCCCATTTTACAGAGGGGGAAATAGGCTCAGAGAGGTTAAGTAGCTGACTAAAGTCACACAGCCAATACAAGACAAAATTAGATATCTGACCTGTCATGTCAAAGCTCATTCTTTTAGCTTGCTCCATTCTGATGAGATACTGAGACATAAGACAGGAGTTAACCGGGCTTCCACCGCCCCCCAGGCCCTGCCTCAGGCCTCCCAGGACCCTCTGGTGCTTTCCTACCTCCAGTCAGTTCCATTGTTAGCTTTTCATTTTCAATCATTTTCTTCTTTTCTTCTAGCTCAGCAATTAGGTTCTCTTTCAGCTCAACCTTCTTGTCTTCAAATTCTTTCACTGCTGCCTTCTTTTCTTTAATGTAATTTCTTTCCACTTGTTCAGTCTGAGCAAAAGAAAAACAGAATAGGGTACATGGCCCCGGCAGCCAGGGCTCTACCTTGAAGTCTGGCCCTGCACCCAAAAGCAAAGAAAATACCTTTACTAGAAATATGAGAAATAGGTGCACTCGCACAACCCCGCAGTCACTGGGTCTCTGGGAGCCAGCTTTCCAATGAATGCGTGAACTCAAACCACACAACTTGTTTGTTTTTGTGAGTATACCTCACTTGCTACTCAGGTATTTCATCTCTTCCACAGCTTGTATTTTATGGCTTGTGTGTTTAAATAGAACATTAATTCCTCAAAGATAGTAAATAAACCCTTTAAGGACACAATTTCAAAGGAGAACAGTACATTCCAGATGAAATATCTATATTCAAAATTAACTGAGTCAAGATGGCAGGAGTTACTGTATGTTTTGATACCGTATGCTCTGACAGGAAGATAAAGATCAACCAGAGTAGATCATTTATTAGGTGTCTGAACCCCAAAGTGCTGAACACTGAAATTATACTGAATAAAAATTGCATAAACATTCATTTTCTAAATCTCACCAGGGGGCTTATGGTGGGCAGTGGCTATGGATTGTGTGATCCTTCAGGATGTGACTGTGTGTGCCGCACTGACTTGAGTACGAAATGGTTTCCAATAATGTGGTTCTGATAGACCATGACCTTCTCACATTCATGTGTGGCTCTGATAAACTCACCCCCCCACCCCCACACACATGCCATCCCAGGAGCAGTACACCATTCAAGATTCAGGCCCTCACCTCTGTACCAAAGCTCTGTGCTTCACACAGAACCAGCACCGGATGTCTGCTGAATGAAAGAAAAGTTTTAATCCGTCTTTCCTGCTGATACAGAGTCTCAGCTGTAAAACTGAACTATTGGGCCAATTCAGAAATTGGGGCCTTTGAGGACCAACATAATAAATTATGAGGCCACTATAATTCAGACATACTCCCAAGTAGCTTTAATGTGAGATCAAAGTCAACAAGAAAGCCGTGAGGGGTGAGTGTCCCCTAGTCCCCTGTGACAGAGGCTACCCAACAAACAAATGAATAGATGGGATTTCTGAATTGAGACCAAATGTCCTTTCATCAAAGAGAACAGTGACAAAGGCTTCCAGCTGGAGGCTTCCCAACTGTCTATTTGGTGATAGAAGGAAGGGCCACCAATTGGGAGAGCAAGATCCCAGTTTGAGAAAGAGCCTGCAAACCCAGAAGATCCGTGATACTTACTTCCAGCTGGAGGAAGAGTTCTGAAAGAGACAAAACGTGCAATTAGATTCGCTAGGCTGTGTCACCTTTCTAGAGAGTGTGTTAGGATTCATTTAGGAGCAGTAATTGCTTTTTGAAAGCACGATTACCCAGAGCAAATGTTTTCATCAGTAAAGTGCTGATATACATGAAGGGGAAGGATGCAGGAAGCACTTGTGTCTACTTAAAAGTTGGCCCTGCATAGCATCAGCTTTGGCAGTTCTGCCCAAGGGCAAAAACAAGCAGCAGGAACCAAACTACCTTGACAAAATAAAAATAAAAGTTATCCCTTTTTTCACTCCATACCTATCCTCCAACAGTCCTACAGAGCAGGATGAGTCAGGAAGAAGCAATGCAGTTACTCCAGAAAGAGTCAATATTGACGTTTTTAAAGCCTTGTGTGTCAGGCTCTGTGTGGTAAGGAAGGACAGTCCCCGAGTACTCAGAGGGCAGAGGTTCTGAGCCCTCCTGGGCTTTGCTCTCAGGCCACCAAGCCTCTGTTCATGGACATGCCTCCATCAGCAATGCCCTCAGGTCTGATTCATTTCCAAGTTTCAGATCTAATGCAGCCACCTCCAACAAGCCTCTCCTGAGGACCCTTTACTCACCATCCACTCTTAGACACCTGAAAGTATCTACCCGACAGTATTCAAGAGTTTATTTAGCACCCTCTGTGTGCCAGGCAACTAGCAACTGTTAATCCAGCAGCTTCCTCCACCACTAGATTGAAAGACCCTCTGCAAAACCCAGGACTTGGAACAAAAAGGTCCCTGGCTTCTGATCTTTCCTGGGTGACAATGGAGCTGCTGCATAAGGTCGACCAACAACTGCAGGGGGTGCTGTTCACATTTCACTATGGTCTCCTTTGCAAATCTGATAAATCCTATGAATCCATTCCCCCCATTAAAAAAATCACATGTGCACACATTCACACATACATCTTAAGATTTTGAGAGTCTCAGATACTCCAGGTTAAGAATCTAGATGTCAAATAACAGTTGTTGAGTGAGTAAATTAACTGAAGGACAGGCCACTCATTCTTTTCTAACCCCTGAACACTCTGATCACTGGGAATCCCTGGGCACATGAACACAGGCACACCCAGTCCAACATGCTCACTCCTGTGATCACTTTGGAATTGGGCCACTCATGAACAGGTCAAACATCTGAAGTCTGTGCCATCCTGAGAAATCACGCTTGCACAGACAAGTCAAACTGACAATTAGCACTCAGAGTTGGTGGTGGTGGTTTTAGTTAAAGCAGCCAGACAGACACAACTAAAGCAGGTGGGTTTTCTCTGCATGGAATGTGCTTTTTAAAGCTCAAGCCATGACTAATTAAGGAGCTCTTCTGCATTTTTGTGGGGGTGGGGGATGTTTAGGAAAGATCACACGAGGACAGAACTGAGAGTGGAATTAAGAAAAACAACTCCATACTCACCCTGCAGTTCTAGCTTAAGAAAAATGACTCACATTAATTTTCTTTCCTTACATCTTAAACCAATTCCATGAGGTACGTTCCCCTCTATGATGGGGAAACTGAGGCTCCAAGAGCAAATACCTGCTACAGGCATAAGACCTAAAGTGATGGAAGACCCAGACCTAGGACCTCACTCTCCATGGCACTACCTCCTTTCCCTACTAAAGAAGAACTCTAGGAAAAGGGTTGAGGACTTTAAAGATGGGGTGTGGGAGGAGTAATCATAGGGGCAGGAGGGATGTAGGTGGGTAGAATGCTAATGGCTATATCTCCACTGTCCCAGCACCCCTCACATCCTTCAGCTCCTTTTCTATCTGCTGGTGTCCACTGAACATCTACTCACTGAGGGAGAGAAAGAAGGGTTCCATCAACAGAAAGCTGGGAAGTCACTGGATCAGAAAGTAAGAGGACAGCACCCAGACCTCATTTTAAAACCCGACGTTACTTTTACCACTGCAGGAATAAACAACATGCTGGCACTCAAAATGCTGGCTGATGAGAAGCTTCAAAATTTAACACAAAAGATTTCCTATAAACACAGCAATCTGTGTTTACATACACTCAACAGTCATCACATCTTACTTTTTCTATGATTCTTAATTTAACTTATAATGTTCCTTCATTTATGCTTTTGGATATCTTTTGTCAGTGAAACAGCGCATTTCCTTAAGTCAAGGACAATGTCTTACACTACTTTATATTGCTAACAGAAATTAGATGTAGCAGATGCTCAACAAATCTTTGTTGAATGAATACATTTACTGTGTACTACAGACCAAAAGCGTATTCTTTTTCTCTAAATGTTTATAATACATTTAAAAGATGTCCTCCCAGAGCACAGAATACCAGAAGCAGAAAACTCAAAACAGGAGTAAAACAACCTACAATCCTTTTCCATGTCAGCTCCTCTGATCGTCCCTTAAGCCAGCCATGCAGGCCCAAGAAAGAATGCGCAATTCTTGGGGCACCAGGGGGGATACCCTGACTGCAAGGAGCCTCTACTATCAGCCTTGAGTATGGCCACTGGGAAAAAGATGAAGCATTTCACATAACTGCACCTTTGAAGTCTCTCTTCCCTGAAACGCCCCCTCAGTGCCATATCTGAGACATGTGGGGAAGAGCTCCCGCGCCCGCAGCGCACCGACGGGCTCGGGGGGAGCATGCAGGCGGCACAGCCTGCTGGGGGCGTCTTACCCGCGTTGCGCAGCCTCTCCTTGTACTGCTGGTCCAGCTTCTTCATCCTCCTCTGGTACTCCTGCAGCGTGCCTAGTAGTGAGGATTACAACAAAGTCACCTTGAAGACATGCCCTCGGTCTTGGTCCCTACAGGTACTTTCCAGCACCAACAGCGACTGTCTTAGTAACATCAGAAAGAAACGCAAACCGCAAAAAGGCACACGCAGAGCTAAGTGGACTCTGGCTCCCAACCAAGACACGGCAGAAGTCACCGCAGTGCAGTGGGCTGACACCCTCCAGAGTGAGCGAGGGGTCAGAGAAAGGCGCAGGCAACTCGAGAGATTCTGATCACCTGTCGCTACAGTTTGAGTCAACGAGCTTTCCTTTCCTGGGAAAACTTCTCTCTCTTTCTATAAGCTAAGGTCTAGATCACTGCCATCTAGAACTGTCTCTGCAATCATGGGTATGTTCTATGTTGCACTGTCCAATATGGTAGCCACTAGTCACACGTGGCTACGAAGCACTTGAAATGTGGCTAATGCAACTAAGAATCAAATTATTAATTTTATTTAATATAAATAGCTACACGTGGCTAGTGATAATACTGGACAGCTCAGGTTTTGAGTCCTACCAAATCCCTACTCATTTCATTGCTCTTCCCAAAAGCTGCTCATTATGAGGGTCCCAATTAGTGTTGGAAGTGTTTCCTAATCATAATGCTTTAGTCAGACATACAGGGTTGGCCAAAAGTAGGCTTATAGTTGTGAGTATGCAAAACACAGAGTTTATTCTTATATTATTTTCCATATGAACAACTGTAAACCTACTTTTGCCCCACCCTGTATTAGCAGCATCTTTTTCAAAATCCCCCACTCAACCATGCCTTCCTTACAGACTTGCCAGAGTAGAATGTATTTCTTTCTCTGGCGATAGTTCCATTATCATGGAAAGAAAAAATAGAAATAAATTTAAAAAGATGTGTGATTGCAACTCATGGGAACATTTTCACTATTAAGCAGAAATCAACACAAGACGGAACAGTCCAAGCAATGAAAGTACCCAGTAGAAAAGCAGTTTCACTGATGAGGGGACTCCACAAAATGAAGCCAAAGAGCTAATGGCAGCAGCTAACTGTCCCTGAGCTCTCACAGTGTGCTGGACAGTGCTAGTCATTCTTTGCACATAATCTCACACACTGTCTTTTTTTTTTTCATTTTGTAGATCAGAAAACAAATTAAGCAAGACCAAGGGATGTGCCCAAGGTCAAATCTCTAGAAAGCAGTGACGCTGGGATTCAAACCCATGGTGAGACTCAAGAGCCTGTGCTCTTAACCCCCATGCTGAACTGCTTTTAGCAGAAAAGCAGTATTCAACAAGACACAATCCATTTTTAATTTACCAAGTAAAAAAGAGAAAACAAAGTAAGGAAAATCCACAGTTCATTAGTATTTAGTTTAGTGCAACTTTACTTTTTGGAAACATCATCACTCCTACAAAATGTCCAGCTGTAGGCACAGTGATATTCAGTTCATGCTCTACAGAAGGCCCTAAGTGACATTCAAAATGGCTTAAAAATCAAACTTACTGACAGAAGACAGCAAGATGTACACTGACACAACTAAAATCAGCCCCACCAAATTGTAATCACTCCAACAGAGAAGTGAAATACACAGATTTCAAAGGTTTGCAATATTAAGAAGTATATTTAGAAATGAAGGATTAAATCGCACACCAACCTTCCTGCAGTTGTTGCAACTGTCTCTTGAGAGAAGCCAGTTTATCCTGATACATCCTGTAAAGAAAGGAAAGCCACACTGAAAGACAAAAACATTCAGTACTCAATTCCAAAATAATCTACACACAGAAATTATTACCTGGGTTGTTACAGAAATGTCATCAGTATCCTTTAGCTGTTTAAAATGTACCAGCAGCTAAAGGGATCAGAAAGGGACAAGGATTCTGTGTGCTTGAATCCTATCCCAATTTTGTAGATTCTTCTGTTATCCCACCTTTAGAGAATCAGTCTAAAATCTACAAACATGAATGGACATGCAGATTTTGATAAATAAGTGGCAATGATAAAGAGTTAGGCAAGAACATATAAAGAAAATTTCAAAGTGTGAGGCCATTTCCTTATAGATTTACAAGATAAGTAAAACACACACAAATGTAGGAAAGGCATTAAACATGGCTCATATCTCAACTCTACAATTAGATTATAAGTTCCAAAGAGGCAAGATTATGCCTTCAGCACATTTTTCTGTATAGTAGCATTGCCGTGTAAGCACTAAGTTAATAAATCTTCATGTCATTTTTAAAAGCACTACTTTTTTAGGATCAGAGAAATAATAGTAATTCAGTACCAAAAGTTAAAATGCATGATTTTCAGCCCCAGCTGGATAAGAACACATAGCACACATAAAGCAAAAGAACCTGGTGTGTTATTTTTTTTCCTCTCACACTGACTGAGCTATAGGCAATTATACACTCTGGCAAGTCTGTTTGAATGGTAGATTTCACATGTAAATCACAATTCAGCAATATTTTTATTTCTCCCTGAAAAACACCCCCAATTTCAAAAACAAGATTTGCAACCTGAAAAAAACCCAAAACCCACTATCCTACAGATAACAGGCACAACAGCATTTTGCTTGGTCAAATAAAGCCTGCAAATACCCCCAACTATCTACAGGTTAAGGAAGAAGCAGGCAGAATCTGAGAATTACTCAGCGTGTCTGATTCTTTTAGGAAAATTTTGATATACTCTCAGTGCTCGCCTTGAAGCATGCAAGGAATTCCATTTTAATCAAAACTATTTATCGTCAAATATTAAGGGGCACATTCTTTAAAAGACTGTCTCTAAAAAATTTTGAAACGTGTCAAGTACAGGAGGGAATGGGTATGTAAACTGCACACAAGAAGTCAGTATATGGAACCCAGCATACTAAATTTTCCACCATGGAATTCTCAGTCTGTCTCTGAAAGGGAATATTAACACACTGAAGAAGTAAAAACAACAAAAAATTCAGATTTGGAAAAAGAATAGGCATGTGAGAATACATTTCAAATGGGTCAAGGTAGATCAGTAAAAAGCCTAAAGAGAATAAAAATAATTTTTTTAAAAAAAAGCAAGCACAGTGTCAAGGATGAAGCTATGGGAAAAATCACATGAAGTTAACTTTCCTTTATTCAGCAGCACTGGTCAGATTTTAACTGAATTACCTCTTCAGGTTCCAAAGGTTGAAAAGAATGACAGAATTCAGAGAATGGTCACAAAACATTTGCAAATAAGATCTATAAGGAAAGGAAATGTGGACGATCTAGTTTATAGATTTTAAAAAGTCAAATCAAGAACCTCAAAATACACTCAACAAATACTTATTGGTATGGTTTTTTATACTGTCTTGCATCCATGTTTACAATAAAAGTGAGTGGTTTTAGTTTCTCTGGGCATACTTAGCTGTGGCTCTGTTGAAGACAATGAGAAGGCTAGGGTGTGAACGTGTGATAAATGGAAAGTGCACTGGAGCAGGAGTCCTGCTCTCCAAACCTGGTCACCCTGAGCTCTCCAGAATCTAGCACACCATCTAGCATGTAGATAATGCCAGGTGGGGTCATGCCTATCTGAGAACCAAGTAGCTGTGAAACCCTCTCTGATGGTTTTCACAGCTTAAAAAAAACAGTGAGAAACGGTTCTCTCCTGTTATACGGCCTCATTCCCTGGGGAACACTCCTTCAAGGTTCTTTCTAGCATATCTTCAAAAGATTCTTAAAACAGGAAGACTGGTTTAATGTAACAAATTTAAAGGGGGGGAGGATTGCACACATATACATGGTCCCTGGAAGCACTATGGTCAAAGCCATACACACAAGATCACTCTAGAGATTTCCTTGTTAATTCTATATTCCAAAAAGGAAATCTAAAAATCATACTCACTGTTCCTTCATTTCTACATAGTCGTCTTCATCATGCTTTGCCAGGTCAGTTTCGCTAGCATCCTCAGTGTCTAAGTAAAATCAGGAAAGAAGGATTTGTTAAAATCATTCACAGAGTTGATATCACCTGACACACTTAATAAACTTCTCGATTTATAAAAAACAACAACAACAAAAAAAGAATAATAATTCCAATCAATGCAGGCCTGAGTGAAGCCATCACTTAAAAAAATGTTACTTCAAAAAAGAAAATGCCATTTCCAACTCCTAAACAGTCAGATTTACGCAAAGAGCTTGCCTTCACCTCAAGTGCAGCCAGAGAACAGGGTGCATCAGACACAGGCAGTCATGGTCAAGGCTGCTGCTGCTGCAGGACATTGGCAGTTCAGGAAAAGGAGATGTGGGTGTAAGACTGGAAAACTACAGGCAGACAAGCCTTGGTCACTACTCCAAGACAACCTACCATGTACATTCTCTTCTGGTATATGCCTAGTTTGCACTCTTAACAGATTTTTCGTCACATATATACAAAGGAGAATCCGAATCAATGAACTGAACTCTAATAACTGAAATATTTTCAAAGTTACAACTACAGGGAGACAAGATGTTCACACGGAAACTTTCAGTACATTTTAAACACTGTTCTTAGAATAAGCAAAGGGCTGGTCAACATCCCTACCTAAGGGGGAGAAAAAAATCAATTTTTGCCTCACTGCTCCCCCTTGTGGGCATTAAAAGCGGTACAAGTGACAAATGACTCCCATTCAAAATTTCTGGATAAGCCTAGTCTACAAACATGGCTAAACCAAACGCAGTTAGCTCCTTCAACGTCACATCTGCATATGCAGCTGCCTTTTTAAAGGCTGTTACAAGTCCAATTCTCTACAAACCCTTCTGCCCTCCTTCAGTCAAGAGACCTTCACCGAGTTCCTGTCCCGAGCCAGCCACAGCACTTGGCACTTGAGGAACTGAGATGAATAAAACATACTCGTTTTCAGGTAGCTGGTCTGGCCTTTTGCTCCACAGCCCTATTTTCTGCCAAAACACCCCACCCATCTATTGGTCTCTCTCTCCTCTTTCTCCCCTCCAGCCAGGCTCCTTCAATCCCTCGGAAAACAGTGTTCCTCACACTTGCCGAAGTGTAAAACCCAGTTCCAAAAGCAAGCCTCTGAGAGGCAGTAACGATCATGCAAAGAGCGTGGAACTTCAAAACACAACCCCTGGGCACCATTAAGCAAACTCAAACCCCTTCCTTCCCTCTCCACCCCCCACCCCCCGGGTGTCCGTTTCCCCACACGTGAAAAAAAAACTAAGTTATTTCCTGAGGAGCAGGCTTTAAGGTGCCAGTACAATAATACTTGCTCTCATTCAATCCTCACACCTGCACTCGGGAGCCCGGAATGTGTTGTATTTGCTGGAGAAATCGAGGCTCGCTAAGCTTAAGCAAGTTATCTACGGTCAAAAGGTGGGTTAAGGGAGCCAAATTTAGACCTGCATCTAACGCTGCCAGGTCCCATAGTAAGTCTGACTAAAGCATCCCCCCCCACCCCCGCCCGGGGGGAGGAGGAGGGGGGCGGGTAGAGGGTTGGGAGCAAGCAACCTGGAAACCCGGAGGCCCAACGGCTTTGCTCTAATCCCGTCGGGAACTAAACGGGGAGAGGCACTCAATAGATGGCTTTCTCTTTCCAACCCGGGAAGACCAGAGACGGCGGGGGAAACGAGGAGCAGAACCTGTGACAACAGCTCCCTGAGGCCCTCCTTCCCTTAACTGTAGGGTACAAAGCACCCAGAGCTTCCCCGACCCCTGAACAGGTGGGGGGGGGGGCTCCCCGGAGCCGCGGCTCTCCCCGCGGCCCCTCCAGCCCGCCCCAAGCCCCGGAGGTGGCGCCGCCCCTTTCCCGAGCAGCCCCAGCCCTCCCCGGGCTGCCCAGCGAGCTAAAGGACGCGCCTTCATCCGACTCGCGGCCCCGGCAGCTGCGCTCGTCGTCCTCGGCGCTCTCCAGCTCCTCGTCTTCCTCAGGATAATACTCCGGAGCCGGCGGCGCTCCAGTCGGGGCCGGGGCCGGCGCCAACAGCCCCGCGGCACTCATGTCGCCTCTGACAACAGCTGAGCGGGCCACCCGAGGACGGCGGCCACCCGCCCTGCGGACTCGACGCCGGCCAAGCAGCGCCCTAGGGAGCGACCAACTTGAGAAGCCGGAGCCGCGGCGACCTCTTCTCCGTCTTCGAAAATCAACCCCCCTCGCGCCCGCGCTGGGCAGTGGGGGCCTCGCCCCGGCGGCAACTTCCGGGTCGAGAGCTGCCTGAGGACCGCCTGACTCAGCCATCCTTCGGGAAACGGAGAGGCCGCCGGACTCCTCCCTCGCCTTAACCCCAGCCCCTTCATCGCCGCCTTAAACTCCTCAACGGATAACGGGTAAGGGCGGAGACGGAATCTCTAGAGTTAGGCAAATCCATGGGCAGGCCTGGTCACGGCGAGGACCCTGGAGCTCAGGGGGACCCCGACTTCCGGAAACAGCCGCCAGGCGGCGCGTGGGGTCGGAGCTAAAGCGGGGATTGTTAGCGGCGTGAGAGGCAGAGGGTTTGCAGGGCTGGTGGCAGGTAGAGGTGGTCTTCTCCTTCAGCAGCTGGACGACATGAAACCTAGACATCTAGAGTGTGCGTGACCATCCCGAAGGAAAGGTACCTAGTTCCTCCCCTGACGAGTTGAAGCTTTATTGAGAACTGAAATAAAGACAAGGATGCTGGCATTCCAACCTGGAAACAGGAAAGCGGTATTCTCCCAGTCTCTGGGAGTCTTTTCTATTGGTATAGGTTTATTCAATAAGATGTTATCCCGATTTTACAGATGAGAAAAGAGCTGCCACTTGGCTAAAAAATAAATAAATAAATAACGTCCAGTCGGCCTTGTCTAGACTCTCATCGAGCCATGCCTCCTACTGTGCAGCTGCCTCATACTTCTTAGAATATTCGTTTTTTCAAAAGGTGGTGCCCCCCCCCCAATCTAGTAACTTGCTAACCAGCTCTCAGCTGGCACATTTGCCTACAGGAAGTTCATTAGGCTAATTTAAGGAAGATACTATGTGGAAACAGAAAATGAGAGAGGAATCTCTGCATGAATTGATTTGTGTGATCCCTTCTGAATAGCAGGGGATGCAGTGTTACAAGCTTTGCTTAATGAACAAATTTAGGATGTCCCTGCTCTAGTTGTGTGTAGCAAGAAAAGGCATAAGGAAAAAGACTCAGGTGTTTCATGGATTATCCAAAGCAACCCTACTCTCTTATGTTGCACCAAGCCTCCATAGAAAAAGTAACCAGTAGTAAAGTTGAGCGCCCTGTAAAAAGGGTGGAATCCGATATTCTGATTCTCAGATCCTTTGTGACCGAATTTATCTCTGAACTGGCCCCCACAAAGCTGCTCAAAGTGCAAAACCTTATTCTCATCCTGTTTATTTTAACTTTGCTTATTTTCTGTTTTGTCTTCATTAAAATGTTGGCTGTATTTGAGAGGGATTTTTTTTCCTCCCAACAAAACTCAAGAATTTCCAGAATGGAATGCTGCAGTGTCTTTCCAGGAGTTAGGAGATCTTCTGAAGCTCCTTCTAAATAAAAGTCATTTTCGGGGCTCACCGAAGGCCCCCCATTTGCATATAAACTAAGATTTCAGAACCGTCTCTTGTCCAAAGGATGACATCATTTTCTTTCTTTATGCTGTTAGGTCACATCTAAATTATTTGTAATCAACTAGATTGAGCAACTTGAGTTCCTATCAGTAACAGTAATCGTAGACCAGAAAAAGCACCAACATTTTAGAAATTAGAGTCCGTCGTTACAATGAATCGAAAAAGAAAAGAGTTGATTTCATTGCTAATTGGCTTCCTCTCGAGGCACTTGGGTTTTTATCGTATGTTTTATTTCTGTTTTCCCGATTGCAAATAACATCTGTTAATAGTCACGCATTTCTTTTTTACATGAATAGACGCAACTGAACACGTGGATGCTGAAAACTCACCCCATTTCTTCCAATCCATATTCCCAACTTCAGAATTGCTAAGATGATCTCTTAATACTCTTTAGAGGAGGAGGGCCTAGCTATTTTAATATAACAATTTTGGACAGTCTTTCTAGGCCCATAGAAATCAACTTCTCTCAAAAATGAAGTTTTACCACCTTGAAACGTCCCGGCGTCCCTTCCCCAAATGGCATGCAGCCACCCTGCTTCAGAACTAGTGGTAAAGTCTTACCAGCCCCATTTTCACAGGCCCTCTTTGCCCCCCCCAACCCTCAGACTTTAAAGGGGACCATCTTAACTGAAATGGGGTGTGATTTTAAAACACTAGGCGAAGTACAGTGTTTAGGACGCAAATGTTGTCAATGGGACTTAACCAAAAAGAAAGAATTAATGGTAGAGAGTTTTCTGAGCGCAAAGGCACTATATACACAATCTGACAAGGCTTAGGGTCAAATCGTGCTTCTAAAATGAAACCATTTCTTCCTAAAACACCGAATTGTCAAAGTCCATAAACTTTGGGGCTTAGGGGATGCGAGTAGCAGTTTTCGGTTTCCTGTATTGTTTCATCAACATATTCCAAATGTCACCAAAAAATAGAAAGAATGGCTCTGCGTAGCACGATGCACTTTCACCCCTGGCAGGCACCATCTTTCACCCTGGGGTCAAGATGGGTCCCCGGTTATCACAGGTTGCACTTGGGTCAAAGTTTATTATACTTTGCCCATTCGTTCACACAGGACCTTTAAAACATGTGGCCCTGAAAAAGAATGTGTTGAACAGGCTTGCTGAGACCTCGCTGAGGCTATCAGGGTTTCCCCCGACCAGACAGTTCCTGTTCCGCCTGTAATGATTACCAAAACCCACCAACTGATTCCTCCTAAAAGCTCTGTCCTTGCACCTATCGAGGGGGGCCCCCACCCGCGGGGGACGTTTAGCTGTGCCGAGCACGCATCTAGTCTGTAGATTTCTTTTACCCAAGAGCATTAAACTGACGTCTGTTGGACGCCATACAAGGCAGGGCAAGCCCCTTGACAAAGATAGGAAAAAAACAGTTTAAATCCAAGAAATATTAACAAGTCGTGGCGGGGGGGGGGGGGGGGCGGGCGACATCAGTTTCTGCCAGAATTACTCAGAAGGTGTGGAAGGTCTAGCGGAAGCATGGGGTCCTCCTCGGAGGCTCTAACATGGTGGTCCAGGGGAGTCCCAGAGGGCCTCGGCCTCTGGGAGTCTCCCAAGAAAAGTAAAGGCGCGGGGAGGAGTGCCATGAACTTTGACCGCCGCGCTGCACAAACAAAAAAAAGACCGCACCCCAGGCGGGCCCGTGGGTAACTGAAGTGGCCAGGTCTTCCGCGTCCGAGGAAGCCCCGCCCCGCCCCGTCCCGCCCACAGTCAGCTCGGCCAATCCTCAGGCGCCATCGACCGCTCGGCTTCGCAGGCACCTTCAATCGAGTGCCTATATCCGGCCCCAGGCCTGTGCCTCGAGATCAAGGGAGGTCAGTAGAGAGCCTATCAGAGTCGAGCTGGGGGCGTGGCCGAGGGGGTACGGGGTGGGCGGGCTGAGACCGTGGGGCGGAGCGCGCTCGGCGCAGTCGGGTGCGATTGGCCACCCCTGGCAAGAGCCGCACCTCGGACAGCAGCAGCGGCGGCGGCCCCCGGAGGGTCCGTGAGGCGCCCGGCGGCGGCGGCGGCGGCGGCGGCGGGGTCCTGCGTGAGAGAGTGGGACGCGACGCAGAGACCGCGGACAGAGGCGCCGCGCGGCCGGCCGGTGCACTCGGCGACGGGACTCACGGATCTTCCAGGGGACCAGGGCTGAAAAGCGACTCGGGAACAAGTGTGGGAGAGGAAGCGGCGGCGGCGGCGACGCCGGGCCGGGGTGGTGACAGCAGGTCTGAGGTGAGAGCACCGGGGCGCGGGGCTGTGACAGCGCGAGCCTAGGCGAGGGGACCCTGGGCGGGATGAGGTGGGCGAGGACCCGAGTGAGGGGAGTTCCGGGAGCGGGTTTGACAGTCCGGACTGTGGAGAGCGGACCCCAAGAGGAGCTGAGGCAGAGCGTCTGAGGGGTCGGGACCCTAGAGGGGCAGGGGACGTGAGCTGAGGGGGTCAGGGACAGCAGGTCTGACGAGAGGGGACCCCGAGAGGCAGCGGGACGGCGGGTCTGAAGAGAAGGGACCCCGAGAGGGAGCGGGTCTGAGGGGAGTTCCCAAGAGGGGCCGGGACAGGTGGGAGGGAGGGTCCTCGAGAGCAAGTTTGAGGGGAGGGGGTCCCCGAGAGCGGCTGGGACAGCAGGTCTGATGGGGTTGGGATAGAGGGTCTGAGGGGGGAAAGGGACCTCGAGAGGGCCTGGGACAGCAGATCGCGGGGGGAGAGGTCCTCGAGAGGGACGGAACCAGCTGGCCTGAGGGGTGGGGGGCCGCGAGGGGCTCTGAGCGCGCCCGGGCCCTGCGGGGGGAGAGGCGGGGGAGCCTGGGTCGGGGTCGCTGCGCGGGGCGAGTTGGGGCAGCCGGCTGCGCGGGGGGGGGGGGGGGGGGGGCGTGCTGCTGTCTGCAGTCACCCGATCTTCCTGAGGGTCGCGTGTGAGGCGTGGGGACAGCCCGAGCCCCCGTGACTCCGTGGGTGACTCCGTGAGGCAGGGATTATGTAATGAAACCTCTAAGTAGAACGCACGGGCTGGAGGGTCCGGCCGGCCGGAGCACGGAGGTCTCGAGACGCTGGGAGGGCGGCGGCGCTGCTCGCTGCCCTTCCCGTCCGCCGTTTCCTCGAGTTTGCCGCCGGTGCCTTGAGAGTGGAGGGGCTTCCCGCGCTTAATAGCTTCCCGAGGACGTGCCAGGTGGGAGAGGGCTCCTTCCACCCACCCCAAACAAGTTGAAAAGGGAACGGGACCCTTTTGGAGACCCCCCCGTTGGGGATGTTTATTTTGATAGACCCTATATTTTTCATGTCAGGTTCCACAAGGACCTAAGAAACTTTTTCACATTTGGCAGCACCTCAGGATCCATGTCGACAATGCAGATTTAAAGGGATAGGTGCTCAGTTTGACTGTTTAACTTTGACGTGTTGAAGGTAGTTGGAAGGTCAGGCTAAATTATGGAAAAGAGCTCTCGGAGTTGCTACGCCAACAGCGCTTTCCAGTTAGATTTCTCATCCTAAAAGCTACCAGGACTGGGCTTTAGGCATAATTCCAGGACGAGCCTAGGAGAGAGATAAGCCTATTTAAACCTGACACTGTATGCCCCGGTGGGAGGCAAGTGTGTTTCTATTAAAATGCTAAAACAAATAGAGGGAAGCAATAGGGGGTGGGAATTAGGGGGCAGATTCCTACTTTGAGGGATGTGAAAATTAAACTAATGCCCAGACTAGTGGCTCAGAGGACTTAGCATATGTTGATGATACTGTCCTGACTACCTCTCAGAGGTTCCCTTGAATGCACATGCTTTGCTACAGTTGTACCCAGCAGTTTTGCCGATGAATTTTTTTTCACCTCTTTTTCTGTGTGTTGCTTCTCCACACTCCTTCTCTTTGCAACTGGTTTCTTTTTTTATAGAAGCAGATGTAGCAAATGATGGTGTTGGGGAAATAATGGTGAATGTAGTTACTAGATCATTTCATAGTTATTTAGATATCTTTTTTGTGTGTCAGGTTTAGAATACATCTTATTAGAAGCCTTTTCCCATGTTTAGTAATGGACAGCTCAATTAAGAGGAAGAAAGACTGTGTTGTTTCCCAGAGATGTAATGTAGAAGGCTTACGTAGAACTGCTTATTTAAATCCAAGACAAAAATTTCAGAAGTCATCTTCATCAGGGTGATATTAGAGGACATGTGCCATTTGGAGACTTTATCTGATATTACCTGATACAGAGCACTTCTTATCTGGCCTCAGAAAGTGTGGAACTTCATGTGGTTATGAAAAATCCACCAACTAAAAGTCCTCCTCTGAGAAATAGAAGTCATGGAAATAAGAGAAACAACAACAGCAAATACAAATTTTAAATATGAGGCAACTGTCACTTATTTAAGATGTATTAAGTGTAAGTTTTTTAAATTAAATCTGTTTTTCCGGAACCCTAGGTAGAATTCAAGTAAAAACAAAGTTAATACAAGAGGTTATTTATTTATAAGGGGCACATATTCACTATGTAGTGCATGTAACATGAAATGGTCTGTAGAAAGATTGGGAATCTCAGTACCAATAATTCTACAAAGTAAAACTGTTTGAGCAGATAAGCCCTTTCATCATACTTATTAGCTCATTTCTGACTCCTACAAATGGTAGTTCCTTAAAATAAAACATTAAATTTATTTCCTTGTAAGAAAAGAAAGTGTTCTGATACTCCCCTGAGTGATTACCAAAGCAGTCATTTCAACCACATTACGTTATGATATTGATCCAGAGACGCTGAAGAGAGACTCATTGTAATAGAATTTTTAGTGATAGGAGGGGCCTACAATAATTGTTTATTCCTGGAGGAGAGGAGGGTTATAGGAGGGTAGGAATTCTGTGGGTATTTATTTTCATTTGTTTCACAAAATAAAACACTAGGAGAACTATAAATATGTGAAGTTATTACACCTATGCTAATTTAAACTCTTTTCTATTAAAAATATATAATCAAAAGTAGAGATTAAGAAGAAGCCTTACACTTCCATATGAATGGTTACAGCAACCACAGAATGCAGGTTGTTTTTGGTTTGTAGTTCTTAAACTATTAGTTTAGCAGGATGCAAGTACTGCCCAGTAAATACAATAACCCATTTTACACTTTCTTTACCACGTAAGTCCTATACAGTCAAACCATTGTAACCTCAGAGGCTACCTTGATATCTAATTTGGTTTAATGTTTAAGCCAACTTGAATAAAAGTTCTCATCGCTTGCCAGTGTTCAGATTTGTTGGTTTCAAGTAGTACAGGAGAATGAATGAAAACTAACTATTGGTACTTTTATTTTAGAGTCTTTGTTAAAACGCCGCTTTTCTTTATAAGCTTTTCCTCCACTCTTTGTTTCTTCCCTCCCCCAAAAAGAAAACAGGCCGAAAGAAAGTTTCCACCTAAAAGTGTTGTGTGACTCTCCTGAGAGAAGACATTTTCAGATTTCTTTTCATTCTTCAATGAGAGATTCCTGTCAGTCAGAGAATAGTTTTGAAGTAGTTGTTTTGAGTCTTGGGGTATTGTACAATTAATTGCATTTCACCATACGGAGCTTAGTTTGTAATTATTTAGCCTTATATTTAGCCATTTAATTGGTTGCTTTGTTATTTATGAGGATATATTAAAATTTTGTTACTGTTTCTTAAACCTAGACTCAGCTTAGTAAAAAATAATAAGTGATATCCATCTAACTATAATTATAGATTAGATATGTTTATTTATAGGCCAAAATGTCATCTAACTCATTTCTAAGCTATGGGCCCCAAATTGAAAACAACAACTATTTAGAATTTTTATGATAACCAGTAGGAATTGATAAATTTTATAATTTCAGCTCTACTATGTTGTTAAAGTTACCTAATACTTTATAAATCAACATGATGTATTTTTTCTGACTCAAGATTTCTTAGAGACATTGAAATGTATTTAAAGTCTTTCTAAGTTATTTCTGTATTACAACAGAAAGATTGAAGGGTCAGCTTCCTGATTTGTTAACCAGAACAGTCTCCCAACAATTATCAACTATGTCACAAATACACATTTTTCATCCCCAGAGTGAGAGAGAAATAAGATGATTGGAATAAACATTTTATACCTAGCAAAACCTAATCCCATTAAACAATGAGATGTGGTCCACGTGTCTTTAGCGCACAGCATGGAATTTGCAAACTGGAGTTTAGTGTTTTGGGCCCTTTCACTTCACCTCTGGCCTCAGTGAAGTGATGGATAGCAAAGTCAACCCCACATTGTACATTTTGTTTTGCTAATATTTAATTAGTCAATTATCAAAGTACTCATTGAAAAAGTTCAATTTTACTTTTTTCCACTGTTTTTGATGGACAGTGGGATAACTTTTTATTTCCAGATCAAACATGTGCTATATATTTATTTTTATGGAGTGTGTTTCACTTTCTGTCTAATGACACTGGCTTATGTCCATAGCAATCAAGGCTATGAGAGTTCAAATACATTTTATTTACCCATTACAATAGATAACACTAATCAAGGCAGAATGCTTTCTTAAATAAACTAATCACCTAGTCTTGGCAATCGACACACAAAACAATCATAGTTCATGGCTAATTTTCCTCCTGTTGTGAACATTAGCCTTTACTTTTTCAAGGGTGTGTGTGTGTGTAAATGCACAAATATTTCTAAAAACCACAATAAATGTAATTTTTAAATTATCTAGGTCAAGATTTAATCGCTGAAATACAAAATTATAATATTTTGCTTCATGTACCTTTATGCTTCCATTGTCTCTTGCGCAAAAAAATCCTCTTCCGTCATTGTATATCAGTTCCTTGTTTACATGTGTTTGCCTTTTACTAGCTTGTGAGCACTTTGAGGTCAGAGATGGGTCTCATTTATCTTTGCATGCCAGGTATAGTACCAGGCGCAAAATATAAAGGATGCTCAATAAATGTGAATTGAATGAGTGAATGAATTAATGAGCAACAAATAAGTAGGTTATATTTATGTCCACACATTCTTACCCTCATTGAGACCTTTTTGTATGTCAAAAGGGTTGTAAAAGAGACAGTGATTTGTTTGGAACACAAGAACAAATGTTAGTCTTACTTATCTGCCACATAAGAAACAATGCTATACTGGAAGGAGAAAGGGCCTTAGCCTCAGAGGTACCTAGGCACCTATTTTGGCTTTGTCTGTATGCCAGCTGGCTGGCACTGGGTAAGTTACTTAAGTCTTCAAGTTCTCAATTCTCTCATCTGTAAAATAAGAAACCATACCTCATGGGATTCTTCTAAGGAATAAATAAAGCGATTTATGTAAAGTGCCAAGTATAGTGACAAACACATAGGAAGTGTTTAATAAATGGTAGCTGCCTATTATTTTAATCACTTGAAACAATTTTTTATTGCTGTTTTTGTTCTACTCCTAGTATCTAATCATTTGCTGAAATTTATGGCTCCTGACTCCAAAAAAAATGTAATTAATAGATTCACACAGAGGAAAATTGAGACAATGAGGGTGTCTTCGCAAGGTCATGAAGACAATGGCATTGACCACTGTGACCTAGATCTGGTTTTTCAACTAAGTATACTTTCTATTTTATACCTCTCAATGGTCCAAGAAAGAGCTAGTGAGGGCCTTAATAAGGTGCTAGGGAAGAAGTACTGTGACAATTTTTCAGTCTCCTTTTCTTTTTCATCTTTCCTATGTATGCCATTGCTCTCTTTTTCTTCCTAAAGTACAACCCTGAATTTGCCACTCACATGTTCAAAACCTTTGCTAGTTCCCTCAGTCCAGATTTATCAACCTGTTTTTAGGTTCCTGTTGTCAAATATAAATATAAATATAAACATATAAATATAAATATAAATATAAAAATTTCCTGTGCCCCAACCAGACTGGCCTGCTTACTGGCCAAGCACTTATTTGCTACCTTCAGGTCTTTCTTTGTTCCTGCTGTATTTTCCCCCTAGAATGCCTTCTGTTCCTCGTTTTTCAGACCTACCCTCCAATATCATCTCTTAAGATGATTATCCGCCTTGCCACTCCCTCCTTTGAATTACCTAAGTACTTGCTTTGCACCTTTTCTTATTACACTAATATTCTCTCTGATATTACATTATAGGGTTTGTACTTGTCTAATCCTTCCTAGATGTCCATCTTCTTGGTTTTAAAGGGCAATGTCTTATGCATCTAACCAAGTATCTTGCAGCTAGTATCTGCTCAATAAAATACTTGTTGAATTGTGTTAGATGTAAACACTTATTTTAAGTTCAAAGACAATGTTTCAGTATAATTATTGCTGCTAGTCAGATACAGGGATAATTCTAGAGTAAAGAATTCACTTCCGAACCTCACAGTTGGTAAATTCTATTGCCAGTGGTAGCAAGTATACGGACATTTGTATGTTCATATTCAGAATGATAGTATTTCCTAAACTGACCTTTGACTCTGAGTGCTTGGGATTAGTTAGTTTTGTTTCCTTATGTGATGGTTTTATCAATAAGGAATGAGTTCTAACTTCAGGTCTTTGGAAGTTTGTTTTCCCTTCTCTAGGTATTAGCATTAAATGAAATAAGATTCTCTGTCATTTGCAACAGAAGGTGGTTGTTCGCTTGAGTTAGAGGTAGAGTCTGGGAAAGCTCCAACATTCTGGTCTTCAAAGCAAAGTTCCTTTGTGATATAAGCGATTTGCAATGTGAACAAATGAACTTATTGTTGTCCCTACTTTTCATATTGTATTCTTTTCCATAGTTCTTATTACCTTCTGACATAACAAATATTTTATATTTTATTTATTTGTTTGTCTTATGTCCTTGTGCTAGAGTTTAGGGTCTACGAAAGCAGAGATTGTTTTGTTTTACTCATTGCTATATCCCCAACTCAGAACAATGCCTAACATGTAGTAGGTGCTCAATAAATATTTGTAGAATGACTAGATAGATTTGGCTTTTGGAATTTCTCCAGTTTGTTGGCTAAAAAGGTTTTATTTTAAACATAAAGAAGTAAAATCCTAAGAAGGTAAAGTATAGAAGAATTGGAAAAGTAGAGTTTATCTGTTTATTTTACTCTCTGGGTTTTACATTTTTCTTTGAGCATCCTTGAAATTACTATACTTTTGTTTTATTGAATGCAAATGAAAGCCATTCCTCCTACCACACCATATATCCAAAGATGATTGTGCCTCACTCTGGCTAAAATCCAAGAGAACTGTTCATTGTAACAAAATCAAATGGAAGCTTGCTGACTTAACCCTTAGGCATTAAAGACTAAGAAATTCAAAATTATAATAAAATTCAGTAGAGGGGCATTATCCCGTTCAAAGCACTTCACTTGTTTTTCACTTGTTTTTCTTATATGCTAATATTAACCCTGAAAATTGGTCAAATCAAGCTTCTGATGTTAATTTGGGGTTATCAGTTTTCTGCATGTACAAGTAATTGGGTTTGAAATGTGTTTTAAGCCTGAATTAAAAGAACTTAGTCACTGGTGACTCATGGTGAGAAGTTTTTCCTTTTCCCTGCTGGAACATATGCCGATTCCTCCAACATGGCCTTTCTGAAACATTAAAAACATAAAGACTCCTACTTTTATGCACTAGGTTCTGGAAAAGTTCTTTTAGGTTTAAGGTGGCAGCCTTAATTACAGTGCTTTTTAGTAGTGAGCACTACAATTGACCTTCCGAATTCCCATACGAATTTCTTTAGTATCTATCTTTATGGAATTTTTCTCATTGTACAAATATGAAATCGTCAAAAGTCCGCTGGATAGGATATGAATGACCATAGGGACTTTGTTTTGTTCATTACTTTGTTCCTAGTGCCAAGAATAGTGCTTTGCATAGAGAAAGCAATTAATACATATTTTCTGAGTGAATTCACATACATACTTAATAACAGTGCATCTTAGAAAAATAATGAAAATCTATTGAAATAAATTTTCTACAGCTCTTTTGAATTAACCTAGTTTGGGAGGCTCTTGGTATTAACCCAAGGTAGATCTGCCCTAATAGTTCTTAGAATTAATTGTGCCAACCTGAAATCTCCTTTAGTGGTTCACTTACGAAAGGAGGGGTAAATTGGCAACACCCATAGACACTTGTGCCTGTGGGAACCAATGGGAGTTGTAACAGGAAGTACTTAAGCTTGCAATACCCATAGTAATGTGCAGCACCCAGGTCACGCTGTTTTCATCTGCAGTTCCTTACTAGGATTGTACAAGGTTTCTTCATTTTTATATAGATATAAGTTTAAAAGAGAATTAACTTTAAGTTTGAAAATCAAAATGTGAATTATTTGCATTTTCTTCATTATCAAGGAATTGGTGAGTTGTCCTCTTTTAACTAAGTTCTTTCTTTTACCTTTTAATGGGCCCTGGGAAACCTCATTCTAGCACACAGGGTGGGGGGAAGTGGAGGGTGCATAAATGTAAGATAAATGTAAAATTAAAACTTAAGCTGATATTATTATCAATAACAACAATCAGTTCTGATACTTACATGATTCCAGAATGGTAAACATAGGTAGAATTTCATAGATTTTTACATAAGATTTGTTTAGCTTGAGCAAGTTTTCCCCTTTCAAAGGACTTGGGGGGTAAATTCAGGAAAAGTTTTTAGAAAGTTCTTTTCAAAATGTCGAAACGTAAAGCTGTATAAAATACTGTTGCCGTTAACTGTCTGACCAGGAAGTACTCTCTTTAAGTCTCATTTATAAAACTGTCTATAATAACTTCCTTTCTCGGGATGAAGGTGCTGATAGCGTGGTGCTGTTCTTACAACTTGAGTTCAGGTTTATCTTTCCTAAGTGATTAAGAGGCACCTTTTAAAGAAAGCTACCTCTGGGGCAATCTTATTATTGCTGTAGCTAAATAAAGAATTTTTTAAAGTCTTTTGTGTGTTGGGTTGGAAATATAGGACATGCATTTGAGAAGATCTACTGTAAGCTGGTGTTTTGTTTTACATTTAGTGTTTTATTATAAATATAGTTTATGTCTAAATATTGCTCATAAACTCTTTGTAGAACTTCATGTGAATATTTATGGCCTTAGCTCAAAGTCCAGCTGAGAGTAATCAACCTCAAAGTCACTGGATTCATATGCTCTATTTATTTTAATTTGTAGTTTGATATTCTACAAATAAATAATAGTAGGAATTTTTTTCAGAAGTTGTTTGATTTTTTTTTCTTCTTTCTTTCTCCTGGATAAGTAAAGTAAATAGTCAGCTGCAAATAAAATCAAAATATTGTCAGGAGTCTTTTAAATTTTAAATATACTAAAGGCCATGTTTATTAAATGGATGCATTTTACTCTATCTAATGAATATATTATTACTGTAAAACACTGTTTCAAAATTAAGCTACTCAAATGGCATACTATTCATCCTAGAGATCTTAAAAAATAACAAAGTCACCTCCTATTTTTCTCCTTTTGCAGAAGGGAAAATAGGAAAGAGACCAGAGTAATTTCTTGTATGTAATACCAAATTTAGAGACAGAAAAGTCAGATTTGGCCACATTTACTTTGTTTTGTAATTTTTTTGTATTAGTACATAAGGTTAGTTACCTATTAAAATATAAAAAAATAAAATATCTTAGCCATAAGGTAATAATTTATGGGAATACTCTAGACCATAAAATGGAATTAGATGAAGTAGGAAAGTAGATAGTTGTTTTTTTAATTTAACATCTCATAGTTTAGATGTTAAAAAGTTAAAGCAAAAATGTTTTATAAACCAGGAAAGCTAGCTTAATCTTTTCTTTTCCAGCTTCACTAGGCTCTTGGAACAAGGTTTAAATGAAATGTGTGTAATCCTGACTTCCAAACTTCTAATACTTCACACATTAGATGTATAAATAAAAGTCTTATCATTGTACCTAGGCTAGGATACATTTTTATTCAAGAAGAATTGCAGTGGGTAGTACTGATTTGGGGGCTCTATTCTTCCTAATACATAAAAAAGGAAATTAAAAGGCTCAAATATTGATCTTTGAAATGTGACATCATATCATGTTTTTTCCCTTAAAATTTATGAATGTTAAATAAGTAAAAGTACAAATTATGCAAATTTTAGTTTTTATAGATAGGGAGGCCTTTTATGATTCAATGTTATATTAGCACGCCAGATGTATTCCAGTCATAGTTTGAATGGGGGTGGGGCAGAGGAAGTGGGTGGGGCTTCAGAGTAGTGACAGATTATTGCAGATTATATGGCCACTGGCCAAAACACTAGTTGGAGGGAAAGTGGAAGTTACCAACTGCATCCTATTAATTTACTTAATAGGACGTTTATTTAACCAGCTATAACTGAACCAATTATATAACCAACTGTTTCATAGATGACAAATTATAAACTTCTGAATTACTTGACATGTGCTTAATGTTCTATTCTTTAGTTTCCTGTGATCATATTCCTTCTCTGTAGTCTGCAAAGATCACACTGACCCTTTTGTGGAAGACCATGTGTTAGCAGAAAAAAGAGGGGGGAGGAGAGACAGAACTTTAAACTATAATTGCTTTATTTTCTAGTTTAAAATATTGCAGAGTTAAAATGTAAAGGTGTCCCATCATATTTAGAAAGTTTATATAAATTACTAATAAAAATAATCATGTCTTGTGAAGGAGTTTGTAATTCTCAATTGTTCTGGTTCAGTTTGAAATTGAAATTCTTACTGTTGCAACAGAAAAGGAAGCTTTGTGGAGGAAATATGACGTCTCTGTCCAGATGCATAAGGAGGGAATTACAGGGGAGAGTTATTTTTAGAAATGTCTTTTGAATGTATTTTATGTACTGAGAAATATCTTTAAGAGGTTAGTTTCTATTGCAGGGTCACTGGTAGGAGTTGTATAGGTTGCTCAGATCACTGGATATTCTACTAAGAAAATTACTTCTTTAAGCATTTTGATGTCAACAGCCAGTCTAATTAGTCTTGACCTGGCTGATCTAAGCAGGAGCATTTTTTAAAATGTGACCAAATTGAGATCCTGTCAATATCATCAAATGTTAATGTAATCTAAGTGTCTGAGGGGATAGTTAACTCTCATTTCATAGCAATGGCCCATTCTCCTTCAACAACAGAGCACAGTGTTTTCAGTACTATGAGGAAAGGTTAGAAGTGAGTCAAGGAATCTACCCATTTTGTATCACTGACACAGTTCTTAGAATTGATGTTTCCCCTTAGTCTTGTACACAGTGAGTAGCATGTCCAGGTCCCTTATATCTCTTTTCATTTCAGTCACTTATGTTTGGGGTTGGCAGTATAATCCATTGATTAACAAGAGCATGTTAGATGGACAAGTCTGCCACTTACTAGCTCACTAGCCGTGTGACCTTGTACAAATCCCTTAATTCCCAAAGCCTCAGTTTCTTCAACTGTAAAATGAGCATAATTATAGTACCTAACTCACAAGATTATTGTGAGAATTAAATGAGATTATGTAAGAAAAGCACAAGTTTGGTCACACATTGTAAAGGAAGAGCTCAGTGATTTATATGTTTATTATTGCTATTTTGGGACATTTCAGTTCTTATTCACAGCTCTACCAGAAAATGACCATGGGAAGAGATATAAAACCATAACGCAATTCATGTGTAAATAATAGAATAGGTGTTATAATAATAGAAGTATTTAGAAAGTACCATGGGAGCACTCCCCTTACCACACTACATATTTACTACCCATTCTAAAGGGAAGGAGGAAGCAGGGGACAGATTGACTATAGATTGAAATAATTATTAGTCCAAAAAATTAATCTGCCAAATTTAGCTTTAGTAATATTTTTCTCTTTGTTTTTCATTTCAGAGAACCTCCTCCCAATTTGATAGCACAACTCAGGAAAGCAAGATGGCAAAGTGCTAATTTCTTAATTCATTTTCTCATTAGAGTTAACACCAATCACCACACATTATTACAAATTTTTTCCTTGTGATGAGAATTTTAAGATTTACTCTCTTAGCAACTTTCAAATATGCAGTAGAGTAATGTTAAGTATGATCACCATGCTGTACACTACATCCCCAGAACTTATTTAAGTTTTTAACTTTTGACCCACTTGCTGTCTCTAGCAACCACTAATCTGTTCTCTGTATCTATGAGTTTGGGTTTTTAGATTACACATATAAGTTAAGATCCTACAGTATTTGTCTTTCTCTGTCTGATTTATTTCACTTAGCATAATGCTGACAAGACCCATCCACGTTTTCACAAATGGCAGGATTTTCTTTTTATGGCTAGATAATTACATATATATATATGTATATGTGTGTGTGTGTATATATATATATATATATATATGGCATTTTCTTTATTCATTTATCCAACAGGCACTTAGATTGTTGCCATGTCTTGGCTATTGTAAGTAATGCTACAGTGAACATGGAGGTGCCGATATCTTTTCAAGATAGTGATTTCATTTTCTTTGGGTATATACCTAGAAGTGGAATTGCTGGATTGTATGATAGTTCCAGTTTTAATTTTTTGAGAAACCTCCATACTGTTTTCCATAGTGGCTGCGCCAGTTTACACACACACAAGCACACACATGCACGCCTTTTTTATATATGTTTACCTTTGTATTGATGCCAAAGAACATATAGGACACCCAAGTCAAAACTTTAAAAATGCAGAATGTCTTATAGTAGGAACTCAAGTACAGTATTTTCTTTAAAAGTTAGCCTATAATCCTCAGTTTGAATTTTTGATGTAAATATTTTATTCTCTCTAAAAGATGCCCCAAACTAGTATTATTATATTTTCTATAGGATAGAAATTTGTTAGTAATCCATTCTGTAGTGTAGCAAGCACTGTGGAGACATTTTAATCCCCACAAAATGGTAAGAAGTACTTGACCCAAGATAGTTCTTATACAGTATAATTTTTAACAACTATTAAGTAATATGTGCTTTTTGTTTTAATACACAGAAAATACATATGAGTAACTAGAAGAAAATAAAAGTTATCTTTTATACCAGTGATTTTCAACCTTTTTCATCTCATGGCACAAATAAACTTACTAGTAAAATTCTGTGGCATTCCAAAAAATATATTTTTTGCTGATCTGACAAAAAAAATGGGTATAATTTTCATTCATTTATACCAGACGGCTATAGTTGTGTTGGCTATTGTCATTTTTTTAATTTGACAATCTAAGGGAAAAGAGGTCAGTGCCCCTGATTAAATAGTCAGGTATTGCATGTTTTAAAAATTCTTGCAGCACACCAGTTGAAAATCACCATTCTATACTCAATATATTCTGACATATAATCGCCCAGACATTTAAAAAAATATTTTTAAAAATAGAAACTAGGAAGGTTATAGTGCAAGTATTGTTTTATAAGGTGTTCCTTAACTTTAACAATGTATTATTATACCATATTAACAAATGCTCATATTTCTATGTCTAAATATACTGTTTCCACATCATTTTCAAGCCAGCATTGTTATATTCAAGGTAGATTTTTTTTCTTAGTTTTTATTCTTACAAATTATTCTAAATGGCTCCTTATTCTCTCTATCTCCAGTACAACTCTAGGTTTCTTTCCAGTCACAGGAGATTCTACAGAAGATAGGCCATAGGAACTTGGTTTCCAAGAACTTGGTTCAAATTTTTTTTTTCCAAATAGGGTGGGTGAATAGCATTATTATACTGTATGTCCCAACAAAGGCTCCCATTGCTTAAGAATATGTCCCTTTTGCCCCATCAACCAGAAACACAAGTTAGTAGTGTCTGACAATTCTGTCAACCAACAAGGGCTAAAAAGGATGCATACTTATCTCCCTAAACACATGGCTGTTTCCCTTGGCCTTCATCTGCTCCAGAGGAACTCTAGCTCCTCTTCTTCCCTTAGACTATCATCAGCCTTCTTTCCTCTTATATTCCTGCCTATTCAAGATTTTTTTGTTCAAGTTTTGCATTTAACTTATTGGTTATAAGCTTTTTAAAATCATCGTTAAGAGGAGAGATGCCCTGCCGGGTGTGGCTCAGCGGCTGAGCATAGGCCTAGGATCCAGGAGATCACAGCTTGATTCCCAGTCAGGGCACATGCCAAGTTATGGGCTCATCCCCAGTCGGGGGCATGCAGGAGGCAGCCAATCAATGACTCTCTCGTCATAGATGTTTCCTTCCTCTCTCTGAAATCAATAAAGATATATAAAAGAAAAAGAAAAAAGAGGGGAAAGACTTTGATCTGTCCAAAGTGATCAATTACTACAATAATTAATGAGTATTTCTTATCCATTATTATAAAGGCTATATTTCAGCCTTATTAATTTAATTTATTCTGTTTTGTGTTATTTAAATTTTTTAATTCTGATCTCACCCTAAAAAATACATATTTTCATTCTCATCTTACCAAAGATTTTTCTTCAAATTTATATTACTACAGTAAATATGAATAGAAGTTTAGAAGCTGCTTCCAAATGCAGATATGATTCAGTAGACTTGAATCATTTTATTTAGTGACTAGGTGATTGAGTAGGCTAAGCTTATAAAATTTGCTAATTGACCCTTAACTGACTAGTATCTTTAAAAAACAAATTAAAATTCTAATTATCCTTTACAAGGTGAAGGGGTGGATGAGTACTAACAAGAGGAAGTTGACTAGGGTATGTATACGGAATGATTCAATAAAGGACTGAAAAAATAAAATGTAAATATAACAGGGCTTCAGACTTTAAAAAAGCATGACAGAGAAATAAGTAGTATTAAGTATGGGAAAGGAAATTACTATTTTAAAAGCTATAATACTATTAATAGTATTAATAGTAGTAGTATTAATTAATCATGGCTTATTTCTCAGAAAGGAGCCGTATTTATTTATTTATTTACTTACTTACTTACTTATTTATTTAGCTGAATTCTTTCCATTAGTTTCTAATGTGTACTGAGAAAGGAGAAGAGAGAGATGATTTTAAAAAATAGGATACTGTGAGATCAAAAAGTTCAAAGTGCAACACATCTTAGATGGGATTTCCATCATTGTCAAAGTATGACTAGGTCTTGTTGATGTGAACACTGCTTCTCCCTTGTGGGCCAGGTAAGATGGGCAGTTGTGTTAGAATGAGGTATTCCTTCTGTCCTGTACATTAATGGAGATTTACACCTGCACTTCTGTGTAGCAGAACAAATCAACTCTATAATTTCCTCTGAATCTAGTGGGTTATATTTTCTATGACACTTGCTTTTACTGTGCTTTAAAAGAATCAAGGGCTTGAATTTTTGTATTTTGTTAAATGAGAAAAAAATTTTTTGGAATGTACACAGGATAAAGGGCAATTGGTACATTACTCTGGGGGAAATGAGTGAAGTCAATATAAATAATAAAAATAAACAGGATTAGAAGTCAGTCCATTGTCAATGCTCTGAATTTAAAAAGCCCATACAGCATTTCTTATGTTGTAGAACTTGGAACAGTTAAATTCTAGCACATTTTTATAAGATGCTCTGAGTTTAAAAGAAAACATTAAATCTTAAAAATTCCCATCTTCAAATTGTTGTTTCTAAGTACTTCTCTTAAACTAAATGTATTCATGGTTTCATTTGGTATCATTCTGACACTTTATTCTACTCTTTGCTAATGCAGTTCCCTAAAAATATCAAACACTCAGTATTTTTAATTCTTTTACTGGCCGTTTAAGTCCTAGGTTTAATGTAAAGTGGAGTGCACATATATGGAGTGCACGGAGACTCCTGAGTTTCCATAACAAATTTGTGCTTTTGATTAATGAATGTACTGCGCATTAAGGGCTATCTAGACTTCACCAATGACTGTGGAAGAAACCACTAAATAATTTTTTTAAGCCTGAGAAATATTATTAGAACTTAATATGCAAATTTCAGAAGACCTAATAATTTCTAACTTATAATGTCTCACAACAGAGTACC
Source organism: Miniopterus natalensis (assembly GCF_054644295.1). NCBI lineage: Eukaryota > Metazoa > Chordata > Mammalia > Chiroptera > Miniopteridae > Miniopterus > Miniopterus natalensis. Next base: position 21,383,013 of record NC_142100.1, read on the forward strand.
ATCAGATACTTCATATTGTATGTTTTATTTATTGATAGTACACAAGTTTATAACTCTCTGTTATAATATCTGAGTAAGGAGTCTGGCATTTACTTTGTTTCTACAGACATCTATGGGTGATAAGTTTCTAACCTTTACCATTTCAAATCTTGAACTAAATGTGCTTCTTTCTTACTTGTGTAACAAGATCTTTTTTAACACAGAGAAAGTATTAACTTTACCAAGCTTTATAAAGGATAAAATTTTAAATCATTTTATGTCGTGCTAAAAACCTTTTACTGATCATATTTACATTATAGTCTCTGTTAACATATTAGAGCATAGTCTGTAACTATCAGCAGATTGATTCCTCATGCTGGCTTTCTTGCTGGAAACACCAACATTGTAATAATGCCAAAGCTGCCTACTTTCTGGGATCAAGAACCACATGATCACTCCCAACTCTGAAGTCCTATGATTTCAAACTAATTTCAAATGAAGGAGGAAGTATTTGGCCAAAGTAAAACAGTGAAAATGTTAAAACAAGCAAGTGAGAGATTACCAAAGTTTTGTTAGCATGGTTTAGAGGACTTCGTTGATACAGTCTTACTATAGGACCATTATTATGGGCAGTTTTGCAGTTAAAACTGTGAGCAAAGAAGGAAGTATTTTGAAAACAGGCAAAAATGAAATCAACCCTTGTCCCCTACTTTTTCCCCCTAAGTTTGACCATATGTACCCATACATTTGTTGAACATATATCAACATTGCCCTGCTAGGGTGACTTAATCTGGTTATTCATTTCTTTTATATTAGATTTAGTTATTTAAATTCATTAAAACTTGTAAGTTTAATTTTTAAACATTGATTTATTGCATTAAGGTAAAATTTGGACAGATAACTAGCCACAATATTTGGACCTAATTTGGACTCATATAGAATTTTGAAAAATTTATGAGGTTACCTGTGAAATTTGAAAATTTGATCTTATATTTGATTTTTCTTCTTTAGCCTGTTGGTAAGGTAGATTATATTCAAATATTGAACCACCCTTGCATACCTTAAATAAATCCCTTGTGATCATAGTATCTAATTCTTTTTATACATTGTTAGATGCAATTTGATAATATTTTGTTGAGGATTTTTGTGTCTAAGTTCATGAGAGATAGTGGTTTCCAGTTTTCTTTTTTTGAAAGGGAAACTTGTCCTGTCTGATGTGGTTCAGTTGGTTGGGCGTCTTCCCTGCACCAGGAGGGGTTGCTGGTTGGATTTCGGTCAGGGCACATGCCTGGGTTGCGGCCTCGATTTCCGGTAGGGGGCGTGCGGGAGGCGGCGATCGATGTTCAGGGCACATGCCTGGGTTGCGGCCTCGATTTCCGGTAGGGGGCGTGCGGGAGGTCGCGATCGATGTTCAGGGCACACACCTGGGTAGCGGCCTCGATTTCCGGTAGGGGGCATGCGGGAGGCAGCGATCGATGTTCCGCTCTCCTATCGATGTTTCTTTCTCCCTTTCCCTTCCTCTATAAAAATCAGCGCAACCTTTGCCAGCGTGGCTCCGTGGTCAGAGCATCGGCGCAGACCTAAGGATCGCAGGGTCACGGACCTAGGGGCGGTGGTTTCGATTCGGCTCTGTGGCTAGAGCATCTGCCCGTGGACCTGAGGATCAGAGGTCGCGGTTCACGGACCTAAGGGTCACGGATTTGATTCCTGGTCAATCGGTCTGGGTGTTGTAGGAGGCAACCAATCGATCCCTGCCTCATAATGACATTTCTCTCTTTCTCTCTCCTTCCCTTCCACTCTCTGTAAAAACCAATAGAAAAAATATCCTGGTCTGAGGATTAAAATTTTTTTTAAAAAAAATTTTAAAATCAGTGCAAATATTAAAAAGAAAGGAAAACTTTTTTGTTTGTTAATCCTCACCTGAGGATATTTTTTCCATTGATTTTTATAGACAGTGGAAGGAAGGGAGGGAGGGGGAGAGAGAGAGAGAAACATCAATGTGAGAAACAGTGATTGGTTGCCCCTGCACCCCCTGATTCGGCAGGATCCACTGGGAATTGAACCCGCCAGCTTTCCCTGAGCCTGTAAACACTCTATCCACTGAGCCACAAGGGCCACTGCAAGAAAGGAAATCTTTGTCTTACTTTGGTGTCATGGTGATACCTCATAAAATGAGTTGGGAAACATTCCTTCTTTTTGTTTTCTGCAAGAGATTATGTAAAACTGGTGCTAATTCTTCTTTAAGTAATTGGTAAAATTTTTGAGTGATGCCATCTGAGCCTAGGGATTACTTTTTCTGGAGCCTTTACATTAAAGATTCAATTTTTTCCCCAAGATTATAGACCTATTCACATTATCTATTTAATGTTGGTGGATATTTAGTGGTTTGTGGTTTTAGAGAAATTGATTCATTTATTCTAAATTTCACATTTTGTGAACAAGAGAGAGCTCTTTCGTTTCTGATTTAGCATGGTGGAATCATTTTCTGGGACTCCATGCTGCCTACCCCTTATAGTCATTGCCTTTCTACAGCAGTTAGTAATGAAAGGTCAAAACATTAGAGACTTTGTTGTAAAGGAAATGGAATTGAGATCCAAGTTACATTTATATTCTCTAGTAACTATTCTCTCTTAAAAAATACTAATTATATATATTTCAAGAAATCCTCTCATTTCAATTAAAATGAGACTGCAGACCTGTGTGTATCATATCTAGAGTTTTTTATTGCTTGATTTGTCTTTTGATTGTTTTTAGTAGGTGGCAGTTAGGGATAGATTGAGGTAAATTCCGTATTTTTGTTCTTCACACCAAAGGAAACAGATGTCTCACATTTTCACTAGGTTCACGGCAGTTTCAGACTTAGGAACCTGGTAAAGATAAAGAGCACTGTCAAACCAAAGGGTCCTTGTTCATCAAGATTGCTTTCTGCACCCTTCTACCCACTTCTGGCTCTTTCTTCCTCTCTTTTCCCTCTTTTTCCTTTTTCTCCTTTCCTCTTTCCCCCTTTTCCTTTTTGGCCTCTTGAGGTTTTTTTCCTTTGTTTTCCCCCCCCCTTCCTTCTTATGAGCCAACACATTTAAAGTTTAATTAGCAACCACCTTATTTTGTAACCTAAAGGAGCTGCAGTGCAGTACACTTCCCCTCTGTCATTGCTTCCCCTTTGCCCTACTGTACACAGATGTGGTATCTTAACTATCTGGAGAGTGCCTAAGACCCGAGTTAAGAGAATGGAGTTCAGGTCAAGAATCTAAACACTGCCTAAAAATACACAAATTTGCTTTGGCATATTTTAAAATTCATTTAGAAATGGGACTATTTTTTCTATCACCAATAGATATCAATTGGCATGTATAAAAATGCATATAGCTATTCTTTGCAGACAAAAGAAGTGGATAAAGACTCATCAGATCTCACCATTCTAATATAACATAAACAAACCACTTAGAAACAATTTCATTCATAGACTTGAATATAACCTTTACACTTATTTTCTCAACTTTCATTTTGACTCTTTATACTGAGGGTCTTATTTTGTTTCCCATCCTGACATCTCTAGATAAAACTAATTTGGGGGGAGGAGGGAGAGACAGGAAATGAGAGTTCCTATTTCATTTTAGGACTTGTCATTTTCTAGAAAGCCCACACCAGTGAGCACCTAATGTATTTTCTCCCTTAAATATTGAAGATATCCAAATATTTTTGTGTTATTGACACAAAGTTCTAACTTAATGGCAAAGATTGATAGTGTGTTGTCATTCTTCTGTCATTATTTATGAGAATTAAAAGATAAAAACCTATTGCTCTTCCTTATGTTTCTGGTCAGCCATGTACCAGTTTCATTTTTAAGCCATGGCAGAAGTAGCTTTATATAGCCACTTTATGCAAATCCTGATAAAGTTTTGACCAGCATCATGTCAGAGAAATTATCTTGGATCCATATGGGAAAGATCAGAATTGAGGGAATATTTGTGTTCCCATGCCCTTTGGTTTTTATTTAGCTCTGTAGCAGTTAATTGAATACTATTCCCATTTAAAAAGGGCAGAGAGACTGACCTGCCTGGTGTAAGTAAAAGTCATTGAATATAGCTAGCTTTATATCTTGGTATAAAAATCTGGCTCCTTCAACCCCTGTAAGTATGGAATGTATACAAAATGACTAATGGTATAGAATATAGTTCTTTGACTGTTTATGGTTCTGACAAATGTTTAACATTACTCCTAAGACATTATCTTCCTTTTATCCGTTTTACTTTTTCTAATTATACTCTGAAATAAATGATACAGTAGTTCTGATATTTTGTTGGGTTTTAAAAGGTGGAGAATCAATTTGAATTGCTTTGGAATTTAAGTCTTTCAGGACACAGAAACCTGGTGTGTTCCCATGTTAATTCTGGAGAAAATTGTCCAAATTCCAAGAACCAATTCATCATTCCTAGTAGGGGCTACCACACACCTTTTTTTTTTTGGGGGGGGGGGGGACATCACAGTGTTTAAAGGAAGTGTTAAACAAAAAAATTTCACTTCCATGGCTGAAAGTCTTTTTTTAAAAAAGGGTTTATTGGGCCATTGCTAGCAAGAAAATAAAGACCATATCCTGGGACATGAAGTCTAAACCACTAACAGCAGTGTCAAGTGGAAAAGGCAACATGCCCACCATCCTGGAGTTGGCAAACATTTTTTATACATCAAGAAGGGGGAGAAAGATGTAGGTTGTTTTGAAAGAATTTACATTGGCTGTAGATAAAGCAGCTGGGAGAAGTTGAAGCTGGGCTGGTTCTGGGGTAGGCGTAGAGTCCCTAAGGAAGAAGTGTTTGCTCCTTTCGGTTGGTTGTGGGCCAGAGTCCCGAAAGTTCATGTGTAAGCAAGAAGTGGAGGCTCCTGGGGTTCCGTGGCACCTGGCTATGCTCTTTTAGATAATCCAGAGATCCAACATACACTCAGGAATGTGGGCAGTCTTGTTAGCTGGCCCCCAGCTATTAACAGTCTAACTACTCTGTCTTCCTCTCGCTCTCGAGACTGCTGTAAATTAGGACATCTCAGAATTGTTTTTTCTTGTCACAAGTTTCAAGATCCAAACATCTATATTCTGTTACCCAGTGTGTTGAGTGTGTTTATTAGTCATGAGCTCTGTCATGCTGTGCTCTTTTGCCTCCCGGCCTTTGTGTTAACTACCCCGGCTTAAATTTTGGTTTCTTTGGCACTTTCTTACCCCCTTTCCCCAAGAGACCGGTTAGATACCCTTTATATATGTTACAGTGTTCTGTTACTTGCCTGTTCTTCAGGGTTGCTTTCTCACTAAATATAATCTCCTTGAGGACAGAGATCGTCACATGTTCATGACTTCATCTTTACTGTCATGAAGTCTGGCATATAAAAGATACCAAAGAACTTATAAGCATATATGCACAGCCCATGGACACAGGCAATAGACAGGTGAAGACCTAGGGTGGGATGGGAGATGGGTGGAGGGGGGTAAAAGAGAGAAAGTGGGGGACATCTGTAATACTCTCAACAATAAAATAAAAATTTTTAAAAAACATTAAGTATTTGCTGAATAAATGAATAAAATTACAGGAAAAAATAGTTACTTAATTTTAAAATTTAAAAGCCATTATAAGTCTTCTATATGAATATATTTGTTATCTTGATAAACACTACACTAATTTATACAAGTGGAACGTTTTAATTATTTGGTGACATTAAAATTTTGGGACTGGCAAAGTGGATTCTTTAGTAAGAGATCTCCAGTTTCCCATGAAGAAAAAAAATTGTAGCTTTCTTGCTCAGAGAAAATAATGAGTATACCATATTACACATTAATGTGAATTTCTGAAATAGCTGATTGTTTGGGTTTTTGATAGTAAGCTACAGAGTTTGCTGTACTCTAGTGTAGAGCTTTGAGCTTGAATGGGGAGTAGGTCGGGTTCTCCATCTCTGTGTAAGTGAGGGGTAGTGCATTAAATTTATTGAATGTTTCTTCTATAGAATGTAAGCTCTCTGAAAGTAGGGTTTGTATCTCACATATTTCTGTCTGGTACCTAGACAAGCTGGTCATTTTAGGAACTTATTAAGAATTTGTTGGCCCTGGGCGAGTAGCTCAGTTGGTTAGAGCATCATCCTGATACACCAAGGTTTCGGTTCAATCCCCAGTCAGGGCACTTACAAGAATCAACCAATGAATGCACAAATAGGCAGAACAACAAATTTCTCTCTCTCTCTCTCTCTCTCTCATACACCTTTCCTCTCTCTCTAAAATCAACAAATTAAAAAAATTTTTTTAAAAAGAATTTGTTGTATAAAGAGGGAACATTACAGAGGAGATCTTAGTTTTTTGTGTGGACTCTGTGTAGTAGAATGCATATGTGATCAATTTAAAAAGTACTACTTACTGTATAAATATAATACACTTTCTGAAATATGCAAAAATATTCTATTGGGATAAGGAAAATCACAATTTTGGGGTTGGTTTTATATGATATTGTCACTCTTTCCAGCAAAGTAATTCTAAATTAATCCATAAAGAGCAAATGGACTTTTCAAATCTTATCTAGCAATAGAAATCAAGGAGGATAGTGTTTGTGGCCTCTAAGTCAATCTTTATTCAGGAAGACATAAGATGGAAACTCTTAATGCCAATTATCCTGAGGCTTATTTATGAACATTTTATTTTAAGAGTTTTATAATAGTTTCTCTTCTGCCAGAAAGGAAACTTGAATTTGAGAACCAGTCTCTAAGGACTTGATATTGAATGAACTTAACTCTTTGTCTAACACAGATTGATTTCATTATTCTTGGCACAAGATCAAATAGCTCAGGCATAGCATTTCTATGAATGTTTGGAACATTTTCCTTCACTATTATTATTTCTCAATATATGTAAGTGCTGTTCTTTCAAAGTGATATATGGTTATATTATATAAACAAGAGCTTCAAACTTGTTTGAACTTTAGCTTTACTGCTATGATTAGAAAGTTAACAAAATGAACTTTCCCTAGTCCTGCTTCTTAACCTTTTCAGAACCTCAGCTTCCTCATGTATAAAATTGGGATAATAGTGTCTACTTCTTAGGATTCTTGTGGGAATCAATTAATATAATATATATTAAACCACCACTAAGATTATGTCATCAAGGCAGAATGGTTTTTTTTTACACCATCATATATTTTCCTAATAAGACCAAAGAACATAATTTATGCCAAATGAGTAGGAACTCTTGTGTTTTGGATAGGAAGCCATTTTTTTTTTCTATTTTTAAAAGAGGAACACTTGCAAATAAAATTTCTGAGGGAATACATGTAAATTAATAGTACATTTAACCAGACTCTTTTGAATAGTAGATATGCTCTGGTTAAATGAAAGATTAAAAGAGAGGTTAAAAGGTAAGATTTATATGGATAAATCCATGATCTTTATGCTTTTTAAAATATTTCTTTAACTATACACTTTAAAACCTGACACTGTATAAATGTACTAAGAAGAAGGCACAGTCACTCGCTCCCCCATGTTTATCGCAGCATTATTGACAGTAGCTGAGACATGGAAACAGCATGAATGTTCATTGTTGGGTAAATGGGAAAAGAAAATGTGAGATAAGATCACACACACACACATACACACAATTGTAATTAAGTGAGGTGATGAATGTGTGTTAACTAACCTTATTGTGCTAATTATTTTGCAACATATACATGCATCAGATCATCACATTGTACATCTTAAACTTATACAACGTTATATGCCAATTATGTCTTTAAAGCTGGGGGAGAAAAAGGAAGCAGTCACCCAGTTAGCATTAGGAATAAATTCAGGGGGTGATCTAAGAAATCAAATAATTAGAAACAGTATCTATGTAATATATGCATGATGTCCGGTCCAGCCCCCCTCGCAGTTTTTACGAGTGCCTTTGTTAGCATTAATACCTCATAGTAACCATCCACCTCCTAAATATCCATTCTAAAATATCCCAGCAGCACACAAACTGTCTTCATCAGGACCACCAGCTTATGGTGAGCTTGGAGAACTGTCCAATCCAAAACCCACAGTCTCCTGTATTTACTATTTCATCCATCAATTTTCCTTTGTCATTTACACTTACAATTTAGTTAATTTTACCCCAAACAAATGTTTCTCACATGTGCATGTGGACTCTCATAATTACCTCAAATAACTGTTTAGTCCAGTCTCTTCCATTTTTAGGTCCTCTTCTTTGGGGAGCAGAAGACTTTTTTTTTTTTTTAATTAACCAAGTATTTCAGACATGCAGAATGTAGCTAGCATCTATGAACCTATCTCTCAAAATTAATTTTTTTAGAGAAATACATTATTCCATCATTGAAGTCTCCTTTGTGCCTCTTCCCAGTCCCATTCCTTTCCTTCCCTCCATCCCAGATCCACCCACTATCCTGAAGTTGGTGTGTACCCTTCCTCTTCCCATTTGTACCATTGTATGTGTTTTTCTACAAACAATACATAGTTTTTTGTGTTAAAATTTGCATAAAGTTACATATATGCTACATAGTCTTCAAGTTGGCTTTTCCTCTGTTATGTTTTTTGAGATTTATCTATATTTATAAATTTAGGCCACATTCATTGATTTAAACTATGGCATGGGCTTTACATTGGATGATTATACTACAATTATTCTTTTCCTTATTGATGGATGTTTAAGTTTCTCATTTTTTATAGTTACAAACGATGTCTTAATGAATAACTGACCCTGTGGCCATGTGTGTCATGGGTATGCACACCCCCAACTTTACTGGATAGTGTTAGATTACACAGATAAAATGGTTATTGTAATGTTTTCTTTTTAATTTATCCCTGAGAAAAGATATGGTGTTGATCATGACTGGCAAACACTGTTAAAATGGAAAAGACATTGGGAAAAAATTAGAATGGGGTTTCAGCTCCCGAACTAATTTGGATAACTTGTATTAAGTTATTCCATCTATCTGAGTCTCAGTTTCTCTATTTCCAAATTAAGGTCAGATTGCATATACGACCTCTGAAGTCTTTTCCAGCCTTGATGTTCTATGAGTTTAGTGCTAATGATATATTGTATGCCAAGAGACAGAAGAGCCATACGTTTTTAAATGAAATTAGATCTAATGAAGAACTAATGTCCACAGTCCCTAAAGTCCATATGTAATCCAAAAGTTCAGTGCGGAGAATATCCTCAAGCATCCATTTACTATGTACTGTACTCAATTCAAGATATTTAAAATTACAACTCAATTAAATGTTTTCTTATTTGCATAATTAGTTGTTCTTCAACAGTACTTTTAAAAGATATTTTAAAATGTAAAAGAAGGTATTAGATTTACATTATGGTTAGTAAACTCTGTGAACTAATCTAAAAACCTAAATTCCCTATAAAACATTGATTTGTGGATAAAAATATATTTAGTTACAGACAACTAACTTGGGAAGTGAACATTTGGAACCCAACACTTTTGCAAATTGGAGACTTCCTGTAACGTTAATTTCAGGATATCCTAGGCAAATCTACAGTTATTACTCTTGAAGATATATAGATAGTGTATACTATGCTGGAAATTGAAATGTCACTGCTAAAAGATTTGCACTCTGTGGGCTTGGAAGAGCCTAGAACTTCCTTCTTAGTCTTTGTTTTCTGCACTAGCAGTATCATTCATTTTACTACTTCTGGAGAAAGGCAGGCAAGATTATAGGCATGGCAAGGAGAAAGTTTTAACAAATGCTTTAAAAAAGGGCAAAGACAACTTCAAGGGTAATGGTGATAAATAACTTCTTTGGCTGAATTATCTTATAAGATAGAGCCATAATAACTTATTCCAGTTTGAGGTCTTCATAAGAAATTGACCTGGTTTTCCTTTCATGTAAAAATTTTGGTTTCATTTCTGTAATTTTTGGCCTTAGATTACTGGACAGTTGAGTCATTTCTGTGGTGTAAAAATTTACCATTGAAGTATCTGATACAACCTTATAGTGGGGTCACTATTGACAATAACCTTTAAAATGTTACAGTGTCCCAGTCTTAGGTGAAGTTTTAGGAGTTAGACTTTCTTTCTTTGTAATACAGCTGAAAACACCTTGCTTCTGTAATGCCACGTCTGACCTTTCTACTAGGATTTAGCATTATCCTGATGTGGGTGGCTATCCTGACATGAGTTTTAAACCATAATTTTTTAAAGATTTCATTTTATTTGCTTTTAACCCTTTTTAAATTGCTGTTAGCCTCTTTTCTGTATTTTTCCCATCTTTAATGATAGGAGATTTTTTTGTCAGTTTCATTTTCACTCCAGTTTTTAATACAAGGCTCAGCAAAACAGAGCCTCAGCAGATAAGCACTTATGATTGATGGAGTTCACATCTCTTGTGTTTCCCCAAATGTATTTTTCCCTCCACAGTCTTTTACCACTCTCATGATTTTGTTGTGCTAGATCATGATGCCTCTGGTTGAGATCAGTGTTACCCAGTAGCCAAAAATAATGTAACAGTGCAGGGTTGTGACAAAAGCTGTTAGAAACAAACAAAAAATTAATAGTAGAAGTGATACTCTTCTTTTTCTGTTGATTCAATTTGCAACTTTGAGGAGTTAGTTTCCTTTAGCTTTGCTTTCATTTCTTTTTGACTTCTGCTAACTCTTGTTTTATTTCATTTTTGGCTCATTCTATATTCCATTAACTCATATCCCTGCTATGAACTCCTGTGTTATGTAGAAATTACTTCATTACACTCTCATCCTTCCCATTGCTACGTGATAACTCAATGCAACAGTTCCTGTTTCCTATGTGGTTCTCTTACATTCCTGTTAAATTTGCCTACTGTCAGAAGAAGGTATTAGAGAGAGAAAGAGAGAGATGAATGACATTGGTGGCAATACTTTCCTCCCTCAGAGGTTAGGCCAACAAAACTAATTGAATTCCCACAGGAGCCTAAGGTCAGAGTTAGACTACTAGTTAGATTTTTAGATCTTAGCTTTTTGTTTTACAAATGATTTCAAAGAAAGTTTGAGGCCACCAATGCTGGCAGGGAGGGGGTGGCTGATGGAAGGGTGATTCATAAAGTGGTAAAACAGTACTGAAAACCTCACTACTTCTTGCACAGTCAGTCAAGAGATGTGTCAGCCATTCCTGAGGCAATGACACAGACTCTATAGTTTAGTTATGAGAATCATTATTATTCATTTTCAACATAACTACCAATATTTTGAACTGTCTAGAACTGTGCTTCCAAAATAGCTGCAAGCCATGTAACTATTTAAATTAAATTTTAATTAAGATCTAACAGAATTGAATATTCAGTTCCCCACTCACACCAACCACATTTCAAGTGCTAAATAGCCACATGTGGTTAGTGGCTACCATGTTGGAGAGTGCAAATATAGACTGTTTCCATCATCGTGAAACGTTCTCTTTGAAAGCACTGATCTAGAACAAACTCTGAGAGCAAGGTTTAATGTTCAGTATCCTGTTTACAATCAAATGATTGAAGTCCAAAGTGTAGTATGTAAAATTACCTTTTAAAGATGGAGCCTACTATTATGGCTTGGTTATTCTAGGTATAAATAATAATATTTCTAAAATGAACATTAGCATCCACTGAATAAAAGGTCAGTTCCATGTTAATTTTAGACTCAAGGACTTGAGGAAAAGATGTGTGGATTTTGAAAAATAAAATGTTTTACTTCATTTTCAATCCTTAAGGATAAGTCAAAGTAAAAAAAAAGTTAGATAAAATTTTATGTATTAAAGTTATTGATAAAGGATAGAACATGAAAAATCTGATTTAAACCATGACACAAGATCCTTTACACATTCTGTATTCTTTTATGAAAACAAGAAGACATAAAATCACTTAAAAGCAATTCCTATAATAAAATTTAAACATCAATCAAAGACTGGTCTGGTCTTTAGTTCTAATATAGTAATGACTGTTATTGCTATATCTAGAACATCAGGGTGGAATAATTGAATGATGAGCAGTTGGGCCCATTTTTTGACATATATAGAAGAGTAAAAATTTAACAGATACTTCATACTTTATGTATATGCTCTACACAGACTATCATTTAATTATTTTACTTTTAGTAGTATTGGATGAAGTTTATTGAATGCTTATTCTGTGCTAGCCAACTTGCTTAGCACTTTATATGCACTATCTTATTAAATTCTCTCAATAAACAATCCTGTGAGTTAGGTATGTTTATTATGTCCATTTTAAAGATGCAGAAACTTAACCTTGGAGAGTTTTGAAACTTGACCATGATCATATGGCTAGTTAGGGATAGACCTGGGTGGGATTTAGATGCAGTTCTGCTTTAATTAAACCCCATGCTTTTAACTGTGGTTGCCTTTTCAAGTAGCTGTCTGAAGACCATACTAGTAAGTAGCAGAGTAGGATTGAAACATGTGCTTTTTGACACCAGGCATCATGTTCTTTCTAGTTTTCCATGTGCCTCTCATATCTACTGAAAATAAGGAGGAAATGGCCATAATTTTATAATATTTAATGGAAATTCTTAAAGTCGCTATAATATAGTTTTCCTAAAGTTATTACTCATCTAACAAATTATTTTTTAAAATGCCACAAATTAAAACAAACTGAAATATAAGTTGTATCCATGTGACTTTCAAAACTCAAAAGCCTTAGAGCAGTGGAGACTATATTTATCAGAGGCTTATTTTAACATTGTCTTAATTTCTGACTACATTCATACATTCACCATTAGAAAACAATGCAAACTTGTTGAAGAGTATTTAAGGAGTTCCTTACTTGTAAAGATAAATTGTGGTAATTTTTCTAAACTGGTTTATGAAGAAATAATGAAATATCGTACCAAGAAGTCTAAAAAAGGAAATTAATAATTCAAGACCAAGTCGTGAAGAGCTTTTGGGCTAATATATTTTGTAGTTAGCCTCATTGAGACAGTCCGTGTCTGTTCCCTTAGACCTTTGAGGGTTCCAGTGCTCAGTATGAGAAATATCAAGTGTGAAATTTCTGGAGAGTGAAAATAAAAGAGAAGCAAGTTTTCTTTAGTGGAATTTCCCTCTAAGTGAATGAAATGTAATTCAACCAGTTGAATCACTGAACTATTTTATTGCATTGCAACTCATAAAAGAATTCGTTTGAAAAACACTGCTTACCATTTCAACAACTTAAAACCATAGTCTATTCAATCACTTCATAACAAACCAGTTTGGGGAATGACTTCCCTGAAGCAGTGCCAAACTCTCTTCAGGAAAATGGTCTCAATACGAGGCAGCAAAAGGAAAGGGCGGGACCAGGAACATAAAGAAGAGTTAACTGCACGTAATTTATTAGCTAACATTTAAAATATGAGAGCAATAAGGAAATAATTAGGAAATATTACATGGAGTCATCTTCCAGAAAGTTACAATCTAATTGATATAAACCAATTCATATATGAGATATGTAAAGGAACATTAACACAGAAAAAATGGTACATAGATAAAAGTCAATGCACAAGAAACTTTTTCACATTTTTTGTTGTATTGGAATTTACTTATTTGCATAGGTACTATCTATCAAACATTGTTTCAGACATTGGAGATACAACAGTGAACAAACGCACTAAAAACCTGCCCTCATAGGAGTTACCTTTTAGAGAGAACATATAAAAATTAAGTAAAGTTCATAGTGTATTAGAAGGTGACAAATGCTAGAGAGTAAAAACCAGAGAAGATGGACAGGGACTGTCAGGGAGTTGCAATTTTAAGAAGGGTGGTTAGGGTTTATAATACATTTTTTAAAATTAAAATCATATTAGTCTGTAGAAGCTGAAATTGAAACAAGGCCAAGCTCTTCCCTGTAGTGAAGGAATAAGTGAAAAGAATTCAATAAAGGAATAAGAGTGGTGCCAGGTTATTTGTTTATCTCTCAAAGTCCTGGATGTGGTTTTTTTGAGGGGTAGGGTAGGTATTTTGAAAGTCCATTTGGTACAGCATAGGGAATATAGTCAATAATACTATAATAACTATATATGGTACCAGGTGGGTACTAGACTTATTGGGGGGATCACTTTGTAAATTATATAAATGTCTAACCACTATGCTGTAGATCTGAAACTAACATAAAATAATATTGAAAGTCAAGTGTAATTGAAAAAAAAATTTTTTTAAGTACATTTGATTTTTTGGTGGGGTCAGTTGGCCCTTGAGATAAAACGGGATGGTGGTATTGACCATACTCTCACTGATGGCAGAGCACAGTCCCACTTGTCCTCCCCTCAGATCGCAGCACACGCTACATGTAGTTATGAAGAATACTTTCACGGGATGGTATTTGTGATAATGGGATTTTCACTTGTAGAAAAATTTTTGCTCTAGCCTCATAAAATCTTGAGAAGTCATCATAGTTTAAAAATATATATATATCTCTGTTCCCATGTCTCTAACCACTGAAATCAGGAGAATGGATGGACTCTGTCAGGGAGGGGAGAGTGCATGCAAAGGGCAGAGAGCTAATATCTGAGTCCTCTGTAAAGTACTGTGTTGCTTGTGGTGAGAAAGTTCCTTAAAATTTCAACAAAGCACTTAAGCAAACTTTTCTTATCCAGTGTCCTTTGTATCAGACACTCTGCTAAGCGCTAAAGGGTTTTTTGTTTGTTTGTTTTTAAGCTTCTATTAGCTATTTTGCTTTGATGTTTTCACCTCTTTGCCACTGTAATCAAGCCTTCCCCACAGTGACATTTTCAGCTATTGGTGGCATTATACTATCTAACATTTATCAAGCACCAGGGAAACACAGGCACGTGTGAATAGTAGTGGAGAGGGTAAAATGGACTAAAACACCAGTGCTGGATGAAGAGCTGGTTTGAGTCATTTCTGGCTGTATGAGAGAGGTAAAAAAGAGGAAGGGAGGGTCCTAAGAAAGACGAAAAATGAGCAGAGAATGAGGAAATGATTAGACCATGGACACGCGTAATTGTTAAGGAACAGAAATAGCAGGATTCAGGAAGAAAAGAACAATTTGCAAAACGTCCTTCAATATACTAAAGATTTTTCAATGTGTGTGTATTTAACGTGGCGAGACTATTTAGAAAATGAACTTGTTCTGAATTCATCTTTCCTTAGGCTGCGTCTTAGGTTTGTGAGTTTTGTTCACTGTGCTTAACCCTCGCCTCTGGTACTCAACTCCCAGCCATGCACAGACACACAGTCTCTTGGAATTATCTCTTTCATTGCTTGATATTCAGCTCACATTTACTTTCTCCGGCTTTTGGAAGTTACCACTCAGACAGATGCAAATTCAGTATTACGCCTGCCAAAGTGCTGAGCAGAAGAGAGACTTTCTTTTTTACACCTTCCATCTTTAGAGCTTTTGGTCCTGTTCTTCCCATCTTTGCTAAATAGTAAATGGGGAGATTGTTGTTGTTCAGATGAACACGAGGGCATTTGCATTACTGAGCTTGCTGTTTCTAGTTCTACAGAGATTCTTTACAATTTCCTTATCAGCAAAGGAATCGCCTTGATTTCCTTTGATAATGTTTCCCAGCTGATATTCTAAAACTAGCACGGAAGCAATTCATACTCTCCTGAAATGGCTCTTGCCCAGAAATCCTGCTTGATTTGTACTTATTAGGCTTTAATTGCAGGGTGAAAGGGATGGATGGGAAAGAAGGCAAAAAATACCCACTGCCCTCAAACTGAGCTCCTATCAAAACAGCTCGACTCCCTCAACAGAGACATGCAGGAATACATTTATATTGTAACTGGGGTTTTTTTCTAGTTGTCAGCCACAAAGAATAAACACTTACATTTTTAAAAAATAACCTTTGGTAATTTAAACTGAGCACAAATAGACCTCTGTTGATAATAGTTCCCAAAATCGTGAGAAACCGTAAGTACCTTAGACCTATAAAAAGTATCTCAAAACACATTTTGAGCCTTTGTTGATTTGCCATTATGAGCTCTTATCTTTTTTTAAAATGGGGACTATATTCTTTTCTCAAGATAGCTGTAAAAAGCAAAAGGTTTTGAATGTTTTGTATTAAACTGAGAAAGTTTACCTATATGAAGAGAGGAAACCCAGTGCTGAAACAAAGTGAATTTTTTCCAAGGTTTGAGAAGATTTTAATGTTTTATATATTTGAGGGATCCTATTTTTTGTTTGTTTAAATTTTTTGGTATAATTATCCTTTGAATTTAAACTTATGTAATCTTTAACTGGGTGAAAAAGATGAAGGGACTAAGAAGCACAATCTGGTAGTTACAAAATAGGTCACGGGGATATAAGAAAAGCATAGGGAATATAATCAATAATATTGCGATAACTATGTATGGCACCAGTGGGGTACTAGAAATATCGAGGGGAACACAATGTAAAGTATATGATTATCTATCCACTAAGCTATATACCTGAAACCAATAAAAGGTAAAATTGAAAATAAAAAAATAAAAACTCATGCTTTAAGCCCTTCACCTTCCATTCTAGTTCTCAGGGCAATTTTTTACCTTGTTCGTTTCTGCTGAACACTTTGAAAATTGATCACTTTAAAAATCTTATTAATCACTTTAAAATTCACTTTAAAATTCTTATTAATCACAAGGAAGAAGAAACTTTCCATGGGTAGCAAACTCAAGACCAGAGAGATCAGGTAAATGTATAAAGCTTCAGAGTGTAAGACCATAGAAGGAGTAAAAACTGTGGCATAGGAAACGGTGTATATCCTACCTAAAGGCAGTCAAATAGGTAATTGTCTATTTTCCAAAACAGTATACTAGCCACGCAAAACAGTGGCTTTATTCATTGGTGAATTTTGCTTCCCAAATACAGTTGTTTAGAATCCATATTCATAGATAACGACCCAGTTCTGCCTATCTATATTAAGTTTATAATAGCTGCTCAATAGCTAGATGTAGTAAGCTAAATGTGGTTTAACATATTCATTCTTTTAGGTGTTGTATACTAAAGAACGTCCAAACCTATAGAAAAATTTTTATAAGTTTATTTGAGTCAAACAGAGGACATGCTTGGAAGCAAGATCTCCATAGATGGAGAAAATGCTCCTGAGAATAGCAGTTTAAGAAAGGTTACATGAAATCCATTGGTGTTAGATTAAGGAGGTAAATTAAGGAGAAAGTAAAGAGGGTACGGGGAAATCTCTGAGACTGGATAAAAAGCAAAATGGAGAGAAACATACTTCTTTTACATTGATGGGTGCAGGGTAGTTAACATTTAACATTACAGTAAATAGAGATGGTATGCAGGCAACAAGATAGCAATGAGTGTTGGCGCACCGGCTCTCTCCCTAGAGCGGTTCTGCCTCCAGGGCATCTGGAAATGAAGATTACTCTGGCATTTCAAAGGTATGTTATCCTAGATGCACAAGAACAATGGACAGGGCTCTATTAAGGTAAAGATTAACCTTTTACTAAGGAAGCTATAGGCTGGGGCTTGACTACCCACGGTGATCTACCCAGTTGGAATTTATCCTCGTGTTGTTACTTTTGGTCACTGAGCCTCTCAGGCCTGCCTCATAGTCCTCTGAGTTTTCTTGTCAGGTCTGCTATGTAGCCTCTTTTTCATTCACAATTAATACTTTGGCACTTTAAAAAGTTTTAAAATGCATATAGAACAGTTAAATGTTGTATACATTAACTGCAAAGACAGTAAAGATGTCTCTTACAGGAAAATAAACTCAGATATAGAGCTTAAACGGATGGCTGAAGAGGTTCTATTGTCGGTCAGAATCACACTGCTATTTAATAAAAGAGAGGTGACTGCTGGTCTCTCTGTTCATTTCTTTTTTTCAAACATACAGAAAAGTTATAAGATTCAAAAAAGACCTATATACCTTTTACCTAGATTCACCAAATTTTAAGCTTTTGCCATTTTTGTTTTTAGCATTTTCTCTTTTTCATTCCCCTGAAGCGTCTAACATACATACATACATACACATGCACTGTGCACACACAGGTATGTGATGTGGTCATTTTCCAGGATATCATATATCATACCAGGGCATTCTAGGGGATCTGTCTCAAGTGGAAAACGAAGATAATATATTAGCTGCTGCTTACTCTACTCATATTATGCCCATTCCTCCACTTTTTAGACTGGAAAGTGCCTAAATATCTCCGCTTGGATAATCAAGATATGAAAAGCCTAATTCCTGATCATCCTTCCCTAGCCTTTTCCTATTGACCATTTTCATTCTCATTTGTTGGCAGTTCTATTTTTTGACCAAAAACCCTGAAATCATTCTAAATTACTCTTTTTTAAAAAATATCCTCAGCATAAGCAAATCAGTATCTATCAGCAAATTCAGTATCTGTCATACAACAACATGGATGAATCTCAAAATCACACTACAGTGACAAAAGCCAGGTATAAAAGAATATATACTGTGTATCCTATATAATTACATTTCTGTGAAACTCTAAAAAATGCCAACTAATCTATAGTGACAGAGAGCAGATCAGTGTTTACTTGGGGGACTAGAGTTGGAGGGAGAGACTTACTGCAACAAAGCAAAAGGACATTTTTGAAGGATGGAAATGTTTCCTTGATTGTGGTGGTGATTTCGCAAACATACACATCTGACAAAATTCATCAGGTTGTGCCCATTTTATATGGGTACAGTTTATTATGTAATTTATACATCAATAAAAATCAATACACACACACACATAAAATCAATTCTCACCAGCTCCACTGCTATTTCTTTGGTTCTACCCACCTTCATATCTCACCTGGGTTATTATAATAGCCTTCTAACTGGACTACCTGCCTTTACCTTATCCCTCAGTTTGCTTTCAATGTAACAGAGTTATCTCCTAAAATATAGGTCAGATTGTAATGCTTCTCTCCTTAAAACCCTGCTGTGGCTCACTCTCAGAGTAAAAATCAGAATCCTTACAGTAATCTCTAAGGTCCCCCACTACTCACCCTTTGCTCACTCTCTCTAGCCACATACCCTTAGGGCCTTTGTACTGGCTGTTGCCTCTGCCTAGAAAACTCTTCCCCCAGATATTGGTACCTCCTGCATCTCCTTCCAAATTTGAGACGGTTCAGACATCACCTTCTCAGTGAGGAAATCTATCCTGATCACCGGTTTAAAATTGCAGCTCGATTCCAAACCCCTGGCATCCCTGATCCCCATCCTGTTCTGTTTTTCTTTTACTATAATAATTTACTATATCATGTTTATTGTTAATTGTCTATTTCTCTCTGCTAAAATTTTAGCACCACAGGTTAGGGAGGTTTGTTTTGTTTCTCGAAGTGACTAGGGCTTTTTGTTTCCCCAAGTGCTTAGACTGGCACATAGTAGGCACTAAGTAAATATTTGTGAAATATGAATTAAGTTGAAATCCATATATTTAAAAATCACTGTGCTGCTCAGGAGAAGAAGAGAAGGATCACTTCTGTATGGAGGAAAAGATCAGGAAACTAACTTTCTAGATGAGGAACCAAATATGTTCACAGTAAACTGTTATTATAATATCAGATATAGATGCTATATGTTATAATAAAAGTACAAGAAAATTGGATGTTATATCCTGTACCTGATGGTATTAAAGGATTTTAAGCTGGAGAGTAGCATGGTCAGATTTTACTTTCAGGTTGATAATGCTGGCACTAGTGTAGAGGATGGATTTCATTCATAAACAGCTATAAAAAGTTTTTAAAATCAGACAGCACTATAGAGAGCTGTTAGGGTTCATTCAGCCTCTAAATTTAAAGTAAAGCACTCAAGGATGAAGAGATTGCTTTAAATACCTGAGCAAGAAAGTACTTGTAATCAGATTTTATTCTCAGCTTTCTCTTCTCTTTGCATTCTTTGCCTGAGTTACTATGGTTCCTTCTTGAGTTTCTTATCTACCTTGTGCAAATAATTCTAGACCTGAATTTCTACCTATGTTATTTTCCCTGAATTCCAAGCAGTTTCTTTCTACTTGCTATACATCTCTACCTGGATGCCCATCTAGCACTTACAAGTCAGTTTGGCTAGAAAACACTCATCATGTTTTTCCCATTAAACTTACTTCTTTTACTAAATTCCTTATCTTTGTTCATAGAATAATTGTCTTCCTTGTCACTTGTCCTTAGAGCCTCAGAGCTAACTTTGACTCCCATGTCTTTTCCAGCTTACAGCCACTTGCTAACCGTGCCACATTTTACCATGTTATTCTTGCATCCGGATTCTTGAAGTCATAGCATGGTATCTGCCTTCTCCCTTCAATTTTATTGGCAGCATTCTGGAATAAGACTGTCATTCTTGTTGAGTAGCCCTAACCTGACCTCCCTGCTTTGGTCACCTTCTATTTCAATTCAGTCTTTTAAAAATATTTTAACTTTTTTCATTACAAAGTGATATAGAAAATAAAAAGAAAACAAAATGCCTATATTCCCAATATCCAAAGATAATCATTATTAACATTATGGTCTATATTCCTCTAATTCTTTTTCTATAATGTGTACATAATGTGTTTATTTAATGTCAGTTGACCCAGGAGTAGTAGTCTAAAGGTTCTGATTATTATGATAATCAGTAACCCCCCCCCTCGTCTGTGTTATTTGTTAAGTAGAAATTAGTTGATCATTAAGGTCCCTTTCCATTTCTTAAATGGAGTGATATATGTTTACAATGGGCATATATAGTTAGTGGCATAGAAATCAACTATCATGTAGTCTCATTTTCAAAGAAAAAGTACATTAAAAGGGTTTATCTCAGAATAGCAAAACAGGAAAACTTTTTGCTGTTTTGAAGTCTGACTTAGACAGCTTGGTTCAGAAGAAAGTTTTCTGGGATGGGAAATCAGAAGACCTGGATTTTAATGTGGGGCAACACTAGTACACAGGTGTGGTTTGACACTTAACTTTTCTGAGATTCAGTTTAATAAAAAAGAGTTGAAATGTCTAGAATTCTTTCCTATATGAAACGTTCTGATTCTCATTCCCCAATGCCAGAACTAGTCGGCTCCAGGTTTATTGCTGAAGAAGAGTGATTACAACATTTTAAGGTGACTGAGATATTCCATGAATCCTTTTTCCTGCAAGATGCTAGGCAAAGGGAAATTATTAAAAATATTTACATGTCTGCTCTCAATCAAGGGTTCTTTCTTATATGAAGTCATAATGTCTGTGAAAAATAATTTACTTGATCATCCTTGTTGGAAGGTTTCCCTTTCTTAGAATAATGAAGAAAATTATGTCAGTTGCACATCTCTGATGAAGCCTTCTACTGTAAGCTAGCTGGATCTTTCAGTTGGCCTAAGGGCCTAAGACCTGAAATACTGCATTCTTGGCACAGTTCTAGGCTCTCACTATAAATACAATACCTGAGTCCGCAGGAGGTCAAGGAAGAGGGAAAAAATAATTTCATGCACATTATTTCATCTTCATTTAATTTTTAAAATGTCCTCTTGGGAGGGAGAATGTTCTTCCTCATGGTCTGAGGGAGGGATGAACTGAAAGATAATTTTTAGTATAAAATCAGAATGGAAAAAAGGAAAGAATATTTCAGCAGATTTTATAAAGGATCTGCCATATAAAGGTGCCACAGGTCCAACGTTCAACTCCTAGGTATTTAATCATGAGAAAGTGTATGTTCACACAAAAACTTGTACACAAGTGATTATAGTAGCATTACTATTTAACTTCATTCATATAGAATATCCAGAACAGTCACATCTATGGAGACAGAAAGTAAATTAGTGGTTGCTTAGGAATGGAAGAATGGGACAGGGGGGTGATAGCTAAAGGGTATGGGACTTCTTTGTGTGGTAATGGAAATGTTCTAAAATTGACTATGGTGATGGTTTCACATATCTGTGGATATACTAAAAACTATTCATTGAATTGTACACTTTAAGTGGGTGAATTGTATGGTATGTGAATTATATCTCAATAAAAACTGGTTTTTAAAAAAACATGCCATGGGGATATGATGACTGATCAAAACTGTAGGTTTAGACATGTATCCTGCTCTGAAGAGGCACTTGTCATGCAGTCAGAGTACCGATCGAGGTATATGTATTTAAAACGGAGGCAAAGGGAGAGTATGGTAGGCGTTATGGAAGAGGTGATACTTAGCTGGACTGTGAGGGCAGTTGGGATTTGGATATTCTAGGCAGAGACAACAGCATAAGCAAAGACAAAGGCATGAATTCATTTCATCTGATTAGAGAGTTTAGAATTTGGGTTAAAGTAATGGTTTGAGGCCAGCTTTGAATGTTAGTTAGGTAAAGTAGGCCGTAGGGAGACATGGAAGGATTTTGAGCAGAGATATGATGTTATCTGAACTGTACTTCAGGAAGATGATTATGGTAATAGTGTTTTTAAGATGAATTCCAGGAAAGATAGACAAAAGACTGAAAGAGCAGAAGCAGAGGAAAGAGATAATGAATGCTAACAGAAATGGAAAGTGAAGAACATATGAAAAGAAATATGTGAAGTAGAATTGTGAATTAATTGGGGCAAGGGAAAGAGAAAAGTCAAAGTTAATGCAAGGTGTATGTGAGCCATTTAGGGGAGAAGCCAAATAGATATTTGAAAACATGGGACTGGAACTTAGAATGGACAGAAATTAGGAGAGCAGCTTGCAGTCACACAGAGGGCTTCAGGCAAATACTTCCAGGACCACATTTGTTTAGAGATTATAGAGAAGATAAAACTATAGGAGGAATAATTTGGAAAAACAAAAAAAGAGTTTCATGGAATCCAAGAGACACTTATAAAGAAAGAAGAGAGGTGGCAAAATGCAGGAAAACTAAGGACATCCCTTAGGTGTAATGGGTAAACCTCAGAGTACAGTTTTCAGCCTCCATAGCATGTGCAGTATTCTAGCAGGGGGGAAAAAGGTAAAACTGAGGAAGTTTAATTCCTAGAAGTTTAGAGAGTTTTAGAACATTGATAGAGCCATGCAGCTGAAGATAGGAGAGTACATATTTTAAGAAAATGATGTAAAAACAAGTATTTAGAGAGAAGAAAAATACTAAACATGCATGTTCATAGCATGAGAATATTTTCTAGAAGCGAATGTCTCCCGCATTTGAAATTAGTCAGGGCATGAGGATGTTAGTAAATGCCTTCTTTAAAACTACTTTCTTAGAAATTTTGCAGCGAATGTTCTATAATATTATAAGGAACATTTTCATTGATTGAAGCTATAGTCAGACTAGATTAGCAGGGGTAGACACCTAAAGATTACAGTTATTGTTTAGTTGGTCATTCAGTAAAATGTGATGCTGAATTCAGGCATGTTTTAGGCACCAGTTAACCTAAAGCATCTCACAGCCACAGAATCAGAGGGAATAACAAAAATAATGATTAGTTTATAAGTATAGGCATGAGTAGAGACTGGGGTATCCTCAGCAGGAAAAATGTGAAAGTGGAGGTGGTATCTTTTTTCTCTCCCCTCCCCCATAAAGACTTTCATCTCCAAAGCTACTCAAGTGTCTAAAAATTACTTTAATAACAAAAGTTTAAAATTGCTATATTCTTTGATCCAACAACTATCCTTCTAGAAATCCATTCCAAAGAAAGCCCTAAAACATAGATAGGTAATATGCACAAAGATCTTCAAAACACAATAATTTTTAATAGTTCAACAAAGGGTAGACTGTGGACTTGGTTTCAGATTGTGGAGAGAAGGTTATGAATGAATTGTGACTCCTCCATAAGATATACATTGAGTAGTCATTAAATGATCTTTGTGAATAGTGTTTGATGACATGGCAAGATGCTTATAATGTAGTTAGATAAAAGAGATGGTCTGTGAAATTATATGTATAAATGTGATCTTAGCTGTATAACTAAATAAATATGGGAATGAAGAAATAAATATGTGCTTGGAGAAACGTATGCCAGATTGTTAATGGAGTTCATCCTGGATAGGATTATAGGGGGTTTTTTCATAATATTATATATTTCCCAGATTTTCTACATTGGGCATGTCCTTCTTAAATAGATAATAAAGAATAATCATTACTCCCCAAATGCAGGAGATTGGTTATAGTAGAGCCTAGGAAAGGGAAGATAGATGATTCAGTGTAAATCATCATGCCTATTGGAAAAGCAATTCAGAATATAAGCCTTACTGACAGACAATCAGTAGCATCACTGTGTGCTGTCAGATAAGTCCTGTCTACTGGTAGCCTCTATTGAGTTTCCCTGGACTCAAACAAACCAGTGGAAGCCTCGATATAGATTCTGAAATCTAATGACACATTTGTTTTCGTGGTATTGCTTGCAAAAGAGTAGCCTGTGTCTCTGTTGTGAAAATTTTACCTTTTACATTTGTCATTCACAAACAGATGAAGATAAAATTTTAACTTTGTAATATTAAATTTGTAAATATTTAAAACTACTGTTATCAATTATTGCTTCTTTAATTTTGCCCCTATAATTATGTATTTTATTCTTCTCTTTCCATAGGTGTACCATAAATACAAAAGACTGACGTTATAAAAGGGGAAGAAAAGATTGCTGCTAAAATGAATTTGAGCAACACAGTATATTTTGTGCCATACACAAAAAGGTATTGTCCATGATCCATGACTTAGCTTTCTCCTGTAAAATGGAAACAATTTGTACATTCTGGTTTTTCTATAATTGATTTTTAGTATACTTGTAAGAAAAATACATTAATAGGGAAAGAAAATATTAGTAAAATAGGGATAAAATATTCTTTTATAAAACTTTTTAGTTTCAAGTTATTTCCTTATAGATTTTTATTATTCTCAGTTATAGCTTACAATATAGAGAACTACTTGGTTAAAAGAAATGAGCTAAAGTTGATTTCAATTATCAAATTATTTTCTGGAAATAAAATTTTTGTTGTAGTAATACACATAAGAAAGTCTTATATTATGATTTGTTGTGGGGTTTAAAGGAGTTAATATATATATATGTGGTAGTTAATGTTGCCTGATACATAGTAAGGCTTAATGTTAACTGTTATTATTTCAATATTAATTAGACCAAAATGCTTTTTAAAAACATATTTATTGAGATATAATTTTTTTAAATCATCACCTGAGGGCATGCTTTTTATTGATTTTAGAGAGAGAGGAAGGGGGGGAAGAAAGAGGGGGAGAAACATCGATGTGAGAGTGAAACATCGATTAGTTGCCTCTCGCATGTGCCCCGACTGGGGATCAAACCCTCTAACTGGGCCCGTGCCCTAACCAGAATCAAACCTGTGACCCTTCCGTGTATGGGATGACACTCCAATCAACTGAGCCACACCAACCAGGGCGAGATATAATTTTTATACCATACAATTTAGCCGTTTAAAGTATACAATGGATTTTAGTATATTAACAGTTGTGTTACCATTAACTCAGTTAATTTTAAAACATTTTCATCACCCTATAAAGAAAGCCAATACTCTTTAGTTATCCCCACAAACCATCCTTCCCCCCAGGCCTAGGCAACCAATAATCTACTTTGTCTCTATAGATTTACTTATTCTGGAAGTATTTTATAAACGGAATCATACAACATGTGGACTTTTGAGACTGGCTCCTTTCACTTAGCATGTTTATTGGGTTCATCCATATTGGAGCATGTATCAGTACTTCATTCATTTTATGACTGAATAGTACTCCATTGTATGGATAGACCACATTTTGTTTATTCATTCACCAAACGGACATGTGGGTTGTTTCCATCTTCTGGCTATAATGAGTAAACTGCTATAAATATCCTTGCACAGGTCTTTGTGTGGACATATGTTTTCATTTCTCTTGGCTAAGTACCAAGGAGTAGGATTTCTGGGTCAAATGGCAACTCTGTGTTTAAGTTTTTGATGAACTGCCAATCTATTTCCCAAAATGACTGCACTATTTTACATTCCCACCAGTAGTGTTAGAGAGTTTCAATTTCTCCACATCCTTACCAATACTTATTATCTCACTTTTTTATAATAGCCATCCTAGTGGGTATGAAATGGTATCTCAGTGTTTTAATTTTACTTTTCTAATGACTAATGTTGTAGAGTGTTTTCTCATGTGTTAATGGCCACTTGTGTATCTTTGGAGAAATGTCTATTCAAATCTTTTGCCCATTTTTCTTTTGGGTTGTCTTTGTTATGGAGTTGTAAGACCATAATACTTTTTAATATCAACTTGTATTGCCACCAAACAAAATGTGTTAGAAATAAGTTAATGTCAAACTTAATTTTTCTACAGGTACTAAAAATTTACCAAAAAAAACCATTGTCAATGAGAAAGAAAGCTAACTGGGATATCAAAAGCAAAACGTTTGGTCATCATGCGTAAAGGGGTGCCAAAGGACCCAGAGATTGCTGATCTGTTCTACAAAGATGATCCTGAAGAACTTTTTATTGGTTTGCATGAGATTGGACATGGAAGTTTCGGAGCAGTTTATTTTGTAAGTAATTGAAAAGAATCATTTAGATAGATCAGATTAAGAAAGTTTGACTTCTACACATTCTATTACTTGTAAAATACACTTGGCTTTAATGTTTATTCTACAAATTAAGTGGTATTTACAGCAGAGACAAATAGTCATTGCTGAAAAGCCAGTCTCAGAATTCTAGGCATTATTCAAGTCAATGGTTATCTATGTCAACTAACTCTGCGATTAAGGTAGTATAAAAAAGTTATAAGCTTGGCCCAGCCGGGCATGGCTCAGCGGTTGAGCGTCGACCTAGGATCCTGGCGATCAGGGTTCGATTCCCAGTCAGGGCATATGCCCGGGTTGCGTGCTCGATCCCCAGTCGGGGGCGAGTGGGAGGCAGCCGATCAATGACTCATCTTTGACGTTTCTATCTCTCTCTCTCTCCCTCTCCTTTCCTCTCTCTGAATTCAATAAAGATATAATTAAAAAAATAAAAAAGTTATAAGGTTGAAGTTGAGCCCTCTGCCTTTCCACTGTATGCCAAGCTTTTTCCTCCCTTAGAGCCTTTATGACATGCTCGTACCTAGAAAACTCTGTGCATTGCCTCCCTGTCCCTGTCTAACTCTTGTCTATTTAGAGTGTATGCCTTTTGAAAATGAGGGCTATTTCTAATACATCTTTATAACTTGAAAGGCTAGTACAATGCCCTGTTTACAGTAGGCACCAAATATATGTTATTTGTTGATAATGATAGACTAGAGAAATCAGAAATATACCTGCGTGGCTTTGAAATTGAAATGTAATCATTAACTATATATTGTCTGTATAAAAAAGTGAGTAGTACAGGCCCATATGAGCCCATAAACCACTAAAAAACAGATTAAGGGGAATTAATTGACACTTTACTATAAACTTAAAAAAAGCTTTAACCTTTTATCTATAGTGGTCACATAGGTACTACCTTAAAAATGGATTTTCTCACTAACCAGAGTAATATTTGTGTTGCTCCCCCCTCCCTGCTACTAGATTCTCCTTCTTGTTACTCATACCCTTATAATTAAGAAGACTGTTGTCTCTTACTTGGATAACTGCTAGAGCCTCCTAACTGATGTTCGTGCATGCATCCACTCTGGTCTCTCTCCAATCTATTGTCCATACCACAATAAGCTTGAGGATAATTAAAAAAAAAGTAAATCTGATTGTATCACCTTTTCACTATAAAGCCTTCAGGGAGGCTCTTTCTGTGGTTAGGCTAAAATCAAAATCCTATGGTAGCCAGCCTAAAAAGTCCTTCATGATGTGGTTCCTATCTGTGCCTGATTGCTCTAGCTATAATAGAGTTGCTTTCTTTTGATCACCCACCATAGGCTCTTTGTATAAACTGTTCTCTCTGGAGTGTTTCCCCTTCTATCTTTACCTTCCTAATTCCTGTTCATGCTTTAGCTCTCAGCTGAAGCCTCATATTGTCAGGGTGGCCTTCCCTAGCCTGCCTAAGTCACATCCCCCCACCTATGGCTCTCAAAGTAAAGCATACCCTTCTTTATAGCACACATCATAGTTGCAGTTTTACATTAGTTTGTCAGGATTTTTTTTTTGTTACTATCTATCCTCCTAGAAGAGAGATAGGTATTGGGCATATTTACTCACAATTCTATCCCTAGCACTTAGCCAAATACCCAACAAATTTTGAACACCTGATAAATATTTGAAGAATGAATGAATAATGAAGAACTTAGAGAATTTGGTACTGCTAATTAGTGCTTTTCATGAGTCATAGTCATACTAGCAAGCCATTAAGACCAGAGTCTAGCAACCCACGTTTTTATACCTAAACACTGTAATTCTGTTAGACTCTGTAGTTTACAGCTTTTACACAGAATGATGCCAGAAAATATGTTTCAAGTGAATTGTAAGCTGACACAGTTCTTGCAGAATCAATCAGCTGAGAGTATATATTATATTCAGACAAAATTGAAATTAATAACTTGATGAAATGTCTGTGTGTTTAGATTTATGTAAGTAATTCAGAAATTAGTAGCATTAACAAATGCTAGTAAGAAATTCGCTGTTAAAGGAAAATAAGTATAATATTGTATGGCAACTAGAATTGAAAAATAAAAAACAGAAATCTAAAGAAAGGAAAAGAAAAAAGGTCTAAGCATGTTTATTTTTGTATTCACTTAAGCACAACCAAAAAGTTTCCAGGGTTCTAGTGTTGCCTTGTTCAATTCAGCATAACATCTGTAATCCACCAAAAGCAAATAATTTAGTTCTGTTGTTCTATGTATAATTACCTTTTAGTTTTAGTTGACTCTTAATAACTATGGCAAAAGAAAAGCTTATGCTTAATTTCTGTATTTCTCTATAAACTAGCAAAAAGTTACAGTAATCTAAATATAGCTGGAAAATGGTTAATAGAATATCAAGAACACATTGTAAGTTCTCAACAAATACTCCTTGAATCAGTGATCTTACTTCAAGTTACTGAGACCATTGAGACTATTGGAAGAGTTAAGTATGAGTGTAAGTTTCAAGAATAAAGCTTGAAGTTTTTAGAGCTTGTAATAATTCATAATACAGTGTGAAGCACTGGAAGCTGAGACCGCCATTTATAGTTTCCTTTCCCTGTATTAAAATATTGATTTTTTTTAAAGTTTCAGTTCTGAATTTTAACTAGTATAAAATTGCATTAAAAATTTCATATCTATAAAGAAATCAATATGGAAATGTTTTTCAAATTTTAAGTCTCTGCCCCAGTAGGTAGATTCTGTAAGCAAGTATACTTACCATATTCTAAGTAATGATTACGCTGTGAATCTAAAGAAATATATTTTTTATTTTAAGGTGGTTCTTTGTTC
Source organism: Miniopterus natalensis (assembly GCF_054644295.1). Lineage (NCBI taxonomy): Eukaryota > Metazoa > Chordata > Mammalia > Chiroptera > Miniopteridae > Miniopterus > Miniopterus natalensis. The sequence continues at coordinate 21,412,163 of NC_142100.1, forward strand.
ATGTCTCTGGTTCCACATAGCACTGATTATAAATTACTATAATAAGCATTTAAATAATATTATCTGATTCCATTTCTGTGGATCTTTTTTTTTTTTTTTCCTTTTTGTAAAGGTTAAGGCTTTGTTTTTTAAACACTCGAACTGTAAGTTAAAATTCTTCATTGTTTAAGCATTTCCTATACCTTTCCCAAGCTCCTTAAGCTTCACAGTACATAGATTCATGCCCAAAATATCCACTTTTCAAATATAGTCCCTCTAACCTTTATTGTAATACTGAATTTACATCAGCTTTTCTTTGTTGATGTAAATTGCAAGCACAGTCTTAATGTTAAATTTTAAAAGCCAGCAAAATGTGAGAGATTTTTGTTTATAACAAGTCAGTGTATTCCTTCTAAATGAATAAAATATCTAAAAAATGCCTTTGAAGAGTCCTGCTGATTTGCAAACTATAATTTGTGGATACCTTGTTATTATAATAGGCACTGTCTCCTAAGTGCTTGTAAAAAAATTTTTTTTAGTATATGTTAATTTTCTCTGCATTTTGGCATTCAGTAAGACCCTAGGGTTGAATTCAGTTTACATTAGCAAGTTATTGTTTATTGTTTGAATTTAACATTTTAAATCAAAAAGAAACCATTGTTATATCTGAGGAGTTTCTTTAATTAGATGTATTTAGGAAAATGATTATGCATTTTTCTCAAAAATTGGTGACCTGATTTTATCTGTGAGTGAATCCTAATCTTTTACCTCAGAACCACTGCTATAGCTTCCCTGGTCCACAATAATAATGTTCTGGAACCAAAATAACTTGCTTACATCAGGGGTATGATGCAGCCCTGTTATTAAAAGAAAGTCAGAATTAGATCATCTTTTAATGTCTTATATTTATTTTTCTGAACAATTTTAGAAAATTACCTAGTTTTAAATCTCAAGTAAATTGGGAGGAAAAGAATATTACTTGAGTTATTTATAGTTTTCATGTGTGCTTTCAATAAACTTATATTTGGGGTTTGGAGAAGACACATAATTACGAGACAAGGCAATCTATAAAGATGACTTACACCCACGCAAATGTGTGTATGTACATATGTAATACATTCTTATAAAATATAGGTAACTTTGAAAGTAAAAATCCATCCTAAGATTAATTTTACCTTCTGCTGCACTGTTCAGTACAGTAGCCACCATTTAAATTTAAGTTAATTAGAATTAAATAAAATTTAAAATCCATTTCCTCAGTCACATGTGCTGCGTTTCACATGGTACCATATACAATATTGATATAGAACAATTCCATCATCACAGAAAGTTCAGACAGCACTGCTTAGGGATTATCACTAATATATATTCTGGAATAAATTTTTTTATAATCTTTTCTGCACATATACCCACATTATTACTATTTTGCAAAAATGAGGTCATACCATACAGGTTTTTTTGTCATGATATTTTTGACATGTTTCTATATATAGATTACCTCATTCTTGTAGTGGGTACTTCATTATATAACTGTATCATATTTATTTAGCTGGTTCTCTATTGATGGATGGTCTATATGATGAAGCCAATGTGGATGTTTTGGAAATATGATTTGTTTCTGTTTGATTGGATATATTTTGTTAACCCTAATTTTTTTTTCATGTAACCTTTGCATGTATATAAAAAGGAATAAAGATAAACTTTCTTTAAAGTGGAATGGAACTGTCTACCTAGCCTATTAAAAGTTGGACTATCTTTAAATTGTGATAATGAAATGTGAGAATGTTATTTAAAGTCTCTAGTCAAATATTTAAGTTAAACTGGCTGAAATTTCATTCATTCTTTTTTTTATTTTTTCACTGACTTAACACAGGCCACAAATGCTCACACCAATGAAGTGGTGGCAGTTAAGAAAATGTCTTATAGTGGGAAGCAAACACATGAGGTAAGTTAAACACAGTTGTATACCCAAACTGACATAAGCAAGTTCATATGAAATTGACTGGAGAAACAGAGTTCTTTTATTTATTTGTTTGTTTGTTTGTTTGTTTGTTTATCTTTATTGATTTCAGAGAGAGGAAAGGAGGGGGAGAGAGAGAGGTAGAAACATCAATGATGAGAGAGTCATTGATCGGCTGCCTAAGCCTGCAACCTGGGCATATGCCCTGACTGGGAGCGAACCCTAATCTCCTGGATCCTAGGTCGATGCTCAACCACTGAGCCATGCCCAGCTGGGTGAAACAGAGTTCTTTAAATATTTTTTAATCATAATTCTTTTTCCCCCTCCTTGTGGAGCATTCAATAAGCATCCCTAATATTCTAACTCAGTCAACTATTTTGTGGAATAAATGGGTTAGTATAATGGATTTAAATATATATTTGGTGTTAGATTTGCATTTACATGTATTCAAACTTAAAGAAGTAACACAAGATTAAATAGCTTCTTCATTTATTAAACATTTACATTGTTCATTTAAAAAATAAAAAGAACATGATATATGTGTACTTGATAATAAAATACTGTTTTAAGCTTTAGAACGATAACTTTTTTTTTCTGACTTCAATAGAAATGGCAAGATATTCTTAAGGAAGTCAAATTTTTACGACAGTTGAAGCATCCTAATACCATTGAGTACAAAGGTTGTTACTTGAAAGAGCACACTGCTTGGGTAAGTCAGAGGACTTCTATTATCTATTCTTTTTCTATTAAAATTTTTTCTATTTTTCTCTCTTATCTTTTTGATCTGTAAAATTATTAGTCCCATTTTTGCCTCATCTGACTTTTGTTATTAGTATTTCACATTTGTTAATGCCTCAGAGTATGCCATATGCTATATATTCCGTAAGAATGATATCTAGTCTAGGAGAAATTACATTCTATAAACACTCATTGAAGAAATGATGAAAAGTTAACATGATTTTATACTGATTTACTTATGAAACTAAAGGGCAGGGCCCTCTGTTCTCATCCTAGAATTTTTATCTTTGACAGTTTTCATCCCCGCTCCAGTTCCTGCACAGTTCAGAATTGTGCTTGGTATTACAGAGCCTGAGTTTTATCAAACAGGGCCTAACAATAATTAAAATGAAACAATATTTTGTTCTACTCTATCTTCTTAGTGTATTTTTACATGATTGTGTTTCTGTTGGGCATTGTTTCGTACATGAAATGTTATACTTTGTACTTAATTCAGATTGCACATTCCAACTTAAAGTCCAAGTTAACTATCACTTATTGAGTGCTTACCATGTACTATGGCCTTTCCTGTACATGGCCTCCACTTAGGGAGTTGGGGTTTTGTTCCCAGATGGACTATCATATCGAACAGTATACTTAAACATTTCTGTTTAGGTAACTCTTAAGATATCTAGAGCCATTGTTTCTGGTCCGAGGAGAAATTAATCAGAGGAGTATCTCGTTGTCTGGAAATCAGTTCTCTGGCAATCTCAGCAGACTTGAAGGGGTCAAGAAAGGGATTTTGAGCAGGCAGAATAAATGTTACAGTATCAAATGTTCAATCTCATACGTTCCGTCTTCAGAAAAATCCTCTGAGCTCTTATTTGAAACCTGTTTATTCTTAGGTTACACAGAGCCCTAATAGCTTGGTCACCTGGTCTTTGTCTACAGTGGACTTGATAGGTTAATTAGAGAAACTTGAGGGACTGAGCTGTTGGAGGCACACCTACAAACAGCCACAAGACTAATCTGACCATAAAGAAGAAGCTGGGAAAGCCAGAATGCAGACCTAATACTTTAAAAGCAGCAATGAAAGCTGTTTAGTGTCAGGAGCAAACGACCAGCCACAGCTCAGGACCCTTGTGTTATGGAAACGATAGGGAAAAGAATATTTGTGACAAAAATATGGAGTTGTTTAATATGTAATTTAAAATATATAAATATAGAATATTTACTCCATTAGATTTTAAAGCTCTATGCTCATATTCCATATACCCAGTTTAAGGAGGTTAAATATGCATATTAAGTTACTCATTTAAGAAATTAGAAAAGTATGGAGCCTTATTTTAGGATCTGAGCATCTTATGATTCTCATGTATTAAATTGTTTTTTCGCCTGTTAAAAAAAAAAGGAAAGAAAAAGAAATTAGAAAAATATGTGATACAATTGAGAAATGTTTCCATCAAAATTCATTAAAGAAACAAGTATTTATTTGTCAATTATGCCTTGATAAAGCTGAAAAAATAGTGCATATTAAAGGCTACCATTCATTATAATCACTTATGTGGACTCTTTCATTTCACAATAAGAAATAAAATTAATGTTTATAAATCTGCCTACTTTTCATGATAAGCAGAAAACTATACTAAAGTTTCTAAACTTTAAACTTCAAAGCTTCTCATATTGTTCCAAATTATTCTAGTAATACAATAATTTTTATATATTCATATATTTAATATTATGTGTAGTGTAATTTAGATATATAAATATATACTTTATTATACAATATACTGTATATAACATATATTTCTATATGTATTATGTACCTTGCATTGCATTACTACTGGAACAACTTAGAAAAATATGAGGTTGAATATATAATATTGCATAGTATATATAATTACATATTATATGTAATATTTATTATCTATTAATATTATATACCTCATATTCTCCTGTTATTTTGATAACACAAGGGACCTAATATATAGATACATGTTTTCATACTAATTTTTAATTAAAGGAATCAATATATTAATATTGGTTATGTCTAGGTTATTATAGGAAATTTGTATTTTATAATGAGAGTATGAGTTTTTAAAATAAAAAGTAATTTGTAGGAGTTTGTTTGCTTGTGTGTGTATGTGGGGACTAGTCACTGAGCACTCACAGTTCTGACCTTGACTACAAATCAGTAGTCTGGAACACCTGAAAAATCTATCCTGGAAGTAAAGAAAGAGTTTTCATATTTTTGCTTTTATAAAACCCCCCAAGATTGCAAACCCAATAAATATCAATAACATTTTAATAACATTATTTTCAAATTATTTTAAGACATAAATTTAAATATCTCTCAGGAATTCAAGCTAATGTAATGATAACAGGCTACATCTTTAGATTGAGTTCTAAACAATATTTTCTTCTTCTTTTTTTAAATGAAGGTGGAAGTAAATGATCTTGTTTCCATAGACGCAAATACTAAATATTTTCTTATTTAGCACTTAAAAAAATTTTTTTTTTTTAATTTATTGATTTTAGAGAGAGAGGAAAGGAGAGAAAGAGAGGGAGAGAGGAAGAGGAACATCAATTTGTTGCTCCACTTATTTATGCAATCACCAGTTGATTCTTGTATGTGCCCTGAGTGGGGATGAAACCTGAAACCTTTGTGTATCAGGACGATGCTCTAACCAACTGGGCTACCTGGTCAGGGCTGTTTAGCACTTTTTAAATGTGAAAATAAGGAATTTACTACTTATTATTGGTTTATTTTATTTAACTTATATTTCCTATTATAGATTTTACTGGCTCATGTATTTGGTTGCCACTTTCCAAGTTATAGAATTTAATTTGTAGTGCAACCTAAGCCACCTTAAATCCCTTTTTGAAACAATATGGTATAGAATTTATTAGTAAATAAATAAGTTTGAGATCTCTCAGCTTGACCATTTCCAGTGAGTATTTTCATATCCAATTCCCTTATAGTCTTAGACTAATTCCAGTTCCAAGTAGGAGATAACAAAAACAAATGATAAAAATGGTAAAAACCAATTAGTGCCAGTTGACCAAAATTTACTCCAGGGTGAGATACATCAGAATATTTATTCTTCTAGTATTCTCAGGTCCTGGGTTGGTTGGTTGGTTTTGGCAGTTTCTTATTAACCTTTATTGTTCTGCTCATTATTTTAATCTCTTACAGTTAGTGATGGAGTACTGCCTAGGCTCAGCCTCTGATTTGTTAGAAGGTAAGAATCAAAACACTGGCCCCTCCTTTCTGTTTTACCTTGACCAGAATGTTATCTGCTCCTAAATTAAAGTCCAATTTGGGCAAACTAAATGGAAATCACTTAGACTTAGGGTTGTGTGGATAAGCTATGCAAACTTTGTGGTGTCACTAAAAGTATCTGAGTAGTGATTACCAGCCCCCCTGCTGCTTCGTTTAGTTCATGGTCCACTCTGGGCAGGTACTTCTAAAATGTTTGGCTAATGAGATGTAGCATGTGCAGCCACAAACATCAAATTTACGTTTATGTCTGAAAGAGAGGTAGATGATATTAAATTAAATATTGATATTTAACCCTTTCAAATATCTAACTGATCCAGTTCTCTGCAGATGCTGTTATAACCAGAGACTGTGTTTAAATTACATTTAAAAAAAACCTTTCTAATATTATCCTGGATCTCTGAATAGAATTGCTTATTAGCTGCTTTCACAAATAATGAAAACCTGTAGTTAGAGGAGTAATATATGTGGCTTCAGAGCGGAAGAGAATATGCACTAAAGCACTCTAGGGTTTAAAATGTCAGAAGAAACTGGTAAATTTGGGCCTGGCCAATTGACTTGCAATTGACAAATAAATTAACAATTCATTACCATGAATATCAGACTTTATTTTATTTTGTTTGGAGGGTTTGTTTGTTTGTTTTTATACTTGGGTGTTCTGTTATCTGATTGTTTATTGCTATTCTGTAGAAAATATATATCCTGTGTATTTAGATGAATGTGTTCCCAGTTTGTCATTTGAGAATGTCTACAATTGAGTCTGGTATAGCTGCATAAGATAAAAAGAGGCATAAAACTGATCATGTACTCCTGAATGTTTTTTTCTTCCTCAGTTCACAAGAAACCACTTCAGGAAGTAGAGATTGCTGCCATTACTCATGGTGCCTTGCAGGGGCTAGCCTACCTGCATTCTCATGCATTGATTCATAGGTAAGATTAGAGACCAGTTACATTTTCATTTCAGCTATTGGATTATCTATTCAACGAACCTTGAAAATTAGTGCATGCTCCAATTTTGAGGGTGCCTACGGCTTTATGGGAAGCAAATAGACTGCTGCTGCTTCTGGATGTGAGGAGCAGAGTTGCCAGAATTTAGTTCCTATCTCTTGGTCTCTCCCATATATCCACGAAGACTTACATTATCTCTGTTCTATGGTAACTATTCTCCAGGTAGGGTTTTGCAGGGAAATTTGAAGAAGAGCTCCCCAACCTTTTGATACTGTGTCAAGAAGGAAAGAAAAGAAAATTAGCCTCACTTGCATATATTTACTTCCCAGTTCAGCTGCCTCTCCCCTTCCAATTGCAAATAACAAGTCTCTCTTATATAAATATATGCTTTCCCTTTCTCAGTAAAGAACTTCTAGTACAGTTACTTCAGCGAATGGTGCAGAAGTAGTGAAATGTGAGTTATGTATAAAGCATCTGAGGTGGCTCAAAAACAAGAAAAAAGCACTGACATTTGCTAGGAAGAAATGAAACCATTAGGTCATAGGTTCCCCTTTTACTTCTGTTTTAATCACGAAAGAGTAGCCATCACAAGTTCTGGTGCTAAAAAAGCAGAACTTCCTCAAGATAAGCAGACCAAAATTCCTGCTGTGATTTTGGCTTATTTGTAAGGACTAACCATGTATAATAAATATTGATGAAATAAATTGAACCATAATTTCTGTGGATTTGACACATTTTTAAAAATATATATCTTTAGTACCAAGATGTCATTACAGAATGCCGGCTTGTTTATGATTTTGCTCATTCCTATTAAAGCCACAGTTCAGGTTTTTTTTATGCCTTTGTCATCTTAATCTGCACATTAATGTGTTAATTCTATATCATACTTCAACTTTTTTAATATGTAAAAGAAATTGAGAAGACAAAAAACTTTTAAAGAATGCTCTTTATTTAATTATAAATGCTCTCTGTGTCTCATATTTTATTATTTTGATTTAAGAGACTAGCTAGTCAATGTTGTAATTGAAGATAATAGAGAAAAGATTTTTTGTTGTTGTTGTAAGAAAAATAAATAATGCTTTTTTTTAGTTCTCTCTGCCAATTCCTAATGTCATCATGAGGAAAGAAACTGAATTTTCAAGGAAGATTTTTGGAAACGTTATTTTGGAAGTATTTGAATGTTATCATTTTCAATTTGACATAAATTTACCTCATTCTCTCTGCTTTATCTTTTCACTGCCCATCACCTTACAACTCTGGGTTCCTAGTGCTCATTACACCTCACTCCTTTTTTAAAGAGAATAAGGGACACATCCACATCTTGTCATCCTAATATCATACTGAAGAATGAATTTTTAAAATCATATTTTGAAATCTTTTTGCTGCATAAAATATCTAATAGCTTTGGTCGTAACCACTTGCAATTCTTTGCAGTAATACAATAAATGCAATTTCCTAATCCCTAATCCTTGTTTGTTTTGATCTTTCAGGGTCTTCTTTTTACTGTACAGTGTTATTTTTAAAATAACACCTTCTATATAACATGTACCCTCACATGCCTTAGAGTTGCAGTTACAATTAAAGGCAGAGAGAAAGGGTCACAGGCAAGAAAGAAAAGGTATGTGTGTAGAGGAGGCTTGTCGGTAGGTAGTCAATACAGAGTTATTGAAGGTTTATTTAGGCTCCAAAAAATGTCATGTAATTTGGAAAAGGAAAAAAAAAAAAAGAGGCAGTTACAAACGGCACCAGTTTTTCCAGCACAAGGAATAAATACAATTGGCGACTGGATGTAGCATCTGAGAATATGGTTTTGTAGGCATAGCAGCTGAATAGGTTTCCTTGTCCACATGTCTGCCTCTTTTCTCGTTGCCTCCCCTCCCTCTGAAGAAAGCGCTACCTTTTAGTGTAATTACTATGACCTACCTATAAGCACACCCAGGAGTCTGGGCCCCCTTACATCACGCAGTAATTACTAAATCCCCTTCTGGCTATCTGAGCAAGGTTTTTAAAAATAAACGTTTTTGTCTTATTAATTGCATGCTCTGACCTTATTCCATAATCAAAATTGAGAAGTAATTTTCTAACCCTCTTATTTTTTCCTACAGGGATATTAAAGCAGGAAATATTCTTCTAACAGAGCCAGGTCAGGTTAAACTAGCTGATTTTGGATCTGCCTCAATGGCTTCTCCTGCCAACTCCTTTGTGGGCACACCTTACTGGTATGTAGAATTAGAAAACATGACTCGTTTTAAAAGTATGCGTACACGTACGAGGTTTTGTTTTGTTTTGTTATTTTGACAGCGTCTCACCATGCCTCTTGAAATGAGCTCTTATTAAAGGACAGAAAATTCACTAGCAGAAAGAAACACTCTGACTTAGTATAAAATTTCTAGTGACTTTAAATTGTTCAAATAAGGCTGATGTCACTGTGTGTAAACTGAGCAGGATTATCAACACGCTGTCCAAGCTCAGGTTTTAGATTTCATTTAAAGTTTCTTTTCAACTTTTCTCTTGAGGCAGAGTCTCTAGGCAAAAACGGTAGCTTCTTTAACCTCTTGTAGCCACTGAGCGTAAACATTGCCTTTCAGCGAAAGAAATCCAGGTCCTGTCTCTGTTGAGCTCTCTGATACTTTACCTAGCTTATCATTCTGACTTAGTTTTACCTCATTCTATTCAAGATTCCATTCCTTCTTTTCATAGATACATTGGAATTTTATTGTATCCTCAGAAAATAACTTAAATCCCTGGAAAATGACTTACCTACTAAAAAAATCATCTATTTGAATTTTTTTTTCATCATCAAATAGCATTTACTAAGCAACTACTTATATACACTACTAGAGAACAGAACATATTAAACTGATATGACCCCTTCCTTCCTAATGAAAATCCATTATGGACAGAGTAACATCCATAGCATGTTTGTTTGTTTTTAAGTTGTAATATCTTTGAAATATTTTTCATGTTGCTTAAAGTAACTTATTTGTTTAAGTGTTTTATACATATTAATCCTTAATTAATCTCTCCGAGGTAGCTTTTAGAATTCTCTGCATTTTACAGATGAAAAAATACAGAAAGATTAAATAACTTACTGAAAACCAAACTTAAAGGAACTAGTGGAACCAGGGTTTATTGAAAATAATATATTGTTTCATGTAAATCACTAAGTATATTGTTTACATTTTGAATAGTGTTTTTCCCAAATGATTTGTGTAAGGAAGTAATATTTTTATCAGCTAAAATTTTAGAATACCCTCAAAAACGGTTATTTCATTGAGTCACTTTATTAGGTGAATTTAGTTTTGTTTTGTTTTTTAATATATCTTTATTGATTTCAGAGAGAGGAAAGGAGAGGGAGAGAGAGAGAGATAGACACATCGATGATGAGAGAGTCATTGATCGGCTACCTAGCCCACAATCCAGACATGTGCCCTGACTGGGAATCGAACCCAGATCGCCCGGATCCTAGGTCGATGCTCAACCACTGAGCCACGCCCAGCTGGGCTAGGTGAATTTAGTTTTTAATTTACAACTTGAGTTTTGCACATTATGTTTGGTAGGATGGCTCCAGAGGTGATCTTAGCTATGGACGAAGGACAGTATGATGGGAAAGTTGATATTTGGTCACTTGGGATCACCTGTATTGAACTGGGTGAGTAAAGAGTTGCTTTTGTTGTGTTTTTGAGAATCACTTATTATTATGATTATAATTTATTCATCCATCCATTATTTAATGAGTTATTGGTATAAGTGTGCCAGGCAATGTGAATTCATTCTATTTCCCCCCATGTTCTTGTATAACATCAGAAGATTGCTTTATCTCTGGTACATTTTCAAGTTATTAAGTAAAAGTTTAAGCAGATATGGCAATTACCAATGTGGGAATACATGATAATAAGTATTACTATTTAAAAAATAGCCATATCCATACTATGAGTGGTAATATATATCCTTCCTTCAGGTAGTATTTGTTAATTGATTTACAGTCCAACTTGTTTAAGGGAAATTTGCAAAAGTAAAATAGGCTTACCGAAGATCTGACTCTAAAAATTATATTTGACCCAACCCATAAAGAGAACAACCCTAGAGAACTCTTCATTTTAGAAGATACTGCCAGCTTAAAAGTTATTCCCCAAATGTTGTTGCAGTTATCTAAAATTGTCTAAAATACCAAGTAATCTCTGGTTATATACTTTGAATTTTATTATATCTTAAAGTTACCTTTATTTAGTTTATAAAGGTAAATTTAACCAGTGACTCTCTTGGGGTGGGGTGGGAGGGGGGTACGAAAAGCCCTAATTTGTAGCATTTGCCAATTTCCATGGTGTAAATATTTCCACCATAGCCAATTTCAAGCTGCCAATTGGTCACTAAATGTAAAGCTGGGGAAAGGTATGCACAGTTTACCTTCCAAAGCTAGTGTGATCTGGCTCTGGCACAACACTGCCTTTATCTAGATATTTGTATACATTTTAAATAAAAAATGTTTAATACTTTAAAAATCCATTTTAAAAAATATTTCATATGATTTTTAAAATTTGGATTTTAATTTTTTATTTTACTTCCTCTATCCTGATATCCAAATTGATCCTGTAAGAATTTCAGAGATCCAGTTTGGTTCTCAGGCTATGGTTTTCTCTTTCCTTACAATGTTTCCCCTCCCTATAAAGATGATTTGGGATACTTTGTATTGCATTTCCAAATGCTTCATTGACCCCTTCCAACAAAGAAACAAACATATGGTAAATATATACAATTTGTCTTCTTTTTCTTTTTTTTACATTAAAGATATGTTAATGAAAACAAAACAATTCAAGGAGGAAAGTTAGGATTTTTTTTTCACTAAGTAACATTAGCATGATTTATAAATAAAAAAATATAAAAAGACATGCAGTGAAAGGACTTCTTTCCCCTGACACTATCAGCCCAATTCCTACCCCACCTCTGCCAACACATGTAAGGAACCACTATTATTATTTTCTTGTATCTCTTTCTAGACTTCCTTTATGAATGTACAAACAAGTTTGAATGTACACTTATATTCCTTTCCACACCCAAGTTAACATAAAAAGTGGCTCTGCAAAAAAGCTCTATCCAGGTGCTACAATTCAGCATGAACTTTGCCAAGCAGAGTGGTGTCCAAAGGCTACAACTGAACTGATCTTCCTGAACTTTGATCTCATAAAACACACCTGGAACACCCACAGAAACGTGATCATTGTCTTTAAATTAAATACAAATCATTATTTTTTTCTTTTGATTTAGTTAATTCAGCTTTTTTATGCTTCCACTCTTTCCTTTCTTTTGAGAAAATATAAATTACCTATCACAAGGTGGCTTCAAAAGCACTCCCAGTTTGTACTCTGCTGCTTATGTTGAAGTTTGTGTGCAGACTATTATATTACACAGTAAGGGTTGACAAACTTTCTGTAAAGGACCAGATAAGTGCTTTAGGCTTTGCAGGCCATACACTTCTCTATCATAAATACTCAACTCTGCTGCATAGCATGAAAGCAGCCATAGACAATATGTTAATGAATATGGTGGCTGTATTCCAATAAAACTTTACAAAAACAGGCTGCTAGGTGAATTTGGCCCATAGTTTACCAGCCCTTGCTCTATAGTATTCTGGATTAGCAATGAGTCCTGTCACCATGACTCAGAGGATTTATGTACTGCATCTGGCAAAGGACTTGAACATATGTGAAGCCATATGAAATTAATATTTAGCGAAAGCATCCCAGAAACTAATATTTAGCAAAGGCTTCCCAGACCATAGATCTATGCTGTGTTTGGAATACCTTTAGTCACGTGCTTCTCTATACTAGAACTATTCCACCATCGTGAGGTCAGCTATCCTGTCTCATTTATGGACAGAGTGCCCGTTGCTTACAGGTGCTCCCATTCCTATTTCAGATCTGAGCAACACAGAGCTGGCTTTTGTTGTTGTCTTTGTCCTTTCACCTTCCTCTTCCTAAATTTCTGTTTTCTTCTGTCTTCAGTCCGCCTTCCCTGCTATTTCTCCTGTAAAATTCAGTGTTCTTCTGAGCAGCCTGAATTTTATATTTTTTTCCAGTGAATGAGAAGGCTCCTCTCCTTCTGCTAGTGAATGAAGCCATCCCATAGTATCTGTCGTAAGCCCCAAGACTTTGTCTCTTCTCAGTCACTTTGTGACTTCATGCTGCACAGAGATTCTTTTTTGACAATGTTTCTTCTTTGCCTTATCTTCATTTGCTCATTTTATAGGTATCTTTGGCCACTAAAACTAAATACCAGGTGCTGCACGCAACACTGGAAATGCAGAGATGAACATAAAAGACATTGTCCCTGCTCTCCCGGACACATTAGCAAAGACGACGCAAATAGTTACTGTTATGATAGGTGGCAGAAAGGGAAATGTAATTTGCAATGACAGCATCTAGTGGGAGACCTAGTCTGAGAGGTCAGGAAAGGCTTCCCTGAGGAAGTGATTATAAGCATATAATGAGCCTGGAGTAAATATTTATTAAATTAATACAGAAATGAAATTATATTTAAGATAAAACTTGAAGGATTAACAAGAATTACCAGATAAAGTTTAGGGAACAAAAGTGAGAGGTGAGTCCAGACAGAGAGCAGAGCATGTGTGAGAGCCTGCGAGCTTGGTTCTTTCAGTGAAGCAGAGGGTTACATGAGGAGAGGCAGGAAGATTGCTTCTCAGACGGAAGTGCTGGAGCTAGCCAGGGTCGTGTTAGTAAAGGCCAATGGGCTACGTTTAAGGATCTGGGCTTTGTCCTAAGAATGATGGGAAGCCATTGATGGTTACATGATGCATTCCTAGTTCCATGTGGCTTTAAGTACTTGAAGTTGTCAGAAAGCCAAGCTCTAGAAGCTTTCTAGAGTCTATCTCCTGGAAAATAAAACAAACCCGAGCCAGTTATTTCTCTTCTGCATTAGAAATAGATATAAATCCATGCGTCCACACTGCAGCTTTCAAACTTCCACTTGTTAACAGTTCATGCCCCTATAATACTGGTAGCTGTTCAGTGAGTATAAAGTTTTGTCTTAAGAGGTTAATAAGTATCTGTAGAATCGTAGACACTTTCAAAGGTATCAGAGACCTATAAGAGGCCCTCCAAAGTATCACAGATGAATAAGTAAAGTTGCCTTCTGCTTAAGCACTGTCAGTAACCTAAAGTTTACTACTCTTAGCGTTGTTCACTTCAGGGTGGGGGGTTGTTTTATACCACTCTGGCTCTTCACTGGTTCTTCCTTCTATGAGTGAAAATATCTTCCCTGTTACTTCTGCCCTTTGTTCTTGTTCTGTTTCTTAGAATTACATAGGATAAGCCCAGTTTACCATTTTTTAAACTTTATTTTTATTGTTTTATTTTTATTTGGGGGGGAATGGGGACACCCCCGCAAATTTACCACTTTAGAAGTGGTTAATAAAACAATCTTACTTAAAAACCTGTCCTTCTCTTCCCTCCCATTTCTCCTCCACCCCCATCCATACCAGTTCTCTAGCCTAGATGATCCTTCGAACAGTCTTATTGAATTGAATTATCTTATCTCTCGTACTGTGTTCATGATGTTTGAGATGTTCCATTTATAATTTTTTTTCACTTTGCTTCCTGAATTTTTTTCAGTGAATACATATTTTTTAATTAAAATACATACACATGAAGATGTTGTCGACATAAGAGCATCTAAACCTATAGAAAAATGTTATGAGTTTATTAGAGTTTATTTAAGTCAAACTGAGGACGTGTCCAGAAGCAAAATCTCAATGGATTGAGAAAATGCTCTGGAGAATGGCAGTTTGGTGGTTCTTTTTATACATGTAGAATCAAAGGAGAAAACATAAGGAAGGTTACATGAAATCCATTGGTGGTAGATTAAGGAAGCAGGAGAAATCAAAGCAGGGAAATCTCTGGGATTGGATAAAAAGCAACATGAAGACACATACTTCTTTCACATTGGTGGGTACAGGGTGGTAACATTTAACATTTACAGTAAGCAAAGTTGGTGTGGAGGCAGTAAGATAGCAATGAGGAGTTCTGAAGCACCTGCTCTTAGTTGGGCGGTTAAGCCTCTGAAGGGGTCTAGAAAAGAAAATTACTCTGACGTTTCAAAGATATGTCAACCTAGATGCACAAGAACAATGGACAGGGCTCACTTAAGGCAGAGTAACTTTTTACTAAGGAAGCTATTAGCCTGGGGCTTTACTACCCATCATGCCCTGCCCAGTTAGTAATTTATGATCAGATCATCATCATGTGTGGTAACTTTTGGTCACTGAGCTTGTCAGGCCTGCCACATAGCCCCCTGAACTTGTCAGTTTTTCTACATAGCCCCTTTTTCGTTCACAATGTTCTTACTTATTGTGAGAAGATAGGCAAAGACTAGCCTTTTCAAGATACGTGAAAAATGTAATAAATTTTTCTTTCACTCTCTAGAAATGGGTCTGTTAGGAGCTTTGCCAATGTGCATTAAGATGACCAGCAGCTTCTTTTGAATGGCTATTCTGGGCTGACCTAAGAGATTAAAATAAGTGGATTACGTGGCATGATGACAGTAACAAGCTATTGATTTAGTAGCAAAGCTTTGCTCATAGTTCCTTATTTCTCTGTCTGCCTTATTTCTTTCAAGAACTGCTTTGCTTTATCATGTTTCTTTTCCTTTCAGCGGAACGGAAGCCCCCCCTTTTCAACATGAATGCAATGAGTGCCTTATATCACATTGCCCAGAATGACTCCCCAACGTTACAGTCTAATGAATGGTAAGACTCTGCTATCATTTTAAATCTCCAAGAAAAGCACCATATGTATTTGGCACTTTTATTACATTTCATTTTAAATATCTGACCTGGAAAGCATTCCATTTCTTCATTGTACAGGTTATAAAGAGTGACGTTGGCATTAACTGTCACACACACTCACACTCACACACACACACACACACACACACACACACACACACACACACACACACACTCTGAAATTCTACAGGAACATGCCCTGCTACCTTCCTAACAACTCTAGTCTCAACTCATGGCAGTCTCGTATTGATCAGCTCAGCTCGTATCACTCCGAAACAGAGATGAAGTACCATCGTTGATGTCTTTATCTTTCCAGCTGTCATTTTTTTACTATATGTATATTTAAATGTATTGAGACAGAATATATACTATGTATTCAAAAAATGCGATCTTCCCTGCTGAGCATTATGACAAGTCGGTAACCATTGGGGCCACAAGAGTTTTAGCAAAAGGACAAAGAAGAGTAGACAAAATGGACCTTTCAAGATGGGAAGCGTTTTCATCCAGGAAGCACATTTCCTGGTTCTCTGACTTTTACGCATCAAATTTCAGTACCTGGTTATAGGCTGTGGGTGATGGAGGAGTTACCAGCTGGTCACGGAGAATATAGGCTTGAGACTTATGAGAGTGAACCATCTTTGGGGGAAAAATGTGTATAAAACTATTGCATGTAAATATAGTATTTTCACTCTCTGATGTATATTACTATTTGGCCTTGCTTGCGTATTAAGAAATGTTGATGTGTTGACTATCTTGAAGTGTCACACTCATTATCCAAAAGAATTGATTTTTGATACTAAAAACTTGAAAATGGCTCACTTCTCCTAATATTCCAAAAATATTTTATTAAAAACCTAAAATGTAAAATTTTCCCTGTAATGAAAATTATTTTAAGTAATACTAGTGTTCTACAGACCCTGATTTTATTTTATTTTTTGATGTATTTGCACACACAGGACAGACTCTTTTAGGATATTTGTTGATTACTGCTTACAGAAAATACCTCAGGAAAGGCCAACATCAGCGGAACTATTACGGGTAATTTTCGTTTCTTTTTTTTTCCCATCTTTTTAAAAAAATAATTTTTTACTGAATTTATTGGGGTGACATTGGTTAATAAAATAATTTTTCAAATTTATATTTGAGGAGGGGGATTTAAAGTCATGTTGTAGTGGAATATAGTAGTAAATCATTCCTGCAGCAGCTCATCATGACAAACTGGATTAGGACGTGCTGCCTTGTCATTCATCCAGAGGTAGGAGCCAGGCATAGAAATAGCAAGATTACCTCAATGTATGTGCTATATATATATTCCCTGTGAATAGTTTTCCCCTCTCTTTTCCTTTTTCTTATACCCACCCCTGTTTTTGACTTACAACAAAGAATATTTCTCCTTGCTCTGGTTATTATTGTGATATTCCTACGACTAATATCTATATGAACTTTCAGGACAGAGTCTTCCAATGGTTTAAATGACAACTCTGAGATTTTCACTTAGGTTGTTGCCAAATCATCAGGCAGTGAAGATATATGATAAATATATAAAGCAGACATTTGCATAGCATTCCATCATACATCTTGATGATAAGAATATCATGTTAACTGCATTCATTTGATTTAAACATCATATTTTTGAAATCTTTTTTCATGTAACATTTTATTATAGACCTTATGCATAGGTGACATGTTCCATCTATATCAATGAAATACATGGGAATCATTTAAAATAGAAATATCTTTTCTCTGCCGCAAAATAGTCCAGATTTCTTTCCCTTTTTTCTGTATGCATGTTGTACAACGAAAAACTCTGAAGGATTGTATTGCCTAAATTAGAGAAGCTTAAAAATTGTCAATTACCTTTGTAATTGAAGAGTACTTTAGCTAGATCACAAAATCTTGGTTTCCATTTTCTTTTTCTTAGACCTCTGTAAACATTTCTCTATCATTTTCTGGCTTTTAGTTTTCTTGAAGATGTAGGTCTGAAGCGAACTAGTTTTTCCACCCAAAGGCAAGTTTTTCTTCTTGTGGGTTTCAGGCCATAGGAACATGGTGACAGAAGCAATGGGGCAGAGGACTCTACCTGACTCGCATTTGGTGTAGAGCCGCCACATGTTCCAGATATAAGCTAGTCTATATGCCTTAGCAACAGTTCCACATTTCTAGAGGGGAAAATGGCAACCAGGACAAAACACCATAATACAAGATGAAATAGTATCTTTATTACTTTGAAATAAGCAAAGATTTTTTTAAAGGGCATGAAAAGCATTCCCATGAAGGGGAAAAATAATAAATTTGGACTGTATTACAATTAAGGATGGAAAAAACCTCCAAGAAGAATATACTACAAGGATTCAACGATGAATTTTAGGGCAGTAGGCAAAAAAAGCATATAAAAAGCAAGTGGGCAGAGGTAAAGAAAGAAATGGAAGAGGAAAATGAAAACATAACATTAAAATCAGAAGCAACCAGTATTATAAACCAATCCATTTAGGGTGTTTCCTATGGTAGATAGTCTTAGAGAAAGAAAACAAAATTAAAGGCAAATGAAAAATTCCTAAAGATGATTATAGAGAAGATGACACATGTAGGAGACGAAAGAGACCTAACATATGCCAACCTGTTATTCCCAAAGAACAAAGCAAAACACATGGAGCAGAAGATACTTAAAGATACACCTGAAGAAAACTTTTCTGTCAGTAAATGCTTAGATCTTGATTTGACTTGATTTAGTCTTTATGTGATTTGGTGAGCCAAATTAAATGCACCCACCATGTATTCAACAAGTGTCTACTGGTTGTCTGCTGTGTGCCACACACTGTTTTAAGCACTAAATATAATATAAAAGTACATAAGAAAAAGGTAGTTCCTGCACTCGTAACCTACACGCTAATGAAGAACTATAAAAACAAACAAATATATGGTGGTGTACTGTCAAGTGGTGGTAAATTATTTACAGAAAAATAAAGCAGGCACAGGGACAAAGAATGGTAGGAGCTACTGTTAGATAAGAAATAGAAAACAAAATACAACGGTAGTGTCAGGTAGGGAAGACTGAGGCAGATTCTAACAGGAATATTCTGTACTCTGCATTGCTTTTGCTTTATTATATAATTTCAGATTTGACCCTAAGTTATAGCTTCAAGTTTACTAAAAACTGATTTGTTCTTGCATAATTGCAAGCATTGGAATAGCAAAATAATTTCCTTTCTCCATTTCATTCTGATCTTGAAACAGGCAGGCTACACTTACTTCTGGGAATGGTGTTCATCTGCAGAAAGGGCTCTGCAGAGGAAGAGATATTTTATAAAAGCAGGAGCAAAAGCCACAGTTTCCCTGACAGCAAAGGCCGGGTGAAGAACCACAGGACATGTAGATTTTTTCTCTCACAGTGGTCCTGTTCCTCTTTTATATCTTTTTAAACTTACCAAGAAGTAAAATTTATTCCATCACCTAAGGCCTACCATGTTTGTCTCATTTTCCCAGTAGCTTCAAATTATAATTTCCCATCAGTGAATTTTCCACATAACTGAAACTTTTCCTTTAAGAAACAAAACTTCTTCCTCCCACTTCTGATCATTTTCTGTCAGAATATAAGATATGCTTCCCCACTCTCTAGAGAAAGTATAATGAACATAATTTCACTTCTTGATTGCTCAAAAACAGTAGTGTTTTGCGAACTCTTGAGTATCAAACAGCTATGAGGGCATTGTGCCTTTGAAAATAGCCCTCAGACCTTTGTTCACTTCCATTGGGTTGGTGGACAGTGTGTTAATCACGGAATTTCTCTTTCTCTGCTCTCAGACTGTCAGAGAACTTTCAAAGTACACTTCTTACAACGAACAACCCTACCTCTAGCAGCTCTCAATGCTTTTTGTCCCATTTTATCCCCTCATTCTAACGTGCATAGGCTGAGAAGCCAGGAAACCAGAATACGTGTTAAAGATCATTGACAATATGGAAAGGGAGGGCCACTTGTGCCAAGAACAGTTTATGGGCTTTGGGGCAGATATTTTCACTCCTCAGCAGCCCTTTTTCCTTTTTTTCTGGTTGTACAACTCTTCGAAGGAAAGTTGAAGTGTCCAGAATTCTGACCTCTGAATAAATTTAACAGCTGTCACATTTTCAGCCATACACTATATGTGACCACAGAAATAAAAAATAAAATACGTGCAGCCGTAGTGTCGGGTGGGTGGAGGACTGAGGCAGGTTTAGCAAGAATATTCTATTCTCCGCATTGCTTTTGCTTTTTCACATTGCTTCAGACTTGAAAGTTAAGCGCCGCTCAGCTACTATTTACAGTTATAGTCAGTGTTATCACTTGTCGGATGAGAGGTCTCTTACATTAAGAGTTCTCATGTAAACTCTGGGGCAAAGGCCACAAAATGGGGTTTGGAGAAGAGAAAAGCATAGTTATCTCTTTATGAGATTTTTACAATATGAGAGACTACATGAAGCAAAAATCCTATCTTGTTATTTCTGCAAAATCCACAGAACTGGTTTATGCCGATTTACTGCTGTACCTACAACTGGCACCTAAAGACATGTTTCTCGTTACCATTTTTTTCTTGTTTTCCCCTCCCTCAATCAGCATGACTTTGTCCGACGAGACCGGCCACTGCGTGTCCTGATTGACCTCATACAGAGGACAAAAGATGCTGTGCGTGAACTGGATAACCTGCAATACCGAAAAATGAAGAAACTGCTTTTCCAAGAGACACGGAACGGGCCCCTCAGCGAGCCGCAGGCGGATGGAGAAGTAGGCGGGGGGCGGCGCTCGGGCACCGCTCTGTGAGGCAGTTCTGGGCCGGGCACTGTAAAGCGCTGGGGCTAAGCTGTGACGCTGCTCTCCGCCTTAAGGGACATGCAGAGTTGCAAAAGAGGCATTCATGAAATAACTCTTATAAAAACAAAGTATGAAGAATGCTATAGAGGTATATTATCCTGCAAGGCTCTATAGCGGGGAGATAGCTCTGCTGGTGGGGACTTCTGAAGGTTGTGTGGAGGACATGATGCAGATGGCTTTTGACAGAAGGACATAGGGCATTTTTGACTCAGGAAAGGGTTGTGCTTTAGAAAGATTATGCTAGCAGCAGGATGTAAGATGGATTTGATTAGGTATCTATCTAGTCCATGCAAGAGGTAAAAAGGGCAGTGTCAATGGGAATGGGGGGAAAGGAACACTTTTGAGAAACAATGTAGAGATAGATTTGGTAATGCTAGGACCTTAATGAGCATGTCTATACCAAGAACAGAAAAAGAACCAAGGAGAAAGAGTAGGTTTAAGATGATTTTTGATTTGGTGCCTATGGAGTTTAAGATCCTAGCATCATATGCCACTGACATAGAGGTGGAGTTTTCAAAGGAGAGATAACTTCCTGGTTTCTCATTCAAATAACTTGAGAAGGATTGGTTGAGGCAAGGGTAACGACAACTGGGACACCTGGATGGTGTCTAGCAAGAGCACTAATATGATCATGAATCAAGGAGTTGACTGTAGGATGAGAATGCCACATAATACAAGGAAGATCTAGGAGGTAAAGGTATTGCAGATATTAAGAGAGTACACAGTTTCAAGGAGGGAGCAGCCAGCACCATCAGATGCTGCCGAGAGGTCAAGTTAGACCAGAAAAAAAGTTAAGTATTTTACAAGTAGGGCATTCTCAATGACTTTTGTAAAAGCAGTTTTACAGGAATAGTTAGGATGAATAGTAAAATTACTATTTAGAATAAATGGGAAGTGAGAAAATAGAGCAAAAGTTTGTTATTTTAAGGTTTATAAATTTGGCTAAGAAGGAAAAGTGACAAATGGCAGTATGTAGAGAGGTACATAAATATGGGGCAGGCTTTTTCAGATTTATATGCAGAGGGGAAGGAGCCAGGCCAGCGGCATCAAAGATAGAGGAAAGAGATATAGTTAAAGAAGCGGGATCTCAGGCAGTGTTTAGGATGGGAGCAAGAGTATTTGAGCACGGATTAGCCTATCTAAAACTAGGTAAAAAGGAGGAAAGGAATGATGAATCTTATTTTAGCTTTTTGATATAAGAGAAAATAAAACAAAATTATTTTATCAATAATTATAAAAATGAAATTCAGTAAGCTGAATTGGACTATAAAGTCTCTTGATTGCATATATACAAATGATTCTCTTTAATTGGGAAAATAAATCTATTAAAAATATAATGTATTATCTAACATTTTAAATTACCCCAGTTACCTATGCCAGTGATTCCTCATATTGCCAAGTAACAATTCTCTAAAGTTTATACATGTACATATGCTTCTTTGAAAATAGGGTTTATTTGGAACTAAATTGCTTTAATTATATTATTTAATCTTATATCAAAAGATATCCCACCGTGATAGATAAATTATATGTTCTGACTATTTTACCACTTCTCAGATAGTAGTCTTTAGACTAGCAGTGATGAATGCCAATATTATTTAACAGATATATTTAATAAAATTACAGAGGTAAGCATGATAGAATTGCTTAAGGGAGGCAGAATTTAATTACCTATCCAGGACAGTAGAATTAATAATATCCCTGCTTAGCTATAAAGTTACTCAATAATGACTTGCAAAGGAGTATATTGCTTGTCAAACCTCTGAAAACTCTTTTTACTTTATTTTAATTTCAAGTGACCACTGACATATTTGCAAATATCCTAGAGGTCACCTGTCGCCTGCAGTATTTCTCTAGCACCTTGATGTTCCTGAAGGTCTCTTACAAACCTGGCCTGATTCTGCTTACTGAATAGCAATACAATAATATAATATGATAGTTGCATATGACAGGGGAAAGCCCTGGGATAGCAGCATTTGGAGCCTTATGACTCATGTCCGGAATGGCCCCTGGGGAAGGCATAGAGTGAATCTGAGATGTCTGAAAATGGTGGGGGAGTAGTGGAGCCACTACATAAAAAGTTTATCTTTGCAGATTTGGCAGAAAAGCAACCTGGCACTGCAAAACTGAATGTGCTTAATAGCTTAGTCAATGGATTGGCGCTTTATCTCCAGTCATTTTTTTTAACCCGAGTGCCCCATTTTTATAGGACAGCGAACATGGAACCAGCCTGAGCAGGGAAATGGACAGCCTGGGCAGCAACCATTCTATCCCAAGCATGTCTGTGAGCACAGGCAGCCAGAGCAGCAGTGTGAATAGCATGCAGGAGGTCATGGAGGAGAGCAGCTCTGAACTTGTCATGATGCATGATGACGAAAGCACAGTAAATTCCAGTTCCTCTGTTGTGCACAAGAAGGTAGGTTTCACAGTCCTGTTCAGAGCTGTAGGCTTTGTCAATCATAGTGAAGCCAGCTCAGGGCACTTAGCATCCAGATATTTCAGTTACCTTTTTACAACCGAATTGTGGGGCTAAACCTAGCCTGGATAAGTTCTCTTACAGTAAAAAGGTAATGAAGGACAGTGGAAGCTATATCTGTGCCTACGTCTTTATCTTCCTCTCCTTGTTCCTCTGATGTCTACCACTATCAATAAGTAAAAATTTTTAAATTACATAAATCTCCAAGTCAAAGAAACCAGTAAGTCTCTCTCTAAACCAGTAACTTTCATACTGTAGACCTTAAGAGCTTCCAGAGTAAAACCCCGTGGGTGTGCCCTTTTAGAAGTATGCTTTTTCAGAGTATGTTTCTTTATATATATTCCTAACATACTGTGTGTTTTAGAAACACTTTCTACTCTTTTCTATTGTTTCTTGGATTTATCATTTCTAATTCTTCCAAGACTAGCTTCCTGCCACCTTAAATATTCTGACTTTTGAATGAATGATTCTGTTTTTTATTTTTACTTTACATTTCCAATTAAATATCCACATTTTATACAAGCGTATCATGGTTCACAGGTTGAAATACTTTATGAAAAAAAATTTTAAGCATCTTTCAAAGCAATTTCTGTAACATGAGTGTTTCACAGAATTATCAATAATTTTTTGGAGGAATTCCCAAAAGTGTTTTGAGTGACTTTAGGTAAGAAGTTCATAGAATGGAATTATAGGGAAAAAAATCCCTTATAATTTTGTCCTTATTAGATATATTTGAGGTGTGTATGCACTTATTTTTAATAAATGGCAGCGATCACATTCTAATTCCAGTGAGACAGCATGTTTAAGAATTTTTTTCACTTAGACTTCTGTTGGTTGTGCATTTTTCTTGGGAAGGAAAGAAAATTAAACAGGTAAGGATGAAGGGCAGGAGAAAATACATTGGTCCCTGGTTGTGAATAGTGGAGGGTATACATATTTATTTTCTGAACTGATTAACTTATTCATTTATTCAACTAATACTGGTGGGGACCCCTGTTATGTGCCAGGAACTATGGTGGGCCCTGTGGATACAGAGAAAATAGAACAGACTTGGTGTTTCCATGGAGCTCATTATCTGTAAGGGAAATTAAGCAAATAATCATACAAATAACTGTACCATGTAATTATGAAACTTGCTCTGGGTAAAAGGAGGGTTTAATCTGGCAGCGAGTTGGGAAGGCCTGCCCAATAAAGTGACACTTAAGCTAAAACTCTGAAGACAAGTGGAAGTTAGCTAACTTGGGGTGAGAGATGGGGTGAGTCAGAAAGCAACATGTGCAAAGTACTGGAGACAAAAAGAACTTTGTGTGTTCAAGGAAGAGGGGAAAGGTCAGAAAGGTTAGAGCTTGGTGAGCTATGTGGAGAGTAGATTGAGACCAGAAAGACAGCAAGGACTCAGATTATCAGAAAGCCATGGAAAGGAGTGACATCAGAAGGATGTAGAAATGTGCTAAGAGTTCAGCATTGCCAGCTGGCCTTTGAATATGGGCAAGCGATCATATATTTGAAGGGTAGAAAAGAAGGTTTTGTGAGGCCCTCTTTTTGGAAGGAGCTTTCATGGATGCTGACATCTGGCCCTTTCCTTTCTATTACCTCTGGGGCTCCATGGGTATAGATAGAAAAAGAGGAGACGTTCCATTGGATCTTTTTACTCCAGGACTCCTCAAATGGCAACCTAGAATTAGAAGAAAGGTACTACTGGTATAATCAAGAAGTCTCTGGTCTCAAACTCATTGAGGGTTTTCATTTTAATTTTGGTGTGCTGATGTAGAGCTTTCTTGTAATGACATGGGTCTTTCAGTACTTTTTCCTCCCTGGTGCAATCACTTAAGAAGAATGGATGTTAATTTATATTTTGAAGTAGAAGGTAGATGTATTTGATCCACACAAAAATGTTTGTCAGGAAGAATTTAAGTTATATAATGTATTTCTTTTTTATTATAAGATAGAGGAAATGTGATGGAAGAAAATTGAAAAACCTTTGCAAATAAAACTTTGAATTAGTTAATTTTAAAATATAAGCAAGCTAATCAAAAGACTATCAACAGAGTCAAAAGGCAGCCCACAGACTGGGAGAAAATATTTGTAAATCATATTTGCACATATAATATTTTGCATTTATAATATTTTCATATAAAATATTGCATTTCTAATAAGGAATTAATTAATTAACCCAACCTATAGAGAGCTCCTAAAACTCAACTACCAAAAACGAACAACCCAAATCAAACATGAGCAAACGAGTTGAACAGACATTTCCCCAAAGAAGATGTACAAATAACCAGTAAGCTCATGAAGAGATGCTCAACACCACTAGTCATTAGGGAAATGCAAATCAAAGCATACATTGAAATAACACCTCACACCCATTAAGGTGTCTACTGTTAGAAAAAGAAAGAAAATAAGTGTTTACCAGGGTGCGGAAAAGTTGGAACCCTTGTGCACTGCAGTAGGAATGTAAAATGGTACAGCTGCTGTGGAAAACTGTATGTAGTTTCTAAAAAAACAAGAAGTAGAATTATCGTATGATCCAGCAATTCCACTTCTGGGTATATAGCCAAAAAGAACTGAAAGCAGAGTCTCAGAGAAATATCTGTACACCCATAATGCTCATGATAGCATTATTCACATTAGCTAAAATGTGGAAGGAACCCAAGTGTCCATCCGTAGATGAATGGATAAGCAAAGTATGGTATATACATACAATGGAATATTCTTCGGCTTTAAAAAGGAAGGAAATTCTGACATATGCTACATCATGGATGAACCATGGTGACATTATGCTAAGTGAAATATGCTAGTCACAAAAGGACAAATACTGTATGATTGCACTTATGTAAAGTACTTAGAGTTGTCAAAATCATAGAGACAGAAAGTGGAATGGTGGTTGCCAGGGGCTAAGGAGAGGGGAGAAATGGGGAGTTGTTATTTAATGGGGATAGTGTACTGAACTTGTACACTTAAAAATATGGTTAACATGGTAAATTTATAGTATTTTACAATAAAAAGAGGAAAAAATATATAAGCAGACTATAAAAATAGAACATATTATATATGAAAACTTAATGTTAAATATGGTATATCTGTGCTTAAAAATATATCATCTTTAAACACAATAGAAACAAAATATTCAGATAGTTTATAGTATTTGTTGGTTCACTTGAATTTCTAAAAGTTTTCTGCTTAAGAATACAAATGAAATAGGATCTTAAACTCTCAATGGACAAGGTCTGCTTCATCTCTTACCTTATATATTTGGATTCCACTTAAGATTTCCCTTGCAAAGGGTTGGGGTTTTGGTTTGGTTTTGTTTTCTAAAATCCCTGATCAGTCCCATTTTCTCCATAGAGACGGGATGGTAAGTACAACATATTACATGTGGGTAGGTACAGGTAACATTTATGTCACAGGTTGGATTCTTCACAAAGCAGAGCTGAGATGATTTCTCACAGCAGGGGTTTGTTTTGTTTTTTTAAATTATTATTAGGAGTTTCCTTTGGGATGAAGACCTGTGGAAGGGACAAGAAGGAAGCAACATTGATTAGAGGGCAAAGTTAAGCTGAGATGTAGGCCCAGTGGCAGCCTCAGACAACCCCACTGGGAGCTCTGGAGCTAAAATGGTCCTTTAGAGTTGGGCCAGAATGGCCAGGCCTTAGTACCCCAACCTAGATCGGTCAATGAAATGAGCAACCTGGGAAGGGTGTGAACTTGGGCAAGGCTGCCCTCTGCAGCCGAGGCAGCTCCTCAAAGAGCTGACAGCCGAAGACCACTGCCAGCAGCATGTCCTTCCTTAAAGGAGGTGGTGCTTATCTGAGGCTGTCATCAGGGTGACCACAAAGATTATTTTAGAATCACTAAATTACCATATTATAAACATGTTCTACCCATTACCTCATTATCTCATTTTATTTTCTATTTAATACTTGTCACTATCTAAAATTATATTACTTATTAATTTGTTTATTTTATGAGTAAAATGTAAATTTTATTAGGGGAAAGACTATGCCTTCCTTGTTCTGCACTGTATCTCAACACCTATAATAGTGCCTGGCACAGCATAGTACTCAGTAAATAATTGTGGAATGAATGAGTGAACAACAACAACAAAACACACACACACACACAGAAGGAATGAATTAATTACCAGATTTTAAACATCATGCTATTTTGGTTCATTGAATATAATGGATTAAAAGAGTTAAATAATTTTAAGCATTTTTAAAAATTTTATCTTTATTGTTAAAAGTATTATAGATGTCCCCTATTTCCCCCCATTAAAAATTTAAGTGAATAGAGTTTCTCCAATAATAATACTCTAGACAATAGGAACATGCTTAATAAATATGAACATCTAAGAATAAGGGTGGGGAATTTTTGCCCCCCTGGGTTGTTACAATCAAGCAGACATACCCTAAATTAATTAAATCATAGATATGAAACAGATTATCATTTTATATAGGAAGTAAACTTTTAAAGGCCATATGTAACTAGTAAGAGCGTGACTTGCAATTAACTGCTCTGCATCCAGAAAAAGGTGCCCTGATTTTAGAAGGACAGTTCTGTCACAGATCAAGCCCCAAAAATGTAAAGTGGGACAGTGAAAAATTTCCTTTGACACCAGAATTTCAGGTTACTTCTTTCTCTCCGGTCTTTGCCTCTACTCTGGTCTTTCCCAGGCCCTGAAGGAATCCTAATCTAATCTTCCTTTTGAGCAAGAATGATTTGGTAAATCCAAAAGTATATTCTGACAAAATAAACTTTAAACGCTTATTTATTTTCCCCTTGCTAGTGTTGCCACACTGCTTTTTCCAATAACAGGAGTATCCTCATTTCTCTAGACTGGTAGTTCCTCAAGGACCCCTCTCATCACGTACTGTCCAGCATGGTGTCTGCCACATAGTAAGCACTCAATAAATATTTGGGGAACTTTATAGGATACAACTATGCACCCCAATTCTTGACTATTCATAAGTGGTTCCAGTGCAAAGTTTTAATCCAGATTAGTTTTTTGCTGTCACCTAGCCTGCCTCTGAGCCTGCACTCAACTCCTTAAAATTATTATGTATATAGCATACTCCTTAAAATCATTGTGTATATAGTAGTGGCAAACAGATTTTAATATCAGCCTAAGCAGAAAGGCTAAGCCACTATTCTAAGTGAGAATAGAGAGAGCAACAAAGTCTGTTTTCTTAATTTGCCAACTGAAACGTAGACTTTATTTTGTTAAAGTATGAAATTAGTTCTTTGCCTGCTGCTGCCTTCTATTCATACAGATCATTAGACTTTCATATGTTAAAAGTATTTCTTTATTTATTTGTTATTTTAGATATCCCTAAAGAAATCGAGTCATCATAGCCCCCTTTTTAGCGATTATTTTTTAAAAACCATTCTATCCTAACTCCTAAAGCTTTACTTGGCCCTTCCTATTAGTCTTTTTTTTTCCCCGTTCTGTAAAAAAAGAACAGCTTTCACCAATTTTGTGGAAGGAAAAAAAAAAAAAAAATGTCCTTGAGGGGATAGGATGTTGTAGTTTAATTTTCACTTGCTTCAGTGGCCTTTCCTATTATTTTTGCTGAAGAGCAGCGTGGGTTCTTTGACTCTTCAACTCACATTTGACAAAGTAAAAGTAAATTAACATATGAAGGTAATGTTTCTTAACAGAGCAGCTCTGCACACGCCTCTCTGTGGTAACCTCTTTACCCTCGGCATTCTGCTGTCCTTTTTTCTCCCCGATGGCCGTCCTTCCAGGTTAAGGTGCCCTTTTCCATCTTCTCCCCTTCCTCTAGCCCCAGAGCTTGACACTTACACCTGGAGTGATTTCAGAGGAGTGATTTCCAGGACTAATTTCAAGTTAAGCTAGAAACTCTAAACAAGTGGCTACACTATAAATCTTCATTTTAGAAGCATAGCTATTCAGACACTTAGGGAAAACTTCTAAGTAAAAGTAAAGCCCCCTGTCCAGGGTATAATAGTAAAGAGTTTGTACCTCATGCTTCACATACTTCACTATATTGTATAAAGTTCAAGTTTTTTTTATTAAAGATTTGGAGCAGACATTACAACAGCTTGTTTTTAAATCTAAAGAAGTTTTATTTCTTATAATGAAAGAACGTTATAAATATACCAGGTTAACAGATTTACTGAAAACTGGTCCCTGATCATACTGGTATTTCAAAGAGCTAGTTTGTTTGTTCCTGGGCGACAATGTTTTAAAGATAAATTATAACCAAGTCATATATTTTGTCTTTTTTTTAAACAATATTTTTAAATTTTTTAATCCTCACCCAAGGATATATTTATTCTTTTTTTTTTTTTTTTGAGAGAGAGAAGCATCGACCAGTTGCCTCCCACAGACACCCTGACTGCAAACCCAAAACCTAGGCATGTGCCCTGACTGGGAATCAAACCTGCAACCTTTTGGTGTATGGGACGTTGCTCCAACCACCTGAGCCACACCGGCCAGGGCTATTTTGTCATAATAAAGTAGAACATGATCGTTTTTCTTCATATTCTAAAATCATTCTTCAACATCAAAGAAGATAGCCCTCCCATCATTTGTAAATAATCTTCATAGGTGCCTAACCACATAAAATAGCAAACTGACCTTTTCCACCATTAATCTTAAAATGTGTTTAGTTCAGAAACTCTGGGAGCCAAGTACAGTCATTTGCAAAGGGACTGCTACTTAAAAGGACAATATCGCAAACGACAGCATATCCAGTGCAGGTGATAGTTTCATTTGTTTGTACTTGCTTCTCAAGTCACATCCCCCTATTTTAAAATGGCTCCGTTATTTAAGTTGTCTTCAGAGTTTTGAACTTATTATATGCAAAGGCATTCACTATTTTAAAATTCATTTTCCTACATACTTGTAATGGATAACCACTCTTTTGCCCCATTTTGTGTTCTCTTGCATAACTTAGTGTTGGTAATCTCTGTTATGAAATTGCTATGGAAAACTAAAAACTCTTTTCTAAAAGAAAAAATGTTAGGGTATTAAACAAAGATTATGCTGTTAGCATTATATTTAAAGTATATTAAAATGTTGGACCTATTCTTCAGACTAACTTCTAAAATAGCATTAGTTTTAAAATATACCTTACTGGGTTATTTAATTAGTTGTGTGTCAACTAAAAGCACTATGATTTCGAGTTTTAACTTTTCCAGTGTATTCCAAGATCCTTAAGTTTAAAAACTTAACTAATAAAATGTAACTTTTAATTTGATAAAGCAGGATCCTAACCAAAAGTGTTCATTTTTATCTGAGCAAAACCAAAGTAATAATACGAAAATTATATATATTTGCACATAAATATGTTTTGTTTTAATCTGTTCTGTGAAGAGTGTGGATTCTAGTGTCACTGGTTATCATTGTAAATCAAGTTACAACAATTTGAAACACTGGCTGCCACATCATTTGAGACCTCAGTCAATGCACTTAATGTTACCTAACTAATCTTCACCAACACTGTGACTCCTCAGGACTCTACCTAGACTATCCCTTCTGCTTGCTGGCATTTAAAAGCTTCTTGTTTTTCTGGTACTGTAATATTAAGTAAGGTCAATTTTGAAGATAAATGCAATTTATTCGTGAACATTCAGCAATGTGAATGGTAGCCCTTCTCTCTAGAACCTAAACCTAGTGCATAAATATTAGTCCCACACCTGTGAAATAAGAGTTTAGATTTCCCAGAAAATAATGTAGAAAAAATTTAATTGATCTATTATTTTTTAATAAATTTGAAAAATATGGGTTGAAATGTATTTTTAACCTTCAGCACTAATAGAACTTTTTGCAGTGATGGAAACAATCTATATCTGCACTGTTCAATATGGTAGCCATAATTAGTGTCTACGTTGAAACATAGCTGGTGTGACTTAAGAACTGAATTTTACATTTTATTTAATTTAAATATTCATGTGGCTAGTGGCTATCTTATGGCACAGTACAATAGTAGAACATCCCTTAAATTTGATATTTGTGCCCTCAATGGGATTTAGGGTCCCTTCGTTATAAAAAAAAATAAAAAATAGACCACTATACAGTAAACTGAAACCCTCTAAATATAGATATAATGGGAGATACCATCCCAACATTCTGAAGCATTCTAAATTTACAAAAGGAAAAAGAAAATCATCCCAATGATAAATTTAATCTTGGCTCTTGACTTTTACATAAAAACCTGGATGTAAAATCAAATATCCCTCAAGGAATATATGTGTTTTGACTTATCAAAATTTTAGGCTATATAATAAAATTTAGTGTTTTCTAAACCTTTAATTTTGTTTGCTGATAAAGCAAAGGACAATTATAAAAAATTTCAAGTAGCCATGGACAAAATGCAAATCTGAATTCTCACAAATGGTTTCTCCTAAACCCCTAGGGAAATAAGAGAATTAATTTCTCCTTCACTGTCCTGAGCATGTACTATTTAAAAATCCCCCGTGGTTGTACATCTTTTTGAGGCTATTAGTTATTATAGTGTTGTCTTTCCAGCAGGGCTAGAGCTCCTCACTGACTGGCCACTCCATCTTTTATAGAGAGGCCCATCACCCTTTGAAAGCATTTTCCCCTTTAAAAGTCATTTCAATTGCATTTAAGAAACATCCATTACTATCCTTCCAGGGAGTGGTATTTTTTCACTGGGCGTTACAATAAGGTTAATCATCTTTGCCTATCAAGAAGCATAGACATGATTAAATCAGTCAAGGGCATTAAATTCCAGCTTCACTCACTCCAGCAAGCATACCGAGACTGAGTTGAGGAAGAATTTGTGAAAGTATCATTTGGTTAAAATTGTATGCCTGTCTCTTTAAATCTAAAAAAAATCCTTTCAGAGCTGTAGAGAGAAGGTGCTAGAACTGTGTACGATCATGACTGGAAAGCAGGATCCCTCAGTGACTGCCGAATCTTCCCAGCACAAGATAGAGAGGCAGTTCAGCACAAGCCTACGCTGGTTCTAGGCAGAACGATGATCCTGCCGAACAGATCTCGAATAAAATTAAATTGAGCAAGCAGCTCTTTCAAGGGAATGAGGCGGAGGCTCGCTTTTATGTTAAAAGCAACCAGCATCCTCCTTGCTAGACATGGACATGACATTTTTAAAGGAATTATTTGGTTACAGCGTTTTAAACAAACTGTTCTAAGGCGTCTTTACATTGCATTGTTTTTTCTCGTCTGGTTTTCTTTCGCACACATGTAATTCTGGAGGTAAAGGAAAAGCCTGCCAGGGATTCAGAAGGCATCCCACTAGCGATCAGCTGACATCCCTAACTGAAGGCTGCAATGTGTTGCTTATTCATTTCGTACCGTGGGAGCTGCGGGGACTAGCAGAGAGCTAAACTATGCATTTCAAACAGCAGTGCTTGTGCAGAAAGAGGGCTGAGAGAGAGGCAGCCGGCGAGGAAAGAGCACAGCTGGACTTTCTCCTTGTTTTCATCCATTTCTGCAGGATCATGTATTCATAAGGGATGAGGCGGGCCACGGCGATCCCAGGCCTGAGCCACGGCCTACCCAGTCAGTCCAGAGCCAGGCCCTCCACTACCGGAACAGAGAGCGCTTTGCCACGATCAAATCAGCATCTTTGGTAAGCAAACACCCCTCTGCTCACCTTCCCTTCCTTCCCCTCCTCCCCATCTGGCAGCCTCTCGCCCTCCCTGAGCCTCTCTCGGCTTCATGGATGGGAGGAAAGGAGTCAAGAATGTTTTCTCCCTCCTAATAATTTTATTCATTTTAGAAAAAATCTGTTGGCATAGCAACCTGATCTCAGATATTTTAGCTTTGTCTACGGCATGGGGAGGAAAAAAAAACCTTTGTGTGTGTGTGTGTGTGTGTGTGTGTGTATTTATATATGCTGTATGTGCAAAATAAAAGGCCTTTAAGATGAAGTTGCTAACATCTAATTTTTAAAAAGCTGTTTGTCTTTTCATTAAAATAATAATGCTAAAAAATATTTAAAAGGTATTTGATGTATGTGTATGCAGGGCACTATGCTTCTTTTTATATAGATTCATTTGTGTCTGTAATGTATACACATACATCAAAAGATAAAACAATTTTTTTAAATATATGGTTGCCGGCTACTGTATATAATTGTAGAAAATAAGATAACTTGCTTCCCAGGGATGGATTGCTGGTTCGTTCTGGTTCATTCATTTATTTATTGCAACAATGGTAGTGGCTGCACTTCCCCATTTAACCCCTGAAGAATTTCCTGGCACCAATAAAGCAAGAAGGGCTGTGTAGGAGAGGATAGGGATGGTTGTGGAAGAAAAGATACTGTAGGATCCTTCAGCATTTTTACTATTGCAAATGTGATTGCTGGATGCCCTTGTAGTAGCAAAAGGGGTGTGTGCTGGAAGAGTTAGTTTTCATGCCTCCTCCCCTTGGTCCCCAACGCGTGCGCGTGCGCGCTCACACACTCACACACACTCACACACACACACACACACTCATATCGTTTCATCTTTGGCACTCTAAACTCTCTTTAATCTTTTGCTTCTGAATCTCACTTCTCAGCCAAAAAAAATATTGAAATATTAGTTGTTTTGCCCAATTGATGTTAGAGGTTACATGTGCAAGAAGAGTTAGTGTACACTGCCTGGCTATTACATTTAGAACCTATGATGACATCATCCAAGGCCGACCCAGAAATGATTATTTTTCTTGTCCTATTTTTTAAACCTAATTTTCACTTTTATTTCTCAAGTCTTTATAAGGCTTCTATTATCTTTGGAATTGATAATGGATTATAATCTTTAAAAACCCAAATATAAGGAAAATGGGAGTTAAAGCACCTACATATTGCTATGCCTGCTGCTATCTAAAAGCAAGCAATTTAATGTACACTCCTTATAAATAATAAGCCTGTCTTTAAGTTCCTTCATAGAGAAGTTTTTTGTAATCTCTTTAATGGGCAATTTTTCATTTTAAATGAATGCTGTGCTGTGTAATGGAGATCTTAAAATGTCCACTATGTATTTGCTAGTGATTGTTAAGCACCTAAAAACATGCTTCTGAGTCTAAATAAAGCATGAAATATTAAATAATAAATATTCATGCCATGATATCTGACAAAAGAAGAAATATTGTATTTATAGAATGTTACTACTTACCACCGACTCTTATGAGACTTGTAACCTTTATTCAGACCTGTTCTTGTTGAAATGAGAGGAGAAAAGATGAACAGCCACCGAGAATCGGAGCACCATAAGCAGGTTTTGAATGGGAAGCAGACATTATGCCAAGTGGATTTCCCCTCTCTAGGGCAGGTTCTCTCCTTTCCTCACTTGCCACACCCTCATTCCCACATCATATATTCATGACCTCTCCTACCTCCTAGTAAGTAAGATACTACTACTGCCATGGCAGCATGATCTTACGCTTGCATTTGTGGACTCACCAGGGCTGCTCTGTGTACATATCAGCCATCACAGTCTTCCTCTCTGTGGGTAATGAAAGCTGCTTCCCTACTAGGCCACCTCAGGGCTATAGGCAAAGTCCTCAGGAATCCCTCTGAATTCTACAGGCTTCATAGTGCCCATCCAGAGAACAGCTGGGAACTGTCTCTCTGGTGGACTTTTGATTTGCTAAAAGGCCCCTGCCCCTATGTTAAGTTAAAAACAGAGTAGCCGATAGGCTGCTGCTGTAGCCACAAAGTGAGTTGTTTTTTGTGGAAATCCTCTCCAACTGTAATGCTTTGGGAATCACAGTGGGATTGGTGGGAGTATGTCAGAGTTTAGTGGTATTTTACCTAGTGGTTTTTAGAGAGGAAAAAAAAATAATGGAAGGGAAAAGTGGGAACAATTGTATAATTCCATATCTCATTTTGGACAACCTAACTGTTGGGGTGGATACTTTAATGTATATTACCGAGTACTACAGCTCTACCGCCCATTCTATTATTTTAAAGGCTAATTTCAATAGGAATATATAAATTAGGACACTGGAATATCAAAAAGAAGTATCTGATTTTTTAAAAAATATTATGAATCTTGCTGTTTTTCATGGATCCCACCCCAAATGAAAAAGCACTAAAATCACTCAAATGACGTCAGAATAAGAGCAAGAGCAAGGGAAGATGAAGGTCCAGTATAACAAACAGTCAAATCACTGTTGAAACCTCTCTTCTCTTCTCATAACTGGTAGCAATACTATGTGGACTGATTTATTTTCGTTTTACTCTTTACAATCTTCTAGTGGAAGTGATAACAAGCCACAGAGTGATCCAGGCATGAACAGCAAAAAGAGGACTTTAGGAATGAGTTTTTCAATTAGTAGATAAATAAGTGATGAGTATATGTTTCAAATAGACTTGCAAAACTGAAAAAAAAAAATCATGGTTCCTCAAATTTGTTTTATCAGCCTATCTCTTCTATATACCTAAAAGAAGCCTAGCTTGTGATGTTTCCCCTTAGCATTTCTTCCTACATTGTGCTTTTGAATGGGCTCATTGACAAGTGTATGAAGCCCGTGGGCTATAGGCTTCTACTGCTGGGTGTTTTTATTATTTTGGCACCTTAAAACTAAGATTTTTATTGTATTATGCATCCTGCACAATTGCATTTGTAACAGAGGAAAAGCAAGGACTGTGAACTTTGATACCAGAGGAAACCCTAAGGAAACTTTAGAGTATATATTTAATTATAATCATTAAAGGGAAAGATTATTGACCTTATTTTTAAAAACTAAGAAAATCAAGGGCATTTAATGGAACCTTTTAAATGTTATCCTTTCTTCTTCTTCTGTAAGAAAGTTCGTAGCTGATTCGTTATCTGGAGAAAGGAATTGTTTATATAGTTCTTCAGAATTACTGACTTCTTGGGCCTTTGAGACATGCCTTTTGAGTTTTTATTGTTGGTGAATGGAGATCTTAATATTTTAATTAGGTTAGTGACCCGTGAGAGTGTTTTCAGCTGATGTTACATCTGATGTCATTTCTTCTTAAAATTTCATAATGTCCTGGGTCACTGTCTATTCCCATAGTAGATGTTAATATAAAGAGCACCAAGACCATAGCTATCAGACAAGTCAGCTCTTGGTCTTATGAAGGAATTCTCACTGGAATGTACTACACGGGTGAATTTATATTAGAATACACATCAGGGAGGGAGACATAAAACTCTTAGTTGCTAATCTCCAGGAAAGCATGTAGGAGAAAATGATTATTCTATCTATACAAATATAGATTATTTGACTTTGGTTTTACTGATTCAGTAGAAAAGCTCATATAAAAATGGAGCCTTCATTTGGATTTAAAATAATGAAACCTAAGTATTCAGCTAATTGTGAAATTGGGTCTCTGAATGAGTTTGATAGACAAGCATGAAAATATTGGAGCCTCTCCAGTAAATGCTACTGTTTCACCTCTCACAGCCCCACTGTTCTGTTTGCATGAAAATGTGTTCTCTTCCTGGATAGTATATCAAAATATTGCATATCTCCTCTTTCCTTTGTGTTGGCTTCTTAATCTCACTAAGATCACTGCTGATACCATTTTTCCCTTGTGTTGCCCAATCTGTATGCCCATCCCACATGACCCAAGTCTCTTAATAAACATGTGTTGAAGGAATGAGTGGACAAATGAGTGAATGAAGTATCTTTCAGCCCTGCTACCACATCAGAATTTGGATTTATAAGTGTGCATTTCGAAGTTCTTCTTGTTGGTTTTTCTGTATAAGGCAGAATTGCCTGTTATAAGTCATTACTTTTCACGTGAACTTAAAATGATTTCCCCCTAGATATTCCAAAGAGTGGAATGTCAAAAATCCTAATGCCAAAATGGGTCTCATTGTATTCTTTTTAAGAACTTGCTATAGGTTTCATGTGTCCTAAGTTGTGAGGGTGGCCAGTTTTATCATAAGCATTATTTTGATTCTTACATATAATTAATCATGTAAGTTGGCTTTGATCTCTTAAGAGGGTAATCATCAGCCACCATGCTCTTTCATGTTCAGTGAGTTGCTTATTAGCCTTCTGGTGCAGCATTCTGTACTTGTTAGGCATATAGTACACTTTGGGTGAAGTGGTGTGTTTTAAGACCACATTTTACTGGAATTAAATTGGGTAAAATGGGATGGCTATAAAAACTTTCTGAAAAAAGTTCAGTCTTCCCTTATGGTTTTTTATTTTTTACATATTATTCCACATATATAAAACAGTCAATAATTCAAATTCAGAAATTATATATACTTACCATATAATCCACAACCTGGATATAAGTACAGTTTTATTGTTAAACCTGCCCTTTCTCTTAGTCTCACTTCTTCTGATCTATGTTCCCGTTACCAGAAATGCTTTGTAGAGGGAAAAGAGACAGATTACTCAGGGCCTGGCAGGAGAAGGAAGGGAACCAGCATCTGTTGAACATTTTTTAAGTGTCAGACACCTTGTTAGGCATAAGTGTTATCTCATCAGTGATCTCACTGTAGGGGTGGTTCCTCTTTACATATGAAAACTGAAAAACTTAAGAAACTGCAAACTGTCATTCTGCAGAGCTTTTGAGATCTTGCTTCCTGGCAGTTGTTGTCAGTTTGTCTCAAATAAAGTCTTATAAAAATTCAAAAAACAAAAAAGTAATTTGCCCAAGGCCAGTTATATAGTAAGGGATGGAAGGAGATTTGTCTCCAAGCAGCCTACTGGGTGTGCAAGATGAAACTGTTCACTTTTAGTTGATCACATTTTTGAGACCAGGATTGTGAAAACTACAGGCCTACATTTCTACAACTTTCTCTCATTTTCAGACTTGTAACTTGGACTTGCTACCCTCTTCAGCTTTGATTTTTTTGGGTATTGATTCCCTTAATTACTTCATAACAGAAAGTTTCATTCATTTCTGTCTTGGTGATATTAGTTTCCTCAAGCAAATTCAGAACCATGGGACCTTAGTTCAAATCCCAGGCTTTATAAAAATTAAAGAGGTAAATTACATGAGAAAGCGCATTGTAAACCATAAAGCATGATGAAAATTATGAACTCTTTTTAATTTTATTGACGAAATAGTGTATTCATCAGACTCGAAGTTTAAACTTAAAATGCACGGGCATATATAACTATAGGTAACATTTTTAAAAATAAGGTTTATGCTAACTTCACAAATGAAGCATATGCCTATACTTTTATTTACATTCATCTATCTAGCTTGAGCATGGAAGTATAAAACTTACTATCACTATCTGTGTCTAAAAAGACAATAACTTTGAAACTCAGAAAGTTTAGTTGTAAGGTGATGTTAGGAATTTAAGAAGGTGATAATTCAATTTATGGGGAGCGTTTAAAAGCAAAGTGTCTCTCCTGGAATTTAATGATGTACAATGCTAGCATGTTGGGCTTTGTAATTTGTTTTTGCCACATAATTGTATGATCTGGTATGCAGTAGGACCACCCTTTTCACAGAGATTCACCCACCAATTAGGAGAGAAAAATGTTCTTGACACAACTCATCTATGTTTTATCTTTAGGCCACCTGGTTTAGGGAAATGGCCATACTTTATTGGCCACAAACCAGTGAAACATCCTGCTGGCAAGTTTAAGTGTATCATGATAGCTTTAAAGGGTGCCATGCCTCAGCTTTGGGAATCTGATTAAAGAAGGAATACTCAAATAAGGAAAAATAAGTACACAGATAAAACATCTCTGAAACTCATTACCGTCGAACAGACACTGTATTTGTCTGAAAAACAAATGAGTTCAGAAAGGACTAACTGGTGCCCTTTCTATTGATTGGAATTGTTTTTAATCCCTACAGTTGAACTTCAGGAAGGCACAAGCATGAGGAAGTGAAATATACACACATATTTCAAACTACTTCTTTCCTTCCTTTTTATCATGAAATAAGTCCATTAGAAAATACATAATTGTGATGGCAAAGCAGATTATTAATGATCTCTGGAGCGCTGGGTGCCTCTTTGGTGATGGTATCCCCTTTTTGGGTCTTGAAATATTGTCTGTTCTTACTCCTCATACTTTAAAGAGGATTGTCCTTTAGAAAAGAGAAATGAATATGAAACCGAGCCTTAGTTTCAGCTGGAAAGGTTTCAAAGTTCGGCTAATGTTTAATGTGTACTTTGATAATACTATCCAGTTACAGAACAGCACTCGCTTGATAGTGAGGACTCAGTCTAACATGCAGGGACACCTTCTAAAAAGAGCAGAGAAACAGACTGTTCTTTGTACAAAATACACTTTGACCCATAAACTGAAAATAGTAGACAGAATTAATAGCAGCATGAAAAGTTCCAGTAAAACTTGTTTGAGGTTTAGATTGAGGAGGAGTAGCTTATAGTAGATAGGATTGACTCAATTGCTTAGTGAAAACAAAACTAAAGTTATCATTTTGTAATTTTT
This sequence comes from Miniopterus natalensis, assembly GCF_054644295.1. Classification (NCBI taxonomy): domain Eukaryota; kingdom Metazoa; phylum Chordata; class Mammalia; order Chiroptera; family Miniopteridae; genus Miniopterus; species Miniopterus natalensis. Next base: position 21,451,511 of record NC_142100.1, read on the forward strand.
TTTTTCTAAAATAGGAAACATGAGAAAGAAGTGACAGAGAATCTGACAGGAAAAATAAAGAGAGGTAATAAATTGAAGAAAGGGCTGGAAAATCAGGAAAGGTTTATCAGATAGAAATGAGATACGAAAATTCACATTTGAAGTCTCCAGTTTGTTGGCCACTCACTTGAGAATGAGTTACAGAAAGACTGCTGAGAAAAGTGGCTGTCCAAAAATCACAGAAATGTTTTTCCCTCTTCAGGAGAGCAAGTAGATGTATTGTAATTTGTTAACATCTCTTCTGCAGGGAAGGAAGGGGAGGAGGGAGACAGCTGATTTAAAGCGAGAGAGTTCTTTCTCTCTGTGTTGATTCATATTAAGAAGAGTAAATCAGTCTTGTTCAGACTATTTTGGAAAGGATATTCCAGATTCCTATGACAAACAGACAGGTACTTTGATATGGTGCAGTGGTTCTCAGAGGGATTATACCACTCCCAGAGACATTTAACAATGTCTGGAGACATTTTTTTTATTGTCTTGACTTGGGAGGTGCTGCTGGACTCTAGTGGATAGATCAGAGGTGCTACCAAACACCCTGCAATGCACAGGACAGCCCCCACAACAAAGAACTATCTGGTTCATTGTCAATGGCACCGAGGTTGAGAAACCCTGGTATAGTGGAAATAGCATGGCTCTGGAATCAGACATAAATGCGTCTGAATCCCAGCTCCACTCCTTATTAGCTACGTGACCTTGAGCATATCCAGGGGTGGGCAAAAGTAGGTTTACAGTTGTTCATTGGAAAAAGACATGGAACTTATGCTTATTACAATAGCTTTATTAACTCAAAGGAATGTTACAACTGTAAACCCCTGTATATAATGATATATCAAAAACATGTAAATATATTTTGGCTGAACGAATAAATTAATTCCCTCAAGTCTCAATTTCTTCATCTTAAAATGGGGGTGATAATGGTGATCTCATGGATGAATAAAATGAATGAGTGAATGAGGTGATTTTTAGGATAAGAGAGAAAGTATATAAAGAGAACCCAGCACAGTGCCTAGTACAGGTAAGTGTTCAGGAAATAGTAGGTAAATTGCTGGTGACAATGAGAGATAAATCTATGCCAGAGGGTTCTTCTTTGCCTGGAAGTTTGCCTTTCTTGAACCTGGTTACCTGAGTCCTGTTCCTCAATCCAAATCAGGTTACACGGCAGATCCATGAGCATGAGCAGGAGAACGAGTTGCGGGAACAGATGTCAGGTTATAAGCGGATGCGGCGCCAGCACCAGAAGCAGCTGATCGCCCTGGAGAACAAGCTGAAGGCTGAGATGGACGAGCACCGCCTCAAGCTACAGAAGGAGGTGGAGACGCATGCCAACAACTCGTCCATCGAGCTGGAGAAGCTGGCCAAGAAGCAAGTGGCTATCATAGAAAAGGAGGTCAGTGTGTGCACGCATGCCTGCATGCCACGGCCATGCCCAGCCTGTTCCAGCCAGTGGCATGCTAGCAGAAAGCAGGAAGGTGTGATTTTTGGTGATAAAGGAACCGTATTACTTTAGTGGAAGAGTGGGGATGGTTTTATAGGGCTACTTAAAATTATAATTAAAAGTTAAAATAGTATCTAAAGGTGTGTATCACATTCTTGTCTATTCAAATGTATTCTGAGCATTAGTCCCTTGCTAGGGGTCTGGGTAAAATTTTTAAAAACCACACACACAGGATGCTTCTATCCTATGGAAACTTGCATAGTTTGGGTCTGTTACTGTGCCTGCCACACCCACAATCCTCTGCAAAGGAAAACTGCTCTACAAATAGTCCCTTTTGGTGGTGATAATCCCTGCCTACAGCTGATTGGTCTAGGGATGGGCACCTGACTAATTGCAGCAAGTAATTAACCTGGCTATTGCTTGAGTATTCTAGAGAATATTTATCTTCCCCATCCAGGTTCTAAGCTAATTTTCAAAACAAAGGAGAGGGCAAAGGAGAGGGTCAAAATATCACCTTTATTACTGATGTTAGATTGGAGAAGTGATTTATGTCTGAAGAAAAATGGGCCTAATCCTACTGAACAAAATTAACCCAGGCATTAGTAATGCTAAACCAGTCACCTTCCCTGCCACCCCCCCCATAAGACTGACATAGTGTGGAAGAGCAGGGTGAACATGTGCTCCCTGGGGATGGAGTGATTGGGGACAGGGTGCCAGGGGTGTTTCAATAATTAGGCTGTCTCTCTCCACATGAAAGGAAACTTCAGAATTGTAGAAGAAGCATTCCCTGAACAGCCATTCCCTCTCTATCCCTTAAGCACCTTGTTTATGTATGTGCTTCATTAAATGGTTCCCTAAAACTTAGATTTGGTCACTTTCAGGAACAAATATTTATTGGGTTATCTTTCATTTGGTCTGTATTCAATCCATTTAGGGAGCCCCCAAATGTCCTGGTGTCTAACTGTTGTGGATTGTAGCAGGTACCTAAGAATCAAATGTCATTGGCTTTATTATACTAGAGGTGACCCCCACTGGGAAATCCGATAGTTGGAATAATTAATCAATTAAAGTTAGATTCTTGGAATAAAACTGGCTAGTTATGTTTATCCATTTTTATAATATAACCCTTCAGCTACCAACAATATGAAAAATTTTTTTATTATAATCCTTAGTTTAGTTTACCTCTCATCCCATGTATCTTTTGTGTGTGTTTATGGTTTTCCTTCATATTTTTTCCATAATTGGGAATATATTTTTCAATGGTAAAATTTTTGACTTTTTTGTTTAAGATATAGAAAAATCAGAGCAGGTATTTTCTTATTTTGTTTTTAATTAATTATTTGTTCAAAAATTATGTTATTCAACATGTATGGATCCTTTCAGTGCACTGGGGAATATATGTTGCTGAGTTCTATGTGAACAATTCATCCACGATCATATTTGGCATTTTTGCAGGCAAAGGTAGCTGCAGCAGATGAGAAGAAATTCCAGCAACAGATCTTGGCCCAGCAGAAGAAAGACTTGACAACTTTCTTAGAAAGTCAGAAGAAGCAGTATAAGATTTGTAAGGAAAAAATAAAAGAGGTAAGAGTACCAAGATTTGTAGTCACCAATTTGCCATTAGAATGGTTGGAACTTGAAATTGATTCATCTTACGTTGTAGTCAAAGACAAGTACACTGTGCTTTCTCTAAAAGTGTCATCTTACTCTCCCCCACAGATTAACATCTTAACCATTCTGATTCACTGCTTTCTTCCCTTTACCCATAGGGACTGGAATAATTATGAATTTTGTCCTTTTGAAAATATAGGTAGTTTATAATCCCAAATGAAGACTGTTTTTCCCTAAAATTCAAATGAGTGACATTTGCAGTTAACCTCCTGTCTTTAAAACCTGTCTACTTCTCTTGGTCTTTTCGCCACCTCCTTTGTCCAAGCAACTATCATCTCTCACTAGCCTCCTAGCTATCTCCGTGGACATTACTCTTGCCTTCTTTATTCTGTTTTCCACATGGCAGCCAATCATCTTTTTGAAATGCATCTCATTATGATACCCTGCCCTACATATAAAATTCATTTCTCCTGTCCTAAAGAGCAGTGTCCCTATCTCGGCCTATAAAGCCTCTAACAGTCCTGTCTGTCTGTCCAGCCTCGTCTCATGTGACCCTCCACCACACTCTGGCCTTTCAGTTCCTTGATGATACAGACCATGTTTCAATTAATCCACCCTAAGGGTTTTGTATATGCTGCTTCCTCTACCCAGAGTATTCTTCCTTTCCTTTTTGACTGGTAATGCCTATGGTTTTTCAAATTTCAGCGTAGTTGTTACCAAGGTCCAATATTTTCGATTAAACATTCTTGTAGAACCAAGAACTCACTTCAAAACAGTTATCACAGTAATTCTTAGCTCATTTATATGGTTCTTTGATTAATTTTTATTCTAGACTGAAAAGCCCATGATGGTAGATACCATGTTCTTTTGCTCACCATTGTATCCTTGTGCCTTGTACAGTGCCTGTCACGTGATGGGAACTCAGTAAATGTGTATTTGATTGATGGGTGAACAAATAATTTCTGAGAGTTGAGAAGTCAGAGACTTGGAAACTAACAAGTCTCTCTCTCACTTGATATTCAATTAATTGATTAAAAAAATGTTGGGAGTGGGGTGCTGGGGGGTGTGCAACGCCAAGCCTTTCTGTCCTTACATTCTCACTTACTTTCCAAATAATGTAATCTACCACTGCAGTAAACTGTTATAGTTCCTTTGGCTGATGAGACCGGCATGGTTTCTTCTTTCCCCCTGTTTTGTGTGTGAAGGAGATGAATGAGGACCATAGCACACCCAAGAAAGAAAAGCAAGAGCGGATATCCAAGCATAAAGAGAACTTGCAGCACACACAGGCTGAAGAGGAAGCCCACCTCCTCACTCAGCAGAGACTGTACTACGACAAAAACTGTCGTTTCTTCAAGCGGAAAATAATGATCAAGCGGCACGAGATGGAGCAGCAGAACATTCGGGAGGTATTTACGTTCCTAACTAGTGTCGTTTACCTGTGGGACAGCAAGCCTGGTGAGGACCATGGCTATGTCTTTTTTTTCCCAGTTCCTATCTCCTTGGCCTTTCTAGTCTTTAGTGCAGGACCTGGCACAAAGTAGGTGTATAAAAAAACAGGGAATGAATTTACCGCTGATAAGAGAAAGCCCATTTACAGAACAAGAAATCGACCTTTTCCAAATACATGTTCATTAGGAAATCATTGTAACCTGGAATAATCAAAGAGAAACCTCACAAATGAGCTAGCACATTGGTAAAAACATCAAGTTTGATAAAAACTGGTGCTCGCCTGCATGGGGGAAACAAGCACTTTAGTACATTTAAGGGGAAGGGGAAATTGCTCAACTTTTTAGAGAGCAGTAGTAGTCAAATGGGAAGGAAGAAGGGGTGGTACAAACTCCAATTTATTGACCCATACAGTAATGAGCCAGGCTCAGGCTCTTTATCTGTGTCATCTCATCTTACTGGAAAAGAGAGAGACTGCTGAACATTTTTGAGCCAGGCAATGATGTGGCTAAAATTTTACTTTAGAGAGATCAGCCCAGTTTGGTGGCCACAAACAGATTGATTAGAGCATGAAGTCTCAGGGGAATGAAAATGGTTCTTGTAGGGGAGAGAAGTCTTAGCTATTACAACAGTTTGAAGCCCTCTGAAGGGCCACAGTACATAAACAGATGCACAGTATATGTATGGTATTAACATTTCAGGGGTGAAGATGGTCAGGGGAGGGGGAAGTCTAAAAGGGCTCTGATGCGGGCAGTTGTAGGGGGGGAGGTTGAGAAACACTGGATTAGAGGGCAGAAACAAAAAGCAAAGAGATCAGGTGGCAGAAAATAGGGTATAGACAAAGATGGCGGGAGTAGCTATCAAAAGAGAGGTGGGTTTGAAACATATTCTCAAGTATAAAATAAGCAGGACTTGGCATACAATAGGATATGAGAGGAAAGATGATGGTAGAATCAAAATTATTTCTAGGGTTTAAGACTTGGGGAAATGCAGATTTGGGTGGAAACAGAAGCTTAGAGAGATGTTGGTAAGAAACTGACAATTCAGTATTAGACATGCTAAGAGGTCCAAATGAAAAAAGTCCAATAGCTAGTTGGAAATAACATGTGTGGGATTCTTTTCATCTGGCAATTATTATTGTTCTTCTAATAGCACATATTTAGAGAAAGTCTGAGGCTAAGGGGACAGTTAATGCCCATAAAGCTATAGAAGACAGTTATTCCCCCCAAATGATAGAAACTATATTCATGACTTCATTAATATCAGGTTCTAACCAACTGAGTGAAGAATTCGCTCTGAGGGTATCTTTCTTAAGAGTCTATATTTTCTTTTGTTTAGTCTTAATCTAGAGCCTTCATCATGAAAATGTTCAGTTTTCCTTTATGTTTACAAAAATAATCAAAGAACATTGAAAAAAGACAAATATAGAAAAATACAAAGTCAAGTAGTGAAAGTTCTTGATATTCCCATCCAATCTCTACCCAGAGAAAGTCATCATTAGTTTGGCAAATATATTTCCATATTTTTTGGCGAATGTTTTCTGTACATATATATGTATACATACATACAGTTTATATAGTATACGGAGCTTTAATGTAATAAGGTTACATTAGTATCGGTGGCTTATTTGATTTATAAGCAATAGAAACAAACTCGCTGACTTAGCACAAGAAGGGATTTATTGGAAGGCTGATGGGATAGACAGCAGAGCTGAAGAATCACACTGGGGAAGATGAAGAATCGAGCTGGGAAAATAATGCCCGCTGCCCAGAGAGCAAGCGCCGGTGGACATGGCTCAAGGCACCACCTTTTGAATGTATCTCCTCTAACCATGTTTAAGTTTTGTTTCATTGCTGCTTATGACTCAGATTGCTAGGAGAGATAGAACTTAATGGGGTAATGTGCTTACTCCCTTAATCCCTGATTCCAGAAAGGGTGGAGTAGTTTCTTGGGAAAAGGGGAGACTGTTAACAAAAGAAGGGTCAAGGGATGCTGAACCAGAGAAACCCAGATGTCCTCTATACTGTTTTGTAGCTTTTCCCCCCACTTACTATTTAGGACATACACCTCTGCCTCGTTCTTTTTAACCATTTATAGTATTTTTTTTGGATGACTGTAAGATTTTTTATTTAATGAGGTACTTCAGTTAGTAATACTGAAGTTTTACGGTATTAGTAACAATGCTACAGAGAACATCTTTGTACAGAGGTCTTTCTACACATGTGCAGGCATTTTGTAGGCTGTATTCTCACAAGTGAAATTTCTAGATCAGAGTATAGTCATCTAGATTTTTAATAGATGTTGCCAAACTGTCCTCTAAAAGGGTTTACACTCCCACCCACAAGGAGTATCTGTTTTTCTATATCTTTGCCAAAACTGAGTACATATTAGCAATCAATTTAATAAATAAAAACATTTTTAAAAGATCAATATAGACTAAGTTGAGCCTCTTCCACTATCATCACTGCACACAGATGCCTACTCTGTCCTAAGCAGTTCTGAAACTAAGAAAGCATCAAATGTCTTACACTAACAGCATCCCCATTTAAAAGTTTGGATTCTAGTTTTTGCTCAACCTCAGTGGGCATGAGGACAAAAAATTTGACTTGAGTGAAATCAACTGCTCTTATAGAAGTCAATAGCACTTCCACTGAAACTTAAGTCAAATAGAATGATTGGCCCACAGTTGGGAAGGGTTTATTAGGGGACACACCCTGGATCCACATTTTACACAGGAGGTAGATTCGCATAAAGTTTGGTGATGTGCTTAGGGGCCACGGTATATGAAAATACCTATGTTTCGATACTAAGCTCATATTCAACTTGGCGAGAAGAAATATGTGATGTCTCCCATTTCACTCCTTCCAGAGCATATATACATTGAGTACACTGGTGGGCAGAATTGCCTGTACCATGACATGTGTTTTTGTATTTTTTTTCCAGCACACTTTGTTGAATTTGTATAAGTTAAAGGTGCACAAGGTGTGGCTCTACTATAAATTATGTCATTTGTACAGATGAAGTAACCATTGCAGAATGTCTAGGGCAGAGGAAATCTTCCAAATATTGTATCAAAGACTAAAAAAGCATGAAACAGAAAAATATAAGCCTTCACTGGGATGTCTTTTAATGGAAAATGTGAAAAGTCTAAAAACCTGAGTTTTAGCCTCAGTTCTGCTTTATAGAAGTTGTGTAATCTCACGTCATTAGTCTCTCAATTCCCAAATTCCTTACCACCATATATAAAAGGGATAAATCCTTACAATCTTATCACCACATAGGGTTGCAATTAGGATTAAAATATGGGAAGTCACTTTTAAAATTTGAAAGCTCATTCCATATCATTATGTGGGCACAGCACTGGGCTCCTAATAAGCAGAGTAATGTTTTTCCCCATGGTTTAAAATATTATAAGGAGCTTACTAACTTACATCTCAGCAAATCAGATATATGAATTAAAGGTAAAGGGAACAACCTACTCTTATAACAGAAAAGCCATTCTAGTGTCATGTTTCTTTCACTTTTCTAATAGTTTATAAAAACTAGTTCTAACACATTCACTTCTGAATACAGAAAAATAATAATGACATGTTTATGTACTCCGAAACGTTTTCTTATGGTCTTTCATTTCATCTTCACAAGAATGGTATTTCAAGGTGGGAAAGTTCCCCTCCTTTTACACCTGTGGAAACTAAAGCGTAGATTAAGAGACTTGCCCTAAGCCATACATGAGTCAATGGAAGAGCTGAAACTGACTCACACTCTGAATAGTTTTCCATTGATTCTCAAACTTTAGTATATGTCAGAATTAGCTGAGTGGTTTATAAGAAAGACCAATCACTGTAACCCAGGTAGTTCTGATGGACAACATCCTGTAGCTTTCCATTAAACATAAAATGAAGGATTTGGTTTCTTCTGAAAGTATTGTTTGCTTTGATCTTTTATTTTTTTCCCTATGAGATTCACAGCTCTGGGAAGCTCAGATGCAGCTAGGACTTCTCAGTTTAGGAAAATGTGGAATGTGTAAATGCCCAGTAGCAAGGGCCTGGTACTCAAAGGTTCGACATTACATAGGGACCTAGGAACAAGACATTTACCCACTTCAAGGGTTTCCTTGGCTTTTCCTTGGTCATTGGACTGTAATAGCTCTAGTCTCTGGGAAGGGCTCACTGTCCTTTAGTGCCACCTAGGGGCCAGTTAGTGATTTTTAAAAGACACTTGATGGCCCAGGTAAAGAAAAATAAAACAAGGGAAAGAAATGCAGAAAGCGATGGCGGGAGATGCTCTGGGATATTATTGTTTATTCCTTAAAACAAATGTAAATTGCACCTCTGGTATTTCCCCACTAGAAAATAAACCCCACGAGGGGGTGTGCTTGTCCACTGTTCTTTCCCTAGTGCCCACAACAGTGCCTGACACACACAGGGCATGCTTAACAAGTAATTTGTTCGATACATATATGAATGATTAACGACTTTGCTCCAGTAATAGGTGCTGGGCTATTTAAAGGACTTCTCTTCAAATGGATAGAAGGCCCAAGTATGCAAGATATTCTCATCCACACCAATATACAAATGTTATTGCTAATTCTGTGAAATAAATGACTTGCATTTTCTTCCATAGTGGATCCCATTGAAGAAGAGGGCCACCATATTCTCATTGAAAGCCCAGCTCAAAAGCATTCCCCTTCCATTGGCCCTTTTAACTAGTAGTAATATCACCTTTTTCAGAAATCTTACAGCATCAAATCTTTACCTGTTTTATAGCACTTATCACTTCCAACCTTGACCTCTGTTTTTAAAATTTATACATAAGGCTTGTTTCCTGTATTAATTACGGTTCTTTGTTTGCATGTTACTAAAATTTATTTGAGCTAGCTTAAGCCAAAAGCAGGGAATCTGCTACAGAAATAAGGAATGTTTCATAAAACCCAATAGCAATAATACAGCTGGACCTATAGGGGTGCTTAGAACCAGTCAGGACCTTGGGCATCAATATATCCTGTACTTCTTTCTTCTCTCTTTTTCATTTTTGCTCTGAAGCCCAGCTTTCTCTAATCACTCAGCCCTCATAGCAGTGATGGCTACTGCATATGTAGGTTTTTATATGCCCCTCCATTCTAGTTGTACATAAAGATTCACTGTCTCTGAATCCCAATTCCAAATTTCTAGTGGAGAAAATAAATTGACTAATTTAGCTGTGAGCTGAGCATATACTTCCATACATGCCTATTACAGTTCCCTAGAGGAGTATTAGCTAGTTGAGGACAGAGCCACGGCTTAGTAAACATTTTTATGCACCCAGAGCACATGGTTCAGATCTTTGATACAGTGCCATTCAGGAAATATTCTTGATCTGGTGAATGAAAAAAATTTCACCTAACTTCTCCCTCTCCCTTTAGTTTCTGGTTTCCTTTCTTTCCCCCCTTCAATGAAAGAGAAAGACATGAGTAGAAGTGGAAAGAACAGAATGATTAGAACTAGAAATGATCAAACAGACTATAATGGGCAAGATGAAAGGGGAGAGATCTTTGTTTTTTATCAACATACCATGAACTCTGAAATTTTATTATATAATTGGCCTATTTCTGATACATACAAAAAACCAGGGTATTTTCCCATAAGAACACTGCAGACATTATCAGTTGACCTCAGTGATGCTCAGCTCTGACTGCCTATTAGTATCCCCCGGGGAACCCTTAAAAATATTGATGTCATGGTCCTACCCCAGACAGTTACCTGAATTTCAGGCAGTAGGATTCAGTTATCTTACATTTTAAAGCTTCCTGATTTTAATGGGCAGCCAGGGTTGAGAACCACTGGTATAACTGAAGAAACACTTATTTAGACCTCTACATAACACACCATCTAATTAAGGTCACAACAGCTCTGTGAGGTAAGAAGGGCTCAGGTAGAATTAATCCTGTTTTACAGATAGAGTAATTGTGATGGCTGTGAAGTTGCCCACCTTGTAAAAATGATGGACCTGCATATAGAACCTAAGTTTCCAGAGATTGTTAATCTAATCTCATTCGGTTATGCTGCCAAACACTAGTGGGTTTAATTAAGAGAGTTAGTAGTGCCATTCCTCGTCATCCCTCACTCAGTTGTGAATTTCATCCAGTCCGTCTCCATTCATCTCTCTCCATTTATCTTTTGTTCCTGAACACAGGAACTAAATAAAAAGAGGACCCAGAAGGAGATGGAGCATGCGATGCTGATCAGGCACGACGAGTCCACCCGAGAGCTAGAGTACCGGCAGCTGCACACGTTACAGAAGCTACGCATGGATCTGATCCGTCTACAGCACCAGACTGAACTGGAAAACCAGCTGGAGTACAATAAGAGGCGAGAAAGGGAACTGCACAGAAAGCATGTCATGGAACTTCGGCAACAGCCAAAAAACTTAAAGGTAAGAGGAAATGGAAGTATTTTTCTGTCTGTGGTCCAGGACAGAGTGGGACTGGATCGGTGGTTTCTACACCTGGATGATTGTCAGAGTCACCTGGGCAACTTTTCAAAATTACAAATTTCTGGGCCCCGTACCTACTGAATGAGACTCCAGATGTGAAGCACAAGAATCTGTATAGAATAAACTCCCAAAGAATCGCTGCTGGGCAAGCTGGTTTGGAAGCCTTTATACTAGATGACCTCTCCCTTTTTCCTTATACCCATTATGACCCCTTCATGACCTGCCCTTTTAAAAATTGTAACGTATGGACCAACAGGAGCCCATGGTTCTAAAACCAGGAAATGAGAAAGTTACCTGGCAGGTGTAGGGCAAATGGCTTCTGTTTATCTAATATGAAACCAAAAGTATTGGTAGAGTTAACTCCAGTCTGTGTCATATGTATTATTTTCATTACTATTGACCAGTAATGTGGGTCACGCCACCCAAAGACAGATGGTCCCAGCACCTGTATTGTATCATTACAATGGGAGACTTCCTGAATTTACTGATGTGTTTTATTTTCTCTTTGTCTTTTTTCCACACAGGCCATGGAAATGCAAATTAAAAAACAGTTTCAGGACACTTGCAAAGTACAGACCAAACAGTATAAAGCACTCAAGAATCACCAGTTGGAAGTTACTCCAAAGAATGAGCACAAAACAATCTTAAAGACTTTGAAAGATGAGCAGACGAGAAAACTTGCCATTTTGGCAGAGCAGTATGAACAGAGTATAAATGAAATGATGGCCTCTCAAGCGGTAAGTGGTTAGGTTCGGTGCCATGGCTTCAAGAGTTTTGGGAATCAAGAAAACTCAAGATCCAGCCTTTTGTTCTCAAGATGATTCTTGCACATATTTAGGATATTGGTGTTTTTCTGCCCAGAGAACTGAGGAAATGACGACGCTGAATGAAGCCAAGCCAATGTGGATACTTGCTGGAGTGTCTTATAAGATGGAACTCAAGGAATGCCAAGCCTAATCAGACCTGTGACACGTAGGCACTTTGAGGGCAAGATGTGATAGATACTACATATAATATTATATTTTAATTCATCAAAGATGGCCCAACTAATGTCAGGCATGAATGAGTAAGACGCGCAGACACATTCATTCAATAAATTTCTACTAAGCATCTGTGTTCAGCACCCTGCTGGGCTCAGAGACAGTGGTGAGCTAGAGAGACACAGTTGCTCCCTGTCCTCACACTTTAGTCAGTCAAGCAAGAAGGTCAGATAATTAAGCAATAAAAATAAAGCATAATAAGTGCTTTGACGTGGGAGGTATGCGGGGCTGTGGAGGACTAGTAGGAACAACTGATCTGGTCTAGGGGAAGCTTCCCAGCAAGAGCCAAGAAACTTGAAGAAACTCGAACAGGTTCCATGGAAAGGGACCTACATAGGCAAAGGTCCGACAGTTGGAAAATGTGTGTTTGGGGACTGAAAGAGCTTTGGTGTGAGCCCAAAGTTAAGGAGGAGGATTGTGGGAACCCAAAATAGAGAGGTCTTGGTAAGCCGGTGATGGGAGCTTGCCTGGTAATTCTTTGGAGTTTTCACAAGGAGATGAGTCTTAAAGAGCAATAGTTCACCAAACAAAAGAGGAAACATCGTTACTGGCAGAGGATATTGTATATGCAAAGATTCAAAACCCTGAAAGACGATGGTATATTTGAGGAATGGCAGGAGTATAAAGGGAAGCAGGTGGGTGTTCAGGGGTCAGGTCCTCAAAAGCCAGGCATTTGGACATTATTGTAGAAGCAATGGAGAGCTCTTGAAGCCTATTTTCAGAAGGAAAGTGACAGAATTTGTCGGTATCCAAGTAGACAGGTACAGAGATAGAAGTCTATAGTTCAAGAGAGAGTCAGGATTAAAGAAAAATTAGGCATTATTGTTATGTGGCGGCAGCTGTAGCTTTAAGATTACCTGAGATCTAGGGACAGGAGATGGTATTAGGGAGGGGACCAAGGACAGAGTCGAGGACACCTATGCGTGAGGGCTGAGTAGAGGTAAACCATAGAAGATGAGTAATGAGCATTGTGGAAGGGGAACTGAAGAGAGCACGCCACAGAGGCCAGAACAAAAGTTTCCAGTTGATTTCAGATGTTGCAGAGAGACCACTTGGACCTAGCAGTGGATTTGTCTATTGATTATCACAATCAGTGGAGTGGTGGGAATGGAAGGAATTATAGTGCATTGAAAAAGTTATTAAGTGAGATAGAAACTGTAAATGAGATTGCTTTTCCCAGATCTTCATCAGTGAAGGAAAGGAGAAATAGAACTATAGCTAGAAGAAGAGACAGTTAAAGGACTTCTGTTCATTGAAGTCTTAAAGCTCAGTAAACATGTCCTTAGGCTGAGTGAGGATAGGAGCCGGTGCATTCATTCATTCGTTCATTAATTTATCCAAGAAGTATGTGTTGAATGTCTGTACTGTACCCCAGGCATCCTGGGGTACTGTGGTGGATAAGACAAGTCATCTGTCATGTCTTCACAGGATCTGTAGAGCAGTGGAGGAAACAGACTTAGAAAAAGTCTACCCGTTGTAATGGCGGAGAAGGTACCTTGTGCTAGGCTAATCTAGAGAGTCAGGAAAGGTCTCTCAGACACAGTGATTATCTAAGCTGAAGGGCAAGGAGCCCATTCCGGGCAAAAGGAACCTCATTTGTAAAGATGGGAAAGACAGTGGCACTTCTCTAGAACACAAAGAAGTCCATTATGTTTGGACTACAGAGAACAAGGAAGGAGGAGCCTAACTGAGAATAGGACTGGAGGGTAAGCAGGAGCTCTGCCATTTAGGGGGTTACAAACTTTCTTAAGAACTTTGATCTCTATCTTAGAAGCAATGGAAAGCCATTGACAAGGAGGAAACTGATGTCAGATTTGCATTTTTGAACAATCTCTCTGGGGACATGTGGAGAACGGCCTGAGAAATGGCAAGAGCCCTTATAAGGAGAGGGAGGGATATAAGGACATGGGCAAGAGGGAGAGGGGGCCAGACTAGAGACGGGGCAGTTGGGATGGAGAAGTGACGAAGTTTGAGAGAGATGCAGGAGATGGAATGAAAGTCTTCAGTGATAGATTGAATGTGGAGAGTGGGGTATTAAGGATGACTTCCAGTCGCTAGTTTGAACAAAATGGTAGATGGTGGTTAAAAAATAAAAGGGAAATGGAGAAGACTGGGGAAGGGGGAAAGGAAAGATGGTTAATATTAGTCATTAGAGATTGATGGCCCTGGAAGCATCCAGGTGAAGATGTCTCTAGCACACCGGATAAGCTAGCCAGGACCTCAGAAGGGAATTCTGAAACAGAGGTACAGGTGTGGGAGCTACTTGCATGTAGGTGGTAACTGAAGCCTTTGGAATAGAGGAGATTCCTTAGGAAGCAAGATAAGAGGAAGAAGAGTGCCCATGACAAAGCCCTGAGACACGCCCATATTTAATGGTCCAGTAAGGAAGGGAGTCGCTGGAAAAGGAGAGGAGGGAGGAAAAAGCCAGGAAGGTGTGTGGTATCTCAGAAGACAAGAGAAAGATTTCAGGAAGAAAGGGGCGATCCACAATATCAAATGCTGCATGGGATGTCAGGCAAGGTGAAGACCCCCTCGAGGTGGTCGTCAGTGACCTTGATGCGAGCAAGTAGAGGAGCAGGAGCAGAATGAGGAGTGCGAGGGGGGCGTGCAGAGAGGGACTGAAGGTAGGAAGGGAAGAGAGGGACTGGGACACAAAGGCAGATAGGATCTTCATCTTGTTCACCTGTGTGCGCTCAGCATCTGCACCGCAGCCTGGCAGACGCGCTCCAGGAACATTTGCTATGGAAGATGGGCAACAGTGGGTCAGGAATACAGGTTCAACATTGCCCTTGAATAAACAGAGAGAAATGCCCTCTGCTCTGCAGCAAGAAGCAGAGAAAAGTATATATGATGATTACTGCCGTTCTTTACTGACTGCTTACCATGTGCCAGACACTGTTTTAAGTATTTTCTAAGTATTGTCTCATTTCATTTTTGTGAAACCTCTTTGAAGTCATTACTGTTTTAACCCTAATTTACCTTTGAGGAAACTAAGGTTTATTGAAGTAAAGCCACTTGCTTAGGGCAGGAGTTGGCACAGTTTTTCTGGAAAGGGGCAGATAGTAAATGTTTTAGGCTTTGTGGACCACAGGGTCTCTGTCACAACTGCTCAACTCTGTTATCATAGTACAAAAGCAACCATAGACAGCACATAGCTAAATGAGCATGGCTGTGTTCCAATAAAACTTTACTTACAAAAACAGGCAGCAAACCAGGTATAGCCCTTGGGCTATAGTGTGCCAACTCCTGGCTTAGGGTGTCACTTGACTAACTGGAGACAGAGCGAGGATTTGAACCTGTTTTCGGGGGAGCCTATAAGCCTCTGTGCTTGGCCACTACTACATTATGCTGCCTCTATCACATCCTCTTCTTCAGTTTAATTCACTTTATAAAACAGACATGATATTTACCTCTACTTTTATTTGTAAAAACTTATTTGTGGATTTTGTATGTGCAGCTTTTGGAGAATCAATTCCAAATACTGGAATATCGTCTGATTTCTAGACTGGCATTTTTGTAGAGTCAGAGCTGATACAAAATAACCTGGTTGCTGACATTAATGATAGAATGCCAGAAATAAGAGTAAATGGAGGTGTTTCCATGGTCTCAACTCCCCATAGGATGAGCTTCTCACCCACTGGCCAGGGCTTATAGCAGTTAACACACACAAGTATAAACAAACAGACTTTCATTCTCTGTATTGGTAAGGAGCCTCCCATATCAGGAGGAAATTGATAACAATCTCACTGGGAGCCAGTAAACCCTTTGGCATTTACCTGTATGTCTGTTCCTGCTGCAGATGGACTGTTGTTCACTGTGTCTAGTATTTCTTCTGCCTCCATTTCTCACTGGGAAGATGAGATCGAGGTCCTTTTTAGTGAGTTTCAGTGAAAGCTGGCTAAGATGAAGTATTGGAAAGCACCTTGGAAATATGGTCACCTTATTTTGTATTCATTTGCTATGTGTCTCCAAAAGTACTAAAGAAGACACTATGCAAATAACTTTCTAAAACTATTCCGATAGCATTTCAGAAAGTCATTTCCCAATCAACATATTGAAATATATCGTTACTTGTCTTCTATGTCTTTGTATTCTCAGCATTGTACAGACAGGGAAGGAAGCATAAGGTGAATGACAGCTGTCTCGGCGAAGTGGTCTGTGTATGGAGAGATGCAGATAAGCTCAGGGTAGAACATCTAATTCAAGGGTTCTAATTACAGAGCTCCCAGCCTAACTGAGCACCTGCTAAACCTAGACAGACCCAAGCCTGGGACAGGAGGATCACTGCCCCTAAACATACTCCTGCTCATTGAAAGGTTGGCTCTTCTGCTGGCTGGCTCGGCCCATTTCCCACACAGGATTGATACCATTCATGGTGCATAACAAACACAAAATTCAGGTGCTACAGGGAAGTGAGGGAAACTTTATCAGGCTGGTTTATAATCTAGACTTTACAGCTTCAAACCAGAATATGCCCGTTAAGATTATGAAGGCTACCTTCTATGGGGAAGAGATTTTGAGCAACTTGAGTTTTAGATTGGCTCACCAGCAGGATAACGTATAGCCAGCAACAGGGACTGAACTTACTTGCTGGAGCATAACAGTACTGTGGTATATTCCTCAAGTGTTATGGTATCTAAATGTATTATGGTTTTTAGGGTTAAATGTATCTAAATATGGAAATGGTTAGTCAAAACCAAAATAATGATAACAGCTACTATTTATTGAACACTTGGTATACATCAAGAACGATGCCTAGGATTTCATATGAGTTCTTTATTTAATCCTCACACCAATCTTAGATACTTGTTGTTTAGAACTTGTTATTTTCCTGAGGTGAAAAAAAATAATGAGACTGGGAGAGGTTAAGTAACTTGCCAAGGTGACAACCTAAGTGAATGGTGGAGCTTGAGTTCAGGTTCAGGAGTCTGCCTCCAAAGCCCCAAATTTAATCACTGGAGTGTGTAGCATTCCTGACTCCTGCTAGTGTGGTTTTTCTTAATGTTTTGTGTGGGTGTTTTTTTTTAAGAAAAATGTTTTAGGGATGTGTTTTTAGAAGTCTGTAGCCCTTTGGGCAGAGTGTACTATTTTTGATTCCTAACTCTGGATGTACCCAGAGCATCTGTTTTTCTGAGGGGACCTGTTACAATCCAAACACCAAAATGTCTCCCAGTAGTCACCAAGTGCTGTAAGCTAGGAGTGAATTACAGTGTACATCTTCTGTGCCCGCAGTTACGGCTAGATGAGGCTCAAGAAGCAGAATGCCAGGCCTTGAGGCTACAGCTCCAGCAGGAAATGGAGCTGCTCAATGCCTATCAGAGCAAAATCAAGATGCAAACAGAGGCACAACATGAACGTGAGCTCCAGAAGCTAGAGCAGAGGGTGTCTCTGCGCAGAGCACATCTTGAGCAGAAGGTATGAGAGAGTTCCTACGCGTCCTGTACAGCGGGGTGGAGGATGGGGCACAGCCTAGGAAACTGCCCCTTGTTGGGCCCTGTCTATGCACTGGGGATTAAAGTAGGCACTGTTCACTTATTATCTACTTTTACAACCCTAGTACCCCTGAGAGGTAGGCATAATCTCCATCCTACAGGCAGGATACTAAGACTCGACACAGTTAGGTTTCTTGCATAAATCTGATCCGGAGCCTAAGCTCTTTTTATTACTCTGCTAGGAAACCCTCCACCTTCCCAGCCAGAGGAATGCATGGGTTACTGGGTAGTTGATGTGACTTATAAAAGACACTACGAGCTGATAGCATGGCTGCTAAATGGCATGAGGAAGCCAAGTGCAGATTTGGCTTTTATTTTTAGCTATTTCTAAACGAAAAGAAATCACCAGCAGGGCTCTTTAAAAAAATTGAAATGAAGAGAGGCCGATATTGCCATGCATAATAAATGTTATCTGAACTGAAATATTCATTGCTTTAAACATTGCTGAGGAATATGGAGTAGAAAAGATTTCATAAAGCATCTCCAAGCTGTTAAGCATTTATTTGCTTAACCAGTTATTTGGGCTTTCTTCCGGTAGTTCCCTGAGACCGACGTAAAAGACTGTTGTCCCAGCTCCTGTTCTAGAACTAAATTGCTAATGACCCAGGGGGCATCTGGCTCTCTATGGGATAGCGGCATAGTCTAATTGTGCTTGAGTGTCTTCTACCTTCTCCTGAGTTACCTCCTGCTGAGACAGGACACTGACCTACATCAGCCCAGCTGCTTAGCTTGCTAGAATGCTAGAGCTAGCCCCAGGTGGGCCCCAAACATTTTTACTCTTGTGAGCAAGTTTTAAATATAATGGATCGGATAGAAGACATTTATCACAGGACTCTCCCAGCCTGCCCCAGTCTAGTTCACCTTTAGTTCCTGTGGGTTTGTGTGGCATGTGTGTGTGCGTATAAGTGCATATGTGTGCATGTGGGTGCCTGTTGGGAGATCCTTGCTGTTAAGAATCTGCTCATTGTGTTTATTTCAGATTGAAGAAGAGCTGGCTGCCCTTCAGAAGGAACGCAGCGAGAGAATCAAGTATCTACTGGAAAGGCAAGAGCGAGAGATTGAAACTTTTGACATGGAGAGCCTCAGAATGGGATTTGGGAATTTGGTTACATTAGATTTTCCTAAGGAGGACTATAGATGAGATTAAATTTTTTTGCCATTTACAAAAAAAAAATAAAACAGAAAAAAATTCAGACCCTGCAAAACCACATTCCCCATTTTAACGGGCGTTGCTCTCACTCTCTCTCTCTTACTCTTACTGACATCGTGTCGGACTAGTGCCTGTCTATTCTTACTCCATCAGGGGCCCCTTCCTCCCCCCGTGTCAACTTTCAGTGCTGGCCAAAGCGTGGCCGTCTCTTCTACTCATAGTACACGTCACGGTATTGATGTGATTCAAAATGTTTCAGTGAAAACTTTGGAGACAGTTTTAACAGAACCAATAAACCAACAACAAAAATGTGGATGTATATTGCTCTAAGCAATCACTCATTACCACCAATCTGTGAAAGTAAAGCAAAAAAATAATAATAATAAATGCCAAGGGGGAGAGAGACACAATATCCGCAGCCTTACACCTTAACTAGCTGCTGCATTATTTTATTTTATTTTATTTTTTTGGTATTTATTCATCAGGAATTAAAAAAAAAAACAAAGTTTTATTAAAGATTGAAAATTTGATACATTTTACAGAAACTAATTGTGATGTACATATCAGTGGTGACATATTATTACTTTTTTGGGGATGGGGCGGGTGGGTGGGGTGAAGAGACCTTGTGATTTTTAAGAACCTGCTGGCAAGAGTTTAACTTGTCCTCAGCATATTCTGATTGTATCATAATCATTTTCTGCTGTTGCAGAGGATGTGAATACACTTAAGGAGCTCACAGAATCCCAGTAGCACAAATTGGGCTTTGGCAAATCGTGTATTTTGTGTATAGAAGGAATTTAAGGAGAGGTATTACTTATTTTCATATTGTATTTTAACTGTTTCTCTGATCAAATTTTTTTACTTCCTCCCCCCCTCCCTCCCTTTTCCAATTCAGTATTTGGAGTTCAACACTGTCTCTCAGTCAGATCATCTTGATCTTTTTCTTTATTTCCCTTCCCCTCCCTAAGTCCCATATCTTGGTCATAAATATTGCATTATTCACACTTTCAAACTGTGTATTTTCTTACAATAAAAAATGATGAAAAAAAAAAGGCTTTACTTCTTTTGCATGCACTTTAAAAAACAAACATTTTTCAGGTTCCAAGGAAGAGCATGATAACTGTCAGAGCTTTTAATTATATTTGTAAATAAAAGTGTTCATCACACCGCCTTGCTGTGTTATTGTAGCAGGAAGCTTCCCTTCTAGGTTTACCAGTTCACGATTCAGATGGAAAGCCACCCTCCAGAAACCATTCTCCGTAGCCCCGGTTGCTCCGAGAAGAGCCATTCGAGATTCTCAGGTAAAGCCGTGTCTTCCAAGTTCTTCTACAGGATTGACTATAGTGTTGCACAGGTTGAAGTGGTCAATGGCACCTTTTTGCCCTTAAGAATAGAAAAAGGCACATGTACACACACACACACACACACATACACACCAATGTGCCAGTCGTGTGTAGCAGTACGTATTGCTGAGAAGTTGGGCACCCTTAAAGAAAGGCAGTCTATGAAGAAGACATTATAGCCAAATATTTTAAATGATCCCACTGTAATAGATCCCCCACCCCTCATATTTTGCTTTTATTAGAATAATGTTGCCCAGCCAGCATGGCTCAGCAGTTGAGCATCAACCTAGGATCCAGGAGATCGAGGTTCGATTCCCTGTCAGGCACATGCCCGGGTTGCTGGCTCGATCCCCAGTAGGGGGCGTGCATTAGGCAGCTGATCAATGACTCATCATTGATGTTTCTCTCTCCCTCTCCCTTCCTCTCTGAAATCAATAAAGATATATTTAAAAAATAGCAATGTTATATGCATATCAATGAGGTAGTAAAATATATAACTGCTAGAATACGGCTTTGGGGTTAAGATAATCTCAGTAAGATCTCATATTCTTAGGGTTCTAAGTCCGGATGTTGAGCCTGAGCATGACGACCTGAAGATGACTCTTGTATCCTACAGGATATTCAGTCGTCACAGACCCGTGTGACCAGTCATGTTCACTGTAATAGACTACAGCAGAGAGGTGTACTCAAAAAAATACAAAATAAGTATCCACATGGGTTAAGCCCAACCATAAAGCCATTAATAATTACCACCTGGTTTCCTAAGCAGCTTAGTTCATTGAAGTTTCTATGTTAGGCACAGCAGAAAATAATAGTGGGAAGGGCTGGAAAGAAGACTCATAATTACCCATGAGAAATAGCCTGTATTTCATGCTTACGCTTAACCATGTGGTGGGGCACTAAGCATTTTACAGATGAGGAAATAAGCTCAGACCAGGGCAAGTGGTGCTGGTGGAGACTGAATCGAGACGTGTCTGACTTCAGAACACACACTCCTAAGCACAGGTCGCACTGCCAATCAGGACATTAAGTCTTCCATAGGCAGAAAAACTTCAAGTCTCTTTCATCCATTTCTCTCGATAGTGGAACATGTCTAGCTAGCTTGTGCAAAGGCTCATGTCTGTGAGATGATAGGTGCTGATCTTTACAAAATTCCCCTCTCCAAGAGTTTTTCAGCGATGTGTTCTGAGGTCGAGTCACCGGAAGGAAGGAACGTGGGCCCTGTCACCTGGGACAGACTGAGTCTTCCAACTGTCAGTACCTTCAGGAGGAGGCAGAATAGACAAGGATCAGAATGGCAGCAAGAGAACAGGTATGAAAGGTGCTGGGACAGCAGCAGAGAGCCAGGGCCCTATAATTTCAGCATACACTAAACTCCCCTCAGTCAAAAAGAAAAGAATGATTACAGGTTCATCCTACATATTAGTAAAGGCTGCTTCCCTTCGATTTGCAATGACTCGTTCAATATTTACTGAGTACCTTATATGTCAGGTGCCAGGCCATATTTTTGAGATACATGTATCTCAAGACAGATAAAGATCGTTGCCCTAATGGAGCTTACATTGGGGTGGGTGGGAGGAAACTGATAACACAATAATTGTAAATAAACGATCCAACTTGGTAATAAGTGCTATAGATAAAGGAGGAAGTAGAGAAGGGAGATTAGGAGTGCCAGGATCAGCATACACGCATCCATTCATTCAAGAAGTATTTATTGAGCACCTACTGTGTGCCTGGGGGCATAGCAGTAAATAAGATAATGGGGTCACTACTCTGCTGGAGCTCATGGTTTAAATCTCTACTGAAATAGAAGTAACTTGGCAGTAGACTAGGTTAATCCACAGTGGAGTAACAGGAGGCGCAACAATGCAAGGACTGGGGGTGTGACGGAGCTGTAACAATTCCGAGTCACAGAGGGGGTCAGAGAATGCTTACCAGCGGCCTCTAATTAACTGAGGCTAATGGGGGTAAAATCGTAGAATCTGACAGGTCATGTTGAGGATCTGGTCTGTATCCCAGAGCAACTGTAAACTGCTGAAGAATTTTAAGTACACAATATAGAAGAGTATGTCCCTTGCTCCCTGATCAAGAAGATGATTTAGGCCACGTACTGTGAATGTTTAAGAATTAGAGAGATATCAATGCTGTGTTTCTGAGATCTGGTCTCGTCTGTTCATCAGGGTTTAATTTAGGGCCTTCCAGAGTAATTGCCATGTTCAACGTATGTTCTGTCATGAAGGGTCCAGAGTTGGTTAGAAACCCTGGGGTCTGGAGAGGCTGCTGAAGCTGTACTGAGAGAGTAAACTCCTGTGTCCCTTCATTCTAAACCCTTAAGAGATACACTTTTGGTAAATTTGTAGCCAGGCAGGAAGCAGCATTGAGGAAAGCGACCGTTTGTAGACTTTGTTCCTATGTATTGATCGGGTCAAGTTTGGTTCCTACCTGTCAATCAGGTCAAGTTAATCATTTACATGTATTAATTCACTTAATCTCAACAACAAAAATCATTGCTCTCCAACAACCCTGTGAAGTAAATATGGCAGAATGCTCCTCCCCACCCATTTGTCACACGTGGAGGCTGAACCTCAAAGAGAATTTGTAAGGGGGCGTCGTGGTTAGGAACTGGGTTTTGAGGCTAGAACTGGGTTCTGGACCTGGAGCACCTGCTTCCAGGAGAGGTGCCCTGGGGCAAGGTCACTTTAACTTCCAATTTCAATGACTCTCATCATTGATATTTCTCTTTCCCTCTCCCACTTTCTGAAATCAATAAAAACATATTTTTAAAAAATTAAAAAGTACTGCAGTTAACAAAAGTCTCAAAGAAAAGTTTAGAGAAACAGTGATTTTAAACATACATAAATATCAAATTGTCAAGTGCTCAAAGTTTGAGGAAACTGGTAAGGGTATGGAAAAAGTTACTTTTCTATACCATTGACAGGAATAAAATCAGTATGATCTTTTTAGAGGGTGGTTTGTATCAATATTGAAAATGTATATAGCCTTTGAACTATTTCAATGCTAGGAAGTTATTCCACCAAATTGCTTGCAAAAATATTTTATACACATAAAAAAAGTTTGCTGAAGCACTGTTTATAATAGCAAATAACCAGAAACAATCTAATCACAGTAGGGAATTAGACTGGTCAATAATGAAACACCCATAAAATAGAATATTTGTTAAAAATGACATGAACTGTGCTGATGTGTTAACTGAAGGTAAGCTGCATGAAGGTATATTAGCTGGGGAAAGACAGAGCAAAACTGTCTTGCTTTTTGTATACCAAGACTCTAATTTTTTAAGGATAAATATGTAAATATACTGTTATCAATATTTACATTTCCCTCTGGAAAAAAACTGGAAACTGTAATTCAGACAGGAAGAGGAAAAGCATTCTCTTCCTGTACTGTTTGCCTTGTCTAACCATGTGCAATACTTTTCACACTTATCTTTAAGGTCAGCAGGGTTGTTGTTTTCTGTACAACTTTTGTTTTATAAAATATGATTTTTAAACCCCTGAAGTTAAAAAAAATTACTCTCCCTTATCTGCCCCCAGAGATCATATGAGGCAACGTTTCTAACAATTTTCCAGAGAAGTACAGCAGTGAAAGGTGGGGGAAAGCCCACCCCTGCTTGGCACCTGCCAGGCCTAATTCAGGATCCCTGTTTCCATCACAGACCAGGTCAGTGATATGGACCTTCAAACCCCTTTCCTTTGTTTTGGTACATCGACTGTTGTGAATGATCTATTGCCCCCCTTCCCCTTTGGTATTGATTCTATGTGGATTATAAATCAGAATAAGGAGAGGTGTAGGCTATTCCTTAGCCAATTGTTATAGTATATGCACACAGCTACATCATGGGGCACCACTTACAAAAGCAAAGATGCTTTAAGCTTTGTGATTTTCTTTAAAAAAACCCTCAAGTTTAAATGGTTGTTCCTGCTATAGTTTAATGGCACGTGTGTAAGTGTGAGCCCTCTGTATGGTCCCTGAATCAACTCCTAGTTGTTTCCGCTGGCAAGGGAAAGGGGATATTCACCCTTCAAGGAAGAGTATTCACTCTTCACATCCCACATTTCTGAAACCCCATATCCAAAAAGGCAAAAATCTGGAGGCCCAGTTTGTTCATACAATGTTTTTTATTTTTATTCAACTATAAGCAAACAGAATTAACACAACATTCAGCAACTCCGGCTTCTGTTACACCAATGAAGGGTGATCAGTTTAACAGATACAGACTAACAGATTTCTGATAACCACTCACTCAGCCCTGCAGCTCATCTAGACGGCTGTGCCTCCACAGGAAAGTGACTCTCCCTATTGGTTTTTCCAGTACTGCTCTTCAAAGGAGCGAGAACAGGATACTGCCACCTAGTAACCAATCTGAGATGTACCATACTGGGGCTTAGTGGATATGCCAGCTTCTGGTTGTCTGGTGAGAGGCAGGGCTGTGAAAACACATCCCAGAATATGCCACCATGCACAGTTCTGGATTCGGGCTCACAAACGCAGAGGCAATGAGTCTACACTATTACTGTAGACTTGTTCTTCTTACCTAAATTTTTTCTCCTTTAAATTCTGGGTTGCTGTCCTTATGTTAACAATCTGATGACCATCACAGGACCGAAATAGCCCCCAAAATGGAGTTCAAAGTTGATCAAAACATAAACCAGGGTATTTAACCCTGTACAATCATAAAGGGTAAACAGAAGGAAAAGGCACCCTACACCACTATCTGCTCAGGTCTCGCCCTTGGGAATGGGGACAGGGAAGAGGAGAGATCTACATGCATCGCGGAACTTGAGAACACTGGCTGGGGCCCCCGGGGCGATGTCTGTCTCCTGACTTTCCCCTACTTCCCAGACAGCTGCTCATAGAGCTTGGGCACATAGTCGTCCCATTCGGCCTGGTAACACGTGCCAGCCACTGGGGACCCAAGCTGGTACTTTTTGCGGAAAGCCGCCACCTTGAATTTGCCACGGTTGTCTCCAGATCGGTTGCTGAGAATGGGCTCGTCACACTTCAGCGGCTTGTCCTGCTCGTAAACCAGCCAGACGTAGCGGTGAAGGCCTGGAGGGAGAGGCAGGGGGGAAGATATACGCACAGCTAGGCATCCGATGGAGACATCATCCATTTTCACAGAATGTGCCAACTGGGAGGGACCCAGATCATCCCATTTACAAGGACATTGAGAACCCAAACAGGAAGAATGAGTCCCTTACCTGCTGAAAACCATCCAGGGTCACTCCACTGCAACTGGTCTCAAGTCCGCACCCTGCACTGTAGCCTCTAAGGACTACAGGATTTGGCCCTGGCCCACCCCTCTTACAGCTCTCTGCTCCCCATTCATCCACTCCAGGATTCCCGCCCACCTCCAGGAGGAGCTGATCACCAGCCATTTCCCACCAGTGCCACGAGGACGCCCATTTTACTCCAGTTCACAGTAACATGGCTATCTGAAATTCTTTTTAATTTCATCATCTCACTGGAAAGAGAGTCCCATAAAGCTACAGTGTTTGTCCTGTTGACCATAATCACCCTAGAACCTACCCTACTTAGTGCCTGGCACATAAAAAATAGGAGAGAAATGGATGAAGGGCACAGCAAATCCCTGACCAGGTGCCTGTCATACCACAATCATGCCTACACAGGCTACTGGAGAACAAGACCTTTCTACCTCCAAGACTTAATTCCTTGGGAGACAAGGGGCCTGAATGTGTGCAGCAACTTTATTCATAATATCCCCAAACCGGAAACAGCCCAAATGCCCATTAACAGAGAACGGCTGCATGAACTGGGGTATATCCACACACTGGAATCCCACTTCTCAAGGAAAAGGAATAAATTACTGATACGAACAGTAACATGGATGAATCTCAGACATGATCTCGAGTGAAAGAGACCAATCACCCAAAACAAATGCATACCGCATATCACTTCTATGAATACAAAAGTAATCGTGGAGAGAGGTGTCAGAAAATGGCTAGCTTTGGGAAAAGGTAACTTAAAAAGGTGCATGCATCGATCAGTATTCACTGTTTAAACTGTGTGCTCTATTATATTTAAGTTACACCTTATTAAAAGAATATGGGGAAAAAGTAAAACAAAAAAAAAGTGAGTTACTGAGGCTTTTTTTGTTAATGAGAACACAGTTCCTACTTGAGAGAATTGCTTTATTCTCATGTGTGTACTTACCATAATTAAACTGCCTCATTTTATAACTGCCCTAGAGAACTTAATAGATCCCTGAGAAAGACCTACCTGTACCTTCCTTTTTATGAATGCATGAGAGGGCTGAATGTTTTCAAATGTTTTCAAAATACAGCACTAGATTTTTGAGAGAAAAGGGAAGCTATAAAGAAGTCAATTTTTAATAATTTGGAAACTACAATCATTTCTGAGATCTTTTATGGAAACTAAAAGCTCACAGATCCCACAGGGCCAAGGTTGAAAACAGATGGTTTAACTGTGTTCAATCTATGTGCAGCCCCCTCTAGGAAGCCATGTCAAGCATTCTGCAAGAATGCTTCCTTGGTATCTTCTCAGCACACTTCCCTGCTTACTAAAGGCTTAGCAGCCTAGAGGCAATGCTAACAGACCATCTAACAAGAACCCAAGGCTCTAGCCACATGATTCTACTGCCTGAACTACACTACCGGAAACCTCCACTAGGGTAAGGGCTCTTGGGAATAAAAATAAAGCTCTAACAATCAGACTAAAATCTGCAGCCAATCCTAATGTGCACCCAGGCTCCCCTCCCACATCCCTCTAAAAGCAGCCTTTACTAACCTGTGCCTTTAGGAGGCCCAGAGCCCACATAATCGGAGAGGACTGTGCCACTGCTGATGTCGTTGCCCTTCATGTTGACCACGAGGAAATGGTGCCATTCCCTATGAGAGGTTACAGGGCCAATCAACACCATGGGAAATTAGCACGCACTCACTGCACCGCCAACAAACATGCATGAAGCCCACATTCAGTGCCAGGAGGCAGTGATGAACAGGCCAGTCTTACTTTCTTGGCCATCACAAACCTAAGGTGTCTGCGAAAGAGATGACCCAGCACCTCCCTCCCTCTGAGATTGTCTGCAAACTTTCTATAAAGAGCCAGAGAGTAAATGTTTTCAGCTTTGCAGTCTCTACTGTCTCTGTCACAATAACTTGACTTCCTGGCTGTAGTATGAAAAGCAGCCATAGACAAGATTTAAATAAGTTATCATGGCTGTATTCCAAGAAACCTTTCTTTATGGACACTGAAACTTGAATTTCACTTAATTTTCAGATGTCACGCTGTATTCTTTTTTCTTCAATGTTTCCCCCAATTATTAAAAAATGTAAAAACCGTCCAGCCAGGCATGGCTCAGCGGTTGAGCATCGAACTAGCATCCAGGAGATTACTGTTCAATTCCCAGTCAGGGCACCTGCCCAGGTTGCAGGCTCAATCCCCAGTAGGGGACATGCAGGAGGCAGCTGATCAATGATTCTGTCATCACTGATGTTTCTACCTCTCTCCCTCTCCCTTCCTTTCTCTGAAATCAATAAAGATATATATATTTTTAAAAATGTAAAAACCATTCTTAGCTCATGGGCTGTACAAAAACAGGCCACAGGCAGATCTGTCTCTCAGCTGCAGTTTCTGGTCTCCCACCTAGGAAGTGAAGAGGCCAGAAATGCACACTCTGGCTTAAGCAGGTATATGAACATCCCAAACCGGGTCTACTGGCACAGCACGTCCAGTGAAGGGCATACACAGCACAAGAAGCACCAGCTCATATGTGGATGGCCCACAGTTCACCAACTTGCCTATATTTGGGGTCCTTTCTGCTTGGAGCATCCGGGTCTGTCAAGACCAAGGTGTATAGTTTACTTGGATCAAGGCCATCCCATGTAATACTGGTGGGCCGGTTCTTGACCTGTAGGAAGGAACCAGTTTGGAGTTTAAAAAGTCAGGGATGCTAAAGAAACCAACACTCAGATTCCCAACAGAGTAGATTATTAATAAAAGCTGCAGTGTATTTGACTACTAAGCATCAGAAGCTGAAGTCTCATGTACTCTTTACATTATTTACTTTAGTCCCAACAACACGATAAGGCTGGTATCCTAGCATGTTATTAACAGAAAGACTGGGGTCAGGATTTCAACCCTGGCGCTGAGTCCTCTTTAACAACAACCTTACACTGTCTGAAACGACAGGGTCTCCAGATTTGATGACCAGGAGGTTACCTGGGGCCTGCTAAAGTGAAATCTGAATTAAGTGTACAGAAAAGGAGAAAACCGAGATGGGGAGACTTGGACAATTGAGCCTGGGAAAAGGGAGGCTGCCAGATGGGCACTTCATATTGAAACACCCAAAACAAGAAAGTGTCATAGGTAGCAGGTTTGAATCACACCACTGCCCGGGGCTTCGTGACTAACAGCTCTCCTCGTCGGCACTCAGGTTTCTCCACTTTCAGCCACCAGGACCTGGTCCCGCCTCTACCACGGGCGTCGGAGGCCAAACAGTAGAACAAAGCCCGCTGCCCTCGAGCGTTCCCTGCAACAGCCACCACCGCGCTCTGATCCGCTACACAAAGGCTGGGCACTGACGGTCGCCGGTTACATAATGCGTCACATGTCCTCGGGTGGGGCCTCCGCTCCCCAAAATGAGACCTCAAATCCCGAGACGGGTGGGGGGACTCTGGGGTGCGACCAAGGCCAAGTCGTTCCTGGGCAGGGTCGCCTCCCTGCCCGTTCCCCGCGGTCCCGGCCGTTCCAGGCCTACACCCCGCCTGTGCCTAGAAGTCCCGAGAAAGTGGAGTAATTGCTCCCGCCCGCCAAGGGCGGAGCTCCCGGTGCTCGGGTAACCTCAGGCCTGTAGCGTGGGCACCGCGACCTCCTCCCCCCTCGGTGGATCGGGCGCCAGAGGGCTGGAATGTCCGCCCGGTCCCCGCCCCGCCAACTGCCCGCAGCGCCCGGGCCCCCCGGCTGCGCCCCAGGCCCGCGGTACCTGGGTGGGCGTCAGCACCTTGCCCAGCTCGTCGATCTCCGCCCCGGAGTACTTGACCTGCAGCGGGTGCTGCGGCCTCTCCTCCACCTCCTGCAGGCTCAGGGACCCCGACCACTTGCTGAGATCCACCGGCATCGCGGGGCCGACGGGGAGGACGACAGGGAGACGCTGGACGGGACCGCGGCACCGACTGCGGGCGGTTCGCCGCCAGGCCGGGGGCGGCGCCGGTGGGAAGCATGCGCAGAGGCCGCCGCGCGCCCGCGTCCGTGCAGCGCGCGGTGCCTTTCTTTTTGCGCGGGGGCCGGGGGCGGGGGCGGGGGCGGGGGCGGGACCTGCAACCCGTGGTCCCCGAGGACCCCGGAGCTATGGCTCGGCTTGCAAGACAGTTGTTTCAAGAAACGCAGTTGATTTTTCCCCCCCACCTTTTTGCATGACTCTTTGCGCCACTTTCTCAATTCAGAAATGGGAAGGCCTTGCCTAGAGCCAGCCGGTGGCCCGGCCCCCCCGTAGTTTCGCGCATGCTCACTTGTTTGGGTAACGGCAGGGTTGGAAGGGCCTGAGCGAACTTTTGAGCATGTTGCTCTACGAACAAATATATTTGTGCATATATTTGATTCTCGACCCCCCAACTTGGTCCAAACAAGATTCCTGGGAAATTATTTTCTTAAATCATAAAATTAACTAATTAAGCAAATACCTTTAATGGGCCTACCACTTCAAAGCAATGAACATCATACTGTATTTCCTTTCAGACTTACACACACACACACACATATATATATACACACACACACATATATACATATATGTACACATATATGTATATATGTGTATATATATATGTGAATATGTGCATATGAAAGTATGTATTCAGTATGAATGGGGCCAAATTATACATACATGCTGTTGTGTCACTTGCCTTTCTTCACTTCCTTCCGTCATATCTATAGATAAATTACTACAGCAACATTCTTAATGGCTGCACAGGATTCTATTGTGTGGATTGTGGCTTGTTTACAAACACAGCCCCCCATTTAGCAACATCTAAAGTGTTTTCACTGTTATGTTCTAGAAATATCTCTGCAATATGTATTCTTTTACATGTACCTTACAAGTATTTATTTGGTTGGTTGTTTTCTCCCTAGTATAAAATCCTAGAAGTGGAGTTACTGGGTCAAAGAAAATTCACATTTTAAGTTTGGGATGCCAAATTCCATGTTTGGTGGGGCCTCTGTGGCTGATCAGTTCTTAAGCCAAAAGGGAACCTAGTGATCAACCAGGTTTACCCTCTCATTTATTTTCTTTTTTTATAGCAGGTTTTTAAAATATGTTTTTATTGATTTTTAAAGAGAGAGAGGAAGAGAGAGAGAGAGAAACATTGACCAGCTGCTTCCTGCATGTCCTCTATTGGGGATCAAGCCCACAACCGGGGCTTGTGCCCTGACCCAGAATCCAACCAGTGACCTCCTGGTGCATGGGAGGACACTCAACCAACTGAGCCACCGCAGCTAGGGCTACCCTCTCATTTATTTTCAAACATTTCTATCTCCACAAATTTTATTTTCATGTTCCTGACAATAGATGTAAAATATGTGAACCACTTTTTTTAAAAAAAATGACTGCCCAATACGATGGTGTGGTCAGTTGTTTAATACTGCATTTGTTGTCGGAGTTGAGACTGTTTCTCATTTACCCTCTCTTTTGACAGTTGAGAAAACTGAAGTTCAGATAGTCTCAGAGATCTGCCAAAGGCTGACATCCACCTGAGAAGAGAAGCTGGTCTGTGGTGAGAGCTCTCTGCAGAGCTGGGAGCAGGTCTGGGCAGAGGCAGGACACCCAGGAGAGAGCTTTTCCCAGCCGGAGGGGAGAAGCCAGGTGCTCCAGCAAATGTCTACAGAAAGCCTCCTTTTTAATCCAGAAACTAAGAAGTGCCTAAAAATACAGGTAAAGACCCAGCCCTGGGGGAGTTTAGGGGCATATAATAGATGCTCGATATTTACTGATTACTTAGAGCACTGTTCTTATATTAAAGAAGGTGAGAAAGCAATTTTTAGAAAGAAAGAAATGTTATACATTGGCACACACCCACCATATACTGGCCTTTCTGGACTGTAATCCATGTGTGTCTGGGTGGAGAGGTTCTGTAGGTGCTGCTGTGGGTGGGTTCGAATGATTGAGCCTGGAAAACCACAGGATGTTTTTGTTTGTTGAGTGAGGGGAGGAAATTCACTGATGTGGTTATTTAGTGGAATGGCTTCATTCCAGTTTTACTTGTTATGCTTCTGCTAGAGAAAGTGTTTCATAGGAAGGTCTGGACAAAAATAAAGCTCCATCCAGTGGCCACAGCACAAACAGGTGTCCAGGCCATGCCAGTAACTTGTAATTGTGACTCCAAGGGACCCAGGCACTGGCTGTTAGCCAAGGATCTGTACTGAGGCATTGTTCTGGAAATTGACCTCCAAATGGTCTCCAGGATTCCACTTGTTAGGTTTTTTATACTGAGGTTTTTGCCTTTCCTCTATGAGAACTTCAAAACATTTTTTTTAAAAAAAACATTTAACATTCTTACTGGCATCTTCTGCATAAAATATTTTTAGGAAAGAGTTAGGCAGAACATTCATTTTAAAAACAAGCAAATTCTGGTTCCTCAGAACTTAAAAATAGTCTTAACATATGATCCAGCAATTCTACTTCTGAGTATAATATCCAAAAGAATTGAAAACAGAGTCTTGAAGAAGAGATACTTGCACGTCACAGTCACGGCAGCTTTATTCATAATAGCCAAGAAATGGAAGCAACCCAAGTGTTCATCAGCAATGGATAAAAAAAAAAAATTGGTATGTACATACAATGGAACATTATTCTGCCTTAAAAAAGGAAATCCTGTCACATGCTACAACATGGGTGAACCTTGAGGACATTATGCTAAGTGAAAAACCCAGTCACAAAAGGACAAATACCATATGATCCCACTTATATGAGATATCTAAAATAGTCAAATTCTTAGGGACAGAAAGTAGAATGGTAGTTGCCGGGGGCTGGGGAGGAGGGAATAGGAAGTTGTTGTTTAATGAGTATAAGGTTTCAGTTTTGCAAGATGAAAAAGGTCTGAACGTATTTAATGCCACAGAACTATACCCTTAGAAATGATTAAAATGGTAAGCCTTCTGTTATGTGTATTTTACCACAAACATAAAAAATAAAATAAAAACCAAGCATATTCTAGTATATACATGCAATGGAATACTGTTCAGCCCATCCCAAGGAATGAAGTTCCGACACATGCTACAGCGGGGATGAACCCTGAAAACATTGTGTCAAGTGCAAGGAGCCAGACACAAAAGGCCACTTATTTTGACCTATATGCAATGTCCAGAGTAAGTAAATTCATAGACACAGAATGCAGATTGGTGGTCACCAGAAGTAACAGGAAGAGAGATCGAAGAGCATCCCTCCTTAACAGGCATGGGGCTTTATTTTGAGGTGGTAAAAATATCCTGGAACTAGACAGAGGTGGAGGTTACACAACACTGTGAATGTACTAAATGCCACTGAACTGTTCACTTTAAAATGTTTAATTCTGTGCTTTGTGAACCTCGCTTTAATTTTTTTCTTCAATTTAAAAAAGCATGTTCTAGAAGTCACGAGCAAAAAAAAGTTTGTAAGCTCAGAGATTATTTGGAGGGTTACTTTACAAACAGCACATCCTTTTAGAGACTGGGAAACAGAAAGGAACAGATAAAGGGGTGTAAACACTGGTATTGCTTTTGCCAGGATCCACTTATCTTTCTTCAATGAATAGCACCCCACTTTTCCTTTGGGAAACCACTTTCTGTCACTTAGTTCATGTGACAGGGGATGGTGGTGCTCCAGGGGTGGCCCTGTGACCCAAGGCTGGCCAGTCGAAGCATTGCATCCCTCTGGCCCAGCCATTGGTTCAGGCATGCACAGGTGAAGGAAGCCAGGCCAATGAGACTGGGCTCTGGGACTTGGGTGGAACCACTGGGAAGACGGAATCTCACTTCCAGGCGGTGCTGCTGAGGAGAAAGGATGCCTGCCTGGAGCTGCTGGTGCCCCTCTTGCCACCAGGACAGAAGAGACTGCCTGAGAATGAAGTCAACATTGAGGAAAGTAGCTCTGAAGAGAGAGAGAGAGAGAGAGAGAGAGAGAGAGAGAGAGAGAGAGAGAGAGAGAGAGAGAGAGAGAGAGACATTATGATGTGATGACATTGACACTGTTTGACCTCTGGATGGAGCCAAGCACGAAGCAAGATTTGCCCTTGGGCTTTTCAGATGCCTGAGCCAGCGAATTCCATTTTGGACCACTGCCTGTTGAAGTTGCTCTTCACTTGTGACAGAAAGAGTCCTTGGTTATTGCGCATGACCTCCTTATTGGAAAGGTGCTACAAATAGAAACCAGGCCTCCCAAATCCTGCTAACACTCAGTGAAGCTCCGTCCGTTGAGACTTTAGTGCTGTCAAGCTGTGATTATTGGAACCGGCATCTTTACCAGCTCTTATGAAAGATGGTTTGCCTTGTGTCTTAGACAAGACAAGCTGCAGAATACTTGCCATGCTCACAACCCCTAGGAAGCCCCCAACCCACCTGACAACCAGTCCATAGGCTTGTCATATCACCTGTGAACCCGCCTGGCTCAACGGGATCAACTGCATGAGATTCAGCCTCTTGAATCTCCACTTGTGTGTAAGAAGAAACAGGAATTTAAAAAGAAACAGCAGTGCGGCCGGGCATGGCTCAGCGATTGAGCATCGACCTAGGATCCAGGAGATCCCACTTCAATTCCCAGTCAGGGCACATGCCGAGGTTGGGGGCTCAATCCCCAGTCGGGGGGGGGGGGGTCGTGCAGGAGGCAGCCCGTCAATGACGACTCTCTCATCATTGACGTTTCTCTCTCTCTCCCTCTTCCTTCCTCTCTCTGAAATCAATAAAGATATATTTAAAAAAAGAAAAGAAACAGCAGACTTGGGTCACTTTGTGTGGGGGCAGATAGGTCCTCTAGTTCCCACAGATAGCACAGCACAGTGGCCAGTTTCACAATGTTCACAGGCACAAAAGCTCATTCCTTGACTTGTCATAAGAAAATACTGCCTTGTGTGTCCACTGTGCTCCGTTCAGAGTCAGGGAACTATGCGATACATTTCAGAAATATCAGAGCTTGGATATGTGGGTGGGTCCTGGCTTCCTCCAAGAGCTGTGACCTTGCGCAAGCTGCTGAACAATCCTGGCCCTCTTTTCCTCCTCTGGGCGGTGAGAGTTATTGTTTAAACCAATAATCTCTGAAACTTTTTTGAGTCCCGTGCAGTTTAGACCAATCTTATCTCTTGGAAGACCTTGGCTTGGAACCCAGAGTCCATACAGGGTTGAGAGCGCCACCTGGTGATTCAAGTTTATAAGTAAATGGTGTGTGTGTGTGTGTGTGTGTGTGTGTGTGTGTGTGTGTGTGTGTGTGTGTGTGTGTGTGTGTGTGTGTGTTAGCTTCGGTTTACAATTCCAATTTAGATCTGTAGGATCCCTCCCCACTCTCCACCACCAACTCCTTAAAATTGCTTTTGAAATGTTGTAAATTTGTGCATTTTCTTGAGTAGAGGGTACATAGTTTTCATTACAATCCTCTCTACCCCCACTCTGAGTTTTTACTACTCTTAAGTAAATGTGAGGTGTCCAGAGCAGAAATGATTCATTTTATAAACATAGGCTTGAGGTTGTGACTTTATTTGGAAATTTATTCCACCTCTCTGAGCCTCAGCTTCCTCATTTGTGAAATGTGGATTAGAATAGCACCTCCTTCAGACGTTTACTCAAAGAGAGGTCATGGAGAGTGTGCCTGGGAAGCGCAGACAGTGTCTATTTTGAGGGCACTTTCTCAACATCTCACAGGAAGTCGGCCATCAAGTGGTTACTACTCTCTACTGATGAAGCAAGAATAAGTTCACTTGGACAGGGAATGCAAAATCTTAAGAGTTGAATTAAGTTTGACACACTCATCTTGGAGAAATGGGCTGGAACTTTTGCAGGGATGGGAGAAAGAACTGAAGAGCAAAGCGTGCTCAGAGGCTGGGACCCTGAGATCTGGGGAATTCCTGGCTATGCACCCGAAGGAGATTCACTGAAATCTTTGAAAAAGGGAAAAATAATGGCATCAGATACTATTTAACCAAATCCCAGCCAGGTGCCTTGGCATACAGAGCGCCCAGTGTAAAGAGAGCAGGCTTTTGTGAAAGGCCACTCTGCTCACAGGAGAGCGGCCAGGGAAGAAAGGACACTTTATTTCCAGAAGACACACGTGGAGTGATGGGTAAGGCAGAGAGGAAACCGGGGAAGAGTTGGACCAAGTCCTCTGAGTTACTCAGTGGCTTAAATATTTATCGAATATCCATCCACTGATGAACGGATAAGCAAAAATGTGGTGTGTGATTTGGCCATAAAAAGGAATGGAGTGCCGATAGATGCTGCAACACGGGTGACCCTTGAAAACAGCCAGTGAAAGCAGCCAGCCACAACATATATTGCTTGAGTCCATTTATATGAAATGTCCAGAACAGGAAAATCCATAGAAACAGAAAGTAGATTTGTTGTTGCCAGGGGGAGGGGAGAGGGGATAAAGGATAAGGTGTTTCTTCTTGGGGGGGGGGTGACAAAAAATCTAAAATTGCGGTGACGGTTGGATAACTCTGTGACTATACTAAAACCCACTGAATTGTACACTTTAAGTGTGTGGATTTATCGTATGTGAAATATGCCTCAATAAAGCTGTTGGAAAAAACTGTCGTTGGATTTCACACATCTGGTAGTGGTAACAGACAGGTCCTCTATCATTACAGAAACTTTGAACACACAAGTGTTAATGGCTGTGTGATATCCCGACAGGTGCATATCAGGAAACCAGCAGACACTGTGGTCTGCAGAAGTTGGTGAGACTGTTTGTCCCTGGCAAGAGGACTAGGGGCATGGGGAGAGGTGGGCAGAAGGCTTACTTTCAAGATAGAATTTCACTGTGAAACTGCTTGGATTTTTTTGTTTCATTTTTTTATTCATTAAAAAGTAGCTCTGTTCTCTGTCTTGTGTCATTCCGCCTCCCCCTATTGTTTGCCTACAGTCTCATTTTCTTCTGCATTTAAAAAAAATTGTGGTAAAATGCACATAACAAAATTTACCATCTGAACCCTTTGAAGCATTCAGTTCGGTGGCATTAAGTACATTCATGTGGTTGTGCAACCATCACTACCATCCATCTCCAGAACTCTTTTCCTCTTACAAAACGGAGACAACACACACACTAAATAACAACTTCCATCCCCCCACCCCCACCCCCACCCCCACCCCCACCCCAAGTCCCTGGCAACCAACCTCTGCTCTGTCTTTAGGAATTTGACTACACTAACTGGGTGCCTGGAATAAGTGGAATTGCACAGTATTTGTCCTTTGGTGACTGGCTTATTTCACTTAGCATAATGCCTGCAAAGCTCTTTTGTATATATATGTATTTTACCATTAGTATTTAATTACTTTTCCAGTTAAAAAGATAATTACTTGTCAAAAAAAATCACAATATATACTTATAAAGTTAAGGGGGAAAGCAGGAATCAAAGGTTTGTGTAAAATAGCATTACAACTCTGAAAAAAATGTATCACACACGTTGGAACTCAGCAGAAAAGACTAGACTTTCTAGCGATGATAGTGATTAGTCCTAGGTGGGCTATGTTTACCTTTTATTTTCTATTTTTCTCATTATTCTAGAATGAGCATGGTATATTTATAATCAGGAAAAAGCAAATGCAATCTAAAAAATAGGTCTGTCACCTTCAGGAAATAATGCTTTATCTGAGCTTTCTCAGAATACCTGAGTTTACTAAGTTCCTATATAATTTAAATGCACTTATTGTCAATTCCTATATCCCAACTGGAGTTAGGAAAGTAACACTTAATCTTGGCCAACAAATGCATTCAATGGGTGAACGGAAGATCAAAGAACAACAGAGTGTGATCAAAGTGTGTTTTCTACCTGAGTTATCTGTTTGGCTCCCAGCAGGTCTCCTCCTGGGTGATCCTGCCCAAAGTGTCCCACTTTAGAATTGTCTCCTTGGGGAAAGGGGGGGCTGTCCCAGTGGTACTGGCTTGGGAGAGCTGATTGTGCCTATGTGACCGCAAATACATCAAGAGGCACCAGTCCCACAGAAAATTCCGGACCCTCGGCTGAAAACTTGCCAATTACCGATTTTACCTGTATCTTGCCAACTGCAGTGAGGATGTGAGGTGTTTGTCAGAAAAGCTTGAGGAGCTGCTACACCAAAACCAATGCACTTCCCTTTGTTTATTTAACAAAATATATATTGGGTGGTAACAAGGTGCCAGGCACTGGGAATCCAGGAAGAGGTCCATCTAAAATAGACTTATTTCCATACAAGGTAAAAGATGAAAGCCAAAACTAAAGGGGCTGGGAACCGAGGAAAACTGTCAGGAGCTGGCTGAAGAGTTAAAATCACCGGGCAATAGAGGAAAAATAAAAACACTGTGCAACTTCATGGCTCAGTTCACTGGGCGAAACACTCTCTTTTATTGGTTTCAAGAGGATTTCGTCATGGAAGAAGTATTTCAATAAGAGGGCCTTTGAGCAACAAAACAAATTATTATTTTTTTTTAATAGCAGTTTTTTGGTTTTTTTCCTCAACATTGCACCATGAGGAAAGTCTCCAAACTAGAAAAGATGAGAGAACACAAACACTGCCCCTCCACCTAGTAGAGTATCCAATTACTGTTTTATTGTACTAATAGCACTTTTTTTGTTTTTAAAGAGGAAGTTTCTGGTGGGGCTTCAAGGATCACCCCTTCCTGAGGATATCACAGCCGGGTGTCCCCAAAGACATGAGGACGGATGCGGGCGGGAGTGGCAGATTAGAGAGGAATGCAGTTTTCTGGGGAACAGGCTGGAGGGGGGTGGAGAAACTTTTAAAAGGGAAAAACAACCCCACCCCACCCCCCAAAAAGAAAGCTCCCCAGGAACAAGCTCGCTGGCTCCAGGGCCCTGGCCGGTTCCTAGGACAAAAGTCTCGTGGCCGCTCTTGGCCGGGAGGCCCAAGGGTTCACCTTTCTCCTGCCCTAGACTTGCCTTCGTTCTGCAAAGGGCTAGAAAAGGCAGCGATGGCGGCCCTGGCGCCCGCCCGGAGCACGGGAAAAGCAAACGGGCATCCCCGGCGCGGCGCGGCGCAGCTGAGCTGGGACGCCGGGGGCACCCCGCACTCCGCAGCCTGGCCGCCGGGCCCTCGGGGTGCTGCAGGCGGAGCGGCTGGCTGCCGAGACCGGGGTGTCGTCCTGCGGCAGCTGCAAAGCTCAGCCCCGGCCCGGCCCAGCTGTCCCCGCGCCTCCGGGCTGCAGCCCAGCGCGCGGGGGGCGCGGGGAGGGCCCAGCCTCTGCGCTCCTCCCCCGGCGGGT
Source organism: Miniopterus natalensis (assembly GCF_054644295.1). Lineage (NCBI taxonomy): Eukaryota > Metazoa > Chordata > Mammalia > Chiroptera > Miniopteridae > Miniopterus > Miniopterus natalensis. The sequence continues at coordinate 21,489,977 of NC_142100.1, forward strand.
CCGCTCGGCGAGCCCGGGCGCGCGCCCTTTGCATAAAGCCCTCCTCCCGGGCCAAGGTAGAGGAAGTTGGGCTCCCGCCTGGATGGGAGGCGGGAGGGAGCCCCGCTCCTGTTGTTTTTTCCGCGAGCGGGAGTGGTGGGTGGCGGGCGCAAGGGGCGGGGTGCGCCCTCCCACCCCCTGGGCCGAGCGCTCGGGAGAGAGAATCGCACCCGGAGCCCAGCGCAGCTCACGGCGCCGACCTCGGACTCGCCCCAAGCATCCTTCCCGGGGGGCCGCGGAAAGTGGATCTAGTCTGCGGTTCCGAGGACCTGGGAGGAGCACTTGGTACCCTAAGGGGCCGGAGCGCTGCGGGCGGGGGGGCGCACACCCTCTCCAGCCAGATCCTGCATTTCCTGAGGCGCCCTGCCCGCTCCTGGGGCGAGATGGCCGCGCGGGCGCCCGAGCCCCAGGTCCTCCTCTGCCTCGGGGCGCTGTTGGCCCGCTGGGTCGCCGCAGGTAAGGGCCGCGATCTGCAAGGAAAAGTTGAGTTTTGCCAGGCAGAGCGGTAGGGCGGAGGGAAAGCCGGGGGCTGGATTCCCTCCGACCCGACCGGATCCGGTCGTGGCTGTAGCCCCGAAGCCGCCCGGGGTGGGTCTTGAGTTTCCTGCTCGCAGCTCGGCTCCCTTTGCAGAAAGGAATTTGCCCGGGTGCCCGATGGAGGGAGCAAGATATCGCCCCTCTCGGGGCGGGCGGCCGGCGGGGCTGCCCAGGCCTGCGGAGAGGTGGTGGGGAAGCTGGGGAAGCTGGACGTGGGGATTTTAAAGCTGGGGACATTAAGAGGCACGTGGAGGGGGAAAGGGTGGTGATTTTTAAGCGTCGGATGTAAATTCGGTTCTGGTTTTACCTGCTGAGCAGGTGCTCAAAGTGGAGGCTCCTTCTGTCCCTGTCTCTGCCCTTCCACCTGTAACCCCTGGCTTTCCCTGCACACCCCTGCAAGCAGACTTATGTGAACTGGCGCATTTAAAGAAGTGCCTTCTTACTTCACTTATTTTGTTTTTTTATTAAAATAATTTCAGGCTTACAAAAACCTTCCGCCGCACTTGACCCGACCTCTTACATTTGACATGATTGGCAAGAGTTCTCAGATGTTTCATCTCTGCCCTGCCTTGTAACCGCAGAGAGCAGAGGGTTGCTTAACAAAAATGTGAGGGATATGAAAAGATTGAAAAAATACTTTTACATTTAATTCACCTGCGAGTGCATGTCTGCTGTGTGCAGGGCAGTGTGACAGGCGGTGAGAGGTCTTGGGTGGAGGGGAAGGGCAAGGAGCCAGCTGGTGATGGAGTTTGCCAGAATTCTTGTGGAGTGTTATTTTGTGGTGCCCAGTCCAGCCCACTCCACTGATCTCTTGTCAGTTCCTGCAGGAATTGCTCCCTGAGCTTCCCAGCAGCAAGTGCCAGAAGTTTCTGTTAGGCCTCGCACGAGTGTTCATTTTGTTTTGTTTTCAGCAATCATTTAAAAACATTAAATCTGCCCTGGCTGGTGTGGCTCAGTTGGTTGATCTCCACCCCATGCACCGAAAGCTCGCCGGTTCCATTCCCAGTCAGGGTGCAGGCTCAGGTTGCAGGCTGGATCCCCAGTTGGGGGGTGTGGGGTAAGCAGCCAATCGATGTTTCTCACATTGATATTTCTCTCTCTCTCTCTCTCTGAAAAAAAATCAATAAAAATATTTTTAAAACATAAAAATAAAAACAGTAAAATCTCCCATAATCTAGGTTTCCAGTTTATCCGGAAAAAAGTCTGAAGATCTGACAGCACAGGGCCTGCTTTCCTACCTTGAACTGAGCAGTGGTCGCCCCTCTTCCCTAGGGCATCACCTCTCCCTGTTGTAGTACTTACCCCTGGCCCTCTTTTGACTTAGTGGTCACTGTGCAGTGGGTTGGAGGAGATGATGGATAGTCTGCAATCGGCTGTCTCTCCAAGTTCCTTTCTCCCCAGCTATTCGTTTACTGCGCTGTGAACACCGGCGACCTGGGGACATGAGACCCAGGTTGGAAATCATCCTATTGGAATGCACGAGCTTTCCGGTTGGCTGCGGCTCACCACCCAGGAACGCCTCCTCCTCTGCCATGCCCAGTTATTCTGATGCCCAGGTCGAGTTCACCTTTGTGTACAGAGCTGAGGGCTTCGCTAGCTTGTTATATTTTTGTTTGTTTTTCAGATTGGGGATTTTCTTGGGGAAGAATGTGTCTTTTTCCTGTCCCTTAACTTCAATTTTCATGCCTCCACTGTTGCCTCAGATTGTAAACTCCAGGTCATTCTTGGGGAAAAGTTGCTAGGGAAAAAAAAAGGGTACAATCCTAACTCTGTACATGACGATACGAGGGCAGAGTTGGAAATTGGTCGTTTCTGTATCGTCTTGTCCCAGTGGGAGATATCAGGGGCCCCTCTAGACACCAGGTGGATGACTTCTAGCAGCACAAACTGTTACTATGTCTTATTGTCCCACCCTGTCTGGTTGGGAGACCAGAGTAAATCCCTGTGACCTGGAGTAGTGAACACCTGAGTGGGCGTGCTAGCTCTCTCAGTGACTCACAGGGACTTTAAGTAAATCACTTAAGCTTTCTGAACCTCAGTTTAATCAATGTAAAACGAGGGGCTATAGGACAACCAGGCATGGATCTCGTGGACTCCGGGGACTTCCTTTTCTGTGGCTGCGTCACAGCCGTCACTCATCGATGACTGTATTCCTCCTCACGGAGCCAGGACTCAGCCCGCCTTGCCTCTAACCCAGCTCACAGGGCTGCCACATCTAAAAGATCTCCGGGGTCAACTTCAGCTTTGTTAGTTTAAAAGAATGGGAGCGAGCAAAGCCAGGAGAAGTGAAATGCCTCACAATGGCTGCTTCTGTGATTATGTCATTCTAGTCCTTGGAGGAGAAGACAATGTTAGCTCAAGTTCTAAGACTGACGTTTCACCAGGGCTTTTCCAAGTTCCTTTAGCCCTTTGCCAAGGAGCCAGGGAAGGGGCAGGCCTGCAGGTCTCGTGAACACATGTTGCATCTGTAATTCTACAGCTCCTTTTCTACCCTCAGTGGGGGTTGTCACTGAAAACTTGGGTTCCCAGCACTAATTGTTCTCACTTGTTTTTTTTTAATTTTTTTTATTGATTTCAGAGGAAGGAAGGGAGAGGGAGAGAGAGATGGAAATATCAATGTTGAGAGAGAGTCATTGATCGGCTGCCTCCTGCACAACCCCTGCTGGGCATCGAGCCTGCAACTGGGGCATGTGCCCTGACCGAGGATTGGACCCTGCTGGATCATAGGTCAGTGCTCAACCGCTGAGCCGCACCAGCTGGGTTCTCACCTGCTCTTTAAAGTGACTTTTCAGAAGCATTTCTTGCTGTTTTGGAATCTCTAGCATTAGATGACATTCTCCGCCTCCCAGCAAGGGGCTTAGGTTTTCTTTTTTTGTCTTGTCCTGGCTTTGGGGCATGGTGTGGCCAAGATGGGGAGAGAATTGGAACATCCTGTGGTTCCAAGCTGGCTTCAGATTGTTCAAATGGAACCCCTTCTAACCAGAGAGAAGGCCCAGTACAGATAACTGTTATAATTGATTTTATAAATGGGAAGGCTACCCAGAGGCAGGTGACAGCTTTATTTTTTTACAATAACTCTATTGAGAGATAATTCACATACAATAAAATCCACGCTTTTAAAGTGTACAGTTTATAGTTTTTAGTATACTCACAAGATTGTGTAACCGTCAGTACTAATTTATTCCAGGGAATTTTCATCACCCCAGAAAGAAGCCCTATATCCCTTAGCAGCCACTCCCCACCCTCCCAGTACTCCACTTCCTCCAGACCTAGATAACTGCTAATTATTTTCTGTCTCCATAGATTTGCCTGTACTGGGTGTTTCAGATAAATGGAATCACACAAGTTCTATGCAGTCTTTTATCACTGCCTTCTTTCATTTAGAATAATGTTTTCAATATTTATCCATGTTGTAGCATGTACTGCATTTTTTTATGGCCAAATAATATTTCCATTGTATGGATATACCACATTTTATCTAATCATTTATCAGTTGAGCATTTGGGTTGTTTCTACTTTTTGGCTATTATGAATAATGCTGCTGTGAGCATATATGTACAAGTTTTTGTGTAGACATATGTTTTTCATTTCTCTTGGGTGTACACACCTAAGAGTGGAATCCCTGAGTCACACGGTAACTTTAACCTTATGTGAAAATGCTGTTCTCCAAAGTAGCTGCGCTATTTAAAAAAAAAATCCTACCAACAAAGTATGAGTTCCAGTTTCTCCACACCTTTGCCAACACTTATAATTGTCTTCAATTTTAGCCATTTTAGTGTATGTGAAGTGGTAGATATCTTATTGTGGTTTCGTTTGTGATTCAAGTACTGGCCAAGAGTCCCAACAGGGTGGGGGCTCTGTGTGTTACTGCAAGTTAAAAACACACACCTGATTTTTTTTAAACTCCTAATGTGGAGGAACTCTGCAAAAAAGGTGGTTGTTCAGAGATCAAGAAAAGTATTAATAGCCTGACCTTTCCTTGTACAGGTTTGGAGGCTGTCGTCATCGGAGAAGTTCATGAGAACATTACTCTGCACTGTGGCAACATCTCAGAAACGAGGGGCCTAGTGACCTGGTACCGGAATGACTCGGAGCCAGTCTTCCTCCTGTCCTCAAACTCCAGCTTCCCGCCAGCCAAGCCACGCTTCTCTCTGGTGAATGCTAGCTCCCTGCACATTGAGCTACTGAGCCTGCAGGATGAGGGCAACTACAGCTGCTGGGAGGCCCTGGACGAGACTCGGTGGTTCCAAGTGTGGCTGCAGGTGGCCAGTAAGTGGGGTGGGAGGGCACTGGGACTGGCTGGTGAGGTGCTCAGAGCATTAGACAGGAGGCAAGCTTTGAAGTCAGTGGCCTGGGTCTCATTCTGGGCTCTGCTGCCTGCAAACTGAGTCACCTCTCCCACCTGTGTCTCCTCATCTGCACTATGGGGATAGAAAGAATTCTTGCCTCATAGAATTGCTGTGATGAAAAGATAGCAGTCGACCGATATAAAGTGCTATCAGTAGCTCCTAGCATGATAGTTAGCTGTTACTTTTGGCTTGTTAGCAGTGTCATTTTGCTGTTAATACCATTTTACTGTGCAACAAAGTCAGAGGATAACATAATCGAGTTAGACTGCCCGAGTTCCTACGGCTGTCATTTAGTTCTGTATCATTTTGAGTAAGTAGCTTAATATCCCTGAGCTTCAGTTTTCCTTATGTATTAATTGGGGATAATACATTGCATTATTCAGGTATGTGCTCTTAGGTTATAGTGCTTAGTACGGGGCTTGGAATGAGCTACTGTTACTACTGTGCTTTCCAAAAACAGTCTAGTGTCCGTAAACATGCATGAATTTAGAGCATGCTGTTGGCAAACAACAGCCTGTGGGCCATATCCAGTTTGCTGCCTAGTTTTGTATGGCTACAAACTACCCATATTTTTTTTACATTTTTAAACAGTTGAAAAACATTAAAAGAAGGATAATATTTGTGACCTGTGAAAATTATATGAAATTCAGACTTTAGTGTCCATAAATAAGGTCTTTTTGGAACACAGCCACACTTGTCTATTTACATGTTATCTACGATAGCCTTTGGTGCTACCACAGCCACATTGAGTGTCTGTGACATAGACTGTATGGCCTACAAAGCCTAAAATACTTATTTTCTGTCCCTTTACAGAAGAAGGTTGCCGGTCACTTGTTTAGAGGGACATCGCGTTCTGAATGCAGGCTGTATAGTTTAGTAGAAATACCAGTGTGGACACTTTGCTGCTCCCCAGTTTCCTGATCTGTAAAATGAAGAATTTCTCATTCCTTTATTTAATGTATATTTATTGAGAGCCCGATGCCAGGTACTGGGCCATGGGACAAGCAAGGTCCCCACCAGCCTGGAGCTGATATCCTAGGGGGGCAGACAGACAATTAGCACACAGATGCATTGGGCAGGATCAGATGGGGTGATGTGATTCTCTGAAACACTTTAAAGTTGGGGGGGGAGGGTCAGAGAGGAGTTTTTGGAAGGAATGACATTTAAGCTGAAGGATAAGTAGGAGCCAGTCATACAAAGATAAAAAAGAATGCAATCCAGGCAGAAATTCAACTGGTACGTGCTCAGATAGGGAGAAGGCTGGTAGGATGGGAACCCCGTGTGCGAGAGGGCAGGATGTGTGAGATGTGGGAATATAGCCTGAAGTCCTAGCCCCTGGTAACCGTGAATGCTACCTTATTTGGAAATAAGGTCTTTGCCGATGAAATCAAGTTAAGGTGAGGTCATTCCTTCAAGCAAAGGAACACCAAGGACCAATGGCCCGTACCGGAAGCTAGGGAAGACGCAAGGACAGATTGTCTTCCAAGGGAGTCTGACCCCCCTGACACCTTGATTTTGGACTTCTGGCCTCCAGAACTGTTAGAGAGTCAATTTATGTTGTTCTAAGCCACCTAGTTCACGGTACTTTGTAAGGAGTTGGAATTTTATTCTAGATGCGAGAGAAACTTAAGGAGCTTTTAAGTAAGCAAGGGTGCAGTATCATTTGAATTTCACGTGGAGAATGTAGGTGTGTGGTCTAGAGAAGGACTGATAAAATAAAAACAGGGAACCTATTAGAGGTACAAGATATTGGTGGCCAGAAACTGGGTGGTAGCTGTGGCCTTGGTGAAAATGCACAGGTTCAGAAAAATATTTCTAGGTAGACCAGCAAGACCTGCTAGTGGAGTAGAAGTGGAGATTGAAGGAAAGAGAGGCTTCGGGGATATGTCTGGATTTTTAGATGGTCTCTAAGGTTTATGGATTTGTGAACACAGTGTTTTTTACGTCTGGAGGTGCCATAGAATAATTGCTGAGTGGCCAGGAATGAATGTGGGTGTGTCCAAAAATGTCACCCATCTGTTTGGTTCCCACTGTGATCCCACGGGCAAGTACTGGCAGGCCTCCCTCACTCCAGCTGCCGAACAGTAATTCTTAGTTCCTTCATGTCAGTCTTGTCAATAGAAATCCTCTCTTTGACCACAGAGCAGTAAGGTGGCATTACAGCTTTTTGCGGTTTTTTTTAAGAACGTTGCTCTCTCTAGTTTATGATGACTTTATCTGATGCTGATTGTATTAATCATTGGCTAAATTTATTGGGGGGTGGGTTGGATTAGTTTCATTGTTACCCTGTAGGGAGATAAGTGAAAGACCTTATGATGAAAGTGAACTTACAGTAAAAAAAAAAAAAAAAAAAAATCACTGACTCAGATGGCGCTTTCTATACGCCTGGGCTGGTTCAGCCTGCCTGGATGGGCACCACAATGCGATTTTGTTACCCGTCTCAGGACAAAAAGACTCAGCACTAATGCTGGTTAATTGAATGGTGCCATTGAAGAGTCTTGCCATTCGGATTGGGACTGCCTCTCCTGAGAGTCCAGAAATCCCATCGTCCAGAGCAGTTCAGAGCTGCCATGGTGGTTTCTTTCACCAACTTACCCATCCTCTCCTGGTATCAGATTGGGGTGGGTATAAGGTTCGAACAGCTGTGTGTCTACCCGCAGAAAGGCTGGAAGAATGGGGAAGGTGGCACAGACCTTAACATGTTCCAGTAGACTTCGTGCTTCTCTCAAGATATCATCTCTTACGCCTTGGGGAGCTGAGGGGTCCCGCTAGAGATTAGCCCCGTGAAAGACCGCACTCATGGCACACGGAGCCAGACTCTGTGTCCATTTTTCTCGGGTCAAGCAAGTGTTGAGGGAGGGAGCATTGCAGCCGGTTGGCACAAGAGTCCAAATCCAAGAGCCCCGTTGGATTGAGTTGGGCTTTGGAGGATGGGGGTGCTCCTGTCTACCCAGTAATGTGGCTGACACTCCAGATTTACAAGAGACAGAGTCTCAGGAAAGTCCTGTGGTTCCCGTCCTATTTATACTCATTCTCTGTGGGCGGTGGTGACACTGTGCCTCAGCACATCATAAGGTCCTAGGGAAAGGGACTGTTGGGTACACTGAAGAAAGATCGTTGACCCCCATCTGAAGCTGGATGATCCTTGCCCAGAGTCTTGCCAAGCTCATCAGAAGCAGAGATGGGTGCTTAGATAGGCTGAAGACCTCTGGGTTCCCATTTTTGGGACAGGATCTGCAGTCACCAGGGAGATCGGGAGGCAGTGGGGTTGTATTTCCGTCTATATTGAGTCTCTAAAAGTGATGTCGAAACAGTCTCTAAGTTTTCCCAGGATTTTACCCTCTGTAGAACTATAAATATGCCCACTGCCTAGCAGAGACTACCCAGTGTATTTGTTTGCCATTTTCAAATAAAAATGCTGATAAGAAGAGTAAACATCTGAGGATAACTTTTCCTATTGGTGAGGAACCCATGACACTGAGATGGAATCTCCCTTTTTGTGGTTCCCTGAGAAGCAAATTAACCCTCTGAGACCCTTGACTCGCCAACCTATAGCTGTGAGGAAGGAAAGAAGTGAGTTCCTATGTCAAGAATGACAGCAGAGGAGGGCAGCAGCAGTGGTAGATTGTTCTAGAACAGAAATCAAACTTTTTCTGTAGCGAGCCGGACGATAAATATTTTAGACATTATGGGCCAATGAGGATATTGTATAATACACACATATATGATATATGTGTGTGTGTGTGTGTATATATATATATATACACTTATATAAAAAGAAAGAAAACCAACTTTTACATCACATTTATTGACAAAATTCAAAATATAATAGTAATTGAGTATGTTTTTTTGTAGTACAGGCCTACTAATGAGGAAAATGGAATTATTTCCGGGGGAGATAACATTTCACTTAATTGGGGTTCAAAGCCAGTGTTCTCGCTCATCAAATCAACTGTGGATGTTCATCTGTAAAAACCTTTCTTAGCTTGTGGGCCACACAAAAACAGATAGCAGGCCATCGTCTGCCAAAGCTTGTTCTAGAATCAATCTGCAGGTATACTACTGATGATACACTGATAAACTATTGGTCACATGTCAAACACCAGGCTAAGTGTTCTGCTTACTTTGTCTCATTGGATCCTTCAATAATCCAGTGATAGAAGTTATTACTGTTCTTTTCATTTCATAAAAAAGACAAGAAACTGAGAATGTCAGGGGCGGGTCCTTGCCCAAGGCGGTCTCTTTATAGCCGCCACAGGATTTACACCCAGGTCTGTCTGAATTCAGAGCATAAATTCACAGCTACTAGGCTAAGGCACCCATCCCACAAAGAGTCAAGAATTGAAACTGACAGTGACCACGGCCTTGATAAGAGGTCCAGGCAACTGAGGCACTCCAGCTGGGGCCTTTCATTTGATTTTTGGTTTTAACTCTCCCATGTGCTTCCTTCTCATCTATTCCCTGTATCCAACTCCATTTCTTGCTGAGAACTCTGCTGGTCAAAAGCTCCTCCCAGCCAGTTTCTGGGGGTCCACACTGTCCTTGCCAGGCTTCTGTAGCCCTCCAGACCACAATTTGGAAGTGCCAGGCTGTCCAATCTAACACAACACCTTTACTGGCCCAGGCTTGGCTGCCGGTACTGTGGAGGCACCCTGAGCTTAACTGGGTGTCCGCCAACTGTGGGCACGCCCTCGGACCTGCTGGTCCACATGCCTAACCAACGAGCCAGCAGCAGTGAATGGGACAGTTGAGCACCTCCCAAACCACAGTATAATTCCCCCCCCAGACCCTCTGTGGGAGGTGGCATGAATCTAACAGATTGCTGAAACTGTTAGGAGCCAGCCCCAACCTGGCAAGCATATGGTCAAGAATATTGTCTTCAGAAACCCACAATTTCTAGAGTTATACAATGGCGTTAGACGTAAGTGAAGTAGATGCTGCACTTTGAGGGAAAAGACTTTTCCTCCCCCCAGTAATTTTTTCCACTGGCCTATTTCTGCCCCAAATTTTCTGCAGTCATAAATTTATTCCTTTGGCCAAGCATTGCCCCTCCTAGGTCTTCAGAGGGAGCCTCTGGGAGAGGTAACACACAGAATGACTTTAGTATAAATAGGCATTAGATATATCTTCTCATCAAAGGGGACATGGCATCTTAGTGCACTGGGTACCAACAGTGGGAGGGCATTTCTGGGGGACCAGAAAGAAATTCGGAGAGGTGAGGGGAACGAAGATAAAACCTAGCATTTATCAAGTGCTTTCAACAACGCAGGCATTGTTCCAAGTGCTATATTGTACTAACTCATTTGATCGTCACCATGACCCCATGAAGTGGGTCCTAGCATTACAGATGGACCCATTTCACAGATGAAGAAGTGGAGGCTAAGAGAGGTTAAGTAATTTGCCCTTGTCTTTCGGTGTGAAGTTGTGCTGGGGGTTCTGTGAGAGTCCTGTCTTGTAATATGATCACAACAAAAGTACACAAAGCAAAGTCTGCAGAGGGAAAAGGCACCTGGGGTTAAGTCCAGGGAAAACCAGGAGCGAGCTTCCTAGAGTCCTTCCCAGTGGAGTCACATGGACACGCTTAATTCCTTGAGCAACAAGTTGTGGCAAACGGGTGTGAGATGTTGTCTACCAGGAGTCATTAGAGACTCTGCACCCTGAGTTTTTATTGGGGGCCTAGCACGTACCCAAATTCTAGACTCTCAGAAGGAAAGCAGGGGTGCAGCATGAACACGCTGTCTGTACCAACGGTTTAGGCACAGTGAGCCCCACTCTTATCAGTTCTGGGAATGGTGGGAAACCCCCTGACATCCAAGTTCCCAGTTACCGGTCAAGGCCAACCTCAGCCTCCCAAGCCGGCCTTTGTAAGGAAGGCAGACTCGGGCCTGCTGTGTTAACTGTTTAGTGCACAGACCTCCTTGCCACTCACCAGTCTTTTGAAAAGGAACAATTTGCATTTTCTTTTTTCTGTAAGGATCGATCCCCTTGATAAATCAGACGTAAGGGCTTAGGATTAACTGAGAGCATGTGTAAGGGCACTTAGCGTAGCATCTGTCATAAAGGAAGCATTTGATAGATATAGTCATCCTTACTGGCTGCTTCCTGATCATCTGTGAGACTGTTAGAGCTGGTAAGGGGCTCAAATGAACTGTTCAGCCTTCCCCATCCCCTCTGTCATTCCCAGGTGGCCCCTACCAGGTCGAAGCCAACATCTCCACCACCGGCGTGCTCCCCAATGGCACCCTCTATGCGACCAAAGGCTCCCAGGTGGACTTCAGCTGCACCAGCAGCTCCAGGCCTCCCCCCATGATTGAGTGGTGGTTCCAGGCCCCGGATTCCAGGACCGAGCTCTTTGGAAACAACCTGACGATCAGCAGCTTCATGCTGCTGCTGATGTCACAAAACCTCCAAGGGAACTACACCTGCTTGGCGAAGAACATGCTCAGCGGGAGACAGCGAAAGGTGACCAACGAGCTCCTGGTCTACTGTGCGTAAGAAGCACTCCCCTCCCCCACTGCCTCGCCTCGGCCCTTTGTGAACGACGTGTTTGTGCCCCTTCCTTTTGTCTACAAAGGCTTGCCCGCTGCATGGGTCCTAACATGCTTCTGCAACTCCCTCAACACTCACGTACACACCCAGGGCTGCATGTCAGAGAGAGGGAGTCACCTCTTCTAGAAGGTTGCTGCTAAGTAAGGTACAAGAGAGACCTTGTGAGACACAGAGGGAAATTAATGCTGAGCTTATTGCTTGTTTGTTTTTTTTTTAATGGAGATGAAAGTACGTAACATTAACCGTTACAAAATGTGTAACTGGCATTTAGCACACTGAGAGTGTTGTGCGGCATCACCTCTGTGTAGTTCCAAAACATTTCCATCACCCCAAATGGAGATCCCGTATCCATTGAGCAGACATTCCCATCCCCTCTTCCCCCCCAGTCCCATCAGTTTGCCTTCTATTTCTATGCATTTCCATGCATTTGCCTCTTCTGGACATTTTGTACAAATGGAATCACACATTATGTGCCCCACTGTGACCGGCTTTTTTCGCTGAGCATCGAGTTTACCAGGTTCACCCATGTTGTAGCATGAGTCAGGACTTCATTCCTTTTTCTGGCTGCATAATACTCCATTGTGTGGATGGACTACAATTTGTGCGTTCATTCACCTGTCCTCACGCATTCTCTTCCTGAGCCCTGGGCCCTCTAGCACTGTTAGGAACCAGCAGTTCATAAACCAGTACACAGATTTCTTGGACAGAAACAACTGTAGAGGTGCAGAGAGTACTCACACTCCCTGCTAATGGAAGGGAGCATCCAAACAAGCTAGTGGGCAGGGTAGTGACACACTACTGATTCTTGCGTTATGCAGAGCCTTTGTAAGTCTCTGTTTTCTCTATCTTAAGTGGCATTTATTGTATGTAAAGTCATACATGCTTGTCGTGGGAAACACAGATTAGTAGATCACTTATACTCCAACCATCATTTTGGTATATTTCCAATATTTTTTCTTGTAGATGCCACCAATCTACCCGTTAGTATAAGATCCAAATTTATTTCTACTTATGTGTATTGTAGAAAATATATGATAATACACATGTGTAATATAATACGCATATGTAATATATGTAAATTGATATATAGTTATTAGCACATGGATTACATTGGATTTATGGATTTGTAACTTGTTAAAATTTTGTGTTTTTAGTAATACATGCATTTGGTAAAAAGGAAGTCTCTGTTGAGGGTGGGAGTGAGTAAGTCCCACCTGTAACTCCCTCTGGGGGCCAAAACTGCCCAGTAGAGTTTTCTGTGGTGGTGGAAGTGTTCCATTCTGTGTAGACTTGTGCAGCAGCCACCTACCACATGTGGCACTGAGCACTTGTGATGTGGGGAGTGTGATGGAGGAACTAAATCGGTAGTTTTATTTTATTAATTTAAACTTCAGTAGCCACACGAAGTTAGTGAGAAACACAAAGATAAATCAGTCCCACGCCCTGAGATATTGAACACCTAGCAGAGGGAACCTGACTATTGTCAGGCACTGATTTGTGCTGGGAGCTATCTCAAGGTACACTACCTGGGGTTGAAGTTTCTCTGATCCTCTGGTTCTTAGTCCTTAGAACCAGCCCAATGCCGGATCTTGGAGTCTGTGATTAAGCCCATGCTTTCCTCTGGTGTTCTGCAGCTCCCCCTTCATCAGACCTTGAGTGCTGGGCAGAGATGTCACCAAGATTGTTCATGCTGCAGCTCACCTGTCGCTGGGACGGGGGCTACCCAGACCCTAACTTCCTGTGGACAGAAGAGCCAGGAGGTGTGGTCGTGGGGTCGTCAAAGTTGGGAGTGGAGATGCTGAACCGGTCCCAGCTGTCAGATGGCAAGACGTTCAAGTGTGTGGGGAGCCACATAGTGGGGCCGCAGTCAGGAGCCAGCTGTGTGGTACAGATCCGTGAGTCTGGCTTACCTTGTCCTGGGGTTGGGGTCTACTCGCTTTCTTCTGGGAGAACCATTTGAAAGAAGGTCTGGGAAAGAAATCCAAGGATGTCAGAATGAACCGAATTCCTTCCCTTTCTTCCTTTCTTTTGCTTTATGTTTCCTTCCTTTCAAACTTGGAAGATACTTAACCAAGTTTTTTGGTCCTAGTCCGCGCTGTTCTTCACGTCACAAATATTAATTAAGCACCTGCTGTGCACCAGGCACGGTTTCTAGGTGCTGGCAATGGAGCAGTGAACAAGACTGACAAGGTTCTTTTATTATCTATCTCCTGTTATATAACAAATTGCCCCCAAACTTAATGGCTTAAAACAACAGATCATTTATTATTTCACGATTTCTGTGGGCCAGGAATTCAGAGAGGGCACAGTGGGGCTGGTTTGTCTTGGTTTCACCATGCCTGGGGTCTCTGCTGCAAGACTTGGCTGGGGGAGCTGAAATCATCTGAAGGATCCACTTCCGAGGTGCTCACGCTCACACCTGGCAAGTCGCTTCCTCTCCAGGGGGACTCTCCACAGGGCTACTTGAGTGTCTCCACAACATGGCAGCTGGCTTCCCCTAGAGCAAGTGCTGCAAGAGGGAGTAAGCCAGGTAGATGCACTCCTTTTTATGACCTAGCCTCTTAAGCGAAACTCTTTGAATGTGTACAGGTGCCATGCCAACTGGGTGGGTGACTCAGCTTTTTGAGTGGTGCATGCTGTGTTTGTCAAAAATGTGTTTATGTACATGATCTTTGGGAGTTGTGGGGAATAACCAAATTGTTTGTTTTGCTTTTAATAAAGGGTGAGGGGCCACTTCTCCAACTTTGGTTTGGGGGCTTTAAGAGACAAACATACTGAGGCTTGTTACTGCTGCTGGCTTGGTGACCCCAAAGGAAATTCAGGTTAACCACAGGCAGAGGAAGGTGTGATTTAGCAACATAGGGGGGAACCTGAGAATTGATCCAAGAAGGGGTGCAACATGTGAGTGTCCTGAGCAAACCTAAGTTTGGGGGATTCTCTTTTGTTGACCTGACCTACAGAGAGAGGTTTTAGTCTGTTCCACCCCCACCCCTTTGCCCCCTGCCCTCTACCCAGGACACCAGCCATGAAACCCTAGATTCTCTCTTGGAACAACTGCCAAGGGAAAGTGTGTAGTTTCACTCTCCCGGGCGGATACCCAACATGCCACTCTGTATCTCTCAGCTGCCGAAAATACGGTCTTTATAACCCACAAGATGAAGTTGTCACCCTTCCCAGGAGGGTGTGCATTTTGGGAAAAGGCTTCTTGTGTGGAGAAAACAAATGGATCACTATGGTCAACCTTATAACTCCCCATGTCCTGCTTAATCAGACCTCAAGGCCACAGGGACATCCCATGCATTTCTAGGACAGAACTGGGATAGGCAGAGTAATGGTCCCCCCAGAGATATCTATTTCCTAATCCATAGAATCTGTAAATATGTTAACCTTCCTTGGCAAAAGAGACCTTGCAGATGTGATGAAGGACTTGAGATGGAGAGATTGTCCTGGATTATCTGGGTGGGCCCAATGTTATCACAAGAATCCTTATAAAAGGGAGGTTGGAGGGTCAAACTCAGTTGTAGGTGATGTGACAGCAGATGCAAAAGGTTGGAGTGATGCAAAGCAGGGCCCACAAGCCAAGGAATGCAGGTGGCTTCGGGAAGCTGGAAAAGCAAGGAAATGGCTTTTCCCCTAGAGCCTCCAGAAGGAACCAGCTCTGCCAACACCTTGCTTTTAGCCCGATAAGATCATTTTGGGCTTCTGACCCTCAGACCTATAAAAGGATACATTTCTGTTGTTTTAAGCCACTAAGTTCAAAGCCGTTTGTTACAGCAGCGAAATGGAAATAATGGCAGGGTTGTTGTGAGAACTAACTGGGTTCATATGTACAAAAGTGCCCAGCCCATCATCAGTGCTCAGTAAATGTCAGTAGTATAAATGACCGGGTATGGTGCAGAAGTTCCTGGAGTTGCTTCCTTAGGAAGGAAACAATATTCTTAAAAATCTCCGGCCACGGCTTGAATCTTCTTAAGCATTTGTCTTTCTTTACCTCCTTCTGTCACCAGGGAGCCCCTTCCTTCTCTCTGAGCCCATGAAGACTTGCTTCGTGGGGGGCAATGTGACACTCACCTGCCAGGTGTCAGGAGCCTACCCCTCTGCCAAGATCCTGTGGCTGAGGAACCTCACCCAGCCGGAGGTGGCCATCCAGCCCAACAACCACTATGTCATCACCCAGAATGACCAGACCTCCACCCTGACCATCCAGAACTGCTCCCAGGACCTGGATGAGGGCTACTACGTCTGCCGGGCCGAGAACCCCGTGGGGGTGAGGGAAGTGGACATCTGGCTGAGCGTGAAAGGTGAGTGACAGAAGTGGCCCCAAATGAGGAGGTTTGAGAACTCTTCAGAGGACCTGGCACCAGCACGGGGACAGCTTGGTGCTTCTCCGCAGGTGGGTCATGCCATCTGGGAGAAGGCATGTCTGCTTGCCTGTGGCTTGACAAGATGGATGGGACAAATTCATGGCCAGTCAGTCCTAAAGCTCTAATATTTGCATAGGGATAAAAATTACTTAATCTCTGCTGTATACCAAAGGATATCTATGTATGAAAAAAACATAAATATGAAATATATAAAAATAAATATGTAATGTAAGTTGTGAAGCATCATAGCAAAAGGAACACCCAAGAAACTATATCCCACGTGATACAGAAGAAGGCCTGTAGGGACTGTGGTGGCCAGATTTAGAAAACAACATAGAAACTAATAAAATGGGATGCCCGCTTAATTGGCATTTCAGGAAAAAAAAAAAGAATAGCTTTTAAGTAGTATAAGTATGTCCCAAATATTGCACAAGGCATACTGATTCTAGAAGATTATTTGTTGTTTATCGGAATCCAGATTTAACTGGGTATCCTGTATTTTATCTTGGAACCCTACCTATAGGCTCATTTTTAGTATCATTCTGGCCTCCTAGAAAAGATAACCCCTATCCTGAATTTTGTCTTATTTAAGAAAAAATGTTGCTGCATACGTACACACTTCTAAATAATACGCTGTTTGTTTTTGTCTTTTTGAGTTTTAAAAAATGACAGTTACCATGCAAACGTCGTCTTTTGTGACTTGCTTTTTTCCCTGTACATTTTGTTTCATGGATTTATCCACGCCGACGTGTGTAATTACACTTTGTACCGCTTCACCTGCTGTATAACTCTCCACTGTGTCACTATTACACAACCAGGTCACTGTTTTTCCTGCTGATGGACGTTTGTGTGGTTTCTAACTTTTTTGTTTTGATAAACAGCGTTGCCATGAAAATATTTTACCCAGCTCCTGTGTGTACATATACACTGGGTCCCCCGGCAAATATTTCTCTAGGATACGTAAAGGAGTAGAGATGAAGGGTTACAGGTTACTTGCATTTCCATCCTATGGGATAACCAAGTCCTCTTACAACACGATTACACCAGTTTCCATTTGTTACAGTCGTGTAGGAGCATCTTTGCTCCATGTTTTCACCAGCAGGCTTTAGGATTTTTGTTCACCACCGTGGTTCTAATTTGAGTTTCTCTAATTACTCAGAAGATTGAGTATTATTTTATGTTTATTTGCTACTTGTATTTCTTCTTCTGTGCAACTCATACATATTTGTATCTTTTGATATCTTACCCTTTCTTAGAGATGTGGAGGCATTCTCCAGGAATCCCGCATACCGATTCCATGTTAGTTTTAGGTTACAGGTATCTTCTTGATGGTCTTTTTCACTTTCTTTATGGTATCTTTTGATTAGCAAACATTCCTACTTTAATGCAGTTGATTTTATGAATTTCTTCTTATATCATTAGCAATTTTTGTCTTAAAAATCCTTAACTATCCCACAGCCACAAAAGACAGTTAATGTTTTAATGGTTTGCCTTTCACAATTAAATCTTTACTCCATCTGGAGCTGATTTTTATGAATGGTGTGAGGCCAGGATCAAGTTTTTCTCCCCCTTTTCCCCAATTTGGATAACCATTTATTCCAGCGCCATTTTTCAAATAGTTCCTCTTTTTACTCACTAAGCTGTCATATATCAGCTTTCCTTTCACGTGCGGGCCTGATATTGGATTTTCTAGTCTGTTCCATTGATCACTGTTTATTGTGGCATCAATAACTCACTCATAATTACTGTGGCCTTACAAGGTCTTAATGTGTGGTAGACACGTAGGGATTTTAACTTTCCAGTGTTCTTTTATGTCACATGCTTCACTTGGTTCCCACGCGCTGTCCGCGGTAGGCAGGGGATTTATTTACCCTGCTTTACAGATGGGTCACATGCCTTGCCCAACACCATGAAACCAAGATAAGACTAGGACCAGACAGAGGAGGGGCGGCATTGCTCTCCCTCTCCTAGCCCCGTGCCTGTCAGGTGCAGGAGTCAACGGTGTGATTTGTCTCTGCAGAACCTTTAAACATCGTGGGAATTGTGGGAACCGTCGTGAGCCTCCTTCTGCTGGGACTGGCCATCATCTCTGGGCTTATGTTATATTACAGCCCTGTCTTCTGCTGGAAATGTAAGGACTTCTGGGGTCCTTTCTCTTCTCCTTCAGGCCTTTTGAAAGGGTGTGGTTGGGGGAAGGAGGCCCCTGGTATGCTCCCACCTGGAGTCCCCATTCTGTAGGCTTCTTCGTTGGGTCCAGATGTGCAGAAATGAAGCCCCCGAGTACCACTCCAGAGTACCCTGTCACCTCTCCTGTGGGGTCGGGTTTCTCACCATCTTCTCTTTCGTAGATTTGACATTGACTAAAAACTTTTGTGAGGCTGCAGTGGATGTTATTTGATACTAATTTTTTTTTTTTTCCTTTCCCTCTTTAGTAGGAAACACTATCAGGTGAGTGTTCCCTAGACTCAAGCCAAAAACCCATTTCCACTGCTGTTTTGTTTGCTTTCACATAAGAACAATCACGGCGACTACCATTGAGGACCAACCATTGCCAACCCTGGGGGGTGGGGGGGGCGCTTCCTTAGGCACTGTTTAGAAATTCTTTCATAAACCCTTTGGGGTGGGGGTGGCATCCCCATTTCCAAGAGAGAGGCTCAGCGGAGTAACTCCTGCACTGGTCCAGGAAGTAAGGGGCAGTGCTGGCAGGCGGACCTCGGCCCCACTGGTTCCAAAGTCTGCGCTCTCTTTACAGTGCAGGACTCAGGGTGGGGCGCATGGCCGGGCTGTCACTGAGGCGTAAAGACAGTGTATAGTCCGTGCGAGCCCAGTTATTCATGCATTTATTTTACCTAGTTTTCTAAAAAGAGCTAAGAGGAAGAGTAAGTCATAGTCTCGTGGCGTGTTTGGGAAAACTAGTCGGAGCAATGCCTTGGAGCCCCCCCAAAAGGAAACCGCAGGAGGGGCAGAGAAACTAAGCAGAACTTGTGCATTTTATCCCCTAAGGAGATTCTGGGTGGGGGCAAGAGCTCTTTGTTTCTCTTAACCCATTAATAACCGTGGGATATCACTGTCCTCAGATCACCACTCATAATGCGGGGATATTATTGTTTGGGACCCTTTCTTACTGCGATGTGTTTCAGGACCATTCTCCCAGGGAGGCTGTCCGTTTCCCAGGTTTATTTCTCACAGGAGGTAGCAGCGAGGCCTGGTGGGAACAGGCTTTGGAATTAAGGGACCTAGGTTCAAATTGCAGTTCTGCTGTCCCCAAGGCCCTGCGCTCATGGAAAAATCCCTGACCTTCTCTGAGCCTTTGCCTCCTCTCCTTCCCAGAGGGAGACCGTCAGGGTTAAATGAGAATGTGTTGCTCCTGGGATGGCCGCTGGCCTGTGGCATTTCATTCTCTCTTCCTTTAGAAATGTAGTCGGACTGGGTGGGCAAAGCCAGCAACAAACCAAGAGCAATGAAATGCTAACCCGCTGGGGGCACGGACTCCACATGCAACGACAGCTCAGGGCTTCGGGGGGGGGGGAAGGAGAGGACTGTCCCTGGGCCTCAGATACTGAGGAAGGGGAGGAATTTCAGGTAGCGGAGCAGAAATAGGGCATTTCGGGAAAGGAACAGAGCATTGGTGCGCCCGGGGTGAGGGGAACTAAAACGTCAGGTGCCTGGGACAATGAGGTCACCCTCCCCAGGAGCAGGGGCAGGATGGTAAAGCTGACCCAGGACAGGATAAGCTTATCTGCAGCAATCTGTGGCTGTCTCTCTCTCTCTCTCAGAGAGAGGGGTTACAATTGCACTGTCACCTCGTGACTTCACCAAGCCGAATGCAGGAAGAGTTTTCTGCGTTGCCAAAGGGGTTGCAAAGAATCTAGTGTTTCTTATTCGGTGAGGGCTGGTGTTGGAAAAAAAAAAACACACAAAAAAACAGGGGCATCTTTCTGATTATTTCTCCCCCTTTGGCAATTTAGGGGACAGGACATGGGTGATGTCATAGTTTTGGTGGATGATGAAGAGGAGGAAGAGGCGGCAGAGGAGGAAGAGGAGCCGGAGGAAGAAGAGGAAGCCAGTGAAGGCGAGGAGTGGCCAAAAGAAATACACAAGCACGGCCACATCCACAGGGTGACTGCGCTGGTGAACGGGAACGTAGACTGGACGGCCAGCGGGCTCCAGGCTCTGCAGGGTAAGCCCTTGTTTCTTAGAAGCACCCCCACTAGGTTGCCGTGAGCTTCCCGGTAGAAAGCCTCTAAGTGGTTTTTGTTTTTGTTTTTAATGTATTTTAATTGATTTCAGAGAGGAAGGGAGAGAGAGAGAGAAACATCAATGATGAGAGAGTCATTGATCGGTTGCCCCCTGCACGCCCCCACTGGGGATCGAGCCCTCAGCCTGGGCATGGGCCCTGACCGGGAATCAAACCCCGATTGCCTGGATCCTAGGTTGATGCTCAACTGCTGAGCCACGCCCGGCCGGGCTAAGTGGTTTTTTAAAGGCTGGAGAAGATAAAGTTTAACTGGGAAGCTGAGAATCTGTTACCCACAGGGCAGTTGACAAACATTCACCAAGGGCCTGCTCTGGGAAAGGCACTGCTGGACAGCAGGAAGGACAGACCAGGGATACCTGCATGCAGGGAGCTTTACGAGACCAGCCAGATGAACAGGCTAAGATGTGGGGAAACTGAAAACGGAGGCAAGATGGAACTTGGGTGGGAGGGGAGCTGTCGCAGGAGGAATTTGATTAATCGCCCGGTGAATGGTGTGTTTAAAAATGACAGGACCTCAGGAGAAAGACGAGAGCTTTGAGGGGGGTGCCTTGGTCAGGAGAAGCTTAATGGGATTAGTGGGACATGAGGCAAGTCTTCCAGGACAGTCAAGTTTGAATAAGCCAGGAGAGGGGACGTTCCAGGGGAGGGGAGTGGCACCAGCCACGGGCATGGAGGGTGGACAGGGTCAAGCACGTCTAGAGGATTCTGAGCGGAAAGAGCAGCTGAGAGGGGGGCACACCCCCTGCCTCACCTGCTCCTCCATGAAATCGATCCTGAGGCTTACCCGTCAAGGACTAGAAATCAAGATGATTGGAGACGGGTGGAAACAGGGTCACCTCTACTGACATCACTGAGAATTGGATCTCCTTTTCCCTCCTGTACAGATGACAGCAGTGAGCAGCCGAGTGACATCGTTCAAGAAGCAGACAGGCCAGT
This sequence comes from Miniopterus natalensis, assembly GCF_054644295.1. Lineage (NCBI taxonomy): Eukaryota > Metazoa > Chordata > Mammalia > Chiroptera > Miniopteridae > Miniopterus > Miniopterus natalensis. Next base: position 21,511,009 of record NC_142100.1, read on the forward strand.
TTGAAAAGGAGGGCTGTCCGTGATCCTGTCTGAAGAGCTTGGGAAGCTACATCCAGGATGAGCTTTTCATTTCGCTTTGACTTGACTTGACTTGCACCCCTGCCGGGAGGGCTTAACACGGTTTGGGGCTGTCAGCAAACACACACGCGCACACGCGCGCGCACACACACACACACACACACACACACTTCCATTTTTTTAAAATATTGGTTTTATTTGCTGTAACTCTTCTTGATGATGTTAAAAGGCTTTGGGAACAGGCAGTGTGTGGGGGAAGAGCTGCCTTTGGCATCTGAGGTGCCCTTTTCGCTGTGACTCCTGGCTTTACCCAGGTTGACTGATGCTGATTTTGGGGGGAGCAGAAGTGGGTGGAGGCACTTGGCCTCAGTGCCCTTTGCCACTGTTAAAGGTCTGTAACCAGCTTACCTCAGCACACAAGGGTCTAGTGCGGGGTGATAGGGACACTTCCTATCACTGCCCAGGTGAGCCAAGGAACCAGGTAAATGTCAGCTCACTGGAAAAGGTGGGGTGTCAGCTACTGATGCTACCCAGAGGGAGGCAGTGTGGTTCAGGTGTTTGGAGTCAGAAACACCCAGGCTTGATTCTGGGCCCTGCTACTGACTTGTTCCATGGGCTTGGGCAGGTTGCTTTACCTCTCCCCTGGGCCTCAATTTTCTCATCTATAAAATAGGTGAAATCACACCTACCTTACAGGGGTATGGTGAGGACTTTGGGATGGGAAAGGGCCTAGGAGGTGCTCAAGAGAAGTTCATTACCTTCTCCTTTGCCTTCCCTAGTGGAAGAAAAAGCTGTAAGTTGCCAGCTGCTGCCTGGACCCTTCTTTGTAGAATGGTTTCAGACGAGGGCATTATCAGAGCTCTCCTGACGATTTTTTGCTTCCCTGGAAATGTAATTCTTTTCGAAAGAGGTAGGGGCCCATAAGAGAAAGTGCCTTTCATTAAAACCTCACATTTTGCAAAGCTTCGTATTTATACAAAAGCCTCTTACATAATACACTATTAGCTTTCAGCCTTTCCCATTCTTTCTCCTGTGACTTTGAGAGAAGGCAGGAGAAATGTTTTGTAAGGGAGTATCTGGTGAGAAGTACTCCTTGGGCATACCAGTTCACCTGGCCTCGGTTTCCCCATCTCTGAAATGGGAATGGGAAAACTTGTTTCCTTTCTCTCTTTAAGGATGTTATGAAGATACACTGATCAATGATGCTAAGTTTCAAATGCAAATAACGTGATGAGTTTAAGCTGCTAATGCTTCCAGTAGAAACTGTACAGTTTAGAGATATTTCCCCCCTGATTTTATTCAAATCTCTTAAATGTCAGGGGCCTTATAAAGGTGCAAAGGGTATGTGCTAAGCCTAAAAATCTGACTTGAATTTGCATTCTTTAATGTTGCACATTCTGCTCTGCTGGGCAAGACCTAGAGCTTAAAGGGGAACTTCCCTTCTTCAAGTAACAGGGACTGGGACTCCTAGGATGAGGCACTGGGTTATCTGCAGGGTTGCCCTGCAGGTGTCCTTGGGCTTGGTCTGTTTGTTTGATTCAAGGGGCTAAACTGAGCAAGTCACTAGAAGTGAGTCCCATCCCCAGCTCAGAACACTGGGGAGCTCAGGCGCGGGCTGCAAATCTGTACCCCTCAGGAACAGCTGTGAACTGCACTGTCATTGTTGGGCTGGGTCTTTTGCCGCGTGGTACCTCGTGTATGTAACCACTCTAACCAGTCTAAGTTAGCGTCATCTACAGAACAGGCTACTCAGACAGGTTGCTTTTCCTTTAGAATCTCCGATGAATTCCATTCCTGAATCTGAGTGTCTACTATGCAGAGGCAACAATATTTTTTACAAAGAAACTGTAGGAAGAAATTCCCTAGCTGGGAAGACAGGATGATTCAAGATCACTGAGATGTTCCTACAATTTCCTCTTCTCTTGCGCATACCCGATAGGTAGGAAATCTTTGAGGCAGAGTTTTTCCACTAGCAAATGGGAGCTTCAAGGTCTTGGTGCCAAACACTATAAACCCTTGACTAGTTGAGCTGTGACCACTGTCACTTATGTCTCAGCACTGTGTACACATTAATATGATGGGGTCAGTTAAGACCCCAGGTACCGGGGGAGGGGGGTTCAAGTTTTAAGGATTTTTAAAGAATTAGGGCTTTTTTTTCTTTTAAGATGACCCATCCCCAAATCCACAAGGCTGTTGACAATGGGTTACAGACTGTGTGGCAAAGTCCAGGTTGTTGCATTATGCTTTACATACATTCTTATCTGAATGTATTGTGAACTCACAGGCCAGATCTCCTTATCAGAACCAGGAAGATAAATATTTCAGGGCTTTCACAACCGACACTTCCTTTTTACTCAAAACCTGGTGGACACTGGGGAAAGGGCTCCCGCAATTTTGTAGCTTTGATATTAGCTCCAATTCTCACAAGCACATACGGGCCCTATTACTGCAGCAGGAAAACACATGATGGAAAATTTCCATAACCCATGCACTGAAACCTGGAAAATCCTCCTTGCTGGGTAAAAGTTACGATGATGCAATAAGTGCCAACTGGTATTTCTCACCATGGGGCTGGCCAGGACCTGCTGCAAAGAGAAACAAGCAGATCCTCTGCATTATTTACATTGTAATATTTGATGTGAGAGGTGGGTTTGGAGAAATTCATTCTGAGGTTACAATGGATTTTTTTTTTAAAGAAAAAAGATTATGGAATAAAGTTATTTTTAAATAAAAGCTTTAATGTGTTTGATTGAGACCTGACTAGTTAAACAGAAAGATCTGGGGAAATACCGGTTTACCTCCCCCAACTTTTTACCCGCTTTCCCACTATTGGTAACAATACTGTCCTCGCTGCCACATTCTTTCCCACGGCCTGTAGATACTACCCACCCTCAGAGCTGCCGAGACGCCTGCACTTTTTTTTTTTTTTAATTGATTTCAGGGAGAGCGGGGGAGAGAGAAACATCAATGCGAGACATGGGTCGGCTGCCTCTCGCACGCCCCCTACCGGGGATCCAGCCCGCAAGCCTCTGCCGGGATTGGGAATCCAACGTGACCCCGACTCCCAGATCGGCGCCCCGCCACTGAGCCGCCCTGGCCCGGCGCCCCTCGCCTTTCTCAATCCCTGAGAAACTTGTTCCAGTTTTTCCCTCCCTACATACGCCTCTTTTTGCTCTGACCGCAGGCTTTCTAAAGGGCTAGGCGTCAGCAAGGGGCGCACAGAACTGTCCGGCAAGAGGATGTCTATCAGCCTTCCCGTCCCTGTCCTCGGTGGCTTTTCACCGGGCTCGGCTGACTGCCGACCCCGCCATGGCTCACCCTGATTCTCACCGGGCTCTCCCCGCCATGGCTCACCCTGATTCTCACCGGGCTCTCCCCGCCATGGCTCACCCTGATTCTCACCGGGCTCTCCCCGCCATGGCTCACCCCACCCTCCCATCTGAGGTTGCCCAATTCCTTTCCCTTTCCCTGTTCTAGGCCTTTCCTCTTAGGCCTCCCCCACCTTTCTGTTTTATGTTATTATTTTATTTTTTAAATTTTTATTTGTTTTTATTTTATTTATTATTTTATATTTTATTTTAATTTTATTTTATTATTTTTTATTTTTCCCTCCGCGCCGAGCTCCCTGGCCCCCGCAGAGGGCCCACGTTAAGCCCCCTTGCTGTCCATCCGGACCCCGCGTCCTACCTCCGCCTGTCTCCTGGGGGGTCTCCCCCTCGTGCCTCCCATTTAAAGCCGCGCGTGGTGACTCCGAGCGCCCCACTGACCTCCGGCTGTTTTCGCCTGTCCCCCGCCCCCGGCCATGGGGAACCCCTCTCCCGCCCCCTCCCGCCCGGACCCTCCAAGGTCACCCCCACGTCTCCCCAGCGGCTTCTCCACTGTGGGACCCCCGCCACTTCCCACGCCCCCTTTTCTCTGGCGAGCTGCCCCCTCTCACCGCGGCCCAGGTCAGCCTCGGTCCCTCCACCGGCCGCGGGGCTCTGCTTTGTCCGGGGCCCGTTTTCAGGGACAGCCCGGCTGACCTCGGGTCGGGGCTCGGGCCCCCGCGTGGTCCTGCAGCCCCGTCACTCGCCCCGGCGCCCGCTCGGCCGGCCCGGCCCCCCCACTCTCCCGAGCCCGAGCTTCGGTCCCCCGAGCCCCCCGAACCCCGCTGTCTTCAGGTCCTTTTTCAATCAGCCTCCTTCCTACCCGCCCCCCGCCCCGGCTCCCCTGGTCCCACCCCCTTCCGGTTCCCCGCGCCCCGGCTCCCCTCGTTTCCCCTCAGCCCGGCTCCCCGCTGCACCCCACTTTTATTTTTATCAGTATCTCCTTCACCCCTAGCCCCCAAGCACCCCACCCCACCCCCGGTGTTACTACCCCGCCCGCCCTCGTGCTCGGTCTCCCCGACCCCGGTTTCCCATCAGCTCCACTCCTTCCCGCCCGGGTTTTTACCCCCCTCACCCCCTGCTCCCCCCACTTTTACCGGGTCGGCATTCACCAGAGCCGCCCCCCCGTTTTCCCTCAGCGCCGCTCCGCCCCCCCCTCCGGTTCCCCCCAGGTTTTCCCTCAGCGCCGATCTTCCCCCTCCGTCTTCCCACAGCCCCGCTCCCCCCAGCCCCTGGTTCTCCGCGAGCCCCCGGTTCTCCCAGCCCCCCGGTTCTCCCCGAGCCCCGGTTCTCCCAGCCCCCCGGTTCTCCCCGAGCCCCCGTTCTCCCAGCCCCCCCGGTTCTCCCCGAGCCCCCGGTTCTCCCAGCCCCCCCGTTCTCCCCGAGCCCCCGGTTCTCCCAGCCCCCCGGTTCTCCCCGAGCCCCCGTTCTCCCCGAGCCCCCGGTTCTCCCAGCCCCCCGGTTCTCCCCGAGCCCCCGGTTCTCCCAGCCCCCCGGTTCTCCCCGAGCCCCCGTTCTCCCCGAGCCCCCGGTTCTCCCAGCCCCCCGGTTCTCCCCGAGCCCCGGTTCTCCCAGCCCCCGGTTCTCCCCGAGCCCGGGTTCTCCTCAGCCCCGCCCCCGGCGCCGCCCCGCCCGCGGCCGCCCCGCCGGCGCCCCGCCCCGCGTCCCCGCGTCCCCGCCCGCGCCCGCGCCCGCCGCCATGTGACGGGAAGCAGCTGATGGCCTCTCCGGGCGGCGGCGGGCTCGGCGGGGCCGGGACCGGAGCGGGGGCCGGGGCGGGGGCCGGCGCGGGGACGCCATGAGGGCCGGCGGCCCGGGGGGCTGAGGCGCCCGCCGCCTGCCGCGGGCCGCGCGTCCTCCATGGAGGCGGGAGGTGAGTGGCGCGGGGCGCCGGGGGCCAGGCCGGGGCTGCGGGTGGGGTGCGGGCGCGGCGGGCGGCGGCGGGGCGCCGGGCCTGGGCCGGGGGCGCGGGCAGGCGGCGGGGTGCGCGCCGGCGCCCAGCTTTGTTTCACTTTCGCCGTCAGCGGCCGCCCCCGCGTCCCCCCCGGGCCACCGGCAGGACCCGGAGAACGGGCCTCGGCGCGGGGGGCGTGGGGGCGCCGGGGCCCGGCGGGGGCGCGGGGGCGACACCCCGAGGGGCGGGCGCCGGGGGCCGCGCTCGCGGCCTGGGCGGGAGTCGCCTCTGCCCCCTGCAGGCTGCGCCGCCCGGCCCCGGCCCCTGCCCCCCCTGCCCCCCCGGGTGTCAGTTTGTATCTGCAAAATGGGCAAAAAAAAAAACCTGCCTCCGTGGGTGGCCGGGAGCTTCCCGAACTCGCCTCGTCGTAAAAATGGGGTGTGGGGTCCTTGCTTAACCAATAAAAATGAACGCGCCTAAGGGTCCAGGCTAACGTCTGTAAACAGACGCCCCGCGCCCCCCCGGGGAGCCGGGCTCGCGGGGGCGGGTGGGGCCGGATGCGCGGGTCCCCGGTGAGGCGGTGACAGGTTGCGTGTCGGGGACGCCCCTGGCCGAGGGTCACGCTCGCCTCTGTCCCGCTTAATTCACAGCTGTCATCAGAAGTCGGGGAGCGCTGGGTACACTTCAGAGCCAGCCCCCCCCCCGAACTTGGAATCCCCGTGGGAATGGGGGGGGGGCTTGTTCTGCAAAGACAAAACCTCGGGGCGGGGGACGCGTCCCTCCCTCCCTGTGCCTGCGGGCCCCCTCGCCCCCAGACCCCGCCGATGTGCAGATGCGGCGTGTGTTTGGGGTGCATCCTGGGGGCCCCGACCCCTGCGTGCTGCCTCCGCGGGGGACTCCTAGCAGGGCCCGGGCAGCGCGAGCTCCGGGGCCCCGGGATCGTCCCCGCCGCCAGGGTTCCAGCCGGGATGGTGGGTGGGAGGGTTGAAATCCCAGGGTATTCCCTGGGGCGGTGTAACTTTTTAATTTGGGAAATGACATTTCTTTGTTTGCTGGAGCCAGGCATTCAGGAGAAGGTGTAGAGGCAAACTCTTCTCTGCCTTCCCATCTAGATAAGGGCTTTTTTTTTTCTTCCCCTTTCTTTTCAGGGACTGTGTTACCCATAGAATTCTCTTTATAAATGGCCCTTACTGTTGGCCTGAATCTTACGCGAATCTTTTGATAGCTTCCGCTGGCGTTTTCCTCCGCTGCTTATAGTTAAATCTGAAAGCGATCTGTAGCTAGCCAACCTCCCCCCCCCCCTTTTTTTTTTTTTTTAGAAGGAATCTGTTTCCAGTTCTGGGTTTTTTCCTCATGATCGAGGGCTGTGTTTTGGGGTGTGGGCAGAGCTGTTGAGAGCTGCCAAGCTACTGTTTAAAAAAAAAAAAAGCCCGAGAGTTTTACATTCTTTTAAAACTGAATAAAGCCTATTGTCACGAGGTTACAATAGACAACAGTAGATATCTTCAGAGCAGTGGTTAGAATTCATTTATTCATTCAACAGATATTTATTTATTGAGTGTCTGCTGTGTGCCAGGCCCTGGGCAATCAAGGCCAGCGCTGGCCAGTAGAGAAACAATGTGAGCCAGAGCCACATGTATAATTTAAAATGTTCTGGTAGCCACGGAAGAAAAGTGAAACAGGTGAAATTAATTTAAAAACTGTATCTGCATCAGCCCAACTTGACTAACATATCATTTCAACATGTAATTATGATTACTGGTATATTTTAGGGTTTTTTTGTGTTTTTTTGGTATTAAGTCTTCAAGATAAGATGTATATGATATACATAACCTTAATTCGCACTCGCCACATTGTAAATGGTCAGTAGCCACGCGTGGCTAGTGGTTACTGGATTAGACAGCGCAGCCCAAAGCAGCGAACAGATAGACAAGTTTGGGGAAGAGATGGACAATAAATACATAAGAACAGCAAGTGTAATCAAGAAAAGATGGATGAGTGCTAGTTATAAAGAAAATTTAATGGAGTGAGAAGAAAATGACTGGGCCACTTTAGATCCTGAGGCCTGGAAGGGTCCTCAGAAGGTGACATCAGCACCCAGCCCTGAATGACAAGGTGGAGCAGCCAGGCAAAGATCTGGGGCCCCAGGCGGAGTTTTCCAGGCCGATGGGACATCGAATGTAATGATCCCCAGGCAGGAAAAATCAACCAGCTTCCTGCTGCCTGGAGGCCTAGCTTCCATCTCTGCTAAGGCGAGTCTCCTTTCACAGACAAGGCCCATAATAAAATCTTTCCATTCAGCCTGTGTGTCCATCCGCATCCCAGTGTTTAATTAGAAAACCCTCATCTTTTTCACCAAGAAGGGCCACGGCAGGTACAATCCCAGATGAAGCTGAATCCTCTCTGCTCTGGGTTTTTTTAAGTCCTGCACTAATTATGGCTTTCTTTTCCAGCAGCCATGTTTAGTTGGGGCCCAGACTCCCCTTCAGAATTTCCTTAATCCTAGGAATGAAGGAGAGACAGGAGTCACTGAGTTCTTCCTTCTTTTAGCTCCTGGATTTCGGAGCCTGAAATAGCAAGAGATTAAATCCCCAAATCACAGAAATAGAGTGTGAAATCTGGGTACGGCTCATGTTTAAGAAGCATTTCATGTGACCTGTTTGGCATAGGCATCATAATAGTTTAAGGAGCTTTGTTTCATTTATATTTAAAGAGGTATACCGTGTATATTTATTCAACAAATATTTAGTGACTGCCTGTTCTCTGCCGGGAGCTCTGCTAGGAACTGGGGGTAAACACACAAGGTCCCTCCTCCCATGGAGTTGACGTCCTAGCTGGGGAAGATAGTTAATAATCAAATTAGTGGTTGTGCTGTAAAGAAAGGAAAGTAAGGAGCTGTGAAGGAGATTGGCTTGGGGTCAGAGAGGGGCTCTGGAAGTTGTCGTTTAAGCTGAGACCTGAATGAAGAGAAGGTGCCAGCCATGGAGAGGCATTCCTGGAGACACGAATAGCTGGTGCAAAGGCCCTGAGGTTGGAACTAACTGAGCACAGTTAAGGGGTGAGAGGCTAGTGTGCTAGAGCCAGGGCCAGGGAGAGGAGAGAGATGAGCCCAGGTGGGAGGCAAGGCAGGGGCCAGTTTCTGTAGGATTTTGAGGGTAGGGTGAGAAGTTAGTGTTTTATTCTAAGAGTGATTGAAATTGATTTCTCTGGGAGGTAAGGAGAATGGATGGTAGGGCCAGAGTGAGAGCAGCTGGAGGGCTGCTTAGTAAGAGGTGATGTTGCGTAGATTAGAATAGTAGCCATGGAGATGAAGGGCCAAGTTAGGTTTGCCAAGCCTTTTGGAAACAGATTTGATAGAACTTGCTAATGGACTTGGATTGGGAGGTTAAGAAAAGAGGGAAATCAAGGATGACCCCTTTTCAGATCATGTAGAGAGCCTCCACGGTGTCCAAAGGACAGAAGTGAACCAAGTGTAAATATTGTCAGGATGGAACAGAGACATTTTTATCTGGATCAGCTGATGAAAAGGTACCTTCAGGTCAGACAGTGTCATTTAATAGTGTCTACATATGGGGTCTCAGCCTCGGCACTAGTGACATTTTGGGCCAGAAAATTCTCCATGGGGGGACTGACTTGTGTATGGTAGGATGTCTAACAGCACCCATGGCCTCCACCCATTAGATACCAGCAGCACCGCCCCCAGTTGTGACAACAGAAATGTCTCCAGACATTGCCACGTGTCCCCAGGGGACAAAATTACACCCAGTTGAGATCCATTGGGCTACATGTAGGAGGCATTAACAGATCAGGGCTGTGTCACCATGAGAAAATATCTGGAAGAAACTGTTGCCAGATTGCTGCATAACATTAAGAGCCCTGTTTTGGATTTTAAATATGAAGTAAAATATTCTTACCATGCAAATTGTCACATCCAGAGTAATAGGCTCCTACAGACAAATAATGATATAAACAGAAGGATCACACGTGCAAACACAAATTTCTAGGAGGAATCGCCAGGGCCTGTAAAAGCACCAATTTAGACTTGATATTTTAAAACCTAGATTTACATGTAGAACCTCAGGGAATGAATATAAAAGAAGCATCCTTAAATAGCAAAGCCACCGAAAGTTTGATATGATTTATTAAAATTCTATTTAAAGACAGTTTTCAGCAACACACGTATTTTATAAAACATGATATGCCCATGTATTTTCTTATAATGCATATGCTGGAAAGTATTAAAAGTACATGTATAAGTATTATATACATATATGCATCTTTACCGTCTGTTTCGTTGAATCCAAGCTATGGATCATATTGCTATATGTGTCACTGAGAAAAAAATGCTGCCTTTTTAACCATGAAAAGTCATCACTTTTAAGACACATCCTGATTTCTAGGTCAGAATGTGAGAAGACATAAAGATGTGTCCTGTTTAAATTAGTATCCATCTGATAACAGCTATAAAAGGGTCAAAGTCTCGAAACTATGTTAAAATGGAACTTACACATCAGGAAGTGACCTCAGGATGGAAGCCAGTTTTTATATTAGTATGTATCACCATCATAGTGGTCAAAAAATCAGTTCTGAAGCCCTTAACTTAGGAGCTTCATCAGCCATTGAGAACCTTCCACTGCAGTAGAAAAATGAACCAGGGAGCTGCCCTTCGGGTCGATGGAGAAGCACCGGTGAATCCAGCACCTCTTGTTCCCAAGGTGCCATACTAGGCCCAGCGGCCACAAAGGTTAACTCGCCTTGCCATTTTGGAACAAGGGCGCCTACATTCTGGTGAGGCGTGAACGAGAATGAGCGACTCGGGGCGTGACTTGTGTGGCCAGTGCGCGGTGTTCAGGGAGATGTCACGGGTGCTGGAGCCGATGCTGGGGGTGGAAGCCCAGGCTCAGCTGCCTTTCTTGTGTAGGCAGGTGGAACACATTTGAAAGAACTGGGGGAGATGTGATGCGTGTTTTTGTTTTAGCAGGGTACCTGGGGGCAGTTAAAAGGAATCAGGAGAGTCTTGGAAAAAGTTCTGGGCAAAATGGGGTGAAGGTTTAGATGAGAACAGAGGGGAGATGGAGCTGGGAGGCCGTATCCAGTGATCTAGGCAAGAGGAAGCAGGGCAAGTGCTGAACATTTCATTTTAGCTGGGATGTTGGGGAGGATGCTGATGAATTTCAGTTAATCTTTTTTTCACCTCTTTTCCGGTAGCAGGTTCTTTCGAGGAGAATTTAAATACATTTGAAAGCCTCCTAATCTGCACCATCTACCGCATCCTTGCCTGGTCTGGTCCTGATCTGGTCCTCTCTCCTTTCTTCCTCTTTAGGCATTCATAGGAAATGCGACCTCCGTACACTGGGTTTACCCTTCCTTCCAAAGGTTACTGAGTCATGGTTAACCAACAGAGGGGAGTGCCAGAACTGAGTAACCACCGTGGAATGTGGCCTTTGGCTACTGTTACTGCCCCAGGTCACTTAGATGACCATTCCCTCCCAGAATCCCACCCTTTGCCATGGGAGACTGTGGCTTCCTGTGTCTGAGTCAGGGAGGTGGTGAGGGAAATGAGAGTGCTTGTTTGAAGCATGGTGTCTCTTGTCCCAGAGGAACCGCTGCTGCTGGCTGAGCTCAAGCCCGGGCGCCCCCACCAATTTGATTGGAAGTCGAGCTGTGAAACCTGGAGTGTCGCCTTCTCTCCAGATGGCTCCTGGTTCGCTTGGTCTCAAGGACACTGCATTGTCAAGCTGATCCCCTGGCCGCTGGAAGAGCAGTTGTAAGTATTCTCGCACCCAAAGGAACGACGGAGTCCCCCAGGATGAGAAACATGAGTGCTTACCCAAATTACTCCCTACTCTCCCGTGTCCTCCTGCCCAAGAACAGGAGAGGGAAAATGTCAGAAGAGTTGTTGGTCTTTTTGGCCATCCGGGTTGGTGTGAAGTGGCATCTCCTTGTGGTTTTGGTTTGCATTTCCTGGATGGCTACTGATATTTGGCACATTTGTATATCTGCTTTGGAGAATCGTCTATTCAGAGCCTTTGTCCATTTAAAAATTGGGTAATTATTTTTTTGTCATCGACCACGTTGGTTTCTGATATTTTTCTTTCTTTGGGCTGGATAGGTCCCAGTGTCTGATGTCCCAACATTTGCATTCTTCATTTGTCCCAGGGAAACTCTGTCTGTATTTAGCCAACAATTGCTGCAAATCTTCTCTGCCTGAAACTGAGCTAGGGGCTGAGAATCCTAAATAAATCACACAGCCTCTGCCCTGGAGGGTTTCATTTGTTTTGCTTTAGGCATTTCTTATAAATTGCATATTAAATTTACGTTTTTTATATTTAGTCTGAAACTTGTTGCCTTGATAATAGGTAATGCTGATGGGAATTTGCAGAGATGGGTACTTTGTACACTGCTAGGGCCCAGGGGTGTAAATTAGTGCACTCTCTGGAAGGACAGCTGTTTGGCAGTAGGGCATCAAAAACCTTAAAAATGTTCTTCCAGTGATTAGGAATCTCAGAAATGGGGTCATCTATTTACATACACTGATTTTCATCATGAAATTAATTATATAGTAGTTAAAAATCAGAAATAACTTCAAATCTGGCAATGAGGAAATGGTTAAGGACATTGTGGCATTTCCATATATTTTTGCAGCTGTCAGAGATTGTGTGTGTTTTTTTAAATCATGATTTTCAGTTCCTTCTATGGTCAGTTTAATGATAATGCCAAGGTTCATTGTTTATTGATCCACCCACTCTAAATACAGGGGACTTCATACTTGCTCTGATAAAGTGTACCGCGGGCAGGAACTTTCAGGTTTTCTGGCTGAACTTCAGTCTGTCTAATTGCTCATGCATTTGAGATACCATCTGGTAGGTGGCGTGGTGGAAGAACTGTATGTTAGGGACTGAATCTCACTTAGCTTATCTAGGCCTATGTTTCATCACAAGTAGAATGTAAAAGAAGGGGGCGGGTCAAGATGTTTAGTGCACCCCTGAATAGTTCTGTGGGTTCTTTCTCTCTGTTGACTACCCTACTGGTTTGATATACCATCAGGGAAGTAAATGATGGAGCCTCATTAATTGATTGCAACATAGTAAGCGAAGGTGGAAATCAGGGTGTACCAAGCAAAGTGTGTTGGCAAGAAAAGCATTTGTTTCCCTGCTTCTTAGGCATTTTCTAAGCTAGAGATGGGGGGTCTCATCAGGCAGGAGAGCTGCAGATGGATATTCAGGCTTTCAGTTCTGCCCTAGTTCCAAATCTGCAGTGTGCTTTCTTTCTCATGGAAAAAACTGAGTGCATCTTTCCTTCCACTCACCAAAACCTGAGAGAACTTTCTGAGGAAGCGTATGGCTCCCTGCAGCATCTGTGGTCTCGTTACCCCACAAGGCAGGTCACCCCATTGCGGGGCTGCCACAGATGGAACGAGCCAAGGCCAAGATAGGCCTGCTGACTGGGAAGCCTCTTTTACACGAATTCTAAAAAGCAAAGTCAGACCAGAATTCACCAAAGGCCAGTTTGTTCCTAGGACTTTAAAGTCTCAGGTACCCAGGATGAAAGGCTGGTTGACTTGGTGACAGTTTCAGACTTATGAAGAACTTTCTACTCTCCCCAGCATCCCTAAAGGATTTGAAGCCAAAAGCCGAAACAGCAAAAATGATGCGAAAGGGCGAGGCAGCCCAAAGGAGAAGACTCTGGACTGTGGGCAGATTGTTTGGGGTCTGGCCTTCAGCCCGTGGCCATCTCCACCCAGCAGGAAGCTCTGGGCACGCCACCATCCCCAAGTGCCAGATGTCTCTTGCCTGATCCTTGCTACAGGACTCAATGATGGGCAGATCAAGATTTGGGAGGTGCAGACAGGTAAGTCATTTCTGGCTGGTACAAGGTCCTGGAGGCCTGTGTGCATGGTCTAATCAGGAGCTTGGAGGGCCACCAGCTCCCCATGTGGCTGAGGGGTGTCGCTGTGACTAGCAGACCGGGCGCCATCTTTCCCACTGACGGTGCTCCTGCTTCCACTCTAGGGCTCCTGCTTTTGAATCTTTCCGGCCACCAAGATGTTGTGAGAGATCTGAGCTTCACACCCAGTGGCAGTTTGATTTTGGTCTCTGCGTCTCGGGATAAGACTCTTCGCATCTGGGACCTGAATAAACATGGTATGGAGGTTATGGAACTCCTGAGACACTCCTAAAATACTGTATTTGCCCCTTTCTCTACTTTATCAATATCATTTTTACCTGGAATAGTGTTTCTCAATCTTTTTTTTCTATTTTTGCTTCTTTCAGAGCTTTTTCAGACATTTTTTTCCTAATCACTCCACTTCACCCCTTGATGATTTTAATATTGTATATCCATGTACTGAATGCATATTTATGCTTTGTATGTAAAAAAAAAAAAAAAAAATTTTTTTTGACCGTAGAACCAGTTTTTGCCACTGTAGATATCACCTTTATTGAAAATACCATGGTGTGGAATACCTGTTCTCACCGTGGCACTATTGACATTTTGGGCTGGATAGTTCTTTGTTAGGGCGCTACTGTGCTCTCCGCGACGCTGAGCATCGTCGCCGGCCTCTACCCTCTAGATGCCAGTAGCACCCTCTACAGTCGTTGAGAACCAGAATGTCTTGAGACATTGCCCAGTGTCCACATGAAGGGCAAAGTCTCCCCAGACTGAGAACCACTGATCTAGAAGAAGTCATGGGAACCTCCTGTTAGCAACAGCGTTTCTTCGGCAAGTCGAATCCCGGTGGGGAAGAATTCTCTCAGGCTGGAGGAATTCTCTCAGCTTTCACGCAGCTCTGCCTTGAGCAGGATTATGTCCAGGAGTGCAGGTGCTGTTCTTGTTGGATAGCTGAAGAAACCATGACCAACTTTAAAAAAATTAATATATACCCATACATTTATAAATGCATATAAATGACCATGTACATTCTTAGTATGTGTTTTTCCTTTCATTTTGGCTTCACAGCGTCCTCCCCAGGCCTTTCCCTTCTTTGTCCCTCTGCTGATCCCTCCTTAGTCCCCTGTACGCTTGTGACCCGGCTAAGCGGCTTCCGTATTTCTTTCCGTATTTTGCTTATACTTGTATGGCCCTGTTCGGACACTCGCACTCTTAAAAACTTACGGGTTGGGGTCATTATTTCATAAGAATGGAATCACAGTCTTCATATTTTCTCTGAGTCTTATCTTTTTTATTAAAGATAGTCCATGGAAAATCTGCATTCTTAGTTTCATCTGAATTAACAGGGTCTTCCTGTTACATCCTTTATTCACTCATTTCCCTATGGATGGGCATTTTATTTTTCCCCAAAATAGACCTGGAGAGATTACGTGAGTGATCCAGGGTTCTGTGCTAAGTAAACGGGAGCCGGGGTTCAAACCCAAGTTTGCCTGACTCCAGAGCACATGGCCCTAATAATTACACCATTGCTCACCCAGACACCCTGATTGGGTGGAGGCGGGGAGGGTGTGGAGTGGGACCCTTGTGACAAGGGGAAACCATTACAGGGAAAAGAGAAGGTAAACACTCTCAGATTCGGAAGGATGGTTCAAAGTATAATTAAGGTGGTTGGGAGGCATGAAAAGAATGTTCTTTGCTATCAAAGGGTTCTGTGGAACTTGATCTGTGTACACCCTTTGTCCTGACGATCGTGTGGAGTCTGGTGAAACAATAGGTCATGATTTCCCTTGGGTGTTAGAATATTGTATTAATAGATTTCAGATATCTAAATGACAGGTTCTGTCGTATTTCTTTCTCTGCCTTGAAAAGTGGGCGTTGGGACTCCAGTTGCTAGAGAACTCGGTGGATACACTGGGTGGGCGGCCCATCACTCCCAGTTCTCAGCCTTCCTGCTTTGTGGTTCTGAGACAGCTCACCGTCTGCCCCTTTTCTCTGCCAGGTAAACAGATTCAGGTGTTATCGGGCCACCTGCAGTGGGTTTACTGCTGCTCCATCTCCCCGGACTGCAGCATGCTCTGCTCTGCGGCTGGGGAAAAGTCGGTAAGTCTCACACATCAGGTGCCATTTCCTCTGTTGGGTTAGCTCAGCAAGACCTGGGGGTCTGGAGCAGCCAAGTGTCTGAAAACCTGTCTGCACATCAGCCCAACAGAAGGCATGCTGGTGGGCCATGACCTCCTGCATGCAAACCTCCCTTTTCATTTGCACTTTGACATGAACCAAAAGAGGATGTGTTTAAGTAGATCGCTGCCATTATCAGAGGCCTGTTTGTCTTTATAAGTAGTATAGGGGTCCTTTTTAAATTTCTTTTCCCCTTAGAGTCTAAGATTTTAAGAGTTGCAACCCACATATGGATCCAGATTTCGTTTGAACAGTCTAATTTGTATCTACCTAATTAGGATTTCCATTTCAGATCATAAAATGTATGGCTACTTGCTCAACTTTGTCCTGAAATCCTTCCTGTTATTCTAAACCGTATTAGAAACCCAAGAACAGTTTGGGAACAGTGTGTTTGTTTGAATTTTGTATCTGCACGGAGCTGTTTGCTGTGACTGACTTGGGAAAGTTAAGGATTCACTATTTGGTACAGCCCAGGTGGTTAATCATTCATTTGAGGTTTGGAACTATGTGAAAGTGAGTGTTTTTTTAATGGAAAGAAAATAAAATCCTGTTTTTAATGATTCTCAAAAAGGTTTAAAGTGATGAGCTATGTCAGACATACAGTGGTGGGGCCAGTTTCCACGGTCCCATAAACACATGGGTATAAAATGGTGTGGCAGGGTGCCACCACCTTGTTGGTATCCCTGAGATTCACCTGACCCCTATTTTTGGTAATAAATGAAAGGACAAGATGGCCCTTGGCTTAGGTCTTCATCCACTCACACTGCATGTTTGCAAACAGGCTCAGCAGCAGAACTTGGAAGTGCTGGTACATGTTAGCTGGCAGTCTTTCTTGTGCATTCCATTGGTTAGGCGCCTCAGGAATTCAGAACTGTGACTTTATTTAAGCTGTAGAAAAGAAGGGGTGGAGACCTTGGCTTCATCTGGCCATGGGGCCTGAAGTGGGCACTGGTCACACTCTAAGCACTTTGTTTCCACCCCTAACCAGGCACCTGTTACCTTCCACAGGTCTTTCTATGGAGCATGCGGTCCTACACATTAATCCGGAAGCTAGAGGGCCACCAAAGCAGTGTTGTCTCCTGTGACTTCTCCCCTGACTCTGCCTTGCTTGTCACGGCTTCTTATGATACCAACGTGATCATGTGGGACCCTTACACTGGCGAGAGACTGAGGTCACTCCAGTAAGGACCAAATCCCTGCTTACGACTTCCTCGTGGGGTGACTGATGAGAAACCTTGGATTAGACCTGTCCCTTTTAGAGTCTGGGGCA
Organism: Miniopterus natalensis; assembly: GCF_054644295.1. Classification (NCBI taxonomy): domain Eukaryota; kingdom Metazoa; phylum Chordata; class Mammalia; order Chiroptera; family Miniopteridae; genus Miniopterus; species Miniopterus natalensis. The sequence goes on from NC_142100.1 coordinate 21,527,624, forward strand.
TGGGAGGGGGCAACCTGGGGAAGGGACACAGTGGAATTCAGTGCTTGTTCTAAGTGCCTTCAACTCTCCTGCTAGATGAGACTGTACTTCTTTGGATTCAGCCTAAAGAAACCTCAAAGTGACTCTTTTTTTCCATTTACTAATAGCTGTACTAACAAGTTCAGAATGTTCCTCTCATCGAAACTGCTATTTCCAAAATGAATTTTCATGTTCTCACAAATTTGGTCTGTTTTTCTCCTTTATCTCTGTTGTTTTATGAAGCAAATAACAGGTAGTCCTATAATTATCATGCATCTCAGCCTAAAAAAGACTTTCAGTTTGTACTGTGGCCTTAAAGGGAGGGTGACCTACTTTGCATAAGAAAACTAGCACAGGGAGTGTTAGTAACCCTTCAGCCCCCTCCATGAGACACTTGGAGCCTTAGTAAATGCACTTTTTTCCAGTCTTCTTTTCTAGTCCGCAAGTCCCAAGGTTTTCCATGTGGGGTACATGATGCATCCCGAGCCCTTCCATAGCCAGGTAGTTTGGCCTCCTGCCTGGGTTTGAAGACGAAGGGCAGAGGGTGGCCATCGCCCCTTACTGCCTGCTTCTCTCTCCTCAGCCACACCCAGCTCGACCCCCCAATGGACGACAGTGATGTCCACATTAGCTCCCTGAGGTCTGTGTGCTTCTCCCCGGAAGGCTTGTACCTTGCCACGGTGGCTGACGACAGGTAACAAGAGAAGCTTGCTTTATGTGGCCTCTTAGCAAGTGCTTGCAAGTCACGGTGGCATCTCCCCAGGGCTCTGGCCCCAGGTTTGCTAATGTGCAAACGTCCTTCTCTTTCTCATCCAGACTCCTCAGGATCTGGGCCCTGGAACTGAAAACTCCAATTGCATTTGCTCCTATGACCAATGGTCTTTGCTGCACATTTTTTCCACATGGTGGAGTTATTGCCACAGGGTATGTATCTGTTAGCTGAACAGATGGGCAGCAATTTCTGCTGAGTATACTCCGCGTAGCTTTTTAAGGAAAGCGAGCATTTAGAATGTTCTTGCCTGTGAGGAAAGCTTTAAGGAAATCCAAGATTACATAAAATTCTAATATTCTGTTTTGCCAATATAGGTTACCATTTATTTTTAATATTTAATCTAAATGTAATTAAAGAGTTACAATTCATGACAGCTAATGGACCAAGCCTGCAAGGAAGCATAAGTTAAGATGATGCAGAATTTATATGGAAGCGGTCACAGCAGAGACCACCTTTCAGGGACCATCTATAATTCAGTAGGTGGCATTCTTCCGTTACTTTGGAATGCATAGTGTGAATTAGAAAGGGCTGTGCTGACAGAGAGAGCACTTTGGTATCAAAGGTGTCTGGAGTTCTTACAGTCCTCTTAGCAGCCTTAATTATTCAGCTCCACAGCTTTTACATCCATTTCAACAGTCAGGGTTACATTTCACTCTCTGGAGCCTCCTGCTAGTGCAAGTCAGATAGAAACATTAGTATCTGTCACCATGAAAACATCTATTTCCAAGGTCTGTCTGAATGCATTGGTTTCTGCTTTGTTTCAGGACAAGGGATGGTCACGTCCAGTTCTGGACAGCTCCCAGGGTCCTATCATCACTGAAGCACTTATGCCGGAAAGCCCTTCGAAGCTTCCTCACCACCTACCAAGTGCTAGCACTGCCAATCCCCAAGAAGATGAAAGAGTTCCTCACATACAGGACTTTCTAAGCAACGCTACATGGTCTTACTTACTTTCTCTGTAGCAGGATAAATCACCCTGGCAAAGGAGTAGCTGGAATAATGGGCCGAATACGTGGTCTTGGATGGAAATAGAAATTCTCTTTGGGATTGTGAGTAGAATGTAGCAAAACCGGACTCCAGTGGACTAGTCCTGGATCTTTTCCCCACGCATGTGAGAGTCAGGCATAGAGGAGGGGATTCCACTTCCATGGCCACAGAGCCTTATCTTAAATCTTCAGTCCACGCAGAAACAACAGTTTTGAATTCTTTCTAGTAGTTCTGATTCAGAGTGCGGTTACTGATGTTTTGTTAAGGAGCGTTAACTAGGCCTCCAGAGCCTCTGTAGTGGCAGAGGGGTTTCAGCTCCCCCCTAGGAAGCGTGGCGACTGCCTAGTACTTACTGTTGTTCTGATGCCACAGTAGCATCGTTTCAAGTTCTCTCCTGTTGTGTCAGAGTCGCTTTGATGTTGGCACGTCTTTCCTTCCTCTAGCTCCCCTCTGACCAGCAGTTTTCATGGAGTGGCCTCTGGTATGAGGTATTAACCCAGAGGCTGTGCTCCTGACTAATACACTATCATTGGTTTGCTTTTTTTTTTTAAACCAACAGTGGTGTGCATGTGCAGATGACAAATTTATATGCCAGGTTACCCCAGGATTTATTCCTAAACTGCATGACTGTTCCAATGGCTGAGTTGTCAGCTGTTTGCCTTTCATTAGCATATTTATTTGTATTTTCTCAACAGATGTTAAGGTACAACTGTGTTTTTCTTGATGGTATCTAAAAACCATAGTACTTAAGTCTAACAGTTGTGAAGCTGTCTCCTTCATTGTGTAAAGCATTGGTGTTGTCATCACTTCTGCTGATCTTCTCGTGTACGAGGTCTGACTCTGCTGCTTCACCTCATTGGACTAGTGAGCCAGTTTCAGCTCTACCCCTAAACAAATATAGCTCCTTAAAAGTACTGTTCTTCAGTGACGTATAGTTATCTAATCAAGACACCTCATTCAAACAGAATCTGCCTTTGGAAAGTTTAATATATTTTAAATTATTTTAAAAGAAGTGCAACATCCTATCCTTTGGCTTTCTTACTAGGTGCTTTATGGAGGCCAGTGTAACATAAAACGTGTTGAAAAGGGGAGGAATCTCTCCTGTACTGCCTTTGTTGCTGAAGAAAGACATTTCTTTTCAAGATGACTTTCATTGAAGGAAAAAGTTAAAAGCTTTTGGTTCTCCGTTTCATTTTTTCCATTAAGAAAAAAAAATCACCTTTAAAACAAGTGAGTACAACAGGATAGGTGGGAATGGATTGGGCAGGTTTTTAACTTTGTGGTTATCTTGAAGAATCACGAATAGTGTAATCCGGGAGGCTCTGGGTGGCTTCCTGGAGGCCCCACTTAGCCATTAGCTTCAAACTTTGCAGGTGTCCTTGGGGAGCGAGCCCCACGTGAATGACGGAAAAACCAACTTCTCCCTTTTGATAGTGTCAGAATTTGACACTTTTACAAAGAACAGCCTCCAAAGTTGATTCTGTGGTGTCAGAGGTGAAGGTTTCATACAGATGCAAGGTGAATAAATCACAGTGTCTTTATAACTAAGGAAAGGAGAGTCACTTGTAACAACCAACAAGAAAGATGCTTTATTTTAAACACAGCACAACTGCTATAAGGTAAACTGCTACATCCGTACACAGGCCCCAATCCTTCCAGCAGTGGCAGGGTTAGTCAGGCTTAATCTCCTGTGCCCTCCCTGCATTAAATCTGTGTTGTATAACCTCTGACCCCTAATGGCTTAATGGAAAGTTTTCTCTACTGTCCACCCACAATTAGGAGCCTGCTAGGAAATCCTCTACTTCAAGAGGAGAAATAAAAAGACCAGTTTTTAAAGTAAGACAAATGAGTCTGTTGTATGAGTATAATAGTTTGGGCCAGATATCTGTTAACATCTACTCTGAAAGTAGCTACACAGACAGTGTCATGGATTACACGTGGTTTGGGAGATGCTGTTTATCTGGAGTTGGAAGGCCTGGGGGCCATAGACTTGAAAGCCTTACAGTCCAAAGTTAAAGGGTAGGCTGACTTCCTGTCACGCAGCAACTAAAGGGTAAAAGCCTTACGGTTGAAATAAAGGTGTTTGCTTTTTTCTCCCTGTAAAACACAGTGGGCAGTCAGTAAGACAGTTGTAGATAAAATTGTTTTGTACATCTCTGCTCCAAACAGCCACAAACATGGTACTTTTGTTACGTCTTCCCACCCATGCCTGGAACAACAATTTTCCAAGAGTGGGGGTGATAATGGCTTTATCCCCTGACCCTGGGCAGCAGTTTGTCCCATAACCAAGTCCTCTGTTCTCTAGCCACTGCTGGGCCTGAGAATTGCAGTAAATGGTCCTCAGCCAGCATCTAGGCCTCTGAGACAATCAGGTCTCTGGTGACTTGAAAAGCTGCAATGAGGGAACTCAGCTGAATCTTCTCATTGGTGCCAACAGAAAGTCTGTACCTAAGTGGAATCAAAAGGTAATGGTAAGAGTAGAGAACATCAGACAGCAACCCTTTGACAAGAGAACAAGAGATCAAAGACTGCACATCTGAAGGGGAGGCCAGCAGGCAAAAATTTATCCTGGACGTCAATCTTGTATGCTCCCCTAACGTTTTCTTCTCTGTCCTAAACACTCATAATTTTTTCCTCACCAATTTGAAGGAAAAATGAAGTCTAAATTGTTCGCAGTGTTCTGAACTCAATTTTGTTCTAGCTCTATAAAGATATGCAGAATTTACATGGCTAAGGATGATTTCTTCCCCTACAGAATGCACTGAGGAATTCTAGTGATGATGTCCTTCCTCTCAGCTCACTGAGGTTTGGCTGGTAACACTGTAGAGGTTCTGTGCAGCCAGTACAGCACGGCACTGCCATTTCTTCCACCTTTTATGTGATTAAGTCATTGAAGGCAAAACCATGACATTCACAGTGTGGTGATAAGAAGTCACCTAATTTGTGCACCCGAAAGCCAATGAGGGCCAATTAGAGCTGGCCTATGTTGACAGTCTTATTTTGAATCCAATGCTTTTGTCTATTTCAATGATAGCCGCCAGCTTCACTGGGGGCTAATAACTTTACTGAGCCAGGCAAAGTGGGAAACTGAGTTGTTCACCTCTCCCCAGTGTACTTGAGTATGTGGAGATGCCTTACAGCTGGACAGCCGACTGCGCCTGCAGACCCGGGGGTCTCACTGCAGCAGGCCTCCCCGACCAGTGTGCACCAAGCCTTTGAGGTCTTTCTCTCAAGTATGCGACTGAGTTAACCCTCTCCTTGAGTTCATTCATGTTCTTCAAATGAGCCTCTCACACCCTTCCCGTTTCATTCATTGGTCCCACCAAAAACCAGATCGCGCTGTATAGGAATGATTTAGACCAAAAATTTGAAACCAAGCAAGTAGAAACAAACCACGACAGGGCAAAAAGGAAAACAACTGGGAAGTAAATACTCACTCAATTTCTGCCATTTTGGTCAATAAATGTATTCGAACTGAAGATGGAAAGTCAACTGGGGGAAAAACAAAATCAAGAGAGGTCTGTCATTCCCTACTGTTTAAAAAAATCCCAGAGAAGTATGAGTTTAAAGATCAGATGGATAATACATTACTTGCAGCCTCAGATCACTGGATGCCACACCTCTAAGGAAGTAAAAACTGGGTGAGTTTTCAGTTTTTGTCCACTCCTGAGTCTTCACAGTAACCCCCCCATTAGATTCCAAAGTGGTAAGAACAGGGAGCCTCCAGCACTGCTCTCAGCAGCTGGGTAGCTCTGTAAGTTAATGTAAAAGCTGTTTTCACTTGCTGTCCCAGTTTTAAAAACAAGCAAACTATTGATTTTTAAGTCAGTTTATGCTCAGCTTCCACAAAGTACAGAGCTGGGCCTGAGCCAACCGTGTTCTTGGACAGAAGGTTACGTGCCAGCCAGCCGGGAAGAGGCCTGTAAGGGCGCCGGCAGGAGCAGCGTTCACCGGCCCGCTGTCTGCAGTTGGCTGTTGTGGGGGAAGAGCTGCTCCAGAGGCTGCACGACAGATCACCTGGAAAGCTCGAAAACCTACCGATCCTGGTTCTCCCCCAGAAGGCCAACTGCATTGGTTTGGGGGTGATTCCTATGTGCTGCCATGGTTGAGAGCCAGGTCTCTGTATAGAAAATAGAACCTAGTGTGGAACTTGAGGTGGTTCAGTTAAGACTGCTGCAGTTTACATGAAGCTAGGGCTTCCTTCTCCCTCTCCTTTTGGGCAAAATAACCTTTTAGAAACGTGAACTGAAACACTCCTTGTTGCTATAAAATACAAACCCTCAGAGGAAGTTCAGTTAGCCTTCAGGGCTTTCTTCCCACTCTCTCCCAGCAGTTCTAGGGGTTCAAAGAGTATTTTTGGAATGAAGTCAAATAACAAAACTAAAAATGAGGAGTTAGGGTTATACGTCTTCATTCCCGTTTCTCTGCTTCAAAAACGAAGCCTCAGGTTCCCTCTCTGATCACCCTTAACTGCAGAGCACGCCACACTTTCCATAGCTGCTAAACCGAGGAATAGTGCAAGTTACCTCTGTGCACAAACAAGTGTATCTCTGTCAGGATATCGTGTAGTGCAAGCCCCTTCAGAGTTTTCAGCTCCATGATACCTAGAGAGGAGCAGTTAAGGCCAAGGGGAAAAGTTCTAGAACAAACGCGCTGCAGAGACTTTTGAATCAGAGCACTGGTGCGTGGCTTTAGAAAGTAGGGTTTCTAATCTCAGCATAGCTGTTTCTATCTGCAACTGTACATGTTGAACCCCGATTCTTATTTTTCTTGCTTTTATCTTCAATAAGGGCTTTCTAGAAGATAGAGCATTCCCCAGGAGGCTTCATATCACTACACCTAGCTTTTTATGTCACAGCAAAACAAGAGAACAGGGACTACCTGAAAATTATTGCATCTCCCAACCCAAGGTGCATCTCTCCTATCTGGGAATAAAGTGGCTTCCAGCTGTACCCAGGTCAGTGCCCTTCAGGAAGAATCGGGCACTAAAGACAAGTAGCCACTCCACCCACAGCCATCTTATTCCTCTGACAAGGTGACCAGAGTCACACACAGCTAACCGTCTTGCCAGGAGCGTGGAGGTGCTGCTGTAACTCCTGGGGGCGAGTTCAGGCCTTGGGCACTTAAAGCGCTGTTGGCAGCACACAAGAAAGGATACTTCTGTAGGCTGTGGTGAAGTCTTGATTCAGCATCCAGTCCAGAATGTTGGCGATGTCTGACTTGAGTGGGTGGCCTGTGCAGGTGTAGACAGTCTCCTCTGTCACCTTCCCGAAGGCCATATTGGTACTCTGCAGACAGGGACAGAAATCACGGTGGCTGTCACAGCAGCCGCCAAGCTGCAGGCAGGTCAGAAGGAAACTGCTGAGGCAGCGATGCAGGGGACAGCAACATTACAAGGGCACAGGAGAGCTGGAACCTGCATTTATTTCCACTGGTAAGGGTTGGCCTCTCCCGAGGACGAGGACGCTGCTGGTCGGCTATGTTATAGCTGCAGAATCCTTCCCTTTCTTTGCCTTGTTTGCAACAAACTATTCTTTCAATTAATCAAAACACGAAGGGGTGGGGAGATCTCCGACACATTAAAAGATTAAGACCTTAACCAGTTCTAGATTCCTGAATTTACAGATTGGTCCTACTGTTGCTTATGTATTTCTTGCAAAACTATTCCAAAGCAACGACTTGAGATTTGCTACGAGTAGCACTGTACCTGCAGAATGTTCAGAGCCCGTCGCATATCTCCACTGGAAAGAGTTACAAGGGCTTTCATCCCATCTTCACTTATGTCAACTCTGAAAGGAAACAGGCAGAAGCGGTGAGAGCCGCTGGGAGCCCACGCGTTCACAGGGGAACAAGGCCTGCACTGAGTAAGGCTTCGAAACAGTGAAAGCAAAAGGACCCGCGGTTACTGCTCTCCCGCTCCCTGGGACCTAGAATTCACTCTGGCGCCGAGGGATGATGGCTTTGCATCAGCAGTCCCAGCCCGAAGGCTAGAAAGACCCTTATTGAGAACCGGGAATTGCTCTGTTGAGCAACTGGCTTTGAATTATGCGCTCTGGGGAGGAAAGGGCACTGGCGAGCTGTGTGATCCCAGGGTCCAAGCACCTTTCAAAGCAGCAGTTCAGGTTGGTTACTTGCTCGGCATCTGATTACACAGAATGTATTATCTCAGTACCTTCCCTTCTAGTCGAAAAAGGCGAGAGGCGCCTTAGCAGAAGGCACTTGGCAGCATGCAGTTTCCAGTGACACAGGAGGAAACTGGGACGGGTTCCAGGGGACAAGGCCGCAATCACGAGAGCCACCAAATGACTTTTCTGAAGAATGTCCGTGACACACCAGAGAAGATAGCAGCAGCTAAGAGCCCCTGGTGCTAGGTGCTCCGCTAAGTCGCTTACAAAATCACCTTTAAATGTCATCCCAGAGTCCTACTTACACACGCTCGGGCCCTGGGACCCACACCTTTCCTGCTTTTCAATGTACGTACTTCTCTTCCTCTGCGACGTGTTCCAGGCGTGGGACCATGAGTTCAGGAGTCAGGGGACCGAATCGGAACCTTGTACACCGGGACTGCAAGGCGGGGATGATCTTTGACAGGTAGTTACAGATGAGGCAGAATCTGGTATTTTCAGTAAACTTCTCAATCACTGGCAAGGGAAAAGAAAACTGCCTCATGTCCATTCGGATTCTTCAAAGGACCCAGAAATCCTGAACTTTTCTATGGTCGCCTGAATGGTACAGGGAACAGTGTAACAAGAATTCAAGGGTGCAAACAAGTGGGGGTGCTGCTCTAACGAGAGGGTGTCACTGCGGTGGTCAGGGCTGGAAATCGCCCGTTCTCTTCCCAAAACCTGACCATCATGTCCCCTCCATGGAATTTTATAAAATGCTTTTGTTTAAGATTCACCGGGATCCCTGCGCTCTTGCCATTCCATCCCATTAAGATATGAAATCCAGGGTTCCTGCCCTTTTGATAAAATTCTACTTGGCAGAGAATTACTCAAATCCAGAGACGCTCATGACACCAGCTTCATCCCGCAGGCACCCAGTGTTTCTGCACAGGGATCTGCCAGGACTGACAGTCACTCTGCAGAGCCAGATGCCAAGGGAAAGGCTGCCAGAGCTTCTAGGACCAGAAGCTATTCTGCCTCCCTCCTCCTCCTCAGCCCTGGCCACAAGCCACGCCTTCTCCCCAGAGCTCCTAGAGATGATCCTTTCTGAGCTGCAGCCTCAGAATCTTGAGATTATGAATGTCCCTTCTAAGAACCAATGGCCCCTTAACACAGACAAACCACAGGATGCTCTCCCTTTCCTGCCAAATCACTTATGTGGCAAGGAGTGAAGTAATGTCACTTTCTGAGTGACTAAATGTCTGGAATTTTCCTGGCTAGTCTGTATCTAAGGGTACCAACAGCAGAAAGGTCCCTCCAGCAGTTCAGGAATGAAAGACTTTCTATAACCTTCCATCAGATGATACAAAATTCCCAATCCTGGAACTGAAGCCAGCTGAGAAGGGGAACAAAACACCAGGAGTCCTAAAAGGGCTTTTGTCTTTAAGCTGCTGAAAGGGGAAATCCCTGAAAGGAGGCATTTTGTCTAGATCATCAGGTGGGATACATGGAGAAAGGTATATGGAGATTTCTCTGGGCCGGAAACGAATGAAAATTGAAATAAGGCATGTCACATCTCATGTCCAAATTTCCCGATTCTCCTTCGGATGCGCTCGTCAGCCAGCACCCTGTACTTAATAGCTCTCACCTCTCCTCAAGGCGTTCTGGGCATCCTGAGTCATGGCATCGGCTTCATCCAGGATCACCAGCTTAAAGCCTTTCCTAGGAAAACAAATGGCACCGTCTAAAGACTTCTTCCATCTCACTTCAGCTTCCAGGCCCAAACCTACATCTTTATATTTGTGCCTCGGGCTCTGTTTCAGAGTCCATTTCTCCTGGAACTCTGACCACAGCAGACATCTGTGGTCACACAGAGGAAATGCCCCCAGCACTCCTTCAGCTCTTAAACGGAACTGAGGTGTAACTTCTGGCACCTTCATCTTTCTTCCACACAGTATCCTATTACTTGAGTGCTGTTTTTTTCCATCCACTACCTTCACTCACGGCTGTCTCTTTATCTGTTTTTTTTTTTAATATCTTTATTGATTTCAGAGAGAGGATGGGAGAGGGAGACAGAGATAGAAACATCAATGATGAGAGAGTCATTGATCGGCTGTCTCTTGCATGCCCTCGACTAGGGAGAGAGCCCGCAACCCGGGCATGTGCCCTGACCGGGAATCGAACTGCAATCTCCTGGATCCTAGGTCGACGCTCAACCACTGGGCAATGCCAGCCAGGCTCTTTTTGTCTTCTTTTTAAACCACCATCCTGGTTATCCATCCTGATCTCAGTTCATTTTTGTCTAAATTCAAACTAGCTCACCCAGGCTTAGGATGTAATCGGTCCTCAGTTAACTAATAAAATGAAGTTAATGCTTCCCCCAAGAACTCGCTAATACAGACTTAGATAACATTTTATTTCAATATTAGCATTTCAACATTTTTTTACCACCATCCCCGCACTTTCTCTCTTTTTCATGGCTGCTTTTGACAAAGTCATTTTTTCCCCCTTTACAAACTGGCAAAGGAGAGGATTCACAAAATTAAGCTCTATGATCTCACTGATCAAAATCTCCAGGGACAGAAATTATGTAGATATTTCTTACTTAAATATTGTCCTTGTGCTAGCAAAGCTCAGGATTGGTCCCCGAACGATATCTATTCCTCGGTCGTCTGAAGCATTCAGCTAAACATGGAACAGAGAAGCCAGAATGAATAAAAAACATGTTGTGTACCATTTACGAATTAAAGTATCTTTTCATCAATCTAACTAAGCAAGCTAGGTCTCCAAGTCTAACAACAGCTAAGAGAGAATCACTATTCAAAAAACAGGATGACATTTGTATTTAAAACTCATAACATCATTACAGTCTGAAAGGCAAAAGACTGATTTTCCTCCCCCCTTTTGAGGACAATCACTGACATCCTCTGGAGGAATCACTAATTGGCCTGGTCTCAGTGAACAGCACCTCTGACGAGCAGAAGGATGCTAATTTTAGCTACCACAACCCAGAGCAACCCAGAAGTTACCAAGTTTTAATACATTGAGGTAAGAACGTGTGGGAGCAAGGTTCTAATGTCTCGAACAAAAGAATGTTTTCTTGCAATCAACAATATTTACAATTTTGTAATCTAAGTGTATTAGTGGAATCCCAGCAGTAAACAGATGGCGTACTCAAATTCAGTACTTTGAAGAGAATTACATGAAGAAATATTTTAAAAGGTGTTGGTGGAGTGTGGGGAAACCACAAGGGCAACGCAATACCTCAGGGACTACTGGGGCCCATTACCACCCCCAAGTCTTAAAGAGTTAGTAGGGGAGGGACAGCACCACCTGAAGGCAGTGTGATGTGCCCAGTGGATGGGGATGTTGTCAGCCTGTGGTGGCCCCCAGGGAAGGACCCAGCATCACTCTCCAGCCCCACCCCACTCTTGCCTGGGCCCCTATTGGCCAACCCCAACCAGGAGCCAGAGGACAAGGGAGCTTGCAGTAAATACAGCTCAGCCTTCCAGGGCAAGAACCTGCTGCAGCAACATGGAGAAGCCATCTGGAGGGGCACATGGAGACAGCCAGCAACTGCGTGACCACTCACTGAGTGACCACTGAGTGTTCGGATACAAGTTGGCAACTGCAAAGAAAAACAGCCCTACAACTGCCTTCTAGCCAATGCCAATCCAGACCAAAATATCAATTATAGGAAAAAGTGAATGGAAATACCTTATTTTATGTCTGCTGCTCTCCCAACCACCAGCAGGACTACTTGTAAACTAAAACAAAAGCTAACAGAACTAAAAAAGACTGGAGTACTTAGTCAGGTAAGAATAATCCTATTTACCTCCAAGACCATGGAGCCAAATTCTTTATCTTTGTACAGCTGTTTAGCACAGGCTAGGATGGTGGATGTCTTTCCTGTCCCCGGAGGACCATAGAGAAGCAGGTGTGGCAATCGGTCTTCACTGATAAATTTTTGAACTGAGGATTAGGAAGAGACACCATCAGTTTCTGACAGTTGCCTCATTCACTGTGGGCCCTTGAGTTGGGCAGAATGCACCGCAACCCCATGTTTAACTCAGAGGCAGGAATAAAAAATCTGAAGGACCCGACTCTTACAGCAACATCCCATAAAGCTCAGTCAGAATCTTTAAACTTACTACTCAGCAGAGACAACACCACCAAGAAAGTTACACGGGTCCTTCACCTAGAACAGCAACGGGCAGATGGATGCTTACTGGTATTCAAAATGTCCTGATGAGAAATGAGATCATTCAGTGTCTGTGGCCGGTATTTTTCCACCCTGAAATACAATTTAGCATGGATTACACCACATAGAAATGCAAGAACAACTTGTTATGTGCAAAAGAATCCTTTTATACCCTAACTAAAAGAGGAAGAGAAACAGAACCCTTTACATTTGAATAACAGACCAGTGGTTCTCAACCAGGGAGGTTGTGTCCCCCAGGGAACATTTGGAGACATTTTCATTTGTCACAGTTGGGCGGAGGTTGCTGCTGCATCTAGTGGGTAGGTACCAGGGATGTTGCTAAAGATCCTATAATGCAAAGGACAACCCCCATACCCTCCCCCCCATCAAGTATCTGGCCCAAAATGTCAATAATGCCGAGGCTGATAATCTCTCATTTCACCTTTCCAGCTTTCTGCCTATAATCTCAACCTGGATGGGCACCTATTATTTCAAAGTGAATTCAAAATTGAACTCATACCCAAGTATAGAGAAACAGATAAATGGTGATATATCCATACAGTGGAATATTATTCAGCCATAAAAAGAACTGGAGTGTGATACACACTGCAACATGGATGAGCCTTGAAGACATGGTAAGTGAAAAGAAGCGTTACAAAGGCGCACATATTGATTGTATTTATAGGAAATATCCAGAAAAGGCAAATTCATAGAGACGGAAAGTAGATTAGTGGTTGTCAGGGGCAAAGAGGGGGAAATGAGGAGTGATTGCTAGTGGGTATGTGGTTTTTTCCACTTGGGGGTGATAGTTGCACAACATGCTGAGTACACTTAACGGCGCTAAACTGTACACTTTAGAATGCTTATAACTGTAAATTGTATGTCACATGTTTTTACAAGGATAAAAACAAATTGAAGTTATTATTAGACAAGAACTTGGGATTTTTCTGAAATCAAGCCAAATCCCATTGGTCTTTAAATCATGAGGACATAGCTGTGGAAGTAGGCTGGTTAAGAGGACAAGCTCCGAATTCAGACCGTTTGGGTTCAAATCCAAACCTATTTTCTAGTTTTGGACCTTAGGCAAGTCATTTAACCTTTTGGCTGTATTACTCCAATTGTAAAATTGGACTACTAAAGAATACCTACCTCCTAGGCTCTTTGTAAAGATCAAACATCGACTAGGGTGCCTGCTAATCTATCAGAAGGCCATTTAAATAAAAGTTAACTAGAGAGCGTTATCATTATTATCTTAGTTTAGAATTTGACCGATAATCGCATCGAAGATTTTGGCAAGAGCGACGAGGGCACTTTGGCACGGTGGCCAGTGCAATGTCAGGACACGGGGCAAACCCCTGCGCCGCCATCCAGGCGCGAAGGCCGCTTTCCTCTGCGGCAACGGGAATGGCGGGGGTAGCGCCGGCAGGATCTGGCAGAAGCCCTAAGCACCGCGGGGGATTGGGGAGTTAGGGGGTGTCGAGGCGAACATCTGTGGCTCCGCCCCGGACACAGGTCCGGGGGCGCCGGGCCGAGGCCCGGCCTGGACCAGGCCGCTACCCTCGCCGCCCACCGCCTCCCGCAGAGGCCCACCCCCTTCCCCGCGGCAGCCGGGCCTCCTCCTACCAGGGCAGGTTCCTGATCTTGGGCGCCGAGGGCTGCTGCTGCTGCTTGTGCGCCGAGGTTTCCATGGCGGGGTGACGAAGGGGTTCAAGTCCCTCGAAGTCGTCGCGTCCCCGCGGGGTCCGCACAGAGACCAGCGCAGATCCAACCCCGGGACCCTCACACTTAAGAGTTCGCGCGCAAAAGCAACTCTCGCGAGGTTTACCCGCTACTTCCGACTTCCTCTCTAGGCCCCGCCCCCTCGGTGTTGCTAAGGCGCCGTTGCCTGGTTACCGGGAAGCGCTGGCCGTCAGCTTCCCTGGCGCCGCGCGCTCTCCGGTGCTGAGCGCCCGCCTGAGCCCAGGGACGCGGGCAGCGGGGAGAGAGGCGAGGCCGCCCCTGCAACCGCATCATCTTTCACACGTTAAAGTCAGTTCCAGGCATCGCCAAAGTGCAAGCACTCGCCGTTTCAAAGGACACAGAAAGCTGCCAGTGCTAAAAAAAAAAAAAAATCCGGAGGAAAAAACATCCCCAAGGGACAAGGCCAGTTCTGGAACATAGATGTCGCGTGCAAAGAGCCTCGAAAAAAGCTTTCGGCCCCCAGAGCTGTAGGTGAGTATTTCACATAGAAAAGCAACTGCCAACAAACGCAATCGCAGTGTGCCCCAAATCCACGTGCCTCGCCCAACCAAATCTATAGAGGACCAGCCCCCAGAAACAGGTCCAGAGGGGAAGCAGCCCCAACACGCTCCCGGGTAGGTTAATATGTGTAATTGGAAAGGGCCAGATAACAGGCACAGAGGACAGGGTCCCCTATGAAAATAAGAGGGGAATTGCTATCAAAGTTTTGTGCTGTTTTCTGAGAGGAGGGGATTGGGGACCACTCGTGTTTTCTTCTACTTGGCTGGTCTGTGCTTCCCAGCAACGAGTGTCTGTTACAACCTCGGTAAAGTTTTGCCTGTGAGGGTTCATCTTATGTGTTATTTTTTGGGGGGGTGTCCCCGAGGGTGTTTCTGGAAGAGACTGGCCTAGGAATGGGTAGACTAAGTAAAGATCTCCTGAATCAGCCAATGTGAGTGGGCATCATCCCATCCTTTGGGAGCCTGATTAGAACAAAAAGGCAGAGGAAGGGTGAACTTGCTCTTTTTTGAGCTGGGACATCCATCTTCGTCTGCCCCGGGACACCTGTGCTCTTGATTCTCAGGCCTTTGGAATCCGACTAAGCTACACCTCCAGCTTTCCTGGGTCTTCGGCTTGCAGACGGCAGAGCATGGGACTCCGTGGACTCCATAATCATGTGAGCCAATTCCTATTATATAGAATTAAAATATCTATATGAATATATAAAATATTTAAAATAGAAAATATTATATATAATGATATCACTAATATATAACATTATATAATAATAACATTTATTGTATAATATAGAATATAGAAATATATTTTAAAAGATACATAAATATAAGTATAAACACACACACATATTTTAATTTTTCTATTGGTCCTGTTTCTGTGGAGAACCCTGATAAAGTGCCACAACCTGGGCTTATCCAATGGCATGGTAAGAGCCATCTTGCTAAGGGGCCTTCCCATTAGAAACACGATGCCACCACTTCCTAGAACTGGAAGACGCAAACAAGACGGATCAAGTTCTCATAAAACTGTGTGCACCTGCTGTTCCGCTTGCTTGGAACGCAGCATTCTCCTGCGTGACGTATTATGTATTTACGAGGTTATTGTTTGCCTCCGCAGTGCACTGTGAGCTCATTGAGACACTAGGCTCTGACTTACTCACCACTGTCCCCCTGGTGCCTGGAACAGTGCTTGGTTCAATTAATAATTGTTCAGTGAATGAATGGATGAGTGATAATAGCTAATATTCATTAGGCAGTTACTGTAGCCTGACAGTGTCCTAAGTGCTTTACGTTTATTATACCCACTCGATGGTTGTGATAAGCCCAAACTGATAACATTGGCCCCATTTCATAAGTAGCTGCCCATGTTCTGATGAGGTGTCAGGGGCAGAACTGGGTCTTACCAAAACAGTGTGATTCTAGAGCCTAAACTCTTAACCATTACACTACTGTGGTCCTTGGACCAGCAGCCGCAGCAGCGGCATCCCCTGGGGACTTGTTAGAAACGTTAATTATTCTTCCCCCCACCCAAACCCATTGAACTTGAAACTCTGGGGGTGGCCCAGCCATCTGTGTTGTAACAAGCCCTCCAGGGGATTCTGATGTGAACAAATTTGAGAATCACTGCCCTACACTCTACTGCTTCTCAGTCCTTGAGCGCTCCATAACTTCTCTTTCTAAGAAAAAGAACAGCTACTCACATGCATATTCTGAGAAAATGAAGGTGCCCTACTGAATGTCATGTATGTGTGTGTGTAGTTTTGTCTGTGTTTTTGCAATTATTTGAAGGTCTAGTGCTTTGGGCAAGCTATTTAGTATCTCTTTGGACCTCAGTATTGGCACCTGTAAAATGGGGAGAGGGGGAGGGCTGGACGAGAGAGGGATGACATTAAAAGTATCAGGATTTTTAAAAATTCCCATGCCAGAAATCCAGCCAGACCAATTAAATTAGACCTGTAGTGGGGGAAGGACCCAGCATTGGCATCTTAAAAAGCTTCCCAGGTGATTCTAATATTCAGCCAAAGCTGAATTATAGACTGAGCTGATCACAGCAACCCTAGTTCCCTGATTGGCTTTCAAGGTGAGCATGTGACCCAGTTCTGCCCAATGAGATGTAAGGGGGGGCAGCTCTGGGAAACTTTTCTCATTACTTTGCTGATCTTTGCTGTGGGTGATTTTTAGCCTCTCTCCCCAGGGCCAAAAGTCTATCACTTTAAAGAGAAAGAGAGAGAGATGAAGACCAGGGTTGCAAGCTCGCATGACTATAAGTAGCCTGAAAGTTAAGACATGAAGGAAGAGGGTTGGGTGGAAGCTATGCCCTGCCTCAAGGAGGCAGAGTTTATAGATGGAAGGTTTAAGCAGAAAAGGAATGTAACACGGAGATACTGAGCAGCTCACGATCAGCAGGCAGGCTGGAGAACCCAACTTGGAAAATGGGACCGACAGGCCATGGGACTAAAACCATGGTCAACGTCACTCCACGGAACCAACACAGGAAGGAAACCGTTGCTGCTGCTGACCTTTGGATCTTACTACCCCTGCTCCTTAGAATCTGGATGCAGCTTTCACCATTTCTGCTGTGAGAAAGAATTCATCAATTCTCTCCTGTACTGGCTTCTTCCTAACACTGGCGCCCCATGGAAAAGCCTGGGAGACATGTCCAATTGGCCAGGCCTGGGTCACACGCTAGTGAGTACCTGGGATACAGCTTGAGTGATGGGAAACGCAACGCATCTGTTGTGAACTGGAATCAATTCCTGAACATAGGAGAGGGGTTCAGATGCTGGCGGCCAAAGGATCACAAATGTCCACTACACCAGTGTTCAGCCATTCAGGACAGCAGCCAGATGTTGCCAGACCTTCTAATTTTTCCAGAGAAACCAGGAATTTGGGTTTTTATGTGAAATTCCTGGATTTAAATATTAGTAACTAGATTTTTTTAAAAAATTAAGGCCAAACAAAAATAATGTAGGATCACTTTGTGACTTTTGATTTCTCAAAGGACAGATGATCAGGCAAATAATATGATAATTCCTTCTTACCTTCTGCTTTGATTTTAGACCTTCTGGGGGATTAAGGGCAGATCACTCTGGTATCTCCATGTGGATTTGTGACAGGCACAAACTTTTCTTATGTAATCAGAACCAGATTTGGAAATGCTTTCATAAAACATCAGGTCCTGGAGATGGCAGGATCAGAGGTTACCAACAAAATTACCAACAAAAGGCATTTGCTCTTGAAATTGAATTAGGGAAAGGGAGCCCTGGATTTTATCACTCTCAGCTTTGGAACAAACTTGGCTTTGGACACAGCACTTACTGCCTTCATTTATTTTTAAGACTTGTTTTTATGAGAGAATGGGATGCGAGGCTATCTTTGGAAGATGCCGGCAGAAGAAAATCAAACCGGGTCTTTCTCCTGAACATGTTTGTACTGGTGAGATCATGTTTATACAGGAGCAAAGCCTTGAAGGAGGAAACAGGCCTCAAAGAGCAATCTGAAGAGTACGCGTGAGGGGAAGGGCCATCTTCTTTGGTGACCAGGCAAAATCATTGACTGATGAGGAATTTAAGTCCTCAGATGTTTGGGGCTACTTAAATTCTTCAACTACTTTTTCTCGTCAGAAGCCTAAAAATGACCCACATCAGGCCTTAGGGATATCCATTCATCAACCCCTAACATTTGTTGATTGAATAACTGATGAATGGTGACTTACTGATTCCTGAATCCAATTCTCTTTATGTTTGAGATTAAAAGGGTAGCTCATATGAATTTGCTCCGTGATATTCGGGCTCAAAAAAATAAATAAATAAATTCACATTTCTTAATTTTTCTAGATTAAGTATATTTGGCCCCAGGTCCTCCCCTGATCCTTTCTCAAGCCAAGGTAGTTTGGAAATTCATCTATGGGGAGTGGGGAGCTGGGTCCTTCCCTTCCCTGGGGTGACTGAAGAAGCATAAGAGGTTGTGGGAAAATAGGGCAGAAAATGTGAAGGGCTTTTAGTCTTCAGTTCTTTCTGTCATTTGTCGAAATAGTTGCTCTTTGTACAGACTGAAACGATCCCTCTGGATGTGGGCAGCTCTGTTGATAACAGTGCCCTTTCCCTCAGTGCGCAACTCAGCCACTCGGAGCTTCAGCCATTGCTTCCAGCGGCACAGGGTTCGAAGTTCAGACTTCCCTGGGCCCCTCCTGGGAAGTCCCACCTCCTCCTCTGTACCCCTGCTACTCAAAGTGGGGTCCCAGGACCAATAGCATCGACACTACTTGGGAAAGTCTTAGAAATGCTGTCTCTGGACCCATTCCAAGCCTTCCGAATCAAAACTGCATTTTAAGGTCTCCAGGCAATTCATGTGCACATTTGCGTTGGTAAGCCCTGGATACCACACAGTGCAGCTCCCGTCCACCATCCTGCATCCTGCTCCCCACTGCTGCTCTGCCTCCCTTGCATGGAATTCTCCAGGGAGCCGGGCCACTCCGCTCCCACAGCACCCCCACCTCCTTCCCTCTAAGGGCCCAGCATTTTGATAATTCAACTCCAAATCCCGAAGTTCCTAGGCATCCGAGCTCCCCTGAGCTAGACAAACCCAACACCCCATGACTCTGTGAGGCTTAATTGGTCGGGGGGGGGGAGAGGACTCCCCTGTAGTCTTTGTGATGAATCTAGAGCAGAAAATAAGTCCAGTTAATTTCTCAATCACTTTATTCTGTCGCACTAATAATAGGCCCCCCATGCTGGTGAAATTTAAAAAATATTTCTTCTTCTGGAATCTTTTTCTGATTCTCTCTGCTTTGAGTCCAGCATAGTTGCCCTGGGCTGGATTCTCTGGGGTCATCATGATTCAAAAAAGAGTAATAGGCGTAACTTAAGGAGGTGATGGACGTGTGGTTACTTTATTCTGGCTGTTTGATGTAGGTCCAGCCGTGGGCCACACTGCCTTTGGGTTTGTGAGGCTGAAAATGCAGAGGTGAAAAAGCAGTTGGGCAAGTACCTGTTGTACAATCTGTATGCAGAACAAGGGACCCGTTTACCTCCCCTCTGGGAGATGCAATGAAGTGAGAAATAGATCTTAATATTGGCAAAAGACTGTAGATTCCATTTGAGGACGAATAGTAATAAGAAAATGCAAATTACTGTCATTATTTACGTGGCATGGCCGTTACACAGCGCTGTATTATACAGTAGGTGCTACATGAGGAACTGCAGTTTACATGCATGTCCTCTCCCGTTCCTCCAGTCCCCCTAAACTCACTCTTTCAAAGCCTTTGGCCCAGGTTCAATGGCAATGTGATTTTTAAAAATGGGTATTTTAAATAAATGCAATGCTGAAAAGTAAAGCCAGAAAGTAGTACTGAACACTGATGAGCCAAGGCTGCGCCACGTCGATATGGAGGAGAGTTTTTAAACAAGAAGATAATTTACGTGTTTCAAAGATGCAAATGGTCAAAATATATTTTTAAAAATTCAACTTACAAGAAAGCATTGTGGTTATTTTTTTAAAGGCAGGCACCTTAAAATTAAATCTTGTTCCAAACTGAAGAGACTTTGCAGATATGCAGGAAATTAAAATATCTGGCATGTTCATTAATATGAAGATTGGACAATTGTGTCTTGAAATTTAAAGGTCAAAGTAGAGATTTAAAAAAAAAATTGTAACAAAAGCAAATTTCTTTCTCAGAGGGGTCTAATTAAAGATTCCTCAGTTTCGTGGGAGTAGATTATCTTATACCCTCTGCTTTAATTTTTTTCCCTTAATTTAAGGGGTATTGGACAAAAACAACATACTCAATATGTCATAATTTGGCAAATGTCAACCAGAACTGGCTTGTTAAATATGGGTTATCTTCAGTTTGTGCCAATTAATTAAAAATGTTTTCTTAATGCTAAATTTAAATAAGTTCTTGGTTTTTATGCAACTTTTAATTTTCTTCTGCTGCTCAGGTGATTTGAAATTATAATTGAGAATACATTTTGCAAAATTAACACATAAAAGGGCATCACTGGAAACATTTTCCATTGCATAAATCCAAATGCCGTGGAAGTGGTTGGCGTGTTTGGATAGTCACGGAACTTAATTCCATACATACGCGTGTCAAAATTATCCATCTGCTTAACACCAGGAAGGGCTTCGATGGTAAGATCTTGCTGTACCCGATTGTGGAGAACTTGATGTGATAAAATTTGCAAAATCAAAATCGTGTTATTCCTTTAAAAATAATTAGTGGGATTAGAAAGTTATTCCGAGACTGCAATATGGTATTATCAGAACAAGAAAACAAGATAATTTATTCATGTCTCCCCACACTCTTAAGTGACCACCAGGGAGAGGGCACCCAGAGGTAATGAGCTAAAGGTGATATTTTACATGCTGAGGACCAGGTGGATTTAGTTTAAACTTTAATATTAATCAAGCGAGACTGCACCTTCTCTCTCCAAGTCCTAGATGCTGAAAAATAACAGTGATATTCAAATGCTGCCCTAAATAGATTTATATTGGGAAAACACTTTGACATATTAAGTGCAAGTACTACAAACTGTCCCAATACTAGTACTAAACTGTAGTTAATAAGCTTATCTGTTGATTCGTAGCAACTTAACAGACAGAATGAGCTCTGTTTGGGCAGAGTGACCACGTAGATGTCTGCAGAGGTGGCCGCCAACGCTCCCCCGTGCCCGTGGGTGCGCCCGTGGGTGCTGCTCTCGAGGGCTGGAACCTGTTTCCTCACCCCTGGATCTGGGCTGGCCTTTGACTGGCTTTGACCAATAGATGCGGTGGGACTTCTGTTCTGGGACTTCCAAGCTGAGGCCTCCAAGTTTTAACTTCCACTAGAGGGGACACCACCTGCCGTGTCGAGAAGTCCAGGCTGTCCTGCTAGAGAAAGGGGCCAAAAGAGGTGACCGCGGGGACCCGGCTGACAGCTGGACAGGAGGCCCTGGATGCACGAGGGAGTTTAGCCAGCACCGTACGAAGGCCCAGCTGTCCTTACACAGCCTTTAGCTGTGTGAACCATTCGGGCCGAGGCCCCAGCCCTGTGAGCGAGGCCGCCTTGGGTCCTCCAGCCCCACGCGAAGCCCCCCGTGGCCGCCACGCGGGGCCCAGACGCGCTGCCCTCCCGGCCCCCGGAGTTCCCCGCGCTCCCAGGTTGGCCGGCATCCCGGCAACGGGATGTGTGGAAACATTGCTAGAAGTTTGGCCGACCTCAAGATTTTTTTTTTTAATCTGCAAGATTGGTGTGGATTTTTCTTTTTGGGGGAGAAGAGCAGTGAAGTTAGCAGGTGACATAGAAGATTCCGTGAGGAAGAGTTAGGAAGGGACACGGGAAAGAGCCAGAAAGCGCCAGGACTGAGGGCAAAGGTGCGTCGTCCATGCCCGAGAAATTACTAACACGAGGCGTTTTGTTCCGTAATGTAGCTGTTTAA
This sequence comes from Miniopterus natalensis, assembly GCF_054644295.1. NCBI lineage: Eukaryota > Metazoa > Chordata > Mammalia > Chiroptera > Miniopteridae > Miniopterus > Miniopterus natalensis. The sequence goes on from NC_142100.1 coordinate 21,549,361, forward strand.
GATTTAAAAAGAGGAGAAAAGTGGTAAATATACAGAGAACAAGAGGGGAACAAAGTGACCTTTTTAAAAAACCAGACTCGAGCACAGGATGAGGGAAAGCTCTAAAAATTAGCCTGCTGGGTTGCTATTTTGGGCAATATTTCGGACTAGATAATCTAAAAACTTTCTCCCATTTAATAGTCATCTAGAAATGCTGGATGCAATATAGCAAACGCTCTTGCAAACGCCAGAAAATAGGGACAGTCCTCAGGAGTCAGAAAAAGAGGGTGTGGGAACCACAGTGGTTAGGATGGGCCGCACGGGGCGGGGCAGGGGGGGGTTGTAAATGTCCCAAAGGACAGGGGACACAGCTTCGGAGGAATTGGGGGTTGGTGTCCACGCAAACAAGGGCCCTCGAAGAGCTCCACCTTTAGGGAAAGGGGGAGGGGAAGGAAAATCTGGGAGATAGGATGCTTATCTGTCTTATTCTAGGCCATAAATAAATTAATAAAAAACTTGAGGAAAAAAAGACTCTTAAAATGCACAAGGTACTTTTAAAAGAGAAACTAAGATGCCTTTATTTTAGTAAATGATTTCTCTCTTCTCATTGTCAGTGGAACGAAATATTCAACATGAGACTGCACCTACGTATTTCATGCATTAACCAGAAGCAGTGAAATTTCCCCATGAGTCACTCGTCACCACCCATTCAGCAAACATTTACTGACACCTGCAACGTGCCACTGGCTGTGTTATGTCCCGGGGGGTACAGCAGGCAAAGGAGACAGACCCTCCAGGGGGCAGAGAGAACTGTAGGCAACACAGACACTGAGCGTGCTCGTGACAAGGGTGATGCGTGGAACCAGCGTGGAGGAAAGTGAAGGAAGGCCGGGCGGGGAGGGGCAAGAAGGACCCGGAGGAAGTGATGTTTCAGCAGAGACGCAGAAAATGAGTAGAGCCCGGCCGGTGTGGCTCAGTGGTTGAGCTTTGACCCGTGAACCCGGAGGTCACTGTTTAATTCCCGATCAGGGCACATGCTGGGGTCTCGGGCTCGATCCCCAGTAGGGGGCATTCAGGAGGCAGCCGAATGATGATTCTCCCTCATCGTCGATGTTTCCATCTCTCTTTCCCTCTCCCTTCCTCTCTCTGAAATCAATAAAAACGTTAAAAAAAAAAATGAGTAGAATGCGCCCTGATGATGAGGGAGTAGAGGAGGCTTTCCAGGCAGAGGAGAGAGCGTGTTGCAGGGGACAAAGCTTCGGGGAAATTGGGGGGCCTGCATCCCAGACAGGCTGGTGCATTTGACAGCCCCCAGACCGCTAAGGCCAAACGGAGAAAGCAGTGGGGCATGAAGTGTGAGCGTGTCCGGTGTCTGTCCGGTCACAGTGCATGGCCAGATAGCTCTGGGGGCCCGATTGTGACACCCCTTGGATGCTATGCCAAGCATTTTCTTTCTTTTTTTTTTTTAGCTTAACCTCTTTGGGTTTCCAATTCCTCACCCGAAAAATAAGGATTGTGATAACAGCACCTGCCTCAGAGAATTGTGGAGAGAAATAAGTGAGACATTCACGTCGAGCACTTAGCACAGTGCTTGGGAGAGAGCAGGCTCTCGATTTACATGAGGTGATATTGTAGACAAATGTAGAGATCAAATTCAGTGTGTCTGGTTGGTGCTACTCTTTTTTTTTTTTAAATGTTTTTATTGATTTGAGAGAGAGAGAAACATCAATGTGAGAGTCATTGATCAGCTGCCTCCTGCATGCCCCCTACTGGGGATCAAGCCCACAACTCTGGCGTGTACCCTGACCAGGAATCGAACTCGTGACCTTTTGGTGGATGGGACGACACTGAACCAACTGAGCCACACCAGCCAAGGCTGGTTGGTGCTACTCTTATCAGCTACTCTAGAACACTCTTGGAGGAAGTCTCCAGGAAAAACATGAGATTGATTCTTTAGATACAGAGAAAATATTGATAGGCCTGTAGCAGAGATGTTGGAGAACTTGGAAAAATGCTTAGAAATAATCCTTAGAAATCTAGAGAAATAAAAAAACCAAGTGAATTATTAACTCTAGGAAAATCAAAGGGTTGTACAGAAAGGAGGGATAGTCATAGTGTATCTACTTGGTTTGATGGTAAACATTATTTATATGGTTATAATATAAACATTTTCCACTCAAAATTGCTGTGTAATGTTGGAGAGCCAGGAGGAGAGCACATACAATCTTGCGCTCATGTGGAAGAGATTGATTCTGTTGCAGTTTTTTTTAGAAATGGAATCGCTGGGTTAAACGGCATAGGCCCCCCAGAAGGGTTGTACCAATGTGCACTCCCACCAGGAGTGTATGGAAGCGCTTACTGGCCATGTTCTCACCAACCTTAGATAACATTGCCCTTTTTAATATTCGCCATGCTGATGTATATTTGTATTTCTGATTACTGTTGGAGCATCTTCTTGCATTTTTATTGGCTAGCCACGTATTTTGCTATGATTTAATCAGCTCTCTATTGTTGGCTATTTAGCTTGGGTATCAGCCTACTGCATATATGAAATGACCGAACAGGAGGGTGAATATGGGAAGCTGTTTGAAATGCGTCCAACGACAATAAAATGACTGCAGAGCCATTCAGAAAGGATAACCCTGAGTCATCAAGTAGTTACACTGTATTTAGGAAGTAGAATAGTGTTTTACAAAGAGTTCTATCAAAAGTGGTTAAAAATATGAAGTCTTGGTAATTTTTAAAAGCTGCCACTTAGTGAACATCAACCGTGTGTCATCCCCTGTCAAGGCTTTTTATACATCATCTTATTTCCTCGTGGCTCGAACAAGCATCACCTCGCGTTATGCTGTAGAAAGGAAGGCTTCTGGAGACTTGCCCAAGGTCACAAGGCACAGGAGGCGCGTGGGCGGCTGGGTTCTAACCCGGATCTGCCTGCCACCCTCGCCCTCCCAGAGTGACACGGAGGGAGGTCCCGGAGCCTCGTGGACACAGCCGGAGCCACACCTACCAGCATCTCAAACATCCTGAGGCTTCTTGTTGTTGTTCCTGCTCTTGTTTCTTTGCAAATCCAGAGTCAGGCAACTTTGGGGCTGAGGCTACGTCGCAGTTCTGCGCAGACTGCGCGCCGTGACTCAGTAGGAAAGGACTTCAAGCGGTTTAGACGGGGCGGTCATGGCACTGAGGCGCCAGCGAGCAAGGTGTTCCCCGGGCGCCCCCTTCCAACCGCTTTCTCACCCGGAGAAAGGGGCGCCAGGACGGCGGCACCCCCCTCCGGCACCTGCCCTTTCTCCTGTTTTCACGGAGATGCCCCTGCAGATCCAGAGCTTCAGCAGGTGACGGGGGATAGGTAGACTTTAATAACATTATTTAAAAAAAATAATGTTTACCCTTCCAGTTATCATCTAATTATGGCAAGACAATCTAGTTTTCATTGGCACTAATGAAATAAATTTCCCCTTTAAGATAAATTTCCTTTTGTGAACACAGCGAGCCATTTTAGAGAAAATTCTAAGCATACACTGCGATAGGCTGTAAAATAATGGAGAAAATTGTGAATAAAGGGGCTCCTTGGAAGACGCTTGGGAGACACGGCGTTACTGGATTCGTACGAGCAGTCTCTGGGCTACACAGGTGTCCCTCGTCACTAACTCCCCCTGCTCTCCTAACTTCAGGGCACATCACGGTCACCTGCGATGCGTGTGAAAATGCAGATGCCCAGGACTTCAACCCCAGAGGGCCCCGGTGGGACGTAGGATTTTGCAGTTTTGAGAAGCAGCCCGGGTGGTTCCGATGCAGCTGGAGAGCATGTGGTACTTGCAGAAATTCCGAACTGGGCCGTCCCGTTTTAGCCCAGCATAGATTTTATAAACATCAGCACGAAGGCTACACATACGGAATGGAAACCGGTCACACGGCGGGGGTGCCCCTGCCCGGTGCCGCCACAGTGGGCTCTGCCCCCAGAGGCAGCAGCGGTTACATCTGCTTTCCAGGCAGCATCGTCAGCACCTCGTCCACCGTGAGTCATTTCGCCCTCAGTACAACCCTGGGAGGCACATACTGTTATGACCCTCCCTTTACAGGTGAGAAGCTGGGCACAGAGAGGCGAAGCCACTCCCTTAAGGGCCAGGAGGGGGCAGAGCTGGGATGTGACCCTGGCCATCTGGCTCAGAGGCAGCATTCTTACCTGCGACAGGCCACCTGCCTCTCCCGGGTTTCAGCTCTGTGGCGATGAGGGTTCATCACCCCCTCCAGTGCTCCATCTTCTTGTCATTCTATTAGGAAGCCAGGCTCTTTACTTATAATCAGAATTTAATTGATATTTGAATTGAGTGAATCAGCGGCTAGGTTAAACCGCCCAGGCCTGGGGACTACTAGCCTTCTAGCGCAATCGAAACCGTGGGACTAGGTCTGCCTTTTAAAAAGCCAACGTTTGTTCTTCCAATGGCAAAAACAAAAAGTATTCTAAATTTACCAAGGAAACCAAACTGATTTATCTGATTCTGTGCACAAAAGCACAAGGCAGGGGAAAACCTGTGATCTGTCCCGCTCAGTGTTTCTAATTTCCCCCTCATTTCATCAAAGAAAAGGAAAGTCCAAAAATTGCACAAGAGACTTGTAAAGGGCCTTCAGTTCCAGTGTTCAGACTCAAGTACAGAAAGCAGCTCAATAAACTCGGGGCCTGGGCCTTCCAGAAGGCAGCTAAATTGTGGGTGAGGCGAGGCTCCCCCAGGATGGAGGTGGGCAAGCTCGTTCGCTCACTGCATGGGTTTTTTCTCTTTTTTCCTTTCCCTCCCCCCAAGTTGCAGATGAGTGCTGGAGGCTGAACCAACACTGCCACGGGGTGAGCTGCGGACAGCTGTGGCGGGTGTGAAGAGGGGGGCGCTTCTGCTCGTACTGACGGACAGATGGCCCACTGACGGACAGATGGCCCGCCTGTGCGCCCGGAGGCAGGTGCGGGCTTCCTCTCTGACCCGGGCGCAGCCGCCTGCGGGAAAGGTCTGTGCCAGGCTAGGTAGCTCGCCTTGACTATGTCCAGACCGCCGAACAGGTTTTGTTTTCCCTGCCAGCAGATGCTTTTTGTGCCGTAGAAGAGAGCTCAGGAGCAGGAGCACATGGAAAAAGCATGGCCTGGGTGTCAGCAGCTGCGTCACGGCTGCACTTTGGAAAGGGGCGATCACTTTGAACCACGCGCGCACACCCACATGACAAACCATTAGGACTCCAGGCCTAGTGAACGGCACGAGCTCTTTAGCAGATCCCTTCCTCGGGCTCCAGCACACGATAGACCAGAGCCCGCCATGCCATGGGGGTCAGTCTTAGATTTTATGAGGTGCTTACGATGCTGTTTTTGATAATGAAGCAATGGGCTCCCCTCAAAAAACAATAGATGGTTTACTCATATGTTTCTTGTCTCGGCCAAGAGGACTGGTAGTCAGCCAAAGATAGTGTATGCTTATAAGGGTAGGTATAGAAAAATAACAGATATTTTAGTAAAAACTATAAAGATTCTCAACTTGTGTACTGTTTGACCTGTGACCTCTGAGGCCAAAAAAGGGCAGTTCCCCAAAAGGAAGCTGTAGAGCGGTTCTCAACTTTGGCTGCACATTAGAATTACCCGAGGAGGTTTTCAAAATCCCGATGCCCAGGTTACAGCCCACACCGACTAAATCATAGTCACTGCTGGGTAGGACCCAGGCATTAATATTTAAAAAAATTTTCCCAGGTGATTCCCTTGTGCAGCTGAGGTTACAAACCACTACTTTAAGGGGAAATTTCCTTATCTTTTGAAAGTCACATAACATTTTGGGAGAAATGGTGGCCTACAGACGTCTCATTAGGAAGGAGTGACAATGGAAGTCAGCATACAGTAAGCCATCTGCCCGCCTGCTAATTGTTTTGTGCGTATAGGAAATCCTACACTTTTGCGAGGCTGGGGACCGGGCAGGTACAGCAGGTGAGGTGAGGGTCCCAGGTGAAGGTGGGGGCAAGTTTCAGAGTCGCTCCGCCCTGCTCTGGATGTTCCCGGGGCAGCTGCAGCTCAGGTGTGGCCAGGGGTTGGGATTTTCCCAAAGAAACTGGTCATCAGAATTTTATATGTGAAATACCCCATTTTAGAATTGTTAGCCACAAATTCAAATTCATTTAAAACTCCATGCAGCCCAAGGAAACTCACCCGCAGGTCAAACTTCAATTAGTTTGAGTACCTTTGAAACAAATGAAATAAGCAGGACACAAAAGGACAAATGTTGTATAATTCCACTTATATGGAACGGCCAGAGTAGGTAACTCCACAGGGACAGAAAGCAGGCTAGTGGTTGCCAGAGGCTGGGCGAAGGGGAGTGTAGAGTGACTGCCACATGTGTACAGGATTTTCTTCTGGGGCCATGAAAACACCCTGGAACCAGACGGCGGAGAGGGTTCCACAGCGCTGTGGCTATACTAACGTCACTAGTGGGAACATCTGATGGTATGTGTATTTTACCACAATGAAAACAAAACAAGAGACGAGAACTTCATCAGGGCTGCTGCCCACGATGCTCAGCAAGTTGTCTCCTCCATCAGGGGCCCAGGTTGGGGGGCAAGTCTGAGATCCCGACTACGCTCTGCCCCCCAAGTGGTGACCCTGGGCACCTGCCAAGGGCAGATGCCTTTTTCTGATTCACTCAAAGACACCACTTGGGTGAATGCGGAACCTCGTAGATAAGATGGTGCAAGAAGCAAGCGAGCTTGGTCGATGGTGTCGCCTGACCGCACCTTTCGGCGACATTCCTGGGCCGCGTCCCCGAGGGCTGGGGGAGCATCGGGGCGCACCCCGCCGCCCTGCCGGCGCGGTGTCTGGGCTCTCGCAGCGCGCGGCTGAGTGCTTAATTTGTAAAGCCAGCATAAATCACAGGGCTAAATTGTCCATTACTGTGAGCTCAAATTATCTCGCCATCACCAGAGCGATCTGGTTGTTTTGCCCGCACTGGAGAATTAAGAGACAAAGAGGCAAAAGGCCAAAAAAAAAAAAAAAAAAATCGGTTTTCTGATACTGGAAAAAATGCACAGGGCTAAAGATAAGAACATTCTACCTGCACCCATCGAAGGTGTTTTTTGTTGTTGTTGCTAACCCTCACCCCAGGATATTTTCCCCGTTGCTTTTTAGAGAGAGGGGAAGGGAGGGGGGGAGAGAGGCATCTATTGGTTGCCTCCCGCATGCGCCCCTGTTGGGCCCTGGGATCAAACCTGCAACCCAGGTACGTGCCCTTGACCGGGAATCAAACCTGTGACCCTCCGGGGTGCCACTAACCACTGAGCCACACCGGCCAGGGCAATCAAAGGTATTTTTTAAAAGCCATTTATGTTTTGGGAATCAATGAGTTAGAACTGAACAATAATAATCCTCTCGAAGCTATGGAAGGTATGGTGGGATCCTGAGGACTAGTATTCAGAGATTTTTTTTGTTTCCCCTCTAAGAGTAAGTAGAAAAGAGGAAAGAAAAAAAAAAAAGAAATGCCTGGGAAGGCAGGACATTGAGCCCTTCAAGAAGTCGATGTCAGCTGAGTTCAGGGCCAGGCGCACTGGCCACCCCTCTGCCCCCTAACCTATCATTTTCCAATGTGGGTCCCCTATTCACCAGGTAACTTAGAAAAACTGAGGCCAGCTGCCGGCTAATGTAACAGGATGTGGAATGAGACTTTTCCTGTTGACCCAGAACTTGAGCAAAAGCTTCAAAGGTGAGGGCAGTGGGTAACAATACTCCCTCCTCCTGTTAAGAGGCGGCCAGACTGGCCCTTTGGCCATCAATAACCATCAGCCTCCAGCCCCTATGAGACAAGGTCAAGATTTTATCCAGAGGAGATTTCTCTGAAAGGCCTTTATAGGGGGGCAGGTCTCTTCTTCCATTCCAACCCCCAAGGCAAGAGAGGAAGGTTCAGAGTCACTCTGAGACTGGGAACACCAAGGGGGGGTGTTTCTGGCATCTCACTGCTGCTCCAAGGGTGCCTGGGGCTGCCTGTGATGGCCGGTGAGGGGAGGGGGCAGGGCAAGGGTGCGCTCTGTTTCCCATGGGCCAGAGCCTACACTCTTAGGCTCGAGTCATCCTGAAGAGACTCACCCAGGAGGGCAGCCTGCCAGGCGAGGGGACCTCAGAAAGAGAATGTGGAGTATGAATGGAAAGGGGTGTGCAAGAGGTCCCCCAGAATGTGCACTGAGTTCCCATGGAGGTCTCCAAAGATCTGTCAAAGAACTCGGGGTGGGGGGAGGGCACCTGACACTCAAGAGAGAACTAGACCTGAGCTCGCCTGTTCTCAGGTGAGGGGTCCTTTCCCATTCATTTCTCTGCTCCTACTTCACAAGGTGAGCTAGAGAGGAGGCAGGAAAGGATGTGCCTGCCTCGGCCTCCACTGCAGATTCCCGCGCCAGCTGCGGGTCGGTCAGGCCAGGGGCAGGGAAGAAGGTATTTAACTGGATACGGGAAGAAAGTTTTGATTGGTGGTATGCAGTTTCTGGGATGAAATACAGCAACAAAGCAATAACAACAAAAACAACAACACAATTCTCATCAGTTAGCTCCAGTTCTCCAAGCTGGAAATTGGTGAGGTTCATACTGATCTGAGGTTCAAACCCTCTTAAGCTATGCCAGGGGCACCATATGCAATTGCGTACAGGGGCCAGGCAAGAAATCTGAGTGATGAATGAAGGGGGCTGGGTGGGGATCCTGATGAACTGGAGCCCGTGTCCCATCTGAAAGGGACAGCTGCCTCTCACATTCAGCCAACTGTCCCCCAGGATAGCCAGATATCCCATTTTCCCAGAAAGCTCCATTTTTTGGTTGCATCTCCTGATTTTGGAATTATTGTCAATATCAGTTCAGGGTTCTTTGTTGCAAATGACACAACCTACTCTAGGTAGCCCCTCTAGGTGGAAGGGCTTTGATGGGGCAGTACTGTGGACTTGTGCCCCCCAAATTCATGTGTCGAAGTCCTAATCCCAACATGTATTTACAGTCTTTTGAAGATAAAGATGAAATCCTAGAATTAAACAAGGGCTTTAAATGAATTTTAGTATGTTCAAGAAAAACAAAGCAAAAAAAAAAAAAAAAATGGAAAACACAGATGAAAGAGAATTTTACCAGAGAATTGGAATCCATAAACTTCATAGTCCAGAAGACTGAAAACCTGCAGAACTCACTTGAGCTTCTCATCAGCAGAGGGATTTTGAAAATGCTAATTCAGCTCTGTGTGAGCTATAAAACCCTATGGCCTACAGTCTGAAAAAAGTTTGCCAACACTGGCTGCCATTCTCTCTACTTCTCAAGTGGTTTCCTTTAAGGGACATATATTGTGCCATGTGTTCTGAGTCTACTCTGCCCTATAAGCCCAGTTCCCTGGCACAGAGCTGCGTTCACTTGGAGAAAGATGTGCTTTTGGCTAATTATCCTAAATATATTCTTTGGCCAGTCTATGTTGGGAGTACTATTAGTTTAAGATGGCCGGGGAGATGAAGCCTCTCTGAGATGACCTTTGAGCTGACAATGAGTGACAGGAGAGGATTAGGGGACAATGTGATCCGCGCTGAGGGGACATAGAGTGCAAAGAACTCTTATAAGGCAAGAATACATTTGGTGATTTAATCAGGTCATCTAACTTTTCTGCAAAGGTCCAGATAAGTAAATATTTTATGCGCTGCAAGTCCTAACAGTGTCTGTTGCAACTACTCGATTCTGCTGTTATAATGCAAAAGTAAACACAATAAAGAAACAGATGGTGTTCTAATAAAACTTTATTTACGGACACTGAAATTAGATTTTCTTATAGTTTTCATGTCATGAAGTATTCTTTTGATCCCCCCCAACCATTTTAAAGTGTAAAAACCATTCCTTTTTAAAAATTAAATTTATCTTTATTGTTGAGAGTATACAGCTTGCTAACATAGGCTAGGCCAGTTAGCTAGGCTGGGATCAGATCATGCAGGACATGTAGGACTTGGTGCTAGATGAAGGCAAATCTCCTCTCCCCTTCTAAACGGAAAGCCACCCATCAGGGTAACTGCAGGCTGGGAGGCCAATTCTGGGAGGCCGCTTCCTACAGCTCATGTAAGATCGTCAGGTCTGTTTTATTTCCCCCCTTCCCCCGCCCCCCCCCAGGAACAAGAAAGGACAAACCAACAAAAAGGCACGAGCGCGCGCGCGCGCACCGCGCCCCAAGGCCAAGGGGACCTGCCCAGGTCCGCGCCGACGCTCCCCCAGCGCGCGCTCGGGGCTTTCAAGTTGGGCGCACACCTGCTCCCAGGCTGAGCGCACCTGCCGAGCCGCACGCCGGCCTCGTCTCGCGAGAGCGGGGCAGTAGTCGCGGCCCCCACCCCCGCCCCCGCCCCGAATCCCCTCTCCCGGCACCCTCCCCGCCCCCTCCACCGCCCCCGGGAGCAGCGTCGGCCCGCAGCGCGCGCTTCCCCCGCGCCCCGCCCGCTCGCACGCACGCCCGCCCGCCCGGTAGTAATTTCACTTTGCCACGCGCGCTCCGCATCCCCTAGAAATCCCGCCCTGCGCCGCTCAGCCCTGCCCCCCCGCCCCCCCCAGCCCGCGCCGGGAGCCGTCCCTCCCCGGCAGGTGCGCGAGCCCGCGCGCTCCCCCTCCGCCTCCCCCGGCGGGTCCCCCGCGCGCCCGGGCCGGGCCGGCCGGGGCGGATGCGCGCACGGCGCCGCTCCGCCAACCCGCTCCCCTGCAGGTCCCTCGCTCGCTCCATCCCTCGCCGGCGCCGCCGCGCTCCCCCCGCCCCGTGATTGACAGGCAAGATGTCGGTGCGGAGCGAGGCAGGAGAGACTGCAGCAGCCGTCCCCCCCGGAGCCCGGCGGCGGCCGCCGCAGCAGCAGCGCGACGCGGAGCCAGCAGCCGCCGCAGTCGGCGCCGCAGCCGCGGGAGCAGGGCGGCCGGCCTCTTGAGGACGCGCGGAAGCGCCCCGAGCGGGGGACGATGCCGTGTCCCTGCGGCCGCGAGCGGGGCAGACCAGATTTTTTTTGACATAAAAGCCAGCCAGCCAAAAATATATAAGCTTGCCCTCGGCGGAGCCGGTGTGTGAAGAGTGAGCGCTATTTTCCTCCCTGCCCGCCTCTCCCTCCCCCGCCTCCCCGCCTCCCCCTCCGCCTCCTCCCCCCGAAGTGTACGGACGGCATCACATCACCTGGTTCGCTTCTGAGCGGCAGCATCTCTCCTTTTCAGGGACCAGAGACTCGGAGAGCGGAGACGTTCAGATGGAGTCGGCCTGATCCCCCCCCCCCAATAAAATAATAAATTCTGGCTCCCGTCCCCTCCTCCCACCCCCACCCCCTCAACCCCGTGTGAGATGTTGGGTTTCTGCTCCATGAGGCGCTGAGAAGTCGCAGTGGCTGGAGAGGCGTCGGGGGCAGACCACCTCCGCGCCCCCCTCGCCCCCCCTGGTTTCTCTCTGGGAGGAAGAGGAGGGGAGGGGGCTTGCGGAGCGAGCGATGGACGAAGAAAACATGACGAGAAGCGAGGAGCAGCCGCCTCTGAGTTTGCAAAAAGCCTTACAGCAGTGCGAGTTGGTCCAAAACATGATAGACCTGAGCATCTCCAACCTGGAGGGGCTCAGGACCAAATGCGCTACCTCCAACGACCTCACCCAGAAAGAAATCCGGACCCTGGAGGTAGGTGTTGCTTACGGGGGGTGGGGGTGGGCTGGGGTGGGGGGGTGCAGTCCTTCCTTCCCTTCCCTCCCCTCCCCACCATCCCCTTTTCCTTCGATTCTGTTTATTGGGGGGGGGAGTGGGGGCGGGAGGGTAGCGAGGGGGGCGCGAGGTGGTTTTCTGTGATTTATCTCCGTGCAAAGCCTGCACCGGCTGTCCCCTGGCCGTCCTGCCGCCGCCCGCGCTTGGCTGGGGGCTGGTAGTAGTAGTAGTGATTGTTATTCATTATTTATTATTATCTATCGGCCGCTTGCTTGCCGGCCGGGGACCGAGTTCTGTCGCCGTTCCGCTCGCGGATCTGTTTGTGTGCCACGGGGGCTCGCGCGCCGGGTGAGACATTCGGGCGCTGCAGAGGGCCCACGTGATCCTGCGCATTCTGCAGGTGGTCAAAAGGTGGTTTTTGCTCGCAGAATGGGGTTGCCTATAAATATAGACTTCGTCTCTCCGCCTCCTTCCCGGCGCCCCTTTTGCTCCTTGGATTTTTTTTTTTTTTTTCCTTTCGTGTTTGTGTTTGTTTTTTTTTCCGGCGATACACAGATCAGGAGGCAAGATGCATTTTTCAAAATCCCCACTGAGCTCCCCATTTTCAGCCTCATCATTTGGATGCAGGGAGCTGTTGCAGGCCTAAAACGTGTGAAAAGATTAAAAAATAAATAAAAATATGCCCGGCTCAGCGCACGCAAGCGGTGTGGGAAAATACTCCTGAATCTCGGTGGGACGGGAGGAGAAGGGTCCCAGGAGGAGTTATCTTTGGGCGTGTTGTAAGATTGTCTTCAACAGAACTTGAGGGGGAGCCCCAAGCGGTTTGGTGGGGGGTGCAGTGGGCGCAAAGTTACTCAGAAAGAAGATGGCAGCAGTTCTTTCTTGGTGGAAGGAGGAAGGTTTCAAGAGCCAAGCTTAGCATCTGCCTGGTGTCCACGGAGTCACTGGGCATCCGCGTTGTTCAAAACATCTGAAGGGCTGGGCTCGCTCCTGTCCCCAAACTGGTCCAGCTGTGCACATGGCTTGATTGAATTCGGGAACTCCCAGCAGCTGGCGGTGGCTGAGTTTCCAAGGCCTGAAGTGTTCAGCCCTTACCTGAATCTTTTAGCCCTTCTGTCCCCCTGTCTGTCCCTCCTTCTAGCCGGGATGACCACCTCTCTCCCATTCACTTTCAGGCCTTTCCTGTTCCTCCATGGTTTTGAATTTGGCTGGATGTCAGCAGGCAGGAAGGTCATCGTTTTGAAAGTGGAGGTGGTGTGTGTGTGTGTGTTGAATACGCTGTTTGCCACCACATGGCTCTGTGCACCTGTCATCTGGGAAAATGATCCCAAGAAATGAAATAAGATGAATGTCAGGGGGTATCAGAGGAGTGGAAATTCAGTTGGGAGGCACAGGTATTTTCTTTCTCGGAGCCTCGGGAGAGCCGGCTGGGCCAGGATTGTGCGGCTGGAAGAGCGAGTGTGGGATGCTCTGGCCCAGCCTCCTGTCTGAGCAGTGCCCGAGGTCCCATTCTCCGAGCTGCCAGCAGCAAACCAGCAAACAACCCGAAGGGCCCCCTGCGGTCTCTCCTGCTCCTCTGAGCCTGGGGTCCCACACACTAGTTGGTGTGTTACTGTGTGAGTGTCTCCAGGTTTCTTCTCCTCTGTTCGACATGCTCCATCCCCTGATAGCTCCCTGGACAGTGGTGATGGGCGCAGTGGGCCCTGGATCCTGTCGCTGCTTTTCTGCCTGGCGGTTTTCTGTTCACACTGGGGCTTGGCGTCACTGGCGCGGTGGGAAGTTGGTGGTTGGGACTGCATCTGTTTGTTAGTTTCCTAGTCCCAGTGTGCCCCGGAGCATGCCAACCGCTTTATTCATATTGCCCATGGAAGGGTCTCAAATTCCCAGATCTTTAGGGCCAGAGTAGGGCCTCTGAGGAGGGGCTGGTGACCCGAGGTCTAGTCAAATCCTGCCAAACCCCATGTAGGCTTTGAACCCTCAGGGTTTTTATATCCCAATAGTTCTCAAAATGTGTATATCCAAACCACCCAGGGTGCTTGTTTAAAAATGCACATTCCCACCCTCTGAGCCCAGAGGGATTGGAGAGGGCCCAGGAACCTGCATTTAACAAACAGTCCAGGTGTTTCTGATGCATGTTTTCATGTTGACACTTTGAGAAATACTGATCGATTAGGAGATAGATATCCATGTCTCAGCTATTTCATGGTGACAACTTCCTGCTCCCAAACACTAAGGTATTAAATTGAACAGACGATCCCCGAAAACCTTGAAAATTAGCAAAATTTACTAATGTGCGTATACCCCTGTAGAAACAAAAATGTGCATTGTAGGCTTGGCCTTCAAGAAGTTCACTCCATGGTTGGGGAGACAAGGCTAATAATATATATGTGAAAAAATGACAAAGCCCGAACAGTAAATAATGCGGGGAAAGCGCGTGGGTCCATTAGGAGTGTGCTCAGCTCCATGTAATGGAAAATCCAACCACACTGGTTAATCAAATAATGGTTCCTTTTTCTTATGTAACAAGAAGTCTGGAGGTATGTAGTTGGCTCAGTAAGTTAATAACATCAGAGCTGATGTCTTTGCAAATACTCATGGTTGCAAGATGGCCCCTGAGGCTTGAGCCATTGCACCAGGTTCAAGGCAGGAAGGAGGGGAACTGGGTGAGGCTCAAGGCATAGCTGGTCCATATCTTTATTCAGCTCCCCCAGGACACCTCCTCCTCCAAACCCCACAGAAGTTCAGATGTTTAATTATGTCTTCTTGGCCAGAACTGGGTCAAACGGCTGGTCCTAGCTGCAAGGCTGGGAAGGGGGAAAGTGGGAACACCGTCGTGGTGGGCTTGGTGGGTCACGGTCCATTGACCTGTTGCCACTGCATGCAAAATCGGGGTTCGGCTGGCATGGATGAGGCATCAAGGGGTATCAGGTGGACAGCCAGGTATCACGTTGGCCACAGTGTTACAGGGAGATACTTTGGTGGAGAAGAAAGATCATGAGCTTTGGAGTTAGACTCATGTGGTTTTGAATTCTAGCTTTTCTACTTACTTTATCTTGGGCCAGGAATTTAAATGTTCTGACCCGTGATTTAATTTTTGGCAAACTGGCAGTGATAGAGTAACATGACCTACCTCAGAGGTGGTCCTGAGGATGAAAAGAGATGTGGTTTTCAAGGGCCTAGAGCTGTCTCTAGCACAGTACCTGCAGGTGCTAAATAAATGATAGCTGTTATGATGAACATTACATGGGGTGGAGCAGATGACTTGGAAGGGAATGTCCCAGATCCAAGGGAGAGAAGAAAGAGCTTGCGCGGCATCTCCAAAGCATTTTCTGTGGATTCCTAGTTCTGTGGAATGTTAGCATTTTCCATTCTTTCAACAAATGCTGAAATCTGGGCACTGTACTGGATGCTGGTAGTTAACAAGTGTTCTGTAGACAAAATGAAGTCTCTGGTTAATGTGTTTGGCAAAAGTTGAGTTAAGCAGAGGGAAATGGGTGTCTATACTGCAGGACTTCTCAGAGCCTTTAATATGTCAGATATGTATATTGTGACTCCAAGAGAGGGTAGAGTCTGCAGTTTCCTTTTTCCAAGGAGATCTCTCGGGATTGATGTTCCATAGAATACACCCGGGGGAATACTTGGCAAAGCAGGGAATTGGTCCTGGTTGGGGACCTGGGGACCCAGAGTGAGTGAGGAATGGAGAGGGTTTAGATTGTAGGAGGTGGCTCACTGGGCAAGAAGAACAAACCAGATGAAGGCACTTCCATGCCTTTGTGGGGCAGCTCAGAGACCAGTTGGCCCAGAATGGATAGTACCTGATAGAGTGTCACTGGAAACGAATTTTGGTTGCTAACTCCTGGGGACTGATGTAGCACACACGGGGCAGTCAGATCAACAAAGTTTCATCCCCTCGAGGGAGGAGACAGAACCCTTCAAAAGTTTGGGCATGAATACAATAAAAAAAAGAAATGTTTAAAGGTTGGTCTATGGCAGCCAGCAGCAGGGGCGGTCAGATAGTGAGCAGTTGAGGCTTTGCAGGCCCTGTGGTTTCCATCACAACCACTCAGCTCTGCTTTCGCAGCATTCAGCGCCCGTGGACAATACATAAATGAACGTTTTTCAATAAAACTTTACTTGTGGGCCCTGAAATTCAAATTTGATATAATTTTCACGTATTACAAAATATTATTTTCTCATTGATTTTTTTTTCTTCTAACCCTAACCCATGAGTTGTAGCTTGCAGATCCCTGCTCTGTAGGGCGACTGGGACAGAAAAGACCCTGGAGGCACAGAGTTCATGTGAAAGGCCAGCAGGTGACACTAGGACTGGCAGGCGCTGGCCAGGTGCAGTTGGTTCTGACGCGGGCCCATTTGCCCATGTCCTCAGCATGGGTTTGTGTTTCATTTGATTTTTTTGGTTGCCTGTGTTTTGATGACCGAGAGCTCAGGGTTAAGGAGGCTGTTGCGTCCGGTTGGAATCTCATCTTTCCTGTTTCTCGCTGGGAAGGATCTGGGAACCTGCGGTGACAGGGGGAGGACTTGTTTTTTTGCACAAAGTGGCCAACCTATGAAGACCCGGCCTCTTCCTTCCGCCTTGTTCTCATAAAGATACTGGGGGGAGGTGGTCTCACAAGTCTGAGTCGGTGGCAGAAGTTATTTCTGAAGGTTTTACCACCCCTGCAGGCTGGAGTGGGTTCTACTGCGGAATTGGTCACCCTGCCTCCCCCAATGGGCAGAAAAGTGGGGAGTCTTCCTCCCCCCAAAGAATCGGTCGTTTTCTGGGTTCCCACCCACCTGTCCGCATCTGCTGGGACCCGGCCTTCCTCTTCATCTCCACTGTGATGCCCTGGATCTGGGGGGTGGGGAGGTGTCCTGCAGAGAAAAAGGGAGGGACACGTGGCATTGGGAAGGGGGATGGCGAAGCGGAGGGACCGGAAGGTAAGAGGGACCAAAATGGGAGAAGGCAGCGAGTAGAGTGACTTCCTTCGGCAGGGTTTCTGTGACCTTTGGAGCGTCTCTCAAGTGGGTAGTGACCACGAGTGTGGTTGCTCCTGTTTGACGAGTGAGTTGACTGAGGTTTAGAGGCGGTGACTTAACCCAGGCTGCAAACTGAGGCGGCCACAGGTGGAGGAGGGTCGCCGCTCCAGCGTGGACCCCAAAGGCCGGTGGCCTTGGAGGGACGGAGGGCGGGAGACCGGAGCGCCCAGGGCGAAGGGGCGGCGCGGGGGTGATGGCAGCAGTGTGGCGAGACGAGACGTGGTGGCTGTAGCATTAGCGGGAGTCGCAGCGATGACACCCTCTGTCGCTCAAGTGCTTTCGTTGGCGACTGCCCTGGATGACATTGAAAAGAGATGTAGGACTGACGGAGGCCAAGGAGAGCGTCCAGAGACAGGGAAGGATGGCAAAGAGAGAGGCGGACATTTGAGACCCGAGAGGCCAGCGTGGTGGCCACGTCCCACAGTGGCCCCGGCCGGTCCCAAACGCGCGGACCCGAGTGGAGACGCGCTGCTGGGGCAACTCGCGGGGTGGCCCCTGAGCGCCCACTGGGGAGCAAAGACTGGAAACTGGCCCGCTGCTAATTTGTTCAGATTGGCAGCCCGGTTAAGTGGCCCCGTTTGATCTGCATGGGATTAAATAAACTATGTTAAAGTCAGTTTCACCCATACCGTGTGACTGTATTTTCCTGAGGCTCCTGGCAGATGTTAAATTAGGGGGGTGGCCCACTGTGTATTCCGACGGGACAGCGCTGCTCCTGAGCATTGGGGCCGTTTCTCTGTGATGGGGGCGATTTGCTATAGTGGAAGCCCTGTTCCTGATAAAGACGGGAGGCACGGGCCCCTGGGGCCCAAGCAGCGGGTGCATCCCAAAGACGGATGCCTTCGATTTCCCGGGACCAGCAGAAAAGGGAGATGAAGGCTCAGAAAAAAATAATTGAGTCCCTGGAAATTTGGGGTGGGTGCTTGCAGCAGCTTAGCCGAGTAATTAGGGGGGCTTGGGCTCTGCAGCAGGGCCTGCTTGGGCTCTAGTCTGCGTTCAGGATTTGCTGGCCTTGGGCAGACGCACTCTCCTTTCTGGGCCTCAGTTTCCTTGCTCGTAGGATTGTTACGCGGGTTAAATGAAATAACGCACCAAAGAGCTGAGCGCAGTGCCGGGAACATGGCCGATGCTCAGTAATTGTCGCCTTCGCTGCTTTTGGTGATTGTGCTCCCTGTAGATTGGGAAGGGGCGGTTAGGGTTCCAGCCCTCGGTGGTGATCGGCGTATTTTAGCCATTCCGGGAGGTGCCATCCTGGAGCATGTCGTTCATTTAGTCAGTGAATGTTAGCTAGGCCCCCAGTGTTTGAGAGGCAGGGAGCTAAGAAGAGACCCGTGGAAGGCTTCTATGGGATTAATGGCACACCTGCTGGGCTGCAGGTGACATAAGCCAACAAGATTCTGAGACCAGATATGAGTCTTTGAATTCGCCCACAGATGACTCACTTCAATCAGTGCCTGGCAGGCTTTAGTCTTTAAACCATGTGCTCATCACAACTCCAAGTTGGGTAACAAAAGTACAGTCATGTGCCACTTAACGACAGGGATACCGTCTAAGAAATGTGTCCTTAGGCGATTTCATCGTTGTGTGAACATCGCAGAGGGCACGCACGTAGGCAAACCTCAAGGGTATGGCCCAGTGATTTTCAACCTTTTTCATCTCATGGCACACATAAATTAATTAATATTCTGCCACACACCAAAAATATTTTTTGCCAATCTGTTGAAAAAAAAAAAAAAAAGGTTAGGCCTGGTGGCGTGGCTCAGCAGTTGAGCGTCGACCCATGAACCAGGAGATCGCGGTTCGACTCCCGGCCAGGGCACGTGCCCGGGTCGCGGGCTCGATCCCCAGCAGGGGGTGTGCAGGAGGCGGCCGATGAATGACTCTCTCATCATTGACGTTTCTCTCTCTCTCTCTCCCCCTTCCTCTCTCTGAAATCAATAAAGACATATTTTTAAAAAAATTTTTTAAAAAGGTATAATTTTGATTCACTCACACCAGACAGCTACTGTGTTGGCTGTTGTCACTTTCTTATTTGGCAGTCTAAGGGAAAAGAGGTCAGTGCCCAGACTAAATAGTCAGGTATTGCATGTTTTAAAAATCCTGTGGCTCGCCGGTAGAGCCCACGGTACACCAAGGGGCTCTCCGGTATAGCCCGTTGCTCCTCGGCTGCAAACCAGTGCAGCGTGCTACTGTGCTGAATCCTGTAGGACGCTGTAAC
The DNA here is from genome assembly GCF_054644295.1 of Miniopterus natalensis. Taxonomy (NCBI): domain Eukaryota; kingdom Metazoa; phylum Chordata; class Mammalia; order Chiroptera; family Miniopteridae; genus Miniopterus; species Miniopterus natalensis. The sequence continues at coordinate 21,568,262 of NC_142100.1, forward strand.
ACAGTGGCATTTGCGTGTCTAACAGCTAACCAGAGAAAAGGTGCAGTAAAAATACGGTCTAAAGGGTAAAAAGTGGTTCCCCTGTGTAGGGTAATGACCAGAAGTGGAGCTCGCAGGACTGAAGGTGCTCTGGGTGAGTCAGGGCGTGAGTAGTGAGCCTGTGCACATACCCAGGTCAGGACTGCCCAGTGCTGTGGGCTTTCTAAACACTGGACACGCAGGCTACACAAATGTATTAAACAACAGATGAAATCAAGCACAAGAGAAAAGGAAGCGGTCAGGAGATGTAAACACGCGATGTGTGGGGCTGCTGTCAGCGCAGCGTGGCTTACTGCTTAACAGCAAACAGATATATGTGTATATATATATTTTTATATATATGTGTGTGTGTGTGTATATATATATAAGTTTCCATATATATATGGAAAGAGTACACTCAAAAATAATGGTAGCCCCGGCCAGGCAGCTCAGTTGGTTAGAGTGCCGTCCTGATACCCCAAGGTTGTGGGTTTGATCCCTGGTCAGGGCACATATAAGAATCAACCAATGAGTTCATGAATAAGTGGAACAACAAATCGATGTCTCTCTCTCTCTCTCTCACACAAAAATCAATAAATAAAAATGTTAAAAGGATTAAAAAACGTAGTATAGTAAATACATAAACCAGTAACATAGTCATTTATTGTCGTTACCAAGTATTATGGACTGTACTTTCTTTTTTTAAAATATATATTTTTATTGATTTCAGAGAGAGAGGAAGGGAGAGGGAGAGGGAGAGATAGAAACAGCAATATGAGCTGATAGAAATATCACTGATCGGCTGCCCCCTGCACGCCCCGCATTGGGGATGGAGCCCTAAACCCAGGCATGTGCCCTGACCGGGAATCGAACCTCGACTGCCTGGTTCATAGGTCTGCGCTCAATCACTAGAGATCTTTCCCCCACCCAGAAGATTTGTAACTATAAATTCAATTTTTAAAATTTATTCTTGGGTGAATTTTGGTAGTTTGGGACTTTCAAGGAATTGGTACACTTTGCCTCAGTTGTTAAATTTACTTGATTAGAGTTGCTTGTGGTGTCCCTTACTCATTTAGTGTCTGTGGGATCTATAGTGATGTCCTTTCTTTCATTCCCGATGTTGATGATGTGTGTTTTTTCCTTTTATTATTTGTCAGTCTGGCTGGAGGTTTATCAATTTTATTCATCTTTTGAAAGAACTAGCTTTTGGCTTTATTTTTCTCTATTGTGTTTCTGTTTTAAATGTTATTGATTTTCTTATCATTTCCTTTCTTCTGCTTGTCTGGGTTTATTTTGCTCTTCTTTTGCTATTTTCTTGAGGTGGATTGTTGATTTGAGACTGTTCTTTTCTAATATAAGTATTTATTGCCCTAAATTTCTCTTGAAGGACTGCTTTTACTGCATCCCACACATTTTGATATGCTTTATTTTTATTTTTTTGTCGTTCACAATATTTTCTAATTTCTTTCAAGGCTTCCCCTTCAATGCATGCATTTTTTAGGAGTCTGTTGTCTAATTTCCAAGTGTTGGATATTTTCTGTTATCTTTCTGCGGTTGACTTCTTGTTTAACTCAGTTATGGTCAGTGAACACATATGATCTGGTTTCAATTCTCTTAAAATGTTTATGGCTGATTTTATGACCTAGAATATGTTTTCTCTTGGTGACTGTAACGTGTGCACTTGAAAATAATGTGTATTCTGCTGTTGAGGAGTAACAGTGTTGTACAAATATCGATTTAATACAATTGGTTGATGGTCTTGTTGAGCTCTTCTGTGTCTTTGCTGATTTTCTCTCAGGTTGTTTTATTGATTACACAGAAGGGAGTGTCGATAGCCTACTGTCATTGTGATTTGTCTATTTCTCCTTGCAGTTCCATCGGTTTTTGCTTTATTTATCTTGAGCTCTTATGTTAAGTGTAGACACATTTGGGATGGTTGTTTTCTCAGCGAATTGACCCTTTATCATTACGTAAAGTTACTCTTTGTCTATGGTCATTGTCTTTGCTCTGAAAACGACTTTCTCTGCTATTAATATAGCTGCCCAGCTTCTCTTTTTTTTTAGGCTTTTAAAAATTGAGATAAAATTCACGTCACATAAAATTCACCATTGTAACTATTTTAAAGTAAACAGTGAAATGGTTTTTAGTATGTGGCCAGTGTTGTACAACCGTTGCCCCTATCTAATTCTAGACTATTGCCATCAGCACACGCCCTCCCCCTGTATCTGTTAGTGGTCAGTCCCGTTTCCCTGCCCTCCATCCCTTGGCAACCACGAATCTATTTTCTGTTGCTATGGTTTTACCTGTTCTGGAAATTTCATATAAATGAAATCATATAATACACGGCCTTTCGTGTCTGGCCCTTTCACTTAGCATAACGTCTTCAGGGCCCGCCCATGTTGTAGCCGTGTCACCCCTTCATTCCCGGTTCCGGGGGGGCCCGTGGACGCTGGGTCCCCTGCCTCGTGCTGCTGAGCACGTTTGTTTGCTAGGACAATGGAGACCCTTTGGGAGGAAACTGTTTTTCCTCTGCCAAAAATGAAAAGAAGCGTCCCCAAGTCCCGGCTGGTGCACGGACGGGAACTTAAGGGCCAGCCGTTCCTCCCGGGCCTTCCGTGGCTGTGCGCGGTGGGCGCCGTGACCGTCCCTGGAGCTCTTGCGGTTGCTTGGACGGCCGTTCTAGTTCTTTGTGGCGGGTTAAGGTTCCTTCACTCGGACTTCAGAAATGGGAGCCATTAAATAGTCATTTTAAAGACACTTCTGGACATTAAAGCACAGCATATCCACTATAGAAAAAAATAGAATATGTGCTTAATTAAAAAGGAAAGCAAACACAACCAGTCCCCCCACCCAGAGACCAACACTGTTGACGCCCCGTTAGAGTGTCTTACAAGCCCTACCTCGTGCGGGCCCGGCTGGGTGGAGGGTGTTTTGGGCCCATTGGAAGGCACGGGGCGGGACAGGGCCTTCTCCTTCCTCTAAACTGGCCTCCTTTGTGTCTCTTCCCCGCCCGCCTCCTGCTCCTTAGAGAGAGCTGAGGCCGTCTCATTGCCAAACTGAGTAAAACCCTCTAGCCTGTGATCTCCACTTCTCAAATACGACTCGAGAGCATAGCATGGATTTGTCGGTCCCCTAAGCTGGAGGCAGGTTCTTTAACCCCACAACACACCCAAGCCACCCCGAAATAATCGGCAGGCAGGACCCCGAGAAGGGCAGGGTGGAGGGCGGGGGAATAGAATAAAGGCTGGAGAGAAGGGGTGGCGGAGTGGAAATGCATTCTAGGCCTTCTGCTTTGTGGTTTATTATTAACAGCCGTGCAGAAAATGTCTCTGCAGAGTTATGAAAATCCATTCCTAGCGTGCTAAGAGCTGGCCATTCTTTGATCAGATTAACGGTACCGAGAGCAGTCTTACATTAACGCAGATTAAGAGGCCTCTCCCCCACCGCTGTGCAGTCATACATGTGTCATCACGTCTCCTCACGGCCAGTCGCCCTCAGTTGTCTGCTAAGAAGGGAGCTAGGGTCTCTGCAGAGGTAGAACCAGGGCTGCAGAGGGCGGGCCGAGCCCAGGTGCCACCTTGAAACTGGGGGACACTCTCCTGTGTTGCTGCTCTCCTCGAGGCTCTAACCACTGAGCCAACCCAGCCCGGGCCCGGTTTCTTAATATTATTTAATACCCAGTCTGTGCTCAAATCTCTCCAGATGTTTTAAAATTTTCCCTTTTTTGGCAGCTGATTTGTTTGAATCGGGATTCGTTTAAGAATCTCACATTGCGTTTGGTTTTTATGTCTCTTAAGTTCTTTATCTTCGTAGTTCCTTTATTTCTAAAATATCGCTTACTTGTTGAAGAAAGCGAGTCATTGCCCTGTAGAATTTTCACCCGTCCTTGGGGGTACGGTTTAACTTGTTCCTCTATCCCCACGGTTCCTGGTGAGGGATAGATGTTTGATCAGGTCCCGGTTTATTTGTGTATTGAACTTCTGCAGGAATACTGCCTGGGTGCTGCTGTGCAGTTTGTAACCGTGACGCCAGAATGCACAGAATATCTGGATGTCACATATAAAATTTTTTTTTCTGTATAGCTATAGCACCAACTTGACATACAGATAGGTTCGTTTGTTTCATTCAACATTTTTTATTTTAGTTTTAACTTCCATTAAGTAGCAAATATATTATATCCGTACGTATGTACATATATATTAACAAATATATTAATTAGCATTACCCCTTTTCTTACACAAAAGGTAGACTACTATATACACGATATACTCTAATGAGCTAAAGTAGGGCGCCCCTGTTCTGTTTCAGCTTAGTCCTTTGTTTGCTGCATTGTGTGTATGGATTTGAGTTACAGTCGATTGTCATTACTCACAGTAGTTCCATGGTGTCCTCACTGAATTAATGAAGGCTGAACCATCGCTCCGGGGGAGTCACGGGGCTCTGTTCCTGCAGGCCTCTGGTTATGTTTGCTCCAACTTACCAACACATGGCCTTGCTTCGCGTGTGTTTCTGCTTAACGGCACCTCATTTAGTGCATATTAACACTGACCTCACGGCCAACTACCAGAGCTCATGCCTGCGTGAAGTGTGTCTCACACACATATAGTCGTGTACTCTCCATAAGGCACGCCCCAGCTTGCTTTCTCTTAGAAACGCTGGACAGCACTTCAGCACTAGGCTTGGGGTAAAAATCACAAAAAAGGGGGGGGCATGAAAATATAGCTCTAAACAGACCATGGAGAGAACACTCGTTTGTAGAACGAGAGCTGGAACAAGATGCCGGAATGTCACTTGGTTCGACCTCCGCTGGCAGCATACAGTGGGCAGCTCAAGATTTTCACTGCTCCGTATATGTTCCCAAAGGACTGTAAAAACACCATGAGTATTGATTTTGGAGTTGCCAGTACATTATAGCAAGTAGGCAAATCTGTGACTAATGAGGACAGATTGTATTTCATTTGCCTCTCTTTTCTTTCTGCTTCGCTCTCCACCAAGTTGTAAGTTCCGCAAGGGGAGAGACCACACTCGTGTGTGTCTTGTACGTGGTAGAAGCTTAATCATGATGGATGAGTGAATCCCCGAGTGAGAATGGATGATTTTCTATTTGGGGTCGGATAGCTCTAAACATTTGAAATTTTGTTTAGATGCATTTCCACTATTATTTCTTCTGAAATAGTAGTTCATTGTCAAGAAGGCACTGGTCTGGCACGTCAACCATCAGGCTATCAACTCTCTAGGTTCTGGGTCTTCAGAAATATCTCTATAAGTGAAGTCAAGTTTGTGTAAAATTTCCCATGTGTTTTATTTTTATAAATATTTTTATAAGGGAGAGGAAGAGAGAGAAAAACATTGATGTGAGAGTGAAACATTGATCAGCTGCCTCCTTCATGCCCCCTACTGGACATCAAGCCAGAAACCCGGGCATGTGCCCTGACTGGAAATAGAACCGGCCACCCTTTGGTGCATGAGACGATGCCCAGTCGACTGAGCCACACTGGTCAGGGCTCCCATGTGTTTTATTTGTGATAGTTGTTCACCCTACCGTGTGGTCTACCCAGATTTTCTTTAAATAGGGAACTTTGCTAATACAGGGTGGGGCAAAAGTATGTTTATAGTTCATATAGAAAATAATACAATAATAAGACAAGAATAAACTTTCGCATACTCACAACCGTAAACCCACTTTTGCCCCGCCCTGTCTATGCAAATTGTGCTTTCATTTGCCCCAACTTGACTGACATAGACTCTTTCAGCTACATAGACACCCTGACCCACTAGCTGATCTTGAGCCATGAGCTTTAGCCTGTTCAGGAGGATTTCTCACAGAATGTCTCTGGGAAGGAGTGAAAGCTTTTCCATTAGATTGCCTGGCGAGATTTTGTAGGATGCTGCTAATTTGAGATTCACTTGGGTTTGCCCTGTCTTCAGATAGGTGGGAACGTTTCTGGGTGTGATTAGCAGCCTAAATATACCGCATCAACATGCCTGCCGAGGAGCTGAGCTTCCAGAGAGCTTGGGAAGGAGCCCTGGCTTCTGCCTGGGGACCGCTTCTATTAGAGTCTTCACCGTACGTTGTTTATGTTTAGTGCATCAAATTCCAGGCAAATAAAAGTATGCAGCCTCCATAAAGAGCTGTCACGGAAACATACTTTTGCTAAGCTCCTGGGATCTGCATTTGTATTCGTGAGAAGAGCATCTGTGCACTGCTTACCTCTTTTTATCTGGAAAGGTTCAAACTGCTTTACCAGCGATGCATCCCCTTGTGGGTGCCATTGTAACGTTATTTGTGTTGGAAAAGGAGTGGGAGTAAGTGAGCCCAATGCAGTGAGTTGGCTGTGATCATGATTACTGTCGCCTAAGGAGCATTGATTAAGGGCGAGGCACGGTGCAAAGAGCTTTATATTGATTGTGTTTAGTTCTTAAGCAGTTCTCAGGAGGCAGTATCAACACCCATTTTACAGATGAGGAAGCTGAGGCTCAGAGAGGTGAAGCAACCTATCCAGACTCACACAGCCTGTTGGTGGCAGAGCCTGTGTGGGTCTGACTCCAGGGACTGTTAACCGCTTTGGTTAGAAGTGTCTCTAAAAGCCTCTTTATGATAAGGTCTCACCGAGTGGCCTCAAAGCCAGTCTCATTCGACTTGCTTAATATTTACTGAACATCTACCGTATGCCAGACACCACAGTTGGCATTCGTGGCGTTAAGGATAACAATAGCAGCCAGCACTTATATGGTATTTAATGTGCCCAGTGCTCTTCTGAGGATTTTACACATATTGGCTCATGTAATCATTATAATAACCGTTGGAGGGAGGTCTTATTATTACCCTCATTTGACAGATGAGGAAACTGAGGCCCAGAGAGGTTAAATTAGTCAGAAGTCACACAGTGAGCAAATAGCAAAGCCAGGATTCACACCCAGGCACCAGGGTCCCTGAGCTGGATCACTCCTGCCTCCCAGAGATCAAGCACTTGTATGGGAGTCGGAACAGGACCCAAATAGAGTGATTTCAAGTGAGGAGGGGTGTTGCGTTTCTGCCTACAGAGCGTCCACAGTTTCATAAGTTTGTCCCCCGCCCCCCACAAGGAGTTTGCCATCAGTTGGCTGCAAACCCGTCTGGAAGCCAGGTGGGCCCCCAACTCGGAAACTCTGCTGCTTTGTTCTCCAGCCCGCCCTCCTCTGCACCCTGTTCCAGGCGTGGGCAGCCACCCTGGAACCCGCCGTCTCTATCCTGAGCATTGAGTTCACTTATAGACGTTATAAGAGACAGTCTTTGAAATGGGTATTGAAGGGTCATCAGGAGGTGATAGGGACAAGTAACATGGCGAGTAAACAGGTGACAGGGCAGGGAGGTGCAGGGCCTGTAGCTGGAGTGCGTGCAAGTTGCCCATTGAGACTGAGGTGGTAACATCAAGAGCTTGGGATACTGACTTTGATGGGCAGTGGGAGCCAGTGAAAGTTCATGAGCAGGAGAGTGGCATAATCAGAGGTGTGCTTTAGGATGCTGCTCAAGGCTGCACGTAGGGCTAAGGTTTGCAAACTCAAATGCTTCCAAGTCCCAGAGAGGCCATCCTAGTGAATGAGACAGAGCCTCCCGAAATAAACCTACAGTCTGAATAACAGCAGCCTGCTTGCTAGGTCAGGGCGGCTCAGGGCAATTGCCAGCCTCCGCTTTCAATCAGAAAACCATCCCTAATGGAGTTGCCATTGACTGGGCGTCAGATAATAAGGAGTGAGGGGCTGGGGAGGAGATGGCGCAGACTGGAAGGTGGGGACGGTCACGGCTGCCTTCCAGCTGAGTTTTCCACGCAGGACTGCATGTTCAGGATTGCTGGATCCTCTGTTTATTTTTCAAGAGAAGCCAGACATTCAGCTTTTATGTATGTGATTTCTCCTAATTTTCAAAGGTTGGCAATGAATGCACAATTGAAAAGACACTTTTATGGGCTGCATGTCGCCTGTGGGCTGGATCTCCCCTGCATGGGACTCCACCGGCTCTTGTCCAGGTTGCTTTGTCTTTGGTGAGCCTCAGGTGTGTCCCTTTGGTGGCTTCGTTTTCCACTAGCGGGAGGAAGAAAGGCAGGGCAACTGCATTTGGCCTTCACTAGGAGGGGGACCCGTTATCTTGTGTATTAATCTGCCTCAGCTCTATTCTCATTAGTCTGTGATAGTTGAAGCTCACCTGTGGGCACTGAAATTGCCGGGCAGGACTGGTGTACAAGGCGGGCATCCGGGTGATCCAGCAGGTATATATTCCGTGTCGCATTTACCAAAAATTCCACAAAGTGGAAGCAGTTTGCAAACTGTAAAGGGGTAGCATTTTGGGAATTTATTATTTGGCAACCACTTATTTTTCTGCATAGTTCCAAGAACCCCAGAACCCTTCACTTAGCTACGCTCTTCTCCAAGGCTGTGAAGATCCACCTGGGGGAAGTGCCAAGGAAAGGAGCCCGAGCAGCCGAGTAAAAGCATTACGAGGATGACAGGGGAACTCAGCAGAGTGTTTCCTAAGGGTTAGGTGCTGTGCTGAGGTGCTTTGCATGATTACTTCCTTGATCCAATAACAGTGGGTGCCCAGAATATTATTTTACTAGTTTTCAGATAGGAAATCTGATGACCCAAGAGTTTGATGTAGTATATATCCAGTGTCACACAGCCAGCAAGGGGCAGGACCCCCTTAGAACACTTTTGGAGACAGTTGCCCTTATTAGAGCTAAGAGAGGGACAGAGAAGAAAAGTCACGGGACAGGGTGGTGCTAGGAGCTGGATTCAAGAGGTCAGAGTGGAGACCTTGGGGGCAGTTATGTGTTTTAGTGTCCTGGGACAGCTGAAACAAAATTCCACAAATACAACAGAAATTTGTTCCTCTCGTAGTTCTGGATGCCAGAAGTCCAAAGTCAGGGTGTTAGCAGGGCCCTGCTCCTTCTGAAGGTTGTAGAGGGAGAACTCTTCCTTGCCTCTTCCAGCTTCTGGTGGCTCCAGGTCCCCTTGGCTTGTGGCTGCATCCCTCCGGTCTCTGCCTCTGCCATCATATGGACTTCTCTGTGTCGCTCTGTGTGTCTGTCTCTTATAAGAACACTCATTGGATTGAGGGCCCAACCCAATTTAGTATGATCTCTCAATTCTTACCTTAATTACATCTCCAAAGACCCTATTTCCAAATAAAGCTCATTCTGAGGTTCTGGGGGGGGGGGGGTGCGTGAGTTTTGGGGAAACACTGTTCAATTCACTGCATTAGGATGGGCAGGTTTACAGGCGGAGGACGAGAGGTGTGGAAGGGGAGGAGGCAGATGAGGCTCGGCATCGTTACTGCTCTGTGGCACTTGTGACTGCTTCCTTGAGGTATGGGGTGACTTTCAAAGCTCCCCCAACCCCCTCTCATGTGAGCAGCTCAGCCGAAAGAAACCAGGTCCTCGCGTCCTGGTCTAGAAACTCATTGTACAAATCCCAGGATGTTTCTCCTTTTGGGCCACCTGGGGACAAGCAGTCAGCTTCCAAAGCCAACCTGGGGAGGGGACAGAATATACCATTCCTTTTCTAGATGTCACACCCTATCTCCATTCCTGGCCCCTCTGCCCAGGGTAGGGCCTCTCACCTCTGGGCCTGCTGGAGACTCACACCCGTATGGAAAGGTTAATTTGGAACAGATTGTTTTCAGAACTGCTGGAAACAGTGTCTGCCCCGAGGGGACTGACTACCAATGAGTTTTTTGTGTGTTTTTTTTCTAACTAGGTAAGCCTCCCTGGCTGGCATTTCACTGTCTTTAGAGGTCCCCGATTGCTTGCCATCTTCCTGAAATACAACAGCTGGGGTGCCATGGTCAGAGAAAAATGCCATTCTCTAAAGCGTTAAACTCAAATGATTCTTGCTTTTAATGTGTCCGCCCTCTACTTTATTTTTTTTTTAATGTTTTTTTATTTTATTTTATTTTATTATTTATTTTACTTTTTTTATTTTATTTTATTTTATTTTATTTTATTTTATTTTATTTTATTTTATTTTATTTTATTTTATTTTATTTTATTTATTTTTTTATTGATTTCAGAGAGAGAAAGGGAGAGGGAGAGAGAAATAGAAACATCAATGATGAGAGTCATTGATCGGCTGCCTCCTGCGCGCCCCCTGCTGGGAATCGAGCCCGAAACTCAGGCATGTGCCCTGACTGGGAATCGAACCCCGATCTCCTAGATGCTCAACCACTGAGCCACGCTGGCTGGGCTACCTTAAATTTTTTAATCTGGTTCCTTGTTGAACATTTGACAGTACGCAGCAGTGTTCAGTGGTCTAAGACAGCCCCATAATCCCACCACCCGAAAGCACTCACTGACACCTTTTGGGGTACCTTTCCCCCTTTATATACCGAGGTCATCGGCATGTAATGCTCAGCCCCTCACTTTTCATGCTTAGCCTTATGTTGTTAGCATTTTCCTGTCGTTTCAAAACTCACAGATAACTTTAAACCCCTGTGGCCAACCAGAACTGCAGCTTTTCCTAAGGGCGTATATTTTAACGGAAATGTCCGACGGCCCGGTTTTGCTGAGTGTCCCGGGTTCCAAGTGGTCTCTGCACGAACCGCAGGGCCCGCGCCGCAGGGGAGCGCGGGTGGGCCCGGCGTTTCTCCAGCTGTCTCCAGGGCCTCCAGTGAAATCCTGAAGCTTTTAAAAAGGAAAAGTGCATTGAAACTGTGATAAAATATAAAATACAATGCATCTGAGGGCAGGGCCATTATTCAACCCTGCTTTTCTTAGCCTTGTACAGGAGCAGGTACAAAGCAAGATCCCATTAGCCGGCGTGAACTGTGTCTGTGCCAGGCCCTGCGCGAGCCCTTTTCACGCGGTGGCTCATTTGAACCTCGCCGCCACCCTATGAGGCGGGTATTCTGATTCCAAACGAGGAAATAGAAGGAGATTAGCCAGCTGAGACCTCTCGGTATAATCTTGATGTAATTGAAAAAGAATTGGGAAAAGGGAGTAACTCTTTATTTTATTTATTTATTTTTTAAATATGTTTTTATTGATTTCAGAAAGAGGAGAGAGAGAGAGAGAGAGAAACATCAATGATGAGAGTCATTGATCGGCTGCCTCCTGCACGCCCCCTGCTGGGGACCAAGCCCACAACGCAGCCATGTGCCCTGACTGGGAATCGAACCGTGATCTCCTGGATCCTGGGTCGATGCTCAGCCACTGAGCCACGCCGTCCAGGCAAAAGGGAATAACTCTTATACCATGTGACTCAGGCAAGCCCCCGCTAAACTACTGCCTGATGTTAACACATACACAGATACCACATTTTGTTAACTTGTCTCTTAGGTCATTGTGCTGGAAAGTAAAGCCAGGCGAAGGACACAGGCGACACAGGCGGCCCAGGAGCTGGGGTGGAGGGCAGTGGAAAGAGAACTGGAGACGCACAGAAGCATCGTCTCCTGCCTTAGCGCTGCCCTTTGGGTAAATGTCAGACAACTTAGACCTGGTAGGGTGAAAACTAGCGTCATAGTGAATTTGTTTTATAGGAGACACCAGTGGGACAGTGAGGTGGTGTCCAAATTTTCTTCAGGCTGCGGAGCCCCTTTTCCCCAAGTGGAACCCTACGGAAGATGTCCATATAAAAAGATTCTGGCATGGAACCCCTGAGGGCTTCACAGAACCCAGTTTGAGAACCGCTGGCAGAAGGCCGTGCGTGTGCTGGTCTTGGGAGTCAGGACCATGTTTGAGTCCCGGTGCTGTGACCAACTTGCTCGTTGGCTTTGCATGTTCGTGTTGTACTTGCCTCGCCTCCGGGGTTGGGTTGGATGAGAGGTCCTCTCAGGCTCACTTTTGGTTCTAATATTCTATACGGTGATAATCCAGCGATTTAAATACTGGAATTGGATGGGACGCTTCATCGCTCAGCGGCCTCATTGCCTTAACAGTTCAAAAGGACATCCTTGTAACTTGCTTTGGAAACTCAAGCGTGACTTACTCGAAGGGCATAGCTTTTCTCTGTGTTGTGTTAAAATGCTTGTTGGCGGGGGTCTCTGACTTCACGTGCTGTGCACCCCATCCCTGCAAGAGGCACAGTGCAGTGAAGTCCCTCTGACCTCAGAGATGCTGTGTTTAACACTGAGGTCGCTTTGCCCTTTGACCCTGAGCATTTTCTATTCATATCCCAGAGACCGAGCGTTGTCTGTGCGTATCTCCCCCGGCGAGTGGAGAGGGCCACTTTCACGACCTGTGCTTCGTTTACTGTTGTCTTCCTGAGGCTGGTTGCTTAGGATTATTTTGCCCTGATGAAGGCCCCTAAAGGTGACGGTGGGTGTGCATTTCCACATTTGTTTGCACTTCAGAAGCCTTGTTTTTCTCGCAAGGCAGCCTTTGCTCGGTAAACATGCCGGTGGATTCTAAAATGTAATCCAGAAGAGAGCCAAACTCAGTCAATAATTAGTCTTGTGAAAAAAAAAAAAAAAAAGACATAAACAAAGCCAACGATGATGAGCTTTCTGGTTATTTTTTTCGTGATGTTTGTTTGGGAATGTATGTAAATGGATACACGACAAGTTCATTTAAATATAGTCCATGCTTTCCTTTACCATATGTGGATCATTTTCATTCCAACATGAAACACACAGGGAAGGTATGGATGCCACACTGTGAATGGATTGCTGTCGATCACTCTCGTAAAGGCCCAGCCCAAATGTTCCTTTATCTGATAGCATGCTTCTTTCTCGGGAACCAATTATCGCTTTACCTTTGCCCAGCCCAAATCTTCCAGTATCTTCCAGCTCTCACTAGGAGCTTCTACTGGATTTTTTTTTTTTTTTCTTTCTAGAAGACAAGTACTGTGATTATAGTGAATACCTTTTTAGAAAATTGGCAGCTCCCAAGGAAGGGCAGTGATGGACAGCAGTCCATTCACAGTGTGGCATCCATATCTTCCGAGTGTGTTTCATGCTGAAATGAAAATGATCCACATACGGTAAAGCAAAGCATGGACTATGGGTTATTGTGAAGCCAGTTCTATCATTATATAGCTTTATAGGAAGAAGAAAGGAAAAATTTTAAAATATTACAGATGTGGCTTTAGTATTTCCCCTGCAGATATTTCTGGAAGGCTAACACATTCATTTTTCTTCATTTGCATTTCATGACTAAACAGCGTGAGGCTCACTTGCTTTAACCTTGTACTCTTACAGGTGGTTGGTTCGCTTGCAGATTTTTCCATTCACTTTTTTCCCCTGATTCTCTCTCTCTCTCTCTCTCTCTGTCCTGTGCTCTCTTAATCTCTAAACAGGTCAGGGCAGGAGAGCAGTTTCCATTGTGGCTGACGTCAATCCAGCCCTGCAGATTAGTTAGCAGAGGGTGTTGGGAGAGGGGGCAGCTGGTGCCCTCACCTGGAGACCAGATCTCACCTGAGATACCTGCAGAGTGTCATCTTGAGCTCCCAGACCTGGCCCCGTCCAGGTTCTCGGGCTGAAGGACTCTGGTCTCTAAGTTTTGTAAATTCTGGCTGAAAGAAAGTGCACCTTTTTGATCTCTGCTGAGTCAGCAGGGAGGGCTCCCCTCCTGAACAAAGACAGTTTATCGCAATGGCTGATCTCTGTAGTTAGAAAGCCAGGTGTGAACCTTGGTGTTGCCCATTACTGTTAATCCGAGCGAGGAGCTTAAACCTTTCCGAGCCGCACTTTCCCCATCTGTCCAATGAGGGAAATAAAAATATCTATTTCCTAGGTTTGTTAAAAGGTGGTGTTTCTCATAGTGGGAAACACTTTTGAATGAGCATCGCCTGGGCACTAGTTAGAACTACAGATTTTCAGATCCCACCCCAGGCCTCCTGAGCCAGCAACTCTGAGAGTGGGCCCTGGGGATCTGCGCTGCAACAAGCTCTCGAGAATCACTGCTGAGAGGAGTCAGTGAGAGAGTCCTGCACGCATCAAAAGCTTATACTCACTAGAAAAGAAGCTGTGTGAAGACAAGAGACTTTTTAGAGGTATAGCATCCATGTGTCCCCAACACCTGGAACAGTGCCTGGCACCTAGTAGCTACGCAATAAATGTTTCTGGAATGAACGAATGCTAATTAACTATGATCATGATCACCCAATTATTATTTTCTTACCAATTATTACATAGTATCTTCTTACTTTAAAAATTTGTTTTAATTTATTGAATTTTAGGGGGGGGGGAGAGAGAGAGATAGATATCGATGTGTTGTTCCACTTATTTATACATTCATTGGCTGCTTCTTGTATGCGCCCAGGCCTGGGATTGAACCTGCAACCTTGACGTATGGGGATGACGCTCTAACCAACTGAGCTACCCAGCCGGGGCGATCTTCCTACTTTTTGAGTCATGGAATCAGATCAGAAAAAGGGGAATTTGATGTAATTTAGTCCAAATCTTTTCAGAAAAACAAGGATATGACTCCTATCTTGTGGTCATTTTATTATTTTCTTCTTCTTATGGCTCAGTGTCTTTTTCCCAGGCGTGAAGCAGAGCTGTGATTCCAGCCCTTGTCACCTGCCTCTCAGCAAAACGTTTTCTTTCTGCTGCAAGGTGCTGTTGTGATCAGGGTGTGACTACATTTTCATAGCAGTTCTTGATCCTGCAGAATTGTCATTGCTTATATCCCACAGCTGGTGTGTGGCCTACCCAGCCCATTAGCTTTTCTCTCTGTTCCTCTGAATGCCCGCCTCCCTTCGTCGCTTCGGCCAGTTCTTGAATTGTGAGCAGCTCGGAGTAGGGGGTGCTGACCCCCCCAAGGCACATGTGGTGATTTGGGGCTGGGGGCTGGTGTGTGGGCAAAACATTTAATCATTGCACATTTCGTTTTGTTTGTATTAGGAAATATATTTTAGAGGCACAGCTTACAGATGCTCTGCAGGAAGGACAAGGCTAACATGAACAGTGAGAGTAGGCAAAGATCAGAAAGGTGGTATGCAGGGGACACCTTTAGGAAACACCGGCCCATGGGCCGAGAACATCATCTTTGGGGTTAAACACAGCTGGGCTTGAGTTTGGGATCCACCAGCTCGGTGACCTTGGCTAAATCAGTCACCGCCCTGATTAAGGGACCTGATGGTCACACCTCTCCCTTCTCTGTGTAGCCTCAGGGACAGTTGTATTCCTTGTAAGTGATTTTCCCTGACATGTGACACCTTCAAAGCCTAGCATGTGACCGTTTTTGACAAAGCATTTCAAAGTGTTTTTTTTTTAAAAAATGTACATATTTCAACAACTGTTTTTGCCTCTTTAAGTAGAAAAGACTAAGCAAACTGTGACCTTTATTGTCCCGGTCATCGTTAGCGATATGGATCGAGCACATTTTCCTGCAGTGGTATCATAGGGGTTAGACTGGGATCTTTGAACTGTTTGCCCCAAGGTAGGGTTGCAGGTAAAGTACAGGGCGCACAATTAAGTTTGAATTTCAGAGAAACGGCGAATAATTTTTTAGTGTGAGTATGGCCCGTGGAATATTTGGGCATGTAACACGTATCCCCCATTTTTCAGCTCAGAGAGATTAAGGAACTTGTCCAAGGTCACACAGTACGGCCTGGATTTGAATCTAAGCAGTCTGACGCCAGAGACTGCTGTTGACCTCTCGGCGTTGTTCAGTGTATGTTTGCAGGGAGAGGGGTTGGGGGCTGGGTGAAAAAGGTGACGGGGTTGAGCAAAAAAAAAAACAAAACCCAAACCTCATAGACACAGCCAAGGAAGAGCCTGAGGACACCTGATCCTGCTTCCTGCCTCCTGCCTCCGAGCAGGAATTTACTTTTGAGACGGGTCCTTTCCCCACCCAAACAAAAACAAGCCAGGAGACCCAAGGGTCCTGCAGAAAACTTCTCCTGTTTCCGTGAAGAAAGTGGAAAGAGAGAAGCTCCACTAACCTCCCCTCAAGCTGGAGGGCTTTTGAGGTGCGATAGCACTTGGCTCAGTGCTGAGACGGCTGCTTGGGGGGGGGGATAGCACTTGGCTTGGTGCTGAGACGGCTGCTGGGGGGGGTCTGACTGGCCTTTGTCTGTTCCAATCCCGTGACCTTTGAAGGGAGCTGCCGGCTCCTGAGCCTCCAGGCTGGGAGCTAGTTTGCAGGGGGTTGAGCTGCAGAAGGCAGGAGTCCGCAGGAAGCCACCTGGCGGAGGTGCTAAGGTGCTGAGTGAGGTGTCACCGTGTGGCTGTTTGCATGCAGGAGCGTACACACACGCACACGCACACGCGCGCGGTGTGCACAATAACCCGCCAACCCGCTCGTGTGGGTGGCCGGGCTCTCAAGCCAGCCGAGACTCCTGCGGGGGTGTTGTCATAGGAGCTTGGGAATCCAAGTCTCCCCAACAGCTTGGGGACCTGAGCCCGTGCTGTCTGCGGGGCATCTGCCGGGTGGTTTCTGCCGCGTGAACGATCTGTCGTCACCCAGAGCTAGCACCCAAGTCACCTCGCTCCCAGGGAAACAAAATAAAATAGGAAAATCACCAGCCCTCGCTTATTTGTGTACCAAAGGGGATTTCCGCGGGGGGAGAACTTTCCACCCCCGAGGGCTGCCGCTGCCTCCGGCCTGGCTGCCCGGCGGGTCACGGGCACAGCCGGAGCCCAGAGCCGGGCGCGGCCCCTTGCGGGAAGCGGGGGTGCCCGCTCAGCTGCGGCTGCATTTTGGACACGGCCACGCCGCGCGGTTTCCTAGCCAACCCTTCCCGCTGCCCCGTGAGGGAGGCTGCTGGGCGGGCCGAGAGCCTGCTTTTTCTCTTAAAAGAAGCCGAGGTCTCAGGCTCGCCGGGTCAGGGACGGCGGCCCTGTCCCCTCTGTGCACGACGTGCCGGGCGCCACGGCTGCTCTTAGGGTGCGTGTATTTCCTTGGCACCCGGGCCTGGGGTTCCCCCCGTCCCCCAGATCGCTTTTGCTGTGCCTGGAGCTGCCACCTGCCACAGCTTGGGAGATGGATGCTAATGGGACAGTGATTCCTGATACCGAGCTCTTGGGGTGCCGCCCGGCCCGTAAGCCGGGGCCAGTCCCCGCTGACTGGAGCAAAGAGGAACAGGGCAGAGGGGAGAAAGCCACTCCCCCCCACCCCCCGTTAGTGGGGGAGGTTTCACAGCCCCGGCTGACACAGCCCTGCCCTGCCAGGCTCCCCCGTCTGAACGGTCGCGGAGCCTTGACCTTGCTGAGGTGGGGGCGATACCCATTTTATAGACGTGGAGACTGAGTTCCGTGGCTGCGTGTTAGAATCACATGGGAACTTTTTTTTTTTTTTTTTAAATAGAGATATAATTCACCTACCATAAAGTCCCCCCTTTTAAAGTGTACCTTCAGTCATTTTTAGTATATTCACAGGGTTGTGCAGACATCACCACTATCCAATTCCAGAACATTTTCATTGCCCCGAAGAAGCCCCGTGCCCATTAGCAGCCACTCCCCAAATTCTCTTCTCCCCAGCCCCTGGCAACCACTAGTCTGCTCGCTCACTCTGAACATTTCACGTTAACGGCATCTCACAGCGTGTGGCCTGCACACTTCTCCTGGGACCACTGAGCGATTTAATTTCTCTGAAGTGAGGGGTGACGGTGTTCGGCCGCGTGGCAGGGCGGCCCAGCGGCAGGCCCTCGCCCCCACGGGCACCGGGGCCCTCGTGGAGGGTGCGGCGTTGCAGTGTTCCGCTCTGAGACTTCCTTCCCTCTGCTGGAACCCAGGCCCCCTGGCTCCCGCCCGGCGTCGTTTCCATTACACCGTTCACGTGTGATGCAAGGTTTGGCAGAGAGGTGTCCCAGGGTGGGCCCAAGGGGGAAGATAAAAACACACGACGGTTTATGGATGTAGAAACATCTCCAAATGCAATAGAATGGGCCTGAAGGAAGCCCAAGGGAGGGGTCCCCACGTAAAGTAAAAAGGCCATGAGACCGTGGAGAAAATGCTTGTGAATGGGTAAAAAGTTTCCGGAACCTGCAAAAGACTTGAACACGGGGAGGACCTTTCAATAGTGATCTTGTTAAAAATGGCTGGATTTCTGAGCGGCATTCCCAGGAGAACACTGTTGTGGAGTCCTGGGCTCGGTCCCCTGAATCTGAAACTTATAAGCTCCCCCGAGAGAGGATGGTCGTGGTTGGAGAAAACACATACCGAGGGTACCTTCCTGGGCTCCCGGGGCACTTGGCTGAGCCCTGAAGCCTGTGAGGGGCTGGTGATTGTACAGATCTGGGTTCGAATACTGGTTCTGCCACTGAATAGCTTAAGTGACTTTGGACAGTGCTTGTTCCCCTTCAGAGCCTTAGGCCTGACACCCGTAAGATCGGGAAAACAGTGCCGATGCTTCAAGAGTGTTGTGAGGGTGACCCAGTGCCTGTCACACTGTCATCCCTGAACTGGCAGCCTCAGCACCGCCTGGGAACTTGGCAGGAATGCAAAGGAGGCCCCTCGCCAGACCACTGAGTCACAGCTCTGGGGGTGCGGCCCGGCAGTCTGTGTTTTAACAAGTCTTCCAGGGCATCCTGATGCACATTCAGGTTGGAGAGCCATTGGCTTAGGAGAGGGTTTTTCAGCCCCGGCACTATTTAAAAAAAAAAAAGTTTTATTGATTTCAGAGAGAGGAAGGGAGAGGGAGAGATAGAAACATCAATGATGAGAGTCATTGATCGGCTGCCTCCTGCGCGCCCCCTACTGGAGATCAAGCCCCCAACCCAGCCATGTGTCTTGACCAGGAATTGAACCGGCGACCTTTCGGTGCACAGGCAATGCTCAACCACTGACCGACACCAGCTGGGTGCCTTGGCACTATTGATATTTGGGGCTGGGGAATTGTTTGGGGGGAGGGGTGCGGGCATGTGCATGGTAGGATATTGAGCTGAGCAGCACCCCTGGCCTCTACCCACTGGATACTGGTAGCTACTCCTCCCCTCCAAATGGTAACAACCAAAAATGTCTCCAGATGTCGCCAAACATCCTTTGGGGGCCAAAATCGCCCCTTGTTGAGAACCACTAGTTTGGGATAAACTTTTAATGATTTTCTTTGCCTTCTGCAGTCAAACCATCTGAATTGCAATAGGACCAAAGAGGCAGCAAGACCAAGCCTTCCTCACTTCTGTGAGGGTGCGGACATCGTAACCCGATGTCTCATAATTTAAAAATAGTCGCACCCTTTCAACTTTCTAACAAAATTTTCCCTTGGGTCGCAGCTAAACATGGGCAGCCTCAGCCCTGGGGACCCGCGCTCACTCTCCCCCAAGAGCTCGGTAGCTGCCCGTGGGGGTTTTGGTGGAAAGTTTCAGGCTGCCGTGTGTGCAGGGCTTGCTGCCCAGATGCGCGGGCACACGGTGCCCCCACTTCACCTTGGGCTCCTCTCCCGCGAGAGCCGCACAGTTGGTGCCCCCCGCACCCAGCTGCCTCCCGCCGCTGCCAATAACCAGAAGAGATCTGTTTTCCTTCGCTGGTGAATTGTGTCTCGTGCCTGGATTTTCTTTCTGCGTGTGACCTGAGCTTAAAGCGATGTCTGAGGCTGGGGCGGGGGGGGGGGGAGCAGCATCCTTGTGCGGTGCCGTGGAGTCGTGTGACCTGGGTTCTAATTCTGCCTGTGCCGCCAACTTGCACAGGAGATGCTGGGGCAAGTCATTCGAGGGCCCGATTGCACTTGTTCCTGCATCTGTACAAGGGAATCTAATCTGTATGAACAGACTTAAAAAAAGTTGTGGTAAAATACATATGATAGAATTTAGTGCCTCAACAATTTGAAGTGTTGGTTTAAGGACATTAAGTACATTCGCAGCATTGTGCAGCCGTCTCCACGGTCCATCTCCAGAACTCGTTCGTCACTCCGAACAGAAACTCTGTACCCAGTAAACAGTAACTCCCTGCCAGCTAGGGCCACCCCCGCCTGCTTCTCTGACCTGATCTCCTTCTCTTCCCTCTGCCCATGATATTCCAGCTCTCAGTTCCTGCAACATGCCAGTAACTCTCCCACCTCAGGGCCTTTGCACCTGCTGTCCTTGGCCGCCTGGCCCCCTGTGTAGGGAGACATCCTTAGGCCGATCCACGTAACAAACCGTCCTTCCCTGTCATGTGCTTTAAGTTCTCTCTTGCAACCATAGCATTGGAATCACCCTGTGAAAATGCATTGCGGTGTCACCCCTGAAATTTCACACTGGGGGCCTGGAGCCTGAGAATTTGCATGTCTATGGAGTTCCCCACTGATGCTGATGGCCTGGTGTGGGGATCCCACTTTGAGATCCCCTGGTGAAGGCAAAAGGGCAGAGAGGGAAAGTATAAGGGATCGCTCCCTCCCTTTGTCATCGGACAAATATTTACTAAGCACTTGCTGTGTGGTAGGCCCTGGGGTAGGCGCTAGAGAGGCGGAGGGTGGCAGGAGAGACCGGTGCCTGCTCCGGAGGGTCTCGGTTTTCCTAACCTCTCATTTCACGGATAGGAGCACGAGCTGTGCCAGGTTATGTGCCAGCCCGAGGCCCACAGCTCCTTCCTTGCAGAGCAGGGAGCTGAATGCTGGGCTCCCGACTTCATCGTAGTCTTTCTTTGCCCATGCGTTTAAAGGGCAGGATGATACTGTTCGGTGCATCTTAGCTGAAAACCATTTTCTGGCTAAATTGAAATTTTCCAACTGTATTTGTGGGTCAGAATCCCGTAGCTTGTGTGTGAAATTTACCAAATGGAAAAAAAGATCAAAATCGATGCAACCACTCCCTGATTTCCCATCCAGAGCTGCTCAGCACTGAGCGAGGGTGAAGGTGACAGTAATATCAAGGATTTGGCAAAAATCCATCAGCAGTAAATTGGAGAGGGGTTGGCGGATGTGTTTATAGGCTCTGCGCTTCGTCCTGCAGGTTTTTATGGATTCTTCTCATTCTTGGGTAAATTTCACAGCCGGCGCTCCCCCCCCCCCCCCCCCCCCCCGGGGTCTGCTCTGTACTGATGCCTCATTTCCTTTCGGATCTTGGAAAGAGTTCTGTTGTTTATTTGGAGAAAAAAGGTCTGGGGTGTTTGTTTCCTAAGGAACCTGCTGAAAATTGGGCGTGTGACTTAAACGACACATCCTTTGCGATGATGGACGTAGTCTGTGTCTGCACTGCCCAGTAAGAACAGCGGCCACTCGCCGTGTGTGGCTGTTGAGCACTTGCAATGCGGTGAGTGTGGCTGGAGAACTGAATTTTCACTTTGATGGAATTAATTTTTGGTTTTAGATAGAAATGAATATTTAGTTTATTAAAGCAAAAAACCCAACAATACCCCTTTTCTCCATTTTTTGTTTGTTTTGTTAGAGAGTGGAAGGAGGGGAGAGAGAGAAACATCGATGTGAGAGAGACACACGGACTGTGCTGCCTCCTGCAAACACCCTCCCTGGGGCCAGGGATGGAGCCTGCAACCCAGGTACATGCCCTTGACTGGGACTCGAACCCACAACCCTTCAGTTCGTGGGC
Organism: Miniopterus natalensis; assembly: GCF_054644295.1. Taxonomy (NCBI): domain Eukaryota; kingdom Metazoa; phylum Chordata; class Mammalia; order Chiroptera; family Miniopteridae; genus Miniopterus; species Miniopterus natalensis. Next base: position 21,589,658 of record NC_142100.1, read on the forward strand.
CGATGCTCTGACCACTGAGCCACACCGGCCAGGGCTTCCTTATGCTTTTAATTCTGCGTACGTACAGTGTTACTCTGTTCACGGAAGCCTGGTAACTTTCTGCAGTCACATAGAAGGCGATTTTGCATAATGTTTGCTTCCGTTGACAATTTAGTGGATTAAACATCTTCAAACAATTAAACTGTATTTATAAATTTGATATGTAGGACTTTTTAAAGTGCTCTGATTGTTAACAGACAAGTCTTCCCGACTACTTATATAGCACAAAGAAATCTAAAAAATTAAACATAAATATGCCGAGCCGTAAGCCAGTTCCTAATAGCGTACATACGTTGAATATAATTTCAACTTAAAATGTATGTCTAAATCAGTTATTCAGGAACACATTTCAAATTAGAATGAAAAAGGCGATAGTTTATTACTCTAAGTGGCCAAATTAAATAAAACATTCAGAGAATATAAAAGAAATACTCCAAATGCACAGTCTCTTTCGTTCAACTGTTACCATTATGGATTTTAATGACCTTAAATATGCCTATTATTCATCCTCGATTTTCCCAGAACTTAAAGATGCTAACTCATTAAGGAAGCTGGTTTATCTCTAACAATTCTGAGCTTAAATTCTAAGGAGGTGTTTCGGGGTTCAGTTCTCTGGTTGCCTGCGATCACGTCGTGAGCAGTAGGGGTGTTTCCTGGATTCTCAGTGGTACGTGTACCCCGTGTGCGCCCTAACCCTTTGTACACACCCACCGTGTGGATTTCTTACATGCTTTTGATTAATATGTTTACCTGCAGGTAGCTGGCTGTGCTGGAGACGGAACAGGCTTCCACACCCGGGGCCCCGGGGCCCACCCGGGCCCTGCCTTTAGTGCTCACGTGGTTCTTTCCTTGATGCAGCTGGTCCTCCTTGACTTCTGGAATCTTCGTTTTATTTTCCCTATAGTTCAGGCTGTGGGCTAAAAGGCAACAGATTGCTTAGGGCAGACCCTCCACAGATGTTGTGGCTGCTCCATGGATGTAGCTCTCGGCCCCCCAGCTGCTCGGGGGCCGCAGGCATGGCCTCTGGGACCTTCTGCCCGGCTGTGCCCCAGCCACGCCTCCTCCGCACAGAGCCTGTCCACAGGCTTAAATTTTTTTTTTTTTTTTACAACTCTGTGTCACTTGCCTGGAGGCATCAGGGTTGAAAATACATATAGGTGCAAAGCCTTACCCGTTGGTATTTCTCTGCACAGCGTGGTCCCTGGTGAATGATTAAGAGGGGAGCAGAAAGGCGAACAGTGGGAAGTAATTTAGACCGACCTTTGCTCCCCTAAAGCCAGCCCTGGGCAAAAGTGTGTTATTATTTATTAACCTTTTTTGCAGGCCCCACCTCGATCCAAAAAGGTTTTTGGTTGGAAGCTGTTACAGCCGGGGACAGGGCTCAGTTTGCCTGAGGTCGCCCTGCAGTTTTGCTCCCCCCTCCCCTCCCCTCCCCCTTTCCCTTCCTTTCGGGGAGCCTGGGTCCTAATGCATCACTCCGCCCTCTCTGGGGGCTTCAGCCCCTCGACTCATTCCTTTAATCAGATCTCCTAATTGGCGCTCTGGTAGGTGAAGAAACCCAAGGCGGTGGTTCTGGACTTTTTCCCTTTGTTAGGACTGCCTGGGGACCTTGTTTAAAATAAATGAGGAGAGAAGCCCCCGGTCCCCAAGGGTCCTTGATTCCACATGTGTGGGTCTGGGGGCAGCCGGGGCTCAGTGTGGGTATGCTTAGGGGTTTCTGCTGCGGGCTCAAGTTCAGCAGCTGTAAAGTGTGTGATGCGCAAACAAGAACCGGGACAGGCTTGGGGGCAACCTCAGCCCCTGCTTGTTACCCTTGTCACCAGAGGCAAGTTCCATTGTCACTCTGCGCCTCCATTGTCTCCTAAACGGGCTCTTAGCCCTTAGAATGCATATGACAAATGATATTAATGAAGCACTTAGCACAGAGCCTGGCACATAGTAGGTGCTCAGTAAGCTTAGTATTACTGTGTAATAGTTTATTGAGAAGAGCGTCATTAACACACCTAAAGCAGTAGGCACAGGGCTGGCAAATCCAAACGATTAAGAAATGTTAGTTTCATTATTACAAACATAATGCAATACAACATAAAATTGTTATATCTCAAATTATGTATTACGTCTATGAGTTCTTATATATTCTACAGTATATAGGTAGACTGTAGGCGATGGCATAAATAGTAACGTTATAATAATGGTTATGCGAGGAAGCTACCAGTGGGCCCAGCATCTAGGAGGATCTCATGACCCCGTGAGCTCTTTTCTCCTGTTTGTAATGTTTAGTAGCGTTGTCATGCAAAGGAAAGGAAAAGCCACCAGCAGCATCGAGGGCTTTCCCCAAAGGAGGGGGCCCTGGTGGTTTCCGGCAGAGGGCCCGGCCTGCCCCTCATTCCAGCATCGCGGGGGCCAGCCCCGGACCGGTGGGGTGCTGCGTGCTTCTGCCCGTGGGATCCGGCTCTAACTGGGACCCGCAGGGAGAGAGGAAGGGCCGCCCTCCAGGCCTCCAGCCCTCGGATGCAAATCTGCAGGTTACTTGAGACGCTGGCGAGTCAAGTCATTGTCCCCTGTCAGCTGGCCCTCCCTGCGCCAGGGCTGTTATGGCAATGGTCGCCCTGGCAACCACCAGGCGTGGGGTGCTGGCTGCGGCTGCGGCCCTGATTTCCTCACCCCGCCTGCTCCGAGAACCCCAGAGCCTGTGGCCACAGGGCCAGGGGCCCCGGCTCTGGACGTGCCGAGCCGCCGGGAGAAGGAGTTGGGTTTATGGGTAGAGACCTGCGCCCTCCCCACCATGGTGCTGGTTTATTGAACGACCAAGAAAAATGTCTTGAGCATTTACTGTACGCAAGGGGTGGGGGGGTGGGGGACAGGCAAAGCCCAAGCTCTTTTAAGCTAACGTTCCCATGGGGGTGTGTGGTGGTGGTGATGGGGGAGCGTAACCATGGAAACCAATAAACAGGATAATTTGTGGGATAGTGATGAGTGCTAACCAAGGGAAAAAAGCAGGGTGCCGTGATGGTGACACCGGGGGTGATTGGGAAGGGATGACACGGGAAGGACAGGAAAGTGCCATTTATGCCCAGAGCTGGCGGGAGAGAGCTCTGGGCAGCAGGAAGGGGTGCAAAGGCCGGACCCGGTGGGTTTCATGGCTTTGAACTCAGCTGCACCCCGGTACCTGCTAAAGGCAAGGCAGCAATGACCCGGTGCTCGCTGCCAGGCAGCCCTGAGGGCGACAGAAGGTCCTGGAGGTGCCTCTTCATCCCTGTGACTGTGAGGTCAGTTATGTCACATTCCTGAGCCTCAGTTTCCTCCTGCGTGAGATGGGTGGGAGATGCGAACCTCCCTTTGGCAGTGCCCTGAGGTTTACAGAGGAGATGCTTTGCTCACTAGAAGGTTCACAAACTTGGCTCTAGTTTTTGTGTGTGTGTGATTTTTTTTTTTTTAAAGGGCACCTAAGCGGTGATGGTTTTGGGGCTCCAGCAAACCAAATCCCAGGGGCTTGCCCATGTTTTCTAGGCTTGGTTTAGAGTCTGAGCGAGAGGTTCCTGGCTTCATGTTAGAGATTTCAGACATGATTGTATTATTTCTAGTTCTGTCACATGTCTTGACTCTAAACATTTTTGTTTGTTTGTTTGGGCTGCTAAATTTACACACGGCCCAGTAACAAGGCCCTGAGGATGCCCAGATCCAGGAGGCCCTGAACATTTCCCCCTCGGCCTGGAAGGTGCGAGGCTGCCCCCTGGTGTGGACACGGAGAACTTCGCCACCGGGTCCCTGCTCCCTGAGGCCTGGGTTCCTCCTGACCCCAGGCCCAGGGGACCTTATTTGTACCCAAGCAGTACAGGGGCAGGGGGTGGGCTCAGCGTGGATGTGCTATTTCCAGAAGCCCTGTGGTGGTGGGTGTTTTTTTTCCCACTTGAAGATGGAACCTTTGGACTCTTTACCATTGAGCTCTGCATGGACTGGAGTTGAGGGTGACCTAAAAATAAATTAGGACACCTGGCAGGGGGAGGCACCACCAAGGCAGGCCCTTTTCTAATTGTGCGTCTCAACCTTGACCTCCAGGCTGTTTGGACCCTCCGCTTCAGCAGAGAGCACAGGACTGGGAATCAGATCCTGAGTTCAAATTCCGGCCCTGGGGCCTCTTTAGTCCTATGACCTTGGGCATGATTCCAACACTTCTGAGCCTCAGTTTCCCCATAGGTAGAATGTTATTAACAGTCTGACATGCACTTCAGCATTGTCACGACGCTCTTATAAGGAACTGTTTTAGAAATAATGTAATTAGTGATGCAAGGGGACTAAGCTAAATGCACGAAATTCCCCCAGTGCCGAGGTCGGTGCCTTCTGTGGTGAGGAATATGCTTTTTCTTAACTGGGGGAAAGAGAAAAGCTAGTACTTTTGTAAAATAGGACAAAAATGATTTACTTGAAAAATGAAAGGCACTAAAAAACTCAAGCAAAATACAAGCCTTATTTTGAAAATATTCAATTCAAGGGACATAATTACTCTGCCAATTAGCTACCCAGGGGTCTGAATGCTCGCAGTTTCTGTACCTGACCCGAAGGGGGCCACACCTGCAATAGCCCTGCCTCCGGGAGAGAGGGTGGGTAGTTAATTTTGTGTCCCTAGTTCTTTGTATTTAGAAAGCACCTAGATAGAGCTTTAAATGAATCAGTGAGAGCCTCTCTTGGAATAACGCAGACCTCCCATCGTTACCATCCTGTGATCAAGGAACGGGGCCCTGGGCGAGGCTGTTCTTTCATCCCGCATCCTGGGTGCCCAGGCTGAACCCTGGCTGCCCTTCTGCTCTGGCTCCCGTCCTTTGGCCTCGTGATTCGTGTCTGCGTATCTGTCTTGTCGGCCCCCCTGGGAGCCCCTTCAGGCCTGCGCCGGTGCAGGCTGCTGTTTGAATTTGCAGGGCCCTGGACGAGGCCTCTACCCCGGAGCTGCTTGGTAAATGTGCACAGGAGCCTGCAGAGGGCGCTGCCCCCTGGCTCCCAGAACCGGGTTGCTGCCCTCGCTTTGTTGCCCAGGGATCTGGGTGCTTAAGCTTGTCTGAGAAATAAACTGCTTTTGTTACATAATTCAGAGAGGAGACGGAGGTCGCTCACGTTTGCCTGACTCTCAGGATCATTGGGGTGCTTGTGTTTTTAGTTTCCTGGGCCTTCCCTGGACTTACTGAATCAGAATTTCTAAGGAATGGGCCCGGAAGGGTGATTTTTAACAAACACCATCAGGTAATTCTGTTGGTCAGGAACTTGGGGAAGGAGGGAACTAACACGGAACGTTATCTAGACCCTTGGGAGAGCTGCTTCCTCCTCGGCCCTCAGTTTCCTCATCTATAAAACGCGGCTCTTGTTGGGATTATCGTGAAGGTTACGTGAAATAACGTATAGGAAGTGCTTAGCAGAATACCTGGAATATACACTAGGTATCGTTTATATATTATACGTATTTAAAATGTATTTGATAAAATGGCCGATACTGTGTATGACCCACATATCTGTATTGTTGGCAAATATCTGATTTTCATGAGATTTGTAACTTACTACCATATAGGTAATTCAGGCTTATAGAAAAAGAAACCTTACTTATAATAACCCAGAGGTACAGTTGCTAACATTTTGGAGCATTTCTTTCTAGTATGTGTGTGTATACACAGTAAATATATATTATACATATATTATATATTATATACCCATTAGAATATAGTTGACATATATGTGTATGAGTGTATATAATACATATTAAATATATATTGCATCATATATGTATGCATATGTATAATATATGCGAATAACACACATGTATAGTATAATATATATATTTAATATATATTCTACATATTATTTTGTGTATATATATGTATACACACGTATACACACATTCATTTTATATTCAGAAAGCAGGATTATACTGTACCTGTTGTCTTGGGTGCTGCGTTTTCTCACTTGACAGTAGATGTGACATCTTTTATATGTCAATAAATAAGAGTTTGTTAGACGTGGGCTTAAATACTGATTCATCCACTTAGTTGCTTGATGACCTTGGGCAAGTTAGTTAGCCTTTCTGGGCCTCAATTTTCCCATTTGTTAAATGGGGCAATAATTGGTTCTCTCTGGCAGTGTCGCTGTGCGGATTAAGTAGGTAATTCATGAAAAGTGCCTCTCACAGCATTGACTCAGAGAGAGCCGCTGTTAGCTGGCAACCACCAGTCTTGGGGTCCCGGTGTTGGGGGGAGACTGCTGAGTCCCAGGGTCCCCATTTGCTTCTCAGCCTCTGCCCAGTCCAGTCTTATGCTCGGGGCAGTTTTCTGGGTTTTTTTGCAGAGCTCAGACTAGCTGTGCTCATTTTCTGAAAGGTGATTCTTGGTTCCCTTCGTCTCCAGGGGAAGACCTGGACCCGAGGCTGCCCTCCCCGCCTGTCTTCCCCACTCCAGCTGCGTCCTGAACCCATCCCTCTCTCCCCCATTGCTAATGCATCGCGGTAGGGGTGCCCCGTGATTCCTGCTCCTGGCACGGATAGGTCCAGTCTCAACGTGACCTTGGAAATGCCTCACCAGAGTCCAAGCATCCCTTCAACAACTAGTTAGAAAGCAGCGTGCGTTTGAGGGGAGGATTCAGCTTGTCTTCTGCGCAGACGTTAGCTGTGATGCCTCAGCAGGCCCGTGCGGAAAGGTGATGCACACCCATTTTACAGATGAGAAAATAGAGGTGCGGGGAAGCTGCTGTGACTTGCCCGAAGCCTCAGAACTGGAATTCAGATCCTTGCTCCTCCCACAATGCCCGGAAGGTGTCCCAAGATGAGCGAGACCCTCTCTGCCCTTGAGGGGCCGATGCCCACCGTTCAGATTCCCAGTTCAGTGGGGAGGACCCGTGAACAACTCAGAAGTACAGCAGACCGGTAAAGAGAAGGGGCTCTGGGGTCCCGCCCTGGCTCCCTGACTTGAAGGGTCCTGTGGATCTGGGCAGCCTCCCAGCCAGCATCGTTGCGAGGACTAAAAAATGAACAAACACACCGAGGGCCGGTCCCACCGCGCCAGGCGCGCCGCACGCATCTGCTAAACGGTGGCTGCTCTTCGAAAAAGTGCTCTATCCGTAGCTGACAGAGATGCCCCCAGCAGGCATCACAGAGCTGCTCGCATCGTGGGCTTTTGACCCTGGCATCAAAGGGATCCCTCAAGCAGAAGATCGAAAAGAAAGGCCGCTCGGGGAGCTGACGGGAAAGGTCCTCGGGGCGCCCTCCCGGGTGGAGAGAGTCAGCTGCAGGAACACGCGCAGGGCGAGGTACCATTTATGTGGGAAAACCCAGCCCCAGGCGTCAAACCACCCTGCGGTTTCTGCGTGGAGGTGCCCAGCGCGTGGGAAATGGTCCGGAAGGACGGACTGACCCGCAGGCTCCTCCACCGCCCCGGGGAGAGGGCGCGGGGCGTGGGACTGGCCAGGGGGGGCTTTGCGCGTATCTGAGATGCTCCAGCTTCTTCACGAGGAAAGTACATACATGTGCTTATTAGCCGATTAAAGTAAATTGAAATAACGTCATCCCGTGTGCACTTCGGGGGCTTTGGGGGTGTCTCTGCGCTGCTTTTCTTGTGCCCCTTCCTGCAGCTGGCGTTGCTACTTTTGGCATAACTCGCGGGAGAGCCGAGGGCGCTTTCCTCTCTCTGGCCCCGCATCGCCAGGTGGACTCAGCCCGCCCGGCTTCTGAAGTGTTTGTTGGTTTGTGCCTACGGCCTGCGACCTAAGGTTCAGATGGTACAGGGGGTTAAATGCCCCCCCCGTCCCCCCTCTTCCCTTCCCCAGCGTGCCGGGGATCCTTCTGGAAAGCGGCTGCGTTTACGGAGAGGGAGAGCTGTTGACGTTCCCCACGTGGACGGGAGAGTGTTTAAGTTTGTTCATCAGCGTGTCTCGGAGGCGGGCCTGTCCTGGTGCGGAGCCCACGTCCCTGGCACGGGCCGGGCGTGTGCGTGGACCCTCGTGTATGCGGGTCCGGGCGTGTGCGTGGACACTCGTGTATGCGCCTCCCGCTGATGGCCCCTCAGGGTGTTTGCAGCCTCTCCCGTTGGAAACAACTGTAAGAAACGTCCCGCGACGCGGTCCTTGTGCGCTGGACGCGGCGTCTGCAGGGTGAGGCCTAGAAGCGGGCTCGCTGGCCCAGGGACATGAGCTGCGGAAATGTAGCGTTTGCAGCCCAGAGGCCCCCGCTGAAGCGGCACCGATGCGCGCGCCCCTCCCGTGGAGGATGGAGTTGGACGGGGCTCGGGCGGGGAGGGGACAGTGGGGAGATTCTCGCCTGTCTCCCTCGTGGCAGTGCCTCTGACGCGTGTCCTCTGTGTCTCTGCAGAGCAAGCTGGTGAAGTACTTCAGCCGGCAGCTGTCCTGCAAAAAGAAGGTGGCCCTGCAGGAGCGCAACGCCGAGCTGGACGGCTTCCCCCAGCTCCGCCACTGGTTCCGAATCGTCGACGTGCGCAAGGAAGTCCTGGAGGTGACCGGAGGCGGCCCCTGCCCTCTGCCCCTTCCCGGCCAGCAGCCAGTCTCTCAGGCAGTGGGGTTTGGGCTGTGCCTGGCACATAGTAGGCCCTCAATAAGTATGTATTGCATGAAGGCATCAGAGATCCTCTCTGGATGGGTCATTAGGAGCCACCCGGTTCAGCCCTGCCACTCATTAACTCGGTCCCTTTGACCAAATCACTTTGCCTCTGAGACCAGCTCCGTCCAGCAGAATTTTCTGCTGTGATGGAAATATATATTTTTTATTTTAAGTTTTAAAATGTGTGGGTTTTAAAAATTGGTTTTAGAGAGGAAAGGAGAGGGAGAGAGAGAGAGAGAAACATTGATGTGAGAGGGAAACATCGATCAGCTGCCTCCTGCACGCCCCCTACTGGGGATCAAGCTCGCAACCTGGGCATGTGCCCCGACCGGAATCGAACTGGTGACCTCTCGGTGCACAGACAATGCTTAATAAACAGCCACATCAGCCAGGGCTGTGATGGAAATATTCAATATCTGTGCTGTCCGATGCTGTAGCCACCAGCCACATGTAGCTCTTGGGCACTTGAATTGTGGTTAGTGCGTGTGACCGAGGAACTGAATTTTTAATCGTATTTAATGTTAATTCACGTGCCCAGGGACCACCATATTGGACGCTGCTGTCTTAGGGTGTTAGTTTTCTCATCTGTTAAATGGGACGATGACTGTTCCCTCCTCGGAAGTAGCTGGCGTGTAAAATGCGATGGTCTGTATACAATGTTCAGCTTGTACCCTGGCACCTACTAGCACTCAGTCAGTGTCAGCTCAGTATTATTATTGCTGCTGTTGAAAACTTTGGAAGTAGCAGGTTCTCTGCTGGCAAAACAGAATCAGCACACGTGCCGTCTTGTGTCCGTTCTCTAGGAATGAGCACATCCCTGAGGTCTCTAGGATGGTGGGATTTCCTTACCTTCTCAGATCCCAGGGCCTCGCTGTTTCCAGCAACTGGGCCTCACCCTTCCTGATAAAACCAGCTCACGTCGAATCTTTGGTGCCAGGCATTGTGCAGAGGGCTTCCCATGCAGGATCTCAAGTGCTGACATTGTTCAGGTCCTCACCACAGCCTTTTGACGTAGGTCTGACTACCATCCCCATTGTGCAGAGCAGTAAACTGAGGCTCAGAGATGAAGGGTCTTGTTTCACTAGTGAGTGGGTGGGGCTGGTAGGAGATAAAAAGCACCATCTTCTCCCCATTTCCCTGTTGCCAGGGCTGCCCTGATCTGGGGAAAAGAGGGGGTGCTCCCTACCTGCAGGGCCATATATCAGTTCTCAGGGGGCTCCTTGCTTCCTCCTTGAAGCGGCCTGGAAGATTCTTTTTCACCTTCTGTGTGTTTCAGACCTTGTCTGGATGTGATCTCGCCTGAACCCACCAGGTCTAACAATCCTGAGCTAGACGCACACCCCCACATTCCTCCACCCGTCACCCCCAACTCCCACATGCACACCAGACAGGGTGTGAGTCTCTGTTCCTTTATTTCATTCCCAGGATGGCAGTTTTGTGTGAATATCCTTAACAGGAAAGGCCCCAGATAAATACAGTTAGTTACCTGCATGGCCCTGTATGCTTTTCCGAAGCTTTTGGGACCATTTATTTATCCAACGAGACGAACAAGGCAGAGGCACCTCTTCCTGACCAAGGGCTGAAAAACTGGTGGCCTCAAGCTGTATCTGATGCACACACATTTTTTCTGCTTGGCTGCTAATGGTGTTCAAATTTTTTTTTGAGCCAATATTTAGAAGTTGAAAGAGTTTGCATAAAACCCCAGATCTCCGGCTTCTCTTGAAAAATTGGCCTTGCTTACCACGCTGAATTCCTGGCGGGCGGCAATGAGCTGCCTCCTGCTCTCCGTCCCACAGGCTCCCAAGTTTCGCAGCTTTGCTCATTTATATTTGCCTTGCCTGCAGGTACCCAAGCCGCCAGCCCGGGGGCGAGGTGGGGTGCCCGCTCTCTGTCTGCAGCTCTCATGCGTGCCCACCAGAGGTCCCCTTTCTCTGGAGGAACTAGAAGTAGGGAGAAAGCTCCGAGGATAGACTGCTTGGGTTTGAACTTACTTGCTGTGTGACCTTGGGCCAGTGTTCTAACCTCTGTGCATTTTAGTGTCCTAGTTACAGACTAATGATGATGATGAAAGTACCTACTTTATGTGGTCTTTCTTTTTAAAAGAAAATTCAAGAAAAGTGCTTAAAACGGTGCTACATCCATTTCTATTATTTTATTATTATTAATTATTTTATCCAGCAGCAGTGCATCTGCTCTTTTGGCCCAGGTTGGTTAAGGCTTTCTCCATTTTTGGTGTCATTTCTTTTGTGATTTTTTGTTTTTTTGGTATGTGTGACCTCAGACTTCAGCGTAAATTGAATATTTGGGGGAGGGGGGTTTGTAAATGATAAGATTAAAATGCAGAAGTGTGTCCTGCAGCAAAGAGCAGAATTCTTTTATGTGGGGAACCATCCCTTCTAAATAGGAGTCATCTTGTACTTTCAGATCCTGGCCCATCACCTTTCTCAAAGGGGGCTTACCCTTGAGAGGAGACAGCCTCGAAGCCACTCAGTTGTTCACGTTGTCCCCTGCCCTAGTCAGTTGGAAGGGCACCAATTGGGCTTCGTGGCCTTTGCCCTGCATCTTTTTTTTTTGGATAGAATTTTTGTGCCATGCAGTGTTCCTCTGCCTGGTTGCTAGTTTAGAGAGAGTGTGTGTGTGTGTGTGTGTGTGTGTCCAGGGGGGAAATGTGTGATTTTGTTGTAACACACAGATTTGGCCACCAGAGGGCACAAGTATTACATGTATTGCCCTAGAATCGAAGGGTCTCCATCCTTAGTTATCGGAAACTCTTATTTTAATAATAATAATAATAATAATGAATGTAAAACATTGGATACCATTAAATGCTATAAAATGAGGGACCTTTTTTGTAGATGCATAAATGTAGAAGTTTGACCAATTTCAAGCTGTGTCTATGGTGTCCAGGGACACATCATTTTGGGAAAGGAGGGATGGTTACTGGCGGCGGTGAAGGGCCACCTGCCCAAAACATTTAGTAGAGAGTGGAGGACAGCCGTCAAGAGATCTGGGCTGTCTGATCTGAGTTCATCCTGAATTTGGGACAAGTCACTACCGTAGGAGCTGAGCAGGACGCATGAAGGGCCCCCCAAAGATTAATAAATTGGAGCCTTGCTCATGAGGAGTTTAGAATCTGTGTGGGGAGGCAGACAGGTAATTAACTACCACCATTTACGGAGTGCCTGTGCTAAGCATACCTGCTTCCCTACACGGTATGTGCGCTTAAGAGTCCCACTTTACAGGTGAGTAAAGTGAGGCCCAGACAGGCTGAATGATTTGCTCGAGGTCATCCAGCTAATGAGTGGCGCAGCTGAGGTGAAACCCAAGCCTGTCTAACCTCCGGGACCCAACTGTGATGCCAAGTAGCCATCCGCTGGGCGCGCAGGCACCACTGGAGGGCAGCGGGGAGGCTCAGCCGTCGGGCCTCCGCTCTAGACGCCTGATGTCTATTTACCACCGTCCCCCCCCAGGAAATCACCCCGGGCCAGCTGAGCCTGGAGGACCTCCTGGAGATGACGGATGAGCAGGTGTGCGAGACCGTGGAGAAATACGGAGCCAACCAGGAGGAATGTGCCCGTCTCAACGCCTCCCTGTCCTGCCTCCGGAACGTGCACATGTCAGGTGAGCAGGCGCGGGGGATGGACACCTGCCGCGGGCCAGGACGAGACAGGGTCACCTCTGCTGGCAGACAGAGCGCTCGAGTGGAGGACAGAGGGGCCCGGACTCGGAGGCCAGAAGGGGTCGGGGCAGCTTCTGGGAACTCGGCCCCAAGGGAGACCTTCTGAGGGGGTAGGACGTTGAGTTCTGCATAATTAGGGTCCAGATTTTGGAAATACTGGCTGTGCGCAGGGGACTAGAATCATTTTACCTTAGAATTCGGCAGTGCCTTTGTATTTTGGATCAACATCTTACTTGTGTGTTTTTTTTCACGTAAATAATATACATTCCTTATTAAATAAATCAGAAAACAGATTAACAACCATAACTTCCCCAAGTTCCATCCTCTGGGGACCTACTGTTGCCATTTTGGTAGAATTTTTGGTATACTTCTTTCAGACCAATAGTTATGTGCATACTGCCTTTAAACAATAGAGTTAGGATTATTCATAAGTATTATTTTGATATCCGTTTTTTTTTAAACCTAGCAAAATAAACTCTGTGACTTGTTTTATCAGTTTGGGGGTCCAAATATATCGTCATATTTCTATGATCTTTCCCGTGAATTGTTCAAACTCCCGTCTGCCTTTCTTAGCAGGACATCAAATACCATCCTCGTAGGCCTCCTGCTCCTGTCTGGCTTTATGATTTTCCCTCAGGTTCCCAGCACCTTTTCAGTGTTAAGGGCTTAGCTCTGCAAATACCAGCCAAAGAAAAGTGGTGTTGGTCGACCCGTGTGGTGGTTTCTGCCCTCGCCACAAGGTGTCGCTGTTGTACATGAGTCTGGCGCAGCCGGGCAGGGTCGTATCCACAGATGTCCTCCCTGGATTCAACAGGCCCCATTCAACAAGTATTTATTGAGTGACTACTTTGTGCCAGGTTGCCTGAGGATCCATCAGTGAGCAAACAGAGCATACTTGAAACAGGTCATTGGCCCAGATCCCCCACACGTGCTCCTTTATATTCTTTGTTGCTGGCAGATCCTGATCAGAGCTAAAATCGGCATCAAAAGAGACCATGCATCGGAGGCTGTCCTATCATGGAAGGATGTTGGGTAGCATCCCTGGTTGCTACCCACTAGATATCAGTAACACCCCCCTCCCATTCATGACAAACAGAAAAGTCTCTGAATATTTTCAAGTGTTCTGGGGGGTATGTGGTGGAATCACCCCTAATTGAGCAGCTATAAAGGTCATGTCATTCCTTACTCTAGGACAACACTATTGATCCACCTAACATTTGCGTGGCTAAGAGGGCCTGTCAGTCATGCAACACAGACAAAGCCTGCTTCAAGGTGACTTCTCGCTACCTAGAGTGAGAAGCAGCTGGCACTTAGTGCTCCTTTAAGAAATGGTGCCTGACACAGATGGTAGGGTGTCAGTGAGTATTTATTGCGTGGATGGGTGGAGTAGCTACATGCTAACTCTTATTGTTACCATTACTGTCATCATCACATTAGCATCGTACCCACCCTCATCCTGCAGTCACCGTTGCCACCACCATCTTCACCACCATCTTCACCACCGTCACCACCACCACCATCTTCACCACCATCTTCACCACCGTCACCACCACCACCATCTTCACCATCACCATCACTATCACCATCACCACCATCACTATCACTATCACCACTACCACCACCACCACCATCAACACCACCACCACCATCAACACCACCACCACCATCAACACCACCACCACCACCATCACCATCACCATCACCACCACCACCACCATCACCACCGTCAGCAGGGTTCTCTAGCCTTTCTCTGCACCATCTCACTTTCCTCTACCTTCTTTCTATTCTCTTTTTTTGTCTCCAATGGGCCCCTGGGTTTCAGATTTTCTAATTCTGCTCTCTCTCAGTCTTTGATTTCCCTTCCCTCTGAGCCACTGCCCCTCTGAATGTTGCTGCTTCTTTAGAGCCCATTTCCCCCTCTGTCTGGCCTGATTGTTCCCTGGGGTTAGCCCACCTTTCCCTGGCCCAAAAATAAAAGCAGAACCCCAGGCAGTCTTTCCAGTGCGCACAGCCCCGTTTGTGCATCCCCCCGCCCCTGCCCCGGTCGCTACAGAGCTGAGGTCCTAGGGTGGAGCTGACTGGCTGCAGAGTAGGCGGGTGACTCGGAGGGAGATGCTGGTGCACCTAAGAAGAGGTTTCGCGGGCCATGCGGGGGGTGGGGGGTGGGGGGTGGAGGGAGAGCAGGCCAGGTTGCCACTGACAGGTGCCACGACCAGGAGCTTGCTTTGTGGGGCCCCCTCCAGCTCTTCCTGCTGAGGGTCCAGGGAAAAACTGACAGCCAGGAGCAAACCGGATGTAAAGTGGCCCTGAAATAGGACAGATGGCCTCAGATGCTCCCCTGCACCCTCCAAGTTAGGGTGTTGAAGGAAGCCCACCGGAACCCCCCTTCCTGTGCATGGAACAGAGATTAAGAGCCGGCTTGATTGCCCTATTGTTCCAGTTGCTTCCAACTCTGGGAGGGCTGGGCGGCTGGGCGGCTGGGGAAGAGCCACCTGTCCCGACGCCTGCAGCGTCTGGCGAGTTTCAGCATCATTGTCCTTTGTCTCCCTTCATTGTTTGCCCCCTGCCTTCCTGTTCTGTGTGTTTTCAGGAATCCCTTATGCAGATGTAGGGCGGCATTAGCCTCCTCCAGTGCAAGGGACAGAAGCCTAATACAGCCACGTCGCCCACAGATGGCCCATTCATTCACTATAGATATTGACCCAACTTCCCGTTTCGGTCACCGCGGGGGACTGGGGACGTGGTGGCGGTTAAGGCTAACCAGCTTCCCACGCTCAGGGTCCTTGTGTTCTAGACCCGAGCTGTCCAACGGGGTGGCCTCTGGACTCACGCTCCTTCAGGGGGCCTGTGGCTCTTCTCTTTGGGTGAACACGTTCCATTGCCACCCCCCCGGGACCTCCCTACTGACCTCTCTCCTCTCTTGGGAACGGCCTCCCTTCCCCCAGGCACACGGACACCTGGGGATGCTCCCTAGCCCCACGCCAGCTCTGTCGCCAGTCCTGTCCTTGGGGACGGTGCGCACTTTCGCTCCATCATCTGATCATTTCCTTTCTTTAGCACTTCTGTCTTTCCCTTCTCCGCCTGGGACTCTCTGGAGGAGAAATGAGGCGGACAGGCTTTGTAATTGGAGACCAGGACACCCCGGGTGACAGGCTGGCATTGTTCTTCAAGCTCTACCTTCTCAAGGCCTTCTGCCTTCATGGTCACAGAGGGTGGAGGACCTGAGTGGCAGGGCTGTGCTTTTGCTTTAAACCCTAGTCTCCTTGCTTGATAAAGTTAGGGTCGCATAGCTGGGTGGCTGCAAACACTTTGATGCTTTTTGCTCCGGGTATGGATTGCTTTGGACACCATCCGACTGGGGCCTCTCCTCTCGATGGCCACCAGGAGGCGCTGCCTGACCATCTTCCTTCAGCTGAGAAGCCAAAGGATTTGCTCAAGTGCCACGGAAAAAAAAAACAAAAAACAAAAAACTCCATGGGTGTGCAAAAAGAGCTCCATGGATGTGCAAAAAGAGCTCCATGGATGTGCAAACTGTAAGGAACCTCGGTCTAATCATCTCAACTTTCAAATAAGGGAAAACTGAGTCCCAGGGAGCAGAAAGGCTTGACCCAACCATGGCAGGGAGCAGGTGTGGGCTTAGTTCTGTGTTGTGGGCAGAGCATCCTGGGCAAAGTGAAAACCCGGGGTGTTGGGTGGGGGACGGGGGCGCCTTTAGTCTCCTTTCCTGACTGGCTTTGCGCGAGCTGCCCGGCATGGAGCACGCTCCTGGTTCCTGCCCGCCTCCAGTCTGCACGGACTGGGTCTTGCTGCCCCGAGCCTCCCTGCAGCCCTCATGTCACCGATGCACTCGCGTTGGTCTTGCTGCCACACCGAAGACCAATTAAGAGAAGAAAATGAGCTGCAAAGAAGGAACCTTGCAAAGCAGCCTCCAGATAATAGCTGCTGGTGTCACAAAGAGCTCCAAAGGGGTGAAGGCTTCCTTCCCTTGGGAGACATCTGGGAAGAGCTTGGGGCCAGATTTGGGGTGACTCTTGTTGTGCAGGACCCCTCCTAATGCCTGTTAACACAAAGGCTGTGAAGAAGAGCAGCAGGATTTGTTTCAACTGAAATCAACGTCTTAGCCTTTGCCATGTGCCCAGCACCGGGGCACGTAGATAAAAGAGATGCTGGCCTGGCCGTTAGTGTGAGTTCTGAGCCCGGCACGTGAGTCCCTGCTGGACCCCGGGGCTGGGATGAACTTGGTCCAGTCCCTTCCCCGTCCGTGTCCCAGTCTTTGAAACAGGCACAAACATACGTAACCTTTAGGAATGAATGAGGTGAGGCCTGCTTTCGCCTCTGCCTGGGGCTGCCTCTCCCATTTGAGCCGGACCTGACCCGGGCCCTTCAGGCTGGAGGGGTGGAAATGAGACGGCCCACGTGAACAGCCGAGTCAGAGGTCTCCCTGCTCCCGGCCCTGCCTCCAGCCTGCCTCCGGAAGGCAGGGCCCTCGGGAGCGGGGTGGGCGGCCGAGGATGTTGCCAGGACTCTGGTCGGGCCCCTGAATTTGACAGAGCTGATGCCCCACGAATGGGGGTGGGGTGGGCAGTGCCGCCCTTTTAGTATTTTGGAGCAGGAAAAAGGTAACAATCAATCACAGCCTGCCTTTCACCGATTCGAGATGGAAGCCAGGAAATTCTGTGAAGACCGAGGCTCTGTCAAAGCACAGGAACCGTAATCAAGTTGGACTTTTGCTGATCAGGCCCAGAGCGCGATTTACTCCGGTCTGTAGTCAGATTTACAGGAAGCAGATGAAAGCTGGGGGCCTCGCTGTGACCCCCTCCCCCCAGCACACACGCGCACACACTCATGCACACGCACATATGCATGCACTCATGCACACAAGCACTCATACACACACACGCATACACACTCACACATATGTACTCACATGCACACATGTACTCATGCATACACATGCATACACACACTCACACGTACTCATGTGCACACGCACACAGACACGCACATGCACACACATGCAATCACACACATGCACACACTCATGCACACACACACTCGTGCACTCATACACACATGCATACACATGCACTCACACACTCATGTACTCACATGTGCACACATGCACACAGACACTTGCACACACACTCATGCACTCATACACACATGCACACACATGCATACACACATGCACACACATGCACATTCACAAGTACTCTCACATGCATAATCTCTTCCACTCTTCCTAGGGACTTGCCTGTTACAAGGACGGGGAAACGGTTACTGTTTCTATTAGGTTTCTTCACCTGTCTGATCCCATTGAAAGTTCCCGGCGCCCTGCAGGATGATGTCACCTCTCTTTCAGTCGCACCCCATTTCTCTACACTGTCTTCGGTGTGAATGAAACGCCCCAATTTATAGATGAAGAAAGAGGCCCCGGGCCCCAGGCCCGGTGGCCCTGATCCCACAGAGGCAGGGAACAGGCACCCGGGGCTGTCGCTTCCCTGCCTCCAGCGGGATGGGCCAGGCTGCAGGCCTCTGCGGGTGACACTCCGACACTCGCGGGGAACCTCTCCCCTGAGGCAAGAAAAGGCCGTGGCTGGTGGAGAGACACCATCGGCCCGAGACTAGGATGGACGAAGGAAGAGCTGACAGGCAACCAAACGTCCTTTCCAAGGCGTTTACTGGGGGAGGCAGAGCGAATGAACCCCGTTCCGCCCTGATGGACGTGATTAACGCGGCCGGGCCGATAGCAGCATCGCAGAGCTTCTGGCTCGGGGGGAAGTATTTGGGTTTTTCATGCTCCGCCAGGCCCCCCGGGAGACAGGGCGCGGGAGGAAGCTGGATTTGGGGACATGTCACATCTCTTTTCTTCTACAGTCAAGAAATCTATTTCTTTAATTAAATTTCCTCGGCGTTTGGTTTTTGAACATGAGCGAATTTTCTCTTGTTTTCTTTCTTTATAAGACATCAGTTAGGGCAGAATTTGTCAATAAAAATAACAGTGTTACTGACAACAATGTTAGTAAAAATGGTAGAAAACCAAACCAAAAAACCAAACGGCACCACATCCCCTGCTGTCCTAAGTCTGTGGCTGAGGTCCCGCCTGTCCCTTTAGAGGAACCGTCACTAGCTTGCAGCTCACTTGGATTTTGGTCTCATGTCGGCCTCAGGGGTTTGAAGCCCGAGGTCTAAGATGTATTCGGTAATCTAACCCAGGGGTCAGCAAACGGTGGCCTGCAGGCCAGCCCTGCCCGCTGCCTGCTTTCAAAAATAAAACTGTACTGGGTCCGAGCTGCGCCTACGCGTCCATCCACCGTCTGCGGCTGTCTTTGTGCCACGACGGCGGAGTTGAGTAGTTACGGCGGAGGCCATATGGCTCGCAAGTTGAAATATTTACTGTCCTGTCCTTCGCAGAAAACGCTCGCCAGCCTCTGTGCCAGTCCTTGACTGTGTTCCTTTACTGTTTTTCTCCTGCGTGAACGGTGCGCTTGTTCATCAAGCCTTTAGGAGGCACTTTCTCGGTGCCGAGCCCCCCGTTAGGTACAGGGCCTGTTTTTTTCCTATAAGGAATGATCACAGTGCGCGAAGGTGCAGAAGACTGTCTGTCGCCATGGTAACTTGAAGGCGGAAAAATCCCTCTGTGCCAGGCACTGTGCTGGGCTCCGGGGACACAGGCGTGAGCAAGAAACACGCAGCCCTGACCTCACGGACTAACGTTAGCGATAGCCCCAGAGTTAAGGCGAGAGTCCTGAGCTTCTCTGCTCCTCAGTGTGAGAATCTGTCAGATGGGAACACTAGGAATCCCTGCTGAACTTTATCTCACCAGGAGGTTGGAAAAATAATAGGAGATACTAGCTGGACCAGGGGTTGATAAATCTGAACTGTGGAAGGCTCGTCCCGAAGCATAATGTAGGAGCTGAGAGCATAGAGTCTGGAACCGGTCAGCTGAGGTTGGGGACCAGCTCTGTCACCTTGTGGCTGTGTGACTTTGCACAAGTTACTTAACCTCTCTGGTCTCTATCTCCTACAAAGTGAGGCGAGTGCCACTGCCACCGCCTCATAGGGCTGTTATGGGAATTTAATGAGTTCTAAGGCATTTACATATACGAAGTGCTTTCTAAGTATTAAATAAAAGAATAATTGACAACAATAATAATAACTGTCAACATCGATCCACTCTTTACTCTGTGCCAGGCCCTTTACGTGGATTGTCTGATTTATTTCTCACAGTAACCTGACACGGTAATTATTATGATTATTACCTCCGTTTGACAGACGAGAACGCTGAGGCTTATAGTCAAGTCACTGCCAAGGGCACACAGCTGGTAAGTGTTCAGGCTGGTGACAGACTCCGGCGCCTGCCCGGCCCTGTGGCTGAGGCTGTACTGGTGGCGGGCAGAGGTCCAGCTCTCGGACACGTGCGGAGAGCAGAGCCCGGAGCTGCCCGGGGGCCGACGCGATAGGCCGAGCGTTTCCCAGGCCACCAGGCCCAGCCTGCAGGTTTCGGGGACAGGGGCGCCCCCTTCCCAGAAGGCAGACTGGCCTCTCTTCCCCCCTCCCTCTTGCCTCTCTGACGGCATTTTGAAGTCAGAAGTAGAGTTCAGGGCCTGGGAAGAGATCTTGCAAAGAGAACGCTCCTTCCCACAGGGTTAAATAAAAAGCGTGGGAAGACGGGAGCCCTAACGCCTTAGTCAGTTCTGTGTGTGTGTCTGTTCTCTATTTTTTAAAAACCTCTCCAAATGCTAATTCCTGCCCCTGCCATGTCAGGCGGTGCTCCATAGAGGTCACCCTCAGACTTCATGTGTCTCTGGCTTGTCATCTGAATATTTTAGGTGGGGCCCTTGACGCCCTCCCTAAGCAGCAGTGCATTTTAAAAGTGTTTTTTTTTTTGTTTATTTGCCTATTAGAATGGGGTGTTTTTTTTTCCTCCTTGGATTTTAAAATCTCCCTTTTCCCTCCTTCCTGGTGCCGGGCGGCCTGACCCTACCTTGCTTTCCTAAGATGGTGACACAGAAACAAGCAAAGGGTGTCGCCATAGCTCTGGCTGAGGCTGCACAGCAGGATTGCATGGCAAGGAGAGACTTGAAGTCCCTTAGCTCCTGGGAGGGTTGGGCGGCTTCTCTGTGACCTCAGTGGCCTCGTCTGTGCTATTTTCTCCTACTCCACATCATCCAGTTACGCTGACCCGGCTCCTTGAATGCTTTTCTCACCCCAGGACCTTTGCATATGCTGTACCCTGTGTCCCAAGCATTCTTTCCCTTCTTTCCCCTTGGCTGACTCCTACTGAGCTTTCACATTCTGTCTTACGAGTTTTTTTCCTCTGTAGAGTCTTTCTGTCCCCCAACTCAAAAAAAGCACCCCTCTATTTTCTGTTGGGATATCCTGTTCTTCTTCGTAGCATGTGTCCCGGTCGTTAACTGTGTATTTATTTCTGTGCTTATTTGTTTAACATCTGTTTCATGATACTGGAAGGCTCCTCGAGGCCAAGGGCCATCTCTTGTTTTGTTCACTAGTGTGTCCCTACCACCTTTCCCAGAGCCTGGTTCTCAGTTAATATTTATTGAAATAAAATGGACATGTTTTCAGGGCGCTTTTTGTCTTATAGGGATATTGTATGCCCACGTAAAGAAAACACTGGGTAGGAAGTTCTAGAAAAAGAATTCAAGCAATAAAAGTATCTAACGTGGGTGGATTACTCTGAGCCGGGCATTGGACTAAGTGCTTTATAGGTATCATCTCATTTAGTCTTCCCAACAGCACTATGAGGTAGGTGCTATTACCATCCCCATTTCACAGGTAAAAAGACTGAGGCACAGAGAGGCCAAGTCAGTTGTCCAAGGTCTCACACACAGTTCATGACAGAGCTGGGGTCTGGACCTAGATCTGTCTGATTCTCAAGTTCTTGCCCCTTAGTCTCAACTCCGCAGGGCTTTGCCATAACCAAAAGCTCAATAACATATTTTCAGACTTGAAAAAGGGTGATTCTGGCTCTTCCGGTGGTCTCGGCCGGGAACTTGAAAGTTCTTTCGCTTTGAGGCAGGAGTGGACCAGACGGACCACACCTGGGACACTGTCCAGCACTGATGTTCTTTGGAAGGGCCTAAGTCGCAGGTAGCGCCTGTGTTTCTTCACACTTACTCTGACTGTTCCAGGTTTTGTTGCGGACTTGAGGCCAGTCAGCAGCTGATGGGCATCTGGCTTTGGGGTGGCGGCGGTGCCTGTCTTTGCCTTCCGCGTGGGGTGGTCTTGGGTAGGAATGTGACCTGGCCATGTGCCCAAAGCTTTTCTATTTCTTGGCCCCCCACCCCCACCCCGGGATCTGGAGCCCGAGCCTGGTTTCCAAATTGAAGATAACGATCCGATTTAGTGATTTATCCAATTAGGCTGAAATGTATTTATTACATGCTTAAACATATTCCAGCGAACTCTGAAAACGAACCGCAGGACTGTCCTGGGCTGAATTTCCGGGACCCACTGGAGCAAGTTCAAGAAAAGCCTAATCCACTTAGAGGAAAACAGAGCCAGGCCTAATCCAATCGGCATCTGCCTCAGCCCGCACCCCCTCCTCCTGCCCACGGCCTCTGTGCCCCCCAAGCCTTCCTCTGGGAGGTGAGGAGGGGTCATGGGGGTCGGTCTTCAGGGGGTCAAGGTCACCTCAAATTTAACGCCCCTCTGGATTCTCCCTTCCCACAGAACCGATGCAGGGGGAAGACCGTACATACCCTTTACTTCTTGTTTTAAAGTAATATTTAGACCTCTTTTTGCTTCTAAAATCATTTTTATTTGTAAAACGTCTAGAAAATAGCCCGGCCGGTGTGGCTCAGCGGTTGAGCACCGGCCTATGATCCAGGAGATCGCGGTTCGATTCCCAGTCGGGGCACATGCCCGGGTTGCGGGCTCCATCCCCAGCAGGGGGCGCGCAGGAGGTTTTTGCTCTTGCCCTGCACATCTCTGAAACAACTTTGTATCATCTGGTCTTCGTATCATTTACTCTGGTATTTTTTTAAGAGCTTCATTGAGATATAATCAACATATAATAAACTCCAAAAAGTATACAAGTTGGTGAGGTTCGACATATGTGTACACACAGGAAACCATCATCATGCCAGACAGGGGACATCTGTCACCCCCACACGGTCCTCCAGTGCCTTGGTTCTGCTTGTACTTTAAGGTGACCTCACGGGGGCTGGGATGCCCTCAGCAGCTCTGGAGCCCCTCGTGTTGCCTGGGACACACCCTAGGACATGCCCTGCACATAGAAGATGCCTTAGTCAACCTTTGCTGATGAAAGAAGGCAACTTACACTCCTGTGTAGGCACCTACTTGCCTTGGATGCCCTCAGTGACGGGGAGCTCACTCCCAAATAAGTCAGCGCCCTTCCACACTGGCTTGTTCTTGAGCAATCGCAGCGCAGACCGGCTTCCTAGCATAGCTCTTTCTCTCTCTGGCTTTCCTTCTGCCCTCCAGACTTAGTGGGGTGCATCCTTTCCCTCTCCTTCCTGACCACTCTGGTGAGTGGGACATACCCAGTCCCTGACCCCACAGAGCTCATGGTTTGGTGGGGGGGGGGGAGTAGACACTCATAAGTAGTGATTTACCCCCAGGGTGAGTGACACTCCGGAGGAGAGGGCTATAGGAGCTCTGAGAGCTTGTACTGGGGAGCTGACCTTCTGTGGGGGGTGCCATGGTCAGGGAGGACCTCCATGGAAAGTGACATTTCCCGTGGCTTTTGATCGTTGGAAGATTACCATCTTGCTTCTTGTCAGTTTTGTCTTCTCTGAACCAAACATCTTCAGTTTCCTTTGTCTCTCACTGGGCACGACTTGCAGTCCCCTCAGCTCCCCCGCCAGCTCTTTGTCATCCTCATGTCCTGTGACCGGAGAACACCGAGCACCCCGTCTCTGGGGACGCGGCATTTGCCTAATCACGCGGCCAAGGACTGCATTCATTTTTCCTCCTTCGGTCACAGGAAATTTTCAGCAGGATCAAAGGCTGGCCTGGAAGCGACAATAACCACAATAAAACAACAGCACCCACGGGCATTTGTCAGATGCCGTGCTAAGCACTTCCCGGGCGCCCGCTGGCTCACCCCCTTCTCCCGGGCGCGGTGTCAGCTCCCGACAAGGCCCGCCCGCTCTAGCTGGGCTTACGTAAGGCTCTGTCCAGAGGGGTGTTGGCATCTCGGCTCACTTAATTCTCGAAGCAACCTCACGAGGTAGGTGCTTTTATTACTCCCACTTTACAGATGTGGAAGTGGAGGCACAGGGAGGCCAGGCACCTCGCGCCGGGCCACAGAGCTAGGCTCAAACCCTGAGTCGGTGGTGGGAGCCACCAAGCACCATACTGTCTCTGCTGGGGTCCCCCCCCCATTCCAGGTGAGGAATTAAGGTTGGGCAGGGTAGGCAACCTCCTCAAGGTCAAATGGTGACGCTGGGATTTGGCTCCAGCACTGTGGCTCCAGAAGTCACTCTCAACCCCTGACCTGTTCTACCGCCTCCTTGGAGGGACATTTAGAGGAAAGGACGTTGGGTGATTGAGGCCCCAGCCCCTTCAGAGAGGACCCTTCCCTCCTTCCCTCCTCCCCCCTTTCCCTTTTCCCCTCACCCGAGGATATTTTTTCCGTTGCTCTTCAGAGAGAGTGGAAGGGGGAGAGAGGGAAAAACCCATTGATGTGAGAGAGGACCATCCATTGGTTGCCTCTTGCACGTGCCCCGACCAGGGCTGGGGAGAACCTGCAACCAGGGTACGTGCCCTTGGCTGGAATCGAACCCGGGACCCTTCAGTCCTCGAGCTGACGCTCTAACCACTGAGCCAAACAAGCCAGGGCAGGGGGTCTTTCTTTATGCACTGTCCTAGCCCCCCGGGGTCTCCTCCAGGTCTTGTGGGTGACGTCCGTGTGGGCCCGTAGGTACGGAGCGGCCGGGAGAGGGCCATGGGCAGCGAGAGCCAGGAGCCGCAGCTGGCATCCGGAATGGGGTGCTCCCTCCTTAGAGGGCAGCGAGCCAGCTGTGGGCGGGTTAACCCCTTACCCCCCAGATGTGCACCCACGACGCGGAACAGGCATGGGGCCAAGCTCTTCTCCGTTTATTGAGTCACTCATCAGCGCCATCTAATTTCCCATGGTGTTTCTGTTGGGGACGTGGGAGGGCGGCCGAGGGAGGGAGAGAGGGAGGGAGGGAGGGAGACAGATCGTTGCCACTTATGCCACACTCGGAGCCTAATGACGTTTTGCTAGAACGGTTCGGAAATTCAGACGTGAGCAGACAGTAGGTCTTAAGGGACGTCTCTCTGTCGGCAGACATGCTCCTCCAGGGGACGAGACTTCACGGAGAGCCCCTGAAAGTCCTCAGATGCCTTTTTCAAAACTTCCGCGAAGTAGAGTCGCACCCGATCGGAAGCTGAGTTCTGGATTCCTGGCAACATCTGGCCGAAGGGCATCCGGCCTCGTGGCCCAGCCATCGCAGAAAGGGGCCCCCTGGCCATTCCTTTTCCCGAAGCTGCTTTGTGCCGGGCTGTGTGATGGTGCGGGGTGTGGGGTGCGGGATCCACCCCAGCAGCTCTGGGTTAGAATCAGCCACCTGCTGGCTGATACGCCACAGGGACGGCTGTGAAACTTCTCGGTGCCGCCCGGAGAAACTTCGGTGCCCGCAGACCGAAACGTCTCCGTTTCAAGGAGGGAGGCAAATCTGAGAAGACCTCCACCAAATTTAGGGTCCACTCTTTCTTTTTTTTTTTTAATATGTCTTTTTGATTTCAGAGAGAGGCAGAGAGAGAGAGAGAGACATCGATGATGAGAGAGTCATTGATCGGCTGCCTCCCGCATGCCCCCTACTGGGGGTCGAGCCCGCAACCCGGGCATGTGCCCTGACCGGGAATTGAACTGTGATCTCCCGGTTCCTAGGTGGATGCTCCACCCCCGAGCCACGCCGGCCGGGCTGGGTTCCACCCTTTCTGTAGCGGCGAAACCTTACACATACCTTACCTGACTAGTTCTCACAGTGATCTGGATACTTCTAACCCTCCCACCTTATAGAGGGGAAACTGAGGCAGAGGGAGGTTAAGTAACTTGCTAAGATCTGTGTCGATGGGGAGCAGTGGTCTCAACGCCGGCCGAGGCATCCGAATCCCCGGGAACGCTCCTAAAAACACAGGTGGCTGGGGCGGGGCCTGGAATTTGCATTTTTAACAAGTTGCCAGGTGGTGCTGGTGGTGTTGGTCTGGGGGCCGCCATTTGAGAAGCACTGAGCTGAGTCAGCCCTTCTCCCAGGCTGCGTCCCTGGCAGACGGTGGGAGGAACTAAAGATATTTATCCTGGAGCCGAAGCGGGGAGGGACATAGTCCCATCCAGTTGTCACATTTGCAAAGGGCTGTCCCAGGGCAGACGGGGCTGTGCTTTGGGCCGTCGAGGGCACGGCGGGGCCAGGAGGGCGGAAGTCACCCTGGCCAGGTCTGGGCTCCATAAAAGGAAGGACTTCCCGTCACCAGGCCTGCCCTCCGCCTAATGAATTCCTCAGGTACCGTCCCGAGAAGGGGTGAGCCGGGACCTGACTCTGGTGGGAGAGCAGGAGAAAAAAATCCCTCTTTCCTGGTGGATCTCATCAAGACCCATTGACTTATCAAGTTTGATGTTCTCTTAAAACACATCACGGCACATTTTAATTTTGACTTAATTGTGTTTTCGTTTCACAACATTGTTCTCATTTATGCATCTGTTTAGCTTTGTACTTATAAGCTCATTAACTTGACTCACTTTTCCCCCTCATTTCTGTTTTCCCTTTGCCAAAAGCATCCAAAAATAACACCCCCGAAACCAAACAGGCCAAAGACAAAGACTGGCCGAGGGCCTGGCAAGGCTGGGCGCAGGTCAGCCGTCTCCGTGGTGCCCGGGAGGGCGAGGCGAGGGCGAGGGCCGAAGCGTCAGGGCTCAGTGGCCAGTCAGTATCATCTTAAAACTGGCGGAGGAGTCACTTCCTAGGAAACCGGCATTTCACAGAGATACTGCAGCCTCAGGCCACTGTGGCTCCGTTAGTTGGGCGTCGCCTGGTCCACCGAAAGGTTGCGGGTTCGATTCCCGGTCAGGGCACCTGCCCGGGTTGTGGGCTCGATCCCCAGTCGGGGGCGTGCAGGAGGCAGCCGATCAGTGACTCTCTCATCATTGACGTTTCCATCTCTCTCTCTCCCTCTCCCTGAAATCAATAAAAACAAATTTTTTTTTTTTAAAAAAGAAATGAGGTTCTGATACCTGCTACAACATGGGTGAACCTCGAAGGAAGCCGCACACAGAAGGCCACCTGCTGTATGATTCCATTTCTATGAACTGTCCAGAAGAGACAAACCCATCGAGACAGGTGGATGCCGGGGGCTGGGGTGGGGAGTGACCGCTTAGTGGGTACCGGGTCTCCTTTGGAGGTGATATCAATGTTTGGACCTAGATAGAGGTGGTCTTTGCACAACCTTGTGGACGCAAATACCACTGAAGGGTACATGTTAAAGTGGTTAATTTTGTGCTATGTGAATTTCATCTCATTTTTTTAAAAAGAGGTCCTTGGTCTGACTCCGTTAACAAAACAGACCCCTGGAGGAGTTTGGGGAGCTGGTCTAGCCTGGAACAGGGAGGCTCACCCCAGGCTGCAGTTAGAATCACCTGGGAGCTTTTAAAACTCTGGCAGCCTGGGCTCCACCCGCCAAGCTCACTCCGTGGTTCTGGGGCGGGGTCCGGGCCGCGGGAAGCGGGGATCGGACTCGGTGGCAGGCGAGCGGCCAGGGCCGGGGCGGGTGTCTCCCGGATCTCGCGCTTCCATCCCGTGTTCCATCCTGACACCCGCGCCCCTCCCAGGTCTCCAGTGTCAGGAAACGCCGGATGTTCGAAACGGTGCCCCCCCCCACGTTAATGTGCACATGTGACACTGAAGATTGGGGTTCAGCAGGTCCTGAGTGGGGTGTGAGAATCTGCCTTTCTACCAGCTCCTGGGGGTGGGGTGGGGGGGCACTAATGCTGCTGCTCCAGGGACCACACTCAGCCAGGATCTAAAATGCAAATAAATCAACACGGTTCACGTTCAGGCGCTGAGACTTGTCTTAAGCAGGTAGCACAAGGCAGTTAATGAGCCTCGTGCTCTGTTTACGCCTTCTGGTCATTTACTTGACTCCAGTTCTGTGAAGCAAGCATTTAAATCGTCCCTGTTTTACAGGCGAGGAAACTGAGGCTCAGAGGCACCCAGCCACCCCGCTAATGAGAGCTGAAGTCGGTACCCCCAGCCCCCGCCCTTCGCTGCCTCTAGGGAAGCGTGTCCCGCACCACGTCTGTGTGTCGTGGCCGAGATGGTTCAGAGATGGCCCAGGTGACGTCCAGAGTCCGAATGCAGCGCAGCCAGGCTCCTCCAGAGCAAGGCGTCTGGGCGTTAGAATGCCCCGAGCAGGGCCCTTCCGGGGGGAGCTCTGTGGGTGACGTCAGCTGCGCTTCCCGTCGGTTTCTGAAATGGGGTGAACACCAGTGTCTTGGGGTGAAAATGAGCCACTCGTCCTGGTTTGCCCGGGACTTTCCTGGTTTTAGCACCGGAAGTCCCATGTCCTTGGCAACCGGGCTGATGGGTCCCCTTACTTATCAGAGGCCAGGAGCTCTCTCTCAGCTTCCGAGGACCGCAGGCTGGCCGTGGCCAGTGGGGCAGGAGGTCAGACGATGCCCATCCTGGGGCTGTTGCCACCTCCTGCGCGTCCCGGTCAGTCACCTCGGCCTTTCTCCCCAGCGTGCCTCTGGTCACCCCTGGCGTTCTGTGGCGAGGAGAGCAGCTTAGCATTTGCAGATGGGCTCGCGGAAGGATGCAGCTTTGTTTTCAATTCTCATTAACCTGGAACCAGGGAAAGACTGAAAGTATTATTGAATCGTTGAGGGATCTCATGAGTTACTGCAGGAAACACATTATTGTGAAGGCTGGTTCCTTAATGGGGTGGTTGGAGACATTTCTTTGCCAGGCCAACATGGTAAAAGCAGCGTAATAACAGTAATGCTAAAACCGCAGCAGTAATAATGATGGTGATTTTGGCCACCACGTACTGAGCACGTAGCCTCGGGTCTCCAGATGGACCATAAAAAATGGTTTGGTTCAAGCTCAGCAAGCTTTTTCTTAAAGGGCGAGACGGTACATATTTTGGGCTTCTGAAGGCCATATGGTCTCTGTTATAACCACTCAGCCCGGCCTTTCTGGGGTGAAATCAGCCAGGCAACAGTCCGTAAGCGAAGGAGCACGGCTGCGTTCCGGTGCAATCAGATTCACAAAAAACACGGGGCTGGCCCTCGGGCTGCGGTTGGCCGACCCGCGATGGAGTGGAAAGAGGATGGTCTTTGGGAGTCAGACTTGGGTTCCAGACCCGGCTCGGCCACTTTCTAGCAGTGGCCTGGAACGTGCGTCGCCTGGACCTCTCGGAGCCTCAGTGTGCTCGTCTGTAAAATGGGGACACGGGTGCGTCCGACCTCACAGCTGTGCTGCGAGGATTAAATGCACGTGTGGAGCCGCTCAGTCAATGTTATTAAGTCTTTTAAAGGAGCCCCCCAGGATGGGGCCAGGGGGCGGGAGGGCCCTGGTAGCGCTTTCAAATGCTGCAGCCAAAAGGGGATACGTGTGGTCCAAACCCTCTTCGCAATGGCTTGCAGACTGCGCTCTGGCAGCTCTGGAAGGCACGCAGAGTTCCTTCCCCAGGTGTTTTCTGGAGGGAGAGAATGAAGTCCAGCCTCCCTCTTTGTTTCCATGCCCAATAAATCACTCTGACAGCGGCTTGTTTTACTTTTACTCTGCGCATGGTTTTGGCAGTTGCTGGTAGGAGAGGGGAGGGGGAAAGGCATCGTTTTGTCCGGAATTGCTTCAGGAATGGAACTATTTTTTGTGTGAATTAATATTCATCAAATAGATCAGGTAAACATCCAGTAATGACAATGCCCCGGCCATTTATCAATTCCGGCTTCAGAATGCAATTATCATTCCGATGGCACCGAGACCCAGGAATGAAGCCTGCCTGAGAGATCCCATTTTTCCCAGATCGGGGTTGGGGAGCGGGGTGTGTGTGTGCGTGAAGATTCATTTTTTTTTTACTTTTCTATGAAGAATGACACCCTCTTGTCAGAGCTGGGGCGGGGAGTCCAGATGTAACTTTCTCCTGAGCCTCAAACTTGGGTGAAGAGTTTCACGAACCCCGATTCCAGAGAGGCAACAGGCTTTCTGGGTGTTTCTGGTAAAGAGTGAGCGTCGGAGATGGGAGGAGACAGACCCCGCCGGGCCCCTCTCCCCACCTGCTCTGTCCTGGGTGCCGGCTGAGGTCATTCTGTTCCTTCTGCCGGGGGCACCTGTGAGGAGTCGGGTGGCTCCCGGCCTGTGCTGGCCGTTGAGCCCCCTCCCCTGGTGGTTCTAGTCTGCTCCCTGGGCTCGCGGATCTTCGCGTGAACGGGTCACGTTTCCCACAGCGGGGGCCACGAGGAAGCGAGGTTGGCTGATGCCCCTAGAAGGACGACAGTGCGACACGTTGGGCTTCATCTGTTTTCTGAAAAGACTGGAGGTTTTTGCACCTTGTGCCCATAGCCCCTGGAGTGTACGGGGGAGAAACAGACGGTCCCCGCTTCCCAGGTGCTTTCAAACGCAAGGGACGCACCTCTGGCAGCTGAAGAATAGGTGGGTGTCCCTTGGCGATGCAAGTCGGGGTGACATGTCTGGGGGCCACCTCTGCTGAAGGAAGGAAGTGTGACGGAGATAGTTGGGGGGCAACTCAGTGCTTCCTTGAATCCAGTGGAGGGGTGTGTGTGTCGGGGGGTGCTTAGGGCGCCGTGGGTCCCAGCTTACCGATAGGCGACTACCGTCATAGGGACTTCAGCCAAGTCCTGTCTCCCATCCACAGCTCACTTATCAAATGAATTAATAGCACCTACGTTACAGGGCAGGTAAGATAGGCAGGGAGCCCCCTACCTGGGTCTGGCAGATGCCCTCCAAATGCCACCCTTAAATCCTAGCTCCCCAGTCGGTACCCTGTAAATGTCGTTGGCTCCTGGTCGAGGGCGTGTTCGGCTCCTAGGGCTGCTGTCACAAAGCCACCACAAGCCGGGTGGTTTAAAAACAGCAGACGTGCATTTTCCTACGGTTCTGGGGCTTGAAGTTTAAACTCAGGGTGTCGGCAGGGTCACCTCCCTCAGGAGGCCCTGGGGGAGGGGGAGCCTGTCCCCCCTCCCTCCTGGCTTCCGGTGGCTGCCGGTGGTCCTTGTCCCCGGGGCCGCGTCGCCCAGCCGCCGCCCCCCTCTCGTGGCGGTCTTGTCCGTGTGCTCTCTCCTTTTCCGTAAGAACACCAGCATTACCTCGCCTTGACGTCATTACATCCCCAAAGACCCCCTCTGCAAACACGGTCACCTTCCCTGGTGCTGGGACTTCCACAGGTCTTTCCAGGGGACAGGATTCAACCGCAGGGAAGGCTCGGGGTCCGGGAGATAGGCCCTGAATACAAGGCACTTCACGTGTGTGTCTCGTGCAATCGCCACCGGCACCGCGGGGCACAGCTGGTTTCACTCCCGTTTTGACACTAACTTTCCTGCAGCGCTGACTGCGTCCGAGCATTCGCTAACTGCCCTGCGTGCGTGGAGCCGCATCACCTTCAGCGCAGCCCCAGGGGAAAGCTCGGGTGTTGCCCCCACTCGACAGATGAAGAAACTGAGTCACAGCGAGGCAAAGTCAGGGCAGGTTCATTTCCAAGCGTCCTGTTGCAAAGTTCCGGGTGTCCTGTGCCTATAAAAACAACCAACCACTTCCCTGCTCGGCGCTGACTGGGGATGAATTCTTGTTGTTATGGTCGGAAACCAAGTCTCCCGCATGCAGAGGTGCTCTGTCCTTCCGAGGGAGCCGGGCCGGGGGTGGTGAACTCAGGGTCCTGGCATTTGTCTTAGAGACTTATTTCACTGAGCATATGCTGTTGAAAACGGTAAGATTTCATTCCTTTTCATGGCTTAGCATGATGTGTGTTCGTGCGCACGTGCACATGTGCACACGTGTAACTCGCCTGCCTTTCTCACTCCTGCCCGTGTGTCTCTGCTTCTTGGTTCCGACCCAGGCGGCAACCTCTCCAAACAAGACTGGACCATCCAGTGGCCCACCACGGAGACGGGGAAGGAGAACAGCCCGGTGTGCCCCCCGGAGCCCGCGCCGTGGATCCGCACCCACCTCTCCCAGAGCCCCAGGGTCCAGTCCAAGTGCCCCCAGCACTACTGTTACGCCAGCCCCCCCCCGGGGGCCCCCGTGTACACCCACGTGGACAGGCTCACCGTGGACGCCTACCCGGGCCTGTGCCCGCCACCGCCCCTGGAATCGGGCCACCGCTCCCTGCCCCCGTCGCCCAGGCAGCGACACGCCGTCCGCACCCCGCCGCGCACCCCCAATATCGTCACCACGGTGACCCCGCCGGGCACGCCGCCCATGAGGAGGAAGAACAAGCTGAAACCCCCCGGGACCCCGCCGCCCTCCTCCCGAAAGCTGATCCACTTGATCCCGGGGTTCACGGCCCTGCATCGGAGCAAGTCCCACGAGTTCCAGCTGGGTCACCGCGTGGACGAGGCCCACACGCCCAAGTGAGTGCACGGTGGGTGCCCGGGGGCGGCTGAGCCCGGGGCCGCGAGGGGCCGCCGGCCTCCCCTCGCGGCCCCGGGACCCTCCCAGCTCAGGGAAGCCTGAATACACTTGCGTTTCCCTCCTTCAGTAGAACATAGAGTGGAATTTTCCAGAAATGACCCTGCTTAATACTATCTCTGTTCTAAAGCAGGGGTCTGCAAGCTATAGTCTAGGGGCCAAATCTGAATTTAGTGCAGCACAGCCAGGCTCCTTTCTCATGGATCATCCGTGGCTACTCTCCTGCCTCGATGGCGGGGTTGGGTACCACCGGCAAAGCCAGAAATACTCACCGTCGGGCCCTGACAGGAAGGTTTGCAACTTCTGCAGGGTCTGCTTTCCTGCTGCCCCTCGAAGGTCCAGTGTGTATTTTACACTTGCAGCTCGAGGTCCAGTGTGCATTTTACACTTGCAGCTCGAGGTCCAGGGTGCATTTTACACTTGCAGCTCGAGGTCCAGTGTGCATTTTACACTTGCAGCTCGAGGTCCAGTGTGCATTTTACACTTGCAGCTCGAGGTCCAGGGTGCATTTTACACTTGCAGCTCGAGGTCCAGTGTGCATTTTATACTTGCAGCTCGAGGTCCAGTGTGCATTTTACACTTGCAGCTCGAGGTCCAGTGTGCATTGTACACTTGCAGCTCGAGGTCCAGTGTGCATTTTACACTTGCAGCTCGAGGTCCAGTGTGCATTGTACACTTGCAGCTCGTCTGGATTTGGACAGCCCTCATTCCAGGTGTGAATGGCCACATGCATAGCCATCTACCTCAGGATAGGGCCGAGTTACCCACTTCCTCCAGGTCCTCCGACCCTCAGTGGGTTTTGAAACCATGTATCAGGATTCCGGTAAAGTTCAGCTTTGCCCATCGGGGCTCCTCTGTCCAGTTTAACAAGCTCAACACTTTCTCAAGGAAGGTGCTCTCCTGGCACCGGTCCCGTGGCGAGGAGCCAGGGGGAGAGCAGCGGAGCGCTCAGCCTGGTGGTGTGGATGATGCCATGTGACCCCGTGGCCTGGGACCACAGCACCAGGTTCCCAGGGACACGAGGGCACTTGAACGTTGGGAGTTAAAAACAGGCCCAGGATCGAGTCAGTGGTCGCCTGCCTGGGCTGTGTGGGCAGGGGGAGCGGTGAATTCTGACCGGGGACATTAACGGAGGGTTTATAGAGAGACATTCGCTGCGTTGAGCTCCAGTAAGTAGACTGGTAACAACAGCCAGCGCTTACCTTGACCTGAGCTCGTCCTGGTTCCACCAGGGAGCAGCCTTGTGACCTCAGATTTAACCTCTCCAAGTCTTAGTGTGAACCAAAGGGGCTGGAATACATTTGTGCTTTTAAATGTGTGGCTGTGACTCATTTGTGGACGGCCAGCTCATCTTAGCGGGCTGTGACCAGCATTCAGAGAATGACATAGCCTCGCCTAGGTCCCGTTGGAGTGCGTGGCACCGAGTGAGGTGAAGTATTATATTGTTCTGTGAAACTTGATTTAGATACAGCTTTACTATCTTCTTTCTTACTCTGGGGGCTCTCTTTCCACTCTGGACAGTATAAGGCCGGCCGTTCCTCCTTCCATTCCAAAGGCAGGCGTTTTCCGTGGGCCCTGCGAGGACTTCAGAGGCCTTCTCAACACAACCCCCTGGGGAAGTCACTGCCCGTCAGTCAAAAGCGGAACATCCGACTCACCCGGTTTCTGTCCCATCGCAAAGCCCTTCGTTCTCTTGGTTAGAGCCGATGAGTCTTCCCTTGATGGTATTGGGACCGAGACTGTGAAACGAAGGGAGGAAAGAGAAAGCGGGGGGAAGAGAGCATTGTCCTTGGGCTGGTAAATATAGGGTGCCCCCCAAAAGTATATACGCACACTTTGCATAATTATAAAGGCAGCATGTATTAAAATACATTTCATTTTCGAAGTTGAGCTATCCGCTGTTAAAGTGTGTATACATTTTTGGGGGGACACCCTGTATATTTCTTAGCTGCTGTTTTAGGGCGCCCTGTGGCTTTCTGGTGCTGTGATTATCTTAACAGATGCACTTTCCCCACATTAGGCAGATGTGTCATCCTACTGGCCCGTTGTTTAGGCAAACCAAGGGCTCCTTAACTGCAGGTGGAACGATGCGTTTGGCATGACACGGGGATCTTGAAGACATCAGCAGAGCTACCGTTATTGTCATCATGAAAGGAAGAGCATTAGAGTCAGCCTGGGGATGGAGGTCCCTGGAAATAGGAGCCTGGGGATGGAGGTCCCTGGAAATAGGAGCCCGTCTCGCGTTCAGGAAGCCGCTGGGACACCCGAGGGACTTGGTTTGTTGAGTGGGATCCGTGGGCCCCGTGTATCCCACTTCGTGGGGATCGTGTGGAGTTGTTGCTCCTTCCCCTCCCCCCTCTCTCCGCCTCACCCCGGGCAGGCGCCAGCCTTCTGGGAGGCCTGTCCCTCAGTTGCCAGATTAAGTGCCCGAGATCTATTCGCTCCAGAGGGTGGTGCCACTTCGGGAACAAAGAGAAGGCACTGTTCTCTCCCTTGATTTTCGACTTATTTGATAGGATTTGAAATGAACCACTTAAGTGTGATGAATGGGGAAGAGAGAAACCTTCCCTCCAGGGCCAACCCCTCCTCCGTGCGTGGGCTCCCGGGTGGCAGCTTGAGTCATAGAGGGCCGCTGCCCAGCTCTTTGATTTAAGATAATGGGGACAGGGGTGAGGGAGCGATACCAGCGCGGGGTGGAGCTGTCACTCGGACACACGCAGTAAGTGAGGCATTTGAAAGCCAAGGCAGAGGATAGGAGCAAGGCTGGGGACAGCTGAGACCCCAGGAATGCCTCCAGAAAGTGGAGGTCACCATGGGGAAGCTATTCAAAGCCAGACGTGAGGTGGCCACGAAACAGTAGCCACGAAACAATAGCCACGTACGTCATGATGTCCTTAAATAGGGCACTTCTACGTTCCCCACAAGGTCAGGGGCCAGCCCTGGGCCCACCCAGAGTGAAGTCAGGCCCCACCTGGCTCTCTGGACCACCTTATGCCAGATGGAAGGATTTGATGATTGAGTCACACTCATTCATTCATCGTACATTTTGACCAAGCCCTATAGGGATTCTCAGGTGAGCAAATGACCTGCTTTCTAGGAGTTTACAACTGAGAAGAAAAGATTGCTAAGTCAGGAGACTAAAACAGGACCGTGTGCTGAGCTGGATAAAGAGGGCCATGGGGGTCTACCAGGGAAGCATCAGTAAGATTTAGAGTCGGGGTCCCAACGTGGCATAGTCTGAGCCCTAAGTGTTAGTGAAACTCTCCTCTCTTCTCCAGGACATGTCTTGAGGCTCCTTTGCTCATTGGATGGGCTAATTCTTGGGCCCTCCCCTCCCCTCTGTCCATCCCAGAGACAGAATGGTGCTGTGCAGACTCCCAACCAAGTTGTCAACAGCTGGAACGAGTTGTGCTCTGTTTAGTGGTGGTGTTGGGCTCTCCAGCACGGCCCAGAACACTCACCCGTTTGTTCATTCATTCTGCAAACTGGTTTCTTGTTGCTTTGATGTGCAGGGTCCGTGTGAGAGGCCTGGGATGCAGAGTTGCAAAAAAACCCCAAACCCCTCCCCCCACAAAAAATGCCTCCCTTTGAAGGAGTTCAGGGTTTAGAGGAGTCGGGTGGAAAACATCGGTTTATAATTTGGTGGGGAAAGGTCTGGAGCAAAGAAAGTAAGACTAGAGCTGCAGGAGCCCCATGAGGATCGCCCAGAACATCCAAGGGAGCCAGGGACAGCTTCCTGGAAGGACCATCCTCTAGGACAGGGGTCAGGAAATGTGTCCTGTAAGAAGCCAGGCAGTAGCCCCGGCCGGTGTGGCTCAGCGGTGAGCATCGGCCTGCACACCGAAGGGCTGTGGATTTGATTCCAGGTCAAGGGCACATACTTGGGTTGCAGGTTTGATGCCCAGCCCCAGTTGGGGCACATGAGGGAGGCAGCCAATTGATGTGTCTCTCCCACATCGATGTTTTTCTCTCTCTCTCCCCCTTCCACTCTCTCTGAAAAGCAATGGAAAAAATATCCTTGGGTGAGAATTTAAAAAAAAAAAAAGCCAGGTAGTAAATATATCAGGCTCTGCCATCCTGTGGCCTCTCTGACATCCACCCAACCCTGCAGTTGTCAGTGAAACCAGCCACAGGCGATACGCAAATGAATGGGCTGCATGGTGCTCCAATAAATCTTTATCCATAAAAACAAGTGGCAGGTCGGTTTGGTCCTGGGGCTGTAGTGTGCCAAGGCCGGACCTAAGACGAGACCTGCGGGGGTGGGAGTGGGCCAGGTGGAGACGGAGGGAAGGGAGTGCAGGCGGGAGGACAGCAGCTGGGGAACCGCGGGCACGACCTGTCCTGTGCCATTTCCGCTGCGCTCACTTGGCCTCGAGGCCTCAGGCCGGTTGCTCCGAGCCCTTTTATTTCTGTTTTCTATTAATTAATTCCTCTAAATACGCAGTGTTGCCTCCCAGGATGCAGGAGAGTGTGGCTCTGGCAACACAGCTGAGCAGGAGTCCGTGGGAGGCTCTGCCATATGCTCCTGCCGGCCAGCCGATGGCACCTTCTAGTGCCACCCGCTTCCCCGAGTGGGTCGCCTCCGCTGGCCTCCTGACCCCCAGCTCCCGGTGGGCCCTGTCCGGACGCTGTCATTTAAACTGAACGTGGCCGGGGGCTGTCTGGTCGCTGGCAGCGAGCGCTCCCCCTCCTCCCCCTGCTCCCCTCGGGCTGGAGGTATTTATTAATTTGAACAAGTAGAGGAAGAATAAAAATATTAACAACCGTCCAGGCCTCGAGCCTGGGCCCCCTCCCACCGTGGCCGAGCTCCCAGGAGCTGCAAGGGAAGCCGGCGAGGTTAACTTTCTAGAGGGTGCGCAGTGGTTTTCAGGGAGCAGTCACCGATCAGGCCTCAGGGTCACACTTCGTACTTAGAGAGACTGCCTTTCGGCGGCCACCAGCTGACACAGGCCCAGGAAGAGACGAGACCTGTGTCCCCAACCTGGGCATTTCCGGGGTTCCCTGCTGGCCTGCATCTCTCACCAGCAGTTAGCGTTCCTCCCATTTGGAAACGAGGGTGTGAAAGGCCCAGGTGAGGGCAGTCTCCGCACTTGTCGCCTGGACTCTGGGCCGGCTGATAATGACCTCCGCCCCTCCCCACATTTGCAGCCCCCCACCTGCCGTCGTTTGGTTTGGCCGTAGGTGTGGTCAGCATCGGTGACTCTGTCCTCAGGCTACTACATGAGGCCTCACCTATCTGCAGCTCTCGGGACCAAGGACTCAGCATCGCAGGAAATGAGAGGGCTCTGTGCTGTCTGGGGGGGCCCCGGGGGTGCTGCCTGGCCGTTACCCACGCTCGGAGTGTTTCCCGGCCCTGGGGGACCTCCGGTTGCCCACCAGGAGCTGTGTTCCGAGTTTTTTCTGTTGTCCATTTAGGTTTTCAAGAATTTTCCTGAAGTGTGGCAGGCGAGGGGCTCGCTGGGTGCCAGAGGGGCCTCTCGGAAGTTAATGTCCCGTCCCAGGTTATAATGGACAGCAGCTGGGACGTCTGCCGGGGCCAATTTGCCGCGAGCAGCCCTGCACGTGGCCTCCAGGGCAGAATTTCCGAGTTTACTTAACCGTGGCGAGCGCAGGTGGAACCAGATGACAGCACTCGCCGCAGGGGGGCACAGAGGCGGGCACAGCGGGCCTTTTCTCACGTGGCCCCTGGCCGCCTCCCCCGCTCTCTCTCCTCTGCCTCTTATCATTTCCAGCGGGTCACACGCTTCCCAGTTCTCCCCTCTGTCCCCTCTACCCTCTTTATCTGCAATTTTAAAAAATCGAGTATTAATTTACATACGATAAAAAAAACACAGACTTCAAGTTCAAGGAGTTTTAATAAATACATATCCCCAGGGACCCGCCACCCCAGTCAAGAGAATGGAGCATTTTTCATTCATTCTGGGAAGTTTCCCTCATGCCTGCTTTCCAGTCATCTCCCCCACCTTGAAGGCAGCCTCGGTTCTGGTTTTCATCACGTAGCTGAGGTCTCCTATAGAACATCATATAAGTGGAACCGTGCGTTGTATACTCTTGTGTCTGGCTTCTTTCACTCAGCGTGATGTTTTCGAGATTAATCCGTGTGGTGTTGGATTCGTGGTTCATTCTTTTTCTTGCTTTGTTACTATCCGCTTCTACGATTTCATTGTGTGAATGCGCCACAGTGTGGGTCATCCTTACTGTATTTGTTTCTTAGGACGGCTGCCACCAAGTACCCCAAACGTGGTCGTTTACAACCACAGGAATGTATTATCTCTTACTTCTGGAGGCTAGACGTCCAGAGTCAAGGTGCTGACTGGGTCTTGCTTCCTCGGAATAGAGGAGATGTCTTTCTTGCCTTTGCCAGCTTCTGGGGACTCGGGCCAGTCCTTAGTGTTTTTGGCTCGTAGGTGCATCACTCCAGTCTCTGCCTCTTGTCTACACACTGCCTTCCGCCCTCTGTATGTCCTTCTTATAAGGACACCGGCCATTAGATTTAGGGCCCACTCTCATCCGTTTTGACCTTGGCTTAGCTTGATCACATCTGCAACGACCCTGTTTCTAAATAAGGTCACAGTCACAAGTACTGGGGGTTAGGACTCGCTACGCACACACTGACGGACATTTAGAGTATTTCCAGTTTGGGGCTATTGAGATGAAATCTGCTATGAACATCCTATACAAGTTGGGTTTTGTTGTGTTTTTTTTTTTCTGTCTACGGATGTTTTCCTTTCTCCTGGGTAAATACCTAGCCGTAGAATTCCTAGGTCATAGGAGAATTCAGCGGTGGTCAGCATGGAGCAGTTTTGTCCCCCTGGGCAACGTCTGGACACATTTTTTGGTTGTCATGATTTGGGGAGCAGGAGAGTGCTGCTAGCATCTATCACCTGGGTAGAGACCAAGGATGCCAATAAAACACCCTATAATGCAAGTAACAGCACCCCCCCTCATCCCCCTGGAAAGAGTTATCCAGCCCCAAGGATCAATAGTGCATCTTTGTCATCGCTTGACACTGTCGGGCTTCTAATTTTACTTATTCTAATAGGTATGAAGTGGGATCTTGTGGTGTTTTAATTTGCATTATTTAATTAATCACTTTGCATTTCCCCGAGGACTAAAGGTGTTGACCATCTTTTGGTGGATTTACTGGCCATCTCTCTCTATGTGAATTATCTGTTGAAGTCTTTTGCCTGATTTTTAATTGGGTTCCTTATCTTCTTATTAACCCTGTGGTAGGTCCTTTGTCAGATTACGTATCGTGGATATTTCCTTTCAATCTGTAGCTTCCCTTCACACTCGCATACGGTTGTCTTTCAAAGAGCTGACGCTCTCAGGGTTAATGGAGTCCCGTTGGTCACATTTTTTTTCCCTTTCTTTCGTGCTTAGTGCTTTTT
The DNA here is from genome assembly GCF_054644295.1 of Miniopterus natalensis. Taxonomy (NCBI): domain Eukaryota; kingdom Metazoa; phylum Chordata; class Mammalia; order Chiroptera; family Miniopteridae; genus Miniopterus; species Miniopterus natalensis. The sequence goes on from NC_142100.1 coordinate 21,629,006, forward strand.
ATATCCTGCTTAAGAGATCTTTGCAAGTCCCAGACACCAAGATCGTCTCCTGTTTTCTTCTAGAAACGTTACAGTCTTAGCTTTTAGGGTAGGTTTATTATCCAGCTCACGCTGATTTTTTTGCATATGGTGTGAGGTAAGGATCAAGGCTCAGCGTCTCTCACATGACTCTCCAGTCGTCCAGGCACCATTTGGTGAAGAGACCACCTCTTCTCCATCGAATTACGTGGCATCGTTGTCAAATAGAAATCAGCCGTGTACATGCAGCTCTATTTCAAGACTCTATTCTGTTCTGTTTTTGTGAAAACGGACTTAGCCAGGATTAAAAAACCTCAGCTAACTGCACCCGGCCTCTTTGCTCCCTAGTTTTCTTGTTTCTCACTCAGCATATTAGTTCTCACTTGCCCCAAGGACATCCTATCTAAACAGACGGGCCAGGCCCTGTTGCCCCCCCTTGTCTTTGACTCTGTTGACTTCTTGAAATCCCCCCCCCCCGCCCTCGCCCCCCAAGTCTTCCTGGCATCAGTAGAAAAAGGTCATGTTTTTTTCTTCTTCTAATGAGTGACTCATCAAGCCAGGGCTGAACACTCACAAACAGCCATCCCTACAAGGGATTGAAAGCGGTTCTCGTCTCTGCTGATTCTCCCACTTTTTCTTGGCGTGTCCTTGTGCGTCCCATGCTGCTGAATATGTCCTGGCACTCAGACCCCCTGCCTGTCTGACGCGGGTCACGGAGCACCCAGCGGCCTGGAACGGCACGGAGGGGGTGGGGGCAAGACTGTTTTTTTTGCTAATGACCCAGAGAGATGAGGTCTGTGGTGCAGCTCCCAGCAGCAAAGCCACCTAAGTTCTTGTGACTCCTCAGGACCCAATGGAAGGGTTATGTCGCCCAGTGGCATCACTATTTAGGAAAAAGTCCTGTTTGTGTATTTGCAAACGGTAGTAGGTCAGAACCTGTACCGAGTCCTCGGTATCCGAGGGGCACTGTCACTCCCGGGTAGAGTTTAAAAGACAAACGTTATGATTTCACTTATTTGTAGAATCTAAAGAGCAATGTAAACAAACAAAACAGAAACGGACTCATTGATACAGAGAACAGACTGGTGGTTGCCAGAAGGGGGAGGAGCCGGGGGACTGGGTGAGAAAGGTGAAGGGATTGAGAAGGACAGACCTGCAGTTACAGAATAGTCACCGGGATGTAAGTACAGCACAGGGAATATAGTCAGTAACATGGTCATAACTGTGTATGGAGCCGGGTGGGCACTGGAAACATCAGGGGGATCACTTTGTAAAGTATATGATTGTCTAACCACTATGCAATGTAAACTATAATTGCAAAAAAATATTTTTTAATAAAAAATATTAGGGCAAAAAGATACACGTTAAATCCTATCCCTGAAACATGTTATATTTTAAAGAGAAAACTGAAATAGTAAGAGCAGGCTTTGAAGACAGCTTGGGCCTCAGATACTTAATATAATTTTGTTCTTTTGGGCTAGAGATGTTTGGAGCTAGAATCTTAGAGCGCCTGGGGGGCTTCCCATAGGAGGTGCTGCTGGGCGGCCTCTGCGGACGGCTGGGGCGTTTACCTGGTGAGGGGAGGCTGGGGCGTTCCTGCAGGGGGGGCCATGGGAAAGCGGGAAAGGCGCCTTCCAGCGGGAAGGCAGAGGGGATGCTATCAGACTTCTGACTTATCCAGAGGAGCCAGAAGTATGGAATTGTTCGTGTGAAATTTCTCTATTTAAAAAAATATTGCCAGCGAATCCACACTGAAGCCTCGTATGAGCCAGGTAAAGCTTGTCTGCTGTCCACGTGTTGCTCCGCAGGTCACCACTTCCCATAGTAAATTTAAAACCCTGCAAACCCTTTGAAGCGCAGTTTTCCTTGAAGTCCGCCAGAAGAGAGAGCCCACTGGGTCCATGGCAGGGCTGTTGGTTGGGAGGTGGGACGTCCTGTCTTTCAGGGAGATGGTGACACTATGCCATGCGCCGGCCGGGGCTGCCGTCGGCATATGTATTCAAGAGGCTAAACATCGTCTCAGGTGTTTGGGTGGCTGTTTTGTTTTCACCATCTCCAGGCCTTTGACAATTGTCCCCTGATTGATCTTCATGGCAGAAAGCCTGGCTTGGAGGGCCAAGCTGGACATTGAAGCCTATACACTTAGTTCTGGCTGAGCACTCGGGACCCTCAGTTTCCCCATCTGACCAAGAGCCACCCACTCACCAGCCTCTTGGGCTGGTGGACAAGGTGATCCGGGGGCCAGGACTTCAGGGTGAAGGCCGAGGTTTCCCAGGTGGCATTCCAGCAAGAAGGCCCCGTGAATTTGAAGCCCCATCAGTCCAGTTCTGAGGTATTCCAGCTGGAGTGACTTGTCTGAAGTTTAGTTTTGCTGAGCAGTGTCTTTACTTCCATGGACGGCAGTCAGATTTCACCAAAATGGGCCCAGAGAAAGTGCCCTTCTCACGAACCCCTGTGCATCCTGTTTGTATCTAGTTTAAAACCTGGTTATAAAAGATTCTTGCAGTATCTCTAGACAGTACTCTCAACCCAGATGGAGTTACTGCATTAAAAGTAGCTGCTGTATTGGATGACACAGCCTAGGCTGTCCTTGGAGTAACGAGTGGAGACCATACTTTGGAACCAGCGTTTCTGGGTTTAAATTCATTCATTCAGTTCACTAACTATTTATTGAGCATCTGTTATGTGCCAGATGCTGAGCATACAATGGCAAACGAGAAAGGCTTGACGCCTACCTTCATGGAATTCATGTTGTCTCAGGGGAAGCTGATATGAAACAAGTTTACGTTGAAATGAAATCATTTCAGAGTGTCCCAAGTGCTATGAGTGAAATGCATAAGGCGCTGAGATTGAGTGACAGGGCCTCTCTGAAGCCGAGATCCGACGGCCCACAGGAGCGGCCATGCAGAGTTGTGAGGGGCAGGGATGGGGGAGGGTGGGAGAGAAGACATGTGCAAAGGTCCCGAGGCAGGAAAGCATCTGCATGTCCCAGGAACCTGACGAAGACCAGTGTGACTGGAACTGTCTGGAGAATGGTTTGGAGCAGGCTTGTTTGCCTTGATATCCAAAGGTAGGCTGTCAGTGAATATTTATTGCATGGATGGATGGGTGGACGGACAGACAGAAGGAAGGAAAGAAAGGGGCATTCTTTATGTCTGTTTGTGGCTGCTTTTGTGCTAACATATCCGAGTTGAATAGCTGCAGCCTACAAAGCCCAAGACGCATGCTATCTGGGCCCCGACTTAAAAAAGTCTGCTGACCTCTGATCTCTAAAATGGTGACAACAGTAATATTAGCTTCTTCAAACAGTTGTGGGGATAAATGAGAAGAAGATGCCCCTGGTCTGCCCCAGCGACTAGCCTCAGTCAGTGTACACTGAACAGAAGGGGATTTTCTCCCGTTATTTCCCCCAAATCCTCCTTGGAGCTCCGTGCCCAGTGCTCCTGCGGCCCTCCCGTGTTCCCTGGCAGCGGAAACGGGGTTGTGTTCCCTCTTTGCGTCGTCCTGAAGGTTGCGTTTTATTTGCGTGGGCGCTGGGGGGTAGGAGAGGGCGGTCTGCTGCTCACAGACCCCCCAACAGCGATTCTCCCGCTCGGGCCCTGATGACTCAGGGTTTCACGAACGTTAATTACGGCCGCGCTTCATTCCCGGGGAGCACAGGTCCTTGCTGCTCTCAGCGGAGAGAAACTTAGAGCGCGCCCCTTAATGAGAAAGTTGGGCCTCTCTCGCACCGTGAAATTGTGAGCGTGACCATGAATTTAGATGAGAACTTATGTATCCAGGGGCAACCCGGAGAGGCAAGAATTCCCCAAATACCTGCTCACTGCTAGGGGGGGTTTTGTCCTGGGTATTGGGCAAAAAGCATAAGACTGCAGGGTGGAGCTTCTGGAGTCCCTGGGTGAAAGCCAGGAGCCAGGGTCCGTGCGGGTGATTGCCAGTGCCCTCCCCGCGGCGCACAGTTTCTGCACCCCGACACTGCTGACGCTTGGGGTTACGTGATTCTCTGTGGTGGGGGCTTCCCTGTGCGCCGGAGGGTCTTAACAGCTTCCTTTACCTCTGCCCGCTGGGCGCCAGCAGCAACCCCCTCCCCAAGCTGTGGCAACAAAAGATATCTCCTGACATTGCCCAGTGTCCCCTGGAAGGTAAAACTGTCCCCCAGTTGAAAAGCAATGGTAATAGAGGCACCCATCGGATGCCGACGCCTGTGTGAGTCGGGGCAGCTGCTACAGGACACGGGGCTTAGAGGTCAGATGGACTGGATTCCGATCCCTGCGGCTGTGTGACCTTGGGCAAGTCACTGACCCTCTCTGAGCTTAACGGCTGTTTCAGAGGTTGGCGTCGAGATGAAATGGGATGGTGTCAGTGAAGCGCGGGCACAAGGTAGATTCTCTGTGTTTTCTTTCCCTACTGCCTCACTGCCCCCCTCCCCGAGAATTCCCCACCCCCCTCAGCTGATCCCTAGGGGCAGATGGGCGCAGGCTGCCCTCCGGGTTCCCCCTGCTCTTCCTCTTGCCTTTCTCCATGAGACTCAGCACAGGAGGGCACATGCCAGGGTGAAGAAAAAGTTCCAGCTGATTACTGCACGTTCCCTTCAAAGGACGGCGCGGTTTGTGCTTTGCAGCTTCATGAAAGAGCCCCACCCGCCGCTCCAAAGGGAATAATAGATCAGTGAGACTGGGACCGTAAGTGCCATCCTCCTGCATCGCCACCAGGCATTTGGATGCCTAGGTGGCAGGCTGGCTTGGAGAATAGAGAGCTGCCGCTTTCCCGCTCCTGCCCCAGGTCACCCCGACCTCTCGAATGAATGCGAAAAGGAGAAGGTGCTGGGGGACCGTTTGCCCTCTCGGCCCCCAAACACCGAAGGTGACTCTGCGCTGAGCTCCTGTAATCCCGGCTTTGGAGCAGGGGGCTGCTGGCATCCGGGAGCCCAGGCAGCTGAAATGGAGTCGGCCCCCCGGGTGGTCTGTGTTTCTGCAGTGTCCTCTGGGGAGCAGCCTGTCTCACCTCTCTGTCCCCATCTCCCCATCTCTCCATCTCCATCTGTCTCCATCTCCATCTCCATCTCCATCTGCATCTGTCTCCATCTCCATCTCCATCTGCATCATCTCCATCTCCATCATCTCCATCTCCATCATCTCCATCTCCATCTCCATCTCCATCTCCATCTGCATCTGTCTCCATCTCCATCTCCATCTCCATCTCCATCTCCATCATCTCCATCTCCATCATCTCCATCTCCATCATCTCCATCTCCATCATCTCCATCTCCATCTCCATCTCCATCTCCATCTCCATCTCCATCTCCATCTCCATCTCCATCTCCATCCCCATCCCCATCCCCATCCCCATCCCTGTCTCTTTCTATCTACCTCATGGTTTAGAAGAATTTCAGTCCCCCAAAGGCTACGTGACATGCCCAAAGCCCCACCACCACAGCCTACAGGAGCAGATGCAGATTTGAACCCAGGACTCCAAAGCTTTGAAACACCACAGAACACTTGCTTCTGTCCGCATTGAGCTCCACAGTCAGGTGCCTTTGCCCCCAGCATCCAAGGCCACCTGAGGAGTGGGGGGCTGCAAGCACCCCAGGCTCCCCCCTAATCCACCCCACAACCCAGCTTTCTGCTCAGCCCCGATTCGTGCTCTGTAATGCATCTGAACGCTCCATCGCGTCCCTGCCCCCCCAGCGCTCGGAAACTTTCCCATTTCCTTGTTAAATAAAAGATGAGAGTCGGATAATCAAATCCAGATGCCCTCAGGGCCTTCGATGTCACCTGCCAATTTTTCTCCTGGTCATTTTTTTTCTTTAAACAAAACAGAAGCGATGGTCAGAGGGTTCGGAGCAAGAGGCCATATTCAAATGGTGTCATTACCTGTCGGGCCTCGCTATGTTTTATTCACTCGTGTCTCTCCCTAGACACGGGGCTTGCATTCAATATTGCAGCGATTTTTCAAATACCTCTCAAATGCCAAGGTCCTATCCGATGCACCCTCTTGAGCAGAGGAGGCAAACTCACTCTGTGACCTTTATTTCTCAGGATAAGAGTTTGGTGTGGATCTAGACTCTTTACGATGAAACGCATTTAGTGTCTGTCTCTCTCAAAGGCCAGTGGTTCTCAATCGGGGTGACTTTGCTCCCCAGGGGACAATAGGCAGTGCCTGGAGTCAGTTTTGGTTGTCGCAGTTGGGAAGGGCGGGGGTGATACTGGCATCTGCTCACTATCCTACAAGGCACAGGACAGCCCCTTGCAACAAACATCTGGCCCCAAGTGTCAGAGGGGCTGAGAGACCCTCAGTGATTCCTCTGGGCAGGCAGCCGTCTCACTGCCGGGTCCCCCGCCCTGGGCCTCGTACTCGGTAGAGGCTCAGTACGTGTTGGCTGAATGCGTGAGCTCGCCTGGCTGCTCCCAGCTGGGAGTTTGGGGATGGCCCCATCTGCTTCTCCATCTGCGCCTCTCGTCCTTCCACGTTCCTCTCCAGCACCCCCCAGCCACGTGTACTTCCGTCACTTGTTCCTTTCCTCTTGTCCTTACTTGTCTCCTCCGCCTGGCTAACTCCCATTCATTCTTCAGTGCTCTGCTCAGGGGTCACCTCCTCCAGGAAGTCCTCCTCGACTCGCTCAGGTTGGTGTTCCTCCTCAGGCCAGGGATCGCTACGTGGTTTACAGCCTGGGAAGTTGTAACTAGTGAGTGCATTCGAAACATTCAGGTGTTCCTCACATAGCGGGGATTCAGTGAATTTTAGACACTACAGTCCCCACCTCACTCTGTCCTAACAGCTCTGTGAGGCAGGTGTCATCAGCCCCATTTCACAGATGAAGACACTGAGGCTCAGAGCGGTGGGTGGAGGTGCTGGGGATGAATTCCAGATTGCTGGATTCCGGAGCCTGGGCCATCCCACCTCACCTGCTGGCCAGATTTCCAAAGACAGGGGCAACCCCTGGCCCCAGCCTTCCTGGCGGGTTCTAAGTGCTTTGTCACGGCCCAATCGATCAGGAACCAATTAAGGCTGAGAGCACTTAGCTGCAAATGAGGTTCCTGGGTAATGGAGGTAATGAAGCAGATGGAAACTGTCACCCAGCAGCAAAAGGCAACTGTTTGCCACCAAACCAAGGCCAAGCTTGGGTCCTGACGTTAGCCGGGTAAGGACAGGGTTAGGGACCTCTGCTCAGTGTCCCCTGGGGTCCCATCAGATCACTTGCCACTGTGCATAGAGAGTTAGGAAAGGGTGTCCCTGACCCGCACTGTCCTGTGTCCCCGATTCCAGACACCCAGTGGATAGCTTGGGGCACCGGAAGCTGGGAGAGACATGGGAGGATCCCTCGCTAGAGCCTTCGTGGGGAGTGTGGACCTGCCAACACCTCGATTTTAGACTTTCAGCCTCTAGAGTTGAGAGAAAATAAATTTCTGTTGTTTTAAAGCCACCCAGTTTGTGGGAGTTGGTTCCAGCCACCCAAGGAAACCAATACCTGTGGTCAGAATATCCACCTTGCTCAGAAATAGCAATAGCTGCCCTGGCCGGTGTGGATCCATGGTTAGAGCGTCGGCCCCGCACACCAAAGGGTCGCGGGTTCGATTCCCGGTCAAGGGCACGCACCTGGGTTGCAAGTTCGATCGCCGGCCCCGGTCAGGGCGCACGCAGGAGGCAACTAATAATAGATGTGTGTCTCTTACATCAGTGTTTCCCTCTCTCTCTCTCTCTCTCTTCCACTCTCTCTAAAAATCAGTGGAAAAAAATATCCTCGGGTGAAGATTAGCAACAACAAAAAGAAATAGCAACAGCTGACATGCATAGTGCACCTAGAGGCACCGAGGGGCTTCCGTGCAGTATCTCATGTGATCTTCGCAATGGCCCGGGAGCTAAATGCTCTGAGATCAGCGGCAATTGCATTCTTTCGGCTTTGCCCGGTCCCCTGTCCCCTTCCACTCGCCCGCTCGCTGGAGTCGCCGGTGGGTGGGAGGCGTCCCCGGTGGCCGCGGCTGTTTGGAGAGCCGCGTTTCACCCACTGAGCACAACTGGCGTGCAAGATCTCTCCGGGGCACCCGCGGCTCAGGAAGCGTTCACCGCGAAGGCACGGATATGAATTCCCTCCATCCGTGAACACGGAATGTCCTTGAAGTCACACAGTCCCCAAGGTTGTAGGTCTTCTATTGGAACCCCATGGGAAGCAGGGCAGACGTGAAATAATGCCCCGAAATGAGCCGCAGCTCTTACCCAGAAGTTGCCCCAAACGCCTCCTGTTTATGTGAATGCACCTGGTGGTAGAATGTGCTGTTTGGCCCCTTTGCAGTTTCTTTGCAGAGTAGAGAGACCAACTGATTTCACCCCATTTTATTTACTCGGCACGGAGCGGGGTGATTTCAGTGCTGGCGAATGTCGACCCTGTGCGCTCGGTTTGGGAGATAGACGCCCCGGCAGTGCGGGTCTGCAAGAGCCTGATATTTTCGGGGTCTGTTTGCATTCGTTTCCTTTGGCCTCTGACCCTGCTCTCTGGGAAGCCTCCTGGGCAGCTGTGCGTGTTTGATCCATTCAGGCCTAGCCTGGGACATACCAGTGGTTTTTCAGCGAGAAGGTGGAATTGCCTTTTAAGAACTTCACGGTGCAATTCTTTGCTGTTTTTGTCGTGGCTATCGCCTGGGGATCAGTGTCAGGAAGCGTAAGCCGGCCACGGAATGGCCTTGGTGTGGGGTTCTGGACACCTCCCCCCCCCCACCTAGTGCCCGGGGCCACAGGCAAGTGAGGGGCTCACGGAGCAGCGTTTAAGGAGCCGTTCACTCCCGGGTGGGGCAGGTGTCTGAGAATCAGCACTGCCTTAAATCCTGTGCCCTGGGCGCCTGGCTCCTCTCACCCTAGTCCCGGCCTCCCCAGCACCCTGTTGCTGCTCCAGAAGTTTGCCAAAAGGACAGATTCATTCCTGCTCTACAGGTGAGGAAGGGAGACTAAGAGAGGTTAGATAACTCGCCCAAGATCTGGCACCTGGCGGATCCTGATTTTGTGATTCGAGCCCTGGCCCGGCTCCAGAGCCTTCTCCCCTCTCTCTCCCTGCCCCCTCCAGGCCCCTTCACTCCCCGGCTGCCTTTTCATAGGGCGCTGATGACTTGGAGTTCGGAGAGAGTGAGACAGAAACAAGTCCATTGCTGGAAACCTGTCCTTTCTCCCTGCGTCTCCACCGGCGCCTTCACTAAAGAGATTAGGCAGCCTCGCTGAAACGGGACAGCCGGTCAGCCGCAGAGCTGGGTCCTGAATTTCACCGCTACTCCCAAGCCCGGACCCCGAATGACTTCGAGACCCAGCCACACTAGGATATGGGTCACCCCTTCTCACAAGAGAGAACCCCGCGGTGCAGAGGAGCGAATTCCAGGTTCAGCTGACTCCAGTCTGCGCTTTTCTTGGCGTCCGCTGCAAAACTTAGCTGTCGGCCCAGCTCAGGTTATTGATTCTAAGGCGGTGATGGTGACGATGCCTCTGGAAGTTTGTGCAAGCTGTGCTCCTGAGCAGCCCGCTCCCGTCGGGGGTTCGCCGTCCACTGGTTTTCTTATGGGGCAGAGAATGTGTTGACCGCGGGTGGAGCGGGACCCGGCCGCCTCCCCAGGTGGCCGACGGCGCTTTGCTGAACTTAGCAGACCCGGGGTTCACAGCTCCTCCGCTAATGGTCCCAAACTTGGCATTTGCTTTCGGTACTTGGGGAGCCCTGAACCTCTAATTAAATTGCATCTGAGCAGGTGGGGAGCACACAGCTAGACGAGACCTGTGACAGCTGTGGAGGCGGAAGAGACCAGACTCTCCCAGCTGGTGGCTTCTCTCACTGTGTGGCTGTCAGCTCACCGCCCCCCCCGCCCCCCAGCTCAGCCTCTTTTCCCGGGGAATGGCCCTCGCTTTAGTCTTAAAGAGAAGCAGTTTCCTCTCCATGTGTCTCTCTCTCTCTCCCCTTTCCCCCCACAGGACCCTCCTCCCCGTGTCACCCCTCCATTATCAGAGGGTAAAAGATCTGCTTTTAAAAATTATAATAAAATACATAGAACATCAACTTTGTCATTTGAACCATTTTTAGGGGCCTGAAGTACATTAAACGTGATTCTGAGGCCAGCACTACGTCCATCTCTAGAACGTTTTCCATCTTCCCAAACCGAAACTGTCCCCATTTAAACACTTACCCCGTCCCATTTTCCCTCCCCCAGCCCCTGGGCACTGCCATTCTACCTCCCGCCTCTGTGACTTTCACTGTTCTAAGTACCTCGTATAAGTGCAATCATATAAGATTTGTCCTTTAGTGACTTTCGAATTTCCCTCAACATAGTGTCTTTGAGTTCATCCACATTGCAGCCTGTGTCAGAATTTCCTTCCTTTTAAGGTTGACTAATATCCCCGGGTGCGGATTTGCCACAATTTGGTTGTCCATCCGTCCATGGATGGGCGTTTGGGCTGCTTCTGCCTTGTGACTATCGGGAACGATGCTGCTGTGAACATGCACGTACGTGGATTTGTTTGAGAGTTTTAATTCTTTCAGGTGTGCAGCTAGGCGTGGATGGGGTTACTGTGTCACGTGGTAATTCTCTTTAACTTCTTGAAGAAGCGCTCATTTTCCCCAAAGCAACTACACCATTTTACAGCGTGCGAGGGTTCCCGTTCCCCGCGCCCTCCACACGCGCCCCGGCCGGGGCTGAGCCCGCAACCGAGGTACGTGCCCTTGGCTGGAATCGAACCCAGGACCCTCCAGTTCGTGGACCCGCTCTAACCACTGAGCCAAACCGGCCAGGGCTCGGCACTTACTTTATTTTTTGCATTATCGCTACCCTAATGGGTGTGCTGTAGTATCTCACTGTGGTTTCCATTTTCATTTTTTCACTAATGACTGATGCTGTTCAGCCTCTTTTGTGTGCCTGCTGTCTGCCACTTGTGTCTCTTCTTTGGAGAGATACCAGTTCAAGTCTCTTGCCCAGTTTTTCATCGGGTTGGTTGTCTTTTTGTTCCGTACTCCCCGCATTTGTCATCTCTCCTTCTGTGGGGCCCCCACCAGCCTGACTGCAGCAGCGACAACCTGCAGGAGTGAAGGAGCAGACCTGAGACTAGCCAGGTCTGGGCAGAATGCCACCCCTGTGGGCCTTGGGGCAAGCGGCTTCCGTTCTCTGTGCCTCAGTTTCCTCCTCTGTACAATGGGGACATGATCGTCTACCTCCCACGTGAGCTCTGAAGATTGGAGGCAATGTTGGGGAAACGTTTATCCCAGCGCCCAGTCTGGGAAGGTCCCCGAGAGACAGTAAAATTTATTAGTTTGATTTTCACTCCTGCTCCTTGATTAAATTTGCAGCTCACGGCTCGGCCAGTGACATCCTGCCTTGCTGGATGCCTCCGCATCCACGAGAGAGCGGGGATGGACGCTGTAGACGGTGATGGAGACAGCCACGCAGCTCAGGATCTGTGCCGAGGCAAACGGGGGGCAGGAGGGGCCCTTTTGGAGCATCTGGATGTGACAGCTCTGTCTGCACCCAGCGTGGCCTTTGGTGGGCGGCTGTCTGTCTCCGTCAACCTGCCCAACCTGATGCATAATTCATCCCGATGCTGATGGGCAGGTGCATTTGCATTTTGGGGCAGAAGAGGGGAGGGAGCCTCTCTCTTATCCAGTTTCCCAGGTGCCTGTGGAGCCAGGTGAGGCCCATGGCTCCGTGGCCACCCCTGCAGTCTTTCTTTGCAGCAGTAAGACTCTAAAGATCTAGGGATTTGTACTTGACGTTACCACCCCCACCACCCCCCGCCCCGGGCTGCTAGTTGAGATGCCAATTAGCCTTGATTCCAGGGCACCATGGAACAAAGTGCCCAGAAAAATGCAACAATTTTCTTCCGACTTTAAAAGTTCACCCGCACAGCTTCCCGTTTCTCCTCGCACCCCTTTTCAAAAATACACCCCTGATTCTTTTGAAAGTGGCCTTGGCTGCATTGCCCCCTGCCCGCGTCAGGCTCCCCCTGAAGCCCTGTTCCTATTTGGGGGCGAAGGTTTGTAGATTTTCCTCCGCATCCGAATCTGTGGGCCTGTGGTTGGAAAACACCGTGTGGCATTTATAGATGCAGTTTCCTTGGAGATGGGAACATCTGCCTGCGGATCTGGGAACCTGCGGGGACTGGGAAACAGATCTCTCTACCCTGAGCAGAAGCCATCAGCCCCCTCTGTCTCTGTTTTCTGAGCCAGCAACGTGCCACAGAGCGAGACCCCTTTGATGTGATAATGTGAGAATGAGAACTGATTTTTTTTTTTAAAGATCAGTGCCATTTCATTAACCTGTGTGCTGGCAACAATTAGTTCAAGACATTTAAGCGAGTAACATGGCCACATTCCCTTTATACGTGCTCCAGTCATGGGCTCAGGACAGCATTGAATTGTTAGTTTTCCAGGTTAATAGAGAGAGGCTGGGTTTTATTTATTCTTTCAGCAACTGCTTCTTGAGCTTCAACTGTGTGTCCAGTGTGTCCTGGATGCCAGGAATAGAGCAGTTAACAAAGCTGCCGTGAGCCCACACTCCTGGAGTTGATACTTTTTTATTTTATTTTATTTTATTTTATTTTATTTTTATTTTATTTTATTATTTTAATTTTTCCAATTAGTTTACATTCAATACTATTTTGCATTAGTGTCAGGTGTACGGCGTCCTGGTGAGACAATCATAATTTACAGAGTGGTTCCCTGATATTTTCAGTACCCGCCTGGCACCTTGCATAGTTATCACAATATTATTGACTGAGTTTCCTATGCTGTACTTTATATCCCTGGGACTATTTTGTAACCACCAAGCTGTTCTTAATCCCTTCACCTTTTCACCCAGCCCCCGCCCCCCGGCAACCCTCAGTCTGATTGGAGTTGATATTTTGGACCAATGGTTAGAAAACCATGGCCCATGGCCAAAGGTAGCCCACTGCCTGTTTTTGTAAATAAAGTTTTATTGATATACACTCTTCCCTTCTTCCTTCCCTCCCTCCTTGCTTTTTTCTTCCTTACAAATTATACATACATTGTACTCGTGGTAGGCACTGTCGCTATAAAACGATCCACACACATAGTCAGATATGGAGGTTCCCCCAACCCCCTCCCTTCCACTCTCTCTCTCAGCGGAAACCGTGCCAGTTCTCTTTCCATGACCTTAAATACATCACAGGACTATATAGTAAGTCTGTTCACACATTGTGTAGATGTACTTATACATACTAACATTTATATATATATATATATATTTATATTTGTATAGATGAGATCATACAATATGTATTGGTTGACAGTGAGTTTTCTTCCAAGATCAATGTGTTTTGGAGATTTTTCTGCTCATGTAGAACAGGAGTCGGGAAGCCATGCCCTCCGCCCCCCTGCCCCCCAAAGCTGGCCCACTTCTTGTTTTTGTAAATAAAGTTTTATTGGAACGCAAAGCCACGCCCACGTGTTTATGGATTGCCTGGATGGCTCTTGCGATTCAGTGGCAGAGCCGAGCAGTTGCGATGGAGACTGCATGGCCTGAAAAAACCTGTCATGCGGACTGTGGCCCTTTGCGGAAAAACTTGTCAACCGTGGCTTTGGAGCCACCTCACTGCACAGTGTCTAAAGCAGGCTCGCGCCCTGTGCTATTAAATCAGCCCCTTATGAAGACGTCTCCTGCTTTGCCCTCCCTCCACGCCCCAGTGCGGACCCGCTAAACGGGGCCGTCCCTGGGGGGCCTTGGTGTTGGCTTTCCTGATGGCACCTGAGCTGCAATGCTCGCAGCAAGACAGGCCACTAGCTAAGATATTTAAACGCGTGGGTCCAGCTGAGCAAGAACAACTACTGGACGAGTGTGTTGTTATAATTTCCAGTGGGCCCACCCTCTCTATTATTCGATTCCAAACGAGCACATTGTATAACGAGGCACCGCTGGAGGCAAAAGCTGAGAGCAGGTCGAAGGCCTTGGTTGGAAAAAACCATGACGCTGATTTCAGGCAACAGCTCTTCAAACCCCCATGGAGACAGAGGTCCAGGCTTTCTTCCCGGAGTCACTGCCCGACAGCCACGAGTGACTTATTGGAAATTCCGCGCCGCTGGGATCACCCCAGTTGCCGCTTTGCTGCGCTCCCTGCCCGGCCGGTGCTGACGCGTCTGCCCCGCGGAGGACGCGCGGGCGGAGGGTCTGCAGAGGTTATCCCGCCGCCTGAGCGAGAGGCTGTGACCTGCCCAAGGTCACGCCGTAAGTCTGCAGGAAGGGGAGACACGTCACCGGGAGGGCCCTGAGCTTTTAAGGGTGATCTGCTCTCAGCCCTCATTTTACAAGTGAGGAAACTAAGAGCAGCCGAGGTTCAGCGACTGGCCCGGGGTGCCCAGCCAGCCCCAGTGTCGTCTGAGTCCGTCCCCAGGTCCTCGACAGCTGGTAGATGTTATTGTCTGTCTGGGGGGCTATGGTGGACGCATCTCTGTGTTTCTCGTAGAATTTCCAGATTGAAATATTGCCTCTTCAGCCATGTCCATAAGGACTCACTCTCAGTAATTTTTCCCCAGCGTAAGGGAAGCTCTGTGAAGTATTCCGTAGTGGCAAAATCTCAGCGTTTACCTGAGTAAATATTCCCGGCTGACCTGCTTGCAGAGAGAAAGCCCTTTGCTGGCTCACCACCTGAATGACAATCGTCTGCATTTGCTTAGGGTGCTGACCCCAGATGCATCCATGTGGAGATGCCGGCGGGGTGAGAATTGAAATGGCAGCGAGCGTCCTTGCCCAGGTGTGCCAAGCAGCAGAACCAGGTCCTGGGGAGGCTGCAATAGATTTTAAGACGAAGAGCATGGGGGTCAAGACAGAGCCAAGGTCAAAGCCTCGCTCTGCCCCTTACACACCCCTTGGGATGCCACCAACCCTGTGTTTCTTCATCTGGAGGTGACAATCCCCATCTGGAAGAGCTGAATGAGCTAATGCCTATAAGATGCTCAGCACAAGGCCAGGCACATAGTGAGAGCTCAATGAATGGCAGCTGTCACAATTAGAACCAAGATATGTGGAGCAGAGAGGGACAGAGACCACTTAGCAAATCCCTGCTCCTGACCAGAGGGAAAACCAGCCTCATAGCCCGAGGTGACTTGCTAAGTAATGACAGAGCCTCCTGCTTCCCCACCGGGCCATCTTATCAACTCAACACTTGGCTTCCCTCGGGGTCACCTTGGGTGTCATGGGCTGAGAGTAACGATGCTGCCAGTTTCCCCTTCCCGGCCCTTCTCCCTCTCTCTTCTTTAGGGTTCCTGACTTTAGGGGATGTTTGTGAGTTAGGGGGAGGCCCAGAGAAGCGGGGAGAAGCTAGCCCAGGCCAGCACTTACTGGGCTGACCATGTCCCACTGGCCCCCCAGGGAGATAGCAAGAGCAGACCCCCGTGCCAGTTTATCTTGGAAATTGTTCTTTTCTTCAGGGAAGGAAACCTAAAAGAAAACATCCAGCCGCATGCTCGGGAAATCTCTGCCCAAAATCAGTCACCCTTTTTAATAATGAAGGCTGTCACGAGCCCTGGTTCAGTCGGAAATGATGGCCTGTGTAAATATTTGCTCTGTAACTGATTTATGGGTCGGGGAACAAAAAAATAAGATTAGTCGCTAATCACAGGGAGGCAGGAAAATCAGCACTGCCCGGACACTGGCACAGAGCAGGCCTGGAAGGCAGAGTCGAGCGAGGGTGGCTGTCTGGGTGAGCTCAGATGTGGGGGGAGGCTGGGCCAGGCCCGGCCACCCTGTTCGCCTGGAGAGGAGGGGGGGCGGGGGCAGAGCAGTGAATGACCTTGCCCTGCAATGCCGGGGTCAGGGATTGTTAGGACAGCGATATCCAAAAGGGGTTTCAGCAAGGATGGGAATGTTTTATTTTCCACCAGGTCCATGCCGGTAACCACTAGCCACGTGTGACCTCTGAGCATTTAAATTACGGCGATTGTGACTGATGCACAGAATTTAAAATTTTCTCTTCCTTAAATTAACTTAAGTTTTAGTAGCCACGTGTGGCTCTGGCCGCTGCATAGAACAGCATGCATTTAGGCAAAGGGCTTCCCAGTTACCACTGACGGATATGGCCCATGTCCAGCCCCGGCGATTCGGGCCGCTGTGACTGGGCTGTGCGGAGGGAGGCAGAGTGTTCATTATTTAGACACAAAAGGTCAAGAGAGAAGCTGTCACTAGAGGGGAAATAAATCCCAGACTCTGGCTCTTTTTAGGGTTTTGTTTTCTCCATTAACATCTGAGGACGAGGGAGCCTGGAGCAGGAACTGGCAAACTTTTGGTAAAGGGCAAGAGGATGAATATTTTTGCCTTTGAGAGTCTGCGTTGCAACCAACTCGGCTGTCGTCAAGCAAATGTCAGAGACAGTGTGTAAATAGCTGGGCACGGCTGTGTTCCAATAAAACTTTATTTACAAGAACAGGCCAAGGGCTGGCTTTGGCCCAGGGCTGGCCCATAGTTTGCCAACCCCGAGGCTAGAATTATCTGTGTCTGGAGCTGCCCAGTTCAAACCAGCAGAACAAATGCTTGCCTTTTGCCCACTGGGATGGGGCATGAGACAGCATGGCCCACTCGCTTCCAGTGAATGACAGTTTCTGGTTGGGTCACACCAACCAGCTAGCAGGTGTCAGTGGAGCAGACCCCTTGCCTTGTGGCCAGATCTGGGCTGGTGCAGAAATGATACACGGCGGGACTGTGTCTCCTCTTTTCCGTTTATGCCCGCAGTGCCCAACACCGGGCGTTGCACTTAGAGTGTCAGGGTTGGCATGTGCCAAATTTGCAACCAGGGCGGTCAGTGCGGGGTAGGGCGGGTGACACTGAATCCAACAGAGCTCGACTCCACGGTCCGGCTGGAAAAGGGGCAGACTCAGAAGGGAAGCATCTGGGGTGGAGTCCAGGTGGATACACAGCTCGGGGACAGGGCCTTCTGGTGGGACCTGCACTTGAATTTACTTAACATTTTTTTCAACCAGCACCTTCTCCTGCTCCTGTCTTTCCTCCCTCACCTCCTTCCTGCTTTCTCTTCTGCTTTCTCTTCTCAGTGTATTTTACACAAAGCTGTATACCGGGAAATAATCGCGATGAAATTGTGTAGTTGATGGGAAAGCTTATTTTTCAGATTTTAGCTGTTAAAATACACAGATGTCATTCACGTGTCATCTGGACCCGTCGCAGGCTCCTCCGCACCTGTCGAAGGCAGCTCGAGACGCGAGCTTTGGCTTCTGCGTTCTGATGGGGTCATCTGTGCCCCTTTCCCTCAGGGCCCCGGTTGATTAATGCCATACTTGGAGTGTGCTCAAGCCAGAAATGAGGGTTGTCACCTGTGGCCAAGGAGCAGCGTGGCCTCTCGTTAAATACGCTCCCAGTGTTCGGTTTACCAGGCCCTGGTTTTTTCAAGCCGCCCCCTTCCCTGGAATCGCAGCAGCTGAGTCGAGGGTCCGTGTGTACCCCGGGCCCCTCCCTTTTCACCCAAGAACTGGTGCTGTTCTTTGGTTTGGAAGAGGGTCTCTCCCGGAGCCTCCTCCTAGGTGATCAGACAGGCCAACTGCAAGGGCCCCGTTGGAGAGGGTGGGACAGCTCGCTCGGCCACGTGTAAGACGGGATGGGGGTGTCATTTTTTTCCTGTTTGGGGAAACGGTCCTGGATTAGCTCGCGGCCCTGCCCGGGGTGGCGTGGGAGACTGTGAGCTCACGCCTGTCCTCCCACCGCGCCTGCGAGGAACTTGTCTGTTCCCAGCTCTGTCATTTCCTCCCAATTGGCTGGGCCAGACGCTCCAGACACTGTTAATGAGACGCTGAGGGATCTGGCCGGGTGGTGGCTCTTGAGTTCAAGGGGACACAACCCCACACTCAAGAGGCCACGTGAGCCGGTGGCTCTGCTTAAGTCAAAGACCAGCGGACCTCTGGAATGGAAGTGGAACGGTATTCCAGGCAGTGGGAACAGCATGAGCAAAGGGTTGGGGGTGAGAAACGGGGGGATGGGGAGGGCCGCAGGGACGAAACATGGAGAATTAAAATCAGGCGACGTGCAGCGAGTGGGGCTGTCCGCGCAGGCACTGCGAGGGGGTGACTCTGCAGGCACCCCTGAACCCCTTAAAATTGAGGAGCAGCAGCAGGCCGCCTGGAGAGGGCGACTTTTGGGGCCACTTGTGCGGGAGGCCTCAGACCTCAGTCTTAAATGAACACACCTTGCTAGGTGCTCCACCCGGACCTCTGAAAATTTGCAAGGAGGGTTCCCTTTGGCCACAAGAGGGCGCCCAACCCCAGGCCAGATGCGAGTGGGGTGTCGTGGGGGGTCTGGAGGAGAGCCCCGGGGAGCTTTGGATGCCATTTCAAACCAAACTTCATAAACGGATTACCTAAGCTCTTTGGGAAGCGGGGAATTGTTTCCAAACCAGCTTGAGAGGTTCGTTCTATTCAGCTGGTGCCAAGGGGCTGAGAGACCCAACAACGGAAACAACAGGTTCCTGGCCTCCAGGAGCCCCCAGTGGAGTGTGGAAGACAGAGGATTTGGATGCGACGTGATTAAGTGCCAGAGTCTCAATCCAGATCGGTCCCTGAATAAGCATTTCACGAGCACCTACTGTGTGCCGGGCTTTGTGCTCCTTGCCGAGGGCAGAGAAAAAGGAACAACACAGAATCACTGCCCTCAGAGACCCCCAGTCCACTTGGGAGATAAAAACTGAAAGAATGAATTTGGGGAAATAGGCAAGCACAGCCACAGAGATACAGAGAGAATATTTTAGGAGAAATAGCCAACCCAGGCTAGAGGGGAAAAGGGAGTATCGGGGGAAGGCTTCTTAGGAGGAACATAGCCAACCCTGGCTGGGAGGGATTGGGGTATCATGGAAGGCTTCCTGGAGGAGAGGGCACCGGAGACAAGTCATAAAAGATAGATGGAGATTAAGGCAAAGAAGGGGATGGTACTCCAGGCAACGGGGACAGCATAGCAGAGGATTAAGGGTGAGAAACAGCACAGAATAGCGGCCGGAGTGCAGTGAGAGGGCGATGGGGAGGGCCTCAGGGCCAGGTCAAGGTGGGCGTGGGTGCTGGGCGCCAGGCTGAGGAGATCGCGTCTCCCTGCTCTCACTGCTGTGCGCACACATCCATTTACCTCTCCTCTCCGTCTCCCTCCCAGAGCCAAGAAGAAGAGCAAGCCCTTGAACCTCAAGATCCACAGCAGCGTGGGCAGCTGCGAGAACATCCCGGCCCAGCAGCGCTCTCCGCTGCTGTGCGAGCGCTCCCTCCGCTCCTTCTTCGTGGGACACGGGCCTTTCCTGCCCTCCACCCCTCCCGTCCACACCGAGGCCAACTTCTCCTCAAGTAAGTCACCTGTCCAGGTGCAGGCTCTCTTTCCCTTTTCTGCTTGGGTGACAACGCTCTCGAAGGGCTCGCTGAGCCAGCCACCTCCCCCCTGCGCCACAGGCGCCCCCGCGAGTGGTTCCCAAGGGAAGGGGGCGTCGCTGGCCCTCCCGAGGGTGGCTGGCTGTTGTCGCTGGCCCCGCAGGTGTGTAGGGATGACAGGGAAGCGGGGCGTTCAGGGACGGAAACATCAGCTTGTCCTCCTGCTTCTCAGCTGCCCGTCACAGGCTTTTTCTCTCTCCGCTGTGGATAAGGCTTCTGTGATTATGTTTCGTAATTTTCCCCCGCCACGCAGGTCAACGCAGCATAACCTTTCCGTCTCCGAGATGTATTGGGGTTCATGCTGGGCCGAGCGTGGCCCGGGGCGGCTTACATTCTGCCCCCGCGGATTCTGCCGCAAATAAAGTTGTTATTACTCAGGGCGGAAATGGAACTTTCTGAGGTCTGAGGAGGCATTTAATCTTCTCTGCCAGGGGCCCAGACGTGTTCAGAGGGGGAGCCCCTGAAAGAAACCCAGCCAGTCCTCCGTCCAAGGCAAGAGCTTTTGTTGACTGGGAACCCGGGAGGAGCGGGGCTTCGGAGGAGATAACCCCAGGCCCTTAACACAGTCACAGGGCGTCCGTGTTGTGTTGCCGCTCTGACCGATGCTAGGTCATGTTTACTGAGCACCGGGACTTGCTAATTATGACGATCGTCAAGCACCAGTACTTGCTAAACCACGTGCATGGTCTCATTTCATTCTTGGAGTGACCCATGGTGTCGATGGATTATTCCCATTGTACAGATGATGAAACTGAGGCTGAGGGACGGCAGAGAACTTGCCCAAAGTCACACTCTATCGAGTAGTCGAGCCGGAATTTGCATGTGGTTCTTTCTTACTCCTGAGTACGTGAACTAATCATCATGTGTGACTTGATCCCCAGGACCCCTCAAGTATCCGCAGGGACCCCTTTCTCTAAATGTGGGGTTCTACTCTTTACACAAGACTTTTACCACCTGTTTTTTGGAGAGGCCGTGGGCACTTTAAGAATTTGATGAAGCCCATTAATTCTCTGGAAAGCGGCACGTGGAACAAACATCCAACACACGTGTCCGGTGTCAAGACCGTTGGGTTCAGAAGCTCGGCCTTAGCCCAGCTGGGCGGGGGGCCGGGGGTGGGGGTGGGGGTGGGGGTGGGGGGGGACTCAGTTTCCAGTCCACAAATGTGGAGCCCGCATCCACTGTGGGAGTCAGGAGACCCGTGTGGACGTCAGTCAGGAGAAGTTCCAGAGCCTGACTTGTGTTTGTGCCCAGGGGGTGCAGGCCCTGGCTCAAGCAAACCAAAATAGCACCCGAGACCCACGTCAGCGCCAGAAAGCCAATTTATCAATTTGTCAGGAGGAATCACTGTCAGGGAGACCAGACGTGCTCCCTGACCGTGGCAGTCACGTGGCAGGCAAAGGGTGGCTGCGTGAGCTGGGATGAGGAACACGTGATGACGTCATGAATGAGCGATGGCAGCTGGGCAGGGGAGGCAGGGCGTCCTGGCCCTGCAGGGAGACGCCTGGGTTCAAGTCCCAGCTCTCTTACTTTTGGGCCCTGTGCCTGACCTTGAGCAAGTTAAGAGCCTCGTTGAGACTCAGTTTCCTCACCTGTAAAACGGGGAAAACAGTAGACCCATCGATGTTTGCGAGGATTAGATGAGCTTGTGTAGGTCGAGTTGCCTGCACCATGCTGGGCACACAGTAAGTGCTTAATAAACACCACCTGATGCTGTGATATTTTCAGTCCCCTTTCCCTAGCAGCATTCCATCTTCTAGCTCCATGATTCATTCCGAGGCTGTGGCTAAATGCTTTTCAGCTGATCTTCCCACTTTTGCATGGTCCTGGAATTTTCCTTGGCGTGAGGCTTGGCGGCTGCCTTCAGTAGCCACCTCCGTCTTCGGCCATCGCCATCCTGCGGGTCGGCGTCAGCAGGGCCACCTCTGAGGGCTTGGTCACAGCTGTGTGCTTTAGCTCTGGCCAGAGAGGAATCACCTGTAGCTTGTTTTATAAAAACACCATGGGCTTGCACATTTAGACCCCTCCTCGTGCTGAAGGGAGCTTTGCGAGGGTTCGCCGTGGCTCCCAGCTTTTGCATCTACCCTGGTCTCCATCAGAGAGAAGCAGCTCCTCTGTTTGCCCCTGGGCGGGGGGCAGAGTCCTTAATTAAAATCAGCTCTCGGCACTAAGTGGCCCTGGAAGCACGGTTGCCTCTTTGGACGGTGCTGGTCCTTGGATGCAGGGGAGTCGCCCTTGATCTCTGAAAGGGGGAAAAGAGCATTGGCGTCTCACTGGGACAGTGAGTGTGTCACCCAGATAGCAGCTGGACCCCACGGACCAGTCCCATTTCCCTTGACCCTAACAAGTAACAGCATGAGGCAGCCTGGTGGCACAGGCCCCAGAGCTGGATCTGGGAAGCTGTCTCTTGGAGTCTCGGTGATGCCACCAGTGGCCTGTGTGGTCACTGCCCCTGCCGTGTCACAGCTAAGGCTGACCACGCTCTTTGAGGCAGGCATTGCTATTCCCATTTTACAAATAAGGAGACAGGCTCGAAGGTGAAGGATGGTTGCCTGTGTGGTAGCTTTTGAACCCAGGTCTGACTCTAGCGTCACTTTCATGCCGTGAGCTCCTGTCTCTCTCAGGGTCTCAGTTTCCCCAGTTGGACAAGAAGAGACTCTATGAGGGTCTGTTTCAGAGCTTAGAAACTCCGTGATCCTAAGGCTTTCCCAGGGAGCTTTCCCTGGGCACCTCTTTTAATTCACTTAGAAAGCTGGTTTTGGAGACTCCAGGCGGGGTGTTGGGAAAACAAAGCCGAGGAAATGGGGGGGGGGGTGTGTGTGGAGAGAGTTCACGGAACTGGCCCGAGGTCCCGAGGTCAGGAAGGAGGTGGAGTCTGCGCTCATTTCGAACCCACCACCCTACAGGATCCTGCGGAATGAGACCGCAGAGCCGTCCTCACGGGGGCCAGCTTGCTCTCCAAGCAGGGACCTTGGTCACATCGTCTCGCTTGCTCGTCGGGAGGTTGTGCTGTGGGGACAGGCTGGCACCCACGCTGGCTCTCCAGTCCTCCCCCCCCCCGGGACTCCCGTGTTGAAATTCAGAGCGTCCGCTGTCCCAGGTGGTGGCCATCCCCGGGGTGGCCTGGCAGCTGCAAGAGTGAGCTGCAGGCAGCTCCAGCTCCGGCTGCTCCCGCGCCCCGACGTCCCCGGTGGGAGATGAGGAATGACTGGCTCCTTCTACCCCCTGCAGTTTTCTGTGTGTTTCTTTATGAGCTGCCTGTGGGGGCCGAGCGCTCAGGGCAGCAGCCACCGAAGGGAACCAGTGACTGATGGTCCCCGGTCTTCCCCATCCTGGCCCTAATGACAGCAGCTGGAGTTCGGTGTGAGGCCCCCGTCTCATGACATGCTTGTCCTTCCCGCGGTGGCCCGGGAGATGGCCCGCC
Organism: Miniopterus natalensis; assembly: GCF_054644295.1. NCBI lineage: Eukaryota > Metazoa > Chordata > Mammalia > Chiroptera > Miniopteridae > Miniopterus > Miniopterus natalensis. The sequence continues at coordinate 21,651,820 of NC_142100.1, forward strand.
CTCACCTGGCCCGTCTCCCCCTGCCCTCTCCCCATCTCTTCTCCAAGCAGCTCCTGTCCTTTGTCCCTTGTCCCAGCAGACACCTGCCCCTGTGCCCAGGGCCTGGCCTGGCCTGGCGAGCCTGGGGCTGAGTCAGGAACCCGACTTGGGGCGGAAAGCAGCAGCAGGTAGCAATAAAGACTGATGATGCCTAACCGCCGACTCCCAAGAAAGCAGCCACCGGAAGGGTCATAAAGAAACTCGGGCTGGGGGTGATTATATAATGGGGTTTAATGAGGCTTGAGGCCAAGGTTCATTACCTGCTGGGAGAGCGGGGAGGGGTGGGAAGCGCGTGTGTCTCGACCGAAGTTTGCTGCCCGAAAGCCACGTTCTTGTCTCAGGAGCAGGAGAGATGCTGAGAAGATTGGGTCTGACCTCACTCAGTGGCGGCCATTCCAAGGGGAAAACGTATATATCGCTGGAGGGACCCGAAGAGCTTTTCTCCCCAAGAATGCTGCTTCCCACGCACCCACCCACCGCCAGCAGCCACAGAAAGCATCTGTGTTGCCTGGCATCGGGCTATGTTTTAGAAACCCAGGTGCCAGCAGGTCCCTGACATGTCCCGACTGTCTGCTGTTTGCCAGGCAGGCCCCGGTCTAAGTGGCATCGAAATATATACACCTGGAAACAGATCGCATGATACAGAAAGTTCGTAACGAGGAACATGGGTCCCTCGCACCACCCCTCTCCCAGTCCTGCGCTTACAAAGCCCTGTCTGCGCCTGGTTCTCCTGGCGATCGCGTCCACAAATTAAACCTGCTTGTACCAGGGCTTCCCAAAGCCGGCCCTGGACCAACAGTGACAGTGTCACCTTAGAACATGACTCTGGGGCTGTTGCAGATGCAATTAGTCAAGTTAGGTTCACACCGGAGGAGGGTGGGACCTTCACCCACTAGGACTGGCGTCCTCATGAGCAGAGAGGAGTTCAGACACGGAGACCTGCACTCCGGGAGAGCGTCCTGTGGCCATGGAGGCAGAGATTGCGGGGTGCAGCTGCGAGCCAAGGAGCTCCAGGGATTGACGGCCACCCCCGAAGCTAGAAGGGGCAAGGACGCGTTCATTCCCCCACGTCTCAGAGGGAGCCCGGCCCTGCCGACACCCTGACCGCTGGCCCCCCAAACTGCGAGAGAACACACTTCGGCTGTTCCGAGCCCCCCAAGTTGGGGTCAGAGCCGCCCTAGGACGCTCACACGTGTCTGTGCAGGGTCCGTCTCCAGCCCTGGGGGTTGCGAGGGCCGTGCGGTGAGTCAGTCTCCCGGTGATGCACAGTCGGCCTGGGAGCAAACTGGGTGCTTTTTGGGAAAACGACATGAAACCATCTCAGCTGTGAAATTGCTCGCCCATCAATGAGTTCGAGCGATCGCCTCGCTGATGGCCTCCCGGTGACCATAAAGAGTTAAGAGCTGCTTCCCAAAAAGGCCCCCTGGCTCCCTGGACGGCTGTTTGCCAGGGAAGAGAAGCTGGCCCGGCAGCCGGGGGCTCCGCGGAGGAGGGGTGGGGGCCGATTAGACACGGCGGCTGCCACCCGCCCTGCGGCATTGCCTGCGACACGGTGGGAACAGGCTCCTCCGGTGACGAAACCAAGTTCCCAGCCGAAAGACATTCCTCGGGACCCCCTTTGCTTACTGCTGTCACCCCACTTTCTGATTTAATAGTCAACGAGGCGAGACACGTCTTCAGTCACGAAGGGCCACCAGTCAGCTGTGCAGCACGGCGCGGGCGCTGGATGGATTTGGAACCACCTCCCACTGGGCTCTGCCATCCCTCGCGGCCCCGTTGGGCGGGTTAGTCAGCCTCTCCGGGACTCAGTTTCCCCATCTGGGAAGCGAGGATTCTTCTATGGACCCACAGCAGTGCGATAAAGATTAAACTGAAGAAGGGATGGGAAGAAGCTTCTAAAATGAAGAGCGGTGTCCCACGGGGAGGGATCGGGAAGGGTTCGAGGCCAGGCTGCAGAGGCTCGGGTGGAGCCCCCCTTCTCTGTTTGGAGGGTGCAGGGGGACGCACCCCTTGATCTGCTGGTGAGGACAGAGAAGGCTGGGAGACACGTTCCGCTGCAGCGGTGATCTCGGGCCCAGTGCTGTGATGGGCGTTTTTCTCACTGCTTTTCCTTTCCTATAACGTTTTTTTAAAAAAAATAGTGACTTCACATATACGCCTACGTGTGTATGTGCTATGATATGTATATATTTGCGATCCGTGTACACTTTAAGAACACTAGTAAAATTTTAGTACAGTATTTGTTTTAAAAATCAGGTGGGCAGACTATTGCCTGTTTTTGTTAATAACGTTTTATTCCGGATCCCAGCCGGGATTAGAGAGCGACAGAGGAGGCAAGCTCGTGGAAATGCAGGGCCGATTCCTGTCCTCACATAAAAGTTTGATCCGTCGCTCCTCATGGGTTTTCTGCATCCATTAAAAAAAAAAAAAGTTACGTTAAAATGTTTTTATCTCGACACTTGAGTGTTTTGGCCACTCCCTTAAATGTTGTGCCAGCGGCTAGTTGAGTTTTGCATGTTTTTGCACTTCATAAAAATGGGATCCGACTTCGCGTGTTCTGCTTTTAAAAAATGGAATATCCCGAGTTTGAGATTCATTCATTTTTATGCCGTCGCGTTCCGGTTTCCCCGACTCTGAGGTGCTCGCGTCTCCCCACAGCTCACCTCTGACCTGGGCTGCGCTTTGCCGCCCGCGGCACCTGCCGTCGCTGTCCGCCTGGGAGGGTGGGGCTGTAGTCGGCATTGCTCGTCCGTCCGGGGCACACAGACGTGGCTCTTCATACGGAGCCGCTTTTGGGGCTTTGTGCATTGTTGGTCTTACACGAGTTGAGTTGAACCGGAGTTTAAAAGGTCTTCAAAAATATTATACTATGGCTTGGCCTTGATGGAAACACCCGTCAATGCCTGTTGTCTGTTCAGAAAGGAATGAGAACAGAGCAGCGTGATGTATGGTAAAATAGGTCTAAATAAATCTAAGAGATTTTAAAATAATACTCAATTTAGAGTGTTAAGTATAAGAAAGCACTGTGTTATAGGCTAATTGGCAGGCCCTTTCTCTCTTAGTGGTTCATAAATTAATGACCTGACACTCCATGGCATCTTAAAAGTCAATGAAATACGGTGACATTCTCTTGGAGGTATAGACCACAATTATTGCATGCGTTCCTCCGCTGAGGGGCATTTGGGCTCTTTCCTGGTTTTTCACTTTGAAGCTTTTTTTTGACATTCTCCTGGTGCACTAGAGCATCCAGGACATTTTCCTAAACTTCTCGGGTGGTGCCAGTCGCTGGGGCGTTTGTTTAAAAATCCTGATTGCTGGGTCTCATCCTGAGCCTCTTGAATCGGCCTCTCTGGGGAGAAGTCTGGGAGTTCGTCCTAGAGACAAGTGCCCTTCTTGATTTTTTTTTTTTTAATCAGGAAAGCGTTGGAAAGACCGATCAAGGAAATATTCCTGGGAGGAGACCTGCTGGGTCTGAGAGTCTGCTCAAGAGTCATCGATTCTGACGTGCTTGGTGTTAGAATTTCAACATAGGAATTTTTGAGGGAGACACAATTCAGCCCATAGTATAATAGGATAATTATGTTATCCCATAATAGGATAAACCTATTATAAAATGAATCTCAGGGTCCTGGCCGGGTAGCTCAGTTGGTTAGAGTGTTGTCCCGATACCCCAAGGTTGCGGGTTCAATCCCTGGTCAGGGCACATACAAGAAAACCAATGATGCAGAAATAAGTGGAACAGCAAACTGATGTGTGTGTGTCTGTCTCTCTCCCTCCCTCCCTTCCTCTCTCTAAAATAATTTTTAAAAAAAGAGTCAAGTCATCAACCTGATGACATCCTATTTTTTTCAACTTTAGCACGTGGACACGAATAAGTCTTTGTGGTGGAGACCGTCCTGCGCATGGTAGGATATTAAGCAGCGTCACCGGCCTCTCCCCGTGAGATGCCAGTTAGCACCTCCGCCAACCCACACACATGTTTAAGAAACCGGGACGTCTGTAGACGTGGGCAGGGGTCCTCTGGGGGCGGGGGCGGGGGCAGAATCCCCCCCGGTTGGCTGAGCCCCGCTGGGCCAGATGATGTACAGTTCTTGCCGGGCTGGTTGCATCAATGTACGTGCTCACCAGCAAAGCAGAGGTGTTCCCACTGCTCCCCACTCTTGCCATCCGCATGCGGCCAGACCGTCGACTAATCTGCCGGGCTGGTGAGAATAACTTTTCCCCGATTGCTGACGAGGCCGAGGGTCTTTTCTCAAGTGGCCTCTCATGTTTCACCGTCCGTGAAATGTCGTTGGCTCATTTGATCTTTCTGGTGAGCTGTCCCTTTCTCTTACTGACTCTTAGGAACGAAAGAAAGAATATTCTCGGTTCTAATTCCTTCTATAAACGTGGCAAAAATATCGTCTATGGATTCGTGGCGTGTCTTTGCCTTTATTGTCTCTTTTGATGAACAGAAGTTTTTACCATGAATGTAGTCAAATGCATCATTCCTTTCCTTTATGGTTTTTGGCTTTTCAAAGTAATCTTGTTTAATAAATTCTTTCTGCCCTGAGGTTGTAAACATATTGTCCGATATATTCTTCCAAAAGGTTTAATTCATCTGGAATTGATTTTGGTGTATGGTATAAGGCGGAGTTCTACTCCCCTGCCCCCTCCAGTGGATAACCAGTCCCCAGCACCATTTATCAAATAACCTGTCCCCCATGGATCTGCCTGCCATGCTCACATGTCATTTATGAGGTGTCCAAATTCACTCAGAACTGTTCCTCTTTTTTCTACCCCTTTTCCACTGGTGGTCATCTTGTTTCTATGCATCAGTTTTTCTTTTTTTATATGTATCTGGATAATTTTTAAATTTTTGCTTTTATTTCCTTTTAAAAATCATTCTCTCTTAAGTGCAATGTGGAACCTGGAACAGAAAAGGGACATTCGTGAGCGAGCTAGTGAAATCCAAATAAAGCCTGGTGTTTACTTAATAACAATGTCCCAACATTGGTTTCTTTAAAAAAAAAAAAAAAAGTTTTTACTGATTTTAGAGCTCCTTGTGTCATTTCCCACGTGTGATGGAAGAGCCCAGAGGGTCAGCGTGGGCGCGGGCGAGCGGCCCCGGGGGGGCTGGAGGGTGGCGCGGGAACCGTGGCTGCGGCGAAGGCGCAGGGGCCCTGCCGGTGAAGGACGGTGGGACCGTCGCCTGCTGGGGCTGAATCGCCAGGCCCGGGGATTCGCACCCCAGGCAGCGGGCTCCGTGAGAAGTAAAGCCGCTTCCAGGCTGCTGGGAGATGGGAGGATTAGGATCCCAAGAAATGGTTGTGGGAGTGAGTCAGTGTCGGAGACAGGAGCTGCCAGGAAGATGCCATTTTCAAACTACGAGCCGACCTGAGGGCCAGGCCCCCGTGTAATGATTTCTGTGTTTGAAAATTTTTTTAGACTCTGATTTTCTGATTAAAAAACAAACATAACAACTTCATGATTTTTCTTTATGGTTCTCATTAATCTAGGTCTCCATAAAAAACATCTCGACTTGTATCAACATTTTTCATGCCTCATTATTTTCCTTCATCTGTATTCCAATATGCTAAATATTATGAGAATAAACCCAGATCATCTTTCGTGGGTGCCTTTCCGAAGCATACGAAGTGCTAATTAGCACCCGGAACCCAATGAAACCTCAGTGTCTCCGATGTTCTCACAAATAAGATGAAGCGAGTGACTTGAGGGCAGAATGGGGATAATCGTTATTTATCAAATGAGATGATACACAGAAAGTACTTTGAAGCCCCAAAGCACTATGCAGAATGTGAGCTGCGATTATCATTCATTAAACAAAATTCCAAAGTTTAAAAAAAAAAAAAATCATGAATGCCCTCATAAAACATTTATTTTTGAGCAGCAAAACAGCTTGCTGGTATACCCACAAAAAAAGTAATGGAGTGGCCAATGCATGCCTAGATTGCCGAGGGGACTAATATAGTGGAAAAGATTATTAACTAAAGGTCGGTCACATATCGGGGGTCACCTCCCAGGCTCCGGCAAGAGCAACAGAAGGTAGTTCCTATGACTCAGACTTGTCAGCAAGTTCTCGGAAGGCAGGGAGAGGAAAAGATTCAGTGTAGGCATCCCCCTAGTTCCCAACGAGGTATTCAAAACAAAACCTGAATATGTAGTCGGCCCCCACCCTCTGCAGATCCCTGTGGGAAGATTAGGAGGACGTCTAATCCAAGTCCCGATGCTAAGGAATTTTATTACGGAATTGGGAGGCAGAATAAAAAATGAGGCTAACAACACCGGCTCTGGAATCAGAGCCCGGGATTGTCTCACAACATCGCCGCTTATGAGCTGCATGCACTCAGGCAGGTTATTTAACCTGCCTGCGCCTCAGTCTTCCCCCCTGTAAAATGGGCTAATGACAGTGTCTACCTCGAAGGGTTTTAATGATATCAGCGCCTCAAGGGGTGGGTACGGAGCAGGGACTCAGTCATCGCATCCAAGTACATGTGCGTGGAGATAACACAGACCTTCTCTTGTAGTTTATAGCGTCATGCCGATGCCATCTTCCTGGGTTTGGCAACTATATAGGGACGGAGTAAATGAGTGGTTGCCTGGGGCCATGGGTGGGAACAGGGAGTGACTTCAAACGGGCCGGAGATGTCTTTGGGGGTGTCAGAAATGTCCTAAAACTGGATTGTGACGATGATCGCAAGTCTGTAAACTTACTGAAAAGTCACCAAACTGCACACGCAAAATGAGTGATTTTCACAGTGTGTACATTATAACTCAATGAAGCTGTTTTTAAAAAATGTCAGTGGCGAGGCTCGAGTGAGACCAGGACTTGGCATCACTTCGGACAGCCTGCCATGCTGGGCCCATGCGCATTTTCATAGGATGTTCAGAGCTGGGATTTGTTCCCTGGGACCGACTGCAGGCAGGAAGCATTGCTGGGGGAAGCGGTGGGGCCCGCTCATAGCTCATAGTGTGGTATTTCCACGAAAATTGTAAGTTTCTTGAAGGTCGGAGCTGGCCTAGGCTCTGTCTCCCCCAGGATCTGCAGGAATTCCTGCTCCCAGGGTTGTGGACCAACCCTCCTGCCAAGAAGAACCAGAAATGCTGGACGAGATATTTTTCAAACTCTGTTCAAAGGCATCAGCAAGCAACTCAGGTCCAAGAAAGAAAGGAGATCCCGAGCAGAGTTCAGTGCACTTTCCCCCCTCACTGTTTTGGCTAATTTCAAAGTGGCAGCTCCGAGCCAGAGACGCTGGGAACTTCTGCAATTCGTGTTGGAGCTCGGGACAGACAGAAGGAAACCAGTAAACACCAGTGTGTCCGGCAGGGACCTGAGGGGCTCCCCTCGATGAGGAAGGGTCAACCAGAAACAGACCAGTGCCTATAAAAATGAAGCCCGGCTCCAAATCTGCTCCATTCCTGATTGGATTAGCGTGATTGGCCCCTCTCGTAACTGCCTGCCACAAGCAAAATTTCAATCATCTCCGGAGAAAGATAACATCAACCAGAAACATGAATTATCTCAATTTTCATGTACAATTTTAGGAATTCAATAAAATCGTTGCCAGGCATGTTAGGAGGCAAAAGCGCACGGCTCCAGACCAGAAGAAGACAGACCCAGGGGAGATCCAGATACTGGAGTTTTGAAACATCAACTTCATCTTTTTATCATGATTTAATTTCTTAATTTACGGGCTTTGGGATATTCCAGAATTAGGAGCTGTCTCCCCAACTGGTCTAGGTCTAATTTAGATTTTTTAAAAACCAACACTATCGAGATACAAAAAGATCCCACCCATTTAAATGCACTGTTGGATGGGTTTTGCCAGGTGTGTACACCTGTGTAAATACCACTGCAGTGTTTTGTTTTGTTTTATCTCCATGGGTCTGTCCAGTCTCCTCTGCCCCAAGGGGGACACAGTCATGGTCAGGATGTTTTACAGAAGGCCCAAGACTTGGGGATGGGCAGGTCAGGGAGAGGGGGGGAGGGAAGGAACAGCAAAGCATTTAACATCGGTTAGCAGATATCCCCCTTCCCCAAGGGTCGTCGGGGGGATTTAACCCCTGAGCCCGAGCTAGTCCAATGTCTTTGAAACACCACAAGTAGTTCTAGGTAACAAGCAAACGTGATGCCTGCGCAGGTGAGTAGCTGGAGAGACAGGAGCCTGCTTTCTCAGCGCGCTGGGTGCGTCTCACCCGGAGGAGAGAGAGTGGGGGGGTCACCGCCGCTGTTACCCCAAGATTCTTCCTCCATAGCAGGTAGATGGGAATGGGGAGCACCCCAGAGGCCAAGGGGACCATGGTGTCCCCAGTGTGTATGTTGGGTTGGGAGAAGAAAACAAAATAGATCTTTTTTTCCCATTGCTTTTTAGAGAGAGTGGAAGGGAGAGAGAGGGAGAGAGAAACATCGATGTGAGAGAGACACATCGGTTGGTTGCCTCCCACACGAGCCCCGACCGGGGCCCAGGGATCAAACCTGCAACCCAGGTTCGTGCCCTTGGCTGCGAATCGAACCCGAGACCCTTCAGTGTGCTGGCCGACGCTCTAACCACTGAGCCACACCGGCCAGGACTAGATTTTTCTCTTAAGAGAACTTGATCTTAACTGCAACCACCTGTCTAAAATTGAGGCCGAGTCTCAGCCCATGCAGATGAAATAGAGAGGTAACACTCCGAGAATATCAAAGGAAATTTCGGAGGCCGTGGTGACATTTCCAGAATCAGTGTTGGTTAAACACTTACGAATGGCTGTCAAAATTATTTCGTGGGTGTAAATTAAGAGCCAGCCCCGTAACGTTGATTCATTTTCTGCTCCCCGAGTTGCCAGCTGAACGCACAGACGTGCGGCGGGGAGGCGTTAACTCAGAGACCCCGCTCCGCAGGCGGACGTCGGGAGCCTCTCCCTTTGCCTCCCGTTAGCGCCTTTCCCACGGGAGCCATCACTCGCTCCCTAATAGTGACCGGAAATCCACACGTTCTCGTGTAAGGAGCTCGAGTTCTGGCCCACCCGCAGAGTTTCCCAGCTTCGTGTTTGTTTTTTATAACCCCGGCTGCCCGGCTCCAGTCAATCCTCCGTCTGTTCACCTTCGTCTGTGTCTTATCCTTAGAAAAACTTTTCTTTAGAGTTTTTACAAGCGGCCTGAATACAAATCCGATTTTGAACCATCCTTGGGAGGACTGCCTGGGGCCCGTGGGCTTTGGGCGTGATCCTTAGAAGAGGCTCCGTGTGGCTGTTCGAGCGCCGGGATCAGCTGTCATTGCCGCTCAGGACCTGCCTTTGGCCCAGTCACGGATCAGGGCTCCCAGGTCCCCAAGTCTCCAGTCCCTGTCCCCTCCCCCATGGCTTATAGGTGCCCAGCTATATTGTGACCCATCCACTCGTCCGTCAGCCTGCTAGCTGGTGGCAGGTTGTTTGCAATGAATACATGCGTGTGTGCACGCGCGTGTGTGCACGTGTGCGCATCTCCAAGTACTGACAGATTTCCGTCGAGCTCAGGCGCACACCTTGACTTCACCGCTTCAGAAGCCTTAAGAGAAGCCATGAGCTGAGCCTGGCCTCGCCGCACCCGTGGGATTTTCTGGGCTTGCTCCTAAGTCAGAGCCAAGTCCCAGCCACTCCCCACCCCCGCCCAGGATTCGCGTTTTCTCTGGGTTTCCTTCATCTCAACACTCCGAGCCCTCACGTGGCGCCGAGGGTGGCAAGAGGGAGGGGGAGAGAAGTGATTTTCAGGTTCCTAAAAAAATTAAATTAACAGTAACTTATTTTCCATACAATACTAATCACGGCCTAGCGCAGAAATAACCTCGCTCCTTAGAGTTCTTATTAACGCGTTGAAATGTTAAGTACCTCTCTCTATTTATATCCCTGTATATAAAACTTAGAATACGTGTGTGTATTTTTTCCTAATTGGGACCGATTTCAACAGCTGCCTAGCATCTTCCCACCCTATGCCCTGCGTTTTATTTCGGTGGTTTTCTACTCCGGGGGGCATTCTAAACACTTCTACAATTGGCAAACAATCACCCTAACTACAGAGCCTGTGTGCATCCATGATGATTTCCTTAGGTGGCAATTTTGGAGGAATAATTTCTGTGTCATGGAGTGTGCATATTTATAAAGCTATTGAATTATGTTTGCCAGATTACCCTATAAAATTGTACTGATTTATACTCCCTAAAAGCTAAAAATCTTCCTACCCTGCAGGCTAGGTAATATAGGAGAAAGAACACTCAGGAAAAGTACAAACATAAGAAAATCATTCAGGCAATCCCTCCTCTGCCAGTATCCAGCTGGGCGTATCTGGGCTCCCCTGCCCCCGTGACTCTCCATTTGTGCAACCAGGGAGCTGGGTGAGCTCAGGAATTGGCAAACTTTGTCCTTAAAGGGCAGATAGTAAATATTTTGGGTTCTGTGGGCCATATGGCAGTCATTTTCATGGGGGGAGTGGGTGATTTTCCACTCTGAGTGTCTGGAGGCATCTTTGGTTATCACAACTGGGGAGACAGGACCGTGGGCATCTGTCTAGTGGGTGGAGACCAGGGAGACTGCTCAACACTCCACAGTGCACAGCACAGCCCTCACTACAGAGCGTCGTCCAGGCCCAAAGGTCAGTGGTGCTGCCGTTGAGAAACGCTGCCATGTGGTCCCTGGCATCGCAACTACTCCGCTCTGTCACCATAGTCCAGAAACAGCCACAGACAACACCGAAGTGAATAGGTGTGACCGTGTCCCAATAAAACTTTATTTAGGGACACTGGAATTTGAATTTCATATCGTTTTTGCGTGTCATAAAATACTCTTTAAAATTTCATTTAAGAACTTTTTTTTTCCCAATTAAATTAAAACTATTTTTTCAATCATTAAAAAAATGTGAAGACGATTCTCTGAGCTGAGATCTTGTTTTAAAAGTCGTAATGGCATTTTGTAAATCTGAATCAGGATACGACGATGAAATGATCGGAGGTTTCTCTCATTCATTTGCTCATTCCTTCCTTTGGCCGATAGTTTTTTCTTAATTGAGCAGCTATTCTAAGCCGGGTAGCTCTCTAGGCTCTGCATAAGACACGGCCGTGTCTCTGAGGAGCGCGTGGTTGAGGCGAGATTTTAGTAAAACGCAGGCAAGTGTTGGACATCATGAGCACGTGATGGGCAGCCTGTCATTTCACAGGCCCAGGGAGTAGGCACTGCTTTCAGCTTTGATGGACAGATGGAGAAACTGAGGCTCCGAGTGGTTCAATAATGTTTCCTGCTTGTTAGCAGTGGACTCAAACCCTGACTGTTTCACTCGAGCGCCTTCCTGACTCCCCAACAGGGTGACGGGGAGCCTCCCTTGCAGTTGGGCTGGTCTGTGTGTCAGTGGTTCCCGCTGGCGGGCATCTGTGGTGAGGAGCCACCACTCTCAGTGGCCTCGAGGACAGCCCAGTCTCATATGTGGCGGCCACTGTGCCCAGGCTTTGCCCTGCTCTCTCCAGGAGGGCACTAGTGGTGTTAGAAACCCTGTCCCCTCCTGTCATACCTGTCTTTAGGCCTCAGATCCGCAGAACCCCCTGGTTAATCTGTCAGCCAGACGCCTGGCACCGCCACCCCCTGCCCATCAAGCCCGCTTCTTGTTCCCCTCGGGGGAGGTCTGCAGATGCTCGAGCCCAGGCAGCTCAGAGCTTTGCTCAGCTCCCCTTTGGAGATTTGCTCCCCCCATTGGGGGAAAGTGCGGGGCCTCCAGGAGGTGAGCAGAGGCCCAGGTGCCCCGCCAGGAGGGGGCACAAGTCCCTCAAGGATGGTGCAGGCCTGGTCCTTTGGGGTGTACGGAGGCTGCCCACCCAGGGCCCGGTGCTGGTTTTGCCGCCAACCAGCTGTGCATCTCTCCGAGTTGTTCCCTTATCTGCAAAGGGGGAGATATTTGCCTCTTTCCCCACAGTCACTGGGAGGAGGGAATGAGGTCTCCCATCCCAAGCCCTTAGTACGATGAACGCATCTCAGTTATTGTCATTGATTAAAATTAGATCGAGTTCCTCTGTGCAAACTGGCCTAGCCCTAATTTAATGCAACTATATCTTTAGTAGCAACCACTCTGAGCCACACGGGTCCTGGGCCAGCGCGGGGGTGGCTGAGATGAGCCAGACACGTAGACACGTCACCTGCCCAAAGTGCCCGACCAGGACGTGACTGAGCCGAGATTTGAGCCCATGACGCCACCCTTTTTAATGGGTAGAGTTAGAGGGGGCTATTCGTTAAATATTAGATTAAGTACTAATTAAGCACCTCTTAAGTGTTAGGCACCGTTCGAAGTGCTTGGTTAATCTTCCGAGGAACCAGTGAGGCACAAAGAGATGCAGAAAGAACCAGCCCGAAGTTTTACGGCTGACAAGTGGCAGAGCCAGGGCGCCAACCCCAACAGCTCCGACAGCCACCTTGCAGGGTCGCTGTTTAAAGTCTCATATTGCAGGTAAGGAAGCAGCGGATCTCAGAGGGTGAAAGACTCAGCCAGGGGCAAAGGTGAGATGTGGAGTCAGGAATGGGCCCCCCCTGTTCCCAGCACACGGGAGCGCCCCCTCCCCACCGCCCCTGTGCCTCTAACGTAACATTCATTCCTCGCCTGGGTGGAGAACGTCTGAGCCTCCCTCACTCGAGGGTAATATTTTGGGATGAAAGACGCTGGCAGATGCAAAAAGAGTCACCTGGAGGCTTTGACGGGCTCTGAAAACCATGAGCTGGCTCTACGCATTCACCCCTGAAAACCCCTTTCAGTCTTTAGAGAATCAAGGTCCCATTGACAGATGCAGAGATGTCAACACGCGCCCGAGGCCTTGCTGCCGGCTCCAAGGCAAAAGGCGTAGATCAGGCCGCCGAGTGCGCTCCGCGTTCATCAATCCTGCCTTTGTTTTGCGCACAAGCGGGAAGGATCGCATTGAGCAAATCCATCAATTGGTTGTTGCCTTTCTGCAGAACAGGAGCACCAGGTAGAGGAGACGGAGGGTGTGGTCCAGGGGCGCATTCAGAGCCAAACTCCAGGGACAAAGGGGGCAGGTGTCTGTGCGGAGAGGCTCTGAAGATGCGTCTGATTGCACCCGCACCCATCCATCAGGCCCGGATTCGGCGCCTCTTCCTCTCCCCGCCGACTATCCGTCACCTGGCTCTTTGAAAACCCTCTGAAGATTGCACCTTTGGATTTGGTTTGCTGAGCTCAAGAATTGGGAACCGGGGGGCCGCTTTGTGAATTTATGCTTCCTCTTTGATATTTGCAGTCAGACTGTCTTTTGAACATTGGCTGTCACTGGCTCAGACACATTCCTCAGTGATTCGCCAGGGCTGGCCGCTCTGTCCTTCATGACCGGGCTGAGTCACCGCACCTTGCAGAGGGGGTGCTTCTCGGAGACTCGGGGAAACTTTGAGAAGACAGTGAGCCATTGGGCTGTAGGACCTGAGGCTGTTTGATATCACGATGCCCGCAGGAGTGACAGGCTCAGGCATCCTGTCCCAACCCCCACACTCACCATTCAATCCTTGATAAACAGTTGGGACTGTGGTCACGAGCCCCAGGATGTTTGGGGGTCGCATCTAGAGATTCCTTTCTTCTTGTGCATTTTTGGTCTCTGATCTAGATCAGTGATTTTCAATCAAGGACAATGTTGCCTCACTTCCTAGGGGACACTTGGCAATGTTTGGGAACATTATTGTTTGTCATAACTTGGGGAGCAGGGCGCTGCTGGCATCTAGTGGGTAGAGGGTCATCCAGGGCAGCATCCTATAACCTCTTGGTCCCCTCCCCAGACTCAGTGAATCTACAACTCCGAGGTCCAGAAATCAGTATTTTCCCAAGCCCTCAAGTGACGGTGATGCATGAGGTTTGAGACCCACCAACGTAGAGCGATCAGTGTTACAAAAGGCCGAGAGAAGCATTTCGCTTGCCCAGGTCTCATTAGACGGCAGAGATGCTGTTCTGACTTCAGGGCCCTCGCTCTCCATCACTGTGGCCTCTCGGTCCCATTCAAAGTAGTGTCAGACTGTAAATAGCTAAGGCGCCCGGTGTCAGTCCGAGAGGCTAAATCATTTTCGAGGTGAATTAAAACACTGCTGAATGACTACTCGAGGGGAGAGCACACCTTGGGTTTTTCCGGATGGCGCCTGCTCTTGTGGGCTTTTTGAATGAAGTTGCTCGATTCCAGAAAGGGAGGGCTTTTGATTTTTACAGACTGGTCTTAGTCACAGATAGGACCGTGCCAGCCCATTGCTTCAGGCTGCTGGGCACATAGGTAACCTGCTGTCTCTGAGAATATGGGCAGGCTGGCCAAGTGTGGACCCTGGCCCCCACCTGCTAGCTGTGTGACCTAGAGCAAGTTGTCCAGCTTCTCTAACTGCACTTTCCTTCTCTCTGATTTTGAGGTAAATAATGACGATGTCATAGGATTGTTGTGCAGAATGAGGCAATACCTGTAAAGTGTTCAGTACCAGTGTCTGGTGCGTGGCCTATAACTGGTTAGCCATGTCGCGGCTGGGGCGGGGTCGCGTTAGGTACCAGGGATATGGGAGTCTCCTGGCTGTGTCTGTCGCCGTGACCTTGTATGAAGTCAGCATTCTTCTGTTTGTAAGTGAAACAACTCAAACTGCTTTAAATGTTTAAAGTGAGGATCTAATCGTAACTGGAGAAGCTCCAGGGGCTTAAGTGATGTCTCAACCCCCGGTTTCTCTGTTTCTTTCCCTTCTGCTTTTCTAGTGTGTCCGCTTCCTTCTCAGCCCAGGTCCTGCCCGCAGGTGGGCCCTAGGTGCTCAGGTGTGCAGTCCACCAGCCTAACTACTCTAAAAAATAAAAAAAATATCTGTAAGGAGGGGAAAATAAAAAAGGTCCCAGGGTGTTTCATGGACTCTGATCGACCCATCTTGGGTCACATGCCTACCCCTGAACCAGTCACGCTGCTCGAAGAGTTGGCATGGTTCGGGCTCACCAAGCCTCGGTCAGCACTGGGAGGGAGGCCCAGCCTGCCCTGACCTCTAGGGCTGAGACATCAGAAGGGTCATTTTCCAGGGGAGAGCCAGGCTGGTGTGACTAGATGGAGGGATGGTCTCCAGTGCCATAGACCCCTGTCCCCTGGATGGCTGAGAGGGTCAAGCCAACATCTGCCCTGTGATTCTGTCTCTCCTTTCATGGTTGACTGAGCCCTCCTTTCGATCTGTCTATATTTTTCATCTGATTGTATCAGGCTCTGGATCCAGGTCCCTTCCTGGCTTGCTGGGCAGGGATTCTTAACTATAAAACAATTGCCATCTGGAGCTGGATAATTCTTAGTGCTGGGGGCTGTCCTATGCGTTGTAAGATGTTTAACAACATCCCTGGCCTCCACCTACTAGATGCCAATAGTAACCCCCTTCCCAGCTATTACCCTGCAAAATGCCTCCAGATGTTGCCAGATGTCCCCTGGGAGCCCCATCGCCCGCTGCTGAGAGCCATTAGTGGGGTGTTTGCTTTATGTTGTTTGTTCTCTGATCCATTAGCGGGTGAACTAGTTTCACTCTTGGAGGGCCCACTCCCTTCCTTATCTCCAAGTTCTTGGGGGTGAGGCTCTTCTGTGCCTCGATACTGACAACATTTCTCATGGATAAACCACAGCTCTGTGGCCGCAGAGGTCGCCCCATCTCAGTGGCCTCACCTTCACGGCTGCCACACTGGGACCAGGACCTGTCACATCTCCGTCACCTCAGCCCCACTTAGGGATGCTTTGGAACCTAGACCCCCCCATCTTGACCTTGGAATATGACCCATCACAAGGCCGTTTCCACCATGTCTGCAAACTATAGGCAGTGTGACAACTCTTTCGATGGCACTTTGAGACTCAGGGAATTAAGCGAGGGAGGAAATCTATTTCTTGAAGTTCAGACTTGAGGATGCCTGGTGTCTGGGGGTTTCTCAAAGTTGAACCGGAGTCTGTCTCAGCGAACCTGCCCGGCCTGTCCCCACTGAGCCCACTCAGGCAGTAGATTCCACGGAATGAGTCCGTGTGGGGAACTTCTCAGCAGCCCTTTGTTCTATGGGCAATTAGCTTCCACCGAACATTGACTACAGGGTGGCTGCGTAATTTAAAAAAAAACGCCACATTTCCATTGGGGGAGGATTTCAGCTCAGGCAACTCCGAGCGGCTCTGATTTAAGATCCATAAGCTCAGTTCAAGGCAATAAATATGAAAGTAATTGATGATGTAGTGCGCGAGGAACTTAAGACCCATCCATCACACCGGGGCGAGCAAGGGCTGTGGACGCGCTCTGAGAACACGATGATCGCGGGAATAAATGGCCAGAGGGACCGAGACAGCTCTGTCCTCCCCATAACTCACCACTGCTCCTCCACAGACTCGTGGCCTCTTTCCCAAAAGAGCCCTTGTCTTAGGTCAGGGAGAAGAGGCTCTAAGTGGGTTGCTCAAGGGGAAAGCTGTCTTTTAATGCACACCTACTACGTGCCGGGCCCTTGCTTCCTACATCAACCCCTTGCTTCTTAGGCAGAAGAGGGGGTTTGGACTCCCGGGGTGCCTGGATTGTGCACCCTAAAGTCCACGAACGCCTCCTTTCACCCATTTCTGGGTCCAGATGTCAAGCCGAACTTGCAAAAATCTCAGCCTGAGGTCTGCATGTCCCTCGCCCAAGTCCTGTCGCTACACTGCTGTTTCTGTTGGTCCGTTTCAACGTGAGACCCTTTACAATTGAAACTGATGGAGCACAGGGCTGGCTCCTTTCACAGGGACATTTGCGGCGATGGCAGCGAGGGGGCCTCTGTCTGTCAGCTCTTGTTTTGTCCTTAAGCCTGAGCCGGGGCGCCGTGAGCCAGCCTCTTCCAATTAGCATGGCCTTTGGGTCCGGTCGAGGAGACAGGTCCTGAGTCTCTGTGCTCTGAGACGGCTCTGCCTTGCTGGCTGGGTCCCCAGCTTCTCCGGGTCTCCGGGCTGCCTCTCCTCGCGTGCTCAGGAAGGTCACACAAGAGGATCCCCCCTCCTTCCTGAATATCAGAAGGGAGACCATCCTGCTTACAAATACCCGAAGGACGTTTTCCTTAGCTGACTTCTGAGCCTCAGTTTTCCCATTTGCAAAATGGGGTCATCAGTATCTACCTCACAGGATGGATTTTTCATTCATTCATTCATTCATTCATTCATTCATTCATTCATTCATTCATTCAATATTTATGGAGATGCCTGTCTGTGCCCATCACTGTGCTGGTTGCTGAGGACACAGGAGGGAATGAAATAGTCACGGTTAGGTTGCTACATCAGTGAGCTCTCACAGGTAAAACACCCAGGTGAGCAGACCCCAAACTTGTCTGCATATTAGTGTTACCTGGAGACCTTTTAAAACTTCCAAAGCCTGCCCATACGGCAGCACAATTTAATCAAGGTTAGCAAACTCTTTATTAAAGATCCAGGTAGTAAATATTTCAGTCTTTGGGGGCCACGTGGTCTCTGTCGTGGCTACTCAACTCTATCCTTGTCATGCAAAAGCAGCCTTAGACAATGAGCATGGCTGTGTGACAATTAAACTTTATTTATAAAAACGTGTTGTGGGCTGGATGTGGCCCACAGGCTATAGTTTGCTGACTCCCGAATTAAGTCACAGCGCGCGAGAGGGGCACAGGCATCAGATGACTCCAGTATGCTGCCAGTTCTGGGAACAGACGTGGGCAATGCCTGGCCCCTGGTGGCTATTATCATTATTACTCTGCAGCAGCTCAGAGAGGTTAAGTAACTTGTCCAGTTAGTGGCAAACTCAGGACAGAAACCCTGGTCTTTCTAACTCCAAACCCCATTCTTTTGCTCTGTTTCAAGCGCTCAGAGCCTCAGTTTCTCTCTCTGTAGAATGGGTCAATCCTAGACCTCCCTGCAGAGTGGCTGAATGTGAAATTGACATGAACGGCAAGTCTGCCCTCAGGAGGGACTCATTCCGGGTGAGAGTCGGGAGGAACAGACCACATTCCAGGCGGCTGGGGTAACTGGGGGGCCCTAGACAGGCAAGTGGGGAGAGGGATGGGAGAGGAAGTGGCTGGCGAGCTCCGTCTTTGAACAGAAGGGCTTCATCTAGTCAGCTGCCCCAGCTGAGTCCCACCCTGGGACTGGGGCTGGAGGTGTGGGTCAGGGCAGAGTGGGGCTCCTGGCTTCCTGGGCCCCCTGACCGGCCCAGGCCCTGCAGGTCCTGGAGGAGTGAAGCCTCCAGGCTGCTGGCTTATTTTTACTGCAGTTAGCAAGAAAAACCTTCACCTCTCAGCGCTAAGCCAAACCCCGTTTGAGACACTGAACACAGGCAATGAGTCATCGGTAGCATCTTTTCTTTGGGGGCTCACAGTCAAGGGTGGTGGGAGAACAGACATGTGAGCAGAGACTCTGTATAACGAGGCACGTAGCCTGGAGAGGTAAGCACAGGGTGCCATGGGAGGGGCCCGGCAGGGGCGCCTGCCCCTGTGCATTCAGGGAGGGCTTCCTGGAGGAGCCATGCCTAAGCTGGATCTGGGAAGAGGAGTTGGCATGAGTCAGGCTAAGAGAAGTAGGGAGGGGGGTGCAGAAGAATGTTCTAGACAGAGAGAACAGCTTCGCTGAAAGTGGGAGGAGCAAAACAGCAGATGCTTGGTGTGAATGTGGCTTGGGGAGGGCTGGGCGGGGGCCGGGGACAGCAATGGGGCCATCGGCGATTTTAAGCCCAGAACTGGCTCTTAGCGCTGTCCTGTCACCTTCCCAGACACCGGGGCCTTTCTTCCTCTTTGGCCGGGATTGGCATCTTCTTCTGCCCCATCTGACCTTTCCCGGTCTCTTGAGTGGGCAGGATGCTGTAACGGAGCCCCGGAGACAAGGATTTTGGCCACACCGCGCCCGCCCTCGGGGTCCTATTTGAGCGGTCTGCCCCCGCCTCCCCTAACCCCAGAAGCACCCACCGCACGGACCTCCTCACTGATCATTTCTTTCCCTAGCACGTCCCAACCATACCAAGGGGGACCCGTTACCCTAAAGAGATCCTTCTGGATTTTCTAGATGTTAAGATTATATTCCCTTTCCTGCATTTTAATTTTATGAACTTACTCCATAAACTGATTCTGACATTTCAAGAAGATCCCCCCCGCCGTCCAGACCTTAGCAGTAAAATGACATCACAGGGAAACTCGAGGGGCAGGTTTGGGGTAGAGAAACCGGGAGAGGGAAGAGAGAGAGATTTCCTAATAGGTCTCATATTTTCGAGCCAAGGGTGACCGGCAGTGCCACTCCGCCCTCCGGCCTGTGGGGTGTGTCCTGTGGAAATAGAGACGTGTCGCCTATGGCTCTTGTCGTGGCCCCCAGGCATGCATACCGACCTACTGTTAACATATCGGATTCTCTTTCTGTCACCCCCGAAAGGAAGCTAATTACTCGCGTGGCACCCGGGCCGCCCATTGTTTGGTTACGAGGTTCAGAATCCCCGGCACACTTCAATCAGTTCAGCAGCGAGCACATTATAAAATGTAATTAAACGCCTCCGCTGTCGTCTCTTCTCCACCAGCAGCGGAATTTAATTGAGGCCACCTGAGGGGCTCAAATAAACCACAGGTGAGGACCCCGGGAGTGAGCGGCGTCATCACTGTCCACGTGTTTGGTTCATGGGGCATCAGGGGCCCCCAGCTCGGCAGTTGGGCCGGGACCCAGACGCGAGGTGGTGATGGTCTTTTAAAAAGGGGAGAATGCTTTGGGGGAGGGGGTATTAAAATAAATATACTGCAGGTTTCCCGTTAGATCTTGAAGGTGTTTCCAATTTGATTTCACCATATTTAATGTTTTTTAGGCAGGCCTGGGGCCGGGAGGAATGGGTGACAGAGGAGACTTTGATTGAGACTGTGACGTCGTCTGCCCCTCACAGTCTCCACGCTTTCCTGCCTTCTGCCCCGCACATCAGCCCTCTGTCCCCTGGGCGACCATCCGCTCAGTGCCCGCCCTGCCCACCTGTCTTACCCAGGTAGGCTCCCGCCTGGAGACACTCCCAGGAGGGCCCTTTCCCTGTCTGTCCCCCTCGGCCGTGACCAGCGCCACCACCCCTCCAACGGTAGCATACACAGCCTCAGGTCCTCTCTCTGCCTTGATAAAGTGACAAGTGGCTAATCGTATTAATTAGCCCAGACAGAAGCAGTGAGAGGAGATAATTTTCCTCCCCTTCTGTCTTCAGGAGCTGACATGGATGTCATCAGAGACCTTGCAAGTGACAGTGAGCGCGAGAAAGGATCCAGGGTGGGGGCAGACGGGTGTGGCTCAGAGTTTCGGCGGGACCCCTCGCTCGTAGGGCCTCCTGTGCCCGGCTCCTCTCTTCTGTAACATGGGCGCTGAAGCAGCACATCCCACAGGGCGCTGGGACTAGGTGGCCGGGGAGGGTGGTGACACCAAGGGGTCCTGCACTTTGGGGCTTGGAGAAGACAGGCCATTTGTCCAAAGATTCCCACCATGGGAGTCGCAGAAAGTGGGTCTTCAACTCAGGCCTCCTGGCTTCCAAGAAAAAAACATCTTTCGTAATGTAGATGTGTATCAGATCGTCACGTGGTTCCACTTTAACGATCTTACAATTTTATTTGCCAATTATACCTCAATAAAGCCGAGGGGGAAAAGAAAAAGAAAAAGAAAATCTCTGCTAATCAGCCAAGGAAATGAGTTACTCAGCTCTGACCCGGGGGCTGACACACTTTTTCTTTAAAGGGCCAGGTGATAATTAATTTGGGCGTCGTGGGCCCTTACTGTCTCCGTCACAATTACTCTACTCGGCTGTCCCGGTGCAGAATCGGTCCCAGGCCGTATGCAAATGAGTGGGTGTGGCTGGGTGCCAATCAGATCTTATCTACAAAAGCAGGCGATGGGCTGGGTTCGGCCTGAGGGTCACAGTTTGCCAGCGGCCGCTGTAAATCCGAGCCCGTGGCGCCCTCTGTCACATTCTAGCTGGTGTGTTAATTCTAGAGGCAGAGTGACGATGACAGCAACAGAAACAATAATAACAATACATCAGGCACTCAGCCCAGCCCCGTTCCAGTGATATGACCCCGCTGCCTAACTTTCCTGGGAGGGAGATATCATGACCCTCTTTTTATAGGAGACAAAACAGAAGTGAAAGTGCCCAAGATGCCGTAGCTGGGAAGCGGCAGAGCTGATGTTCAAACACAGGTCTGCTCTGAGTCCCCGGCTCTCTCTCCCACACCCCACTGGGCAGCTGGATGACCTGGAGGCCCTTCCTGTTCAGAGAGAAGGGTGCGGCCCTGGCTCCATTAGAGGTCCGTGCTCCAAGTCTCGTCTCTAGTTTAAACCCCGCCTCGACGCAGGTTGGTTCGACCTTGATACCTCCATTCCCGCAGTGTTCCTATTTCCAGGCAGGTAGCCTTGTTTTTGCCTCAATGCTGGGGCATCCCTAAGCCTCTCCTGTGACTGGTCTCTTCTATCACGTGTGAGCAGCACAATCCTCGTCAACCCCCAGCACCTCTTACTCCCGTTGTGGCACCTGGGCCCACCTCGCCTACACACTCTCCCGTGCCCGGTGGTTCCCTGGACACCTCCGGAGCCATCGCGGCCCCCGGATGATGAAATATGGATCTTGGGAAGTGGGTTGTCATTATCTCGGGGAGAAAATTCCACGCATGTTCACCAAGAAACTCAGATCGGCCCTGAAGACTCATGGAGCTATAACCTTGAGAGGCAGCACGTTATTAAAACGCTGTGAGACCTGATCTATTTGGATTGGAGAGCAAAGCAAATAGAGTTACTCCCTGCTCTGTGAGTAGGATCACGAGCAGCTTTCATCAAGGATTGGTTGGCGCCTTGGCTACATCAGTGGGATTTTAGCTGGCGACAGGCCCTGTGGCCCCCAAAGAAACGTTGAATGGTCTTTAAGTTGCATTTCAGGTATCTTTGGGCCCCAAAGAATCTGCCCGTCGATTTGAGTTCAGCATCATTGTTAGGTTCTCACTCAGGCTGGGCTGGAAGCTTAGGGGCAGCTTGGAACTTCCCTTTCATTTGTGGCATTTCTGAGGATGAGCTCTGGGCTTGACTGTCCTGGCTCAAACCCCAGCTCTACCGCCTAAAATGAAGTTATGGGGATTAAATTCAATAATACATCTGAGGCACTTCATCTGAGCCCTGCCGTGCAGTAGGTGCTCACTGAATGTTGGCTGTTATTATTAATAGCATTGTGTTTTATCTCCATGGAAACATTTAAGAATAGGGTAGCCCCTCTTCTGTCCAAGACGGTTGAGAGACTCAGAGACTTCAGTAGACAGTTTCTTGTGGTCCTTTCTGACTCTAGGACTGCATGTTTATTTTGGGTTTATTTGTATGTATTTTATTTTATTTTACTTTTTCCATCGCCATTTATCCCCTCAATGCCCTCCACCTCCACCCACCCCATCCCCTGCAATCACCACAGTTGTCCATGCCCGTGAGTTCTGTCTGTCTGTCTGTCTCTCCCTCTTTTGCTCAATCCCTCCCTAGACCTGCATGTTTTATACAATAAATGTTACACTTGTCTCAGTAGGAGACATCATATAGGAAGGTAATAGTGTGTGTGGCAGGGTGGGGGGGGTAGCAAGGCTTTAGCTTTATGGGAAACTGGGTTCACCTCTAAAGTCCACCAAGTTCTTAAGTTATCGTCAGTTTCCTTATCGGTAAACTGAGGTTACAACCTCAGAGGGTTGTTGAACTAGATGAAGAAATGGCTCTCAGAGGTGTAGTCCCACTTAGGATTTGTCAATAACTAAGACGGATCATCTGTCCTGTGCCAGGCAGTGGGCTGGTGACTCTGGGGTGTGGATTTTTTTCTTTATTGGGGGCAGCAGGTGGGATCTTGGCAGCTCAAGTGGGAAAGGGCTGGGCTGGGAGACCGATGGCCTTGTAAGGGTCGGGGCCGATGCTTTAGGTCCTGGGAGGGGGGGTAGTTGGAGGACGGGGGTAGGGGGCGCCCCTCCTGTTTTTGTCACAGCCTGGCGGGCGATTCTCCCCTCCGCCGCCAGAGGGAGCCCCTAAAATTGTGAGATCCCCATCCTGCCTCAGTTCTAAGGGACCTCAAGGTTCCCATGGACTTAAAACACACCCCAGGGGCTTCTTGGGCAGTAGCGCCTGGTCATGTGGATGCTTTGTTAATGTCAGCTCCTTCCATCCAGGCTTCCGTTTGTCTATCCGGCTACCTAGGTGGTTTATCGCCTTCCACGCGGAGGCACCTTTGAGAGGGCATGGCCAGCGGGGCCTGGAGAAGGGAGAAGACCCCTCCTGCCCTGCAACACTTTTCCCCTTCCAGGCACTGGAAATGAAAATGTCTCAGGAAAAAAATGCCTGTGACTCTCCCCCTGGGACGGAAGGCACTGGTTCTGCCTCCGTGTCTGCCTGACTTGTTATCAGGAAATTAGAGTAGAAAAAAAAATGTTTTGTTCGGCTATGGAGACGTCGTAATAGGCGCTTCGATTGTTAAGCAGAAGTTTCTGTATCAGTTCAATTGCTGTAAATGCCATTTGCCTTCTCTGTTATGATAAGGCCTCGGTTTTCATAGATTCCCACCCCCACCCTTTCCCTTTGAACGGTTTTCCTTTGCATTGGCAAGTTTTAATGAAATCCAAGCGAAGAAAGTAAAGAGAGGATCTCAGAGTTCAGCCCTTCACACCCACGTGGGGAGCCCTGTGCAGGTTATTAGAGCTGCAGACCAGGGATGCTGCGGCTGGTAATGGAACTGACAGGATCCACCCCTTCAACCAGATATTGGAGGAATGAAACCAAATGACTAAACTTAATTACTTCTACTTTTTCGAGATGGTTCTGTAATTGAGAATAACAGGATAATTAGGCTACGGATCGAACAGTGACACTTGCTTATAACGCAAGAGGATTCGCTCTCCGCTGACTTGAGCCTTGGGAGCGCCATCTCCGTCATTTGAGGGGTGATGGGGGTAGCGAGGTGCCTGGAGAAGTAAAAACCATCCGGATCTGAGATTCTCATGCTTGCTGTCATTGACTTTGGGGGCTGGTTAGTTCTTTGCCTTGGGGGGGCTGTCCTCTGCACTGGAGGATGTCAAACAGCATCCCTGGTCTCTACCCATTAGATACCAATAGCACCCCCCACCCTTGCGTGGCAACCAAGAATGCCTCCATTCATTGCCAGATGTCCCCTGGGGGCCGTAAGTGCCCCTCGTTGAGAACACTGGTGTAGGGGCTTTTGGAGGACTTGTGAGCATTGCAGAGCTGCAGCTTGAGGCTCTGCTCGTGTCTGGCTGTGTGACCTTTAGGGAGTCACTGCACCTCTCTGAGCTCCTGTCTTCCTTTGTACAGTGGCAGTAATGAGAACCCTGAGTGCATGGAGGCCCGGCTTCCGGGTAGAAACTTCACAGCATAATGCCTAGCACATATTGAGTGATCCGTAAATGTAGTGTTTATATTATAATAATCTTAGGCTCAGCAAACCTGTATGAAGGACTTATTTTTCCCCCGGCACTATGCCCTGAGGCAGCGAGGCAGAGGGCAAGCTGTGGTCTGTCCTTGCCGGAGAGGCAGGTATGTGCAGGCTTGTAGGCACTCACCCTGGCAGACACTGCTCATTAGTCTCTGCGTTCTTTCCTATGGAGCCTCAGAACCCTTCTCAACACACCTCCCTAGACAGCCTATTAATGTTCCAGGAGAGGGGACCCCCATGTGCACCCCTAGTTTTGTGGATGCCCCGTGCGGAGGTTGTGGGTCTGAGCTAACCCTTCGAGAGGGGACCCCCATGTGCACCCCTAGTTTTGTGGATGCCCCGTGCGGAGGTTGTGGGTCTGAGCTAACCCTTCCTCTCCAGCACAGCTCTCACACCTTCGCCCACCCCGTCCTGGAGAAAAGCATTTTAAGGAGTTCGCAGGTAGATTCCTTCCTCTCAAATCTGATTTCAGTCCCTCAGGGGGTTGGAATGGGAAGAAAACTCTCTCTCTTATTAAAATGTTTTTCTTTCTTGTCTGTTTTTGTTTCCCTCGGAAACTAAAACAAGAAGTAAAATGGGCTTGGGCGGGACATTCAGTTTTCAGTTAAACTAGAGGAAATTCCACTGGCGGTGACCCTGATCCAGCAGGCTGCCTCCCTCTTGTGTCTCCCCTGCCCTTTGGGGTTGGAGAATTGTTAGCTCTCCCAGAAAGGACAGAATTGGGGTTTCCGGAAACAGCTTTCAGATGGCGGCCGCCAGTGGGATTAGACCGAAGAGAGGATTTGAATGGGCTGGGGGTTAAATGCTCCGGCTCGGTTCAGGCCCGGCTCCCGCACGTGCACACGCTCCGCAACAGTTGCGTGAGAAACGGGGCAGCTGGGAAAACGGAGCCGGCGCCGTCCGTCTGGCCTGAGAAAGGAGAGGGGCGACCGGTCGGCCTCCGGCCTCTCTCCCTGCCGGCGGGGGTTTCACACGGCTCGGGGCCTTCGGGGCCTGCGAGGGGCTGGGGAGTGGAGTGGAGGCCGGGGCTGTGCTCGGTCTGCAGAAAAGGTCCCAGAGCTCGGTCAGTGACGGAGTGATGGTGGAGATCACCCGGGTTTAGTCTAAGGCATGAAAGACAAGACCAGATGAGGGCAGGGATCCAGTCTGAAGTCTGTGCGATGTATTGAGTCTTCATTTCCACTCATCATCCATCTATCTACCACCCACCTAATTCCATCTATCTGTCCATCTATTCAGTCATCTGTCCGCCCACCCACCCACCCATCCACCCACCCATCCACCCATCCATCCACCCCCCCCCCCCCCCCCCGATCATCAGTCCATCCCTTTACTCTAGCGTGAGTTTCGATGGTACAAGGTTGGAAGTATTTGAAATAGTTCCCTACTATATACAGAAAGTGATATTAGTTTTCCATATAGATTTAGCTTTTAAAATAAATGTATTTAAACAAACAAACAAACAAACAGAGTCGACTTAAAATAGTAAACAAATAATTTTATGAGTTGTACAGGGGCGAGACCAAAGTTAGGAAAGTGGTACTTGCGTGACTGGCATTTGGAGTCTACGCTGTAGCGCTTTGCCTGCGGGGGCACGTGCTCTGGAGTCCCGCCAGCCTGGATTCACAGTTGCTGTGCGGCCTCCAGGGTGTATGACCTTGAGAAAAAGGACTTCCTCTCTCCAAGCCTCAGTTTCCCCACCTTCGAGGTGGGGATGCTAGCATCCCCTGTCCTTGGGATTGTTCGATGATGCAATGAACTAAGGGGTGAGCCAGCACACGCCCGGCACACACTGAGCCCCCTGTCAATAGAAGTGATGTCTAGTCTTACTCTTTGCCCTTCTGGCTTCCTTCGGGGCGCTCTGGCTGCCCAGCCCAGGGGCCTTCGTGGTTAAGCTAACACGGGCTAAACCAGTGTTCCACTTGCTTTGGTTTAACAAGTGCTGTGGTCAGTGCCCTTCTTGAGGCCAGCGGGCCTCCCTCTTCCTTCCAGGGTTTGGCTGGGGCCCAGGCCAGCCCCTGAGCCTCTGTATAACAGGCTCTCTCCCTCCTCTCTTCTCTCCCCGCAGACACACTGTCAGTGCCGCGCTGGTCCCCGCAGATCCCTCGCAGAGACCTTGGCAACTCCATCAAGCACAGGTAGGCCGGATTCTGCCTCCCAGCACGGTGAGGGCCGGGGACTCTGACCCCCGGGGTGAGGAGAGGCCGGGCACATGTGTTGCTCCATGACCCTCTTTCTCATGTGCCAGGCAGCCCGGGACTGAGATGTCTGCGTCTTATGAGATTAGCACGTAATGGTTAAAAGCCGGGGCTTTGGAGTCAGACTGACCTGTGTTCCAATCTCAGCTAGTAAAGCTTTGAAACCTTGAGGAAGTTACTTAACCTCTCTGAGGCTGAATTTTCTTATCAGATAATTCTGCCTACCCATAGGGTGGTCGTGAGGATTAAGTGAGGGAATACATTAAAGTGCTAAGGAAAGTCCCTGGCACATAATATCCACTCAATAAATGGTACTGTCAAAACGAATGCTTTGTATCTTGACTTTGGGTTTCCTCACCCAGAAGACACAAGATTGGATGGTCACTGTCTTCTGAGGTGTAAAATCAGTCCAGAGCTCCAGCCAGGTTGGGTGCAAGGGCCAACCTCTCAAGGGCCATGCCTGCCCTTTTCAGGAGGGAGATTTGTACCTACTAGTCATCCCTTATAAGAAGTCCTTTAACTTTCCACATTTTATCTCATCAATCTCCTCGCAAGTAATTGGCGCGCGTGTGGTCATGTCCATTTGACAGATAGGAAAACCGAGGCCCTGGATGATTCAGTGATGGGTCTACACGCTAATTGACCTCAGCACTTTATGTTCTTTGACTACTGCTGCTGAGAGTTTTCTTTGCATCTAGGCCTCTGTGAGTCATAGATTCTTTCCACTCAGATTTATGGAGTTTCTGGGCCACGGCTACAGCACTGAGCGAGATACAGACCTGTGCCCTTGGGGAGCTCATGGCCTAGTGGAGGTCTGGCGGACAGTTAACAGACCAGGGCTTTGGGGTGTGGGGGGCAGTGCCTGGGCATTCACGTCATCATAGCCGGGGTGAGGCAGCACTGAGCACGCTGGCTGGGAAAGGCGTCTCATCAACAGCTCTTCAGAGAAATATGTTGACAGCACAGTTGTTAAGTCTCAAATGAGAAAGTTGGTGGAGGAAGTAGTGAGAAATACGTGATAGACACATCAGTGGTCAGGCAGCGAGATGCAGAGGGAAAGGGGCCTATTTTTTCTTTCTTCTGCACGCCCCCCTCCCCCACTGGATTAGCCCCACTCCTGGCTCAGCTCCACCCCTAGGTTGGCTCAGTTCCTGGCTCAGCTCCACTCCTCGGCTGGAGGGCCGGGAAGTTAATCTAAGGTCATTATCCCCACTTGACAGATGAGGAAACTGAGGCTCCAGGGGTTTAAGCAAATTGATTAAGTCTCATCTGGGAAGAAGCAGGACTGGAATCCAGGGCCCGTGTGCTTACCTGTAAGTGGTCCGTCCTTCTAGAGACACCTCAGTCACCATCACCCTGACCTTGAACATTTTCTGTCTCTTTTCCACAGGTTTTCCACCAAATACTGGATGTCTCAGACGTGCACAGTCTGTGGGAAAGGGATGCTTTTTGGCCTCAAGTGTAAAAATTGCAAGTAAGTGGCTGCACCCGGAAGCATCTTTGCACTGTGCCTGATGTCGGCTAGAGCCGCCCTGGGCCCTGAAACGGCTCATGGGAGTTTGGTTTCTTGACTTCCAGGAGCGTTGCTTGCCCTGTTTTTCGCAAATAGATCTGAAACGAACTTGTGTATTTGGGGAAGGGCTTAAGGGGAGCAGTTCTGAATGAGAACCTGAGCAGATGGGTGGTGTTAGAAATGCATAGTGCTGTCTGCCCCGGCCTGATGGCTCCTCGCATCTTCATAGCATCTAGGATCGGGGGCTGGCAAACTTTCTTCTCAGGCTGACCGGACAGGAAATATTCTAGGCTTCCTTGGCCATAGCGTCTCTGTTACAACTGCTCATCTCTGCCGTGTGGCTCAGAGGCAGCCAGAGACAATACCCAAATGGGCAGGACTTATTTATGTATTCCCATAAAACCTTATTTACTAAATATTCTGCGGGCTGGCTCGGGAGCCTCTCGGCTGCAGTTTGGCAGTCTCTGAGCTAAAGCTTTTGAAGTCTTTTTCTTTCATTTTCTCTCCTCCGAGGGGCTGTGATGATTCTCCCATTTCGCAGATGTGTAAGCTGAGTCTTGGCAAGGATAACTCTCCTGCCTGAGGTCGCACAGCTAGGAAGTTCCCGTCAGGACTTGCTCCTGGCTCTTGCCTTTTCTGCGGCATCACGTTGGTCTCGAGTTCGCGCCCCGCCCCACTTCCACGCAAACATTCCAAGTCATGGCTGGAAAAGGTGGGGAGGGGATAGAAAAACTGCGGTGCCCAACTTGGGCTCTGTGGTCAGGCTCAGATGGCCTTAAATCCTGGCCCTCTTACTTCCTAGCTGTGTGACCTTGGACCAGTCACCTCACATTTCTGTTCCTGGCATTTTCATCTGCATGAGCAGAGTAATCATCTTACCTGCCTGATGGGGTGACAAGCATTCAAGGAATAAGCGCTAGAGGACAGAGCTTGGTGGCGGTGGTGGGCTCGGAGTTCTGACCTCTGCCAAAGGTCGCAAATGCCTTTCTGCCCGGCCCCCCTCCCTCCTGCCTTAAATGTGTATTAAATACCCACTCTGTGTATTAAATATCCAGTGACTGTAAAATAGTCAGTAACATTCAGCTGTATGGAAGAGCTACAGATGAAGGCGTGTCTGTTTGCTGATGGCAGCCACTTAGTTTAAAAGGCAGCAGGGAGCCTTCTTTCCCCTGTAGCCTTGTCCAGCTCAGACGTGGAGCTCTCATTTAGGCTCCTTCAGGCCTCCCCGCACCCCTGCCCTGTGATGGAGGTGGGCTAGCCGCAGGGCCGAGGGCTCACTGTCCGCCGGCCTGGAGGTGTCACCTGAGTCCTGAAGGTAAGGCAGAGGGCTCCCTTCTCTTGTGGGAAAGATTAATTAGTCCCAGCGCCCAAGGAGGCTCCATGGGTGTAAGGGAAGACGCACAGGGCAGTCATTACAAGCGTGCGTGTTTGGAGGCCCCCCCCTCGGTTCTCCATAGACCCAGGCCGTGGGTGAGCCCCGGGATGGCGGCCCCTGGTCCTCTGGCTCCACGAGGCACAGGACCAACCGGAAGGGTGTCTGATTTCCCCCAAACACCAGCTGCTCGGGGGCCCGTGTGTAGTCACCCCGTGTTCTGTGGGGGAGACGGCAGCCTTCACATGCTCACACCTGCAGAGTGCAGGCTTTGAAGTCAGGTAATTAGGTGACAGGGACACAGCCGGGAGTCAGCAAGGCTGAAGGCTTCCTGAGCTGGTTTAATTTTCGGCACTAGATGCAGAACTGGGAGGCCGCTTCTCTTCTGCCCTCCGTCTAGAAGCAACTGCGAAGGCTCAGAGCCTGCTGAGGGTTGGGGGAGGGCACGGGGGCGGGCGGGGGGGATCTTGGGACAGGGCTGGCTGCGAGAAGCACAGACTTCAGAAGCAGCCAGAACCGAGTTTGAGCCCCAGCCCCCTCGCTGAGCTCCCTGCGCGAGCTTGAGCAAGACACTCATCCTCTGGGACCTCAGTCTCCTTACCTGCAAAGTGGGCCTGACCTGAGCATCCGCCACGGGACCGCTGGAAGGAGGCAGTGAAGTGTCCCTGCCCCCAGGTCACAGTGTTTTCTCACAGAGCTTCCCTCCTCGCTGCACCTCCTGCAGAAGTGGCTCCCGGCGTGAAAGGGGCAGAATCCAAGCCCAGCCACGCTTCCACCGTGCCGTTGACACCGGTTCGCTCGGCCCTTAGAAAAACTGCCACGGTGGCGAAGCAGAGCCTGAGGCTGCCACAGAGCTCCAGCGTGCTTCGGGGACCCTGACACTGTCCCCGTGTGGCTACAGCAGGGTTTGGAGCTCTCTCCAGGATGTCACGACGACCATGAATGACAGATACCACCAGTTGGAGTTGGAGCTTGTTCTATGAATAAAACCCTGCGGCTTTTGCGTTAAGAGGATGGATGGTCACTTATCTTTGTTTTCAAAGGTTTCGAAATTTTGGACACACTTATGGGCAGGTGGAGGGATAGAAACGGGTAAAACACACAGACCCCACTGTCAAGGAGTTTCAGGGAGACACAGCTACAGAGAAATGAATTTCGGTGAAACCCAAGTGCGTGCGTGAGGAACAGTGACCGGTGGGATTGCAGAGACCTGGCGCCGAGACCGGGGAGGCAGCCGCTTAGAAAAAATGGGCAGAACCAGCTGGTCATTTACTCACCTAGTGTTTATTGAGCGCCTACTATGCGCCCGGCACTGTCCTGGGCACAGGGGAAAGTAACAGTGGATGGAACAGACAAAATCTCCGCCCTCATGGAACTTACAGGCTGGTGAGATGGGGGGGGGGGACACACGACAGTAAAGAAAGTAAATTCTTGCCCGGCCGGGCATGGCTCAGCGGTTGAGCGTGGACCTAGGATCCAGGCGATCAGGGTTCGATTCCCGGTCAGGGCACATGCCCGGGTTGCGGGCTGCAGCCGATCAATGACTCTCTCATCATTGATGTTTCTATCTCTCTCTCCCTCCCTTTTCCTGTCCCTGAAGTCAATAAAGATATATTTAAAAAAAAAAGAAAGAAAAAGAAAGTAAATTCTTTTTTTTCCTTTTAAATCAGTGAGATAAGGTAAACTGCTCAGCCTAGTAGTTGGCCCATTACAAGACCTTAACACAAACAAAAGCGAACAGTGTTACTGACTTGATGAATTAATTTTGGGGTACCCCTCCACCCAGGAAGCCAGGATTCTTCCGAAGTCGAACCCCCTTCCCTCCCGCTTTGGTTCCGTGCCCGCTTCCTCCGGAATTCTCATCAGCTGTCTTGTTGGCGCTCTGAATAGAGGGATTAACGAACTAATGGGAAACGACTCTCGGAAAGCAATTTGCAGTTATCTAAATTGAGGCGTTTTCATCTAATAGGTTCATGAGCTCGGAGCGGAGCGGGGCTCTCGGTGGTCGGATGTCGGCACCAGCTGAGTATTTCTGATAACGGGGCGTCCAGCTGGCCCGAGGTCGCTTTTGCAGGGAGACGCGGGGTTCCCCAGCCCTCGGCCCTGCGTGATCCGCCTCTTCCCTCCGTGTGTGCAGTTGGGGCCGGTCCCTCGGAACCTCTCCACCCCTGTCTGTATTTCTTGCAGAAAAAAATCACAGGACAGTGATTTGAGGAGTTTGAACCAAGGTGGTTTTTTGTCTGCGCCGGCCGGAGTGTGGAAGGGAGGGGGGATCTTCTAAAACCGCCGACGGAGAAATAGCATTTTAACTGCCTCGCACGCCTGTTTGAGCCGCCCCGGGGTCTCCTTTCGTAGACGGGGTGCTTTGGTTTTGGTTACCCCGGGTGGGTCAGCGGCCCCGGCGAGCACCTGGCATGTGAGGGACCCTGTCCTGCCGTTCGGGGCCCCTGGCCTGTGTTCTGGCATCAGCAGAGCGCTTTGTCTGCGATGAGGAGATGGAAGTGTGAAGTTGGCCATGGTTGGTGGAGCCGTTGGGAGCACCGATTTCCCGGCGCTTGAGGAGCCGGGGAAATGATGAGCCCGACGTCGCAGCTGCTGCGAAGGTGCCTGGGAGCTTCGGGAATTTTACAGCCGGCAGGATATGGGCAGGATGTGGCTGCGGGTGCGCATTTCAGACATCGCCCACGTGGAGCCTGGACTGACTTTTCCATTCATAGAAACGTCAGTGTTTGCAATAATCATAACGAGAATTAATGGTCCCTTCTATGCGTTTTTACCTATTATGAGCAAAAATGTGGGTCTAATTACAGTTGTGTGTGGGGAGGGATTATAACTCTACTGGGGGCCGAGGTGGGGATTGGGCGTGGTGATGATTGTGATGGTGATGAAGGTGGTGATGGTGGTGATGATGATGGTGATGAAGGTAGTGATGGTGGTGATGATGATGGTGATGGTGATGAAGGTAGTTGTCTTGGTGATGGTGGTGGTAGTGATGAAGGTGGTGATAGTGGTGATGGTGATGATGGTGGTGATGATGGTGGTGATGATGGTGATGATGGGTGAAATTACATTATTTCTGTACCCTTTTAAATCCCCTGGTAGGTGCAGTTGTCAGCAGTGAGGGAAGGAGGGTTTTGATATCCTTCACTGAGAACATACGGAGACATTTCTAGAAGCATTTGGCTCAAAGAAGGGACCACAGGAGGCCCAAACCCAGACAAAACTGCCCGGTTGGGCTATTCAGTGAAACAAACCCCGAGGCAAAGGGGGCAATGATTTGGTTTACTGATTTTGCAAAAGCCTTAGGGACACTTGCTGCAGTGCCCTAGGAAAAGGGAACCAGAGGCAGCGGGTGGGAAAGGTAGAGGGGACTAGGGGCCCTTTAATGGTACGTGTCTGCCCTGCTGGGGGGGCTCTTTCCAAAATGCTTGTCCAGCTCCATCTTCCTGTTTAAAAATCCTTCCTCGGCTCCCCCTGCTCTCAGAATAAAAATCCAGCCTCGTGAGGAGACTGCGCCGTCCCTTGCTTACCTCTCCCCCCCTTCTCATTCCCCCTCTTAAAGGGGGGGGGGAGCACTTTCCATCCTGCAAGAAAAAACAACTAAAAAAGCCACGTGGGGGAGGAGAGGGCAGAGGGCTGGGGTGCAGAGAGGGACTGACTTGCATCTCACAAACTTCAAGGGATACAATTGATAAGAAACATCACTTTTCAAAAACAAATCTTGATAGAGACTCAGTGCTCCGTCATCAATAGCATGGACAGGCTTCCCCATCCGTCGAGCCTCCCTTTTACTTCTTTCGCCCTCTCTCCCCCGTCTCCCCGATATTGATATCGATCCCCGAGAATTCTGCACCGGCCCCCAGGCCAAGCTCTGAGGGGGGCGGGAGAAAAGGGAGCCCCGAAGATTAGGAAGACCCAGATCCTGCCCTCCAGATAAAGTCACATATTTAATTTTCAGACGGAGAGGATGTCTCATTTAGCCAGTGGCTCCCTGGGGCAATGAGATGTTCCGCATAAGCAACTTTTCTTGAGAACTGAAGCTTATCCTATTAGTCCTGAAAGTTTAAAAAAAAAGAAAAGCCATTTTCAGTGCAAGTTTTAAATAAATCCAAGTTTCCCAGCTGGATGTGGCCCGCCCGGCACATCCCGTGGGCACTTGGTGTGTTTTAGCCCTATAAGCAGAAACATTGCCTGTTGGCTGCCTGTGTGGGTACTTACCTGGGCATTTTCTCATGTGATCCTTGTCACAGTTTGGATGAAGACCCTGGTCCCCAGAGAGACAGATGGATGTCCCCTTGCTCTGAGTTCTTATAGCCCCCCAGGGGTGGAGGTCTCACTCAAATAGGTATCCAGATGGAGCCCTTATCCAAGTGTCCAGACTTGTGGTTTGGGGCATTCCTGTTACACCCCATTTCCTCAGGCTTGACGTAGCACTTGACATGACTGTCATGGTTGACAGTGACTCCATATTGGATTGTCAAAGGTGTCCAAAAAGTCTGCCCTGCTCTTGCTCTCTACAGCACTCCACCCATCCATTCATTCATCAGACTGTCCGTCTGTTCATCCATCCATCCATCCATCCATCCATCCATCCATCCATCCACCAATCCATCATCCCTCCATCATCCATCCATCCATCATCCCTCCATCATCCATCCATCATCCATCCATCCATCCATCATCCATCCATCCATCCATCCATCCACCCATCCACCAATCCATCATCCATCCATCCATCATCCATCCATCCATCATCCATCCATCCATCACCCATCCATCACCCATCCATCACCCATCCATCATCCATCCATCATCCATCCATCATCCATCCATCCATCCATCCATCATTCATCCATCACCCATCCATCACCCATCCATCATCCATCCATCACCCATCCATCCATCCATCCATCCATCATCCATCCATCATCCATCCATCATCCATCACCCATCCATCATCCATCCATCATCCATCCATCCATCCATCCATCATCCATCCATCATTCATCCATCATCCATCCACTCATCCACCCATCTGTCCATCCGTCCATCCATCCATCATCCATCCATCCATCCATCCATCCACCCACCCACCCACCCATCTTTCCATCCTTCCTTCTCTCTCTTTCTCTCAGGTTAAAGTGCCACAACAAATGCACCAAAGAAGCCCCACCCTGTCATCTCCTAATCATCCACCGAGGAGGTAAGTATTTAATGCTTGCTGCCCTGGGGTTGGGGGTGGGGTGGGGCTCCTGCAGGCCATCTGAGATGATAGCTGTCCCATCCAGGCCGATTCTGTATACCTCCTGACCCCCTGATACTTGCCTGTCTTTTTTCGTTCCCTGACACCCTTCTCCCTGGCATCTGTCTCCTCAGTCCACCCCTCATCTCTACTCTCCCTCTCTCTTGCCCCTGTAACTGGTTTCTCTGATACTTTAGCTCCCAGATTCATTTACTCCTCTCTCAATCTTTCTCTTTTTTGTCTCCTAATTTCCACTCTCCTCTCTTGCCCTCAATCCCATTGCCTTTCCTTCCCACTAAATGGAGTGCTGGCTGAGCATTTTTCTATTATGTGCCCTTTGGACTCAATCAATGGACCCCACAGAAGTGGGCATGGGGAGAGGTCTGGCTTGGACCTGTTGGTTTGGGCCATCTGTGTCCCCTGGCGCCCTGGAGTGTCTGGTCCAAGCTGCCCAGGCAGAGAGGTAACAGCTACCTCTGGGAGAGTCACTACCAGCTGTTCAAAAGCAAGACCGATTTAGATGGACAGAAAGACTAGAAAGAAAGACTTTTCCCTGCCTGCCAAAAGCTCCATAGGAGGCACTTAACTGAGAAGTCTTGCTGTCCAGCTTTCAAAACAGCTGGCCTGCTTCTTGGCCTTTTATCCCCAGACTCCATAATCCAGTGTAATCCATCCACCAGTGGACTCTCTAGGTCGCTGCTGTTCAATACAGTAGCTACTACCACATCTGTTTACATTTAGATTAATTAAACTGAAATGAAAGTAGACATTGAATTGCTTAGTCACACCAGCCACATTTTAGGTGCTCAGTAGCCACATGTGGCCACCATATTGCATAGTGCAGATAACAAACCCTTTCGCCATCACAGAAAATTCTACTAGACATCACTGGTCCACACCATTGCTATTCAAAGTGTGGTCCAAGGACCAGCAACACTGGGGAGCTTGGTGCCCCATCCCTGACCCACTGGATCAGAACCTGCATTTCAGCAGGATCTGCAGCTGAATTCCTTTGGGGTTGAGAAGTGCTGCTCTGGAGCAGGAGTTGCAAACTCAGATGCCTCCCAGGGCCAAGCAAGCACCCTAACGAAGAGACATGGCCAGATGGGGCCGCGCAATGTGGAGAGAGAGCGCACCCCGGCACTGTCTAGAGGGGACAGCCACGCCAGCAGCTCTGACGACCTGCACTGCAGCTTTTCTCGTGTTTCAAAGAAAAGCCCAACTTGTTTTATGTGCCCTGTGCTCACTTTAAAACGTTAGCAACTTATTCAAAGTTTAGAAGTTCTTGCTGGCCCCTCCCTGCCACCCCCCATCTATAGGTCAGATGAAGCTAAGGCTCCAGCTTGGGGGTTAGCAACTTGCAAAGCGGAGACTGGGCTCCTTGTCCTCTCGCGACGCCCCTCCCAG
Source organism: Miniopterus natalensis (assembly GCF_054644295.1). Classification (NCBI taxonomy): domain Eukaryota; kingdom Metazoa; phylum Chordata; class Mammalia; order Chiroptera; family Miniopteridae; genus Miniopterus; species Miniopterus natalensis. Next base: position 21,687,987 of record NC_142100.1, read on the forward strand.
CCCCTGGCCTCGGTCATGCCTACTCAGGGGAATCTGCCCTGTTCTAGAAGGAACCCAGGGGAAAGCCAAAAAAGGAGGCGAATGGCTGCCGAAAGTGCTGAGATGTGTCCCAGAGGCAGCGGGCCATTGGTTTTCGATGATCTTTGCTTTGCTTCTCTCCACGAGGAGAGGAAATTGCAAGTAAAGGGAAACCTTCGTCTGTCTGCTCGGGCCCTGGCCCACCCCACACCCTCAGTTAAGAACCATCTGTCCCTTGAACAACTGTACGCACTTAGTGATGCTATTTTACACCTGAATTCTGTTGCTCTCAAACCACTGTCTTGGGTCAGCTTTGCTGGGGAAATCGCCTCCCACCGAATTCCCGTCTATAGTGGGTTCCTCTGGCGCCTGCCTCCCACCCCACGTGGGGACGTGACCAGCCTGCTGGAGGGCGACCCCCTCGCAGAGGTGGACACTAAAGAAGGGCCCCCTCCAACCCACCTTCACAGGCGTGTGCCCCCTTTGTGCATGCAAAGCAAATGGAACTTTCTAGAAGTCCACCAGATTTTTGCCACCCCCACCCCATCGTTAGTAGGAAGTTGGAAATATAGTCGGTTTCTATGGTGATGGCAGCTCAGGCTAAGCAGAGAAATTAAATCCCTGGGTCAGTCCAAAGCTTTTAACTTTTCCACTAACACCCCCATCCACCCTCGTAATAAAAAAAAACCCCACCACCAACAAAAATCTAACAAGTAACACTACCAGGCATCAAATTTGAATTCAAGCTTCTCATTTGTGTCCCTCCCCGTGGTCCCTGTAAGTAGGAGAAATAACGGGCAGCAGGGAGAGGGGCCCAGGGGATGGGGTTCGGATCAGTAAGCGTTTATTTAGCACCAGCCGTGTGCCCAGAGCTCTGCGTGGCTTTGGGGCGATGCGGGGAAGGGAGGCTGGGAAAGCTGAGCCTTTCCCCCAGGGACCCGCGCTGGCCTTGATGAGGACAAATGCGCTTCCATGTGCGACAGGCTGCTCGGGCCTGAGAAATCCAAGTAGTGAAAGGTGATCCTAGCACGAAGGTTAGACAGGGCGGGCCTGGCGGCCGTCATGGGCTCGCCCGCTGATTGCAGACGCCGAGGAATCAGGAACCTCTTGTATTTCCAAGGAGGTTCAGTTCTGAATTGAGCACCAACGCGAAACGTTTGTGGTACTGAAAACAAACAAAACTCACAGCTTCAGCTTTATTATTATAATTTGTCATGGTCAAGTCATATATCGACAATAAAAAAAACCCCAACCACCATGGAGAGCTCCCGATGTCACTTCCGGGACGTGAGGACTGTCATTTTTAGCAAATTCCCTTCCAGCCTTGGGGGTGGGCCTTGGAGGGGGACCTCTGAGCTCTGCTGCCCCAGAGCAACAGTCTAAAAGCCAAAGTGATACTTAAACTCCCCAATCGCTGTTTTTACCCCTACGGATCCAGCAAGGTTAGTCCGGACGGAGTCGGTCCCGTGTGACATCAACAACCCTCTGCGGAAGCCACCCCGGTATTCGGACCTGCACATCAGCCAGACGCTCCCCAAAACCAACAAAATCAACAAGGTGAGGCTGGGGTCCTGCTGGGTCGGGGATGCCAGGGCTGAGGCTGCGGGGGGGAGGTTCCAGGGCAGGCCTCGTGGAGCGACCTGGGGGCAGTGCCCTCACCTCCCAGCGCACCTGGGCTGTCCCCATTCTGTGTGGTTGCTGTTGGGCCAAGCGTGGGGGCCACCCAGCCACCAGGGGGGAGCGAATGTGCCAGGAAGCTGTCTAATTTAGGGAGCGGGCACGTGGACATGAGAATGAATGAGTGCGTTGAGGAGGGGACAGGTTCCTTAGTGGCCCAGACCCCGCGCTCTTTGCTCTGGGAGATGTTTCGCCATCTGCTGGGATTAGCTTTGCAGATGGTTCTGGGCTTTCTGACACATCTGTTGAATCAAACCTCGGAGGGACAGGGATCTATTTCTGAGCTCCTGCCGGAGACTGGGTGGACGGATACGAGCGGGGGCCCTGAGCTCCGAGCCACAGCCACTCTGCTTGACTTCCAGCTGATCCTCAGATGTGGGCCTCTCTGGGCATCTCTCTTTCCAATGTGGTCTGGAAATTTCCAGTGTGATTTCCATCTACACCCTTTGTTTGGTCTGCTGGTCGGACTGCACCAAAGCTATCCCAGGGATGCTTCTAGCCCCACAGTAGGAGGCAGATGTTGTGCATGCCCACAGGTGATTTCTCAAGCCCCATGACACCTCCACGCATGGTTTGAAAGTGGACAAAGTGTGGATCAGCCCGAGCGCATGGCAGGTCCCCCGCCTGTGCTCAGGACCCAGGTGAGCATCGCAACTTCTATCTGGCACAGCCTCACTTCTCTGCACAAGGCTGCAGAGGGCATGGCCCCCTCCCCAGTCTATGCTTCACGCAGCAGCCGGAGTGATTCTTAATGAATGTAATTTAAATTGTGTCACCTCCGTTTCAAAAGCATTCGATAGCTTTTTAGTGCATCTAGAAAACAAATCAAACTCCTTACCGCAGCCTGCCAGGCAGTGCATAATCCGGTCCCTCCCTCCGTCTCTGACCTCCCTTTCCATGCCTCCCCAGCAAAACCCACAGGTCCTTTTCCTCTCGTGCTTTCCCCCACCATTTTTACTAGTAGATCTCAGCCATTCTCCATCTGGCTCCTTGTGGCATCATCTCAGCAGTTGAGAGCGTGGCCTCTAAAGTCAGGCAAACCTAGCAGCCAGCCTTGGCTTTCTCCACTTGCCGGCTGTAAGACTCTGGGCAAGTAACTGAATCTCTCGGAGCCTCAGTTTTCCTGCATGCATGCAAATGGGTACGTTTCAGTTAGGCACTGCTGCATGAACACACCACCTCAAACTTAGTGGCGTGCCACAGCAACCCTTTAATTTTGCTCGTGGAGTCTGTGGGGCAGGGATCAAGAAGCGGTCCAGTGGGGATTGTTCATCTCCACTTCATAATATCCAGGGACACAGCTGGGAAAACTCACGCAGCGGGGAGCTGGGATGATCTGGAACAGGGATTGGCAACTATGGCTTACAGGCCTAATTCAATTTACCACCTGTTTGTATAAATAAAATTGTATTGGAAAAAGCTACACTCTTATTGTCTGTGGCTATTTTCACCCTACAGTGGCAGAATTGAGTAGCTCCAAGAGAGACCACATGGCTCACAAAGCCTAATCGATTTACCGTCTGGCCATTTCAAGAAGATGTTTGCCAATCCCTGATCTAGAGGCCCCTTCATTCACAAATCTGGTACCTGGGCTGGGATGAGTCAAAGCCTGGGCTCTGTAGAAACTCAGCAGGAGCACCTATGAGTGGACCTGCCTTGTGGCTTGGGCTTCCTCACAGTGTGGCCTCCTCAGCTTGGTCCGGCTTCTTCCATAGCAGCTCAGGGTTTGAAGAGTGGCTGTTTCAGCAGACAAGGTGTAAGGTACATGGGCTTTTATAACCTGGCTTTGATTGTCTTGGCTTGCACTAGCCAAGGGTTGACGGTGACAGTTCTGTTGTATTCTTACTGAGAGAAGCAGTCGCAGCCTACTCAGATTCAAGGGGAGGAGACGTTAGACTCCATCCTGTCAATGGGCAGAGTCTAGGGAATTTGTGGCCACGTTTTAAAATGTCTATGGTAGGTAATAAAAGCATCAACCTCAGAGAGTTGTGGTGATGAATGAAATAATCCACATTAAAAAGAATGTAATGCAGTTCCTTGGCACATGGTAAGTGTCCAGGAGATTCTAGCTGTTATCATCAGCTTAAATCTTGGGGCTTCTCATCAAAATTTCAGGCTGGGTGCACTTTCCTTTTGTTATTTGCAAAAGATGGAGGTCTCTAGGAGAGGGGATCCCCATCTCTGGAAGAAATGAGGGGGCTCACGTGGTGAGGCTTCTGGGAACGAACCGCATACTTATAACCCATCCTTTCCTTCGTCGCGTCTTGGGGATGAGATGCTCGGAGACATCTCGAAACCTCTCTAGCGCTGGCTTTGTAGGCACGATGCGCCTCTTGGTATCAGATGGGACAGAAACGGGTCAGATAGGTCAATTACTGTGACACTGTTCTGCTTGTCTGCCAGCGGGAGAATTTGATAAGAGAAATAAATTAACCTCTATTTAGAAAGTGGCTTTGACGTGAAGGTGGACAGGATCTATCATAGGGCTGGCTTCCCCTCCCCCCTTTCCCGTCTCACCGGCTTCACGCAGATTCTTTTTGTCAGGCAATGATGTGGTTACTGCAATAGATTTCCGAGCCAATTTGGTCTGAAGATTTCCTTTTCGTTGCCGCCTGTCTCCTCTCCTGTCTGGCTCAGTCAATCCAGGTTCACAGAAGCCCGGCTTTTTCGCTCAACATAATGGTTAGACTTTGCATTTTGGAGTCAGAAGGCTTGAAACTTGGTTCCTTCCCTCGCTGTGGGATCAGAGCAAGATCTCTCTGCCTTGTTGGTTTTTTTCCCCCTCCTATAAAATGAGAATTATCAGGAGATACTCTGATCGGGACTGTGGAAAGGACTGGATACGGCGATGTGGGTTAAGAATTTAGTCCAACACTGGGTGCTCGGGGCGTGGAAATAGCCGGATGAAGAGGAACAGAGGGAGAATTTGCAGGCAGGAAGGGGGTGGAGGGAGGGGGGAAGAGGGAAGAGGTGGGCCCACCTCACCCGGATGGTCTCATCTGGAGACCCCTGTGTTAATTGCATCTGCAGAGACTTTTTTTAAAAAATATGTCTCTATTGATTTCAGAGAGAGGAAAGGAGAGGGAGAGAGAGAGATAGAAACATCAGTGAGGAGAGAGTCATTGATCAGCTGCCTCCTGCATGCCCCCAACTGGGGATCGAGCCCGCAACCTGGGCATGTGCCCTGACTGGGACTCGAACCCCGATCCCTGGATCCTAGGTCGATGCTCAGCCGCCGAACCACGCCCGGCCGGGCAGAGACTTTTTAAAAACAAGGTCCCACTCTGAGGTTCCAGGTGGACATCTCTTTTGGGGAGCACTGTTCAGCCCCTCCACGGCTCCTGACCTCCCCCCAGGCCGCCCTGAGGGTGCACAGCGGGGCCCTCCCGCGCCCGTGCCTGGAGCGGCTGGGCCGGGAGACGCGCTGGCTGCCGCTGAGATGCGAGGGAGGCTCTGGAGGCTCCTCGCGCCCTCTCTCCAGCTGTCAGGCTGTTGATTCTTTAATAAACACTCAGGAGGAGAGGTGTCAGGATGGGAAGAGCACTCTGGGCACCTCAGCGTGGCACTTTCCAAAACCGAAGAGGCGCGGGGAGCGTGGCTGTCACCTACGTGGCTTGCATGACGCGCTAACCTTTCACTCTGGGGTCCAGACGGTGGACAGGAACTTGACTCCGATGCCGCTCCTTCCGCGGCTGAGTGCAGCCTGGGGGGGGGGGGCGGCGAAGCAGGCGGGACGTGGGAGGGATCTGGGGGCTCAGGATGCTGGGGTGGGGTCTCTTCCTGCTCCCTCACCCTCACCGCTGTGTCTCTGCTTTCCTGCCTGCCCCCTGCCCTGTTCTCTGTCTGCAGGACCACATCCCCGTCCCCTACCAGCCAGACTCCAGCAGCAACCCCTCCTCCACGACGTCCTCCACGCCCTCCTCGCCGGCGCCCCCCCTGCCTCCCAGCGCCACGCCGCCTTCCCCCCTGCACCCTTCCCCTCAGTGCACGAGGCAGCAGAAGGCCTTCAACCTGCCAGGTACCTCCACGCTCGGGGAGGCGGGGGGGTTGGGCTCGTGCCAGGGTCATTGGGGAGCCTGCCCGAAGGCGCAGGGTTGAAGGCATGTGGCTTGAGTCTTCTAGGCAGGACAGTTGCCACATATTATGACCTCACTTGATCTTTAGAGTAGCCATGAGGTATTGTGAGCTCCATTTGACAGGTGAGGAAACTGAAGCTCCGAGAAGCAAAGGGACCTCCCTCTGTTGGTCAGCAGCAGGCCAGTGTCCCCACCTAAGTCTAAGTCACAGGGGGAGCTGGCAGTCGTCTTATGAGCTAAGTCCGTTGAAATTGGCAGGAGGAGCCTGGGCCCAGGATCTCAGGGGCCACATGCCTGAGGGGCTGCATGCTGAGTCTTACCCCCATCAGGATAGGGCTCTGGATGAGCAGGCTGGAGTTCTGGACTCAGGATCCTCTATCACGTCCCTGCCACGTGACCTCCGACTTCAGCTTTCTCACCTCTGAAAGGATATAGGTCGGGGAGGCCAGGACCCCGAGGATTCTTCTAGCTCACAAATTCCCACTTGAGTTCATGCACTGCCCAGGGCTGCAGATTTTTTCCTCAAGTTGTCTCCTGGCCCTCCGACTGCATCCATCCATTTATTTCCTTGACACATATTTATTGAGCATCTACTATGTACCAGGTACTGTACAAGGCACCATGTACGGAGAGGTATACAGAGCAGGCACACTCTGTGTGAGTTTCCCATTGCCGCTGTAACACTACCACAAATTTAGTGGCTTAAAACAGCACAAATCTATTAACTATGGTTCTAGAGGTCACAAGTCCAAAATTCGTGTCACTGGGCTGAAAATCGAGGCGTTGGCAAGGCTGGTTTCTTTGAGAGGTTCCAGGGGGAGAATCCATTTCCTTGTCTGACAGCTCCTCGTGGCTGCCAGCATTCCTTGGCTGGGGGCCCCGCACCACTCCAGCCTCTGCTTCTGTTACCACATCTCCGTTTCTGACTCTCTGATTCTGATCCTCCGGCCTCCCTCTCCTGAGGACCCCTGTGATTGCATTTAGGATGTACCCAGAGAATCTAGCGTAGTCTCCCCATCTCAAGATCCTCCATTCAGTCACGGTTTCCAGGGATTAGGACATGGGAGGGTGGGGATTATCCTGCCTTGCACACAGTCTCTGTTCTCATGGAGTTTGTAGCTTCGTGGGAGAGACGGGGTGAACCGAGCAAACACACGCACACACAAATGAAGGGAAAGAACAGTGCTGTGAGCAAGTTCAAGAAGAAAGCGAGTTCAAGCTGAAATGTCAGAGGCAGGTGAGTTCCGAAGACGGGGGAGAGTTGTCCAGGCGGGGAGAGGGGAGCACGTGCAAAGGCCCCGCCACAGGAAGGAGCTGAAAAATCGTCCTAATGGCCCGAGTGCCACAAACAAGGGGAAGTTATACCAGGTGAGACAGAGCTGCAGGGTTGAGGCCTGGCTTGGCCTTGTAGAGTGTGACGGGAATTTAGATTATTTTTAAAATATGTTTTTATTGATTTTTAGAGGGAGAGGGAGGGAGATAGAAATATTGATGAAAGAGAAAGATCGATTAGCTGCCTCCTGCACTCCCCTACTGGGGGATCAAGCCTGCAACCCTGGCATGTGCCCTGACCAGGAATCAAACCGGTGACCTCGTGATGCATGGGACAGCACTCAACCCACTGAGCCACACCGGCCCGGAGGGAATTTAGGTTTTATTTAAGACACAGTGGGAGGCCACTGAAAGGTTGCCGCAGGGGATGACTTCATTCTTCTTCCTTCTAGATCCTTCCTTTCAGAAGGCCACTCAGGCTGCTGTCTGGGGAAGCCTTAGGGAGGGAGTGGTGGGGACTCCAGAGTGGAAATGCCTTCACCGTGGCCTCCTGGCCTCTCTGCCATCTGGTCACCTGAAGCCTCTTAGTCTTCACAGCCTCTTGATGCCAGAGACCCAGGAGCCACTCAGTCCCCCGAGCAGGCCACTCGGGTTCACCAGCTGCCCCTTGGAGCCACTTCTATTACCAGCAAGAACAGGGCTCCCAGTGCCGCCGTTCCTTCTCTTGCCACTCCCTCCCTGTCAGTCACCGGCACAGCTGTTCTCTGCACCGGGAAAGGTCGAGGAGGGGTTGAGTCTGAGCATGCAGGCATTTGAGGGGTGTCCCATTGCCCGACACCTGTCCCTCCTCAGAGCAGGGCTCCCATCCATTGCCTGGCCCTCCTCCCGAAAAGGCCGTAACTGCCAGATAACCTCTCTGCGGACACTGAATCCCCCAGCCCAGCCGGGGAGGGAAGAGATCAGCTAAGCCTATGGAGAACCTCGGGTACTTCTTTGTTTAATTTTAGCCCCTTGTTGACAACGAAATGTCCACCTGCAGTTAAACAACAACAAAAACAGAAAACCAAACCAAACCTAGGTTACCTAACAGAAGGAAGGTCCCAGAAATCAAGGAGGTTGGGTTTTCTTTTAAAGCTTTGCTCTGTGACCTTGAATGAGCTGCTTCCCATCCCGGGCACTTTGTTTTCCAGATGCAAAAATGCATCCATTTGGATTCCATCCACCTGGAATTTGGGGATTTGTGGCCTCCAGAACTGTAAGGCAATAAACCTGTGTTGTTTTAAGCCACCATGTTTGTGGTAACTTGTTACAGCAGCAGCAAGAAAACTAATACAATGCTCAATGCAGAGAATTTGGAAAACACAAGAAACTCATAGTTGCTTTTTTTAAACTCACTGTAATCACTCTGCCAGAAGGGAAGAAAATTAATATTTCAGATTATGGTTCTACAGACTTCCCTCTGGGCGTGTTCTTGTGCATTTACCGAAACTGGGACTGTGCTCAGGATGCCGCTTGGAGTTGGGGCGCTCTGTATTTAGACAGCGTCGGATGAGAGGGTTGGCTTGGGCGTTCAGAGCTCTGGTTTCTTTACATCTGTTCTCAGTCCCTTGGAATTCAGGTGTCTGCAGAAGTCTGGAAACCCTCGAGGGTGGGCAGAGAACCCTCGCGGCTGTGGGACCCCCATTGGGTACCCGAAGGGACAGCCCCAGGGCAGCGCTCACTCTGGTGTCTTCTTTCTTTTCCCAGCGTCCCACTACTACAAATACAAGCAGCAGTTCATCTTCCCAGGTGAGTGTCCTGTGAGCTCAGCCCCTTTCTGAGTGAACTGAGCGGAGGTGAATGCTGGGGTGGACATGCTCAAAGAGGGTGATGGCGGGATCACCAGACCCCAGGATGATGGTCTGAGAGGGTGGTCTGCACTGGAAGGATGGGCCAGGGTAGGAGAGGTCCAGAGCCACATGGGAGGGGAGACATGGTCAGAGGGGCTTGCGCTGGGCACCGAGAGACGTGAAACTAGGTGGCCTCACCATCTCACAGGGAATCAAGAGGAGGATTCAGAGATGAGCAGAGGTCTGGGGCTCTGGCAGCCCCCTAGGTAATCGTAGGGAGCTTTGGTCCAGGTGCTGCCTGGACCACTGGTACATCTAAGCAGGTAAAGTTCAAGTGGTCGAGGAAGGGAGAGGGGCCTGGCCAGCCCCAGGGACCCATGATCTGGTGAGAAGTTATCGGCTACCAGCATGTTCCTGGAATCGGGCTTTCGGGGTGGTGTGGACTCCACGTTTGGTTCCTGACCGTCTAATCTCTGCCATCAGATGTGGTGCCAGTGCTGGAGACACCGACCCGGGCGCCCCAGGTCGTCCTGCATCCAGTGACCTCGAATCCCATGTAAGTGGAACAGAGGCCCCCTCCTCTGCCCCGGCCCTGTAGTCCAGTCGGGGTCCCTCTGTCTTCCTCTTACTGGAATTGATGTGCCGGGAGGCAGGGGGAGAATTCAGAGAGGGATGGAGAGACATGGGGATGAGTCGGGCAAAGAGAGGCAACTCTGGTCCCCCCGGGTCGGCTCTGCCTTGTGTCCCTGGCCCTGTCTGTCACGTGTGGTTGCCAGGGGCCCCTAGACCGTCCTGTGATCAGAAAGACAAGGTACAGGCGATAGCTAGAGCTCAATGGAAGGGCAGTTCCTCTATGTCATTGTCCCCCTTTTATAAGCAATAATTTAGGTCTATACCTGGGATCAGCAAATTACAGCCTCTGGGACGAATCCAACCTGCCGCATGTTTTTATCAATAAAGTTTTATTGGAATACAGCCACGCCGATTTGTTTACAACGTGCCATCTAGGGCGGCTTTCAGACTCCAACAGCAGAGTTGAGCAATTGCAACAGAGACCATATGGCCCGCAAAGTCTAAAATATTTACCATCTGGCCCTTTACAGAACAAGTTTGCTGACCTCTGGTTTATACCATGATGAAAATAATATAAGCTAATTTTGGAAAATTTGGGCTATTCTGTAAAAAAAAAAAAAAAGAAAGGAAGAGGTTCACAAATAATCACACCACTCTTAGATGTGTGCTCTTTCTAGTCGTAGCGGATATACGTGTGATCCACGATATACACAGTTTCTGTCCTACTTTTCATTCGCGAATGCGATGGCATCACGTTTTTCATATTATTCCAGACTCTTCATACTCAGTGTTTTTAATGGCTGTAGGATATTGTGTCAATGTGGAATGATTTCCTTACCTGTTTCCTGATTGCCGGCTCTAAACAACACCGCAAGGAACATCTTTGCATGGGGACATCTTTAGCCTCCTGAGGGTGGTCTGTGGCTGGTGCAGCCAAAGTGAAGTCACCTTCCTTAACTTCTTTGGTTGTGACCAAAGTCCGGGGCATGCCGGGGACCTGGTTTCGATTTGACGGGTTTCCCAGCTCACATTCTGCCTCCTTGGGTTTTCTCTGTCTCTGGTGCCAGCTGCTCCATTTTTTCTGACCCGTGCTGTGGACTTTGTTAAGGACCCAAACGGTCCATCTCTGAAATCAAAGGAGCAGCAGCTGGCCGGGGGGTATTGTGCTGACACGTAGCTCGGGATCATTTCTCTGCCGTAAACCAATTCCCCAATTTGTGCAGGACGGACTCCAGGTTATTAACTGACAGTCAGGGAGTGCCAGCAAAAAAACAGAGTTAATAAGTGCCCGCAATCTGCTTGAATGTGCGTGGAGGGATGGGGAGAACTCTTCACGGAGGGGAAATAATTGAATAGCCCCGGCCGTTGCCACCACGCCGCGGTGTGGGCAGAGAAAGGCCCCGTTTTGCGGGGTGTGAGGAGGGATCCCAGCCGCACTGTCCCCCCCAGGCCTCCCCCCCAGGCCCTCGAATTCCCAGCATGTCAGCTGTCACTGTGCGGTTTCATTCCGCCTTCCCAACCTGAACCATGAATAATTGGTTGATGTGACAGCAAATGCCACTTTGTGACGCCCCTTCTTTCTCGGTCTGGTTCTTACGCTCTTTCAGCTCCTCTCACCAGGAGCCCCCGGCAAGCGGACTGACTCCGTCCGCGGGGTCAGCAGCTTCCCGGGGCCCCTCGGACAGGGATGAACTCAACCCGCGGGCCCACGTTTGCGCCTGAGGGTCACATTTATTTGTCTTTCTTTAAAGCTTGGAAGGAAACCCATTACTTCAAATTGAAGTGGAGCCGACCTCAGAGGTGAGAACTGGAGACGGGTGAAGCAACTTTATCCAGGGGCTTCGGGGGGGGAGGGGGGGGGGGACCGGCGGGACCGCTTGGGAAGGCGGGGGGGACCGCAGTGCAGACACAGCCGTGACCTCTCTGCCCTGGCCCCCCGCCACAGAATGAAGAGGGCCACGACGAGGCCGAGGAGTCGGAGGACGACTTCGAGGAGATGAACCTGTCCCTGCTGTCGGCCCGGAGCTTCCCACGCAAGGCCAGCCAGACCAGCATCTTCCTGCAGGAGTGGGACATCCCCTTCGAGCAGCTGGAGATCGGCGAGCTCATCGGCAAGGGCCGCTTCGGGCAGGTGTACCACGGCCGCTGGCACGGCGAGGTGGCCATCCGGCTCATCGACATCGAGAGGGACAACGAAGAGCAGCTGAAGGCCTTCAAGCGGGAGGTCATGGCCTACCGGCAGACGCGTCATGAGAACGTGGTGCTTTTCATGGGCGCCTGCATGAGCCCGCCCCACCTGGCCATCATCACCAGGTCAGTCCCATCTGTTCCCCCCCCCCCCCGTGGATTGACCCCCAGAGCTCTGCTTCAGGGACAGCTGAGAAACGGGGATCCCGGGTAACGCCGCGTTCTGGAGAACAGAGCGTCTCCGCCCGTCCCATCCACAGCGTCTGCGATTCCAGAAAATACTCTCTGTGCTAAAACTCTTTGGCGAGGGCACTTCCTAGTCGGTTCTAGATCCCCCTGTGCTTCAAGTGTTTGTGAAGCCACGTCTCTGAGACTCACTTTCTTTCCTTGTGGAAATCGAGTGCATTAGGCTAAATCGGGGGCCTGCAAACTTTTGCCGTGAAGGGCCCAATAGGAAATCGGTGCCGCCTTGCGGGTCATGCAGTTGCGATGGCAACTGCTCAGCTCTGCCACTGTTTTGTGAATGCAGCCACAGACACGATGTAAATGGGCTGTGTGCCAGTACAACTTTATTTGCAAGACCAGGCAATGGGCTGGCCTTGGCCCACGGACCCTTGTTTGCCGAACCTTGAAGTAAGATTCTGATGATTGTTTTTATCAAAGCCTCCGCGCACACTCAAGGGCCTTTACGACTGTTTGAAATGTCCAGGATCCGCGGTCTGTAGCTACACAGAGGTGTAGTTAGCAGAGAGCTGACATTAGGAAAATGCCAGATGATGGGAACTTTCTTAGGCTTGCTCCCTCTAACCTTGCCCAGTGACATGGGGCATTGAAAAACATAGCTTTGGTTGGAGTTGAACAGTGTGGAACAATCCTTTGGTGTGTTTTTAAACTCTGGTGTCTGCTCCCTGTTGCATTAGGGCTGGCCACAGCGCAGCATCCTGGGTATAGCCTGTGATGCCAAAGGTCAGTTAGGAGCCCTCTCCCTCCTGTACTCAGCTCAAGAAATAAGACCCCAAATACACAAGCCTCACAGCTCAGCAGGTGCCGCAGAGGGAGCTGTGGGCTCAGGGAAGAGCTGGTGTGTTTGATCCGTTTCCTTATGATCAAAGCCTCTTGAGTCCATTTATAAGACCTTGGTGATTGGAAGAAGGTGTGTGACTGTCAGTTACCATTGATGATGCAGGTGGTGGGTCGACTGGAACCCATGTGTCAAATGGTAAGCGTTTGAAAGGATTGGGGATTTAGGTGTGGCCCTTCAGCTCTCCTTAAACTGGGGTAAAAATGGTGGTTCTCCACTCTGCACAGGACAGAAGGGGCTCTCAATCAGCCCAGGTAATATTCAGGAGCTGAGCGGTTCTGATTAGGTGAGTGTATCAGTAAGCTATTGCTGAGTAACAACCTACCCCAATACTTCATAGTTTCTCTCTGTTGTGTGGACAGTTCTGCACTGAGCCTGGCTCAGTAGCTGGGCTCATGGATGTGTCTGTGGTCAGCTGACAGGTCAGACTGGGGGACTGGTCAGTATTGGATGCCCTCCAGGTTGGCAGACTGTCAGCTGGGGGCCTCAGTTCTCTTCCACATGGCCTCTCATCCCCCAACAGGGTAGCTCAGGCTCCCTCCCATAGTGGTCTCAGTGCTCCAAGTACAGCAAGAGGTCAAGTCCTAATGGACAAGTGCCTTTCACATCTTTGTTTGTGTCACATTGGCTAATGTCCATTGGCCAAAGCAAGTCATATGGTCAGCCTCCATTCAAGGCATGGAGAAACAGACTGTGCCTCGGATGGGAGGATTTGCAGGATCACATTGCAAGGGCAGGGATGCAGAGAAAGGGACATTCTGTGGCCAGTTTTACAACCTATTAGCGCAAGACCCTTAGCTCCCTTTCTTACCCAGTACATCTCACATTCATGAGCAGGTGGTCAGTTGCCCTCTACTTGGGCACGCAAGTCTGGTTGGAAGGTGGTCTGTTCCCCACCACTGGCCTTCTGCCCACTTTGCCCCAGTCAGCTCCCCAAACTTTCTCTCTGGTCAGCTCCTGACCTTCTGGCCTGCCAATCTCTTTTTACATCCCCAAATTAGAAATTAGAAATCCATTGTCTGTTCGCCTTTGCCTGGCCTTTCTAAGGACCTCCTGCCTCCTGCCCTCCGACTTCCTCAGTGTTATCAGTGGAACCCAGGTACGCAGGCCTCTCTCACCCCTTTCCCAAGGGCTGGCTAATTGGAAATAGACGGGTTCGGTTAGCAGCTATCCTTGAAAAATAAGTGGTCATTATGAAAATGTGCCTCTCCACCCTACAAGCCAGCTGTGTTTGCAGCCCCTCTTCTATTATGTACAAAATTCTGAGCCCCCTCCTGAGCACCATAACTGCCTGCGAGTTTCACAAATAGCGTAGCCTTTTCCTGGCACCGCGATAAAGCACTGCAGCTTAGGGACATATAATTGGTCTCTGAAGTGTTTTGGTATTTTGTGTGAAGAAGCCAGATGAGCCCCCAAAGAAGTGGCATTTATTCCATATTACTGTGTCATTATATATTTATCCTGGGGGGGCGGGCTCTGTGCATCCCTCTTTCCCATTTAGCACTGTCCACTTGTTGGCCACCCAGGTTTCTTATCTGAACGTTGAGTTCGAAACCAAATATTTGAGTAATTTGATTAATCGCTCGCATTCGCACAGTTGGCTGGCAGAGGTCGATGGTTGGATGATAGCCAACCAACTGGAACCATTTTTGGACTCTGGATTTATTTTACAGGGAACACAAGACCAGATAATTACCTGGCAGATTCTGGATAAATTCACAATGGCGTGTTCTAGCCAATTACTTAGTAATTATCATCGACGTTAACAAGTACTTCTAAGATTAGCCTCCTTGTAATGCAGCGTGTAGGACTCTTGGGGAATGAGCAATCACCAACTAGTTACCCAACTGCTCTATCCCCAAATGCAATTAGCAGATTGCTAAATCATTCCACGATTGGGTCATTATGAGAGAGCAAAGCTATCGACAGTCTGCACAATAGCTCCTTTTAAAAACTCCAAGTGGAACCTGAAAGCCGGTAAAGATAGAGTTCAATGAAAGCATCTCTCATCCTTCCACCTTGCTGCGGAGTTTCCCAGGCCTCAGTTTCCCCATCTGTAAAATGAGCAGGTAGAAGCGGATGTTTGAGGAGCAGCCTGGCACAGCTCTGGAGCCGTTCCTCCCACAGTATGGTCCACCCGGATCTCCTGCGTCCGAGGTCAGAGAGGCGAAGGGAGCCCCTGCCCAGGTCATAGAACAGATAAGCGGCAGAACCTGAATTTGAGCAAATGTATATCTGAATATTTGTCGAGGGTGTTCCTTCTTTGTCACAGCAGCCTGGGCCAGGTCAAGGGGAACAGGCTCCACGCCTGAGCAATAGCTTATCATGGGATTTTTCTGCCTTTGAGCACATCAGAATTACCTGGGGGACTTGGTAACCAAAGAAGGCCCAGGCCCCATCTCACTCGGATTTCCCTATGTTCTCAGAAGAATTTTTAAATTTTTTCAATTGGCCAGTGTCATCAGTCCCTTTGCCGGGTGCCCGAGTGTGACTGCAATTTCGTAGTTACGTGGACTGTTTTGCCAGCATGCATGGGACACCCGGCCCCCACCCATCTCCCAGGGACACAGTGGTAATGAAATCCCACAGGGGCCTCGTGTACACAGCATTTTAAATCTGGTAAATATCAGAGGCTCTTTAATAGTTTATTTCCAACTCCACATCAGTTCCTGTTTGTCAGGCTTTCAGATACAATAGCGCCAAGCTGCTATATTTACAGACAGACAAATGGAGGGCCCCGCC
Organism: Miniopterus natalensis; assembly: GCF_054644295.1. Taxonomy (NCBI): domain Eukaryota; kingdom Metazoa; phylum Chordata; class Mammalia; order Chiroptera; family Miniopteridae; genus Miniopterus; species Miniopterus natalensis. Next base: position 21,703,442 of record NC_142100.1, read on the forward strand.
TTCAGCTAAGACAGTCGCTCGATGCCCCACTGAGATCTCTACTTGCCTTTCCTGGAACTCTGTATTCTGAGCTTTCTGATTGTTTTTCCTGCAGGCCAGTTTGATTGTCCTAAATATAACATACAAGAGTCGGGGGGCCCGAGCACATGGAGATTGCGTCCCCCGTCATCTAGTGGCATCGGCTTCCTTTTATGTGCAAAGAGCTGACTTGCTTTCTCTTTATAAAGCACAGCTGAAAAGGTTTTTTGTCTGTCGCTGCCTTTAATTGTGTTGGAATGTAAGGCGTCCGGGACTTTGTGAAGGAAGCGCTATAAATGGGCCGCAGCATTATCATTAGTATTATTAGCATCTTCTCATGTACTTCGCCCGCGCCTGTTGGTACAGGGTCATATGACCGGCAGAGGACTTGCCTGGGGGAAGACTTCGCCACTGGCCGCCACTTTCCTCTGGGATATCTGTCGTCACTTAAAAATATAACTGTTTGTGCCTTAACAACCCAAGTGATAACTCGTTCGTTATTGAAAACGCAGATCAGCAAAAAGAAGAAAGTGAAACTCACCCGTCGTGTTCCCAGCCTGAGAGAATCACGGTTGGTTGTGTAGCCTTCCAGGCAGTTTTCTGAGTAGACGGCAGGTCCTCAAATAACGTCGTTTCATTCAAGGCCATTTCGTTATAGCGTTGATGACATGCACCAGGAGCTTAACTCTTGTCTGTATCGATTAGCCTCTGACGAAGTGGTTTCGTTTACCTCCCTACACTTAACGTCACAGAGCCTATCGGCGACGTTAAGTGGGGGCATGTTGTATGTGTGGACTCATGGTTTGTATGCATCAGGGTGATGGTAGCTGCAGTAACAAATAAGCCTAAAAACATTAACACTATCGAAAGTCCCTAATAGTCCAGGATGGCTGTTTCTGGGTTGTAGGTGGCTTTTCTTTCATGTGTGGAGAGAGGGACTCAAGACCAGCCCCATCTTTTGGAGTCACCCGAGGGCTCCGAGTTCTCTGCTTCTAGCTGGGGAAAGAAATATGATGCAGGTTTTGGTGACGAGCCCGCAGCATTGTGACACACCAACGTTTACGGATGGATCTCCTATCCCGTGGAGAATGGACTCATTTTCTTCACTCCTGTTTGCCTCAGTTTCCGCATCTATAAAATGGGGGTAACATTTATCTCTCTTGCAAGGCAATGATGAGCATTAAAGAGCTTATACAGCAAGGCTCTAGTTCGATGCCTCCTGGAGCCGAGGTGCTAGATACTTTGTATCTCCTGGTTGCTATAGTAACAATGATAATGCTCTAACAACAATGACCATGGAAATCATGATCATGATAGAAGCAATTAGGAGAAGTAGTGTGTTTCCTTCTCAGCCTTTGGCACTTCCAACAGCAGGCGCCGTGCGTTTCATCGAATGTCACATGATACCAGGAGATGACTGTGGTTTGACGACTCCGGTTTGTGCCCCGGCTCCTGGCTGGTACCTTGGCCAGATGACTTAACCTCTTAACTTTAAGGCATCCAGGAGGGGGTGTTGAGTAAGGAGCTGGCTATACTGGTCTGCAGCTCAGATAAAAGGTTGGGGCTGGAAATAGCCCGTGCGTGAGTCATCTGCATGGAAGTGGTGACTGAAGCTGTGGGCTCCCTCGGAAGCTGGGGTTATCCAGGGGAGACAGGGGTCACCCGAGGACGGAGCCCCGAGCACCTCCAGCGTTGGGTGGCCTGGTGGGGAAGGGTCACCCCGCCCAGGGGACTGAGAAGAGGCAGGCCGGGCGGGAGAGCAAGCAGAAGAGCGTGGGATGATGGAGCCCCCCGCCGCCCTTCCCATCAGCACCGCGCCCCGTTTCCTTTCGCGCACTTCTCACCGTAAGACAGCACTTCCTTGGGTCCTCGATTTGTTTCTTTGCTTGTCTCTCTTCCCCACTTAGACCATGTCCCCAACCCCTAAATTATGGGGTCCTCTTTCCACACTTGTTGAATAAATGAACAGCGGTTTCCAAAAATACATTCGCGAGCCGGCCGTCCTTTGGAAAGGAAGAACAGTTTTCAACCATTTTCGCTATTTCCCCAAGCGAAAAATCGCCAGCGGCGAGTGTGGGCAACATCAGGCCCTAACATGTGTTCCAGCCGCCGGAGGGACACTTTCCTCAGCGTTGCTGGCAGGCGGTGGTCAAACAAAGACATGGAGCATATGGGTGGCTTCGCGGAGGGAGGCCAAATTGTCACTAAAAGCCTTGCAATCTGATTCACCTGTGTGGAAATGCTGGGTTTCCTGCGTTTTGAATCATTTCGACAACCCTCTGAAGTGGGTTACCAGTCAACTCCCCGCGTCTAGACAAGGAAACAGAGAGACAGAGCACTATTCCAAAGGTCATACAGCTAGGAAGGGGCAGGACTTGAACCCAAGACTGATTCAGGCCAAAATCTGTATCTAACCGCCCTCTTGTTTTCTTTCCTGTTTCATCTGTACCTAAGTCCATCATATTTTTTTTTTTATGCCTTAGAGCCCCCCACTGCCGGGTTTTCTCCCCTGGGGAAGACCCAGGCTGACCTACCTCCAAGCCAGTTTCATTGTCTGAACCGCCACACTCGCCTGGCTTGTGACTTGTTGAGTCGGCAGCAGGTGCCAGTTGAAACCCTGGCACTGTCCCTCTCCCTCCCTCCCCTTGCAGCGGACTCCGGGGTCTGAGAGTGGGCAGGGAGGGAGTGGGGGAAGTGTTGGATCGGTGTGTTTTCGCCGCTCTGGGAACTCGCCAGCCTTGGGGTTCAGCTCGATGCTTTCCCTACCCGATTCCAGCTGCTCGGGCACTGTTCGACTTCTGCTCCGTCCCTGCCTGATCGTGTTTAAGGTAATGAAGCCCATAAATCAAATAACAAATAGATATTGACTCTTTGTCATGGAGTCTATCAGGATTGATCGACCACTGGGAATACTGCTTTCCTCAATCAATGGGGAGTGGGAGGGATTAATAAATCTTGATAATGACTGGCAACAGGAAAATCAATAGGTACATTACTATATGCACTGGGAGCATATATCTTTGAATGTGAAAATGAGAGTTTGTTTTGGAAGCAGAGGGGAGCAAGAGAGGCGGGGAAGACAGACGGAGAGATTATTGGTATCCTTCGACCCGAGCATGGCCCCTAGTACACCATAGGCGCTCATTGATTTTTGGTGAACTGCAGAAACCCAAGGAGAGGTTTGCTGTAAAAAGAAACTGTTGCCCTGGCTGGTGTGGCTCAGTTTCAGCATCATCACACGCACCGAGAGGTGGTCGGTTGGATTCCAGGTCAGGGCACATGCCCCGGTTGCAGGCTCAGTCCCTCCAGTAGGGGGCGTGCGGGAGGCAGCCGATTGATATTTCTCTCTCTCCCTCTCCCTTCCTCTCTCCCTCTAAAAATAAATAAAAAAATATTTTTAAAAAAAGAAAGAAAAAAGAAAGAAACTGTATTTAGTGTTTACTTTTCAGTTCTCTGGATGTCCGAGTGCCCAAAAGTCCTCTCTGCCCATGGGTTGAGTTGTCATTAATGTTTGGCCTTCCAGGGAGACGGAAGGAGGAGGGAAGGATTGGATATGAGGTGGGTGTGGGAGGGGAGGGTAAGCAAGGAGAGACCTGGCTGCTTAGGTGCTGGCCACCTTCTCTGAGAAAGAGATTCGAAACTACATCAGGTTCAGGAACCAAAATCGAGAGTTTGGCTGGCATTTTGAGTGTGAGGGGTGCCGTGGAGGCTTTCAAGGGGCGATGCTAAGTAGGCATTTAGATACATCATAGTTCAGAGATGTGGTGTAGATTAGGGATGTAAAACCTAGGAGCCATCTGTATTGTGAGATATTAGGAGCCCTGGGCCTGGGGAGATGGCCTGGGGCAGTGACCCTCAAACGTGACCTTGCCTCGGAATCCCCCAGATGGCTCGTGCAAACACAGATCGCTGAGTTCCACCCCCAGAGTTTCCGATTCTGCAGTTCTCGGATGGGGGCCTGAGAAATGGCATTCTTAACCCGTTCCCAGGTGATCGTGCTACAGGTGTGGGGACCCCCCCCCCACATTGAGAACCAGTGGCCCTGGAGCAGAAAAACCAAAGTGAGAAGAGGCCAGAGCGTCCCTGCAAGGACGACGGATGAGCAGGGGAGGGGAGTGTGGTTGTCATGGAAGCCGGGCAGTGCTGCAGCAAGGGGGTGCGGTCAGCGGCCTCACACGCTGGTGTAGGAAGGACAGACAAGATGCAATTGGAAAAGTGTCCCTCGGAGCTCTTGCAGCCTTCGCAGGTGGTTGGCCTGTGGTTTACACCTATTTGCAGACTTACTTATTTGCCTGCCCGGTAACCTCGGACAGCCCCACCTATGATCCCAGGTGCCTGCCATGCGCATTTCCAGGTCAGGGCGCAGGTTCAGGAACTATTCACCCTTCCAACCGGCTGGATGATGCTGGTGACAGTCATCGGAAGGGTCTGAGGCACAGCTGGAAGATTGATTCCCAGGAATAGTTCCCAGCAGGAAGGAGCTGAAATTCATCAGAATGGCTGGCGATGAATCTGCTCCCGGGGGATGTTCTCTCCGGGCACTGCACAGGATTGTTTTCCAAACCAGCCATTGATATTCAGCTGTCATTAGTCTTTAAAAATAAGGAAGGGAAGTTGGTCGCTTGGTTGAATCATTTTTAATAGGAAAGAGGGCTTTGTTATGAAGTGGCATTCTGAATATTTATTAAGGGGAGCATATTTGTTGAGCATCTACTACACGCTGAGTTCTGTGCTAAGGAACTCTCTGGATATTGCTTCATTGAATTGCCGTCTCCATTTTACAGAGGAGGAGCCTGGGGCTTAGGGAGAAGAGGTGACTCATCCAAAGACATACAGCTGGTGCGAGCTGTCCTGTGTCATCTCAGAGGTTGAACTAATAATTCCTTGTTTGAATAGTCTTTCTGGTCATTCTCCAAAGCCCTCCAGATGAGTTTCATAGCTCACTGTCATGGTCTGGCCACCTGTTTTCCCTTGGGTACAGAATAAAATTTATGGGGACCTCCCCCCATAGAGTAGTTTTAAACTGGGGGGAAAAAGGGGTCTTGCATATCAAGTCGAGCTTCTGTGTGACATCTAGTACCTGGCATTATGGGTCATCAGAAAATATAAGCTGATAGTCACAAAAAAGTTTGGCTTACCGGTTGTCCGGATTTGAGTAATTAGGCCGGTGCAGATTTGTCAACTGGAGTTTTTCTTTTGTGTTGGTAGTCATTAGGCCTTTCTGAACCTTAGTTTCTGCATCTGTACAGTGGGGATCATAATAGTCCCCACCTTGTGGGATTGTTGTGAGGATTAAGTGAGGTCATACATATAAGACACTGAGAACAGAGCCTGTCACAGGTCAAGTGCTATGAAGGTATTGGCATCTGTTATTGATGTAGCTACTATTACTCTTAGCCCTGCCCATGGGTACCCAATGGAGGTGACATAAATACAGCTCTTGTTCTGTGCTGCAATAGAAAGAATGGTGGATATGGAGTTAGGAGTCTTGTCATTCGCTGGCTGTGTGACCTGGGACAAATCACTTCACCTCTCAGAGCCTCAGTCTTCTCAGCTGTAAAATGGGGATAACAGTGTGTATATCCCTGGGTGGCTAGGAGGGGCAAATGAAAAGGCAAACTGAAAACGTCATAAAGTGACCAGGTGTCGTGAGCAAGGGAGCATCCCCGAAAGGAGTCACTCACACACGTTTGTGTCTTGCCACAATGCCAGGTCTATTAGGGGAGACGCCCCCCATAAGCCAATAGAGTCACATGCGGGTTTCACACAGAGAGAGGGAGTTTAGATGACAGAGCGAGCATCTGGCAGGGAGTCCCAGTCACTGGCGGTGTCCGCGGGTGGAGAGGTGGGTGTCGGCCTCAGGCCAGGCGGCTGCAGCAGTGGCATGCGTCTGGGGGAGTGGAAGTCCTGCAGGACTCCGGGTGTGACCCGTGGTACAGCCGAGCCCGAGCATTGGGCTGTCGGAGCCCTGAGTTCTTATAGCCCCCGGGGTGGAGGTCCCACCCACACTGGTGTCCAGGCGGAGTCCTTAGCCACGTGCTGTCTAGACCTGTGGTTTGGGGTGTTCCTGTTACACCCCATCACCTCAGTCTTTTTTTTTTTTAATCTTCACCTGAGGATATTTTCTCCACTGCTTTTCAGAGAGAGTGGAAGGGAGGGAGAGAGAGAGAAACATCGATGTGAGAGAGATGCACCGATTGGTTGCCTCCTGCACACGTGCCGACAGGGGCCCAGGTCAAGCCTGCAACCGGGATATGTGCCCCTGGCTGGAATCGAACCCGGGACCCTTCAGTCTGAGGGCCAGCGCTCTAGCCACTGAGCCAAACTGGCTACGGCCCATTACCTCAGTCTTGACACAGCACTTGACGTAACTCTCATGGCTGACAGTGACTTCACATTGGATTGTCCAAGGTGTCCAGAAGGTCCGCTCTGCTCTTGGCTCTAGCCACTGGGATTAGAGAAATGTGGGATAATTGAAAAGTGATCTAATAATAATAGTAGCTCGTTCATGAAGCATTGACTCTATGTCTGGTGTCGTTCCAAGCACTTTGCCCCTTCCCAGCGCCCAGGTGAGGCTGGGCCTTCGTAACGGCGGAGCTGAGCCTTGAACTCCCGTCTGCTGCTGTCAGCGGGTTTACATAAGCACTTCAGTGGCGCGGAGAATTTTCTGGTTGAATTAGATTGGCAGGTGTCAGTGACCCAAGTTTAAAGTTGAGGCTGCAACTGAGGGGACCCGCCATGAGTCCCCCCTTCCTGGTCTCTGGAAAGGTGGCTGTCCTCCCGCTGTGAGTGACTGAGGAGAGGCAGGGCCCCCTCTCCCCGGCCCTCTTGTCATCTCTCTTTGGCAGAGACAAGTCTGATGGTTGATGAGTTGCTCTTGCTTTTAATCAAAAGGTTCGCCTCCGAGTCCCCTTCAAAGGAGGATTCGCTTTCTTCCAGGTGTTCAGAAGCCCCGGAGGAGAGCCAAGCGGGACACAGATCGAGGCTCTTCAAAGGCAGGGAAGGGTCGCCGCTGTCCTCGGAGTTTCCCGGCTGAGGCCAGGGCCTCCAAGGCGGTGATTAGCGCGGTCCGCGGGGACTCGGAGGCGCACATCAAGGACGCGCGGCGGGCTTGTTTGGAAGAGCCGTGGACCGTCGGGGCTGTCAGAGCCTCTCAGTCTCCCGGGCTCGATCAAGGGCTGCCTCTGACAGTTCCTCAAACGAGATGCTGCGACACAGCCCAGCGCGTCATGACTCTCTCCTGCTAACAAACCGCTGGCCGCACTGCCCTTCCTCCCGCAGGAGCTGCGCTCTCTCTGGCCTCTCCTTCCTCCCGCCTGCTTTCGATCTTGATGCTGGTGCATCCCTGGAGCTTATTTTATCACCCGGCTACAGACTTAGAGACGAAAAGTGGGCGCTGTTGACATGGCATCCAGAGGGGATGGGCCTCCGGCAGGTGCTGAAGGCGGCAAGGAGAGGCAGGGAGGGAGGGAAGAGCCCAGAGTGCAAGTTCTCCCACTGCTGTGTGAGCTTAGCCGAGCCTTCAATCTTTCTAGCTATCAGGTTTCTTGTTTGTGAAATAATTATAATGTACTTTATCTTTAGCTGGGTCATTTTGGTCCGTGTCTGGGATTGGGTGACCTAAACTGAACCTTTAGGTGTAGATGACCACTCATCCATCCATCCATCCATCTTCTCATCAATTCATTCATTCACCCACCCACCCTCCTTCACAGACCCATCTGCCCACCCATCTCTCCACCCACCCATCTACCCACCCATCTCTCCACCCACCCATCTCTCCACCCACTCATCTCTTCACCCACCCATCTCTCCACCCACTCCTCCACCCACCAAATCATCCATCCATCCATCCATCCATCCATCCATCCATCCATCCATCCATCCATCCATTCTCCCGTCCACCCACCCATCCACCCACCCATCTGTTCTTACCACCATCCATCTCTTCAGCATTTACCTGCTCAACAGCTCACCCATGCGTTCATCAGTCCATCTTCTGAACCTTCAGCCTGTCCATTCTTGTACCCATCCACCCACTCATGAGTCATTAGCCACCCAGCACCTCGCCTGTTCTCTATCAGGTACTGCTGGTGGCTGGGAATAAGTACTTGGGGCTTTTCTTCTGGGACATAACAGAGGCAGGCAGCGGGTCATAATTAAAGCCAACCCCTTGACACAAGGCAAGGTGGCAGGGTAGAGTGGTCAGCATCCTTCTGGTATCTCTGGGTTAGAGCCCACAGCAAGGACGTCTACAGAAGCATCCCATAGATGGGAACGTCAGCAGCCTGCACCTCCGTGGAAACGAACTGTGGGCCACGTGCCCAGATGTGAACAGAAAACAGACCACCCGAAGGAAAGACCAGGCAGCAAGAATCAGAATCATCTTTGCCTTTGTGTTTCCTTTCCTTGGTTCTAATTTTTATGACGCTCTGAGCTGATGACCGTGGAAGCTGAGACCCTGGTGACAAGCGGAGGAGGAGAGGGCAGCCAGAGGGCAGCCGTGGGCAGCGGGGGTGGGGGGACAGGGTGCCCGTTGAGTAGGCTCTGAGGTAGCTTAGCACATTTTCCAGAGGCTGACAGTGGGGCGGGGGCTGCAGACCAAAAGGCAGGGCTGTTCACTGCCTACTTTACACCCCATTAAGTCCCAACTCATAATAATTTATCAGCAGCAGGCTGGGGTGTACTCATTCATTATTTATAGAGAAAGTGTTTGCTAAGCAAATCAGCAGTTCAAACAAGATCCTGGGGGGTAGGTTTAACCCGCTCAACTGGAGGGTGTAGGGGCCACCAAAGTGTAAGGTCCTGGCCCTGGCTGGTGTTGCTCAGTGGTTACAGCATCAGCCTGTACACTGGAGGGTCTTGGGTTTGATTCCCAGTCAAGGGCACATACCTGGGTTGCAGGTTCGATCCGCGGCCCCAGCTGTGGCATGTGCAGGAGGCAGCCAGTCGACGTATGTCTCTCACATCGATGTTTCTCTCTGTCTCTGTTTCTCTCCCCTGTTTCCACTCTCTCTAAAAATCAGTGGGGAAAATATCCTTGGGTGAGTATTAAAATATGAAAAGAAAGTGTGAGGTCTCTTGACTGTCAGAGATGAGTAACTGTAATAATACGTGTGGATAGTTATTGAGTCTTACTGTGTGCTAGGCACTGTAATGAGCATGTTATCAAAGTTCACAGCCACCCTGAGAGGTGAATATAATTATTTGTCCCCATTTTACAGATCAGGCTCTGTCTTTTGCTCTAACAAAAATACTATAGACTGGGTGGCTTATACATAGCAGACATTTATTTCTCGGGGTTCTGGAGGCTGGGAAGTCCAAGATCAAGGGGCAAAAGGGGAAGGATCACCACGTGCTGGCTCCAGGGTCTGGGTTAAACCCTGAACCTCCATTTCCTCGATGTACCATGAGGCCGCCTGTACCCACCCACCCGCAGTGAATGAAACGATGTGGTTGCTTCCACCCTGGTGGAGAGGACGTGTAGGACTGATGTGAGGTCAGGACCCTGGTTCTGAGCTGTGCAGAATGAATCATCTGGCTGGTCCTAACTTTCCATATATACATCCCAGCCCCAGGCCTGGGCACCCCCTCCCACCAACCCCCCAGAGCATCCCCGTGGACGTCAAGATGGCTGGGCCTTTGCTTGTCAAGATCTCTGCATCTTTGCCCTTGAAGCTTTGTAGATAGAAGCTAGAGTGCCTATGGGATTTAAGGAGGCCTGCGAGGGCAAGATTTACCAGAAAAACATTGAGAAGGAATTCTCTCGGTGCCCTGGAGTTAATAGCTTAAGGGGGAAAAAGAACCCCAAGTGAACTCGAGTGATGATTTTTGTCCATCTCTGAGAAATTGGCACAAACTTACGTGTTGTACCTGCACCTTCTAAATTGAGTTTTGGGGAAGAACAGGACTTTCCAGTGGAACAGATTTCCAAAGTAAGGCTTGGCGACTAATGGAAATATTCGTAATAGGATTACATGGAGTTCTCATCTTTCCCAAGAAGATGCAACATAGTCACATGACAACCTTCCGGGGCACAGAACTTGTGTTTTTAATCTCTTGGGACATTTATTATCTGTTTTTAAATGATTGAGAGGCGAGGTCAATCCCCGGGGTGACCTGCTTTCTATCTGCGAGAAGCAGAAGGAAGCTATTAACAAAAACATGAAATTGAATCTCACCGAGCCCGGGTTCCTTCACCTCTGGTTCTTTACAACCACCGTGCTGCCCGGTTACGTAAAAATGGGGGTGTCTGTGGGCGATCGGAAAAGCCACACTTCCTTCAGTACCGCGGAAAACGCAGCTGCCGCCTCAGAGGTCCTGGTTCCCCCGGTGATGCTCACTGTAAGCCTGACCCGACACAGAATAGCTGATTTTTGTTTATTGTGCTATTGGCCCTTTCTCTCTCCATTCTCTTCTTATGACCCCAATGACTTTGTACTGTGAGGTCCACCAGTTAGCCATAGTAGCCAGTATTTATCGAGTACTTCCTATGTTGTGGACACTAACCTTTTTACATGTTCTGTTAGGATAGCAGAGGCCGTGCCGCAGTGACAGACAACCCTAAAGTCTCTGGGGCTCACTCGGAGTTTGTTTCTCTCAGAAAGTTTGCCATAGGTTGGGCCGCGCTCCAGGGCCGCTCTCTTCCATGCAGTTACTCAGGGATCCAGGATTTCCCAATCCCATGGCTCCGTCTTCTCATCATGTGGCCTTCTGGTCACAGAGGCACAAAACAAGAGAGACAGCAGAGTCAGCGAAGGGCTTCTCAGTGCCCCAACCGGAAAAAGTGGCAGAGGACCCTTTTCATTGGCCAGAACCAGCCACGTGTTGCTGCGTCGCTGCGGAGAGACAGGGAAGGGAAGTGTCCTGTGGGCCTGGGAGGGGGCGCTATGGAGCAGAATTTGGTGAACACCTATTGCCTCTTTCGCACGAGAATTTTCAAATTTAATCCCCTCGCACCTGGGAGGTAGGCTCTGGTGTGTCCGCCTGCTTTTATTTTGAGCGTCTTGCCCAAAGGCTCATAGCTGAAGAGTATGAGGCCGGCTTTGGACCCCAGGACTGTCCAGCTCCAGGTCCCGAGCCCTTCCCGGGGCCCATCTCCTGGGGTGATGAAACAGCAGTTCAAGTTCACTTCCCTCCCAGTGCTCCCCTCGCACCCCGTTCCTCTCCCATCCAGCCTGCCTTCGCCCCCTAGGTGTTCTCTCTTGACCTACGAAGTTTCGCGTGCAGAGGACACCGTGTTCTTTGCTGCCGGGCCAGCCGAGGCATGAGCTATAGAAATGGGCAGATTCCTTCCCTGGCGGCGAGGCTGTGAAATTGGGGTTTTCCTACTTCCCAGACCAGCGCCCCCGTCTGCCAGTGCAACAGGAAGGCGTGAGGGGGCCTTTTGTGAACTTCCAGGTCTATTTTCTTTTTTAAACACCTCTGTTGATAGGTACAGATACAGATATGCCAGGGCCAGGGCGCTTCCACGCTCAGTGCGTTCCCAGCATCCCCTGGGAAGGCAGGACTCCCCCTCCGCCCCTTTTCCCTCCTGCCCTTTCCCTCCCGACGTTGTCGTCTCCATTCACTTTCTTGGGCCGTGGGTCCCATGGGAGGAAAGGACACAGCCACTTGGGGTTATGTGCACCGCCGATCTGTCTGCCTCTTCTCTTACCAGCCACACAGTTACTTTAAAAAGTCAATAGTAAGCTGTCCCTCTCAATAGCGATTGACCTTGTCCAGGGAGAGGGTTGCTTTTGAGCAACACGGGTCACTTGCCGTGTGCCCAGAACCTGCTAGACCCCGTGAACTCGCTTCCTGCCCTCAGAGGGGCACCCGAGAGCCTCTGGGCAAGTCCGCGCTGCTCGGGCAGGGACTCGGTGCAGACTGCACCTGCCCATTTCAGCCCACCGCCCGTTCAGTATTTGCCAAACTGTCTGTAGCGTAAACATGTGGGTCTGGTTTCATTTCAGTCTGACTCAGAGGTGCTGTTTTTCCTCTCTTTTTTCTCATTTTGCAAAAGTAAGAGGTGTTTATGGGAGAAAAATTAGAAAAGAGAGATAAGCAGCGAGGGAAAAAAACACCTGCAAAGCTCCTAATCCCACTACCCAGAGATCGTTCCACTAACACCCTGAGCCCATCCTCTCTGTGGATTTTTAATGCATATAAATTAGGTGGTATGTATATATTTTTAAAGACAGTAATTCAGTTTGCTGTTGAGCTTTTATTTAAAAAAATGTGGTTCTGGTCAGGGAGCAACAAGAATTGATGGGTTTCAATATCCAGCCCCAGAGGGCAGGGCCTGTGGTCTGCTTGGTTTTTTGATGGCACGTATGTCTGAAGTAGGGAAACGTCTGGAAGGTTCCTCGCTACCGTGCAGTTTGGTGCGCTAACCCGTCGGGGGAAGACCGGCCTTGTCACAAACGCAGCTCTTCCAGCTGCAGTGGACAGTGGGAAGAAGGAAGGTGCGAGGAGTCGCCATTCCTCCATCCATCCATTCTCTCATCGCAGGGACATCGCCTGAGCCCCTGCCTGGGCCTGGCCAGCTGTGTGCTGCCCGCCGGACTTGCAGACCCTCTCGGGTGACCCGGCCCTCTCCAGCCTGCCCTGCTTCCCTCTGGGCGACACCTCCCCTCGCCAACGGCTGCTTGTGCCCTTGGGACACTCCCTCCCTTGCAAAGCCCAGACCAGCGAGGGCAGAATGTCACCAGATGCCCAGATGCATGGGTCACAGTCAGTGGCAGGAGTGCCCCCTACTGAAAAGAACCCCCATCTCAGCCCATAAAGTGCCCAGAGCAGCCAACCCTAGGTCTCTGCACTTGGAAAGAAGAATCCAGTAAGACCAAGAGTCTAAGCTCCCCTCCCCCCCACACTTCTCAGAGCTTTGCAGCGACATCAAAAGCTGGAGGAGGGCAGGGGGGTGCCTTAGCCTCGCTCTCCGGGGCGGCTGGCTCCTGCTTCGCATATTCCTATGCCTGGTGGGCTGCTGTCGTCTTTCTCCTCCGCCTGGGACAGGAGCCTTCCCCCACCAGCCCCTTTCCTTGATGGAGCTCTATAACTCTTCATTTGCTGGACGCACGTCGGGTTAAGCAGGTGGCAGACAGCTGGCACTTCTCCCTGGCTTCCTGGCACTTCCTATTTGTATAGGAAGCTAACCTGGCACTTTTCATTACAGAGCCCCAGAGGCCCGAGGTTTACTATCTTCCGTGTTAGATTCATGAACGACTGGGAAGTTCGAGGTGGCCTGCGGCTGGGATGTGGGTTCGAAAGGCAGCCTTATTCGAGCTGCCTGGGGCCAGGGCTGGGAGAGATGGTGGCCTGTAGACGAGATAAGACGTTTCCAGTCCTTGTTCCTCTTCTTGGAAAAATGAACTTTGTTGCAGAGAGAGATACTGGGACGGAAGGAGGGTGTGTGTGTATGTGCGTTCATGTGCATGCATGTGTGTGCATATGTGTGCATGTGTGTGCATATGTGTGTATATATGTGTGCCTCTGTGTGCATGCACATGGCCCCTGCTCCAGAAGTTAGAGAGCTGCTAAATATACCCTTGAGTCACTAGAACACCTTCTCCTGACCTCCAGCCGGACCCTGTACCGAGGCCGGCAGGCCTCATTAATCTTCCTCGCCATAGGTGTTGATCGTAGCAACATTACAGTTTCCATTTACGGAGGGCCTGTGACCTGCCTGGGTCTCAGAGAAAGTTAAGAAGCAGCGACGGGTGTTCAGAGCCTAAGCTCTGGAGCCAGGCTGCCTGGGTTCGAATACCAGCTCAGCGCCACTGCTCTGAGCCCCGGTTTCTTTATCTGTAAAATGGGGGCGATCCCAGACTTCATTCAGTCTAAGATGCCATCGGTTAGATGACGCACCATTTATTTTATGTATAAACTCAGTGTGAGTCTTGGGTGTCTGGCTTCTTCTGTTCAACATGTTTATGAACTTCGTTCACGTTTTTTCGCATTAGCAGTGGTTTATTATACAGTATGAATATAGTATTTTTTTGTTATATGGATAGATCAGAATTTATCAGTTTTTCAGCTGATGAACATGTGCGTTGGTTCCAGTTTGGGGCTATCTCGAATAGGTTGCTGTTAACATTCTGGAACGTTCTAGCGCATTCTAGTACATGTCTGTGGGTGAATATGAGTAGCGTGCTTGTTGGGTGTGTGCTTAGTTAGGGGAGAAACTGCCAGCCGTGGGTTGTTTGAATATTTCACATAGTAGATGCGCCAAGCTGCGGGTGTCCCATTGTACCCTGCCGGTCAACGTTAGCTTGTCCCGTGGCTCCAGGCGCCATAGGGCAGCGAGAGAAGCAAAGACTTTCGCGGTTGCTGCTGGAAAGGAGGGTGTCCGCAGGGAATGGAAATGGGGATTTGAAGCCTGCGACCGGTGCGTGCTTTCCCTGGGCAGGAGGGCCTGGGAGCCTGGAGCCCGTTGCGATCGCTGGCTCTGCCATCCGCGGTGGGGACGGTATTTTCTTGGCTCTGGCCTGTAATGAGTGTAGGTGGCTGTTCAGGAACGAAGTATCCCGGGGAGGGAACCCGCCCACGGTCCCCCTGCCATTGGGACATTGAAATGCCAATGTGGTTAATTGGCCGAGCAGCCCACCCCGCCTGCAGCTCTCCCCTCCAGCAGCCACAGCAAACACTCTGCCTGCGTCACCCGCGCCACCAGCGAGGGACAGCCTTGAGTCATCAGGGCAACCGGGACAGGTGAATCAGATTCCCTGTGAGTCAGCGACCCTGGGAATCTCACCTCAAGCAGCTAAGGAAGCGAGTCTTAGAGACCATGGGCTAGCATTTTGGGCGGGCAACCGGATGGACAGATAATAGCTGTGATATGTGTATAAATATATAATTCATATACATTTGCACAAGTGCGTGTTGATCTCTTACTGCCTCTCCTAGTAGCCAGCATTTCCTAAGAGATGCCTACACCTTACATACCCGATTTCATGTAATTCTCTTAAGAACCTTAGAAAGCAGGAACTATTGACTGCATTTTACTAACAACAGAACAGAGGCTCAGAGAGGGGTTAGCTCACCCGCCCGGGGCCACGCCGCCTGTAGCTGACAAGCCACATCCTAACCCATGCAGTCCAGCTCTAGGCCTCTGCTCTCCTAACCACTGCGCCACACTGCCCACCAGGTGCCAGGCATGGCACCGAGCTCCGTTTCTCACTCTGTCGCCCGGCTGACTCTGCGAGGTAGGTGTCATTAGTTCCCTTTAATAGCTGAGGAAACCGAGGGCCAGAGAGGTTAAGGAACCCACACAGAGACACACAGGAAGGGCGAGAGCTGGGATCCGGACCGAAACCCTCCGATCCCAGGGCTCTGACTTCAACCACACGCTCTCAGCTGAGGCTGGCACACGGCAAGGGCTCAGTAAATACGAAAGGAAAGAACAGCATGACTGTGGTATCCAGCAGCAACGTCATAAATGAATTAAAAATGCAAGCCCTTATTTTTATTTTTGTTAATCTTCACCCAAGGAAATTTTTTCTGTTGATTTTTTAGAGAGCAGGAAGGGGGGGAGGGGGGGAGAGAGAGAGAGAGAGAGAGAGAGAAACTTAGATGTGAGAGATGTCGATTGGTTGCCTCCCAAACATGCCCCAACGAGGGCTGAGCCTGCAACCGAGGTATGTGCCCTTGACCAGAATCCAACCCGGGACCATGCAACAGGCCGGTGCTCTAACCACTGAGCAAACCAGCTGGGGCAAGCCCTTATTTTGAAGTAGATGGAAAATGAACTTTCCCAATGTCATTTCAGCTTCTTTCAGCTAACATTGGATACTCCGAGCCGCACATGGTACCAGGGGCTGGGGATGCTCTGGTGAATCTAGAACTCATTCGTTAATTCATTCATTCACGCACTCGCTTGCTCACTCAGTGACTGTTTACTGAGTGCCTGGTGTGTGTGGCCAGGAACTGGGCTCACTTCCCGGGGAGGGAGGGAGAGAGGGAGGGAGGGAGGGAGGGAGGGAGGGAGGGAAGGACAGGTGAGCAGGCCAGCAGCTAAATGAGAAGGTGTTCCTGTCATGCAGAGTGCCCCTTTTCATCTCGTCACTCATCTTAAACCACTGGTCCTGGAAATGAACTCAATGAGGCTGAAAATAGTTTGAAAAGCCCTCTCTCTAGACAGGCATCTGGTTTGGGGGGAGTGTTATTGGTGTTTACACGCTTCTGTGTGAAGACTCGAATGCATCATTTGCTGACGGTAATTAGTATCCATCAGCTACCGCTTTGCTGGTCTTTCATCACTGTCCCCACACACCACGGCTCCCGGTGAGTGGGAGCAGCTGGGACGAGTGGCCGGCAGAGTGCTGTCTGAGTGGTGCCTGAGGACCCCATATATTGGTTCACGCACAGCTTTCCGTCCTGAGACCCTGGGATAGATGGGACGTGGCAGGACTCTGCAGGTGTCCTTGGATGCTGGGGTGGGGGGTGGGGTACCCAGAAGAACTTGCTTCCAGACCCGCATCCCAGAACCAGATCTGAGATCACTTTCCAGGTTTATAATCTCACAGGATTAACAGGGGCATGTCCATGAGTTCACCCTATTACGTGTCACTTCTAATAACTGTGTGGGTCGCCTTTGTCGTAACAACTGCCAATAATATCTCTTGTCCTTTTGCTTTCCAGCCTCTGTAAGGGACGGACCCTCTATTCGGTGGTGCGGGATGCCAAGATTGTCTTGGACGTCAATAAAACCAGGCAGATCGCCCAGGAAATCGTGAAGGTACCATGGGGCCTGGGGCCCCCTCCCTGAACCTCAGCAAGACTGTGCCCCCTCTTGAGACTCATGTCTGGCTTCAGATCAATAGTCCGGGCTTAAAAGAAAACAGACTAGACTTGACTTGAAAAATATCAGGCCATGTGTATGTGAGAATTTTGCTGAGATACAACCATTAGGGATGGTCTATCAGTGTTTGGTTTCTATCTAGTGCCTCATCATCATGATAATTGGACATGTGCAGGGACCAGAGAGGGGAACATTCTCGTTGTTAGGATCCTTTACCCCTCAAATCCTTGAATTCCCAGGTGTGTTACCCATCTCTCTCTCTAGCTGCTGGGGAAACATCAAATTGTTGGGTGTCATTTGGGATTAAAATCAGCAGGAACATCCTGTATTTTCTGGCAGGTGCCTCATTAGTCAGTTGTATGTGGTCTTTTTATTTACATTGAAAATGTCAGGACTGAGGTGTGAGAAGCAATAAAAAATGTAACTTCTCATAAAGGCAAACAAAAATCCAGACATCCACCCTCAGCTAGACCTCCGATAGGATCTTTTCCAAGCTCTTGATGATCGTGTCCTGGTGCATCTCTTTAGGAACGTGGTACCTTGGGCAGGGGCATGGGTTGAGTAGACATAAGGAGCAGGTCTCCTGCGAAGGAGTTTTTTTTCAAAGAGGAAGTGGGAGAAGACAGTTCATGGAATTCCTTTCTCTGGGGACCTCATCTCAGGCCTGTCCCCACCCTTTCCCTTCCTGAGAGATCTTCGTTTCTAACTTAGGAAGCAGAGGAGCTAGGTGGGATGGTTGTGCAGTGGTCTGAGGGTGGTGGCAGATTTATGTCCTGGGGACCCTGCCTGTTCCCCGCGTGCAGGCCTTTTCCCACCCCACCTGTACACTGTTGCATTTGGGCCCCGGCTCTACAACGGTCAGTGTGGTCCCATGGGAAAGCGAGACGTGTGAACCAAGAAGCCAAGCCAGGATGGCAGCGAGCGCTCAGGTTCTCCCTGACAACCCCCTGCCTCCTGGTTCCTTGCAGGGCATGGGCTACCTCCACGCCAAGGGAATCCTGCACAAGGACCTCAAGTCCAAGAACGTCTTCTACGACAACGGCAAAGTGGTGATCACAGACTTTGGGCTCTTCAGCATTTCGGGGGTGTTGCAGGCTGGCAGGTGAGAGGTGGTGGAAGGGCTCAGAGGCGTTCTTGATAGATGGCTATCGGGGATGGGGGAGTCATCCCAAATGGCCTTAGAGACCTAGACGTGGTGTTGGCCTTGAGGTCACCTCGCTGAGCAGCTCAGCAGCTGGGTGAGGATGCATTGCCCAAGCCCAGGTCATGCCCAGAGGCTCCGGGGGCCTGACTTGCAAATGGCACCTTCAAATCCTGCAAAGCCCCTGCCCTTGAGTTTCACTGGAGGACCCTTCCCTTACCCCAAGCACTCACCCAGAAGTGAGAATCACCCAGCAGCCTTACTCAAAGTTTTCTTATGAATCCATTCATTTTAGTGGGCCAAGAGTGTCGTTAAGAGCAAGGGGTTTAAAGTCAGACCCACCTGGGGCACAGCTTGCCTCAGTCACTTATTAACTGCGGCTTCACTCAAGTCTCGGAACTTTTCTGAGCTTCGGTTTCCTTGTGGACAAGAGAAGTGATGGATGGGGCTGCGCCGGCCTCCAGGGTCCGTCTGAGGATAAAATCCCGCAGCGCATCCAGCGCAGCGCCCGGGGCGCAGGAAACTCCACAAATAGTAGCTGCTGCTGAGTTGTAATTAGTATTAATTTGCATACACCTCCTCAATAGCGCACCGGAGAATCATTAACCGCCGTTAAGTAATTAACTCTCAGGCGCCTCTCGCCCTGGAGCGAGTTGACCAAGTGAAAAACAGCTTGATGCCAAATAAACAACCCATAAATCAGAAGGCCCGCCCCTTTGCGACTTTTAACTTGGAATGTGTGTGTGCGCGTACAGGCGTGCACACTCACACTCACACACACACACACACACACACACACACACACACACACACGTGCGCTCCCTTCAAACCCTGCGTGTCTTTTCTATCACGCCCCGTGTAACGAAGGGCAGCCTCACGGCTTCTCTCCTACTTCAGTTTCAGCTGCTTTGAGGGTAACTGATCTCTGCGCTACACCCCAAAGTGAATTCGAATTTTGTCCACGCCCCGTCATACCTTGAGTCTAAGTCCCCCCGTCGGAAATTGGGTGAAACCTGCTCTGGCGATTTCTGTGTGACGCAGAAACGCACAGCAGCTTACATTTCTTTGTCAGAGTTTACTCCGCTGCCCCAAATTCACCGCAGCCTCCAAACCCATCTACAGCATCTAAGATTAGAAAATAGGCAGAAAATGATCCAATAGATCCCTAAGTAGATCGGTGGAGAAAGACCTCGAGTCAGAACCCAGAAGCCGGGAGGGCTGGGCCCGGCAGGGTTCTTTCTTCCCTCGGTCTCCCCAGCAGCGCTTATTTCAAGGTTTGCTGCCTGGGGACCGGCACACTCCCCGTTGCCGTCGCCACAGCTCCTCTTTCTTGGATGACAGTCTTACTTTGGGCTCTTCTCTCAACTTTATTTCCGAGTCCTCAAGATTAAAAAATATATATATCCACAGGTAATAATTACGCCCACTAACTGTGCGGCCCTGGCAGCTGACACAGCGCTGCAACATGTGTGAAAGTTATGTACCCATTTTGCAGGTGGGAAAATAGAGACTCGGGCCTGCTCAAGGCCACAGAGCTAGTAAGCGGCAGATGGGTCCTTCAAGCCCTGTAGGTGTCCCCACTGGCCTGCCGACTCCAGGGCTTGCTGATGGATTCGAGACCTATATTTTTTTAGCAGACAATGTGGGCGAGTTCTATCCAATCTGCTGTGTAGGGCACAGGAGCAAGTCCCATGCCACTAATGGTGAAAAACTAAAATTTGGGCCATTATGTTTAAATCTGAACAGTGATTCTCAACCCAGGCTCTCCCACCCCCCAGGGACATTTGTGATGTCTGGAGACATTTTTAGTCGTCACAACAGGGGAGAGGAGGTGTTACTGGCATCTGGTGGGCAGAGGCCAGGGATGCTGCTAAACACCCTACAATGCGCAGAACAGCCCCGGCCCAAAGAATGATCCAGACCAAAGCCACAGCTCCATACTCCTGGAGCCTCCCTCCTTGGGATCTCCCCTCCCCCAGCGCGGTCAGCAAGATGACTTCAGGGAAAACATGAACAAACCTTTCCCATATTAATTTTAATGTGTAATTAAAAAGCGCTCGTTTCCACTTAAGGTCATGTTAAAAAGTAACCTATTAAAATATACGAGTGAAAAACCCCATTTGTAGTAAATAATAGTCTAGAGGGCCATTTTATCTAGAGTAAGCTCCCTCTTAACTTGGACACCTTCCCTTTTTATTTTTATTTTATTTTTTTTGTATGATGCTATGACCCTCTGCACTTTTCCTGTTTAATTCATCTGTCACCGCCTTCCCCTACCAGACGCCAGGCTCCGGGAGGGCCTGGTCCCTGCTGGCCTAGTTCACGGCCGCGCTCCTGGCGCGAGAACAGAGCCTGGGTGTCGTCGTAGGTGCCCCGTAAATACAGCCGATCCTCATCGGTCACAGATTCCATCTTTGTGAATTCGCCCACTCAGATTCCTTGGTAACCCCCGCGTCAGAGTTCACGACGCCTTCGCAGTCACTCACGGGCGTGCACAGGGTGGGGAAACGTGGGCCGCCTGACGCCCATGTTCCCAGCTGAGGCTGAACAAGGGGCCGCTCATCCCTCCTGTGACCAGGGGATGGAGACGGGGGTGGGGGTGCCGCGCCAGGCAGGGCAAGAAGCCCCAGCGCTGGGGCCAGCTGGCACCTGGTGGTGGGGCAGCCTCGGACAAGACACTCACACTTCTGAGCCTCACCTTCTCGTGCAAAGTAAAGAAGACAGAACGGACTAGGATGAGTTGTGCTGGGGGTTTCCGATGATGTGAGAGGCGTGTGCACGCTCACACGGGTGTCCCTCGGGAGCAACGCTTCTGTACAGGGCAGGGCTACCAGGAGTGAGGGGCATCGGCTGTATGTATGGGAGGGGCTGCCTCAGAGGCGAAGGGACCCCGGGATGATGTGGGCGTTGCGTGTCTCTCTCCAGACCAGCCTTCCCTGCACCTCCCCCTGGGTCTCGGCCTCAAGGACAAGATGCGAGAAAGCCAGCAGAGATGGTCCGGGGACTCGGGGTCAGTGCTGGGGGGCTGATCCACCCCGGGGGCTGTGACCCGGGACTCATGCTGTGCTTCGCTTCAGGCGAGAGGACAAGCTACGCATCCAGAATGGCTGGCTGTGCCACCTGGCGCCGGAGATCATCCGCCAGCTGTCCCCCGACACAGAAGAGGACAAGCTCCCCTTCTCCAAGTACTCGGATGTCTTTGCCCTTGGGTAGGTGGCCCACCCTGGCCTTCGAGAGCCCCAGCCCTGGCAGAGGCGCACTTCCCAGCGTCCCTTCAGTGCTTTTGGAAGGGACCGGGCACCTGTCTGTGGGGGCAAAGGTGGCTGGATTTCTGAGTGACACTGCGGGGATCTGACTGCAGAAGAAAGGGTGACCCTAGCAAATCTTCGTGCCTGGTTTCTAACTGGTTATGGGGCATGGCAAGCTACCTGACTCATTCATTCATTCATTCTCTTATGCATTCATTCATGCACTTATTCATTCATTCATTCATTCATTCATGCAGTAGCTATTTACTGGACGCCTACTATTAACAAATTATCTAAAACTTAGCGGCGTAAAACAACATTTATTATCTCAAATTCCTGTGATCAGGAATTGGGGAGGGTCTTAGCTGAGTGGTGGGAGCTGGCTCACCATTCTCAGGAGTTGCAGTCAGGATGTTGGCCGGGGCTGCAGTTTACTGAAGGCTCGATGGGCTGAGGATCTCCTTCCAAAGCGGCCCCCACACGTGGCTGTTGGCACATTGGGATTCTCAGTGTCTGTTACTTGGACCCCATTAGAGACTGTCATTATCCATGATTCGTTTATGCCCCAGTGTTTATCTAGTTAGATACTGTTATCTGAAACCAAATTGCAGTAATTAAGTTGGTATATTTTCATATAAATTTAGCAAAAGAAAGAAGAATGTAATTAACTAAATGTACCAAAAGTTTTAATGAGGCGTTTATTCCTGACACCGTTGAAATGATTTTTGTGTCCCTAATTATCCCTTACAGTGGTTTCCTAGAATTGTGTCAGGTCAGAGGTTATAGCCACACGCTATTAAACTACTCAGCTTCTAGGTTTTGATTCAGGTTAACTGAGGCACCAGAGGAGGTACCTTGGGATAAGCCTGACTTCTAAGACATCAAGGACGTGTTCAGTACATCCCAGGTAGAAACACACCAACCCTGTGAGGAAAGAAGTAGGGAACAGACCGATCAGCCAGCAGCCTGGCGGGGTGGGTGGGTGGGTGCCGGTGAGGGGATACGAGTGACATATCACACCAACACCCTTCAACGACATCTGCCTACAGAACAATCTGGTATGAACTCCACGCCAGGGAGTGGCCTTTCAAGACCCAACCAGCAGAAGCAATAATCTGGCAAATGGGCACAGGCATGAAACCCAACCTCAGCCAGATCGGCATGGGAAAAGAAATCTCGGTAAGTCCGGGATAGTGCCAGGTCCAGGGGACGAGGGGAGCAGTAGACACTGTCCCAGGCCTTTTTTCCCTCTATGTGTTAAGGTCTCAAGTGCTTTCCCAAAGGGTAATGGAACAAGCACGCCCACAGCCTTGTCTTGTAAGGATTTGGAGCTTTGAAGGCAAAAGCTCGGAACTATGCCTGCAATTCAGGTTCCTACCATCAGTGGACGCAGTAGCACTCGGCCAGGTGTTTCCCAGCCATGGACTGCTGCTGAGTCAAGTAGAACCATTCATTAAAATATCACTGGTATTAACAATTGCAATTTTATTTGCATCTACATAAAAAAATTAAGGCCTTATCCAACTCAGAACAAGATATACGGAAACAGAGAAGCCCGAGTATAAATTAATAAACATCCTCTAAAACATAACACAAAGAGTCCCCTGTTTTGATCAGAGACAGATGAGTCAGGGAGTAATTGTCTAGAATATTCCTGCCTGTGAGTTTCCTTTCTTAGGTGAGAAGATTACTAAAAGTCATTTTCCCTTCTATGACTTTGAAGAGCACTTATGGTATTGGGATGTGGAGAGAGGCCTCAGAATTCCCTTTTCTCCCTCCCTGTTAAGAAATATGCTCAGAAACTTCTTGAGAAGCATTTTATTGATCTCAGTGTATCCCAGGCCTTCTAGAATAGGGCTTACCTAGTCTGCTATATGGCCTAGAAAGCGGATGAGTAGAAGGATGGATGGATGGATGGATGGATAGACGATGGATGAAAAATGCATGAATTTAGACGGATAGAATTTAGATCCATAATGGATGGATGAATGACAGGTGGTTGGATGGGTGGGTGGGTAGATGATAAATGCATGAATTTAGACGGATAGAATTTAGATCCATAATGGATGGATGAATGATGGGTGGTTGGATGGTTGGATGTGTGGGTGGGTGGATGATAAATGCATGAATTTAGATGGATAAATGGGTATATGAAGGATGGAAGGAAGGAAGGAAGGAGGGAAGGAAGGAAGGAAGGAAGGAAGGAAGGAAGGAAGGAAGGAAGGAAGGAAGGAAGGAAGGAAGCCAGCTGTCCGCTCCCTTCTCGGCTTGACAAGCCAGGCCGGCTAAGTCACAGGCTCGGCTTCTCCCAGCCCACGTGGGGTGTGGGTCTGCGCCAGGGGGGTGACTGCCTGCCAGGCTGCCCATCCTTCAGATCAAAAGGAGACCATGAGCCTCACTGAGGATTAGACCTAGGAACATTCTGGAATCCCACATTCCACCTTGGAGCTTTCCTAGGGGCAGACCCAGCAGGCAGGCATGTTATTCTACCAGTGAGGGAAGCAAAGCACATGATGTGTGGGGGGGCCTGTCCTGCCTGAGAATGGATAATATAATAATATAATAAATATAATATAATATTACATATTGTCATGGTTAATAATTAGAACATGCTAGTTTCCTGTGCATTGTCATATCCGTGTGATGATGGATGGATGGATGGATGGATGGATGGATGGATGGATGGATGGATGGATGTTGGAGAACTGTGGAAGTGGGACTAATGAGTAGACAAATGGACAGATCCAATGAGGTTCTAAGGAGTAATCACGACATCACCATTTATGTTCAGTCACCACCTATTGTTTCTTTTAGGACATTCTTCTCTTCTGCTGGGCCTTTGAGCAAGAGGAGAGACCTACCTTCACCAAGCTCATGGACATGCTGGAGAAACTGCCAAAGCGAAACCGCCGCCTGTCTCACCCGGGCCATTTCTGGAAGTCTGCAGAGTAGGTTTCTCCCTCAGCCCCTGTCCCCGCCACCCAGGTCCTCTGGCCTTTGTCACCTTTTGCTCCCCTCCCCAACTCCTCCGCCAACCTTCTCCTTTCCACGCACCCACCTCCGTCCCCCAGCCACGACCCTTCCCTGCCAGGTTTCTGTCGGGATTCTGCTCTGGGATTTGGGCCCGAGCACCTGCCACGTGGCTACCTTGCTACCTCATTGCCTAATTCCCCCTGGTGAAGGCTGATGCCCACCGAGCGGAGCATCCCATGGTGAGGTGGTGCCCTGAACCCACCTAGCCCATATGTCAGGGGCTCCGTGCACCCCTCCACAAGGCCTAGCTTTCGGGAAATCTTCCCTCAAGCCAGCAGCCTGTCTCCATCGTGGCAGCTGTCAGCTTCCAGCGTTGTCTGTTGCACAAAAACAAGGGCAGGGAAGGTTACCAGCTACTCCCTACCGGGAGGCTCCGGGCCACTCCCCTCCCCCTTATTCCTGGCTGGGGCTCAGTGGCTCTGTCTGAGACTATACATGTGTCATCTCTCTGGGGACCTCCTCATGGAGTGGTCAGTGCTAGAGTCCTTCCCGAAGTGCCTGAGTCAGCAGGGGTTTGGGGGAGGGCTTGTTAAACTTGGCCCAGGATCTGAGTCCTGTCCAGGGCTTTGTAATTTGCAGAGGAGACCCACCAAGAGGCCTCAGCAGCAGCTGGCATGTCCCAAGGATGCGAACGGCCAACTCAAAACTCATCTCTGGGGTCTCAGGTTTGCCTCTCTAGCAGGCTGGTATCCCTGCACCACAGGGCCCCAACCTAGCCCACACACCAGGTGACCATCGTTAGTCCGGGGGCCACATGCTCCAGTGGAAAGAGTTCCAGGTTCGGATCTTGACCCTGCTGCCTCCTGGCTGTGCACCATTGGGCAAAACACTTAACCTCTCTGAGCCTCAGTTTTCTCATCTATTAAACGGGTACGAGGTACCTATCTTGCAGGCTATTCTCAGATTTAAATGAGATCAAGAATTGAGGCACTTGGCACAGAGCCTGGCACATAGCAGGACCTCAAAAAAGAGAGGCCCCTTCCACGTTTCCCTGTAGAGGATGGGAACAGCTCATCTCAAACCACCTGGCCCTCCGAGAGGATGCTAGTTTACAAAAGACGGCATTGTTGTGTCCGTGTGACATCTCGCCACTCTCTCCCCTCTCTCCCCTCTCTCCCCGCTCCAGGCTGTGACCTTTGGACAAAGGGATGGCCACAGCTCCCGAGCCACCTCTCCTTCCCTGCTCTGTCCTCTGCTAGCTCCGGAGGCCAGAGGCTCACCGTCAGAGGGGACAGACCCCGGCCGGCCTGGGAGCACTGCACGACTAAGCTCAGTGGCTTTCCTGTACCCCAGACCTGTGACCTTTTGCCCGGGAAGGGTTGGGGACCCCTGAGCTGGGACTTCATGGGACCAGCCAGGGAGACGCGGAGCTGCTGAGAAGGCGTGGGGCGGGTCAGAGAGGAGGGCTGCAAACCCAACGCGGAGGCCGGGCTGCGGGCGCCGGGCCGGGGCCACGGGAGCAGCTCGCGGGACCGGGCGCGGCACCTGTGCGCACAGTGTGTCTCCGAGCGCGACGCCGTCCCCTCTCTGTGCCCCTTGATGAGCAAGAGCGAGGCTGCCTCGGCTCCAGGGCGCAGCCTCGGCTGCTCTGGTCTCCGTGCGGTGGGTCCCAGCTGCGCTCTCAGGGAACACGGTTGGGGACGCGGAGCTGAGCGCCAACGAAGCCGAGGCTCGGGGGCCAAGACCTGGGCAGAGGGACTGAGCCGTCTCTGTAAACACCTGATCTCAGAGGCCCCACCCCAAGCCTGCGGTGGTTTGTGGCCCCTCCTCACACGGCTCCGAGGTGCAGCCAAACACCCTTGCATGTCTCTGAGCTCTGGGTCTCTCTGGGCTCAGGTTCCCCGACCTTCTACTCCTGTTCTGTGAGAGCATCGTCCCTGTGCCCCAACCCTGCCCCTGCCCTTTGGAAAGCACAGTGGCTCCCTAGCCAGGATGACGTCTGGGGCTCCTTCTAGCTCCCCTTCATCCGCGACACCCCCTGAAGCCTGGGCCCTGAGAACTGGGGCTCTGGGGAAGGGGGTTCAAGGACGTCCTTTCCCCTTCCCTCTGCTTTGGCACTTAAACCAGCTAAGGTTGTCGACCACAGTGACAGATGCGGGTTCCTGGGATGCGCGTGTGTTGGGCCCTGGGGCTACACACAGCATCCCGTTTGCAAAGGGTTTCCTCTCCCCTTCACCCTGAAAAAGTGCCGCTGGGACGGCGGGGAGAGAGGCTGTTTGCAGAGGTTCTGTCTGGTGCTGAGGCCCGGGGTGGCTTCCCCGTTAGAGGTCTGTTCTGTCTGCTCAGTGCCCCCGTGCTCTGTCTCCCGCCTCATGCCCACCTGGGCCAGTGGCCTTTCCCCTCCCCCTACCTTGGGGTCAAGAGTTCTTGCCACAGGAAGGGTGCTGGGGGCAGGCCATGTGTGCAGAGTGGGAGGGATGTCCCACATCTCGTAAGGGCAGGTCTTACATTCCCGAAGCCCTGGACACGGTTCATCTGATCTGGCATTAAAGGGGAGCCTGTCCCCCAGGCGGGCAGCAGGCGGCATGCCCAGGGGGGCCCACGGCCCGACTGAACTTCCTGGGCACTGCCCAGCTTGCGTTTCTCCGGGCTGCCACCTTATCCAGACGCCTCCCTTCCAGAGAGGGGAGTCCCACTTCAGACACCCTACCCGAGCTCAGACCCGACACCCAGCCAGGTGAGGGGAGGCGTCTCCCCCACCTTGGGGGCCAAGCCTCCTTCCAGGCCAGGAAAAGTGATGAGACTGGTCATGCTTCCCGAGACCCCAAGCGAGGGAACCCCGTGCCTCCCCGAGAACCTTCCCGATTCCCTGCCCAGCACTCCCACCTGTGCGAGCCCAGAGGCTGAGGCCCCCCGTGGGCTCTTCGTAAGTGGATGTACCTCTTGCGAGGACTGACTTCTGTAACTCGGTGGCTCTTGGCTCAACACTTGTGTGTCTTGGAGGCATTTTACACACGTTTGCACAAGGCCCAGCCTCTCCGGTGTTGCGAGGGGCAGCTCTTAGCAGCAGCTGCCACTGTGTCCAAACAGTCACAGGCTGACCAACCCCAGGCCGGAGCCTCCTGAGGCTCTGCCCAGTGGCCTGAAGGCCTGGAACCCGCCCACAACACCTGGGTCTGTGGACTGCAGTCTTTTTCACGGACATTTGTGCTGGGAAAAGAAACAAAGAAGGGAGAAGCAGGGGTGTCCAGCCACCCCGAAGCGGGAGTGCCCCGAAGCGTGGCCTGCTCCATCTCGCCTCTTGTTTTCATCGCTGGGGCACCCAGAGCCCTGGGCAGGGCCCAGCAGGGTCCCCAAAGGCTGCTTTACCCATCCAGTCACAAGAATCTGCTTGAGGTTGAGGACAGGGCCTGAGGGACCCAGGGAGGAACCCCAGCCTTCTCTGCACCCTTGAAACTTCTTTGCTTTACCCAACAGGATTCCTTGGATCCATCCCTGGGGCCCATATCAGCTGCTCTTTACTTTTCCCTCCTGGGCCACATCCTTGCTTTGTCCCCAGCTTCCTCTGTCTCGGAGCAGCCAGCCTGCACCGGGCATCCAGCCCTTCCCCCCCCCTCCTCCGGCAGCGCCACCCTGAATTGTTCAGAGGCGAGTGCTCACGGTCAGACGTTTCCATCCAGGAAGAACCAAGTCTCTGCTTTCCCTGCCGACCTCAACCTTTATTCCCTGGG
This sequence comes from Miniopterus natalensis, assembly GCF_054644295.1. Classification (NCBI taxonomy): domain Eukaryota; kingdom Metazoa; phylum Chordata; class Mammalia; order Chiroptera; family Miniopteridae; genus Miniopterus; species Miniopterus natalensis. The sequence continues at coordinate 21,731,333 of NC_142100.1, forward strand.
AAAGGGCTGGGAGGAGGTCCCTTTCATTAAGGGGGGGCAGTATTTAGACTTTTACATCATGGTTGCCTGTGACTTCTGCTATAGAACTCACACAGCGAAGATCGTGTGTGTGTGTGTGTGCGCGCGTGTGCATGTATGTGCGCTCCCGTGTATACTTGTCCCATCACAGCTGTGCACAGGCCCCCAGCGCCCAACAGCAAGATGTTTCTGTCTGTGCCTTGCTTTCAGCAAACCCGGTCATACACAGGCTTCCCAGGGGGACCAGTCCACAGGGCGGAGACTCACCAAGAAGCCTTGACCTTGCCCTCTCTGAAGGTCATGTGGATTTGCACACTGAATTCCACCCAGCTCTTCCAGGCCACACGTGTTTCGCAAACCAGGGACTCCCTCGCAGAGGGAACACCCCCTTGGCCTTATGTGGGGATGTCCCCACATGTCACCATCCCCAGAGAGAAAGTGGAGACTCAAAATCTCCAACTAAGGCCATTTTGTCCCGGTTTCCCTAATGCCAATGTTTCCTGGTCAAAGGGAAACGTCTTATCTTGCCCTGGAGCCCCCTCCTCTCCCTTTCTCTCCACTCGTATCTTGGGTTCTTGGTCAATAGAAGCCCTGGATTGATCTTTGGGGACTAGACTCTTGTATTCAGGAAACCCGGTTCTGCCACCTTCCCACCTCCCATCCCACGTGCACGCTTCCTGTCCCCCCCCCCCCAAACCCAGACGCCCTCACCCGGTCCCCACCTGCGGCTTAGCATCTAAGGAGCAGGAAGGGAGTGGCAGACCCTTCGCCCCGGCCCAATCGCTGTCTGTCTTCTCCCAGCTCTGGAGGCTGGAAGGCCAAGATCAAGGCGTAGGCAGAATTGGTTTCTCCGACGGTCCCTTTCCTTGGCTTTCAGACAGTTGACTTCGTGCTGAATGCTGATGGGGCCCTTTCTCTGTGCACACACATCCCTGCTGGCTGGCTGTCTCTTCTTCCAAGGAAGCCAGTCATACGGGATCAGGAGCCCACCCTACTCAAGTTGGTTTTATCTTAACTAATTCCATCTGCAATGCCCTATTTCCAAATGATGTCACATTCTGAGGTCCTGGGGATTAGGACTTTATCATCTTTTTTTGGGAGGAGCTCAATTCAATCTCTGGCATCCTCTAAGGAGCTTTCTCTTGTGCCTTGATGGGTCATCTAGGTCTCATGGCAAACCCCCTTGGAGATTAGTCCTGAGCACTCCTTAACCATGAAGGGCAGACTATTGCCCTTGCTCTTCTCAAACCTGCCCCTGCCTGACACCTCCCTCGCTGGGGACCAACAGCCCTGGACGTCATGGGTGAGGGTGGGCGGCCCGTCTGAGGTGTGACCTTCACTTGGCCATAGAATGAATGAGCCTCTACCTAGGCGGATGCGGTTGGTGACACCACGTTTGTTTTTTATTTATGCTCTCGCTCAGTGGACAGGACTGGACCTCGGAGAGCTGTGTGCCTGCTGTGTTCTTTTTCAGTTTTGCCTGTAAAGTGAGGAGGCATTTGAGCAGGTGGACATTCTCCCCGGCCCCCAGCCCTCACCCCCACCCCAGCCCTCACCTGCACACACCCGTGAGGGGACTGAGAAGGAGTCTGGGCCCCGGAACATGGGAACCCAGTGTCTCAAAGGTTCTCTTTCTTCCTGACTTGCCCACACCATGCCACCGTGGTCCCTTACTCCTGATTCTTAACCCAGATTCCCAACTCCTGTCTCAAGGCCCTGCATTTCATGCCCATTCTCTAACCACCTGGGGCAGAGAGCTGGTGGGAGAGCTTCAGTCTCCCCGACTTATCCATGTGCTAGCATCTAGCATAGTGCCTGGGACATAATAGGTGCTCAGTAAATGTTTACAGGATGCAGAGAGAGAGGGTTGCTGGGTAAGAGTGAGGCCCTGGCCCTGGGGGGTCAGATGCCTTTCCCTGCAGCCAGAGGGGCTCCCCTGGCCGGGCTGGGCAGTCAGGGATTCCCACAGCCAGGCCCTGTGTTGTGGATCCCACATCACCCTGAGTAAATTTGCCAGGGTTAATGGATGTGACTCATAAAGAGACCCATTGGTCAGGTGACCCCAGGCATCTGGGCCTGGGAGGCAGAGTGATGATCCATCTCGAACAGCCGCTGTTCACTGAGCACTTACTATGTGCCAGGCCAGCTGAATCCCCACGCGGTACCATCATCCCATTTCACAGGCCAAGACACTATGGGCAACAGACGCAAAGCCGCCTATTCAGTGGCAGAGCCAAAATTGTAAATACGAGTCGTTGGACTCGCCCGTTCCCAGGAGCCCACCACCATTCTGAGCGGTTAATGTCCGGCTGCCCGTTGGGATGTCACAGCCCCAGCTTCTGATGTTCCCTGCAGCTTGTAACCGGGAAGGGGGGGGGGCAGGAAGCCACTGAAGGAGGCGCAGGGGAGGGTGGGGACCCTTGGGGGAGTCTGCGGGGAAGTTCCCACTCACACGCCCAGACTGACCGGCTGCCAGCGGCTGCCCGGTTTCCAGGAACTGCGAGGCTAGGTTGGCAGAGCTGCGCCTGGGCTCCTCCTGGGCATGTAACTGTGCGTCGGGGCATCCGAGTTGCCCCTTGAGATGGACACGAGTGGCCCTCTCTCATCTCATGTCACCCCTCCTTGCTCAGAAGAAGGAACTCATTTCCAGAGAGGGAAGGATCACCTTTTCCACGTTAGGTCCCTTCTTAGAGACAGAAGTGTGTTGAGAGCTAAGGTCTTGGAAACTTCCAGAAAGCCAGTCCTTTGAAGTCTTGGCTGTAGCTGGTTGACAATCTCCAAGGGCCCTGCAGAAGTTTATTTGCAGTAGGGAACTTGGAAAGGCAGAAAGGCAGACTTTGTCCTGAAGACCCTGTGTGTGATCCTTCGTATGGCCTGTGGCTTGGAGAGAGATCGTTTATCTTCCAGGGAACGCTTCCCTCAAGGCCCGAAGGCTCCCCCAGCCACGGGACAGCTGGGCTGGAAGGCCCAGGAACCTTAAGGGCGGAGGAGTAGGGAGGGCTGCTCTTGTGGTTTGTGAAAGTTCCTGTAGTTCAATCTAGACCTCTGTGTGAGGTCAGGGAATGTTCCCTATAGAGGGGAGGAAACGGAACCTGACTCCAGTTGCTTTTTGGGGGGTTTTCCTGGCATGGAAGGCTCACCCAGATAAAGATCCCTGGGGTCCTAGTGGACCACCAGCTAATAACTAGCTTGGTGGCTGAGAGTACTTTCCGTCCACTGTCTCTTCATTTCCTTTCTCCCCTAATTCTCTACCCCTGCCCCCATCTCCTGCCAGATAACATCTCCCCCCACCTCCCGGACCCTGAGCCGAGGAGAAAGTTACACAATAGAAGGGATGAAAAATAGCTGCCTTGTATTCAGCTTAAATTAGCTCAGAAGGACGGCTCCCTCCCTCCATTGAGCGCGCAGCGATTGTTTATGCCAACGTGCTATTTGCATCCTGCCTTCTTAGATTTGAAAGTCTAATGATTAAAAACAAATCTTAATTTTTCTTTTCCACCACTTAAAAAAAAACAAACACAACAAACCAACTTGGCTAGTTCTTTTAGTTTAAAAATACCCTGACCTCCAGCACGCGAGTGAGAATTTTGGAAAGACTGGTGCCAGAAACACAGGCAGGCCATAGACAGAGGAGCCTTTTCCGAGTGGTGAGTGATGGGCTGCTCGAGGTGGGAGAGGGGCCTGTGTCCCTACAAAATACCCACCTCCCTCCCACTGGCCCTGCAGTCCCTAGTTCATTCCGGAGACAAGAGTTGTAACGGCCGTCTCGGGTGGAGATGAAGTAATCAAGTGGACGGCATGGACAGGAGGTGGCACTTGGCTCCCGTCCCAGGCGGCTGATTTGGGGATGGAGGCGGGTGGTGGGTTTCAGATCCCGGGGTTCCAGCAGTCCGGGATTGGGGAACAGGGCAGTCAGACATTGCAAAGGCCTGGGGCTGGGGAAGTTGTTTTGGGACGTGGGGACGCTCAGCCAAGCACCTTCCAAGAAGGCTGCCGAGTGGACTGGGCCTGGTTCCCTGGCGGGTCCACCTGTCCCCACCCCCGCCCCGCCCGGGTTGGGCAGCCGCTGCGTAAGTTCGCATCCTGGACAATTAATGCGATGCATTGGTCCTCCCAGAGCGTAGCCGTCTTCCTGTTTATTTTTCTATCCGTGTTGCTACGAATAATGTAATAATAACAATAGTAATAATAAGAATACTTGTTAAATGGGTACATATGAACTCATGTAAGTTCAAGTAACTGCTATGTAGCTACAGTGTAGACACCGGGCCACCCACTGTACTTGTCCGGCCCGCCAAGGCCCCCGCCCTGGCCCACCTGGCCTCCCAGCCCGCCTCCTAGGGGGTGCTGTGCAGCCCCTGTGCTCCCCACCCCAGGGAATGCTGTGGATTGTGATCCCTACCCTCCCCCCCCCCCCCACATCCCCACCCTGCTGTCAGGAATGAAAGGCTGGGAGTCCAACTGGTGACTTCAGCCATCACCCAGCTTCTCTGACCCCGACTTCCGAGCAGTTGGGCGCCTTGGCCCCCCCACGAGCCTCCGTGTGGCGCCCACGTCTCACAAGGTGTTGCTTCCGCACCGAGCCCCTACTCTCCAGCCCGTTTGTGGATTTAACATGCCTCCCATTAAGCAGCCGAAGAATTCTTCACACGTGTCCCCATATTTCTAAAGTTCATGTCCTCGGCCACGCTTGCTACACCCTGAGCTGAGCCCAGCGTCAAGCAGCCCCAGCCCTTCATCCCCCGAGACTTCATTTCATATATTCATTCAGGGAATATTTAGAAAGTGCCTCCTGCGTTTTGGGGGAGGGAAAAGGGAAGAAAAGTGGCCCCTTCTTACTGGGAACCTGAGTCCAGTGGAGGAGACAGAGGCGTTCCGATGGGGTCCTGGGGCCCCGAGGAGCATCCAGCCCCAACAAGGGCTCGAGGAAGGCTTCTCAGAGGAGGGGCCTTCGGAACCTGGCCTTGAGGAGGACGGGTGTAAGAGGGAGGGAACAGTGTGCCAAGCAGAAGGAATAACCCATGTTCAGGCTCAGAGGCAAGGTCATGATTTAGCGAGAGCTGGCTTCCCCTCCCCCCCTTTTCCTGAACCTGGTACTAGGCTTCTGGAAGACTCCATTCCCAAACAGAAGGTGCCCTGGCTAAGACATAGAGACCGTGACTTCTCCCCCGACGATGCCCTGGTCCCTGCTATTGGCCCTGATGGGAAGATGTCCCGGGAGGGTTTTGTGGTACTGCTGGGACTTAGGCTGGGCCTTAGGGAGCCTCAGCTTCTCTCCGCATCTCCCTCTGGCCTTGTGGGCCTCCCTCTCTGTCCCTGCCTGCCTCCCGTCCCACGGTCTCTGTTTGTTAGCCTCCCTCCGTCGGCTTCTTCCGTCCGTGGGCGTCACCGCTACGGATGGATTGGCCGTCGGCCCCTGTCCTAGAGCATCTCTTCCCTGCCTTTGCCTCTGCTGCAAGTCCCTTCTACCTCCGCCTGCGGCCTGGGTCTCTGACCTCCCTGAGGCCTGCAGATCTGTCTTGTCGCACAGAAAACCTCCCTCAGCTGTCTCGCCAAGGCCTCTTTCCTGGAGAGTTTACGTCAGAGTGTTGAGGTCAAGGACATGCATGGACATGGCATTTAATTGATGGAAAGACCACACGCTAAGGGTCTCCAACTAAATATTACAGGTGTGATGGGCCAAATACTGGTTTGTTGCAGAGTGGCTGAAGAAGACCCAGGGATCATAGTGGACCACAGGCCAAGTCGGCCATACAGCCTAAAGTGTGGGGAAGAATGTCCCTATAAGTATATATCAGGGCTTGAAAAAGGAAATATAGTGTCTTTGGATGCCCGCGGTATGTGTGGCTGCTGTGAATGAGCAGGACTTGTTTGCCTGGTCCCACGCAGCAGCTCTCTATTGCGGCTAATGACCTCACCACCAGTTTCTCAGCGCCAGCAGTTCCTCCAGAGCAGTCCTTGGGTTTTCTTGACTTCATGCTCCCCATAGCACTTAGTATATCCCTAACTGTTGAGGTTGTTGGAGTAAATGAAATAATGAATGTCAGGGGCATCCCACTTCCTGGCACACAGTAGGTGCTCAGTAAATGTGGTTTCTCTTCCCAATAGCTCAACTGAAATGTCCCCAGGAATTCCACCTCTGGGGGGACATTCCTGGAAAAAAAAAAAAAAGGAAGATTGGAATTGAGAGGTGGTGGGTGTTACGTGTTCTCTTAGATGCTTGTGCCCTGGTGGACATGGGGAGGGACGCCCAAGTCTCATCGACACCTCTCTGCTGATGTGAGGGTCAGCATCCATAGGACAGACTCAATCTCAGGGAGCTGGGAAGCCTCTGGCCAGGCCAGGCCCCTCCAAGGCCCCGCCATGGAGGCCAAGGGGATTCACTGGGGCCCGCTGACCTGGTGTCACCAGGTGAGTGCCCTGGTCCATGGCTGGGCCACCTGAGAACATCCCAGACTTGGGCAGTCAAGTCCCATCCCCACGCCTCTCGTTTCTCTCTCCCTGAGCTTTGGTTCTTGCACCGGGGTCCACACTCACCGCACACTAACCGCATGGTTCAGTCAGTTGATGACTCTCAACGTTATTGAGCTTAAGGAACTTTGTAATTGTAAAAAGGCTTTCTCTGTATGTAAATTATGCTGTTACCTTTTCTATACACAAAGTATATATACCTATAAATATTATACATATATATTATATATATATATATATATAAAGACTATTTCTTGTACAGACTGACATGGACCAATGGCCAATATCGTTTTCGCCATGACTGTGCTGACGGTCGCAGAGTGAGTGAATGTAAGAAGCTGGTTTCATGTGTCCCTTCCCGAAGCCACTTCTTTCCTTCCCCTTTCTGTGTCTGTCTCAGTCCCTGTCTCTCTTTCACTCATTGCCAACGTCTTGTTGCTGGGAAAGAAAGATCGATTCAGATGCCATCCGAGGAAGGAAGGCCAGATGGATGGAGGGTCCACTGTGTATATTTGTACAGAATCATTTATAAAGTTTTCTACACTTCTCAAAAAAAAAAGTATTTCTAACTTGGGCTGTTGGACAGGTAGTGAGCCTCTGTGCCGGCAAGCCTGTTGTTTCTTGTGTTTAGTGCAATGTTTAGTGAGATTCCAATGTCTGAATTATTTATGCCAATAAAGAATTTGAGAATTACTGCATCGCACTGCCGCCAAAACAGGTCTGAATTCTGTTGTTGTCTGTTGCACAGAAGGAACCACGAGACGGGACACTGGCCAATGTATCAGTCAGCTATTGCCACAATCATGCTGTGTAACAAATCTCTCCCAAACTCCACATCTTATAACAACTAGCATTTATTCTCATGCTCCTGGGTCTGATGGTCTGAGTTGGGCTTACCTAAGGCTCCTCATTAGACTTCAGGTCAAGGTCAAGTCTGCACCCATGTCAGGCTGAAAGAGAGGCTCCCTGGGGCGTGCTCCTCCTATGACAGATCACCAGAGCAGAGGAGCCACGCCAAGCTGTGCAAACACATTCAAGGCATCTTCTCAGACCACACCCACTAACATCCTAGTGGCCAAAGCAAGTCACATGACCCAGCCTGCCGATGAGGAAGGGCTGTAGGCTCCGCCCACTGTGGGAGGAGAAGGGGGGAAGTGAATGAATGCTGAACAGACTGCGAATTATCCTCGCCCGGCCTAATATTAATCCATCAGGTTGGCCACAGATGAATTTTCTCTGTAGGAATAAATACGGTGTAAGTGCATAAATATACGTGTGCATGTACACAAGCATGACTGCATAGTGAGTAACTGCTGTGCATACAAAGTGCTGAGCCCACAGAGTACTGAGCATTAGTTGGTTAATGCCCAGAACCACCTAGTTCCACTTGACAGATAAAGCTGGATGGAGCAGAGGGATGAAATAACTCGCCCAACCCAAACCTCATGCTCTTTTGGGTCCACACGCAGCACGATCAGGCTCGGAAGGACCTTGAACTTCTCAAGTTCACAGAGTGCTTTGATGCAAGAAGATCTCTTCTGATCTGGAAAGCCGGCCAGTGAAACAGAGACTCTTCAACTCATTCAGAGCAGAAGGAGCTGAGAGCTGGGAACGGAGACCTACAGGACGACCTGGTGTCCCAGCTCCCTCCCCGGAGACCGTGCTGCAGGGAGGTAGAAGAACCGGCCTCACCTGTCCCAGTAAGTTCTTCCCTGCACACATTTCAGGAGTGAGAGCCCACTGACAGACTTGGAGCCAAATTCCAGCTCTACCACGTGCAAGCTGTGTTGCCTTGGATAGGTCACTTAACTTCTCTGAGCCTCCATTTCCTCATCTGTAAAATAGGTATAGTTACTGTACCAGTGTTGTGAGCTTTACGTGAATTAGCACCAGTACTTGGGGCAGTGCTGGCCCCCTAGTAAGCTCTCTACAGATGTTAGTTGCCATAGAGTTAATATTTATTGCTAGTGCAGGGCCGGCCTCAATGACTAAAGAGCAAGCTTTACCCCAAGTTTCTGCACCCAGAAGGCTCCTTCTCTGCTGAGAGTTGACCCAGGCCGCGGCTCACCCCCAGTATCTCTCTCAGAGCTGGTATCTAACACTCTAAGCTTGTCGACCCTCCCTCCACAAGCACGATTCCTTCCCACAATCCAATGAGGTGAGTAGTACGAGTTGTCCCGTTTTGCAGATGGGGAAACAGATTCCAAGAAGCTAAAGTCTCCCGCAGTGTCTGAATTTCAGACCTGGGCTGTCTCGGACCAGCTGGGCAGTCATGTCCCCTCTGAGCCTGTTTCTTGACCTCTAAAATGGAGATAATTGCTCTCACTTTAAAGAACTGTGGTCAGGATGAGACGGGTAGAAAACTTAACACAATTCCTGGCGTAAACAACCGATAAATATTAGATGTTTCAAGCTCAGATCTGACATTTAGCTCAGACAGTGTTGATGTGGGGAGGAGGTGTGAGATAAGACCAGAACTTTCCATCCCCATCTCTCTGTATTTCAGTCTCCCCTGGGGTGTGGAACTAATGCATTGACCCAGCTCTGGCTTGTGGTCCTCTGTGGCCCCAGGGCCACCATCAATCAGGCACAGAAGGTGTTGAGCTGAGGGAGGGAGGGAGGGAGGGAGGGAGGCCTGGCAAGTCATTGGAACTGAACAGCTCATTAACCTCCATGCACAGGCCGCAGGGGACGTGCCAGGGAGCCAGAAACAAGGCGTGAGTGAGGCCACCCAGCTGCCAGGGACACGTCCTCTCAGACCCCTCTGGTCCCTGGGCTCCTCTTCACCTTTGCCCAGGTTGAGACCCTCCAGAGCCTACCCCTGTCTCCCATCTCCCCTCAGCCTATCCCCAGGCACCATGCCCAGCACATGACGTGTGTCCTCTCGTTTCATCTTCACCACAGTCCTGTGAAAGCAAATACTCCATTGTACAGATGAAGCAACCGAGGCTCAGAAAGGGTAAGTGACTTGCCCAAAGGCTCACAGTGGCAAGTGTGGAGCCAGGATCCAAACCCAGACCATGAGAATCTGGGGCCCCTGCTCTGAGCTGCAGCTCTGGACGGCCTCCAGGGAAGACAGGTTGCAATGAATTCTAGCAACTGCAATGTATCGACTGTTCTCAACGAGAACATGCCCCCCATGACGCACAGGACAGGCCCCCCGCCCCCCAAAGAACGATCCAGCCCAATGTCAGCAGTGCCGAGGTTCAGAAACCTTGTTGTAAAAATTGCTAAGGGCAGGGCAGGGAGGGGAGTGCTGGCCGGGTTTCCAGGGGGGAGCAATTAGGAAAGCTTTCCTGGAAGAAGAAAGCGACTCATCCACTTTCACTGTGCAGATGTGGGGGAGACATCATGTGCGTTTCAAAGGGACAGACTCGAACTCAAGGAATAATCCTGTGAGAGCCTCGGGGGCAGGTGGAGTGCCGGGGATGCCACCACTCACACACTTAACAATCGTTCATTTGTGCATCGCCTTGCTTACGTCAGACCCTCTGGCTCAGACCCTCTTCTCACGGGCCTGCAGGTTCCAGAGGTGGTCCCGCCCTCAAGCCCCCACCCCACTCCCTCGTCCCACCCCTTCCTTCTAGCTGGGGCTGGGTACCTGCAGGCCTTACTTGACATTTACATTAGTGTTTCCAAAACATGCCCTACAATCGCTGTTTGTCTGAACAACCCAGGATTACTGCTCCTGGGGGTGGGTGGGTGGTGCTGGGGCTGCCGGTGGACAAGCTGGGGCTCCAGTTCTACCTAATCCCACGAGTGCCAGTCCCTGCCCTTCCAAGGGCCCTAAGCACTTGACAATTGGGGCATTGTTTCCCCTGCACCATTTATAACTCAGGAAGCTCTCCCCGGGGGTTTACCCACATGCAAAATAACATCTCAGCCACTAACAGGCCAAATAAGGGAAAACTCATTCTTAGGCCCTGAGAACAGTGGCTTCAGCCAGTGCTCACAGTTCTCCTGACATATGTTCATGGCAGACCAGTGAGTGTGGTCAGAAAGCAAAAGGGGACCTTTTTCCCTGTGAACAGCTTGGTCGAGAATTGAATTGTTGGAGATGGGAGGTGTTCGAGAACCAGGTTCCTCTGGATCTGCTTCAGACTTGACCCACAGCAGCTCAGGAAATAGTCTAAAGCTCCCAGATACCACAGAATCACTCAATTCTTCCATGTCCAGTGCAACAAGCGATGCTGACCTTTTCGATTCCTGTGATGATAGCGATGAAGGAGGGGAGGCAGGGTCGGGGGAAGAGCGCAAGAGCGTCACCATGCATCTCTTGTCACAGGTCAGGCTTGGAATGGATCTTACTAAGGTGGTTCTTCCAACATTTATTCTTGAAAGAAGATCTCTTTTGGAAATCTATGCAGACTGTTTTGCACATCCGGACCTGTTTGTGAGCCTTAGTGACCAAAAGAATGCCAGAGACCGGATGGTTCAGGTTATGAAACGGTACCTCTTGGCCTTGCCTGCGGGAAGGAGAGGGATCGGTTGCCAAAAAGCCATACGAGCCCCTTTTGGGCGAGATCTTTCAGTGTCGCTGGACGTTACCAAATGATCCCAAAGAGAAAGCAGAGCTAGTTTCAGAAGGACCAGTTCCCGGGGTTTCCAAAAACAGTGTAACAGTCGTGGCTGAGCAGGTTTCCCTTCACCAGCCCATTTCAGCCTTTTACGCCGAGTGTTTTAACAAGAAGAGATGATTCAATGCTCATATCTGGCCCAAATCAAAATTCCTCGGAATGTCCATTGGGGTGCACGACACAGGGCAGGGCTGTGTCTCGTGTTTAGGCCATGACGAACATTACATCCCCACAGTCCCCAGTGGTTATGGAAGGTCATCCTCGCAGCGCCCTGGGTGGAACCAGGTGGAGAGCGTAGGCCTGGAGAAAGACAAAGGCAGAAGCCCGAGAAAGGAAGGAGAGGGAAATTCAGCGGGAGACACGGTTATTTCATGAAGACGGAGAATGTTGGGTTTACGGTGGACCATTCCCGAAACGCCTTGGGGCTGCCAATCAGGTTGGGAAATGCAGAGTTTACTCCTGATAACCAGGGCCATCGGCGCAATTAAGCAACAGCCTTCCTTGGGAGAATCTCCCTTCTCCCTTAGTGCAGTGGCTCCTATCTCAGGGATGCTGGGCTTTCCCATGCAGATGAGCAATTAAAGCGAGAAAAGCTTCCCTTTTTCCCTCTTTTGTGGCAGTTACAATTTTGACTTCAGGCCTGAGAAAAACTTCAGGTTTTGAAAACAACACGTCTGCTCCTTTTGCAAACCCCACACTCTGAAAAGCATTTATAAATCCCATACATCATCTGTTTCCTAGTTCATATAACCTTGGGATATTATATACATACATATATATATATATATATATATATATATATATATATATATATATATGGACACACACATGCACATATATGATGTACCTGATGCCAGATTTTTCATAAATATTCCATCTACTGTAAATATTGGTTCCTCTAAGTTGCTTTAGAAAATTAGCACAATGTATTAAAATCAGGTATTAGGAAATGTCATGGGCTCGCCTACAACAACTTTTATTTTGGAATTGTATGGAACTCTGGGTTACAGTTTAATTATACTCAGTGCTTCTTAAAGCTTCATAAAGTGCTTTTTCCAACCTTTAAAAAAAAAATGCAAAAGGGCCCCAGGAGGAACTAAGTTCAGTGGGTGTCTTTGCTGGAGGACTTGTCAGAGCCTTTAGGATGCTCCAGTACCTAATAAACTCTCCCAGAGGGGGCTGGAGTGGGTAGTTTTCCCAGTTTTTTGGCCCCTTCGCTCACTGTATCTTGGAGGATTTGTGTTCCATGGAGTGCTTTGAGAAACACTACTCTCAGCCCTGGGTAAAACTCCAAGTGTATCCTTAGATCGTTTACAGACCATGTAGCCTGATGGTCCATGTTTTCCAGACCATTACATGAAAGGGGAAGCGGGGGGACCTTAGGGAAACTGATATATTGTCTCCGCTTTTTATTTTGCCAAGTAAAGACATCAGAAACCAAACCAAAAAACCCAGACAAGATCTCTCCAACTTAGTGTCACCATTATTTTATAAAAGAAAGGCTAGCTACTCACCAAAAAAAAAAAAACAAGGGCAGCCATAATTTGAGGAATAAAAATTAAAATACCTTCTATTTTTCTCATGCTTGCAAAGCCCAGGGGCCACTTTGACATGGCCCAGCACGAGTCCACAGACAGTGTCTGGGGGCCAGCCGCTTAGTGGTGAAGTTCCAGGCTGTGGAGCCTGACGCCAGGGCTCTGAACCCCAGCTCTACCACTCACTGCCCTGGGCCCTGAGTAGCTGCCACGGTGGGCACCTATCCCCCTGCTCTGTGAGCCTTGGCTTCTAACAGCTGCTCCTGGGATCTCTTAGAAACACTGTCCCCAGATGCTGGAGCTGTGTTTGCAAGACCCAGGGCAGCCCTTGGCCGTGACTGTCTGCTTTGGGAGCACTAAACCTGGCACCCCTCGGAATGACCTCCCCGGTGGACCTCCCAGTCCAGAGCCCTCCGCAGGGTCAGGCTGAGGCCAGGACCTTGCCTGGAATTGCTCCATGCCTGCCTTCTCCCCGACCCCCTTAGCCGTCTCCCCGGGGAGCGCCTCCTTAATAAGCGACTTGCATGTGGCTCCCTGCCTCAGAGGGTGCTCCTGGGAGAACCTGAACCGAGACAGTCACCTGCCGCAAATCTCCGAGCCTCAATTTCCTCAGGCATCGGATGGGGGTAATCATCCCATCCGCCTGCTTAGCCGGAGGGGAGGCCTTCAGGGAGATGATGTATGTGAGCCATTTAAAAGCACGGAGCCTGGCTCATAATTCAAGAAAGGCTGGTGTTTGCCAGTGTTTAGCAGGCGGCTGTTGGAACCTGTACGTCTTTGGGGTGCGTGGCAGCTCTCTCCAGCCCACAAACCCGAGAGATGGGTTTCGTACAAGAAAGACTGGCTGTGGGGTCTGGGCGCACGTGTGATCGCCTGGCCTGGGAGCCCCGGACGCAGCACCTCCCGGGCCCCCCACTCCCCGCCCAGATGTACTCCCAAGTCAGGGGCTCCTTCCTCTCTGTCTTTTTATACCTCTGAGGATTTCAACGTTTCTGATTGTTTCTCGGATTCTATACCAGCAGCCTGACTGGGGGTTAGGATTGGGAGTCCGGGTGGACAGCGTTTCTGCTACGTTCTAGAACCATCCTGATTCTTGTTTCTGTGACACCTTCCAATCCCAGTGAGATTTTCTCTAAGAGGGGGGGTGACGGGGGACCAGATCCCACTTCAACAACAACAGCAGCTGGAAGTTCTGGAAGAAGCAAGACTTTGCTAATAGCACCTTGACCAGGAGGCAGAGCGACGTCCCCTGGACGCGGGACCGGGGCGGCTCGGCCACGCCGCTCGCTGGCGCCCGGAGAAGTGGTTGCCCCTCTGCCTGTGAAGCCTTCCTAGGGCCGGGTTCCTTTTCACCTGCAGCGTATTTGAAGTGATGAACTCAGCTCCATCGCTGAGTTCATCACTTCGCATCTCTGTCTTGTGGTAAAAACCTGGATCGTTCATAGAACTTAACGCTACTTTTCACGCCAGGACAGGTCACAGAGGACAGCCCCCAAGCCCCATGTGATCTGTGCCTATTTTTGTTCAGCACGCAAAAGACTGATTCTTATATTTCAAAGGAGTGAGTAAAACGGCAGGGCTCCTTGCTGGCGAAGTCTCAGATGCTCAGAGATCATCGGCCCCATCTGCACATTTACTCACACAAGGAAAGTGTGCTGAGCACCTACTGTGTGACCCATTCTGTGCTTAGGCACTTGGCGGGGGTATAAGGGTGTGAAAGAGGCAGGGAAGGTGGAGCTCAGTCTTGTGGGTACATTGGACGAGCGAGCAGGCAAACCCGGTGCCGTAAGGTAAGTGCTGGAGCAGGGGTGAAGTGGGGGCCATGGGAGCTCAGCGGAACCTCCTGTCTCGGGCGGGGATGGACTCAGAAAACCTTCCAGGAGAAGGTGACATCCATAATTAGGTCTAGAGGCGGCGGAGAAATCAACTAGCTTTTCTAGAACTCTCTCCCACTTTCCGGAGTCCCTTTTACAGCATCTTGAGGGAATCCTTTGACTGATGGGGAGCTCATTACCTTATAAGGCAGCCCACTCTGTGATTTCTCACTGCTTCGTACCTGAATGTCCCCTTTCCTAGTGACATTCACTCCCCACCAGGAGCCAGGGTGCAGTCACCTGACCTCAGAGCCCTTCCCTTGTCATCCCGAAGCCCTAGTCCGTGCCCACGTCACCTGCCCCATGTCTGGCTGAGGAGGGCCCCGTGGCTGACAGCCCAGCCAGCTGCCCGCTCCCTTCTCGGCTTGACAAGCCAGGCCGGCTGAGTCACGGGCTCGGCTTCTCCCAGCCCACGTGGGTGTGGGTCTGCGCCAAGGGGGTGACTGCCTGCCAGGCTGCCCATCCTTCAGATCAAAAGGAGACCATGAGCCTCACTGAGGATTAGACCTAGGAACATTCTGGAATCCCACATTCCACCTTGGAGCTTTCCTAGGGGCAGACCCAGCAGGCAGGCATGTTATTCTACCAGTGAGGGAAGCAAAGCACATGATGTGTGGGGGGGCCTGTCCTGCCTGAGAATGGATAATATAATAATATAATAAATATAATATATTACATATTGTCATGGTTAATAATTAGAACATGCTAGTTTCCTGCGCACAGGGACCTGCCCACAGTGTTCAATGCTAGATGCCCAGTGCCCATAATAGTCCCAGGCACATAGTATGTGCTCAACAAGTTCTTTTGTCTAATAAGAACAGAAACAACAATAGTTCGATTTGTTTAAGAAACGTCTGAAGAATGACGTTTTTATGTGTATGTTTTTTCATTTATTGTCTGTCCATTTATTGACTGATGAGTTTCCCTACCCTTTTACCCAGCATGGTGACTCACACATAGTAGGTGCTCAATAAATGCTGTTGAGTAGAGAGGCAGACACTAGAGCATTTCTCATTTGTCCTCACACAGCCCAGGCAGGGAGGCGGTGCTCTTTAGCAGGTTTTGAAGATGAGAAATTGAGACCTGGAGAAGTGACAGGACCTCTGGCAGTCATGGAGTTGGCGAGGCACAGAGGCAGGATTCGAACCCAGGTCTGCGATTGCAGAGCCTGTGTGTGCCCTTCACTGCTGGGCCTCGCTAGCTCTGGCAGAGAGAGGAGAGGGCAGGGCAGGGGGCTCTCAAAAGGGCTACTGGGGCAGAAGAGGGATCATTTTGTCCCTCCCCAATGCTGCAAATTTGGTCACAGAGAAAATTCAGTCCAGGTCTTCTGACTCCAGGTCCCCCTAAGATTCAAACTTGGAGCCCTAATATAAGCAGGGGTGTACGTGAGCCAGGAGAGAAGGCTGTCTGAACAGTGGACTTTGTTTTTTCTGGAACCAGGCCCAACACATCTGGTGGCAAATCCAAATTCCTCACTTCATTGTAAGGAACTGGCTTCCTCTCTCCGAGCCTTGATTTCTTTATCTAAAAAAATGATGGCCTACTTTGCAGGTGATGGTTTAAATCCCTGACTTGGCGTCTCTCCTGCTATGTCATCTTAGAGAAGAAACTTAGCTTCTCTGAGCCTGCGTTTCTTCATCTGAAAAATGGGGCCTGGGAGCTTTAATGGGAGACGGTGTCGGCATCGTGCAGGGCCTGGCTTATAGTAGGTGTTCAATAAAAGATGATCTGGGGGATCCTTTGTGACTACAGGGGGTGACCCTCCTCAGGATCCAGCGGGCCCAGGTGGACCACGGCAGACCCTGCACACACACCCCTGGCTGCCCCGGGCCAGCTGGGGGGAAACCTGAGCCACTCTCCTCCTGGGTAGACATTCTCGCTCCTGCTGCCTCTGAAATGAAAGAAAGGTCAGAGCCTGGGAAGCAGGGCTGGGTGCACAGTGGAGGTGGGAGCAGGAGGGGAGGAGGGGGGCGGCCGGCGGCTGCCTGACCGCCCTCGGCTCTCCCTGTGAGGACTGAACCGGCCAGGCCTGGGCGCGCCCGGGGCTTAGCCTCCTCGTTCAGCAGAGCCGCCTCCCAGACTGCCCCTGGGGAGGGGCCACCTGGTGTCAGTTAAACCCCAGCCACAGGGCCGCACCACGCCAGGCGGCTGATTAGTGCTGCTGGCCTCTCCAGATGGGGAGCCCTGCTTGAGAGGGGCAGCTGCCACCACGCCAGGGGGAGACCTTTCGGAGCCCGTGAGTACCCGGGCGGGGGCTCTGCTCCCCAGACAGCGGGGCCTGGCGAGCCCAGCGTGGGCATCCTGGGGAGGGCGCTTATCGTGTGTGCAGTTTGCTCTCCTGGGGCCTTATGGGGCCTCCCAGCATCTCTGACCCCCTTTGTCTCGGCCTTGGTTGAAGGGAACCCAAGGGGACCAAGTGCCAGTCCAGTGTCCTTCTCCCAGGGTTGTACAGTGGCAGGGGCCACCCCCAGACCGCGGCTGAAGGGGACCTGATGGGTGAGTGAAGGCCCAGCTGGCCCAGATTGAGGCTTTAGGGTCCTGACTCTCTCCCCGTCGCCCCCAGTGGAGCTGGTTCTTGCCCTGCCCGTATAAGCATCTGAGGCCGCGTCCCTCCAACCTGGCAGCTCGGGCTGTGGGTGGCCCGTGCGCTGGGCTGGCACGGGATCCCTGCAGGACACAGTCACGGGGAGGCTGCTGCACTGAAGGCTGGGAGCTCAGGGGGAGGCCTCTGGCTTCAGAGGGCCGCATGTCCTGAAGCATGGCCGGGGGTCACATAGGGCCTGGCCCAGGACCCACAGATGCTTCTGGGGCCACCGATGCGGCCTGCAGGCCGGGCGACGCTGCAGGGTCGAACCACCTCCTGGTTCCCAGCGGGGAGTCAGTCCCAGCAGTGGCAAAGGAGGGAGGCGACATGTGCCTTGTGTGAGCCTCAGCTCTGGCTAATTGGGGTTCCATTATCCAGGAAAGGGGACCCTTGTGACAGAGGGTCTTATCTCTTGGTGGTACTACGAGGTGGCCTGTGAGCACCATCTGCTTGGGGCAGAGGCAAGGTGTGTTTGGGAGCAGAGGGGGGCCTTGGGGATGTGGAGCGGTGCTGGGTGCGTGGCCATGTATTTCTGCCACCTGGGCCGCATTTGGCATGAGCAGGATCACCTGTGTGGACCTCCAGGGCCCCTGCGGAGCGTGGCTCCCGCGTGCTGACTGGGGAGGAAGGGCGGGCCACGGGCAGACAGCCGGCGCCCAGGAGGGCTCAGCCACGTGTCCCCACCTGTGTGGGGGTGGTTGTATAGATGCCAACGCTGTGCGGACAAGGGCTCCTTGGCAGTGTCCCTGAACCACGGCGGTCTGCTCTTTCGAACACAGTCCATCTGGGGGTGGGTGTTTACTGAGAACAGCCCCCTGAGCTCCCTGGAAGGACAGCCAGGTGGGCTCCCAGTGGTGCCCCTCGGGGCCCTTGCTCTGTTTCCAGGCCCCCGGCCCACGCGGCTGAGGCCAAGCCAGGCTGGTGGCTGAACCTGAGGGCTTGGTCCCTGGAACCCGTGCCCATGGGTCCAGGGCGCGTGGAAGGAGGTGGGCAACCCCGGCGGAAGCTCAGCTGCTTTCTGGGAAATAGCGTATCTAGCTCGTTTCCTCCATAAGTACTCGTCCCAGGCCTTGAGCTGGGCTCAGAACTGGAATATGAGAGCGAACCCAGAATTCCTCCATTCACTCAAAGACACTGGTGCAGAGGCATCTCTACTAGGTGCTGCTATTTCACGGGGGGGGGGGGGTCGCAAATCCATCCGTCCCTTTACTCCTGCGTTCACTCCACAGGGTGCATGAAGCGCTCGCTGCCCACCGCTCTGTGTGCGCCAGCGAACCTGAGAAATGAGAGCCAGCTCTCCCAGCTCTCCCTGCTGTCTACACAGAGAGCCTGGCTTTGGAAGAAAGCCAGATGCTCACAGAAGCAGAGGGACATGGGGGTCCCTTCCCTGGTCCCTTTGCAGCAAGAGATGGGGCCCTCTTTAGCCATGCAGCTGCCCGGCCACCTGGAATTGGTGACTCCCACTAGACCCAGCGATCGCGACCATGCCGGTCCCCTTAGGTCTCTGGGAAATACCCGCCGCTGCACAGATGAGCCGCGCACACATCCACGGTTTACCTTTCTTTTGCAAAGGACAGTATGGTAACTTTGATGATTTATTCTTGAGTATGTCCAAAGCACTTGCTTGGGTAATTAATAAATACTAGAAGGTCCCATTTATTATCCGCCAGGAGCTAGGCACTGTGCTTAGCACGTTGCATGATTCACCTTGCTGAATTCTTGCCCGACTCTCAGATGGAACTTCTGTGAGTCTCCCATTTTACAGCTACAGAAACTGAGGCTGAGGGGCTAATAACGTGGCCATGGCCTTTCTGATGCCAAAGCCCATGCTTTTAACCTCTAGGCTAGAACTTTCAAGGAGTTCCTGATTAGATGGGGACGTACAGGACATCTACACACAAAATTTGGATGGGGCGGCGTGAAGGAGGTCATGCCCTGAGTCCAGGGGGTGGGTGGGGTAGATTTAAAAAAAATGCAAGACAGCGGAGGGCTGTTTAGTCTTAGTGGCCACGGAGCACTTTTGTTCTAACAAACCTCCTGGAAATAGCAAAGGTTCTGGGTGACACTGGGGTGGGGGTCTTGAACAGCCCGGCCTCCCTCTGATCCCCTGCCCTTGAGGGCCTCTGAGGTCCCTGGGTGAACCCCTGAGGTATGCAGGCAGCCAGGGTGAACAGGGCAGGTGAGGATCCCTGGCAGTTGATGGCTGAAGTGGCCTTGAAGGTTCAGAGGGGAGCTGGCTAGGAATTGAGAAAGGCAGACATCTGGGTAGGGGGAGGAAGGGGCACTCATTCATTCATTCATTCGTTCGTTCAACGAATATTCACCACGCTCCTCCTATGTGTCAGGCACTGGTCCAGGCACTAGGGACACTGTATTGATTATGGAAAACCACGCTCCTCCCCTGGCCCGAGAGCTGATTGTCTGCACGGCCTGACCCAGGAGGCCCCTGTGAGTGGAGCAGAGGCTCTGATGGAAGGCAGGAGAAATGGCTTGTTCATCCCATAAATGCACGTGGATGGGGCTCCTACTGGCCGCTTGGCCTGGGTCACAGCAACGAACCAGATTAGGTCAGGTTCCCTGGAAGCAAAGCCTGAGACGTGACATTCTGTGCGCGTGGTGTCTGGAGGGAGTGCTTTTTAGAACAGGGCAGCTGAAGGGGCTGAGCAAGGCTGGGTCTCGGCTGGAGACGCCACACCCTGATTGCATGGGGACCTCTGGAGCAGGAGCTGCATTACAGCGTGGATCTCACCTGCCTCCAGGCACTGACTCGGGCTGTCCCCAACTGGGGTGAGGGGTGTCGTAATATTCCCAACAAGCCGATGTCCTTACGTAAGACAATTCTCTAGAAAAAAAAAAAATAGGTCAGCAGCTGGTGAATGGGTGTCTTGGCCTGGCAAAGGGGACCAGGGCAAGGGACCAAAATCGTCTCCCATGCTGCCACTCAATAGTTCCTGGTGCAGCCAGGGAGCTAGGTGGTGGACAGGTGAGGACAATTTACAGGGTAAACTGCCCCAGTGGAGAAGCCCAGGGCTGAGGAGCCCAGGAGGGGGTGCCAGGCCCAATGTGGGAAGTCAAGGAAACAAGGAATTGGAGAGTTCGGGTCCTGGGTGCAAATCCTAGCTCTGCCGCTAGCTAGCTGTTGACCTCCAGGCAATTACTTCTCTCCCAGAGCCTCTCTTCACTTGGCTCTGGGACTTAGATGTGATTGGGTCTGCCTTCTAGAACGGTCGGTGGGATTTGTGTGCGAATCACGTAGCCTAATTCCTGGCACGCGGTTATGGCTGCAATGATGCAGACAGCAGGGCTGGTGTACGGAGCTGGGTCCAATTATGAAGCGCTTGTGTTCCTGAGGCAAGCCGGGCCCTCTCCTGCAGGCTCCAGAGGGGGCTCCAGGAGGTGACCCAGAGAGGGCTGCCAGTGCCAGGTCCCGAGAAGGATCAGCCCTTTGGGTCCTCCAGGCGGAGGCGAAGGTGGGCTGTGTGTGGAGTGGGCCGAGTTGGCTCAGGAAGGGCCTGGGGCTTAGCTGAGAGCTGGAGCGGGCCAGGACCCCCACCCTCCCCCACACCGGTCCCAAAGCCCAGAGCCGTGGTCTGAGGGGACCATCTCCTTCTCCAGGTCTCACGCCCTCTAACTCAGCTGCTTATGCACAACACAAGGTGCATGTATTCAAAGCCCGCGCAATTCATCCCATTATTCCTTTTGTCCTTTGATTCTGCTACTTTCTTTTTTTATTCCGTTTCTCCCCTGGGTTCCACTTCTGCCCGCTTCATTAGGCATAAATGAGGCTATAACTCTAACACCTCCCCCAGCCCCCTCTGCCAAACACGTTTTAAAAATCACTTTTCAATTAAGAGGGAAATTCTTATACAAATGTTTAAACCCAAGTAGAGTTTATTATTCAACACAGTGAGGAAAAAAGAACTGTTTTTCTCTACTCACCATGGCTTCCCCAGAACGATGCAGTATAGAGAGACATTTAATGCTTACAAAGGAAAACAAACGATCCCAAATAAAGACCAAATATTTTCAGAGTCAAGCCCCAAAGCAGAGAAAACAAATTCCGTCTTAAGGAAGCTGGCAGAGCCGTTGGCCAGTAATGCCCACAGATTTGGGGAACAAAATGCCTTCTTCTGTCCCCTGGACCCTTCAGGCTGAGCCAGTGCCCCCAAACAGTCTCCCTCTTTGGCATGGGCACACACTGCTGGCCCCCCAGAAGGGGTGCCTGTTACATCCTGCAGAACTGAGGGCCAGTGCTGGGCTACAGGCCCCCACTGAGCCCAGTGGGGCCTGAGCCAGCCTTGGGCACCCCCTCCCGCCCGGGTCCTCCCTGCTCTTACAACCACGACCCTTCCAGCATCCCAGCCGGGCCTGGGCTGCAGGCAAGGAGCTGAACCCAGTAGAAGGAGGGAACTGGGAGGGACACACCTTGGGGACTGTGCCTGAGTGAGCTCTGGGAAGGGGACAGAAATAAAGGCAGTAAAGTTACGTTCCTTCTCTCTCTCTCTCTCTCTGCCTCCCTCACCGCTCTCTGAGCACCTCTCTGATCACCTTGTCACTGTCACTCTCGCGATGATAACAGCAGCCCCCCTATCGCCGCCATACCTTCCCCATCCCTGACCTCACTGACCCTCAGATCCGCTCTGTAAAGCGGGAGAGGCTGCAATGATCCCATTTAGCATTTCAGGAGCCAGGGGCTCAGAGGTGGAGGCGCTTCTCCGAGATCACACAAAGCTGGGCTTTACCCCCCAAGACCGTGTTTTCCAGGCCCGAATGCTCTTTCCCACGACATCACGCTAAACTCCAGTGAGAGGTCAGTAAAATAAAGATGGACTCATTTTTCCATCCAAGTCCAATGCCCCCCTGGGCTGTGTCCATAGACGCCATGCTCCCAATCCAGCGGAGCTTCTGCCGTGCCTTCGCCGGCCGCCACGGACTCCGTTAGCTGTGGTTCATCTCTATTCGAACGTGCGAAATCCTTCAGAACATGCGCAGGGGTAGAAAATAATAAAATAAGAGAGAAAGCCTGTGTCAGTTAGCAGCTCCCAGCCCCCCCCCCCCCCCCCCCCCGCTCTGGCCGCTCCCCGGGGTTGCTGCTCGTATGTGGGCTGTTTCCTCTGTGGCTATCTCCAAATCTCTAAAACCCCTGCTTATAGTTGGTATTTATTACACAACGGCCTTGGACCTTATGTGCTGACGTTGCTGCCCTGTCTTCCCAGTAGAGGTCCATCACTATTTTTAGTGCCACATCGGTTACCTTGGCAACTTCAAGACGGGCCTTCACTCCGTCGCTCACTCCATCCATGCAGGCGGCGTATTTGACTCCACGCAATTTCGGATGAATGGTGGTCTTCTACCCCCCTTTCTGCCCCGTCTCCCCCTCATTGTCAATGTCCATAGCTCACTCTTTTTTTATGTTGCGTCCTGTTGAAGGAGGGAACTGGGAGGGACACGTCTTGGGGACTGTGCCTGAGTGAGCTCTGGGAAGGGGACAGAAAATAAAGGCAGTAAAGTTACGTTCCTACTATAATTATAAGCTCTGGAAAGTAGGGATCTGGTTGGGTTTCTCTTGTATCCCAGGGGTTATAATATGTGTCCCCTCCCCTGGCTGGCTGGCTGGGCCAGGAGCCTCCAGCCACCACCAGAACCAGGGGAGGGAGCGGACTGACACAGTATAAATCTGTGTTCCTGCCAACTGGCAAAGGGCACCGTTGCCCATCACTTTGCACTACAGGTATTTTCTCCGGGTGTGGGGCTGAATGCCCCACTGGAGCTTCAGGGAGACCGTCAGTGACTGTCTGAATGATCAGCTTCCCGGCTTGCGCCATCGGTAGAACCATTTTCAGCCAGGCATGAAATGGTTCTGGGCAAGGAGACAGCAAGACTGAATTTCAGGGGGCTCTTGCGTGTCATTCCCGAGTTTGATGACTTGCCTCCCACGTGCTGTTCCTGCCTCAAAAAATGAATCCATTTTCTGTGAGAGAGATCTCCTGCAAGAAATAGCCTCCTAAAGCTTGTTCTCTTCACCCAAGTCTCTCTAGCATCCATCCAAGGCCTCCTTCCCACTCCCCTGGGACAGAGTCCAAACCCGAACTCAGCCCAGGGCCCTGGATTCTAGCCAATTCTCTCACTCCTTCCAGCTTTATTTCCTATAATCCAGCCAGCGGAACAGCTTATAGGTCCCCCAGCTCAGCGGTCCCTCTCTGCCCTTGCCTTTGCCCAGGCCGTTCCTTCTGCCTGGAAGGCTCTTCTCCCCTCTCTGCGTCGCCTGCTGGTCCTTTCTGCTTCAGCTGAGACGTCACCCTGGCCAGAAAGGCTCGCCTGGCCCTCCTAGGTCCCGTTCCCTCCCACAGCCTCTCGGACTCAGCCCTATCGTAACCCGTGTCTGACTGGGTCGAGGTGACCTATTACGTGCCTGTCTCCCCCTAGAGAATGTGAACTCCTTGAAGGTGGGATCCATTTATTCAGTGTTAGGTCTCAGCAATGCCTAGCACAGTGCCTGAAAGCTAGGAAGTGTTCAGTAGATATGTTCGTGATGGGCATTAGTGAACTGATGCACTAATTGATGGATGGATGGATGGATGGATGGATGGATGGATGGATGGATGGATGGATGAGTGGATGGCTTGGTAGATGGAGAGATAAAAATAATTGGATAGATATTTGGATGTGTGGATGGAAGGATGGATGGATGGGTGGATGGATGGATAAGTAAAAAACTGGAAGGGTGGGATAGACATGTAGGTAGGTGAAAATGTCATTGGTTGAAGATGGAAGGTAGATAACATGCAAGTAATAAGACCACGGGGAATAAGCTACATTTTTTTCATCCTAAAACTCCATTCTAGATGGAGACATCAAAATGTGTACATGGGATGACTCGGTTGGCCCTGTTGCATGTCACCCTGAGGTCAAATTCTGTTTCCTCATCTGGAAACTGGGGGTCATGGTGCCTACTTTGCCCAGTTCTGAGTTTAGGGATAGTGTGTGTCAGCCTGGCATATAGCAGGGCTTGGTAAATGGTGGGTCCCTTCTCCTGGTCCCTGGGCACAAGCCACCTGCTCAGACTATTCTAGACGATCCCTTTGTGGACGGGAACCCCTTTGAGAATCTGATAACAGCTAGAACCTCTTTCTAAAGAGAAACACATACAACATACAAGCCCTAAATTGTGCGAGCCCTCGCAGGAGGTGCGCACCCCACCGCAGGCTCGGCTCAGCCCTCCTGGTCTTAGGGCCAAGGTGTAAGTCGTGCAGTCACCCCCATCAGCATTTTAGTGGTCTTGGATTTTGAAAACCCGAGGGACCGCAGATGGTCACGTTTCCAAGTCTCTGTGGACAATGACATGCCCTCAAAGCATCCGAACTGATTGAAGCCACCACCACCACTGCCTGGAGATCTCCCACATCCCGAGCCTGGCGCGGAGCCTCTTACCCGGAGCATTCTTGAACAGACAAAGCAATCCCACCCGAAATCCCCATTTTACAGATGAAGACACTGAAGCTCAGAGAGGCGGAGTTTCTCAGCCAAGATCACTCAGTAACTAGGTGGCAGAGCCAGGATGTCAACCTGTGTCCGTTTAATTCTAATAGTTGTTGTCCTAATGGAAGATCAATAGGGCTCAGGGCCAGTTGTTTCTTGGCCCCAAAGACAAACACGATATGATGGTGTCACGAGGCTGCGGGATGCCAGGGAGTGACTGGCCATAGTGACCCTGACCGAGGTGTGCTCTGCCCCCAGCCTTGGGGTGCACTGTGTGGGCTGCGTGCTGAGCCGAACCTCCCGAGCCCATCACCCCCAAAGCCCCCCGAGGTTTCCAGGGCAGGATTCTCCTGGTCAGCTGTATGTGGGCTCTCCCGCTCGCGGTGGCAGAGAACAGCCGGACAACCCTGTTAAGGACAACCCAGGGGCATCCTTTAATTGGGTCGTGGCTGGGGTCTCATTCCTAGATTTCTGAGACCGTCTAATGACAGGAAAAACCAGTGGGCCTCAGGGTCATCGGAAATTGGTTGCCCGGCGGCTCTGTCGCCTGGAAGGAATGCTGTCTTGGGCTTCTCCCCACTGTGACTTTGACAGGGAAGCAGCAGGCCGACAGCCCGGTGGCAATGTCCTCCCCCACGCAAGGCTGCTAGAACCACCGAAGGGGCAGCTTCGGTCCCTGGCCCCTCCTGGGGGCTTGGCTGCCATCCACCCAGATCTGCCTGAATGACCAGCTCAGGCCAATTAGAACCGTTACCAGTGGACACTTTGTCTCCCTGTCATCTCCACCCACGGAATGTGGGAGACGCATCAGAGCGGGAAGGGGCCAAATTCAACCCCTGCTCAGGCCCGGGAGTGCTGGGGAGACCAGGCACATTACTGACCTCTCGGGGCGCCGGGGCCCGCTCCTGAAATGCGACAGGCGGGGCCATCCGCTTTGCTGGTGGGCTGAGGGGCATTAACCACCTTGAGCACGAGACATGTTCGTGTGCCAGGCCCGCAGCTTCCCCCGTGGTCGGGGTTTGAACTGGGCCGTGCCCGGTGTTCCTCGCAGGCACCGACGATGGCCGGGGGAGCGTTTGGGGAGAGACGGGAAAGCTAAGGGTGTGCACAGTGAGAGCTGCCCCGGGATCCCCGGCGCCAGCTGCCAGCCCGGGAACGCGGGGCAGAGTAACACGATCGGGCCTGGAAATCTCTCCTGGGCGCGGAGAGGCCAAGGGCCGCGCGTGTGTGTGCGTGTGTGTGTGTGTCGGGGTCGGGGAGCTTGCCTAAATAGCCCAGATCACAAGGCTCGTGGTGCTGGGTTTGTGATGGCCACAGGGTCATGGGATCCATGCGGGAGGTGCCACCTGAGATGACAGAGGCAGCCGGGGCCTTGCCTGGCCCGGGGCCCGGCAGCTAAAGGGCAGGGGTGAAAATAACCCGGCCCGGCAGAAGCTGCAGGCGAGCCGGCCTCCGGGAGGCACATGATGGGGCTTTTCGACTGAGACCTCTGCCTGCCGCCGACCTTGCCACGTCCAGGAAGGCTCCTGCTCAGGGCACATTATTTATAAGAGCAAATAAGCTGGAGACAGCCTCAATGCCCATCAGGACATGGCTATCGCTATTTTTAAAAAGCACCGGCCTGGCATTATATGCTGAGGTCTATACACTTCCTATAGAGAAAAGACAGTTACAGACTAAGGTTTAAAAGGTAACAATATTCACGTGTATTTAACTATTGGTACATATGCAAAATAATCTTCTATATGCGCTATCGATACATATATCTATATGGGTCATTATAAAGCAAGATTGAAAAGACACTCGAGAAACTCAGCACTGAGTAAGCCCTGGGAAGGAGTAAGGTTAGAGGATAGTTGATGGTTTATAACACTCCCCTCCCCATATGACAAAATTCTTTTCCGTAACAATGCCGTCATGGTGTGTCCTTTGGTTTTAAAGCAATCCTGCTCAAAGAATAAATTTCTGTTTTAAAGCTATTTTCAAATTCGGTTGCATAGCTCCTAAATGAACTAAAAATGTGTACTTAACAAAAAAACAAATAATATTTTCCTAGCCGTTGGCACTCCGTTTCACGCTTTCAAGACAATTGTGGGGAGCTGAGTCTGCCTGTGTCGGGAGCCGGTGTATAACCAACGGGGGGCAGGGGAGGTGTCTCTGAATTCCCTTCCAGGTAGCATAGTATGATCATTAAAGAATAAATAATAAAATGGGTTAATTTGAAGCTAATTATTAAAACTTAACATAATGCGGCAACGGTTTAGAATCTAGACAAACAAAATGCTTTCTCAGGGAGGAGTATCTGATCAACTTTGGTGAGAATACACAGTGAGCAGTGATGTTAAAAAGCGGAACTGGCACCCGGAGCCCTGAAGTCAGCTCAGCCAGACTTTCTTTAGTTAGAGGGACTGTCGATGTGCTTTTTAAAAACTGCATGCATCCGTGTTCTTTGTTGACAAATCAGAAAACGCAGAAAAGCAAAATGATCGGGGGTGTTTGTCACAAGGAGTGCGCAAATTCCCTCCCGTCCTAATGGGGACAGCTCTGGGGCGCTGAGTGCACACAGCCCTGCTCTACACAGCTGAGCCTCCGGGGACTTCACTGCTGTTACACCCTCCCTTGGCCACCTCCCCTTTCTCGGCTCTTCCACCGTTTTAGCTGGAGATGTTTCCCAATAAATCACCGCCACACGCACCCTCATCCCAGGGTCTGCCTCTGGGGGACCCAAAGGCAGTGCCTTCCTTTCATCTCAGCCGTCCAAACGCCCCTCCCTCCCCACCTGGTCCCATTCCCCCCCCCCCGCCCCTGCTCTGCCTCCCTCCCTACCTGGGAAGCAGATGGCATCATCTGGGCGCGAGAGCTGCCTCCGCTGTGATTTATGACCCGCGATTGGGTAGCCGTTATTTTTAGCTGCTTCTCTCCACCTTTTGCTGTTCTCTGTGATGGAGGAAGTCCTGCCCTGTTTCTTGGCCATCCGAGGGTGGCTGTGACAGTGGTTTTCACCTGGAGACAACTTTGTCCCCCAAGGGACACTGGGCAATGCCGGACATTGGGCATTGGGCATTGGGCACTGGGCTGGGGAGGAGGGTGGTACCGGCATCTAGCAGGTAGAGGCCAGGGATGCTGCTAAGCATCCTACAATGCGCGGGACGGGCCCCCTCGTCGCCACCGCGAAGAATTATCTGGCTCCAAATGTCAAGAGTGCTAAGGTTGAGACCCCTGGGCTGTGTGTTTCTCCACTTCTTTTAACTTTTTATTACAGTATGGGGATGTCACATCTTCCTCTGGTAAATACAAAAAGGGCCGTCAAAATGCTGTGCGGCCTAGTGTTTGGAGCTTGTGACGACAGGGAGGCCCAGACCTGATAATGCCTAACGCATGCTGACGTTCACTCTGTGCTCCGCCTGTACCAAGCAGTTTATACTATTAGCTAATTTCTGCCCCACAGCAGTCCTATGAGGTGGGGACTCTTCATGCTCCCATTTTGCAGATGAAGAAACTGAGGCTTGGAGAGGTCAAGTGTTGAGTATTATAGTTGTACCTGGATTTGTCTGCCCATCCATGCTCTTAAACACTAGGCTAGATTTAGTCAACCAACTAATGGCTTATAAAATGGTTACTTCAGACGAGACGCAAATACACCTGTTCATTGTGCAAGAAGCATCTGTGGTCTCAACGTTGGAGGCAGGTTGGGTGGGTTCCCAAGAGGACTGACCATGAGACAGCACAGATTTGCGCCCCTCAGAAGAGGCTAAGGTCCTATTTCTATGGATGCTCCAAGTCTGACTGAGGTCAGGTCAATGATGGCCTTTGAAACTGTCTCTCCTTAGGATGTACCAGTCAGCTTTTGCTGTGTAACGATCCACCCCAAAATGTAAATGTTATTTTATTTAAGTCACTATTTAACTTCATAATTCTGCAAGTGGCAGTTTGGATTGTGGTCAGCTACCAGGTCAGCTAGGGGCTAAGCGATCTAGAAGGCCTTTAGCTGGAATGACTGTCTCTGCTCCACCTAGTCTCGCATCTTCCAACAAACTAGTCTGAGCTTGTATATGTGGCAATGGCAGAGTTTTAAGTGCATGAGAGGAGCTATAGGGACTCTTGAAGCCTACAATGGGAACTGGGAAATGTCACTTCTGTTGCATTCTATCGGTCAAAGCAAGTTCCATGCCCAGCCCCAATCCAAGGGGTGGGGAAATTGATTCCACCTCAAGTATTTCGCCATTTTTGCAATCAACCACAATGGCATTTTTCATCCAGGTCAAGGTCAGCCATTCACGTACAGTCTTCATGGTTGGTGGCACCAACACTTAATCTGGCTCTAAGATGCTGTCAGTTACTTAGCTATGTGACCTTGGGCACTTGCTCGGGGCCTCTCCTCCTCATTGATATTAAAGGCAAAATATATCCATCCGCCCACCTCACAGGCTGTCACAAAGCTCAAATAAGATAGTGGAGGAAGAAGGGGCTATTATCGTATCACTTGTCCTTGAAGCAGAAGGAAGCTGGGGCTGCTCACACTGGGCACGTGTCTCTCTCCCCTTGAGCCAAATTCCCTGTCATTCATCAGTAGCCGAAGCCTGACAAGCCCCCAGGGGTTCTCCATCAATCCTCCTGTCTGTGTTCCCAGGAAAAATCCAAGTGGTTTTGCCAGAAACTCTCAGAACCTCTCTCACTCGAGTTCAATTACTAAGCATTGGCCAAGAGCCCCTTTTATGATTTTTTTCATTTGCTCTAAAAGTAAGCTTTGAGATTCCTTGGCCTGAGCTGGTCTCAATTAATCGCTTTCACGGGCAAAGATGCTCCCTTTACTCAGTAGACACAGTCTCTGTGTTCCGAGGGGTCTCATAGACCGCAGGCTCTGGGAGAGCAAGAAAGAGCTCTCCAGATGAGGCCAGATCGCCAAAGGGTAGCAAGCTGGCTCCGTGCATGGTGGCCCTCCTGCTAGGGACCCCAGAGATTAGCCAGCAAGCTTCCCCTAAGCCTGGGGAAACTGAGGCCCAAGGTGTTAAGAGCATGATTATCCCAGCTGAGATAATGGGTCTTCGGGTTGTTTGGAACAGAGGAGAGAGAACAAATAGTGTCATTTAGTTATGATGACGGATCCATCCCATTCTCTTGAACGCATTGTCTTTTCTTATGTTTAGTAGTTTCGCTCTGTGTGCTCTTCCTCCCAGGGGAGCCCTCTGTTGATTCCGTGTAGAGAATTGAGGTGGCTTTTTCTAACACTGTGCATCCTACTGCTCCCTTTTGGGCCCAGTGCTGGTGGGAAGGAGAAAGTTGTTCCAGTGAGATATTTCTGGTTTTGGATTCCAACCACCCGGAGAGCAGGGTGGAGACTAGTGTCATGGGCAAGCTCATCAGGAAGCTGAGCTTTGGATCAAACCATGGCTTTTCTCTGATAAGTGTGGAATCAGGGGAATAGCTAAGGCATGCCCTTTACTCCCTGCCAAGCCTGGCACCCCTCGGTGGTGGCAGCCATGGCCGTGACCCCAGATGACCAGCTTCCACTTGGGATTCCCCACAACGTGGTGGCCATATGACACTCTTCCAGGGGGCGCCAGCTGGGTTTAAATGGACCTGTTTGTTACTCCCCATTCCTGACGATGACATGTTCTGGGGTCTCATCCACTGACATGACAGTGATTTATTCCTTCACATGTGACCTTCCACAGCTCCGTTCAGACCTTCCTCCAACCTAATCCCACCGACACTCTATTTGAGACAGTGTAGATGCCCAGCTTCCTAGTTCCCAGCACCAAGAAATGCTTTTCACTGGCGTTTATATCCCATTGGCGATTTCAGCCGGTATCCTGGAGAGGAACAGAGATAGGCCCGGCTGCCAAAGTCATCACGCAGCCCACAGTCCCTTTGCCATTCCCTGAAGCCCTGTGAAGCTGGCCTCTAATTAAATACAGATCAGCCCTCACCTGATAACATGCTCCTTGTATTTTATTACACAGTCCAGGACCCTTCTTATTAAATCTGAATTGGACACATAACTAAGTGTACTGTAGATGTTTAATCATGTCCCAGGGCCTGTTTCCCTGCCAGAACCGAGCCACTTGCAGGTTTTGAGAAAAGGGTAGAGGAGTTATACTGAAGTCCCTGTGGCCTTGGAAAGGCTTTTATTTATGAATGAGGGGAGGTCTAGGGCTGGCCCCTGTGTCAGAAACAGTTTCCTCCTTTCCTAAGCACCGTGAAATGAATGCTGTCAGGGCCATTGGCTCCCACACAGGGTCCCCCAAACGCGGCCTTCACACCAACTCAAAACCCAAAAGACGTCCACTCATGTTCCCCTTACTCTGACCAGGCTGACATGCAGGTGCCGGAGCTTGAATTGCTCCTTCATGCCTCCAGGCCCTTGCAAATGCCGTTCCTCCCCCTTGGAGTGCCCTTCCTTGTCTTAACAAACAGTTCCCCCTTCACCTCTCATTCCTGTAATACATCTTCAGTGACCTCCCCTGTTGAAGTGTCTACAAGGCACCTCAAAAGCCATGTGTCACTATCTCCTCCCGGGCCCTGAGTCACATCTAGGGTGGGTGGGGCCCAGGTATTTGCATTTCTAACAAGTTCCCACCTGAGCTGTGCAGCGGGTCCAAGAACGACACTCTGAGAGCCACAGGAGAGGGGTGGCTTTCCTAAGAGGACCGAATATTAGCTCGGCTGGGCTCAAGGTGCTCTGCATGGTCTCTGAGCTTTTCTTCCTCTCTCCCCTCACTGGGCCCTTTCTGCAAACCCTCCCAGACCCCCTGTTTATGTATGGCTCTCTTTTTTAATTGAGTTGTAACGTGCATTCAGCAAAGTGCACTACTCTTAAAGGTACATGCATGGTAGATTTTTACATGAATATACATCCACGTGGTCACCATCTGGATCGAGATGAAGACCATTTCCAGGCACCTTCCAATCTCCCTCATGTGCCCCCTCATCAGTAACCCGCCCCTGGGGGTAACCACCATTCTGACTTCTCTACCATCCTCTTGAACTTCAAAAGATGGAATCACATGTTGTTTGTTCTCTTTGTGCGATAGCCCCTCTTCGTACTTGGTTGGCCAAGTTTATTTTTTATTTCTGACTCTAAAAACTCAGTCCAGAAAGCCCTAGAGACCGGACCCATCGACACTTGCTGGTCCCTGTGCCTCTCCCTCTGTGGAAGGTGCATTTTCCTTAAGGTCCTCTGACTTCTCATTAAATGACATCTATGGAAACCAGTCTCATTGGCCAGACCAGGGTTTTTGCACCATCTGTTTCAAGTCTCCAAACAGCCCTGGCAGGATGGTGTTCATATTCCTGCCATTTCACAGATGAGAAAACTGAGGTTCAGAGAGGTTAAGACATTTGCCCCAGAGCCTACAGTCTGGAAGTAGCAGCCTCAGGCACTTTGAATCCAGAGCCAGCCCTTGACCACTGGGCAATCCTGCCTCCCTCCCGGTGGAGTCTTGTGACCCAATAGACACACTATTGTTTGTTGACTGACTGAATGAAGTGAATCCCTTCCAAGCATCTGTCTCGCTGATCTTTGGAGTTGCTCCATTGAAAGCACCTAGGATTACTTCCCAGGGGGTCACTCAAAGCCAGGCCAGCTTGGCTTGTGGGGTGAGCAGAAGATTCATATCCCCTGTGGTGCAGCCTCGGCTTGACTCGGCTGAGTTTGGGAGGTTGAGACATGAGGCCTGGATGTCGGGCTCCGTGATCAGTGCCCCCCAGGAGCCACCAAAGGCCACTGTCAACCACACTCCCTCTCCTGAGGCACCCTGGAGCTGCTCAGTGTCCCCAGCTGTGATCCTTATGTGATACTGAAACCAGCCAGAAGCGCAGGGCTGCTCAGTTAGGCCGTGGAAACAACTCATGAGACAGTCGAGCAGCCAACAGCATTTGTGCAAGCAAAAGAGATTTTTTTTAAATGTCAAAGAAAGGATAATATTTTTCTCCCCTCGTGTTTTGAAGCGGAAAAAGAGCGAGCGAGAGAGAGGAAGAGTGGGGGACATGGGCCTAATTATCATGGAAGAGCGGCGTGACGTTAATGATGACTCATTTTTTAAATTGGTGTTTGACAAGAACAAGAAAGAACTGAAATCAGGACAATTAGGAAGTAATGAAGAGCTTCAAAAAACAGAGAGAAAAGCAGGTAAGGGAATGATCCTGGAAAGCTGTGACTGGAAGTGACTGTCTCAGGGCCAGGCTGGGGGTTGGGGCCCCATAGCAGATCTAAGAGAATGAATCTGAAGAGTTGGTGCCGTGAGAGGGTCTCAGCAAAGTCAGCCAGACCACTGATCTCAAATCTGCCCACTTCTTGCGATGTCCAGCTCCACCACGTTGGTCCAAGCCCTGTCTTCTCTCCCCTGGAGCCCTGAAAAGCCTGCCTAGTTCATGCGCCTTCTTCCTCTCTCCCCCTCCCCCAATCCATTTGCCTCATGAGCCAAAGGAACCTGTTGAGAGACAAGGTGACTGTCATTTCCTGGTTCCAAATCCTTCTGTTGCTTCTCAGTGCACGTCAGAGAAAAACCTCAATGCCTCACTTTGATCTCTAAATTCTAGTCCAAGGGATGAGCTAATGTCTGCCTGTTCAGCCTCATCTCTAACCATCTGGGCCCTCACCCTGTACACATCAGGATTCTGGCATCCTCAAACATTCCATGCTTATTTCAACCTCAGGGCCTTTGCACATGATCTTTCCTCTATCAAGAATATTCCATCTTCACATAAGGGGCAGGGGGACTCATTTTTGACCTTCAAGTTCAAGCTTTAAGTTAGAGAAGTCTCCCTGATCATTTTTTCTCACCAAACCCTATGTCATTTTTTCATAGCCCTTATCGTGACTTTTCTTTATTTGCCTGCTTTTATGCTGTCTAGTTCCTCTGGATTATGAAGGCAGGGGCCATGAATGATTTATTTACCAACATATCACCCAGCACCTAAGACAATGAATTATTTACTTAGTCGAGTAAATGAGAAAAAGCCATCTTGTGCAGTGGTTTCAGTTCTGGCTTCAGGCATAGCTAGATCCAGGTGATCATTGTCATCAGGTTTTAAAAACCAACCCCAAAGTTTCCAGAACTGGAGATACAAGCTATTCCACCACTAGCTGCTGAGGCTTTGGGGAATGGTAGTTGAAAGCATGAGTTTTGGAGCCAGACTACGTGGGAGTAAAGCCCAGCTCTATCTTCTGCTGGCTGTGTAAGGTCACCCCTCCACATCTCAGTCTTAGTCTCAGTTTTCTCATCTGCAAAATGGGAGTGGTGAGAGTGCCTTCCTCATACAGTTGATGCGTTAATTAAATGAGATCTATGGAAACCGCAGGTACCATCTGGCAAGTCCATATTACCATGGGCTGCTTCCTCTGTGGCCTGGAAGTCCACAGCGAGGCCCTTTCTTTCTGTCACATCACTGCCACATGAAATTGGGGGATGTTGAAGGAATCTCCACAGAGGAGGACTCCTCCTGCTCTGTCCAGGGGACGTGCCCTTCCTGTGGTCTGGGGTTGGAGGCCGGCTGAGGCCGCTGGCTGACCAGGCCATGTGGAGGCTCCTGAATCCCATCCGGGCAGATGGCATCCCCTGGGTCCTTCGTTAATTACCTATCATACAGCAGAGCCTTGCTGCTTCCCACTCTAATGCCCGTAATCGGCCAAGAAACCTCACAATTCGCTATTTGCAAACAATTAGCCCAGTTCAAGGCCTCTGCAACATGAATTAATGTGGACGTGAGCATAAATTATGGGGAAGCAGGGGTGAGGTCACGCCAACTGTAAACCCCTGGGTCCTATGAGATTTCCCAGGGAGGCAGGTGGCAGGCAGTGAGGGTCCTGTACCCTTCACTTACACAGGTGGGGGCCACACTCCCCTGTGGATAACGGGGCACGACTCTACCTTAGAGCTTTAGAGCTTGCAGGACACGAACGCCACAGTCCCCATAAAGGGCTGGAGGGGAAGCAGATGGCAATCACCTCGAGGCTCCACTGGGGGAGCACCCCCCTCCCGGCTCCCTCCTGAGGCCTCACTAGCTGCTGCCAACAGACCCCATCCCCTCTCCATAGGGACGTCCCCCTCGGGCCGCTCCCAGCTCCGTCCCCAGCTTTCCCAGGGCAAGGGCGAGGGGAAGGGAAGGCAGGAGGACAGAAGCCTGCGTCTTCTGGGGCCTAATGGCAGAAGTGACATCCCATCCATCGCTTTAGCTGTATTGTCTTCGTTAGAAGTGAGTCACTAGGTCTCGGCCACACCCAAAGGGGAAGGTTTGGAGGGACGCAGGTGTGACTGCCAGGAGTCAGGGGTCATCAGAGGCACCATGGGGACTGCTGGCCCCAAAGGGACAGTTTGGGTCCTTACTGAGTATCAGGCAGCATCCTATTTAAACCCCCGACAGCCCTGCGGCTGAGCATTACCCACCCCTTGGCTAGGGACCAGAAAAGCAAATGATCCATCAGAGAAAGAGGCAAAACGCCTCCTTAAAGTAGGGGTGCTGGCAGGAAAGGAAAAGGGATGCTAAGAGGCAAAAAAGGGTCCTCCGAATACTGTTACTGTCCCTATTTTACAGGTGAGAAGTGAGGCTCAGGGAAGTCAGGTCACCCGGCCAGGAACCGAGAGCAGCTTCTGGAATGCGAACCGTGTCTTCATCTCTGCGGTGTCATTCCACTAACGTCAGGCCGCTGTCCTTTGGGACGCAGCCACAGACCGTCTGGGCTGCCCTGAACTTGGGGATTTGACTCTCCGGTTAATGGGGTCAGGAAGCCAGCCTCCTGGCTGCTCAGGGGAACCTTGCAAACGGGCTGTAATTCAGTAACGAGACTTCCCTCCCCGGGCAGGCCGAGGGCTCTGGGCCAGCGGAGCAAACTCCTTAGCCCGCGACTGAGAGACGGGCAGGCAGGTGACAGAGATCGGTGGCTTCGTTGCCCACCCCGGGCACCTGACACCCCGGCACAGAGGCCGTGTGTGTGTGTGTGTGTGCGTGCACGCAAGCACATGCGTGTACATGCACGTGCATGTGCACACGTGCGTGGATGTGTCCATGGTACGTGAGACACTGTCTGCGGCAGCCAGGTCCCCCCGGAGCAGCCGGGAACCCGGCTCCGGGCCTGCAGCGCTGCCGGAAGAGGCTTCTCGTCCGCCGGGAGGGCAGCCTGCCGAGTTCGGGGGCTGCCGGCTGCAGATGGTCAGATATTAAATTCTGCTCGGTCTCCCATCTGGTGGCTGCGCGGGCTGGCCGGCAGAATTCCCCGGGGGCCAGCTGTGGGCTCTGGACAAGCTGCTCTGGCCTCACACAACCCTCCAGTGACCCTCAGACAGAGCCGTGCCCAGCTCGTCAGCAGGGTCCCCCCTTCCAGCCAAGCCCGCCTGGCTCCGCTCTGCGCCCTGAGTCTGCTCCCCAGAGCAGAGGCGAAAAGAGCGCGGAGTCTGGCATCAGATCTACCAGGAATCGTGCCCTGGCTCCGCCTGACATTCGCCCGGACCTCTCTGAGCCTCTGTTCCCTCCTCTCTGATCCTTACAGCCCAGGGCCCTCGGCAGGAAGAAATAGGAGAGAACCGGGTCCGGCCGCAGCTGTCAGCCTTGGCACTGCTGATGTGCTGGTCTGGATAATCATTTGTGGTGAGGGGTGCCCTGTGCTTTTGTGGGGTAGTTCCATCCTTGACCTCAGCTCTCTAGACACCAGTAGCCCCTCCCCCCCAAGCTGTGACAACCAAAAATGTCTCCAGACATGGCGATGTGTCCCCTGGGGGTCACTGTCGCCCCCGCCGAGAAGCACTGGTGTGGAGGGTCGTGTGATGTGCCCGGCGTGTGGAACACTCGACAGACAGAGACCGCGCCAGGCCGGCCGGCCTTTCCGAGGTCAAAGATGCCCCAGGACTGCAGGGCGCGGAGAGCGCTGTTGGGCACGCGGTCGATGTGAGCAAATGCTGGCTGGCCTGTTCTTGCTGCCTTGCCAAAGGGCATTTCGAGTCCTTTAGAAGGAGCTTTTGCGATCTGTTGTCTAACATCACACACCAGACGCGTCTGGAGAGCTATAGGCCAGCCTGGGGCGGATACAGATGTGCTCCCAGTTCTTACGTAGGTGAGAGAAGGGGACCGGGGGAGAGAGGGGAGCAGCAGAAATGCAAATCGTTATCATCCACATCGCTTATTATTTTTCTGTTGCTGCTACCATCCCGGTTGTGAGCCCAGGAAAGGAGGGCTGCCATTTGAGCTGGGTCTGGAGCCATTTGTAGGATTTCTTTTAAGGAAAGGAAGGGGCGAAGGGAGATCCAGGCAGAGAGACAAGGCCCTGCGGCTGGAAAAGTCTCAGCTCTCATTTCACAGGGCGGGGTCAGCATTTTGGGGGAAGAGATGCAGAAAGAAAAACAACAGCGGCCCTTCCTCTCCGTTCCCCCGCCCGAGGCCAGCAGAGCCAGGTGGCTGGGCAGCCGCTCAAGAGCCGCCAGTAGCCACACCTGTTCCATTACCAACCTTGCGGTCCCTGGAAATGTTATGATGCTGCTCAGGGGACGTCTCCTGTGTTAGGTGACCGGTGGTCCCAGCTGCCCAGGACCTATGGGGTTCCCAAGACATGGACCTTTCAGGGCTAATACCGGGGGGGGGGGGGCTAGGAAAACCATCACAGGCGGTCACCCTGCCCGTGGCCCCTCAGTTTGCCAGCTCTTTGGCCATGCCACCCGGAGCTCCTGTGGGCAGATCAGCCCTGGAGTGACTCAGACCCCCAGGCCCACCCAGCCAGCCTTCTAACCCCTCCTCCGAGGGAACAGGTTTAGGCCGGGGGTCCAACAGCTGGTTCTCAGGTGCTTGGCAAAGCCCACTTCCCGGGCGGGAGAATCTGAGAACAGCTGGGGAGGCTCAGAGAAGGAAAACAACTTACTCAGGGCCACCCAGAGAGTCTGCAGCACAGCTGGGACCGGAGACCCGGTCTTCTGGATAAACAAAATAATTCCAGTTTCACCTCACTGGCTTCATAGCACTGGATGCCTGTTCTGACCCCTAAAGTTAGCACTATTCTTATCAGGATAATTTTATAGAGGGGGAAACTGAGGCACAGATATGCACCCAGCTGGGAAAGGGCAGAGGCAGGATTCCAACCAAGGAAGTCGGTCACCACAGGCAGAGAAGGTAACCATTGTACCACACAGCCTCACAGAAAGAACCTCTTACCTGGCCTCTGGTGGCATTGCTGTTGGCAAGTCTGAGTCTGGACTTAGACTTAGAAAGTTCTGTAGTATGGGACACGCACACACAGGGATGCTACACTTCTCTGGCACCAGAAGTACAGCATGCTTATTGTGGGGTCTCTACCTGAGGACCCCCCAGAAGGGGGCAATGCTTCCCTTAGATAATCACCTGCTAATGGTGGCATTTCTGGCACTGTGGCATGTCAGAGCTATGGCAGACAGGGGGCCTCTCCCAGGGCCCTCACTCCCTACCTTGCAGAGAAGGGATAATTCTCTTTAAAATGCACAGGGCCCTAAGGGATCACAGCAGGGGACAGGAGGCAGAGGTGAAAGGAGAGACCATAATTCATGCAGAACTTTTTATTGCGACTCCATAAGGCATTGGGGAGCCAGCCAGTCATGACCAGGACACAGAGACAGACACAGACAAGCAGCCAGGGAGCCAAGAGCAGCGATCTGTGCTAGGTTGGAGGTGAGCACCAGGGACTCAGGAAACGCGGGGGGGGGGGGGCATTGACCCAGTCTCAGGAAGTAGAAGGGGCTTCCTCTTGGGGGAGTTCGCCTCTCAGCTGCGATCTGAAGGATAAGTAGGAATTAACTCTGTAAAGAGGGGTGGAGAGGTATTCCAGGCAGGCTCAGGGGTGGGAGACAATGGTTGAGGCTAACAACTGTGAGTTGCTGTTTTGGGCTGAAGTCGAGGCCACGGGGTGAAGGAGGGGAGAGGTAAGGCTGGAGAGGTGGGCAGAGACCACATCAGATAGGGGTCTGTAACTCATTCCATCTTGAGGGCCTCCCATTGGCTGTGCGGCTTTGGGAAAGTCACCTTACCTCTCTGAGCCTCGATTTCCTCATCTATAAAATGGGGGTTATTAATACCATCTTCACAGAGTTGTTGAGAGAGCCAGGTGAGACAAAGTACATAAAAGGCCATATTGGTCAGGATTCTTTTGGTTGTAAGTGACAGCGACCCAACTCCAGACAGGCATAAAAAGGAATGTATTGCACCCCT
The DNA here is from genome assembly GCF_054644295.1 of Miniopterus natalensis. NCBI lineage: Eukaryota > Metazoa > Chordata > Mammalia > Chiroptera > Miniopteridae > Miniopterus > Miniopterus natalensis. The sequence continues at coordinate 21,770,034 of NC_142100.1, forward strand.
AGTTTCCTCTGTTCTCTGCCATCTCTTCTTTTGCCTTTGCAACTGCTGCCTCTCTCTTTACAGATGAGTCTTTCGCAAATGGCATGAATAATGCCCCCCCACAGCCTGAGTTTAGCAGCCTCAGCAAAGAGAAAGAGCTTCCTTTACCCAGTAACAGTATATCAGTTCCAGGGAAGGGCTCTGATTGGTCCTGCTTAAGGCACATGCTCACTCTGCACACCAATCATTTTGAGAGAAAGGTATGAGGTACTATGATTGGCCAGGCCTTAGTCTTGTACTTACTGCTCTGCCCAGGGGAATAGGATATATTATCAGAGGAAAGATGACTAGAAAGTTACTAAAACCCATCACAAACACCTAGGACGGTGTTTGGCGTGTAGTAGCTGCTCATTAAATGGGAATATTGTTGGTGGTGATGTCTGTGGGTCAGCAACAGCTTTGTTTGCAGAGAAGTCTCGAGCTGCAGCTTAAGGGCTTAAAAGGACTCTAGTAGTGAGGGAAGTAAAAAAAAGAATTCCAGATCAGCTACATGGGCCTTGTCAACGCCAAGTTTGTGTGCCTCGGTGGGGACTATCAGACTTTGCACCAGCATCCTGTACGTGTCATCTTTAGACAATAATTTAAATGGAGCAGAACTAAAATGTGGGCCTTGGGGGACCACTGGGCCACGGAGGGTTCCCACACCCTGAAACATGCAGACTCGGTTCTGTGGTTGTTTCTTTTATCTGCCCATAAACTTTGACTCACTACTTTATTCAACAATATTTTTATGTCCCTACTCAGGCCTGAGGATTCATCATCAGTGAACAAGACACACAACCCTCACGCTCAGAGCCCCGCTCGCTCTCAGTCACACTCTATCTTTACACTTTTTCCCACCTGTTGGAAAACTTAAAATGTTTACCTCGCCAAAGGGGGAAGAAAAAGAACCATAAGTTATGGTTCACAGTTTATGGAGCCGAGCCAGTGAACTTGTGTCGGTTCATTAACAATTCCAAAATGATTACATATTTCCCCCCTCGGGCCATTTCTTAGGAAGGAGGCCCAGGTCGGTCCCATAACCCCCTGAGAGTTTCACGCTGGGTCCAAACACAGGTATCAGGTGCACCATGCACCCGTTCTTTGTTTAAATTTAAGTAGTTATCATCATTTGAAACTCAGAAGATTTCGTATGAGATCTGAATTTGAAGTTTTTCTTGAGAAGCCCAAAGACCTAGTAATACTGGGCTTTCATTCCACACGGCGACAGTCAGCTGGAGTCCCACAAGCATCCACCCCTTTAACAGGACCGGTGCTCTCCAGTTCGCCGAGGTCCCTCAGGCGACTTGTTTTTCTGTGTCAGTAGCTGGCTGGCTCCTGCAGGCCGTCGGAGTTTCCTACCCTGGGATTAGAAGCCATTGGGTGAAACTCTCGGCTTTGCCAAGGGTCTCCTTAGCCAAGCTGCCTCCGAAGCCTGCCCGGAACCCCCGTGGAATAAAAAAAGAGACCTGTAACCCAGGGAAAGTGACAAGTGGCCTCATCCAGAGGCAGCTGAAGCCCAGCCTTGCCTTTCCCACACTCTGCTTTCAAACCCCAGCCTGTGAGGTGAGGCTGCTTGAAGAAATAAAAGGCAGAGATTCGAGTGGTTTTCACTGCCTCGAAGATGAGTGAGTGTTTTACCCAACACGGCAGGAAGGCGGTTTTAAGATCGTCAGAATTACCTTCATTCAGCCTCTGAATAGCTTAATTTCCAGGCTTCTCTGAGCTCAGAGAGCCTCTTCAGAGGGTATACAAGAGCATAGCAAAGAAGAGATGGCTCTTTGGCTGTTGGGTTTGAGTGGGGGAGGCTCTGTAATCACTCTTGGACGATTTGTGCCCACCAACTTCCAAACGCCGAGCAGGAGGGAGGGAGGATTCACATTCTGGCTCAGGGAATGTTGAAAGCCTACTGTGCACTTCAGACCCATCTACAAGACAATGCGCTCCTAAACTGTGTCCTAGCTTGGGCCTCTTGTGAGTCCTTATATCTAACTTTCTACTTGTACTGCCATTCGAACATCTCCCAGCCGCTGCAAACATCATGTTCTAAACTCAACTCTTTACACGCACACTCACACTCACACACTCACACACATGAACTCACATTTTCCCCGCCCCGGGAAACATCAACTTCATCTCCGCAGTCGCTCAAGCTAAAACTTAGAAGTCATTTTTCACCCCCTTCTCACTCATCCTCACCAGCCAATCCATCACCAAGTCCTGCTGGTTCTTTTTCCTAACTAATCTTCCCAGTGGTTAGTTAGGGTCGTGCTAGCTGCTGTAACAGGTAGACCCTACAGTCTCAGTGGCTCGAAAGAATAAAGATATATACTTAGGTGAAATATAGGCTAATTGAGTATCCAGGTGGTAATTCAGGGACCCAGGGAGCTCCCATCTTATGACCCCACCATCCCCTAGGACCTTTGCTTCCAACCAATGGGCAGGAAAAGAGAAGGCAGGAAAAACACACCTGTTCTTAGACACTTCATCCTGTAGGTGATGCCATCAGTTCTGCTCCCATTTCATTGGTGAGAACCAGTCACATTGCTGTGCAGAATCCAACCATAAGCCAGAGGCAAGGGACTCTGCTGATAGAATCAGTCTCCAAGGGCACCAAGCAGGGAACAGAAGGGGGGCAAGTTGTCCTGGAGGGGCCAAAAGATGACAGCCAGCCCATAGCCCTTTCAGGCTGAAAGATGAGAGGTGGCCCCAGCCATTAGGGTTTCTCTGGTTGCAAGTGTCATGAACGGACTCTGGCAAAACTCCAACGAGGAACGTATCAGAGGGATTCAGGGCAGCTCTAAGATTTCAAGAAAAAGCTGGACAACTGAGCCTCAGGAGCAGGAACCAGAGCCCCAGGTCAGCATATGAATGGGGAAGGGAGCCCCCATAGAAAATTAAGGTGCTGTTGCCTGAGTTGGAATGTAAATGCTGGACCCACAAAAACAAGAAGTGTCCTCACAGGACTCACTCCCACCGAAATGAAAATAAAACCAAGTCAGTTGAGAAGCTGATGCCTCATCAAACCTCAGAAGGACCATCCACCGGTGCTCACTCGACATTTGCGGTTGGAAAGAATAAATGAACCAAGGAATACTAAAGAATTTGGGCCGCATCCAGAGGACATCGGAGACTGAAGTGCTCCAAGCTCGGGAGGTGACATGGTCCGATTTGCATTTTGGAAAGGTGTCTCCGAGCTAGGAGGAGAGACTGGATTGCAGGGTGCAGGGGAGCTTGTTGGGGCGGATGGAGCGGCCCAGGAAGACGGCTCTGCAGGCTGGGGAGGGGTCGCAGAGAAGGGAAGATTGGGTGACGCCAAGCAATCTGGGAGGTGAGGGCACAGTCAGCGACTTTGAGAATATACACATATGACACTTGGCCAAGCAGCTAAGCACAGCTTAGAGCTCCATTGGTGGGCCTGGGGGGGGGGGGGGGTGCAGCCCTGGGCAAGTGGGTGAGGTGCCCCTGATGCCAGCAGCAGCTCACGCTGGCAAACCTGTCAGGTGCTGCACTCTCCCCGACCCACCACAGCCGCCGATCAACCAGAACCACCCAGAAGATGCCCATACCCTTCATACAGCATTTCTGGGGAGTATGGGGCAGCCCAGAATTCAACCATGGCTCCAAAAATGTGACCGTCATCGAGCTAAACCCTGAGCCACACGAAGTTAGGCAAGGGGTTAATTTCACCTTCAGCAAAACACAGCCTCCCAGGGGTTCCCGAATGCGCCATCACTTCTAGGTCTTTGCATTTTTCTGGAATGAGCTCCTCTCCCTCCTCCCTGTCCACCTTTCCTGGGCCAGCTCTAGTCTTTTCCAGAGCTCAGCCTGGAAGTTGAACTACCACGGGGAAGGAATTTCTTTGCCGCAGGCTAGGTAGGCATTGCTCCCCCCCATCACCTCCCATCATCGCCCTTAACGCACTGAATTGTCATTGCATGACCTTGAGCAAGTTACTCAACCTTCTCAGAGCCTCTGTTTCCTCCCCTGGAAAATGGGGTGATGATAGTAGCCGCCTAACAGGGTCTTTGTGAGCCTTAAGCAGCGTGGCCCTTGTGATGCACCTGGCATTGTGCCTGGAGCAGGTAAGCCGCCAGGAGGCCTTAGCTGCTACTGGCCTCGGCCACTTCTTGGTGCTGAAACTTCCTGCAGAATCTGCTGCAGACCTTGTTTTTCCAGTGCCACGTGATTTCTCGAGACCTCAGAAGGCCCCTCATTGATTCTGGCAGCTCTCCTACTAGTATCGATCAAATATCAAGGCCGCTTTCCTCTCTGGGGGTGCTAATTGGCTTAGGAACCGTGCGCGTGGGGACCTAACAGATCTCTGAATGGAGTCATTATACCCTTCCTGTGGCATCACCTCAGGGAGGGGTCGGGGTTCCTCGAAGGGCTTAGAAAATTCTTCTTTTTTTCATATGGAAAGTTCTATTTTCATCCGTGCTATTATTTACTGGCTGGATACCTTAGAGAGAGCAAGAGGGAGGGAGGGAGAGAGAGAGAGAGAGAGAGAGAGGGAGGGAGGGAGGGAGGGAGGGAGGAACATCGATGTGAGAAAGAGCTTCACATAGTTACCTTGGTCCATCATCACAATCCTATGAGGTAGGGAATAGCGTCACCCCGATTTTGACAGATGAGAAAGCTGAGGCTCAGAAAGGGTAATTACCCTGCCTGAGGTCTCACGGCTGGTAAAGCCCAGGCCCGGCCCCAACGCTTTTGAATCGCACCGTATTCTTGCAAGCTCCCCGCTTCCACACAATTAGGGGAGAGTATGAGACAGTCTGCTCGAGTGTCAGTTTGAATAAATCAGATGCCAGGACATATGAAGCTAACGGAGCTCTGGGCTGTCAGCTGGGAAGAGGGACGTGGGCTCTCTCATTAAGGCTTCACAAGTCAGGGCGAGGCCCCGGGACCCGGTTGTGGGCCTTGGGGCTGTGTCAGCTGCAGAGTGTCAGCACGTTAGCAGGCTGGGTTGTCGCTTGCCATGGGCTGCGGGCATGTCCGGCTTCCCCCATTGGACTGAGTGCTCCAGGAGGCAGAGATCCTGCCTGGGGGTGTCAGGTGCCCCAGCCCCTGGCACAGTGCCTGGCACATGGCCCACTGGTTAAATGGACAATAGAAGGCACAGAGAGCTCCCTGACCGGTTGCTCTCAAGCTGGGTTTACAAATGAAAGCTAAATGAGAAAGCCAGATGCATAGATAAAAACAGATCAGCCCTGAATGGAGGGAGAGACTACAGGGGTCCACAGCACCCTTCCCCTTCCCCTGTGCAACCGGCAGCCCCCAAGATACTGCTGCAGACCCCAAGGGGGTCCTAGAAGATAGGAGGAAGTTATGCTCCAGTCCAACCCCCTTAATTTTGTAGATGGAGAAACAGAGACCCAGAGTGGATGGAAGACGAGACATCAGATACCTTGACCCTGGTTTTGGTCGCTTTCCAGAACACCAAGCTGGAATTTTACCTGCTCTCTCTAACGCCTCCCCATTACCCTCTTCCAGGGACTGGTCTCAGAATTTTCCTAATTCTTAGAAATAAGCCCAGGTGTGTCATCTTTTCTCTGCGTGCCCGTGGGATGAGAGGGAGGGGCAGAACTGTGACAGGTCTCTGCTTTGATGCAGGAGGGGGATGGCATAGTTGCTGATGCTGTGTCATTGAACTTCAGGTATCTGCGAGCTGAGAATGGGGACCCAGGCAGCTCATTGGGGTGCCTTGCTGGCACAGAGCAGCTGACTTGGGACCAGAAGGCCTCCTGCCTCACTTTCCCCTGAGTAGCTTGCTAAAAATACAACCTCTTGGGTCCCACTTGAGACCCGCAGACTCCAAATCTTTGGAAGCAGCATCCAGGAACTGGTACTCTCCCTCTCAGGCAATGCTTATGTATCTGACAGCGTAAGGACCACTGCTTTCTGTTCTGATTGAGACCTTGGTCTGACTTCTCACACCAACCACCAAAGTGGTCTAGTTTGATGGAGCATTGCTTTGAAAACATCTGGATGTGAATGCCTTTTGGTGGGACATGCACTCCAGTTAGCCACAGGCCCCACTGCTCCCTGATGTCTCAGACCCAGCCCATTTCATGTGTTCCCTGGAAGCACTGGCTTCTTCTTCCTGCATCAACTTTTTAGCAAATACTTTGACTGACCCTTCACACCCCAGTGAGACAGGCCATCAGACAGTCCAGGTTTAGAGGATTCAGAGATAGGATGCCTTGAGTTGAGACGGGGAATACAGGCAGGGAGCCCTGTTAATAGGGGTGCAGGGGAAAACAAAAGGATTAAGTTGGGGGTATGAACAGCAAACTTAGGCTCCTTCCTATTTTTCAGTTGGCCCCCTGGGTGCTCCAGACCCTCACCCCTCCTCTCACTCACACCCTAATGCCCCACCCTCATGTCCTTGCTGATGCTTCCTCTGTGGACAGACTACGAGATGGGGTGGCAACCAGAAGATACAGACAGTCCCAGGGGTGGCCCAGCCTCTCATCCTACTCGAGTCAGCTCAGCAGAGTGGAGACCCAGGCCCAGAGGTCTCCAAAGCTGAGCCAACAGGAGCTGGGCCCTACCTGGCAGGTCTCAGGAAAACACAAAGGCTACAGTGAAGGCTTAGCGCCATCTGTCGGTCATTATGGGAACTGCCTCTCTGCTGGCCGGGGCTGCGTAGAGCAAAAGGCACCTGCAAACTAGCCAGCGGGGGGTTTCTCAGACAAGAAGTTGCCTGCTTTTTGCCCTTCAAAGCACCTTGAGAGACTATCTGGTTCAGTTGCTCTTAACTTTTCAAGATATCAGACCCCTTCAATAAGCCACTGAATGCTATGAAGCCTCTACCCCAGGAAAACACACTTGTACCTGATTTTTGAATGTAATTCCAGGGAGTTCGCTATCCTCCAGTTAAGACACAGAGATGCCGGGGTTTTTTCCCAAGCTGACACCGCCCCTGGGTGGCAGAGCCAGGTCTGGAGGCCAGATATCCCAGCTTCAAATCTAAGGCTCTCCCTGATGTCCAGGCGGCCTCTTTAAGCCTTAGAGGGCTCCTGCCTCTTTTTTCCTGAACCTCCCGGGGCCTTGGACTCCCCATGTGTAAAATCCCCAGGTTAGGGACAGCCATCTCCAAGGGCCCTTGCATGGTGCTGTACCTCCCTCCCTAACTGCAAGACTGATGGATAGGCAAAATCTGCCTAAGCACATCTGAGCGACTTCCCTAGCCAAGCGCCCAGGGACAGGGACAAAATCTGGATTCTTTTCCAGAATCGGAGGACCTGGGTGGGTGGGGTGGGTATCAGTGGTGTGGGGGAACAACTTAAGGGGGGGATCTATGTGCAATGGGATCAGGGGGGACACAGAAGGCACCCATTGGGTCTTTCAATAGCCCCTGCGGGCCTTCAACTCAGGACAGCTGGTGGCTGATAAGGGACAGGTATTGTTACATAGCTGGATCCCTCATTTGTTCAACAAATTCCAATTCGGTTTGGGGTCGGAGGACAGGTTCTCAAACTTGGGCATGGATCTGGATTTCCCGGAGAGCTTGTGTAAAACACAGATTGCTGGGCCCCACTGTAAATGTCTGGCTCAGCAGGTCTAGGCAGGGCCCAAGAACTGGCACTCCTTTTTATTTTAATTCAATATAATCTTTGTTTGTTTCAGGTGTACAGCATAGTAGGTAGACAATCAAAAACTTTACAAAGTGTTCCCACGGATATTTCCAGTACCCAGTTGGCACCATAAATAGTTATTACAATAAATATATTGGGCTATATTCCCTGGGCTGAACGTTATATTCCTGTGGCTATTTTGCAGATACCTATTTGTACTTCTCAATCCCTTCACATTTTTCATCCTGTTCCCTAACCCCACTCCCCTCTGGCAAGCATCATCCTGAAGAACTGACATTTCTAATAAGTTTCCAGGGGGTGCTGAGGCCTCTGGTCCAGGGAATATGCTTGGAGAAGCACTGGCTTGGAGGGAGACATGAGACAGACCTGCCCTGTCCTTGTGGAGCTCTTCTTAGTCCAGCATTAAAGTACATATTCTAAAGCGTGTTGTGTTTGAAAGGTGCTGCTTGAGCTCAGATTGGGGTCACCTCCAAAGAGGGGATGTCTCACTAAGACCTCTAAGTAGAACTGGCCCAGCAATGCGTCAGAGAGGGGAAAGCTTTGCTAAACACTTACTGAGAATGTCCCAGGATGCCTCTCCCATTTCTCATCTATTCCTCCCAGACAATGGGAGGGAGGCAGGATTAACCCCATTTTACAGATGAGAAAGCTGAGGCTCAGAGGAGCAAAGAAGTGGCCCAAGAACACATAGCAGGAAAGTAGCCCAGTCTGTCTGTCTGCTCATAGGCCGCCTGTCAGCTGCCGCACCCCCTCTGCCGCTTCTGCCCTGCACCCTCATGTCCCCTTCCCCTGGGGCAGCTGCCACCTTGACGCAGCTGCAGGACCTGGCCAGCCACACGGTGCCCGCTGCCCCCGCCGCTCAAGCCCTTCAAGTGTTTTCACTGCTGGGTGAATTCAGCAGATGCCTTTCGATCGCAGCCTATTAAATTAGCCCTTCTCTGCAGCCAAAAGAAGATAATTATGTTTTCATTAGCCCTGGATAATGTATTACCCCCTCGGTGGCAGCCACATCGGCGAACCTCCTCCTTCCCTCTCCTCCCCTGGCTCTGCCAGAGACCGTGCCTGACCCCCCCCACCTCTGTGCTGCTGGGTGGGGACTAGTTAGGGTCCAGGTGACAAGGGGTGGGGAGAGGGAGCAGCCTCCCTTTGGTTGGGAGAGGCCTTTAATCCACCTGCCACTCACGCGGGGACGGAGCCTGTGAGCCCCAGAGAAGATCCAAGAAAAACTGTTCTCATGGTGACTGGTTAGGCAGAGCTTGCTCTGTGCTGAGCCCTGGGTGTGTCTCAGCTTCTTGAATCGGGAAAAGGGGGGCGGTATCGACACCTCCCCCTGAACACCGAGGAGGGTCCTGGCGGAGTCAGGGTAGAGTGAGTGCCCAGGGTCGTCTCGAAGGGAAAGGCCTCAAGGGCAACCACGCCCGGGGGCTCTTGGGACACTGCCACTCTGCATAGTCGGGGGGGGGGGGGGGCAACACATGGCTACAAGTCTTAGGTCTTTCGGCACCAGTTATTGAAGCCCTCTGGGGTCGTGGCCCAGCACAAGCGAAGTGGGGGTGTCCCCAAAAGCCAGATGCCTCCCTCCACCCCGAAAGACGGTTCTGAATCACCACTCCCCCTTTTTCACTAGGCGGTGGTGGGGAGGTGGGAGGAGCCCCGGTTTGGGGTCAGTACGACCAGAGTCCTGATAGTTCCTTTCCCACCGATTCACTGGGTGACCTGGAGCAAGTCACTGCCTCCCAGAGCCTCTGCTTTGCCCTCTGTAAAATGGGACTAAGAAAAGGGATCATCTCTTGCAGTTATTATGGTGAGTCACTGAGATGTTTCTATACAGTGCTTGGTTGGAGGCCGGTGAAATATTAAGTGCTCAATACAAGCAAGCCGCCAATCTTTCTACGGCTACAACTGGTGTTGGCACCAGTCCCCTAGCCCTACAGAAACCACCGTGAGGGGAGGGCGTCTTCCTCCCTCCCTCCTCTCTCCCTCTCCCCAGATCTCTCTCATACTCACACACACAGGGTTGTGAGGACCAGCTCCCACCTGGGCTCAGGCTCAGAAGCCCTGTCTTTCCAAATCCGCTCCAAGAGCTATGTTACCTGCCAGTGTTTTGCTCTCAGCTGCACCAGGACGCCTGATGGTGAGAACAGAATTAGGGGAGTGGGGTTTCTGCCCCCCTCTCCCTGAACCCAGGCCAACTCTGCCTTCTTCAGGCACAGCCCAGCCTTGGCCCTGACCGCCCCCCATCTCGTGGCTGCCCATTGAGTACCAACCACCCTTCTCCCCGGTTTCAAAACAGCTGGTGCTCCAGGGCAGGAGGTGTCCCCGCCTTGGGCCTCTTCTGGCCCCCACCTGAACGCGGGCAGGCACGGTGGCTGTTTTGAGCAGGTGAACCACCGACCGGCCCAGCGGAAGAGCAGCTTCCCTTCCCCCTGGCTTCCTGATTTTCCCCAGTTGCCATGGTAATTAAGGGGAGCAGTGTTCTGAGTCTGACACCACTGAAGCCCAGCACTCAACTTTGAAATGGTTCGGGCAGGGGAAGTGGGGCTCGGGCTGGGAGGACCCGGCTTCAGCCCGGCTTCCCCGGGAAGCCCCATCCAGCCTTTATGTCACAGTTCTTACTCTCGTCATAGTTATAATTATTTTTGGCTCCCGTTTACTGAGCATTTACTATATGCCAGGCACTGTGCCAAGCGCTTCTCCACTACCGTCTTATTATATGCATCTTCACAACGACCCCAGGCCCTTTTCACCACTGGGGAAACTGAGGCTCTGGAACTTGCCCTGTGTGGCACAGTCAGGAAGTGGCACAGCCGGGGGCCAAGATGGAACCTCTCATGTCTTCCTTCGGGCATGTTGAAGACAAGACCTCCACACACCCCTGCCAGCTCACTCTTTATTCCTTCCTCCCCTCCTCCCCCCCCACACCCCTCTTCCTGCCCCCAAAGTCACACCCCCTTCTCTCCTGCTCCATGTGCACGACAGTCTGAAAAGCATTTATTAGTGACAAAGGGGGCTGGTGTCGCCTCTTTTCCTCTGCTCGGCACAGCTCCCAGCCTGAGCGGGCTTGCTCCCCTGGGTGAGGCTGGGAGGGGACAAGACCAAGCCACCCAGAGCCGGGCGCCGAGGGCGTGTGCCTCAGTTCTCCTCTCCTTCCTCGATTCTTCCCTTTTCTCCAAGAGTGTGTGAGCAGCAGCAGCAGCGAAATGCAAAATTCTGTGCAATCTGCCCAGGAAAAGACAGCTTTCGAGACGGGTTTATATGGTTACCCATATGTTAGGGTCCCTAAGAAAGGAAGGAGAGCTTGGTTCTCGGCATCTTCCCCTCCCCCAGCCCAGCCCTAGGCCTCTCCCCACCTGCAGGGTGGTCCACCAGGCCACCGGTGAGCCTGTCCCTTCCCTGCTCCCTCCTCCCCAGCCGCCTAAGTCCAGCTCTAAGGAGACCAGACCAAGGCAGCATTTCCAGAGCTGGCTGCCAGTCTCCCTGTCTGCCCACCCAAGAGCCAGGGCTAGAACTCACGCAGCAATCTCCTGGGGGTTCCTGGGGGTTCCTGGGGGGCTCCAACCCTACCCAGCAGGACAGGCTCGCATCCCACTGTCCCATTAAGGAATGTTATCCCAACACTGATGTAGAAACAAATAACCATCCTTGCCTCCCATGGGGTCCTCTCCGCCTAGGAGACCTGCCCTTGTGGCTACTACATTCAGCCCCCTCCAGGCTCCCAGAAATTGTCCTGGCGTGTGTGTGTATGTGTGTGTATGTGTGTGTGTGTGTTTCCTGATAGAAGAAAAAAAAAAATGGAAATTAGGTTATATAAAAGATGTATGCTTTGGAGCCCAGAGCGACTCTTTTAATGAGGGTTGCGACGTCTCCCTCCCCACACCCATAAACCAGCCGGGTTGGACGTCACCACTAATTCGTTTCAGCGACGACGCTCGGATAAAGGAGGGACATTCAGAAATAAATTCCCCCTCACGACCCTCGCTGAGCTCACGGCTCAGTCCCTACATATTTATGCCACGTTTCCAGCCGCCGGGCGAGGAGCCACTTAGCGCCTCGGCTCCTCCGAGGGGCGGCCGAGCGCCGGCCGGAGCGGGTGAGCCAGGGGCGCGCGCGCGGGGCGCCCGGCGCGGAGCCGGGGAAGCCCACAGCCTCTGTCCCGAACTTGGGTTCGCTGGGGCGGAGGGAGGGGAGGGGACAAGGGCGGGGGGGCCCGGGGAGAGGGGGTGGGGAGGGATCGGAGCCGCACAAAGCGGAGCGGAAGGGGGAAGGACGCGCGCAGCTCCTCCCGGGGGGCGAGCGGGTGCGACTGGTGCGCTCCAGCCGCGCGGGGCCGGCGGGCCCGGGGATTCGGACCTGGGAGGAAGAGGAGGAGGAGGGGGAGGAGGAAGAGGCGGGCTGGCGCGAGGACCCGCGGGCGGGCGCGCGGCGGAGAGGCAGCTTCAGCGCTGCCCGGCTGGGCGGCAGGTGAGTTCTTGGCCCAGGCGTCCCGAGTCGCCTCCCTGTCCCCTCTGGCTACCTGCTTCCCCCCCGCGAGCCCCCAGTGCGCGCGCGAGAGAGATGCGGGGTTCGCCGAGTCCCCAACTTGGTTCGAGCCGCCTCGTTGCCCCTCCCCGCGGGCGGCCCGAGGCAGGGGGCGCCGGTGCCGGGGTCCTCGCGCCCACCCCGCTCCAACTTTGCCAGGGAGCCGGCGCCCCCTCCAGCCGCGCGCGCTCGGCTCCGAGCCGTGCGCCGACGTTAATGGCGGAACCTTTTGGCACCGCTCGCCACCCACAGCGGGCAGCCGAGGCTGGGCGACGCCGGTCCCTGGGCATCTGTGCACCTGCCCAACCTGAACTTGGAGCTTTCCTTCCTGCCCGGCTCTTGCGAGGCTTGGCACCTGCGAGCCCGGGGTAATGGCGGACTTAGCCTTGCTAGCCGCCCTCGGTGGGGGGCCGGAGACTGGGCGGGATCTGCTCCGCGGAACCTGGCTCCTGCCTGGCTTCCAACTTTGCCAGGATCCTCATTGCGCTCCCGCAGCCATGGCAGGGCCGCCTGCACCCCTTACTTCTGCCCGGGAGGGATTGGGGCGTAAGAGCGCCGCTTCCCAGAACCTCCGAAAGTTGTGGTTCCTGCTCGAAAGAGGCTCCAGGGCTCCCCGCGCGTCTCCTGGGCTGGCGAGGGGCGCGCTTGGCTGGCGAGGGATGCGCTTCCCAGGGACTAGATGCCGAACAGTGTGCACTGCGCGCGGCGTGTTTGCTTCCAGGTGGCCAAGGGTTGGAGCAGGGTCCCCGTGAGATCCAAATCCCAGGGCCGCCCGAGGGGCTCTTGGGACTGAGGGTCTGGAGGAAGCTGCCCAGACAGAGCCCCAGAGACTGAGAAACCCTTGCCCCCACCCCCAGGGCTCTGACCGGTGCGGCCCAGGCTCTCCCAGCGCTCCCTGGGACCCACCTGGCTGTCCAGGGCGGGCACCCGGAGAGATGAGGCGTGCGCCAAGGGACACCCCTGGGTTCCAACCCTAGACTTACCCTGCACTTGTTGTGTGGCCTTAGACAAGTCCCTTTACCTCTTTACACCCGAGTTCTCTTGTCTGTAAAACGGGGGAAACAATGTGTACCTTTCTCATTCTTCATTGCGCTTGTGAATGTGGAAGTAAAGTCTAGGGTGAGCGCTCAATTCCAGGGAAACAATGCTGGTATTTTGTTATTTTAAGGCCCCGGGACCATATCCGGGAGATTAGATGGTGGGGGAGGGGTTCCTGCCAAAAGGAATTGGGGGTCCGCCCCTCAGGGTCCCCAGGCGGCAGTAGGCTGTAGTCTCCTCCAGCAGGACCCAAGTAGCCCTGGGGAATATGCAAAGGTTCTTTCCCCACCGATGAAACCCTTAGAGCCCCCCTCAAACCCGGAGCTCAGGCCCCAGAAGACCGCAGGAGCAGCCACCTGGGAGAAAGGGCCCCTAGGGCGTTGCCAGGCAGAGGTGCAGTGCTGACCAGTGTGTAAGGCACAGCATCCCGCCCTCGGGTGGCCCAGGTCCTGGGGAGAGAGGAGGAAGGGGCGGACATCTCAGCCCAGTCCCCAGGGAAAGGAAGGAAAAGCCTAATCCTCTAATCAGGGTTGGGCAAAAACTATGGGTTCACAAAAGTGCAAAGTAAAGTGAATTCTCCCCATTGTTATTTTGAACTTAGATAAAGCAGGGAAGATGCCTCCTGCCCAACCTGCAGGAGTGGCATCCAGTCTCCTCTGCCCTCAGGCATCTCAGCAGACAGATTTGAGAAGCCTTGGTGAGTCTCTGAAAGGAGACATTCTGACCCACCGTGTCTACCACCCCCACCCCTGTCCTTTCTACCAGCCCAGATTTCAGAAGCCCCAAAGGACACACAGCTTTGTGCCATCTCCAAGGCCCTGTCACACACAAGGTATTCCTAGAATATCCTCAGGAATACTCCCCAAAACTCCCTCAGGTCACCAACACAGTGATCTGAATCCCATTTTGCAGATGTGAAAACTGAGGCTGGGCAAGCCTGCTTGTAGTCACCTAGCTGGTAAGTGGCACCACTGGAGACCTCAGTCCTGGTTTGGGGCTTCTTATTTTGGGATTTTTTTTTTTTTTTACACATCCCTGGGCATGTAAGCATTTTGATGTGTACTCCTCCCATAGCACCCACAGCCTCATTTCCTGATACATCTGCTCAGCCAGAGGCTACCCCAGCAGTCAGGGGCATGACTTTGTCTCCAGAAATTGAGATTTCCCCAAAGTCCCAGACCATGTATCAAAAGAGCGAGCATCACAGTAAAGAGATCTGATAAGGACTTCTTCTTGAAGCCAAGCTTAGCTCACTTCATGGCTGTGTGACCTCTGGCTAATTACTTAACCTCTCTGAGCTTCAGTTCCATTATCTGCAAAATGAGAACAGTAACTCCCACAAGGGGTTGTTTTGAAGATTTTGTGATAATGTATGTGAAAGTTGTTCTGGAAACAATAGTTTTATGCCAAGACCGGTGGTTGTACAAGACGGGGAGCCCCAGAAGGAAGCCGTCTGTAGCAAGCATTTGGGGCCAATAGTGTGGAACGTGGTTTCCAGACTAGCCTGCCCTTTGCTCTTCCTGCCTCTTCTTGGTTTTCCCCAGATGGCCAATGCAACACCCCCTGCCCCCGCCACCCCAGTTTGAGTTTTCCGTGGGGAAGGACCACACCTGGGAAAGGCGAGAGGCTGGGAGTGGTCTGGTGGGGTAGGCTGCTTTCTGAGGGTCTCTGGAGCTGAGCTGCTGGGTGCTGCCCAAGTTATCACCCCGACGGTTGTCAAAAAACTTCCCTGCTGTGGGGATGCTGATTTTCAAGGATATAGGACGATTTGAGGGTCCGTTCACCTGGGTATTACGAGCACACACAGGTTTGGCTGTGCTGCCTGTTTGGGTGTATGTTTTGGGGTGTCTTATAATAAGAGTCAGCGTGTTGCCTGTCACTCAGTTTCTGTGGGTCTGAGCCTTGGATCAGGGTTGAGAGCCACAGGCAACAATCTGCATTTGTTAGAACTGAGGCTTTTTCCTATTAGAAACCGGATTGCGCAGAAGTTGAATTAGGTATTCCTGGACCAATTTTCATCCGGCCCGTGTGAACAAAGGGACATGCTTCCCACCGTGGGTCAGTGTGGGTTTGTGTGGCTAGCAATGCGAAGGCTGCAGTGATGGTGGACACGACCATTTTTAATACACGACAGCACTGAGATGTCATCTAATCTAGCAAAAGCCCCACGTCAGCCCAGTGGACCATCAGCATCAGACTCCACCAAGGTGCTGGCTAAAAGAAGAGAGATCCCACCCAGACCTAACGAATCAGTGTCCCCGGGGGAGGGCGAAGTTTCTATATTTTAAGGAGACTTCTCCAGGAGACTGTAGTGCCCTCAGCTCTTGTCCATCTCCCTCATTTTACAGATAGGGAAACTGAGGCCCAGAAAAGGTATGTGGCTGGCTGAAAGTCACATGGCACAGTGTTGAGAAAGCTGGGCTAGAGCCTCAGTGTTTTAACTCTGCCCAGTGCTCATATGTGATAACGTCACATTTACTTCAGTACAGAGAAGCCCCGTAGATTCCGAACTTAAATGCAATTTAATTCTTTCTGTTTCCTGATTGGACAGACTCTTCAGAGAGACTGAGCACGATTCCCCCCACCTTGACCGCTGGTTTCACCAAAGCCATTGGTTTGAGCTCATTTGGACAGCTGAGTCCCCCCCGTACACACACACACACACACACACACCCTTCCTTTGCAAGTCCTGTGCATGCTTACGTTGCTCACACACCTGTTCTGGGGAAGGAGAACTATGAGTAGCATCCTGCAAGTCTGACCTTATTAAATGAAAATAATCTGTCAACAGAAAATGCCTCTGTGTCCCCAATAAAAGCAGAGCCAACAGGATACAGTGGGCTTACAGGATACAACGGGTGTGGATCTTGGCACAGCCGCGCTTAGTGACGATAAACTGAAGCTGAGCAACAGCTGCACGTGGTTCTGCAGCAGGACGTCGACACATCTGTCAAGTGTGTAGGGATGAGTATTGAACAGCAGGCCCCGTGTCTGGCCCCGGGCACAGGTGCCCGGGTTAAGGCTGCGTGAGCCCCGCTCTGGCGCAGCCTGCGGTCTGGTCGCGCAGTGAGCACCAGAGGAGCCCTGTAGCAGGCGTGATGTTTCTGCAAGACAGGTCGAGGCGAGATGCTGCTCTCCAGGATGGGTGACTGGGGGTATCAGGGAAGGCTTCTCAGAGGAAGCGGCATGGGAGCTGGCAGCCTCCTGATTTGCAGCATCCTCTCGGTGACAGGGTCTCTGAGGGCAAGGGCAGCCAGGTCGAAAGGCAGAGCGCCACACTGAAAATCAAAAGAGGACATGATCTGAACCCCAGGCCCGTCATCCATAAAAGGGGGTTATCACCACCGCATGGGGTTCTCAGGAAGATTCAGTGAAATCATGTCTGGGTAGCTGTAGAGAGGGAGGAGCCTCAGGCCGATCTCAACAATCAGAACAAAGAAAAGAAATGCAAAAAGGAGACACCGTTTTCATTAGCCAGCTGATGGGGGCCGTGCCCCTTCCACTCGCTCAGCCCCAGTTTTCTCTCCTGTGGAACGAAGGTGCTGGAATCCAAGGGCACCTCCATTTGCGGGCCTGCAGGTGTGTTTTATTTGGCTGCCTCGGGGTTTACATTTTGCTTTGGTTTGGTCTTGTCGCTTTTGTTGTTGTTGCCTGTAGGCCACAGGCCCTACCATTAAATATTGTTTATGTCTCGCCTGGTCCTTCAAGACGTTTCTGTTTACAACCCTGAGATGAGCTTCCCTCGAAGACAGTTTTAATCACAATGTTCTGTGCCTCGCCCGAGATGCACGTTTGCCCAGTTCTTGCCCATCAGTTGCGTTTGTGATTTCTGCTGACAGTTCCTAAAAGAAGGGCTGCTCCACTAGGATCAAAAGCCCTGAGCCCTCTGCAGGAGCTGAGTTCCCATTTCCAGCCTGGGCAGGGTTTTCTTTTTCCCCACCTCTGATGTGTGTGTTGTGTCACCTCCCGTTATCTGGGGGATTCCCCCCAAAACATGGACCTTCTTTTGGGCTACCAAAGATGCTTTGGGAGCCTTAGATTAAAGGCACCTGACGGAAATGCCACAGATTTTCAGGGGTGTTCCGAGAAGTGTCCCAGCTTCTGCCAGAAATCTTTGCCCACCAGCATCAGATGACACTCAGGAATCCCTTCTTTATGCAAAACCTGGCAGCTCAATGGCTGCCATGGGGGCTTCAAAAGGTGGGCCTTTTTGGAACCTGTTTCCAGGTAGAAATGAAGAAGGGAGCATCTGAACTCAAAAAGCTTGCCCACCTTCAGGTCCTACCAGATGAGCATCCAGTGTTTCTCAGCGAAAGAATTTCGTGTCTTCTAACAAGCAAGCCCTGACCCCCAGCTCTGCGCCAGGCCCCGTAAGAGAGGCTTGGGGCCTAATGAGGTGGAAGACACTGTCCCTACCCTCAAGTACTCCCAGTGCCCCAGACAGGGATCAACTTGCCAATGACTAGAACACAGTGGGACAAACGATGCGGTCAGTCCCTCCTCTCTGGGCCGCATGGATCACACTGGTGCTGCATTTCATTCCAGGAACTTTCAGCATAAAAACATAATCTCCGGGGATAAATCAGAGTAATACTCGATAGCAGCTCCCGTGTTTGGGGCATGTTTTTCTCTGTGATTTTTGAAGCAGTCTCTTAGCTCTAAAATGTTCAGTAAAGAAGATGAAAAGCAATTACTTTCATGTACCACAATTCAGGTAATGAAAAGGGTCAGTAACATCTAGGTGTTAGTTTATTGAGATAAAAAGTCTTAGATGGAAAGACCTTCATTTGTCATTTTCCCCTTAATATGATAGTCACTGAAATGACATAACTTTATTTGTCGCAAAGCGTGGTATAAAATAATGAGACTGGATGGATTTTCTTGGCTTGATTTTTTTATTGTTTTTTATTATTTTTTTAACAAACATGCAGATAACAAACATCCTACATATAGAAATATGTGGTTTCCTTAACACTTTCCTTCCGTGCCCAGGATTTCTGGGGGGTACCTTCTTCAAGAACTTGCCTTTAAAAATTAAGATAAATTTTTTGAATGGCGATACCTTATTAGGCTTTGAAGGGTGTATTTGCATTTCAGAAACAGCAAGAAGTCATCAGGGGCCACATTGTGCGGTTAAAACGAGTGATTGTCTTGGATGAGATCATGGGAAGGTTTCGTTTTGAAAAGGGCTCTTTTTAAAAGCAACATGGTGTAGCCAGACTGGATCTCTCGCCTGGTTCCAAACTGGTGTCTGTGACAAGCAGTGAACCCTGGACACTTCATCTTGAGGCTGATGACAGGAGCCAGCTCCCACGAAGCCAAAAATCTTCCCACTCCAGAGCCCTTTGACAGCCAATTTCTGGGCGGTAGATGGACTTCTCTCTCCTAAGCGGTGGGGATCAGATTTACTACTCAGCTTACAATTGTGTAAGAAAAACAACCTTAACTGGGTATTTGGTACAATTTTGCCAGTGTAGTTAACTTTCTTGGTGTAATGATGGAACTCTGGGTTTTGTGGGAGACTATTTATTCTTAGGCTATGCGTGCTTAAGGATTTAGGGCTGAAGCATCTTATTTTCAGATGGTTCAATGTAAGAGAATGGTAAGTAGGTAGGAAGGGAGGGAGGGAAGGAGGGAGATGATAGATAGATAGATAGATAGATAGATAGATAGATAGATAGATAGATAGATAGATAGATAGATAGATAGATAGATTAGATAGATAGATAGATAGATAGATAGATAGATAGATAGATAGATAGATAGATAGATAGATAGATGATAGATAGGTGATAGATAGATAGATGATAGATAGATGATAGATGATAGATAGATAGGTGATAGATAGATAGATAGATAGATAGATAGATAGATAGATAGATAGATGATAGAAGAGTCAGAAAAATGATAGATCAGTGGATTGCTGGAAAGGTGGATCAATCGATCGATCAATTGATAATATAGCAGGCAGGCAGGTAAGCAAATACAGCAAATGCTGATAGTCATCTGGTTGGAAGTGCCTTCGTATTGTACTATATTCAATTTTCTGTGTCTAAATATTTCATAATAAAAAGTTGGGCGGCCAGAATAGCTTTAGCTAGACTTTTCTCTGTGTTAAATTTCCCCACATTTCTTAGGAGGAAAAATTCAGCCTCCCCATCTGTGCCCCCCCCCCCCCCCCGCACACACTCACACACACACACAGTCGTGAGCACCTCTTTTCCTGGAAGAAATAACCCTGCAGGTTTGCAGAAGGTCACTGTTCTCCATGGCAGCCTTCCCTTACGTTTTCCCCTCAGCATCTTAATTAGGGCTGTGAGTCACTGTGCTTTATGAAGGCTGGTGACAATGTCATTTACGGCTGTTTAGCATCCCAGTCGAGCCCTCTTCCGCGGTGCATTACATCTGGGGCGCTGAGCAGGTGACAGCTCCCACTGTCCCTGGCGGAACAGGCTCCGAGCCTCTTGAGGAATTTAGGAAGGAGCCCGAGGCCCATCCCCGCAGTAGCTTCTGAAGTCGCCTCTCCTGCCGCTGGCTGCGTAGACTTGGCCCGACACGCTTGAGATCCGAAGGGCGATTCGAAACCGCAGCTTTGGCATCCTTGGGGTCAGCAAGCTTCTCTCCTGGGCACAGGGGCCTGGCTTGCCGTGACATCGGCTCTGGATGGGACGGGGTGAGGGCGTGGGGAGGAGGCAGGATTCTGGGTTCGAGTCCAGCCACTGCCACTTCACCCTGTAACCTTGGGCAAGTTAATCTCTCTTTCAACCTCTTTTTTCCCTTAAGTTAACAGGAGGTTAACTCCACCTCCCTGGGTTAGTAGGACCATTAGGTGGTTGGCACATATTGGGTGCTCTGTCAGGTTATTAGCGAGGGTGACAATGACTGTTAGATAATTCCACTTAGACATGCTACGCCCTTGACCGTTAGGGTTGCTTCCGATAGTACTCATCCCTAAACCCCAGGGGATTTAAGAATTTAGGGCTGAAGCATCTTATTTTCAAATGGTTCCATGTCCAAAGTAGGTAGGTGGGTGGGTGGATGGATGGATGGATGGATGGATGGATGATAGATAGATGATAGATGATAGATGATAGATGATAGATAGATAGATAGATAGATGATAGATAGATAGATAGATAGATAGATAGATAGATAGATAGATAGATAGATAGATTGATTTGCCAGTCAGGCCCAAAGTAGGATACAGAAGACCTGCAGCTGGGATTTCCAAGATAATTCAATGAAAGAAAAATTTAAAGCCACAGTTTAAGGCACTGACAAGGGAGCACAAACTGTCCAGAGTCCAGCAACAGGGGGAAAGATGAGGGACCAGTATGACCAAAGCCCTTCAGGCCAGGAAGTAGGGTAGCTTGGGGCCCACCCGTCAGAAGCTGTGCTCGGAGGGGAATGGGAATTCCTCTGGACCGCAGCACCAAGACAGGAGCGAGCAGAGGGGGAGAGCAGCCTCTCTCCGCTCCCTCTCCCGTCTCCTTTTAGCCTCCCGTTGGCCAAACCCAATGAGAGCCAGAGGGCAAGGAGCCTACTGATGGCCATAGAGGCCAGTGTCCTCCTGGGGCCCAGGTAAGTTTTGAGAAGGGTGGAGAGCAGATCTGGAGGCAGAGGATGGAGAAAAAACAGCACAGATGGGGGGAGAGGAAGAGCTTGCTGATAATTGTCGATAAAACCAACCCCAGCTGGTCAGCGCTGAGCAGAAAGATGCTCCCCTGATCCCGGGTGTGAAGGTCTCCAGTGTCCCGTAGGATCCTCGTGGGATCCTCCCGACAAGCCAGGCGTTTTCTTTCATTTCCAACACTGAAATGCCTCCCCAGGTACTTTGAGGGAGTGGGAGGGGGCGTTTTAAAATCCAGTGACCAGCGCCCCCCGGGGCATTGACTGTTGACTAAGCTGCTGAAACAGGTTTGTGTTCCGTCGGCAAGTAAGCAGCGTGGTGTCCCCTGAATGTCAGCTCTGTGCGGCTCTGGGCACATACCCGGGGGAGATGCCAGCTGGGTCGTGCCAGCCAGGTGTGAGTCTTGCAGAAGCAGTTCTTGGGTGACAAAGCAAAGCATTCTAGAGGCAGTTTCCCAGGGGCCCTGGGGCTTTATTGCCGACCTTGAGGGAGACTAGTAGGTTAAACTTGGAGGGACTTTCTTGGTGAAAGCAGCGTGATGTAGAAAGAACCCTGGAGCGGGGCTGGGAGTCTGGTGTGGCTGTGGCGATGGTAATGACACTGGCCAACATTCTTTGCACCCTTGCTAAGGGCCCGCAACTGTGTTAAGCGCTGGGCTCACATAAGCACAGGTTTTCCAAACCCCACTGTGGAACCCACTTTTTTAATCGAGGTAAAGTTCACATAACATCAAATTTTAAGTACACTTTAGTGGCATTTGGTACATCCACGATGTTTTACAACCATCGCATCTATCTAGTTCCAAAATGTTTCCATTGTCCCCCTGGGAAACCCCTTGCCCATGATGAATTGAAAACAAGTGTTTAAAGAAAAACATGTACTTGAGTGTTCATAGGTGTATTATTTGCAACAGTCAAAAGGTGGAAACAACCACATGCCCATCAGCGAATGGATGGATAAACAAAATGTGGTCTGTCCGCAGAATGGAATATTATTCAGCCCTGAAAAGGAACACAGTACTGATACCTGCTACAGCATGGATGATCCTGGAAAGCATTGTGTCATGTGAAAGAGATCAGACACAAAAGGCCACATGTGGTGGGATTCCAATGAAATGCCTGGAACTGGCAAATCCGTAGACACAAAAGCCAACGAGTGGTCGCCAGGTGAAGAGAGGGCGGGGCAAAAATGAGAGACTGCTTACCTAGTACCCATTTTTTTAAAACTTAAAAAAAATTTTTTTTTGTTAACCCTCACCCAAGGATATTTTTCCCATTGATTTTCAGAGAGTGGAAGGCGGGGAGGGAGAGAGAAAGGGGAGAGGAGAGAAACATTGATATGAGAGAGACACATCAATTGGTTGCCTCCTGAATGCTCCCCGACTGGGGCCCGGGATTGAACCTGCAACCCAGGTGCGTGCCCTTGACCAGGAATCAAACCTGCCGCCCTCAGCTGTAACCACTGAGCACCTCTGTCCAGGGCCAGGACGTACTCTCCTAACCATGACATCCCGATAAGCCTTCCTTCCCACCTGTGACGTCAGCTTAGACGCTATGCAAGGTGACGTCATTTTCTTTCTTCCGTGGTTCTTATTTCAGGGGAGATTTGCAGAGCCCCCTTGGTAAGGCTGAATCAGGTGGGGCTGTGTCGCTCGGTGCGGAGGAAGGGATATCTTCTAGGGGCTTGCCAGGCGCGCTAGTGCAACTGGAGATGAAGACCCAGCCCGTGCAGGTAACCCCAAGGCACAGTCACGCAGGACAACTTGGTTTGGGACCTGGGACTGTGCGCTCCCTCCGAAGGGGGGGAGGAGGCTGGTTTCCTTCTGCTCCTGTTGGAATGAGTAGGCACGGGCTGGTTTGACATCAAAAGCAAAAGCTCTATTTTGAGAGAAAGGTGTCACTCCAGGAAGGGTTTTGTAAACGCACCGAGGGGAGGGAAGAAGCAGACGTGGAGTTGAGGATGACGGTTGTGTGACAGGCTGGACCGCTCTCAGTGGCTTGAATAACCCGGGGGAATGAGGTCAGGTGAGTGGCAGCCACGGGGCACAGGCTGGGACAGATGCAGAGAGCTCTCAGGAAGGCGGGGACCTGGGTCGGCCTGTAGCAGGTATCAGCGCTTCGTTCCTTTTTACGGCCGCATAAAAATCCCATCGTGGGGATAGGGGACACCTAGGACAGGACCTAGATCACTGAGCACATCTGTCCCTTCATTGAGCAGCTTCTGAAAGTGACCTTTCTTGTTTCCCTTTAAACCTCACTGTGTAGCAGGGGTCCCACAGTCAAATAAATACCTCCAGGGTCCTGGCAAGAAGCAAATGAGTGATGGGGGTCACCTGGGAGTCAAGAGGGACAGGAGAGCTCATGCCCTGTCAGAGGGGCACCTCCCCACTCCAGCTGTTCATTGACATTCAGGTCGGCGGACCCAGTGTGGGCACCTTGCAATGTTCCAAGAAAACCAGAAATTTGCATTTCATGCGAAACTTCCAGCTTTTAACTGTGTTGACCAAATGAAACTCAGCTGTATGTCTGCGGGGGTGGTTTGTAGAATCTTGACCAGAGCGAGCAAGCAGTCACCTGGGTTTGAAGCACTTGTGTGCAGAACAGTTTATAGTTTGGGTTGAAATTGAAATTTCATTTGAAGTCGCCCCTTTTGTAGGTCACAAAAGAGTTGACTGTGCAGTTTTACAAGGTTCATCCTAGTATCATACTCCCTGGACCGAAGTGTTCTGCCATGATTATGTTTGCATATCTGGCCTGAAATAGTTCATTTTCCTTGAGGTGTGATCTAAATTGACTCTAAAAATAATAGTTAACAGTGCCTCGCACATTATATGTATTATTCCACCAAATGCATCCCCGTTTAATTATCCCGGGTAATGTACTGTTTCCAGATGACAGATGAGGAATCTGGACCTAGTAGGTGGCGGAGGTGAGTCACAAACCCTTGTCTTTCTGGCTCCGAGGCCCCTGCCTTCGACCACTGCACGGTACTTCCAGCCATGGGGTCTGGCGAAGTGAGGAGAGAGAGAGACATCTCTGGAGATTTTGGTGCCACGGAGGGGTCCGTGGATATGGATAGGAGGAATTTAAGAGTCTCAGACCTAAGCCTTGGACTTTTCTGTCTCTATGATGGATATAGTGCTCTATAGCCGGCTGAGCTAGCTCATAAAAATGAGCTTTGCAAAATGAAGATGAAATGGAGGCTCCATAATTCCCCAGATCTAGTCCAGCACGGAGATGCCCACCCTGTAGCTCTCTCCTGGTGCTGGGCTGGATCAGTGACACCCCCACCCCACCCCACCGGGACTGACTCGCCACCAAGGTCCAGGGCCTCTCTTGAGTTCCATGTTCCAGCACACCAAATCCCGCTCTTTTGGCATTCTGTATATACGATATATAGAAAGAACATACAATAAAAAGTCAGCTTTCCTCCCACCCGACCCCTGGCCTCCCAGCCCCCTTTCCCAGAAGCAACCTCTGTCGCTAATATCTTGGGTGTTTTAGCAGAGATTTTCAGAGCATCTGCAAGTTTATATGGGAGTACTGATAACTACCGTAAGATGCATATAGAAATATATTTTATATGTCATGTTCTCTGACTCGCTTTCAAAATTCAATAATATATCCTGAAGATCATCATTCGCCATTAATTCTTTTAGACCCGATTCCTCTATTTCATACCTGCACAGGATGCCATTGCATGGATGTGGCACCCTAATGGTGGATACTCAGGTTTTCCCAATCTCTTGATATCCTGCAAGGAAGGGCCTTTTAAAGGCTATCCCTTAATGGATATCCCTTCCTGTTCATCTGTAGGGGAAAGTCTTAAAAATTGAGTTGCCAGGCCAAAGATCTGTGTATTTTATTTATTTTTATTTTTTGTTAAGCCGCACCTGCGGATATTTCCCCATTGATTTTTAGAGAGAGTAGAAGGCAGGGAGGGAGAGGCAGAGAGACATCGGTGTGAGAGAGACACATAGATCGGTTGGCTCCCTCGCCGCGCCAGCCGGGGCAGATCTGCGTATTTTAAGTTTGGGGGTGGATATCGTCAAACCTCCGGACAGAGAGGTGGTACGGAGCAGCGACAGAAGAGAGCGCGGATTTCCCAAGCCCCCGGGGCAGGGTGTACTGTCAAACTGCAAAATACTGTCAAAATACTGTCATCCTCGTGTCCCCAGCTCTGAACTGTGCTCCTCCCTGCCCCTGAGGGGGGCATTTGATCTGGGAATATCCAAGTCGGCACAGGCAAGCTGTGGCCTTGAATCTGGGGGACTTCTGTGCCTGGGAAGATCCGGCGGGGCCAGGGTGTCTGTGTCTCTGGGATCCCCCAAAACACCGGACCCCAACTCACCCCCTGATCTGCAGAGGTTGGCGGGCTATGGCTGTGACTCGGGGTGGGAGCAGGCCCGCAGCTTGGTACCGGACCCCAACTCACCCCCCGATCTGCAGAGGTTGGCGGGCTGTGGCTGTGACTCGGGGTGGGAACGGGCCCGCAGCTTGGTACCGGACCCCACTCACCCCCCGATCTGCAGAGGTTGGGCTGTGGCTGTGGCTGTGACTCGGGGTGGGAGCGGGCCCGCAGCTTGGTACCGGACCCCAACTCACCCCCGATCTGCAGAGGTCGGCGGGCTGTGGCTGTGACTCGGGGTGGGAGCAGGCCCGCAGCTTGGTACCGGACCCCAACTCACCCCCCAATCTGCAGAGGTCGGCGGGCTGTGGCTGTGACTCGGGGTGGGAACGGGCCCGCAGCTTGGTACCGGACCCCACTCACCCCCCGATCTGCAGAGGTTGGGCTGTGGCTGTGGCTGTGACTCGGGGTGGGAGCGGGCCCGCAGCTTGGTACCGGACCCCAACTCACCCCCCGATCTGCAGAGGTCGGCGGGCTGTGGCTGTGGCTGTGGCTGTGACTCGGGGTGGGAGCGGGCCCGCAGCTTGGTACTGGACCCCACTCACCCCCCGATCTGCAGAGGTCGGCGGGCTGTGGCTGTGGCTGTGACTCGGGGTGGGAGCAGGCCCGCAGCTTGGTACCGGACCCCGCTCACCCCCCGATCTGCAGAGGCTGGCGGGCTGTGGCTGTGACTCGGGGTGGGAGCGGGCCCGCAGCTTGGTACCGGACCCCGCTCACCCCCTGATCTGCAGAGGTCGGCGGGCTGTGGCTGTGGCTGTGGCTGTGGCTGTGACTCGGGGTGGGAGCGGGCCCGCAGCTTGGTACCGGACCCCACTCACCCCCCGATCTGCAGAGGTCGGCGGGCTGTGGCTGTGGCTGTGACTCCGGGGGGTGGGAGCGGGCCCGCAGCTTGGTTGCCGAGTTGTGTGCTCTCTGGGGAGACTGCAAATGAGCCGTTCGCGAGATGCGAGGAAGTTGGGGGCTGTGTTGAGGTGGTTTTGTGTGTTTCTTTGAGAGCACAGTTGGGTTACGGTTTTGGTCTTTTGTTCGCGTTGTGGGTGGCAGTGTTTTGTTTCGTGTTAAGATGTGGGGGACTTGAATTTGTTTTTAAATGAGATTGGAGGGAGATGGGAAGCGGGGCTGTAACTCCATTAGAGATTTTGTGGGTGTGCGAACTGAAGACACCTGGGTGTTCACAGGGTGGGTGTTCTTTTCTTTAATATTGCTCACTTAAAAGGCCATTCGCCTGTGATAAAAATAATTTAAATTATATTCAAAGAGAAAACCAAGGTAGTTCGTGCATCCTTCTACTTCTGACTCCCAATACTCCCCATAAGATGCAACCAGCGATACTCCTCCCTGCCAGAATGTTCTCTGCATTTCTGCATTGGTACCTTTTTTTTTTCACCTAATAGTATATTTTGGAGCTCATTTTCTACCTGTCAATGGGGACTTCTTCATTCTTTTCAATGAAACATTTATTATCTTGTTGGGCTCGATTTCAAATGCCATTTGGGTGGCCGGAGGTCGGATACTGGACTATTAGCCCAGGTCACCCTCTTGTTAGCTGTCTCTCTACAGGGTTGTAGGTGGATTTCCTCTTCCCCATTCTACCCCCTTCCGGTTTATTCCCAGCCGTCAACCTCAAAAAGTGCTGAGAGGTTTGCTAACTTTCTGTGCCATTTTTCTGGTTTCTTTAGAAGGAAGTGTCTTCTGCCTGGCTAAGTAGATTCTCGAGAGGACCTAAGGGACAGTGGGGTACCGAGAAGAGCTCTGGCCCAGGAGCCAGACTCTAGAATCAGACTCTAGACCTGCACTGCCCCGTGGCAATACAGTGGGAGCCACGTGCATGATCTTTAACTGTTCGGTCTCGTATTAAAGAGTCAAAGGCAACAGGTGAATACATTTTCTAATCATGGTGCTAAACCCAAAACATCCAAAACGTTATCCGTTCAACATGTGATCGATATCTGAAAGTTGTTGAGATATTTCATGTTCTTTTTCCCTGCTAGTCTTTGAAATTCAATGCGTGTTTTGCTCGTACGGCATATCCCAGTGGAACAAGCCACAGTTCCAGAGTTCAACGACCACATGTGGCCAGTGGCTGCTGTATTGGGTGGCACAGCTCTAGACGCCCCCCCCAACTGTCGCTGATTCCTAAACCCTCCGACTTTCAGTGCTAGAAATGGAAAGCGACAGGCAAGCCAGGACAGGCGGGTCTCCCTACTGTAGCTTAATTTCCACATCTGTAAAATGGGGACAGTCGAGTGTGACCTTGATCACGGTGAGGGTGAAACTGTCAGCCGAGGAGGGTGTGCTTTGGGGAGGGAAAGTGGGGAGCCATGGTTTTGTGGGATTATTGTTAGGATTAGGATTCACCTTGGTGAGCACTCAGAGTCCACTCCCTTGGACCCAGGGCTGCCTCGCTGGCTTACTTCTCTCCACCTCAGTCACCTTGTCGGCTCTCACTTCACAGGACACCCATGCCGAGGGCTCGGCACCACGCTCAGCACACAGTAAACACTCAATCACTCAAAACCGCGACCGTCACTGAGCCTCTGATGGCAGGAACGCGGCCCGGGTGGGGAGTGGCTTGCCCAAGGTCGCGCAGCAGCGAGGTGGTGGTGGCAGACGCTGGCCTATTTTGGCTCCCTCCTTGTCTCTGGCAGCCATCCCCAAAAGTCAGCCGCTCGTTTCCTCGCTGCAAGGTAACGGAAATAGACACCGAGACCACGGAGCGGCGTGGACGAGGCCCGGGCCCGAGCGTGGTTTCCATGCTGTGCCCGCGATTTGCTCCAAATCGCAGCTCCGAGGGGCAGAGGCCGGGTGGTCGTCAACGCGCCAGAGCGCGACCGTCGTGAGAGTCCTCGGTGTGATTTCAAACAAAGGGCCCCCTTCTGCATGGCACATGGTGTACCTTTGGCAAGACTGCAGTGGAGTAGAAATTGTGAGCTAAATTGTGAGCCAGAAAGCCCGAAACATTACGCATTATGTAACAATAACAGGAACCGTTGTTTTCTGAGCGTTTTTTTTTTTCTGTGACATTGCCGAGCGCCCTGCACTCACTGTTTCATTCCGTCCTTCCAGTTACCCTGGGAGGTGATGATTACTTAAATGCCTCCGTTATACAGATCGGGAAACTGAGGCCCAGAGAAAATAAAGAACCCGCCCAGGAACACACAGAGCCAGAAAGGGCCTTTAAAATCTTCCCTGTGGCCAGGCTGGCCCAGGACTGAGGAACCTGCTGGACACCGGACATTTGCAAGCTGCGACAAGGGGGTCTCCCTACAGCAGCTTAGTTTATTCGTCTGTAAAATGGGGGTAGTCAAACATGACACTGGTCAGGGCGAGAATGAAAATGTGGCCGCAGAGGAGGGCGTGCGTGGGAAGCAAAAGGAGAGACACCCAGTATTGTGGGGTTGTTATTAGGGTGAGGATTGACCGTGGTGCGTGCTCAGAATCTACTCACTTAGTCCCAGGGCTGTGTTCTCTCTCTCTCTCTCTCTCTTTCACTCTTGCTCTCGCTCCGTCTCTCAACAGACGCTGACTTATCCCTGCCTCTCAAGCCCAGCCCCTTTCCAGTTCCTTCCAAATTTCAAGTCGCCTTTTCAGAGCTAAAGCCTGAGAAACAGCACCCCAATTTCCGAAGCACCTGCCAACAGCCCTGTCTGATTTGAAAAACAGCTGAGAAAGGGAGAGGCAAGGCCGGGGAGGTTTGTGGATCGCTTTCTTTCTTTTTCTTAAGCCAAGTCCACCCTTTCTTTTTGATAAAGTCGGGCCCAAGCCAGCGTGCGGAAGGAGGGAGCTTAGCGACCTTGCCTCCCCAGGTGCTCCCCTTCAAGCCCCTTCTTTAATTCAAGACCTCAGCCGAGCACCCAAGGTGGACGCTCAGGAGCGATCTGGGGGTCCCAGCTGGCTTTGCCTCCGGCTGCATGGTGAACCTCCTGGGTTTGGGAGGATACGGGGCTCTCAGAGACTTCAGGGAGCAAGGGGGTGGCGGGGACCGATCCTCTCCCCGGCGAGGAAGAGCACAGTGGTTCTGGATGGTTTCCTGCAAAGCAGAGCCCCGGCAGCAAGATGCTGGAAGACATTCAGCCTCCACACGGGCCGCGCACACTCACACACACAGCAGGGAGGTGACACAGCGTGAGGGCGGTGCATGAACACACAGAGAGACACACACACAGCAACACCAGATGGAGATCGCAGCCCGGCCCGGGCCCGGGTGGTCATTAATCCCTCACCCACACACAGGCACTGGCGGGTACGTAATGCAAGTTGCGAAAAGGGGAGGCTGCACTCGCTAAGCACCCCCCCACGGGGGACCCAGGAGGTGGTGCCTCCTTCTCGTGGGGTTCGGGGGGTGTCTGCACCCACTTCCTGCTCTCAGAGGCAGCAGGAGCTTGTCATCTGCCTCAGCCCTGGGGTGACCCTGGGAAGCCACTAAAAGGGAAACGAGGGAGTGAGTGTCACTCCGTTAGTAGCGGCAGACGGGAGCTCTCTCGCAGCGCTAAGGAGTGGTGAAGATGCTCGAAAAGGGCGTGCCAGGATAGAGATGGCACTGGGGATAAAGAAAGAGATGGACGGGCTCTCTACTGTCCCCCGCCTGTCCCCAGTCCAGCCACAGCCCTAGATCACCTGCCCCAACATAGACACGTAAGACACACCTACATCACTGTCCCCTGTGTACATGCCACGGGCACACACGCCTCACCTGGGCCAGAGCATCCTGGTGGCCTTTGGCACCCCAGCCACACCTCATTTCCCTGAGTGTGGGGAAACTGGCGGGAATGGCAAAAATAACTGGAATATAAATTTTAAAAACCTAGGGTATACGTTTAAAAGCTCGGGCTCAAGAGCGGGACCAGTCTGAGTTCAGGTCCTCCCTCTGCCACCATTCTCTGCTTGACCTTGGACAAGTCATTGACCCTTCCCAAGCTTTGGCCTTCTTGTCTTTGGAAGGGTTACTGTGCAAATCAAAGAAGAAAAAAATCGTACGTGAAGTGTCTGTGCTCAGTTAAGTGTGTGCTACGTTTAGTCTTTGGGGTTTTTTTCTTTTTTGTTCAACAAACACTCATTGAGCACCTGCTATGTGCTTCTGTTCACCGGGGTGTACACAGCCCACTCTTCCTGATGTGTCTCTGTTAGGGTTTCGTATGGTCTGTGGACTACATATGTCCTCCAGAGTTTTGTGTGGACCCGTGCCTTTGGTATTTATTTTACCCAATTTGGTTTGTAATGGTGGCCAAGCCTGTCCTTTTGAACTGGGAACAAGTCGATAATTACAAAAATGGTCACAAAGGCCAACTGACATCTTTTCATCCATGGTCCCACGGAAGGCCGTGCCCCCCTTCCTCCAGGGGTCTGTTGCGGGGGGGCTTTGGGAGTGGCCCAAACGGAGAGCCCAAAGATCCGTGCCAGCTGAGCTCCTGACCCGGGGATGCAAAATGTTTGTGAAACACAGAGAGACAAAGGCTGCAGGTGTGACAAGTTGGAGGGGTGGCTTCTTACGGCGTGGGAAAAATAAGAGAGGTCTTCTGAGTCTTGCCTTTTGATTTCTGGGGCTGATGTCAGTGGCTGTCCTGGGCTTTGATCATGGAGGTGAACCCAGGCACTTTGCAGCTAACTGGGAAAGTACCCTCTTCGAAGAAAAACAATTTTATTTCTAGGTTGGCTTCAGAACCCCAGAGCGTCGTCTGGCTCGACTCCTTAGCTGCCATCTCCGCTTTGAAGGTGGTGTTGGGCACTCCGCCTCAATCTCTTTTTTAACTCTATCCACCCTGTCCCTTGTTCCTTCCCTTCAGCTCGGGAAGGCCCAGATCTCATCTGCATCTCACGGGCTGGTGATGCCCAGAGAATAGTCCCCGAGAGCATGCGTCACCCCTAGACACATCCACCGGATACTTCTCCTCGCAGTGCGCCTGACCTGTCGCTTAGGGACACGTCCCGCCGCTCCTGACGCCTGCCTGATCAGCCATCATTCCCTCAGAGAACGAGAAAAGAGGCAGACGCGTGAAATCATGCCACCGACAGCCGAACAGCAATGAGTGGGTGATACCAAGTTGACGTCAAAGACAGGCCAGCCCAAGAGACTCGCCGCGGGCCCTGTGGCACAGCCCCCAGCTCCTCGGCACAGCCTGAAGCTGGGCGCGTCCTGGTGAAGTCCCCTTGGCTCGACATTACTGAGGTCCTCAGACCCTTGGACGCTGGGCACCATGGAGAATCACATGTTCAGTGTTCAGCAGATCCAACCCAACGTGATTTCTGTCCGCCTCTTCAAGCGCAAAGTGGGGGGCCTGGGGTTCCTGGTGAAGGAGCGAGTGAGCAAGCCCCCCGTGATCATCTCCGACCTGATTCGAGGGGGCGCCGCAGAGCAGAGTGGCCTCATCCAGGCCGGGGACATCATCCTCGCGGTCAATGGCCAGCCCCTGGTGGACCTGAGTTATGACAGCGCCCTGGAGGTGCTCAGGGGCATTGCCTCCGAGACCCACGTGGTCCTCATTCTGAGGGGCCCCGAGGGCTTCACCACGCACCTGGAGACCACCTTCACTGGGGACGGGACCCCCAAGACCATCCGGGTGACACGGCCCCTGGGTCCCCCCACCACAGCCGTCGATCTGTCACACCAGTCGTCAGCCTGCAAAGAGCAGGCGCTGGCAGTGGACGGGGCCACCGGTCCCGGCAATGGGCCACAGCATGGCCTCGACAATGGACCAGAAGCTGGCTCGCTGGCTCACGCTAATGGCCTGGCCCCCAGGCCCCCGGGCCAGGCCCCCGCCAAGAAGAATCCTGGGATTGCCCTTCAGGGCAGCGGGGAGCACAATGAACTCCTCAAAGAGATCCAGCCTGTCCTGAACCTTCTCACCACTGGTGACAAAGGCATCAATGGAGGGGCACCGGCCAAGGCGGAGACAAAGGACGTGGAAGTCCAGGTGGACAGGTAAGCCCCACAGGTGTGCATGCACACGTGCTCCTAGCATGCAAGCATGTACCGCAGCTCAGCCTCGCAGCCCAGAAGCCAACCTGAGCTGTCCCCGGCATCTGCGCGGGCACGGCCACTCACTCATCCTCGCCTCTTTCCCCTAAAATTGCAATTGCAAGAGCAGGATGGGCAGAGCCCCTGGGATGTATCTCTTGCCGTGAATCCCAGAGCCATTAGTCATGGCAACTGGCGTCATGTCTCCCAATCTTGATCCCACGTGATCCTCCGGCAACCCCCCAAGATGGGTATGTTTGCAATCACAGGCAGAGGGGAGACCAGGGTCACTTGCTGCCCTTTGATCGCCTCCCTCCCAGCCCACTCCTTGCAATCCTTTATGTGCCTCCTGACCCTCCACACCGCCTCTCACAGGAGGAGCAGCGAGACACCGAGTGGGGGCTGTTCCCTCCCGTGGCAGCTGAACCCCGGCTGTGCTCGATGTTCCATACACTTGGTTCTGGCTCTCAGCCGGGCACAGGGTCATGGGCATCGGAATGATCCAGGGGCTCTGTTGCAGTCCCACCCCAGCCCCAGGAGTCGGACTCTCCGTGTGTGACATGGAGACATCCCTCCCCTCGTTGGGAGCTGAGCCCTCCCTCCGAGGAGCCAGTGTGACCCTCTCTCCCTGGTGCTGGACACCAGGCATGAGTCAGAGTGTCAAACATGGAAGATTTTAATGGGAGCCCTTTTATTAGCTAGGCCCGAGCGGCGTCTCGTAGCGTCATCTCAGGGAGGCGGCCTTTGTTTCCCTGAAGATAAGGGACGGGCACGCCAGGCTGATGGGCAGTCAGACCGATTTCCCAGCTCGGGAGGCTGCGCCTGGGCCTCACCCATCACGCCCCTGCCTCTCGTTATCCTGTGTCAACCTTGCATGTAACGCAGTTTGACCGAAAGCAGCAGAAAAAAACTGTTTTGCAGGAGGTAAGACTTGGGAGAAATCAAGCCAGGGCAAGTCCATGAAACCCACTAACGTAAACGGTTTTGAGGATGAGATTTAATGACAGCACGTGTTCCCCGAGCTCAGTGGTTCACGCCCATGGTGGGCTCAAAGCCCCTGCCCCATTTTT
This sequence comes from Miniopterus natalensis, assembly GCF_054644295.1. Taxonomy (NCBI): domain Eukaryota; kingdom Metazoa; phylum Chordata; class Mammalia; order Chiroptera; family Miniopteridae; genus Miniopterus; species Miniopterus natalensis. Next base: position 21,803,274 of record NC_142100.1, read on the forward strand.
TGTTTATATTTTGATTGAATTTTAGGGAGAGGGGAAGAGAGAGAGAGAAAGAGAAACATCCATGTGAGAGTGGAACATCAATCAGCTGCCTCCTGCACGTCTCCTGCCAGGGATTAAGCCCACAAGGCAGGTATGTGACCTGACTGGGAATCGAACCGGCCAATTTGGTGCACGGGACAATGCTCCAACCAACTGAGCCACACCAGCCCCCCTCCCATTTTTAACAAATATTTTTATTTTTTTTTATTTTTTTAATCCACACCTAAGGATATTTTTTCCATTGCTTTTCAGAGAGAGTGGAAGGGGGAGAGAGAGAGAGAGAGAGAAACATCGATGTGAGAGACACATCGATTGGTTGCCTCACACACATGCCCAGACCAGGGCCTGGGGTCAAGCCTGCAACCGAGGTACATGCCTTGGCTGGAATCGAACCCAGGACCCTTCAGTCTGCAGGCCGACACGCTAGCCACTGAGCCAAACCTGCTAGGGCTTAAATATTTTTAAATATCCCCTTTACTAACCAGAAGGTAATTTATGGATCATATAACATACCCACACTTCACATTTTTTAAATCAATATAGTGCCCTAACTATAGAATAAAGGACACAGAGCATAAAAGTAATTGATGATAAAAGAACCTGTCGTTTACTATATTGGGGCTCAGGCCTGCTCAGGCCTGCAGTGGTCAGGTGTTTGCACCTAAACATAGAATTGCTGCAGGCACGCCAGCGTCGGATGCAGATCGACACAGGTGTGTTGTTTTGGCAACTCGAACGCCACCAGCAGCGTCGTCGCCTTGGTGATGCGATTTCCTGAAATGGTGAACGGCTCCCAATAAAACGATGCCCTTTCTCTGATTTAGTTGCAACAGTGGCATGCGTTGGAAAATTCGGTCTATTTTAAAGCTGTATATATACATAATAGCGAATTGGAACCCTGGCTCAGAAATTTAAGCATTTTTAAAAAAAATCTGTGTGAATGTCCAAAGGTTGTGTGGCAGCCGGGACCCTTATTCCTTGTGTTGGCCTGTCCCTGGTGTTACAGGATGTTCGTGACCCCAGATGCCACCTGCCTACCACTGTGACAAGCACAAGTGCCTCCGCAAATTGCCAGACTGCCTCCTAGCGGCTGAAATAAGTGCCTCACTAAGAATCCGTGTCCCAGGTCAGGAAAGGGAAAGGCAGAGACAGATTGTCTTCGGAGTCACTTTCGGGGCTGACAGGCCAGGGACAGTTCAGGCTCCTTGGAGCATGTGGCCGCCTGGAAATTAGGCATTCTCCCAGGGGCCTCTCCATCCAAGCTGCATTTGGGGGTTGGGATCAGAACTGGCCTCCTGGATGCTGGGTGAACAGGTGACAATGAGGCTGACTGCCCACCAGGCCTAGAACCCCACATCCAGGTCACACTCACTGGTCTGTGACTTCTGGGGTCTGAGCAGAGACTGGTTCTCAGCAGTGCCCTTGACCTTCTGCTCTCTCGGTCTCATTCCCTTCCTTCCGTCCCTCTTTCCTTTTGGACAGACTTATTCTGCTCCATCTTGTCCCTTTCCCTCATGGGGCATTCCTGGTCCTGTTGTTAGGGGACACTGGCCCTTACCTGGGGGGAGAAGTAATGTCTCGTCTAGACATAGCCACATGCCTTCATCCCAGGGGACATGTGGACCCTGTCAGGTGATTGCAGCGTGTGAGGGAGCGCAAGGAAGAGAAATCGGGGCTTCTGGAGCCTCCTGCACTTGGGAGCGGTCACTTTAAAACACTGCCTGTCAGAGGATATCCAGGTTGTCAGCTTGCTGCCCTGAAGGAGGGTTCTAAAGAGGCCAAGGTCCCCAGTCCAGCCTCCATCTGGACCAGCCGGTCAGCCTTGCCCTGTGCTCTGATAACTTCTCCACTTGCAGGGCGCTCGGTTACTTACAGATTACCACCTCCTTATGTGAGCTAGGCTCCCTAAGTAGGACATGTGGTTTTAGCCCCCTTTCGTAGACCTGAAGCTCAGAGAGGGTAAGCACCTTACCCAGGGTCACACAGCACGGCCCTGGTGCTACCTAGAAATCTCACAATGAGTGTCCAGAGCTCAAGAGAAACCAGGCAACAGAATGTGGCTGGAGGAATCACAGCGCTTTCCTTTCTCTGTTTGTCTGATCACCCAATAAGCTAATTAGTAGTAAGAGTGATGATAATAGGTACCCCATAGCTAAGCGCTGTAGGCCTGACCTCATTTAACCGTTGCAGCAACCCCGCAAACAGGGCATTATTACTATTAACTCTGTTTTAGAGATGAACAGACTGAGACTCCGAAAGGTTAAGTGTCCAAAATACCCAAAGTTGCACATCTTATAACCAGCAAAGCTGAGCATTGAACCCAACTTCATCCAGTCCACAGCCAGGGTTCCTAACCATGAGGCTACAGTGCCCCAGCAAGCACATAGGTCCCAGGGTGAGCGAATTTGTAGCAATAAGCCAGGCATTTCCCTCAGATCTGCTTCTCACTGACAGACTCGGGGTTGGGAATCTACCTAAACTTACTTCTAATTTGGCCCCTGGGTAAACAGGAGCCAAATAACTCAACCTGCTTGTTCCCCATGGTGCCATATTAAAAAAATCCTTCCCCTGCTAATCACACAGGATTCTTAAGTTTGTGTTGACAAAGCACTCCAAAAGCATTATTTAAACAAAGTTGTTGAAGACTTTTTTTTAAAAGGACAGTGATAAAAGCGGCTCTCTCCCTGTAGATTCACACAGACAAGCCGCGTGAGCCATTTCGGAGTTGCCTAGGTAATTGCACCCTGCAATTTTTGTAAACCAGCCTCATTCTGCGAGCGAGGTTGGATCACTTGCTCTTTAGCCTCTTGCTTAGCGTGAGCATCCTGAGTAGTTTTTCCTGTCTCTGTTTTTTGTGGGGGTTTTTTGTTTTAAAAAAGGGAAGGCTCTGGGCCGAGCATCAATCAGACCTAGTTTCAAATCCCAGCTCTGCTGAGTGCTCACTGTGGGACCTTGGGAAACTTACCTAACGTCTCTGGGCTCAGTTTTTGCATCTATAAAACTGGGCTTTTAATATCCGTTGAGATTAAACGAAATAATTTCTGCACAAGTACCTGGTACGTTACAGATGCTCAAACAATATTAACCCTCCTGTGCTAAATCCCCGTTTATGGTCGTGTGATGTCACTGAATTGGGAGTTTCAGAGCTGAGAGGGAACTGAGTGACATTTAGAGGAGCCCTCTCAATTGACACTTCCTGTTTTTCACCATGTAGGTAAACGATTGACTTGGGTTCTGTAATCAAGAGCCACTCCCGGTGTGTTTTGGTGACATTTTAAAGAGGGTGAAACAGTATGTTCCCTTTGACAATTGCAGAGCTCTCCAGGCAGGAGCAAAGTGGCTTTGATGCGGCCACCAGAACGCTGCGAATCACAGCAAGGAGGGGGGTCTGGCTGGACCCGGATGAGCTGCTGGAGCGGCTGCTCAGGGCCATGCACCCCCTTGGGCCCTGGCTTCTGATTTATCCCAAATGACTGTCGGCACCAGGTTAGGGGTTGGAGGAAATTATGGAAACAGGACCAGGGGTCCCCAAAGCTGGGAACATAGAACAGAAGACTAGATAAGGGCCAGCCTGGACTCCTGGAACCAAAACCAAGGTGGGCCCCAGAGCAAGCCATGGTGCCCAAGGCTGGGAGACAGGCAGATGCCATAGAGTAGCACTGAGAGGGAGGGTTGAAAAGCAGCAGGTTGTCAGGAAGCAGGAGGGGTGCACTCAGAGGGAGGGAGGACAGGTCTGGATTTTATTGCAAGGTCAGTCCCATTCCAGCCATGATTTCTCTCCATCTCAGAGGAGGGACAGCCTGTGGACCCTCGCTGAGATAGCCTCCTCCTGAACCTATTCTTGTTCAAAGCCTGGGAGTGAGGAAACCTTCGTGGTTAAGAAGTCAGTCTCTAGAGTCAGAAACAGGCCTGGATTTGAATCTTAATCCCACCATGACTAGCTGTGTTACTTAGGCTATTGATTTAACCTCTCTGAGCCTCAGTTTCCTCATCTGATGATGACTATGAGGATACTAACTAATGGTGGTGATGATGATGCTGGTGGTGGCAATGATGGTGATGGTGATGATGGTGATGGTGACTATGGTGATGAGAAGTTGGATGGTGTTGATTATGATAGTGGTGGTGATGATGGTGATGGTAGTGATGGTGTTGACAGTGGTGATGGTGATAGTGGTGATGGTGAGTGATGGTGGTGATGGTGGTGACAGTGGTGATGGTGATAGTGGTGATGGTGGTGACAGTGGTGATGGTGATGGTGGTGATAGTGTTGACAGTGGTGATGGTGATAGTGGTGATGGTGATGATGGTGGTGATGGTGACAGTGGTGATGGTGGTGATGGTGAGGGTGGTGAGGGTGATGATGGTGATGATGGTGATAGTGATGGTGATGATGATGAGAGAGCTTTTGGCAATGGTGATGATGAGAACGATGATAGCACTGGTGATGATGGTGATTATGCTGATGAAGAGAAGTTGTTTGGTGTTGATTATGACAGCAATGATCGTGAGAATGCTGGTTGTGACAATGCTGGTGATGGTGGCCATAATAGTGATGATGGTGGTGATGGTGAGAGTGCTTTTGGCAGTGGTGATGATGAGGGTGATGATAGCACTGGTGATGACGGTGATTATGCTGATGAAGAGAAGTTGATAGTGTTGATTATGATAGCGATGATCGCGAGAATGCTGGTTGTGACAATGCTGGTGATGGTGGCCATAATGGTGATGATGATGGTGATGGTGGTGATGGTGATCATGACAAATGATGATGATGATGAGAGCCTCCACTTCAGAATGGATGTGAAGAGTAGGCTGGAATACTGTGACCTTGAGCAACTTAGCTTTTGTCTCCCCTCTGCCGTCTATAAAATGGTGATTAATATTCATAATCTAATAGGGTTGTCAGAAAGGTTAACCAAAAGATATGTAAAGTGCTCAGTAAACACTAGCCATCATTAGTAATGGTATTATTATTTTGGTTGCTATGTTCCCCTTTTCAGAATCATTCCTGTTTATCCTGGGCAGGTGTCATGAGTCTTGTTATCAACACCTTAGCGTTGGGGTGACTTACCACCCTGGCCCACAGGACTAGTTTCCTTCCCTGTCCCCCCTGCCTCCTACTTCTTACACAATTAAGTCTGACTGCCATCCCGTTGTCCAGGGATTCTGCAAGGGGTTGTGCTAGGAGATGGGCTTCCTCTGCTCCTAGATCCACGAAATGAGGGAGAGGGTATGAAGGAGCAAAATCCATGTCACGGCCACCCTGAAATGAAGTCCACAAAGGTGGGTGTGTGCCAGCCCCCCGTGCCCACGTGGATGAGCTTACCTTTGTGTTTGACAACGGGGCTGCCTTCCCACCTGTCGCTGGCAATGCCACGAAGCAGCAGGCTGGGCACCCAGTGCCTTCTCGCTCCACGTAGGGCCACGTGGGTGACTCGCGGGGGCTCTGGACTGACCCAGGAATCCCAGCGCAGGGCAACCAGCCGGCCACGCCGAGCTTCGTGCTTTCTTCACGCCACCCCCTTGCCTTTCAGAGACGTGGACAGCAAGTCACACAAGCCTCTGCCCCTTGGCGTGGAGAATGACCACGTCGTCAATGACCTGTGGGGGACGGGCAGTGTGCCCGTGGTCCTCAACAACCCGTATTCCGAGAAGGAGCAGGTAAGAGTCTGCCAGCCGGGAGGGTGTTGGGGCTGAAGCCAGGAGCCTGTCCCGGGATGCGGAGTTTGGCTTTGTTGTGTTTTGTTTTCTTGGTGAGCTTGCCATTTTTCAAATTTTAATTCTGTTTCTATATTAAAGGCACTCACGTGGTTCTGAATTTAAAAGATATAAAATACACAAGGTGAAAAGTTTGTCTCTCTCCCCTAATCCCAGCCGCACAGCTTCTCTCCCTACAGGCCAACAGTAGTCGTTGTTCTCGCGATCCTTTCAGCATAGACGGACAAATACGCACACAGGCTATTTTCACATTTTTTACACAAACGAGTGCACATTATACATGTTTTGCACCTTGTTTTTCCACTTACCAGCATAGATTGGAGATGAGCCCTAATTAGGAGGTAAAGAGAGGCTGGTTCTTTTTCATGGCTGCATAGTTTTCCATTGCGTGGCTCTGCCCTGTTCATCGAGCCTGTCCTCCAACGTGCGGCAGGACCCCGGCCGTTTCCTGCCAGGCTGGCCACCTCGGTTAGACAGTGAGAGCTTGGAAAACATAACCCTGAACTTCAAGCCTGAGGAGTGGGGCTCAATACTGGGAACGGGGCTGGCATGACTCTTAGGACCACTGAGACTCGGATTGAATTTTGACACCATTCCTAATCATCCTCTTAAGTAAAAATGTTCCCCTGACTAAATGACATGAGAAACTGCTGCTTGTCCCCTTCTCCCTGCAAAACCCTAAGATTGAATCAAGCCCTCTCGCGTTGCTTTCTTATTAAGCGTCTATTTCCCTTGCCTGCCTGATCTGCTCTCCTAAGGGGTAAGGGGAGGAACCATGCCCTGCTTGCAGGCAGAATGTCTATTTTCAGATACTAATTAAGCATCGGGCCAGTCCTTAGTGGGTGCCGACGGGGTCTCCGGCTGAGGGAAATGAGATTTCCATTTGGCTCTCTCCCCTCTCATCCAGCCCGCTGCCCCTCTCCCCAGCCTCTGGCTGACAAAGGCGATCAGGTAGTCAGGTAGATGCCTTCTATTGAAATCCCCCTCCCCACTCCCACCACCTCATCAGGACCCCACGCTTCCTCACTCCTGGGGACATGGGGCTTGCTGGCTGCTTTCCAGATGTCAGAATCTGTTGAGAAGCTTTTCTCTGCTTCCAGGTGAGTGTCAGCATCACATTCTGGTTGGGGAACCAGTGACACCAGCCTGCGTGTTCATTCAGGGCCTCAAACCACACTCAAGTTCTTTACCCAGACGGGCTGCATTGGGTCAAAGTCATTTTTGCTTCCTCTCTTTGCAAATTAATATCAGTGGCCAAAACCCAGAGATTCTCAAAGGTCAATAGAGACCCAACCCGAGTCCATTTTCTGAGGGTCCCAGGTTATCTTAAAAGGTAAAAAGGGCCCTAGCCGGTCCCTCAGTGGTTAGAGCATCGGCTCGCAGACTGAAGGGTCGTGGGTTCGATTCCAGCCAAGGGCGCGGACCTCGGTTGTAGGCGCCGTCCAGGCCCCGGTCGGGGCGCGTGCGGGAGGCAGCCAGTCAATGCTTCTCTCTCACATCGATGTTCCTCTCTCGCCCTCTCCTCCTCCTTTCCACTCTCTCTAAAAAAAAATCAATGGAAAAAATATCCTAGGGTGAGTATTAACAACAACAAAAAAGGTAAAAAGGCCAAAACATAACCACAAAGTTTATGCGTTTTTAACGATTTACATTTAGCAGTTTAATGCTTTTAATAAACACACGCACGCAGTCCGATGCAATATAATGGAGGTAGGCCACAACATAATTACAGGATTTCTTTTAAAATTAATTCCTAGCGCACGTATACATTCTGGTCTGGACATGGGACATGGGACCGTGTCTAATATCTGGTTATCTGTGACATCATTGCAGCGGTAAGCACACACCCATTTGGAGAAAATATCAACAGTTGAACTTAAAGACCCCTCATCTCCAGAGGCCCACGTCTGTGGACCCAAACTGGGGTGGGTCTGACCCCGAGCACCGCCCCCTTCCTCCTTCTCCAGACCCTAGGACACGGACCGTAAAATCGGGTGGGAGGAAGAGTGCGCGATTTCAAGCTCCCGTGGAGTTATTATAAGGAGTGAATCACTTTAGAAATAATGCTTTGAATACACTACAAGGAAATTATACTCCGAGGCATTAAACACAGTTGGTTAAGTTTTTTAAGTAGCAATTTTTTAATTGCACGGATGGGTGTGTACCTGCTGGTTTGCAGGCCTGTGGTCCCGAACCCTGCGCTGCTGCAGCTCTCGCCGGGGTTACACTGGCTGCCCCAGGGGGTGGCGCCCACAGGGTGGAGCTGCAGCCGAGGGCACGGTGTGTGGCATCTGGCCCCCGGTGGGCATGGCCTGCTGCCCGGCGAGCCCAGCGTGCCGCCCGCATTTGAGCAGAGGCCAAGCGGGGCAGGTTGCTTCGGGTCTGTGACGGAGGAGCTGTCGCCGGTGTCGACAGTCTGCTTTGTACAGGTTTGGGCCTTCGCTCCTGGGCTCTTTTCCCGGGGCTGTCACCACAAAGCGCCGCAAACTGGGTGGCTTAAGCAACAGAAATCGATGGTCCCCCAGTTCTGGAGGCCAGAAGTCTGAAATCAGGGAGTTGGCCCGGCTGGTTCCCTCCGACGGCTGTGAGGGAAGGAGCTGCTCCAGGCCCCTCTCTGTGGCTTGTCGGTGACCGTCTTCATGTTCACGTGGCCTTCTCCCTGGGTGCGGGTCTGTCTCCAAATTCCCCCTTTTTATGGGACATCAGTCATATTGGATTAGGGCCACCCTGTTGACCTCATTTTAACATTAACAATTCCAAATAAGGTCATGTGAGGTAACATCTGTTAGGGTGTCGACATAGGAGTTTGGGAGGGACACAGTTCAACCCATGACAGTTCCTAAGATGTCAGCTCCTGTCCCTGCTTCATTGGGGGGCCCCTGATGGAGACAGCCCTTAACTGGGGAAGGGCAGGGAGGGGGCTTGGCTTCTGTTTCTAGATCTTCTGGATTCTGATGTCTGGTGTCTGTCTTATGCCTGAAACCCCCCCTCCCTCCGCCTTCTCATCACGCCTGCTCCTCACGTCCCAGCTTCTGCTACCAGGCTCACCATGTTCCCACCTACTCAGACCAGAAACTTTTGATTTTTTTTTTTTTTTACTTAAACTATAAAAAAAAAAAAAAAAAAAAAAAATGGAAAAAACCATTCTTAGCTTATAGGCTGTACCAAAATGGGGAGCAGACCAGATTTGGCTCGTGGGCCTCAGTTTGCTGACCCCAACTTTGCAACATGCAGCAGCCATAAGGTGCTTCTCCCAGTTGTAGGAGCAAGTGGGGACCACAAGTCCCTGGCACACAGTAGGTGCTCTGTATGTATTTGTTGAAGGAGAGAAAAGAGGGAGGGAAGGAGAGGAGAGACAGAATCAGGGTGTCAGAAACCCTTCAAGCACGAGTTCCTGGCTGGGAGCCCCAGGCTGACATTGAATTTTCCTTGCTGTCTCCTCTTGGGCTGCGAGACCGTTTCCTTTAATTTACTCTGCAAAGAGCTGTTGACACAGCCTTTGAAATGCCCGGGAACTCAGAGCCTTCTTCCCAGATCCAGGAGCGACAGCCCTCCCAGGGAACCCACCATCAAACCAATGTCCCCCGCCACCTGCAAAGCTCCCACTTTCCACCCCAGAAGCAAATTCGGGAAAGGACATGTAGAGCCGCCAGCCCAAAGCCCACTTGTGCCCCATCCCCAGCATTATGACTCACAGGCGCCACTAATCTGCATTTTTAACCAGCACTTCGGGTCCCCCCAGTCAGAGAAGTCATTTGCGTCCCCCATGCAGGGCCCCTGACTGCTATGTGAACCTCCCATTTGTCCCCTCTGGAGTCATCTAATATTACTGCTGACTAATTAAAACATCAAAGCCCCAATACAACAGCTCTGCCAGAGGCCGCCTAATGCTGGGTTTCAAGTGTGTGGCTCGGCGCAGCCCGGGGTGCAGAGCGGCATGCCTGGCGTTCGGGCCCCCAATTACTCGGCTCCTGATGACCAGCCCTCGCACATCTGGAGCCTCAACAGATGGCCTCTTATTAGGCCTGTTAGCCCTGCTCCCCACTGGTGAAGGCTGCCAGCTGGCCGCCCACCGGCCACACCCCACACCTCTTCCTCCTGCCTCACTGTGCTCCCCACCCTCTCCCTGGGCCCTGGGTCCTGGGCCCGACCTCTGTTATCCCCCCTGGGGTTCCAGCTGCTCCTCAGCCTCCAGGGCATTCACGCGGTTGGTCCAGACAGTTTCTAACTGGCCTAGTGATGCCTGGCATTTAGGGGGGCTGTCCGGGTGCCTCCCGACAAAGGCCTGCCCAGGTGTGACTGCCACCACTTTTCTGTCTGCGGGGAGAGCAGCCGTGGAGACAGAATCCTAAAGAAGTCTTTGGAAGGTCTTTCCAGCCTTCAGAGGAGTGAGGCTGTTTGTAGGTGCTTCGCATAGGGATGCGGTAAAAGAACAACGTTTGGCAGGATGGAAAGTGCCAACGGGGAGCCAAGGGAAGGACGCATCCAGATCCCTCTTGTCCTGCTCCCAGCCTGGCAGAAGTGCAGTTGTAGCAATAGTAACAGTGATAATACTAGACGTTGTGCTAATATTAGCCTAATAATAACACCACTTGCAATAAGTAATGGCGAACATTGAGGAGGTGACCGCCGTCATCCGAGTGAGAGGTGACGGCTTGGACAGAGGAGTGGATGGATTCCAGAGCTGTTTAGAAAGCTGCAGGGGATGGGAGCAGGGGATGGGGTAGGTACAGGAGATTAAGAGGCTGAGGTCCAGAACAGCTCCCCCCGTGGCTGGTGCAAACATTGATTGAGTCCCTGCTATCTGCCAAACCCTGTGCTACACACCAGCGAGTTCCTGACCACCTTTGGGTTCCTGACCCTACTCCCCAGAACAGAACCCGAAAGGCTCTTCCATGGCACCTCCCTCCGCACAGCTGGAGGGACCAGGTTCCCGGCCACCTGTCACGCGTCAACCAGGGAGAGTCGAACCCTCCTCTCCGTGCAGAGAGTTGCTAACTCGGAGCAGATGCCGGGAAGAGCGAAACTCTCCCATCCCAATGGAGACCCTTCTCCAGGGCCCTCCTGCCTAACGTCCCATCTTCATTCTCTCCTCAGCCCCCTGCCTCGGGACGACAGTCCCCCACGAAGAATGGGAGCCCCTCCAAGTGCCCCCGCTTCCTCAAGGTCAAGAACTGGGAGACGGACGTGGTTCTCACGGACACCCTCCACCTTAAGAGTACCCTGGTGAGTATCTCAGGAGGCTGTAGGCCAGTCGATCCACCTCAGCACTGTCCACATGTGGGACCGGGTAATTCTTTGTGCTGGGGACTGTTCTGTGTATCCACCCAGGGGACAACTGGCAGTATCTGAAGACATTTTTGGCTGTCACAACTTCAGGGGGCTACTGACATCTCGTGGATTTCAGGCCACTCAGTAGGTGATGGAAGAGGCCCCACTGCTTGATGGGGAATGGTTAAAAAGTCTAAAATCACACTGCAAGGGGTGTGAATAGAGGGAGGGGAGCAATGCGGGCTATTTCTTGCAATCAACGGACCATAGATGTGTTTAAATGTCACTGTAGCCACTCTACTAGCTCCTTGGGACTTAGTAGCAAGGGAGTGACAGCCACAAAGCCCCTCTTCCCCAAGTTGAGTTGAGCAAATATTTTCAGAACCTTAAAATGCTGCTCATCCTTCCCTACCTTGGCCGATGACCGTGTCCAACAATGATTTTGAAGCTGGTACTTGAGAAATTCCCCTTGGGAATTAAAGGCCAGGTGAACTCCACTGTGAATACCTGATCTGGGTTTGCAGCCCAGTACCGGCCACACGTGGGCAAAACCAAGCGATGGCCCAAATCTCTCTTGTCCGTCCAGGAAACGGGATGCAGTGAGCACATCTGCATGGGGTCCATCATGCACACTTCCCAGCAAATCCGGAGGCCTGAAGATGTCCGCACGAAAGAGCAGCTCTTCCCTCTTGCCAAAGAGTTCATTGATCAGTACTATTCGTCAATTAAAAGGCAAGTTTATGTTGACCCTGGGGAGCCTGAGGTGAGGTACTGAGGACTGGGGCCAAAAACTTCAGCTCCAACTTTGCAGACAGGTGAACCAAGGCCTGAGCATAAGGCCTCTGCGTGCCATACACAGAGGTCAAAATCTGGTGGCCCGAGGGCCAAATCTGGCCCCCAGAAATGTTCTTGTGTGGCCTGCAAAAAGTGTTGCTTGCATTGGAAACATTTAAAGCAATTCCACATGTAGATATATACCCTAAAGAAATTCTCACACTTGTGCCCAAAAAGGCATGCATAAAAATATTCACTGAAACATTGTTATCATAGGGGGGAAACTAAAATTAAAGAACCAGCTGGAAACCACCTCAGCGCCATTGACAGGAGAATCCGTAATGAAGAAGTCCTGTTAGTGAAATACTATACAGCTGTAAAAAAGGAATGGGTTAGAGCTCTGCTCATGGGAATGAAGCTCACAAACAACGCTGAGCAAAAGAAAGAAAGGAGAGGTCGTAAAAGGATACATTTCAGAACATCGCCATTTATATAAACATTTCAAACGTGCAGAATAATACTGTACGTGATTTAGGGGCTACGTATACATGTTGGCAGAAATATAAACAAAAGCATGAAAAGGGTAAATGCCACGTTAAAAATAGTCAGTTCTGGGGAGAAAGTGGGCCATTATGGGGAAGTAGTCCCCAAGGATCTATAATATTAGTTCTTATTTATTATTTCTTAGGCTTGGGGTGTGGGCATTCATTACATTAGACTCTATACCTTTTCATAAGTCTGAAATTTTTCATAATACATATTTTTTTACTTTCTAAAATTTAACTCATTGCCTTCATTTAAAATTAGAAGAGTTTTCTTTAAAAATCAGCACCTGTTTGCCGCAGTCCCCACCCAGCCAGTTCAACCACTGCCGGACCTTCCTGGGCATTTTGGTTTGCAGTCTCTACTTTATGCTTGAACTATTGTGTCCAGAAATCAACTGGGACTTTCTGTAGCTTCTGGCCTCCTGTAACAGCTCCCTCCTTTCACCAACCTCTAATTTTGGAGAGAAGGTGATGCTCCACCTCCCTTCCCTCCTCGCTCAGATTTGGCTCCAAAGCCCACATGGAGAGGCTGGAAGAGGTGAACAAAGAGATTGAAACCACCAGCACCTACCAGCTCAAAGACACTGAGCTCATCTACGGGGCCAAGCACGCCTGGAGGAATGCCTCCCGCTGCGTCGGCAGGATCCAGTGGTCCAAGCTGCAGGTAGGTGGTGAGGCTCTGCTCCCCGATAAGTCCTTTGGTGGAGGGGGTGATGGGTGGAAGGGTGAGCTTTAAAATGGCTCAGCTCCTACCACCTATCATGGGGTCCCAGATTCTCAGGTCACGACCAAATCTGGTTTATGTCATGTCTCATTTAGCCAACACGGGATAAATTTTAAAACGAATTTGCATACCCCTTGGTAAGACTTATACACTCTGATTTACTGCAGACCCCACCACTCCCTTTTGTCTTACACCTACTTTCTTTGCTTATTTGTATTATGTGCCTACTCACTAAAAACATCAGATTCTCTGTCCCTTGGTATGATTTTTTCCTCTGGGGAGTAGTTTCCAGTTGGAAGTATATTAGTTATCAAGCTCAAGGGTTTCTTGTTTGATTTTGGTTTGAACCCTAATAACCTAACAGGAAATATAACCAGCCCACTAAAGGTCTCTCCTCCCCTCACCATCCCTTTCGCACATCACTCACACTCCATGCCTGCTTTTAGGGGATTTTTCCTGGTTTGCTGGAGAGGTGAGGCGCTCAGGACTCCAATGGGGCAGCCCCTGGAGTGGGTCTGGGCTCTCCTCCAGTGGGAAGGCTGCCCTGGGGCTGCCGAGGAGGGAAGGAGACCGTCAGTCCCACAGCGCTCCTCTTTCAGGTGTTCGATGCCCGCGACTGCACCACGGCCCACGGGATGTTCAACTACATTTGCAACCACATCAAGTATGCCACCAACAAAGGGAACCTCAGGTGAGCTGTCCAGTTTGGGGGAGGGGCGTCCCCCCAGCGCTGACCCTTGGGTCTGGGCATGGCTCTCCTGCCAGGGAAATCGCCTGCCCCTCCTCTCTGGGAGATGCGCCAGGCTGGGAGCCGTGGCCTGGAATTCTTGTCCCGCCACCGTGTCCCTACAGTGGCCAAAATCACATTCAACCCACCGTTCAGTGTCACCCATGGAGGGGGCAGGAAGGGATGTTCCTCATGCCCGGGAATAGGAAAATCCCATTGCCTGTGGTGACCTGCTTCTCCCAGCTCCTTCTCTGATGCCTGGAGCAGCCTCAGAATCCCCCTTGGTTGAAAAGGCAATTAATTTGTCTTCCCGCTGCTGTGGGGACCGCTCCGTCGGGTTCCACCAAGCCACCTCCTCTTGCCCCATATGAAGAACAAAGCCACCAGGAGCAGGCCAAGGCAGGAAGGCACAGGTGCGGACTGGTGGCTTTCACACTGGCGAGCTGCAGCTGGGGCAGGAGCAGCTGGAAGGGACAGCTGGGGCCCTGCAGATGAGCAGTTACGCTTGTTCATCCTGCCCGCTCCGGCCTGCCCTGGCATCTGTTCCCAGCTCCTGAGGACCAGCCCCATCTCGAGGCTGCCGCAGGGATATTCCCATAAGTCCCCGGGCTGCACTGAGCTCATCCCCAAAGTGGCTTGTTGGCATGAAGCATGGATTTTCTTACATGTGTATCTTCCTGGAGAAAGAAACAGTGTTTGCCAGCTGAGCCTACCAGTAGGAAAAGGGCCTGTAATCCGAGCTCCGGGCCTGCATGGGGAATCAGTACAGTTGACTCTTGAATAACCCAGGTTTCAGTTGCACAGGCCCACTTAGATGCACTTTTTTTTTTTTTTCAAGAAATGCAGTAAATGTATTTTCTTTTATGATTTTCTCTTTTTTACCTTTTTTTTTTAAACCTCACCAGAGGATATTTTCCCCCCATTGATTTTTCAGAGAGAGTGGAAGGAAGGAGGGGGTGGAGAGAGAGAGAAACATCGATGTGAGGTACATGCCCTTGACTGGAATTGAACCCTGACCCTCTGTCCACAGGCCGATGCCCTAACCACTGAACAACGCCAGCCAGGGCTCTTATGATTTTCTTAATAACATTTTCTCTTCTTCAGTTTACTTTACTGTAAGAATACAGTGTGTACTACATGGAACCTACAAAAATGTGTTGATTGACTGTTTATGTTATTGGTAAGGCTTCCCCGGTCAACAGGAAGCTGTTAGCAGTTACGTTTGGGGGGAGTCAAAAATTAGCTGCAGATTTTCAACTGCGGGGGGGATCAGTGTCCCTAAACCCTGCATTGTTCAAGGTCAACTGTATATCTTTTTACTAAAAGACCTCTCCCATCAGAGAAAATCGGGCATATCCTGAGCTTTAAAGGAGGGCTTGGTTGAGGAATTTATGGGCTATTCTGGTAGTTTTCAAATGATGCTGTGACAAGGTGCTATGGGGCGGAGTGGGGGGCTTCACAGGCCAGGCAGTGCACTTCCACGTTGGGGGAGTCTTCATGGCATCTTCTATTAAAGAAAACATTCAGCTGATTCTTTTTATTAGTAAGTTTAAAAACCACACATCTGGACACATACATAAGAGCATGTGTACCATGTATAGAAATAATCTGAATATAGGAAAGAAAGGCAGGTAATCATGTTGGTGTAATATATATCTTTTAAAAGCATGTTAAGAAACCCCAGACTCAGACACAGCGGTGGTAATTATCGTAGGAGAAAGTTTAGATCTAGAAATTGATGGTCTGTTCTTAAAGGGAAGCAGGGTCTGATGGTCTGTCCCTGGAGATTACCTACTGCAAAAGAAAACTGGACCAAGTCAAGATTGTTTGAAAGTCCCGTTTGAGAAGCATTTTTTCCTTCAGCAAGCTGGCATGAGCCCCTGTCCTCCACCCTTCTTCAGATCAGCGGTCCCATGTGGGGACAGGGCAAGGTCCCTTCCTCCCAGCAGCTGCTCCATGGGCTCTGGGGACCTTGGCACAGGTGTAATCCACCCTGAGCCTCATGCAGTCATTGACTTGGGTGACGCCTTTTCCAGGATGTCCCCAAAGGGCAAGCCCCGCCCTGACACCAGCTGTCCCCCTCTGTCCACCACAGGTCTGCCATCACCATATTTCCGCAGAGGATCGACAGCAAGCACGATTTCCGAGTCTGGAACTCCCAGCTCATCCGCTATGCCGGCTACAAGCAGCCCGACGGCTCCATCCTGGGAGACCCAGCCAATGTGCAGTTCACAGAGGTGTGTGCCCCCCAGCCCGTGCCCGCCTGGGCTCTCATTCCCTCCAAACTGTCTAGTTGAATGTTACCATCGCAAGGAGAGCAGCCAGTGGACTACAGTTTATTCTTCCCCAAACCTGCTTCCCCCTTTGGCTGCCTCCAGTCCAGCTGGTTCTCTTACAGGCAGGCAGTTGGTCATTTTCATGCCATTACCTTGCCCGATCCCCATGAGGGGAACCATTGTCCCATTTCACAGATGGGTAGACCGAGTCCCACCAAGGCCTCGTGTTTGGAGGGGCTGGGGCGCGGTGGCCCGACCTGGTGGCCTGACCTGCCGGGTCTGGTTGCAGATCTGCATACAGCAAGGCTGGAAACCCCCGAGAGGTCGCTTCGATGTCCTGCCGCTCCTGCTCCAGGCCAACGGCAATGACCCCGAGCTCTTCCAGATTCCTCCAGAGCTGGTGTTAGAAGTGCCCATCAGGCACCCCAAGTAAGAGGGCCTGGTGTGGAGTGGGTGAGGGTGGATGGGTTTGCCCAGCGCCCCTCTCTGCCCATCCCCATACCCTCTGGCTCTCTCTCCAGCCCAGATGCAGGCTGAAAGGGGGTCTTGGTTCCAATCCTCACCATGGGGCCTAGGCACAGTGGGCCCCCCGAGAATCAGTAAGTCCCCCTTGGCCAGCCTGGGGACTGCCATCTTTTCTGAATCATACTCTCTCTCCTTACCCCACTCCTAAGCTAGCAACCCAGCCTTGCCCTTTCCCAGCCCTGAGGGTTGGATGCACAGGAGCGCCACCTATCTTGTGGGCACAGATTTTAAATAGAGGGAGCCAATTAAAACTCTGTGACTTGATGTGAGTCAAGTCCAAAGGAATTGGAGCGAAGGAAACCCATCATGAGGCACTGGCTTGGGGGCAAAATTGAGGCGAGCACCCCAAAACTCAATAATCAAGATAAATAATATTTTAATGCAATTTTTTTAATCAACAATAATTTTTTTAAAAATATCTGTGATGCACAGGGTAGCAACATTTTAAATAAAGGCAGGATCCGGTGCAGGGCTGATTAGAATGAAGGAAACCAGGTGAGTCAGACACGTGCAGGGAGGACTCCTGCCTTTATTCAAAGTTTTGATGTTACCCAGCTAACTCAATTACAATAAAGTGCTG
This sequence comes from Miniopterus natalensis, assembly GCF_054644295.1. NCBI lineage: Eukaryota > Metazoa > Chordata > Mammalia > Chiroptera > Miniopteridae > Miniopterus > Miniopterus natalensis. Next base: position 21,820,456 of record NC_142100.1, read on the forward strand.
CAGCAGAAATGTTATGGTACCTAGAGAGGTATGAAGTCCCCTGACCCTACCCAGACTGGGCATCAGGGAAAGCTTTCTAGAGTTAACAACATTTTAGCTGAGAATTAATGTGTGAATAAGAGCTGGACAGACACAGAAGGACGAAAGAAAATCCCAGGAGGAAAGAACTGCCGTGCAAAGGCCCTGGGGTAGGAAGGAACTCACTTTCTCGTGGACTAATGTTCAGAGTGGGTTTGGCAGATAAACAGCAGCCCAAGGCAGTGGTTTCCGGGCCTGGATGTCCATCCAGATCACCTGGGAAACTTGTTAAAATGCATATTCTCAGGCCCCAGCTCTGGAACCTGTGATTTTCCAGGTCTGAAGCCAAGCCCAGGAATCCTGCTCTGATAGCCCCAGTCCCTTACTGGCTTTCAGCGTCCCCAGACTCAGGATCTACCACCCACTGTCTGCCCACGAGACTCCAACCCCATGGTGAGCTGGGCTGTCATTCCCTGCAGGTTTGAATGGTTCAGGGACCTGGGGCTGAAGTGGTACGGCCTCCCCGCTGTGTCCAATATGCTTCTGGAGATTGGTGGCCTGGAGTTCAGCGCCTGTCCCTTCAGCGGCTGGTACATGGGCACGGAGATTGGCGTCCGCGACTACTGTGACAACTCTCGGTACAACATCCTGGAGGTGAGGTCCCTCCTTAGTCACCATGACGGGGGACGCACGCACAAGGCAGAAGGGGCGGGCTCAGCAGTCCTTCCCCACAGCCAAGCTTTGGGGCTTAGAAACTGGAAATGGGTTGAAACAGAGCCTGCAATTCCGGTGAAGCCCCTGGCCATTCCAGAGGCACCATTCAAAGCACTTGGCATGTATTACATGCTCATTTAATTCTCACCACAGCCTCCAGCTTCAAAGAAGACCCCCTTTCGCAGATAAGAAAACCAAGGCCTTTGCAGGGATGAAATGACAAGCTCAAGGCCGTGCCACTAGAAAGTGGCAGAGCTGGGATGCGAACCCAGTCTGGCTTTGTGTTCCAAGTTCATCACCACTCCACCACACTGCCCCTTGGTGTCAAACTCTCTTAGGAGGGTTTGAGGATTACCCATGAACTTGGGATATTTTTTGTCTCTTTTCTAAAAAGTAAGGGAGGAGGGCTGGCAGTGGTTTTCCACCATCCGCATGTCTCGGTGGAGGGTCTGATTTCCTCGCTGGCTGAGTCACCCTCATCTGCTAAAAAGTGCTGGGGCGGAGCACTTGCTGGTGCTCCACTTCGGTGAAAGCACCGGGATTGCTGTGGTTTTGTCAGCAAACGTGGTTCCTAACAACAGTCTGCTGTAGCTGGCCTTGTTTCAAAACTGAGAAACAGAGAAGTTAAGTGCCGAGCCTGCGTCACACAGTAAATAAGGTAGAGTCAAGATTAGAACTCAGAACCACGCAGTGGGTTTCCGTGGCTAACATCCCTCAGTGTTCACAGGGGTGCACCTTGAGGGCGTTATGCTAAGCGAGCTAAGTCAGACCGACAAAGACAAATACTGTGTGATCTCACTTACATGTGGGATCTAAAAAAGCCGAACTGCTAAAAACAGAGAGTGGAATGCTGGTTGCCAGGGGCGGGGTGCACAGAATTGGAGAGATGTCGTTTTAGTTATACAGGTAAATAATTTCTGGAGATCTGAAGCACAGCATCGTGATTATAGTCAACGATGCTGTAACATAAATTTCCGAGTTGCTAAGAGACTAGATCTTAATTGTTCTCAGCACAATAAAGAATTAATTACTCGATGTGACAGAGGTGTTAGCTACTGCTACAGTGGTAGTCATATTGTAGTATATAAATGTATCCTGCCAACACCTTAGACTTGTACACCTTAAACTTACACAATGTTATATGTCAATTATAACTCACTTTTTAGAATATTCCTTGGGTGGTTAGCTTGGAAAACTGAAGCCAGGGGTCCTCAGCCTTGCCACACACTGGAATTACGTAGGGACTATAATGAAGCCCCGGGTCCCACTCCCCCAGATTTGGATGTACTTGCTCCCCGGGGGGCTGGGCTTCAGCATTTTTCAAAACTGCCTGGAAGATTGGGGGAGCCACTGACCTGTACCGACTTCTGGCAAGATAGGAAAAGACAGGCAATTTTCATAAAGATGTCTCGAGTCGCATTTTGGGATTTTTAAAAAGTTGTATAGTTGTTATTGTGTGTGTGTGGTTTTTTGCCTGAAACTAATTTCTATTCTTTTAACCAAAATAATGCTGTAGAAGTAACAATAGCAGCATGACTGGCTAGACACACTGTCCTCTTTTATGTAATAACTCAAGATTTATATGTATTTATGTAAAGCAGCAAATTCCTTACTTTGTGCGTTTGTGTTGCTGCCAAAAGACCCCACGCAGAACCTGACGCCTCAGCCCCGAGAGCGAATTGATAAGTCCGCTCCCCGATCTTGCTACACCTCGATCGCAAGGACTAGTCACTGGGTAACTTAGATGAGACTCCCTCCCACCGCTGTCCCCAATTCCAGCTGCCATTATGTGCAAATGTTGACAGCCGAGGCTGGGAAGCGATTTACCCAAAGCTGAGAAATTGTCGCGTTCTGGCCCCGTAATGAGACCCGGGTTCCCAGGAGTGACTAGAACTGACAGAGTAAGTGAAAAGCAGAGCTCTAATTAGTGCATTTGCTGTTGGGTCTTCCCCACACTTGACATCAGCTCCTACTTCAGCTGGGGCTGCAACACAAACGCCGGGGGTTGCTTTTCCCAAGTAGTTTTGCCAAAGGCGTCTGCTGGCTGGGAAGCCCCTCCCAGGTCTTGGGCAGTGTGTGTCTCCTGGGCTCCAGCTCTGAGGTCAACTGGCTCTCGGGATTGGAACAAGTCCAGGCACTTATCTGAGCCTCAGTTTCCTCATCTGTCAGAGGGAATCAGGCAGGTGTCCCCACAAGCTCAAAACGTCCATGGTCTAGATGACAAGTAGTGGCCCCTCCAGGGGTGGAGCTGATGGGGTGGAGAGCTTTTCCTGCTAGGAAGCAGACAACGTTGCTCCCAGCCCCACGCCTCTGCTTAAAACCCCGCAGAGACCCTCCTCATCGCATCTGGAATAAAAATCCAGGCTCTGTGGCATAGCCTTCAAGATCCCGCATGATCCAGCCCTGCCCTTCTAACTGTCCCCAACCCTCCACCCTCCATATACACTGGCCTTTCTGTATCTCAGATGCCCAAGCCCAAACCCTCCTCAGGGCCTTTGCACATGCTGTCCCTCTGCCCAGAACTTTCCCTCCGTCCATCTGCAAATGCCTGGCTTTTTCTCATTTCGGTCTCACCTAGTTATGCCACCTCCACAGCAGGTGTTCCCTGACTGTCGTGGTTCAAGGGACCCTGCCCCCCATCCCTCTTCGTCCCATTTCCTCGTCTTATTTCCTTCATAGGGATTAGCGCTCACTGCAATGTGGACTGTCTCTCTCCCCCACTAGAAGGTTCTCCCAATCATCGATGGGCCAAGTCTCTCTAGTTTCCCATTACAGGCAGGTCCTCGATAGGAAATCTTCAGAGTGAGTGAGTGGGCCTGCCAGTGACTTGATTATTTAACCGACAAGTTCATTCAGGACAGAGCTAGCCCTGACCCTCTCTAGCCTGAAGCATCCCAGCCTGTGGGCCAGTGCTCCCTTCTTCTTTCAGGAAGTGGCCAAGAAGATGAACTTGGACATGAGGAAGACGTCTTCCCTGTGGAAGGACCAGGCGCTGGTGGAGATCAACATCGCGGTCCTCTACAGCTTCCAGGTAGCGCCAGGGCCCCTGCTGTCACCAAGCTGAGCCTCTCAGAGCCTTGGAGCAGGCGGTCCAAGAGCCCCTGCTACCAGGAGCCACCTTTGGGGGGGTCTGTCCACCAGCGAGGCCTGCCTCCGTCTCTCTAAACTCAATTAAAAAAAAATTATGGTCAAGTTCAGGAAGGGGGCAAGGGTCCATGGGCAGAGAGGGAGGGCACTGAGTGGGTAAGGTATGAAGCCAAGCAGCTGGGCTACCCAGGCAGTCCACCCACCTCAGCTGTGACTCACTTGTCTTAATTTTAATAAACTCAACTTCGTTCGTTTCAAATTTTTATTTTGAGCCACTTCTGTATCACCACCATAAATGGAGAGCCAAGATCAGTTGCCGTAAATAGAAGAGGGCTGTAAATTTCAATATATAAACAGGCAAATACAAGGAATAGCAACAAGAAGTTGTTCGGCCCCAGCCAGATGAGAGAGGTGCCCCTCATTTAAAAAAGGGGTGTGGGAGGAGACAGGTCGGCGAGAGAGGGTTACAGAGACTTTCTCCCGGGTTCACTCAGAAGGAAGGGTGCTGAGGGGCGCCGGGCACCGCCTCAGCCGCCCCCGGGACCACCCTCCGGGAAACGCCGCCCTATGGGGGGTCCTGAAACGCCCCGCTTTCTCACCTCCTGCCTGCTTGCCTCCTCTCCACCCACAGAGTGACAAAGTGACCATCGTCGACCACCACTCGGCCACCGAGTCCTTCATTAAACACATGGAAAATGAATACCGCTGCCGGGGGGGCTGCCCGGCCGACTGGGTGTGGATCGTGCCCCCCATGTCTGGCAGCATCACCCCGGTCTTCCACCAGGAGATGCTCAACTACCGGCTCACCCCGTCCTTCGAATACCAGGTCCCGCCCCTCCCCGCCCCTTCTCACGCGAAGCCTTCTGCGGCCTCGTGTGCGTGATGCTCGGAGCACATCTCAGCTCACACTAGCGCGTGGGACACCCCGGTGCTCAGTAGTTTGGTTAGTGGCTGCCTTATGGGACAACTCAGCTCCAGCGGAAAGACTCATGGTGACCAAACGAGCAGCCTGGGGTCTCAAGGAAAGCCTTTGAGGGCTGAGGGGGAAGGTCTAGCAGGACGATGCAGAGAGGCTGGACCAGCCACTCTGTGCAAGGAGCCCCCTGGGGTCACCACCAGCAGAATCACTCCCGTCAGGAGCTGAGGGTTGGGCATGGCTGGGCAGCCACAAGCCCCCAGGGATCCTGAGCATCCTCCAGGAGGAGCCAGATCCCCTCACTGCGGTAACCATGATCCTCTCTTCCCAGCCTGACCCTTGGAACACCCATGTCTGGAAAGGCAGCAACGGGACCCCCACAAAGCGACGAGCCATCGGCTTCAAGAAGCTGGCAGAGTAAGTCTCCCGAAGTAGGTGGGGGATGTACGTGCCCCAAAACTCAGAGAGCCCCAGAAAAGGAGGCCAGGCAGATCGTCACGCCTCTGACCTCTTGTGTGATAAAATTTCTCCGTTTTCTCTGACCCTCCTCATGCCTTCTTTGCCTCAGAGTCTGGGATGTGACTGTCACAACTTTTCTCCTCCCCAATTTTACTTTCTTCACCGCAGTAGGATGTTGGTAAACCAGCTTTCCTAATAATAATAATGTTAAAAGTAATAAGAATAGTAGATTTGTAACATTTGCCAATTGCCATGGTGTAAATACTCCCACTATGGCCAATTTTAAGCTACCAACAGGAAGTCATTGAACCTGTAGCAGAGAGAAGCTGGGATGAGCTGGTTCCAGAACATTACTGCCTAGACAGTGCTCTTGTCCAGGGCTGAATTCTAATTTCATTCATTCATTCATTCATTTGGCCAACAAATGAATTCGGAGTACCTGCTCCATGCCAGGCTCTGTGCTAGGCTCCAGGGATGCCATCATGAGTCAGATAAATGTGGTCCCTGCCCTCTTGAAGCTCACAGCCGTTCGTCTGTCAAAGAATCACATAGATACGGTCAACCCTGCGAGTGCCATCGAGGAATGATCCTTGGTGCCATAAAACAGACTTAACTGAGTTTGGAAAGTCAAAGTAGGCGTCCTTCAGGAGATGACAGTTGAGCCGAAGAATAAAATGAGTAAGACCTAACCGAGCACAGAAGGGAAGGAAGGGGGCTATGGACCAAGGCTGCCAAAGAACAGCTGTCCTCAAGAATGCGTAGCCCGCCAAGGGGCCAGCTGACAAGCGAGGCGGAACCAACTGAGGTGCCAGCCTGCTTCTAAAGAAAGCGAGCTCCATTGGTCCACTCGGAGACACTCCCTATTTGGAGCTGATTTTTTGGCAGAGGAGCTAAGTTTACGCTGAGCTCCTTACCCTCTTTCCTGAGTGCTCTTGGGTCCAGAACTCTCAGTGCATGGGACGTAGTTGTAAAAAAAAATTGGTGCCACGGACCCCAGAAGCAAGATACTTGTGGGTCTTGCAGGGACTCAAACCAAGGCGCTGGCTCTGTCACTATGGCCCATGTGGCATCTCTCTCCCTCTCTCCCCTTCTAACCGCACCTTCCAGCCAAGCAAGGACACATCAGCAGCCGTTCTTTCCCTAACAGCACAATCACAAATATTCTCAGGGAGGGAGGGCAGCCTTTGGCTTCTCTTCAGTTCAGCTGTCCCTGGGGGAAGGAGGGAGGGAGAAATCGAAAACATTAATTGCACTATTAAGATCGGGGTAGAAACAATGGGAGTTAATTCTAGCTGCTTTTTTATGCTTCCAGCATTCAAAGGAAACCCTCCAGGCACCTTTTATTTCTTTTTGTATCTCCCCCTTAGCCCAAGCGCTCCTGCAGCGTGGGTGGTTTCCCTGATTCTAAAAAATGATGAACTTACTCCCAGTGATCCCCAGGTGGGAGCCCTTAGCAATGTGTCTACTTGGAGAGGCCTAGTTAGAGCGGGATGAGCGCTCCGAAGGGGAGCCCAGGTGTCCCTGAGCCCCTGGCCTGTCCGCCCCGCCCCGGCTGCATGCGGTTCTGAACTCTCCCTTTAGCTGCAGAGCCTGGACTTGACATTGAAACTCCCCCCGTCTTCAGTGGTAGCAGCATCTTTAAAACTCATTCCTTCTTTCGCTGGGTGTGCATTTGGTGCCTGTTAGGTATCAGGCTCTGCGCAAGACCCTGGATATGCAAGGCTAACCCAGGCCTGGTTCGTCCTTTGTGGACCAATACACCTCCAAAATGCCTCTGAGCTCAATACCTGGTGATTTGTTAGTAATCCACCCCCCCACACACACACACACACAGATGTAAGCCCCATCACAGCCGCTTGTCCATGGCTGCATTCTCTGTGTTCTTCAGCTCCATGCCTGGCACACAGGCGCTTAACACACATTCGATGAATGAACAAATGAGTGCATGAATGAATGGTCATCTTCAGGGGACAATGCCTGGCAAAGCAAGGTTCTCAAGACTGGGATCAATCAATTGAGTAACAACCCAACACAGTTAACGAACCGTGTTAGCCCATGATTCGTTGCTCTGGAGGGATTTAATAAAGGGGTCACACAGTGCCTAAACTCAGGCTTCGAGTGTCCCCGAGGCCATCAAAGATCGGGAGAGTAAGTTGTCTCTGGTTATATTTCATGGATCAGGGTTCTTGCCCAGTAGTCCCGGCCTGGCATTTCCCATTTTGCTCTCCACCTTCTTCCTCCCAGAGCCGTCAAGTTCTCGGCCAAGCTGATGGGGCAGGCAATGGCCAAGAGGGTCAAGGCGACCATCCTTTATGCCACAGAGACGGGCAAATCACAGGCCTATGCCAAAACCTTGTGTGAGATCTTCAAGCACGCCTTTGATGCCAAGGTGGGTAGGGGACACTGCCAGCTTGCCAGCCCCTCGTGGTAATTAAAGTTGGGAGGGGAGAGAGGGAATTCAACAGAGCAGAACCCTTTGGGCATGGATGAGAGCACATCCCAAGTTGCCCTTCAGCACGCCTGCTCACATTTTTATAAATTTCAGGGGACTGTGATGCCCTTCTCCCTGTGAACCCTCCAGGAGTCCAGGAATCAGCAAATGAAACCCCCGTATCTAGAGCAAAATGTTAGAGGGTTTATGAAAATCAATTCTGGAATCCATTTAAGAAGCTCTGCATTAAGTACAGTTCAATGGGGGTTTTTTGCTGCAGGGCTTCTCAGAGCCTTTAATCTGTGTTATAATCTCCAAAAGAGGAAGGCAGAGAATGTAAATGTTCCCCAAACAGGTTTGTTTATCGCTCACTTACTTTCAAGGAGCATCTCCAGAGACTGGGCTTCCCTAAAACCTACTTTGAGAAATGTTGCTCAAGTGATGCTAAGATATAGGGCAACAATCTTTCCCTAAAGCAGGTGTCTCAGACTTGTTTGACCCAGGCCCAGGAAGGATTAGGAAAGAGGCTGAGCAGATAATTGGTCAGATCCAGCCAGCCAGGTCATTCTCAGCATAGATGTGGTCGAGAAGATTCCAAGGTCAGTTGGTAATAAAAGCTGAAGGCTCTCAATCAGGCTCTGTCTGTACTGGCAGCCAGCCCCTTGCACCATTGCCCCAGCTTCTCTATGGCCCTTCAGGCCACAGTGACCATAGGACGGTCCCACACTTGCAAAAAGCTTTCAGTTCTACCCACTTGAGCCCAATGAAATAACGACACCCAGAACCTTTGGTTCTTTCAAAGGCGACAGCTCAAGATGACTCATCTTTTCCTCACTGCTTGTCTCCCACCTCCTCTCTCTCCTTGTCACATCTTCCTTCCTCTCCCCCCACCCTTCCCCACCTAGGTGATGTCCATGGAAGAATATGACATTGTGCACCTGGAACATGAAACTCTGGTCCTGGTGGTCACCAGCACCTTTGGCAACGGAGACCCCCCTGAGAACGGAGAGGTAAGATGAGCTCCCCATCCACAGGAGGAAAGAGGGGCCACGGCTACACCCACTATTCAGTATCAGATCCTCCCAGCGCCTCAAAGACAGTGACTTCAATTTGGATCCAAGTTCAGCAAAGATTCGGCAATTCCAAGTCCTCAGTCTATTGGCGCCCAGCGACGAGCTGATTCCTAGTGAAAACGTCACCTGAGTGAGCTCCTTCTTTAGAATGGATGTTCCAATCAAGAGCTTGGTGTCCCCTCCTCCCGATGAGAGAAATGGGGACAATATTTTTATAGAGAGGAAGCCACAGAGGGGCTTTGTGTGCTGAGGGTTTGGGGGTCCACTCCTACAGTCCTTGAAGCAGCTGACCCCTCCGTGTGCATCTGAAGCTCAAGCTATGCCGCCCAGCCCGAGCCCCTCACCGTCTCAGACATCCTGAGAAACACCCAAAGCGTCAGACTCCCCTTTTTCCAGCTAGCACCCCAGACCCTCCTGGCCATATTCCACATTTAATAACACACACGTCACATGTCGCTTCTTTTGGTCTGCAGAAATTCGGCTGCGCTCTGATGGAAATGAGGCAACCCAACTCTGTGCACGAGGAAAGGAAGTAAGTGAAGGACCCCCGGTATCGCATGACCCCCCGTGGGGGGAACTGAAAATCGCCTTCTGGCACGTGGGGTTCACCTTTGAGTTCTGGATGGATGGTGGTTGTGACCTGAAGTCCTCGTGTGGCCGATTTCAGCCGATGGGTGTCTGTGCCCCACTAGAGCTGATATTTTGGTCCCTGACTAGAAGGTCTTGGGTTGGTCACTTCACAGCCCTGTGCCTCAGTTTCTTTTTTCCATCAAATCGGGTTTCTTACACCTGCCTGAGCTTTCTAATTTGTAAGAATCTAATTAGGAAATAGATGTACGTGTCCTGTGGAAAGTTAAGAGCGCTGTATAGATATCAGTTCTTACCTCCCGCCTTTGGAGACTGACACTCAGAGTCAGCAGAATGAGCCCCTTTCCAAGAACTTTCGATCTGATGCTCACGCTGGCCTTGCAGCTAAGTGGAGGCTGCATTCAAAAGAAGGCAAAGAGATGCCTGTTGTCAAAAGATGTTCATGGTGAAACCGCATCGAACGCAGGGTCGGGTTCTAAAGATATTTCCTAAGGTGAAAAACACCTGTAATCAAAATTACCCTTGAAAAACCCTTAAATCCCCCGTAAAGGCGAGGACATAGGGCAGGTGCAGGCTGAGCTGCCTTTCAGTGAGGCCAGCACAGTGTTTCCTTCAGCAAAGAGCAGAGCCCCTGCCTTCGGTTGGGCATCCAGGGCCACAGCGGGCTGTGTTACGCAGAGAAGCCCTCTTGGTTTTCTGGTAGCTGAGCGCATGTTGCCAAACTGGCATGTGCTCCAGACCCGGGGATGCCCGAGCCCCTTGCGCTCAGCCCTCTTCTGTGCCCAGCTCCAGCGCTCGCTGTCCCTGCCCGTCTCCTCCCCATCCCGCCCTGGGTGGTCTCCAGCAGGTCCCCCTCACCCCTCCTTCAGGGAGAGATAGGGCACCATCCGTTCTCCCCTCTAGGTACCCGGAACCCTTGCGTTTCTTTTCCCGTAAAGGGCCTCCCCTCCCCCGAGGTGACACAGAAGTCCATGGCCTGGCTGCAGCCCGTGACAGCCAGCACAGGTAGAGCGTGTGTGTGTGTGTGTGCGCGCAGGTGTGCATGTGCATGCATGCACATGTGTGCACGTGTGTGTGCATGGAGGTGCGTGTGTACACGCGTGTGCATGCATGCCCGATGCCGGAACCCCCGGGGCCACATCCAGCTCTCAAGGAAACCTGAGGTTCTAACCCGGGCTGCGCCACTAACTCACTAAGCGACCTTGAGCAAGTCTCTTGGCCTCTCCGGGCCTCAGTCTTTCTCATCTGCCAAATGGGCAGAAGCTCTCTCTGCCCTGACCGCCTCTGGGAACCGTTGCGAGGATCCTGACAACAAAGAGGAAAGCATTTGGGAAAACCGCAGACCGCATACAAATAAACACATGCGCTGTCGTTCTCACCCTGCGACCACCCACCATCCCTCCCACGCTAACGACACAGCCACCCCCTGATATGCTGCATGACTTATTTGGAGAAGCGACTCAACGTGCGACTATTTTAGGGCAGAAAATACGCTTACATATATTTAGACCTTTCCCGACCCTGGAGTGAAACCTTTGAAGAGCATCCAGCTTAGAATCCCTGCTGCCAGAATGCAGTTTCTTTTTTTGTCTTTTGCACTAAGATTGACGTATTGAGTTTTTGTGGTTCATTTTTGGGGTTTGGGTTTTTCGCTTGTTTTGTTCTGGGGTATGCATTTTGGTCTTGGGGACCTTTTTTGATTTGTTTTCTTTTATGTTTTGTTTCTGACCTGAGATCAAAACTTAGCACTTTTAGAGGAAAACTGGGAAAAACCAGGTTTATTTTTTCTTGAGCCTCAAGGCTCATGAGCCACGAATGCTGAGGTTTGAGTCCCAGTAACATCTTCCTTCCCCTTCAAAACAATTTGATAAGAAAGCCAGTCTCCTTTCCTGCCACGTGCCAGTGTTGCGAGCACTTTCCATGTTGACTTGGGAGGTGGAATGTGACAGACCTTGGAAATGTCTAAGGACCATAACTTTACAAAAAGAGAGCCATCCAGTAAAACTTTCTAGGATGAATGTTCTCTATCTCTGCCACCCGATACGGCGGCCACTAGCCACACGTGGTTGCTGAGCACGTGGCGTGTGGCTAGTGCAAGTGAGAAGCAGAATCTTTCATTGTCTTTAGTTTGAAATAATTTAGCTTTACATTTAAATAGCCACAGGTAGACAGTGGCTACCGCAGTGGACAATGCAAGTCTAGGTCCTGGCTATGCAGAGTGAGGCCTGGGGACCAGCGGCATTAGCATCTCCTGGGAGTTGGTTAGAAATGCAGAGTCTCAGGCCTGGCCCCAGATCTTTCAGAATCAGAACCTGCATGAGAAGATCCCAGGCTGGTTCTTTGCATGTTAAAGTTTGGGTAGCAAGAAAGCCTGGTCTAACGGTTAGGGGGTGGCCTGTTCCCTTCCTGACCTCAATCATTTGGACTGTCGGGGTCTCAGCTCCCTGAGTTGAGCGTGTTCAGAAACCTTTTAACACCCATAGCATCAAGCACAGATGTCTGGCTGTCACTGGGGTGGGCGAGGGTAACTTGATCTATTGGAGAGAAGGCCAGAGGATGTTATAGTCTCACTTATCACACGAGAGAGGGTCCTAGAACCAGGACTTAATTTTTTCAGGACTGGTCGTTTGAAGCTCCACCGGGGTGTGGACCTCAGAAGGGGGCTCCAAGCCACAGCTCATGACTCTCTCTCTCATTTTGGCAGGAGCTACAAGGTCAGGTTCAATAGTGTTTCCTCCTATTCCGACTCCCGCAAATCATCAGGCGACGGGCCGGACCTCAGAGACAACTTCGAGAGCGCTGGCCCCCTGGCAAATGTGAGGTGAGCAAGGGGCTCAGGGCATCGGGGGTGACAAAGGCTCTTCGGGGACCTGGACTTAGGTGCAAATCGGGCTCTCTGTTGGGGAGGGGGAGGTCTCCCTTCCATGCCCGTTCATCCCTCGAAGGACCTGCGCCCTGGCTGCACCTGACTCCTTTTGGTAAATGTACAGAGGCTCAGTGCCCCTGTCACCCACATTTCACCCCCTCATCAGCACATCATTTGTGATGAACACTGACCCCTAGAAACTGTGCAATGAGCTGCCCTTTCCCTGTGATATGTTTTGCACTTGATAGAAACTTCTGGAGACAACCTGCCATAACCCAGTGGTTCTCAGCCCTGGGTGTGCATTAAAAGCACCTGGAGATGTTTGCAGTGTACACATAACCAAGCCAGACCTCCAGAGATGCTGGTGTAATTGGTCTAGAATTGGGCCCAAGCATTGCTTTAAAAAAAAAATCTACCTTCCCAGTTGTGTAGCTCAGTTGTTTAGAGCGTCATCCTAATACGCCAAAATTGCGGGTTCAATCCCTGGTCAGGGCACATACAAGAAGCAACCAGTGGAGGCATAAATACGTGGAGCAACAAATTAATGTTTCTCTCTCTCTCTCTCCCTTCTTCTCTTTCTAAAATCAATACATAGATTTTTAACAACTTTTAAAAAATCTCCCCTGTTGACTCCAGTGTTTAATCAGATTAAAATTACTGGTCTGAATCCCCTATTTTCAAAAGCATAGTCACATACCATGAAATAACTTTAGGTAGTACATGGATGTATATTTTATATTTCAACAATTGTGTCTTCCATTTAATGGGTATTTGGAAAGAAAGAAAACTGGATGTCGAACCCTTAGTTTCACAGATATCAGTCAAGACGAGGCTGCTATAAGCCAAGAATCCAGGCCTGGCCAGAAATCTCCAGCCAAACCTCTGGCCACTAACTGAACCTTCTCCACACCTACTCAGGGCAAGGCTTAGTAGACAATTCAGATCACAGGGTTCCTAGATATTGAAGTATTGTGTCCGTCAGTCCACTCTTTAATAGACTTAATTTTTTAAGCAGTTTTAGGTTCATAGCAAAATTGAGGGGAAGGTACAGAGATTTCCCATACACTCCCCCACACACACCTGCAACACCCACAGCCTCCTCCAGTGTCAACATCTCCCACCAGAGGGGACATTTGTACAACGAATGAACCTACATGGACACATCGAGATCACACCCAGTCCATGCTTTACATTAAGGTTCCCCCTTGGTGCTATCCATTCTCTAGGTTTTGACATCTGTACTTTTTTTTTTAACTTGACATTGAAATATCAGTTGCATAGTTTGACAGTCAGACCCATTTTTCGCTTATTAAATCTACCGTGCTTAGGGCAGGCGATGGCCAGCGACAGCCCATGGGCCAAATCCAGGCTGACCTCTGCATATTTTTGTACAACCATGAGCTAAGAATAGTTTTTACAGATGAACATTTGCAATTCATTTAATGATTTAAAAAACATTACCTTTGAGCTCCAATTAAGCAAAATTATTATCTCCCATGAAAAAAATTACATTCTCATTAGTAGACATACATTACCCAAAAATTGTACTCAGCTATAATTATTACCATGATTATTACTGTATTTTTAACTTCGTCAATAAGAAATTTGTGGGCATTTGTTCTTTCTTGTTATAGAAGTATCTACATAAGAGTTTCGATTTTGCTTCTTCGCCTAAAAATGTTTACTCTCTGGCCCCATATGTAATAAGTTTGCCAACTCCTGGTTTCGAGGCTTAAAATAGGAACTTGGAAGCCATAAGGTGAAGACTGTGATGGAAACATGAGTCTAGGAAGTGATCATGATGCAGGTTTTAAGGTGCATCGGGAAGCGTATTAATGAGTCCCCCACTTGAGCCATCTGTTGTTAGTGACCACACGTGGGCTTGAGGAGCTACAAAGCACAAATTAACTGCGGGTTAAACAGGCCAGTGAGTAACTAACAGGGCTGGTGGTACACAAATACGGCGGATGTTGCAGACATAAATATTGGAGGTTTAGGGAGCAGCGCCTGAACCACACGGCAGCCCGGTGCTGGGAGTTTCCAAATCTGCGTAGGCTGAGGGCACCCCTCCAAGCAGCCCGCTCCTGGGCACCGGCTCTCTGCCCATCAGGGTGCTGCCCTGTGAGGAAAAGGTGAGGAATCCAGGTCCAGAGGAGCATGGGTGAGGGAGTGATGGGGGACACACTGCCTGGTCTCACATACCTTCCTTGGAAAGGCTCAGGAACCGCAGGGGGGGAGGAAAGAAGAGGAGAGTGAGATGAGAAAGCATGAACGTGGATTTGAAAGGAGCGGATATTAACCTACGTTCACTTTCATTTGACCTGTGAGACCAATCTCAAGTTCATTCTCCACTCCTTGGCCTGTCTGAGATGACAGTCTATAGCAAAACACGCCGACCAGGGAAAGAATGGGGTCCGGGTGTTCTTGTCCCACTGTGAACCTGTCACTGCAGTCCCAAAGGGGTCAACACCTACAGCCAGGACCAAGCCCTGGAAGTGTGACATCAAGTGTCTGTAGGACACAGTGACCGAGCGAGAGGGGCCATCTGAGACACAGCCTTCCACTTCCCCTACTTGAAAGCTGCCGGTGCCAACCTCAACATAGACAAAAATCGCACTAACTAGACGCCCGTGGAGTCAAACAGCATCTTCTTGGTGGTATCTATGCAAGGAGGGTTTATGAAACCCATTAATTTCGTAGACATTGCAAAGGGTGGAGCCAGCATATTTAAAATCCCTCATCCCCTTTTAGAGGATCCTGTTTACACACCAACATCCGATGTGTTAATGACACGTCCTTCTGATTTCCTCATTAATACAGGTCCCTGGGGACCTCTGTGTTATAGTTTTAATGATCTTTGTACTTAAAACTGATCAGGTTCTGTAGAATTACAAAACTTGTAGAACTCAAGCCTTCCGATAATGTAGACTAATTTTCTCAATGAGTCCAGCTTACAAAAGGACACGCAGGAAACAGCCAGTGGTTCTGGATGATCACTGTCCCCAGTTCATCTGGATTTCCTCCTGGATTACCTGGCAGAGACCAGAGGAAGGAAGAAGAAGCCCCAGGGGCTCTCAGATTTAACAAGGGCCTTCTCTAAATAGGCTTGGGGTTGCCTGACCACCATGGCTAAGCACAGCCCTTCTGGAGGTACCAGATGTATTAATCTCCTCGGGTGGCCTTAACAAAATACCACAGACTAAGTGGCTTCGACAACTGAAACTTATTTTCTCATAGTTGTGGAGGCTGAAAGTCTAAGATCAAGGTGCCAGCAGGATTGGTTTCCGCCTTGTAGACAGCCACCTTCTTGCTGTGTCCTCACATGGCCTCTCCACTGTGCACGTGCAGAGAGAGACTCTGGTGTCTCTCCCTCTTCTTATAGGGACACCAGTCCTGTTGGATCAGAGCCCTCACATTCCGACCTCCTTTAATCTTAGTTACCTTGAAGTCGCCATCTCTAAATACAGTTACACTGGGGGATGGGGCTTCAACATGAATTTGGGGGGACGTAGTTGTACTCATAACCCCAGGCACCCCAGATCCCCACAGCCCCCGGCATGGGCTCTCTGCTGTCTCGCAGGTTCTCGGTGTTTGGCCTTGGCTCTCGGGCTTACCCCCACTTCTGCGCCTTTGGACATGCCGTGGATACGCTCCTGGAAGAGTTGGGAGGAGAGAGGATCCTGAAGATGGGGGAGGGGGATGAGCTCTGTGGGCAGGAGGAGGCTTTCAGGACCTGGGCCAAGAAGGTCTTCAAGGTAACCGTCTTCCCAGATCTCAGAGACCCAGGGGGAGAAGTCATGCTCCCCTTGACCCCCAAAGACAGGCCACCTAAACCATCAGAAATAGAGGAAACTTGAGAGGACCCCTGGTACTTCCCCCATGTGTCCATCCCAGAGACAGCTTTAAACAACTCAGATGAGTTAGGGTGGCCTTAAAACACACATTCTCCACCTTGAATCCAACCTCCAGCATTGTGGCTAAGGAGTTGGTCCGCAAAAACAGATTAAGAGTGTTAGGTAGATGGATGGGTGGGTGGATGGATGGATCGATGGATCGATAGAAGGATGGGTGGATGGATGGGTCAATAGAAGGATGGGTGGATGGGTGGATGGATTGATCGCTAGAAGGATGGGTGGGTGGGTGGGTGGATGGATGGATGGATGGATGGATGGATGGATGGATGGATGGATGGGTGGATGGATGGATGGACGGATGGGTGGGTGGGTGGATAGATGGGTGGATGGTGGGATACATGCCATGACTTGGGCCTGTTGGAGAGCAGTCCCTCTTGGCTGGCGTAGGTCACTGAAAGCCCTTGTGTGCCACAGGCAGCCTGTGATGTGTTCTGCGTGGGAGATGACGTCAACATCGAGAAGGCGAACAACTCCCTCATCAGCAATGACCGCAGCTGGAAGAGGAACAAGTTCCGCCTCACCTATGTGGCCGAAGCTCCGGAGCTCGCCCAAGGTACCCTCGCCCTCTCCCGGGCAGGCTTTCGGGACGGCGGGAAAGCAAAGTCGGGGTTCCCACCTCTGAAAGGTGCTGAGGGAAAGTTTCATCGCTTCAGGGTCCCTTTAGATCAGTCCTCCCAAAACGAATACATGGCTGCCCCTCGCCCCTCTCTCCGCGCCACGGGCCTTACCCTGGGCCAGCCTCCTGTTAACTACATGCAGCCAGATGTGCTCTGTGTTCTGCATTGTCCACCCCCCCCCCCCAGCCAGTGCCTGACCCCTTCCCTCTTCCCTCGACTCCAGAGGACAGTGGACGTGTGAGTGATGGGGCCAGAGAAGCCGAAGGCGTTTCACTGACAGTGGTTACCCCATTTCAGAAAGACTGTTGGTTTCCTCCCGCAGGTCTGTCCAGTGTCCACAAAAAGCGGGTCTCGGCCGCTCGGCTGCTCAGCCGTCAAAACCTTCAGAGCCCTAAGTCCAGGTAGGAACATTTGCTCACTCGGGTTGCCCCCCTCTGCTCCAGAAGCCCCCACGGGGAGGTGGGGTCCTTGCTGACTCCAAGGACCGGTCTCCTGTTACCATCCCAAGAGCCGTCGAGCCCCTTTGCTGCTTTGTAGCATCTTGGTTTCCTGCTTTTCCTTGGCCAAGCTCCATCCCGGAGGGACAGGAAGAAGAGATGGAGACGATCACCCTGGAAAGAGAAAAGACAATGGTTTTATAAAGAATTTGCCATATAGACACTCCCGTTAGAACTGCTAATTGTACCGTAGCATCTTAGTCAAAAGCACTTAGTCCAGGCATTTCCTCCTTGCAGATGACTCTTCTCTGGCGTTCTGCTTAAATTCCTTTGGAATAGTGGGAGGCTCACTACTGCACAAAACAGCCACTGTGTGTTTTGAAGTCCTAAGTGTTAGAAATCATCTTACTATAGCTTAGAACCAGAGCATATCTTCCTAGCACTCCTTTTGGATCCCAGTTACACTCTCCGGTGACACTTAAAAAAAAAAAAAATTTGGTTCTTCCAGATGAGACTCCTACAAAGAACCAAGACCTTGACCAGTCTCTCCTGGGCCCTGAGTCCTTCCCACTGCTCTTCCTAAGACCTGGTTTCCCACGCCTTTTGCTTTAGTAGAAGGACACACTCTGTCCTGTTGGAAGTGTCATTCAGACCTGGTCACAGTGCAGTGCAGGTCCTGTGATCACTGCCAAGTGCGCTGAGGTTATTATTACCGTCCCCGATGGGAGCACGACATGCTGATGCCGCCCGAGATGGCAGGCGCTGTCCTAACAGCCAGGCTGACCGCCCGTTCAAGCTTATGGACTTGCTACTCTTAGCTATCAAGTGTTTTTCTTTCAATCCTCACCCGAGGATATGTTTTTATTGACTTTTAGAGAGAGAGGAAGGGAGAAAGAGAAAGAGGAAAACATTATGAAAAAGAAACATTAATTGGTTGTCTAGGTATGTGCCCTGACCGGGAATCGAACCCGCAACCTTTTGGTGTATGAGACAGTGCTCCAACCAACTGAGCCACCTGGCGAGGGCGTCTTAGCTATCAGGTCTTTTCAGAATGACCCAGCCAGGCCTGTCCACCAGATACATAAACTTCTTAGCACACACGAATATCTTTGCATTGGTCCGTTGACTGGAATCTTTTTCATGTTTCAGTTATAGCGCATGAAGAGCTTTTGAAATCTTGATTCTTTGCACGCATGGCACAGGACAAAGAGAGGTCTCTTGAGCTGGACAGCCCTGGGTTTTACCCTAGCTCCGAGTGAAAAACTCCCGTTTTTCCCTGCCTAGGGCCCAAGTCGGGCTGTTTGACCCAGGAGGCCATAGCAAGCTCTCCCCTGTCACCCCCACTAGAGACCCTTAATTGCAAGCAAAGTGCTTAAGAGGAAGTAAACAGCCTTTCGGGGGTGGTCCTTGCAAATCTAAAGAGAAAAGTGACCGCAGTTACTGCTTAGCCAGGAAATAAATTTTCTGATGTATAAGCACCAATTAGCAAGGAGTACAGAAGAGAGTGTAATGGAGCACTAATGGGTGGGTGTGGGTGTAAGTCCTGGAAGTCAGAAGGAGGAGGGAAAATGTAGGCTTTAGAGAAGGCTAGAGGCCCAGCTCTGACCACCTTCCGCCACTCAGCCCTGTGTTGATCGCTCTCCAAACACTCCAGCCTCCTTTCCCTTCCTCGACACGCCACACTGCTTCCTACCTCAGGGCCTTGGCACGTGCCGCCCCTCCTCTCGGGAACACTCTCCCCCCAGATCTTTGCATGTCGGCTTCTCATTGTTCAGGTCTCTGCTCAAATGTCAAGTCACCAGGGAGGCCTCCCTGACCATCTATCTGATGGTCTCTTAGCCCGCTGCCCCCGGCCCATCGCCACCTGCCCATCCGCATCACCGACCCGTCTGAGATCTTTTTAAGTTACTTCCCAGTGAAAGCAGGATACTTTGTCTTTATCTGTCACTCACCAGTGCCTAGAACAGTGCCTGACATTCAATATTAATTTGTTGAATGAACCTATTGACTCAAACTGCTCTAGACAGACAATATTTACCCTTTTCGTGGAAGATTGAACATTAGTGTGTTTTTTTTCTTTCATTTAATGCTGGACAGTAGCCGACTATTGTTTTATCTGGGAGCCTGGCATTGAACCACTGCCAAGCGCATGCATGCGAGGGTGTGTGTGTGTGTTATGCTTCTGTGTGTGGATGTAAACACATCACAAGCAGGGGCTACTCTGGGGGAGGGGGTGAAAAAAGCCCAAGTGGCTGCTATCTCCCCAATGCTTCCCTTTCTTTCTCCCCCTAATATTTTTCAATGGTCTCTATGTGTCCCAAGGTTTTTGTTTTGTTTTGTTTTTAAAAGGCCTAGAAAACCCTACACTTAGAAACTCCAACAGAACTGAGATTTGAGAAGGTCGGTCTCCAGGCTAGTGTTACCCATCAGGGATCAGCTTCCTGCTGCGCTCCAAGGAAACGCCCATCAAGGTGCCCTAGGGCCGTGTGGCATTGTGCGCTGGGGTTGTCAGTGGTTTGCAGAGTCCCCTTGGTTAAATTCCCAGCACAGGCAGAGCCCGGGCCCGCCTTCTAGCTAACCTGCCAGCTCCATCCGCATCTCTGCCCCTTATCTGCCTGACCACCTTCTGCCACGTTCAAGAGGACTTGGGGCAAGTGGCCGTGAGCGTGAGCCAGCACAGCAAGTTCGTGTCCTCTGCATTTGTATTTTGTGCCAGCCAAAAGCACAGAGGCGAATATACTTCTGAAAGAAATCGTGATGATCTGGGAGAAAGTGGGAATTGATTTGCGGGCCTTTGAAAGGCTTCCTGCCGGTGTCTCAGGAGGCTCCCAAATTAGCGACCCCGCAGCGCCGCCTGCTGGCTGCGGGCCTCCGCTAATTCCCTTCCCGGAGCTAGCGGTGGGTAATGTCTTTCTCTGCTCTCTGGGAACCAAGATCGGGGTGAGCTCAGAGCAGAATCGGTCATGCACAAAACCAGTGCCCCACAGAGGGCAAAACCTGCCCAGGGAGGGAGAGTGGGACCCCGGGCCCTACCACCGCCATTCACAATTTCAGACACCAAGTTTCCCCATTTCAAAAAAAATACTTGACACCCCAAAAAGCAAGTGTGCCAGCACAGCTATTTTTAATAATGGTGGCTATTTGCAGCACAAAAGGGCTCTTTAAAAACCCTTTAAATAGGGAGTGCCATTAGCTTATCCCAGCCTTGATGATTCAAGGCAGAATGTAGAAACTTCATGTTGAATACCAGGCTCTCAGGCAACTGAAAACCAGCTGGCAGCGCAGAAGCCGATCGGAAATGCAGTCGTAACCCGAGGTGTACGAAGGATTTGACTTACCAAAGTGTGACCGGTCCCCAAGTTTTCAGAGATTGTGTAAAACGTAGTATCTGTATTAATACCTTACAAGGCCCAGAATAATCATAGTCTGGGAATTCATACTTGAAGCCCCCATTCCCTTTGCACAGGCCTCCCTGCACTTGAAATACAAAAATCAATGAGAAAGGGCACACCCAGCAGGTGGAAACGGGTGTCTCTCTGGGTTTTCTCCTTAGATCTCTCAATTTTATAACATCGGTGGATTTGTGTTTAGCAACAACCCAAGCTTAAGGCCAGGCCCTTTTCCCTTTTTCCATGACGATATGATGACATCCCGTTGCAGAAGGGGGCGGAGTTTAGGATTCTGGGGGAGATGGAATTTCACAGACTGGGGACACCACTGCCTCGGCTCCCGTGGGATAATTGTCGCTGAGAGAGACCCCCATTGGTACTGAGAACAAAACCTGTTCTGGCACCTGTGGGTCTGAAATATTTAACCAACAAATATTTCTTGAGCACCTACTATGTGCCATGCACTGTTAGAGCCCTGAACAAAACAGACAGACCAACCCCCTTTCCTCTAGAGTTTACAGTGCCGTGGGGGCCAGGGGATGGGCAGGGGCCAGACCACAAACCAGGTAAGGAAGTAAATGCTGCTGTGGATCAGACGATGGTCACCGCTATGGAGGAAGGAAAAGCAGGGGCTGAAAGATAGATAAACAAAGAGGTCTGCCCGGGCCTGCTGTGGCTCTGTGGCTGAGCATTGACCTAGGAACCAAGAGATCAAGGTTCAACTCCAGGTCAGGGCACATGCCCAGGTTTGTTCCCCAGTAGGGGGTGTGCAGGAGGCAGGCAATCGATGATGTTTCTCTCTCATGGATATTTCTCTCTGTGCTTCTCCCTTCTTCTCCTCTAAAAATCAATAAAAACATTTTTTTTTTTTAAAAAAAAGAAGGGTTGTGAGGACTGAACCCTGGGCTCCAGTGTCCAGAGTTTGGGGAGATGAGCCAGCAAAAGAGGCTGAGCCAGGGCAGCCAGAGAGGAGACCAGGAGAGCCTGGGGGACTAGAATCCATGAGGAGGAAGGGAGCAGCCGGGCCCTGCGCTGCTCCCATGACCAGCATGAGCACTGGACTTGCACCGGCTGTTGGATTTGCAAGGAGGAGCTCACGGGTGACCTTGCTAAAAGCCGTAGTG
Source organism: Miniopterus natalensis (assembly GCF_054644295.1). Taxonomy (NCBI): domain Eukaryota; kingdom Metazoa; phylum Chordata; class Mammalia; order Chiroptera; family Miniopteridae; genus Miniopterus; species Miniopterus natalensis. The sequence continues at coordinate 21,842,089 of NC_142100.1, forward strand.
TGGAAATGACAGGGACAGAAGTCTGGTTGGCATGGGCCCCAAGGAGAATGGAAGGAGGGAAACTGCAGTCACAGGACCTACGAAGGCACAAAGAAAGGGGGCAATAGCTGGTGGCCCTTATCTGATCGCTCCCCTGTCCTTCCCCCCAGCCGATCAACCATCTTCGTGCGTCTCCACACCAACGGGAACCAGGAGCTGCAGTACCAGCCTGGGGACCACCTGGGCGTCTTCCCCGGCAACCACGAGGACCTCGTGAATGCCCTGATCGAGCGGCTGGAGGACTCACCCCCTGTCAACCAGCTGGTGAAAGTGGAGCTGCTGGAAGAGCGGAACACGGCCTTGGGTAACTATAGCCACGCCGGGCACCTCACCTGTCCACTCCCAAGGGCCCTTCCCTTCCCCATGGGGTTCCAGAGGCAGTGGGTGTCCGGGGGAGAGGAGACCTCTTCTTGGTCCCAGTCACCAATCCAGGTAGGAGAGTGGGCCTCTGTTGCCTCCAGCTTATGAGACGGAAGACTCCCCATTTCTCTTGGCTGATCAGCCTTGGCCCAGTGGCCTGATCGATTGTGTGTGATGCCAGGACATCAATGGTTCGTCATTGGGGGAAACTGATTTGAGCAGAGCCTACTCATCTCCCTTTTTGCATCACCGCCACCCCACTGCCCACAGAGTAGAGAGTGGCTGAACTCTGACCCTGCCTCCTCTCAGAATCCAAACGCCTTGTGTGAAGCTCAATGGCCCACAAGGCATGAAACCACATATCTGCATTCATTAGATCAAGTTCCAACCTATCTCAGCGACCATTCTTGACATTCCCATTGAAGAACTTGCAAAGGCAAGTGGGCCAGTGCTTCCTCTCAGTAGGTGCAGTTGAGCTCAGGGCTCAGGTGCGAGGAACAGCAGTGACCTTGCATGGCAGCCTGTGGTACAGTGACAGACCTTTACAAAGGAGAGAGGGTGGAAAGTCAGGGCAGAATGTGAACATGGTAGGTAGTCAAAGCCCTGTTGAAAATCCCTTAGGAAGGCCCCACTTTGGAGAGACACACCTTCTCGTAATAAATCCCACCCAGCCAGTTCTTGCTCCAGGTTGGAACTGTGCCTGTTTATCTTGGGTTGAGTCCCCGATGAAGGAGAGGCTCGTGTTGGGGGGTTATGTTGAATGAAAAGTACACAGAAGCGGTACGATATGGCAGTTAGAAGACTGCCTGACTTCACACGTACGAGCTGTGTGACCTTGGGCAAATTCCTTAACCTCTCTGTGCTTCCATTTATCTCCAGTGCAAAAGAGGAATAATAATAGGACCTGCCACCTACGCTGGTTGTGAGTTTGGGGAGACGAGAAGGATTATAGGAGTTAATATAAAGTGCTGAGACCAGTACTTGTCACCTAGAAAGTACTAAGTGTTAAGCACATTTGTAATTTTAAACACTAGACTGCCACTCGGAGGAGTGAGAGGCTGATCCCACGAGAGGACAGACAGAGCCAAAATAGACTCTTAACTCACGCACAGTTGGTGGCTCACTGCGTAGAACACCGGGGGACTGTCTCGTGCTATTTTAATATTTGTTTCTTTTTTTTAATGTTTGGACTAGTTTGCTCAATGGATTTTGGATAGGCTCCTTGCACACATGAGGTGTAGACGTGGGATACGGAAGATTTAGAGGCGAGGGGTTGTTGGGCTCCCCCAGCCCCATCCTGACTTGGACCCGAGCCCTCAGAGCTCAGACTCCCCTTGCCCCGACACCCCCCCCCACCCCCCAATTGTGCCTCCACAGGAGTTATCAGCAACTGGACGGATGAGCACCGCCTGCCGCCCTGCACCATCTTCCAGGCCTTCAAGTACTACCTGGACATCACCACTCCGCCCACGCCGCTGCAGCTGCAGCAGTTTGCCTCCCTGGCCACCAGCGAGAAAGAGAAGCAGCGTCTGCTGGTCCTCAGCAAGGTGGGTCCCGGGCCCCCTGCGATCCCAGGGGGCGCCTGTCACCTCCTGGGCCTTGGAGAGCTGCATAGTATTACAGCAGGCCTTCCAGCAGGTGGCAGCCTTGAGCAAGCTTTGCCGGTTTCTAGTTCGCAGAAAGTGACCGTGTTGACTAGTCGATTCCGGTTAGTCCCGACCATCTCACCTGGTTCTAAGCCCCGATAGAATGACAGTGACCTCGTTGAATCTCACAGTTCTTGGACCACCGTAGAAATGGCTGTTCCTCCTTCCATCCTTTGGGACACCGGGGCGTCCTTAGTTCCGTCTTAGCCAGGGCTTGGAAGAAAAAGAAACGGAGAATCTCACAGTGCCCTGTTTTAAAGATCAGCCTGTGCCCATGCAGAGGAGCTGTAGGTAGGACTTCAAGACGAAGGAGGCCTCTGGTGGAAAGGTGAAGCCCCCCCGCACAGCTGCTGCCACCCTGGCTTCTTCCCTCCTTCACTTGCAGTCGAAGGAGAGACCAGCACAGGTGACCATGTCGGTTCCAGGTGGATGTCACCTTCGGAGAGCAGCTGCTGGGGCTCTCGGCCAGTTGCGCCGCTGCGGTTCAGTGAGGCTGGAGATCCGGGAGGCACATTCTCACCGGTGCCATGCCCTAATCAATAAAGCAAGGATGGTCTTTAGAGACCTGGGAGAAGGCTTTGTTGTGCAATGAGCTTATGATGGGCTTTACCTCTTCTCAAAATCTGAACCTCTTGGGATTACCCAGGGCAGCTTCTGAGATGTAGGAAAAATCACTCAAGCCCCAGGGAGGCTACCTCTGTTCCCTAGTAACAGCTGGGTCTTGCTGTCAACACGCCCCTGAGCACAGTCCCCCACACCCTGCCCTGTTCCTTTGGGACCGTCATTTCCTGTCTGAGCATGCTCTGTGCACATGCACCCCCACCCTTGCAAACCCACAAATCGCATGTCTGCGTTCTGTACCTGTAAGGCCTCCCTCCACGGTGCCTCCCTTTCCACCTTCACATGCTACAGGACGGTGTAAAGGTCAGGACCCCAGATCCTGGGGCCAGACTGCCTAGGATAAGACTCGGCACATTTTTCCTGTCAACGGCCAGGTAGTAAATATTTTAGGCTCACAGTGCGTTTGGTCTCTGTCGCGACGCTCAACTCTCCTTGTGGCATAACATCGTGGACGATACATAAGTGAGTGGGTGTGACTGGTGGGGGCCAATCCAACTTTATCTGTGGACACTGAAGTTTAACTTTTATATCATATTTTTATGTCATAAAAACTATAGTATTCTTTTTCTGATGCTTCCCCCCAAACCATTTAAATATACAAAGCAAGGGATGAGCCAGATTTGTTTTGCAGGCTGAAGTTTGCCCTCCCCGGCCTAGATTCAAAACCCAGAATCACCACCTCGTAGCCATGGCACCTCTATATCCCTCAGTTTCCTCATCTATAAAATGGGTATAACAGTCATACCTATTTCATAAGGTCCGAGAGGGAGATAAAACCTGGCACAGAGTATTAACTATGTTAAGTGTTAACTATTATTTTTATTTGCCTTTTCTCTGTCCCTCCTCAAGCCCTCACTGGCAGTTTGTACCAGGAGCTGAGTGCATTTTCCTGTCCCTCTCCTTGGCACAGGGATTGCAGGAGTACGAGGAATGGAAATGGGGCAAGAATCCCACCATTGTGGAGGTGCTGGAGGAGTTCCGGTCCATCCAGATGCCTGCCACCCTGCTCCTGACCCAGCTGTCGCTCCTGCAGCCTCGTTACTATTCCATCAGCTCCTCCCCGGACATGTACCCCGATGAGGTGCACCTCACCGTGGCCATCGTCTCCTACTCCACCCGAGGTAGGCAGAGGTGCTGGGAGATCCTCCGGGTCTGCGTTTGCCCCCAGGGACCCCTGGCTGGAGACCCACGCCCACGGCCAGGAAACTGTGGGAAGAAGCGAAGCAGGCACGCTGTCCCCTTAGGCAGAACCAACTCCATGCGGCAGCTAGAAGCCACCACAACCCATTTCCTTGGAGCAGGGGGCTCTCTATTGCAGGGTGTCCAGCTGGCCGTAGGTCGGTCAGATTCCATGGCCGTGTTTTCCAGTACTTTCCGTCCTTGATAAAGCAATGCACATGCACGGTGCCTGAGAGGGTTCTGGGACCCCAGCAGCCCGCGGAGAGCCCATTGACCAAAGCCTTTCAGAGGGCAGGATCTGCATCCAACTCACCCCTACCCAGCAGCGCTGGGCACTTCCACAGCTCACAGGCTCACCCCCAGCTATGCCACTTCCTCCTCCCCTTTAGAGGAAAGGACCCAGGCAAGGAACCCCAAGGCAGAAACTTGGCATTGGGGCTCCTGCATCAAGGGGGGAGACCAATGACGGGGAAGCGTGGGGACAGCAGGCGAGCCAGACCACCTTGTTTATTCTGCTAGATGGAGACGGACCAGTTCACCACGGGGTGTGCTCCTCCTGGCTCAACCGGATACAGGCTGCCGAGGTGGTCCCCTGTTTCGTGAGAGGGTGAGTGGCAAGTGACGGGAACTGAGTGGCCACCCCAAATCTGCATATTGGTGTCCTGAGCCGGGCTGGGTGGACCAGCCCAAAGGTCTGGAGAGGCGGCTGAGTCAGAGGGGCTCAGCCTTCTGCATCCCTCCGGGTTGTTAAGGAAACGGGGTTATGAGACAGAACTTAGCGAAAGCTAAGGACACCCTCTAGTCAAGGTCAAGTCAGTGCAACGGACACCGATCAGGTGCATGTGCTGTGCTAGATGCTGAGGCTCCACTGGAGAGCCAGCAAGTGCAGTCTCAGCCTTCGTGGGATTTGCAGGCCAGGGGAGATTCTATCCAAATTCTATAGGACACCCCATCTGTCCCCGGTTTCTTAGAAACAGGGAAGATCCAAACACCTTCCTCCAACTCCATCCATCAGAGCCTTTCCTCCCAAACTCAGTTTTAAAGGATATTCCTGCCTATAGTTAACAGTACTGCATTGTGCACTTAAAAATTCATTAAGAGGGTAGATTTCATGTTAAACGTTCCTATCACAATCAATCAATTTTTTTATTTTTATGTTCTATTTTTAAAAATAAAAACAAAGGACATGCCTGAACTTAGGCCCATTGTATGTATCTGCTTTGTCAACCAATAGTTTCTCTACCTGGACAGTGACCTTGGCCACTCTTCTAAACTGTTGAAGGTAGAATGTTCGTGGGATGGTCCATACACCTTCAGAAATACAGAGTCCTAGCCACTGCATGCATGGCCCAGAAATCTGCACCCCTTTAACGCTCCCCCAGGAGTGATTCTTTCATCTACTGGAGTTTGTGACTCCCTGATACTAGATCTTGTGGATGGTTAAATGAGCGGTTCTCCTCGGGGGGGTGATTTGGCCCTACCCCCACCCCAAAGGACATCTGGCAATGTCTGGAGGGTGCTCCTGGAATCTAGTGGGTGGAGACCAGGGGAGCTGCTCAATAGCCTACAATGCACAGGGCAGTCCCCACAACAGAGAAGCATGTAGCCCCAAGTGTCGGTAGAGCCGGGGTAGGGAAACCCTGAGTCAAATAAACTCTGCTGCCCTTTCAAATAAACTCAGCTCAGCAATGGAGATCATTGGGAAATGGAGGGCTAGGCAGACTCTAGGGATCCCCCAGATCTGCGGGACCTCCCACCCTGATTAGGGGCACCCAGCCTAGGCTGAAGAGTTTTGCAGGCCCTGCTGTATTTCTACCCAAGACAGCTGCCTGGGCTAAGACCCAACTGGTCTTGATCACAGTGGACTCAGCAAGCCTTCTGACTCTCTTTTCTTTGTCCAGGGCTCCTAGCTTCCACCTTCCCCGAAATCCCCAAGTGCCCTGCATCCTGGTTGGCCCGGGCACCGGCATCGCCCCTTTCCGAAGCTTCTGGCAGCAGCGGCAATTTGATATCCAACACAGAGGTGGGTCCCGGGCCAGTAGCCACGTGGTTTCCCCCCCTCCCCCCAGACCTGGGGGGGCCCACCTGTGTCTCCGCAGTGGGAGACGCCGGCGTGGCTCCATTCTCTCTCTCTTGCAACCTTGCCTGGTTAGGGGTGGGGGGAGCTGACCTGACCCATGGTGCGATTCAAAGGACCCGTCCAGCTTGGCCGTTTTGGCTCAGTGGTTAGAGCGTTGGCCTATGGACTGAAGGGTCCCGGGTTCGATTCCGGCCAAGGACACATACCTCGGTTGCAGGCTCAATCCTTGGCCCCAGTCGGGGCTTGTGCAGGAGGCAACCAGTAGATGTGTCGCTCTCACATCAATATTTCTCTCTCTCTCCCTCTCTCACTTCCACTGTCTCTGAAAAAGCAATGGAAAAAATATCCTCAGGTGAGGTTTTAAAAAAATTAATTAAAAAAAAAAAAAAAAAAGGACTGTCCAAAAAATCTCCCACACAGCTTATGCTAAGGCCTGAAATTTCACATTTCTTTGACTGTCAAGATAGGACCCTTCTTTAAAATGCAAGCAGCCCTGGAAGGGGTAGGCATGAAACCTTCTCAAATGGATGTGTGTCTATGGGATTCTGTCAAGAGCAGGCTTGGCTGTGTGGGACACACACAGATCAACTTCTGGAGGAGAGAGGAAAAGAGAGCCACAGTGTTGGTATTAAACAGGGGGTTGCTGAGCGTCTGATAAATGCCAAACACTGTTGTCGGCACTGGAGGCATACCAATAAACGGGACAGAAACAACTTTGAAAACAAACACCTGCCCTGTGGAACCGGCAGTCAGCTGGAACAGCGTTGACACGGTGTTCGCTGTGTGCCAGGCACCGTCCTCATGTTTGACGCCCATTTGTAACAAGACCCTATCGGGTAGTTGCTGTTATCATTTCAATTTTGTACATGGGGGAAATGGAGACATAGGAAGCTGAGTAAGGTGTTCATTGTCAGACAGAGCTGGGATTTGAACCCAGGCAGTATTGCTCCAAAGTCTGGGGTCTTAGCACTTCCCACAGGGGCCAGGAGGGAAGACTGAGACCCAGAGAAGGGAGGTTTGCCAGAGTCTGAGCACACCTTACCTACTTCCGTGTGTGTGTGTGTGTGTGTGTGTGTATGTGTGTAAAGGTGTGTGAGTCCGTATATTGCCTGCCCCTGGGTTCATGTACCTCTATCCACATGGCACCCACTGAGGTTCCCAGTACCCCACCCCCTGGCACCACCAGCCATCCCCCAAATCAGACGTCAGAGCCGTTGGTGACGTGAGCTCCTCCTGGTCCCCAGGCATGAGCCCCTGCCCCATGATCCTGGTCTTCGGGTGCCGGCAGTCCAAGATAGACCACATCTACAGGGAGGAGACCCTGCAGGCCAGGAACACGGGCGTCTTCAGAGAGCTGTACACGGCCTACTCCCGGGAGCCAGACAAACCAAAGGTAACCCCGCTCATCCACGCTCCCCACCCCAGCCCGCACACAGGCCCGCCCGTGCACGCATGCACACCCCCTCCCAGGGACCCCTCACCCTCCCGGAATCCTCCTCCGAGAGATGGCTTCAGAAAGCATGGGGCCTAAAAATATCCATTTAAACTATTTAACAGCTCACAGTATATGATGCCACTTAGATGAAATATCCAGAGCAGCCAAATCCACAGAGACAGAAAGCAGATTGGTGGTTGCCAGGGGCTTGGGGGAAGGGAAATGAGGAGTGACTCGTAATTGGGACCAGGCTTCAGTTTGGGCGGTGAAAAGGTTTGGAAATAGAGTGGTGACACAGCATGGCGAATGCACTCAGCGCCCCTGAATTGTACATTTTAAAATGATTCAATGGTGAGTTTTATGTTTGTTTTATAATACTCAGTTTTTAAAAATTTTAATGTGAATTTTAAAAAATAGTTAACAGCCCATAGGAGACCCTACCAGTCAAATGGACATGGGCCACAGGACTGGAGCACCTCCTTCTGGATCTTGGGGAGGTCTGGGGTGGAGGGGTGGTTCCAGGCAGGGGACCAGGACAACTGGGGTGAGGGGGAAACTCAGAGAATCTGGGCAGTGGCCATTTGACAACAGAAGTACATCAACATTTTAACAACCAGGACAGCCAAACCAGGACTTACGAGCTGAATGCCAGCCTCCTGGAGGGGAGTTTGCTGGGCTAAAGACATCAGAACAAGCTAGACAGATTGCCTGGGGGCTGTAGCGAATTCCCGGTGCCCACCCCAGATTCCCTGAGCCCACGTCTCACTCCAGCTGCAGCAGCTGGCTTTGCACAGGTGTGGCCTGGCAGCCCGTCACCCGGCCCCAGCTCTTGCTATCTGCCTGGGGCTGCTCTGGTGTTCACACCTCGTGGGCAACCCCTGGTTGTTGGAGAGAGGAGCAGGTAGACAATGCCCCCCTCTCATGCCCCTCCAGGAGATGGTTCTGGGGTCCTCAGCAGAGTTGAGGTCCCAAGTGGGAAGCAGCTCCTTCCCACAGCCTCGGGTTCCCTTTCCCTCCTCCCCAACTTCACTCTTCCAAGACCCCAGGGATCACCACCTGACCGCAAGCTCCCAGGTCAGGCTCTGCTCCCTGGGGGGGGGGGGGTCACACAGCCTGGCTCCCCTGCTCCCCGCAGAAGTACGTGCAGGACATCCTGCAAGAGAAGCTGGCGGAATCTGTGTACCGAGCCCTGAAGGAGCAAGGGGGCCACATTTACGTCTGTGGGGACGTCACCATGGCCGCCGATGTCCTCAAAGCCATCCAGCGCATCATGGCCCAGCAGGGGAAACTCTCCGTGGAGGACGCCGGCGTGTTCATCAGCCGGCTGAGGGTGAGCGGCGGGCTGGTGACCTGCACCCCCTTCCCGGCGCCCAGTGTCCTGTCTCCTCCTCACCCCACCTGCCTCTATGACAAGAGGAGCCGTGCTGATGTCCCTGCTCCGATTTTTCCATTTCTGGCTAGGGCGGAGAACTTAGGTGGTCCCAGCCTATAGTTGAGAGAGAAGGAAGGATGGCTGGGCATGCAGGGGAGTGTATGAAATATCGTGGGGGGCTGTGGGCTGTGAAAACAGCAAGCGGGCAGGTCACTAGGTAGACAGAGACCATCCCAACCCAACCACCCAACTTGCAGGAACCAGGAGGAGGGAGAGAGCCTCCTCTGTCCTCAGAACTGCCATAGCAGCAGCTTGTTCCTGGATTGGGAACATAAGTGTTCATTGTCATCTGGGCCAGAGGGACCCCACACCCTGGGGGGCAGAGGGTCTTGCTCAAACAGTGGGGGACCAAACGGTACTCCAGGGGGCGCTGGGTTACGCCTCCTTTCTTTAGGGGCTATTTTCTATAGGGATAACTCATCCCCTGTGTCAGCATATCTGCCCCTCCCTGGGCCCCTGGCTGCCATTTGAGAGCTGTTCCCTGTGTCTGTCCCCTAGGATGACAACCGCTACCATGAGGATATTTTCGGGGTCACCCTGCGAACGTATGAAGTGACCAACCGCCTTAGATCTGAATCCATTGCCTTCATCGAAGAGAGCAAAAAAGACACCGATGAGTAAGCTGGCCCGGTCGCACCAGGGAGGGGTGGGCACGGCCCTCTCTTCTGGGGCCTGATGGGCAGGGACATCTGACTTCATTGGCCTGACTTTCCCACAGAGGGGTCCCCTGAGACACAGCAGCCGCAGCAGCACCTGGGAACGGGTTAGGAATGCAGATTCTGGGCCACCGCAGGCCTGCAGCATCTAAAACTCTGGGGTTAGGGTGCAGCAGGGTGTGTTTTCTCGGGGAGATCCAATGCCCTCAAGTGTGGGAACCCCAGCTGGGGGGGGGGGGGGGGTTGGCTTCTGCCTCTCACGCGCCCCCTAGTGGAACGACGGCTCCTGGCTCTGCAAAGCTGTCAGGATTCACACCGTGTCTCCCGCCCCCCAAAACCGCTGGGAACGCGCTCTCCCGGATGCAAATTCCAATTGGCATTATTCTGACAACTGCACTCCTGCCCCTAGAAACTGCTGGAAACAGTCTGAGTCTCACTGTTTGAGCCTGACCACAGTGTCCTCCGTGAGACATCAGCCTGGCCTGTCACCTCACTTCCCCCACCCCGTGCCCGGGAACGCCCCGGAGCCACCACCCTGCGCCCCGTAACTTGGGTGGAGATGGAGCACACGCTCCGTTTCCCAAGTATCCCCGTGGTCTCCCCCTTACCACACAGCCGTCTCAGAGACATACTTGCGCGCCCAGGAGGCTCACGCTATTGCCATGGCCATCGCAGCTCCTGTGGATTGTCACCAAGCCCCTTTAAATGTCCCTCTTCCTGGCCGGTTGTGTTGGTGATCACGCATTCACTCATTCATTCATTCATTCACTCATTCACTCATTCATTCACTCATTCATTCATTCGCTCACTCACTCACTTATTCATTCACTCATTCACTCATTCACTCATTCATTCACTCACTCATTCACTCATTCATTCATTCATTCACTCATTCATTCACTCACTCATTCACTCACTCATTCACTCATTCGTTCATTCATTCATTCCAAGCCCCAGCTGGGTGCCAGGCGCTGCCCAGGACTCGGGGCTCGGGGCGCAGTGAGGGGGGCCCTGTGCAGCGTTAGGTGGCGCCCTCTCCCTCTCGCTGGGGCCTTTTGCTCTCTGACTCCTTCCTCACTTCTTCCACAGGGTTTTTAGCTCCTAACGGGATCCTCTTGCCGGGACCGACGGCCGGGGCCGCCCCGCGCGCCCCGGCGGGGGTGGCGGCAGGTTCTGTGGGCGCGGACGCTGCTGGACCTTCCCGCGGGACCCCGCGCGGCCCCCGCCCGGCCTTGTCACCCTGGGGCCTGGCTTTCCTCCTCGGGGTTCCCGCCTCTCCGTGTTTCCTTGGCCTTCTTGGGTTTCCTCCTTGCGTTTTTCCTGCTGCGATGCAACGCCTTCATAACCCGCAGAGGCTCCGACCACACCGCCCCCGCCCCTCTGCCCGACCAGGACGGATCCGTCCGCGGTGCGCCGAGGCGCGCGGGGCTGTGGGCGTCGCTGGAGGCGGGGCTTGTTTTCTGGGGTTCCCCTGGAGAGGCTGCAGGGACCACACGGGAGAGTTTTCCCCGAGCCAGTCTCCAGGCCGCTAGAGCCCCAACTCACCCTTTTATAGGATGACATTCTGGTCGTGGGTGTGCGCGCGTGTGACGGGGTCTGGGGCGCGCCGTCCGTCTTCTTGCCTGTGCCAGCGTGTTGCCTGCAGACCCTCAGTGCCAAGAACCGTGGCCCAGCCTCTGTTGGTTGCTCACACGTGTCCATAACTGAGGGGGCTGTGCCTGTGTCCCTGGGACACTTGGAGGCACCCTAATGGTCCTGGATATAAAGGGTCAGGGCATGGAGAGAGGGGCCTGTAATGATTAAGGGGGAAATCTTCCAACGAAAGGGGGCATCAGAGAACTAGATGCAATTTAGATTCTTGCACCAGTGAGAAGAGCCCTCGCTGGGAAACTAACCCATCTATTGGATCGGGCAACCCCCCCTCCCCAACCCACCCATCCCAGGCCCTCCCCGGAGCAACCCCAACCAGGAGGCCAGAAGTAATGTTGTCCAAGGGAATGTGCTGGAAATAAGAATCTTCTCATCTTTGTCACCCGGTGACTCCGGACAAGTCGCTGGCCCTCAGTTTCCCCTCATTGTAATGTTACAAAGCTGAAGAGTATGAATGGATGAAACTTGAAAGTTGTGAAGACTGGAAACAATGTCGAGGAGGAATGTTCCCCAAATGGGGCTTGCTGCTTTACCCTCAGGGGTAAAACCAGGGAAGCCAGTTCAAGTGGATCAGGTTGGAGAGGGACGCCCTGGTGAGGCACCACGTGGCATCCTCTGCAGGCCCGCAGCCCAGGGTGGGAAGAGCCTGGCCTGCCTGCAGGCTTTAGAACTCCCTTTGAAGGTGATCCCCGCGTTTTTAACCTGCTAAAATAATTTTAACAAATAAATTGCCCTCGACTCAGATTTTTTTTTTTAAAAAAAAGGGCAGTGAAGTCGTTACTGGGAATCGGCTGATACGATTTCTCCTTGGCGGGCCAGATGCTGAGTTTACCCTCTCAGAGTAAGTGGCACAGGAGGGTCCCTTTTTACACAGAAAAGCTGAAAATCAACGGCAGGCAGCACCCCCCAGAGAGAGCCAAGAGATTCCAGTGCCCACCCCGCAAGGGACTGGCTCTGGGATTCTGTTCTGGGCCCCCAGGGTTGGGAGGGAAGCATTTGGCGAGCCTCACCCTTCTGTCTGATTTTGTCGCATGGAAAGTCAGCATTTGCTGTATGTACTGCACAATGGGCGTTTCTTTCTTGATGCTCTTGAGGGGGCTTACCAAAGAGAAAGTGCCCTGGCCCTCTTTGGAAGGGCCTTAGAATGGGGGTGCCAAAGAGATGTTTAGGAAGGACAACCTCCAAGAGTCTTTAGATGAAAGGGCAAATTATATCTAGCCTTTCTCCACCCTCCCCGGCAGCTCCCGCTGGTGTCCGGTGCCCTGGGACAGAGTTATGACCTCCTTGCCTTTCCTCTAATCCTACTTTCTCCTGCTGGAGCTTCCACGGGCCTAGAAACCAAACGCTAAGCATGCTCCCTGGCCCTTCCTAACCTGGAGCGACACCCCTTGGAAACCCCATCTTTCCTGCAAACACGATTCTGTCTCCTTAGCAGCTTTCCTTCCAGGGACTTTCTTTCCAACCCTTTGAGCCTTGTGGAGATACCTCCTAAAATGTCACTAGCTCCCCGGGGACTGAATGAGCCTCTGTGTCCAGCCTCCGTCAAATCAAGCTTTATGCACGAATGCTTTTCCGTCACCGAATAAATACTCGTGAGCACTCTGTGCCAGGCGCCTTCTTCGTGTACCCCTGTCCGTCAAGAAGCAGGCAGACAGATGGAAACATCATCTTGTGTTATCAGGGAGTCCAAAGAAATGATTATATAACCAGGACTCATCTTTCCTCCCAAGAAGGATTTAAAAAAAAAAAAAAAAGTAAACGCCTTTCCGCCGCAACGCAGCTGCTTCCTAACTCCTGGCTCGAGACAGGAGACTAGACTGATCTGTTTCTCTCGTTTGTCAGAATCCCTGATGCTGTAATGAGCCTTTCAGGAGATGGAGAGTGGAGGGTTGAGCTCTGATCCAGGGTGTGTACATGCTGCCGTCTTGTGGTGGTTTTTAGTTCAGTCCCAGTGACCACAAATAGGTGCAAATTTTGGTTTAACAATAGGTGAGCAAAAATAGGATTAACTGGGCATTTGGGGGTTACCCCGTTTACAGACCTTTCATTTCCCTCTCCCCCTGGAGTTGGCCTGCAGTGGCTCCAACCCCATTTAAATAAAAACTCCAAACAGACGTGAGTTTGGCCAGGAAGAACGGGCCATCCCCTGAACAGTCGCGTTCTCCTGTCATTACTAAGAATCTAAGTCCCACGCCTCGTGTGGGGAAAGCAGCAGAAGTCAGCTCCCTGGAGGGAGAAAGGTTATCCCTTGGTTTCTATGGAGATGGACAGGTAGCTTTCTTTGGGGAGGGGAGGGGGAATGCGTCAGACCCAACAAAATGGAGTTTTGGAAGCTGACCCGAGCCCAAAAGCGGAGATAGAGTTTGTCCTCTTGTTTTCATCTGGCCACATTTACGTGCATATTTCGTCTCCACTGCCTCTGTCTCCAAATGAGCCCGTTTCTGCAGACGGCTGTGAGCTGGCACACACTCAGCTGTATAACAAGGTGGATTAACTGAGATACCGCCCCTAGATGCCCGCTTACAGTACCTGGCCCACTGTAAGCAATCAAACGTTATTTTTGCACTTAATCTATAACATTTCTTGCTTCTCGGGGATGCAGAAGGCATGGGCGCCGTGTACAGAGCAAAGCACAGTTCCCCTCTTACAGACGGTTGGAGTCTGGTAGGCGGAGACCTGATTCTTAGAATCAACATAAATGTCTGGGGTTTGAGAAATGGGTGGGATTCCACCAGCAGGTTTGGGGAGACACATTTGCCATGAATTAGGAAAAGTGAGAGGAAAGACAAGGACGGGGGGTGGGTAGGGTAAATGGGGGATGGAGTCAGATGTACCCAGCTTTGGAAGGCTGAGGAGGGTTGGGATGGTGAGAGACGCTGGGAAGATGGTCAGGGACCAGACAGTGGGGAAGGGTGAGTGGCATGTTAAGGAATTTTGACTTTATTTGGTAGGCAATAGGGAGTCCTTGAGAATGTTTTTAAAATGGAAAGAAAAAAAAAATAAGGTGATTGGAGTTAAGCCTGGAAAAGAATGTTCTGGCTGCAGCACAGAGCATGGCCTGTTGACCGGTGGGAAGGTGATTTCAGTAAGAAAGGCTGGAATGAGGAAAGAGACAGATGAGTGATAGAGATTACAGGGGCTGAATCAACAGGCCCCGGGTACCTATCTGTTGTGGGAGATGAAGACAAACAAGAAAGGCAAGATTCTTGCCTCTCTGGTTGAGAAAGGGGGCTCGGGAGGTAAAGCAGGCTCCAGAGAAAGATGCGTTTGCGATGCTGACGTGATAACTGGTCCCCTCGCTCCTCCCCCCAAGTCAAAGGGTCGATCCTTCCAAGGTTCACCCGGGCTCGGCTGCACAGAGAACTGACCCTTGGCCAGTAGCCCTTGGCCTTGAAACACAGAATTTTCTTGCCAGACGTGCTCTCAGCAGCCACCTGCTTTGGGCTCCAAAAAGAGGTCAGGTTTGCCCTAAGTCCAAAACAAGTGAGATTTTCCTGACCCAGATCATGAGGCCCACGGTTCCTGCCAGAACGGGTGAGCCAGGTGTCTGGGCCCCTTCGCCCCTGCAGCGCTGGCCCCCAGTAGGGCCTTTCCATTTGTGTCGTTAGGAAAACCGCAGACTCAAGATTTGCTGTCAGCTGGTCCTGTTTACTTGTATATTATCATCTCCACCGCCTCTCTCCAGCATGTCACGGTGCCTGCCTTATCCACAAAGCCTTCTGTCGGAATGGGCAGGTTAATGAGACTGCCTGCAGGTGGCCAGGAGAAAGACTCCAGGACATCCGAGTGCCCAGACTTGGCTCCTGGGCTCTAGGAGAGTCTAGGGTCTGTCAGCCTCAGCACTGCAGGCATTTGGGGCTAGAGAATTCTTCGTGGGGGGCCATCCTGGGCACTGGAAGATGTTGAGGGGCACCCCTAGCCACCACCCACTAGATGCTGGTAGCAGCCTCCCCCCAGTTGTGACAACCGAATATGTCTTTGGACATTACCAAATGTCCCTGGGAGTGAGTTGAGCGTTTCTCAGCCCGGTGGCTTTGTTTCTATTATCTGCTGCCACACGGACGCTGGAAGGATCTTTAGGGGAAATAAAAAGATAGGGTTTCCCAAACTTCCTCCCAAGACAGAAGGGTGGCAGTTTTGTTCCCATAGCAGGCTGTGCCCTCAGCGTCGTTCTCACGAAGACCCACCGAGGCCCAGTGCCCTCCACGCCCTGCCTCCTGCCTCCACCCCGTTTCCCTTGTTGCTGTGTTGTCATTGTGATCATAAGACCCACTCTGGGCTCAGCAGTGATTTTCTGGAAGGCTGAGAGGGAGAGTGTGGTCGATTATCCTCTATGCCGTCCCCTTGGGTTTCCATTCCGGGGGTGGGGAGCGGGGCCGGTGGGCAGAGCAGTGTCTCATCTGACCACACACATGCCGTCTAAAAACGTGGACTTCCCCCTACCTCTGAGCTCTCGATGCTGCTAATCTCCGCCAAGTGTCCCGTGCGCCCCAGCACCCACCGCCAAGGACCGCCGCCCGCCCCACGCTCTCCGCCAGGTTGTCCAGGCCGTGCCCGCCGCATGCTCTTCCTCTGTACAGTCCCACCTTCTCATTGGATGGGTTTCAACAGAATTCTACTTATGCCTGTTTGCATTATGGTTAAAATATTAAAAAGTGGACTCAACCTGGCCGACTGCTGTCTTTTGTTTGGTTTGCTTGGAATTTCTCACGCCTTTGCCCGCTGTCACCCACCAGGGGCCCCCCAGGAAGCCCACCCTGTGGCAGGTGTCAGGAGGCGGGTTGGGGAATGGTCTTGGGAAGGGGGAAAGAGAGGCGAGGAGGAGAGAGAAGCTGACCAACGAGTTAGAGGAAAAGCATGGGCTACAATATTGTGTCAAACAGAACTTCTGCCAACCCTGCAGGGAATTCTGAAGGTGACCTTCAGGGTGAGATGCAGGTCAGAGACGGAGCAAAAGGCAGCACCTGGCCCCACAGCTGATTAAAATGACGGCTAGCAGTTACTAAATACTACCCTTCACCACACTGACGTGTTCGTCGCGCTCCCCGGCTGAAAACTTGGGAAGCAGGCAGAAGGATGTATGTCACAGGTGGAGTCTGAACCCAGGCTGTTCCGCTCTGGAATCTGCATTCTTAACCACACCACCCAGTACTGCTGCTGAGAGATCCCGAGTGTCCCGGTGCAAATCCCAGCTGTGTGACTTTGGATAAGTTACCTGTCCTCTCTGTACCTTCATTTCTTGACTGTCAAATAAGCTGTGATTGTTTCAAACTCACTGCACTGAGACAGGGTTAAATGGGTTAATATATGCAACAGAACATGGGATGGGCTGGAACGGATTGGAACAGAATAGCCCTATGTTACGGAACAAAGAGTTCATCCACTGGGGCCGGCAGAGCCAAACGCTAAACACCGAGAACTGCAGTGCAGGAAGATCGGCTATTTCATTATGAATGAGAGGCTAATGCTCAAAAGTCCAAACGCCCCCATGGTGTGTAGGTTACAAGTTGCGCAGAGCAAAATCTCAAGATGTGTGGATTAGGGGGTTCAGAGTCACGCTGGGAGCCAACTGGTTGGAGGTGAGGGAGGGGTAATCATTTCTTTAGGCCTGGAGGGTGGCTCTGAGGTCTGCTCTGGCGTCCGTCTGTCTGATTTCCTCGGGAAAGTAGCCAGGGGGTTGTTACACCTTAGGGCCCGGGAACTGAAAGATAACTTAGGTCAAGATATTATCTTTAGCCTGCCAGAGGCCCGGACCTTATGATGTTTAGTCAGGTCCGGGCTATGGTCTTCTGCTGCCCCAGGGGTTGCTGATTATCAAGGGGAAAGGCTAGGTCTCTGATGGAGAAAGAGAGACAGAGAAGGAATTTCTAGAGCTTGGGTTTAAAGCTAAATTTAGTCAAAATCTTAAGGACCCTTGGTTTCATGTACAGGAGTAAATAAACGAAGATCCACGTTCCGGTTCCTTCCAACTTTCTCAGCCCTTTTTTCTTACTGGAGCTCAAACAGGCCCATCTTGATGTCATTTTGCCACTTGATAGTTGGGCACTGGGTTTCTCAGGCCTCAGCCCACCTGCCCTCACAGGAACCACTTGTTTTAAAAGCCAATTCCTGGCCTCCCCCCCCCCCCCCCCCCCCCCGCCCATTAGCATTCGCTGAGAATTAGGTCTGACACCTGCTTACATTTTTAACCACCTCACCGGGTAATTCATACACACACTGGAGTTTTGACAGGCCCAGCCTCAGAGGTGGCTGGGGACAGTTTAACATGTATATGCATCCTGACTGGGGTAGCTTCTGTTTCCTGGCAACCAGGTAAGAAATGCACGTTTACACCAAAACAGAACCTTCCCAACCACAAAGTCAAAGGGGAAGGGGGTGGGAAACAAGGGGGGGGGGGTAAAGGTGAACAAAGTTTGTTTTTTTTAATTTATTAGTTAATAATTTATTAGTTAATAAGGTATAGGATTCAAGTGCACATTTCTATGATAAATGATCTGTATATTGCATTGGGTGCCCAACACCCAAAGTCAAATCATCTCCCGTCAGCATATATTTGGCCCCCTTGCCTACCAGGAAGGGTAGTCTGGTAACCTCTGGTAACCACCACACTGTTGTCTGTGAGTTTCAGTTTTATACCCCACATATGAGTGAGACCATAGGGTTCTTAGCTTTTTCTGTCTGGCTCATTTTGCTTCGCATCATATTTTCAAGGTCTAAACAGCCAAAGTGTCCTTGGATAGATGACTGGGTCAAGACAATGTGGTACATATACAATGGAATACTACTCAGCCGTAAGAAAAGATGAAATACTGCCATTCGCAACAACAGGGAGGGCTGAAGGATCAATACAGAATATATTAGGCTTCACAGTCAGTTAAATAGTCAAAATGTACTTATTTTTTCTTTGTGCCCTTGGCAAAGTTACCAGGAGAGCAAAATAAGAGAAAGTATTTACAATCAGGATGATCGATACAGATAGGAAATCACTGTAGCGAGGGCCTGTGGAGGAAAATAAGATTGTTAATCAAATAGCAGAAGACTAAAGCTAGAATAATTAGTAAAGTGATTTTTTTAAAAACCTTAAATCTTTAAATTAGACTTGGGGGCTTGGGGTGGGGGGACCAGGGGTGGGTGGTCTCCTGGCTTCTCTATATTTCTGCTTTCTCCCCTAGAAGTCAGAGTTGAGGTTGGAGGTTGATATCTGAAACCTGACTCAGTTCCTCCCTAGTTGACTGTTTCCAAGAATTTTAGATCTTCGCAGATGATGAGTTCTCTCCACTCTGCTCTGCTTCGTGGTCTCTTGTAGGGATGTGACCGGGTAAAGAAACTCAATGCAAGAAAGTCTCTGAGACATACTATAAACTCAAGGTATCGTATCTGTGGCATTAATTAAACCTTATGCATTGAGTAATTGAACCAGTTTTGTTGTGAAGGCTTTTAAAAAAGTCGCTAATGGAAATGCGGTTATTAGCCGAAGAGCTGCCGGCAAAGGCTGTGGGGAAAGAGGCACCTGTTTCTTTTCCCTCCAAGGGGCCACGCATCACCTTCCTTGAAAAGCACAGTATGTGTGCACAGTATGTGCGGTGGTTGAGAACCGTGCAATAACGGTAATATCTATATACTGTTTCATTTAATAAGAAGATCTATTGTTATCCTCAGATATAGGTGAGAGAACCAAGCAGCCGCGATGTTAACCTGTAGCAGGCATTTGGATGGTGAGGTGCCAAGGATGGCGACAAGTTCTGGTTTTGCAGGAATGGGTAGATGGGCAGCCTTTCCTTAGGCAGGAACCACTGGGAGGGACAAGGTAAGTGGGGTGAGGGGAGGGCTAAGTTCAATTTCAGGGGCCCAAAGGGAATGTCAGGTGACCAGCTGGCTAAGAGAGTCTAGATCTCAGAGGAGCAGGCTGGGCTTGAAGAGAGCAAGGCGACCGTTGTAACTGGCTTTGGACTGTCGGTTCAGTTGTCCGTAGGGGTGAGAAAGTGAAAGCAGGAGGGCCTGTGACTGTGGCCTCTGGGACCCTAACATGTACCATCCGGGTGAGACTGCAGAGGGGACTGAGAAAGAGCAGCCCCAGCCCTAGCCAGTTTGGCTCCCTGGTTAGAGGGCCAGCCTGTGGAAGGAAGGGTCCCAGGTTCGATTCCAGCCAAGGGCACGTACCTCGTTTGCAGGCTGGGTCAGGGCACATGTGCCCACCTGGGTCAGGGCACATGCGGGAGGCAACCTATCAATGTATCTCTCTCACAACGATGATTCTCTCTCTCTCCCTCTACTCTCTCTGAAAAGCAATGGAAAAAAAATATCCTTGAGTGAGAATAGATAAATAAATGAATAAATAAATGAATGAATGAATAAAGGGCCCTTAAAGGCCATAAGTAAAGTGCTTGGCACGCCCTCCACGCAAGGATATTGCTATGATTCCAGGCTACTGGTGTAGAGCAGGGTCAAGCAAACGTCAAGCAGATCCGGATTAGAATCTAGGTAGGACAAGGGACTCCGGGCAAGTCTGTTTAATCTCCCTGAACCTCAGTTTCCCCAGCTGTAACTTGGGGAGAATAAATAGATCATAGGGTTATTGGGAAGGTTCGATGAACCTATTATGCACAGGAAGCTCCACGCACGTAGGAGAAAGATGGACGTTGTCATGTGTGGGTTGGTTCACGACTCCAAGGCCCACACCCCAGTTATTTTCCCCCCAAACGCGCGTTGCTTTCCCTCGGGGTCGTGCAGCGCCGCGCGCTCCCCAGGGGCCCGGGCACAGGGGGCGTGGCTCCGGGCGTGGGCGGGGCGCCGCTTACGCCCGCCCCTGGAGGCAGGTGGGCGGGGCGAAAGGGGATTTCCCTCCCCCCGCCCCCCCTCCTCCCCGGAGCGCACGCGCAGAGGCCTCAGGTATTTGGACAAGATGGCGGCGGCAGCGGTCGACAGCCCGATGGAGGTGGTGCAGGCGCCGGCGGACGAGGCCATGCCCGAGGCGGCGGGCCTCAGCTGCCTGGTCCACTTGCCCGGCGAAGTGCTGGAGTACATCCTGTGCAGCGGCTCGCTCACGGCCACGGACATCAGCCGCGTGTCCAGCACCTGCCGGCGGCTGCGCGAGCTGTGCCAGAGCAGCGGGAAGGTGTGGAAGGAGCAGTTCCGGGTGAGGTGAGCCCGCAGCGCCCCGGCCGCGGCTGCCGCGCTCTCCGCTCAGCTCCCCCGCACCCCGGGGCCCAGGCCTGGCTGGCCCGAGCCGCCGCCGCCGCCGCCCTCCCCGCACGCGCGCTCCGGCCGCACCCCGGATGGATGCCGCCCCCGGGCCCCTTCCAGCGGACCGACAGACAAAGGCCTCCAGGCCGCCGGCCCGTCGGGGCCACGGCGCGCCGACCCCTCCGGCGCCCGGATTGCGCCCCGGGAAGCGGGGCCCCTCGCCGGCCGCGGCGTCCGCGGCCCGTGCGTTCCGCGCGCCG
Source organism: Miniopterus natalensis (assembly GCF_054644295.1). Lineage (NCBI taxonomy): Eukaryota > Metazoa > Chordata > Mammalia > Chiroptera > Miniopteridae > Miniopterus > Miniopterus natalensis. The sequence continues at coordinate 21,862,630 of NC_142100.1, forward strand.
CTTTTGTGCCCGGCCGTGCGGGAAAATGTTGACACGGACCCGGGGATGCTGCCCGCGATCCCAACAGCCCGAGGAAGCGGGGCGCAGCATCCTCTCCCCCGCCCCCCCGCCCCGCTTGTTGGCCGACAGCACAGATTTCGGGGTCAAAATCTGGTCCTGGCATACTCGCCGTATGACCTTGGGGGGGACCACTTCCCCTTTTTGGAGCCTCCTTGCATCGACTCCGGGGTGATCATTACACCTAGCTTTTTGCCCGCGGTGATGAAACGAGAGGAGCTTTTGACACGGCCCCCCCCCCCCGGCTCTTAGGAGGCGCCCCATAAATGCGAACTGTCATCGTCATCACTGTTGTCGTTATTGCTACAACTGCCCCCATTTCATAGGTTGGGGCGGGGGGTGGGTGGGAGCGGAGACCCAGCCTTCGCGTTGCCAACGCCAAGGTCACACCCCGCGAGCGAGTGCGTGCGAGCCGGGCGGGGATTTGAACTCGGTCCATCGGCGGGGGCCGCTCTGACCACGAAACCCTACTGCTCCCGCTGTGTTTCCAAGGCTGCCTTTGATTCGTGTCTGCCTGCCCGCTTGCCTGCCTGCCTGCCTGCCTGCCTGCCTTGGAGTCTCTCTGTTAAGCTGAGGGGGTGTTTTTCTCCTTGTAGGTGGCCTTCCCTTATGAAACACTACAGCCCCACCGACTACGTCAATTGGTTGGAGGAGTATAAAGTTCGGCAAAAAGCTGGGTTAGAAGCCCGGAAGATTGTAGCCTCCTTCTCAAAGAGGTTCTTTTCAGAGCATGTAAGGAATCTGGGGACGGAGCTCTAAGCTTTTGCCTGGTCGTGGTGTGTGTGTGTGTGTGTGTGTGTGTGTGTGTGTGTGTGTCTGGCTCTGTAGGCATTGGCTCATCCAGCTTTTTTATTTTTTTTATATTTTTTATATGTCTTTTTTTCAATGCGCTCACAATCCCTTACTCACTTAGAAGGCTGCAAGAGTCCTTGTGTCCTATTCCTCCCATCCACCAACACGGAGCCATTTGTCCCTGCCAGCTTTACTTTTCTAAAGCCCCAGACAGAATGGGGGTGGAGAGGGAGGGAGGGACCAGCAGCACAATGTAGAGGGAATTCCCATCGGCGTGATTTCTCTACAAGTGGGTTAACCGTATTTTTTTGCAACCTTCACGTGATTTTGGGGGAATCGTCAAAGATCGAACACAACACATTGCACCCAAGTTGTTTTCCCAAAAGGGTTGAAGAAATGAATATGTTTCTTCTCTCTGGCTCAGCAGGGTCTAACCAGCAGTGAACTGATTATTTGTTAAGCTAACAGGATTAAAAGCTATCTGTAAATAGGAATTATTACTGCCGCAAGAAAATTTCCCTTGCATTCATTATCTCTGAGAAGTTTTCTTTTAAATATTGCTGAAATGCATAGTCTTTGTTTTTGTTTTTGTTTTTCCTTCCACAAAGTGTCCATAGAAGTTTCTGTACCAGGTTCCAACTCTTAACTTTTTGTAACACTGGGAAATAGTCCACAGTAATATTTTAAATTTATTTCTGGTAGGGTGGGAGTGAGGGGGAGCTAGAAATACAGCCAGTCTGATTTATTTTACTGTCCTGGTTTCCTGCAGATTCATTCCTGTTTTCTAATTTTAATTACTGTTACTTAATGGAGTTCATACCTTTGAAATGTTTTCGAAGCTCTTCAAGTTTTTTGAAAGGGAAAGCTCAAAATATTGAACTTTGGACAAATCTGAACTTATTGTCCTATGGAGACTAAAACTGGATATTCCCTAGTGTAATTCACTTCTATAAATAAATGATTGTTACTGTTAGAATGGACAGAACTCATGTTTCATTTTGAATAAGCCATGCCCTGCCTAAAGGCACTAATAATCACAGATTTTAAGTGCTGGTGTAAATGTGTTTGCACACAGGTAGATTTGGGTGCTAGATGTATTTGGTGTGCTAAGTCATGGGCTACTAGTGTGCAACCTCTGCTAGTCCGACTGGTTTTGCGTGCATTTTTAACAGCCTGTGCCTTTGTCTAATGATGATGAACTGTTGTGCTTTTTCCTTAGCTCCCGCTTTCCCTGTGCTACTGCTGAATTAGAAGTGTGTGGAGGACTTTGAGCATAGCAGACATATACTTAAGATTCACCTGTGGGTGGGTGATGACTTGGGCTCAGGACCCTCGTATTCCTGTGTTCTCCCCATGCACACAGGTCAACATGAAATTTCCTGACTACCTTCAAAAAGAAAAGTGGGAGAAGTAGTAGAATTTTAGACTGAGGGGCTATTTAAGTTCATTGGCACCACTGCCTCCGTTTACAGAGGAGGAAACATGTCCAGTGGCCTGAGTAGCCCAGAGCACTGGACTTCTCTCTCTGGCCCTTCCCTCCTAGTTGAGTGCAGCATAGACTGTGTGAAATGGTTATTGTGAATTTGATTTTGTATTTCTAAGTGCTTGTTGCAGAGCTGTTTTTCTTCACATTAGAATTCTTGAGTTATCAGTGTCAGAAATTTCAGTCTATGAAAATATAATTAACTAACAAGATCAGAACAAATCATAGTTACTTTGCAATTTTCTTCCCACCCTTGGAAGGTGGTGCAGGATAGTGTGGGATAGCTGTTACCACTTCCATGAAAGTGACCGTCTTTCTTTGCAATTCAGATTTGTGTGCGAGAGTGACAACGACATTATTACTTGTTATTGAGCCTATTTGTGTATGTCTTCTTCGTAGGTCCCCTGTAACGGTTTTAGTGATATTGAGAATCTTGAGGGGCCAGAGATATTTTTTGAGGATGAACTGGTGTGTATCCTGAATATGGAAGGAAGGTAAGCCATAGTTATAGCGGGGATGTTTTTGTTAGTCTGTCTGTTTTCATAATAACCCCAGAATTAGTTGCTGTAGTTTGTATGTGGCTGAACCATAGACAAGTTTCCAGATATCTTATGTGTTGCTACAGTTCCCATCTTTGAAAAATTCTGTGCATATAACGTAAGTATACCAAGACAATTGATATTTAAAGAAACGATGCAAAAAATCCTTTTGGAAAGAAAAAAGAGAATTAGCATATATTTAGTCCTACTGCGGGTCAAATACTGTGCTTTGGGCACTTGTATTTTTTATGTCATTTAGGTATTATACATTATCCTTCCTTTGTTATCACCTGTCCTCCTACCACCAGCACATTTGCGTGTTATGCACTGAATATTTATTAAATAATTTCTTAGGCATGTCTTAATTTAATGTGGGTTTTTTTACAGTTTTTGAATCTGGGTAAGAACTAATCTTACTTTGGCCGTGCACATTATAGATATTTGCTTGAGCCTTTCTTTTATCTCCTGATCAAGAAGATTCCATTATCTCCTGGTTGTTGCTTAAAATTTTTTATGACTCATAGTTTCCCCTGTGAGGGTTAACTACCAGTTTGCCTGAAAGGTAACTTGGCTTCCAGCCTAAGTTACCTGTGAGTTCTGGAAACTTGACTGGTGATACAAGACTGTTAGCTTCGCCTCTTCCTTAAGAGAGGTCGTTGTGCAGTATCTCACAAGCAGGGCATTAAGGTATTTTTCTTGCTGTTTTTAAGGGGTGTTAGGAGAGAGAAATATCTATCAGTGGAACAACTGTAGGGAAGAGGTAAGATGTGTCACTATTCTAGGCCTTGGATGAGTTCAGATCCAGAGGTCATTTTTCCATTTCTATTTTGGTTTATCTATAAATGAATTAAAGTTATGATCTAATAGTCAGTACTGTGTAGCCTTAAAAATAAAAGCTGACCTGTCTTTTTTACATATATAGACATACACTTCTACATATATAAATGTACTCGCATACATACTGAGTTTATTGTTTAGTTTTGATACGATCTTCAGTACAGACTTTGTTTTTTTTTTCTTATTTATGCTGGTTTTCCCTTTCTCCCTCCCCCATTTGTATTGGCTTTCCCCTGCCCTCACCCCTGTAATTGATGATGACACACTAGCTTGTATTCTTCCATGCTGAGATGCACTGGTATATATGGGGTTCGAGGGGAATCATTATTTCACAAAATTATAATCATAAAATAGGTACTTTTCTATATCTTTTTTTCTCATTCAACATTACCTTATTGAAATTGATCCTAATCAACTGGTAAAAAAAATCTAATTCACTTTTTTTAATGGCTACATGCTGTTTTGTAGTATATACCATAATCTAACCATCTCCCTATTGATGGGTAACCACTTCTCCATTTTTGTGTTACTGTGGAGACTGATATTTCTGTGGTTTCACTTCTCAGTAAAAGATTCCTGAGAGTGGGTTGCCTAGGTCAGACTATAGAATGCTGTTGAAAAACATAAAATAAGAGCATGCTCTTGAATGGGAAGACTTACCATCACAAAAAAAAGTCAGTTCTTCCCAAATTAATACATAAATCTATTGTCATTTCAATTAGGATCCAACAAGAGTTTTGGGAGGGCAGAGTTTTTGTGTATGTTTTAATTGGATAATACTGTCACACAAGAATAAATTCACAAGAGCAATAAAACCCCACAATTTTTAAATAATCACAATGGGAAACTTGCATCACAAGATATTAGAACATATTATAAAGCTACCTGTAATGAAAACAATACAATGTTTAAGTAAAAATCAGTAGCCACTTCCATGGCAAAGGATAATTCAGAAACATATCCTAGCATAAAATGATACATTTAAACTCAGAGGGAAAAAGATGGACTATTTAATGAATGCTTTTAGACATAAGTGACCATCCATCTGGAAGTAAAATTTGCATCATATATAAAAACTAAATTCCAAGATTAAACAACTTAAATTTTATCACAATAGAAATCCTTCAAGAAAATGGGAGGTGTTATGTAAAACCCAGGGAAACCTCCTTAACCAAGACTAATGATGCAGACACAATAAAAGAATATGGACCAATGGTTTGCAACTGAAAAAAATAAACTTTTGGACGACCAAAGAAACCATAAAGTCAATAGAATTCTTAAATTTTCTAAAAAGAAATTGAAAAATGAATAGGAGGATGACATTTACAGAGGAGCAAATCTAAATGGCTGGGGATTATGTAAAAAGACCTTTACATTCACTCTTCAGAGAAATGTCTAAGAATAGTGAAATATTGCTTTTTTTTTTAATCCTCACCCGAGGATATTTTTTCCATTGCTTTTCAGAGAGAGTGGAAGGGGGTGGAGAGAAACACTGATGTGAGAGAGACACATAGATTGATTGCCTCCTGCACGTGCCCCCTGACCAGGGCCAGGGATCTAGTCAGCAACTAAGGTACATCCCCTTGGCTGGAATCAAACCCAGGACTCTAGCCTGCAGGCCGACGCTCTAACCAGTGAGCAAAACCAGCCAGGGCTGTTGTTTTTTCACTTATCAGATGGGGTGGGGAAAGACTGAATGTGCACAGCATTATTACAGTCTTTTTAGAAATAAATATCATAAATTTGTAACCTCTTGACCTGACATACACATTTTGAGCTTAAAACAGGATCATTTTGTGATAACAAGGGACAGTGTCTCATTTATAAATACTTTGGGATGCCAGTTTTCATGAAGGACCCTACTTGTATTTATTCCTGGCAAATGCTTGTTGTTGGTTATGGAAAACACAGGAAAGAGGAAGGGTAGTTTCTGTAAATGCTAAAGCACCAATCCCTGGATATTTGAAAACAATTTGCATTTATGGTGTTCTACATGGTCTTTTAAAAGAGTGCATCCTGCAGTAAAGATTTGAAACAACATATTAAAAGGGTACACAGTAACTGAGAAAATTGACTTAGTATGACCAACACTGAGACATACGATATTAAAGACAGAAATGTCCTTTGGTCATCCAAGCAAAAATAAATAAATAAACTAAGTCATCTCTAAGGAAAAGAAAATAAGAATATTGTCAGCCTTTTCAACAGCAGTGCTCATTGCCAGAGGAAGAGTAGCATACTTAAGATACTCAAGGATCAAAAATGTCAGCCAAGGATTTTTATATCCAGCCAAACTGACTTCCAAGTGTAAAAGCTACAGACAAACTTACCAACTTGCAGGAACTTGTGGGCTTTTGAGCCCTCCCGAGAAATGTGCTAGAAAATGAACTTTAAACAACCAAATAATCTGAGAGATTAAATATGTATTTACTTTTAAAAATATGTATTTACTTGCAGAATTAAATCCTAATGACAGTTAGTAGGGTAGTCAGTATTGTATGTGGATATAATGCAGCTGTTTAAAAAACATAAGAAAGAGCAGGGAGCCAGCATGCTGGTGACTGCTGACCAAGGGGGGCAGTGGTGGTAACAGGTCAGAGAGGTAGTGGGGCGAGAGTTTAAAGGATTCTTTATGTCATCATTAGGGCTTGGGCTTCTACTGTGAGCAAGGTGGAAACCATGGAGAGTTTGGGGGAGAGTGTGCACTGTGATTCGATGTGTTCAGTGCATCACTCTGGCTACTGTGTTGAGCATACACTGAGGGCCAAGGCTCAAAGCAGGACGCTCAGTGAGGAGGATGCCACGTGATACAGACAAAAGGGGATGGTGGCTTAGGTGAGTTAGTGAGATGTGTTCCCGTTCCTGATAGTGTTGGCGGATGGGTTGAATGTGGCTAGTGAGAGAAAGCCAGGAGTCAAGATGACTCAAGGTTTGGCGCCGAACTGGAACAATGGAGGTGCCTTTATCTGAGATGAGGAGGACTCCGGGAGCGGAACAGCGTTAGGGGCTCACCAGATCCCTAAGGGGGGACATGGAGTAGCAGTTGGATGTATAGGTCTGGCATGCAGGGACGAAATCTTCTGGAAAGTAAACTTGGGGCTGTCCGTGTAGATAATATTTGAAACCATGAGACTGGGTGAGATCACCTTGGCCTTGAGCGTAGGAGGAAAGCAGCAGCCCAAGGCCTGAGCTCCCTCTGCCAGGTGCAGAGGGGCCAGCAAAGGATTCGAGATACCTCACCCCTCTCTCCTGGGACCCACCTGGTTCCCCTCACTTTTCAGGTTTCTCCTTCATTTCCTTTTAGTAACTCTGAAGCCGAACAGATAACTGTTTTCTTGGATTTCAGCCATGACTGATTTCATGTTACATTACAATTGCACAGTCCAAAATTGTATTGTCTGCTCCCATGATAATAGGCACTATATGATCGTGAGCCAGTTGTAGCTGTCCTGTTAAGTAGACTCTTTACATGGTATGCTTAGTGTGAAATAAAAATTAATCACTGAAAGTTTTAGTATCTAATTCTTATCACCTTATTGTTTGTTTGTTCCAGGAAAGCTTTGACCTGGAAGTACTATGCAAAAAAAATCCTTTACTACCTACGACAACAGAAAATTTTAAACAATCTTAAGGCTTTTCTTCAGCATTCAGATGACTATGAATCGTATCTTGAAGGTGAGGCTTTAACGATGCCGTTTCCTTGGGCAGCTAAGTTGCCCTTGGAGCAGGACTGGAAACTGATGAACAGGCAGTGGAACAGTCGGCAATGCCACATGGGCTTCCGGAGGTTGGAGTATATGGTCTGGTCATGTAGGTGGGCAACACTAGTAAATGCAGAGCTAAAGCTTTTTCAAAACCTTTAGCCATCAGCTGAAGAGACAGTGTTTTCTCAAGATGCACCGTAGGTTCATAGCACGAGAGGCTGATATTTCAGCTAATGAGATTAACTCCCTCTTTTCCTAAGCTTTGAAACATCGCTTTCAAATCAGAAGTCAGTCGGTCCACTTCTGTCTCCACGTGACCTGGAGCAAATCCTTAACCTCTGGTTAGAGTTTAATGAGGAGAAAATGTTCTTGTGCGTCAGTGAGTCTGCCTGGCCCTCAGGAGAAGTGAGGAGAGAGAAAGAAGGCGAGTGGAAGGAGCGGTGGAGGCAGTAACTTTCTGTCCCTACCAACTTGAACAAGAACAAAATGTGACTGTATTTTTTTCAAACCATTTTAAATTCCTAGCACCTTACGCAAACGCTCCCAGAAGCTGTGGTTATGAAATACATACATTCCCCGTTCCCCGGGGTTTGCCCAGTTCGTGCTCTCCCCTCTGGTGTGTCTCACAGTCACAGCTCCATGCTCTGGCTGCCCTCGCGCCGGCTCTCACCGCCTCTCCCAGCAGCAGCTCTCTAACGCTTGCATTCAGGAGCGTCACCCCTCCCGCCCTAAGTCAGCCGCCACAGCGGTGCAGCCCAGCCCGAAAGCCGGCCCTTGCCGGGCACATGAGCCAGCAACGTGCCGGCTGATCTGTTTCTCATTCCATCTCTGCCTGCTTTTCAGTGCCCTCCATAATCCAGTCCTTCCCCTACTCCAAGCTCTCCAGAGTGTCCCATTTGCTCCAGCCAGTCCATCACCCTCACTGGCACCCTACAGGTGCCCCGGCTTCACATCTTCGTTCATGGTATCCCTTTTCCTTCGAAGTCCCTCTTAAACCCTACTCGCCCTCCACACGTTCAGGTTTCACCTCCGTTGAGGTTCTCTGGCTACTGCAACACAGATTTGACTCACCTCAGAACTAACATGGGAGGGTCGACGACTAAATTCTGTGACATCATTTCTGTCTCATGCGTGTACAAGTCGTTTCTCCAAGTAGGCACTGGTTTTCTTGCGTTCTTGCCCCTATGCTATGATCACTGTCTACTCCACAGTGCCCGGTGCAGACTCTTGATCGTATGAATGTCTTCTGTCATCCGAAACAAAATGAAAGTCTACTGCTGTTTGTTGAAAGATCCTTGCCACCCTGGAATCTTCTCATGGGCATACTAAAGCTGAGAGGCATCCTATCTTATTTATTCCATGGTCAAGAATAATTTGACATGCTTTATTTCCCATAGCTTATTTATGAGACTGATTACTTTTTCATCTTTCTATTATAAAGTAATATGCCTTTTTCAAGCTTCCCATCCTAATCAGTGCTGGAGGCATTGGGTAGCCATGGAGGTTTTGGTTGGGTGAATGGAAGTAGGCTCAGGGATTTGGTCCTTGATGACTGACCAGATAACCTGATGCCTGATGCAGTTTAGGGATTGTTGAGTTAGGATGGAATGTGCTGTGAAGTTCAAGAGAAATTCCTTCTACATGCAGGTCGGTCCCAAGGACTCCCTGGAGCCAAACCCCAGCTAGTGGCAAAACTGGGACTAGGGTCCAGGTCTCTTGAGGCCCATCACCTGCTTTCAGCTCCTTAGGGTATGGGTAGGGGGTCAAGATTCTGAGCTGGTTTGAGGCCACTTGAATTTAAAATGACAGGCTTCCCAACTCAAAATGTCCTACAGCATAATGATCAAGGTAGCCCATCCGTCTCTGGTTAAAAATTGCTGAAGGCAGTGAAGAGGGGATTTTCAGGAGACAATGTCTACAGTTTACTTTGTACAGCTTTTTAGCTGCAGCGTCCCTGCATGTAACTGGTCACCTAATTCAAAAGTACAGTTATCTCCAAAGTCCATTTACTGGCCCATCTTAGAGAGGTGCAATTTCAGCTATTTTTTTTTTTTTAAGTTAAAGAACTGTCTTACAACATTGCTTTTTCAGAGTTGCTGGATTTTAAGCTGGAAGGGAATTAGAGGAAGAGAGAAGTAGCTTGAAAGATCTTTATAGCATTTATTTCTCGCTATAATAGAATCTGGAAACATGCCATGTATCACACAGGTTTTTGAGTCCACGACCTCTGAGAGAAGTTTCATTTATTTAAAACAACAACATAGTGACGTGTAAGCTCCTTTGCTACGAGGATGTTTCTTGCTCTTTTTCAGTGTCTTAGCAGCAAGGCCTGAAATCTAGGAAGCTTATCTGGTGGGATGTTGTCGAGAGCTGTGGCCCCAGGCATCTGGGGTAAATGACAAACTCATAGGAGCTTGTTTAATAATTCAGAATAGGAGTTTATTCAGTAATTCTTGTTGGCGTTCAGGTGCCGTGTTTATCGACCAGTACTGCAATCCTCTGTCGGAAATCACCCTCAAAGACATCCAGGCCCAGATCGGCAGCATCGTGGAGCTCGTGCGCAAGACCCTCCGGGGCATCAACAGCCGCCACCCCAGCTTGGCCTTCAAGGCAGGTGCGGAATTGCTTTGGGTCTGCTCTGTGCACAAGGACAGGCACCTAGAGTGGTTTGTTCCTTGGAAGTTCTACAGTATGTTCCCCATTGTGTCACAAAAAAGCCCTTGACACAACCACACGTTCACTTGGATAACGTAAAAGGCTTTAAATACATACTGTCTTCCTCACCCTAACACCTAACGGATATTGTTAGGACCTGGCCAGTGTCTACATGTTACAGGTTGTGCTTGTGTCCTGAGTAGATCTCTGTGTTTCAGGTGAGTCCTCCATGGTAATGGAAATAGAACTCCAGAGCCAGGTGCTGGATGCCATGAACTACGTCCTGTATGACCAGCTGAAGTTCAAGGGGAACCGAATGGACTACTATAATGCCCTAAACCTGTATATGCACCAGGTAAATATGGGTATATTAAAGAATAATCATTAAGCTCATCTCTGATAAATTGTACAGTTTTTGAGGGCAAGGGCTATATAGTTTTCATCACTCAGTGCTTATAAAACTCCTTTTGCCTGTACTATAAGAATATCGCTATCGATTTTTTGTTTCATCAAAAGTATCCTCTGTCTGAAAACTTTCGAGATGAGTGCCTGGCCAGAAGTAGGTATTTCTGTGGCAGTTTGTATCTTGTGAACACTAAGCTCTGAAGCTACTCCTGTCTTTCCTTCTGCCCTGGCCTATGGCAAGGTTGGAGGAAGTCTGTGGGCAGCTGCGTCATGGATGTTTCTTTTTTATTTGCTTGGCTCCCTTTTCATATCTATTCTGTTGCTCTATGTGCTATTTATATTTTCTTTTTTCCTGTCTTGCACACTTTCCTTAAAGCTGCCTTAAATTCCTTCTGGAAGAAAGAGAAGGGCTCAAGTCACAGGTCTACAGGCTCTTTCTATAAAGGGCCTGGCAGGAAACCACCCCGTTTCCTACCTGCTCAGTTCTGCCCTCGCAACTGGAAAGGAGGCACAGACAATGCAAAAACAAGTGACTGGCTGCGTGCCGATGAAACTTTGTATAGATGTGGAAATTTGAATTTCATATAATTTTCATGTGTCACGAAATAGTATTTTTCTCACCATTTTTTAACATTAAAAAAATGTTAAAAGTCTTCTTACACGGGCTGTACAGAAAGGCGGTGGGCCAGGTTCTGCCCATGGACTGTTTGCAGACCCCTGGTCTCAATAAATAACATACTCATCCACTTAAGCCTCAGAACCTAGCCTCGTGCCTGATACACATACAGTAGGTGCCTAATAAAAATGTGTACCAAAGGAGTGAGAATACGTGGTTCATTTCTAGTGAGCTCAAGCGTTTTTTCTCCTCCAGGTTCTGATCCGCAGAACGGGGATCCCAATCAGCATGTCCCTGCTCTACATGACCATTGCCCGGCAGCTGGGGGTCCCACTGGAGCCTGTCAACTTCCCAAGTCACTTCTTACTGAGGTGGTGCCAAGGCGCAGAAGGGTGAGCCATCTATGACACAAAGCCGAAGCTGGTTAAAAGAGGGCTAGGGCTGTGATGAGACTGTTTCGTTTCTTGACTGTATCCATGTCAGTAATCCAGTGGGAGATGGGCTCTCTGAATCTTTCTATTTGTTCTAACAACTGCGTGTGAACACAGTTATCTCAAAGCAAGAAGTTGAACTTTAAAGAATAGGACTAGAGGTTCAAGGGCTTATGTGGACCTCAAAGTCTCTTTGTTCCAAAGCAGATCAGATCAAAGAGTTCTTACAGAAACTTACTTTCCAGTCTTCCATAAGACCTCCCCTCCTTCCCTGCCGGAGAGGCAGGGAGAGGGAACAGATTAGCCAAGTCCTTCATTGATGTGCAAAGCAAATATTCAGCGTTCCTATCTCATGTCACTCCTTTTGGGCGAGGTTGGTGCCTGAAACGCAGTCTGTAGACCAGGTTTATGAGGTTCTTTCCTCTCTTTTAAACCTGGTGCTCTATTGGGCATAAAGCTCCTTTTCAGCTCTAGTCTAACTTTCCTGCAAGAAATAGTTCATCAAATAAGTAGAATATCTTCTCACTAAATGTGCCATTTCAAGGGAAAAGAATCGAAGTTGTTTAATTATATCCTGTTCTTTGACACTACTTCCTAATGACTAGTTGTGATATCCTTTGGTGAAGTGATGAGCAGTATAATAGAAAGTGCCTGAGAGTTGAAGTCAGGCTGGGTTCAAACCTTGGCTTCCTGAGCCTCAGTTTCTTCCTCTGTAAAACGGGGCTACAGTTTTTCATTAAGCATCTTGGAGGACTGAATGAGATGACCCAGGGCTTTGCACACCCAGCAGTTTCTGACACATACATAGAAAAGTGTAACTGGTCTCTATTTCTGTTTCCTAATTTAAGGAAGAAAATGGAGGTAGTTGGAGCTTCCTGGGCATTCTTACCCTTTCTCCCTCCTCTCCTCTCCGGAGGCAGCCACCAATTAGTTTCAAAGTATTTGTTGTTTTGATGCAGATGTTTATAGTTTCTTACATATGTACTTTTCCTTAAATAAATGTATAGTTTTTCCCTTTTTTCCAAATATAATCTGTTCCTAAAAACGTTTCTGCTGGTTTCTTTTTTGGCTAGCAGGCACCCATTTTCCATTATTATGGGGAAAGAGTTTTCAGCCCATTTCCATTCCCTGAAACACCCAACTGATTTCCCCAAATATCTCTAAAATATTCTTAAATGCTTATATAATAACCCACCACGGATTCTGCATAATACAGAGCATCTAAAACACCGATTACTACATTATTTACCACAGTAATTTATTGTTATTACTCCTCCTTCAGCTACGGCAAACAGTGCAAATGGGCAGTGAAATAACTTGCCAGCACCCTCAGCGTTAACACTGAGACCCATCAGGGCTGGCTGGGCTGGACCCTCAGGGGAAGGTGGGGAAGAGGGGGCGGAGCGGGGCAAGGCAAGCAGGCCCGCCCTTTCTCTGCACCCTCCTTGCCTACCTGTGCCCGCACCAGGACCACATGGTCATTCACTGCACCTCTTTCATTAGTCCTCATACCTGGTAGGTGAGACCTCACTGAGTTCTTCTGGTCATCTCGGCCTGTTGCTCTAATAAAGATTTAGAATCAGTTTACTGGGTTTTTCAACTCCTGTGTGGATATTGATTGGCACCAGTGCCTACTTGGATTGGCTCCATTGATTAATATGCGGACTGTGGCCGGTGTTCCACTCTGAGTCCTCCTGTCTGTGATCGTATCTCCCACACATTTAGGCCGTCCTTAATGTCCTTAAAAAGATCTTACCATTTTCTTCATCAAGCCCTTTGACATCTTGTGAGACTTGTTCTTCGTACCTTCAATTTTTGTTGCTATGTACGTGGTAAATTTTTAAATGACACTTCCTTAGATTGACATGGTACAGGGACGTGGTTGAAATTGAGATGCAGCTCTGGTAATCGGCGCCTTTGTTGAATGAATGAATGATTGAGGGCTAATAATTTGTCAGGTCTCGGCTTTTCTCTGTGGACAGTCATTGTCTGTGAATAGTGACAGTTTTGTTTCTTTTCTTTCTAGCCTTGATATGCTTTGTTTCTTTTGCTTATCTTATCCTGCTGGCTCGGTCCTCTAAGGTCAGGTTGGACAGAAACAATCAATGATCACACGCCCTTTGCCTTGAGTGTGACTGTAAATGGAACCCTTGTGCAATTTCACCTCAGGCATGATGTTTGGGGACAGTAACTTCATTAGGATTATCAAAGCTGCCTTCTAAATTCCTATTTTGCTAAGAGTTGTATTAATAATAGGCAGTAGATCTTTTTTCTAAACTTTCGTTTTTGTGTCTACTGATAGGATCATATGGTTTTTCTTTTTCAGTCTGAATGTGCTTGAAATAGATTTTTTAATGTTCAACTCTCTTCATTCTTGGGGCACATCTAACTTAATCATATGGATTCTTTTAAATACATTGCTGCATTTGATTTGCTCATATTTTTGCCCATAAATTTGTGTGTGCATATGTGTGGTTCTCCTAGACTTATAAAAAGAGATGAAGAGCATTCCTTGTTTCTGTAACATTGACAAATGTCTTGCCAAAGGAGGGCTGTTAATGTGGCTCAAGAAAGAAATCTGAAACAGTTGCTCAAGGGAAAAAATACAAAGACCCACCTAAATGTCTCAGGGTCCTCATAGAGCCCACATGATAGTGCCTGCCTCCCACCATTCTGCTCAGCACGGGCCAGCACGTGTGCAAGAGCACGGCTCACGGAGAGTAGCTCCACGGGAGGAGCGGTGGGGTTGAGTCCTGGACATAGCTCTCTGTGGTCCCGAGCACGTGCCCAGCCTGAGGCCATGGGAGGGCTCAGCAGGTCTGTGACCACCTGAGTGTCTGCAGAACTGAGGGCAGAATACTCCTGGAGCCACAACTTTCAGCATAGTCCCAAGGGGCCCAGGATCCACAGACATTAACTACTGCTGGTCTGTACGTCGGGGCAGTGGAACTTCTGACAGGGATTCCTGGCGATGGGTTTTAGGATTAATCTCCCCGAAAAACTATACATATTAGGTGGCATACATCAGTACTCTTCATCTTAAATATCAGTGTCCTGCAGTCTTAACAGAGCCCATAAAAGGGTCAGATTTTCAACTTTGGATAAAGGCCTTGTTATTTTAAGGAGAAATGCTACTGTCTTAACATTCAGTCTCTGATTTGAGCTACTTATTAGGAGGGGGGTTTAAGTATTGACTTGCTCAGCTCTGAACTGAGATTTGGCCAACTCCATGTGTTCTTGGTACAGGGCCAACCTGGACATCTTCGACTACATCTACATTGATGCTTTTGGGAAAGGCAGGCAGCTGACGGTGAAAGAGTGTGAATACTTGATCGGCCAGCATGTGACTGCCGCACTGTATGGGGTGGTCAACGTGAAGAAGGTGCTACAGCGCATGGTGGGAAACCTTTTAAGCCTGGGAAAGCGGTAAGGGTTTCTTGGTTTCCCAGTACTGCAGAATGCATGACCTTGAAGGCTTGAGTGGCCTTATGGAGACTTTTCTGTAACGAGCCTCCTAGTGATCCAGCAGAGCAGTGGATGAGGGGTGGCACAGTTGGGATATCCACAGCTGTCACCCACCACAGAGAAAAGCTGGTTCCCATGACATAATGCTGTCCAGATTTAAGATGTGCTCAATGAGTTTTCTTTGAGATCTCTGCAGTGGACTTGGGCAGGCTCTCGTTACAAATGCCAAAAGCATCTTTCAGTAACAAGAACATCTCAGTTCGGCTAAGATTCTCTTTCAGGAGCAGGATGTTCTCATGTCCAAGTGCTTTGTCATCTTGTAATTTTTACCTTTCTGTCACTTAGATAAGAAAGCAAACAAAAGTGTGACACTAGTTTGCTTCTGAGTCGAAGGGACATTTGTCTTGCCGGGAAAATAGGAAGTTGTACATTGTAGCAGTAGTTTTTCTGCCATGGCAGAATTCTTTTTTAATAGACTTTATTTTTAGGGCAGTTTTAGGTTCACAGCAGAACTGAGCAGAAAATACAGAGATTTCCCATATACCCCTGCCTCCACGCACAGACAGCCTTCCCCCAGGTCAACATCCAGCACCAGGGTGGTCCATTTGTTATGATCAAGGAATCTGCATTGATACACCTAGTCACCCACGAAGGTCTAGTTCCATTCGTACGTTCAGGTTCACTCTTGGTGTTTTGCCTTCTAAGGGTTTTAATGAATATTTAATGACATGTATCAACTGTTATAGTATCACACAGAATAGTTTCTGCCCTAAAAGTCCTCTGCTCCACCTATTCAGAATTCATTTTTAATTATATACAGTGTTATTGAGGTGACTATGTGATGAAAACATGATTTTAGTTTAGTGCCCATCACCAAAGTTAGGTGCAAAATTTACGTTTCTTGTGTATATGTGATTTTATCAAGACCACTGTAACTATTTGCTGAACGGAGAGGAAGTATCAGAATCAGAAAATGTATGGGATTTGTGTAAGGTATTTCTAAAACCTGCGCCTTGCGAAGGAGAGCCTTAGAAGCACACGGGATAAGGTGAAGATTTCTCTCCCCACAGGGAAGGCATCGACCAGTCGTACCAGCTCCTGCGGGACTCGCTGGACCTGTATCTGGCAATGTACCCGGACCAGGTGCAGCTCCTCCTCCTTCAAGCCAGGCTCTACTTCCACCTGGGGATCTGGCCGGAGAAGGTAATTATTTGATTTTGATGCTTTGCCCTTGCCTTAGAGAGGGAAATTGTAGCTGGAAAGGGGGCCCTTACAGGTTTATGCTCGTACTGGCAATAAACGCAAATCTATTCAAACTCTCCCGGTCTTGACCTATCATTCAAATGTTTTTTGGTCTCCTTTTCTTCTGATGAAAAACTGCTTGTTCTGCCAAGAGTTGCCCATTCTCTTTGCGGTCAGTGCTGTAAATGCCCAGAACCATGGGGCCTCTGCCCTGCCACTCACCCACTGCTGTCCCTAAGATGGATTTTCCTCGAGTCACCCTGACTCAGCAAGGGAGGCAAACCTGAGGTGCTCGGCCTCCAGCTGTGCTGGTAGCAACTAACGTGACCATACACAAACACCCATTAGAGGGAAGTTACATCTTAGCCGTGTTCACAGCCAGTTGCTAGACTGGTGCAGGACCAGTTATGCCTTTGAAAAGTGCTGAAATCCATACTGTTCCACATGGATTCCCAGTTTTACTGTGGCCCCTGTGGCCAGCAGCGAGTGCTTTCAGACAGCTGCAGCATTGAGGTCGGAAGTGCTCCTGGCGGGCTATGGGCGGCAGATGCTCAAGGCCAAGCGTGTAGCAGAGCAGGAGCAGCTGCATGTTTGCATCACGTCCTTGCTTTTCCAAGGGAAATATGTGAATAATCCTCTTTGTTTGTTTACACAGTCTGGTGAGGGGCCTAAACTCTGGGCTCTCACAGAGACATCACCATAAAGTCATCGGCCCCTGTTATTAAAGAGTGTAAAAGTCTTTTCTTGGGGAAGTAGATGGTCTTAATGACTTGACTTTGCTTGGATTTAAATTGTCTCAGTCACTCATAACTTCAAAGATGTGAAATATTTCTGAGAAAGAACACATCTGTAAGAAAGTCTCTGGGCTTCTATCTTAAGGAAAGATGTCATCTGTGGCCCAGAGAGCAAAGGCATGCGATCTGGTCAAAGAGTTACAGGAAATCTAGGCCAAGGTTCCCACCCACTTCCCAGAACCTAAATAAATCCTGTTGTCCAGCGTTTGATAGCTTATTTATTTTTGATAGTGGGGTATATATATAATTCCTGTCACTTTTTACTTTAGATTAGTTAAGGAATTTCATAATAATTTGTACAGTGCAGAGATCCTTTCAAAGCAAGCTTCTTTATAAATAAATTCTGTACTTAAATTACACGTTAGCCTCAGAAGGGGTGAGGTTACCATCTCCTTTGTGGAGGAGAGTGTGCAGAGGCTCTGGCTTTACTCTCAGCGACTTAGTGCTTACATCCTGCTTCCTGGGGAATTACCTCAGCGTCCTTGTGGCCACCAAGCCTGCCTTCCTGCCAAGCAAGTGTCACTAAAACAAGGTCCAAATCTGTTACATGCAGAGCATTTGTCCTCATGATGACCATTCAGAGGTCAGGAATGAAAAGTGGCTCATTCCCAGTGAACTGGGGACTCCCCCTTGCATAAACGGCTACTCTAGCCAGGAACCAAGTACTCTAGCCAGGAACCGACACCCCGAGACAGGGAAAGAACCCTGTGGGGCTCCCCAAGAAGAAGGATTGGGGGATGCTGAGGTGATTAGGAAGTGCTGCTTTGTGGAGGAAGGGTTCGAGGTGGACGTTGGAGGATGGACAGCCATTTCAGAAGGCAGAAAAGTAGGTTACTGCAGTGCGATCAGCGTGTGCTCGGCACGAAGGTGGAGAGCTTGGTGCAGAGGTCAGCTTCGCTAGGGTCTGGTCCTTTCACGTGTGCTTATGCATGTGCATGTCAAATGTTTTTTGGGCCATGAGATCAGTTAGTGGAGGGCTTAGAATCTGCTTGACCTTATTAGATGAAAGAGGAACATTCCTAAGCTGGAAAGACCAGAAGGTTAGCTTGTTTTCAGTTGAATTAAACCAAGAAGAGCAAAATACAAGTCCTCTTGGTCACTGTCATAGCGATCCGGGGGTATCGTGGCTGTGATGGAAACAGAGAGTGTAGGGTGCCAGATGTTAAAGCCACTAACACATACTGAACGTCTCCCAACCCTGTGGGGTGCACCTTTTTTTGCCATTTTACAAACACCAAAACTGAGGCCTCCAGCTCAGGCCTGGATGGCGCCCAGGCCCAACCGCAGGCTTCACCCACCCCCTGGGACAGTGGGCTAAAGCAAGATCTTTCTAGAGAAGCTGACAGACGGGCGCAGCATACCCCCTGCTGCCAGACCTGCATCCCTACTTGGATCCGTAGCTATCTCTCTCCTATTTCTCTACTTTTTGGTGGAAAAGATGTCCCTCCAGTTTTCCAAGGCAAACCTGCTGTGCTCTGGGTCCAACTCTCCTGCCTTTTCTTAGATTGCTCAGTTTTCCTTTATTCTTTTATATCTTCAACTCCTATTTCTGTTATGTGCTGTCAGCATTAAACATACTCAAATCTCTCTCATCTTTGAAAAAACAAAAAAGCACTCCCCTGACAGCCCCACTGGCGTTTCCCCAGCTGCCTCCTTATCTCACCCTCCCCTGCGCGGCGGAGGTCTGCTCGTGGCCATGCGGGCCACCTGCCTCGCCTCCCACACACTCCGCAGAACACGGGGACCCGGTCCTGCCCCTCCACTTCGGGAGCTGCGCTTGCCAGCAAAGCCGGTGACCCTGTTTCATCAATCATCCTTTTTATTGCCAAATCCAACAGATACGTGTTTTTCCTCATCTTCCTGATCACTGGGGGCCATTCCCACTCGGTACAACCTGTTCCTTCCACTCTGTGGCTCTTGGTTCTCAGGCTCTTGCTAGTTCCTTGTCCTCTGGTAGTTTCTAGACTTCTTTCCACTCTGCACCTTCCCCCTAGGTGATCTCGCCTGTTCTTGTTTCAGTCCCCATCTGCAGGCTCATGGCTCCCGAGCCTGATCTGCCTGGCTCCAGCCAGCATACCCAAATGTCGCCTGCACATCTGTACATGGCTTTCTCCTAGGGTATTGCATCCGCCTCCTGCGTGCTCTCCTTCCTCTTAGACCCTTGAGCCTGTTTTATACACTGTAGCCAGAGTAATCTTAATAAC
The DNA here is from genome assembly GCF_054644295.1 of Miniopterus natalensis. Lineage (NCBI taxonomy): Eukaryota > Metazoa > Chordata > Mammalia > Chiroptera > Miniopteridae > Miniopterus > Miniopterus natalensis. The sequence continues at coordinate 21,881,854 of NC_142100.1, forward strand.
ATGTCAGTTAGGTCCCTTCAGTGCTCAGAACCCCTAGGTGGCTCCCCCGCTGTCTTGAAGATCAGGCTCATGCTCTTCAGTGTGGCTACTAGGATCTTGGCGGCCTGGCCCTCGCTGCCTGAGCTCTCGTCTCTCACAGTGGCCGCGTTCATGGCCACATCCTCCAGTTGTCCCTATTCTTTGCGTCAGTCCTTGGCACATGCTGCACCTCTGCCTGGAACACCTTTCCTGCCGCTCAACTCCATCTGCCACTCACTTCTGCCTCTGAAACCCTTTCTCGCCCCCTCCACACAAGGCCAGGTCCTCTGGTGCGGCCCCGCTGCCCTTTCACAAAGCTGCTAGGAGTATGTTATAGCTACTTCTCTGGGCCACACTCTGTAAGGATGAGACCGGAGCCGTCCTGCTGTTCCCTGGAGCCCGTCCCCTTGCTCTCAGCCCAGTTCTGCATAGCAGGTGCTCGGAAGTTTTTATCTGGATGAGTAAGAAATGACAGGTCTTCATTAGCTGTGAGGAAGGGAGAAGGCCCAAAGTGGATGGCCAGGCTTCCCACAGCTATTGGCCCCATGAAAAGGGGGTGTTGGAGGACAGGCCTGTTCCACGTGTGGGAGGGGTCAGTTTGGGGTATGCTGAATATGATAGGACCTCGAGCTGTGTGCTGCTGTCCTAGGGCATTTGGCAGGGGCCCCAGCTCCAGCATCTGGTAGTGGACACCCCAAAAGTATAAGAGCCCACAGAGAGTGGACATCAGAGGATGGAACCAAGAGCTTCCGAGAGAGCCTTGGGGGAACCTACAGTTAAGGGGACAGAGTGGGCCCAAGGCAGCCTGGTTTTATGAATTAAGTTTTAGCCATGCCCATTTGCTTACTTGTCTCTGGCTGATTGCCAGCTACAGTGGCACAAGGGAGTAGTTGAGTCAGAGACCGAATGTCTCACAAAGCCTAAAATATTTACTCTCTGGCCCTGTACAAAAAAAGTTTGCCAATCATGAGTGATAGACACCGCCCCCTTCCAAGATCTCTACCCCAAAAGTTGTGGACTCGGGATTCTAGGCCTAGACATTGGTTTGGACACAACCCGGTTCCCAGCTGTCAGAACTGTCCCTTGGGAACATACAACGCCTGGATCCCCAGATCACCTCTGTTTCTGCCCCCTCCCTTCACCCTGACATGCACACATCAAGGGAAGGACTGGGAGGTTGTCGCTGGGTGTCATCGCCTCTGATACTCTGAGCTCAGTAATTCCTTCGTGCGCTGAAGATTCCCAGTTAGGCCTGTTTCCCTGCTCTGGTGGGAGGGGCTGTGGGAAAGGAGGGGAAGCTGTGTCTAGAATGTAGCAGAAGTCAGTCAGCAGCAACTGGTTGGAACTGCGGAGGGGAACACAAGGAACGCATTACACAAGCCCAGTAAACAGAAGCTTACTGTTAAATCCTGTGCTCTTCTCCACAGAAGATAAAGGTTGTGCCTCCCAAGTTAAAAGTCCTTTTGGAGGGGGATTGACTCTCAGCTGACAGTGGAGGAAGCTGGGTCTGGGGTGCACGAGCCATACCATTCTGCCCGTTTTTACGGGTTTGAAAACTTGCATAGCAGTTAATTAAAATACTCCTACTCCTGCTTTGGTATGATGGTGGCAACCAGGGGTTAGAGTTAGCCCAGGTCCATCCTCACTCCAGGTCTTCATAACCTGTGACCTCAGGCAAGTTACTTACCTTCATTCAGCCTGATTCCTCTCCTGGCAATGACTGTGGCTGACCTTCAAGTTGGGAGGTTAAATGAAATAAAAAAGTAACAGACTTGGCACAGTGACTAGTGAGAAAAAAGTGTTTAGTCAATATTGAGACCCACAAATCTCAGTGTGGAGAGAGAGATTGGGTATTAGAATAATGGTATCTCACATTGCATAAAACAGTGGTTTCCACAACACTGATAGGTTCAAAATATATCAGGAAACAGGGCCTTTGTTAATCAACAACAGTGAGTTTGACAGACCTGGCACTAGAGTCCAGGTTGCTCTCCTTTCCTCTCTCTCAAATCAGTCAATAATTTATTTTTTTTTTAAAGTGAAGCCCATGCTGACCAAGAACCTGAGACCCTTTGAGAGCTTGCTTGTCCAGATGTGCCTGTCAGTGGCAAACCCTTCTCCCCCACACTCAATCCAGTCCACTGTGTTTCCAAGCAATTTCTAATGTTCATGTTGGTTCACATGGGTGTCTGGGGCCGGTGCCCAGTATCAGAAGTGAGTGCGCCAGCTTCGAGCTTGCGGGGCACTGACTAGGGAGGGCCCGTGGGTCTCGGGGACCTAGGCCATCACCCGGGCCCCGCCTGGCCTTGCCATCCTTAGGCTAGGTAGGACCAAATCCAGTGCGGCAAAAAGGAAAAGGCCTCAATAAAAATATTATCACCTAGTCTTTCTGTCTTGTCTTGAAGGTGCTTGACATCCTCCAGCACATCCAGACCCTGGACCCCGGGCAGCACGGGGCCGTGGGTTACCTGGTGCAGCACACGCTGGAGCATATTGAGCGCAAGAAGGAAGACGTGGGTGTGGAGGTGAAGCTCCGCTCCCACGAGAAGCACCGGGATGTCTGCTACTCCATTGGGCTCATCATGAAGCACAAGAGGTGAGTGCCCGTGGAGCCCGTCATGCGCTTGCGAAGACACCCGAGAGCCAGAGAGCAGCAGCAGCGATGTGCCTGAAGGGAGCCCAACTCCGAGCAGCGGCTGGCTGGGCCCACCCCAGCAGGGCCCGCAAGCCCAGCCTTAGCTGCCCTCCTTGTGTCTTAAGGAGCGACTCGCTGTCCTCCCTGGGAGGTCCTCTGACGTTTTTAGTGGCCTTTAGATGCCTGACCCTTCTCAGTGTGCAAAGGTGGAGGCAGCTATGAATAGAGTGTCTCTCTCCTTTCTTCATTGTCCTTGCCCTTCACCTCGACCTCCTGAGTTCAAGGTATGGGCAGGACCCTGCTGGGTCATAGGGTTGCCCATTATGATTTATTAGACAGATTAAACTGTGTCCAAAACGACTGTACCGATTCACATCCTATGGGCAGCTGGGAGCTGAGTTCCTGTTCTCACCTACGAGCGTTATTGCCAGACCTCTAAAAATGCACTTCTGTCATCAGTGGCAACTGGTATTTCATTGTGGTTTTAATTTTCATTTCCCTGATGCCTCCACAGATTGAGGTTCTTCTCACAGGTGTACTGGCCGTTCGAGTTTCCTTTGGTGCCTCGTCCAGTCTTTTGCTTCTGATTTGTACTCATTCCGTTTCTGTATGTTTAGTCTCTGTGTGCACATAAGTACCAAATATCTTTTTCCAGGTTCTGGTTAGTGTTTTCATTCTTCCGTTGCATTCTATTTTATTTATTTATTCATGGTGGAAATTTTAAGCATCTAGAGTAAAGAGATTTGAGTATAACGACCTAGGTGATGTTCTCATGTCAGCCCCAAAGGTTATCATGATAGGGTCAGTCTTCACTGTTCTCCACCCGCCCTTCCCACCCTCCTCCCTGGAAGCAAATCCCAGATGTCATTTCATCTGGGGCTATTTCACACTGTGTCTAAAAGGTAAGGGCCCTCTCTTTTGTTAAAAATGCATTTACCATCCTGTTGTCATATCTAAGAAAAAATAAGCAATTCCTTAACGGATAGATAGACTGTTTGAGTCAGGGTCCTTTAATGCTGTCAGATTGATCAGTCTCTTCCTTTATGGATTGTGTCTTTAGGTCCTTGTTCAAGAACTAATTTGCTACCCCGAGTCACGACGACCGTTTGAAAGTTCTGTGCTTTACGTCTAGGTCCCCGCTCTCCTCAGGCGGCTCCATGCGCAGCTGGCAGGCCGGGGCCCTGGCCCTTCCGCCTGTGGCCAGCGGCCCCTGCTCTTTGCCAGACATTTATCATTTTCCGCCTGAAGGGCTAGGTTGGTAGCAGGAGGGGTTCACAAAGAGGGGCAGGCGCCCTGGAGAACACTCGGCGTGGGTACGAGCAAGTAAATTTGTCAGAACGGGAGTGTAAGAGGAGACGAGCCACCTCTTATGCCTCCCGGTCGCCTGGGCCCCAGGGAATTGACTTCCACCGCTCTCGTGTTGATTAGGTATGGCTACAACTGCGTCATCTATGGTTGGGACCCTACCTGCATGATGGGACACGAGTGGATTCGCAACATGAATGTCCACAGCCTGCCTCACGGCCATCACCAGCCTTTTTACAATGTTCTGGTGGAGGATGGTTCTTGCAGATATGCAGCCCAAGGTAAGCGGCTGGTTCCTGTTTGTACCTTTAATGACACTTGGGCGTATTCTAAGCACACATTTGAGCACTCAGGCGCTGTGGGCACAGTCATCAGTCTCCAAGAGCTCACCTCCTTAGGGCCAACACTCACTAATAAACAAGGGCGGTGTGCCCTGGTGCAGCCACACCACGGGCTAAATAGTCACAGTCCTCAGAGTCTCCCCCTCCATCACCACTGCAGCTGGGACCCTATTCCAGTGCTGCTGCTGACCTCTGTTCTGATTGGTCATTGCCTTTGCCAATCAAAACCCCAATGCCAGCTTCTCAGGCATTGCCATTGGCTCCCTCCAGGTAAGGCGGGTCAGCTTGAACTGCTTTCCCCCTACCATCTGCTTGAACTGGAAGGCATTGAATGGGCACGACTTGGGGAGCCACCCTAGTACCCTCTGGCCTCCTGAGACTGGCAGCCTCGTGTGCTCCCCCAGAGACACCACTGGGAACTGCAGTCCATAGCACTGGCTTCAAGAGCACGGGGCTTGGTAGGTGGGGCCTCTGCCAGCCCTGGCAGGTGCTAGCCCAGGGCACTCCTGAGACAGACTAATGGAGCCCATGGAGGCAGGTTAGAGACAAAAATGCCCCCACTATGAGTCCCCTTTCTTTGTTACTCTACTTAATGAGATGAAGTTTTTGCAGGCCTCCCTGTGGTAGCATTTACAACATTCCTTTTATTAATAAAAATGAGCACATGCCAACGCACTGCTGCTCTGCGATGGGCAGTGTGATGTCTGTTAATGCCATTGGAAAACACGTTTCCGTCGTCATCATCATACTCATTTGTCCCTGAGGAAACTGAGGCACAGAATTGTTTAAATCTTAACTTACAGAGTGTGAACTTGAACACAGGCAGCTTGGCAAAGCCTGGTCCATAACCATCATGCTACAGCTTTTTGTGTCTGATCTAAAACATGTTTGACCTAACTCAGTATTATGTTCTGGTAAAATGCGTTAATAGAAATAGTGAATGTGTAAAAATTTCAGAAGTGTCAAAAAGACTAGAAGAAGCTGCTTCTTGTTGGTAATTCACCAGAAACCGAGAGACAGTCACATACAACAAGAGAAATTCTGTTTCTTGAGGCTGCAGGTCGTGTTAACCTCTGCCAGTGTAATGAGGGAGCTGTAAGAGGGTTGATGTCCTGTCAGACAGAGGCGCTGATAGCGATTTTATTTAACTTGTGAAGCTGGGACAAAAAAATCATACTAAGTTTCAAAAACTCAACATGATTTGAAAACTGTGGCGTGGTCTGTGGACTCTTTGTACTCCCCACGGATCGCCTGGTTGGCACGCCACAGTGCGTCTCGGAGCGAGCGTATCACAAGGATAAAGGGCGCTGTCTTGTGACCAACACTGCGGCCAGCCCCGTGGCTTCACCTCGTGCCTCCGTTGCCGGTTATATAGTGCAGGTCTTAAGACTCTCGGTATTTGATGTCTGCATTTCTAGAAACATCTATGTTAGCTTTCGATTGGGATTTTAGAGTAGGTAAACGGTATTTGGCTTCAGGTGTTCTGAGTTTTTTCAGTGTCTCAGGAATTCATCTCTGATCGTATCCTAAGTAAACTTGCAGTGCAGGGTTTAGAGTCATAGCCGTGGAATGACTTTGTAGAAAAGTTCAACATCTTGTTGATTTTCCCTGAAACTGAGATGGAACTAAGTGATTGTAGGTCCCAGTCGTAGAGCAAGAGGTTCGTAAACAGAAGCGCAGACACGGAGGCGGTGCTGGTATATGTGATGGAGAGGCTAACATCTTTTTTTTTTAACAACTTTGGGCGAGAGCATTTAAACGAGAACACGGGGTAGCCCCATACATGCTCCGCTGGATTCAACAGTTGGCATTTTTACAGTATCCGTTTGACTTACAGATGGAGGTTCTCATTTTTTGCTGAACCATTTGGAAGACCATTGCAGGCATCATGACTGAACACTGGGTCTTACCTGTTGTAAGAGTAAGGACACCTCCCTGCATGGCCACAGTTTAGCATCACACGTAGCAAAGAGAAGCTATTTTACAATATCTCACTTTCAGTCGCCTTTCAGGTTTCCCAGCAGTCACAGAATATCCTTCATAGGTGTGTGTTCATTTTTAAATCCGGACCCGACCAGGGTTTGTGTACTGCATTTGCTTATGTTCCTCATTTCTCCTCTTTTATTTTCCCTGTTCCATAAGACTTTGACATTTTGAAAAGTCCAGGCCAGGTAAATTGCCTAACTGCTGGATGTCATACTGTTTGCTCATCCGTGTGCTGCCTGTGAACTGGACGCTAAGCCTGAGGCTCGATGAGATCAGGCTAATATTTTTGGCTGGGACACTTACTCTCAGATGCCGTGTGTCACGTTGCCTCTCATCCAGAGGCCTGCGGTGTCCGCTGTCCCGCTGTCAGAGGCGGATTTTGGTCACTTGGCTAAGATAGTGAGTGACTCACTGTAAGGGACTGTTTTCCTTTTGCAGTTAACGTGAAACCTGTGGAGTCCCAGTGTGACATCCCGTGTGTGTCATCTTCCCCAGTAACCTTTGTCCTTGCTTGCATTCGCACCTATTGAATCTCCTTGCCTAAGTTATCATGAGAATTGTAAAATGATGATTTTCTCCCGCTGTTATTCAAGAGTTTCCCTCCCCCCTTCTCTCCGTCCCTCCTCCTCCCCGCCTCTCTCCGCCTCCCCCTCCAGCTCTCCTCCCCACCTCTCATAGATTCCTGGATTTTTATTTAGCCCAATGTGTTATCATTTGAAACAATTTTTTGCTCAGATTACCTCATATTTAGCCAATGGGAGACCTTCAGAGGCTAGATTTCAAAAATACTTATTTAAATATGTTTTTTAAACATTTCTTGGTTAACTAATTTGCATTATTTTGTTCTACAATTTTTTCTTGATCTAAATTTGCAGACTTTGGCTCCATGATCCGAGTCATCTGGGTGGAACCACTGCATTAGTGAGCGTTTTCTGATTACTCGTTCTGCGCAGAGAGCTGAGGAGTTAGGTTGCAGACCACAGGCACGCACGGCATCTCCAAATAGTTGTATCTGCGCCCTCAAGGGAATTTTCCCGACAGTATGCTGGCACTCACCTAAATCCTAAGGGAGGGATATACCGTATCTGGTGCGCGCGCGCGCACACACACACACACAGTCTCTTTGGATGCTCTGAGCTGCCCATCAGCTGCCTACCTCAGAAGGTCAGGAGTTCAGCTGTGACGTGAACTTCTGGTTCTTGCATTGTGGTTAGAATGCTTGGCACGTGCGCCCATCACCAAATGTTAGTTCCATCTCCATAATTTGTCCTACATTCCCAACTGAAGTTTCTACCATAACTGCACACACACACAGGCACACACAGCCCGTGGCAGCCTGCACATGCTGGCATGTGTGCGAGGATCCCCTGCATCAGGGCTGGAGTGTGAAATTTCAGCCATTTGCGGGGACGGTTTGGTGCTCTCCTTTAAACTGAAAATCTCCAGCGTCATCCTCTTACCTGTCAGCATCATCCTCAGCCCCTCCACCAAGGATACGCTCACCCAAGGGGTCTGTGGTCCCTCACTATCGAGAGTCAGGTCATTCGCAAGGACTCCCTGGTAGAGTGGGGTGTATCCAGACTGAGGAGAGCTAAACTCCAGGTGGACTCACCATTTGCAGACGCAGTTGCTGTACGTTTTGCATGAATAAGCGAAACAGAGCCGTGGGAGTTTTCATTAAGTGCAGTTATGTTTAGACACATTGGTGTGTGCCCACTGAAGGACTAGAGGCACTCACTGGTAATGGCTTCCTCTCGGGAGGGAGGGGACCTGGGCGGGACGGCTGCCCGGAGGACTCACAGGTAGCCTTTCCATTGTTTTACAGGAGTGTATTCATACATTTTGGGGTAGCTTGAAATTCTTAAATTAGCAGACACGTTTCTCTGAAAATTTCAGGGGAATAAAAAAGACTTCTCAGGCTTTTCTGGGACCTTTAGTCCCTGTTTAATATTCTGCTCAGTCACGTTTTGTATCACTTAGATTTCTTATGTCTCTTTTAGTAAATATTTTAGAAACCTTTAGTGGATTGAGATTTATTTTCCCCTCGTAATACACAGTTTCCAACCTCACTCTCGTTTTCTCCTTTAAAAAGTTTTTCATTAATACATTTTTTCATTTTTGCTAGGAGCCCAGGCAGGTAGATGGTTTGAAATCAGTCCATGTTCCCATAACAGCCAGGAGCGGGGCTGGGAGGACCCCCCCCCCAGCAGGGGCAGGTGGGCAGGAAAGGGCATCCTCTCAGCCAGTGGCACTTTGAAACATTAGAGTTTTTATATTTACTGCATTTTCCCATGACAACTAAGTGCGCAGTTTAAAAGAACCATTTAAAATGACGTTGTTAAGCCATGTGATGTAGCAGCCAGATATGTGGCCTTCCAGGCGCCTTCTAAGTAGCACCTTTGTACTCCCAGTTCCTCCATTGGATCTTGACAGCACATGGCTCATTTTCCTGGCTGCCCAGCATTTCTCTGAATTAACGTGCCATCATTTCTTTACACAGTGACCTGCTGTGGGTGCTGTCATAAGTGATGCTGAGATAACCTCCTCGTGCTTGTCCTGTGCACTCTGGGGACCAAGTGTCCTGAGTGCATTTAGGACGTTTAGGGGTGATGTGCTGCACTGTGGGTGTGAGTTGGCCCGTCGGCCAGGCTGTGCAAAGTCTGGCTTCGTACTGCAGGGAACCGAGACAGTCCTGGAGCACGGTCAGAGCGGAAGGTCTGCCTGGCCAGCTCCTTTCTGGCGCCAGGTCACCGGGGCTGAGGCTTGGCTTCTCCCGGGTGGGGCCCACGCTCAGAGATTAGGAAGGTAGGTACTCTGTTCCGTGCGGAGCTGTGGGCCCCAGCCACCATCCCTCCGCCTCCCGCTTGCCACTCGCTGCCTCTTTCCTGTTAGCTCCTCCACATTCCATAAACATCTCCGTCTCCTTTCCCCCACCTCGAGCATGCTACTCGGAAACGGTTGCCCGGAAGTGCTCTGGATAAAAGACGCCACAGGAAAGTCCATTTTAACGAGAATGTGCCTCTTTGTCAACAGAAAACTTGGAATATAATGTGGAGCCTCAAGAAATCTCGCACCCCGATGTCGGACGCTATTTCTCGGAGTTCACAGGCACCCACTACATCCCGAATGCAGAGCTGGAGCTCCGCTACCCAGAGGACCTGGAGTCTGTCTACGAAACGGTGCAGAATATCTACAGTGCGAAGAAAGAGATCGCAGAGTAAGGCCCAGCGGAGGACACTGCGCCTTTGCTGCCACTGCTGTCTCCCGAGAGAACCGGACTCCAATGTCCCCACGGACCCCTCTGGATTCGCACCACCGGGAAGGCCACTTAGCAGGAGTGCGGTCGCCTCCCTCTGAGTTTGCATAGCCTGTGCTCTCCTCAGCTGCAGAGACAATGTCGCTCTCCGCCCACACTAGTGAGTCATTGGAAAGGCACTGTGTCAGTGGCATGGCTTGTATGCTTGTCCTGTGGTGACAGTGTGTGACATTCTGTCTTCATGAGGTCTCACAGCCAACGCTCTTCTAATCATTTCTTAAGTTCTCTCTGCAGTATGTCTGTCTCGCACTTCTGTCTCAGAGCATTTCATTTGCTGGGCAGATGGGGTTATAAGTTTGCAACAGTTTCTTTCTGATTTCTCTGTGGAGCTGGTGCAGCCCTGAGTCAGGGTTGTGGGTCTTTTCACTCTGAATTTAGTTGCTTGTTCAGAGGTGAAGCTCAGTGATCCTGGCAGCATCTTGGAGATGAGCAAACTAGTGCTAATCAGAATCGTTTGCATTTATTTTTTCTAATGCGTGAAACAGATTCCAGGCACTTACCTTTTTCTGTATTTGAATTAGAAGAATAACACAGTTTCCCTCTTGGATTTATGCTCCTATTGCTATGAATCATTAGTTTTCCACTTTATTACATGGAATTCTTTGAGAAAATGCATAATAATGGCCTTGGTGATGGCTTTTTCCATGTTCATCTACTATTCCTCCCTTTAAAATAACTTTAAAAAAAAAATTTTAAGACTCTCCAGTGCGTGAGTAGATCTTAAATCAGTGATGGGTTCTCTTTCTAGTAGGAAGTACAATCTGATGTTAAAATGTTTGCTTTTAGAAATTACACTTCGAGGTCTCCAGAGACCTAAAAATGAGACTTCACTTTTATAACCAGAAGAAATAATGAACCTTAAGAAAGAAAAAAGAGGTCGCATGCTGCCTTCATTTTTGAGAATCACTCAGGACCTCTTTGAATGGGGCCGGGTAGAAGTAAATCACATGTCTTTCATTTTAAGATTGTTTGATCGGTGGGAAAGGAAATGAGTGCTGCTCTCCCAAGTCACCGTGGCCGTGAAAGCCTCAGGGTGAAGCCTGTGCCTGAGTCCCGTGGGGGAGTCCGGCTTCTCACTAAGGTCACACCAGCTCCTCTCCCACGTTCTTAGTAGCCCCGTTGAAGGTTCCAAGTCTGGGCGTCGCTGGAACTCCCACTGCATGGCCTGCCAGGTCCCCAGCAGGCTAATCTTGTAGTTCACCAACCAAGGCTGATGTCTGCAGTTAGGGCCTCGTCACTTCACTCTCTTGAAAAGAACCCAGTTGATCTAATGAATGAGGCTTTAGGTGGTAGGGAGCAGTCACTCGCTGCCTGTGTTCATTTGCATGCAATGTTTTCTCACCATGTTTGATGACTGCCTCCTGTTGATCCCTTGGAAACCCTGGGATGACAGGTCTGGGAACGCCACCCGAGACACTTAATATCAAGTGCTGGCTGAGTTAAGCAGTTTTTAGAAAGATGGAGATTTGGCCAGCTGGCTCCTTCCAGCCTGAATTCGCTGTCGTCCAGTGTCCACGTTCCTCGTCACATCCAAAGTCAGAGGATTTGGACTCGCATTTGAACTTGTGACCACTCATAGCACCCAGCCTGCCTGAGGCCGGGGGGTTTACACTACTCTCATTTAAAGGTGGAAATTAGAAAGTGTGGAGTAAATATTACCGAGACACATACTAAGAAACCGTGGAGCGTGCTGAGAATTATGATTGTTGGTTTTCCAGTTCGATTTCCTTTTCTCGTAGAGTAACATTGTCGCCAGAAAGGCGGTTTTCCCTTTACTGACCCAATGTAAATATGTATCTAGACTGTTCTCACTGTCTCCTCACGACTGCTTCACTTCGCTCCAGGAGGCCTGTCGCCTGTGTAAGTCGGTATTCGGGCACTTTATATTTTTCTAAAAACGTGTTTTTGGATCCTGTACTCTAATAAATCATAAGTTTCTTTTTAAAATTTTTTCCAAAGTTTTCTCCACTTTAAAAAGCCCTGTTATAAAAGTAGAACTTTCACAATGTTAAAATATTAAATATTTGGATATTTAGTAACTTCTTTTCTCTTTCTTCCAATGAACGCCAAGATGTTGGGGGTTTTTTTGTACAATGATTAATAAATGGAACTTTCCAGAGAAACCACACGAATGGCCTGCCCGATTCCGTCCCAGGACAGAGCCCTGCCACGACTCGTAGCAGAACGTCTCCCGTCTCTTCTGATCAAAATAGGCAAAAATGTGCTCTGCTGAAATTTTTCTTAACATTGGTGAGTGAACAGGGTATCTTTAGACTGTGATTTTCCTGCCAAACGTGAATTTTATAAGCTCGCTAGTCATCTTGCGAGTGTCTGGCTATAATGCAAAGACTGCTGCTTTGCAGTTATGTTAAAAGTGTGTGTTTGTAAAACGAGAACTTCGGAAGCTTTGTGGGAAACCCAGGTTCTCAGTGTGTTGCTCATGTCGACTGAAAGCCGCACGACATACTGCCAGTCCAGGATGCCCTGCAAAGTCCCGATGCTTCGTGATGTCACTACGTGCTGTGCGGAAGGAAAAGGCCGTGGGCTAAACAGTCACCACTTCCCTGCACTGTGGTGTTTCTCAAAGCCTGTAATACGCTGTCGTAGACCCTGGAGCTTCCCTCCCCCACAGGCGCCGTACACACGGCGTCCCTGTGGTCCAGCGCGTGCAGACCTCCTCTGGGAAACACTCTCAGTGAGACACCAGTCACATCCAACACTAGTCTACCTTGTCGCCAGACCAGTTCCACCAAGCATCTCGTTTGAAAGCATCCACCCAGTCAGGCCTTGAAAAGCCGGCATTACGTTGTCTCTGCCTGAACCCTGTTGTAGATCTCCATTGCGAGTGCATTCGCACAGCAAAATTGTTGTCGCTAAGCCAGTTTGCTATTTTACCACATCTACTTAATGTCTAGTTTTAAAACGTCAAATGTCGCGGTCTTCCCCGATGTATTAGACTGAGTCGCGCTTCCATGTTCCAGGCTTTCTTCTGCCACCATTGGGTCCCTTTGCTCTCAAGGGGAGACACTTCTTTCTCTTAGTTGTGAAATTGAACTACCAGCAACTTTTTAATTTGAAAGTATCTGTGTCCATAATAATCAGATGTTTGTCTTTTGTTCCCGGGAGGGAAGGGGAGACTGTTCACCTAGAGGAAACACATTCAGCCACGTGGCAGTTTATTTTTGAGGACGTTAATAGCTGTATTGCATGTGTTACCTTGTATTGCTTGCTTCCCTTGCGCCAGGCACAGGCCTGAACTGTTGATGGCCCTCGAAGCAACCCTATGAGACAGGGCCAGCTAGTGAATATTTGTCTGGGCTGCATATGGTCTCAGTCACGTATTCTTTGTTTTTAGAAAATGTGCATAACATCCTGAGCTCGAGGGCTGTACAGAAACAGGCCACAGGCCGGAAGTGGCCTGCGGGCCATCAATTACCGACCCCGGCCGAGGGGTGGGCCTGCCTGGCATTCCGCTGTACAGATGGGGGATCGTGCACCCTGCTTGTTTGTAGGTGGGAAACCTGGCATTTGACAGCCACACTACCGACTACCTCGCAATGTTTTTAACCTTTGCCTTGCAGCAACTTTAACTTCTAGTCTTTCACTTCTGGAAATTTAGAATCAAGAGAAAAAGGACATTCCTTCGGTGATTAAAATCATGTGCAATTATAGCATAAATGTATTATGGCCATTTAGCAATGATTGTATTAGGGTAATGCTAGTTCTGTAATAAATAGACCCAAAAATATACGATGGCTCCAACACTCAAGAACTTTCTTGCTGAAGTAACACCAGGGAGGGGGAGGGGGGCGGGGCTGCCCCCAGGCTGCCATTTAGAGCCGCTGACTCACCTGGCTCTACAGTGAGGCTCTACCTTGCAGCTTTCAGGAACACCCTGGGGTGGACTCCATCCAACTGCAGGGAATCAAGCCCTCAGGGGACAGTCTGAGGGGGTTCTGTGAGCGAGGGCTGGAGTGGCACTTGCCACTTGCACTCACTCCCGGGGGAAGGCTGGGAATTAAAGGGGGTGATGAGCGGCTGGCAGCCACTGTCAGTGTCTCATGCATGGCCATGCGCTTCCCAGGGCTGGACACAGCACTCCCCGGGGAGGCAGCCTGTGCTCTGGTGACAGGCACTGCCCGTGTCATTGGTTTCTGCCACAGTGTGACCACCGGGCGGGCGGGGGGTATTCTGCAGGTCGTGCTATCTTAAATCCATAGTTACCGCAGCAGATGGCATGGGAGGGGAGGAGAGACCTGACACCTGTCACTTCTGCCTCAGTAACCAGAACTCAAGTTACAGGCCCACAGCCTAACCCAGAGGAGGCTGGGAAAGGCCTCCTGTGTGCCCAGGAGGGAGATGGGAGGTTTGGGGCTCCGTCTTGTCTGTGCCTCCACTGTGTCTGCACCCCACACGCAAGCCACTGGGCTCCCGTAGCTACGAGGTCCTGCAGGGCGGGCGTTGGGAAGGCGTGGGAGTGGGGGAGCGTGCGCTCTCCGGGAGACACTTCCTCCATAGCGCAGGGAAAGCAGCTTAGGAAATGGGGAGGCTTGGGGGAAACGAGTCTGCCTTACAGAATCCCCCCGCGGGCAGATTTGCTGTCCACTGCCCGAAAAATGACAGAATTCCTCGTGGAAATTTTCACATCCAGCGCGCTGAATCGGGGGGGGGGGGGGGATCAGAGAGCACTCTGAATGGGTTCGTCGTTTTTCCTGTCTCCAAAACACCCCCATCTGGAGATTTTAGAGTCCTTTAATGACCGACCGCTCACTACGTGGCGACATTCTGGGTCAAGGCCAGCTGTGCCGGGGGCTCCCCCCCAACACCATTCACCCGTCTCCCTCAGCCTTTCCCTGGTATTGCCCCCAACCCTCAGCAGGAGCCTTATTTTAGACAATTTTTTTTTTTTCCTAATCACCTTCCCCCAGGAAATTGGTCTTTTTTTAAATTGAAGTGAAATCCATGTAACGTAAAATGAACCATTTTAAAGTGTACAAACCAGTGGCTTTTAACACACTCACAGTGTTGGGGATAAACTGTGGTCACAGCTGGCCTTGACCCAGAATGTCGCCACGTAGTGAGCGGTCGGTCATTAAAGGACTCTAAAATCTCCAGATGGGGGTGTTTTGGAGACAGGAAAAACGACGAACCCATTCAGAGTGCTCTCTGATCCCCCCCCCCCCCCCGATTCAGCGCGCTGGATGTGAAAATTTCCACGAGGAATTCTGTCATTTTTTGGGCAGTGGACACACTCGCAGTGTTGTGCACCCACCAGCGCTGTCGAGTTCCAAAACCTGTCATCACCCCACAGTAAAACCCCCCACCCACTGAGCAGTCACTCCCCATCTCTCCCTCCCTCACCCCGAGTCCCCTTTCTCTTTTCATGGATTTCCCTATGCCGGACATTTCATACAAGTGGGATCACGTAGTCTGTGGCCTTTTGCATCTGGCTTCCTTCACGCAGCACCCCGTTTTCACAGTGCATCCACGTTGTAGCCCGTATCCATCGATACTACATTCCTTTTCGTGGCTGCGTAATATTCCGTTGTGTGGGTAGACCACAGTTTATCCCCTCAGCTACTGATGGACATTTGGGTTGTTTCCACCCTTTAGCTATTGTTAACAGAGCTGCTGTGCACCCCCCCCCCATGAAATTTTAGTACCACGGATAACTGTATTATCGCCCCCTTGAGAAGTCGAGCCCCGCCTGGGAGGCTGCATTAGGAAGAGCTGCTCCATCTCACCGGTGACCACAGCCGTCTTGCTTTGAGTGCCCACATTTGCGCCAGGAGCTGTAGTAAACTGAGAAGTACATTTCAGAGCTCGCAGAGCCTTTATTCTGTGCCAGCCCCCGGTGCACTTGGAACGGTCCCAGTTTCACACATGGGAAACTGAAGCTCAGAAGTTGAGTGACCTGCCCAGTGTGACACAGCTAGTGATAAGAGGGCCCAGATCCCAACCCAGCTCTGCCTGGCTGCAAAACCCCAGCTGCTCTTTACAGTCGCTATAGACTGAAAGTCAGATATTGAAACCCAGCCCTCAAGGCGGGGCCTCGGGGAGGTGATGAGGTCATGAGGGTGGAGCCCTCACCATTGGATTAGTGTTTCCTGGCCCCTTTCACCAAGAGGACACAGCAGGAGGCTGGCCGTCTGTGAGTCAGGAAAGGGGCCCGCACAGACACTTCGGGTCTGCCGGTGCCTTGATCTTGGACTTTCCGGGCTCCAGAACTGTGAGTAATCTGCCTGTTGTTTAAGCACCCGGTCTGTGGCATTTTTGCTCCAGCAGCCTGAGCTTAATTTAAGGTAACAATTCTGCTGGTGGAGTCTTAACTACGTAGCCTCCTGGAAACGTAGAACAGGAGTGGGGAATGTCCGGCCCTCGGGCCATAGACAGCCCACAGAATCATTTGGTCTGACCCTGCCAAGACAACCACAGGTGGGACTCAAAATTCAATAGATCTAGGACCTTTTTTCACAGCTAATTTTTAAGTTGATAATTTTGTACGGCCTGCAAATGACGTTATCAATATCCCAATGCCCCTCGGCAGAAACAAGGTTCCCCACCTCGATATAGAGTAAAGCAACCCTCCCTTACAAAGGTGTCTACAGTTTTCAGTGACCTTGCTTGTGACAAAGTTCAGTGAGCGCAGTTCGGCTGAGTTAGTGAGACCCAGAAGGGTGGACTCGCACACACTCCGTGACCTTAAGCCAAAGCACGGTTTATATCTGTGCACGTCTGCATTTTGCCTTTCCAGGGATCAGAAGCTGCCAGGCAAAGATGTTCAGAGGACCTAGACTAAAGGTTTGTGTTGATTTCTTGGTTCCTCAGTCATATATTTACATGAGTCTGTTACTTGTCACCAGCTAAGATCTGTGTGTGTGCTAGGACTTGCACCTTCCTTGTTTCTTTGTTGCTCCCTGAAATCACCTGAGCACCATTTACCATTTGTTAGTCGCTTGAGTTCGGTTTCGCCCTCTGCTGGGAACTGGAGATGAACAAGCTGCTGCTGAGCAGAGGGGCTGGTTCCGGGTCTGAGATGCGCAGGTTTGCAGTATGCGGAGCGGAGATCGCAAAGGGAGCCCTGTAGAGGGAGGCAGAATCCCCCCGGCACAGCACTGTGCCCGCAGTAACAGAGACAAACAGATGGTTCTGGAGTGAGGGAGGGCAGTGGGCTCCGGGGCAGTGTTGTTGTTTTTTATTATTATTGATTTCAGAGAGAGAGAGGGAGAGGGAGAGAAACATCAATGATGAGAGTCATTGATTGGCTGCTTCCTGCGCGCCCTCTACTGGGGGTTGAGCCCACAACCTGGGCCTGGGCCCTGAACAGGAGTCGAACCACGATCTCCTGGTTCATAGGTCGACCCTCAACCACTGAGCCACGCCGGCCGAGCCCAGGGCACATGTTTTGTAGTTTTATCTGGTAGTGGTAGACTCTGCTAAGTGTCACAGTCTAGTCAGGGTACCTTCAGGATGAGTCACCCTCCGTCTAGATTGCACCCCCACGCAGACCACACCACTAGCCTTAAAAGCTCATTAAGCTGCGAGACCTGCCGAGAGGAGGCTCTGCCAAACCGGGAGCACCAGGAGTCAGGAGGGACCGAGCCACTGCACAAGATGGCCCAGGTGTCCTGCCAGCTGGTTGCACGCCCCAGGCTGTGCTGTCCCCTCCGGGGAACCCGTGTTCCCGTTTGGGAACGAGAGAGAGGGAGAGTGGGAATTTTCCATCCTCCTCCCCCGGGTGACTCAGAAGAAAGCAAAATCTGCTCCCAGCTCGTTCTATTACTACGTCCCTCATTTCTCTCACTGAGCCGCGCAGAGCAAAGCCTGGGAGACATTTGCCTGCCCCCACTCCCCTGCCTGGTCCCTCGTTCCCACGACCTGCTTCCCGTAGCACCCCCAGAAGCCTTGTGTCTGCCAGGGTCCCACAGTCAGCCCAGAGATGCTGTCTCTCTGTTGTCATTTTAAATAAAATGCCGCTGCCCCTCGGTGGCCCAGTGCCGAGTGGGGTGCGGGAGGCTCGGACACGAGGTTTTGGTCTCGTATCGCTGCCTTGTGGAATCTGCCACAAATGCCCAAGAGCACAGCAGGCCGGGCCCGGCACGGGAGGGAGGCCAGGCCTTCGGGAATACTGGCTTTGGCGCATCATTCACATATCAAATCCGGGCTCCCTCCGTTCCAGTAGGCGACTCGGGGAGGAAGGACCCAGTGCCTCTCCTCCTGTCCCCATGACCAGGGACCGCGGTTTCTCACTCAGGCCCAGAACCGGCTGTGTGTTGGAAATGACCTGCCACTTCCCCAGCAGTGGCCGTCTCAGGCACACGGAGGAGGCTGACTCACTGGGTAAATCAGAGGGCTCTTAGGAGGGGAATCCGGTATGTGGCCTCACATGCGGGCCTGGGTCCATCCCTGCCGCCTCCACCCTGGCCCAGGATACCATTGCCCCCTGCCTTGGAAGTTCATTTGCCCCCAAAGCATGTACGTCCTCGAGTCACGCCCTTGCTTGATGGCTTCCTGGTTGCCCTGTGGATAAAGCCCCACCTCCTGAGCACAGGCAGCTCCAGGAGGGGTTAAAGCCAGGCACGGTCAGCAGCCTGCCAGCAGTTGGCCTGGGAGAGGGCATGGGACTCAGCCTGACATCCGCTCAGTCTGCGGAAACAGCTTGGTAAGTTTGTGCTCCCTGATGAAGGGAGAGAGCCTTGGCTATTTCCTCCTTTCTTCCTGACTTGAATATTATCAAGAGACAATGTGATGTCTGGTGCTGCTGCAGCCACATTGCGGCCATGAGGGGAAGGCCCAAAGAATTTCAGAAACACCAGCCCCGAGCCCCACCTTTGCTGAATTTGTGCACCAACCCTAGAAATGCCTGTCTCCAACGTCTTAATAAGAGGGATAGTATCCGTCTGTGATGTTTACACCAAGCATTCTTCACTCAGTCTGACAGGTACGAAATAACCTAAACAATGCTCCATTACTATACCATGACATAAATAAGTGCTCGTTAGAACAAAGAGGAGGCAGCTTACTACGTTTCCTCCTGGCGTGACTTCCCAGCCTCAAATCCTTTCCCTGTTTACTTTCGCATCAAACATGCTGAATCCTGGAGGAAAAGTTCTGTGGTGAAAACCGAGATTCCAGGGAACCAGAGGCCTGAGGAGCCCCAGCCGGGGAGAACCATGTGTCTCCTCACGTCAGCCTTTCTATTAGACGATGACAAATTCTCTTCAACGTTTCAAACACCTAAAATACGAAATATACGTGGATTACTGTCCGATACAATACGGCATCAAAACAAACAGCTACGGCTTTGCTTGAGGTCATCTCCGTGCTAAGCACTGAGCCTCTTGGGGATGAAAGGCAGAGCTAAGGAACGCTCTGTGCCATCCCGAGCGGGCCCGCGCTCCCCGCCAAGTGCAGGACACTGCAGCTCGCTCCTTGGCCAGGAAGACGGCGCTCATTTATCCAGGGACCTCAGCTGAACCCTAATTACAGCCTCTGTGCTGATGGAAGATTCCAGGTCCCCTTCACCCTGCACGTGGGGTGGCGACGTCAGAGCCTGGGCTCCCTGGGTCTGGGCAATATCCTAACATGCCCCCAGTTGGGATCTCCAGCCCCCTGTTGCTCAGAGCAGCATCAGGGAGCTGCGTTAGCTGCCTGAAGCCCCCCCATCCCCCACCCCCGGTACTGAACTCTGCCCCCCCCAGGGGCATGGCTCATACACAGAACTTCCAGCGCCCCCTGCTGGTGCTGCACCCCTGCCCCTGGTACTGGCGTTTCAGAGAAGAGGCATCACATTGCCTCTTGATAATATTCAAGTCAGGACAGCTGAGAGGGACCTTCCAGAAAGAAGTTAAAACTGGCCTTCGGAGGAGGAACACTTGTGAGGGAAATTCATTGTAGTCTGATGGATGAAACCCATGGGGTGTGCTCTCCTCTGCCCCTTCCCACCCCCAAGCAACTGCCCCCCGCATTGAGTGAGTCACGTTTGGGCTCCGCCTCTTCCATCAGCAGGTGGGGGACAAGCGGGGGGGGGGGGAGCCAGAAATGGGGTGAGCAGCCCCTCGATAACTGGGAGCCACCAGACTGGAGGGAGCCAGGTCTCCCTGCCTGCACCCGAGTGTGGACTCCATTCCCACGGGCGCCGGGGGCCAGGGAGAGGCTGCACGCTGGGGGTCATGTTGGCCTCTCCCTGGAGCCCGTGGGTCACCCAGCAGTGAGTTACTCTGTAGTGCGTGGGGGGTGGGCAGTGGGGGGGGCGAGTCTCCGATTCCCCTGGGTACCTGCCCGGAGGGAGGACATAGCAGAGCCTGGGCGTCCACCGAGAGAGACATTTACACACGAACAACCAAGGCAAGTCCCTAGAGGGCCGGTGCCGAGGATGAGGTTCTGGGAGGTCTGTGGGGAGACCCGGAGGAAGACTGGAACATCCTGGGCTCATCCTGGGGGCCCGTTGCTCTTGGGGGGCTGCCTTCTCCGGGAGGGGAAGATGACACCCACCCTGCTGGTGCGGTCGCTGCCTTTAAAAAGCCACGTCTTTTAATCCGGGTGCTGCTCTGCAGAGTGGAGGCGATTCCTATGAACCCATTTTATAGATGAAGGAACTGAGGCTCAGCGAGGGCACACCGGGTTGCCCAAGGTCTCAAGGCGAAAGAAATAGATGGTGGGGGTTGGCGCCCCCAGCGGGGTGGGGTGGGGCTGGCTTCCCAGGGGTCACAGGCTCCCACTGGGAGGAAGTCCCGAGGGCCTTGACTGTGTCTGATCCCCGCCCATGCCCTAGGGGGCAGCAGAGCTCCGGGATTGACCGTGCTCTTCACGGAGGAACAGACACAGGTTCAAATACTGCCTCCGTGAGTAAGCCCTTTAACCTGCAGGCGGGGTGTCCACTTTTTGTGGGCGAATTGGGGGGACGGTACCCCCTCAGAGAGTGCCTCTCACTCCGTCATGGGCAGCGCAGATCCTCAGGAGGCTCGCCCGCGCTTCTCCTTGCCCCTGCGTGGGCCCCTATTGTGGCCCTGGTTTCGCAGATGCCCACGCAGAGGCAGAGACGCATCAGGACTTCACCAAAGTCACGTGACCAGCAAGCGGCAGAGGCAGGATTTGAACCCAGGCGGTCTGGCTGCGTCGGGACCACCCCCGAAACGGCTCAGGATTCAGTGGCAGCTCAACACGAACGCACCCCGCTGTTCCCTGTTACTGCGGAAGGGACCTCATTGCAGGGTGGCAGGCCGGGTCAGTTAGGGACGCGATCCTTTCTGTCACCTTAAGAATATCTACAAGGTTCACCAGGGAGGGAGGGCGTGCCCCTCACCGAGACTCTGAGCATCTCTTGAAAAAGAAATAAGTGCTTACCCAGCTGCCGGCACATGGCAAGTTTCTGAGTTATCTATAAAAAGCCTGCTGAAGTCTAGAGACTTCTACCAGGCGGAGGTGTGTTCTCTAGACCAGGAATAGCTGCTGAGGCCTGACAGGAGCCGGTTTCTGGTGACATCAGAGCAGCAGCCCCCTCGCTCACAGCCAGGAGAGAGGCAATTTGGGGGGACGTGGGTTTCCTCCTGCTTAGCACTAGCAGCCAGTGCAGGCTCACCCGTCCCCCCTGGAAGCTGCACTGAGCCCGGGGCCTCGATGAAGGTGTAGGGAGGGACCGGGGGACCCCCAAGGGGAGCAGGCTTTATCTTGAGTCTGGAAGTTTCCCATCCGTCACGTCTCCCCTTCCCTGCCGTCCCACTGTTTGCTGAATGCTGGCCATCTGGCCTGACCAGCAGGACCAGGACAGAGAGCAGAGGTCAGCAGGGGAGGGACGGGGCAGGGCCCTGGCCAGCTCTGGGACTTCCGTTTCCCCCCAGCAGTGAGGAGACGTAGGTGCCTCTGTCCTGGTCGCCCCTGCCTCATGGTCACCTGAGGGGCCTCTAACAAATTCAGACCCTGCCCCCACTCCACCCACTGCACCCCTGCCCACTGGGGGAGTCTCAAAGCCACCCCAGTTTTGGGACTCCCAGATTTCGGGGAAGAACCTCAGTGGAACCTGCTCAGCGCCCCAGCAGGTGGAAATCGTTCTGGGGAGAAAACAAAAGACGAAGTCAACCCGAGGTTGAATTGGGTTCCTGCCAGGAGCTGGGCGCTTTCAGCAGAGACCTTAGAGGGACTTGGGGGGAGGGGAGAGAGAAAAGGGACAGGGACCATTGAAGTGGGCTCATTGAAAGTCCTGTTTTAAGCGATGTCCCGCCGCCCACAGCACCTGGGCACGTGTGTCTGTGGGATGTTACTGGGCGTTTGCATTTGTGTGTTGCTCGAATCTGCTGCGCTGGGTTGTGTGCGTGAAGCCGGGAGCAGCAGCGTTTACTGCCACGGGGGGGTTTTTGAGGCTAACTTGGTGCGCTTGATTCTGACCTTGCACCCTGGCTCCACGGAACGTAGCCCCCTCGGTCTCAGTCTCCCCCTTTCTGCAGCATGGATTTGCCTTCTGGCATCTACTAGTCATCACAGCGGACTGGCAGACCCAAGGTGCTCTCCACGTGAGCCCGAAAAGGTCACGGTGACATTCTCCCCAGACCCTAGTGTCCCTTTCACCAGGATTGTCCGTTACACAGAGTGGCCTGGAATGCTCTGTGAGTCCAAAGAGGCAGAGGGGAGGCGGCTCGCCCCCTGCTGGGGATCGAGCCCGAAACCCGGGCATGTGCCCTGACCGGGAATGAACCATGACCTCCTGGTTCACAGGTCGATGCTGAAGCCCTGAGCCATGCCGGCCGGGGGGAGCATTAGGAGTTTTGAAAGCTCCCCCCGTGGTTCAAAAGTCCTCCCAAGAGAGACTTTAGCCCACGGTGCTGCTTCCAACTCCGAACATGCGTCTCGAGGGAAGATTCTGCTCTTGGCTTCTGAGCGTCAGGAAGCCAGTCCAAAGCGATGCGTCCTCTGTCCCACCTTCCTAACTAGGAAATAAAAGCTCAGTGTGAGTGGCACGAAGGTGTGGTAGAGGACAGGGGACTGTGCTGCCTGCTATCCAGCCCCAGGTCCTAGCCAGTCAGCCCTGACATGCTCACTGCAGGCTCTGAGCCCACAGAGTACCCCCAGGCCTTTCAGGACAGCCCCAGGGCAACTCCCTGTGCCCTTCCATTCTGCCCTGGCCCCCGGGTACCTGAGGTTCCCCAGGAGGGGTGCCTCCTTCTGGGCCCTCCCCAGCATGTGCTCTCCTGTTCACCCTGACCCACAAGCCCACAGGGGCCCTACATGCCGAGTTCACTCCTCTCTGCACCCACCTCCTCTCCCCAGAAACTGACAGGCCCTCCCTTCACCCTATGACATCTGGTGGCTGGGCTTGAGGCCAGGTTTCACGGAAGCTGTAAGACACAGCCTCTTGGGGTCTGTCTGTGCTCTGACAGGCACCAAATGACCAGCTGAGCACAGGGTCCCCCTGCAGACTGTCCCCCAGGCATGTCAGCTGCTGCAGGGAAACTGCCCTCTACCCACCAAGACATGGCCAGAATATGCAACTGTCCCCGAGCTAGTCAGGTGACCAGAGTCTTGGCCGCGGGTGACAGAGCACCCTCCATGGGTCAGCGCTGTGGAAGCACTTCATATAAAGTCTCACAGACCCATTTTACAGATGAAGACCAAGGATTTGAGGGGGAAGGTCATGGCCTAAGGCCAAAGGCAGGATCTGAACCCAGATCTCCAACTTTACCCCCAACCTCTACAGCAGAGGTTCTCACATTGGAGACATAAAAAGCACCCCAGCGATTCTATCTCCATAGGCCCCTGGAACCTGCATTTTTATACAAGAATGCAAGAGACCCTGACACAAATGGCGAGGGGCCAGCCCTGAAGAGTCCCTGCACCCCCCCCCCCCCCCCGCCAGTTCCCCACCTGCTCTGAGTCTCAGGACCTATACTAGCTCAAGCTCAGCCAGGCTTGTCCTTGGTGCATGACTTTGACCTTCTGAACTTCCTCCTGGGGGGAAATGAGAGGGTTGAGCTGGCCAGTTCTGAGGGGCTCTTTAGCGTTCCTTGAGCCCCCCAACTTGGCTCCCACCTGATGCAACGTGGGAGGGCTTTTCCCCTCTGGGTCTCTCCCTGTAGTGGACCCCTCTAGCAGGCAGCACCCCCAGGAGAGCTTTCAGAGGCAGCTGAGAGTGGATATCTGGAAAGTGCACCGTCAGCAGGAGCAGGCCCTGAGCTCTGCTGAGTCAGCACGGCCGGGCCAGCAGGGCTCCCCACCTCGGCCTCTTACCTCCACTGCCCCCGGGCCTGCCCGTGCCCATGCCGTCTGCCCGAGCTGGCCCAAATGGCAGGTGCCTGCTGCCTCCTCTGCCAGGTAAGCCCCAAATTATCGACTGCACCAGCTCTCAGCCCCAACATGTATTTATCATCCTGCCTCCCAGGCACTCAGCCGCGGTCTCGCCCATACCTGCAGCCATCCCAGGAGTGAAGGGAGGAAGGAAAGGGGGGACATGGCCTTGCCCACCCCCAGCCTCACCCCCTGGCTGGGGAGGTGCTGAGCTGAGCCAGGCTGGTGGCACAAAACCACTTGAACATCCCCCATGTGGCAGCTAAGAGCTCTGACTCTGGGGTCGCTTCCCTTGAGCCCTCAGCCCCTTGTTCTTGTCGTGGGGTGTGATTTGCACGCACACAGAACTTAGAGAACCATCCCTCCAGGAAGACAGTCTGGTCAACGCCTTTTCCTCCGCACTGGGGTTTTACAAGTGCAAACCCAGCCCGTGTTAGCCTCCTAGGGCTGCTGAAACAAATGACCACAAACTTGGTGGTTTAAACAACACACACATATTATCTCACAGTTTTGGGTTGGAAATCTGAAGTGGGTCTCCCCGGGCTAATATCAAGGTGCCAGCAGGGCTGCGTCCCTGCTGGAGAACCCATTTCCTTGCATCTTCCAGCTTCTAGTAGCTGCCCGCATCCCTTGGCTTGTGGCCCCTTCCCCCCCAATTCAAAGCCAGCAATGGCCACATCCTGTGACATCACTCTTGACTCTGACCCTCCTGCCTTCCTCTTTCACGTAGAAGGATCCTTGGGATGACATTGGGCCCACCAGATAATCCAGGGTGACCTCCCCACCTCAAGGTCAGCTGCCTTGCAACTTTAACTCCCCCACGTGACGTAACATAGTCCCAGGTTGTGGGGGTTGGGACATGAACATCTTCGGGGGCCTGCCTTCCATGCAGTCCTGCTGCTTAACGGCGTAGGACGCCTCTCCCCACGTGACAGACACTGAGTAAGTTAAACTCGCCCCACCCGGACCCCCCTCCCGGGGCCCGTGCATTTGTCTGAGAAGAGGCCCTAGCAGACCCTCTCGATACTGATTATCGCCGTCTCTTTCCTCTGCAAGGCCTGCCCGACTGCCCTCTCCATGTAAAGCCGTGGCAAAGCTAAAATAGAGTTTGGGTTCCTGCCACCTCCTTCTGCTACTCTGGTGAGTCTGTTTCTCGGACAACAATGCAGAGTTTGAAGCCCATCCAGGGACACGTTTCTATCTGCCCCTTGCAAGTTCCATAATAGGGCCCTATTTATAATTATATAAATAATAGAAAAACACGCTCAGGCTGCGCTCCCCTGGGAGCCCCGGCCTCCTATTTTTAGACGGTCAGCCCTCCCTCCCGAGGATCTGTGTGTCTCCGTCTATGGTCTGGGTTGAGACGGAGATGCTGGTGGCTGCAATGGGGGGGGGGGACGACAATTATTTTAAAATCCCCTTGCAGAGGTCCCTCTCCCAAGGCCGAAAGTGATTTCCTAAGAAGTGGGGGCTGGACAGAGGTTTGAGTGTGAGGTCTGTTGATTTGTCCCACTGGGTATTGTGGGGAAGAGAGAGCTCGAAGGAGGAGAGACAGGGTGGCTGTTAAGTCCTGGATCTTTTCCTCCGAGGGAACGGAGAGTTGTGGAGGCTGTGCTCTGTGCCAGCCATGGAGCCCTCGCTGAATCCTCTTTATAAAGATGGGATTGTGGACCCATTACACAGATGAGGACGTCAAGGTTCAGAGCAGCAAAGGGACCAACCCAAGGACACCCAACCAGGAATGGCAGAGCTGAAGCTGGCTCCTGCAACATGCTGTCACCCAAGGTTAGCTTAAAAGACCAGGTGCCTTGAGCAAGAAAGCGTTCTTTAAAAGATAACTTTAATTCAAAATGCAAATTGGGGGTGATTCTTCTCTGATTGCATTCACATTAAAACCAAGAGACCAGGAAGTAAATAAGAGGCCAGCATCAGAGCCTGAATGAGCTTAAGAGAAAAACTCAGTGTCAGAGCCAGACACAGGCGTAGGGCACCCTGGAAGCGTTTTAGGAAAGCATCACTAATCCTTACCCGTTGAGGTGATTTGGGCGTGGTCCTAAGTCACAGGCTAAGCGAGATTAGCACTTAGAGTCCCTGTAAATTTCCTGGAGTCAGTGACCTAAAGATGAAAGGTATCTTGTTGCTCCCAGAACGCAGCCAAGCCCTGGAAACACCCCCACGCTCAGTGATTAGAGGGACAGGGGAGCGAGCTGGGCGAATGCTGGGAACTGCCCTTTACCCAGCTTCACCCCTGCGCTCTGACTCTGGTTCACCTTGGTTCTGAAACACCTTGGTTTTCCCATCCATAAAATGGGCGTGTTGGGTTCCTCTCCTCCAGGCTTCCGCAGCAGCTGCTACCGATTGGTGTGCCCTTTGGCGATGGCCGTGCATGTCTCTTCCCTGCCAGCTTCTGGGATCCCTGAGGCCTGAGCTCCTGGCACTGAGCCGTGAGCGGGTGAGTGAACGAATGGATGAACACATGAGTAGGCACAACAGTCTACTGCAGTTGTCTCCCACAGCTTGTAGAGCAAAGTGTTAAACATTCAGCACTGTTGCAGGCCCAAAGTGTTAAATTATCGGTAGCTTAAAACTGACCGATTTATACCAGGTGGGCGTGTTTATACCAGGAACTAAATCAGCAAATGCCACAAATCGGAGCTTCCCTCCCCGTTTTCAGAGCCTGTTTACCAGCATCCCATGGGGAGCTCTTACCATGCCAGGCACTGTTTTAAGCACTTTACATATATGAATCCACATTTAACCCCCACAACCACCATTATTATTTCCTTTTTACAGATGGGGAAACTGAGGCCCAGGGAGGTGGTGTCACTCGCCCAAGTGTGGTTCAGTAGCCTTCCCTGACAGGAATGTGAGGGAGCCGAATGGGCACCGTCCTCACCGTCTCTGGGCTCAGCTGCCTGTCATGGCCCCACAGGTACCAGCCACGCTCATCACGGCCACGGTTTTTAATCAGCTCCTCCAGAAGAAGACATGCAGTTGCCTGGTGACTAAAGTGTGTCCCAACCCTCAGAAGGCCATGCTGTGAGCAGAAGGATAAAGGTCCCCACACGGGGTGCCCCTCATCCCGGGCTCCAGACAACAGATCCAATCAGCCCAGCCAGACCCCATGCAAAGCTCCAGGCCTCTTTCGTGACGCCAGCAGAGCCATGGGTAAGATTGAATTAGAGCCGTGACGTCCTGGCACAGCGCCGCGGGCTTTGTGTGGAGAGGGCCCTGCCGTGTGTGTGCATCGTTGCCAGAGAAGGGGCAGAGCCCAGGCAGAGGGTGGGTGCCTCCACAGGGCCCCCCAAAACTCACGGAGACGTCTATCCACTCAATATTTGCCTTTAGGGACCACAGTTGGGGACAATCATGGACTCTTCAAAGCTCAGCTTTAGGGATAACAGAGCCTCCAGGGGCCCTTGTTTACTCCCCTGCGTTGTCATCTCCTTTGTGTCAGTGTCCCCACTCCTCTAGGAGTCCCTTAGGAGTGGCTCCTGGACCCAGCCAGAGCCCTGAACACAGCAGGCCCTCCAAAAACGTGCAGTGAATAAATGAATGAAGGAAGGGAGGAAGGAGCCCACAGATTGTGCCCTGGCACCGCACCTTCCTGCTGCCACAAGGAGTTCCCGATTTTATTCCCAAGCCCTGCCATCAGGAGTAAAATCCTCCTGGTCATCACACCCCAGCCTTCTCTTGGCTAAGGTGGCTTGTTTGGCAGCAGACCCAGGAGTGCGAATGGGGACCCTGGGAAGGCCTCAGGGAGGAAGCGATTGCCCCGAGATCTGAAGAGGAAGCCCCGGCCATAGGAAGAGGGAGGGGAAGGGAGTTCCGGGCAGCAGGAGCAAGTGCAAGTGCTTGTCTGGGAGCTGACAGCGGCCAGTGGGCCTTGAGGTGAAGCTGACAATCTAGGCGGGGCGGTGGGATAAAGACCAGCTCCCTTCACCCCACGCACGGGGGTGGGGGAGGGGGCTCTGTGATCACCTGAAGGGCAGAGCGAAGCCAGGCACCCCCTTCACTGTCCCTGAGCACCATCCCAGGGCCCTCATCCCCACCCACATGCAGTCTTTAGCTCCGGGAGTAACCCTGCCAAGGGCAGGAGATTCAGTCTTGAGGACGCCTTTTTCTAAATCCCCAGCAGAAAGCCCATCATTGAACCCTTGAATAATTTAATATAATAACATTCCAGGAATCGATATTTTAAGTCAGAATAAAATAGTTCCCAGCAGTCGTGGGTAATTCCCAAGGGGCCTGGGATCCCCTTTTCTGACCCCAAAGCCAGTCTGGGTTTCCAGATTCCTCCTGACCCCAAACGCAGTCCCCAGGTCAGCTTCCCAGTTCACTGAGACCAGCCGGTGTGCGACAGCCACCATTTCCCAGCTCGGCTAGGTCTCAGCACCACCCAAGGGTGCTTCTAAAATGTACATTCCAGGAGCTGCCTCCGCTGTCTGGATGCCAACAGCCAGTAACTGGCAGCTGGAGTTTCAACCAGGACCAGGTTGCCTCTGCTGCTCTGGAGGGTTCCAGGAGCTCCCCAGTGGCCCTGAAAGGCACCCCTGCCCCTAGAAAGGGTTGCAACCCTTGGCTGGGGCCTGTGGCCTAGCAGCTTTGTGCACCCCACCCCAGTGCCCTGTGAAGCTGATGTAGGTGGGTCCCCCCAAATCTCTGTGAGCAGGGAAGGATCCTTGGCCCCACCCCAACACTATCGCAGAGCCTGGCGCCCGGGACACTGAATACATGCCTATCACTGATGGCCCTGCCGGTCACCCAGCACCCTAGAGCCCTGAGCTGGGGAACGGGGAAGGAATCCTGGTCAGACAGGGGGCAGGGCTAGCCCCCACCACCCTGAACCTGATCACTTGAAGCCATCCTAAGGCAGAACTTCTCCCATTGACTTGGGGACCAACCACAGCGTCGCATCTCTGGCAGTTTGTGGGAAATGCAGCCTCCTGGGCCTTACCTGAGTCAGGATGGGGGCTGGGCAGAGCTCGAGGCTCCTAAAGTTTGGACACTCCCCCTAATGCTGTGCGGCCGGGGCGGGCGGGTCGGCACGCGGGCGGGTCCGCTTCTTGGGTGCCGGGAGCGGGGAGGAGCTTTCGTGGACCGAGCCCGGCGCCCGGTGCCCGGAGCCTTCAAGGTGATGACTGTCGCTGGGTCCTGGGCTGCTGCTCCGCGGAGCTGATTAGTGCTCGCAGTTCTCCTTCGCCGCGCCGGGCGGGTTTCCTCTCCCGAGGTCTGGGAGGGCGTGGGGTGGTACGGGGGGGGGGGGGACCTCCCAGGGATCCGATCCCTCTTCTGCTCACGCCCAGCTCTGCCCGCCCCGGCTTCTCTCCAGCGCCCCCGGGGCGCGCAAGGGGCCGCTGCGCAGACGGAAGAGCCTTGGAGGTGGGCGCCCGGGTCCCGCGCCCCGCCGTTCACGTCCCGGGGGCGGCGCGCACCCCGCGCCCCGCACCCCGCGCCCGGCGCCCCGCTCCCCGCAGTGCGCGAAGCCGGCGCGCGCTAGGACCGCGGCGCTCCGCCCTCCGCCGCTATAAGAGGCCGCGCTCGGGGCCCCACGCGGAACCCGCGGCTCAGACCGGCCCCGGCGCGTCCGGACTCCCGCGGCACCCGAGGCCGGACCGGCCGCTGCGCAATCGACGCCAGACGAGGGACGCGCGCCCGGGGGGGCCCCCGCCGCGGGCACCATGGGCGCTGCCCACTCCGCGTCCGAGGAGGTGCGGGAGCTCGTGGGCAAGACGGGCTGTGAGTATCTCGGCGGGGCACGGGCGCGGGGACGCGGGCGGGGACGGCGAGCGCGGGGAAGCGCAGCCCGCGCCGTCCGCCTGGCTTCGTGCCGCTGGCTGTGTGACCTTGGGCGAGTAGCTGGCCCTCTCTGCGCCTCGGTCTCCCCCACCTGCAAATGGGTCCCTGCCGTTCCCGTGCCGGCTGCGGGGAGGGGCCCCGAGGCGATGCCGAGGAAGTGCCCGGGCCACTCATCCTGACCGCTCTCGAAGTTGGCCGGGCACCCCGGGGCGCGGGGACTGCGGACCCGGGAGGGAGCAGGGCCGGGGCTCCCCTGGCGCGGGGCGGGCGCCCGTGCCCGGTGAGCGAGCGCCCGGCTACGCCCCGCGGTCGCGCGCCCCGCACCAGAAAGTCGCCTGGATTCGCGTTGCGCAGGCGGCCGGAAAGTTTTGAAGTCGGCGGCGGCCGGGTGGGCACGGGGCTCTGGCTTCGTCCCATCTGTGAAATGGGCTCAGGGGGGCGCACCTCCCGGGGCAGCGGCCGCGGAGCACTTCGCGGGAGCCCGGCGACCTTCCTGGAGCTGGCGGCACCCCCAGGCCCGCAGAGGAGGGCCGACCGCGCGCCCCAGGTCCCCGCAGGGACTGTCCGCCCAAGTCCAGCCGGGCCAGACACTTGACCGTGACCCCTGACCTTCGCGGGGCCGAGTTCAGCCACGGGCTCTGAAGAGGTGTGTGGACCTTAGGCCAGGGAGGCCCGGGGCGAGCGGGCAAATTGGCTTTGGAGATGGACAGAGTGGGTGGGAACCCTGCCAGCACCGCTTCCTTCCTGGCCGCGTGACCTTGGACTAGTCATTTTACCTCTCTTGAGCCTTGGCTTCCTTCCCTGTGGATGGTATTTTCTGCTGGTACCTGGTAGATGCTCAAGAAGTGGGAGCTGCAGATGTTGTTTCTAAGTGGGGGCTGGCTCCTGGCACCCGATTTGAGTTGAGTGCAGACAACCAGTGTCTGTAGTCAGTCTCGGGAGGAAACCAGCCCTGTGCCCGAGGGCTGAGAGACGACCCCTCCTGACCCCCAGTCTGAACACCCCTTTCCAGGATAATTGGATGGAAATTACAGAAACCCCTTGACGACTGGAGTGAGTGCGCACGCACCCACGCCCACACACACATGCATATGTATGTATCTCCTGTGTACAGATACAGAACCGTCAGCAACTGGAGGAAAGAGCGGTGTGGTACAATATATATATATAATATGGAACCCCCTTTTTTATTTTAAAAAAAGGGGGGACTAAGTATATATTTGCATTGCTTTATTAACATCAAGGACTTTGGAAGGACCTACAGGCAGTAAGAATAATGAATATTTATGAGGGACTGGGTGGAACGGATAAAGGGGGAGTGAGCTTTTCACTGTAAACTTTGTTATATTTCCATTTTGAACCACCTGTGGGTATTTTACTTCTTCAAAATGTTTTCTAAAGCCCAGTTCCATCCCCAGGCTCAGGAGCGAGAGGAGGTAGGATTCCCCGTGCCCTTTCTTGGGTTTCCCCTGTTTTTATTATTTCTCGAGTGCCCTCTTATTGCCTCGTATACCGTCTTGTATCTGGACTGGTGGAAGTGGGGGTTCTTTGTACCTGGGAGCTCCCCCAGACGGGTGGGCTGGCCACCAGTGGCCCCCACCTCTCAGGCAGCCCCCACTGCAGGCAAGCGGGCAGTCTGGGGGAATTCCAGCCGGTTGTGGGTTTGACAGGCGCTGGAGCCACAGAGCATGCTGGGAATCTTGTCAGTTTCCTGGGTCCCCTCTTGGTGGGGGGAGGAGGTGACAGATGCTGAGTGTTCCCACTCTGTAGCTCTCCTAGGTGTCCCTTCTTGCTGGCCCGAGGGGTAAAGCAGCTGGGGCTCAGAGGGGTAAAGCAACTTGCCTGCAGTCCCACAGCTTACAAGTGGAGGAGCAGGGGGTGTCACGGGATCCTCAAGTCCACTGTCCTGCCACCACTCTGCTCTCACCGTGTTTAGTTGCGTCTCAGATTTCTAGGAACCCAGAAGGGGTAGGAAAAGCCTGCCCATATGTTTTCCCCACCTCCAGACCTTTGCACAGTAAAACGAAGCACGCTTTCGGTATTTGCACACGGGAATGTCTCGGTAACCACCCCCCAGGTGAAGCTTGCAAACATTTCCTCTCAGCCCTGCCTCTTCATGAAGCTCAGGCTCTGTATCGTTCAGGGCTCAGCTGAGCTGCTGCTCCCTTCCAGAAGCATCCCTGGCTGCCTTCTCTCCATCCAACTTTTGTGGGTGAAATGCCCGTCCCCGGGCCCCCGCACCCCTTACATTCCCCCCCATAACAGCACACATGGCAGCCTGTTATCAGTGTTGGTTTTGTCACCTGTTGCCCTCTTGAAACTTGGAGTTTCTTGCAATGGGGACGACGGTGTCTTCTCGCAGTGCGTGGTCCTCACTGAGAACACAAGAGGTTCACGTGAAGGGGGTGACCACCCCGGGGACTTGTTAACCAAAGGAGTATTGCCCAGAAGCATGTGTCCAGTAGAAAATCTAGTCCCTCTGCCTCCTGCCACCCCCCACCAGCTGGCCTTGGCCACACTGGCCCTCCCCATCCCGTTGGCTTCAGCACAGAACAAACATCACCAAAAATGGGTGTGAACCCCAACTCGCCCGCGCAGGGCATCCTCGGGGCTGCACGCCCACCTCCCTTTGCCTGGTGGAGTCTCCTTGATGGATCTGAAGCGCAGCCGTCACTTCTGAGCCAAGAGCGCTGATTAGCTAGATTGTTAAAACTCATTAAAAACGCCAGTGAAGGCACCCTGGGTGTGCGCTGAGTGGTCAGCTGGCCTTTCCCATCAAGCCTGGAAACGTCCCGAGGTGTGAAATGGTCCCTGGGCAGGAAGAGAGGCTCCTTAGGAATCACTCACCCAAGGCCGTTCCCCTTCGCCACCTCGAGCTGGCCTGGAGGTAGCCCCACTTCCTGTCCCCCCCAATCCACGCCTGCTCCTGGGCTTAAAAAGGAAATAATAAGAGGAGGCTTCTGGGAAAGGTGAAGGGGCTATTTTTTCCTTCAGGCTCCAAAACAGCTCCACAGGCAAGTCTGTGTAGACGCCAAGAAGCTGCCAGAAAGAAAGAAAAACAATCTTCCAGATCTCGAGTTCAGACCTCATCACGGCGACAGCTAATGTTTACCCAGAGCTTGTCATCTGCCAAGTGCTGGGCCGAGCCGTGTGGTTTATCTGTATTCGCGCACGGACCCTCCCAGCAACACCGCAGGTCCCATTCGACAGATGAGGAAGCCGAGGCTCGAGAGATGATGGGATCGCCTAAGGCCACAGGCCACTGAGTAGAGTCAGGGCTCAGTTCCCGGTCTAAGTCCCAGACCTGGACGTTTGGGGAGGAAACCGGAGATGTGGTGGCCTGGCCGGCTGGTGGGGGCTCAGTTTTCCACTGGATTCTTGCCACTGGCTCAGAAAGTCTCCAAGTGGGCCTGGACCACGGCCTCGTGCCGTTCACCATGTGCGGTGTCCCCACTGTGCTCCAGACACTGGACACCCTGGTGGACCAGATGCCTCCCCTCCCTCCAGATGCTCAGGGCTCCAGGGCTAAGGACAGGTTGACTGGTGCCACTTCCTGTTGTCCCCAAGGCCAACAAAACCCACCCAGCTCCCTGTCCATCTCCTCTGGAGTGGACAGCGGCGTTTAACTTGGGATCCTCGGGGGGGGGGGGGGGGGGAGTCTCTACACCCTATGAACTAGGCTGCAGGACTGTGTTGTGCGGCTCAGGGGAGGAGGGGCGTAGACCCCCCAGCACTCAGCAGGCTTTCAAACAGTGAAGATGTAATCCATTGCGTATAAATCATACCTCAATGAGAAAATAATAAAAGCACTTATTATTATGATTATTTTTAGGAAAACTGTGGCTCCCTGGCAGGGAGGAACAGACATCTATGACGCCTGGGGTGGCCCAGTCCCCACAGGCTGAGCTCTCAGGGCAGGTCCCCGGGAGGCAAATGGTCTGGTGTCCTGGGCACAGTGGTCAAGACAGTGGGAGGGAGGCCCGAGTGGCCCAGCCCTTGGGAACCCCCTCCACGTTGGCAAGGTGGGGGTACCTGGACCTCCCCTGCCCACCTCCCTAAGTGCTCACTGTGGAAACGGGTAGGCTGGTTTGGGAAGCTTCCCAAAGGGCTAGGTAGCAAGTGAATTTAATTTCTGGGGAAGCCCCCCTGCCCTGGTCCATGCTAATGTTTTTATTCTGTTCAGCTCGGCCCTGTCATCTCCTCATTAGCAGTAGCCGTGGAGCCTGGCCTGGGGGACGGTGTCCCTCGGGTCTGCCCTGGGCTGTCTTGCGGAGATGCCTGGTCAAGGCCATCGCCCTCTCTGAACCACCATTTCCACCCTGTTGAAAATGAGGTGGAGCCCTGGCCAGTTTGGCTCAGTGGTTAGAGTGTTGGCCTGCAGACTGAAGGGTCCCGGGTTCGATTCAGACGAAGGGCATACACCTCGGTTGCAGGCTCGATCCCCGGCCCTGGTTAAGGCACGTGCGGGAGGCAACCAATCGATGTGTCTCTCTCACATCGATGTCTATCTGTCTGTCTGTCTCTCCCACTCTCTCTGAATAAGCAATGGGAAAAATATCCTCGGGTGGAAATTGAAACAAAAAGAGAGAGTGCAGTGGCTGAGCAGATGGTCTGTGGTCCCTTCAGCCAGCTGTGAGTAAGTCAGCTGCTTGCTCTTGGGCAATTCATGTCAATCGTCTTCCTTCTGGTCCTCATGAGAGCCCAAGGAGGGCAGGGCTACTATTATTGCCAGTTTACAAATGAGGCAGCTGAGGCTCAGACACACAAAGTGACGGCTCAAGGTTGCTTAGAGGCTGAGTGTAGAACCCAAATTCAAAACCAGGCCTCTTTTTCAAGTTCACGGCGAAACTGCCTCTTCCCCGGGACATACGCCCCACCTGATGTATATAGACTGAGACTCTGAGTCTGCAGGCCTGTGAATCTGCGAGAAGCCTCACTGCCGCCCCATGACTTCATTAATAGTGTCCCCCGTGCTTGTTTACCGAGTTGGCAAGGGGAGAACTGGACCTCGAGGCAGAAAGGATTGGTTCTGGGTGATGTGGAATGTTCTAGGATTGTGGGCCACCCCTGGGGAGGGCGAGGCTCAGTGGTGGGCAGTGCCAGGGGAGTGAGGGGCCCTGGGAGGAAGAGACTGGAATCTGCCACCTTGCCCATTTAGTGGTGTCTTACTGCGTGGCTGTGTTTTCTCAGCGTGGAAGCAATTGGCAACCCACATCAAGACTTCCCAGCTCCACAGATTAATAGTAATTAGATCCCTTATGCATCCTTCCTCCTTGCCTTTCCCACCCCCACGCTGGCAGGATATTTATTTGTGAGTTAATGGTCCCCAGAATGCAGCACAAATGTAATCAACGCTCAGATACACCATACGGCCCAGTCATACAGACAGAATGCCTCGGGTGTCGATAAGATGCTTTTACGTCTGCAAAGCACTTCATTATCTATTATCTCAAGCTTGGGGAACGAGGCGTTTTCAGCTCAGAAGTGCCCTCTGCTCTGAAAAGATAAGGCAGGACCTCCTCCTGCCCATGCTGGTGGCACTGAGCAAGGTGACAGGGAGGAGCCCGGCACCCTGGTTCAGCCAGCCATCCTGTCTCCTGCTCTAATTTTATTATTAATTCATAAAGCAAGAAGGTCGAGTGGGTGATTTCCGCTGGTGGCAGCCACGTTCAACAGTAGGACAAAAAGACCCTTTGTTGTCCCAGCGCTGTGACCTTTGGGGACTGGCAGGCTGTCAGAGGTGGGTCTTCCGTTCTGGGCATAGCTCCCTGGGAGATGAGAAAGAGCAGTAAGGTCTCAAGGCTGAAGTACCTCTGGGAGAGAGGACAGGTGGCCAAGCAGGAGACATCAGCACCGGTGGCTGAGCCTTAGACAGCAGTGGAAAGAGGAGGTGGCGACAGTGAATGACTCCGCTGTGCACTGAGGTTGGAAGGGTGTTCCCCTCCCTCTTCTGGCACCCATGCCAGCGTTCCAGTGATCAAAGAACCCCTTGTGAGTGCCCAGCACAGGCCTCACCCACCTGGTAATTCTAAGGAGTTCCTCTGTCTTGTCCTCACCTGCATCCCTGAGACCTCAGCCAGAGTCCCACTGGGGGCACACCTCGGCCTCCCACCACCTTGGCCTTGACCAGCAGATAGATGTGGATTTGATTCATGGTGCTGCCTTTCACTGTCTAGGCAAGTAACTTTGCCTCCCCGTCTCAGTTTCCTCATCTGTAAAATGGGAATGTGTCCCAGGGCTCTTGTTAGAATGAAATGAGAGTGAGTCCAGCTTTTGACATGTTGTAAGTTTTCGATAGCGGTTGGTAGGTTCTAATCATTTTGATTATAAACTTTTTGGAAGCTGGCTACATTTCTCCTTTTTAAGGGCATTATTAACTTCCTTCAGTAATTCCATTTTTGACATGTCTGCCACCTTTGACGTGCCTGAAATTAATCATGATCTTGCCCTTGTGCTGATGATCAGGGACCTTAACATGCTTTAATTTGTATCACTCTGTAGTATATTTTATTTTTAAAACCTATGTATTGGTTTTATTGTTTTGTGCAGACCCTATTAATTATTGCAACCATTCTTCCATACAGATTTCGTTTTCTCCTTGTGTAGTATACCTTTCCATAGATTTTTTTTTCCATGAGTCTCTGTGTGTGGTCAGTTTTGTCTGAGATCATTTGGCTGGGTATAAAATTCAAGGTTGTTGCATATTTTCTTTCAGCACTTTATGGTCTCTTGTAGTTGAAAAATTAGCTCTTTTGTCTAATTGATATGTCTTTGTAGAAATCTGCTTTTTTTTTTTAACCTATTTTGAATTTTTGTTGTTTTTAATTACACTGTGTCTTAGGTGTGGATTTATTTTATTTATGCTGCCTGAGACTGCTTTATGCTGTTTCATTCTGAAGACAACTCATGTCTTCCATCATGAAAATATTTCCTCTCTCCTTTCTCTTTATTTATCTTCTTCCTCAATAATTCTTATAAGAAATTTGTAGGACCGTGTCATTCTGTCCTGAATGTTTCTTTACCTTTCTTTCATATTTTCTTTTTATTGCTCTGTGCTGTATTCTGGGTCAGTTCCTTAGATCTGTCTTCCAGTCCACTAATTCTCTCTTTAGCTATTACAACTTTGCTGCCTTAACCTGACTATTAAGTTTTTTAATGCCAATGACTTTCTAAAAACCTTGTATAAGTTCTATATGATTTTCAAATTCACTACTTTGGTCATAGGATACTGCTATTTTTCTTTCTGTGTGTGTGTGTAGTAACTTGCAATAACTTAAAGCTTACTACATAGTCTCTTCTGTTTCACTTACTTGGGGTGCCGATCCTTTTGTTCATTGTGTCTGCTGATTCTCCCATGTGATGGTTCATTTGCTTGTGTGGTTTGGTTTTTTATTATGAGCTCATCTTTGACTGTGCTGTCTCCTCTGGCTTCCACGCCTTTCCAGAACTATCTTCAGCTCCAGATTTATGCTGAGTCCAAACCAGCGGAGATGAGCTTACCCAAAGTACCTCCCCTGTGAGAATCCCGTGTACCCTGGGTTATAGCAGTGCCTCACACAGTGCTTTGCTTTCATTGAGCTAGG
Organism: Miniopterus natalensis; assembly: GCF_054644295.1. Lineage (NCBI taxonomy): Eukaryota > Metazoa > Chordata > Mammalia > Chiroptera > Miniopteridae > Miniopterus > Miniopterus natalensis. Next base: position 21,919,114 of record NC_142100.1, read on the forward strand.
TACCTTGGTGCTTTCACTGGACTGGAAACACTTTTTACGTTAATTCTCAGTTTGGCTCTCCTGCACCACAAATGTTTGGATTTTTCACCCATGCATGGCACAGGCTGAGTTTTGACTCATCATGGAGGCCTAGCCCCCTGCTCTGTACCCTGCCACCTCCTCAGCAGATTCAGCTTGCTTGCTGACTCTTTGGGTCAGTGGGAATATTTTTTCTGTCCCACCTTACATGGACAAACAGCCTTTTGTGCTTCAGCTTTTGATGGGAATCTCACTCCTAGCTTATGCCGACCCAAGGCCACTTCTGTCAATCAGTGGGCTAGAAGCCCCCCACCCTTGGCTGTTAGAGCCTATAACCACTGTGATACCCCAGGACCACCTCAGCAGTATCTGGAACTCTCTCCCTGCTGGGTCTGAGTTCTCTCCTCACTTTTGGCACCTGGGGGTTTCCCGTTCTTTCCAAGTTAGTGGTGTATTTAATTAATTTTTTTCTTATTTTATCCAGTGTTTCATGTGTTTGTAGTGGAATGAAGAGTCTATTAGCAGGAACTAAAGTTCTTTATCCAAATGTCCTTTCATAAGAAGCCCTCATACTTTTCATAAGCTCATCTCCACTTGGTGTGGCCTTAGCATAAATCTGGAGCTGAAGATAGTTCTGGAAGGATGTGAAAACCAGTTCCTTGGATGCTCTGAAAGACACCCACTCTCTATATCTCTGCTGATTCTCTGTTGCTTCCCCCTCACACTTTCTCATCTTTAGTCTTTTTATTAAAATGGAGACCTCTTTGTTCCTTTAATGACATAAATGATATGTCTTCATTATTCCAGTCATGTCTCCCTCCGTTTTGGCACACAGCGTAGTAAACGGTTATGAGAAAAGACTCTGGAGTCACAGACCTAGGTTTGAAGCCCCAGTTCTGTCCTCCGTGGCTGTGTGACCTTCAGCAGGCGACTTAACCTCTCAGAGACTCGGTTTTCTCGTCTGTAAAATGGGTGTGGTACCCACCCTAGGCAGCAGGCACTATTCTGAAGACCAAGGAAGGCAGTGCCTGCCAAGCGCTCGGCCTAGTTCCTGCCTCTGAGTAAACAGTAACACACGGCGAAGTTACTGCTCTGCGAGGCAAATGGCAAAGAACAGAGCAGAGCCGCAGGGAGCTGCCGGAGATGTGAGTGCGGGAGGCACGCGCGCCCACTCTCACAGCTTCCCGAGCTGTCTCACGGCTCATGAGAAGAGACTGTTCTCCTAAGTCGCGTCACTTCTCTCCGTCCCAGCTTCCCCTCCAGCCCCAAGAATTAGAGGGTCCCCTCTGTCTAGAAAAAAACACACAGAGATCCCAAACCCAGCAGCCCCTGAGATGAAAACAGACGCTGGCGGCCCACGCCAGGACTCCCTGGGCTTTCGCACGTCCAGCGCGGGGTCAAAGCCAGCAGCTAACCTTCTGGCCGCTGCTTCTGCTTCGGAGAGTAGAGCCGGGTTCGATGACGCCCTCTCAAGGCCAAGTGCACCCGGGTGCAGCTTCAGTGTATCTTAGAGCCACGCAGCGAGGCGTGGGCTGTGCTGTGTGCGCGCTGGGCACGTGGCTTCCCAGGGGAGGCAGGCGAAGGAGCGGAGCCGGGCAGCCAGGCGTGGGAGGCGGGCCCCTTCCCGGCTGCGGAGCCCCAGCATTAGTCATTGCCTTGGCTGTAGCCCCAGGTGGCACACAACAAGTTGCCTCTCCCCCCCCCAGCCTGGGACCAGCCGAAGCGCCAGCGCAGGTCCCAGGGGACTATTGCCGTAGACGCATAATAACCACTCTCGTGGCAACTCCGGCGTCTCACGCTCCCCCCTCCAGGTCCAGCGCCAAGTGCGCCTGCGATTTACTTTTAAATTGGGGCAAAATTTATGTAACATAAACTGTAGCATCGTAGCCATTTCAAAGCGTATAAGCCGATGGCATTAAGTGGCTCCGCAGTGTTGTGCCAGCATCTCCAGTGTTCCCAGAGCATCTTCGTCACCCCAAAGAGAAACTTCGTGCCGTGAGCGGTCACTCTGGTCCCCAGGGCCGCAGCCCCTGGCAGCCACCGATCTGCCCTCTGGCCCTGTGGGCCTGCCTGTCCTGGGCACTCGACACTCGCGGAAGCCTGGAGAGTGGCCTTGGCGCCTGGCCCCTCCCGCACGTTTCCAGGTGCGTGCACGTTGTGGCGTGGGTCGTGCCTGCGTGTGTGTGTGTGTGTGTGGTGGCATCGCTGCGTGGCGAGGAGGGACCGCGTTTTGCCAGCTGAGGGGCGTCTGGGAGCTCCCTCCTTTCGGCGCCTGTGGTGGGTTTTCTGCGGGAGCAGCTGGGGAGGGCGGTGCTGCTGTTATCTCGGCTCACAGGGGAGGCGGCGGCCCCAGGGGGACACCCGAGTAGGACGTGAAGCTGGGCCTGGGACAGCAGCTCGGGGCACGGGCGTGAGCTCACCTTTCTGCCTGGCCTGCCTCACCTCTGTATTCCGGGACTTCGGCCCTTACCTGGGTGCAGCCCTGGCCAGTCTGTCGGGACACTTGCAGCAGGAGAGCTTTGGGGACCCTGAAAGCCACCGAGACCTTCCCAGTGATGCTACTTAGAGTCCCGGGGCCCGCATTCAGGCTGGCGCTGCTGGGGGGGCAGGGTGGCACCCGGGCACCCCTGGAGAGAGCAAGAGCAAGCGCAAGCTCTCAGCCGCCCTCGCTCCTCCCAACTGTGTCTTGATTCCCGCCCACCCCCCCACTCCCACCTCCAGCCCTTTCCCCCGCTCCCACCCCGGCACCTGGCCTGCTGCACCTGCCCTAGTGGCCCTGGGTTCCAGCCCCATCGTTTGCATCCACCCTCCATTCTGTCACCAGGCACATGGGACCTTGTTCCCTGACTTAGCCTGTGTGTATTTTACACTCCGGCACATCTCAGCTTGGGCTCGCCACCTTTCAGAGGCTTGGTGGCCATGTGTGGCTAGCGGCTCCCTGTTGGGGGTGCAGGTATATAACTTCTCTGTTTACGCTTTAGATACAAAGTGATGTCACCCCCCCACATACACACGCACATCAAAGATTGAGCCGATTACACGTCCCCCAGCCTCCTGGAAGGGTGTGCATTTCCCCCAGGTTGAAATCTAGAAACAAAATAAGGCAGTTGAGATGCCAGGCACCAAAGCAGCAGTGTCGCTGTCGCTTGTCCCCATGGCAACTGTGACCTCATGAGGGCCTGGAGAAAGGGCTGAGGGAGAAGCAGGGAAGCTGGAAAAGTTTCCTTCCCAGGGACCCTCGAGGGCAACAACAGACAGGGCCTTTCACGTCCTGGGGGTGTGACTCGGGCTCATGCGTCTCGGGTTCCCCTGGGCCAGACCCTGCGGAGGTGCAGGGTCAGCCCAGGCAGCCAGAGCTGGGCATGTGTGGAGCTCAGCGAAGGGCCAGGCTCTTGGTTCCGGGAATTTGGGTGCTGAAAAGAGGGGACCAGAGGTGGGAGGTTGTCACCTGTGAGTGTGTGTGCATTTGAGAAGCAATTAGCGGGAAACCCTTCACGAGAGAAACCCGGTCTGTGGAGATTTCTGGTGTGTACAGCTCTCCCTGTCTGTGCCACCTCGGGCAAGTCTCAGTGTTCCCATCTCTAGAATGGGGTCGTACTGTCCCTACCTGATAGGATTGACCAGAGGGTTATGTAAGTCAACACTCATCAAGGGTAGAGCCGAGCCCAAGGAGATGTAGCAAAAAAATATCACTAAGCCTGGCCGGTGTGGCTCAGCGACTGAGCATCGACCTGGGATCCAGGAGATGGCGGTTCGATTCCCAGTCAGGGCACATGCCCGGGTTGCGGGCTCGATCCCCAGTCCGGGGCGTGCAGGAGGCAGCCGGTCAGTGACTCTCATCATTGATGTTTCTCTCTCCCTCTCCCTCCCCCTTCCCCTCTCTGAAATCAATAAAGATATATTTTTAAAAAGATTACTAAGAGCAACGTCAAGAGTCTACTGTCTGTGTTCTCTTCATACGTGACTGCACAAAGCCCCTCTCTCGGCTGGGAAAGAGCCGACTTCAGGAGCGGGAGAGGACCTGATCTCTGCGGGGGAGAAAAACCCTGGGTCGCCACTGCCCCGCCCCAGGAGCAGCTGGTCGGCAACCGCTGGACTGTTGCTCAGGCGTCAGGACTAAGGACCCCACCGCCCCGCGGCCAGGACGGGCGAGCGGGAAGCGCCTGGAAGGGGGGGGCCTCGGCCTGCCCCGGTCCCTCCTAGTCCGGCGGCCGGTGGCGTCCGTCTCTCTCATTTTCCTCCCTTCTCTCCCTCCCCAGTCTCATCAGACCAGATCGAGCAGCTCCACCGGAGGTTTAAGCAGCTGAGCGGGGACCAGCCCACCATTCGGTAAGAGGAGTCGGGATTTGAACCCAGTGCCGAGATCTTGCTGTAAGGAAGCTGTGACTCGGGAGCGACTTCTGAGGCCCTCGGTCTCCCTGCTCTGCCCCCTGGGGCCATAATGTCCTGGGGTGGAGGGCGCGGTTCCCACCACAGCCCCCCTGCTCCACGTCTCACCGTCAGTTGCACGCTCACGGCCCCGCCAGCCTGCAGGAAGGAGGTGGACTGACCACAGCGTCTGACGCAAACAGGCCGCAGGAAGGGCCTCCTCGCAGACGCTGAGAACGGCTTTGCCCAATCCCAGCCCCCCACCCTCCGGGGCCCAGGGAAGAGACGGGGGACAGGGCAGCTTTTCGGTTCCCTGGGCTTCCTTGTCTTCCCAGGGCAGGAGGGGTGAGGAGCTAGCTGTGGGCTGCGAGCTGGTCTCAGCACTGTTCCCACTCTGCCAAGGGTCTCCTGAGTGACCTCAGGCCGGGCCTTCAACCTCTCTGATCCCTGGCATGTCCAGGGGGCCGTGCAGAGGGCCCTGGGTTGTGCTGGGGTTTCAGAGCCGGGAAAGGATTTGTTTCTTCAGTGTTTGGAAAACCTGTTGGTGAAAGCTGGCCAGGTCGTGGGGACAGTTGCCCCGTGCCAAAGGCGTTGACTGGGGATCCCTGAGCGTGGCCTCCAGCACCCCAGTCTGTGAGGGGCGTGGGAAGCAGTTCCCTTGCCCCCTTTCACACAGGATATTTGAAAACCTCGAGTGCAAGAGGTCCCTTAAAAGTGACCATTCAAACCTGCAGGCTTTGTACATAGACAGGTAAGATTTGCAAGTTGCATTTTAAAGCTTAACAGAGAATTGGGCTTTGGAATTTGTGACTTTAGTGAATTAAATATAGGTTAAAAAAAAATCAAATGTGCTAAAACTGCCAAAATTGACTTTAATTTTAACCCACTGTTTCCTGTCTGTGCTCGGTGGGGTAACTTTCTAGAAATCATGTAAGGACATCCGGGGTGGGAGGTGTTACCCTGAGGCCTTTAAAGCCAGGGCGTCAGGGCCCCATTCTGAGCTCCTTGCAAAGATTAGCACCTAATTTTTTAAAAATTCATGTTTCATTCTTTTTCTTTGAAGGCCCCCAAAATTATATGTCTCAGGCCTCCCCAAATCTGAATGTATCCTGGCCACAAAACACTGAGTTCTGAGGCCTCCTGGCGGGTGCTTGAGTAGAAAAGGGTCATCTGACGCGTTTATTGAGCACTTACTATGCAGAGTCTCCTCTCCTGTCTTCACAAGCTTTTCTCCTGGCAGGGAAGGCCCTCCATAAGTAAACCCACCGAAAGACTAGCTGTGGGCCGTGAAGACAATGCAGTGATGGCCTTTCTCATGTTTTCTTTCTGTCGTTGGGCCCTTTAACTGGTGCCTGCCTTAAACAGCCACTTTTTAACTTCCTGATAGCGCCCTGGCAGGCTCCCCAACATCCAGAAATAGACGCAGTGGGATACTTCAGCCGTGGCGATGGAGGCCAGGAGGGGGCCCGATTAGATAGAGCTGAATTACAGAAATATTTTTAGTTTCATTAGGCCACCAAAGTGGAGTGATTCCTGGGATAAAGGCAACCAGACACACATGGGGAAGGAAGGGGAGTGGTGGTCACTGTTGACCACCCCCCCCACCCCCTGCCACGCGCAAAGTGGCGTCTGAGAGGCCCACACCAGGGCGCCAGCCAAAGCCATCCCCCCAAGGCCTGTTTTGGGCTCCCCGGCCCCGCTTACCATTGCTTTCGCTCAGGGCAAACCCCATAAACGGGAACCCCAGCTGCCATGAGCTAAGTGCAAACGTATGCCAGGCACAGGGCTGAGTGCTCATGGGGGTGGCCTCAGGAGTCTCAGGAACCCTCTGAAGTCCAGATCATCACCCTATTATGCAGATTAAGAAACTGAGGGCACAGAGGTTAAGGTCTCACAGCGGAGCTGGCTGGCTGACAGCGGAGCCGCAGCTCCAGTTTGCTGTGAGTCACTTTTTAACTGAGTCACTTTGCTCTTAACCTGTCAGATAGCTAAACATTTGCCATCCTCTTAGAATTACACAGTGAAAGGGTTGTGGCCCTGCCTGGATCCTGGGGCTGTTTCACTGTCAGGATTTAATGGATCCCAGGAGTTAACCTTCCTCCGGTGAAAGCCACAGCCAGGACAATGCATGTTTATGTAAAAAGGAAACCCCCGCAGTCACTTGTAAAGCTGCCTGGGGGGAAGCAGCCGCCCGTCAGGGCTCCTACAGCTGCTGGGGGAGGCGGGAGGGCAGGAGTGAGAAGGCGCCACCCTTCAGTTTGGTGTGGGGTGCCCAGGTGTCCCCGAAGCGGGAGGACGCTTTCTAAAGGGCCTTAGATTTATTAGTGTGGCGGGTTCCAGCTCTGAGGATGCTGCGGTGAGTGGGGGTGAGGCTCCCTCAGCCCCTGTTCTAGGCATGGGGGGTGTGGGTGGAGCCCCCCATGCCTAGAAGGAGCCCCTGAGGAGCTGGGGTGTGGAGGGGATGGAGCTGCGGGCAGAGGGGACCTCACGGTCAAAGCAGGGAGGTGGGACCGAGTCCGCGAAAAGCGCGAGAGGACAGCTGGAGAGTCGGGGCAGGTCACGGAGGGGTGTCTTGGGCGTAGCAAGGACTTGAAATAAGTTCATTCGTGGCTGGAAACACCGCCTGGATGTTAGTGCCCGAGTTCCTACCTGCGCCTGGACATCTTTGAATGCCATTCCCACGTAGCAAGAGCCCATCCACTTGATGTCCCCACCTCGCACTTAATGTGTCCCCAAGCAAGCCTCTCATTGTCCTCCCAAGTGCCATTCAGGCCACCGTGGTCTCTGCACTTTGAGGAGCTGGCCGCTGCCTGGGAGGATGGTGCTAATGAGATCCGGTCCCTCCTCCACGGCCCCCAGGGGGCCCCAGGTCCCCACTGTTTAATATCCGGTGGCCCAGCGTGGGAACCGTCAGAAGCTAACCAGCGAGTGCGGGGAGGGGGTCCGGAGAGCCATGGGGAGGAAAGACCCCTGTCTCGGTCCTGGGCTGGAGTCCAGGCTGGGGATCTGGGGTCCCCTGCATCCTCAGCTCGGGTCAGGACGCCCTGGTGGTGGCTGGGGGCAGCCCAGACCTAAAACCCTCAGAGAGGACTTGGCGGTTGAGCTGAGCCTCAGAGCCGCCGGAAACCAGCCCCCACCACGGGGCTGGAGGAAGATCCAGGCCCGTCGCCGTCGCCGGTGGTTTTTTTCATCTTGTCCCTCTGTGGGCCAGACGCTTGTCTCGCCCTCTTTCTGGGTCCCCGATGGGGCCTCTGGGGGCTGGGTGGGGCAGGCGCCCCGTGAGGATGTCTGCTGTTCGAGTTAGTGAGTGAGGAAGCGGCCGTCCGAGCTGGCTTCGAAGCTTTTCTGCCAGCTGTGTGGTCACGGCCCCGTCACTGCACCTCTCTGGGCCTCATTTTCTTGCCTGTAAAATGGGGAGGCACTTAGCACAGCCGGATACAGGAAAGCCGTCGGGACCCCGGGGGGACTGTAAAACCCAGGCTCCAGCTCCTGGAGGGGCCAGGAGGCTGTGTCCCCTGCAGCCCTCCTGGGCCAGCACTGCCCCCCCCGCCCCGGGGTCACTGAGGCAGCTCCTCAGGACACCCGGCCTCAGCCCTGGCCCCAGGTGAGGCCGAGCCTGTTCCCGCGGCTCAGACACCTTCAGCCCAGCCGGTCCAACCAGCCCAGTGGGCACCCGGGGGCGAGTGGGGAGGGAGGAAAACAGACCGAAACCGGCGTTTATGGGGCGTGGAACTGTCGTTAGTTCTTGCTGCCCAGCCTGTTGAAAAGGAGAGGCCGGCTGGTGCCGTGCCACCGGGAAAAGTGACAGGCGGCAGTCAGATGAACTCTCAGAGGCTGAACGCACTGTGCCCCCCGATGCGGGGGCGCCCGCCTCGAGAGCAGAACACTGTCAGCCCCCGAGGACGCCTCAGACCCCCCGGCTGCCACCCTGACTTCGAGCTGCAGAGGTGAAGCGTCCGCGCCTTTCGTTCTGTGTAAACGGAGCCGCGCAGGGGCCGTTGGTTTGCTTTATTGCTCCTTAAGAGATTTTAGGGAGATAGTTTAGCAGCTTTAACTGTTCACATGTTAGACCGTTCGCCCATTTAAAGTGCACAGTTAATCTTAAAATATTTGCATCTCCCCCAAAAGATGGGCTAGATTGATTAGCCGTCACCCCCAGTCACCCGGCCTGGCCGCCAGCCGTCTGCTTTCCGTCTCCGTGGATTTCTCTGGCGTGGACGTGGCATATGAACCGAGTCATATGACGTGTGACCTTCTGGGCCGGGCTTCCTCCACTCGGCACCGTGCTTCCGAGGTGCACCTGCACCGCATCCCTTTTGGTGGCTGCGTGATACTCCGTGGCTCCAGGCCCGCGGGTGTGGGAGTGGGCGCTCGCGAATCTAAAGCATTGGTGTCCACTGACACCGGCTCTTGAGTTTGGCCAGACACTGCATGGGGGCAAGGCTGGGAGCACCGGGTAGGGGACAGGAAGGGGCACAGGGGGCAGAGAACACAAGTTGTCTGGGCCTTGGGGCAGGTTCTCTCTGCAAAGAGGAGCCAGCCGTGTGCTTAGGGGGCCTTTCGGCTGAAACAGTGCTTAATGCCCGGCGTACGGGGCACTGCCCCTTCCCGGCCCCGCTTGCTTCTGGTTTCGAGCCCCGGGTCTGATGAGTGCGCCTCCCTGGCCAGTCTGGTTTGAAGTGGCTGATATCCTCCCCCCCTCCCCCGGGCGTGCCTCCCTGTTCCCCGGGATTCCCGGCCTGTGCCCTGGGCCTCTTCCAACACCACGACCCATTGCAGTCCTCAGAGCAGGGCAAAAAAAGGTGAGCAGGAAACAGATTCCGAGAACAAAGGGCGGCCTGTGTGGGAAGGTCAGGGAGGTGAGGGACTCACTGCCTCGGTGCCCGCAAGTCCGCAGCCTCAAGGCCCCAGCAACGCCTATGCCCAGCGACAGGGCCGATGTGTTCGATGGATTCACCGTCTCCTGTTCCAAGTCAGCATCTTTTTTTTTTTTTTAAACAGCTTTACTGAAATACAATCACATACCCTTCAATTCACCCATTAAAATGTACAAGTCACTGGCTTTAGTCTGTTCCCAGACCTGTGTGCGCAGCAAGCACCACAGTCCATTTTTAGACATTTCACCACCCCAGGAAGAAGCCAGTATCCTCAGCCATCGTGCCCCATCGCTCCCAGCCCCCAGCCCCTGGCAACAACGAGTCTGCTTTCTGTGTCTGTGGATTTGCTTATCCCGGACATTTCATGTAATCGGAATTGTACTCTATGTGATGGCCTTTTGTGTCTTGTTTCTTTCACTCAGCATCGTGTGTTCAAAGTTCATCTGTGTTGCAGAATATATCCGCAGGCCGTTCCTTTTTCATGGCTGAATAATATTCCACTGTGTGCATAGACCACATTTCATTTATTCAGTGATCAGTTGGCAGGCATTTGGGGTGTTTCCATTCCATGGCGATTATGAATAATGCTGCTGTGAACATTCATACACATGTTATGTCAACATATGTTTTAATTCCTCCTGGGTACACACCTAGGAGCAGAATTGCTGGGTCAGGTGGTAACTCGACGTCTCATCCCTTGAGGACCTGCCAGATGGTTTTCCACATCTCCAGGCCAGCATCCTGCTGCTCTGACTCCACAGTGGCCAAAGCAGGGCTACGTGGGGATACGATGGGCCACAAGTAGTCTCTGGCCTCTCAGAATGGGGTGCAATCCTTGTGTTCCTTTATTTTTCTGGAGAGGAATTCTGGGACATTTATTAGATTCCCCAAAGCATCTCTGAGTCTCCAGATCCTCCCTATTCCTGCCAGTCCAAGCGTCAGAGGAAGAGACAGATCAGCACAGCACATTGTAGTCCTGTCTCTGACCTGTCCTTGGGGACCCTGATCGGGATGAAAAATACAGCCTGACAAGCTGTGACATTTTATATGACATCTGCTCTCTTTTCTCCCTCCTTTCCCGGTGCTTGTCCTTCCTGGAACCCAGCAAGGAGAACTTCAACAACGTCCCTGATCTGGAGCTCAACCCCATCCGATCCAAAATCGTCCGTGCCTTCTTTGACAACAGGTGGGCCCTTTTCCTGGAACGGCCCCGTGGCAGGTGACTTTGTCCTTGGGGGAGCATTTTGCCCTTGTAACTTCTCACAGCCCTGATGTACCCAGAACAGGCCCCCGAGCTGATGCGGAGAGGAGGAGAGAGCTGTGTTGGGTAGGAGCTGTGAGTACAGGTTTGGGTCAGAGCTGTCTGGATTTATAGCTGGGTGACTTTGGGTGGCTCACTCAGTCCCTCTAGACCTGCGTATTAGTCAGCTATGGATGCATAACAAATTACCCCAAACTTTAGCAGTTTGAAACAATGGGTATTTACTTGTGTGGCTCCGAGATCTGGATGCAAACAAGCTGAGTTCCTGGGCTCAAGGTCGGCTGGGGCTGCAGTCGTCTGAAGGCTTGACTGAGGGAGGCTGTGCTTCTGAGCTCACTGTTGGCCGGCGAGCTCAGAGAGGTCCTGAGATGGGGGCCATCAGTGGGGGCCGTCTGGGAGGCTGCCTCCGTTTTCTCATCTATGGAGGTAATAACAGCCTCTGCCTTGCAGGGTGGCAGTGAGGGTGCACAGAGATGGTGTGTGCTAAAGCGCTAGGGTGGCTATCATTATGCTTGTTGCCCTGGACTATAGGTGGAGAAACTGAGTCATGGAGAGGTGGTGCACCTTGGCCAGCTTCCCAGAGCTGAGGCTCAGACCAGAGCTCATGTCACCAAATGTCCGGTGGTGTTGGAGTTGAAAGACTCACATGACCAGCTGGAGACTCACAGAGTCTGAGGCTGCCTTGGGCGGTGGGGGTGGGTTCGCTCTCCCCAGGCCTGACACCCTATATCTGCAGATATCGCTGACACAGGAAGAACCAGCAGAAAGAGGAAGGAAGGGAACGGGCCATAAGATGGGCGAGGACTTCCCTAACCCATTTCAGGTTATGCCAGCCTGAACTGCTCAGCTCTGGTTGTGCCAGGGCTGCGGGGCCGGAGCAAGTTGCTGGGCCTCTCTGAGCCTCACCCGTTCATGGGGCGGGGGAGTGGGGAGTACTCAGGCTGCCCCAGAAGATGCAGAGGCCTTCCTCCAGGGCCTGTGGGGCAAGACCTGAGGAGAGAGTGACCCAGAGTTCACCAGGCAAAGAGGGGAGAGGAGATGCTCCAGGAGAGCTGCATGTGCAAAGGCCCAGTGGCACAGGGACAGTTAGTATGAGTGGCAGAGAGGAGGCCTGGCTGGAGCGCAGGGAGGCCGAGCACGGTGAGCTAGCGGTGTGGGAAGAGCAGGGCATTGTCACGCTGCCCCTGACCAGAGGGGTGCTGACTTCAGCCTGGGAGCAGCGGGGGTTGGGGGCACTGATGGGGGTGTCCCAGAGGGCCGGTTCCTCCGAGCTGTTGGTGGTTTTTAATTCATTTCCAACATGCCCTGGCTGCTCCCGCAGGAATCTGCGCAAGGGGCCCAGCGGGCTGGCCGACGAGATCAACTTCGAGGACTTCCTGACCATCATGGCCTACTTCCAGCCCATCGACGTCACCATGGACGAAGAACAGGTGCAGCTGTGCCGGAAGGAGAAGCTGCGATGTGCGCACCCCTCCCCGTTCGGCGGGGGGCGGGGGGGGGGCTGTGGGGGCGGCGACATGCGGGGTGCAGCGAGCATTTGGGGAGTGCGGGGCTCAGGGGTTTCCAGCCTTTGGGAGGTTGGTTCCAGTTACCCCACGAGCAGAGGGCGCCAGGGCGTCTCGCTCTCCTGTGAAATTGCCCCACGGCGGCCTCATGAACACCCCTCAGCAGCTGGAGGCCCCTGAGGAGAAAAGAGCAAGGCCCTGGGTCCAGACAGACCTGGCTTCCCTCAGGCCCCTTCCACTGGGCGGCCATGTGACCTTGACCCTGAGGGTGGGGATCTGATTGTAAACCAGGCTGGAGGAGGTGACCCAGGCCGAGTCCTTGACCCACCGGAGGTGCTCCCCGGAAGTTTGTTTCTCCCCTGGTCCCCAAGCTGCCTCAGTGCGTGGGCTCCCAGGACGGCCTCTGTGGGGTGATCTGCCCCCCGGGAGCTGCCCCTGGCCCTGGGCTGTGGAGCGTGCTTGGCTGTGATCCAGGATGGCCAGCGGTGCAGGGACCCAGGGTGGCCTGCGTCACATTCCCTTCCCTGCGGACTTTCCCAGGACTCTGACTTCCCCCTCTGTCCCTCCGTGAGGCAGGCTGGTCACCGAGAGTGGAAATGTGGGAGCTGGGCTGTTTGGCTCTGGGTTGGGTACCTGAGGGCTGGTGGGAACGGCCTGGGCTGGGTGTCCCGAGACCTTCCCGGGGCCTCCAGACCACGGGAGGGCCAGGGTGGTAGGGGCCGTGGAATGGGATAAACTTGGGTCCAAATCCCGGGTTTCCCCTCCCTTAACGGGGTAGCCGTGGGCAAACACCTTAACTTCCATGAGCTTCAACAGCCCCATCTGAGAAATGGGCTCAGGGCAGCCCTGGCCTCACGGGGTCGTGTGAGGATGAGAGGGAAGGATGTTTGACCGGGGCCTCTGGTCAGCACTGGGCAGATGTCAGTAAAGGGGACTTGGAGAGCTTGGGGCTCCCTGAGGCCCAGCCTAGAGGGTGGAGAGGTCACCTCCCCTTCAGCTCCTGCGGGTGCTGAGTGATGGCAGCAAAGGAACAAAGTGGATGTCACCAGGAGGAGGCGCTAACACCCCTCCTGCCCCCAGGGGCAGCTCAGCTCAGCCAGGGCTCCAGGACCCAGGACCTGCCAAAGGGCCGAGATGATGGCTGCCCTCTGGGGTCCGGCAGGGACGATACCATGAAATAACACTGGTTTGTCTTCACGTCAGCGACACTCACATCAGTGTGCCAGGCAGTCGTGGGCCCCAACCCGCCCGCTGTCGCTCCCCGAGCCCTGGCAGCACCATGAGGGAGCTGTGTGGTTATTCCCATTTTGGAGATGGGGAAACCGAGGCTCAGAGAAGTTGGGTCACTTGCCCAAGGTCGCCCACCAGGAAGTGGCCAGTCTGCCCCATGTCCTTGGCCCTTGACCCCTATGGCTTTGGCCTTGTGGTTTTACTATTGGGGTCTTTTGCTCACAAGCGGGGAAGGTCTGGGGGAGCAGGGAGCCCCGGGCCCCCCTCCCGCCTCCCTGACCGACGCCTCCCCCCACTGCACCCCCAGTTCTGTTCCACATGTACGACTCGGACAGCGACGGCCGCATCACCCTGGAGGAATATCGAAATGTAAAGTATGCTCCCGGCCCGGCCAGGGCTCCTGGCCACCCCGCCCTGCGGCCCGATGGCGGGGCGCAGGCCCGCGGTCACCTGTCTGTGCCCCGGGCAGGTGGTGGAGGAGCTGCTGTCGGGGAACCCGCACATCGAGAAGGAGTCGGCGCGCTCCATCGCCGACGGGGCCATGATGGAGGCGGCCAGCGTCTGCGTGGGGCAGATGGTGAGTGCCCGCCGCCTCCTGTGATCCGCGCCGAGCCCTGGCCCGTCTGTTTCTGGAAGGACGCGTCTGGCCCGCTCCCCACTCTCACGGTGCCTGGCGCGAGCAGTGCTCGGAAACCCTCCCTGCCTTCCCCACCCCAGGGGACCCCCGGAGGTCCCAGCCCCGGGAGAGCTGTGCCAGGCCGGGCGGGTAGAGTCGGGTCGGGAGGAAGGCAAGCAGGACCCTCGGGCACGAGCACAGCTGGACACACCTGGAGGCTCGTCAGGGTCACGGGTGTGGAAGTGGCCGGGTCATTTCTCAGGCCTGTGCTGGTCGGGCAGGTCACCGGGCCCTCCACCCAGCGCGCTGGACACGGGGCCGTCGGGGGCTTGAGCAGGGGGTTGAGCAGACCCCTGGCCTCCACCCACGCGATGCCAGCAGCCCCTTCCAGGTGGTGACGACCAAAAATGTCCCCAGACGTTGCTGAATGTCCCCAGGGGGAGGGGTAGAACCGTCCCCGGTGAAGAGCCATCAAATTGGAGGGTCACGGAAGTAAATGCTGAGTGGAGTGGTACCTGGCGCTGACCGTATGGGCTGTCGCCACCGGCGTTCACGACTGTCATCGGGTGTGGGGGCACCACAGGGCCTCCCCAGGAGGCTCCAGGCAGGCCGGGCCCCATACACTCCTCTCCCACGGAGCATGTGTGGCCACCATGCCAGGAACTCCACATACATCCTTTTATCGCTTCTGAGCCTCGTTTTTACTGGAGGGGAAACTGAGGCTGGCGTTCAGTGGGCTGCCTCTTGGGGGGCTGGGGCCAGCAGGGTCACCCCCAGACACTGTGGCTCTGAGCCCCCGGGGACCGCTTGGCAGGCTCGGGACCATCCCGATGGACCTTGTTCCCTGGAACCAGGTGGTCCCACTGGGGCTGTCCCCCTCCACTCCTGGGTATTTAAATTAGCTGCCACTTTAGGCAGCTTATGGTTGATGGCTCACCACAGCGGGGGCAGGGGGCTGTTTTCCTGCTGGAATCTGCTGTTTGTGCCCCAGGCCTGTCACCCCGGGGTCACAGCAGGCCCAGGCCTGCCCCCAGGGGTGGGGGCTGCAGTCATTTTATCGGGGTGTATTTTTTTCTGTCTGCTGCTCAGGCCCAAGGGGAGGCTGCTGGCTTCGGTGGAACCACCCCACTCGCAAATTAACTGCCACAGAGAGGGCTGGTGACCTCCGTGGGGAGCGCAGGGATCCCCGCCCCGTCCCGAGCCAAACTCCCCTTTGATTTAATGACACTCTCCTCCTTTAAATTGCTCCCGGTCCGTTCCACTGCAGCTTCAGTTGGCGACAGTTTTCTTCACTTGCTGTAGTAAAATCGTAGGCAGCTGGCAGCTGCCGATGGGCATCAATTCCGCACAGCCTCCCGGCCACGTGTCCCGAGCGGCTCTTTACTTAGGGACCCTCCGTGAGCTCTCGAAACATCTTCCCTGATCATCGGGGGGCCAGAGGCACACACGGGCGGGGGGCACACACGGGCGGGGGCGGCCCCCCCCCCCCCCCAGCGTCCATGGCCCCGCTGGTGGGCTCCAGAGCCCCTGCTGACCCCGCAGTGCCTGTAGAGGGCGCTCTCTGGAGAGGCTTCGCGCGGCCTGGGGAGGGGAGTCGCTTGGCTGGGGTCCCAGCCGGGGCTGTTTCCCCAGAGCCCTCTGCCCTCCTTCCTCCCAAGGGCGCCCACCCTCCAGCCCTGGGCAGGGGCCCGTGGGGCCTTGTCTATAATTAAGTCTCCTCGCTGCCCCAGGGGCCTGGGTTGCCCGGAGGGAGGGGACAGCCGCGTCTCCCTGGGCCCATGGCAGGCAGGGCAGGGAGCCCTAGAGACCGGACTGGCCCAGGCATCTGAGAACCGGCTGCTTTTATAACATTTAAATATATATATTGATAGTTGCCTTTTGTATTAAAAAAAAAGTATGAAGAAACCAGAGGGTAGAGAACCCTGTCGCGCACCTGGAGGCAGCTCCCCTTGTCCGCTGGACAGCCAGCCTCACCTCTGGGCCCTTCAGTGGCCTCACCTGTGAAATGGGCGCAGGGACAGAGCCCACCTTGGGAGGCTGTTGGGAGGCACCTCCGTCGGTGCTCATGTTAACAGTGGCGTGTGTAAGGCACTCGGGACAGTCCCTGGCATGGAGCGAACTTCCTTAAAAACATGGGGACTCCCAGGGGGGCCCCGAGAGGGAAGTGTCTCTCCCTGACCTCCCGTAAACTCAGCCCTGCTCCCCGAAAGGAACCGCCTTGGATGGTTTCTTCCCGATAAATTAAGAAATAAAAGACGGCCCACGTAGCCACGCGCACCTGCGTGCCCTTTATTTCTGATTCCACGCAGCGGGGCTGGCCGCCCTGGCTTCTCTCCTCTGTCCTGAGGCGTGTGGCGGACAGTGGAGGCAGGTGAGCCGGGCAGGGGTCCGGGGGCGTCTTTCTGCGCCTCGTTTGTGTTCGTGTCTGGCGCCTGTTCCGTATGGGCGTGTGTAGGTCGCCCTTCCCCTAAGGGCCGCACTGTGGACAAGCGGAGTTTATGTGGCCGGGCTTCCGGCGATGGGCTGTGGGCGCCGGCCGGGCTTCCACTGTCCCTAAGGGGGCTGCGGGGGGATTTCTCAGAGCTGAGAGTAGCAGCGAAAGGGACAGGAGCCCGCTTACCGTCTCACGAGGTCCCCGTGCCCAGAGCAGGAGTCACGGAGGGAGGCTAGCACCGCCGGCGAGAGGGCAGGAGAGGCCCACAGCCAGACACCATCACCATGACTCACTGGGCACACATGCCAGCCCTGGTGCCCCTGCCCCTGTCCCCGGTGGCCTGAGCTCCCATCAGCCTGGAGCCGGTTCTTATCAATGCTGCGGTGACAGGAGATTGCAGGAAGTGCTTGGTGGTGGCCGTACTGCTGGGACCTGGCAGAGAGGCGGCCGGGTGGGGAAGGAGAGCCCCGGGCCTCTGCGCCCACCCTGCTTTCTTCTCCACTCTCATCCGTGGGGTCCCCCCAGGGAGGCATGGGGGGGCACACATGGTGACACAAACCCACCCTGCCACCCTCTAGCCAGCGAAGGGGACGCTGGAGTTGGTGTTTAGGGTGATTGGCCTTGAGCCGGAGGCGAAAAATCCACAATGATCCCTCTTCCTGTGACACGTGCCCTGGACACGTGCGCGTGGGCGGGGGGGGGGGCCAAGCCTCGGCTGGAAGCCGCTCACCCCCTGTGCTCTGTCCCCAGGAGCCTGACCAGGTGTATGAAGGCATCACCTTCGAGGACTTTCTGAAGGTGGGTGTCTGGGGAGAGGGAGTGTCGTGGGTGAGGCTGTGGTGGGGACTTGGGCAGCCAGCGGGTCAGGAGGAGACTGGTGTCTCCGCGGAAAGGAGTCGAGCCTGGGCGTGGCCTTTAAAACAATTTCAGCTGGTTTTATTTACCTTTCCATTGAAAAAAACAACACTCCCAGGTGGTCAAAACAATGTAGGTGGCACAAAGGGTGTACAGCGAACCCCCCCCCCCCCCCCGGCGAGTGCCGAGTCCCCCTTCTCGGCAGCAGCCCCTGTTCGCAGTGGAGCAGGCCGAGGGGACGTCCGGGCCTCGCCCATCCTTCCCGGTCACACGTGAGCTCCCAGGCCGGGAACCGGACCCCTCGCTGCTCAGATAGGCAGATACCCGCTGCAGGGAGGCGAAGCCCCCTGCTGTGTCTCTTTGGCCCTGAGCACCCCAATATTGGTGTCCCCAAGCCCTCCATGGGATTCGAGGAAGAGAGGAAGTCGAGGACTGTGCGTGGAGGGGGGCTGGGGACTCAGGTGACCGCAGCCCCATGGAGTGAGGGGCAGCCCGGCGGGGGCCCCTCCCAGTCTGCACCCCGACCTGGCCGGTCAGCAGCGAGTGCGAGGGTGGGGCAAACACAGGACCCATTTTTTTGCCAGAGAAGCCGGCTTCTTCCCCGAAGGCTGGCCACCCGCCAGGCCTACAGCCCGTGGGGGCCTTTCCTGTCAGCCAGCACCTCCCATCCCAGGCTCCACCAGCTTCCTCGGTGACCCTGTTGCCACGTGCATCTCGCAGAAACCACCCTGGGTGCCCAGGTGCCTTTCCCTGGAAACGTTCACCCAGCGGGGTCAGAGCTGCTCACGTGGAGCTAGGTGTTTTCTCTGCGTCACACCACACCCAGAACAGCTGCAGGCGTCCGGGAGGCACCTGGGACCGTGGGCGAGACAGTGGCCAGAAGTGAGCCAAGGCCTCCCTGCCACTTGATTTCCCCGTCTCCAGCCTCAGGGCTGTCCCTGGAGACGCTGCGGGTGACAGCTTGAGAACTTGAAGTTCTTGCAGAAGCAGGGAGACCGTGAGAAGTCGCCACCCACCATGTCCCTCCGTTCCGTTAGCGCCCCTCCCGCCCTCTCTCCATCTGGGGCGAGCGCACAGCCGGAGCGGCGGGACTTGGGGGGGTGGCCGATCGGGTCTGGGAGCCCGGATGTCTGCCGGGGCCCCAGCCGGGAGGCACTGTGGCGAGGGACCCGGTCTCTGGGGGGAAATGACTTGTCCTTTGTGTGAGCTCATCCGTGTAGACCCTGGAGGCTTCCTGTGCCAGGCAGGGAGGTTACAGAGGCCAAACTGTGTTCACCTTGTAATCGGTGACAATGGCCTAATGAACCCGCACAACAGCCCTCAACAGTTCACAAAACACTTCTGAGGGATTCCTTTGGGAACCCCCATGTTCTGTGCTGTGGGTGGCACAGGTGGTGGTCCGGGCACGGCCCTGGCGAAGGGGAGATGGAACGCAACTTGGGAATTCGCGTGAATGTGACGGGGCCTGAGTGGTGGGCGGGATTCGGATGACTTCAGGCTGGAGCGTGGATTCAGGGCCTAGTAATAACCGTGGTGACAATCAGAATCCAAATGTCAGAGTCAAATTCGCCAGCACAGAGGCGGTGGCAGCCGCTCCTCGTCACGTAGCTGGTCCCCCTCCCAGGGCACGTCCCCGACGGTGGGGGTGGGAGACGGCTCAGGATGTGCCTGGCCGCGCAAGGCCCTCACACCGCCGTCCCTTTCAGATCTGGCAGGGGATCGACATTGAGACCAAGATGCACGTCCGCTTCCTTAACATGGAGACCATGGCCCTTTGCCACTGAGCGCCGCCTCCCCGCGAACCACCGGGCTTTGCGCCGCCTGGCCTCCCGCAGGCCCCAGCAGCGAGGCCCGGGCCCGGCGGCCTTGGGCTGCAGCTCCTGCAAATAGCCCTCTGCTCGTCCCGTCCCCCAGGACGGAATGGTGTGTGGGACTCGCTGTTTTTATCTCTAATAAAAAGGAACAGGGTTTGTTAATGAACGTGGCTCCTGTCTTCCTCACGTCCACGTGAGTGGCCCGGCTGGCCGTCGGCTGGCACGAGCGGAGCCTGAGGAGCAGCCAGCAGCCGACTCGTGGGCGAAGGCTGGTTTGAAAGGGGTGGGTTTTCTCCTGTTGGGGTTTATTTTGGTCAGCTGCCTGCTGTTTTCCCTGCAGAAGGGCTGGGAATTGTCAGCTGCTGCTTGGTCGGAGGCAGGACAGTGAGGAAGCGGCTCCTGGCTCCCCGGGATCAGGGCCTCGGCCCTGGGCTTCCTCGGTGTCGTGCTCACTCGGCGCCTGAGCCGGCCTCACGGACCCAGGCTGGCCTCGGGCTCCTGGGCACTGGCACTCACGGCCTGGCCAGCTGACGCCGGGGCTCAGGCCCGGTGCTGTGGCCCCTCCTGGCAGGATGGGCCAGCTGCAGGGCCCAGCACTCAGTCCCCTGCATCGGTGGCAGCAATGCAGACTCAGCACCTGGCGGGGGGAGGTGACCGCCCCAGGTAAGCGTCTCCCAGCTCGTCACTGGGTTTGGTACAGGACTGGGGGGGGGGAGCACAGGTGGTTCGTGTCAGCAGAGGGCTGCTGGCGCTGGAGGCAGCGCCGCGGTTTGCACTCCAGGAGACCTTCCAGTTGTCACAAACGATGCTCTTGGTTCCTTCACCGACACTTGCTGAGAGGCACCGTCCCAGGCTTGTAAGAAAGTTCTCCTGGGAACTGGCAGCTGCTATTATTTGCATTCTGGAATTTTCAATTCATAGTTTTGACCCAAGTGTGCTTTACAGTACTTGTTATACGCACGTGTTGGGGTTTAGGCTCGACAAGGGACCGACGGCAGGCCGTGCGGTCTTTCATCTGTTCTTGGCCTGGCCCCCAGCTTTCTCTTCACAGAGCATCACCTTAACCCCGTACCTGTCTCACGCACGCAGAAGCAAATGTGTTGTTTAGGATGAAGTTACTGTCGGAATTTAAACTTAAAAACCAAAACAGTGGCAAGGTGAGTTGCAGAAAAGCGGGGGCCGTGTGGAGGGCAGGAGTCCCCAGGGCTGCAGACCCGGCTGGCGGAGGCTCTTGCCCGCATCCTGTTGTCAGTAAGCACCCGGCAGGATGGGCGAGGGCCTCTGAACCCAGCTGTGCCTGAGGAACGCTGGCCTGGGACACGCCACCAAGGTCTCACGAGGTGGACTGCGGCCTCCACGCCCCCCAGTGCTGGCAGACGGATGGTCAGGCTGCTGGCCCAACTCTGGGTAAGTGACAAAGACAGGCTGGAGGCCTGTTTGGAGCTCTGCATCCTAGACTCAATTCGACAACCGTTTAGGCACCCAGAGTGGTAGGTCGGGGCGAAGGCGTCCGCTTCCTGCCCTCCAGGGGCCACAGTCTAGTGGGAAAGACCAACCCTGACACCAGGAAGCGGACAGCCAGGCAGTTTTCTGGGGGTGGGGGGATGGGATGTGATCTCCCTCCCGCTCCCCTGCCGCTGGGGATTATTTTGCTCATGCCCTTGGGTTTCCTGGCTGCCAGCAGGAGGAGGGATCTAGAATCACTGGACAGCCAGGCTTGGGGGGATCTGGCACAGGAAGGGTCCCCTCCCCATGCCGAGTGAGACAGACCCGGGGGGGTCACTGAGCAGCAGGATCGCTGGCTGGGCCACCGGAGGCCTGGATTTTCTGGGACGCTCCCAGTTTGCTTCAGTTTTGTTCTTCTCAACAAAGGCAGTTCATTAATGTAAAGTGCTTTTATAAATAATAAATCCGTCAGTCCCCGCGCCTGGAGTTTGAGTTTGGGAGATGTGGGCTCACATCAGATGTTCTCTCAGACCACAGAGGGGGCCCAGCGTGATGTCTCTGAAGCTTTGGGTCGCCGCTTACCTTAAACAGCTAATTAATGTGAGACTGATTCACCAGGAGCCCAGTCCCCTGCTGCTCGGAGGAGAGATTTGTTCAGTCACCGACGGTGTCCTCTGACTGGCAGGGTTAGGGCTGGTTTCCACCAGAGCCTGGGCTGCAGCGCTCGCCTGGCGCCCCCCCGCCTGGCTCCAGGGTGCCATGTCTGTGAGGCTGGGCTTTTGCTCTTTCAGTAGTTTGGGGAGTGACCAGGTTGGCTGTGAGTTGGTACAAACCTCCCAGAAAGGGTAGGTTAACTCCCCACCGTCTAGTGGGGCTGCTGGCCTTTGATTAACAAGTTGAGGGTTGTTGCTCTGGGCACAGGCCTTGAGGTGGCCATCTGGCAGTGTGGTGCGTGCAGAGGACCCAGGCAGGTGGCCTGGACTAGCGGATGCGCCCAGGAGGGGCCTGCTGGCTGCATAGGCCCAGAGCGGGCGCAACCCCCAGGCCCCTGGATGGGCCACCTCATCGAAGCAGGTTATGTTTGTTCTGAAATTTGTTCTAAAATAGCCACGTGATAAGTCAAACAGATGCATTTGTAAGCAACCTCCCTTCTCCCTTCTATCAGGAATTGCACTAGTGACTATGAGGAAGTGGGCAGAAATCAAGGCAAAGTCAAATATTTGAAGGAAGCTGATAAGTCCGGGATGTGAGGGCCTCAGGCTCTGGGGGGGTGGAGGAGGGGGGAGACCAGGCAGGGGCCCAGTCCAGGTGGCAGGGTGAGGTCACTTCTCTGTTTGTTCTTTACCCAGGAATCAAGTCGAAGGTGGGATCCTGTCCTACTCTGCCCATCTCACCAAGGGGGAGAGTTACCAGAAGTCAGCCTTTGGACGAGTATGGCAATTTGACACACACACGGCCATTTGGTAGGTTTACAAAAGGGCTGTGTAATGGAAAGCTAATGGGAGGAGCTCAGGGGACACATTCTGCAGCCATGTTCAACATGAATTATGGATAAGGCAATGGTAAGGTAACAGCAAGCTTCCAATTTTGGCCAAGCACCCTCGTAGGGAAGGAATTATTGCTAGACTTTAACAAAACAATTCCATTATCTCCTGGTCCAAGGCACTGGGAGGCTCTCTCTGTGCCTCGCTAACGGGAGACAGGTCACAGACGGACCCGATCCTGTCACTGAGCAGCTGTACCTGCCCTCACTGGCTGCACTGACAAGGCTGAAGCTGAGCCGTCACTGTGAACGGCACAGTGACTTACGGAGGCTGCTGCAGAGTTAAAAATACTAGTTGCCTTGGCAAGAGTTCTGTGAACACCTGCTCTGCAAGCTGTCCTCCCACATGGTGACCTTGGGAAGGCCTTGGGGAACTGAGTGGGAGGGCCAGGGTTTTAAGCTCATTTCCCAGGGCATCTGAGTTGCTGTTGTCCCTGGGCTCTCCTAGAATCCAACACGTGCCAGCAGGGGCTCTGCGTGCATGAACTTGGCCCTGCTGGACTGAGCACTGATGGCCACATATATGGCTGCTTGTCCCTCTGACCCGCTCGCTGACCACAGAGTCAGCAGAGACTAGGTTCTGGTCTGTACCCCAGGAGTGGTTCATGGGCAGAAGTAAGGTCACGGGATGTGCTGAGAAGCAGTCTGCTGCCACCTCCAACTTAGAGACATACAGAGGCAGCATGCAGCCTGGCACGGCACAGGGAAGACAGGACACGACGGGGTCAGCTCTGGGGTGGTGGCAGCGCTCCTTCCCTTCCCAGAGAAAGAGAAGGTCCACGGTGCCCAGGCGTCGCAGGCCTACGCTGGAAGCCACGTTCAACACCAGAGCCGAGCGAGCCGCGCCCACAGGGCACCCGCGCAGCCCAGCGAGAGGGAGGCAGCCCCGGCCAAGGCGCCGCAGGCCCTGCAGCGGCAGCCAGGCAGCCATCTGGTGGGGCGGCGTGAGGGCGAGGCGGGCGGGTCTGTGCGGCCAGCTCCGCGAGCTCGGGGCCGCAGCTGCTGCCCGAAGCAGGGGCCCGAGTCGGGAAGGGAAGGAGGCAGCTCTTGTCGGAGCTGCTGCCACAGACTGGCCCGTAACGGCCAGCCACCAGCTCACAAGGCTGGGGCCTCTCCAGGAGAAGCCATTTCTTTTACAATGACAGGCAGAGCAGCAGTGGCCAGTGTTTGTCATTTAACTGCGGAGTGCGCCTCCAGGTCCCGAGGGGACGTGGAAGACTTCCTCTTGGGGGCTGCAGGCTTCCCCAGGACCCCAGCTCCCGCTTAGGGAAACTCGGTGTTCCTCGGGCTGAAACCCAGGGAGCCAGGGTGAGGCTTCCCCTTGCTGTGGGAAGGTGACGCCTGGGTAATGGCAGCACGGGGCTTGGGTCGAAGCACAGTCTAGCGGCAGCGACGAAATTCTCAGAAAACGCTAATGTACAATTTCACATGTAATTCTGTGGGTTTCTTGGCTCCTGGGCTAAGAACCCTGTAGTGGTGGTTCTGAGAGAGATGACCGTGGATGGAAGAACCAGGCCACCATGCAAGGTGCGACAGGCAGGGGACTGTCACCGTACACCATGCCAGAGGTGGCAAATCATCTGAGCAACAAAAAAGTTTAAAAATTTAATATTAGAACCAACCCAGACATTATGAAGTAGAAAGCAAAAGTCACGATGTTTTCAGACAAAGACACAAGAGCGCTGGTGTCTGGCCCTCTGGTTTTCCCACAGCACATGAGTCTCTCTTGTCTGCAGGGGAGACAGCGAGGGAGTCTGAGAAGCAGAAGGCAAATCTGCTACCAACCCAGAACATGGGGAGAAGCTCCCCGAAAACAGCCAGCGGGGAAAAGGTAAGGCGGGCCGAACAGGAGGGGTGGACACGGGCCAGGGCTGGACTCTGTTGCTGGGTAAATGCGGTTTACAAAGGGGCGCTGATCCTCTCCCCGTCCGGCCGATTCCTTGGGGAGGTGAAGCCTACAGCAGGAAGCTGACCGAGGGTGGCGGGCTTAGAGAGGACGGCTGGGGTCCGACAACCTCTCCTGCGCAAAACCCAGGCGCTTTTCATGAATGGGAGATGAGTTATAAACAGGTTGGGGAAAACCCGCCTGTGTAACATTTTACACTGGACTGGCTGTTGGCAGTGAATAACAATAGTTTAAAACTACTTTTAATTTTAATACAATTGCCTGGTCAGATTTCTTTTAAACTGTTTAATTATGTAAAATTTCTGCCCAGCTAGGGAGGGAGAACATACCTGCGAAATGAACTGTGAAATCAGACTGACAAGAATGTTTCTTAAAAGGAAACAGGTTGCCCAGTGGCAGGGCTGCATTAAGACTACAAGAGATGAAAACCTTAAGACTACAAGAGATGAAAACCTTATAAAAAGGGAGGTCGGAGGGAGTCAGACACCCGCATGACAGTGAGTAAATACTCACTGCTAACTGCAGAGCGGCTTCATTTATGAAGTAATTGGGTTGAAAGGAAGCAGAGAGCCTTTGGGCCAATGCTGCCTCCCCAGGAAGGTAGCCTGAGAGGAAGCAGGGCTCTTCATCTGGCCCCACTGGCCTCCCAGCTGGACGTGGAATTTTTAACGACAGCCTTCAGGACTCGGAGGTGCTGAGGCTCTGAGTACTGGTGCATGGTGCCCGACTTGACACGCTCGTGGATGGGAGAGAAGCTCCACTCCCGTGGCCAAACCATCCCCATGCTGAAAGTGCTCGGTCTGTGCCTAGAGTGGCTCCCTTCCTGTTCCTGACAGTCCCTTGTGCTCCCTTTTATCGTTCTTGATCAAGACTTGTGTGTTTTGTCTTCCCAAAAATGAAACTTTACTATTCAGTTTTCTATTTCAATAATGTGTTTTTATTGTTGGAATGCCTTCCCCCCCTTCCTTTGGGATCACTGTTAGCTGTCCCCCCAGAAAGCTTAGGGAAGGTAAGTTCTATTAAAGTTGCAGCTCCTCCCAGGCCCACTCTGGCCTCACCCCCTGGGTTTTGGTGCTGTGCTTTCCTCACTGCCCAGGTCTAGAGTTCATAATTTCCCACCTTGATTTCCTTCTTTAAAACCAAGTTAATTCAGAGCATTTGGGATTTGCAGGTTTATGTTTCCATTATTTAGCTTTCTGATGGTCTCAATTTTATTGTATTAGGATTGGGGGTCACTGAATATGGCCTGTATGGTATCAATTTCTGTGCATGGTCTATGGGTATTTGAAAGGTACAAAATTCCATATACACAGTAAATCTTAATGCTTAAGTGTTTTTGCTGCTTTGATCTGTTGCTAACCCACTAGGAATGTGGATTTTGTTTCTATTTTGAAGGCCTATTAGGTGGCTGCTGCTGCGAACACTGTAAATCAAGAGTAATGCAGCAGTTCACCCCCTTAATCCTCTGGAAATGGAAGCTATTTATCAAATGAACAGTTCTCTCATGTTTAATACGGTGGTTCCTCAGATAGCTCACCCACTTCTCACCCATTCTCCATTGTAGAATCGCAGCCATCTCACTTGGAGGATGGCTATTTATTCAATGACTATATAGAAAATATCTGCTTTGTATCACATGTTGTCAATGCAGTAGTAAGCAAAATAGTCCTTAATGAGATAATGGTATAAATATATAAACTGTGGTAAAGCTCTGTGGAAAAGTACTACTAACCCCAGGTTTGCACTGGGTGGGGATGGTGTCAGGGAAGCCCACCCTAAGTGAATACTTGATCTCATCCAAGGATGGGTGGGTGGTGGAGCCTTGTAGGCTCAGAGACTAGCACACCCAAAGGGGAAAGGAAGGGTCTGAGGCTGGAAAGACGGCCAGCAGGTGGGAGCAGGGCCCAGAAGGGCCTTGTTCACAGTGATAACCCCAGGCCAGAGCCACAGCAGCAGCCAGGCCCTGCCCTGTAGTGTCCATGACGATGTGGAAGATCCACAGGCATCAGGAGAGATGGAAACCCTGCTGGGGGTGTCACTCCTCAGACAGGTGGGAGCAGAGGAAGGGCTGAGCTAGAGGGAGGGGGCTGTGGGAAGGAGGTCTACATCTGAGTCATCAGTGTGCGGTTCTCAAAGTAGGAGAGAGGGACCAGTGAGATGAAACAAGCCTGACAAAGATGGGAAAAGTGAAGGCAGTTCAGGAAGGTGGGTGTCACGCAAGTGTACCCTGGGCTTGCCTGCTTCCCCCAAACCTTTGAAACCAGGTGCAGAGTTCCTCTGTTGTTTTCAAATTCATAAAATTGGTTCTTCCCATTTTCTCTGTTCCCTAAGTACTGTCATAGGGAAAGGAGAGCGCAAGGTCATAGTTGTGGCCTGCCGTGGTGTCCCAGGATGAGCGGCAGATGGGAAGAGCACTCTGAAAGGCCAGCCGGTCCACCGCGAACTCGTAGGCACGGATCAGCCCCCAGTGTCTAGAAAGAGCACAAAGAGGGCCATGCCCTGAGGCTTCTGTCCGTGCAGCAGGCACTTGAGACAGGACAGTGATTCATTTTAAATCTGTCCTCTGGGCCCACAGTGCACTGGACACTCAGGATCCCGGGACTAGAGGTAAACGAGTAAGTGGACAAGTTTGGTGGTGGGAGTTAAGTGCTAGGAGGAGAGGCTGTTTAGAAGCCAGGTCAACAAGCTAGTAAGAGGAGGCACCAGCATGGGGGTCTCCTGTTTGGCAGCTGAGTTACCCAGCCAGCCACCCAGCAGGGTGACTAAACTCAGAGGCCTGGGCTCTGCCTGTGACTAGGATGCTAACCCCCACCAGCCTCAGCTTATAGGGCCAGCCCTCCCTGTGTCCCCACCCAGGCAGCCAAGAGATACTGTGGGGAAACCACTTAAAACTGGCACTTAGCATATTAATTGCTAACATCACTCACTCTATTGCATCTGTATGTGGCTGTGCCTAGGGGCATCCAGGAGGGAGTACTGTGGCACTGTGGGGGTGGATTCTATTCTAAAATCAATCGGAATTATCTTTTCTGCACATCCAGCCCACTGACCTGCGGTGTGTGGTGAAGTCGTCTAGATCGGCACTGCGCACTAGCCTCCTGTAGGGCACGTTGGCCGTGATGAGGCTGTGGCTGTTGAAGGAGATGTGGCGGACGGGGTGCCTGGAACACACGGGGAGAACG
Organism: Miniopterus natalensis; assembly: GCF_054644295.1. Classification (NCBI taxonomy): domain Eukaryota; kingdom Metazoa; phylum Chordata; class Mammalia; order Chiroptera; family Miniopteridae; genus Miniopterus; species Miniopterus natalensis. The sequence continues at coordinate 21,946,169 of NC_142100.1, forward strand.
CTCTTGTCAAGGTAAGCCCTACAACCTCAGGAGTAGAGCGCAGCAAGGGCTCCTAGAGCCCTCTGAGCAAGCCAGTGCTTCTTGTACAGAGGAGAAAACTGGGCCCCAGGGGATGGTGTCTCACCTTTGTTCCCCAAGTTAGTTTGAGCCAGGTCCCACTCTGTACACAAGTCTGGATGCCCCCACCAACTTGGTTTTGGACATCAAAGATAAACTCAGCAGCACACAGTAGAGAACACCCCCATTTCTGCCCACCCCCAGGCTGGTGTTGGACCATTCAAGCTCTCTGCGGGCACGCAGATCCATAAAAGGCCCCCTTTTAAATTTGGGAGGATCCATGTGACACAGGTGGTCTAGGTTGTGAAAGCACATTCAGAAAACCTTGCCATAAAATGGCTTGAAATATGTGTAGCAAAGGCTTTGTCCATTGCCCACTGTGACCATAGCACGGAGCCAGAAACACTGGGAAACAATGTCCAGATGCCTGCCATCAGAGAGGCCTAACTGGTCAAGAAGGTAAGACATACAGGGTGGGCAAAAGGAGCTTTACAGTGTTCCCAGAGCATGAGAGACAGTGTAAGCCACACAGATGGGACAGAATCCAGCACCAGGAGGAGGGCACGAGACCATGGGTGGGCAGGGTCTGTTCAGGCTGGGCCAGCAGGGCACAGGCTTCTTGGCTAGAACAAAGGAGTCTCTTGTAAATAAGTTGGGGGAGCCCAGCAAGGCAGGAGGAATGGAGAGCAGAGGATGGGTGTGAGCAGGACTCAAGGAGGACAAGGGACCAGGAATCCACCAGCCAGACCGCACCTGGCTGACAGATGGACTACCAACAGAAGGGGGGACAGGAGGGAGGACCTGGAGAATTTAAAGTGGACAGTGGGGCAGGACAGGAAACTGCCCGAGCAACAGCTGGACCAGTGCTCGAAGAGCAGCGGAATGGCAGCGAACAGTGTGGCAGGTGACTGAAGAGGTATCAGCCCTGTTCTGGTGAGAACGGTGACCTATGATGGACAAGCCACTGAACAGGGGTAGAACTGGACGTGCATTTACAAACAAGTTTGGAGGGCGGAGACTGGGACAGCACCACAATCCTGGGAAGACCCTACTTACCTGGCTTCACCAGAATGACTCATCCAAGGGCACGCAGCGTTTCAGGAAGAGAAAATGAGATCTGCTGGAGTCTGGGCCTAGGGAACTGTCCTAGAGACCAAGGGGAGCCAGCTCTTGAACAATTAAAAGGGATTCCTCAAAGGAAACACTGCTGGGAGTCCAATGTGTGGGAGTTTTAGTTGCCTTTTGGCACCACCTGGTGGCAACTCAGTGCATCACCACCGAAGTCCACAAAAGGGCCTCTGGACTGGTCTGTGGATTGCCCTGTGGGACAGGGCCAGGCAGTGCAGGCGCCATCCAGGGCTGTAGCCTGAAAACGCTGCTGGCCGAGGCACTCTCTAGCACTGCCCTCCAAGGAAGAAACCAAATTCTTCTTTTAACCTGGCCACCTCTTGTACTTAAAATGAAAACTGCTGCCTTCTCACGGGTCTAATTTATCATGGTTGCATTAGAGAGGGAACAAAAGCTCAGTTCATATTTGCAGGCATCTGTGCATGCTCTCCTCTATTCTCACAGTCTGCTTGTCCCTGAACATTTCTTTACAATGGTACTAAGGGACAGCTGGGGAGAAAGCTTGTGGCCTTTCATCCTACCTGCCTCAAAAGCAGGTTCTGGGTAGATGTGGGTGAGGTGGGATGATCCCTGTTTTAAAGGTCAGGAGCAAGCTGGAAAATGTTTACCCAGTTAGGCCCCCCTCATATACATGTACCTATACCTGTGAAGCCATCTGCCTGAGCTCAGGAGAGTACCTATTTCTCTCCTGAATATTCAAGTTAAAGGTTGAGACTCCACATCCCTCCAAGTTCAAGCCTGAATACTTTCAGTCCTAAGTGCCCTTCCAAACAGTATAATGAAATGGGCAGAAAACCACATCCTACTGTTGAGACCGATGTGGAGGGCGGTAGGCCTGGCCAGCCCTGCCTCCACACTGTCTCGCCTACACCTCAGTCAGGGAGTCCCTATGGTCTCTACCAGAGCTGGGAATGAATTAGGGCAGTTTTCACAATGTAAGAGAGGAAATGCCTCTCTACTGACCAGCTCCAGTTTTGAGCTTGAGTTTCCTCATCTGAAAAATGGAGATAATAGCAGCAGCTAGTTCACAGGGTTATGGTGAGGACTATAATCCCTAGATGGCACTGAGCACAATGCCTGGCTCAGAGGTTGACTAGTATTATCATTATTATTATTACTAGAAACACCAAGAAACAGCCTTACCTGGAATGCACCTCCCACAGCTTCTGGTTCATCCGATAATCCCACACACAGACCAGGCCCTCCTCGCCCCCGCTGACAATTTTCCAGTCATCCATCTGGACTGCGGAGACTCCAAGTTGGTGGGCAGAGAACGACAGGGCGATCTTGTTGGTGCGGAGGTCATGGATTCTCACCCTGGAAGGCCCAAGATGAGCATGGAGGTTAGAGTGAAAGGGAATGACAAATCCCTCCTTGGCTGTGCTGGTTGGTTTATGAACAACAGTCCTATGAAAACAAAGACCACAAAACCCTTGTGGTTGCAACTATCTAAACGCCGATATAAAATATTATCTCCTTAGTACACTGTTGTACATAGGAGGTCAAGAAGCAAAGAATGATTTAAAAGCACATAGAACAAGATAGACTCAGGACAACTCCAGTAGCTGCTCTATTGTTCATTTATCTGCTCAACAGGGAAGACTCCTGTCCTGGGTGCCCATCCAGAGGGAAGCTGAGCTCTGACTCCACCCCTACATGGATGTCGGCTATCCTAAGGGTAAGTTTAACTCTCAGCATGGAAATTTTGCTGGTGGTATAATATTCTGTTAAGGGTAAGAGGTAAATTAGTTACTTATCTACCACCTGAACCCTTACCTGGTTGGGAAAATAACATTTAACTCAACTCTGTTCATCACCATCTTGCTGAAATTTGGGAAGGGAGCACCTACAGTTGAGCAAGTAGAACAGAATTGTGAGAAGTAACTGCCCAGTGGCCACATACTCTTACCGAAAGTCTGGAAAGAACCACTTGCCTCATCATCATCTGAATTCCTTTTTTTCCTCCTCACCCGAGGATATGCTTTTTATTGATTTTAGAGAGGAGAAGAGAAACATCTATCAGTTGCCTCCCGTACATGCCCCGAATGGAAATTGAACCCGCCGCCTTTCAGTGTATGGGACAATGCTCCAACCTAGGGCAACACTGGGCAGGGCAGTCATTTGAATTTAAGAACCTCTTTAAAAACTTTTTATACAAGTATGTGAACTTCCATATCAGGATAAATTAGATGAGATGGAAATCTCTTACCCAGTAGAAATTCCAACATGCTTAGCTCCTGAAATAAAACACAAGAGCAGAAACTGACTGTGGCAAAATGTATGTACAGGTGAACTGAACTCAGCTGGCAGGGGCGCTGGGCAAACATAACACTAGCATGCTCAGTGTGACCAAAAGCATACGCTCGACACCAAAAATGTGGTGAGAAGGGACTGTCTGAAACATGGTCCATGTCCTACACTCTTAATTATTTTGAACCGGAAGTTGTATACCAGCTTACCTACCAAATAGGAACGCATAATTAAGAGGTTTTTGTTTTTTCTTTCAACAGAAAAGGACTCAAGGTGACCTACTGGTAGATACTCTGAAAGTGATGCAGCAAAATACTGGGAGGAGCCCATGCACAGGCCACAAAGTGACAAACACTAAACCTAGCACGAGGAGACAGACAGCTTAAGTAAGACCCAATACAGGACAAGCCCACCTACTCAGAAGAGCTTTGAACAGGTCACAAAGCAAAACTCAATATATGCTACACACATGATAAGCAGTAATTGCAATAAACAGAAATACTATCTAAGAGTATCAGGAAGTGGAAACAGCCAAAAGAAGTCTTAAAAGAAACCTAAGGAAAAGAGACACTGCCTATTAAGGAGTGATGATCAGACTGGCAGGAAAAACAAGAAACGTTCAGGGGGTGGTGAGTTTGGATGGCAGTCAACGAGCTCAGTCACCCGAGTATGATGAGGTCAAGTAATCGCGGTGGAGCCCTGTGCAGCCATTAGAATGAGGCAGATCTGTGCACACGCACACTGACGGGCAGCCATCCCCAAACGCCGCCGCCGGGTCCACCACGGGCCCAGCACGTGGCAGTGGGGAGGGCGTGCGCTGTGCACATGCAGACACGCTTCAGAAAAGGCTCCCTGTCCCTGGAAGACTGACTTCTCCCTATTTATGTCTCTGTGTTTTTTAATTCAATTTTGAATGTGCAGATTACTTGTTTAAGTAAAACTGAAAAAATTTAAAGAGAAGATTCTGAAAGGACAAATGCAAACTGGCTGCAGTTACCTTGGGGAATAAAGAGGGAATAACGGTAGTGTTTACCTTTCGTTCTGGACACTGCTGTGTTGTCGCAGAAAAGAGCTCATTCATGATGGGAGGGACACCTGGGGGCGTGCACAGGCCTTCTGTTTCTCTAAACTGCACACATACCTTACACACACCCCCATACAGATATTCTGTTTCAAATACAGATGTAATCTCAGCACAGAGGAAAGATCCATGAATTCCTCCTGGCTGGGACATGCAACCAACTAGGCGATGCATATTAATGGGGCCTCTGTTACTCCAGCAAGCCTCAATCCCCCACTTCCCAGCGAGGGAGGTGGGCCTGGAGAGATGCAGAGAGAACGTACAATGTGCTCGCAAACCAGGGTCTCCCCCTGCCAGCACTCAGAAACACTATCTAGGCACTGGTGGGTGAGAAAGGGGGAAGTACAGGGCTGTAAAGGGAACGCAGCCTAGAGCCACCGCAGCTGCACCGCTTACTAATGGGGACCTGAAAAGGACAAGGGAAAAGAACATTTTAGCCCCAATACTTTCCAGCGCATATTTGGTTAATACGGGTCTACTTTGCCATGGTGACTTTCATTAAGAACCCCTCTGTGAAATATTTATGCTCTGTAATTTACAGTTTGGCTGTTTAGGAAACAAAGGCAAACACAAATTTGGTCCAGAAGTTCAAAGTTTGCCATCTGTTTTCCTATTGTATTTAGATAGCACGGATGGCTCCAAACAAAATACACAAATACACCAAAAGATGCAGCATTTGTGCGTTTGTATCACCAAAGAAAACAAAAATGGGCCAAAACAGACCTGAGCGTCTCCCCACAGGGAAAAGGGAAAAGCGTTTATGCAACATCTCAGAGGCATCGCTCTGGCTTCTGGAAGGCCACATGAGCCATGCAAATCCACATTCAGAGCCCGGGTCTGCCTTGGACATCTGACTGTGCGCAGCCCCAACCTGAACAGCAGTGGGCCTTGGCATAGCCTGTGTCCTCAGCACTCAAATCAAATACCCGAAGCTGGGAGACAGGTAGCACAGCAAAGAGGCACAGATATATGCCAAGGCGACCGATTCCAGGGGCAAAAAGAAGCCAATGGTAGATATGTGAGTCCCCATCTAGCGCGTATTTCATCAACGTTCCCCGTTGAAAAGAAAAATAATTGGTCAGAAAGCTGTAATTGTATTATGTTTAATATTCATGGTTGGGCTTGGAGGGCTGTTCCAACACTCTCTCTCTCCAGCCCCTCTCTAATGAAAACTGCACTGTAGGAGTCGGCTCTAGCCCGCCAATTAAAACAAAAGACACCAGAACCTTCCAAAGACTCCAACAGAGGAGCATCCATCTGATGGGCAGGAAAACGTGCTGGAAGGGAGAGGGAGGCACGCTCTGGTTGGTCCTGTGCTGAGCTTTGAATAACTTATTACAACACTTGCAGATGGAGCAAATACGACATTTATGCCCCACTCTCTCTCTCTGTAACAGCAGGCAGCAGGGCCGGAAGCACGCGGCAACTCTGTATTTGTCAGGGCAAGAAGTGAGCTCCGAGACTCTTTAATTGGGGGTCACAACTCAGGCACGCTTCCCACTGCTCTGGATTAAATAATCCCATGTAATAATAAGGCGAACTGTATTAGGTGGCAAAGGAGAAGCCTATTCCCACTCTGGCTCGGCAGTTTCATTAAGAAGGACCTGACCTTCGGCTATATTTCTATCCAGAAAATAAAGGCAACAAGCAAGAAGGCATTAAAATGTAGGCTCTTTTTTAAAAAATGACCAAATTAATCAAGAAAACTAGTATTAAAAAAAAAAAAAAAATCAATACATGATTCTGTTTTGTTTCATTGAACCTGGGCTATTAAAGAGGATTTTAAATCTAACCTATATCCCAAAATCAATAGCTTTATCTATATAACAATGATGATGGTCTTTAGTAAATCATTCATTTGAAACAGCAACTAGAAAAACAGCCCAGTTTTATCCAACTAGGCTGTGCAGAGAGCTCTCCATTTCAAAGCTGTGTCTCTGAAGGGTCCAATTCTCTGTATGTTGCCCATTGAGTAACAGTCCCTCAGACTAATCACTCAACCTTCCTGGACCTGTTTCCTCAGCCAGGTCAATATTAGATGGTCTTGAAGAGCTCTGCTTGATGGAACAACCTGTGGCCCCTAACAAGCCAGCCTAGTGACCCCAGGCTTGTCTCTGAGCATGCAGGACAGCTCCAAAGCAGCCCAGCGGAGGCTCTGAGAACCCCCTAGACTGACCCTGCTGCCATCTCAGACTAACCCGAGGGGCACACGTGTGGACAGAGCCAGAGGGACACAGCAAAGGCTTTGGAAACTGAACGGACACTAGAATGACCACCCACAGAAGACAACACAGAACTTGCAGTCTGAACCTAACCAAGGAGACTGCCTGCCTTAAAATAAATACATAAATCTCAACAGTCTCCAGAGGATTATTTAACAGACCCAAAGTGGACACAAAATAACAAACTGTCCAGGATACAACCCAAAATTACTTGACATATCCCCACCTCCCCCCCAGCCCCGCCCAAAACAACAACAACAGGAAAATGTGACCCATTCTCAAAGGAAAAAACAACTCACAGATAACCCTAAAACCACCCAGACTTGGGGAATCATTAATGACTTAAAGCAGCTATTGTAACTATAATCCATGAGGTAAAAGTAAAATGGTAAGAAAGACTGACATTTGGAACAGAGAAACAGAAACCACGAAAAAGAATTGAATGGCAATTGTGGAACCCAAAAATACAAAATCTGAAATAAAAAAAGTCACTGGAGGGGCTCGCAGCAGAATGGAGACGACAGAGGAAGAGCCAGTGAACCTGAAGTTAAACCAATAGATGTTATGCAATCTGAAGAACAGCAGTTAGGAAAGAAAGTGAATGGAGCTTCAGCGGCCTGTGAGGAAACACTGAAAGGTTCAGAGTCCCAGAAGAAGACAAAGGGATTAGCGCAGGAAAAAATATTTGAAGAATGGCCAAACACCTCCCAAGTCTGGTGGAAGACATAAATGTACAGATTCTAAGTGCTCAATGAACCCCAAACAGAGCTTATACTTTAAAAAAAAAGCAATCCATTTCCTGTTGATTTCTCTTGGTAAGCCCTTCAGGCTTCTCATAAATGGTCTAATTCCTAAACTGTTCGGTCATTTTGCCTTCGCTGAACAAATACATGCTTTCATTCCACTGAAAACACCACTGACTGTAGGAAGCACCATTACGTAACATTTAAAAATTCTGCCAATTTAAAGATGCCGATTTCACAGAAGTGAAAATGTAAGGAAAAAAAGTATGTCTTAGAATAAATACAAAACATATTGTGCACTCACTGAGCACTCGGAGATACTGTGGTAAGTAGAACAGACACAAGTCCAATACCTACTCTAAGCCACTTCTCTTCTGACATTACTCATTGCTTGCTTCTTGCTTTAGCAGGAAAGACCAAATATGCATTTAGAAAAACTCACTGATCTACACTGTTAAAACTCTTGTGCAAAGCCCCCCCCCCCCCACTTTATATATAGCCCTTTTCGCCCAGCAAGGGAAAAGCACAATCCAATAATAACTCAGTTTCCACCCTAATCAGGCTCTTAATCTTCATCAGACACTACCTTCTGTTTTTTTTCTGGAAAGGGTGACAGGCTAGGTGACCTTTTTTCATTTTTAATTTCAGCCTATTTCCACCATTGTCACCCCCACCCCCACCAAAACAGAAACTCCTTGCAAATTCCACCCATGTTTGCAAACTAACTCAAGCTGACTTCCTTATTTTAATGCAGAACTATTTTTGTCTTAATCTGGGACAGGTTTATGTATCTTTACAGCCCATTTCATTCTCAAATTATTTACAAAGTACTGAGAGAATGCACTGGAAATTCAGTTTTTTAAATTAAAAAAAAAGGAGAGTTCCAGGTTTTCAAAAATTGCATCAGCCATTAAGTAACAGACAAGGATATAGTTCTCTTCATAGTATCTGACCCCTTACTCCCCCTTTTGAAATAAAACATAAGCTGTACGAGCCTGGGTGTCCCTCTCTGATGAGATCCTGCTCGTAGCTATGAAGCCTTTGAGAAAAAACCAAAACACCCCACAATGTCTCCCTCCCCTTCGTTTAAAAGTGCAGGTCCCTTACTCTGTCCTTCTCCCAGATGCGCAGTGTGTACCGGTGTTTCGAACTCACACAGCCAGCCCTGCTGCTCGGACGCCAGGAGTCCTCTTCCCTGCGAGGGTGAGCACGGACACACGGGCAGTGGCCAAACGGCTGGCACGCGGGTCTCGTGCTGCCCCGACTGAAGGCCACTGTGAGAGTCCCCGCCCCGACTCCACACCACGAGTCTGTTCTTTTCATCCAAAGAGCCGAGGTTTAAAACAACAACACTGGTTACTAGCAAATTGGACTTAACGTGGTCCGATCTGGACGCACAATAACCGAGAACCCTTTCACACCGAGCAGTTGGCTCCTCTCTGGCAACGGTCGCATAACCAGGCAGCCCTGCTCCAGGGGGAAAGTCAGCTCCACTGAGTGTATATACTGAGTACATGCACCTCGGACTAACCGCCAGCCCCGGGCACAGCTGACAGCGGTGGCGACAGCCTGGCTTCTCGGTTCTAGGGCTGACCGGGCTAAGGTATGCAGAAGGCAGAGGTCTCCTCTCTGGAACACCATCCTGGTTTCCTGGGACTGTGGCTCTGCCTGACCACCTAAATGGCCTTGCTGGTAAACAATGTCTGAAGCCAGCCTAACCTACGATCCCCAACCCTTCCATCTGCATGCCCCAGAGCCCTCTGCATGTGCTCTCCTGGAAAGCGAGTAGCTGCGAGGTCCCTGTGGGGAGATCCTATAAGATAAGCTTGGAGCCTTTGTGTAGCTCAGTCTGGAAACTAAGACGTGAGACTAAAACTACAAACTGATGTGTTTCATTTGCTGGGGCACACGTGGGGCCACTTATCAAGCCTAGTGTGGGTTTTTTTAAAGAGAAAAACTGGATACACTGAGGAGTTCAATTCTCAAGCCTTGGAAATACTGGCCATTTTAGGAGGCCTTGAGAAAAGTGATCGTCTTTTCTTTCAGGAAAGCTACTCACATTTTCTTCTGACTCTAAGGGAAGGGGGTAGTAGAGGGGTGAAGGTCAGGAGTTGAAAATATTATTTGACAAAATCATTATTTTTGCAAGCTGCTACAATGGTGCATCAGAGATGTGGGGTTTGGCACGAAGGAGCACCCGCTCGCGATCTGATCCCCCCACCGAGCAGCCCACCACCTGCAGCCTGGGGCTGGCCCGGGGGAGGGGGCGCCACAGACCCTGGCCTCTAGCCATGCTACCTCTCTTCAGGGGACTGGATCAGACATGGCAGATAACCGGCCAAAAATTAGAAAGGAAAGGAAAAGACAAAGGGAGAGGGCATGGGGGGGGGGGGGGGGGAAACCCTAAAATTTGGACTCAGAGTCTTTTCAAACACTTTAATCCTTTCGCGCTGATGGTTCCTGGAGCGTCCATGGCTGGCACGGGCCCTGCAGCGGGAAAATCCGACTCCCCGAGCCAATGCATTGAAGAGAAGACTGCTAATCACCTAAATAGAAACTGGAACCTGTTCACGTGCGGTCTCTTTCCCCCACCACTGGAGGGACACCACAGTGTTCTAAAACACACTCTTGACATCATCTGGCAGGCAACCCTATTTTGTTGAACATGATTCATCCCTTAGGTTATTGTTTTTAATATTAGAAAGTGAGCTTTTAAATGCCAAACAAATTTTGCAGCAGGGAGACAAAAGATACTCCAAGTGGTCTCGCTGGACCTCCACCAACTGCATCCACCAAATGGCTTCCAAGACCACCTTCCCGTGGTGCTGGGGAAACGGGGCAGGGATGGCGCCGTCCAACTATTAGCTAGCCCAAGACTCTGTCCTCCAAGTTCACCGACACAGTATTTATGGGATCGGGCTGAATTCGGGTGGACAAAGCTGTGGAGTGGGAACTGAGGAACATGAGCGGGGGGGGGGGAGCATTGTGGAGGTGGGTGGCCAGGCCGTGGCAGAAACTGCTGTGGCTACACAATCTGGTTACCCAGACATACCTCCTGTCCATGTTGCCACTGACCAGGAGGTTGGGAGGGCTGTCCCTGAGGTTGACGCATGTGAAGTCGCCCAGCGCGTTACCCAGCTTCGAGACGTAGCGCTCCGCTTCCAGGCCGTAGACCAGGATCTGGGGAGGAGGGAAACATGGGGTGTCTGTTACACATGGCAGACCTACACCCAACAGCTTCGTTTTAGCACCGTCCAGGACGGGTTCATTACCTCAGCCCCTGTTAAAGGCGTTCTGCCACTAAAGATCCCGACCTCTTCCAGGTAATGACATTATAGGGATACGGCTATTCAAATGACAAAAGGAAATGCCAAAGAAAATAAGGGAAAACCCTGAGTTCCTCTGTCCAAGGTGCAAACTCGAAGGACACAAAGAAAAATGCCAGATGAGGAAGTTAGGTTTCCTGGTTTCCTAACACAGAGAAAGAGGCAAGGAAGCCAGGGTCACTGACTGCTTCCAGTTTGGAATTAATGGGGAAGCTAACAGGTCGGGAACATGTAGCCGAGCCAGCGTGGGTTCTCTCTCTCTCTTTCCTCTCTGTAGTCACACCATGGAAGGTAAAAGAAAGAACAGTGCCAGCATCCAGGAGGATGCCATTTGCATAGTCAACTACTGGATGATTCCTTTAGACTAAACCACACACCCAAACCCAAAGTCCTGGTCCCAGTGTTTCCCTCTTCAGTCCCTCTCCACTGGCTCACTTTAAGAAGCTCTGCTCTATAAGATATGGAAGCAAATAAAAGGTATTCTTGATCTCTAGACAATGTAGTCATTAAATGTAAACACTTGCCTCCTCTCCAGCAAAGACAAAAAAAAAAAAAGGATGATTCATAAATAATCTTTCTGAAAATTATTTAAGTCCAACTTGATTAACACTCAATGCTTGCTATGGGTCAGTCACTGTTGTAAGTACTAAGGACACAGTTCTTGCCCCAAAATTCACAGTTCAGAAGCCTCCTCATGACAGAGTTCTGTGCATACATCCTATTATGCTGACCATGGGGTTAAAATTGATCACTGAACTCGAAAGTTTTAACAGGACTATTTTGTAAGGAGCTTCTCCTCTCTTCGTACACATATGAAAAAGTGCTTTTGTTTTCTTATAACCTATTCATTTATCAAGCATTATTACACAGATTCTTACTTAGTCCTGAGAAGTGAATCAATTGTCTCCACTTGGAGCTCCATCAATCTCACAGACAAACACACATTTCTAACAAGTGAATCTTTGGATATTCCTAATAGTCCAGGCACTGCTATAATACTAACTATTGCTAACAGCATCCGAAAGACGGTGATTTCCAATTTTAAAATGCCTTGTTAATCCAAAAGACTATAGCAAGCAAGCTAAATTTTACTTGTATTTTCATGCAGCTGAGAATAAAGTTTCTGAGAAAATTTCAACAATTCTAAAATATCCAAAATAAGATTATTCTCCCAGGTAAGAACACAGACATAATCACATCTTCTACCTACAGTGAATAACCTAAAAATTGCATAAAATCAGCTCCTGAAGGTAGAAAAAACTAGAAACAGCAACCTCATGGTCTATCGTAAAAGTACTGTTTTGCACTTATCATTACAGACCTTTCAACAGGGTTCTTGGACTCAGCATCATTTTAAAAATATTTCAGCTTCTTTAGCAGGAAGGTAAGCCTTTAAAATGTAAAACGTCCACGGTAAACACAAGAATTAAAGTCTGATACTGAGTCAGTTCCAATTCTCTACTTTTCTAGAAGTTCTTTTTTGACAAGTGGCTGGACCATTTCTGAGGGATACAGTGAGAGCTCATCCCTCTCCAAAGAGCCTCTGCATAAAGACGCCTAAGTTAGCTGTCAGGAGTCAAGTATCTTCTACAGTGTTTAATAATTCAATGAATCAGAACTATCCGAAGAGTACCTGCACCATTATGTTTAGTTAAAGACCACAGAGATTAGAAAACACATTACCCATCTCAGAGGCGGTCCTTTCCCTGTTACAGGTCCCCTAACGACCTTTACCATTCCTCCCTCCCTCCTTCCCTCCCTCTCATACTCTCTCTCTTTTAATAAGGTTGAGCAAATGGGACTTCATTTTATCTGACTGCCACGGCCTGGTGAGATTAATTATTCATGCTCACACTCTCCCTCTTGTTAAGACCATGCATTAGACTAATTTTTCTCTTTATTGCCCTAGTTGGGCGAGTCTCAACCCATGGCCACTTGATTCACCCTCAGAGGTGTATGGAGATGCTGGAAAGAAGGAAAAAGCTACCCATCGCTACAGTCTTGGAGAAAATATTCTGCACTAATGTGACTGCCCAATCAATAGATCTTGCTGGGGATGTTTTCTTTTAAGTACCAAGTGGATATTATGAAAGAGCTTAAATAGTGATTACAGGGCAAATTTTTATAGGAGCCAGGTGCTTCTTCAAGAAATCTCTCAAACAATTAAACCACATTAAGACTGGTGCATATTTTGCAAAGATAACTACAGGAGCTGCAATGTACAATCTGGGTGGTTTTCCTTTCTCTTCAGCGTCCAGGCAGATCTAGGGGCTCCTGGTAGAAGGAAACATTGTTTGGAAAGAACTTCAGCAGAATGTTCTTTCTTTCTGTTTTTTTCTTCTTAGAGACCTTAAAGTATTTTCATAAATCCTAGTCTTAGAATCCTAACTTTCAATTTTGCCTGAGTTGTTGGCGATGGTGGTATAGTGGTGAGAATAGCTGCCTTCCAATTTTGCCTGAGTTAATCTAACATAACAGCACATAACAAAAGTGGTTACCTCTGTGCACCCACCTCTCAGAGACAACCACTCAAACAGGTTAGTGTATATACTGCTAGACTTTCTCTGTACACATCTGGCTTATGTCTACCTGTCTCCTCCCTCTCCCTGTATGTGCGTATAAAATTATTCTTTTCTATGAATGGAATTATTGTTCTACAATTTGCCTTTTCTACGAAATAACATGAGAGTTCTTTCGTCAATTTATAGGTAAATCTTGTTATTTTTAATGGTGGCATAGAATTTCTCTCTCTATATATATAATTCCATAATGATGGATATTTGGGTTGTTTCTCATTTTCAGAAAAAATAAATAATGCTGTAATTTGCTCAACAGCCAGTCAACAATATTTATTAATCACCTTCCATGCTGGAGGCACTGGAATGACAGGGACGGCGGGTGACGTGCAGAAGCCTCCGCGCGCTGCCAGCGGAAACAATCCACCTCCACGCCAGCTGGTGCGCGGCCACCAGCTGCCCTGCTCCTGCATACGAGGGGATTGCATCTCTGAGGAGACCCACCTTGCGGCCCTGTCCCAGCAGCTGGTGCTGTAAGCAGCAGGGACAGCCGTGTAAAGTCGGGAAGGGGGCGGCAGCCACAGGCCCAACATCTGGGAAGCATCAGTCACTGTCCTGGTGCAGGCAGGCCCTGCACCCTCCAGGTGTGACCTGGACCAGTCAGTGTGCCCAGGACTAGCTTCCCAACCATACCATGAAGAAACAGCTGAGAAATGGCCATTGTCCCTGCAGTGGCGTGAGCTCAGGCAGACCAACCCTCCTTCCCCCAGGAAGAACTGGACTGAGCACGGCAAACACTTCTTAAATCCAGGACAGCACAGGATTAAGAGATCCTAGGCTGCACTGAAGCAGAGTCATGGGGGTTTACTGAAATTCTTGGGGATGACAAAGTCTACCTACTCTCTTTTCTGACCCCCAATAACCTACCTCCATCACTACCACATATATTTTGCTCTTATGAGGTGGGGAGTCATGATAAGAAGCCAGACTCTAGAGTTTACCCACCCACTCTCACTGCCTTCCATCCCTGTCAGCTTACTGTGTGCTCTGGTTGTGCCCTCAGCACACAGGCTCCCTCCGTCCTGGCCGAAGGTGTTTGTCTCCACACTTCATCAGAGAGTTACCAAGGAGACTGTCATTTCAGCAGGTCAGCCGAGGCTGTTAACCAAGCCCTCGGCCATATGTTGTGAAACACTGTCCTAGACTTACACGCTACGTTCCTTGGGAGAGAAATCCCATCATTAATTCTTGTAGCTTTGACTAAGGATGCAGCGTGTGCCAGGTGCTCCATAGATAGACTGACTGACTGTTACACATTATCAGGTGAACCCTGAGCTTACCACAGTCTGGGACACAATAAACACTCATATTCCTTTTCTTAACACCCTCCCTTTTCTGGATGTCTAATCTTGCTGCTGGCCTGTACAAAGGGATCACTCCATCCTACTCAAAATAGGAAGACATTCCACAGATCTCCTTCCATAATATCCAGATTCTAGAACCCCCAAACTGTCCAGTTCTGACAATATGGCAGACTCTAATGTCTGGAAAACCCTTCTGTTTACAAATGCCAAAAATGCAAGATAAAAGTCTATTAATAAACATTCTTTCAACCTATCTGTTTAACTTCTAAGAAACCAGAAAAATTCCGAGGAGCCAAAAATGGAAAACAAACGGCCCTGGCTGGGTAGCTCAGTTGGTTAGAGCATCGTCCCAACAGGCCAAGGTTGTGGGTTCGATCTCCAGTCAAGGCACAGACAAGAGTCAACCTATGAGTTCATGAATAAGTGGAACAACACATCGATGTTTCTCTCTCTCCCCGCTTCCCTCCCTTTCTCTCTCTAAAGTGAATAAGCAACAACAATGACAAAAAAAGGACACTAAATCCATGCTGGGGGTGCTCTGGGACACCCGCCAGTGCCAGGAGCCTAAAGAACTGGGGACAAGAGGCCAAGGTTCTAGCCAGCACCAAGTGAACACCAGGATGGAGGCCTCTGCATAAAGCGGCCCTCGTACAGGCGGCTACTACTTAGTAAAAAGCAAGCTGTTCACTGGCAAAGAGAGCCTACCGTACCCAAGGGCTTGTCTGCCTCAGGCTCAGCTCAGGACGGAAAATGCTGGCCCTGGGGTGTGCAATCACACATCTGCCCTCACCCAGGTTCAGAAGCTGAATTTACACCACCTGCAAGGTCAAAACCCCACACCCAGTAATCAGTTTAAAGTACATTCAGGTTGGTGACATGCTCTAGTACCTGGCAGTATTCTCAGGAGGAAGGCCCTTTCAACCCAGACCCCTTAGGAAAGCTACAATTTGCCATCAGCCAAATATGAGCTCACAATAAAAACAAAATTCCAAATGCAGAAAGGAACAACTCATCATACATAAGAGGCAGAAAACAAACACAAATTCTACTTCTGAGGCTATCAGATAAAGAAAGTGTTTATAGAAATAAGAGGGTAGCATCAAAAGCAAAAAAATGAATGAGCAGCTTTGGAAAACAACAGGCTTTCTGGGAACTAAAAAGTCAACGAATGAGTTAAACAGGTAATTAAAGAGAGTCCAAGAGAGAGTCCTGTGAATTTTAAGAGAGATTTTAAGAAATTATTCAGAAGGTAACAGAGCAAGATGGAGAAAGAAAGTATGACTGAGCTGTGGATAGCATGGAGGCGGCAACGTGTTGGTCACATCTGCCCAGAGTCCAGGCAGAACAGAGAAAACGAGGGAGAGGAAAGTTTCAACAGAGAATTCTCTACAACTAAAGGAAGGAAGCATAAGAAATCCCAAACAGGAAAAATAAAACTAAACTCGCACCTAGAGACATTAGAGTGAAACCGCAAAAAATTAAAGACAAGCAGATCTTAAAAGCAGCCAAAAGAAGAGAAAAAGTCATAGGAGGAAATGACATTAGGCCAGCAGCTCAGGGGCACCCGCGGAAGTCACAGTCACGACTCTCTCCAAAGGGCTGAGAGAAAATAACTGTCCGCCCAGAGTTACAGAGGACTAGCGAAACCACCTTAGAAGGAGGGTGAAGTAAAGACTTTTGTTTGGATTAAAACATGGAGAACACTTGTGGCTAAGAGACCCTCACTAAAGGAACTTCTAAAAACATACTTTTGGAAGATGGAAAAAAAGGTCTGAGATGCTGAGAGGAACTGTAAGCAAAGATCCAGGTAAGTGTGCCTGAAAGTAAACAAATATTACATAGAACAACAACAATGCTCATGTGGGGCTAAACAAACAGGATAGACTGTGATTTGGGGTTAAATAAACAGAAAACTGTACCTGCCCTATTATTACAAGCAGCTAGGTGCCAACTCAGGGTGACGCATCACGACCACAAGGTTCCAGTCGGAGTAAACAGAGGGCTCCTTGGACATGTGTACTGTGCTTGGCACATAGGAACTCGTTGCACATCTGATGAAAGAATGAATAGATGCTACACATCTCTGCCTGTGTCTATTAATTGCAGGCAAAAGATACACCGGCCTTACAGTGAAGACATGTTCCGCACGTGCAAATGAACACGGTAAATCAATCTGCTTCCCACCAACAGCAACACGTTCAGCTGTTCCAGGAGTGGGAGGCACGGCTCTATTCGGTACAGATCTTGAAGTATGAGACTAATAATGCACTTTTTTTTTTTTTTTTTTTTAAATAAAGGATACAAAAGAAAAAGATCTCCCACTCTTGGGGTAGATTTTACTCAAGTGAACAACCCAAGTTGCTATTCTGACCCAACATAAATATGACCCACAAAATGTGGTCAAAAGTTTCACTACAAAAAATGCAGGGTCCACATAGTGATGTTGACACACAAAGATAAGTGAATAGCCTCATAAATTTACAGATGAGCTAAGATTTAAAAAAACAATGAGAAAGACAGACAACTAGGAGGGGGGAGCTAGTGAGGAGAGAGTAAATCATACACAAAACAGCCAATAAAAAAATAAAAAAGCAGTTAATATACATGAATAATGGATGTCTCATTTAAAAGCAGTTTACTCCGATATGATGTAATTTTTGACAATCAGCCAGAGAGACTATTTTGTAAGTCCTCGCCAGAGATAAGTCAGAGCGTGAGGCCTGCTAACAGGCGTATCTGTGAACATGTGGAAAATGACTTTCGCCACCATCCCAGAGGTGACTTTCTGTTGGCAAACAAGAACTTGCCTCTCAGGTGCACTTAGCAGTAGCAACCAGCAAGACGCAGAGCTGGAAGAAACGGACCCCTGACGGCACAGATCCCTGAAACAGAGCACCCCCACTGCCCCCCGCCCAGTTTCCATGACATGCTCTGGCACAGGCCACGCTCAACAGCAGCACAAAGGGAGAGGCAGCCTGGGCTGCTTTCATGTTTAAGTTTTAATTGGAGTGACAAGCCCGCGAGGCCAAGATATTTCAGGAATAGGACGGTGTTGCTGAGCGTCGCCAGGCGCTGGGTAGGCAAGGCCGTGTGAGCTCCCCACCACCACGTGCCAGTGCACCTGCAACCCCCGCTGTTCCAGGACTGGACTCTGCCCGGGAAGGCACTGCCAATCACCGCAGACTGTGCCAAACGCGGGCGCTTTGTGATGTGGGCAGATGTCTACAAAGGACCAGAGCGAGGCCAAACCAACACCTATTGTGACCTAAGCCTGAAAGGAACCCAGAGAGCAAGAGCACGCACTGGTGAAAATGCAGGCAAACAATCCAAATCCCTCTGCCTGTCCCCCCCGACATGCACAGGTGCTGGAGACAAGAAGGGAAGGCAGGTTGCTCTGGGGAGTGAGAGAAGATGCTCTCTGCTTTGCTCTGGGGATCTCCACAGACCATCTCTGTCCTAGCTCTAGAATAAGGAAAAGAGATGTGACCACAAAGAACTGACTCACGGACACATAAAACGAGCAGGAAGTGTTCACAGCCGAGCATCCAGTCCAATGACGAGATTATAATTATGTAAATGTGTGACTGGAGCTGAAAATCCTCACAGCCCTCTTTCATGCTCCCAACAGGCCTCATTACAATAAAGAGCATGGACAGTGTCAAAGAGCTTCACAAACATTAACGACACGTAGCTAATCACAGGCCCCTGGAGGAAAAAAGTTAGCAGTAAATCTATTTTATATATTGGGAAAAAGACTGAAGCCGCAAACTATGAATTCTTGAAAATGAAAGGCAACTTGGACATTGTTTTTAAAATGGGAAAGTTACAAGTGAGATGACTGTGAGGTAGATATCTGCATGCACTCAGGGTACTACACTGCTTGGGTGTCCACTTTCTGTTCACTGGCCTGGCAACTGCTAGTTTGCTCCCAAGTTAGACCAGACAAAGGCTCAGAAGTGGACCAACAGGCAGCATGTGGCTAATACCAGAGACCTAGGACAAGTGGCCTGATGGAGGAGAGTGAAAAAACAAACAGTGGGGCCTCTGGCGTGGGGCAAACAGTCCAGCTGTGGGCTCCCCTTCGCACCCCCGCACGGGGCAGGACTGTACCCACACAGACATACGCTTGGCAGTGGTTCACACGTAAAGAACTCTCCAAACTACACAGGTAACAAAAGTCGCTGAGGACTCACTTGGCAGAGCCCAGCCACTCTCATCCCTGTGTCAATGTCTGCCACCATCTCACAATGCCTTTTCTGATTCCTCACAAAAATGATTAACAATAGCTAATACTGATAGTGTTTGCTTATGTGCAAAACACCTGATCCCCACAAGTCCATAGATGTCAAACCTCTTCCACAGCTATGAAGTTTTAGAATCGGGATTCAAACCCAGGTGGGTGGGCTTCCAAGCCCGTGCTCTTTAAACCTCCACCCCAGGTGCTCATAGTGTGGCCCCTGGACTAGCAGCATCGGCAGCACTCAGTAGACATGCAGATTCTTGGCCCCCACCCCAGTCACTGAATCAGAAGCCTTGGGGCTGGGGTCCAGAGAGCCCTATTTTTTGGAGCCTGCCCGTGTTTGAGAACCCCTGTACTATATCTACCCTGCCTCCAAGCCCAAAACAAACTCTAGCCATTAAAAAAAATGTTACTCGGCTCTAAGTGCTCACTTCCTGGCTCCAATTGGTACCAATCTGGTTCAGAATAGTGCTGAGCAGTAACAGTACCCAAATGTGAGATGCAGGATGCGTGTGCTGTGGGATCAGAGAAGGGGTCGTTCACTGAAAGCCAGGGAAGTTCGTGAGGCTCCTTCTGACAGATGGGGCTCTGGCTGGCATTTCCTGCAAGGACAGAAGAGACAGGGGGGAGGTGGGAATGCTCCTGCTAGTCAGGAACAGACAGGGCAGATTCTGGACGGGGCCAGCCTGGCTGGAACAAGGGCTGGAGGTGTGAGCCTAGAAAGCCAGAGCCTGGCACCCCTGGTCTCAAGGCCAGGCAGAAAGTGGGCATTAGGACGTCACCTCAGTCCTTGGCACACAGCCATCGCTCTGACAAAACCTGAAATGGACCATGAGGAAGGGCGCCCACCAGTGGTAAAAAGGCAGCTAAGGTGGGGAAAGGGCAGAGGAAATGGGCTGCAGAAAAATTATTTCCATGTCATTTTCAATATACATTTTAAAGCTTATTGTGAACATGAGATAAGAGTACATGACCCTAGGAAATGTCACAGCGCAGAGGCCACAGGGGGAAGTAGGTGGAGGCAGGGCCAGAGGTTCTAACCTAGAAAGGCATCTTGGTATCAAACTCGGTTCGGATTCAGTCAGTGGGTCTCACATCAATGGGCTGCTGTGGAGCAGGAGAGGTGAGCGGAGGCTGGGGCCCAGGTCAAGGCCAAGCTGCTTTCTGCACATGGCACAGTTCAGACTCCTGGCCTCACTCTGACACACTGCAAACCTCACCACTCCTCTCAAGTCCATTAACTTGGAATGTGAGCCTTCAAACGTGGACTGAGCTGGAGTTTCCCTTCGCCTGTCTACAAAGCTGGATTTACCCTGTGAATTACCACCACACTGGGACAGTGCTTAGACGAGTAGCTTTGCGTCTAAACCACGTCCGACACAGTGCCTTCCAGAAGGCCGGCATGCTGAGGGCATTAACAAATCATGCTCGCCTGGGCACGGGATGAAGAGCAGAAACTCTCCGCTTTGTAATATTAGTCTCATTTAAGCTTCTGTGTGCATTTGAAAATAGTTAAATGCCGTAAATAGTCTAAAATTCAAGCCCACATAGGCCATTTTCTGTCTGCCCCTTTCTCCTGCTCTCCCCCAAACCAACACCAGCAGTCTCAACTGTCCGGAAACATCCACAGCATGCGCCCTATCCTACTTGGAGAGCAGAGGCAAGTTTTCCAATGGCCCTCCTCTTGACCTTCATTAACTGAAAAAGATTCTTAAGCCCTGGAACAAACTGACTTGCTCTTGGGCCCCAGACCCATCTGGCAGGAAGAAACCAGCCACGCCCATCCATAACATGAAACAAAAGCAAAGATCAGCTCCAAGTTCACCATCTCCCATGGGTGTGAACTGGTAAACCAGGAGGGAAATTCCACATAAATAACCGGGAAAGCCATCAGGAAAATTAGGCCCTAAATAAAATTCTAAGCTTAACTCAAAAGGCAAACCAGCCATATACCTGTGCTCCAGCCGGCCTGCATCACCCTGGTGCTGCTTCCCGGCCCCCCAGGAGTCCCCCCTCCAAGCCTGTTGCCTCTGCCTGAACTGCCCTCTTGCCCAGGCTTTCCTGATGAAGTCCACCTGACCCCAAAGCTGGTGGGGATGGGGAGGTACTAGTGCTCAGTATCTAACAAGCACATGACATACCTTTCCCATGCGAGTAACTTGCCAAAGGTTTACCTGTCTCAATCCCCAGCAGTTACGCCATTACCTTAACACAGTGGAAAATACTCTTCCCTGCATCACAGGGAACCCTTTCAGGAGTGGTTCAGGATAGTGGAGATCCTAAAGCACTCTCAGCTTCCACAAGCAGCAGCAGCAGCATTCCAAGACATGCTCTCCACAGAATCACCACTGTGGTTGTATAGAGATCAGAGGTGGTCGGGTCCTCAAAGGTCCTCAGGTCCGAGGTTTCTTGTTTGTTCTCAGAAACCCAGGAGGAGGAGCTCCGTGAACTGCCTCAGGGTTCTCCAAGCATGTGAGGAGAGTTTCATGTACTATGAAATGACACAATTATATCACTTACTGATACCATTTTAATACTAAAACATGTTTTAGTATTAAAATTCATTTGAATGTTCAATCCTCATCGATTTAACTTTTCATCACTTTGGAATTTAGCAGATTCACTGTGAAGGTCTCCCTATGACCTGATGTCCATCCCAACGTGGAGAAACACCCTTATGCGACTAAGCTGCTGCGGAGGAAGAACACAAGGCTGAAAGCCCTGAGGCAGGTGTCATGCTTGATTCATCTCCACCTTTCCAGTGCCAATCAGAAACCTAGCATACAGCATGTGTTCAATAAACAGTCATTAACAATGAGTCACCTAGGCAACAAAAACGGCTCCCTCTGGTAGTCGGCATCACTCAGCGGCCTAGAAAACTGGTCTCCAAGGACCATCTCCCTAAACTTGTCCAAGAAGAAAGTTAGGATAAAACATGTTTAAGGTGAAAGTGAAAAGGAAATGAGATGTATACTTTGTGAACTTTCCATTTTAAGTTATTCATTCTGCTTGGAAAAGACTAAGTTTTTAGTTTTTGTCTGGAATGGAACCTTGAACAAAAGAGGAGCCGGGCTGCAGATCCTGGGGTGGGGGTGGGGGTGGGAGTATGTGGTCGGAACCCACGAGCACTGCGGGTCTGATTCCAAATCTGTCTCCCAGACAGTATTTCACCTCGTGACGAGTGCAAGCAACCAATCCAGGCTTCTCACACTCGCATGAAGGGAGTGATTATCCTAAGAAACGTTTGCAATTATTTTCCAGCGTGATGTAAGCTGAGGCAGCAGCGCCAGGCCAACGTCCTTGTCAAACACACCGCAGCCTTCGGAATGACTTCACTCGCATCTCCTGATTAGGATGCGTGCCGTGTGCTGCTAAGTACAGCCTGCCACTGAATGCCAAGTCCTTCAGAACTAAATTAGGAAATATGTCCAAATACGTAGAATGATGCTGAGAGCCCTAAGTGGATCTCTCTCCCTTTATGAGGCATGGGCCTCGGCGTCAACACAATGCTCTTAAGCGAGGCAGTTCTGTCCTCTAACCCTCCACCTCTGAGAGCAAAGTTTAATTCAGGGAGCAGAAGAATTCATAATGATATGAGATGGCACATACATTTTCATGGGGGGTGGTATTTTTGACAGATTCAGGAAATATGAGACACAGAAACAAATGTTTGGGCACAAAGGGCTATGACGGAGCTGACACTGATCCTCAGTGCCAGCTCAGTCATAGCCCTTTGTGTGGTGAGGAAACGGGCCAGAGAGATGGCTGTCACATTTGCTTTCTTTTACAATCAGTTGCCACTTAGCAACGGCTACCTTTAAGGTCATTTATGCCACTGAAACCTGAAAACCCAACAGCAAAACTTAAGTATCCCTCTTCATCTAAAAGTGAAAGACCTTTGAGGAGCCCTGCCCGACACATACCCCTGGCCCAGCAAGGCACAGGAAGTGATGAAAAAGGTCCAATTTCCTGCCCAATCATTTCTGCCAGCAATAGACATGGCCCTTGGGGATCTTGGGGAGATCTCGTTAGAGAGGCAATGCAGAGTACTGGATGCCTCAGCCCATTTCAGAAGCCGTCAGCTACTCAGCAGCTTCCAATGGTGGAGCAGCTCAACACAACTCCACAGGTAAAGGAGAAGTTTCAACCACCTCATTACTTCATCCAAAATTCAAGGAACGTGGACACTAGACAGAAAGTCTGAAGGTCCAACCCTCCTCAATTTATGGAAAAGAGGCAGGTAGGCTTACCATCTTAAAAGAACAGTGGACTCTACCTCAAATGGTACTAAGTAAGCCAAGAAGGAACACATACATCTCTTTCCAACCTAACGGTGGCCTGAGAGGGCTGTTGGTCTCACAGCACCAGTTCCAGGTAAAGCCATGTGACTATAAATGAACAGTCATTCATCCTAAAAGCAGAGAGCTACAAAATAACTTAATGAAGAGTAGGAGCAGACAGGCCTCTGTACATTCCTCTGGGCTCATTTTGTTGTGATTTCTCTCTCAAGGAACTGCCAGGAAAATGGGAGCTACAGCCCTCTGCCTCTCTCCAAGGGACACCATCTACAGAGGAAACAGCTATCAAAATCATAAAGGCACAGACCCCTTTGGCCCAGCAACTCTACTTCGAGGAACTGACCCCACGAATACATTTATGTGGACCAAGTGTGGCTGACAACAGCAAAAGGCTGCGAGCATCAATAGACGGCACGCCGAATTAATCACAGCCCATCCTCAAGTGCAGTACCATAAAGTTGCAAAAAAACAAAACCAAACCACCAAACACCACAAGTTCTTTATTACGTCACAAGAAATGATGAAATGATCTTTAAGAGATTTTGTTGCAGGAAAAAGCAAGGTGCAGAACAACAATATGGTATTTTGCCATTTATATTTTTTCAAAAGACGGGGCTGAAGGCATGTCTGGAATAATTTGCTTACCTACTCATAAAATATCTCTGGAAGGATGTACTGATTTGGCTCCAGGGAAAGAAACGGAGTGGCAGGTTGAAAGGAGTGGGAAAGGGCCATGCCACTACACAGCCTTTCTTTTTGTATCTTTTGGTTTCTCAGTCAGGTGAAACCATTACCTCGTTTAAAAGTACTCTTTAAAAAAAAGTTTAAAGATCTAATCTTTTAACAAAGAATGAAAATAGACAATGGCCATTTTTTTCTATGACTTTACTTGGGAAAAGAAAATGCTGGTGATTCCAAGTGTGGTCCCCAGGCCTGGCCTCTGAAATTCGAAAGTCCGGGAATCTCTATGCCATAAGCAAACCACGATGTACAGAGCACGAGCTCTCTCTGACCCTTCCTAAGGGATCTGGAAATGATAAAACCAGCTGCATCCACAGCCTTTTCTCAAGGTTAAATAGATATATTCTGCTACATTACTCGGTTTCATTTCCTTAGGAAACTGTTTATTATAGAGCCGGTTACTTGACAAGTCCCAGTTTGTTGAAATCTGTGCACGAGGCTGTTTCCCACTCCAGTGCCAGGGGCACGGCTGGTGCCCTGACTGTGTGGCACGCGCCACGGCTGGCTGGCTGGACATGCGAATGGGTGGGTTTAACCGTTATTATCTGGCGCTCAGACAGCTGAGGTGCCTATAAAGTGCTAATGTGATTATCATGTGGGGCAAGGATGTTCTCCAACTAAACAAAAATAACACCTCGCAAGTACTTATACAGGTTAGAGAAATTCCAGTTCACGACTCAAATGTATTCTGTATCAACATCTGGACTTCGCTGTCTGCTTTTATCACAGCTAATCAATAATGGACGATAACTAAACCCCAGTTCTATACCAGGTACAAACGAAGATTAACCAAACTCTGCTCTCATAAAGCCTTCATCTGATTCCAAGTTATCCAGGCCAGAGGCGCAGACGCAAACCCCCACGTGGATGTAGCTCCAGGCAAACTCTACTGCTAACAGCCTCACCCCAACCTAATAAAATGTGCTGGGACACATGCTGCCAGGCTAAGCACAGACACGGCCAAACCGTGGCATTCATAAGCAAAGCAACACTGAGAGCTGTGCAGGAAACTAGCTGGGAACACTGACATTACACTATAGGACAGCAGCAGTATGACATAGCTCAGGTCACACAGAGATGTTATATGACAGTTACATTGATTAAAAATGCAGGTTCTTCTGAGGAAGCAGAAAATCTGTTCAACACAATCAGACGGAAAGTCCTGCCTCTACAAAAATAAGGCAAGTTTCATAGATAAAAGTTTGGCTTCCCTCATGTTGGCGTGGGTAGCATTCATGTTGGAGAAACATCTCGACACAAAGTTATTACAACAACCAGCCGCCCACCCACAAGTGTCTGAAGGCATGCTGCCACACTCACAAAATATTGGGTAACTAATTGCTACTGTCAGATTTCAAAGGATATCTCAACAACTTCTTATGGCAAATTTACTTCCACTCTTAATTTTAAAAGACCAATGAAAAATACCAGTAATGAGTTATTTGAGGGACTATAGACTTTTTAAAATAAATTTTCATAAAAATAAGGTATTAATGAGCAGATTCCTTTAATTAGTACTGTTAATTGGGTTGGAAATTTTCAGAGGCATCCACAAAAGTGCCTACGTACCATTGCTGTTTAAAGGATGCTCCAGTCTGATTTTGTGCTGAAACTGTCCCTTTAACTGGTTTCTCAAATATATCCACTATTATTGTATCAAAATATATGAGTGCACAGAAATAAATCTACTTAGATAAGTCAAAGAGAAATAGGACCTGCCAGATGAAAAATTTATTGAAAATATGAAAAATTTAAACCAGGCTGGTATTAAATATATCTATCCCCTCACCACACAGAGAACTTGAGAAATAAATGAGAGAACCCAAACTTGAAAGCATAATGGGTGAAAAATTAGAAAGCAAATACGCAGTCTTCCTTCTCCCAACAAATGAGCTCACCAGGGATCGGAAAAGTTTTTTCAAAGCCCGAGAAACGAAACCGCCTTAGGAAAGCAATTGCTGCCCCCTCCTCCCACTTCCCAGGAAGACAAAATACAGGAGTTACAGCACCACAGACTTTCCTGCTAATATGCTGAATGTGCTCCAACAAGGCAGCCTGCCGCGAGCACAAGAGGGAGTCCCTTCCCACAGTGCGGGTGCAGTAAGCCTCATGGATTTTCTCCTGCCTCACCTATCTTCCTGGGTGAGAATACATCACTGGAATGCAGGATGCTTCAACACTTTTGAGTACTTACTAGGGTGGCAAAACCAGTGAACACCTAGGTAAGTGAGGCCTGACCATACAGGTGACTTATATGTTAGGGGAAACAAGATGTAAAAATCACAACCAGAGGCCAGTATAGCACTATGACTGGTAGAAATAACAGGATGCGCACAGTGGTGGTGAACTGTCCCACACCAGGCATCATGCTTAAAGCTTCACGCACACATTTTCATTTAATCCGACAGTCTGTGAAGTAGGTACTGTTATGAACTCTCTTTTACATATGAGGAAACTGAGGCATAAAGAGGGGCGAGCAACCTGCTTAAGGCTACACGGGGTAGCAGGTAGTAGGGCTGGGACTGGACCATGTGTGTCCAGAGCCTGGCTCTTCTCAGGTCACAATTCTGCCACGTGGAGAAGGGCCTCCTCCCTCAGGAGACGGATGCTACCAGAGAAGCCAACAGCCCACAGAAGTTTCTTCCCAGGGTCAAGAGCAGGCAAATTGAAGGAAAACCAAAACCAAACAAAACTTTCCCCTCTCCCCTTACTCCACTAGAGGAGAAAGAGAGGTCCACAAATCAGCTTTAAGACTTCAGACTAAGTACATGGCCTACAGTAGGATAGTAACATGCGAGGTAGTGATAAAATTTCATTATCATGCAAAGAATGTCAAAAACTTTTCTCAGAGAGTGTCAGAGGTCCTTTTATGCACTGTTGGTGAGAACATACATTTTGCTGAAAACTTTTTTCTGCAAAGGTATGTTTTTCAGAGTATGAATGCACCTACACGTGTATGGATTTTTTCCAGATGGGTACCCATTAAAACTACTAGCAGCTTCATCTGTGGAGTGGGGCTGAAAGGAGGAGAAAGGAAACAGTTACTTTTCACTTCATGTCCTTTTCAGGAGCTTGAATGTTTTTCCCCAATACATCTTAGAGCTTTAATTTTTTTAAATTGCCTTCTATAAAATAAAAATTGATATTCTAATTTGTTCACTGCTCATCTGGCTGTTCTGTACCTTGCTTCCTTCGTGCACCCATCCCAGACTCTTCACCCCAAAAGCAGCCTGGCTGGCCGAGACATCCAGACAGGTGACAGGCTGGGCAAAGACGACAGGGCGGGTTCTGGCAGAGTCGTCCGCCTTCAGCACGTAGAACAGATCTCTAGCAGTGGCTACTGCCACAGGGTACCTTTCGGTATCTGGAACTATTTCAAGGTGGTCAACCTGGAAAAGGGTAAGAGTGGTTTAGTCCTTCAGGTCATCACTAAAACCTGGAAAAAGCTAACCATGCATTACTAAGGGACCAATTAAATAACTTACAGTCCCTCTGTGCACTGGGATACCACGCAGTCACAGAAGAGAGCATGAAGACATTCTTTATGGACCGATACACATAGGATCATCTCTAAGGTAAATTTTGAGGGAGAGGCAAGGAAGCAAAATAACAGGACTCACAGTGTGCTAACGTGTATGCAGGTGGGCAGAAGCAGCTGTGGTGCACTTGCTTATACACGCATAAATCTTCTAACCATGCCTGCTTTCAAAGAGGGAAATGGGTTGAGGGGTGGGGTGGAAATAACATTTCTCACTGTAAACTTGATTGGGTCTTTGAAATTCTGAATCCATGCAGGCGTAATAACTATTCAAAAATATTTTTCTGAGTAAAATTCACTCAGTTCCAAATGAGCAAAAATCA
Source organism: Miniopterus natalensis (assembly GCF_054644295.1). NCBI lineage: Eukaryota > Metazoa > Chordata > Mammalia > Chiroptera > Miniopteridae > Miniopterus > Miniopterus natalensis. Next base: position 21,973,996 of record NC_142100.1, read on the forward strand.
CATTTTAACATTTGTGCAAATGCCAAAAATGTGTTGCCAAAAGGTTAAAAGTATCTGAGCTACCTGCTCTCCCCTGGTTTCAATGTCATTGTGAGCAGGAGGCCATGCTCAACAGCGTTTTTAAACCACCGCAGCACCCAGCAGCAACGCTGCCACCGCATGTGTGGGAGGGCCCTTCCAGGACAATCTGCTTCCCAGATCCCCAAGTGGCACACTGGCCCCAGTGCAGTTTCCACAGGTCTGCACCTCCCTGAGCAAATGCTGAGTGCGAACACAGAAGGTGAGTGCCGCAGGGTGGTTATGAAAGTCCACAGTGGAAAAGGACAGCATTGTCCAGATGATAAGCCTAGTGAGTTCCAAGCCTGAGTCCTCAGGGCTATCCAGAGGAGCTGGAGACAGAGAGTAAATATCTGGGTGACTCTGCTGATCCTCGAGCCCAATAGCGTGAGTGGCAGTCCCACATCCGAAGCAGAAGGCCTATCACAAAGGATGGGTGTTCTAGGCTAACATTATGAACATGGGAACACTGCCACTGAGACTAAGAGAGCCTATCCGGGGAAGACAAAACTGGCCCGGTGTACAGGCCAGGGGGGTGCCTTCCCACGGACAATACATTCTGTGGCAACCCCTCAAAATAGTACATAAAAAGTGTTACAACGTATGCCTCCAGCTTGCTTCCTCTCTATTCTAAAAATCATTTCTTATTTTCCTAAAATTGACATCCTCAGTCCAGCCATTTAATTTCACCTTAACGTTGAGTTTTGGACAGACGGAGAGGCTCAGGTTGCCAGTGGCTGTGCCATTTGCTGGGAGCTGTAAAACTACTTTAAAAAGCTTCCAGTCTATGCCAGGATTCCACCTTATTGCCAAGGCAGGATTTACATTTTGCAGAGGGACTCACATCTTAAGCAATTGTCCGAGTTCATATAATTATTGCCCGTCTATAGTGTTCCTTAGTCATCGACCAGGTAATATAAGCACGATAGTAGTTGTGCAAACAAACAATTACGGTGCTTTCACATTTTTCTAATAAAACCCAGGATGGGAAAAACAGCCTCAGGCAGTTTTGGGGGAACACTAAACCCTAACTGCAGAGAGTTGATCATTAAAGGGCCAGGAAGCTTACAGAGGTGAAGCAGCAGCACGTGGCTTTTTAGTTATTCAATGGAACAAGACTTCCTGCAGGAGGAAAAGGGAGAGGAACGGGGTGTGTTCCAGGCCAGGCCATCAGTTTATTACCCATCACTGGCTCTTCTGTTCACTCTCCTCCTAGTGCCAAAATCAGGCTTATTGAAATTAAATCCAAATTCAGCACAGACAGGTTTAAGCTCTTCCTTCTACCACCAGATCACCTCCTACACTCGAAGGCAGAGGCTCCGGTACACCTGAACTCAGAAGCAAGCTCCACGTAAAGAACTCTTTAAGGCTGGCTCTCCACGCGTGACATCCTGGGACAGGGCCGCACAAATAACACTGGCTTTAATCTATTTTCTCTCAAAACTGTCTTTATTCCAGGTGAGGAACACTCGGGTGAAGAAGGTTGAGGAGGGAACCCTTCTTGCCATGAGGACTGGGATGACACCACTGAACTCAGTTTCACTCGTGTATGAGGCCAGAACCTGATCGCGGAGCCTGCAGGGGGGGACACCCTGGGAACGTGAGAGGGTGAGGACCACGGCGACGAGAAGCTCTGCCCCTGGTGTCAGCCCTGGGGCCCAGTCACAGCTTCTCAGCTCTGAGACTGGGGCGGGCCCGGCCCTGCTCCGAGTTTCTATCGTCTGGCTGCACCCACTTCACAAGGCGTCCTGAGACTTACAATGTGAGGCTCACAGGGATCCCGAGTGAATGGGAGCTGCCAACCTCACTACTGTTTGTTTATATTAGGTTCAGAGGTTCTAAGAATGAAAAATGAAATGACCAGACTGAGAGCTCACCAGTTTCTGAACTTCAAATTCTGCGGCTACCTGCCAATAGCCCTCCTCGTTGGGGTGCAACATGACGACGTCAAAGGCAGAGGCCGTGGCGACGGTGGCGCCTTCCTGGCTGAGGGCCACTGCCTGTATTCTTGCGTCGTGCTCAAAGCGGTGAACAGGGTATTTGCCAATCCTCAGGTCCCAGATATTAAGAAACCCTACGCAGAGGAAAACAATGCAGGCAATAATTTTAAATTCGCTTCATATGCACAAATATGAAATAACAATAGTTTACTGTAGAGAAAATTAAAAGATAAAGGGTAAAATGGTAAAAAAAAAAAAAAAAAAAGTTTTTATGAGAGAGACCTAAGGAGAGTGGGCGTACATATATTAATGGCTGAGTAGTGTTAACACAGGGAGTCCTTAACTCACTGTTCTATCTGTCCACTCAGTCACGCCACAAATAACCACCGAGCACCTGTGCTAGGCCAGGCACTGTTCTAGACACTAGCAAGGAGGGAAAACAGCCACTAAAAGTATTTTACATCCTTCCTCACCACTTCTCCTAGCCCCAGTGGCTCTGGTGCTTTATGGACCCTCGTTTGTAAAACTGAAGGTTACATTACCTACCACACAGGACTGTTGGGCAGATTAAAAGTTATAAAATATGTAAAATGCTGGCGACAGGGCAGTCACTTATTTTTATGTATTCTACAGTTCCTGCTGTGCTATGAAGCACATTTAATCTATTAATAACACCAATTTCCTCCACTGCTCATCCATAAATCCAGTCCTATTACCTATAACTTCCTATTACCGAAAACAGATAAAGCTTTTCATATTTCTTCTCCTTCTGATCCATCTCCCATCTTTCTTTTCCTTGCCTTGTACTTTGTCTTTAAACAATAAATGCTCTGAACTTACAATCTTACTATAAAGTATCCTTCAGCACTAAATAAATACAGTCCAAAGAAAATAATACATTTGGGCTGCTCTGCCAGACTTTCAAACTGTCAGTAGACTTAAGTAGGTGATTACCAACTGAAGCTGAACTTTAGAGTTAAACGTTGCTTCGTATGTAAAACAGAGCGCTCAGTATCTCAAGTGCAGGAATTATGATAAACTCGGGGGGTAAGCAGATCGCAAAAGGCTCCACAACACATTCCCCAGCAAATATTTTGGCAAATTCTTTCCCTCCCGACTTGGAAGAAACAGACATACAGCAGAAAATGCCAATGGCTCTGCACATAAAATAGGAGACGGGAGCATTCCAAGACGCGCCTCTTCCAAATATTTCCGTGTGACATTTGTTGGGAGACATCACAATCGGCAGTAAAGAGAAATAAAAGTTGCTTCTTGCGTAGAGCTTTCCAACGTTCAGACACTTTCATCTGTCTACTCTCATCCGGTGCTCACTTCCGTCTTTGGAGGAGCATTCGCCCTTATCTTCATTTTACAAAAGAGGAGAGACAGGAGCTCCAAGTGGTTCAACAACTGTCCAAAGCCACTTGGTACGGGATGAGGCTGGGCTGGAATTTAGCTAGAAAAGTGCAGGATGAGCAGCTGCAGTTACAAGTGCATAAAATAACTATGAGATCGCTGAGTAACTGACGTAAACTCATCCCGTGTTCTGCCAAGTGTGGAAGTTATTCAACCACAGCTCACTCTAAGCACACATGGAGTTTATCTATAAACATATTTTTCATTATTAATCAAGTATTGGTTTTGCTGGCATCGTTTTCCCAATAGAATCGTATGCAATAAAATAGCCTTCACCACAGGTTGAGTTTCACAGAGCTATCCTAAGCGGGGTCTTTCTGGAAAACACATTCTCGGGCTCCGTCGATTTAACTCTCTTCTGAATGCCTGCTGTGCTGTCATCTTTGTAATTTTCTCTGTTTCAGCTGTTTAAGTGCAGAACCTGGTCAGATCCTCACTCATCAAGGGTGCCATTATCATCTGCACGGTCCTCCAGGACCACTTTATGGTGCATAAACACTAGGACTGTTATGTCCTCTTGATGAATTGACCCTTCATTGTATGAAACACCACCCTTCTTTGTCCCTGGTTATACTCTTTTGCTCTGAAATCTACTTTGTCTGACACTGACACAGCCACCCCAGCACTCTTTGGATTAGTGTTAGCACAGTATATAGTTTTGTCTTCACTTTGCCATGTCTTTACATTTAAAGTGAGTTTCTTATAAATGGCATATAGTTGGTCTTGCCATTTACTGGGGTGTTTAGACTATCTTTAATGTGATTATTGGTAAGAGTGGGTTTAATCTACCATTTTTCTGTTTGTTTTCTATTTGTCCCATTTGTTCTTTGCGAGTTTTCCCCCTTTTTCTGTTTTAATTCCTTTGTTGGCTTAGTAGCCAAAACCCTTTGTTGTGGCAAAACTCTTTACTGTTCTGAGTTTCATCATACGGCAGGTACAGAACGACACAGGTGTGTGCTTTTTCTGTTCCCCTCCCTGTGGCAGTGAACTCAGAGTACTGAACGCAGCTGAGTGTCAGCAAAGGTTTGCTGAGCGTTTGTCTTCCTCTAGCAAGAGAACATTTGGTTGTAAGAAACAAATCCACTGAAATGGCTTAAGTACAAAAGAAAACTGACTGGAAAGGAAAAAGGCTGTTTCACGGAACCCACGGGCAGGAAGTACAGCTAGAGATTGTAAGGATCGGAGCCCGGCTCTAGGAAAACATTCGGAACTACGGCAGTTATGTATGTCTCACCACATATCTTGTCTCTGCTTCTCTCTGCAGCTGTCTCAATCTTCTCTACCTCCACAAACTAGCTTCCTCGTTCCCAACTCCATGAAGTCATCAATTCCAACCGCACAACTGAGACTGAAAGTCTGAGGCCCAACCAGCTCATCCCAGTCCATGAAGCAGCTGCTCCCCACCCCCCCACAGGGCCATAAGGATCCCCATCCTTGTCCAACCAGCTGAGGCCAAAAGACCAACTCAAGTACTATGAACATGCCACCCCTAGAGGGGCTGGGGAGAACTCAGATCAAGGAGGTACCCTGAAAGGTGTCTACCACATTTACCCTGCCTGCCAGGCCAAGGTAAACAAAAGGAAACCTCAGCCAATGCAGAGGGAGGTTCTGTGTAGTTCCTTACTGGTGACTTAAGAGGCGGGTGATTGCTATCATTCCCTGAAACAGGCAGAATCTCCAAGAGCTGAGGTTTAGGGCCCCCATTTGCTCCCCACCGGGAAAACTGGAAGGTGAGCAGATATCTGTCTTTCTCTGCAACAGAACCTCAACAGCTAGATGAAAGATGTTTCACCCTAAGCTAGTGCTAGGATCATTTACTACAAGAGTGCAGACAAAAGGAAAAGGGTCTCTCAAAAAATCTGGAAGAACACAATGAGTGAAGGCCGTTGGCCGACAGACAGGAGTAGGGCTTGGCAGTCCCACCTGCTCTCTGGGCTCAGGACCCTCCACCTTGACAAGGGCAGCGGGGCTGAAGGAACTCCTGGTTCACCCTAGACTAGGAACAGTCATTAGGGATGACATGAGTAACGATGGCCAGTCTTCTGAAGAGACATAAAGCCTGCTCAGCAGCTGTGGATGGGCACCCATGCCAGTTTGCAAGCGTGCTCCTCCCACCTCCCAAAGGAGGCCAGCCAGAGTGTGGTAATGAAACTGCACATAGTGGAAATGGGATCTAAATGAGTTTAAACTGATTTATGCTAGCTTTTGTAAAGATTACTCGATATCAGGCAAGTGCTACCACTGTGAAATAATGCCGACGATCCTTAAGACCTCCGCCTAATGGTACTTGCACAGAATATTTATATTCCCCATCATGGGAACGGGGACCATAATGGATACCATTTTTGTTTTATTAGGGATGCATATTTAAATTAATCTGCTATTTGCCTAAACAATTAGCTGCTTCTGTTTGTGTGCACAAAGCCAAAATTGCAATTAGGCTTCCATCAAAAAGATAAGTCCCAACTAAAACTGTCCCGGTGGAGTCGTAAGAGCTCAGGGCAGAACTTTCCAAAATCACTTTTTAGCATAATGGTAATTATGTTAATTGCTTGAAAGGTAAATAACTGCTGAACTGGTTTTGGAAAAAAACACAATTGGTGTTGCCCCTCCCCTTTAATCTTTCTCATGCACCATAAAATTTAACACAGGTATCAGTTTAGAAAGCCATAGACGGCCACTTCCTGAGCTACAGTTTGTCTTGTGGTCTTTAGCACTTTCTTAATGAGAACTTCTGTTAGCCAGGAGCTCCTGCTCTCTCCAGCTTGCACAATAAACACCTGAGGTTTGGTCTCAGCTTCATATGGTTAAGTAGACAGGATCAATTAACTGCAGTTCAGAGACACTGAATGAAGCTGACTATTTATAAAGACAGCTGGCAATCCCAATTTCCACCAGTAAATAAATACTTGCCGATCGGAAATTAGGCAGGAGTCAGAAAAAATTCTGCAACAAGAGGGCAGGCGCTTTAACAGAAATGTTAACTATACCCACAGCCCTCACTGACCGCGCACCTCTTCATTACGTGCATACAACGTCGCTATGAAGGGTATGCCAGGGACTTAAAGGTGCACCAAGTCTGACAAGAACAGTTCCTTTCGTGGGAGTGGTGGCTGTGGGTGGTTAGTATCAGCACAAACGAGGGTCGTGATGCTGCACCTACCTTGCGTGTCATCCTCCACATTCCAGCTACACATAGCTCTAGAGCGGAACTCTCTCATTTACAGAAAAAAACAACAACAAACACACACAAACACCAATAAGTATGAAGCATGCTGGAAGCTGCATTTTAGATGAACGAGCAAGAGAATCTGGGGACTCAGGGGCCCAGCTGTTAATGGAGAAGGAGCACTTCCTTTTACTATGTATCTTTGGTACTATTTGTTTTTCCGCATGCGATACCAGAACAATTCTTATAACTTGTATACACGCCTTTATAAATAGTACTATGATTGATAATGGGATATTTTTATTATTCAGTCATTCCAATCTTAATCTGCATGATTTTATAATATTTAACTCTGATGTACAAAACTAAATTAACCTTTAAAAGACGGCATTTAAATTCAGCTCTGCAGGCATTTACTTTTTTGCCTCTATGTTATCTATTTTTTGAGTTATTTATGAAAAGTAAAAACATTTATAAAGAAAATGTATTGTTTATTATTAAAGTTATCTTTTAATATATGTTACTGATGTTAAAAAATATAAAAATTACATTTACAATTTAAATTATATTTTGCCGGGAACTAAAGTTCCCTTTCGTCCGATAAAGGTTAAAAACTCAAATTCTACTTCTGACTCATCAATGGGTTAAGGTGAATTAAGCTCCAAAAAAGTCCACAACATCACCACCCCTTCCCGGTACCAGACCAGGGAGGAGAGCCCAGCTCAGGGCCTGGGTGGTCATTCAGTCTTAGCCTTAGTGTGGAAAACAGCACTAGAAAGTGTGGAGGTGATCACTTGGTGCCAACAGCCTGTGACTACAAAATGCAAAGTGAGACCCCGCAGCATGACGCAGTTACAGAGTCAAAAGATCCAAATTCTTACTATTTTTAGATTACCATAAAAAAACATAGATTTTAAAAATTTTCCTAAAGATCTCAAAACTCTCACCCGTGACTGTATCTGTGTAAGCAAGTGTAAAACAAATTGAATTTCAGCAACTTCCTCCATCACAGAAACAGTCTCTGTGGCTTGTCTATGAAACATTAACACCCTAGACCCTAAGAAATACCTCCTCAACACTGAGAGAACCACCTCAGCTCACAACTCTGCATTTCCATTTTTAATTCCACTGAACAGCTTTAAAATATAAGCATTCTTACTGCTAAGAAATTGTTTAAATTTATTAATGTATCCTATCTTTTAAAGGGACAATACCGGGTATTTTTTTTGGTTTTTGTCAGAAAGTCGTTCCATTTAGTTTTGTTCACTGACTGTCTGAGTAAAACTAAGCACAGCAGGCAGAGGTTTCGGGCAACAACTGATTATTAAAACTTCAAAGAGAAAAATGACCGGAAAAGAAAAAAACAAAACCCTCCACCATCCACAGCCAGCTGTCCTAGCCATCTCCAAGCAATGCTTGGGTGAGTTCACAGTCCACCTATGAAACTTCAATTGTGATCAGGGGAGGGGAGACTAAATACTGCATTCAGAGGTTAGGGCATGACACTCAAACAAGAAACATAAGCAAAACTCTCTAGAACTGATCTTTTACTAAACATAAAATTAGTCGCCACAGCTGCCTAACTCAAATGTGGTCCTACTGCTCACTGCTAAAAAGAAGCTTGGAGAGGCCCACTTCCAGCCATTGTTAACATGTCAGTGAATGAGAAATCAGAGCCACTCCAGCCCAGGGCAGCACAGTCGGACAATGGAGCATGTGTGTGTCAGACAATTGCGCTGGGAACGCTGCAGAAGTGGATAAGCCACTTTGCCTTGCTGGATGGCACCAAAGAAAGACGACTGCTGGCTGTCCCACCTAGGTTTCCACATGCTGAAATGCGCTGGGTCACGGCCCTCCTCTTCCCATATAGGGAGACGAATAAGAATTTCTTTGCACCTAAGAAGTGTGTAAGCTCACTTCTCTCCAAAGAGTGAGTTTTCGGGACCAACTCTGAGCAGGGAGCGGGTTTCCAGTACACTGCCGTTCCCTAATGCTGTGGATCGAGGCCAAAGGCAGGCAAGCATGGAGCAGATGGAGTCCTGGCAAGGTCTCCCACTGTCCCTGCATTAGCAGCATCTGCTCATTACTCAGAACCTTCGCCTGCTTTATCTAATGCTCCAGGAAAAGCATTCTGATTTGATTCATTTCGGTACGGTAACGTGCAACACAATTAGTGGTAAAATCAAACTGGAGTATGGCCAGTGCTGACAATCGGAAACAAGGCAGAAGAAATATGAGGGCAGTGGGTTGGAATTCAAAAAATCACAACTGTGGATCGCCTTGCCAAATCTCAACACCCCAGGTGGGTGTACCGTTTCCTGCAGGGCTGGGAGGCTGTAAAGGGTGAAGGGATGACTCACTTTCTCCCAGAACAGTTTCTGTCTTCCCTCTGGATCTGACTCCTCCCATATGTGTAGATCACCAAGGGGTCACTACCACTACAGAGCTTCCCTCTGGCACAACCAGGGAGCTGAAGTTCATTAACTCATTTTATTATCCAATTCTTCTCTTCTGTGGGGCACAGTTACAAATTTTATTCAGCAGTCCCCCACAAGGTAAGTTTCCTTTCTACCCGTTGTGCCTAAGGAGTGCCTGTTTGCTGCTCCTGGAAAGGAGCAATGTAAAAATGTACCTTTGATTATTTCAATCTGTCTCTGCCCAGAAGTAGCTACTCATGAATATGTTGGTATAAATATCACAGAGACAATCTGTTAAACTGAAGTGAAACCAAAGACAATGCCACCTGAGGTCTGGGGGGAAAGTGAGAAGTTGTTGTTTATCTCAGAAATAGTAACAACCCAGTTCAGACTGGTAAAACAAGCTCAGAGTGACAGAGAGACAAGAAAACACAGAGCTGTTATCAAAGAAACAATCCTAATACTGAAAGGAATTTGAGACAAGTCAAAGATATCAGTGTAATGATGCAGGCAAGTAAGTACTGTAGCCTTTACCTAGAGTGGGAATAGCCCCCAGAGAAGGACACGGAGACCAGAAGGACACAGCTGACAAACGCAATGATGCAAATGCAAACAGCTGGACAGACCACTGGACCAGAACTTAACATCCAGAAACAGGCCGAAATACTAGAAAAATTCGTATCTAAAAACTCGTAAAGGCAGCACCTCAAACCAGTGAGGTAGACAGAGATGTGTTTTCTAAAAAGAGACGCTAGAAAAAGGGCATACTCGAATTCATATCTCATAATGTTCCTGCCACTTGCAGCGATATAGATGAACCTTGAGCATATTATACTAAGTGAGATAAGTCAGGAACAGAAAGACAAGTACTGTATAATCACTTATATGTGAATCTAAAGAAATCAAACCTGTAAAAAACAGTAAAATGGTAGTTACCAGAGAAAAAGTTTGTCTAAAGGTACAAACTTGTGCCCAGCCAGGGTGGCCCAGCGGTTGAGCATCGACCTATAATCCAGGAGATCAAGGTTCGATTCCTGGTCAGGGCACTTGCCTGGATTTCGGGCTCAATCCCCAGTAAGGGGCATGCAGGAGGCAGCCAATCAATGACTTATCATTGCTGTTTCTCTCTCCCTCTCCCTTCCTTTCTCTGAAATCAATAAAAACATATTTAAAATATGTACGTGTGTGTGTATATATATATATATATATATATATATGTGGGGGGGGTGACTGTGTGTGTGTGTGTGTGTGTATATATATATGTAATTATGTGCAAGTACTTACAGAAAAAAGTAGTTTCTCCATCATATCTACATGGTCCCCCAATGTTTCTGTGGCACAATGGGGATGAGTGTGACAAAGACAACTCTAACCGATAATATAAACCTACAGCACACTTGTACTTCACTTCAAGCTATATTTTCAAGTTCACAAGATCTGAGACATGGGGGTGCAAGAGCAAGGCGCATGTTTCTCTAAGTGTCTCAGTGTTCACTGTTACATAACCAGCACCACAACCACGCAGGGCCCTGGAGACACAGCACAGTTCTGGATTCGCCACTGACTAAAAACTTGTCTTCAAGCAAATCACTCAGCTAGTTGCTCTGTACCTGTTTCCCCACCTGAAGAAAAATGTGTATGTGTGCACACATGTGTGTGGCAGAGGAGACTACTGGATAATTCCAAAACTGTATGATTCTTAACTTCAAAATACTACAACCTTTGTATCGCTGTTTCAAAAAACCTCATTGATCATTTGGAAAGCAGCAAACACACTCAAGCTGCTCGAATGTTCTCTATCCAGGATCTCAATAAACAAACAAAAAACATTACACACCCAAAAAAACCCCAGCTTAGCTGAATTTCTAGAGGCTGAAAAAAAGTACATCAAAGGTGTCGACTAATGTCAAGCCAAAAGCATAGTGTTCATGCTGTTAAAATAATAAAATGAAAATATTTTCAAGACTTCAGCCCTCATTTTTATTTTTTTAATGGCACATGGATATGAAATTCCCCATTACCTGCTTTACCATGGTTTTGTCCATCTGAGCCAGCTAGTAATGTCAACCTGACGAAGACCTGCAATGGGGCCAAGGCCTGGACACTAACATTCTGAACTATTTTGTGGTCCAGCTTTCAGGCAATTGGGAAACACAGCTCCTGGAGATTCAAACTTCACACTCTAGTGGCAGTTAGGAGCATGAGGTAGGAGTATAGGATATCCACGGCCATTTCAACTATTCTTCCTATTAGCTATAAACTGTCAAGGTTTCTATTTTAGGCTATGCTCACCTACTTCTGTAATCCACAGTTGCTCCTACACAAAAGTCAGTCTCAAAGAGATGACATATTACCATGAATTATCTCACATGGTATGTAAGTGCCAAAAAAGGTAGGCACTGACTTTTATTTTTCTGTTTCCACATTTGTCAATAGACGATCTATGTCCACCCCTTTTCACAACTCCCTCTGGACTGGGCAGTGACTAAAGGAAAAGTAGGCCAAATATATTTAATATTTCACACCAAACAAGTTATTTGCTTAAGATGGCTTGGCCAGCCTCGTGCCTGGCACTCACACCCAGCCTGACAGTCCCAGTAGGAATTAAACACATTTTAATGGGTGCTGTGCTCCAATGCCCACTAATGCATTGAGGGTTACTGGCCAACTTCATCACACGAAGGCAAGAGTAAGTATGTGTGTGTGAAGTGTGTGTGCCCACATGTATGTATGGAGGGATTACAGGGGGCAGCCGGCCACAGCTGCGTAATTTTTGTAAAGCGTTTTTTCCTGAACAGGGAGGAGGGCTGCGGTTACTTACCGTCCTCGCATGCGGCTACCGCCAGCGAGCTGTTTATCCTCACAAAGGAGATGCACGGCTGCGCTCCAGGCTCGTCCTCCGAGTCCTCCGAGTCCAGGAAGGGGGCTATGTGGTCCCAGGTGCGAGTGTCCCACACCCTCACGTCCCCTGATGTGTATCTGGAAAAGAAGGACCTGGTTGGTTCCGAGTGGAGACTGAAGAGCAGGGCCACAGTGGAGAAAATGGGGAGAGCATTAAAACAAGCGAGGAGGAAGGTGAATCGGCACAGTCACTCCTACAACACTGTTGAGATGAGGAACTCCAACAGGAGGAAATGTCAGCTGGGCAACAGAAAGGCCAAGGATACCTGTCATGTTCTCATAGCACAACGGTGACCATTTCAAGAGAACACTATAGTATAAAAAAGTGGGTATCAACAGCTTCTTATTTTACCTTTTACACTATTATAACCCATCTGCTACCTTAAGTTCTCCCAATAAAAAGATCACTAGCAGCAATTTGTAGAAGCCACAGTATCTACACACACACACACACACACACACACACACACACACACACACACACACACACGAGAAAGACAGGCGGAGAGAGAGAAACTAAGGACTAATGGTCTTACAGACACACGCTTTCTAATACCTCATCCATGCATCAGATTTGACTGATTAAAGTCCCTGAAGACTAATTGATTTGCTGAAACAATTAAATCTTGCCTTTAGCAGCCAGACAATGCTGCCTTCTCCTGAAAAGCTCCTGCCGAAAGGCATGACACTCCCAGTTTTGCCCACTTAGAAAATAGGAACCCTCACTCTGCTATTACTACTGCCACTCCAACAAATGACACTCTCCATCAAAGCCGATGCAGGGCCAGAAGCTGCTCAGACACGAGGCCGCTAGGAATGGACTGGCCAGATGACGAGGTGGTATGTGCTGCCTGCCACTGGGCATTTACGCCAAGTTCCTTACATCTGCTACAGAGGCTTCAATTCAACATGTGCAGCGACTGTGGGAGGCATGTTAGAAACGCTTTAAGAGTCTCATGATATACCCACACAAACACAAAAGACAGGCAGACAATGTAAGGGGGCTTGCAGTCCTCCAAGCCACTGTTCTTTCAGGGTTTCTCTGACCCCATGTTAAAAGTGTAGAGTGGAACAAGATAACCTCTGAGATTTATTCAATTACTGCAATCTACGGCATGATTCATTATGAAGTAGTTACAGATCAATATCTCATGTGAGATTTCTTAATGAAGAAACTAAAGATACTCTGGTTCAGGAGTGCTTCATTTACTAAATGTAGTACGTAGCCTTTCTCTCCAATTATTAATTGACAGCAGATATATCTACAGTGTAATTCAAAGGTCCCTCTGTCACAAATTCTTGAGGTTGGAGAGGTTGGTTCTCTCCCTGCAGACAGCATCTGGATAGTGTGCATGTAAGGGGCCAAATAAAAGACATGTGCTTTCTAAAACTGGACTGATGGATCTGTTTGACCACCGATCTGCAGTAAACAGAAACGCCTTCCCCACGAGTACCTGGTGACACTCATGTGAAGGCAGATGTTGATATCACTGCGGCCATAGCCCGGCTGCTGGCTCCCAGACCCTCCAGGTGGTGTTCCAGATCATCCATCTTAACGGGGAACCCTGACAAGAACACACCACCCACTGCACCAAAACTTCTGGGCTCACCCAGACTCCCTAAAAATGATCCAGGAGACCCTTGGAGTAAGGCTACTTGCTTCGCTAGAGACTGAACAGAGTTAGTGTGTTTGGAATTCTAGACTGTGTGAGAGAAGATGCTTAAGGTTAAATTCTAAGTGAAAGGAACTAGCCAATTCAGAAAAGAATCGTGAGAAGGATGGCAGCATCTGTCAGAAACCCAGAGAAGGGGAGTGAAAGACAAACAAAGGGAGTTCAGGGGATCGGAGAGACACGCACAGACCAGGAAAAGGTCCTTCCTCTCCACCAGCCTCGGACATTCTGGTTTCTATGCCTGTATATGGGACCATACCAGTGGTCTTCATGTGGTCCTATGCGGCACCCAAGGCGCCACAGTGGGGAGCAGAGGGGTACAGAGGGGCTGTGCTCCACCCCACCCCCAGTCCCTTTTACACGATGACTTCCCAGGTAAAGCAACAACCACCAAACAAAACTTGGACAACGGCCACATAACATGACAGTAACCTGTGAAACGCAACGTGTTGCTCTCTCACTACCTGAGGAAGAGGAGAGAGGGGGGAGAGATGCCACAGAGAACAGCCCTCCATTACTATCGAACAGGCTCCCGCAGAGCCTCTTCTTCCATGAAGTTGTCCCGCTCACGCTGCAACACCACACGTTGACAATTAGATGCACGCTTTCCTCCAGAAGTTTCAGCTCACCGCCAAACCGGCCTTGCTGAGTTCCTTATTTTTGCACTGGACACCCAGGAAGCCCTCTGTAAATACTTAGGCCTTAACACCTTATGAAATGAAGTTTTAATTACTAGCCTCGCACTGACAACACTCCACAAATGAGTACCCACTGCTCCCAGCTCATGACCTACTCTTCCTTAGCAGGAGCCAGCCTCCAACTCACTGGCTCCCACACACTCCTGCCTCTGAACCTCGGCTCACAGCATCCACCTTTCTGGAGTGCCTTCCCTTCTCATGGTCCAGCCCAGTGGTCTCAACCTTGACTGCACATTATAGAATCACCTGGGATGCTTGTAGGACTCCTAATATCCAGGCACACCCCAGATCAATTAAATCTGACTCGGGGTGGAACCAGGCATTACTGTTTCCAATGTGCAGTCAAGGTTGAAAACCTCTGACCTCCCCCAAGCCCACCAACTCCTCAAGAACTATCAAAGGCCCTCCTCCTCCATGAAGCCTTCTCTGACTCAATTACTATGCCCTGTATCTGAAGAAATGGCACTCATTGCTACATTCCATGTCTCCCCACTCGGACTGTAAATTCCTCGTGAAGGCCACACCTCAACGCCATGGTCTCCATCACAGTGCCCTATGCACAGCTAATAATAAATAAAGGGTGACTGAAAGGGAGTATCCACAAGTAACTACTCAACTGGGTTCAGTAGCACCTCGTTTCATCTCCACTGCCCACCTCCTCATGCTAATGATCAGTGAAATACCCAGAACTCACACATCAACATGCATTAGACTCCCTGCATGTATTTCCAAACTAATTAAAATAACTATAAAACAAAGGATAATCTAAATTATTTCAGTAAACATGAAATTTTCCATAGATATCCATTTAAATTAACTCCATTCTTCATGGATAAAGAGCATGATCATAACACAAATGTTTTGCTGCAGAATGACTAGGGAACAAAATATGAGACTTTATGTCTTTTTCATGATGGGAAAAGAGAATAAATATCCTGTTTCAGCAGGTACTTCGTGATGACTCTGCTATAGGTTCTGAAATCTAACTCGAGGGAAAGCAACCATAGCAGTGGCAGTCGGACTCAATGCCAAAGAATCAGACATTTTCATGAGGGTAAAACACTGGTCGGGGCAGAGGGACCTGGACCAAACCCTAAATGGGATCTAAAAGCACTTACCAACATCGGCCAGGAGAAGCAAGAACAGATATCCAAGCAAGGTAGGGAAATAGGCTGATTTTTCTCCAGAGCTCCAGATGTCTTTATCGCTGCCTAATGACGACTACAGTCAACCAATTAAGACTCCATTATGACAGTTGCATTGTCAGGAAGCCTCTGGACCCCAACGTTGATGGCTCTCTAGTTAGTGCCTGATGTAAGAACACTCAAGAAAGACTGAAGCAGCAGCCTTTTCCAAACGAGGACATCCCAGCCCACGGCACAGGCCAGTAAAACTGTATGCCTTCTTGATCTTTTTATCACACTTGGAAAGGCTGAGTTTACCTCCAAATAAATAGGTCAGAGACCACAGCTGACTTTTTGTTGAAAGAATGGGACCAGAGCCTCTCTCAAGCTCAGCATGCCAGAGCAATGGCCAATTTAAAATGATTTATCACCAAAGAGATTTCATTAACTTCTAAGTCTCCAACAAACAGACTACTGATTTGGAGAAAAAGACCAGAAGGAAAAGAGGGAAGATGTATATTAACCATTCTTCTCATATAAATGTCCAGCAGAGTGGAAGAGGTGGCGGCATGGTTCCATTTTGCTTCCAGGTGCCAGGGCTTCTCTGCTAAAAACAATTTTTTTCAAGGCTCTTCATAATAACCTGGGGGGTTGTTTTGACTTAAGAATGCTGGAAGTAAGGTTAAGTGACTTACCCAAGGTCATAAGAAACATTTTAGTGGCACAGCTGGGATCAAAATAGGTTCTCTGGCTTTTTTCGATCTGCTGCTTAACCAACGAGCCACTCTACCTCCTCAGATGACAATGTCTTTAAACAAATAGAGCTTTTAAGAACCATCCCCATTTAAGTGCAATATAAGGAATGTATTGTTTTCAATACTGCGGCTCAGGCTTGCAGGACACATCTCCTGACCCTACCTCATCAATTCTACCACTGTATCTCAATGGAAGGCAAGAAGCCAACACCACCACAAAAGCCCAGGGTGCTGGCGAGGAGAATAGCTGGGCAGATGTAATGGTGCCTCCCACACCTGCTTCACAGGTGATGTGAGAGGACACATGGAATGGATGGTGAAATGTCACCGTCTACAGGGCCATACTCATGCAGTCACCCCCAAACGAAGTCATGATTCTATTCTGATCAGGTACTCACAGCAGCCAAAAGGAGCCTTGTTATGAGACCTCAGACCAGGAACAACAAATGGTTTCATTTGTGTGTCAAGTCTGATAAATTGGTAGTGGCTGCCTACAACCCTGTGTTGAGAAGGATTCTGAAGCTGTATTCCATCCAGCTCACAAGATCAATAAATGCTGTTATGTGCTATCAATGCCCAGCATCGGTTTGAGAGTGAGGAGTGGCAGCATGTTATTTGCATCTCTGCCCCACACTAAACTCTACCTGGCCAACTCCTAATCATCCTTCCAGGCTCAGCGGAGAAGTCACTTCCTGGGAGAAACCCAGGCCGACTCTGAGCCTGGACAAGGTGCCTCTCCCAGCATGTCCTGGTGCCCTGCCCATCCCCTACTCTACCATCCCCCACACTGTCTGTAACTGCCTATAACTGTATCCCTCAGTCAGCCTGTGATCCTGGCCACAGCTGCAGCCCTCATCTGTGCTTGTAAATGTTGAATGAATGAATCTCCTGACTTAAACATACAGGATTAAGTGGTTTAAAGCCTACAGAGCTATTAGGCAGAGGCCCCTATATATATAGCACCCACATTTCAAGAAACATTTATTCCCTTCATGTCTGGCAGCTTTAAGAACTATTCACATACTCCATGCTTTTGTTAGTGATAGATACCAAAGATTACAAATCAATGAAATCAAGAGTATTTACTGTTTTCTATGAAACATGACTGTGTTGTATTATGCAATTAACAAAATGAACTCAGTCCCACAGTGCAGTCTCTTTGTGGAAATGCACTCCTACAAACATCAAGCGCAGCTTAAGACGCATCAATTGAAAAATAATGAACATCTTAATGGACCTTACGAGATACATGCACTACACACTTAAAACTGTTTTCCATACATCTTGGTTAATCACAATCAATAGAGCCAGAGTCAATGATTATTATACGGAGTTACTGTAGCTGTGGCCCCTCCCATTATTCCTTGGAGAACCAGAGATGGATAAATGCAATCATGGGTTCACCAGTATTTATTAAGGACATTCTGGAGCTCCCTCATTAAGGGTATAATAGATGCAATGTTCTCCTCTAGTCTCTTATCAATATCTTACCTCAGACTTATTTACCAGAAGAGCATGTATACCTCGCAGAAAATAAATAAATTTGAAAGTATTTTTAAAAAGAGGTCCCTGACGGGCAATGATCAAAGTCCGTATGGGAAGCAGCCCAATGTCACAATAAGCAGCAGCACAAAATCAACATAAAACAAGGCGGAAAGGGAAACTGTCAAGAGAAGGAGCTTTTTTTTGTTTTTTAAAGGAAAAAGTTAAGTATGTCCTTAGTAAGTATAAATATGGGGCAACATTTGTCAAACACAACTTTTCTGAAGAGCTGCAAAGTAGTCCCAGGTATTAGCCCCTTTTTATACATTCACACGAAACTAGTAGAGTATTAAAAACAGTGTCCTTAAGGTTTTCAGGTCCTGAATAGAAAATATTTTAAAATTCAGGGCAAATATACACAATTTCAGATCGAAGTTGTATTTTGGCATGGTACATGGTCAATGCAAAGGCACATTTTTAACTACTGGAATAACTGGAGCGGGAAAGGCTAAAAGCAAGGTATTTCAAGTTATCTTAGAGGCACATGTATGTTTGAACTGATATTTTCTAACAGTTATAAATTATAAAGAATAATAACATTCCCCTGTAAGTGTCACTAGGCAGACTGAACCAACCAGGGATTCAGAATTCAAATTTTGCATATAAAACCTAGAAGCTGAAAATTTTGCTTCATGCTTATGGAAGACTGGAAATCCTCTTGCCTCTGATGTCCAGGTTGTGTGGACAGACAGAGCTGGTAAAAAATGAAAGCTAGAACGACAGCCAGAGGTCACTGGGCTCCTAGAGAGAGGTGTCGCAATTCTGTCATGTGTCTACTTGGGCACGCCTGCTTCAAAGGGAATGGAGATGGATGAAAATGCAGGAGACCAAATGGGACAACTGAGTATTTTTAGTGAAAGAAGAGAGCTGATATTTTGCAACATTAAATGATACACTTTTTCCGCCAACCACACTTGGCAGAGGAGAAACATGGGCACAGTCACTGTTCCAGTAAGGCGGGGACTGTACCCTAAAAAGGCATATCCTATCAGTGGAAAACGAGAGGAAAACATTTAGGAGAAGGGAGAAAAACCTCAATGCAAAGAGGGTGCCTGACATTTTTTGAAACCAAAAGTGGGGAAAATGGTCCTAAATGTAAACAGAAAAGTGTGCTTTCTTATGCAAACTGATTCCCTTCACAGTAAGTAACAGTGAGGAGGGAGTTTACTGCAAAACACCACCATACTCCTGGGCATCTGATAAAAGCTTCTGGTTGAGCTAATAACTTAAGGGTTAGCACAGCGGGCCCATGGCCTCCAGTAAGCCCCGGTCTGGCTTTCTCCTGTAAGTTTTACCTGAGTTGTTCTCCTTCACTAGGTGGCAGCACAGCAAATATACTTCTGGCAAATTATACCTGGACCTGCATCTCAGGCTCTATACTGTGACCTTCCTGGACTCATGATGTCATATGTTTTCAACCCTCTTCACTTCCACGGTGCAGCTGCGGGCAAGAGAATGAGCTGGGCATCACGGAAGAGCGCAGGGATGCTCTCTCGGCCTCCCCTCTACCTTCTCTTTCCGCTCAGTGATAAACAGGCAGAAAAACTCTAAAACCCTCCGAGCGCTCACCACCAAAACCAAAATAAAACAAACAAAAAACACACTTTCTAAACATTTATTATCAACAAACTTTCTAGATAACGTCTCTTTTTGTAAATAGAAGGATAGCACCCACTGAGCCTCACTACATTTCAGGAGTAATATCAGATCCCAGAAAACGCAGCCAGAGGCTGAACTCCGAGAGAAACAGATAGGCTGAGGAATTTTCTGGAAATCTGCATATCACTGCTAAGGAGCCAAAAGTGAGTGCACAAGGCCAATGGAAGGGCCAGAGTTGGAGGTGGGCAGGTCAAAGATTCGGTGAGAAGCTCAGAGAGTGGGGAGTCTCAGAAGCATGAGGAGTTTTCCTTCTGTACGCATGTCCCTCCAAGTTTCCTGTGTGCTGGGACAGGCGTTAGGCCCTGAGAGCACAAAAATGCTTAATACATGGTCTCCACCTTTTAAGAGGGGTCCAGTCAACAAGACCAAACAGTGCCAACAGGCTGAAGGGAGTGGGTCAAGAAAAGGCCACTGGTTTGCGACCACCTGTGACCTGTGAGGATGTAGCTCAGTGGAAGGGCTGGAAGCCAGCCTGCAGGAGGTTAAGATGTGGATAGTAAAAAAGAGGCGTGTACTCTGATTATTTATGGTATTGACAGAAAGCAGGTTTATTTGGGAAAGCAGGCTTGAGGGACGGTTTAGAGACTTCAAACCAAAAATTGGAAAGAAGTTGAGGGTTATAAGACAATTTAAAATAATTTAGCCTGGGAAGTGTAACAATTCATTCTTCTAAATCTATCAGTTCCACTTATGGGACTCTTGCCTAGGAAAACAATTAGACTAGGGGAAGACAAGGAAGAACTTTAACTCTACACACTTTTATGGAATTCAAAGTTCCTATAATAAGTATATGTTTTATAATTTTTAAATAAGATTTATAGTACTAAAAAGGGGGAAATCTGCAAACCTCTAATAGAAAACACACTGTATAAGAACAAAACACATGAAATGGCTTTAATGCCCAGTACTAGGAAAATGAGTAAGAAAATTAGGGTATAATTATATCCTAGGAGCTTTTGCAACAAATCGAAGGATGTAAAGTAATAACATGAACAAAACTTCATCGGTTTAGCCTGGCCGGGCGTGGCTCAGCAGCTGAGCGTCGACCTAGGATCCAGGCGATCAGGGTTCGATTCCCGGTCAGGGCACGTGGCCGGGTTGCGGGCTTGATCAGTGACTCTCTCATCATTGATGTTTTTGTCTCTCTCTCTCCCTCTCCTATTCTCTCTCTGAAATCAATAAAGATATAGTTTAAAAAAACACACACAAAAAAAACCACAACTTCATCAGTTTAGTGGGGGGGGGGGAGGTCAAAAAATGTAATGTAGGCAATGATTATACTATGCAAAAATAAGTATATAAAAAACCCACTGAAAAATAAACTGCACACACCAAACACCGTAGCAGGGTTGTGTTAGCATACAAAGATTTAGGTGGTTCTCTTAGCCACTTTCTAACAGTCTGGCAAAAACAACATGGTTTTATCGCTGCTTTTATTTTTAACAGAAAAGAAAGATGCATGCCACAAAAGAAAAACCAAAATGACACTACACCAGACAAGCAGTCAGAGTGGCAAATGAGGGTTGGGGAAGGCAGCCCTGATGCCTGGTTCTACATGTGGACACTGCAGAGGGACAGCACAGTGGTGCCGGCACACGAGCCAATCCTGGCTCATCGGACCTCTCTGGGCCACAGTTACCTCACACAAAACAAGCGTTTGGGAATAGACAATCTCTAAAGTGCCTCCCAGGTTTAAACTTGTATGATTCTAAGTTGAAAAAACTAAGAAATCAGAGAACAGACCAGAGAAATTAAGAGTTTCTCCAGTTTCCCACATAATGTAGAATATAGGTGGGGGGAGGGACAGTCTATATATTAAATTTTAATGCTTAGTTCAGACAAAGCGATGTGTAAGCACTAAGGGCATTTAATGAAATATGACATGCCATCTCCAGTTTTAAGAAATGCTTACAAGCTGGAAAGAAAATACATGGCTGTATAGTTAAAATAACAATATAAAACAAAAGTGTTTTGGGGATCTGGGAAGCCACGTGATTAGCTGCCCTATAAGCTGCAGCTAAGCACTTCTCCGGGAGTTATGAGAAGGGTAGATGTTGGTGTGGGGAGAAGGGGGGTTAATAGCTAGAGTGCTATAGACACCTGTGGGAGGGGACAAGACTCGAGCTGGGCTTTCAAGAATGGGGACGGGGTTTCTCTGAGGGGTAATAAAAATGTTCATTGTAGACAATGGTGGATGGTTACACAGCCTTGTAAATATACCAAAAACCTCTGACATACCATTGAAAAGGGTGAATTTTATGGTATGTAAATTACATTTCAATTTTTTAAAAGAGGTAACTAACTAGAACAGTGTGGGAAAATCCAAAGGTACACTAAGGAGAGTAATGAGGAGAAAGGTAGGTTAGAAACAAATTTCAAAGGACTCAGGACATCAGGAAAAGGTAATGGGAAACCACCATTCATGAGACAGTAAGGGAAGCAAAGACTGATGGGCCAAAACGAGCAAGATCAAAGCTCTGAGAATGATGTGTGTTTCCTCCGGGGGAAAAGCAAGCCTGGAGTAAGCAGGGGCCAGGTCCCGTTCACCTGGTAGGTACCCGAGAGTCTCGGGTGAGCTCATGAGTGAAGAAGCATTTGAAGGTTACTCGGGGCAGTGTGAAAAGAAGAATAAAGAAGAGCCAAGACCGGGTCAGTTGTGAGTCTAACTGAATAGCAGTCAGTCTAGGCCCAAACATCGTCACTGCACCCCAGGCACACTGACACGCAGGGCTGAAAAGATGGAAAACAGCAAGAGACTTTCCCAGAGTCTCTGCTCTCCAGCAATTATATGAAATATATTTAACAGGTTTAAATGCAAAAACGTTACAGTTTAGCTTTATTCCACCTGTGTAGAGAGAGAGAGAGCTCTTCCTGAAAGCGGCCAGAGGTGGCCTCTGAAAGTGGTTCGCTATTCACTTGACCCAGAAAACCCCACAAAATCATGCAAATCAAGAGGTTCAAATCTTCGTGTTCACTTTAACGACACTCGTGAAACTGCCCAGGCCATCTAGGGTATGCATATTCGAAAAGCCACCAAGTATGTGAAATATGCCACTTTACAGAGGCAGTGTGTGCCGTTCCGTAGTTATAACGGTGGAGTTGGTAGGTGTGCCCAGGCGAAACAGTGGGGCTGGACACGGTCGGTGGCCCAAAAAGAGTGTTGAATTTTTGCTGCACATGCTTAAAAATGCAGAGAGCAATGCTGAACTTAAAGGTGCAGATGTAGATTCTCTGGTCATGGAGCACATCCAGGTGAACAAAGCTCCCAAGATGCGACGTAGAACTTACAGGGCTCATGGGCGGATTAACCCACACATGCGCCCTCCCTCTCACATTGAGATGATCCGACTGAAAAAGAGCAGACTGTTCCTAAGCCAAGGAAAAGATATCCCAGAAGAAACTGAAGAAACAAAAACTTATGGCCTGCGAGTAAATTCAACATAAAATAAATGCTAATAAAAGTAATGCTGATTGCAGAAAGGAAAAAAAAGAGAGAGAGAGAGGGGAAGGGGAAAAAATAAGAAATGCAAGATAAGCAGAAGAGACAGAAATGGTGAGGAAGCCACTGTCTCTTTAAGGAGCTCCTTGGAGATGCATAACTGTAGAAGCCTGGCAAATACAACATTGATTGGCAATGAGGTAACCACAAGCACCGCTGTCTCAAATGAAAAGGGATTCAAGATCTGACCCAGAAAACAAGCATCGTAACCACCAAATAAAATTTTAATGATAAACACAAGATGCTCTACACACAAGCAAGATATGAAGTACCTGATGCGAGGCCATAAACGTAAGGTCCTCTTAGAAAGAGGAGCGTGAGGAGCCTCTCTGACCCACAGATCAAGTTTCATCTTATCGATCCACAAACTCTGCCATCGCTTTGCTTTGTGCTGGTAGAATCTGCAACGCTGAGCGGGCCTCCAGGGAACACAAAGGCAGGAAAAAAGGACTGGCACCAGCCAGCCTTTTGTGAGGTCCATGTCCAGATAAGAAATTCATAATTGGCTTTGGACATTAAAGTCTCCTTTACTTCTAATTTCTTTTATGACTCGCTCAGTCCAATCTCCACATTCTGTCCTCAAAGGTCTTCAAGCTAGGATGGCCTAAGTCCCATTCTATATCATGAGCCCTTAGGCCCACACCTGAGCAGTGAGGGGCAGAAGACGAAAGCTGCACCAGATGGACAGAAGTCCAGAATTCTGGTCGTTACTCTTTCTAAAATAATAGTTCCACAGTGTCCAAGGAAGGGCATTAGCCTCTGAACTGTGGCAGCAAAGCTAAAGAAAAGGGTTCCTCTAAGCTGTACACCTGAAACTAATAAAAAATCATATTGGATGTAACTGTAATTGCAAAAAAAAATGTTTTTAATTGCACTTACAAAGAAATTAAAATTAAATTAAACAAATGTTTCTCCTGGGCATATCTTGTTTAAAGCACAAAAATGTTTTCATAGGCACTGCATGCCACAAAGTATTAAAATAATCTGACTATGATTTCAATTCAAGTGGTGCTCTTTAAGGAATGCTTCTTAAGGAGAGATTTTTCTTTAAAGAAAAACTTGCCACTACCAAGTTGTCAAGGCCAAGGTTTGTTTTTGTTTTCTTGCAGGTAGGAGCCTCTCTTGGGTGGCTCCCTCCAAAGCCAATCCAGACCAAGAAGTTTAAGTGTCCTAGTCTCTACAGCACTGAGTATATGGTTTGAGAATCTAGTTCAAGACATCTTCATCCAAAAAATAAAACTGATCTTCTTATTGTACGTTATAGAAATGCATAAACACAGCTCTGTAGTAAAATATGAAGAATACACGAAAGTGGTTTTTAGAGCAGAAGCCAAAGGAATCTACAGAAGCTAAAATTAAATTTCTTGGCCACGGAGACAAATAAAAAACAAATAGGTACTGTGTGGTGGGGAGGGAAGACTGTGTGTGGCCACAGTCCTTCCTAAGAAAAGCTTCAAAACACTAGAGTAAGAGCAGGACCGCTCTGTGCCAGCACTTACTATTCTTGCATGACTTTATGTCTTCATAAAATACAAACTGTTTGCCTTAATGAAAATCTAACATAACATGCCACAAGAGTGATTTTAACACTAGGAGAGACATTGAGACAAATGGATTACAGGTCTGCTCTGCACCCTTCTCTCCTCATCGTTAACTTCAGTTTTCTCCAACCCCAGAGAACAAAATCCTCTCAAACACGGGCCATCCATCCACAAGCACGTGCTCCTGAGGGGCGACAATGTCCCTGGGACTCAGGGGGGCGGGGGGTACGTGAAAAACCAAGAGATCTCGAGATAAAGAGCATTAAATGGAAAATTGTTCTGCCTTACCCAGCAATGACGACGCCGTCGTGAGAGTGCACATCACATAAATCTGCATCGGGGACATGTTCCAGGTCGCTCACGGCTCCCTTGCGATTCTGTGTAAGGAAAAGGGTGTGTGGTGTATGTTATTCTGGGGGCTGCCAGAGACAAAGAGTGTCTCTTTCACCTACACTCCGCAGTGATTGTCTTAGTGTGTATTGGGTTCAAAACTAATTGGACATTTAAAAGGACCAAGATGACAACCAGTATGTTAAGCTATTAGCATTTACAAGTTACCCGCCCTCCCCACACACGCACTGAACTAGAGGGCACTAGCAGGTGTGTGGGATGGTGCTCTGTCCTCAAGGGGATATGAAGGAAATATGTGAGCAAAAATAACTACAATCCACAGAAGGCTGAACATGGCAAGTTTCTGAAGAAATTGTATAAGGTGCATTAAAAAGTTCAGTTAACAACCCTTATAAACAACCCGCAGGATAAAATGAAAAAGTCTACACAAAGGGAAAAGTCAGGATGGGGAAAAGGAAGACAAGACATTACCACTGATTGAGAGGGCAGAGGTTCATGGAAACAGCATTTAAAGGGAACCCTAAAACCCGGGACCATTGGTTGCTCCAGAAGAAGGAACCAGGTGGTTGGGTCAGTAAAGAGAGGCAAGGAAAAGATGTACCTTTCACTGTATGTCCCTTTCTGACTTCTGAATTATTTGTACCATGGCAATTATTATCGATCCAAATATACACACAAAATAATTATTTTTAAAATAAAATAAAGGGAGCCTGAAGGAATATAAGGTGTTCACATGCGAGATGCTGGAGGAGTAGGAGAGGTAAGCATGTATGGCAGGATTCAAGAACACCAAGAAACCCATATTTCAGTTTTGCTGGGCTATACCAAGGGCCAGAAAGAGACTGTGTAAGTGCAAGCACAATCAGCATACAGCAGGTGTTCAGTAAATGGTAGCTACTTTTATCACTACCATGTTATTAGAAGACAGCTGATGACATTCATTCCATTAAAAACAACATTTAAGTCACTATATTCCAGGCACCGCGTAAAGTTGTCTGCATGATGATCTCACTTGAAGACCAAGTCCAAGGCTGAGGGACAAAACTGGATACATGCAAGAGGAGCTGTCCTGTGAGAGGACATATGGGGATGGAAGGGAAGACTTGGGAGTCATCTGTGGGAGAGCCACAGCCAAAATCTCAAGAACAGCAAAGCTCTTTTGAGGGACAAGGTATTGAAAGAAAAAGACCTGTGTGCTTATGGTATTTCCTAATTTCTTCCATGAGACTGCCGCCCGCCCCCAACCCCATGCACTACAACCCCACATAGGTCTGCTGGTCTTAGAGAACTCCTAGAAGGCCAGAGTGAAACGAGTGAACGCAAACCCCAGGAAAAGGAACACTACAGCCACCACAGCCAGCTTATCAAATCATTTCCTGAACTGCAGGTTCATGTAAGTTCACACACTTACTACACAGAAATGCCTAAGAACCCTGGGGCCCCTTCTTAGGTCCCCCAGATGTTGACCTAGGAGATGCCAAACCAAATCACCTGCCCAAGCCACCCTGAAGTCAACCACAAATAGCACCAAACCACAGTATCTGCGTGCAAAGGCCTGTGGGCTTCTCCGGCCAGCACTGAGCACTGGACATGGGCCGCGCTCTGCAAGAGTGGGGGATATGTCATTAAGCAGTCACCCTCCCACAATCCTATGAGCAGGGCCACTCTGAGCCCCCCTTTAGAGATGAGAAAACAAAAGCACACAAAGGTAAAGCAACTTGCTCTACTCTACATTTCATGTTTTGATAGGGCTGTCTTTCATTCTAGAAACATGAGAATCCCATCATTACAGCTAATGCAATATTTATCACTTAATATTTCACTTACATAGTCCTCATTGGTAACACTGTCAGAAAAATGGGTACAACACACTCCAGAGAGAAGCCTCCCTCACAATGTGCCTGCAGTTAGACTCCAGTTCATCCAATTGAGTATTTATTGAGCACTTACGAAACATAGGGCTAAGTGCTTGTCAGAGCAAAACAATAAATAGATGTTCAGTTAAACTGCACGGAAACTTGTATACTGTTATTAAGTGCCAGACGCTATGAGGTGGGTCTTTAAACCCCTTCAGTTCTGCCACCTCCAGCCTGGATGAGGAAGTGGTACCTGCCTCTCTCCCTCGCTTTCATCTAATACCCAAGAGGAAACAAAGCAGCTGCTGCTTTCTCTCTCGGGGTCTGACATCTCTGAACTGGAGCCAGGGCACACTGAAGATCTGCAGCTCGCACGCTCACTAATCTCGAAAGCATGCCTTCTTTCCAGACAAAAAGGCCCTCATTAATGCCCAACTCTCAAGCTTTCCTTAAATTACAGCCCCTCCTACCGGTGGTAGACCCTCTGCTTTCTGCCTCACCCCACCCCCTGCCCATCTAAGCAGCTTTGTCAAGCCCTCATGCCTGACCCTCGAGCATGTCCCTCACAGACCCTACTCAAGCACAGAGGCTACGGGGTCCCTCCACACGAGTTTATTACCTGGTGAGGATGCAAACCGTGGGACAGTGTGATTTTTACTTAGCGGTGGTGTCTTCATGGCCTAAGAAAGGATAGCTGTGCTAACTCTCCGTAGAAAGGTGGTTCTCGCCCAGCTGGGCATGGCTCAGCGGTTGAGGGTTGACCTGGGATCCAAACTGATCGGGGTTCGATTCCCAGTCAGGGCACATGCCTGGGTTGCGGGCTCAATCAATGACTCTCTCATCATTGATGTTTCTATCTCTCCCTGTCCTTTCCTTTCTCTGAAATCAATAAAGATATTTATTTTTTTAAAAAAGAAAGGTGGTTCTCAACCAGGAGCAATTTTGCTCCCCAGGGGACATTTGAAGATGTCTGAAGACATTTTTGGTTGTCACCCCTGGGGGAGAAAGAGAATGCTACTGGCATCAACTATGGATGCTAGTTGACATCCTACAGTGACAGGATGGCCCTCACAACAAAGAATTCTCCAGCTCCAATGTCACTCGTGCTGGGCTAAGATACCCTGAATTAGAGAATCACTGCTCTTATTAACTTTGCTAGGAACTGTGTGAGGCTGCCCAGATCCAAAGTATCGGTCACTAATCAGGTTACGAGGTGACTGGGGACAGACATGCACACAGGCAATATGTCACCATCAGTAATGAGCAAAGGCTTGTTAATCTCAAAGTCTATTAGGATTGACCTTTAAGGCAGAGGAAAGAGCATGGTTCTGTCCCCTCCACACAACTGGATATCCAGCTACTCAGGTGGGAGGAAACACAAGCACCACACTGCTGTCTTGTCATGCAGCAAGCAGCTCTATGCAACACTGTTCTTGCCCGTTAGTTCCTACAGAAACACTACACTGTGAAAATTCTTAGCCGTGATCTAATATTTCTGTAGAGATTTCGAAGTGATAAATGTGATGGAAGCCAGCCAATAGGTTATGTGAGGGAAGAGAAGACAGTACTTAGAGATGTTTAATAATCTCCCTCTTACGTTTACTGGAAATAGCTCCTCTTTTGTATTCAGGTGGTGCTCTCACTTTCTTGGTCCACCCAGGGAGATGGTAAAAGTGAAAGGGGGTTGCACTGTGCACTACACCAAAGACCCTAACCATCAGAGGGGAGGTGCCCAGCATCTCCACCTCACCCTTCTTCTCCTGGAGAGCAGCAGGATGCTCCCAAACAGTGTGGTTGGAAATGGGGGCAGAGACTCTAACGGCAAACAAAATGGGCAACAAGTCACCAGATGAAGGTCCGCTCACCACCCTCCTCTCTCCCTGCTTCTGGCAGTTACCCTCAGGCTGTAATTAGAGGGACTCGGTGATTAACCCCAGGCTTGGATTTCCGTGTCCTTGCAGGCTAGTCTTCTATAGGTAGAAGATACTGGCGGCTGCCTACCTTCCAGTTGGTTCTTAACATGTGTTCCTTGGCTCGGCACTCCTGCAAGATGAGCTTCCAGCAAGAATAATCAGAGATGCTGCTCTCAGGAAGATGCCCTTCCTCCTGGCACAGCCTGTACCAAAGCACTTCATCTTCTGCGATCACCTTCCACGTCTTGCTCACCTAAAACAGCAGAAGTGATACAAATGTCAAGTCCTGCAATTAGAGAAGCCCCTTGTCATCCAAAAATCAATCAACACCTTTATTACTGCCCTGGGTTTATGGCAGTATAAAATGTCTCATTAACAAAACACTCCGAGGTGAAGAAAAAAAAAAAACCAACAAGCAAATGTTTCCAGTTTCATCTTTCAAGATTTCAGAATTGTTGTATTACCATCTAATATCACATTTTAGACTGGTTGAAGTATTATATAACATAGAGGGAAAATACACAAATAATAAAAACTACATGCTGTAACATGTTAATATACAATCACACGCAGCTTTCAGGACAGAATCACTCTACTTTTTACCAACAGGCACTTGTATTTCTACCTTACAGAGCTGGAGGGTGACAGCCTATGAAGTAAAAGCAGTAATAAAATAGACATCCATCACTCAAAACTTCTGCTCATGTGAGAATTTCAAATTTATATTATGTGTGAAAACTTAAGATTTTAAATGTGTGCCTTAAAAAATGTTTAACAGAAAACTCAAGCTGTTAACCAGGACTGTAAGATCTGATATAGAGAAATTTATGTTATGCCTGGACTGAATTTCAAATCCCAACAGCATCCAGAGGAAATGGCCATTTTAGCTATTAGAGCTTTATCTTCCAACCCTTACTGAGAAGGTTATTTCATCACCGGATAGTGTGCAAAGTGGGGCAGACTGCAAAAAATGAACTCCACTGGCAAGATGACAAACTGATCCAGCGGATCAACGTCATCTCGAGTCTGCTACGTATTCTGCTTGTGGCCCATCCGACTCACTTCTAATAAAATGAGAGTTTTGACCAGTGGTTTACAGTAACCTGTGCTCCTTACACTCCTTGGGGGCCACTTCAAGACATCAAATACACAGACAAGAAGAAAGAAGATGAGACAGAATGAGAGAGAGCCTGCAGCCTGTGCATGGCAGACGCTCACTGCACAAGGAAGCCTCACTTAATGAAGAACTGATAGGCAGTTAACTTTTGGAATTGCAGAGTCAAGATCTCGGAAAATCTGCTCCTCCGTAAAAGCAACGAGAATGCTGCCAAAAACTGTCAAAATCAACTTTTTCAGAACTCTGGAAATTAACTAAAGGCTTGCAACATTCTGAAAAATGGCTAAGTCTTGGTAAGAAGTGTTAACTTCCATTTTAACTTACGCTAATCCCAACCTCTTCCTTCAGCTCCATGGTAGCCTTGAAAACCAACAGCCTTGCAACTAGAGCAGTTGTAAAAACCAGCAGCCTCGCAGCCACTGGAGGGGCCAGATGTGTTTACAGCTCCCCAAAAGTACAATCCCCAGAGAACTATCACCATTTGACCTGTCCGAGAGCTTGCTGAAAAGCTCTATTCTGAAGGATTGTCATTTTCTGAACTGACTCAGGGAGCACTCTGTCCTATCTCCAGGGCATTTGTCAAAAACAGTAAGGGACAACTGTTGAACATTGCAGCTGCCTAAGGCAGAACTAACACCAATCATTTACAAATTATTCCAAAAAATAGAAGAGGGAATACTTTCCAACTCATTTAAGGAGGCCAGTATTACCCTGATACCAAAACCAGACAAACACATCACAAGAAATCTGCAAGCCAATATCCCTTATGAATATACACAAAAATCTTCAACAAAATACTAGCAAACTGAATCCAGCAATATATGCAAAGGATTATATGCCATGACCAAATGGAATCTACCCCAGGATGCAAGGTTGGTTTAACATATAAAAATCAATGTAACAGCCTTGGCTGGTTTGCTCAGTGGTTAGAGCATTCAGCCTGGAGACCAAAGGGTCGCAGGTTAGATTCTTGGTCAAGGGCACGTACCTTGGTTGCAGGTTTGATCCCTGGCCTCTGTTGGGGCACATGCAGGATGCAATCAACTGATATGTCTCTCTCATATCAATGTTTCTCTCTCCCCCCCTTACTCCCTTCCACTCTCTCTAAAAAAAAAAAAAAAAAAAAATCAATGGAAAAAAATACCCTTCAGTCAGGATAAAAAAAAAAAAAAAAAAAAATCAATGTAATATATCATATTGCTAGAACAAAGGATATAAGCCACATGAAGTTCTCATACGTTTTTCTTTAAAACTATAAAAATTTTTAAAATAGTAAAGGAATTCTTTATATTCAAAATGAATCTACACTGTACCAAAACAAAATCATGGCATGGCAAAGTTCCTTTACATAACAACCTCTTCCAAGGAGACATAAAGTGATAGGAATATATACACATATATGTTTGATAACAATTTCAGAGACACATCTTGATGGCTGCCTCCATCATTCAAGAAGCAGCGTAATGTCACAGACCATCAGTTACAACTGTGGGGAAACCCAGATTTCCCCATTGCAGGAAAGCTCCTCCAAGCATCCCTGGCCAGTGGAAGGCTTCTGATGAAGAACTGACCTCCCAAATCAGCCTGACTCACCGCAAGGCACCTCTACTACACAGTACTTCCACTGGTTATAAATCAGATTATACCCACGGCCCTGATTTTTGCTCTTTTGAAAAAAACAAATCTATTCCCTCTTCCACCTGACAGTTCTTCAAATGGCTAAAGACAGAACCTTAGTCGTTTCCTCACTGGTCTAAATACTACCCATTTCCTCCAACTATCTGTCATAGGACTAGTTCCCATACCCATTATCTCAAAACTACCCTACTATTTTTGCAGTACAGTGTACCTCTTCAAATGCAGTGCTCAGGACTAAACAATACCCCAAATACGCACTGTAAAGAGCCAGGAACAGGAGTTTATCAGCCGCTAATTTGCTACTTGATTTGTGGATAAGATCTTCATGGCTACTGAACTAATGTTCCACCAAAGTTTCTGGAGTCTGTTTTATTAAATATTTAGGCAAACAAAAGGTATAAAAAATATTACAAACACTTATAAACTCACCGCCCCACTTAAAACATAAAGTATTACTAATAAGCTTAAAACTCCTATGCATGTCTCAGTGCCCACATCCTCTCCCCCCCAGTGGAAATCTCAACTTGCTGTTTATCATTCTTCAGTCTTTTAGAACACAAATTTAAGGCCCCATCTCTTACTTCCACAATATTTTTAATTTTTTTTATTTTTTATTTTTATTTTTTAAATATATCTTTATTGATTTCAGAGAGAGGAAAGGAGAGGGGGAGAGAGAGATAGAAACATCAATGATGAGAGAGTCATTGATCGGCTGCCTCCTGCACCTCCCTGACTGGGGATCGAGCCTGCAACCCAGGCATGTGCCCCGACCGGGAATCGAACCCCGATCGCCTGGATCCTAGGTCAACACTCAACCACTGAGCCACACCCGGCCGGGCCACAATATTTTTTAAACTTAAATTCTTAACTTAATAAACTTTCTATCCACTTTAAATCCCAGCTCATTACACACATACCCCCAACCAGCATTTTATACCAGCTTTGCATCTCAACTCTGTCATCCTTTGCATTAGCTATTTCTCCCATACATAGATCATCTGCAAAATATGGTCTGTGGGCCTTCACGTCTTAATTATTAAAAAAAAAAAAAAGGGTAACCAGGATGGGACTGAGGACAGAGTTTGTGGCAAACCACTATAGCACTCCCCCTAGGCTGACAAGGATCCATTAAGCAGCCCACCCTGGGCATGGCCACAGCATCGGTTACAAATCCACTTAACCACACTGTCACCCCACACTTCTCCATCTTCGCCATAATGGCGTCAGGGAAACAAACCCTCATCTGATCACAGTGATCAGGCCATAAAGGACGGGATAATGGCTCAGTAACAGCGGAGTTCCGGTTTTCACTGCACAGAACACCATGGCTTTATTTTTGGCATGTTTGGTCCACAGCTGAGCCTGTCCACAACACTGGGTGGTGTCTGTCCATCTGTCTGTGCCAGAGTGAGTCTCAGCACCAGGCAATCACGAGCGCAGAGAGAGCCAGGCCACAACTCAGATAGTTCCAGAGCAGAGTACTTCTCTAACAGACCCTGGAATTCAGGGTTAAATAAGTATAAGGTAAGGGCCACATTAAGAGACTCTCGTGGGTTCTCAAAGGCAAATTGTGCTAACTAAACACAAAGCAGTGTACTCTGATCCTTGGAACACATAAGCCTTTTTTGGTAAAAATTATAAAATGTAAACTTTAGTAAAAATTATGAAATGTAACTATTGGACAAAAGACACAAGAGTTGCTAAAAGATCACATAAATGTACATCATGACTTCATTATAAGGACCAACACTTCCCAAAGCATGCTCAGCAGAACAGCTCCTTGGGATGTTAATAAGTTAGTTTAATAGAATGACGTTACATATCTCTAAGGAGACAGAAGAAGCTGCATTCCCCAAACTTATTTGGCTCCTGAACACTTCTTACAAGGAGCGTCTCAAAAGCCTAGTGCTCTGCAGAAGACACTTTAGAAAACACTGAAATGGATTATCAGTCCATCAATTAAGACAGTGTTGGGTGCTAACTACACACGGGGCACTAAGACCAGTAATTCTCATCCCCTTTCCACCTCAACCTGCCAAACTGATACCCTTTCACATGAGTGACTTCCCATGGACCAGAGAGAAATGCTTTGGTCTCTGCCCCTACAATCAGGTTGGATCACAAGACTGGCCCCAAGTAGGTGGCAATCTTTGCAACTCTGTGGTTCAGAAATTAGCTAAAAGGCTGCATTTTGTTAGCTGGAGCCACTGAACCATCAGCACTTTAGGAGAATCCAAATCAGTGCTCAGTGATTACAAACTAGAAGATCCCAAAGAAATTAAACATTCTGGGTAAGTTTTCATTGGGAACTAAACCGTGCAAACTTCAGCCACTTTACAATGAAGAAACTTTTCAGAGATCTTCAAGAAGTTTCAACTCTGTCAGACCTCAAAAACTTTGGAAGCTGAAAACAGATTTGTATGATGAGCTTCAAAGAAAACGGCGGGTCGTTTTAAATGACACAACCTGAAATTTGTGCAACAGGGTTATGGGATGGAAAAACTGAGAACAAGAAGGGGATGTTTCCGTGCGCCATCCCCACCACTAACCCCTAGATCACAGGGCTTCTTCTGTAGAAAATGATATTCAGGATAAAGTTTAAATCTTGGATAACAAACAATAAATCTCTTTGAGGGATTTATAAAAGCTAGAGGTGAGAATTACTTCCAAAAAGGGATCAGGACTGTACCTACTATTAGGTATTAAATACAGAAATGTGCCAACAAAACTATAAAAGGAGGGGGCCTTTTTTTCTCCTCTTTTAACAGAGAACAGGAATTACTGGCTTTAAAATTTTCTTTTAATCCTGGGGGAAGAAAGTCAACAAGAAAAAGACCTAGTTAAACTTTCACAAGTAAATTTTAAAGAGTCTCACCCAAATGAAATCTAATTGTTTGGATTTCTTAAGTTATATTAAATCTAGCAAGTTTACAAGCCTAAATTTTCCAAAGGCCTAATGGTCTTTTTTTAGTGCACCAGGGTTGGAATGGCTCTGCCCAGTAAAAGCCCCACTGAGTGAGCCTCAGCTGCAAGAATTTGCTAATAAAAGTGTCTCCAGCATTTTGCTTTATAGCACCACTGTGAATTGCAGCATTACAAAAAAAAAAAAAAAAAAGAACCTTGGCTCAAAAATTAGCTTTATTAACTCTGCCTGGATTAGGGTTACCAGCGAGGCCCACAGCAGGGAGAAAGTGTCATTGTTCTAGTCACACTTTCATGTCTCAAGTCTACTTGAGGAGCAATAGACTCATTTCAATTTCCTTCCCTTCCATTCACTTTTAAACCGACTCACTTTTGCCCTCACCAAGCCAATGATTCTGGTCAAGGTCACCAGTGGTCTCCAAGTTGCTAAATCCAATGGGTGTCTCGGTCCTCCTCTTACTTGACTAACAGCAGCTCTTAATGCCTTTGATCCCTTACTCCCAGGGAACTATGCACTCTGGGTTTTCTTATCTCACAGGTAACGGCTTCCTCACCTCCTCAGCCTCTAACCACTGTGTTGTGCCAGGCTCAACCCTGGAAACCCTTCCTCTATCTACACTTAATTCCCTGATGAGCTCATCCAGATTCCTGGCTTTAAATACTATTAATGCACTGACAGCTTCCAAATTTAGATCTTCAGCCCAGATTTGAACTCAGAACTGACCTCCAGCCTCACCTCCAACTACTGACCTTCCCCCCAACTTGCACATCCCACTGTTTTCCCCTTGTCAATGAG
This sequence comes from Miniopterus natalensis, assembly GCF_054644295.1. Classification (NCBI taxonomy): domain Eukaryota; kingdom Metazoa; phylum Chordata; class Mammalia; order Chiroptera; family Miniopteridae; genus Miniopterus; species Miniopterus natalensis. The sequence continues at coordinate 22,008,980 of NC_142100.1, forward strand.
GGCCACTTTGCCCATCAGTTGCTCAGGCCAAACATCTTGAAGCTCCTGTTGCACAATTTTCTACCTTTTGCTTGAAAAACATAACGTTGTTACCTAGCAGCTAAACTTCTAAAATTATACATTGGAAAATGCACATAACTAAAATACGTTAAAAATGAAAATTTAAAGACAGAATCACAGACACGGAGAACAGATTAACGGTTGCCAGGGGCAGAAATGGGACGAGGAAAGAGGTGACTATGGCTATAAAAGGGCAGCACGAGAGAGCCTCGCTGATGGATGCTCCATATCTCACTGTGGTCACACGAATCGACACCTGTGATTAAACAGCGCAGAACTAAATACACACACAAACAAGTGCACGGGAAGCCAGTAAAATGGGAGTAAGCTCTGTGGGCTGCCCCAACACCGTCCCTCCAATGGAAGAGATGAGGGGTAGGGCCCACAGGACCCCTCTGTCATTTTTTGAAACTCCTGCAAATTTATGATCATCTTAAGTTTTTTAAATGAATGCTGGTAATACCTAAAAACCTTTACTCCTCAGAGTTATTCATGCTGGTAAGTTACAGCACACTTACCCTTCTCACAAAAGCCAAACCATTCTGCAGGTCTGAGATCAATGAAATTTTGTGACTGTTATTGATTTAAAAATATTATCCTTTCAAGTGCCAGGAATCCCGTGGGCACAGGATAAAGTGAACATAAAGTTACAAACAGCAAGATAATAAAGCTGTTCAATGACTGCCCAATGCATAACTCTGCTTACTAAAGACATACTGCTTTCCAGATACTTCAGCATGATACACTCCCCCAGAGATGCTAAGTCCCTCAAGGGACAGCTATTGATAGCACGGAGCTAGAGAGGTCAGCATCCAAAGTACACAGGAATCACTAACGTAGCCAGACTTCAGATTTGAGGACAGACAGCCTTAGAAAGGAAGAGAGGGGATGTAGAAAGGAGGCAAAGTCAGGGCAAAAGCAGTTTTCCAGCAGAGTCTGTGGCATAATTAAATCTCAAAAGTCCTCCCCGATCAGGGTTCCTTACTGTGAGTCAGTTACCAATTTGGCATAAAGATCTAAGCAAACAGGTTTTCTCCAAGGGCACACATATAGTTCATGGTGCCAATTCCACATAACTGGCCCAATTTCACTAAAATCCCATAGTGCCTACATTAAAAGAGAATGAGAGAGACAGAGCAGGACAGAGAGGGAGCCCCTCTAAAATAAAGTCATAAAGCAGCAGGACAGACCATTCAACAGAAGGACTTCTTCCGTTTCAAAAACAAAATCACCATGAGAAACAAATGAAAATGCTACTTATTTTTATTACTTTGTGGCTTTATTTTAATGCTTGAAAAAAGAAAAGCCAATTCTACAAATTACTGGCCATTCATGGTCATCTTCCTGCAACAGCTCTATGAAAAAAATTCTGGCTTCCCAAATCAGAGCCACCTTAGGGGTGCCATTTAAAATATTTTCTCTTCTTATACATGTGCTCTAAAAATGAGGTTGAAAAAAACAAAAACGAAGAACAGTCACAAATCCAAGTGGCCAAACAGGGAAGAATTCTGGTGGACAACTGGACTACTGTGTTGCAAATTAAACTGTTCACACCTGCAGCATAATCTCACCAGCATAACCAATCTACCCTGAAATGCAGCCCCATTGTACCAAAAAGGGGATCTCTTCTTCCACTAACTAGATTCTATCTTTCACTGATAAACTCTTTGGATGAGAAAACCAGCAGCAGATGTGAAAGCCACATGGCCCTCTACAAAGCAGGAGAGCAAAAAGCAATGTTAAAAGAAAAGATTCCTTAAACAGCAGCTCCCTATCGAGAATGGAGATTTTATCGTCTGACGCTGACTTTGTGGAGAGCAGCTAGCTATCAGACCCTATTCCAAGACTCCAGCTCACAGTATCAGGCTCACATCCAGGAGTTGGACTCACTCAGCTACACCCTTGTTTTCAACTCTTGGGAACAGGGCCAATGTGTAAAGTTAGAATATAACAAACAGTTTGCAAGGGGAAAGAGGGAGACAATGTGGGTACTCTTACTTAATGTAATCGATAGGCTCTGAGCATGCTTTACACTTCGGTACATTTTCATTTAGTGAATTTCAGCCTCTGGATAATTTCTTCCATAATTTCCCAAAGATTTCCACACTCTGCATCAAAAAAAGACTTGCCAACACCCCCGCTGGAGTAATGCTGTGGCAGTCAAGAATACTGATGACTTTTTCAATTTCCTATTTAAGTAGAAAAGTACAGAGCGGGGCAAAGTGTTTAGTTTAAGTATGTAAAACACAAGAGTTTACTCTTGTATTATTTATTATTGTATTATTTTCCATATGAACTATAAACCTACTTTTGCCCTGCCCTATAATTTTGATTAAGCAAAACGATTCATAAAGAAATAGCATAAAAGCAGAAACTCTCCAAATTGTCCTGTTTTATGCGTGATTTTGTTGAACTGCTGTAGAAAGAGCAAGCTCTGGAGTCTAAATGTGGCTACAGTTTTCACCCCTCTCAAACTGCTTCATATTTTTAACTTCACATTCTTGGTGGAACATTGGAGTTTAGTGTATGGTTCTCCTACCACTCAATTTTACCGAACCCTTTCTCTTGAAGGTATAGACTCTTGCGTAAAATCCACTATAGAATCCAGGGGTGGGAAATGGTAACCACTAAGCAAATTACTTCTTTGACAGTTATAGACAATGGATATTCCAAGTCTTCTGGGGAAAAGAGCTGTCAATGAAAAGCCAATGGTCAGCAATCATGTTCACATTTAACTTACGAAAAAATATATTCTCTTCATCAAAAAGAAGAGATTCATTTTAATGGCTTAACCCCTTGCCTCTCAAAACATGCCAAAGCCACACTGGCATCACCTGGTTAGGAATACAGACTACCAGGCCCCACCCTGGACTCCTGAACCCCAATTTGCATTTTATCAAGGTCCCCTGTGATTCATGTGTACAATAAGGTTTGGCCCAGATGGTATCTCCCACCACTCCACTCCACTCCACTCCATGAATGTATGCCCCAGAGTAAGCATGAGATGGGTGACACTGACCTGCAATTCCCCAGGTGGGTCTCAGGTGTTAGTGCCTCGCACCTCACCGAGTGGGATTCTGGTGGTTAAAGAGGAATTTGGACTATATGCCTAAAACATGACTTCACTGTTTTGTCCCCAGGTTGACCCTCAGCTCCCAACCAAACGACTGGCTTGATTGAACCAAGGGCTCGCACCTTTGCATTAAAAACGGTGAGGACATTAAGAGCTCAGGCTAGCTCAATAAAGACCACGCACAGAGGTGTCAGCCTTGAGCGCACAGCCACAGGTCAGCCATAACTCAGACTGCAGGGAGAACAGAGCTCTTGAGCAGATGGTCACAAAAAGATAAACACCAAGTGATGATGTGGAACACAATTCTTTAAGTTCAAGGTTGCTTTCCTTCAAGTAAAGCTGCCACCCAATTCATTAATTCTTTAAAGCTGGCCATTCTGTTAAGCACATTTCTGTTACAAAGGAGCTACCTATACTTTAAGCACATATGTAGGTAGATCCTGAACTTCCGTTCTTGACTGCTTACCTGCGCACACCTTCCCAGGTCTTTCCTGTCCAGGTACTGAAATATATTAATGGCCAATTCATAAGGCAGTTGGATATCAAAGAAGGGCACATCGTCCATTTCATTCTGAGGGGAAAGAGAAAGGAAATAAGCTTACAACTCTGAGATTTGAAAATGCTCATATTTGCAGGCCCTTTAAATTACCAGAGGTATTCTTAGGTGGTAATGAGAGAGGTGATGGTGTTTCCCAGTGGGAGCCAAGCGTTCTCACTATTCAGCATAGCACAGTCATGGAACTAACTCAGCACCTGACAACCATTCTCAATTCTCTGACCCCCGCAGGTCCACCCTCACATTCACATATGAAATCCACAAGACCATTTCCCATATGCTTCAAAAGGAGCAGCAGGTTCCTTCTTACAAGCTGGCGTATGCCACAGGTATCTGCGCATAGGCTTGTGGAAAGCATCTTGGACTCCAAGGAAAGGCGAGCAGCAGGTGGCCAAGAGAGTGAGCCTTGAAACCAGGCCGGCCATTGGTCCTCTTAGGACAACTGCTACCACCTCCCTCCCCAAACCTGGAGGGGAGTACCCCACAGCTGCGGGAGAAACGCTGACCTAGGTCATTCAAGTGTTTTCATCAGGAAAAGGAGAATAGGGCCATGAACATAAGCAAAAAGTTAAATAAATGAAATGCTCTTGAGTGATGTGAACACCAGCCCGCCTGGGCCGCGGGAGAAGCGTGAGGCTTCCTAATGCACTCAGGGGCTCACACTGGCTAACCTACACGAGCCAGTGCAAACAAAGCAGTTCTTCGGTGTCATTCATTAATGCAGAGAAATTAGAGCTCGCCTGCCTCTGGATAAGCAATTAGGGATGAGGTAACAGGCTTTATTTGAGAGATAAGGCTGTCATGACGATCCTGGGAGCACGAAGAAATATGAGTGTGAAACAGAAAAGAAAACCAAGTGTGCAAGTGTACCCCTCTGCCTGTTCCCAAGTCCACCTGCCAGAGCTCACTGCGGTGTTTGCTTCTGCAAAGGCCGGCAAAGCAGAGCTCTCTGTCCCAACAGTGCTTGCTTCATAGAATTCATCTTTAATAAGCTTTGGCTGACATCAGTGACTTACTGGTTGCAAACAAATTACTAATTCATTGCTCAAATACAACAGTCGTTTATTGCAAGGCTGAAGTCTCAAAAGTGAAATAGTCTCAGCATTTTTAAGGGAGTGTGAGCACCAATTTAAACCCTACCAAGATTCAAGGTAAAGATTTTTCTGGAATCGTGTTTTCCATTCGTCTAGGAGTTTCAGAGCTAAAAGATAATCCAGGGCATGAGAAGGAAATGTATTCAACTACAAAAACAGTGCAAGGCTAAGTGTGAGGCCAAAAAGGATCTCTAGAGGGAAAGAGAGAAAGAGTTGACAGTTCTCTGTGGGCAAAGAAGGAACAGAATGTTAAATCAAGAGAGAAACGTTGGGTATGGGGGGGGGGGACGACAGGAAAAAATCTGCAAGTGTAATTCGAAGACAAAGGGGTCCTTGCCTAAAAAAATAATGGAAAGTCATCGGTCTAATGTCAGGCTCCATCCCCTCCTACAAGTAACTGGCTTCACTCTCAAAACGAAGAGGCATTGCTTCCTCTATCCCAGATGCGACTGAGGCTCTTAACACACCCCTGGAGAGCATCGCCCGCAGCAGAGGAGGCCATAGCAAGGTGAGACTATCATTTGCAACCCTGGACTCCTCTCTGTTTCTCCTTTATTTGACTACAGTGAGGTGGAGAAGTCTACCTGACCCTCATAAAAGAAACCAGAGGAAACTGCCCTTATCCTCACACAAGCAGAACGAAGGCTGTTGAGGAACGTGCTGAGCACTGTTTTCTTCAATCAGTCCCTTCGAGACTCATCATAAACTGGTGTCTGGACTTGACACTACTGTAAAAGAGCATGAGAAATCACCTTGTTTTTAGCTATTCTGGTGCGGAAGAGTCACGCTTCTGGTGGCAGGAGCCCTCCCTCTTGTGCCTATTCAGCTGACCAATTCTCTATTCCCATCCAGGAAAATAGTGCCTCTACCTTAGCATTCCCCAACCCTGCCACCACCCTCCCTCATCCCAACCACCGAGATTTCTGGGATGCAGCACAGCACCAAGTTTAGAGCAAAGATTCAAACAGATAATACTGGCTCTTCCACCTGACTAGTCGTGAGACCAGGCTAAATGCATCTGAGCCTGTTTCTTAATCTGCAAAACAGATAACTACCCTGCAAACAAACATGTTATTAAAAACAAAATGAAATATTACATGGAAAGGGCTTGGCACAAGTACCAGAGCTAAGCATGCAACAATAGATGGCTAATATTGCCATTTTCTTTCTTGAGTGACACTCCAAGAGGATTTTTTAAAAAGAATCATCAATTTTAAAAGGTTACATACCACAGTGAATGAAAAGGGTACAGCCACTAGGGTACAAATGCCAGTTGGGGTGTTATGGCTCCCATACCAACAAATGATCAGAGACACCATGCTGGTCTCCTGGTAACACACCAGTTGTGATGGTTCTTGGTCATTTATAAGTTCTGAAGGGTGACAACAGTTTCAAAGCATTGACTAAAATTATGTCAACACCAACATTACAAAATCAAAGTTAAAAAAAAAAAAAAGTCACTGGGCTCTTAGAATTACGTCTAGACTCCAAAATGATGGCCAATCCCAAACAGATCAAGTCCCAAGCTTTTATGTAAACAGCCTTCCCTGTTGCTACCACTGAATGGGGAATGGAAGGAAAAAATAGGGAACCAGTATCCTAAAAGAAAGTCTACAGCTTAAGAATTATGTAGACCCACAAGGTCAGGAGATCAAATGTTGAAGTTTCATGTTGCGCACTTGGAACCTTTTGGGCAAGACAGTCCAGTGGATGCTGCAGTGAGTCACTCATATTGCCCCTCTGGGCCCACAACACTCATCCCCGCAGATGCCCAGGATGCTGCCTGCTGCTGGCTCACAGCTGAGTCCCTTCTTTGGCATTGCCCTTGGCCAAACAAGCTGCTTCATCCAAGGTTACATCCCCTCCTGGAGGGCAGTGTACATCCAATGACTCATCAATATCTAGAATGCACAGGCCTGGCTCCCTTGCCTCAACTCAGGACCTCTCAGAAAGCCCAACTCACTAAACCATCTACATGCAAATCTCCATCTCAGAGCCCGTTTCCTGAAGAAATCCAACCTTGTTTTCCAAAGCAACAGATACCATCCATGACAGTCCTGTGTTCAACACATTCCCAGGGTTCTTATGCACAACTCCGGGAACATCAGGTAACCTACTTCCCTCTCCTCTAAATGAGCAGATAGAGTACAAGTAAATTAGAGTGGTTTTATTATACCAAAAAAACAAACAAACTAGAATAGCTTCAAGGTGACGTGAATCATTCATAAACTTCACTTTGTTATTATTAATAATGTACCACTTGGGAAACACCTTACTGAAGATTGAGAGTTATGAGCATGTCTGACCTTATGGTTGAAAATGCAACTCTTTTATAGGAACACATGATTTGACAAGAAGAGGGAGTCACATCCTGGACAGAGGCTGTAGCCCTGAGCCACCTACACCCTAACAGCAGCAGCGTAATGTCTTGAGCTCTGGCTTTGGTACTTCCCAGAGTTCATAAATATAAGCAACAAATATTACTTGCTACTAATGTACAGTGAAATACCCTGCCATCTAAAAGGTACTCTCAGACTTCCACCTAGGCTACTTTGAAGCACAAAGCCATCCAAAAAGTTATGGGCCACATTAACCAAGTCTGTATCTATACTGACTTCAAAACATGAAAATGGACAAGTTGGCATTTTAGAAAAAAAGATATTCCACAAAGAAAGAGATTAAAGACACTGGAAATATTAATATAGGGGAACTTTGGCCACACTATAAGAATGTCAATACAACTAAAATGTTTAGAAAGCAATTTCATATTAATAGCCCAAGCAATGTAAGAATGACCAAATTTATTATACAGAAGAGCAATAAATTCAAAACATTATCATTCCTTAAAATTTAAGGAAAAACATCTTTTTGGTAACACACAACCTGGGTTTTAATTCTTTAATGGCTCAGACACTGATTCTCTACCTCTACTGATGACTCTTGTCCTTATTACACATCAAAATTATCTGTGGCATTAAAAAAATACCCAGGGTCTCTCAGACCTACTGTCCTAAATTTCCAAAGGTGGGATCAAGCATCTCTTCCTCGGGGATCCTCATACACACTAAAAGTTGAGAACCACAATCCTAAATTACAGACAGATATAAAAATCAATACTTTTTCAAGCAAGCCAAAAAAAAAACAAAAAAAAACCCACAAAGGAGTCAAGTTACTTTGTTAATTCAAAGTCAGTGAATACTAGATTTTCCCAAAGTCTACTGGACTTACTCCAAAAATGCTAAGAGAAATTGCAAATGGATCCATCCCCAGGGAGGCTGATTTGTACTCCTATGTGCTAATGTAAGACTAATTCTGCAAATGGATTGGTTTTGTGCCTTACTGCTAGAAATTTAATCTGTCTTCTCTTGTTTAGTAGAAGAAGGGATAATTACTAAGAGCCAAATCAGTAAAAAGTGAAGAAACTGACTTCAGTTTTGTTCCCAATGTATATCTCCAGGGCAAACAACACTAAAGCTCTCTCTAGGTGGTGTTTTAAGAAACTGAGACAAGCAACTCCAGTTCAAACAATAGATATGTAATAACATTTCTGCTAAATCTGTGACTGAAAGGAGACTGTTTTCTAAAGGAATGTATCTCAGCTTTCCACATACTGCAAAAGCTGAGTGGAGAAGACCCACACGATCTCAATCAGAAGGAGTGGATGAGTTCCAGTTTCATCTGTGTCTTTTTTAAAGAGAAAAAGTTGGTTGGGGGCGGGGGGGGGGTCCTGAAACACTGTCAAGATAAATAGGCATTCATTTATTTACAGTCCCAAATTTGTCTAAAATTCATGTTTTCTTATACAAAGCAGGAGCTTCTGAGCAATGACATTACAAGAGATTTTTTCCTTTTTTCTATACTTCTAAATTTGTTAACCGTTGTTAACTAGCTAGTTAATATTAACAATAGGAAAAAAGCAAAGGGGAGGCCAGACACTATAAGCATGGACACCTGGGCAACTTCACAAGGACGCTGCAGCTTCGCACCCCACAAGGAACTACCAGTCCATTCCCTGCAAATCACTAGGGAAAGGGATTAAACAAAGGAGAAGATGGGCACATGAGCAGTGAGATCACGGTGACACTGTGCCAGTCTAACCTGGGGAAAAGCTAACTGACTAGAGGGTCAGAGCCACCAGGAAATCCTGAAGGGTTACTTGATTAAGCTCCTGGCTATAACCCCGAGACAAAGAGTTCTTGCTCTCTTGCCCCCTTGCTCTCTCTTGTTTGCTCTTGAGCTCCTGTTTCTTGCATCATGACTCACACTCACCCATGTGCCAGCCCACCACACGGCCTTAAACAGCCCCATGGTCCATGGCCATGCAGACCCCACGTGCAGTGGACTGCAACTGGGAACACGAGCTAAATTAGCCAGATGCTGGACTGAACTGTGCTCTGATAAGGAGTGGAGACTCTGGGAAGTGGCGACTCTGGGCAGTGGCCTTAATTCTAGCTCTGCTGAAGACAAGACTGGACTTTTCCATGGATGGAGGGAGATGGGACCTTGGAAACCCAGGGGTTTAATTCCACATAAATGAGTATCACTCATGTCAAAGGTCCTAAACATTCCAAGTGCATTCCTACCAACAGGATGGGCTATATAATTTGTGGAGACCACTGTAAAACAAAAATGTGGGACCCCTTGTTTAAAAATGATTAAGAATTTCAAGACAACACAGCATTAAACCAAGCACAGGCCCCTTCTGACCCTGGGGCCCTGTATGACAACACAGGTTGCACAGGCCATGAAGCCAGCTGGCCCTGGTCACCACAGGACCTTTGCACTTACTGTTCTATGCCTCCTTCTGCTCTCAGAACTATGAGAAGGCCCACCAGGCTAACCTGCTGAATGATGAGACACATACCCCAAATACACACACACACACACACACAGCCAACAACTAGCAAACTGACCAGCAGCTAACCTCAGACCTATGAGCGAGCCCATCCATGCCCAGCCCAAACTGCCACTCTGCAACTTGGTGAGTTAATAGTGTTGTTTTAAGCCAAAGTTTTGGGTGTCTTTTATGCAGCAAAAATAGACAGTCCACATTAAAGTACATATTCCCAATTTTTAAAAAATCTCTAAGATTCTGCAACACTGGGCCTACATTCCTACACGGCAACCACCAGCTGACATGAGCAGTGGCTACCAACCTTTAGCCCAACCTTTAGCATGAATTTCACATTTTCTCACTATCATCTTACCCATATTGGGGGTCAAGCTCAGTTGCCATGTGTCACCCTGGGTAGGTGTTGTTATATTTATGACAAAGAAGATCATGAAATATTATAGTCCACATACTTGAGTTACTGTTGCAAGTGAGAAAACCACTACCATCACTTTGGAAAACTGTTGATCAATATCTACTATACTTAACATATGCATACCTCATGACCCAGAAATTCCATGAGGTGTAAACTCACGAAAAATCAGTATAGGTTCCAAAAAGATGAAGAAAACATTCACAGCAGCATTATTCCTGAGAGTCTCAAACTGGCTACACCTTGCTGATCCATCACGAGTATTCAAGTGCGGAAAAGTAGCCGGCCTCACAGGTGAGTCCCGGCTTGAAATAGCCGGTCGGCAAGGTGTAATAAGCTAGTTATCAACAATGTCCACCAACAGTAGAAAAACATGTGGCATATTCACAGGAATCTCATATATGATGCTGTGCACAAGAACCCAGACACATGCTGCATGATTCTACTTACATTGTTCAAAAACAGACAAAACCAAAAGCAGGTGTTAACAAGTGAGGTGAGTGGTTATACATGCGGGGGTTCCAACAGGCTGGTAATACTGTTCTGTAAGCTGGGTGCTGTTTACATGGATATGTACTCTTGGAAATTCGCCAAGCTGTAAATTTATGATTCGTACACTTCAATACAGAGTTTTATTTTTTTCTTAAACTTTAAAAAGTGGGAAAACAAGAGCAAGAGGATGGCCATGTTTCAAGAAAAATGATTAACTATTTTCCTTTAGGGATATCAGAAAGATTAATTCTACGCTACAATACTTCATGAGATAAAAAGAACGACAGTCATTATGAAACATATCATCAGAGAGGTATGGCCGGAACATGGAAAGGATGCATAACAGCCCGGCCGGGCGTAGCTCAGCGGTTGAGCGTCGACCCAGGATCCAGGCCATCGGGGTTCGATTGCCGATCAGGGCACATGCCTGGGTTGCAGGCTCGATCCCCAGTCGGGGGCATGCAGGACACAGCCGATCAATGACTCTGTCATCATTGATGTTTCTATCTCTCTATCCCTCTCCTTTACTCTCTATGAAATCAATAAAGATATATTTAAAAAAAAAAAAAAAAAGATGCATAACATACCTGATGAATCAGGGAAAAGGGCTGAATGAGCAATATCTAGCCTACTTTACTCACCTGCTTTCCCAGCCTGACCTCTGTGGGCTTTGACGCTCACAACCAAGGAATTACGAATCCAAGCCTTTCCTATAAAGGTTACCATCATTTCTCAGACTTAAAATACTGGGTTTACTGCCCCTTTAAAAAAAAATCAATTACCTTCCTAATGCTTATCTGCCAAATGGAGCTAATAATGGCCACTGGAGAGGGTTGTTGGGAGAACTGAAGATAATGATCTCTCTAAACCTTTGAGACAGTACCACGGAGCCAGCATGTAAGCACACACAATGAATTATTACCTTATTTATAGCAGTGTTACTGATGATTGCAAAACACTAAAAATAAAAAGAGGTGCCCCAAAGGTTGGGGGCTGCTCAAAGTAGCGTAGAGCCTCACAGTACCTAATGTGGTGATTCTGAAGGGGGCGGAGATCACAGGCACACATGTCCCAGGTCAGGCTTTCAGTGCCTACCTATGAAACTTAGATTCCCGTGTGCTCCCCGCATCTTCCAGTAGGCAGTCCCCTCCTACATTCAGACACTTCATTCAGGCCTCCACTATTCTTGGTATCAGTGCCTACCCCTCACTAGTGTTAGGAAAGCCTTGAGAATCAGGACCTCAAAGCAAAGGAAGCTGTTTGACAGAGAATTTCTCAAACCTGCCTGCTCATACCAACTGCCAGATTTCTGGGCCTCTCCTCAGCACACTGAGGCAGCAGGTCTAGGAAGGGGCCAGAACCCAGATTTTAATAAAGCCTAAGGCGATTCTTATGCCAAGTTTGGGAAACTCCTACCTGATGAAATGTATAGTCCAACAGACCTGGATCCAAATCCAGTCCCTAGAATTTATCAGCAAGGTATGCCTGGGCGAATTACAGAAAACCTCTTTGAGCTTCCTTTATTTTAAAAGACTAACAACGCCTACCTCCCAGTGCTGTTGTGAAGCCTGAAGACACTCTCACATCCAGTGGGGAGGATTTCAACTGGAAGGCCCCAAATTTGCCTTTGTCCTAATAATCCACTTCCCTGTTTTTTTGTTTTCAAAATATTACAGATGTCCCTTTTTCTAACCTCATTGACCCCCTCCCCAGTCCCTCACCACACAATTGTCTGTGTCCTTGAGTTATGCATATATGAATATAAATTCTTTAATCTCTCCCCACCCACCCCCACCTTCCCTCTGAGATTCGTCAGTCTGATCCATGCTTCCATGTCACTGAATCTATTTTGTTCATCAGTTTATTAAGTTCTTTAGATTCCACATATAAGTGAGATCATGTGATGTTTATCTTTCTCTGCCAGGCTTATTTTACTTAGCATAATATTTTCCAGGTCCCTCCATACTGTCCCAAAGGGCACGAGATCCTCCTGCTTTACAGCTGCATAGTATTCCATTGTGTAAATGTCCCACAGGTTTTTCATCCACTCATCTACTGATGGGCACCTGGGCTGTTTCTAGATCTTCGCTATTGTAAACTGTGCTACTATGAACATAAGGGTGCATATATTCTTTCTGATTAGTTTCAGGATTCTTAGGATATATTCCTAGAAGTGGGATCATTGGGTCAAAAGGCAGCTCCATTTTTAACTTTTTGAGGAACCTCTATGCTGTTTTCCACAGTGGTTGCACCAGTCTGCATTCCCACCAGCAGTGTAACAGGGTTCCCCTTTCTCCACACCCTCACCAGCACATCATTTGTTGACTTGTTGATGGTAGAACTTCTGACGGGTCTGAAGTGATATCTCATTGTGGTTTTAATCTGCATCTGTCTGAGGATTAGCAAAGTTGAGCATTTTTTCTGTTTATTTCTACTCCCATGGGCTGTTCTTGCCTCAGCCTGCAAATCTAGGTACTTCCTTGGGAATAACTTCTGCATAGAACGGGACTGACCTGGGCACCTTATCAGGGGCGAACCGACTTTCCCAAGGCACTGATTTGATTTTTACATCTGCCAGACTTTTTCAGTAATGACCCACTTTCTACAGAAGCAGGTGTGATGCCGGCATAAAATTGCATGTGTATAAAAATTGTCACGTTATAACATACACATACACAAAATAGGTTTATCTCTAACCTTAGAGATAAAGCAGAGCACAGGACCAGGCGTCTGGTAAAAAACTCAGCTATAAATGTCATCTGAATATAACTACATAACCTGTTAAATGTTAAGCCATCATTCACCAAAATAACTTGCCAATAACAGAACTACTGCCAATCTGGAAGCTGTGGAAGCCTAACTTAAAATGAACCATTAAAACCTGTTGTCTTGTTCTTTTAACCATGGATATGTTTCAGGTGATCTTGTTTGTCCCAATTCTGTGAAAGGTTTTTTTGGGTTTTTTTCTGAGGGCGGGGGTGAGGATCCCCATCTTCCTTCAGATTTGCAAAGAGATCCATGCCCCACAAAATGGTAAGAACCTAATGACAGTACCCAAAGGAGCCTTCCTTTTCTCTGCTTTCCTAACACATGCACAGTTAGAAAAGCTTGAATAGTACAAACAGTACACAGACAAGTTAAAACCCCTTCCTACCCACGTCCCGGTCCTCCTCCCTAAAGGCAACCTCGTTCAAAGTTTAGGGTCCTTCACTAGCCAGGTTTCTCAGTCTTACTCTTACTGACATTTTGGGCCCGCTCATTTGGGGGGGGGGGGGGGTCCTGTGCGTCGTAGGATGTTCGCATCCCTGGCCTGTGCCCCCAGCAACCCCCCCCCACACACACACACACGCACTCCCGTCTGGCATCCAAAAGTGTCTGCAAACGCTGCCAAATGGGGGACAAAGTCGCCCCAGTGGGGAACCACTGCTTCCTGAGATGCTCTGTGCATGCACAGAGGTGTGTGTACCCTTACCCGGGTCTCTCCGCACGCTGGTGACAGATCCTTTCCAATTCACTGGGGGGAGGGGGGTGCCGGGGGGCGGGGGAGGGAGAGGGGCTGGCCCTGGGCTCGCAGGAGGCGACCGCCACTCACCAGGTCTCGGATGAGCTGGTCCACCAGCCGCTCCCCGGCCCTGGCCCCGGCCCCGGCGCCCTCACGGGCTGGAGGGGAGCGGGAACGGCTCGCCGCGTCCTGCCTCTCGGCCCTGGTCGCCCGCGCCGCCGGGGGCCGGCTCGCGCCCTCCAGAAGGCCCTGCGCCAGCGCCAGGTAGCCCGAGGCCTGCTCCCCGCGCGCGGGGGCCACCTCGGGCCGCCGGGGCCGCCGCCGCTTCCTCAGCGCCTGGGCCTGCGCCAGCTCCTCCTGCCAGCGCCGGCGGAACTCGTCGAGGCTGTGGTCGCCCATGGCCCGGCTCGCGGCCCTCAGCGCCCCTCCGCGTCCTCCTCGGCCCCGCCGGGCGCCACGAGACAGTCCCCCCGCCGGAAGTGTCCGCCGCGGCCGGAAACCGAGGCCGGCCGCACTGGGTTCCGGGTGGGCGGCCCCGCCCCCGGCGCTCCCCTCTCGCCGTCCCCCCCTCCCCCCCGCGAGGGGCTCGCGGCTCCCCGGGCCGACGTCTGCGCCGAGACCCGGGCGCCCGTGTCTGTTTTCCCGCTTGTGGCTCTTGCCAAGCGCAGACTTTGCCTCCCAAACACTCTTAGTTCATTCAGACATCCTTGGAGCAACTGTTAAATGCCAGGCACTGAGAACTCAGCATTAAATTCTGCTCCCCCCACCCCCAAAATCTCTCCCATCTTGGGGGGTTGCATGCAAGGGGTGTGTGTGAGAAGGACATTCAGCGAGTGAAATGAATGCTCGAATTAGTAGTGTTACAAAGAAAATAAAAGAAGGTAATAAAATAAGGCCAGGCGCGTGGCTGCAGGAATTCACTTTGGAAGGAAGGATGTCAGTCATCTCAGAACCTGTCTCTGCAAATCCCCTGTGCCTGGGGCTTGTAAGGACGCTTCTGATGGCCTTGGGCCTGCCTGGGCGATCCAGGACACTCTGCATCTCCAGGGCCTTCATTTAGTCTCATCTGCAAAAGCCTTTTGATGGTTTAACGTAACATTCACAGGTCCCAGGGATTGAGACCTGCATAGGGTTGCAGGCCATTAATCAGCCAGCCGCAGGGAGCCTCTCAAATGCCTACAGGTGATTCCAGGGAACAAAAACGAGGCAGGAGGGCCAGGTGTGGCTTGTGGAGCTCATCTAGAGAGGGGGAACCAGTACCCTGCTCCACCCAGCGCTTGGATCTGAGTCCAGGTCTTCTAAAATTCATTCTCTTGATTTTTAATTCGACTTTTAAAAAGAAAAAGGTATTTATTAAAAGGGTTAAGCGGCATTCAGCAGCCTTCAAACCCAACAGGAGTCCTTCCTTGAACAATCCATGAGTTAGGGCAAAACACCCTTCAGCATACATCAAGATATCCCCTTAGCTCTTGCGAGCAGAACTGGAGACTCATTTGGGATCACTAATGTGTGCAGAACACCAGGGCAGTGAGAACTAAGAGAAGAAAATTATTATAAATATAATAGACTCTGCATTTCAAAGGATATTGTTTAGAAACATTAACAAAAGCACCAGAATGATATAAAGTGGTCCTGATACAACAAGACCCTGATGTACTCATCACTACAGGCATTATTGTTGCTGTCTGATGCCTTCATATTGACGAAAATCTAAAAAATCTGTGCAGAAAAAATATATAAAACTTTGGTCTTCAAAAAAAGAAAAACTGTCGGTACAAGAAACAATTTGCCTGTTCTTGAGAACTTTCCCATCGATAATTTCATTTTAAAAAAAATGCTGTACAGACAGGTTTTGGTGTCAGCTGCCAGTTACAGACTTAGTCATTCAACAGGGTTGTCCCATATGGACACCACACCCCATCTCTCTCTCCTAAATCCCCTCCTGCTCTTATTGAAGCCCTACCCCCTGTTAAATCTCTCATCCTGGTTCCAAAGCCCTTCCCTCTGAAAGTCTTACCTTCCCCCAGGGACAGAGCAGGTTCTGTCCTTGGATCAGTTTTATTTGTCTTGAAAATTCAGCTCCAGCCTGATGCTCATCAGAGGAACTGTGTTCAGCTGCTGCTGGCCCAGAAGGAAGAAGCCATGGCTTTGGTCTGCAGGAAAGGTGCTCTCACTCCAGCTCAGACCCTGAGATCCCAAGAATCAGTTTCCTCACCTGCCTGCTTAAGAACCGCCACACTGTCCAAAGGGGCTGCCCCACTTCACACCCCCGCCAGCCGTGGGTGTGTGTATTTTACACCCTCCCATTCAAACTGATGTGTGGTTTGAGGAAGCTAAGCCTCTTCCCACCTCCGGACCTTTGCACACACTTCCCTCTTCCTAAAACACTTTCCCCGCACGACTCCTCACCCTTCAGCTGTCAGCTGAAATGTGACCTCTGCAGATGAGCCACCCCTAGCATCTTATCTAAGTCATATGTCCACACACGATTTTCCATATCACTGAAATTGACCTTTACTTTAATGGGTAAATTGTTTTCTTTATTATGTATTTGTTGGTGTGTCTCCCCTAATAGAATGAAGGCCCCCTGTGTTCCTGGACCCATGTGTTCCCAACCCCCTAGCACAGAGCCTGGTTCCAAGGATGGGCTCAAAAACTGTTGGTTGAATGAATGAATGAATGAATGAACGAATTCATCCACAAATGATGGAGCTAAGAGAGGGCAGAGGTATTTCTGAAGTCTGTGTCCACACATAATAGATGCCCAATAAATTGTGTTGCTGAAAAGGCTGCAAATAATAAAGATAGTACAACTACACACATACGCACGCACACACACGAGTAACAGGCAGAAAGATGAATCCGCTCCTTTAAGAAAGACGTGAAGGGTGTCACTGTGGGTCTCATAAATCTCAACCCAAGTGCCCATGCAGCAGAGAGAGTTGCCTGGTCTTTTCCACTGTGCAATCTGCAAAGTGTCTCCTCTTCTTTCTGTTTTAATAGAAAAAAAAAAATCACTCTGAGCACTTTGGTGCACTGAGCACTTTGGAACTCTAATTACAGGTGACACACAAATGGAAAGAAAAATAGGAAATCAAACATTGGAGCCAATAAGTTGCCATTTATATGGGCACTTAATAGCAACAAAGTGCCCTAAGCCACTCAGAATTATCTGAAGCACTTTGCAGACGGACATCACAGGAGCCGTCGTGGGGATGAAGTCAGAGATGTGTACAACGCGCCCGAGCTCTTCGGAGATGTGTCAGTGTTGTGAATCTTAACGTTCCATTTTCACGAGATTTCTCCAAGGTCAATGCCATGGAAGACCTGAAGGCTCTCGCTAGCCCACCTCTGCAGCCTGATCTCTCAACACTTTCCCTCCTCACCTCTAAGCTTTAATCGTCTCCACCTCTTACAGTTTTCCACCCCAGCATGCTCTCTCCTCCTTGGATCTCTCATTGCCTCTCGCCTGTACCTGCCTAACTCCTGCTTGGTTTTATTGTAGAGGTCACCTCCTCCAAGAAGCCTTCCAGGCCTTCCTCCTTCTCCAAACTGGGTTAAGACCCTAAGGTTGACTTCTGGTTCCCCATGTAAGGAGCTTGGAAGTCTCCACTCTGTCCTAACAAGTAGAAAACAGAACAGACTGAAAAATCAGCAAGTCTTCTGGAATCTGTAAGAGAGCTGAGCGAACCGGGCAAATCACAGTTGCCAAGATTGGAGGAACAGGCAGGTGAATACAGGCAGTCCTGGTTTACTGGAGCAGAAACCCACAAGTGAAAACCACTCTAGGAACCAGTGCCAATGGTTATCAATTGCTCAAAAATAATAGTAGCAAGGTCCTAAATTGTACATGCTTATGTATATACCTTATGCATGTATATCTATGCCTAAGAATGCTTTATATATAAGTGAAATGATTGACAACAATGATACAGGGCTGGGCAGAATTAGGATTATTTTATTATTATAAGGTCATCATACTACCAGTGACATTGTATATTGTTATTTGAAAGTGGACTTGGATTAGTTGTAAATGTATATTGCAAACTCTAACGCAACCACGAAAAAAGTTTTAAAAGAAGTATAACCGATACACTAAAAAAGGAGATAAAATGGAAACACATAAAATGATCAATTAAAACCACAAAAGGCAGCCCTAGCTGCTTTGGAAAAATGGCTAGAGCATTGGCCTGCAGCCTGAAAGGGCCTCGGGTTCGATTTTGGCCAAGGGCACGTACCTCGGTTCCAGGCCCGACCCCCAGCCCCATCAGGAGGCAACCAATCAATGTCTCTCTCTCGCTCTCTGTCTCTGTCTCTGCCTCTGTCTGTCTCTTCTCTCTCCCTTCCACTCTCTGAAAAGCAATGGAAAAAATATCCTCAGGTGAGAATTAAAAAATAAAAATAAAACCACGAAAGGCAGAAAAAGAGTGATGGACAGAAATAGGGACAAAGAACACAGGCAACAAATAGAAAATAGTAA